>NC_072008.2:151685000-154185000 GCF_028885655.2 Pongo abelii
TGACTGCCCTGCTGGATCTCAGACGTGCAGGGGACCTGTAGCCCCTTTGTTTTGGCCAATTTTTCCCATTTGGAACAGGCATATTTACCTAATGCCTGTATCCGCATTGAATCTAGGAAGTAACTAACTTGCTTTTGATTTTACAGGCTGATAGTCACAAGGGACTTGCCTTTTCTCAGATAAGACTCTGGACTGTGGACTTATGAGTTAATGCTGAAATGAGTTAAGACTTTGGGGTACTGTTGGGAATGCATGATTGGTTTTGATATGTGAGGACATGAGATTTGGGAGAGGCAGGGGTGGAATAATACGGTTTGGCTGTGTCTCCATCCAAATATCACCCTGAATTGTAATAATCCCCATGTGTCAAGGGTGGGGCCAGGTGGAGATAATTGAATCATGGGAGCAGTTTACCCCATACTGTTCTCATAGTAGTGAATAAGTCTCACAAGATCTCTTGGTTTTATAGATGGGAGATCCCCTGCAGAGGCTCTCTTGCCTGCCTCCACATAAGACATGACTTTGCTCCTTATTTGCCTTCCACCATGACTGAGAAGCCTCCCCAGCCATGTGGAACTGAGTCCATTAAACCTCTTTCCTTACTTAATAAATTACCCAGTCTCAGGTATGTCTTTATTAGCTGTGTGAGAACAGACTAATACATGAACGATGAGAATACTTTTCCTGCAAGGCTGTCTACAAGAACATACTGATAAGATGGTGACAAAATAGTTCAGCCACGGTGACTAGTGAAAAGAGCTGAATCAGCGAAGCTGGCCATTTGGATGGCCAGCCTTAAGTTCTAGAGTAGAATCATAGACTCTTCGAGGTGGAAGGGATCATGGATGCCATTTTTAATTCAATCTTCCTTCCAATTCAGAAGTCTCTCAAATGGCTGGCTCATTGGTATCCAGCCTCTGCTTCACCACTCTTAGTAATGAGGAAGCACACTGACTCAATTCTTTTTGAAGCACAGAGGTTCCCATAATAATATTTGACTAACTTACACCCTAATCATTATTACAAGAAAAGAACTCAATTCCCAAACCTGAATCCAGCAAGAAAGGCAGTCTGCCATTTATACAAGTAGTACATTGAAAGATTAAAATGTATATGGATTTAGGAAGATGGAATAAATTATTGTAAATGAATATGGTGTTATAGTTAATGATAAAATGATGTGTGCTAAATACTTTATGTGATATTTAAATTTTACCCACATTTTGATAATGAACTAAATGTGAAGAGGTTGTGACTGAATTTTTAAATTATTCAGTTTGTATTTCTAGGGTTATTTTATTGATTATTTGCAACCGATATTTATTGCATTCCACTAAGGCTGTGGAATATGTTGAGTACTGATTGAATGTTTATCACTAGTTATTGAGGGGAACATAATTTAAATAACTCCAAATATAATACTGCTCAAAGCTAGATGACATTCAAATTTACAAATCTTATCATACACATATATTTTGACAAACATGATTTAAACCAGGTCCATATAAAATGACCTGGCATAAGCCAAACAAAATTTTTAAATATTTGGAATGGCTTGCATGATATTTGTTTCCAGTATCTTTTTGCATACATTACAGTCTGAGAAGAATAATTTGAAAAGTATAATGAGTGACGATCTCAGTAGGACAAGACATATAGATGTATTGGAAGCCCCAAGGTAAAAGTGTTGTTTAAATGACCAAGTCTCTCCCTGATGATATGTCTATTAAAAGGGCAGAACTTCAAGATGCAACAAAAGTTTTAAGTGAAAACATAGCACTTTCACCAGTAGGGTCTCTGTATTAGTTCATATTGATGCAAACTTAGTGGCTTGAAATAATACAAATTTATTATCTTATAGTTAAGGAGGTCAGAAATCTCAAACGGATCAGCAGGGCTGTGTTCTTTCTTAGGATCTAGGGGACAATCCATTTCTTTGCCTTTTCCAAATGCTAAAGAGTACCTACATTCCTTGGCCCATGGCCCCTTCCTCTGTATTCAAAGCCAGTAGCATCTTCAAATTATTCTCTCTCACTCTTTCCCTTTTTCCTGTTTCTTTTCTTCTTTCTCCTCTCTCCCTTTCTCCTCTCTCTTTCTCTCACATATACACATGTCTCTGCTTCTATCACCCTATCTCCTACTCTGACTCTGAGCCTCCTGCCTTCACCTTATAAGGATTATTGTGATTACATTTGGCCCATCTGGATAATCCAAGACACTCTCCTTATCTCAAGATTGTTAACATTAAACACATCTGCAATGTCGTTTTTACCACATAAGCATACATATTCAAAAGTTATGGGGATTAGGACATGGACATCTTTGGGAGGCCATTATTCTGTGTACCATGGTATCTATGTGCCTGAATGTGGGGGTATGGCCTAGATGACCTAAATGTAATAGTTATGTAGTTAAAAAATATCCTGTTCCCCTAAAGTAAAGAAAGTTGTAAAGTGTTTATATATTTATTTTAGGTCAAAAATTTTAAAGTAAAATATTATGATAATAATTAAGTGAGTTAGTGATAAGTATGTCCTTATGTGTTGGTAAGAATAGTCTTACTAAAAATGTCTAAGTTAGAAATTCCAAAAGAATCTTACAAAGTCATTCTGTTATTGATTTGCTTGTTTAGACAGTTGTTTGAACCATGCTCCACATATCATTCATTTTCTTTTTTCTTTTTTTTTTTTTTTTTTGAGACGGAGTCTCACTCTGTTGCCCAGGCTGGAGTGCGGTGGCGCGATCTCAGCTCACTGCAAGCTCCGCCTCCCAGGGTTAAGGATTCTCCTACCTCAGCCTCCTGAGTAGCTGGGATTACAGACGCGCACCACCATGCCCGGCTAATTTTTGTACTTTTAGTAGAGATGGGGTTTCACCATGCTGGCCAGGCTGGTCTCAAACTCATGACCTCATGATCTGCCCGCCTTGTCCTCCCAAAGTGCCTGGATTACAGGTGTGAGCCACTGTGCCCAGCAACATCACTCATTTTCTATATACTATGTTAGTATAACATAGTATATAACCCAAGTTAGTACAACATTGACAAATGTTTGAACAATAATCATTTGTTTCAATACATATAGATTTAAAATATGAAGATACTGCTTCTATTAGGTTGGATATTCCTTGAATAATAAATATTTTTTCTGTCAGTGTTGTTTCTAACTATGCAAATGATATGCTTTTGATGTTTAACTGGTCTTGTATGCTTTATTTGTTCACCATATGGTTTTTTAGATAACTGTAGTCTAATTGGTTTGAATCAAGCAACTGACACAAATATGCAAATATAGTCAGAATACAAAATATTTCTACCATAGTTCCCTTCTGCACTATTGTTGAAATACGAATGCTTAAAAATAGTTCCATAGAGCTAGTCTATTTGAATAGTTTGTAATTACATTCATTATCAATTGTCTACATTCAGGAGTATGATGCTAACAAGGAAAAATGACTGACCAAATGCATTTATTTAATGTAATACCAACTCTAGAAGAACATTATGCTTGTGATTATTTGTATTCAGTTAGCACAAAATCAGCATATTTCACAGTAAAACTGCTGTTAAGAATATACTGTTGTATGACAAAATTCAATGCTTTTAGGCTAATGTTAGATTGCTTACTTGGTAAAGTTGTTATTTTTTAAAGGAATATTTATTATAGAAAAAAATTGTCTTTCTTTCCTTTGTGCAGCTTCTTACCATTTGGTTTTTACAGAAAGCCAAGTGGAGTTTCTTTGATTAAGATCTCTAGCTGGTTACATCCCTCTGTTATTTGCCATCATCCTTTTTTCCTTCTGACCTTCCACAAGCTGTTCCTATTAAATATGAGGTGGACCATGTCATCAGTGAGCATATTTTCATTTGAATGACTGCCAGGATAGCTTTCTGCTGTTCCTTTCTATTAGCTCAAAAGTATTGATGAGTCTATACTATCCTCCACTTAGCATTTAGTTTCAAACAGTTATCAAAGCCTTTCACAAAAGCCGAGTCACCCCTAATTATTCCCTACTCTATGTATCAACATTTCCCTTCTCATTGTGGACACTATTCTATCATGATTATCTATTTTGATACTAATCCCAAAGTCATTTATTTCCATGAATATAAATTATAAAACTCCACAAGACTGAACATTTGAAGAAGATGAAGTACATTTTCTAATTCATCTATCTCCCCATAGTACGTAGCATTAGGCTTTACATAAAATAACAAATGCTGATGACTGTCGGTCCATGTATAATCACAGCATATTGTGAAATAATGCATTCTCTAGGCCAATTTTCTCTAGCATATACTTAGTCTCTTAGTTTTAGGAGGGTAAATATAAATTACTCAGGTCACTGAGACACTTCTGAAAAAGCATCCTTTATAGTCACCTTAATTGTCACCTTAATAATAGTTTGCAATTATTAGACTGTCTCCAGAATTTAAAAATGACAAATTAGAACATATGAAGTCTTGTTGGGCTGATTTTCCCCCTTCAGGTTGATCAGCTTATAAAGCTAACTGTAAATTAGGTACTTTTCTCTTTGAAAGAAGCCTACGTCCAAGGAGAGTTCAGTGGATCTGTGCCTAATTTGAAATTGATCCAACAATAAAACACAAAGATAAGCAGAGACTGAAAACAATTCAACCAAATACATTGCTTTGTGTTAATCACTTTCCATTTTTAAATAATCCAGGAGGAATAATGGTAACATTACCTTGATATTATTACTTGTATTATATATCAACTATCAGACAATCTAGAGTACAGAAACTATGCCACTATTAAGCTCTAGTTGCTTTTTTCTTTCTTTTTGAGGAAAGTAAACTATTCTTTATTTAAGAAGTGATTCATCAGCCAGTATTTTTCTTAGCACTCAATCATGTCTAATTTTACTTTCTTATCCAGGCATTTTCCCCTAAGGCTCATGATTCTTTCAATAACAAGGGTTTAATGTTCAAGATAAAAAAAACAGGGATATTAGTAAAGGCTTCTAAAGAGTGAGATTTATTTTTATCCTTGTACTTGGAATATTGTTACTATGATGATTTGACTTTTTTCAATAACTTATTTATTTTTTTCACTGAAGTCAGCATTATCCCACCTATTCACTCTCAAATAATTATGTATACATGGAACTGTGGAAATGCATGTTTTAGTATATGTTTGGGATAATTTCTGTGTTTGAATTGGTTGAGAATCAGACCACTAAGATCTGAATTAATGCTATTTGACATAGAAACCAGATGGAGGAATGGGCAAAGGTGGTGTGTAATGACCCCACTATATAGGAGACAAATTATCTTTTGCCAAGATGTACTGTCAGTTCTCACTAGGGAATCTTATTCACTTCTGTATCTTCATGTGCCATCTGAGCCCTGTCCATCTGTGATTTACCTTCAGGCCAAAAATCACTTGTGTTTTTGATCCTAATGAAAAATAACACTCAAAACATATAGATTATTGCTTCCTCTAGCCCATATTTTCATACTAAGTCTATTTTGTGTCAATAGTCTACTCTGTAGCACTTTGAATTAGAAAAGAATAAAGAATCCATCCAAACATTTCCCGACCAAGAAGAAACCATTGCCTTCATGGCGGATAATATTTAGCATTACATGACTTGCAGTGACACTGAGGTATATCATGCATGATCCCTACTTGCTCACAAACATGGCACATAAAGGCATCCCTATGGACCATGATGAATTGGCATGAATTCTAAACTGTTGTGTGTCGCCAACTGAAAAGGAAAATAATAGACAGTGAAAACGATTATGAAAGTTAAGAATCCCATTATAAATGCAATACTAGTATTGTATTTACTGATGTACCGATAAATATAACTATTTGTAAGACATAAGATACTTAACATCCAGTAGGTATTCAGTACTTATAGAAAGTTTCTGCTTCTACAATTAACCAGATTTATGGTGCATTATTATTATTATTATTACTATTGTTATATTTTAGTGCCATATATTGGTTCATCACAAAGCATTGGTCAAATCCTGGGCAGGGAACTGGTTTACTCATGTTACCCTAGTGAGCACTATTTTATGTGCATCCCTTCTGAAGCCATGTTATCAAAGAGGACAGCTTTCCCACATGATGAAGGAATATTCCTTAATAAATAGTATACAAATAGCTGTACTCTCCAACTAGAGTCACGTTTAGTAAACATTACTAGAGTTCTTCAAATGAAACTTACTAGGTAATCTCAGTTCCTTACAGAAGGTTGATCACATCCCAAGTGAAGTGTAGTCATCAGGTAATCCTACCACTTTTCACCACCTCTATTCTTACGGCTCGATTCCAAAAAAATCATCTCTTCTCGCCTAGATTATCACAATAGTCTCCTAATTCATTTCATAAACTTTTTCAATAGTCTCTTTCAGTCTATTATCAATATAGCAACCTGCATCATTACCTTGCTCAAAATTTTGTAATAGCTTCTGCTCTTACTCAGAATATAATACAAATCCATACATTGTCCATCAAGGCCCAACTTAACTTACTGCTCCCTCATTTTCTTACTGACTTTAACTGCTACTCTAACTCTCATTCACTTTGCCACAGACATACTGCGCCCACTTGTTATTCCTGGAAATTACCGTAATTTTGCCTCAATTTTTGTGCACTGTTTCCTTTGCATGAAATGTTCCTCCCTTAAATGTATACATGACTCCATACCCGACTTCTTTCAAGTCTTTACTCAAATTTCAGTTTTTCAGAAAGGCTGTTCATGGCCAACCTAACTAAAATGCAACTACTCATTCATATCCCATTTTTCCATTTTTTTCTGATCACTTATTGTCTATTATACTATATATATTTACTAATTTTTATCTTTCACTTTCTATATCTTCCACTGCAATTTAAGATTCACAAGTACAATTCTTATATATTTTATTTATAACTAACTCCCTAGTTAGTTAGTGCCTAGAATATTGACTGGTCTGTAAGAGTAAAGAAAGACACTAATCCAAGCATGTTTTGGCATGTTTTGTAGGTAAAAATAAAGTAGAAAAAGTTTTAAATGTAAAGTTGAAGTGATTCTTTATTTTATTTTATCATATAGATTACCTTAAGCCAGCAAAAATGACATACATTCAACCAGCTATTATGCCTGATAATGCTGCTATTGTTCCTTCTTACCCATATTGTCATTCACTTCTGCCTCTAGTGATGTATTCCTCAAAGTAATACAAAACAGAAAATGTGTGTATTCTCAGCTCATCACTTAAAAACAGTCATGCTTGGTGCAGTGGTTCATGTCTGTAATCTCAACACTTGGGGAGGTTGAGGTGGGAAGGATTCCTTGAGCCCAGGAATTAAAAACCAACCTGGTCAACACAGTCAGACACCATCTCTACAAAAATAAAATAATTTTTTAAAAGCCTGGTATGGTGGCATGTACCTATAGTCCCAGCTACTTGGGAGGCTAAGATAGGAAAATCACTTGAGCCTGAGAGGTGGAGGCTGTGGTGAGCCATGATTGTATGACTGTACTCCAGCCTGGATAACAGAGCCTGTCTCAAATAAAAGTCATATAATAAAACAATCTTGGCTTATTCAAAATAGCCTTATTATGGATGGATAGTAGGGAGGTGGTGGGGAGTGCAAGCCTAGAGAGATCTTTTACTAGGCTATCATTACTGAAAAAATTATGGTAAATGGAAAATCATGGAGAATCGTTGATTTAATTCAGTGTTTTATTGTGTTTCAGCCAATGGAAATAGAGAAACAGATTCTTATGACAAAGAAAATTTTAATAACTTTATAGTTTTTGAGAATCAAATTACTTATTAGACTAACTGGAGTATGATTTGCATATTTTTCCATTTATAGTGTTAGTGGACCAATATTTGTACAAATAAATTGATCCTCCTAAGGTAGAAATTGTTAAAATTCAGAGTTCTGTATTAAACATATTGAAAATATTAAAGAGTGACCCTGTTGAATTGCCTCGTTAATGTAAAAATGAACATTCTATACAAACAAGAAAAGAAGTCAGATATTGTGCTTTGTTGACTTTCAGAATCAAATTAATCTCTTAGTAGTGGGGATTTGGTATAACATAAAAGTTTATTCTGCCTTTTGACATGTTGATACAGAGGTTTTACTATCAGGTTCCAAGAAATTTGTCAAGCTCCAGCATATTTGCTCCCCTTTCCTATATCATGCAGAGAGAGAAAAATGGAACTGCTAGCCAAAAAGCATTCATACATTCTCTTAAATTGTTCTACATGGCCACTTTTTCAGGAACAGGAAACCTGGAAAAAACAGTGCAGTATAACTGGAAAGTCTTCATATTTAATGGAAATTTTCTTTGTTCTTATAGTGAGTGATATGGTTTGGTTGTGTCCCCACCCATGAGAATCTCACCCTGAATTGTAATAATCTCCACGTGTCAAGGGTGGGGCCAAGTGGAGATAATTCAATCATATGGGCTGTTTCCCCCATACTGTTTTCATGGTAGTGAAAAAAAGTCTCATGAGCTCTGATGGTTTTATAAAGGGGAGCTCTCTTGCCTGCCACTATGTAAGACATGCCTTTGCCTCTCTTTTGCCTTCCACCATAATTGTGAGGCCTCCCTAGCCATGTGGAACTGTGAGTCCATTAAACCTCTTTCCTTTATAAATTACCCAGTCTCAGTTATGTCTCTATTAGAAGCCTGAGAACAGACTAATACAGTGATTCTGGTTTAAGATTAGGCACATAGACAAACAGCTTTCAGATTGTGAGCTATTCAAGGACAACTTATAAATCCAATCAATATACATGCCCACAAAGGTCAGAATTTAAAACTTCTTGATTTAGGGGTTTGAGTGTGCAATTATTGAAAGTGCAGTGAACTCCTTGGTGTGGAAATACTTTCTTTTCATTCAGATGGCAAAACATAAGAGATAATATTAGCTTGAAATCAAAGTGGGAATTCCTCAAAGGAAAATGATCATGCACTGGGTGATATGAGTTCACCAGGAATTTGTAGAGCTAGGCGATATGCATTAAGTATTTTAAATAGCTCTAAAGTGTTTGTTTTGTCTTATCATTTAAATCTAGCTACTTCCAAAGAGGAAGAGAGAGAAAATATTCAATTTTAATAATACACATACAGAACACATGTCTTAGGATAAATATCAGATGAAAGTTTGGAGGCTATAGAAAGAAAAGGGAGAGATAATAATGTGTAGGGTTATGGATAATTTTTACTGTGTAATATACAGATATAATATTTTTAAAGCCATTTCTTTTATTTATCCTGGAAAAAAGCACATGTCGTAGAAAGGAGTGGTAGCTGTTTGAGGAGCAGGTCAGGGGTAGATAAAGTAGAGAAGTCAAATATGTTCCCTCATTTCTTGGGCTGCCTTTTCATTATGTTGATTTTTTTCCTTTTCTGTGCAGAATCATTTTAGTTTAATGTAGCCCTACTTGTTTATTTTTGCTTTGGTTTCCTATGCTTTTGGTATCTTTCAAAAATTTATTGTTAAGACTAGTGTTCAAGGAGCTTTATCCCTATGTTTTCTTCTAGGAGTTTTAAGGTTTCAGATCTTACATTTAAGTCTTTAATCAAATTTGAGTGACTTTTTTATATGGTTTAGGATGAGGGTCTGATTTAATTCTTCTCCATGGCTAGGTCTTATTTTCTAATACAGTTTATTGAAAAAACCAACCTTTCCCATTGTGTATTCTTGGCACTCCTATCAAAGATTGGTTGACTATATATGTATGGGTTTATTTCTGGGGTTTATATTCTGTTCCATTGATCTATGTGTTAGTTTTTACACCAGTGCCACACTGTTTTGATTATTGTAGCTTTGTAATATAGTTTGAAATAAGGACATGTGATGCCTCCATTTTAGTTTTTCTTTCTCAAGATTGCTTTAGCTATTTGGGGTCCCTTGTGGTTGCATATGAATTTTGGGATTTTTTTTCTATTTCTATGGAAAATACCATTGGAATTTTGGTAGGGATTGCACTGAATCTGTAGATCTCTTTGAGTTGTGTGGATATTTTAATAATATTAAGTCTTCCAACCTATGAACATGGGTTATCTTTCCATTTATTTGTATCATCTTCAATTTCTTTCACTAATGTTGTACAGTTTTCAGTGTACAGATCTTTCACACCATTGATCAAATTTATTCCTAATTATTTTATTGTTCTCATGCTATTGTAAATGGAGTTATATTCTTAACAGTTTTCATAGTTCATTGTTAGTGTATAAAAACACAACTTACTTTTGTATTGTGATTTTGTATCCTGAAACTTTAGTGAATTAATTTCCTAGTTCTAACAATTTTAGGTAGAGTCTTTAGGGTTTTCTATATATAAGATTATGACATCTGCAACAAAGACAATTTAACTTCTTTCTTTTCTATTTTGGTGCCATTTTTGTTTAATTGCTGTGGCTGGGACTTCTAGTACTATGTTGAATAGAAGTGGCAAAAGTGGTTCAGAGATTTTTAACATCTATAGGTGATATTTATTCACAGGGACAATAGCATGTTCATCTCTCCTAAATTCAGACACTGGACTTCTCAGTGTTGGCTATAGAAAGATATTATTGTCGACTATATTTAAAATAGAATTTATCAATAAATACCTAAAATGTATTAACATTTTGTTAATTGCTATTAAGAGCTGCTGAAATGCCATAACTTATATTGTGTCTAGCTGTTTTCAATGTAATTTTGCTTTAATTTTATTTTTTTAATTGTTCAGACAATTGTGGCAATAGCGTGTAATTTTATTTACTGTATTTTTCACATAACATGCATTCCTTATAGTTTTGAATATTCTATATGAATTAATGTAATAGCTACAAAATATTCTGAAATTTATCTTAGCTATTTTCCAGTTGTTAAAAACTAGGATTTTTTCCTCATATTCTTGAATATGATATTTCTGTAATGAAGATATTTATGTTTAAAGCTTTGTTCCATATTTGGGAATACTTTCTTAGTATAAATACATAGAATTAAAACGAATGCATTTGCAACTTCAGGTCTTGTGGAAAGCGTATGCCAAGAGGGAGTTAGAAATGCAAGAGATTTATTGAGAAAAATACTTGTGAAACCATAGAGGGCACAGAAGTAGGCAGGGAGAGATCCAAATCACAATGTACATAAGACACTTGTGAAAGAGAGGAAAAGAAATTATTATGAAAGATTCTCAAACTGTCATGAAGCTTGGAGGAAGTCTTCACTAGCCCAAAAGAAAGGAGCTCTGGTTATTGTACATTAAGTGTCCCACGTTGTGCAGAAATGCCTAAGCTTTGGTAGCCCTACCATGCTCAGTCAGCTGCCAGGGAAGAGCATGGCTTTGGAGGAAATGTTTCAACAAATAATGAAGGTACTACATCTAGTGAGTGCCAGCTAATTGCATTCCTCCAGCTGAGCTGCAAGTGATTTCTTGACTCTCCACAGCTATTCCAGCAAATATGGACATTTTTAGCAATAATGTAGTATCAAGTTATTTTCTGAAAGGTCTATAAAAATTTATACTCTACTACCCATGTTCTGTCACCAGCTTTTACTGCCATTATTAAAAGTAATTATTAGAATTTTGAAAGTTAAAATTGCTATTCATCTGTTATTTTCGTTTGTATTTTTTGATTAGTAATGATGAGATTTTTACCATCGGTTTGTTAACCAGTTATTGTTCCTCTCTGTTAATTTATTCCTAATGGAGACTGAATATTATTATATATTTATATATGGTACAAATAGTTTTCTTATTGTTTGCTTTTACTTTTTAATTATTTTTAATTTGTTAAAGCTATACCTTTTAATTTTTGGCGATTTTTGCCTGTCACATTAATATGTGGAAATACTCCATAGATTTGAAAACCATTTCTTTATCTTTTTTCTATTTATTAAATTCTTATTTTATATCAGAATGCTATATAAGAATTTATATTGATGTGCTATGAGAATCTAAATTTAATGTATCCTAAATTGGCAATGTTCTCAATATCAATTACTGAATAAACTTTACTTTCTCTATTGATTTTTTATAATAGCATCAATAATTTTAGATTCCCATGAAGATCCATTATCCATATCTTGAAACCACAAAGGGTGTCACTGATATTTACATCTATGCAGTATGGCTACGGACAATTGTATTTCATTATTTAATTTGTATGGTCCTGCCTGCTAGTGACTCTAAGCATCTTTTCATTTACTTCTTCATTCATTCCAGAAATATTTATTAACTCAGCAAAAACAAAATTGACAACGATCCCTTGATTTTTGTATAGAATAGTTATATTTATTAACCAGTTTGTCTCTTCTTTTATGAATTAATCATTCACATATTTGAAATTGTTCTCTACTTTTTTTCATTTTTTCCATTTGTTGGATTTTCTTTGTATTCTAGAAACATTGCCCTTTCCATATATAATGCAGTGTTAGTATTTTCTCCCAGCTTTTGACATAAAAAAGTTTTAAAATTTTAGGTAGGCAAATCCATTGATCTTTGTTATATTTCATTCTGCCATGTTATTTTAATAACATAACATAATGTATTATAATATGACATGACATGACACAAATGATACAATATGATATATGATATGATATGATATTGAACAATAATATAATGAACATCTGTGAATCCTCTTCTCAACTCAAAAGCTAGAACCTTTTTTCTCTCAAGATGGTAGATTAGCAGCATTGCTAGCATATCTCTCCCACTTGGAAGGACAAAATAGTGTGTACAGGAAAACTGAAGGAATCTGTGGACCCTTTGAAGGAGTCAAGTAAAGAGCTGTGAGTCCCCAGAGTATGAGAGGAGAGTTTGCCTTGAGGATACACACTCCCACTGGGGACCCTGAAAGTCCAGGCCATGGGGGAAGGCCCTAACCCCACCCAGCACAGGAACTGACTTGGGGAGTGCTGTGGAATATAAAAGCAGAAGCAGCGTTGGTAGACCCTTGCATGTACTTCCAGACTCCAGTGCGAACCTAGGGCAGCCATTCCTTACTGCTCTTCACAGGTAACCCAGCATAGGACAGCCAAAATCTTCAGGCAGCGGTCACAAGTTGAAAGATGCCCCCAGAGGGGGTTTCCTGATATAACCACGGGTGGGGACGAACTCCTTCAGCCAGGGCCAGGGTAAGGGAGAGTGAAAAGTGGGCTGTGAATGCAGGTGTCGTGAGTGCAGGAACCACAGGTGCAATAGCCTAGTGCTTGGTTTTGCAGTGGATGGGGAGGGGAGTGGCCTGAAGACCAAGGTTGCTGTCTCCATGGGGAAAGCCTATGGCTACAGGGAGTTGCGAGTTCTGATTACAGGCTGGCTGGAATTCAACTCGCTGCTGTTAGTGAAACACTGTAGGAGTGAATCTGCCTTAGCAAGGGCATTGGGAATGGTGTGGGGCTTACCACCTGCTACTCCTCACTCCCTGCACAAACACTTCTGTGCAGCAGAGACAGCAACGCTCCCCAGTGGACTATAACCAGTGGTCTAGACACATTCCCATCCCTCAACGCTGATAGAGGCTGCTACTTGTCCTGCACATGAAGATAAGAGTGCGAACCTGCCTGACCCAGCTCCTACCTGGCTTTGCCCCTTCACTCACCCTGGTGGCTTAACGAAAAGGACAGAAACTCTTGGGAGCTACACGGCCCCACCCGATGCCTGAGAAACCAGAGTACCATCCCTGGGCAACATAAGACAAGTAAAAATCCCACTGCTACTACCACAGCTGGTGCTCCTTTGCAAGTGCTACTTTCTGGCTGGAGGCCAACCAATACAGTCCATTACAGCATCTCCTGGTAGAATAACACTGCACCCAGGAAGGAGAAAGTGGCTGTGTGATAGCTATCACCCCTTCCTGCACCACGCTGGCTAACTTGTTATTGGTCTGCCAAAGCAAGACTAAGCAAAAAGAACAAATCTGGAGGCATCACATTACCTGACTTCAAACTATACTCTAAGGCTATAGTCACCAAAATAGCATGGTATTTGTTTTTAAAAAAGGCACATAGACCAATGGAACAGAATAGAGAACCCTGAAATGAAGCCAAATACTTACAGCTAACTGATCTTTGACAAAGCACACAAAAACATAAAGTGGGGAAAGGACACCCTATTCAACAAACGGTGCTGTGATAATTGGCAAGCCACGTGTAGGAGAATGAAAGTGGATCCTCATCTCTCACGTTATACAAAAATCAACTGGATTAATCAGACTTAAATCTAAGATCAAAAATCGTAAACATTCTAGAAGAAAACCTTGGATAAACTCTTCTGAACACTGGCCTAGGCAAATAATTCATGACTAAGGCCCCAAAAGCAACTGCAACAAAAACAAAAATAAATAAATGGGACTTAATTAAACTAAAAAGTTTCTGCACAGCAAAAGAAATAATCAGCAGAGTCAACAGACTCCCAAAGAATGAGAGAAAATATTTACAAACTGTACATCTGAAAGAAGACTAGAATCCAGAATCTACAAGAAACTCAAAGAAATCATCAAGACAAAAACAAATAACACTATCCAATAGTGGGCAAGAGACATGAATAGACATTTCTCAAAAGAAGATATACAAATGGCCAACAAACATATGAAAAAATGCTCAACATCACTAATCATTGGGAAAATGCAAATTGAAACCACAAGGAGATACCACCTTACTCCTACAAGAATGGGCACTATTAAAAATTCAAAAAACAACAGATGTTGGCTTGGATGTGGGAAAAACGGAATGCTTATACACTGCTTGTTTGAATGCAAATTTGTACAACTTCTATGCAAAACAATATGTAGATCCCTTAAAGAGCGAAAAGTAGATTTACCATTTGTATTACTCAGGGCTCTCTAGAAGGACAGAACTAATGGAGTTTATGAAGTATTAACTCACAGGATCACAATGTCTCACAATAAGCCCTCTGCAGGCTAAAAAAAGGAGGGCCAGTCCGAGTTCCAAAGCTGAAGAACTTGGAGTCGGATGTTCAAGGGCAGGAAGCACCCAGCATGGGAGAAAGATGTAAGCTGGGAGGCTAGGCCAGTCGCTGTCTTCAGATTTTTCTGCCTGCTTTATATTCTAAACATGTTGGTAGCTGATTAGATGGTGCCCACCCAGATTAAGGGTGGGTTTGCCTTTCCCAGCCCACTGACTCAAATGTTAATCTCCTATGGCAATACTCTCACTGACACACCCAGGATCAATACCTTGTATCCTTCAATCCAATCAAGTTGACACTCGGTATTAATCACCACACCATTTGATTGAGCAATCCCACTACCTGGTACCTACCCAAAGGAAAATAAGTCATTATATGAAAAAGACACCTGTGCATTTATGTTTATAGCAGCAAAATTCTCAATTACAAAGATGTGGAACCAACCTAAGTGTCCACCAACTAATGAGTAGACAAAGAAAATACTATTCGATGGTATACCATGGAATGCTATTCAGCCACAAAAAGGAACAAAATAATGTCTTTGCAGCAACTTGGATGGAGCTGTATGCCACTCTTCTCAGTGAAGTAACACAGGGATGGAAAACAAAAAAAACACATGTTCTCACTTTTAAGCAGGAGCTAAGCTATGAGTAGGCAAAGGCATATAAAGTGATATAATGGACTTTAGAGACTCAGAAGTGGGAGAGTGGGAGAGGGGCTAGGGACTTAAAAAAAGTACACATTAGGTATAATGTACACTACTAGGGTGATTGGTGCACAAAATTTTCCTAATTCACCACTGTAGAATTCATCCATGAAACAAAAAGCCACTTGTACCCCAGAAGCTACTTAAATAAAAATTAATTTTAAAGACATGGATACTTATAAATGTCTTTAAACTATCTATATATTCTATCCCTAGGCCATCCAAATGCTTCTCTGTCTCCACAGTACCATCTTGCATTTTTTATTATCATTCACTTGTTCTTTTTAAAAGGAACAACTGTTTCTCATTACTTGAAGTCTCTGAGTTTGACAGTTTACCTACTAGCTAAAATTTATTTTTAATGCCTTCAATACTTCAGCATTTATTTTCAGACAAATGCAGAGTGGGAAAAATTTTGATTTGCCTGATATATATGTTTCCAGTTGAGGTCCAACAATGCAATGCTCTACTGGCTTGTTTCAGCTGTTATACCAAAAATAGTGTGTCGTGTGTGTGTGTGTGTGTGTGTGTGTGTGTGTGTGTGTGTGTGGTCTATTTAGTTCCATTTCTTTTGCATTTCCATTGATCCTGGGTGTGTCAGTGAGAGTGTTGCCACAGGAGATTTCCAAAACAGTTAAAGTAATATTTTCCATGTGTGATGAAACTGAAAAAGTGACTAAATTTGTGGATTTATGAGATGATGTCTGATTTTTAAAAAATGTACAGTACACAGCAATTTATTGTTATATTAACCTGGGTCAAGAATAGCTGAAACTCTTCTCAACTATTGTTTCATTATAAAGAATTCCTGCATATAATTTGTTATTTGGAAGAAATATGCACTAAATAAGGTGTCTTTAAACATAAACACACATAAAACGATGCCATGTATTGATCAATTGATGGAAATACTGTGGCCACATGCTTGCAGGATACTAAATCTGTAATTTCCCTAGGAGCGATGACTTGGTATTTGCTAACTGACTATTTCCAGTGACTTTATGTAACATAATCCCCACGTGCCAAGGGAGGGACATGCTGGGAGGCGATTGGATCATGGGGGCAGTTTTCCCCCATGATGTTCTTGTGGTAGTGAGTAAGTCTCATGAAATCTGATGGTTTTATAAGGGACTCTTCCCCATTCACCCCTCACTCTTCTCTCTCCTGCTGCCTTGTTTCCCCTTCGCCTTCCACCATGATTGTAAGTTTCCTGAGGCCTCCCCAGCCATTCAGAACTGTGAGTCAATTAAACCTCTTTCCTTTATAAAGTACCCAGTCTCAGGGAAGTTCTTTATAACGATGTGAAAATGGACTAATACAACCATTATAGTGATATGGATTATTTTACTCATGTAGACGTATGCACATGTATGGTGTGTGTGTGCATGTCTGTGTGTATAAATATCTATATTTTAAAAATTATGTGCAGTGATCATACAAGTACTTTATAATCAGAAATAAAAATTATTACAAATATTCGATAACTGTTTTCCACCTGTTTATTTGCTTTGAACTTGTTGGTGTGGTCTGATTTATAAGAAGGATTTTTTAGGGAAATCCTGTTTTCTTTCATATGGGGTCAGGGAGGTCAGTAAAATTGTCATGAGTGAATTTACTATAGATGTTATTAAACTAAGTGTATTTTATAAATTACATGTGTAAGCACATAGATAGATAAAAGCAAGCTAATGAATTTGAATTGAGCATTTCACATTCTGGGTCATTCTGGGTGCCATCTATGAGAATACAGCAGTATGGTGTCCTGCACAAAACCAACTTCTGAGCTAGACAGATGAGATGGTAAGTAGAATTATAAATGTGAAGATCCATTTGACAGACTAGGATTTGAATGAAGCTTATTATAGTATAAAATGAAATGTAAACTAGTAATAGCACAATAAGACATAAGACTGCTAAGAACTTTGTGATATGAGTTTGAGCATACACACTATTATTAAAGATTAGACTGGAGTTAACTTTATTCTCTGGGTACATTTATACAATTACAGGAAGTCATGCATCCTCGTTCACTCACTGTATCCCATTTATCACATGAATATGCTTTACAAATATTACTGCTAAGACAAATGAAAACTACACAATGAAAATGTCTTTATTTTTCCTCTTCTCTTTAGGGTCTAACGTTCTGCAAATAGTAAAGTCTATTTTGCTATGTTCAGAAAAATGCCCAGCATGCCATAGAGGAGGGGTCTTCAAACATTTGGATGAGATTACAGTGCTACAGGAAAGAGAGTTAAATCTTCAGAGGGTTTATTCCTCTTGGGGAAATTTCTTTCCCTACTGATAGTCCACTATTTGTGAGAGTATCCTGACAAAATCAAGATTTATTAATTCTTCATCTGGCGTCCTACAAAACTCACTAGGCGCCTAAGGTGTATACTCAAAACACTTTATCGGTTCCTTGTTTACACATTTCTATGTGATTTCTTAACCAGAGAAGCTATTTTGAACTGCATATTTCTTACTAGGACTCCACTTATACCTCCCTCCACCCATATTGATAGCCACATAGTTATTTGGCCACCACGCTGCCTATCATTGATTGGAGTCGATAAGATAAGAATAAAAGTCAGGAAGTCAAGGAAGTGTTGGCTCTACATTAATTTTAAGACAGTGGTTTTCATTTTGGAGGGAGGAGTCCAAAGATTCCATTGAGAATCTGATGAATGCAGTGGACCCTTTCCCTTAAAGGTTCTGAATACATATATGCCATGATTCACGTAAAAACTGAAAGTATTTTTAAAAATGTTATAAAACTTGCCCCTGGATTTTTAAAAAATATACACATTCCAGGTCTAAAACTTTCACTTAAGAGTAATTCAAGGCCTTTCCTCTCATTCTGTTGCAGAGAGAAGTCAGCTCTGCTATCATTGAATTCACCTTGATAAACTGGACTGCGGAGACAGAGAGTTGGGTTTTCATCATAAATGAACCTAGAGCAGCGATATCCTTATATAAAATACAAGAATGGTACCTGAAGGATAGGGGCCCATAAGGCCACTGGATGCGTCCTCCAGTTCAGTCAAGTTATCCTGCTTCTTAAATGGGTTTATCCCATTTCTTCAGGGCCTATGGTTGCATGGCTAAATTCCTAAATAATATACATTTATCTAGTGTATCCTGTGTTGATTCACCAATATATATGGGATGGCAGTAAATTGTTAGAGTAGTAATGAGGGTTTTCACATGTGACCCCACTACATCTTTCTTTACTGTAGGCAAAATTAACACCAGTCAACTAGGAAGAAGATAGTACGATGACAGCAAGCTGAGATTTTAAATCTACAAGAAGATTCTTTCTTGTACAGCTTCTGGAGATATGATTGCTATGGTGCCAATTTGTACATGTGAACTAAGATGTGAGTGTCTGCCAACATATTTTGGATACAACAGACTGAAATATGCCCCCATGCTAATGAGGTACAGACTCTGATTTGTATTTAAATGATGTAATTTTGGAGTCAAATGCCTTTGCCTGAGTGAAAGGAATATAGGTTTTGAAGTCAGACACAGCTAAGTCTGAATTCTAGCTCAGGCACTTCCTATGACCTTGTTTATATTGTTCTTAATCTATGAGTCTGTTTTCTAATCTGTAACAAGAGTATAAATACTATTTACCTCAGGCACACTGCAAAAATTCTAAATAGTTTAAAATTCCTGATCTTAGCTCTCAGTAATTAGGAACCATATCTGATTATCACCCTGGGACCAATGCTTGTGTGCCAGTGTGATTCATCAAGGTAATTATTAAAACTATCAAACAAATTTTGGCATTTCTTGATACCAGGATAAGAAGCCCATGCTTTTTTCCATAAACAATGGGGAGACATTGAAGATTTATCTCTCCTAATTTTTATATGAATGAAAACAAAAAAAAAGCTAATTAGAAATAATGAAAAATTATTTCTATATTACTGCAAATTCAGATTGATTAAATTATCTTCTGCAGGCCTCAAAATGAAGTCATTTTTCAAGTGAATGATTTAACATTGCAATGACACTGCACTCTGTTGTAGTTAGTGTTTTCATTATTAGAGGAGCACATTGTGGACAATTAGCCTGCATTTCAGTGATGACATTTGTTCAAAAATTGCCAGGATCACTCATGAAGGCTTGAATTGCACTATTTGAAGAAAAGTGAAGGACTAAAAAATGTGAGGTTAACATAAGTCATATTTACTTTTATCGTAGGAGTTATCATTGCTGAAAGCCTTCTTAGTTGGCCCAAATGGGGAAACTGAGTCCCCGGTAAGAGAAGAGAGTTGTCTTTAATTGCATAGCAAGATAGAAACAGATTTTGAAGTGTAACAGGAGCACAAATTTTATTTCTAATACTGAGAAGTATGAATGAAACCTTTGTGGGTGGCAGGTCTTTATTCAACAGCTACGTGATGTCCTACTATGGGTGGTGTCAGTAATTCAATGAGCATGTAAGTCTCCATGATTTACCAGGCACTATACTAGGTGAACACATCAGAAAAACCTACAACCCTCATGGGGCTTATAGACTAGAAAATTCAGACAGCAACATGTACACACTTGTTATCTAATAATAATTCTGTAACTCCGATACAGGAGATGCACAGGCCTAAGAAAGAATATAAAATGGGGAGATTATATAGTTAAAGAGATCAGTACACATTGCTGCAGTCCCAAACAAGTTTTTAAATTATTTTAGAGGCTGCTCTATCCACGAAAATAATTATAAAGGCTATAGGAGTCTTTATGTATCAAGTAACTCATAGTTTATTCACATCCTTTCAAAAACCATGATCTTAAAGGAAGGTCCAACCAATACGTTGTCTAACTCGACTTTATATTTTCATTACAAAATTCCTTACTACATAAGTGCAAAAATTATCCTCAGATTTCAGTTTGTGTTTCACTGGTTTGGAGCTATTACCTTCACCAGGGGGTGATTTGGGCAGGTCCAACCACTAGGGGTCCGCTTGGGACAGGGCCCCAGTAAGAGGACCTTTAACCTATGTCTGTGGCTGTACGGTCAGCCTATACACAAAATAGTGTTTAGAGTTGGGCCTGGAAAAGCAGTAAGATTTTGGATAGAGTTGGATGTGAGAAGAACCTCAGTTATTCCAATCAGCAAAAGCAGAGAGGGGGATGTGTAGGAGGCTAATTTAGTTAGAGAATAGCAACTAAATCAGTTGGGCTGGGAAATTGAGTATGTGAAGGATATAAATAGAAGATAAGATTATAGCGGCGGCACCACAAAGAAATAATCAATGCTTAAGTGATATATTTGAAGTGAAATTGTTTGAGTCTCAACCACCAGGCTAAGGAATTTTAATTTTATCATGTTAACAATCGGGAGTCTTTGAAGCTTTTTAAGAAAAAAATATAAACAGAGGAAGCAGTGTTTAGGAAGCCTTTTAAATATACAATAGGCAGTTGAAGGGGAAAAAAAAGCGGAGCCTGATAGAAAGTGAAGGATACCAAAATATCAAGGAAAATAAGCATGGCCGCATGGTTAATGTCCCAGGATATAGCATATAACAATAGAAGCACAGACAACCTAGGATGGGCATTTGGAAAATTGTCAGCATTTAAGTATAGGATATGGATGAAGCAAGAGAGAAAGAACAGAGGAAAAGTGGCAGAGTGGTGGTTCTGATTCTGCTGAAAACAGTCAATGTGTGAACAACTAGCAAAAACAGTTTTTGTGTATTCTATAGAACTAGAAAAATCTATAGAGCTAGACAATGAAGAATAAAAGTCAGTAAAAATAAAACTGTGCCCTATGATTTTAAAAGACATAGATAGAACTTAGCTAACTAGATTAAGTAAACATGAGATGGACAGTAAAGCAAAGAAGTGAAGAGAGAGGAGAGCTCAGTAAGATGGAGTGAGGTTGGAATTCTGCTCTGCTGTTTGACCTTACACACCATACTTTCCTCTCTCAGCATCATATTTCTCTTATGTAAACTACGGGTACTAATACTAACTCATGATGATTTTGTGACTAATACATTTGATAATGCATAAAGTATTTAACATAGTGCCTGGAGCATAATATTTATTAAGAGCTTACCCTGTGTTGCTTATTATGACATTTGATATAAAGGGAATGGCCCCTATGCCTTTCTATGGCCACTGAATAAATCCTCGCATGCAACATCATCATAGAATATGGTGCCAGGAAAAATAATGTTGGCTTTCCCTGGAAATTGCTGAGCTTCCTGCTTTGTAATAATGAGGGCTATGCAAGTTTTAGTTTTTGTTCACAGGTCTGTTTCCCTTTGACTTGGTTTCCTGATATATTAGGATGAATTTTGAAACTCAAGTCTAACAAGTAAGTTAACCCTTACAATTTTAATATGTTCTTCTTTATTTCCATGCTTCTGATTTTGTGTTTTTAATGAGTTTCATGGTTTTTAATTATCATTTATTATGTACCGTTTTTTTCCTGGCATGGTGTTAGTTATTCTGCATGCAAGCTCAAAACACCCTTGTAAAGTAAAAATCATTAACCTTATTTTACATATGAGCAAACTAAAGTTCAGGGAGGTGAAGTTAATTCCAAACTCACACAGTTACTAAGTGCAAGAGTAGGGATTTGCAACTACATTTCTCAGGCCTCAAGCTTTCGCTGTTTTCTTTCTTTGTCTTTTCGGGGTTTTTTTGTTTGTTTGTTTGTTTTGTTTTTTGAGACCGAGTCTCACTCTGTCGCCAGGCTGGAGTGCAGTGGCGTGATCTCAGCTCACTGCAACCTCTGCCTCCTGGGTTCAAGCTGTTCTCCTGCCTCAGCCTCCTGAGTAGCTGTGACTACAGGCGCGTACCACCACGCCCAGCTAATTTTTATATTTTTAGTAGAGATGGGGTCTCACCATGTTGGCCAGTCTGGTCTCGATCTCTTGACCTGGTGATCTGCCCGCCTCAGCCTCCCAAAGTGCTGGTATTACAAGTGTGAGCCACCGCGCACGGTCCGCTGTTTCTTTTACATTTGTTATGAGTCACAGGAATGGGTAAAATCATAATAGTATAAAAAATGACTTAAAAGCAGTATAGTTGAAAAAGTCTGGGGTTTTTAATGACTGTACATGTAAAATATGTGAACTCTATGATATGAGTTCAAAAAAAATTAGCATATGGGACCGACCCATCCACTTCTTTCCAGTCTGACTACATTCAATTCTGGCATTGTACTTCAGCAGGAGGATAATCAAGCTAGACTGTACTCAAAAGAGGCTAACCAGATGGTAATGAGACCTTAAACTAGTCATGTGAGGATCATTAGAATAAACTTGAGAGCTTTGCATGAAGAAAAGACATAGTGCAAGTATCTATATTTTTTTTTTACATTTGTGAACTGATTAGCGATTAAACTTGCTTTATGTGGTGCACCAGGACAGAACTAGAACCTGTGACAGAAGTTGCAGAGCAGAAGATTTGAAATAAAAATAAAATTTTCTCATATTAAAGACTATCCATTAACAGAATGAGGTGCCTCAAGAGGTGAACTTCAAAGCATTTGAGTTTTTAAGAAGAGGTTCGATAGCCACTTGGGAAAAGCATTGCATAGGAGTTTCAAATAGTAGGTATGGGATTAGACAGGTGCTAAGGTCATTGTAACCATTAGTTTGTGATTGAAATAAACATAACTGTATTGACCTATCCATATGTTTTCAGTCAGATGTTTCTGCATCGTAAATGTAAGTCAGGATAAGAAGTAATACTGAACCCCAATACCTCCATTGTGTAAAGCAGAAAAGTTTTATTTGTTTTCATACTTGAACTCTATTGTGGGTCAGTAAAGAAGCTCTGCTCTGCCTAGTCACTCAGCGCAATTACTTTTGATGTTAACAATCCCAGAGTTAGGCCAAATTTTACAGGTTAAGGGTACGGTCCTTCACAAGACTGCCCTCACTTTATATATCAACCACAAGCTTGGAAGTTTCCAGGGTCATCAACACTTCTGACCAACTAGCCAAAAATTTGGGATTTTCACAACACCCTTTGGTTCAATAACTTGCTAGAACAACGCACAGAACTCAGGAAAACACTACACTTAAAATTAGTTTTATTATAGCAAAATTAATACAAATCAGAAAGAGCCAAACGAATAAATGTATAGGGTGATGTCTGGGAGTGTCTGTAACACAAAGGTGTCCTCTCCCTATGTATTTAGGATGGCTAATTCTCTCAGTAATACAGTGTTCTTAACCAGGGAGGCTCACTTGAGCTTTGTTGTTGGTAGTTTTTATTGGGGTTCCATTACATAGTCACAAATGATTGAATCATTGGCTAAGAGGCTGAATTCAATCTTTTACCTCTCCTCCCCTTCCTGGAGATTGGGCTGATGCCACCTGGCTGAAAACTCTAATGCTGTAATCATATAGTTGGTCTTCTTGACATGGCCAACCCCCACTCTGAGTCACTATCTCACTATCTTAGTATCAACTATGTAGGGGCCCACCCAGAGTCACCTAATTAGCATAAACTACTAAATGTGGCCCGCGGGGCCTGCCATGAATGACAAAGACATTTCAATTACTCAAGAAATCTCAAAGTTTAAAGGTTACCTCCCAGAAATGAGGAACATAGGCCCGCTCAATTTTTTATTACATAACACTCAGGAACCCCAGAAGGATGAAGCTGCCACCATCTTGAACTTTGATCACTGTAGTGAGAGACAGAAAGACAAATTTGGGTAGTCTCACACTGGTAATTAAATGTCCTGTCCCAGAAAATGGAATGTTATTTCTATTGACAACTCATTGGCCCAAATTAGTCACATGACTCCACCAAACCATAAGGGGTCCACAAAGTACAATTCTTCAATGGGATTTGAAGTGAAGAGTAAAAAATATTTGACTGATAGCCCTAGTGACTTACCATAAATGTCTCTAGTGTCACAATATTTACTCCTTGGGCAATATTAGCTACTCACGCAGTCTTAACAACAACTAATAATTTGATAACTTCCAAATATGTAACTCTAACATAGCTATCTCGCTTAGCATTGTTTGGGCAAATGTACAGATATCCCTAAGTGGATATTTATTAACAACTTTGCACTTAACACAGCCAAAATTAAACATGACTTGTCTTGCAAATGTGCTTCTTCCTTGTTATTTTCTAACCTGATTAATAGCATTATGCAATCATCCAAAAATATGTGAATCATCATAGACTTCTCACCCAAGCGTATTTTCAATCAATTATGAAGTCCCTTGATCTGATACAATTCTCCTTTCTTTCCAAACCTTGAGCTAATGTTTTATTTGGGCTCTAGCCATCTGTTGTCTGGACTCTTGTAATAAGCTTCTAACTCACATGTATTTTTGTCTACCCATACTTAGTCCAACAAACTGCTGCCAGTGAGGTATTTATAAAAATGCAAATATAATCATATTATTTTCCTAGATGAAATTCAATTTTCTATAGTAGTGTTTCAGACTTTTTCACTGCAACCTCTGGAAAGAGATACTTTGTTTGTCAAGACCCAGTGTATACAATGGGCATGTGAGCATGTACCTACATGCACACACACATCCAATAGAAAAAAAATATAACAAAACAGTGCTTTGCACTCTGCTATTTGGTATTATATACAATTTTTTAAATGCTGGCTGACTATAGGCCACAAAATTATTTTATGGCCTACTAATGGAATGTGAGCCATCAGTTTATAAATTACTGAAGTAGAACAAAATATATATATATCTCTTATGCATAGTACACAAAGCCATTCACAATTAAAAGTAAAAATAGAAAATATTTTGCAGTGATAGCAATAAAATACAAACTATCAAAATTTGTTGGAGGATTCTATAAATCTAAAACTATTCTAAAATAAAGTTCATTAAAATGTTGGATATAGCAAAAGCAGTACTTAGAGGATAATTTAACATTTCAAAGTTTTATATTAGAAATGAATAAAGGTTTAAGATAACTGACGTAAGTATTCTCCTTGAGAAGCTACAAAAGTCAAATTAAGCTCAAAGTACATAAAGGAAACAATAAGTATAAGAGCACAGATCAATAAAACATAAGCAAAATATATAATTATAAAATAAAACCAAGGCTGGGTGTGGTGGCTTACGCCTGTAATCCCAGCACTTTGAGAGGTCAAGGCGGGTGGATCACCTGAGGTCCAGAGTTCGAGACCAGCCCGGCCAACATGATGAAACCCATCTCCACTAAAAATGCAAAAATTAGCCAGGCATGGTGGTGCACGCCTGTAATGACAACTACTCAGGAGGCTGAGGCAGGAGAATTGCTTGAACCTGGGAGGTGCAGGTTGCAGTAAGCTGGGATTGCACCACTGTACTCCAGCCTCGGAGACAGAGTGAGACTCCATCTCAGAAAAATAAATAAATAAAATAAAATAAAACCAAGTTATTTATTTGAAATAATTAATAAAATCTATAAACTCCTAGGATAATTGAGTAAAGAAAAAAAGATATAAAAATAATTTATCAATATCAGGATAAAATGGTAGGGATACTCCCAGCAGAATTTACACAAAGGGTCAACTAAATTTTCTGCAATGACAGAAATGTTTGATAACCTGTGCTGCTTAGTGATGTCGCTTCTACTCACATTTGGCTATTAAGCACATGAAATGTAGCTAGTGTAACAAAAGAACTAGAACTTTAATTTAATTTTTAATTGAATCGAATTTAAATTTAGATAGCCACATATATGGAATTTTGAATCCATGGACATGGTATGTCTGTAATTATTTAGACTTTCTTAAATATTGTTAAGGTAACAATTCTCCTTAATTTTAGAGATGTGTGTGTGCCTGTGTGTGTTTATTCAATGTAATTTCAATCATAACACCAATGGGCTTTTTCATAAAAACTGGCAATCTGATTCTAACATTTATATGAAAAGAACTAGAATATCCAAGGCAATCTTGCAAACGAAAAAACAAACAGGTATCCTTATTTAACTCAACTGTAAGACTTAGTATAATGCACAATAATCACTACAGTATGATGCTGACTTAACAACCATGCCGGGCGCAGTGGTTCACGCCTATAATCCCAGCACTTTGGGAGGCTGAGGCAGGCCGATCATGAGGTCAGGAGTTCAAGACCAGCCTGGCCAAGATGGTGAAACCCCGTCTCTACTAAAAATACGAAAATCAGCCGGGCGTGGTGGCATGCACCTGTAATCCCAGCTACTCGGGAGGCTGAGGCAGAGAACTGCTTAAACCCGGGAGGCGGAGGTTGCAGTAAGCTGAGATCGCGCCACTGCGCTCCAGCCTGGGTGACAGAGTGAGACTCCACTTCAAAAAAAATGAAAGAATTAACAACTAGATCAATAGCAAAGAATAAATATCACAGTAATAGACCCCAAAATATATACCCATCTGATTTTCAATAATGACAGTGATGGAGTCCAATGGGGGAAAAGCATTTTTAATGAACGAAGCTAGAATAATTGGACAACCATAAAGAAAAACAATGAACCTTGTCCCTGCCTCACAGTATGCATAATAAATAATCAGATAGATTATAATCTTAAATGTAAAAGCGAAAACCATAAATTTCTTAGAAGAAAACCTAAGAGAATATTTTCATGATTTGGACTAGTCATAGAGAACAATAATCACAAAATACAATTTATATATTTAATTAGAATATTAAAATTGGATCTGTATATCAAAATAATACATTAAGAGAGTGAATAGGCAAGTCCCAAACTAGGAGAAAATATTTGTAAACACATATCTGACAAAGAATGTCACTAATTTTATAAGTAATGATGTTATATAATTTATTATATAATTATATAATTTGATTACAATTCAATAATCAAAAGAAAAGCAACCTAACAAATATGGGAAGAATATTTGAATAGACATTTCACAGAAAAAGATATATGAATGGCCAACAAGCAAATGAAAAGGTGCCCAGTATCATTAATCATGAGGGAAATACAATGTAAAACCACAGTGTGATAACACTACACATTTGCCAGATTGCCTAAGATTTTGATATGGCTTGGCTGCATCCTCACTCAAATCTCATCTTGAATTGTAGTTCCCATAATCCTCACGTGTCATGGAAGGGTTTCAGGAGGAGGTAACTGAATTATAGGGGCGGGTCTTTCCTGTGCTGTTCTCATAATAGTGAATAAGTCTCATGAGATCTGATGGTTTTAGAAAGGGCAGTTCCCTTGCACTCACTCTCTTGACTACCACTATGTAACTCATGACTTTGCTCCTCCTTCACCTTCCTCCATGATTGTGAGGCCTCCCCAGCCATGCAGAGCTGAGTCCATTAAACCTCTTTCCTTTATAAATTACCCAGTTTTTTATATGTATTCATTAGCAGCATGAGGACAGACTAATACAGTAAATTGGTGCCAGGTAATGGGGTACTGCTGTAAAGATACCCAAAACTGTGGAGGCAACTTTAGAACTGGGTAATAGGACAGCAATCATCCTCCAAAACCCAGAATGCTAGATCCACTGACAGCTTGCATCGCGCACCAGGAAAAGCCACAGACACTCAACACTAGCCTGTGAAAGCAGCCAGGAGCGGGATTGTATCCTGCAAAGTCACAGGGGCAGAGTTGTCCATGGCTGTGGAAGCCTACCTCTTTCATCAGTGTGACCTGGATGTGAGACATGGAGTCAAAGGAGATCATTTTGGAGCTTTAAGATTTAACTTTGCTGCTAGATTTGGGACTTCCATGGGGCCTGTAGCCTCTTGGTTTTGGCCAAATTCTCCCATTTGGAATAGATGTATTTACCCAATGCCTGTACCCACATTGTATCTAGGAAGTAACTAACTTGCTTTAGATTTTACAGGCTTATAGGCAGAAGGGACTTGCCTTGTCTCAGATGAGACTTTGGACTGTGGACTTTTGAGTTAATGCTGAAATGAGTTAAGACTTTAGAGGACTGTTGGGAAGGCATGATTAGTTTTGAAATGTGAGGACATGAGATTTGGGAGGAGCCAGGGGTGAATTATATGGTTTGGCTGTGTTTCCACCCAAATCTCATCTTGAATTGTAGCTCCCATAACCCCCATGTGCTGTGGGAGGGACTTGGTGGAAGGTAACTGAATCATGGGTATGGATCTTTCCTTTGCTGTTCTCATGATAGTGAGTAAGTCTTACAAAATCTGATGGTTTTATAAGGGGGAGCTCCCCTGCACACTCTCTGTTGCCTGCTACCATGTAAGATGTGATTTTGTTCCTCCTTCACCTTCCAGCATGATTGTGAGGCCTCTCCAGCCATGTGGCACTGTGAGTCAATTAAACCTCTTTCCTTTATAAATTACCCAGTCTTACATACGTCTTCATTAGCTGTGTGAGAACAGACTAATACAGACTTTAAGAGATTGATAATACCAAATATTGGCAAGAATGTGAAATGACTATGACTCTCAAACATTGTTGGGACAAGTAGTAAAGTCACTCTGGAAAATAATCTGGCAGTTTCCTTAAAATTAAGGAAACACCCACCCTATAACCCAGAAATAAACATCCTAGGTATTCCACAAAAATATTTATACAAGAATGTTCACAGGAATTTAATAATAACCAAAGGTGGAAAAAGACAACTATTCTTTTAAAAGGAAAATGGACAAACAAGCTGCGGAGTGTTCATACAATGGAAGACTGCATAACAACAAAGAGAAATCAACTACTGATACACAGCAATATGCAGGAATCTCAAAAATCATTACGCTGGATTAAAAAAAAGCCTTTCAGAAAAAAGCATGCAATGATTTCATTTATATAAAGTTCTGTTAGGCAAAACTAATCTATGGTGGGAAAATATGAGAGCAATCATTGCCTTTGGAGGATAGAGATGAGGATTGACTACAAAGGGAATGAGAAAATTTTCTGGGGTAATGCTAACATTCTATACCTTTATAGTTTAGGCTATGCAGATGTATGCATTTCCCAAAATTTAAGAAACAGTGCTCCTAATATTTGTGCATTTCATTGTATACAAAATTTACTACAAAAGAAAAAAAATGCACAATAAGGACATTTTGAATTATACTTAAATATATGATCACTGAAGTAGTTTGAGACAGTTTTGCTCTTGTTGCCCTGGCTGGAGTGCAATGGTGCCATCCTGGCTCACTGCAACCTCCGCCTCCCAGGTTCAAGCGATTCTCCTGCCTCAGCCTCCTGAGTAGCTGGGATTACAGGCATGCGCCACCACAGCCAGCTAATTTTGTATTTTTAGTGAAGAGGGGTTTCTCCATGTTGGTCAGGCTGGTCTCAAACTCCCACCTCAGGTGATCTGCCTGCCTTGGCCTCCCAAAATGCTGGGATTACAGGCGTGAGCCACTGTGCCCAGCCTATGTAGCTTATTTTTTTATGCATGACAATATAAGATATACTGATGAATAGATATGCGAGAAAGCAAGTATAGGGAAAGCTTAATGATAGCCTCTAGTTGGTGGCTATATGGGTATACATCAAACATGGTATGAACTGAATGTTTCTGTCCTCCCAAAATTCATATGTTGAAATCCTGGCCAGGTGCGGTTGCTCATGCCTGTAATCCTAGCACTTTGGGAGGCCGAGGTGGGCAGATTACCTGACGTCAGGAGTTTGAGACCTGCCTGGCCAACATGGTGAAACCCTGTCTCTACTGAAAATACAAAAAAAAAAAAAAAAAAAAAAAAATTAGCTGGGTATGGTGGTGGGCGCCTGTAATCCCAACTACTCAGAAGGCTGAGGGAGAGTATCACTTGAACCTGGGAGACGGAGCTTGCAGTGAGCCGAGATCACGCCACTGCACTCCAGCCTGGGCAACAAAGTGAGACTCCATCTCAAAAAATAAGAAAAGAAATCCTAACCCCAAAAGTGATGTCATTAGGAGGGGTGGCCTTTAGAAGGTAAGTAGGTCACAAGAGTGGATCCCCCATGAACAGGATTAGTGCCCTTATAAAAAGGACAAAGAGGAATTGATTTTCTCTCTCTGCTCTCTGCTATTTGAGGACGTAGCAAGAAGTCATTAGTCTACAACAGAGAAGAGGGCCCTCACCAGAACCTGAACATGCTGGCATTCTGTGCTCATATTTTTCAGCCTCCTAAACTGTGAGAAATAAATTTCTGTTGTCTAAGCCACCAAATATATGTTAAGTTGTTATAGCAGCCCAAACTAAGACAAAAATCTTATAACTTTTTAATATGTTTGAAATTAGTATTAATATGTTTTTAAAAAATAATGCTGTATGAAAAAGGCAGACAAAGAAGAGTGCATATTGTCTTCTTACATTTATTTGATATTCAAGAGCAGTTACAAGTAATCTGTGGGAAGAAAAATGGGAACAGTGATTAACAGTAGGAATGGGGATTGACTGGAAGGGGTAAAAGGAAGTATTCTGGTGTGACAGAAATGCTCTATGTGGAGGATGGCTGCATGAATGTATATATTTATCAAAATTTTTCACATCTACACTAAAAATGTATGTATTTCACTCTATGTAAATTTTATCTGAATACAAAAAAAAATTTAAAAATAACATTCAGCACCATCTTAATACCAGATGTTGAGTTCAGAGACAAAAGTATTAAAACAATACAGTGAAAGATACTTTCATGATATGAAAGTGAACAATTCACGATGCAGATTTTAGGTTATGATATTAATGTCCCAAATAAAATAGTGTCAAAATGTATGCTGTGTAATACCACAGGTGTAATAATATCTGACTCTGTCACTGTATTTAACTTCTTACAGCTTTCTAGCCTCACTACTCTCTCTTCCTCTTCTGCCCTAGATGTGGGCAAAGTAGTAAAATAATCTAGGTGTCACCTACATCAGTACTAGTGCTAAGTTCAAACCATAAAAGCCCTGGCCATACAAGGGAGAACACTCACTCCAGCCCCACCCCGTGACCATGATGAAAACCTCAAGTTAGTTTCCTTTCCATGCAATATCAAGTCATTTTTGTACCTTGCTTGGGAGCTGCCTAGCTCTCTATGGAAAGCCTCATTTTGTGAGTGATAAATCATTTCAAACCCTCTTGTGTGGCATCATCAGTGTCAACATTTGAACCAAATTGTGGGTGAGGGGATTTATCCCACCTCTATGAAGTGATCATTTACAATAGGGAATGCAATAAATAGAAATAGATTATAGGGATAAGCTTTACCTTTCTTTCTCTTGAAATGCCACATAAAAACAACAGAAAAAGCATTTCTCATATCTATTTCTGCATAACAAAACACCTCATTACTTAAAGGTGTAAAACCAATTTATTATTATTTCTCATAGCTCCTACTGTTGACTGAGCTAAGTTGGGTAGGTCTCACTAAGTTGTCTTAGATGCCACGGATGGAGCCAACTGAAGGCTTCTTCACTCACATGTCTGATTCAGTAATGAATATAAATGAGGCCGGACATGGTGGCTCACACTTGTAATCCCAGCACTGTGAGAGGCCAAGGCGGGTGGATCACCTCAGGTCAAGAGTTCAAGACCAGCCTGGCCAACATGGCGAAACCCCATCTCTAATAAAACATACAGAAATTAGCTGGGTGTGTTGGTGTGTGCCTGAAATCCCAGCTACTCAGGAGGCTGAGACACGAGAATGCTTACACCTGGGAGGTGGAGGCTACAGTGAGCTGAGATTGTGCCACTGCACTACAGCCTGGGCAACAGAGTGAGACTCTGTCTAAATAAATAAATAAATACATACATACATACATACATACATACATAGACAAGACATGCTCATGAATCAGAGTGTAATGAGAAAGCAAATAATTATAACATTATATGAATTGCAATATACTCATAAGTCAGATCATTTCATCAGTGAAAATAAATGAATTATAGCAGTATCAACATTTATAAATCTTCAAAACACTGCACAGTGAGAAATAAGTTGCATAAGCCTACATTGTACCTGATACACACACACACACACACACACACACACACACACGCATATGTGTGTATGTATAATTTAGGAATCTTACTTATTAGTAGTAAACTAGTTAAGACATGTATGTAAGTGATAAGTACCAAATTCAGGATAGTTGTTAGCACTGGGAAGGTAAAAGGGTGAAAAAAGAAAGGGAATGGTCATTTGAAGGAGGTTTTGAGGCTTTGATTGAATTTGTAATGCTATATTTTTTACCTAGATCATGGCCACACAGGTGTTCATTGTATTATACTTTTATGCTTTTGTAAATCTGTAACATTCATAATGAGAAGAAAATTCTGAATGCACTTCAAAGTAAAACCGTAATTCTATGCAGATATTCAATTATAAATTCATATACAAGAGCTTTTGTCATTATCATCAGTAAATATTTATGAAAAGTTTTTTTTTTTAAAGGGCAGAGGGAAGAGATAAAACATGTATTATTCACTGGCCCAAAGACTGCTAGACACTGTGGAAAGTTTGATGATTTGATCTATTATTTGTATGAGCATCTTCCAGCCATGAGATGAGTTCCTTATATGGCCAGTCTGGCCATGCTTGATTTTGTCTATTCAGATGATTTCCTTTCTAAAGTGTCGCTCAATTCTACTGACAAATTAGTAAGGATTTCCCCATGGCTGAAGCAGGGTGGACTTTTCTGCTAACTTAGAGGGCCATTCCTTCTTGGTGCTAGTCTTCAGAATTGAGGACTGATTGAAAGGCTGAGCAAGCATATGTCACTTACCAGATTGGTTTTTAGAATTACAGATGGAATAAAACCTTAGTTGACTGCCTGAAAATGTATTCTGAGGAATTCTATTTGACAGTAACCAAGGCCAGAATCACCATTGGGTCATGCTGTTCGAATCCCTGAGCGAACAAATGGAAAAATCAATAATAGGTTAATCCTCTAGGGCTTCGTTTCTCTCCTGGATGCAACGCCTTTTTCTTTTGCTCCCTGTTTAATGGCTTTGGCCTTGCATTTTGGAAAAAAACCATAGGCTGGAGTGTTGGGTTGGGAGACATCTCTAATATTCCTTAGAGCAACAGTGACCTCCGTGTTGCATTCTGGAATACTCAGTATCACTTATTTTTACTTAGTACAGGTCATACCAGAAGTCCACTGGAGAGGCCCTTAGTTCCTGGGCTCTCTAATTTCTCTGATTCCTCTCAGACAACCTTATTCAAATCACCAGATTGCATATTTACCTAATTAGCACACCTATTTTAATTTTAGAAATTTGCTGCAGCAGAGAATTTGGCTACTGCAATTCAATAAATTTCATGATTATAGAAATGTTGACACTTTCAAAGTCATCGGCTATAGTCAGAAAGGTTGTCAGTAACAGACTGTGTTTTAAGTAGTTAATTCTATGTTTTCAAGTAAACAATCATGGATTGCAACACTTTTTATTTAACATTATTTTATCTCTCAAGGTCCTAGCGGGAAATTGACGGCATTTTCAAACTGAATAATTTGAAAATAAATTAGTAAAAAGACAACTTATATAGTTGTGTTCAGGGTTCAGAAAAACCAACCACAGATAGTGCAATATCCCAGGACTAACAACAAGTAGCTGTTATGACACTTAGACTTAAAAATACAGAAGGAGGTGCCAGTTACTCAAACACAGTGGTTTGTTGTATGAAGAGGGTTGCCTGGAAGGTGCTGTAGGTTTCCATAGAGGGACTGAATGACAGTGACCCAAAAGAGTGAGAAGAAGGGAAATATGAGTCCTGACCTCACTTCTTTTGTTCTGCCCATCTATTTCCTCACATTGTCACATCCTGAAGCTCAAGAAAAATTACTGATGCAGTCCATCTAGGGCACTTTACCATGTTACAGCACTGGGCAGAGAACAGACAAGGTGGTTCTAAAGGCCAAATGTAGGATATCTAGCATACCTCACTCTCTTGTTTCTTACTGAGGATCACAAGGCTAGCTGACACATTCTGATGCAATGACAGTTTGCTAAATCTACCCCTTAAGCCACGGTGAGTACATATGCTGAATCACATACTGTGATTTACAAGTCAGTGGAAGGTACTCACTCTGTATTTCCTGAGATTGTATGTGGTAACTCCAGAAAATCTAAGAAAGTTTGAATTGCTTTTTATTGTCCTAATTGCAAATGCCTGGGGAAAGGCATTCTTTTGGGCCTAGATGGGGTCAGGACCAAATTAACTCTGGTAAATGAATTGTTTCAAATTGGGACACATACAAAGTCACAAGCAGAAACGCAGTTGCTTGGAACCACTCTTGCAATTATGTGGACCCAAGAATGAAGTAGGAAGTTCCATGGATTGAAAGCAAAACCCAATAGCTTTTCAATGATTGTTACCATGTTTATCCATGAGATCTATTCTTACTTAATATAAGCTATCATTGTGATAGAATTAGATGATCTCTAAAGTCAAATTCATAAACCTTCTTTTGATTCACTACTCTGTGAGACTTCCAAGCTCTGCTATGTGTTCAATAAATCGCTAAACTCTCTGAACCTCAATATTATTATTTTTAAAATTGACTTTAATAATACCTGTCCTAACTACTCATTGGGTTTTCATTACCAAAGAACTATAAATAAATTATTGTAAATGAATATAATGAGATAATGTATTTAAAAGTTCTTTCAGAAATTTTAAGTTGTGTGCAACATTTAAACAACCCCACAGCTATTTATTCTTCTCTTTTACTAATTTCTCAAGTTAGATGCTTAAGTCATTAATTTTCAGTCTTTCCTCCTTTTAAATATAGAATTAAATGCTATCCATTTCACTTTAAATATTAATATAACAGCTGAACCCCATGAGCTGTGTGTTATTTTCATTATCATACAAATCTAAATGTTACCTAATATCTATTATTATATATTCTGGTTCCATTAGTTTTTTAGGCATTGTCTTTTAAAATTCCAAATGTATAGATTTTAAAATTTATATTTTTCTTATTGTTTTCTAAATCAATCTCATTGTGATCAGAGAATGAAGTTTGTAATCTTTGAAATGTATCATGGTCGATTGTTGCTTTGGTGGCCTCCAATGAACCACACTTCCCTTTATTCATTCTCTTCTGTAATAACCCTACCATATTGATTCTGACCATGTGATAAGTTATGGACAATGGGACATAAGCAATAATGATACAACATGGGGTTTGATAAGCACTAGTAAGTGGGGCTTGTCTGCTTGGAACATTCCTTCTGGTAACTTAGCTACCATACTGTGAAAAGCCACACAGAGAGGCCACATGTTTTGGTTACTTATCACTGTGTAATGAAACACCCTAAAATTTAAGGACTTAAAACAATTAATTATTTCTCATTATTTTATGGGTTGACTAGGTACTTCTTCTGCTTAATGTGGTGATGGTAGCTGGGGCACTAGGGCAGATGGAAAGTCCGAAGTGACTTCATTCATATGACCAACAGTAGTTTCTAGCAGATGCCTAGGAACACAGCTGGAGAAGCTGGCCAGAGGCCTTGTTTCTCTTCCATGGGGTCATTCCCAAACAGTTGCTTGGGTTTTCTCCCAACTTGGCAGCTGGGTTCCAAGAAGGAGTCTTTCAAAAGGCCACAACATTGCTTCACAGAAAAGCAAAATACTCCAAGGAAGAAACTTGCTCACAGGCAAAGATAACAATGCATTTAAAAAGTATCAACATTTTAAAAAATCTAGCATACTATATATGGATTTCACAAAAGCAAACGTATTAGAATATTGAGGATAATAATACATAGTTCATCTAATAAGCATACTAAAAAATAAAACAGGAAGATACAAACAACACGAAACAAGAACACAAGAAGATGAGGAAGGAAATCATATCAGGTTGCAAACATATAATCAATGAAATAAACTTTGCAATAGATAAAATAAAGAACAGAATTGATATATGTGAGTAAGAAGTCAGCAAAATTATAGACAAGATTGAAGAAATTTCATAGAAAGAAAAAGGAAAAAAATAGGATGTATAAAAGAAAAGCTAAGATATATAGAGCATAGATGTAGGTATCATATCAGAAGGAAAAAAATAGTAGAATGATATGAAGCAATAATAAAGATATTTTTTTCCAAATTAAAAGACATGAAAAACCTCAGAGTGAAAGAGCCTACAGAGGGCCAAAGAAGAGAGATTAGCAACAGCCACACCTACATACATTGAAAGTATATTCATAGAAAATAGAAAAATAAAGAATATATTATAAAAAGCAAAGATCATATGCAAAGTAACAAAAATCAAATTGACATTAGATTTTTCAACAGTGAAACTGGACTTATGAAAATAATGGAGTCAAATACTTTGAAGTACATAAGGAAAATAACTTAGAATGGGCAATTTATATCCAGCCAAACTGTCTTTCAAATGTCATTAGAAAAATTATTCTTAAGTACATAAGGCCTCCAGAGTTTTGCCACACAAAGCCAGCCTCACACTGCAAACAGTTTTAGACGAAGTGCTTAAATAAAACAGACAATACAGGGGATAGTACAAGAGATAAAGGAAATTAAGGTGATCAAATATTTTCATGGAATTATTGGTATTATGTAAAAATCTAATACCAAGGGGATAAAAGAGAAAATACATTAATAGTAACTCAGAATAAAAATTTTAAAATAATATTTACATGACAGAATTTAGGAGTCAGAGAGAACAATCAATGTGAAATCATACTACAGTTATTGCCTTATTAAAATGACAAGATAGCATTTTAAAATTAAAGTGATAAAGAATAAAGAAGAAAGAAACATTATGGAAAAATGGAAATAATAAATGAGTATGACTGAAATACGTCCAATATATCAATGATTATAACAAATGCAAATGGACTAAGCTGACAAACTAAAGAACAAATATTGAGTAATTGGAATAAATGCAAACATATGCAATTTATCATGCAAAGGTTAAAAGTAAAATGATGAAAAAAGACAAATGGGGCAACTATAAACTCAAAGAGGGCTATCGTAGGTATACGAATGTGATATAAAATAGACATTCACATGCAAAAAGGCATTATTAGGAACGGTAAAGGTCACCACACGTAAAGATAAATGTTTACGTTGAAGAAGATCTAATAAGGTTAAATATGTGTGCACCTACTAAAATAGCTTGAAAATTTATGAAGTAATATTTGCTAAATCTGCACAGATAAATTGGTGACACTATCTTCCTTTTGAAAATTTCAACACAACTCTCAATTGACAGGTAAATCAGAAAACGAAATTAAAAAGGATATAAAAGATACAAATTATACAATTAACAAGCTTTACCTAATGGATATTAGAATATTCCATAATAAATATTAAGACATATTAATCTATGTGGCTTGGTAGATAGATAGATCAATAGATAGACATGTTACATAGATGATAGTCTTCCAACAATTAGAAAAGTCACATTCTTCTCAAACACACATAAATCATGAAACATTGTATATGTACTAGGCCATACAATAAAGCCTCAATGAATTTCAAAGATAAACCATATCATATAATGATCTCATATCTCACTTCAATTACATTAGAAATTAATAATAGGCCGGGCACGGTGGCTCACGCCTGTAATCCCAGCACTTTGGGAGGCCAAGGCATGAGGATCACGAGGTCAGGAGATCAAGACCATCCTGGCTAACACGGTGAAACCCTGTCTCTACTAAAAATGCAAAAAATTAGCCAGGTGTAGTGCCAGGTGCCTGTAGTCCCAGCTACTCGGGAGGCTGAGGCAGGAGAATGGCGTGAACCTGGGAGGCGGGGCTTGCAGTGAGCAGAGATCGCGCCACTGCACACCAGCCTGGGCGACAGAGCGAGACTCCATCTCAAAAAAAATTAATTAATTAATTAATAATAAAAAATACACCCACCCACATGGAAACTGAATAATATACTTAAACTGAAAAATTCCTTAACACTAATGTATTGTGTTCCTTTCATGAGTCAGAAAAAGAGGAACAGTATAAACCTAGAAAGAATGGAAGAAAAAAGGTGATAACAATAAGAACAGAAATTAATGAAATAGAATAAAAGATGCAGTAGAAAAGATTAACAAACAAAACTCTGGCAAAGTTAAGCAAGAGACAATGGAAGAAGAAGCATATTAGAAATGAAAAGTGAATGTAGTTACAGATACAATGGAGTTTTTACAGGAAAAGAGACTATTCGCAACTACACACCAACAGCTTTGAAAGCTTGGACAACATGGAAAAATTTCTAGAGAAATAGAACATACTAAAACGGAATCAATAATAATTTTATAATGTTTGAATGATCCTATAACTCTAAAGAAATTGAAGCTCTGTTTTAAAATCTTTCCACAAAGTAAACATCAGATTCATATGGTTTAACATATGAGTTCTACCAAATTTTCAGGAAACAGATCATCCCAAAACAAAGTATTCCAGAAAATGGAAGAGGAGGGATTGAAGCTCAATTTATTTTATAAGATAATCACAAATCTAACACTAAAACCAGACACAGACATTAAAAGGAAGGACAATTACACCTTCATGCATACGATAATATGATAATTATATGATCAGTGCAAAAATGTTCAGGGAAATTATTAGCAAATGTAATCTACTTTATTTTTATTGTTATAACATATATTTGATTTGTGTCTTTTTGGTCAGTACTTTATTTGCTCCATGCTTTCCTATAATTTCTTGTTTTTCTAGACTACAACTTTAACATCATTTATATATGTGTATGTATATATGTGTGTGCATATATATATACACATATATACACACATAGATACTGTAATCATCTCTGTCACTGCACCTATAATATTACATTGTAGTTCCATCTTTTTGTATCCAACTACCACCCCACATCTTCTTTCTGCTTTGTGTGAGCTACATGGGCACGAGGACAATAATTTATGCACTTTTCTATCACCACTGGCTACTGTGTATCTTACTGACAACAGACGTTCAGTAAATATTTGTTGAATAAATTAATGATTATTTTAGTTCAATATATTACATATACTAAAAGCAGGGACACTAAAATAGTAATTTATTTGGCATTGAACAGGTGTATTAAGTCACCTGATTTCATTTGGTCAAAGTAACAAAGGGAATGATAAGAAATCACTGAATACATCATACTCTAATGAGGAATCTTTCTTGCTAATACTCTTTTCTTATGTTTTCGATTATTTCTATTATGTCTGTATTAATGTTAATCATACATAGTTTGCATTCTCTATCCAGTGGATATCCTCTGTACCTCTTGAAGTTCTGATCATGCTATTTGCTGTGTCTGCTGACTCTTACTTGTGGTGTATGCATTCTTTATGTGTTTTGTAATTTGAATTTCTTGTTTCCCTTTTTTTTTTTTTTCTTTTTGAGACGGAGTCTCACACTGTCCCCCAGGCTGGAGTGCAGTGGTGCAATCTTGGCTCACTGCAAGCTCCATTTCCCGGGTTCACACCATTCTCCTGCCTCAGCCTCCCAAGTAGCTGGGACTACAGGCACCCGCCACCATGCCCAGCTAATTTTTTGTATTTTTAGTAGAGACGGGGTTTCACCGTGTTAGCCAGGATGGTCTTGATCTCCTGACCTCGTGATCCGCCCACCTTGGCCTCCCAAAGTGCTGGGATTACAGGTATGAGCCACCGCGCCTGGCCCCTGAATTTCTTGTTTCTTAAACAGCTTTCTTTGATATATAATTGATATACAAGGAACTGCACCTATTTAATGTGTACAATTTAATTAGATATATGAAAACATCCATGATACCTTCTCCCAAAATTTCCATTTGTCCCTTTGTTTTTGTGTTTATTTGTATGTGCGTGTGATAATAACACATAATGTGAAATATACCCCAATATAAATCTTTGAAGTGCACAATATTGTATGTTCACCTTAGGTAGTATCATACATGAGATCTCTAAATCAGAATAACTGAAACTTTACACTCATTGAACAACTCCTCAATTTCCTCAGCCCCTAGCCCCTGGCAACCACTATTGTATTCCCTGCTTCTATGAGTTTGACTATTTTAAATTCCTCATGTAGGTAAAATCATATATATATATATATATACACACACACATATATATACACACATATATACACATATATACACACATATATATATTTTATATATATATATATCAGGTTATTTGCTTTTTTGCTGTTAAGTGTTAGGAGTTCCTTATATATTTTGGAAATTAACTCCTTATTAGATATAAGATTTGCAAATATTTTCTTCAATTCTGTAGGTTGCCTTTTTACTCCATTAACTGTTTGTTTTGCTGTGCAGATGCTTTTTAGTTGGATATAGTCCTATTTATCTATTTTTGCTTTTGTCGCTTGTGCTTTTGATTTCATATTCAAGAAATAATTCAGAAGACTAATGTCAAGAAGCTTTTCCTCCCTGTGTTTTCTCTTAGGAGTTTTTCAGCTTCAGGACTTACACTAGTTTGTAATCCATTTTGAGTTACTTTTGTATACAGTGAAGGTAGAGGTTCAATTTGTTTTGCCTGTGGATATATTCAGTTTTCCCAGAATCATTTGTTTGAAAAGACTATCCTCTATTGTGTACTTTCTGCAACCTCCTTGAAAACCATTTACCATATATGTGTGGGTTTATTTCTGAGCTCTCTTTTCTGTTCCATGGGTCTATAGCTCTATCCTTAGGCCAGTACTATACTATCTTATTGTAGCTTTGTAATATATTTTGAAATCAGAAAATGTGGTGACACTAGCTTTCCTCTCTTTCAACATCTTTGCCTGTTATGTAGCTCTGTGGTTCCCTAGGAATTTTAGCATTGTGTTTTCTATTCCTATAAAAAATGTCACTGGGATTTTGATGGGGATAGCCCTGAATCTGAACATCACTTTGGGAACTATGTACATTTTATCAATATTAAGTCTTTCAATCCATGAATATGAGATATTTTCCAATTTATTTGTATCTTTTAATTTTTCTTTTATTAATTGTTGTAGTTTTCAGTGTTCAAGTCTTTTGCCTCCTTGGTTAAGTTTATTCTTAAGAAGTTTATTCTTTTTGATGCATTGTAAATGGTGTTGTTTTCTTTTATTTTCATTTGTTCTTTGATAGTATGTAGAAATGTAACTGATTTTTGTATGTTGATCTTGTCTACTACAACTTTATTGAATTTGTTTATTATTTCAGTTTTTTGTGAAGTCTTTAGTATTTTCTACATATAGGATCATGTAATCTGCAAACAGAAACAATTGTACCTCCTTCTTTTATTTCTTTTTTTCTTACCTAATTACTCTAGCTATAATTTCCAGTACTACTTTGAGTAGAAGTGGTGAGCATGAGCATCTTTGTCTTATTCCTAATCTCAGAAGACAAACTTTCGATTTTTCAGTGTTGAAAGTGAAGTTAGCTGTGGGCACCTATATTGATCAGGGATGCTAGCATGTAATTTTATTTTCTTGTGGTGTCCCTGGCTTTTATATCAGGGTAATGCTGGCCCCATAAAATGAATTTGGAAACGTTCCCTCCTCTTCAGTTTTCTGGTTTTTCTTTTTGGGAGTTTTTTGTTATTAATAATTCAATCTTCTTACTCATTTTTGGTCTATTCACAATTTCTATTTCTTCATGATGAGTACTGATAGGTTGTATATAACTAGAAAGTTTTAAATTTATTTTTGGTTGTCTAGTTTTGCTGACATATTTTCATGGTAATCTCTTAGGATCATTTTTATTTCTGTGGCATCAGTTGTAATGTGTCCCCTTTCATTTCTGATTTTATTTATTTGAATCTCCTACATTTTTTCTCCATCTAGCTAAAGGTTTGGCAATTTTGTTTAGCTTTGTAAAAAACAACTCTTGGTTTCACTGATTTTTTTCTATTGTTTTCCTAGTCTCTACTTTGTTTGTTTCTGTTCTAATCTCTATTATTTCCTTCCTTTGGCTAACTTTGGGCTTAGTTTTTTTATTTTTTATTTTTTATTTTTTTAATTTTTTTTTCCCAGTTCCTTTCTAGTAAAGTTAGGTTGTATGCTTGTGATCTTTCTTCTTTTTTAATGTAATCATTTTGAGCAGAGTTTGTGTTTGAGTATCATGAATGAACTAGGTTGAGGATTTGTACCTCCAAGAAATTTCTGTTTTCTTCTGCTGGCTTCCCAATAATATTGCCAGGTCACTGCTACATTTTATGCCAATTACCCAGTGTAACAATGTTGGGGGCATGCAAGTAGTATACATTTGAACCCTAAAACACAGCGCAGACACATGTTTACTAATTCTGCAATTATAACAAGTCTAAATTAGTCAAGCTTTATTTTCTTTTTACTCTGTAGATGGACAGGTATTTCCCACCATTCAACTAATGGTGTAACTCACTAGGACATCATTAGGACCTCAGCTATATGCAAGTGCTTCCATTCTTAAATCCTCATTTTCTATGAGCTCAAAGCCTCCCGTAATCATGACCTTTCAAATACAAACTCCTTACTTATTCAGACAAGCAAATTCACTCAATCTATTGCTGTGTATTTCTGTTCTCTCTCTTCATTTTATTCCCTAGGATTTCCCTAATTGTATTGTGATTTCAGGTATTCAGTTGAAATAATGTTGTTTTATTATATTGGGCATTTCTTGGCGATTTTAGTTTTGTATTTCTGTTTACCTGGAGGGTTTTCAGAATATCTTGTCTGTCATATTAGTGGAAATGTAAGTCTGTTTTCTTTTTTATTCATTCATATAAATTCATCTATATCATTTTCTTCAAATCTAAATTGGTGAATATAAAATTTTCACTAAAGATTTTGCAGCAGATATATTCTCTATAATTATAAAAGCATCTAACACTCTACAATGTATATCATAAATATTCTAAAAATAAACTTTAAAGATAGATGTTGAAACCAATTGAAAATACCAGCATTTTTTATTCATAACCATATGATACTTGGTTATTCACATCTGATCTATTTCTTGCCTTCCTGATATCTTCTAGATTTTGTCATATATATTTTTTTGCAGTTCCTGCCTCTGGCACAGCTAGAAACATAAGCCCATTGGGATTTTCAATGCTATGACTATGAATTAAATTACTTTGTCATCTGAACCAGAAAGTGAACAACAAACTCAGTAACAGTTAAAACCAAAGACCTGACAGGTAACGACAGTCCATCCTCTCCCTCAGCACATGGAGATTGCAGCAGTTTGTGTTAGAGGTCTTAAATGTCAAAATTTCCTGCCCAGGATGTAGAAGGTAAACACATGCTTAATCTTGAACCTTGCAATAGAGTAACTGTTAAGGACAGTTTTTTGATGCTTCTGGTATAATATTTCCTTGTTTACTTCAAGAGGCACCTCTCGGAATTTCCGGAACAAAGATAAGGTGCCTGTGTTAATAATAATGTAAAATGACTTGAAGCTAATGTTTTACTCATTTTTTTCTTTCATTATTTGAGTATAAGTTGCCTAGATGGCTTAACTGCTCTTGAAGCCCGTGCAGATCAGTGATTTCTTCCCATATTTCCTTCATCCTGGTAGTCTATGGCATCTTGTTTGTACTCTGTGTCTTTGCAGCAATGTCTCTTCTCACTTCAGGATGTTGATAGAGCAATAGCTGGCTGAGCTACAGTTTATGAGTATACAACAATAAATTACCTCTCGTTTTTGACCTGACAGAGTCTTAAGTAGATTCATATTATTGAAACTAAGAGTGATTTTTAAACTACAGTGAAACAGAACAATTTTGTAGCTTTTACCTTTGGATATGGAGTGTAATACGTGGTTTAGAGATCTTATATAAATATCCTGAGTTTTTCCTTTATAAAATGTTCTCTTTACAATGCTGACTTCCAAGAACTTATAGAATTATCAATTATTTCCAATTTATTGAACTTTCAAATTGAAAATAACACCTTTTGTATATCTCATCTTTAGTGTTCTCAGATTTGTAGACAGTACAAAAGCTTGATCTAATTTTACCAACATTCTCTAGCACAAAGCTCTCCACAGCCTCATTTCCCACTAATCCCTTGTTCATGATGCAGCCACACTGCACTATGGATTTCTTTTATTAATTACCAAAACACTTACCTTATCCCTTTTTCCTACATTAGCCTGTGTAAGCCAGATAGGAGGCCCTGAAGGAAATCTAAGTATTTCATCTCCAAATATATTTCTTTGATATATTTTTAAATAGCCCTGCAAAGCTGTCTCTTCTGGGAAAAATTTACACTCCTTAGAGAATGTTTGCCTTACTAGGTCTTTTCCAGGGGAGTCTGACACCTTTTAAGGTCTCATAAGAGACACTCACCATCTATTCTTATTGAAGCTTGCTATCTAGAAGTTTCATCTATGTGACAAGAACCTTAGCTTTCACAACCCCTCTTATCTTAACTCAAGCTGATTTTAATGCTTTAGGTAGAGCTTAATTCTTTCAACTAATTATCAATCAGGGAATTTTTGAATCCACCTATGAACTGGAAGCCCCACTTTGAGACAGCCTGCCTTTCCAGGCCAAACCAATGTATACTTTACGTGTAATGATTTATGTCTTTGTCTGTAACTTCTGTCTCCCTAAAATGCATAAAACCAAGCAGTAACCCAACCACACGGGGCACATGTTCTCAGGACCTCCCAAGGCTGTGTCACAGGCCGTGGTTCTTAATCTTGGCAAAATAAACCTCTAAATTGATTGAGATCTAACTCAGATACTTTTTGATTTATACCTGTCAACTCTTGAAAGTGGGGAATTTGTCCTTTTTTATCTTTAATCTTCCATGGTGTCTAGGCTTTCTTGATAGGAGTAGGTGTTCAACAAATGCTGAACTGAATTAAACCTAAAATCCAAATTTAGACATCACTTATTTTCTTTGTAGAGCAAAATTGCCACACACAATTTCCACAGATATCTAATTAACTCAAATTTCGTATTTTATATTCTTATTTTTTATTCTTCTCTTTTTTTTTCCAATATGAGGATGAAACTTCAGTCAGGTTGTATTTTGTCAGAGTTCTCCAGAGGGATAGAGCTACCAGAATATATGTATATACGAAAGGGAATTTATTAAGGAGACTTGACTCACATGAGCACAATGTAAAGTCCCACGATAGGCTGTCTATAAGTTGAGAAGAAAAGAAGCCAGCAGTGGCTCAGCCCGAGTCCCAAAACCTCAAAAGTAGGGAAGCCAACAATGCAGCCTTCATTCTTTGGCCAAAGGCCTGAGAGCCCCTGGTAAACCACTGGTGTAACTCCAAGAGTCCAAAAACCGAAGAGCCTGGAGTCTGATGTTTGAGGGCAGGAAGCATCTAGCAGGGGAGAAATGATGAAGGTCAGAAGACTCAGCAAGTCAGCTCATTCCACCTTCTTCTGCCTGCTTTAGTCTAGCTGTACTGGCAGCTGATTGAATAGTGCTCACACACATTGAGAGTGAGTCTGTGTCTCCCAGTCCACTGACTTAAATGTTAATCCCCTTTGCCAACACCCTCACAAACACACCCAGAAACAATACTTTGCATCCTTCAATCCAAGCAAGTTGACACTCCCTATTAACCATCACACAGGTCTAAAGCCTATGCCTAATGGGGTGGATGCCTGGATCTGGCCTCTCTCTGATTTAATCCAGGCCACAGTGCCTTGTAGTAGCCCATTTACTTATAAAGTGAGTGAACAGATATGAATGTCCAAGGTCAATATGCATTAATACTCTAATGCAGTTGATTTATACATGACTGCATGAATCCAGGAGGCTGACATGAAATCAGAATTTCTTCATGCCTCTCAGAAAAGTTGGAGGGTGCCATAGGGGAATGAATCCTCTCCCTCAGTAGAAAGCAAAGAGGGGGTGGTCAGGTTTCTCCTTTTCAAAGTCCTTCCATTAGAAAACAAAAATGGACGGAGTCTCACTCTGTCGCCCAGGCTAGGGTGCAGTGGTGCAATCTCGGCTCACTGCAAGCTCCGCCTCCCGGGTTCATGCCATTCTCCTGCCTCAGCCTCCTGAGTAGCTGGGACTACAGGCACCCGCCACCATGCCCGGCTAATTTTTTGTATTTTCAGTAGAGACAGGGTTTCACCGTGTTAGCCAGGATGGTCTTGATCTCTGACCTCGTGATCCGCCCGCCTCGGCCTCCCAAAGTGCTGGGATTACAGGCGTGAGCCACCGTGTGAAAAGAGGAAGTCAAATTGTCCCTGTTTGCAGACGACATGATTGTATATCTAGAAAACCCCATCGTCTCAGCCCAAAATCTCCTTAAGCTGATAGGCAACTTCAGCAAAGTCTCAGGATATAAAATCAATGTGCAAAAATCACAAGCATTCTTATACACCAATAACAGACAAACAGAGAGCCAAATCATGAGTGAACTCCCATTCACAATTGCTTCAAAAAGAATAAAATACCTAGGAATACAACTTACAACGGATGTAAAGGACCTCTTCAAGGAGAACTACACACCACTGCTCAATGAAACAAAAGAGGATACAAACAAAGGGAAGAACATTCCATGCTCATGGGTAGGAAGAATCAATATCGTGAACATGGCCATACTGCCCAAGGTAATTTATAGATTCAACGCCATCCCCATCAAGCTACCAATGACTTTCTTCACAGAATTGGAAAAAACTACTTTAAAGTTCATATGGAACCAAAAAAGAGCCCACATTGCCAAGTCAATCCTAAGCCAAAAGAACAAAGCTGGAGGCATCATGCTACCTGACTTCAAACTATACTGCAAGGCTACAGTAACCAAAACAGCATGGTACTGGTACCAAAACAGAGATATAGACCAATGGAACAGAACAGAGCCCTCAGAAATAATGCTGCATATCTACAACCACCTGATCTTTGACAAACCTGACAAAAACAAGAAATGGGGAAAGGATTCCCTATTTAATAAATGGTGCTGGGAAAACTGGCTAGCCATATGTAGAAAGCTGAAACTGGATCCCTTTCTTACACCTTACACAAAAATTAATTCAAGATGGATTAAAGACTTAAATGTTAGACCTGAAACCATAAAAACCCTAGAAGAAAACCTAGGCAATACCATTCAGGACATAGGCATGGGCAAGGACTTCATGTCTAAAACACCAAAAGCAATGGCAACAAAAGCCAAAATTGACAAATGGGATCTAATTAAACTCAAGAGCTTCTGCACAGCAAAAGAAACCACCATCAGAGTGAACGGGCAACCTACAAAATGGGAGAAAATTTTTGCAATCTACTCATCTGACAAAGGGCTAATATCCAAAATCTACAATGAACTCCAACAAATTTACAAGAAAAAAACAAACAACCCCATCAAAAAGTGGGCAAAGGATATGAACAGATACTTCTCAAAAGAAGACATTTATGCAGCCAAAAGACACATGAAAAAGCGCCCATCATCACTGGCCACCAGAGAAATGCACATCAAAACCACAATGAGATACCATCTCACACCAGTTAGAATGGCGATCATTTAAAAGTCAGGAAACAACAGGTGCTGGAGAGGATGTGGAGAAACAGGAACACTTTTACACTGTTGGTGGGACTGTAAACTAGTTCAACCATTGTGGAAGTCAGTGTGGTGATTCCTCAGAGATCTAGAACTAGAAATACCATTTGACCCAGCAATCCCATTACTGGGTATATACCCAAAGGATTATCAATCATGCTGCTATAAAGACACATGCACACATATGTTTATTGCAGCACTATTTACAATAGCAAAGACTTGGAACCAAGCCAAATGTCCAACAATGATAGACTGGATTAAGAAAATGTGGCACATATACACCATGGAATACTATGCAGCCATAAAAAAGGATGAGTTCATGTCCTTTGTAGGGACATGGATGAAGCTGGAAACCATCATTCTCAGCAAACTATCCCAAGGACAAAAAACCAAACACCGCATGTTCTCACTCATAGGTGGGAACTGAACAATGAGAACACATGGACACAGGAAGGGGACCATCACATACCGGGGCCTGTTGTGGGGTGGGAGAAGTGGGGAGGGATAGCATTAGGAGATATACCTAATGTTAAATGACGAGTTAATGGGTGCAGCACACCAACATGGCACATGTGTACATATGTAACAAACCTGCACTTTGTGCACATGTACCCTAAAACTTAAAGTATAATAAAAAAGAAAAAGAAAACAAAACAAAAATGGAGGTGGTCAGGTTTATCTTTTTGAAAGAATTGATGGAATTCTTATGCTGATTATTCAATATTATTGACAATTATATGGCCTTGTGTGAGGCCAGAAGAGTTGCATCTCCAACAGGGAAAATGCAACTGTACCTCTTTCTCTGTGCAACAATTTTACATCAGTTAGTTTGCAGTAAATTTTACTAAGGAACCTATATCATGTATCTCTGTGTTGATATTACTGCCACCCTTATGACAGTTGTCTTAGCTGTTCTGTATAATACAGAAGCATGATTATGGGAATATAAATAGTATTTTTAAACAGAAACTCTATAATTTATACAAACAAACAGGTGCTGTCATTTTTTGAACTCCTCTTCAACAATTTTTTCATTAAAAGAAAATCTTCAGCTAAATTAAATTTAACAGAGTTTAATTGAGCAAAGAATGATTCACGAATCTGTCAGCCTCCTGAGCCAAAGTAGGCTCAGACCCTCTAGCACAGCCATGTGGTGGAAGAGGATTTATTCACAGAAGAAGAAAAGTGATGTACAGAAAATGAAAGTGATCAGCATTTGTCTTATTTGAACACCGTTTGAACAATTGGCCACATCTGATTGGCCAAAACTTGGTGATTAGCTAAAGAGTAGACTTCAGTCTTTTCACAATTCCATTTAGATTGTAGTTCACTATGTACAGAGAAACCTGTAGGCTGAACTTAAAATACGTAAGGAGATAGCTTTAGGCTAAACTTGATTTAAAAATTCCCCCTTTTTCTTCATCCTCACACTTTTGAGAGACTGACCAAACTCTAGTCATCAGTGTTACTCTCACCATCAAAAATGTACTTATTTGGTCTTGAAAGCCACTGGGGAACAGTAGAACAGTGAGTTTTGTAAGGTAGGAACTGGGATTTCAGGTTATTTTTTTAAGGGTTAGAGTATAGGTTAACTCCTTATGTTGGAATATCCTGTTTACAGGATAAAAAACAAAACCTGGTTTCTTCTAAGATCTATGTTTTCTTAAAGTCTTATTTTAATTATGTCACATTTAGCACAAGTGAATCTATTTTGGTTTGGTCTGGTCTGTTGGGCCCTAGTGCATAAGCTTAGTCCAAAACAATGACCTCCCATAATTTTGTTTTAAAATTTCCCCCTTTTGGCCAGCTTCTCACTTAGGTAAGAGTATGACAAAAACTTAGGTCTTTCGTGCCGCTCTAAGTTACCATCATTTTTTTTTATCTGAGCATATTATTCATAGGTTATAGTGTCCTCATGGTCACACATTTCTTTCAGCTCTTGTCATTTTAGTTGAAGAGAGACCATTTGACATTCTGTATGCATTCAACATTTAAAACTTTTGAGAGAATACAGCTCATCAGGGAGAGTATCACTATGACTATCAGGAGGATAATACTCCAAACTCTTAGAGTTTGGAGTATGCTCCTTACCTAGCATCCTCATAAACCAAACCAACTAAAATAAAAGAGATGAAAGAATGAGCTAAATAGTCTACTCGCTTTAACTGAGAAGTCTCTTCATTAATCCCTGAAAACGGAATCTCTATAATACATGATGTGATGTATTTTTCCATGGGAAACAAGTGCCAGAAGCTGCACTGATACTTCTCTGTTTAGGTAGTAAATAATCTAGAACAATTCTATTATCTAGCGTAACTTTCACAAGAGAATTTAAAGTCTGTTGTGTAACCATAGCCTTTACAGTAGAGTCGGCTATAGAGCCTATCGTGAGGAACAAATTACTAATCATGGCCTCTTTTACTCCAAACCATGGAAAAAGGGACCTAACAATGATGCCCTTCTAGAAGAGCAAACACTTCCAGGCAATGTTCTCTTTAACCCGTGATGTAATTTAAGAGGAGTGAACATGGTTTCTGACTGGTTATGAAGCAATATATGTACCATTAAAATTTCTCAGCTACACTGGGGCTTCATGCCTTCATTTTTCATCTTTCAAGGTATAAGGTTATCCATGTATAATGCTGGCTGCAAAATCCTTCATAAATAAAAGTATACCCCAAGAGGGAACACAACGGACCCTCTTTTCACTTCTATTGTTTACAGAGGCATAAGCAAGGGGGAAAAAAGTCACAGATAAGAGTCTCGGCTGGGCGCAGTGGCTGATGCCTATAATCCCAGCACTTTGGGAGGCCGAGGTAGGCAGATCACTTGACGTAGGGAGTGCGAGACCAGCCTGACCAACATGGAGAAATCCCGTCTCTACTGAAAATACAAAAGTAGCCAGGTGTGGTGGCACGTGCCTGTAATCCCAGCTACTTGGGAGGCTGAGGCAGGAGAATTGCTTGAACACGGGAGGCGGAGGTTGTGGTGAGCCGAGATCGCGCCATTGCACTCCAGCCTGGGCAACGAAATCGAAACTCCATCTCAAAAAACAAAAAAACAAAACAAAAAAAATGTCTCATGATAGTAGAGAAGTCTTGATCCATGACCTTGGGAAAAAGCTGTTCACATCAAGGATGGTGTTTTCTTCTGGGGAGTACCTCCCTTGATTAGCTTTACCTTAAAGTTTTCAGTGGGTGTACAGTTAGAAGAATGAGGAAGGACCCTTCTCAATTCTGAGATATGATCCCAAGGTTCAAGGTCCCAAAGTTTTGCTGCAGTGTGGATGGCAAAAGCAGACTTTCTCTGATGTTCTCAAAAGATCCAGTCTTTAGGTTCTAGATGTGAAGGGGATGATTATCCTCAGTAAATCATGAAAAGCTTTCTTTGCCTGGTGAAAATACACTGTGGCATAAGAAGCTGCTGTAAAAAAACAATCAACTCTTTTGCATGGGAAACCTTTTCTACAACAGAAAACATGCATTTGAGACAGCAAGGTGGATGAGGGTCCTTGGGAAAACTCCAACTAGCCCACACACTGGGGTAGGACCTTGGGAAATTTGCACCATTTGCAATGGGGAGGAGCCTTGCCCCTCCTCTTCCTGTGTGAAACCTAGGATTCAAGCTGCCAGTGGGAAGAACTAAGCAGGGACTGTGGCCTAAAGGAGTCCTTGTTTCCCCTTTTTCTTCCTTTTCACCCAATAAGTCCCTGTCTTACTCACTATTCAAATTGTCTGCGAGCCTCAACTTTCATGGCTGTGGGACAAAGAACCCCATTTTTAAGTGAACTAAGGAAAAGTCCTGCAGTACTTTTGGCACACAATGTGGGAACTCAAGAAGTGGTGAGTGAAATGGGGACTCAAAACCTCTCACTGTTGCTTCTAAGCCTTTTTCATCCTCAGATTTCTGAGGGTGGGGAAAACCATGCCCCCACCTTCCCATCGCTCCTGTGCCTTGTCAAGGCTTTTTCTTTTTCTTTTTTGGGAGGGACCAGCGAGCAGCAGCTACCCTCCACCCCCCACTCCCTGCTGGGCCTGGGATGCATGGTCCAAGGGTCCTGCACAGCTGGCTGGCTGGTTCCCAGCCACGCACCACTGCCACAGCCTTCCCCTTTCCAGGCCATGGGGTTTAACTCAATCAGGCAGTAATTAAGCTTCAACTTTTCTTTCCGGTGGAGGAAACAGTTGAATAAGAGGTTCTTCCCCAGTCATTTTTAAACTGTTTCTTCTCCTTCTCTACCCCATTAGTAGTTAACTTTTGAGGGTTTTTTCCTCTTTTAGAAGATGTTTTACTAGGCCAGGCCCCCCCAACTATCACTGTATTCTCTGCAAAATTTTGGTTGTGAAATCAAGCCTCCATCTTGCTTTACATCCCGGCGCCATGGCCAGTAACCACTTGGCAAGGCTTTGTGTAGCACTCCTGCCTGAGGGGATGAGCCCTCTGTGGTTCCATACCTGCATGTTTTCCTAGCCCTGTCTCTTAAAGGGCCCTACCCAGCGACTGGGTTTTCTTCTGCCTGTGTGTGTGTACTGTGTGTGATATCTGTTAAAAGAGCTCTAATTCATTTGGCCTAAAGAAAGACAAGCGCGGGCCAGGTGCGGTGGCTCATGCCACCACTTTGTCAGCACTTTGGGAGGCCAAGGTGGGTGGATCACGAGGTCAGGAGATCAAGACCATCCTGGCCAACATGGTGAAACCCCATCTTTACTAAAAGTACAAAAATTAGCTGGGCGTAGTGGCGCACGCCTGTAGTCCCAGCTACTCGGGAAGATGAGGCAGGAGAATCGCTTGAACCCGGGAGGCAGAGGTTGCAGTGAGCTGAGATCATGCCCCTGCACGAAAGAGAAAGGAAGAGAGGGAGGGAGGGAGGGAGGGAGGGAAGGGAGGGAGGGAGGGAGGGAGGGAGGGAAGGAAGGAAGGAAGGGAGAGAGGGAGAGAGGGAGAGAGGGAGAGAGGGAGAGAGGGAGAGAGGGAGAGAGGGAGAGAGGGAGAGAGGGAGAGAGGGAGAGAGGGAGAGAGGGAGAGAGGGAGGGGAGAAAGACAAGGGCTTGGATCAAGTATTTTTTTTTTTTAAGGGAAGCTAAAAGCTGTGATACCTTTCAGTTCAGGTGACTTTAATCTTTGAGAAATAAAAACAGCCTTAAAGATTATTGGTAAAATGCAGGTCAGATGCAAGGTTTGCTAAGAGTTCTGAGGTTACAAGGTGCTTTTTGGGTTTTGAGAAATACTTGACTTGCCAGCTTCACAATTGGTAAGGCCTGGGACATAAGGAACTTAACCACGCCCTTAATTATGCTGGAGTCAAACCTTGGCTGCACTTAGCACACAATTAAAGCAACTTAGCAAGTTTTACCTTAAAGTTAAAAATTGCTAGGAGTTATCATTTGGACATGTAATTGAAACTACTGAAAATAGATTTACATGCAAGGTGTGTAAGAACAATAAAATGTGTGTGTTTTTGTTTTTTTTTTTTTAGTAAAAGGATATAATGAGTCATGGAAATATAAATTTTTGCCTGGGGGGTTAAAGGATTGTATTAAATTAGATAAGAAAAACCTGAAGGTTCAAAGAAGTGGTGGAAGAATTGTGGAAATTAATCTTGTGGAAGAGGTTCTCTGTGTGAACTTATTGACTAAATTCAAAAAAGGGTATTATATGGTTTTTCTGTAAATTGAGCATTGAAATAAAAGCATAACAAGGTTTTCCTAAGGCACTAATCTGCCCTTTGGCAACATTTTTAAAGGGTTACAAAGGGTTTCTGCTTCCTTAAAATTTCAGACTCCTCATTTTGGCAAAATAAATAACTTATGTTAATCTGGAATTCCATTTCATAATACCAAGTGTTTTAAGCTTAACATATTTAACAGCCTTCCCAAAATCAAACTTGAGTTTCAAAATTGTCTTTCCTGACACCTGGCTTTTCATATACTTCAGAAGGCCTATGAATTGTCCAGAAAAGAGGTAAACAGGATTATTTAACATGTTTAGGTACATGGGATTGCCAAAATGATGTTCAGTCTTCTTTAGGTTATATCTTTGGTGAATAATGTTAATATATGTTCCAAAATGGTATGGGATTTCTAAAATTCTAATGTCTGATATATGCTATCAATCATAATAAAGGCTGTTAGGTTAAGTTACTGTAAATCACGAAGATAACCAATTTGTCAATTGTGTCTCTAATTGTAACTACCCAGGACATTTTGTTATTCACAGACAACTGTTGTCTTGCTTTAATCCTTTTCAAAGATGGTTTATAATAAGCCATAGGACTCTGACAGGTGCTCTCAAATACAATTTCTGATTTTATTTGAGACAATCAAGTTTCTGATAAATTTGGAGATTATAACATTGGAATCAAGGAAAATGTACAGGACTCATGAAGAGCTGAAATGCTCACAAAATTCAAGCAAAACAAGAGTTAACCAAATGGACTAAACTCAGAAACTGAAGCAATCCTTTTAGCCTTTGCATGGAATATTGATGATCCTTGTTTTGTTTTTCACAGTCAACTTATTTTGAACTATTTATGGCCTTTAATAATTGAGTGAGGTATACTCCTATGACCAAGATTTGGAGCATGTTTGTTTCTCTCTGCTTGGTTCCTCTAGAATTTGGAAATTATGTGAGTATTCTTAACTTATGGCAATGTAGTTGTTTGCATCATTGCGGTAAGAATCTTTTTTTTTTTTTTTTTTTTTGCAACAAGACACAATTTAAAAAACTGGTAGTTTTACCAAGGCTTTGACTGGAATGGTATGCTTCCCTTTAAAGAGTCAATCTCGACTTGCAGAGCCAATAAAAGCCCAGTGGGGAAACTGGCCTCATAACCCTGATCTACGCAGTCCCTGTATAGGGTTCCTGACCGGTGGTCGATAAGGAATGTCACTTTCTAACAGGTCTAGGAGTTTCAAGTTTATCTTGGGACCTTAAGAGGAGAGAATCACCCAACTTGCAGATATTTGAAGATACAAACTTATGGCTGGGCTTGGCTTTAAAAGGTCTTATCTGAGATTCTTTGGGGAACAGGGTTTCGTGAAAGCCAATCCAAAAGGCTTATGTAGAAATAATTATTCTCGCTGTACTTTATGCAAATAATCAGGCCAAGTATAAGACTAAAGTATTCTGCAAACCACTCGGTCCTATAATAATTTGTTTTTTAAACAAACATGAGGACTGGAGAGACAGAAATCATGTTTCAAAACTTATCATACATTTGTCATTAAATTATAATCCCATTAGTTGTTTTTAAGTTTTCGCCTACATTTTTAGACTAACCCTGCTTGGTCCTGTGAACCAACCGACAATCTCTGGCTGCAGCTCAGAAAGAACAAAAGGGATGGGTAATGTAGAAATCCGGGTCAATACTCTAGTTCTGGGCAATTATCCTGCAAATCCTGCCAGGTGATACGAATAAATAGGATGCCCATCACTTGGAGGTTTCCTTTTTGGGAAAGTAAGATGAAGGGAGCTAACCAAATACAAGCACCTGTGCCCAAATCTTAGTAAGCATAACTATAGCCACCAATTATCTGGGTGTATCACAAGACATCCTTTTCTCTCTCCCTTGTCGGAAGAGGACTCAGTTCCACAGTTTCACCTTAGCATTCGACTTAACAATAAGGAGTCCACGCAACCCCCACCACTAGACATATTTTTGTCCCAGATTCAGTTCCACGCTTCGAATCAAAGCCCTAGAAAACAAAACCGGATCGGAGGGATCCAGAGGCAAATGACAACAGTGGTTAAAAGGCACAGCAAAGGTGAGCGTGGCTGATTCTTGCCGATTAAGCCAACCCCAAGCTTCCTGTATCATGGATAAAGGCCAGGTTAATATCCATGGCATAAATGAGGTCTAGGGCACTCCAAGCTATGGACAGTAGGAGGTTTAGAGGCATAGATGAGAGTAGATAATTCCTATTCTCTAGGCCCTTTGTGCTTCATGGGTGCAAGCTGCTTTAGCACTCATGGCGGAACCTGCCAAGGTTACCGGGACTCAGAGATGCAAGGATGGAAGAGGTAAAGGGGACACTCTTCCCTCTCTCCCTCACGTACCGTGGGTATCTGCTAGGAAGAGAAGGGAACCAGGGATGCCTGCTCCCCTCTTTCTAGATGGGTAGCCATTCATTTTCAGTCTGTACCCCTTTAGAATGCATCATGAACCCCTGGGACTCCTTTAAAAAAATGCCTTCTTTTTTCCTTTCTTCTCCTCTGTCTTCTCTTCACTGATAGATAATTGTGTCTCTGCACTAAAGGACACTTCCCTCAGATGCATCCTCCAAACTGGAAAGAGTTAATTTCCCAAACCTTAAACTAGTTGGTTTAGGACTGGGCTCAGGAGAAGGGAACCCAGAAGCCCAACATGCCAGGAAAGGGTAAAGTGTTTTTACCAGTCAGGCTTTTGGCGTCCCTCTCCCTGTGCAAACTGGTAAAAAGCCTCGGAATTTTTGAGCTGACCTTACCCCTCCCCTTGTTTCATTTTGACACATGTTTTCTAATAACTTGGTTTGTCTGTTCTTGCCTTCAGACCATCAAACTCCAAACAGTCATACAATCAGAGCATCTGACAATGGCCCCTTCTGCTGGAAATCTTTAGGTTGGCCTCTGAGGGAGCTCTGACTGCCGTTTTCCCAAAACAGCACCCCCTGTCAGCAGGAAGCAGTTAAGATGTGTCTTCGGGCTTATATTTAATCTAACGGCAGTTAGATGTACTTCTTTAGGGCGGGGGAATGATATAGCCAGGTGGGAGAGGGTCCCCAGAAAAACTCACACTAGGGTGGAACCTTGGGGAGTTTGTACCATTTACAGTGGGGAGGGGCCTGGCCCCGCCTCTTCCTGTGTGGAACCTGGGATTCAAGCTGGCTGGCAGGGGGAAGCACTAAGCAGAAACTGTGGCCTACCAAGAATCCCTGTTTCCTCCTTTTCTTCCTTTTCACTAAATAAAACCTTGTCTTACCATTCAAATTGTAGGAAGCATCAATTTTCATGGACTTGGGACAAAGAACCCTGTCTTTAGCTGAACCAAGGAAAAGTCTTACAACACACTGAAGATGACAATTTAATGAAATCAACTCTGTAAATGTTTACGTGGCCCATCAGGTAGCAGAATGTACCTGAATCTTTCATCGTCTTCCCAGGAATATTGGTCTGACAAACAAAACTTTGGTCATAAACTATTTTAGCAATTTAGAAGTCACCATACCAACACATATTTAATTTTGATCATTTTATCTTTTCCATGATGAGTCGTGGAATGCAGAACTTTTAATAACAAAAGGTTTAAGAACTCAGGAAGGACAGGTGGCCATCCTGGTTCTCCCCGAGTCCATGTTTAACATTGGACAAACTTAATGTCCTTTTGAATACTAGTTGTTTCTCCAATTTAGGTACCTAGCACTGATGACTGATGGATTATCATAGGTAATTTGACTTAGACCGTAGAGTTCACTCAAATCATACATTTAAACAATATCAGTATTGGCTGATTTAGCATATCTGGCAACATAAACTTCTTGGTATTTAATTGATTTTTGTTCTACTTGGGTTAGCAGTCAGTCTTTTCATTGAAGTTCCAGAAATTCTTAACCGTCCAAAAGAAATGATTCTAAAGTTATAAGAAACCTGAATTCAAGAGTGGTTTTCAGAATCCTTTGCATCCTTTCACGAACCTTCTTAAAGATACCATAGTCTAGGATTTTGCGTGCTTGTGAAGTTTTAAGAAACTGCATCAGAATTAAGCAATTAACTGTGGAAATGACTTTAAATAGTCATAACGACACAAGTGACAGGGAAATTTGGTTATTTCTGTGGTCCATAATAATATAATAACCATAATTATGATTAGTAGCATATACTCAGACATGTTCAAATTTTAGAAATCTCACATAAATTTGGAACATATATTAATAACATTCATTAAAATTTAACCTGAAGAAGGTTAAACATTATTTCTTATTTTGACAATGTTTTCCATGTAACATAACATGTCAAATAATCCTGTTACTTCTCTTTTGGATGCTTCAGGGGGCCCTCTGTAGCATCTCAAAGTTAGAGGTCAAAAAAAACTTTGAAGCTGAAATTTGATTTTATGCCTAATAATTTAAAGGTTTAAAAAGTGACCAAAGTGGAATCACAGATCACAATTAGACAACAGTCATTAATTTAACCAAAGTGATAATTAAAAGATATTTAAAAACAAATATTTATCATACCTGTACTCTTTGATAAAGGAGACTTAGTTTTCTAAGCAATCAAAATACTTAAGACAGCATGAGACAAAAGCTGTCTCCTCTTGTTTTCTCTTTCCTTTTTTTAGTTTACTCAAAAAGTGAATGAAAATATTTTACTGTGTCTTATTAATACTACACAAAATTTTATTCAAAAGAGAAAACATAATTTACTTTCGCATTAGTGTACTATTAATACAAAAACTAAATTTAATAAAACCTCATAAAAATGTATCAAATTTGTCATCTTTTAACTGTAAGATTTCCATAAACATTTTATACTTTTCCTCAACTTTCTATATTTATCTTGTTTTATCTATTTTTTACTCCTTCAGTTTGAAGACTTTAAGTAACTTTAAACCAGACAAAATTTTTAACACACATTTTTATGCTTTTATAACTTTCCTTATCAAATGCATATTTTGCTTTGGTTATACACTATATACAGAATTGTTTCTCTCATATGTAGTCATTTTTAATGCCTAATAACTGGAAATTTCTAGTAAAAACCCTAGAAAGAAATTTTGAACCGCTTTATATTAGGATTTGCAAATTTAAAACCATTTTATAATTTTTGAGAAAAATCGTTTTTCAAATTATTGTTTATTGACAGATCTAAATATATTTACCTTGTCTATACCATGTAAAAATATGATGTCAAGGTATATAGACTTAAACTCAAGTTTAGTAATTCATATTTCAGTATCTTAACTTACAGATGACTCAGACATTTTATGATTTTTAGAAATGCTTGTTCCCCGGTGCCATAAAGAAATAGCACTTGGGCATAAATTTAATTTCCTCAAAAAGGCCATTTTTACTTTCTGCAGAAAGGGTACACTCACCAGCAGTCTTGCCACGAGAGTACACCGAACAAAGGAGACAGGGTCATTTATAACCTGACGCGTCTACCCCACTGCTGTGTCCGGTTTCCATTGGCTGGAACGGGACCTCACATTCTGTATTTGTCCAGATTGGGTAGCAACTTAGAACTTTTAAAAAGAGGCAAAGGCAGAGGAGACCAAAGGAAGGAGGAAGTAACTTGTGGAATGCTGAGGAAGGTAAAAAACACCTTCACATAAGGAAGAGGCACAGGCTATGACCTAATGCTTGTTTGGACCAGTATGAGTATGCCAGAGCAAATATTTAGGCTAAATTGTGGGAGCTAAGAACATAAAGTACATTGATTTCTTTGTTACCGCTAGCAGATATTGAAGAATGTTAGCACAGGTCTTTGAATAAATTTTGTTTCTAAGAGAAAGTTACTATTTATTCCTAATTAGATGGGGAGGAAAGTCTTTGAAGAGGAAGCTCTACTTTACTTTTTACATGATTATTACTTAATTTAACATAACATGACTCAAAGATTTTAAATGACTGAAATGAATTTTGAAACTATGACACATGTCACCTCTCTAATGTCTTCCCCCAGTCATTCCAGGTCCCAATTAGCCACCTGGCAACCAGGAGGATCTGAAGGCCAAGGCCTGACTGAGACCATCAGGACAGAAGACAGAGCTGTGAAGACTATACCTGGAGGATCCAGCCCCTCCCAAAATAGCCAGGAGGCAAAACAGGGAAAGAAGAGGAATAAGCGGTCATATTGGGCTTGGTTCTGGCTTGCAGTTGCTGGTCTAGGCACTAGGAACTTGTCTCCTGACTTTGTCATGGCCACCTATCTAGACCCCTGAATCCAGAGACTCTAAACAAAAGACATAAGCTCACAGTGAAATCAAGCAAGTATCTAATTATATTTAATTGATAATTTTAAAGCCATTTCTATTTGACCAACAATTTAAAAACTAGCTTTATTTACCAAATATCACATCTACATAACACATACAGACATACAAACACACAGAAGCAGACCTCATAGATCTCATAAGGGATTTTCATTTATCTGCTTTTAAATAGTTTGTCTTTTCCCCATTCGGTCTATCGGTCTTCCAATTACCAGTTTCATTACTCTAAGCAGTCGTTAACTAGGCAGTTTCAATTTCTAAAAGGACAACTCTTAGGTGGAACCAAAAAAAAAAAAATTTCATGAGCACAGAGCTAAGATTTTAGGCCTAAATATTGTATCATCATCTGCTCAAACCAAGGGAAAAAAACGATACTCTCACAAAAGTTCCATCAAGACAAAATGGCCAGAAAAGCACCTTAAACAAAGGTATGACTTATTATGTAAATTTAAAAGAATGGTAAGAATTTCTAATGTAATAAGCAGATATCCATAAAAATTGAGATTTCCTTTATGGAAGTAAATTTCTTTTACAAAAGTGTTTCAATATGGCCAATTAAATTCCAGAACGGTGTAGCATAGTTCCATGGGGTGTTCTTTTTAACACAGCTACTGTTTTTAGCTAAAATCACTGAGTTTAGGGTAATGGGTGGAGTCCATTAAAGAATGGGATCAACAAAGCATTGTATGCCTGAACTCAGCATGGATAGATTTGAAAAGGAAGCAAGCCTATTTTACCTGAGGGCCTACCTTTTATAAACACCATATCTAGGATAGCTTTCTTTCCACCTTTAGGGCGGGATTCTACCTTTGGCTTTTCCACTAAGCCAAAAGGTTAGCAGATTTAATTTTCATTTTATCAAGTAGTCGATTATGCTTTTTATTTGCCTTTCATAAAGTCTTTAAATAAAAATACTGAAATCTTTTTAGAAGCTTCTGCATATCAATAGGCATCCGTAGATGAGACTAATTTGGGAGCCCTCAATCAAATGCACTTCAGTGCAGTGTTCACCTAAAACATTCCACTGTAACTTATCTTTAGTAATATTTTGCCGTTTCTGTAAAATGTTGCTGCTTCCAGGGCCCAATACTTATGCATGTATAAGACAGAACGAACTTAATTCTTCAAAAATTAAATATCCCATTTTTACCTCAAATATTGGCTTTCCTCTCAGGTTCCCTTAATCAACCTAGCCAATGATTTTTTTTTTTTTTTTTTTTTTTTTTGTGCACAAGAAAAAATAAAACAAGAGGGTAGAACACAAAACTACTTGCCAATTTACAAAAGCTAAATTTTACACCCCTTGCAATATTGCCATTTACTACTGGTTTCTTTCTGACCCAGTCAGAAGTAAGACGCCTGTAAACTGGATCCAAGTCAGTATCCCAGACCCAGTCCAGTTTTTGTCATGAATTCCAAACCCAGTTTGGATCAAAAATTTGCGCAAAGAAAATTGGAGAGCCGAACACACAAATTCACGGAGCTTTGGAATCCGAGAGAAAACTTACCATCATCCTCAGCTGCTCCTAGAGAGCAATGAACACAATGAACCCAATGGGTACCTTGCTTGGTCACTCAGCACTCCTGGGAGTTGTTAGAAGCTGTACTTCAGATCCCACTTCTGATACCATCTGTTAAAAGAAAAAGTTCAGCTGAATTAAATTTAGCAGAGTTTAATTGAGCAATGAATGATTCATGAATCGGGCAACCTCCTGAGCCAAAGTAGGTTCAGAGACTCCAGTGAAGCTGCATGGTGGAAGAGGATTTATGGACAGAAAAAAAGAAAGTGACTTACAGAAAATGGAGGTGAGATACAGAAACAGCCAGATTAATTTTAGCTTAGTGATTTTTTTATTTGAACATGGTTTGAACAGTTGGCCACATTTGATTGGCCAAAACTCAGTGACTGGCACAAGAGTAGACTTTAGGCTGTATACAATGTCATTTAAGTTATAGTTCACAATGTACAGAGAAACCTTTAGGCTGAACTTATGTATGGAGGTAGCTTTAAGCTAAACTTGATTTAACAGTTTTCTAAAATCACATTTCCTCTAAATAATACCTCTACATTGCTTTAATTTTCTTATTTTCTACAGTGTCCTGATGATACTTCCATTGCCACTTAATAACTGGATGACCTTGGGTAAGTTACCTAATCTTTTGTGCACCTCTTTTATCATCTACAAAATTGAAATAATGGCACACATTTGAGTGTGAAGCATGTACCCAGAGTTTTAGAGAAAGGATATTTAAACATTTATAGAAAAGGGTCTACTAACAAATCTTTCCAAAGGAATCTGAAAAATATTTTTAGGAGATTAATTAGGTGGCTCTTTTATCAATCCAGGCCAGAGGTCATGAGGTCCTGAACTAAAGTAATGGCCGTGGGGATGAAGAGGAAGGGACAGATCTGAGACAGAATGTACAAATGTCATGCTGTGGTTGGGAACTAGGGGTAGAAGAATCTGTGATGCCAAATTTCTTGTCAAAGGCCACTGGTTGGATGGTCACATAATTAGCTAATATAGAGAACACTGAGAGAGGGGAAATGATAAGTTCAATTTTTTCAACATCTAAATATCAGAACCTAAGTTAAATGCTTTATGGGGAATATTTTATTTAATGCATACAACTGTCTTAGGAAGTCAGTAACATAATTATTCTTGTTTTCGGATATAGAAACTGAGGGTTAAATAAGTTAAATAACTTGCCCATATAAGAAATCAAATGAGTCATATAGTCAAACACAAAATTACATCTGCCCAATTCCAGAGCGAATGCTTTTAACTATTACTAGTCCAGAATGTGCTGGTTCAACCAATGATATATATTGCTAATGTTTATTTTTAAATGCATCCAAGTGTCTCATTATAAAGCTAGCACATCCTTATTTTTCTAGTGGTATAGCTTTTAAATCTTTATTAAATGAATGTTCTAAAATGGTGATTGCAAAATATACAAGACATTGAATCCTATTTTGTTTACTAAATGTATATGAATAAATGTATCTGAATTTCACAGACATGTCCTCAGATATATAAAAGGTAAGTTTTTGCATGAGTGAAGACTCTATTGGCACTCAATAGTGATAAAATTATCCAAGCTGACTCAGGATAAACTAAGTCACTTCCAGTTCACAACTCAGTTTCTTTTGCATAGTCAATTTGGCAGTTTTCCCCTCCCTCTTCTTGTGTCATTATCCCTAAGAAGATGGAGATGTTTATGTTTTTAAAATCAGAGAGGATTCAAGCGTCTTGTCCACAATAATCAGTAGTCTACTCTGGCTTCCTCTGAGACGTACCTTATATGCTTTTGCTGATTTCATTGTGTTTTGCTCTCTATTGCTGATGGTTGTAGTCCTGCCATGATCTCCTGTCACTGGGCCATTGGGATCCTGGGAACTTGAGTGATTTCAGTTAAGTATATGAGGCAAGCTCAAATACATTGGCCTAACCCCTGCACTCAGCCATGGCTGCTCTACAACTCTGGTCCATTCTAGGACTTCTGTTGGCAACTCCCCTTGCTCCAGGTACTCTAGCCTATGATGGAAAACTGCTGTTACCCTCTACCTCTGCATTCCCAATCTAATGGATTATGTGAGTTCAGCTTTAAATCTGCAGCTTGTCATTCTTGTGGGAAAATTAAGAAGAGATGGTTAGTGAGCAACTGGAAATATGTGTCTGGAACTCAGAAGAGATTTCTGGGTTTGAGATAGATTTTACAGAAGCATCAGCATATATACATGGTGGTTTCTGATATGGGTGCTGATAACATCATTCAGGAATCATGCATGAACTTATAAAAATAGAGGCAAGAATCATTGGTTATGGTTATAATTAAAGGGTATGTAGAGGAAGCAGAGCCTACAAGTATATTGACATAGATACATATCTGCGTGGGCTAGCTGGCAAATATACTCAGATATTTCAAGGAGTCCAAATAACTGGATCTAAAATACTAGAGAATTTTAACAGGAACTAATGTAAAGATTTGCACATCCATTCAAAAAGTCAGTCGTACATAGGTACAAGATGAGGAAAGTCAGCGTTAATATGTACAACTTGGTTTTTAAAAAGATCCAGAAAGATTAAGGCTGCTTGACCACAACATCAGTGCCTAGAGTAAGAAACAATCCATCTGATCAAAACTGATTTTTCCAAATAGCTTTCTTACTTCCCTGCTTTATCTAATAAGGCCATTTATCTTCAAATTAGCATTTGGCTTTTTTCTAGTTCTTAAGATGCGAAGTGTGTATCACCCCATCTGCTATTTTTGAGAGCCTCTGCTTTAGAATTCCTGCAATGGTTGCTTCACAATACCCCTATCTTCCAGTGTCTAATAATCTCCTCATCTCATACTAAAATATAATTGCTAATATACCTTATATCATTTTCTCTCTTGGCCATTTTGGCCAAATTTACATCCTCAGAAGTTAGGACGCCCACTTATGATTGAGAACATATATTTGTCTTTCTGCATTTGGTTTCTCTTAAGATAATGACCTCCAGTATCATCTATGTTGCTGCAAAAGATATTATTTCATTTTTAATGGCTGAATAGTATTCCATCGTGTATATATGCCTATTATGCAATCTATGCATGTAATGAAATTGCACTTGTGTCCCATATATTTATATAAATAAATGAATAAAATAAAGCTGTAATAAAGCCAGACATAAGCATGCTTTCTTAAAGGTGCACATAAGCTGTCTTCTTTCAGTGAATGGAAGTATTTGACAGAGAAACACCTTTGGAAGCAAACATTGAGAATATGTTGTTACAACATAAAACAAGTTAGGATAATTCAGTTTTGAATCAATTACACTCAAACACCTCAACTTAGATCTAATAGTTGTCAAGCTGGGATAAATGTCTCAGACTGGCACATTTCTCTAACCTGCTGTTGTGTTCAGTCTGTGCTGGCTTGATGATATTTGACCCTTTCAGTCAACATGTTTCTGGATGCTTGAAAAAATGTATTAATGAGTTCAATAAAGACTAAAGCCAGCAGAACTTAGAGTCTTTGGACATAGATAATTAAGCCTTTGTAAACCCAATATTGGTTAGTTTATTTTTGCTACTATAACAAGATACCATAGACTAGGTGGCTTATGAACAACAGACATGTATTTCTTACAGTTCTGGAGGCTGGGAAGTCCAAGATCAGGGTACCAGCAGATGTGATGTCTGGTGAGGACCTGATTTGTGTGTGTGTGTGTGTGTGTGTGTGTGTTTTTAGATGCAGTCTCACTCTGTTGCCCAAGCTGGAGTGCAGTGGTACGATCTCAGCTCACTACAATCTCTGCCTCCCAGGTTCAAGAGATTCTCCTGCCTCAGCCTCCTGAGTAGCTGGGACTGCAGGTGTGTGCCACCACACCTGGCTAATTTTTATGTTTTTAGTGAATTTTATGTTTTTAGTGAAACAGGGTTTCACCATGTTGGCCAGGCTGGTCTCGAACTCCTGACCTCAGGTAATCCACCTGCCTCGGCCTCCCAAAGTGCTGGGATTACAAGCTTGAGCCACTGTGCCCGGCCCTGATTTCTGTTTTATAGAAATCTGTCTTCTACCTGTGTCCCCACATGGCAGAAGGGGCAGGGGAGCTTCCTGGTATCCTTTATTAAGGGCAGTAATACCATTCATACCCTCACCACCTAATAATCTCCCAAAAGGCCTCAGCTCCTAATACCATCACTTTGAGGATTAGGTTTCAACTTACGAATTTTGGGCAGAACACAAATATTCAGTCTATAGCGTATTTCAAACCTTGTTTCATAATTATTGTATTTAATTTACTTTACTTTTAAAATTTTTCCAAGTAATGTCATCTTTCTTTTTGTCCTCAATCTTCCATTACTGAACTGATAATGCCAATCTAGACTTTTCGTATTTATTTATGTATGGTAATTCTTGAACATCTTTGATCTTACATCTTTTGTCTATTCTTTCAGAGAGTTATATTAAATTACAGATATATTTGTTTCATTTTTATAAATGTACTATTATTACTATAATTTCTATCAATATAGCAATGATCCCTGGCACTCACCTGAGCAAGGGCATCAGCTCTCAATTATTAGCTTGATCCTGTGTTTGCTATAGGTCCTTGAACACATATGTATGCTTGTGTAATATGGAGCATTTTTTCTCATCAGGAAAAACTTTATTGTAAGTGCTGTTTTGTATAGATCCCATTATCTTCTTTAATTGTTTCATTCAACCATATAATTTGAAAATATATCCACGTTATTGTGTGTTTACCTAGTTCATTGTTTCTCACTGCTACATAACATTACACAGCATGTATCCATCACATTTTACTTTTCCTTGTACAAAAATGATGAATTAGCACTGTGTTTCTGCTCCTTTTTATAACAAAACTTATTGAAACAGATATTTACACTTGTTGTCTTCACTTCCTCACCTCTTATTCTCTCTTGAACACACAATAATTGGACTCTTGTCCCTAAAACTGCATTTTGCCACTGCGTTGAAAACATGTTTGTCAAGGTCTCCAGTGAATTCTGAGTTGCCAAATCCAATTGTCATTTTTTAGTTGTCATTTTAGTTGACCTTTCAGCTGCAAAATTCGGCCTACCACTTCGACCTCATACCCTACCACTTTCTACTTTATTCACTAGAATCCAACTACATGTGTTATATTGTTTTTCTGCAAACACAATGCCTGACTTAATACTATTTTCTTTGCTTTTACTGGTTACTCTGTCTGTGACCCTCTTATCTTCAGATAGGTATACACATAGCTCATTTCTTCCATTAATTAACAGCTCCTCAGGGTAGCCTGTCACTATCATTCTCTATTTCCTTACCCTACTTTATGTTAACTCATAACACTTTTATTATCGTATGAAATTTCATTATATCATTATTTATTTATTTTGTTTATTTTCTGTCTCTCCTCATTAAAATGTAAGTTCCTTGAGTGCAGAGATATTTTAGCAATTTATTTCACCACTATATTGCTATTGCCTCACACAATGCTTAGTGAATAGTAAGTACTGAGTAAATTTTAGTTGAGTCAATAAGTGAATAATGACACATGAAACGCTCTCGTAGTTTATGTAAGAAATACATCTTTACTCAATCTTTCATTTGCTATTTTAATAGTGTGGGTAAAAATGAGGCAAACCAGATAATAGAATTGTGAGTGTATCATGGCCAATCATTTCTGCCTGAGGGTGTGTCACATCATGGATCAGACTGCTCTCCTATTCATACTACCAGTTGCTCTGGCATGGTCGAAACCCTGTTTGTCTACCACTGTCCTGTACTCCATGTAGGAAGCATAGAACTCTATACACAATATAAACAGAAAAGTCTCATGGGAAGAGGGCCAAAACCAGTGTGTATAACATATGAATGTTATTTAACATTCTTTAAGCTAGAAAATAAAAGGTCAGAAGAAAAATTATTTAACTGGTTTATATATTTTGATTCTTGAAACTTCTACCTCATTGTTCATTTTGAAGGGACCAGAATTAGGTCTAGTGCAAAGCAAAGAGTCATCCTTGAATTTGGTAAGTGCCTAAAAGAGCTATAAACTTGTAAAGGACTATAAAACATGTATTACATAATAAATGTAATGAAAACTTTATAGAAATAAAAAATTGCTCTTTCACCTATGAAAACCCCAAATATAAAAACCTCAATTTATAAACAATGTACTTGCCTCAAAAATAATAAGTTTATTGTATAATTCAAACTATAAACCAAATGAAGTTGGTTGTTTCTTAAATGTTTAATTGTATCCTCTAACAGATAATATTTCTTCCCCTCTAAGGAAATACCAATAATCAGTATGTTAGGAAATTTTAGAGGACAAGATTACCAGATTGGCCTCTATGCTAGAAAGCCTACTAAACCACATCTAGAAAGCACAAACTAGTAATTATGTCACTTATTATTGCCATTTTCACTCTAAAATTAAGCGTCTTGTTTTTTCAGCTCTTGTTACACTAAAGACCATTCGTTCTTGAAACAGATGGGCCCTTGCTAATTAAGAAAACTGCTCCAGTTCATTAAAGAAATAGCAAACAACCAGATGAAGTGTCAGTTCTTAGGGACACTCAATGTGCAAAGCTTGATCACATTACTCACTTGTTCCATCTTCCTCTGAAACATTGACTCAACCTAAGCATTTAACATAGATTACTTTTAATTATAGTAATTGCAAAAACCACAGCATACTAAAAAGGATTATGTGTGTGTTTTATTATTTGGGGGGTAAATAGCTCATAAAAAGATGATAATTATAAAATTATCATCACACTTGGAAGAGACATTAGGGATCTTTCAGTTTAATATCTTTCACTCAGTTGTTCAATACTTAACCAGTTTCTTCTAGGATTTGCTAAAATTTGTGCTAAATGCTTATGATGCAGATATTAATAGGGTTATCTGTGCCCTCAAGGATTTCATAATCTACTTGAGGATATAGAAAAATATAAGGCAATCACAATAAATTCTATTACTTTTCTATTAAAATATTTAAGAAATTTTGTGATTGCAGAGAGAAAGAAATATCTAGTGTGGGTGGGGTGGTAAGATAAGGGTTTTGGGGAAGAGAAAATATTTGAATTATGTTCTGAGACATGCAAATGTTCCCTTGGGCTAGGAGTAGGGGTAAGCATGTGGAATGAGAAAGATTTCCAGGAAGATGGATCAGCATATAAAAAGGTACAAAACCGTAGACAGGTCTGACACATTTGACTAGATCAGACAGAAGAAATAGGCAGGACTGAGATCATAAAGATCCTGTTTGGCCATTGTTTGTAACTTTAGAATTGATCCTAAAATAGGTCTCAGATAGGGAGGTGACATGGTCAAATATATATTGTAGAAATGCCACCCTGGTAGCAGTGTAGAGAAAATATTTAGCAGGTATAAAACTATAGGTAGAGAAACAGTGAAAAATTTTAAAAATATTCTAAATGATAAAGAAGATCTGAAGTAAAGTTACTGTAATGCTGCGGAGGAAACATCACAATGGGACTGTTCTTGGAGTATTTGAAGAATAGCAATGAAGCCAACATATTTGAAGTCCTGGAAGAGTAGTTCCAGGGGATTAAAAGACCAAGGTGTATAATGCCTTGTATAGCCATGGTCAGATTTGAACTTTATTGTATATGTGATGGAAAGACATTGGAGGGTTTTGAGCACAGGAGTATCTCATCTCACTACTATAAAAAAAACTTCTCTGGCTGCTATATTGACAACAGTATACAAGAGGACAAGAGGGAAAGCAGAGCGATCAGATCGAAGGCTATTGAAATAATCCAGGGAAGAGATGATGGTGACTCAATTGAGGGTAGTAGCAGTGCAAGTGTCAATAAGTAGCTAGATTTTGGGTACATTTTTGAACTACAGTACCCCTCTCCAGTCATAGTTTTGGTTTCCCATGGTTGCATGTTCCAAAAACATTAAATGAAATACTCCAGAAATAAGCCATTCATAAGTTTTAAATTGCAAGCCATTCTGAATAGTGTGATGAAATCTCATGCCATCCACTCCATCCTGCCCAGACTTGAATAATCTCTTTGTCTAGCATATCCATGCAGTAGGCACTACTCTCCTGTTAGTCACTTAGTAGCTATCTGGGTGATCAAGACTTTAAATTAACTGTCATGGTATTGCAGTTCTTATGTTCAGGGAATGCTTATTTTACTTTTATTACAGTACATTGTTATAATTTATTATTTATTGCTGTTAATTTCTTACTGCACTTACTTTACAAATGAAACTTCATCATAGGTATGTATATGTACATATATATAGGAAAAAACATAGTATATATAGGGTTTGGTACTATGATTGGTTTCAAGCATCCCCTGGTGGTCATGGAATCCATCCCTCATGGATAAAAGGGGATCACTGTGGAGCTAATAGGATTTGCTGACAGATTGAATGCATTTTGTGATAAATAAAATAATAGACAATCTTGCCTCCAATTATTTTGTCCTGAGGAGTCAGAAGGATGAAATTGACCATTACTGAGTGAAAAGGACTTATGGAAGGGTCAGGTTTTGGAATGAGGAATCAATAGTTTAATTTATAAAATATTAAGTTCAATATTATTGTTAGACATACAATAGATGGCAAGTATGTACGTGAACATTGGAGTCTAAAGTTTATAAGAAAAGTATTGGCTGGTGATATAAATTTGAGTCATTGGTATATAAATACAGACACATGCCATGAACACTGCACTGGTTGCAAGTTGAGAAGAAGAAGAGAATCCAGCAAGTAAGATTGAGACATAACAGCCAGCAGAATAAAATGACAACTAAGAAAGTGTGATATCCCAGAAGTGAAGTGAAGAAAGACAATGCTATATATGCTCTATAGGTATACACATGCTCGCACATATACATATTTTTATAAATGTACAAATATCTATTTATAACTTAATGTGCATATACACACGCACACACACATAGATAGTATGTATATAAATGCATTAAAAATGCCTGGATGGTCCAGGAAGAGGGAGTGGTCCATGAAGAGGGAGTGACCAATTTTGCCAAAAGCTAGTCAGTGGTTTATTAAGATCAGGACCAACAAAGTACCATTGAATTTTGCAACATGGAATTTATAGGTGGCCTTGACAACAGCAGAATCAGTGGATTAGAAGGGATGAAAGCCTAATCAGAAGTGGATTCAAGAAAATGGAAGATGTAAGTGAAGGCACTCACTACAGGAAATTACTTTGAGAATTTTGCTAAAAACAAGGCTAATTCCTCCCCAGGGGGAAAAAAGTGTTACATGTAATGGTATCATTGACCAGTGAGAACCAACAAAATAGATGTAAATACAACAATATAAGTATGTTTTTAAAGGTAATAGGACACAGAATGATATATTTAGCACAATACCATGTATTTAGATATAAAACTAAAGCTCACAAAATAATGTCTCCTCCTTCCCATGATCTCTATGTCCAGTGTCATCCTCAAATATAACCATTGTCATTGATGTCCATCCGGGAATAAACACACACACACGTACACACACACATACACACAGACATGCACACAACACACTATTTTTGGTATAATAACTGACTCTTTTAGTTCTGCCATTCCCTAAGATTGTCTTTAACTGGATGGTCAGGTAGAATTGCTCTTATGTCCATGTTCTACTTCATGAATAGATGGGAAAATACTCTAGGGAAGGTCATTTTCTGTAACTTAAGATAGTCTGGAATTCAAGTACCTGACTTTTACTCCCATTTCAAAAACCCAAAATTAGACACATGGCCACTCCTAGCTGAAACTTATTGTCTGAGAGTTAGGGTGAGACAGCTATAAGAGCTTAAGGAAAGACGTGATAAAATATAATCACCAAAAAACAGAAAAGTAAATTGATGGGAAACAATATAATTGCAGATAGCATTTGTCTTAGTCTGTTAGTGTTGCTATAAACAAATACCTGAGAATGGGTAATTTTAAAATAAAAGATGTTTCTTTGGCTCACAGTTTTGCAGGCTGTACAAGGAGCATGGTGTGACCATCTTCTTGGCTTCTGGTGAAGGCCTCAGGCTACTTCCATTCGTGATACAAGGCGAAAGGGAGCTAGCATGTGCAGAGATTACATTGTAAGAGAGGAAGCAATGGAGAGAAAGTGGGGAGGTCCAGGATGTTTTTAACAACCAGCTCTCACAGGAACTAAGGACTCACCCCTTCCAGGAAAAAAAATTAATCTATTCCTGAGGGATCCCCCTTCATGACCCAAACACCACCCATTACACCCTCATCTCCAACATTGGGATCAAATTTCAACATGAAGTTTGGGGGAACAAACATTCAAACTACAGTGTTCCACCCCTGGCCTCCCAAATCTCATATTCTTCTCACATGCAAAATACAATAATTCCATTCCAACAGTCTCCAAAATTGTTAAAAATCTGAAATCCAAAGGCTCTTCCAAGATTCAAGGTTAGATCCTTCCAGCTATGAGCCTATAAAATCAAAACCAAGTTTTCTTTAACTTCTGAGATACAGTCGTTTCATAGGCATTTGGTGAATATTTCCATTCCAAAAGGGAGAAATTGGCCAAAAGAAAGGAGTAAAAGGCCCCATGAAAGTCCAAAATCCAAGAAGGTAGACATTAAATCTTAAAGCTCCAAAATAAATAATCTTTGACTCTATGTCTTGCATCCTGGGCACACTGGTGTCAGAGGTGGGCTCCTAAAACCTTGAGAAGTCCTATGACCATAGCTTTGCTGGTTGCAAATCACAAGGCTGTTCTCACAGGTTGAAGTTCAATTCCTGTGGCTTTTCCAGGCTAAGGTTGCACACTGCTTATGGTTCTACAATTCTTAGGTTCTTAATGCCACCTCACTCCTGTGACTCCACTAGGTATTGCCCCAGTGACGACTCTCTGTGGCAGCTCTTTCTCTGCCACAGAGAAGAGAAAGCTGCATGCTTCTTCCTGGGCACCCAGAATTTCCCATTCATCCTCTGAAATTTAGGTGGAAGCCATCAAGCCACCACCACTCTTGCATTTTGGGCACCTGCAGACTTAGCACCATGTGAATGTTGCCAAGGGTATGGCTTGCACTCTCAGGTGTAGTGGCCCAAGCTATACCTGGGGCCATTTGAGCCACAGCTGGTGTCAGAGCAGGTGGGATGCAGGAAGCAGCATCTTCAGGTGGTGCAGGGCAGTAGCACCCTTGGCCTATACCCTAAAACCATTCTGTCTTCCCAGGCCTATGGGCTTATTTTGGGAGGGGAAGCCTCAGAGATCTTTGAAATGCCTTCAGGGCCTTTTTCCCATTGTCTTGACTACTAGCACCAGGCTATAGTTAGTCATGTTAATTGCTTTAGCAACCAGTTGTTGGGTTTTTCTCTGAAAATGCTTTCCTTCTCAACCATACAGTCCGGATTCTATTTTTTTTTTTTAATTTTTATGTTGTGTTTTCCTTTTAATTATAAGTTACATATTTACATCATTCATTTGCTGCCTTATCTAGTCATAAGTTGTTAAAAGTAGCCACACCATTTCTTTGCTTCTTAGAAGCTTCTTTGATCTAATGCCCTAGGTTATCACTCTTAAGTTTGGTCTTCCACAAAACCCTAGGACATGAACATAATTGCCCCTGAGGTTTTTGCTACAGTGTAACAAGGGTGACTTTTGCTCCAGTTCCCAGTAAGTTCCTCATTTCCATCTCAGATCTCATCACCATGTACTTTACTGTCTGTATTTCTATTAGCATTTTGGTCACAATCACTTAACCAATTGTATTAGTCCATTTTTACACTGCTATAAAGATACTACACAAGACTAGGTAATTTAAAAAGAAAATAGGTTTCATTGGCTCACAGTTCCACATGACTGGGGAGGCCTCAAAAACTTACAATCACAGCAGAAGGGGAAGAGGCACATCTTACATGGGAGCAGGTGAGGGAGAGTGAGCAACGGCGGGGAAAACTGCCTTATAAAACCATCAGATCTTGTGAGAACTCACTATCATGAGAACAGCATGGAGGAATATGTCCCCATAATACAATCACCTCCCTCCTGGTCCCTTCCTTGTCACATAAAGGATTACAATACATGATGAGATTTGGATGGGACACAGCAAAACAGTATCACCAATCTCTGAAGTTCTAATCTTTCCCCCATCTTTTGTTTTGTTTTGTTTTCTTTTCTTCTGAAACTTCCAAACTCTTCCAACTTCTGTCCATTACCCAGTTCCAAAGCCACTTTCCCATTTTCAGATGTCTTTATAGAAGCATTGAACTCCTTGGTACCCTTTTTTTTTTTTGGTCTTAGACTGTTGTGTTGCTATAAAGGAATATCAGATGCTTAGTTATTTATAAGAAAGAGGTTTATTTGGCTCATGGTTTCATAGGCTTTAGACAAAGCATAGCACCAGCATCTTCTCAACTTCTAGTGAGGGCCTCAGGCTGCTTTCACTGATGGCAGAAGGTAAAGGTAAGCTGGCATGTGCAGAAGTAACATGGCAAGAGAAGAAGCAAGAGGGAGAAATAGAGAGAGAGAGAGAGAGAGAGAGGAGGTACACAGGTTCTTTTTAACAACCAGCTCTCATGAGAACAAATTCAGTGAGGACTAACTCACTCCTCCTCAGGGAAGACATTAATCCATTCGTGGGAATCTACTCCATGACTTAAACAACTCTCATTAGGCCCCACTCAAACATTCAGGATCAAATTGTAACATGAGGTTTAGGGGTACAAACATCCAAACTATAATAGCATTGAAGGCTCACTTGAGATTTGTGATTGGGAATTTCAAGTGAGCCTAGTTAACAGAGTTGTTCTGTCTCCAATCATGTTCGGCTTCACCAGGATATTTGACACGGGAAATATCCCGGGCATTGTATTCAACCAGGGTGGGTTTGCCAAAGAAGGATAAAAAATTGAGAGAGAAGCAAAGGAATTGTAAATTTACGCAAGGGAGTGATTATAATGGTTGACTACTTCATAGACAAACAGGTTCCCAGAAGGTCAAGTATTCACCAAATATCATAAACCTGGAAATATGTGGAGTCACCAGTTGAACCTACATCAACCTGATAAGAACTTCTGGCCTTGTTACATTGTAACACATGGGATTATTGCTTTAAGACAGAACTGAACAACACGGTTTGATGGATCGAATAAATCCTATGTATCAGAGAAGTAGATGTACAACCTTACATAATGGTAGCCAACTATGTGACTTCACAATTAAGATAAAATGATATTTAAATAGAAAAATATATGAATGATATAGAATAAATAAAGAGCTCCCTAATGGATCTATACAGGCAAGGCTCATGGCGTTAAAAAGTTCTTTGTTATCATCAAGTGACTAAAGTCCAAGCTTAATTTTTTTAAAGAAGAAACTGAGGTCTAGAAAATCTAAGGCAGGGCCAGAACTAAAACAGAGGTCTCCTGGTATCTCCAGCTATCATTCTTTCTATTGCACCATGCAATATTAGAGGGCTTTGGTATAGTCCTGCCTAATACCAAGAAGATTGGACATATTGCCTTCATTCTGTTGTTTTAAGATATAATCTCTGATTCTGCAATACCGCCACAGGGTTATAAACACTGATACCTAATAACTTTATTCTTTCAGCCTCTCCATGGCTCTGTGTCCTTTATCCTAAAGACTTTTGGAGGTGAAGAATTCAAGGTATTAATTCAACTATTGCAAGAAAAACTGAGAGCAAAAATAAATAAGGGATGATAATAGAAAAAGCAGCAAATTTTTCACAATCTCCTAAGCAATTTTCAACTGAAGACGATGAGCTTAAGAACTGTTACTGGTAGATAGTGCTTATTGAATTTTTTCTTACATTGCTGAATAATTTCACGTTACTTAGTCGGTGCCATTATGCATTTCTATCACAATAGGGGGAAAAACATTAAACTAATGAATGTCATGCCTCGTTTGTCAAGATCTGAGTCATTAGCATGAAACATCTTTTATTGTGAATGCAATTTGGGAGATTCGATCATATTTTTCCTATTTGAAAATACCCGAGTGGTTAGTACTGAGCCATTTTATTAATACATTGAATATCAAAAATAATTTGACATATGGAAAGGCTATTTAAGACTACATAACTATAAAGGAAAACAATAAGATGTTGCATATTTTATTGGTACAATCTACAGTTTATCTTTTTGTGAAAACAGCAAAGCTGTTATAAGAATGACTACTTATGGAATGTCATATTGTTTTAAATGTTTTGTAGAAGTCGATTTCCATTTTCCTAGACACTGTTGTCAAGATACTGCTCTTGCAAGTATCAAGTGAGTGTCCTTCAGTGTAAACATCTCAGCACATGAAGGAATCAGTGGACATACTGTTTAAGACAATGAACAAACTGGCTAATCCATATCTGGAGTGTCCGGCTATTGAGGCCAGAAAAAAGTTGAGGCAGTGAAAAAAATAAACCACTTGAAGGAAAGAAGAGGCATATGTCACACCTCCATTTTTCAACCCCTGTTTATGAAACTAGGAACCCTTGCCTCCATCAGAAGACTGAAAAAGAAGCTAAGCCTAGGAAAATGGAAATGGGCAGATGTTTTGGCAGGGTTCATGGGACAGTATTTTCTGTCACATGTCAGATATGAGCTTTTGAATATTAGCATTCATACATGAATATTGAAATATGATTTGTAGATCTGGAAGAGAATGGGGTTGAGATCTGCCTGGACACATATGCATCATAGTTGTGTTGCCTGACTACGATGACTGGTTATTGAGCTATAAGTGACACAATATACCTTTGCAGGGGGGTACAGGAGTCTGTTATGTTAAAGATAATCTGCCATGATGCATGTGGCAGACAAGACCTAAGGTGACCTCTAGTAATTCCCACCTTCTGGTATTTTTGACTTTCTGTAACTCCCTCTCTCTGAGAGTGGGCATAATCTGTGATTTGCTTCTAACAAAAAGATTTTGGCAAAAGCAATGGAACGTCACCCCCATGATTAGGTCACATTATATGGCAAAGATGTATGTTACATTTTCTAAGACTCTTTATATAAGTCTCCATCTTAGCAGACTGGAATTACAGACTCCGGGAGCTTGACGAAGCAAGTGGCCATGTTGAAGATACCCACGTAGGAAGGAACTGCAGTTGCCCTCTAGGATCTGTGGGCAGCCTGTAGCTGACAGATAATAAAAAGCTGTAGCCCTAAATAATACAGCTGTAAAGAAACGAATTCTGCAGACACCTGACTGAGATTGGAAGTAAATTCTTTCCCAGTCAACCTTCCAGAAGAGATCTCAGTCCCAGCCAACATGTTGATTGCAGCTTTGTGAGATGTGCAAACAGAGAACCCAGCTAAGCCATGTCCAGACTCCTGATGCATGGAAATTTTAAGACAAGAAATGTGTGCATTGTTTAAGACATAGAGTGTGTGCTAACTTGTTATGCAGCAATATAAAACTAATACAATGCATTATATATATGTTCCCGAAATACCTCACAGTTTGTGGATTCATGTATGGCGTATAAAAGGGTTTATGGGGAAAATAGGATTGGAACAGACAACTTAAAAATCATGCAACTTCATTAAGAGAGCACAAACAAAAACAACAATGATAAAATCCTGGAAAATTTTTAAAATATATAATAAATTACTAACAAAGAATATAAAAGTAAGTATATATCTTAGCCTTACCCAAAAGGATTAAAGGTAGTTTGATGGAGGGTAGTGTGAGGAACAGTCAAGATGGCTGAGACACGTAAGCAAAGGTAAAATGCACAATGATCTAGTAGAAGTGAGTAATAAGTACTTCCCAAGCAAGGCAGGTCATCTAAGCCATTATAAAGAACAAGCTGGAGAATGGACATCACATACAGTATGTTAGTTGGCTAAAGAAACTGTAACAAAGTATGATAGACTGTAAGGCTTAAATAACAGAAGTTCATTGTTTCATGTTCTTAGAAGCTACGGATCTAATATGAAGACGTTAGCAAAGTTTATTTCTTCTGAGGCTCTGAGGCAAATATATCTTCCATGGCTCTACCTTTGGATAAGAAATGGCCATCTTCTCTTTCTTTCTTCACATCATCACTCTATGCATGTGTCTGTGTCCAAATATTCCCTTTTTATCAAGACAACAGTCATATTGTTAGGTCCCACCCTGATGACCTCAGTTTAACTTGATTATTTATGTAAAGACCATATCTCCAAATAAGGTCACATTCTGAGCCACTAGGGGGTTAAGACTCAAACACATCTTCTTTTGAGGGGACACAGTTCACACCACTACATGCAGTAATAGACTCCTCTGTGGCTTGCTGGATTTACTTGTGTCAATTTACTTACATTTGGCTGCTGTTACTCGGTGGTGCAAAAGTTTAATCTATAATAAGGAAAAATAGAGTATAAACCAACTCAACTTTCCCATTATGTTGACATTATTATAAATCCACACTATGGGAATCTTCCTTGTAACAGAACAGTCTAGAAAACATCTATGCTCCCCTTTTATTCTTTCAGTCTCATATGATGACTGTGTGTGGGTGGGTGTGTGTGTGAGAGAGAAACATTTACTGAGTGTTCACCACATTCAATTAAAATACAACATACTCTCACTCATGGGGGAGCTAAACATTGAACACACAAAGACATGAACATGGGAACAATGGGCATTGAGGACTACCCGAAGCCGGAGGGAGGATGAGGGTGTGGCATTAAAAACACATGGCTGGGTACTATGCTCACTACCTGGGTGATGGGATCCATACCCCAAACTTCAGCATCATGCAATATTTCCAGGTAACACATCTGCACACGTATGCCCTGTGTCTAAAGTAAAATTTGGATTAAAAAAAAATTTCTTCCTATCAATGAGCAGGCATTATACATTTTTATTTTAGTAATTCCAGGACACCTCATACTTTTGGTTGCTTTTGTGAATTTTTAAATTATTATAGCCTTATGTAACTGGCTGTGGCAGTGTTATAGAAACTTTTTGGTATCTTGATGTTGTGTGTGCAAGTTGCTAAAGAAATATTACTTTTAGCTGGATGTGGGGACTCATGCTTGTAGTACCAACACTTTGGGAGGCTGAGGCAGGAGGATCACTGAAAGCTGGGAGTTTGAGGCCAGCCTGGGAAATATAGTGAGATTCAGTCGCTACAAAAAATTTCATATATACATATAAATATATATATGTATATGTGTATATATGTGTATATATATAATATGTGTTATATACTATGTAAGTATATAATATATTTATATTTATACTTATATTTATATATTATATAAATTTATAATATATTTATATTTATGTATTATAATGATATATACATTATATATTATATTCTATATACACATATATAAAAATATATTTATATTATATATTATATAAATTTATAACATATTATACATTATATATATAAATTTATAACATATTATACATTATATATTATATAAATTTATAACACATTTAAATTATGTATTATATAAATTTATAATACATTTAAATTATGTATTATATAAATTTATAATACATTTATATTATGTATTATATAAATTTATAATACATTTATATTATATAAATTTATAATATATTTATATTATATATCATATATTTACATATTATATATTATATATTATATATACACATACACACATGTATATTTTATATATATATATATATAAAATTTTTTGTAGAGACTGAATCTCACTGTATTTCCCAGGCTGGCCTCAAACTCCTGGACTTCAGTGATATATATATAATTATATAATATATACATTTATTATATATAATGTATACTTATATATATGTATTATATATAATTATATCTAATTTGTATATAAATTATATTACATAATTTATTATCTAATTACAATATATAATCATTATATAATTTTATAATATATAAATTATATATAATATATAATTAGGTATATTCATATATAATTATATATAATATATATGTATACATTATGTAATTATATATATATTGTATATATAGCCAGGCATGGTGGTACACACCTGTATTCATAGCTAGTTTGGAGGCTGAAGCAAAAGATTGCTTGAGCCCAGGAGGTCGTGGTTGCTGTGAGTGAGCTGTGATGACACCACTGCACTCCAGCCTGGATGACAAAGTGAGACCCTGTATGAAAAAAAAAAAAAAAAAAAAAAAGGAAGAAAAGAAAGAAATCTTACTTCTAAAATTTGATTTTCAGATTTTTAAAATTTTCTACGTAGATAATCATATCATATACAGTTAATGTCTGTATTATCTATCTAAACAACAGACACCTTATGGCTTCTTAGATTTTAGGAACCATTCAAAGTGTTGAATTTGTAGCCAACTTCTTGGGTTTCCTTTCAGCTATGGAAACTTATGGCATAATATTAGGTTTAAGTTATCTCACCCAATTGTATTTCAATTTTATCATGCTAGCATGTAAGTTCATACTGGCTGCACCTTGAAAAATTGTGGTGAAAATTAAATTAAATATGAGAGTTAAATTAAATCAATTACGTGGAAAGTACTTACAATTTTTCTAGTTTTTATGACTCTCTTTCTGGCACAACAGATACTTTTCCTTCTTTTTCTTGAAATAAGCTATATATTAAATGTATTTATTAAATTATATTCATCATTTCTGTGTATTTGAAGCAAGATGAAGCTTAGCAGCACTAGCCCACTCCTCCAGATTTCAGGAAGTGATCAGTGTTTCTAAAATTGTTATCTAATTATGACCTGTTCCAAGTCACCTGAGATCCATCTTAAAATGGCAAATGCCCAGACACTCTAGACCAGTATACTGAAATATAATTTTGTAGCATGACTCCTGGAATCTGCATTTTAAACACATGGTACCTGTGCACATTCAAGTACAACAGCCACCTTTTTGGGATTTTCAACTTAGTGCCTCAGGACAGAAAAGACAACCAAATCCCTATTAAAGGGAAGAATGCCATTATATACATTCTTTTACTTGATTTTTCACATAAATAATTTCTGTCTCAGAAAGGCAAGGAAAAAGTCTTCAAAATGCTAGAATTATTTTGCTTTTTCCCTGAATCTCAGAGCATTGTTGACTTTTTGATTCTGCTTGTTTTAATAATGAATTCCTAAGTGTTTGGGTGCTTGTTGTAGGCATTCCCTAGCAGATCTGAAATAATCAAGAGGACCTCAAGCATAGCAGAGAGTCATTAAAAGCCTAGTATGGGGGCTGGGCGCAGTGGCACACGCCTGTAACCCCAGCCCTTTGGGAGGCTGAGGTGGGTGGATCACTTGAGGTCAGGAGTTTGAGACCATCCTGGTCAACATGGTGAAACTCCATCTCTACTAAAAATACAAAAATTAGCTGGGTGTGGTGTCAGGTGCATATAATCCCAGCTAGTCAGGAAGCTGAGGCAGGAGAATCACTTGAGCCCATGAGGTGGAGGTTACAGTGAGCCAAGATCACACCACTGCACTCCACCCTGGGCAATAGAGTGAGACTCCATCTCTAAAAAACAAAAACAAAACAAAAACTGGCTTGGTTTAGGTGGAGAGAACAAGTTAGGAATTTTCCACATCAAGCCTACTGGAGGCTGTAGTGATGCTACATTTCATCTGTATGGAAAACCTTCTTACAACAACTAAATAGAGCATATTTTAATTTAGTTTCCAATAAGTTTAGATTGTGTAATTCAAGGTTACTTTTTTTTTTTTTCAGGAGACATTCTCTGCACATCATGCTTTAGAATCTAATGCAGTGAGTTCAACGGTTGCTAAAGGACAATTCAATGCAGATTTGAACCATCAAAGCTTTACATTCAATGGACAAAGAGGTGAGGCTAAGAGATGCAATCAAGTAGCTGGGTAATGTCCCTTGGAATATAAGAAGATGATCACAAGGTTGACTGTAGAGGCACAGTACTAATGATTTTTTTTTCCTCCTGCCAAATGGAAGAAAAGAATCTGGTATGCTTAAGCATTCAGCTAGTTAATTTTGAACTCTGGGAAAGAGAGTCAGCATTCTGTTTCTGATTGAGGAGCTGAGGTCTTATAAGGGAGATTCTTACTGTGCAGGCAGAAGCTGAGAACAGTGATGTGATTAAGAAAAGAAGGCCAAGACACTTGGGGTGGAGCAAGGTGGTTTAATAGAAGGCTCCATTGATCATCCCCACCCCCCAAGGACACCAATTTAACAACTATCTACACACAAAAAAAGCACCTTCATAAGAACCCAAAATCAGGTGAGCACTCAGTACCTGATTTTAAATAGGCATTGAAAAGGTAGAAAAAACACTTCTGAATACCCAATGCCACCACTCCTCCATCCCCAGGCAAATGGGGAGTGGTGCAGAGGGTTTTGGTGTACTGGATGAGGAAAAGCCCAGTAATTATGAGGCACTGAACTCAATACTGTCTTCTTATAGTATAAAGGAAAACTCAACCAAACTCAGTTGACACCTGACCACAGAGGGAGCATTGAAACCAGCCCTAGACAGAGGGGAACTTGAGTTCCTGCAAGCCTCTCCAAAATGGTCTAAGGTACTCTGGGCTTCTAAATAAACACGAAAGGCAGTGTAGGCCCAAAACACTAAAAATCCTAGATGAGTCCTGGTGCTGAACTGGGCTACTAGACAGTGGACTGGGGGGCGGGGGGCACAGGTACTACTGGGACAACAGCTAGGGTGGCTAAGGGAGTGCTGGCATCAGCCATCCCTTAAACCCAGGCTGCACAGCTCATGGCTACAAAAGAGATCCTTCCACTTGAGGAGATGAGAGGGAAGAGTGGGGAGGATTTTGTCTTGTATCTTGGATATCAGCTCAGGCAGAACAGGATCAGACACTGGTCAGAGTCATGAGGTTCCCTTTCCAAGCTTTAGCTCCCAGATGACATTTCTAGACACTTGTCACTAGCTAGCATATCCTACAAGAATGGTTAAAGGAAGTTATCTAAACAGAAAGAAATACAAAATTGAATCTTGGCACATAAGGAAAAAATAAAGAATACAATAAGCAGAAATATGGATAAATATAACAGACTTTTCTTTTTCTTCTGAAGTGTTCTGTACCTACATATGTCTTCTATTTTGGATAATGCAGTTCTTGATAATGGACCTGAAATATGAGATTTCTATAGTGGGAAGAAGGTCACTGAGAATAAGAGCATGCTAATGCCATTGGATTGGAAGTCTTGATGACAAAATAACTGAGAATGTGAGGGCACATGGGGCTAAGGGTATGTATAAGTAAGAGGCGATAATGAGAGAAGTCATGTTTTGCAGGTGGAGCCATCACTCATGATGACAATATTCAGAGTGTAACCATGGGAGTCTTGGCTGCAACAGAATGAAATAAAACATTTTTGGAAGTAAAGATGGCAAAGATCTGAAGGCATGGAGCTTTGGTTGGGTTACCCATATACATGTTTGAGTCAAGGCAGATGGTGACGGGAATAGGAGAGGCAGGACATGAGCCTAGGCCCCAAATGAAGGGAGAAATTTAAACAGGGTGCTGGTAGAAGTAATAGCAAGATTTGTAGTTAGACAGTATGGGCTACAAGGGAGCTGGGTAATTTTTAAAGGGGAGGGAATTGCATGGAATCCAACAATGTCAGAGGATGAGGTGTTTCCTACGTCCATATGACAGCAAATAGAAAAATGAGAGAAAACTATTAATGATGGCATTAGAGAGGGCAAGTGTCAACCTAAGACTTTTGTCAAAATCGAATGCACAGTGATATGCCAGATATGGCCATGGCCAGCATCCCTTGAGGCCTTGGGAATACACATGATATAAGGAAGAGACAAAATATTAAATAAAATAGAGTTTAGTTATTCCAAGGACAAATATTGACTTGGGAACCTGGAAATAGGGGCCAGAATGGTTTTTGTTACGGCTGATATTAAGATATTTTTCAATTGGAATAGAAAAGCCAATAACTGACAAATAATTCAATTTTGCTGCTGAATATCAGTCATGATATTAAGGAAGGCAGTAAAGGGAGCCAGCTGCGGAACCAGAATGAACAACCATCTCTAACTCTCACAGGAAAGAGCTTCCTACAGAAGCAGTGACTCCACCTGGGGACACAAACACACAGCTCCATGCACAAATACAAAATGCAGACACTTTTATTAAATAGTTTCTATGAAGAAGGACCCAACAGATGAGGTTGCAGAGCAAGGACGACTCCTTGCACAAACACAAGTGACAGGGCAAAGTCTTGGGGCCAGCATCCTCCTGAAGAGGGCCTGGACCCAGTAGTGTTCTGGATCCAAGCCAGGGTGGATTTGCTGGGGGCTTGTATCTCAGCAACTTGGAGATCAGGTCCAGGGCTCAGTAAAGCATTGCTAGCGGAAATTAAATTCCTACTGATGAGGATTCAGAAAGAAGAAAACAAGTTTAGTAATTTTCCTCTATCATTGCTTCTCTGTTCCCTGAATCCATTCCAGACTCCTGTTTTCAAACATACAAGGCTCATTCTGGTTGTATCCAGACAATTCAAACCCAGAAACAACCATAGAATAGCTCCCACATAAATGCTCCAGGTCGTCCCCATTCTTGCAGAGTATGCCTCTGTAGGTCTCACTAGGTGAGGTAATCTTGAAGGCAGATTTTTCACCAAAAGCTCATAAGCTCATAGCACATAACCCCAATGTAGGTCAGATTCATCTCCTCACTATAGGCTCTCCTCATGGTCATTTCAATTGAGTAGGTACTCCAGAGTCCCACACAATGTGTCTTCTTCCAGAATAGGGCAAAAGAGTGAGCAGAGGCCCCACAGACAGGGATATTTTTCTTCTCTGGCAACAAGAGAACTGGTAGCTGCAAGACCCCAGGAAGCTCTAGATGGACTGCTCACTGAAAAAGAGGTTAAGTAACTTGTCCAGGGTTACAGAGCCCATGAGTGACAATTTAACATCAATAGGCAGTCTGGCCCCAGAGCCCAGGCTCCCAAGTGCTACGCTAAAGGATATGACTATAAGCCCAATGTGGGGCTAGCAGCTGTGGAGAACATGAACCGTAGAGAAAAAGGGATGTGAGTGTGAAGATTTATGACATGGACAATGGGGCCAACTTGGTGACTCCCAGACTTTAGCATTCTGTGAACCAGCAAAAAAATCAAAACCTGGGAAACTCACAGTTATTTGGCTAGTTAAGTACATTTATACAGACATCAAGTATCATTTACTCTCCCCAGTATTTCAAAAAAGAAATGGCTTTTAAAAGCGAAAAAGGCAAAGGACATCATCTTAAAATGAAAGGCCATATTCTAAATTGAAACACACTGCATTGGCTGAACTTTTTTTTAATTGCCAAAGACTGAGATGCTGCATTAAATGAGTGGAACAAAAACAGTGCCTAGGACAGGCTTGATGACATCATATCAGTGCTCATGACACAGTAGTTGCCTGTCCTTATGTTGGCTCACAAGAGAAGGAAGGAAAGAAACAGCTTTCTCAGGCTGTCTTTCAATGTCATTTGATGATGTATTTGTGTACCCTCTACAGTCATCTCCTTACCAGTGGAGGATCCTGGCCCATAACTTAGGAAACAAGGAACCATCCTATAGGCATAGGGAACAACTGAGATTTTAATCTTTAACTGAGACTATATTTTTTTCCCAAAAGATACCAGGTGACAATGATGGCAAATGCCTCCTGGGTATCTGCCTGACTTACCCTCCTTCTTCAGAACAGCTCATCAACAATGGCCCTTGCTAACTGGGCTGTGGGGACTCCCTTATCCAACCAAACTGGGCCACTCCACTTCCCTCTTGTGGAAATTTAGGCAGAGGTTCTCAGACTGAGGTCAGACTGTGATGGGCATTGCAGTAAGAGATCAAGGGAAATATGGGGTCACATGTTTATTTCCTGCTGCAAGGACAACAGTAACAATTCCCACTTTACCAGGTTGTTGTGAGAATCACAGAGAAAATGTTCATAAGGCAAACACTGGAATGCCTGGCCCATGTGTGCACTTGGTGTGTTTTGCTACTTTTATTAATAATGCAGGCAAGTTCAACTGCAGAGAAATATTGAGAGTAAAGATGTAAAACTTGAAGGGAAAAGTAGAAGCAAGGAATCTGGGGGCCTCAGAGAGTGAGAACTGGAGCAGACAATTCTTCCCTTAAACTCACTGCAGCAGAAAAAGCCAATCAGCAGAGAGTGGCATAAGCAGGCACAAAGAAATAAGCAATGACAAGAGACACCCCCCCCCCCCCACCAAGGCCAGGACATATCTTGGTTCCTTTAAGTTCTCGATTGCAGTCTCCCATGGGGCCCAGTGGACATTCTGCACTTAGCTTCCACAATATATCCCCATTCCCTTCCAATACATTCTGTCTTTGTTATGAATAATTTTGAATGGGACGCTAATTCTAGCCACACCAATCCCTGGTAGGAACATGGGGAGACCAGGCAGAATTTGAGACCCAAGCAGGGCAGGAGCTACCACGGGGTATGAAGGTGGGCCCCCTATGCATTCTGGCCTAAGCAAGCCTGGAGCGAGAAGGCAGAATGAAGAGAGTCTGCAAGTTCCCTGAGTAAGGACAGGTAAGGATTACCCAGCAAGACTGTGTTCGCAGATCTGCAGCATCACCTCCTGGTTCAAGGTCCCTCGGGCCAGGTCCTCTGGGCCACGACCTCTTAGTAAAGATTGTGTCCGCATCCTCAATGATCACTGACCCCTAGAAAGTCTAAGAAAAGCAGGGATGCCCATAGGATGGAATTAGAGCTTGTCACTCAGTCAAGGGAAAAGATCCGGAGCGAAACAAAGTCTGGATAACTGTGTACCTCCTGGGGGCCTAACTCTTTACTAGGCTCCTGGTGGGTGGGGAGAGTGGATGCTGCCTTTGAAGGGAATGCAATTGTTAGAGTGAAAAGCCTTTCATGGGGGAAGCTACTGAAAAATGGCACAAGACAATCATAAGCCCACATGCCCGGAGAAGAGCAGAGAGTGAGCACTCTAGGACATCAGAGAAAGGAGGAAATAATGATGACAATAATCATAAGACCAGTAGTGGGAATGGCAGCAGCAGCTGCTGCTGTGTTTTACTTGTCCTCACCGTGTGCTTGGCTCCATGCTGAGCACTTTACATACCATATTAAAGTGATTAAATGTTCCCAGCTCTGAAGCCAGACTCTCAAGTTTGCATCCAGCCCTTGAGTCTGACACTTGCCAGGTGTGTGACCTTGCTTTCTCTGAGCTCCAATTTCTGCATCGACAACAGTAACAATTCCCACTTTACCAGGTTGTTGTGAGAATCACGGAGAAAATGTTCATAACGCAAACACTGGAATGCCTGGCCCATGTGTGTACCTGGTGGGTTTTTGCTACTTTTATTAATAGTCCCACGGCTGATGAAGTAAATGCATTCATCATTTGTATGTAAGTGAAGCCTCACTCAGTGAGCTGAGGCTCAGGGAGCTCTAGCTAGTCAGCCAGTGGTCACCTGTTCAGTGAGCAGATATCTGAACCCTGGTCCCTCTAGTACAGGGTCTGCCTGTGTAGTCTCTACTCCTCCATCACCACAGTCAGTATGGGATAAACCCCCAGGAAAGGGTCTCATCATCTTGCCATCTGGGACATGTCTCAGCATATAGGTGGCCCTCAGCAACCACACATGTCCTCTCATGCCTCCTTGAGTGACACATACCCCCAGGCCTCCCCGGCCCACTGTGAGTATTGTGATTAAGACTAGAGGCTCTGGTGGTTGACACACTGGTTTGAGTTTCTACTACTCAAGAGCTGTGTGACCATGGGCAGGCAACTTAATCTCTCTGAGCCTCAAGTTCCTTTTTTTTTTGTAAAGTAGGAGTAACAGTAGAATCTAACTCAGAGGAAGTGAGAGTTAAATGAGGTGATACATAGTAACTGACCCCCAGCATATATCAAGGGCTCAGTGAAGGCCAGCTATTATGGTTGATTTGTTATTTGTTAGTATTTTTCCTATTTTCTCACTCAGCAGCCTGGAAAAGCTCAACCCAGTCCACATTTCTGCTTTGTAATTGTGCCAAATTCTCAGCATGAAAATGCCAAAACAAGGGCAGGCACAGACAAGGGTTATTTTAACTAGAACTGCCAGGAAAGGCCTCTCCAAAGAGGTGATATTTGGGAAGATCCTGAAAGAATGTGAAAGGGCGGCCAAGAAGAGATCTGGGGACAGTGTCCCAGTCTGAGGGAACTTCACATGCAAAATCTGGGAAAAGCTTGGCAGGTTCAGGTCAGTGTGGCTGGAGGCAATGAGCAAAGGAAGAAAGGAAGGAGACAAGGTCACGCATAGTCCTCTAGGGTGGGTTGCATGGGGCCTTCCAAGCCATAGTTGAGGGGGGTGGGATTATTTTAAGCATGATGGGAACATCATTGCTTCACTAGCCATTTAATGAGCACTTATAACAGACCCAGCACTGCTCTAGGCCTGGTGATAGAGCACAAACAGGAGCTCATATTCTGGGAGTGGAGATGGATCATCCACAAGATACTAAGTCAATGCAGAAGAGACTATCGGCAGGATCGTACAGATTCTGAAGACAACAAAATAAAAGCAAGGAGAAGAGATGAGGGGTAGGTAAATTTTTGTGGGACAACCAAGGAAAGCTTCCTGGAGGAGGACACTTTGGGGCGAGCCTGAAATGAAGCAAGGGATTGAGCCACAAGCACAACAAATGAAAAAATAATCAGAGGCCGGGTGCGGTGGTTCATTCCTGTAATCCCAGCACTTTGGGAGGCCAAGGCGGGCAGATTACCTGAGGTCAGGAGTTTGAGACTAGCCTGACCAATATGGTGAAACCCCGCTTCTGCTAAAAATACAAAAATTAGCCAGTCATGGTGGCATGTGCCTGTAATCCCAGCTGCTTGGGAGGCTGAGACAGGAGAGTCGCTTGAACCCAGGAGGCAGAGGTTACAGTGAGCTGAAATGGCACTACTTCACTCCAGCCTGGGCAACAAGAGTAGTGAAACTCCATCTCAAAAAAAAAAAAAAAAACAAATCCGAGAAGTTCTGATGGCAATAAGAGTAGAAAGGGTGGTGACTGCTGGATACTAACTCTGGCCTGGTGTGTATTCAAATCAAAGGGACACCAAAGGGACTCCTGCAAGCTATTAGTGATGAATATTGAAATGGATTCACGTTAAACATCTAAGGGTCTTCCATAATCATATCTATTCACGACTGTCCATGGCAATCCAGCTTCGCTTGAAAAGACATGGTAACTGCAAAGATAATTTCAGTGCCCTTCTTGGCTTTCAACGTGCCCCAAGGCTCTCTCTGCCCTAAATGAACAGCAATTCCAAAAGCACTGCTCATCTCAGTTTTGTCCACAGACTCTCCTCATCTCTCTCCCCTGCTCTCCCAGCCCTCCGCTGTCTACATACCTGTGGCCAGAAGAGGTTGAGGATTGGATTCCCCCTAGGATGGGTTCCTAACACCCACCCAGAGCACAGTGTTTTGGGTAGTTTCTGCCCTGCATCCAGCTAGATTTAAGGCTTCCTGCAGTTTTCCATGGCAATGACAAGTAGCACCTTAAGGTGTGCTAGGAAGTGGTGTCTCCCAGCTCTGTGAATAGGAATGAGGCTTCCCCTCTTTCTGTGGCCACCTGGAATATTCCTCACCCTGAGAGGTCTCCACAAGGTTACCCGTGTTCTGGAACACAGCCACTGGGGGCCTCTCAGGTCAACAGCCTCTAAATTGAAACTCACCCCTCCCAGGCCGTATGGCCCTGGGTGATGCCCTTACACCTAAGGACATCAAGGACCAAAATGTAAAATTCAAAAAGGAAGATAACAACTTCCTTGCAGGGGCTTTGTAAAATGACAGTAAGCATTTCTTTTGTTGTTGTTGCTGTTGTTGTTGTTGAGACGGAGTCTTGCTCTGTCGCCCAGACTGGAGTGCAATGGCGTGAGCTTGCCTCGCTGCAACCTTCGCCTCCCGGGTTCAAGCGATTCTCCTGCCTCAGCCTCCTGAGTAGCTAGGATTACAGGCACATGCCACTACACCTGGCTAATTTTTGTATTTTTAGTAGAGATGGGATTTCACCATGTTGGTCAGGCTGGTCTCAAACTCCTGACCTCGTGATCTGCCCGCCTCGGCCTCCCAAAGTTCTGGGATTACAGGCGTGAGCCACCGCGCCTGGCCGACAGTAGTCATTTCTTTAATTCAATGTTTACCAAATGGTGGTCCCTGGACTAGCAACTCAACATCAGCGTCACATGGAAATTTGTTAGAAATGTAAGCCATTAAGTCTCACTCAGATATACTGAATCAGAAACTCTGGTGGTGAGCCCGGCAGTCTGTGCTTTAACAAGCTATTCCAGGGGATATGGATGCTGATTCAACCTTGGGAACCGAGGCTCTAACTCAAAGTCCAGTAGTTAAAATGGAAAAATACTCCTACCTACCTTAAGAAAGGTGATGTAAAAATGCTCAGCACAGGGCCTGGCACGTGATGCTAAATATGTAAGAGCTGCTATTATTAGTAGTCTTATTATTGAGATCATCATCATCATCATAAGGCTATTCATAAAGGGCTGTGGGGCTATAATTCAGTGACGTCACTTTGCAGGGATACTGGCACTATTTGTCAAAACATAAATGTAATGACTCACTGACTCAGCAAGTAGCCTCGAGGATAGTGATTAACAACTTGACACAGAGACACCCTATTCCACCATTTGACAAATTCGTTTATTTAAAACGATAAAAACAGCACTTATAGGGGGGCTTCATAAAATACAAGTAGGTCTCTTGACACACTTTCACAGGTCACATGACTTAACACCTGGGGACATCAGGACTAACTGCTCCCAGGCCTGAATGGTGAGTGGAGTGGCATGATCTCAGGTTCATAGAATGATATGTCACTATTTGTCTTACATTCTCAGGAAGCAGGGCCTCACTCCCCTCCTGTCTTCCCTTCTGGCCTTCCTCGTAGCCATAACCATGTACAAATACGTGACCATGAGATGTTCCTGCCTGATGTCCAGTGGCTCAGGGACCACATCTGGACCTCATCAAGACACCATCAGACCATCATCTGAACATACAGCGCTCAAGGCAGCACTAAATTCTGGAGAAGTGTGAGAACTCGAACCACTGAGGTCAAAGGAAGTGACACCAAGTGGCAGAGGTGAGAAAATACAATGAAGGCAACATTTCGAGTCCAGTGCAGAGAACTGGTCAATGGTCTAAACTTCAGAGCCACATCACCTGGGTTCAAATTAGAAAGCTGCATCTTACCAGCTGCAGGAACTTGGACAAGGACTCAACCTCTCTGTGCCTTAATGTCCTCATCTGTCAAATGGGCATAATAATGGAACTCATCTGTGGTGCTATGATGTGTGTGTGTGTGTGTGTGTGTGTGTGTGTGTGTGTGTGTGTGTGTGTGTGTGTGTGTGTGTGTGTGTGTGTGTGTGTGTGTGTGTGTTTGTTCATGGTTCCTGGCTCATAATTCCCATAGCCCTTGTTACAGTCGTTGGTTATAATGTTAGGTGTGTTAGACCTCAGGGGCAGGCCTCTGACCCTCTCCTGCCTTTTCACTGTTCCCCTGCCTTCCTGATTATAGGTCTTCCGATGAGAGTATCCCATCCATACTCTGGGGGAATGAGTGCTGATATCATGAAGCCACCCTTAAAAATCCAAGAGGACTGGGTTCCTGGAGCTTCTGGATAGATGAAGACGTGGAGTTTTCTAGAGGATGGTGCACCCAGGGAGGGCATGGAAGCTCTGTGCCCCTTTCCCCATACCTCACCCTATGTGTCTCTTCATCTGTATCCTTTGCAATATACTTTATAATAAACAAGTAAATGTAAGTAAGTGTTTCCCTGAGTTCTGAGAGCCACTCTAGCAAATTAATCAAACCCAAAGAGAGGATCATGGGAACAACTTGAAGCCGGTCAGTCAGAAGTTCCAGAGGCCCAGAATTGAGACTGGTGTGTGTGTGTTGGCGGGGAGCAGTCTTGGGGACTGAGCCCTCAAACTGTGGGATCTGACATTATCTCTGGATAGATAATGTTGCAACTAAATTAGAGGACACCCAGCTGGTATCTGCTGCTTGATGTTTGCAGAAAAAAACCCCACACATTTGGTCACGGAAGTCTTCTGTGTTGGTTGTTACTATTGTGTGAGACTAGAGGGGAAATGTGGTTATAGAGAATTTTCCCTCTACACCATCTCATAGAGCTGTTGTTGGGGTCAGCTGCTTTGGTACATGCCAAGTGCTAAGTATCAGCTTTCACTGTTCACAAAATTAACAGTTTTGTAAATGCTTTGGGTAAAAATAAGGTGATGAACTTTCAAAAATGTGAATTTCTTCTGCTTTTTAAGCATTTAAGAAACTGTAATATTTGACTTCTGATTTTAATCAAATGCTTAAAAGTACTATAATTTTTCAACAATTAGTAAGAATTTGCATAAATTTAACTAAACTCTTAGGCTTCAAATTTCTATTGTTTTATTTATTTAGAGAATGTTTAAAGAAGCAATCATTAAAGGAAGGGAAACATTGCATGTTCTCATTTATATGTGGGATCTAAAAATCAAAATTGAACTCACAGAGATGGAGAGTAGAATGATGGTTACCAGAGGCTGGGAAGGGTAGTAGCGCTTGGGGGCAGAGTGGAAACTGTTAATGGGTACAAAATTATGTTAAAATGAATAAGATCTAGTATTTCATAGCCCAACAGGGTGATAACAGTCAACAATAATTTAGTGTACATTTAAGAATAACTAAAAGAGTATAATTGGAATGTTTGTAACAAAAGGAAATGATAAATTCTTGAGGTGGATACTCCATTTACGCTTATTACACATTGTATGCCTTTATCAATACATCTCAGGCACCCCGTAAGAATATATACCTACTATTTACCCATTTAAATTAAAAATAAAAATATAAAAATAGAAAGATTGTACTACAGTATGGGCCCACATCGTCCATTTCCAGGTAATTAATTACACTTTGCAAATTTTTTCAACTCCTCTCCTTTCCATGAATTCAGGAATTCCTCTGTGAATTAAACTTTTAAACCAGTGCTCTGAGTATCACATATGTTGTAGCATAGTAAGGAGTTGCTTTGATTTTTTTGGCCAAATAAATTTTTCATTGACTCTTACAGAATTATTCCCTGACTCTTGAATTACAACCCTTCTCACGCTTGTATGGAAAATGTCTGGTTTTCCTTGGCTCCTCTATTGGGTATTGTGGGAGGGACTGTGTAAGACAGTAATCAGGTAGGACTCCTTCATCCCTCCTTTAAGGTCTTATATTTGATTTAATTAACTGACCCTATGTATAACTCTCATTTTACTGTCTTCTCTCCTTCCTTTTCTCCAGCTGACTATATGCTCTTCCATTGTGACATTAATTCAATTCAATATCTAAAAAATTTTAATAGACAATTTAGAACTTTGGTGACTAATATTGTTAGTATTTTTTCCCTCCAAATATCATGTAGAGATGTAATCCCCAGTGTTGAAGATAGGGACTTGTGAGGTGTTTGGATCATCAGGCTGAATTTCTTAGCCAATGAATGGCTTAGTGCCATCCGCTTGGCAATGAATGAGTTATCCCTCTGATTTTATGGGAGATGTGGTTGTTTAAAAGTGTGTGGCACTTCCTCCCTCTCTCTCTTGCTCCACTATGACCATGCGATATCTTGGCTTCCTGTCACCTCACACCATGGTTATCAGCTTCCTGAGGCCCTCACCAGAAGCAGATGCCACAACCATGCTTCCTGTACAGCCTGAAGAAGAATGAGCCAATTAAACCTCTTTTCTTTATAAATTACCGAGTCTCAGGTATATCTTTATAGTTATTCATGAATGGGCTAATACAGAATATTGGTACCAAAGAGTCATCATTGCTATAAAGATACCTGAAAATGTGGAACTGGCTTTGGAACTGAGTGACAGGCAGAAGTTGGAAGAGTTTGGAGGACTCAGAAGAAGACAGAAAACTGAGGGAAGGTTTGGAACTTCTTAGAGATGGGTTAAATGGTTGTAACCACAATGAAATGGCGATAAGGACAGTGATGTCCAAGTTGACAAGGTCTCAGATGGAGATAAGGAACTCATTGGTAACTGGAGCAAAGGTAACCCTTATTATGCCTTTGCGAAGAACTTGGCTGCATTGTCTTCATGCCCCAGGGATTTAAGAGTGATGACTTAGGGTATCTGGTAGAAGAAATTTCTAAGTAGCAAAGCATTCAAGATGTTACTTGGCTGCTTCTAATAGCCTACACTCAGGTGTGGGAAAAAAGGAATGGCTTAAGTTAGGACTTATATGTGAAAGGGAGTAGAGTGTAAAAGTTTGGAAACTTTGCATCCTGGCATCATGATAGGGAAGGAATCCACGCAGGCTGTGGAGCAACCACTTGCTATATACAGTAGCATGACTAAAAGGGAGCCAAGCGCTAATATTCAAGACAATGGGAGAAAGGACTAGAAGGGATTTTAGAGATCTTTGCGACACCCCCTCCCATCATAGGCCCAGAGGCCTCTAATGAAAGAATGGTTTCATGGGCCCAGCCTAGGGTCCCTTTGCCCTGCTCAGTCTCAGGACACTGCTCCTCACGTTCCAGTTTCTCCAGTTCCAGCTTTGGCTCAAAGGGCCCCAGATACTTCTTGTGCCACCGCTTTGGAGAGCAAAAGCTACCATAAGCCTTGATGACTTCCATGTGGTATTAAGTCCTTGGGCACTCAGGATGCCAGAGTGAAGGAGGCTTGGTAGCTTTTTTCCTAGATTTCAGAAGATATATGGAAAAGTATGAGTACTCAGGCAGAGGCCTGCTCCAGTGGCAGAGCCCACACAGGCAAACTCTCCTTCCCTTCTCCAGATCCCAGAACGATAGATCCACTGGCAGCTTGCATCCTGTGCCTGGAAAAGCCACAGGCAGTCAACCCTAGCCCATGAGAGCAGCCACGGAGGCTGAACCCTGCAAAGCCATGAAGGCAGAGCTGCCCAAGGCTGTGGGATCCAACCCTTGCATCACTGTGCCCTGGATGAGGGACATGGAGTCAAAGGAGATCATTTTGAAGCTTTAAGTTTTAATGATAGCCCTGCTGGGTTTCAGACTTGCATGGGGCCTGTAGCCCCTTTCTTTTGGCCAATTTCTCCCTTTTGGAATGGTAATGTTTACCTAATGCGTGTATCACTGTTGTACCTTGGAAGTAACTAAGTGTTTTTTGATTTCATAGGTTTATAGGTGAAAGGAGATGAATCTCAGATAAGACTTAGAACTTTTGAATTGATGCTGGGATGAGTTGAGACTTTTGGGGTATTGGGAAGGTACAATTGAATGTATTTTGCAATACAAGAAGAACATAAGACTTGGGGGCCCAGGGGTGGAATGATATGGTTTGTATCTGTGTCTCCTCCAACTCTCATGTTGAAATGTGATCCCCAGTGTTGCAGGTGAGGCTTGTTCAGAGATGTTTTTGTCATCGAGGCAGATGCTCCATGAATGGCTTAGCACCATCTCCTTTGTAATGAGTGAGCTCTCCCGCTAATTTCGTGTGAGATCTGGTTGTTTAAGCCTGTGTGACACTTTCTCCCTGTTCTCTCTCTTGCTCCTGCTCTAGCCATGACAAGCTGGCTCCCAGTCTCCTTCTGCCACGATTGTAAGCTTCCTGAGGGCCTCACCATGAGCACTAGGCTTCCTGTACAGCCTGCAGAACCATGAGTCAATCCATCCTGTTTTCTTTATAAATTACCTAGTCTCAGGCATTTCTTTATAGTGATGCAAGAACGGACTGATACAATGACCTTTTGAGAAACTTAGGATCTCCCATTATTGCTTCATCAAAGGGCTATACCTTCTCTTCACCCCTCTAAGCCATCACCTTCCTTTTTTACAACCTTCAAACTTCCCTTCAGCTCCTTTGAATTCCTTGATCTATCCCCATTCAACATCCCTACCTTCTCCATCCCTCTATTCACCTCTGCCAAAACTTTCCCATCTCATTTGGGCCCCTCAACTCCCTATAACCACTTAAGTTCTAGGCCCCCCTCTTCTTCTTGAGAGCACTTCATGGACTTGGACCCCAAGATCAACCACTGAAAGGCTGGAAAATCTAATTTGAAATAGGTTGGATGTTTTATCCACTTAGATGGTCTTTCAAAACACCTAGATGGCCACTTGGTGTATCCTCAGTACCTCATTCAAAATTAAGTCCACAGATTCCATAATATTTTATGCATCAGGGCCAAAAAAATTTAAGGGTCTCTTCCAAAAATATTGGTGGAGACACTTCTCCCCTCATATTGAGTAGGTAACCTCAAATTGCTCCATCTACCAGAAATGCAATCCTAATTTAAAAAAAAATAGACCAGATGTGGTGGCTCATGCTTGTAAGCCCAGCACTTTGGGAGGATGAGCAGGGGTATCTTTTGAGCCCAAGAGTTTGAGACCAGCCTGGGAAACATAGCCAGACCTTACCTCTACCAAAAATTAAAAAAAAAAAAAATGCGGAACGTGGTGGTGTGTGCCTGTAATTCCAGCTGCTTGTGATGAGGCTCAGGGCTGAGGTGCGAAGATCGACTGGGACCAGGAGGTTGAGGCTGCAGTGAATAAATAAAAATAAAAAGTAAAAAAAAAAAAAAAAAGTAACAATAAAAAGAGTGGCAAGAACCCACTCTTTATATATACCAATGAGTTAAATTTTAAAAGTTATAGTTATAATCTCTCTATTTATGCCTGTCTGTATGTGTGTGTGTGTATATATATAGATATATACATAATGTATGTATGTTAAATACTGGTGCTGGTCACAATCACAAAAGACACAATCTTGAAAGCTATAATCCTGAATGTTGAAATCCTGGAAGACAAATTCTGGGGAAGGGATTAGTGCATTTTCAGTTGCACACAGGATAGTTGCATCGTGTTAAGCAGAACCATTAGTTTGTTATTGTCTTTGTTTGGATATTAACTATGGTTTAAGGAGATATGTATGGGTGCCAAGTTGACAAAGGGCAGATTTGTAGACTTAATTTTAGATGTCCACGTGACTGAATTACAGAATATCTAGAAACCAGGAAAGCATTATTCTGGGTGTTTCTGTGACAGTGTTTCCAGAGGAGATTAGCACGTGAGTCTGAGTGGAATAGGTGGAGAAGATCTACCTTACCTTAATGTTTCAAGTGTTTTAAAGATCATAGAAGTGAAAATCCAGGTGAAAAATGCAAGAAATTTCCCTTGCCCAATTTTTCAACCATATAGGAGTTCTGCCTCTTCACATATAGTGACATGCTTACCTTCAAAAAATGTCCTTCATCACAGAATTTAAGAAAAAAATTTTTTTGACAAGCTCAGCGACCTTCAGAAACAAAGACACTTTCTGATACATAAGTTCTTCCGGTGTTACAAAGTGCATTAAAGGGTGGCCTATTCTTGGTTAGGGACTTGACTGTTGAAGAAAATAGACATATTTACCACACACGAAAACTAGGGCATGCTTCACTTTAGCTAATGGATAGCACTTTCAAAACTGTCCCCACTGTTTGCTCTTTAAAAAATCAACTATATACAATTCATGGCCCTGTTGGATCTGAAATTTCTGAAACTCACCCATCCATTTATGTAGTAATGACTGGAAAAGTGAAACACTTTATAAATGCTTATTTGAAGATTTATTGGACTCGACAGAAGAAACTGAGTTTCAATGGAATCCCCAAACCATAATGGCAGATTTTGAATTAGGTGTGATCAAGGCCTCCAAAAGTAAATTTCAAGGTTTTATCTATAGTTTCCTCCCCCGCCCGCACCCCCCAATTCAGCCCAATGCATTTGGCAGAAAATGCAGATGAGTGGATTGGCCACGTGATACGGCAATGACAAAAACTTCAGTCTAAACATGTCATTTATCTGCATTGGCATTTCTTCCAGGTGACAAAATTCCATAAGCATTTAATGAATTAAAGCCACATTTTCCTGAATAAGCCAGCAAAGTTACTGACCGGTTTGAAAATAATTGTGTGCACAGTAGGATAAGAAGACACTTAAGCAATAGTGTTGCTGTTTGATCACCAACATTGTTTCCGCCAAATTTTTTCTCTGTATATGGGTGCATGAGGGATTTCTGCATACCCAAAACAACATAGAAGCATGGCACAGAATACGGGAAAATTTAATAGGGAATGCTCATGTTGATGTAAATTGAATCATACAACAATTTCAAAAAGAGCAGTTCCACATAGAAAATGAATGTGAACGTATTCTGCAAGAAGAACTATGCCCTAAAAGAAAAAAGCAGCCATTAATCAAAATGCAAGACTTCAAAACACAGTTAATGATTGTGAAAGTTAGCCAGCTTTTATGGACTACTTCTGTGCAATTGTTCATATCTAACTTTGTAAGACATTTTCTCATATGTCAATTTTTTTAGTGTTTTAGATTTTTTCTTTTTTTAGTTTTTTATCACCATTTCAAATTGTCAGCATTACTTTTTTTTTAAAATTCACTCTGCTATGTATTTCATCTTCACATCATTTCCAATAATAGAAGTATAAATTGCGTAAAGACTTTTAGAGAATTCTAATCAGTTTATGCACTTTTTGCAAATTTGACTCTAGGAAAGTACATTATAACAATGTTGATTTTGTGTATAAGCATCGTGCATATATATAGAAACATTGATACTCCCTCAAGAAATGAAGAGATATCCTGTTTGTACAACTGCATTTATAAAAGATGAAATTTCTCGAGATCTAAGTTCTTTGGACTATTGCATATGTGGTGGTGACATATTGTGACTTTGATGTTTTCATCAAAAGACTTAGATTGACATGGAATTTCAAAAAACAGCAGTTATAAAACGAGGTGGACATAATTACAAACCATAGTAATATATATCCATACGTTTTACTTTTGACCTATTTCTTTCTGAATACTGGTTATCTGCTCATAATTGTTATACATGTGTGACTGTTGTTAGGATATTTAAGTGTTTATGCTTGCAAAAATATGTTATTATTGTACATTTTATTGTGGAAAGTGGTCAATGAAGTATTCCATCATGTTTTTATGATTCTCAAATAAATCCCCCCTTTAAAGATGTAAATAAATGCCTTCTAAAATTTCTTTTAAATAATTTTTTCAGGAATTATATTTTCAGGATTTTGACCTTTCAGAGTTTCACTGTTTGGGATTATAGAACTTGAGATTGTGTCTTTCAGGATTATGGCCCAAACCCATTATTTACTTACCCCCAGATAATATTGCCATATTAGAATATAAAATGCATTAAAGGAACACTATTTTGATTCGCTTAGAGATTTAAAAAATGGTTGTATAAATTAAGTATTCCTGTAAACTTCAGAAAGTAAGGAAATTAACCATCTACTATTTTCAAAAGTACTACTATATAAGTTAGCCCAAATATTTTAAAAACTAAAGTTCATATAATTTAGGTAAATCATAACAAATGAGACTAACTATAATGTAGTTGGTCTAAAAAAAGTATTCTGAGTTATCAAGGTTTTTTATATATATATTTATATATTTTAATATATATTTAGATATGGCACACATATATATGGCACACATGTATATATAGGCCTATATATAGACATATATATAGGCATATATATAGGCATATATATATTGACATATATATAGGCATATATAGGTATATATATATTGACATATATATAGGTATATATATATTGACATATATATAGGTATATATATATTGACATATATATAGGTATATATATATTGACATATATATAGGTATATATATATTGACATATATATAGGCATATATATATATAGGCATATATAGGCATATATTTTTATTCTACTTGGGATAGTCTTCCTAAGTTTGTACAGGTTTACTGATTGCATGACCTAGTCTTAAATATAAAAAAATGAAAATTTATCTTTAACCAAATTAAATTACTATTTTGAGAAACATTATTTCAACACAATTATCTTTTGTAATATGTCATCTAGAAAACAGTTTTCAAGATATTTTGGTAAGTTAAAACGTTAAGTTTATGTTATATAAGGTTAATTAATGATTATTTATTAAATATGTAGATTATTTCTAAATAAGATAAAATACTAAAATATTAATTTCTATGCATATTTTTAAGGCTATATATGTTTGGGTCTGTTGATGAGTGCATTCATTTTTGTCATCTTGAAAAGTTGTAGTGTAGGGGATGTTTATGGTTATAAAAAGTTGTGCGATGGCCAGTCCAGGTGGCTCATGCTTGTAATCCCAACACTTTGGGAGGCCGAGGCGGGTGGATCACGAGATCAGGAGTTCGAGACCAGCCTGGCCAACATGGTGAAACCCCGTCTGTACTAAAAATACAAAAATTAGCTGGGTGTGGTGGCGGGCGCCTGTAATCCCAGCTACTCAGGAGGCTGAGGCAAGAGAATCATTTGAACCCGGGAGGCAGAGGTTGCAGTGAGCCGAGATCGCGCCACTGCACTCCAGCCTGGGCAACAGGTGAGACTGTCTCAAAAAAAAAAAAAAAAAAGTTCTGATATGTATATTTATGAGCTTTGCTAATTTGCAACAAAATACTGATGCATAACAGAGTTCACAAACATCCATATCCCAATTTTCTCTCTAAAATGAAAGCTACTATGAATGAAAATTATAATCAATATATGTGAATAAACTCTACTAGGAGCAAAGTAGCACAGTCGAACAACTTTGTATGCAAGATAAACAAGATATGTTTTATTAAGGAAAAATAGTTTTGTCTTAAAGTCAAATGACTAGTAGTTTCAAAATAAATAGTGGTGAGATATAGTTCAAAACCTAAATTATATAAAAAGCTGTAAAGGAGAATTTTATTTATTTTTTATTTATTTATTTGTTTTTGAGATGAAGTCTCGCTCTGTAACCCAGGCTGGAGTACAGTGGCACAATCTTGGCTCACTGCAACCTCCACCTCCTGGGTTCAAGCAATTCTCCTGCCTCAGCCTCCCAAGTAGTTGGGACTACAGGCACGTGCCTCCACGCCCGGCTAATTTTTTGAATTTTTATTAGAGACGGAGTTTCCCCATGTTAGCCAGGGTGGTCTCGATCTCCTGACCTCGTGATCCGCCCACCTCGGCCTCCCAAAGTGCTGGGATGACAGGCATGAGCCACTGTGCTCGGCCATTTTATTTTATTTGTTGTGGTCAGAGCTGGCTAAGGAATAATGGGTATATACGTACTTTTACAAAAAGAACTAAAATATAAAACATACTAATGCAAAAGTAGCATGTTATTTTCTCTTTGTTAAAATGACAAAATTTTCTTGCGTTATTAGCCCGGTCATAGTAAGAAATTGTAAAAGTTGTTTTCATTTCCTTCCAAACCATCTGACTGAAAGACAAATATTTTATGTCACAGAGTAAAAGGCTACCCCAAATGTGTAGAAACACGTAAATACAGAGATACAAAGATACATAGCTGAAGATCAGATTATCTGGAGCAGTAGACACTGGAGCTACTAACTGGTGGTACTTTTATTTATTTATTTATTTATTTTATTTATTTATTTTGAGATGGAGTCTCACTCTGCCACCCAGGCTGGAGTGCAATGGCATGATCTCGGCTCACTGCAACCTCCGCCTCCCAGGTTCAAGTGATTCTTCCGCCTCAGCCTCCCGAGTAGCTGGGACTACAGGCGCACACCACCACACCCAGCTAATTTTTGTATTTTTAGTAGAGACGGGGTTTCACCATATTGGCCAGGCTGGTCTCGAACTCCTGACCTCGTGATCTGCCCGCCTCAACCTCTCAACTTGTTGGGATTACAGGCGTGAGCCACCGTGCCCGGCAACTGGTGATACTTTTAATCGGTAATTTTGATGAATTCCTAAGAGCTGAGTGTGGACACGGTGAGCATGAGAAACTCCTCAGGGCTGCAGTATCAGGGAGGCCAGCACACTTACATGGATTTTCCTTTCAGGAATCCCAGCAGGTTTTCATGATGTAGAGCCAAGAAAAATCTCCTGTGGCTCTGGCAGGAGGAGGAGAAAAGTATCCATTTTTAAATAGCCCAGCACATTCTTGTATTAGGAGTCTCCAGTGAAAAACAACCAATAGGATGGCTATACATGTAGAGATTTATTATAAGAAATTGGTTCATGTAATTTTGAAAGCTGACAGGTCCCAAGACTTGCAATCAGTAAGCTGGAGACCCAAAAGAGTTAATGGTGTGGGTCCAGTGTCAGTCTGAAAGCCTGAAAATCAGGAGAGCTGATGGTATGTTTCAGTCTGAAGGTCTCCAGGCTCAAGAACCAAGAAGAGCCAATGCCTCAGTTTGTGTCTAAAGGCAGAAAAAGACTACTGTCACGGCTCAAAGGCAGTCAGGCAGAAAGAGTTCCCTCCTATTTAGCCATTTTGTTCTATTCAGACCTTCAATGGATTAAAGGAGGCTCACAGACATTAGGAAGGCAATCTACTCTACTCAGTCTGCTGAACCAAATGTTCCCCTCAGCCAGGAACACACTCAGGGATACAGCCAGAATAATGTTTAATGAAATGTCTGGGCACCCCATGGCCAGCCAAGGTGAAACACAAAATTAGCCATCACTAATCTCTATAACATAGGCCTACTCTCTACAGAAACTGATTTTTACTAAATTCTTATCATACACAGGAAGCAGACAATTTCTTAACTTCATCCCCCTCTAGCCTTCTCATCTTACCCAATGGAGAAGGAAAGGTAAGAAACGCTTGTGAAGGCCATATACTAAAAGACATATACTAAAAGACTGAGATTTAATAAGATAACAGAATGTGGCTCCTCCTCTATACCTTACCACCAAATAGACGGTGCTCTAGGACAGTTGCTCTAGCTGAAAGAGCAACTAAGCGTGCAAACTCTATTTAAGAATGTGTTCTTAGGAAACCCCAAAGACAAGAGAGACAAAAACAAGAACCCCAGAGGAATTTGAAGTTTCTCACACCCAAAGCTACAGCAAAAATTAGATAAACTCAACTCCTAACCATACTAACATAAAACCTGGCAATGTTGACCTTTACCTAAGCTCTGTAATCCTGGAAACAGTTACCATTTTAAAAACATCACAACCCGCTTATTGTTCTGGGAAACAGCTTATTGCAAAGAATCATCCTTCTCCATATGACTTATCTAAGACTTGTAGGAACCCATTTGTTTACCTAAGACAAGGCCAGGCACAGACCTTCCAAATTCCCATTCTAAGTGATTAATGAGCTGAAGTGTTTGTTCCCACCGATTATTGCAAACAAAATGCCTGTTAACCTTGACTTGAGAAAATCTTAGTTAAGCATCTTTCCTTCCCATAGTGTCCTGAGGTTTCTCTCAGCCCTAAGTTTAAACAATCATTGACATACAGAACAACCAGTCCTAATGATTACTACTGAAAATTGGCTGACATCAAGGAAAGAAATTTCTAGTTCCAGTTACAGTCACACATGTAATAAACATGGAAATCTCATGACCAATCTGATTATGTCACTGGTTTATCTCACTTGCCAATAACCAGTTCTTTCTAGCCTTATTTACTCTTTACTATGAAAGAGAATTTCTTTCGTGCTCACTTTTGAGACACTTAACAGATTTTGTGCATTCTCCCTATTGCAATAGTCTTTTCAAATAAAGTCTGTCTTTACTGAAGTCTGGAGTTTGTAAATTTCCTCAACCTCACACTAAAAGCTTATTCACCTCAGTTGCTATTACCCTATATGTCATGTTTGAATTTCAACAAAAATTACAAGTCTAAAGGCAAGAAAAAAAAAACACAGTCTTCAGAGCCAACACAAACATTAGAAACAGTCTCAGGTATGGCAAAGATTTGGGGATTTTCAGGTAGGGAATTTAAAATAACTTTGATTAACAGCAAAGGGAACTACCATCAGAGTGAACAGGCAACCTACAAAATGGGAGAAAATTTTTGCAACCTATTCATCTGACAAAGGGCTAATATCCAGAATCTACAATGAACTCAAACAAATTTACAAGAAAAAAACAAACAACCCCATCAAAAAGTGGGCAAAGGACATGAACAGACACTTCTCAAAAGAAGACATTTATGCAGCCAAAAAACACATGAAAAAATGCTCACCATCACTGGCCATCAGAGAAATGCAAATCAAAACCACAATGAGATACCATCTCACACCAGTTAGAATGGCAATCATTAAAAAGTCAGGAAACAACAGGTGCTGGAGAGGATGTGGAGAAATAGGAACACTTTTACACTGTTGGTGGGACTGTAAACTAGTTCAACCCTTGTGGAAGTCAGTGTGGCGATTCCTCAGGGATCTAGAACTAGAAATTCCATTTGACCCAGCCATCCCATTACTGGGTATATACCCAAAGGACTATAAATCATGCTGCTATAAAGACACATGCACACGTATGTTTATTGCGGCATTATTCACAATAGCAAAGACTTGGAACCAACCCAAATGTCCAACAATGATAGACTGGATTAAGAAAATGTGGCACATATACACCATGGAATACTATGCAGCCATAAAAGATGATGAGTTCATGTCCTTTGTAGGGACATGGATGAAATTGGAAATCATCATTCTCAGTAAACTATCGCAAGAACAAAAAACCAAACACCGCATATTCTCACTCACAGGTGGGAATTGAACAATGAGAACACATGGTCACAGGAAGGGGAACATCACACTCTGGGGACTGTTGTGGGGTGGGGGGAGGGGGGAGGGATAGCATTGGGAGATATACCTAATGCTAGATGATGAGTTGGTGGGTGCAGCGCACCAGCATGGCACATGTATACATATGTAACTTACCTGCACGTTGCACACATGTACCATAGAGCCTAAAGTATAATAATAATAATAATAATAATAATAATAATAATAATAAAAAGAAAAAAAATAACTTTGATTAATATGTTAAGGCCTCTAATGGAAAAAGTAGACAATATGCAAGAACTGATGGGTAAAGTAAGCAGAGATGGAAATTTTAAGTATTAAAAGAAAATGCCAGAAATCAAAAACACTAACAGAAATGAAATGGTCTCATCAGCAGACTGAACACAACTAAAGAAAAAAGGCATTTAACTTTAAGATATGTCAATAGAAGCTTTCCAATTTGAAATGCAGAGACAGAAAACAAATGAAAGAAACAGAACAGCCAAGAACAGTGGGATAATTTCAAAAGTTGTAGCATATACATGTATTAAAATGTATAGCATAGCAGAATGAGAAGAGAAAATGAATCAGAGGTAATATTATTACATCAAATATTATTATTGTTTGATGTAATAATGGCTGAGAAGTTTCCAAAATTAATGGCAGATGCCAAGCCACAAATACAGGAAGCTCAGAGAACACTAAGCACAATAAATACCAAATAATATATACCCAAGCATAGCATATTCAAACTACAGGAAACCATAGACAAAGAGAACATTTTCAAAAATACCAACGGAGGAAACAAACAAACAAAAAAATCCACTTTACCTATTGGAGAACAAGAATAAGATTCACCGTGGACTTCTCATTTTAAAAAATAAAAGCTGGCCGGGCGCGATGGCTCATGCCTGTAATCTCAGCACTTTGGGAGGCCGAGGCAGGTGGATCACCTGAGGTCGGGAGTTGGAGACCCGCCTGACCAACGTGGAGAAACCCCATCTCTATTAAGAATACAAAATTAGCCAGGCGTGGTGGCACATGCCTGTAATCCCAGCTACTTGGGAGGCTGAGGCAGAAGAATCACTTGAACCCTGGAGGTGGAGGTGGTGATGAGCTGAGATCGTGCCTTTGGGTGACAAGAGCGAAACTCCATCAAAAAAAAAAAAAAAAAAAGGCCAAAGAGTGGAGTTAAATAGTTAAAATGTTGAAAGAAAATAAATACCAACCTAAGAATTCTATATCAAGCAAAATTACTCTTAAATGGTGAAGGAGAAATATAGACTGTCTCAGAAAAATCTGAAGGATTCATTACCCACACATCCACCCTGTTAGAAATGTCTAATATTAATCAGGGTAAAGAAAATGTTGTATAGGTAAGAACTTCAGATTCGCATAAAGAAATAATGAGAAGGAACAAATGAAGGCAGAATAAAATTTTTTCTTTTTTATTCTTAATTGATCTAATTAGATAACTGTTCAAAGTAATAGCAGTAACAATGTATTGAGTAGTTATAGCATATGAATAAGTGAAATGAATGACCCACTGTTATAAGGGACATGAGGGAAGAATTGGGAATACCATATTACAAGTTACCTTTACTGCCCATGAAGTGGTATAATGTTATTTGAAAGTTGACTTAGATCAATAATGAATTTATACTGCAAACTCTAGGGCAGACACTAAAATCATTTTCAAAAGAAATATATTTGGTATGTTAAGGGAGAAGAGAAAATGGAAATGTATAAAATACTCAATTAAAACCAGAGAAAACAGAATAAGAAAGAAGGAAAAAAAACAAATAATAAGTTGCAACTAATAGAAAATAGTTACAAGCATGGGGGATATTAATCCAACTGTAACAATAATCACTTTAAAAACAAATGGTCCAAATACCTTAAATAACAGATATTGCCATGGTGGATATAAAAATAAAGACAAGAACCAACTATATGTTGTTCTACAAAAAAAATGACGTTTAGAAAATGTATAACATTACAATTGGTAAAAAGAAAATTGAAATGAGCTAGGGAAAAATATCTGAACCATAAAAACCTTTTTTAAAAAGCATTCAGTTAGCATTTGACTAAGAAGAAGAAGAAGAAAACAAATTAATTCATAAAAAGCAAAAGAGTGTTGTAAAATGATGTTAATTATCTCCAGTCTGGTACACAGATAAGTCAAAAATAGACTGATTTCATATGTATTTGTGAAAAAATTCCCCAGTATCTAAGCACCTACATTAAAAGTCTGTTTAAGAGTAGCCACAGTTGGGATAGTTGAGAGGTAAGAAAAACCATTATATTCACTTAGGAAAGTAATTGATACTTCAAATAGAATGTTCAGGAATACAGGTAAGAATAAATTTAAAGTAATTGCTCAAAAGTCCTATCTCCTGGTAAAAATCTATTTTGTTTTAACTTGAGTTTCTTTTCACAAGCTCATTTTAATATTGAAACAAAAATATATACACACCTATTATGTACCCACAAAATTAAAAATAATAAAAGGTATTGAAATGAGTAGAATGCATAAGGGAGTTCTACTCATTTATATTTCAAGATCTTCTACTCCGTCTGATTTGATGTTTCTCATTCAAAACAGCTGTGATCCTATGGCCTCATGAAGTATTTCAGTCCCACATTTATTTATACATATGTTTTTCCATATGTCTTCTTTCTGCTTTTTATTTAATATGCAAATTCAATGATTTAAAATCAGATCTAATATTCAAGAAATATTTATTGAATACCTACTTTGTGCCAGGTATTCTACTGGACATTTGGGATACAATAATAAACACAATAGACAAAAATGCCTGTTTTTTTGGAACTACACTGGAGAAGGTCAATATCTTAAATTTTACACATCAGCTTTTATTTAATCCCTCTTGATAATTATATTCAGTATTTAAAAAATATTTTATGCATAAAGAAACTGAGTCCTAGAGAGGTCAAGTGACTTGTAAATATCACATAGCTAATAAAAGGCTGAGCCAAGTTCATAACCCAATTTTGCATTTGACTTTCAGGATAACTTCAGGATATGGCATTGTTCTTGTTACAGCAATGATGATGCTATATTTGAGTAAGAAATGTTTCTAAAAGCAAATTGGAAAATGACCAAGCACACAGCTACTGAGTCCCATCTACTTGTTCAATCTTTTAGGATTTAATGGCCATTCATTGATTTCTGTTGCCTTTCTTTTTTCCAGTACTTAGCACAGACTTACCATCTTCAGACAGATGCTGAAGTCTGTATGAGAATCAGAATAGTTCAGGCACTTAGACCCAGTATTTGGGAAAGGGATTGATTTATAGAGAATCTGACATACATAGATGAATGTATATAGTGGATCTTAAATCATAAGGAAAAAGTCCTTAGGACTAAAATACATGAGAATAAAGTAAAGCAATGTATTATCTTGGCATGACAGGTCATACTCCAATCAGAAAATAATTTTTCTAATAATCCATCATTTTAGAACTACGCAAAAAGTAAGCATTTTAGAATAATTATATACCTTGTTATTATAGATTAGAATGTATGTCTACCTTTTTATAATTTCCTTTTTTGTGAGAAGTTAGATAACAGTATGTTGATTACATACAGTGAAAGACAACAATAAATAGTAAAAACAAAAATAGACCAAACATTCCATGGTGGGTTTTATTCTGTTTTTGCTGTAGTCTCTTCCTTGTTTTGTTTTGTTTTATATGGTTTCCCTTGAATGATTTACTGAACTCATATGGATTACCTTCTTGCTATACTTCAGTAACTCCTATTCTGAATTTTCTTCTAAAATCTGAGGTCATATTTTCAACTGCTAGCTGGACATCTCCAATTACTCAGAGGCAACTAAAACTCAATGGAACTAAAAGTAAATTAATTAATCTTACCCCACAGCCATCTCTCTTTTATATTAGCCTAAATCACTTCATGTCTCTATCATCTATCTCTATCATCTATCACATATATATATGTGTATATATATGTAATATATGTGTGTGTGTATCTAATCCATTGTTAGTATGTCAATAAGTATTTTCAATTTCGTTTTCATAACTCAAATGGACCCTGCAAATATATTCACAATGCTTTAGTTCATATGATACTCAGCTCTTGGCCAAATGGCTGAAATATTTATCTATTTAGTATTCTTACACCCAGTGTCTCCTTGTGCAAATCCATTCTTTATGCTACCATGAGAATTAAGCTAGAAAACAAACCTGATAATGTCACTCCTCTACTAAGGACACTTCAATGTTTCCCTATCATCCTAAAGCCTAAACTTTCTAGCATTGCATTCAGGGCCTTTCGCCACTTTTTTTCCTCAGCTTACTTCTATTGTCTTCTGGTAGACTAAGAAGTTTGGACTTTATCATAGGTCATGGGGATTCATGATAAATTTTAAGTATAAGACTGATATGGAAAAAAATTCCATATTAGAAATGTCACTCCAGCTGCAGTGTGTAGAAAAATTTGGAAGCAGTTTTCCTTACGCATTTCCCCTAGTTTGTGTATCAGGAATTTCTGCCAGCAGTCCGAATTTTCCTCTTTTGGAGCTGCATTTTACACATCTAATTTCTCTTTACCCAACTGCCCTTAGGATTATTAAAAGACAGTTTTTATGTCCGTCAAGAAGTTATCGTAAAAAGTTTGGCTTCTTTTCTAAGTGAGATGAGTCTACCCAGACAAGAGACATGAGTTGACTTGCAGTTTACAAGGATCACAACCCGGCTACTGTGTTGACAATAGATTGTGAGAGAGCACGGAGACCAGCGAGAAGGCTATGGCAATAATCCAGATGATAGATAATGGTCGCATGAATTCTGAAGGTAGCACTGGAGGCAGTGAGAAATTGTAGGATACTGATACATGTTAAAGATAAAACAAACAATACGTACCACTGTATTGAATATGGCTTGTAAGAGAAAGAGAGCAGTTAAGGGGGACTCCAAAGTTTTGAACCTAAGAAATTGATAGAATATCACTGCCATTTATTGATATGAGTAAAACTGAGAGAAAAGTAGTTTGAGGGGAAAATGTCAGTAGCTCAGATTTGAATATGTTGAATTGGACAGGCTCATTTGTCATCTAAGTGGTGATTTAGAGTAATTTGTACAGACAAGTACGGAACTCGGGCGAGAGAACTAGGCTGGAGACAGAAACTTGGGAAGCATCAGCATATACATTATATTTAAAGCCTGCACCTAGATGAAATCACCAAAGGAGTGAGTATAGATATAAATGAGAAAAGGTCCAAGGATTATGTTTTTAAGGCAACAATGTTAACAAGCCTGTGACATGTGAGGTATATAGCAAAGGAAACCAAGAAGGAGCAGCCAGAGGTGTTGAAAGATAATCAGGAAAATGCATTGGCTTGAAAACCAAGTGAAAGAAAAGTATCCCAGGAAGAAGAAAGTGAGCAACAGTATCAAATATTGTTGATAAATCAAGTATTATGAGGAAGAGAACTGACAGCAAATTTGGTGACGATGACAAAAGTAGTGTTCCAGTTATCTATTACTGTATAACAAATCACCCTAACATTTAGTGGCTTAAAGCAACAAAACTTATTGGATTATTATCTCTTACAGGTGTCAGGTTTGACTGGGCTCTGCTCAGTGTTTCTCACACTGGTCTCTCATGTAGCTGCAGTCAGATGGTGCCTGAGGTGGAAATCATCTCAGAGGCTGCCTCAGCCATGTCTGGAAACAAATGCTGATTGTCTGCTGGAGCTGTCAGCTGCAACTCCCACAAGTGCGCTTTCAATGTGTCCTGGCTTTCTTGCCGCATGGTGGCTGGATTCCAAGAATCAGCATCGTAAGAAAGAAAGCCAGGTAGAAGCAGTATTACCTTCTTTGATCAGCCTTGGAACTCACCTACTACTTCGGCAGTATTTTCCTCACTGGAAGTGAGTCAATAAGGCCAGTGCTATTCAAAGAGAGGGAAATTAGATTCCACCTCTTGATGGGAGGAGTGTAGAAGTATTAGCAGAAACCGCTTTAAAATGGCTCAGGCCTGTAATCCCAGCACGTTGGGAGGCCGAGGCTGGTGGATCTCTTCGCACTGAAGAGATTAAAAAAAAAACAAAAAAACAAAAACAAACCAAAAACGTCCGGCATCACTGAGCCCATCCCTCCCTAACCCCCCAGCAACCAAGTGTGGTGAACATCTTTGGGCACTGCAGGAGGAAGAACACAGCAATTTGAGGCATTGAACCCAGTGCCATCCTATTAGAACAGAAAGAAAAGCTGGACCAAACTCAAGTGATGCTCTCCCACAGAGGGAGCATTTAAATGAGCCCTCCCAGAGGGGAATCACAGAACCCAGCAGTTGGAACTTGAGTTCCTGCAAACCTAGCCACCAAGAGCTGCAGTGCTCTGTGTCTCCAGGTAAACTTGAAAGGCAGTCTAGGCCATAAGGACTGCAAATCGTAGGTGTGTCCCAGTGCTGAACTAGGCCCAAAGACAGTGGACTGGTTGCACACACAAACTACTGAGAAACCAGCTGGAGCAGTTACAGGAGTGCTGGCATCACCCTTCCCCTAACCCCACACTGCAGAGTTCGCAGCTCCAAAAAGACCTCCTTTTTCCACTTGAAGTTAGAAAAGACAAAAGTAGGGAAGACTGTCTTCCATCCTTGATACCAGCTAAGCCACAGCAAGATAGGGCACCAGTCAGTCATAAGGCCCCTGTTCCAGGCCCTAGCTCCCTGATGACATTTCTAGATACAAGCTGGGCTAGAAGGAAACTGGCTGCCTTGAAGGGAAGTACCCAGTCTTGGCAGCATTCATCATCTGCTATCTAAGAGTCCTTGGGCCCTGAATAACCAGCAGCGATACCCAGATACTACATTGAGGGCCTTGGTTTAGCCTCTGAGGTTTTCTGGCTTCAGGTGAGACTCAGTACATTACCAGCTATGGTGGCTACAGGGACAAAACTCCTTCTGCTTGAAAAAAGCAGGTGGACTTTGTATTGCACCTTAGGTACCAGCATGGCCACAGGGGGACAGAACACCAAGAGAATGCTTGAGGTCCTCAATTCCGGGACTTGACTCTTGGACAACATTGCTGGACCTGCCCAGGACCAGAGGGGAGCCCACTGTCCTGAATGTTGAGTCCTAGGCAAGGCAGCTTCACCACAAGCTGACTTAAGAGCCCTTGGACATTTAGAGAAGATTCCTGGTAGTCTGGCGGTACTCCTTGTGGCATGGGGTGGCAGTGGCTACAGGGTGAGGCTCCTCTGCCTTTAGAAAGGGGAGAGAACAGTGGGCAGAACTGCATTGTATGATTTGAATGCCAGTTCAGTGACAGCACAATAAAAAACCAGGTAGACTTCTAAGGTGTTTTTAGTCCCTGACTACTGGATAGCAGCTCTGGGACCAACCAGGGCCTGAGGATCTTGCCTCCCTGAAGGGAAGGACACAGGCCTGCCTGGCTTTGTAATCTGCTGATTTTAGAGGCCCAGGGCCCTGAGCGAACATAGGTAGTAACCAGGGAGTGGTTATAGCAGGCCTTGGATGAGATCCAGTGCTGTACTAGCTGCAGGCCTGGCCTAACTTCAGTCATGGTGGTGGCCATAAAGCTGCTTATGTCTCTCCACCCCCACATTTATGTGGTTCAGAACAGAGAAAGAGACTCCATATGTTTGGGAGAAAGTAAGGGAAGAGAACAAGAGTCTTTGCCTGACAATCCAGAGAATTCTCCAGGATTTTGCCCAAGACCATCAAGGCAGTACCTCTGTGAGTCTACAAGAACCACAGCGTTACTGGCCATGGGGTACCCCATAAAGTAGTTACAGCTTAGATCATAACACACAAATCCTTTCAAATATCTGGAAAGCCTTCCCAAGAATGATGGGTACAAATAAGCTCAGATAGTAAAGACTACAATAAATACCTAACTCTTCTATGCCCAGACACTGAAGAATATCTACTAGCATCAACACCATCAAGCAAAACATGACCTCACCAAATGAACTAAATAAGCCATCAGAACCAATACTGGAGAAACAGAGATGTGTGACCTTTCAGACAGAGAATTCAAAATAGCCGTGTTGAGGAAACTCAAAGAAATTCAAGATAACACAGAGGAGGTATTCAGAATTCTATCACATAAATTTAACAAAGAGATTGAAATAATTTAAAATAATCAAGAAGAAATTACAAGAGCTGAAAAATGCAACTGGCATACTGACGACTGTCTGAGTCCTTTAGTAGCAGAATTGATCAGGCAGAAGAATGAATAAGTGAGCTTGAAGACAGGCTATTTGAAAATAAACATTCAGAGGAGACAAAAGAAAGAAGAATGAAAAACAATGAAACATGCCTATAGGATCCAGAAAATAGCCTCAAATGGGCAAATCTAAAAGTTATTGGCCTTAAAAAGAAAGTAAAAAAAGATATAGGGGTAGAAATTTTTGCTTTTGTTGCCATTGCTTTTGGTATTTTAGTCATGAAATTTTTGCCCGTGCCTATGACCTGAATGGTATTGCCTAGATTTTCTTATAGGGTTTTTATAGCTTTGGGCTTTGCATATAACTCTTTAATCCATGTTGAGTTAATTTATGTATATGGTGTAAGGAAGGGGTACAGTTTTAATTTACTGCATATGGTTAGCCAGCACTCCCAGCACTATGTATTAAATAGGGATTCCTTTCCCCATTGCTTGTTTTTGTCAAGTTTGTTGAAGATCAGAAAGTTGTAGGTGTGGCCTTATTTATGGGTTTTCTATTCAATTCCCTTGGTATATGTATTTGTTCCTGTACCAGCACCATGCTGTTTTGGTTACTGTAGCCTTGTAGTATAGTTTGAAGTCAGATAGCATGATGCCTGCAGCTTTGTTCTTTTTCCTCAGGATTGTCTTGGCTATTTGAGCTCTTTTTTGGTTCCATATGAATTTTAAAATAGTTTCCTCGAATTCTGTGAAGAATGTCAACGGTAATTTAATGACAATAGCATTGAATCTATAAATTACATTGGGCAGTATGGCCATTTTCATGATATTGATTCTTTCTATCCACAACCGTGGAATGCTTTTCTATTTGTTTCTGTCCCCTCTGATTTCTTTGAGCAGTGGTTTGTAGCTCTCCTTGAAGAGTTCCTTAACTTACCTTATTAGCTTTATTTGTAGGTATTGTATTCTTTTTGTAGCAAGTGCAAGTGGGAGTTTATTCATGATTTGGCTCTCTGCTTGCCTGTTGTTGGTGTATAGAAATGAGAGCAATTTTTTCACATTGGTTTTATATCCTGAGACTTTGCTGAAGTTGCTTATCAGGTTAAGAAGCTTTTGGGCTGAGATGATGGGGTTTTCTACATATAGGATCATGTCACTTGCAAACAAAGACAATTTGATCTCTCTCTTCCTATCTCAGTACCCTTGATTTCTTTCTCTTGCCTGATTGCCCTGGCCAGAAATTCCAATACTATGTTTAATGAGAAAGGTGAGAGAGAGCATCCTTGTCTTGTGTTGGTTTTCAAGGGAAATGCTTCCAACTTTTGCCCATTCTGTATGATATTGGTTGTGGGTTTGTCATATCTGGCTCTTACTGTTTTGAGGCACTTCCCACCTCACTCTCTTGCTCCTGGTCCCACTATGTGATATATCTTCTCCCACTTTGCCTTCTGCCATGATTGTAAGCTTCCTGAGCCTTCCTTAGAAGCAGATGTCAACATTATGTTTCCTATACAGCCTGCAGAACCATGAGACAGTTAAACCTATTTTCTTATAAACTACCCAGTCTCAGTTATTTCTTTATAGAAGTGCAAGAGACTAATACAAATACTCCAAAGTGGAATTGTTGGATCATGTGATATATGCTATATAATATGGTTTGGCTCTGTGTCCCCACGAAAATCTCATTTTGAATTGTAATCCCCAAGTGTCAAGGGAGGGAACTGGTGAAAGGTGATTGAATCATGAGGGAGGTTTCTCCCATTCTGTTCTTGTGATAGTGAGTGAGTTCTCACGAAATCTGATGATTTTAAAGTGTGGCACTTCCCGCTCCTCCTGCCGCCATGTAAAATGTGCCTTGCTTCCCCTTCAGCTTCCGCCATGATTGTTAAGTTTCCTGAGGTATTCTCAGCCATGTGGAACTGTGAGTCAATTAAACCTTTTTTCTATATAAATTACATATTCTCAGGTAGTTCTTTATAGCATTGTGAAAACGGACTAATACAGTACATATATTTGGAAAGACAGGGTATCACTTTGTCACCCAAGCTGGAGTGCCATGGTGTGATCATAGCACATGGCAGCCTTGACCTCCTGGCCTCAAGCAGTCCTTCCACTTCAGCCTCCTGAGTAGCTGGTACTACAGGAACCTGCCATAACATCCAGCTAATTAAAACAAAATTTGTAGAGACAAGGTCTTCCTATGATGCCCAGGCTGGTTTTCAACTCCTGAGCTCAAGCAATTTTCCCACCTCAGCCTCCCAAAGTGCTGGAATTATAGGCATGAGCCACCATCCCTGGCCTGGTAATTTTATTTTTAGTTTTTTTTTTAGGAGCCTCCATAATATTTTCCACAGCAGTTGCATCATTTTGCATTTCTACCAACAGTGCACAAAAGTTCCAATTTCTCCACATCCTCATGGATATTTGTTATTTACTGTTTGATAATGGCCATCCAAACAGAAGAGAGAGTATACTAACTCATTGTCACTTTGATTTGCATTTCCTTGATAATTAGTGACCTTGGGCATCTTTTCAAATACCCGTTGGCCACTTGTATGTCTTTGGAGAAATGTTTACTCAAGTCCTTTGTCTATGTTTTAATCGAATTATTTGTTTCTTTGCTATGGAATTGTAGGAGTTTCTTATATATTTTGGAAAACAATCTTTTTTCATATGTATGGTTTGCAAATATTTTTCCCACTCCATGGGTTGTCTTATTATTCTGTTCATTGTTCCTTTTGCTGCACTTTTTATTTTGAGGTAGTCCCACTTGTATAGTTTTGCTTTTGTAACTCGTGCTTTTGGTGTCTTATTTAATAAATTATTTCCAAGCTCAATGTCATGAAGATTTTCCTCCATGCTTTCTTCTAGTTTTATAGTTTCAGGCCTTGTGTTTAAATATTTAATCCATTTGAGGTGATTTTTGTACATAGTGTAATATAAGGCTCCAATTTTATCCTTTTGCATGTGTCTATACAGTTTTCCTCAACATTATTTGTTGAAAAGAAAGAAGAATGGGATTTAATAATGATAGTCTCATGCAGAGAGGAGTGCCAAGCCTGTAGAGAGCACACTGGGGTAAAGGGCCCTGCCTCAAGCCTGCAGATTTATAGGCCTCCAATTTGATCCCTGGTAAAGAATTAATATGTGGAGTCCTGTAGAGAGGTCATCTTACTCTCTGTTCATAAACTGCCTCTTGACCTCTGCTGAGGAAGGGTTCTAGGCCAGCAGTATGGTGATTTTATTCTAAGTCTATGGATACTCTCTTGACCTCTGCCAATGGTATTCTGCAAAGAAGTGGTCTTTTAAAAGGACATAGAATTCCTCTTGAATTCTGATGAAAAAGAGTCTGGTTTAAATTCCTTCTGCCTCTTACTCTACAGTTTATCCACATTATCATTATAGTTTCAAAACATATATTTAGACATAGTTGGCAGAATAGAGTGGTCCTCTCACTTTATAATTCTAGATAACTCTACTACTGATAACGTACCCTGACGTTGCATCACACTGTTATTTCCAGTGAACTTATCTCTCTGGCATGCATTTTTGATAAGCCATATATTCAAATAACTATTATAAAAGCAGCATGTAGCAAACAGTAAAATAAATTTGTAGAGAGATTAGGAAAATTATACTTGATGGGATAATTGAGAAAAGAAATTTGGGAAGTGGCAATTAGGCTGGTTTTGAAGGATGTTAGAATTGGGGTCATAGAGAATAGCACGCATACAGACAAAGAGGAAAACAGGGGTACTTAGACAAAATCACGGAAGTAGTCATTTTTTGTACAGTATACATTGTTTTAAATAGAGATTTTTAGGAATGTGGCTAGAAAGGTAAGTTGGAGCCTGTTTATAGGTGACCTTTAGCGTAAATTGAAAAGAGTTTGCACTATATTTTGTAAGTGCTAACGAGCAAGCGACATCTTTTGAAATAGGAAGTGATGTATCTAAAGCATAATATGCTATCCTTTTCACGAGGAACCATGAGGATAAGAACCAAGAGGATCTTGTTTTTTGTGGTTGTTTCATTTAGATATATATTTTCCCTGTTTATGGCTTCTTTTATCATTTCTATTTTTCTTTTTTTAACACTGTGTATCCTTGGATCTCTTTTTACCTCTAAGTGTGCTTAATTCTTCCTGGGATTTGGTAATTTATCCATCCATGTTTAAATATATACCAGGGTTCTTTCGGGGAACAATCTCAGCTCTCCAGGCATAGAAATCTGTTGCCTTCTCCTATAACAGCAAACATTTCAGTAGATCCTATAACAAAAGATTAAGGTGCAATAGGGTTAAATAATTATAATGTATGCAGAGCAGGAATAACAGCACTGGTCTATCCCTGGGCATAAGCCCTCTGTCCACATCATCCTGGCAGCTGTTTAGGTAATAGATTTTCTGTAAACAAGGCATGAAAATGCTCCCACTTCCTTTGAAAGGACAGCACACCCAGGGTGTCTTTCACTCTTATTGATTTTAAATCACATTCAATGACTGACTTCGAATCATCAAGTGGGTTTCCCTGGAGTTAAAGCACCAGAAAGATTTAATTACAGAGCTTCAGTCCAGACAAAAGATACCACATCATTGACTTAAAATCTGAACTGAACTTCTCTTTTGATGCTGATGGGTGAAAAATGAAGTTGTTTTGGTTGTTTCTAAAGTGTTTTCTGAGGCCCTGTGGATTTCTTGAGGTCAGGCAATCTGTCTGATGAATTTATCTGCAAACCCCAGCTGAGGGCCTAGCACTGAGCAGGCATTATGAAAAAGTTTTCGGCTTCTTTAACTGAATGGCCTTTCGACCTATTAAAAGCAATTCAAAATCAAAGTTAATAACAAATTGATTATTGCATATTCTAAAGCTATTTGGAAAAATTTGGTTCCAAATAATATAAATATCTTGTCTTTAAGTGTTAATAAGAGCAGGAATTATCTTATGTTAAGCAGTTATAATGTGAAACTGAAAGGGGGTTTCCAATGTCACATGGAAACGATTTTAGGTACAATCCTCAGCAATAGTTGTGTTTTTTGTCACAGTTATATTTTTATCCATAATGTGGATATTATATGAAAATGTATCAATCTGTGTGAAAATTTCTTTGGGACAAATCTTCACAAAGAGATTTTTTTGGGTATTATTAAGTACATATGATCACAAAAAAGGGAACAACAAACACCAGGGTCTGGTTGAGGTTGGAGGGAGAAAGAAGGGTGAGGATTGAAAAACTACCTATCAGGCTCTAAACTACTATTACCTGGGTGACAAAATAATCCATACACCAACCCCAGCAACACACAATTTACCTATTTAACAAGCCTGCACATGTACCCTTGAACCTAAGATAAATGTTAAAACAAAACAAAACAAAACAAAAAGGGATTGTAAAAAGAAGAATTGTTGAGTTTTAAGATATACATATATTTAATTGACTAATTGACACCAAATTACTCTCCAGAGTGGCTGCACCAGTCGACATTCCCATCAACAGTGCAATTTTGTAACATCTAAGCCTGGATTTGGCATTATCCAGCTTCCTAATTTTTGTCAATCTAATGATAAGTGCATCTTTATCAAATTTTCACATCAATTTATTAAAGTGTTTTAGATCCTCTGGTTTACACATGAGAAAGCTGAGACACAGCAAGATGAAGCTCTTTGACCAAAGTCACACAGCTATATGTATGCTCTCAGATAATAGAATTGCTTTGCTTATTGCATTTGGAGTCTGGGCAATTGCCTCAAAGAACTTCTTTGGAGAATTATGTTCCAAAGAATACCGTTCTAATTTTTCTTCAACTAATTACCCACCGATTCTTGATTCTTTTGGATCTGGGAGCGATTAAAAGTAAATCTAGACATGTATTGTTAAGTTTTGACCAATGAACATAACCTGATTGTGTATAAATATATAAGAGCAACAGATTTGCCTAATTTTCCATTTCTAACAGCCTATAAACATGAGGAACACACTTAGGAATGAAACTGTTCACCTCATCACAAAGAGATTTTTACACAAGTGTTTGTCATGTACTGGCACAGAATTTTGGGTCTGATTTATAACAGTCTCTCTGGTCACCTACTCAAAACCCTGCTGTCCTAATACCACCCATATGCCAAGTTATCATTTTTGTCATGTAATTTTGCTTCCAGCCCCTTTCCAACTGATACGATTTGGCTCTGTGTCCCCATCCAAAGCTCATGTCGAATTGTAATTCCCAATGTTGGGGGAAGGACCTGGTGGGGGGTGATCAGATCATGGTAGAGGATTTCCCCCTTGCTGTTCTCAGGATAATGAGTGAGTCTCATGAGATCTGGATGTTTAAAAGTGTGTAGCACTTCTGCCTTAGCTGCTTCTTTCTCTGCCGCTCCACCATGTGAAGAAGGTGCTTGCTTCCCATTCGCCCTACTGCCATGATTGTAAGGTTCCCGAGGCCTCCCCAGCCATGCTTTCTGTACAGCCTGTAGTACTGTAGGCCAATTAAATCTTTTTTCTTCATAAATTACCCAATCTCAGGTAGTTCTTTATAGCAGCGTGAGAACGGATTAATACGCCAACTTTATCCTTTTCTTATCAAGAATTACAGATGGTCCCTGTTTTCAAATAATCTCCTCTGCATCAACTCTCTTAATTTATCTTTCAAATTTCTCTTACACGTAGCATTAATCAATGACAGCACCATTCCTAACTCTACCCCTGTTCAACCTAGCCATCCAGCATATAGCAACAATTATCATTCTTCCAATATTTTAAGATCTTATCATTCCAAAGTGGAACTTGCGGTACAACCAAGAGGAGCTCTCCACTCAGTTAAAGAATGAGGGGAACACTGCTTTAAAAACATACATTCACACACATATTAGCTGTTTGATTATGGACAAGATAACATAATTTCTGTCTGCCTAAGTTGATCCTTCTGCAAAATGAAGACAATAAAATCCAAATCATATAGCATTTGTGGGCATTAATGAATAAAACTACCTAGAACAATGCACATCTGATACATCACAAGCAGTAAGTAAATTATTTCCATTATGGTTATTGTTAAGTTTTTCAAGAGAGTATCTGTACAATAAATTTATTTTCTTGAAGAAATATGAATTAATTTTAATATGGATGTTAATGACAAAAGTAAAGCACATTCATTATAAAGGTCTAGAAGAATAAAATGTGTGCAAATTTAAAAAAAAATTCACATTACTCGCCTGGGCGCGGTGGCTCACGCCTGTAATCCCAACACTTTGGAGGCCGAGGTGGGCGGATCACGAGGTCAGGAGATCAAGACCATCCTGGTTAACACGGTGAAACCCCGTCTCTACTAAAAATACAAAAAATTAGCCGGGCGTGGTGGTGGGCGCCCGTAGTCCCAGCTACTAGGGAGGCTGAGGCAGGAGAACGGCGTGAACCTGGGAGGCGGAGCTTGCAGTGAGCCGAGATCGCGCCACTGCACTCCACCCTGGGCACAGAGCGAGACTCCGTCTCAAAAAAAATAAAAATAAATAAATTCACATTTCTCCTTAGGCATGTTTCTCAAAGGTAACTCTAACTCTAGTCCTTAAAGACATTTTTCTTTGCCTATGTAAATATATAAACACTATGTAGATTTCTTATTAATGAAAATAGGAATATAATATACATACTGTTCTATGATTTAACCCTTTTCTTATCTATTTACATTTTCATTTAAAAGCATAGAATTCTATAGCATGACCACACCCAGATGTAGGCTAGTAAATGTCTAATAACTGCTTCTCCAGAAAAAAACGGTCCTAATTAGTACCATTTTCTTATTTTTGTGTTGTAAATACTCCATGGCTGAACGCAAGCAACCACTGTAACATTGATAACTACAGAATTAGAAAGAAAAGTTAATACCCAGCTCTTGCAAAGCAGTATAAAAGCACTCTTGCACACCACTGGCTGTGCCATTATTTCAAAAAATAAAAGTGATGCTTTTATAAGGAACTTTTAATAAATACAGGGGTATCATCTTAGGGTAGACCAAAAAGACTGTGGTGTAAAATAGTATGAGGATTTCTATATGAAAATCTAAGCAAATACATAAATAACAAGACTATATTTTCTCAAACACTACATTTTAAATGATATAAAAAGTATAAAACCTCATAATTCATAAAAGCACACTACAAATATTTACAGTATCAACACAATTTTATGAAAAACATAATTATGCATACAGATACACACAGTTAAAGATAAGTACTTTTTTAGATAAGTACTGACTAGATATAAAGTGGATTATGAGAATTTTGTCAGAATAGGTGATGGAATTATTGGTTATCTTAATTTTCTTCTTTCAACTTTTCTGCATTTTCAAAGTATTTTTTAATCTCATTATGTTTGTAATTTGAAATTCAACTTAAAAAATAAAAATCCACTTTTATGATCAGATTCTGTAGTTCTGTGATACTCTCCTTTTAAAAGTATTCTAAATATAAGGCAATCTAAGTAATGTAGGGACTCAATCTATGTAAATTGTCACTGAGATAATTCATAATTATTTAGCCACTAAATATCAAAGATCGATTGTTTAAATTGTTCAGCTTTCAGAACTTGTTTGGGTCCTGGTTTAGCATCAGCACCATATTCCCTGCAATCCATCCTTATATATCCATATTATAACATTTGGAATGAATACAACTTAATAATGTATATTTTTAGGAGCAGTAAAATACAAAATCAAATCAAATAAGTGATTTTGAGACTTATTTGATCAAAATTTAAATCTACCAGCTTACTATTTTTTTTCTTTGCTATCTCTTGGTTCTTCATTCTCTTTTTCTCTATCTCTATCTACGCCTTCTTTTGGATGAAAAACAGACAATTTTTAGTATTCCATTTAATCTCCTCTTGTGGTTTATTAGCTTTATTAAGTACTTATTGTTTTTTAATAATAGTTGCTTCATGATATGATAAGTATCTTAAAGAGACTTATCAAATAAGTCTCAATATTACTTATATCATTTGATTTAATATTTAATAGTATTTAGTATTTAACAGTGACTAGTATTTAGTATTTGATTTGATTTAATATTTAATAATATTTACTATTTAATAGTAGCTGAGTGATTTCTAAGTGCACAATTTGCCTAGCAATTAGTAATTATTAAATAAACATTAACTTCCCTTTGTTATTACATCACTTATTTGAAACTCTAGGTATGTGTATAGCCAGTGCTCAATAATAAAACAATTTTAAGTTTTTCAAATGGGAAGGGATTTATGTATTTATTTATGTATTTATTGAGATGGAGTCTCGCTCTGTTGCCCAGGCTGGAGTGCAGTGGCGCCATCTTGGCTCACTGCAAGCTCCGCCTCCTGGGTTCACGCCATTTTCCTGCCTCAGCCTCCCGAGTAGCTGTGACTACAGGTGCCCGCCACCACACTCGGCTAATTTTTCAATACTTTCAGTAGAGACGGGGTTTCACCATGTTAGCCAGGGTGGTCTTGATCTCCTGACCTCATGATCCGCCCGCCTGAGCCTCCCAAAGTGCTGGGATTACAGGTGTGAGCCACTGGGCCTGGCTGGTAAGAGATTTAATAAGTATGTTGGTTATCTATAAAATCACTGCAAGGGAAAAGCTTTCACTGACAACGATGTAGTAAAAAGCGCTGCTTTTACCTACCCTCTTGCCCGTAACAACTAAAACGATAGACAAAAAAAAAAAAAAAAAAAAAAACAAACATTGGTTTTCAAGGCATTAGATATCAGATAATGAACAACAGTTATCCCTGTGAGAGAGCACAAACAAGATGAGACTTAAGAGGACCCCAGCTTACTGGATGGTGAGAGTTTTCTGGCTGTGGGATAGGAAAAAGAAATTCAAGAGGGTCCTTGTGGCTCACTCTGAGTTGAAGAGACAAAACTGGGAGTCCAGGGAGGCCAAGGTGGCTAGAGTTCACATGGAAGAGCACCAGGGAAGAACAAGATGCACAGAAAAAGCTTCAGAGGTCTGCAGTGTCCCACTTAAATATTCAGCAGAGTAGTTTGAATGCATGTGGGGAAACTCGCCTAGGTAAAGGAAAGGACTACTCAAGAAGATTAAGAACAATCCCAAGTTTCAAACAGGGCTGGGAGTAGTGGACAAAGTATTCTATAGCACACAAGGTAGAGGGCTTTGCATCAGGAGTAGGGGGAAATTAGCCCTAAACTAAATACCACTCTGGTCTCACCTAACAAAGATTATATGTAATACTCTAAAGTGTCAAGATGCTTCTTGGCAAATCAATTGTGTCCAAAAACAAAGCAAAACAATATTTACAGAAATTTACGTATTTATATCCAGCACCCACCAAGTTAAAATTCACAATGTTTAGAGCCCAATAAAATGTTCCTGAAAATGTAAAGAAGGAGAAAAAATATGACCCATAATGAAGAAAAAATAAATTGATTGTAACTAGCCCAGAGATAACACAGATGACATAATTAATGAACAAAATATTTAAACAGTTATTGTAAATTTATTGTGTATGTTCCAGAAGCTAGAAGAAAAAAGTAAAAGACGTGAAAGATATTTTAAAAAGCCATAATGAACTTATAGAGGTGAAAACTTTCTCTGAGATAAAAAATATACTGGATATTTGAACATTTTTTGATCGACTGAAATGGCAATTTCACAGGGTTCAAATTAATAAATACGTATATGTAAGTCCAGAGATCAACACTTTGATGTTATCCTTTATTTCTATTTCTTAGGTTAATTTTTTAAAACTCTGTTGCCTATACATTTTTTGTAAGCTTCTCTTTTTAATTAAAGGTTATATATATATATATATCTCATGTGTATTTTTATATTTGTTGTAATATTTTTATAACAAACATAAAGTGGCATAATATCTTTTGATGGTAGACAATGATCAGTTAAACACGCATACTATAAATTGTTAAGCAACTATTATTATCAAACAATAAAGTACTTGATAAAGCTAATAAACCAAAAGAAGAGATAAAATGCAATACAAAAAATTGTCTATTTTTAATCCAAAAGAAGGCATAAGAAGAGGAAAAGAGAATAAAGAACACGAGACAATTAAAAAAACATAGAGTAAACTGATGGATTTAAACTTAACTGTATCAACAATCGCATTAAATGTAAGTTGTCTGAACACACCAATTACAAGGCAGAGACTGTCAGATTGATTAAAAAGCGAGACCCAATTATATGTTGCCCACAAGAAATCCACATGAAATATAAAGACGTATATAGCAAAAAGTAAAAGGATGCTAAAACTAAGCAAAAAATAAAAATAAATAAAATGGCTATACTAACATATGACAGAATAGATTTAAGAGCAAATTATAGCAACAGAGAAAATTGTTATTTTATAATGATAAAGGCTCAATTCATTAAGAACATGTAATAATATTAAATTAGCAGAGCTTCTAAATACATGAATCAAAAATCGAAGTAACTGCAAGGATATATAGAAAAAATCAAAATTATAGTCAGAGATTTCAGTACCTCTTTCTCAATAATAGGTAGAAAAATTATGGATAAAATCTTAAGTAAGGAGGTAGAAGATAACACTATCAATCAACGTAACCTTATTGACATTTACAGAACACTCAATAAAACAATGTAAGGATAAACATCTTATTCAATTTTACACACAATATTTACCAAGATTGATTATATTCTCACCTATAAAATAAGTTCCTATAAATGTAAAAGGATACAAATCATGAAAAGTATTTTCTCTGACCACAATGGAATTAAAATAGAAAGCAGTAGAAAAATATATTTGGAAAATTCAAAATATTTGGAATTTAAAAGCACATTTCTGAATAACCCATGGGTAAAAGAAAAAGTCAAAAGGGAAATTGGAAACATGTCAAAATTTGTGGAATGCATGTAAAACAATATTTAAAGGCAAACTTCTTATTCTAAACAGCTACATTAGAAAAGAACAAAAGTCTCAAATCAATGTCAGTGAATAGAAAACAAAATCAATAATGCCAAAAGCTGGTTCTTTGAAAAGATTAGCAAAATTGATAAACTTCTAGACAGACTGATAAGGAAAAATAGAAGACACAAATTACAAATACCAGAAATGAGAGAGGTCATATCACTACATATTTTACATAAAGAGAATAATAAGGGAATATTATATATAATATTATACAAACAAATTCAGCTACTTAAAGGAAATAAATTTCTTGAAAGATACAACCTAAAAAAAGCCTCACTTAAACAGATAATTAGAATAGCCTTATGTGATTACTTTCATAGGTTAACTTTTGGCTAAGCTATGGTGACCAGATATTTTGGTCAAATACTAGTCTAGATGTTGCTTTAAGAAAAGCAGATTACCCTCAGTTGTATTGGTGGTCCTCACCCAATTAGTTGAAGGCCTTAGGAGCTAAAACTGACGCTTCCTGGAGAAGGAATTCCGCCTCTTAAAGGCAACACAGAAATCATTCTTGAGTTTCCAGCCTGATTGATTGCCCTATGGATTCAAGACTGCAACATCAACTCTCATTTGAATTTCCAGCTTCTTTGAGTCTTCCCTTTAAGTTTCAGATTTGCCAGCCTCCAGAGTCACAGAATCCAATTTTTAAAAAAATCTCTCAATAGATGATAGATAGATATTTATATAGATAAAGATATATCTATATCTAGGGAGATAATATGTATTCTCTTTTTATATATACTTATATATATATAGAATCCCTATAAGTAATATATCTGTATCTATATATAAAATAGAATGTACGTAATAGGATATATATACATATATAATATGATATATATACACACACATCTATTTATCTATCTATTTATCCATCCTGTTGATTCTGTTTCTCTGGAGAGCCCTGACTGATATACATTTTGGTACTGAGAATGGTTCAAGAGGAACAGAATTTTAGGGATGAGTTTTAGGAATTGGTTCTGGGGTTTCTGTAATTACTTCTCAAAATTACCATTGGGTACTCCTAAAAAACACTTATAAGATGTAAGGTTCTAGGTGACTATGTATTTGATATGTTATAAAACATTTTGTCAAACTAACAAGTGTAATGAGATTGGCTGGTTGCTCCTAACTGCATTTGACAAAGTGGAGAATGAAAAGTATGAACCAAAGGCTTCAAACAGCTCAAGTGTCACATAAATTACATGAAAGATTCTAAGTCTGCTGTGAAAGAAACCTTTACCTCTTGTAGCCACAGGATTTATATTGCTGGAAACCAAACCCAGCACTGCATCATCAAATGGAAATGGTATACATGAGATCAGGCTCAACCAGCTCTGAAGGCACAAGTAAGTTACATGCAGTAGTGGCCCAAATGTCCATGGTCCCCACTCCTGTTTCATTGTCTTCCTTTTTTTTCCTGTTACATTGTCTTTTCACTCCAAGCTCACACCGATGTCCTCATGGGTGATTCCATATGATCAATTAACTGAGAAAGAGAAAACTCAGGCCTGGTTTACAATGGTTCTGCGTGACATACAGGCACCACCAGAAAATGAACAGCTGCAGCACTATTGCCCCTTTCTAGGACTTCTCTGAAAGACATTTGTGAAGGGACAATCTTCTCAGTGAGCAGAACTTGGAGCAGGGCATGTGATTTTTCATTTTGCTTTGAAGAAGAAATGGACAAATGTGTGAATGTATGCCAATTCACAGGCTGTGGCTAATGGTCTGGCTAGATGGATGGTCGATCTAAATGTGGTCTAAACCTAGGGAGGAGTGTTTTTATAACAAGCACTCTCTAATACAACAAATTTTTTAAAATATTCATAAATTAAAGAAAATAGTAATAATGTTCAGAAAAGTGTGATGTTTTCTTCACTGATCTTTTTTATTTACAATGACTACAAAACATAAGAGAATTTTAAGAAAGCCAACATGTGCAATAGGAACAATGTAAGCAACCATTCAATTACACAGCTAACGTAACATGTTAATTTCTTTATTTGGTCTGTAGTTTTAAAACTAAAGAAATGAAAATTGTTTCACTTTTAAAGATATTGTTCAAAATGAATAAAATATTTTATGTACAAATATAGTAAAATTTCAGACTTCTCAAGCAAACCTTTGTACCTCGGAGTTCACACTTTCACTTTTTATACACAAAAACAAATACATCCAATTGTGTCTTTACCATCTTTGTGAATTATTGTTTATTTTGAATTAACTGTTTAAAAATAAAATATGCATATCACATACATTACTATCGAGATTGAAGATTAGATGTGCACTGGAAGTGAACTCAAAAAATTCCAAACCCTGAAGAGCTTAACTACAAAACAGTAGTAACTATGTCAGTCAGGGTCAGGGGCCAACTATATAACTAAGCCTTCTGGTAACCTCTATTCTATTTTCTATCTCTACGAAATTGTTCATTCTAGGTATTTCAAGTAAGTGGAATCATATAATATCTGTTTTACTGGGTCTGGTTTACTTCACGTGGCATAATATTTTCAAGGTTCATCATCCATGTCATAGCCTATATCAGAATTTCATTCATTTCACAGATGAATAATATTCCATTATATGCATATATTGCATTCTATTTATCCATTCATCTGTTGATGAATACTTGGGTTGTTTCTACCTTTGACTATTGTAAATAGTGCTGCTATGCACATTTGCGTACAAATATCTGTTTGAGCCCTGCTCTCAATTATTTTGAGTATGTACCTGGGAGTGGGGTTTCTGGAACACATGGTAATTCTATGGTTAACTTTTTGGGGAAACGCCAAACTGTTTTCCACAGCAGCTGCATCATTTTTCCTTCCCATCAGCAGTTCATGGGGGCTCCAATTTCTCCACATCCTCGTAAACACTCGTTTATAAATTCCCTCACAATAGCCATGCTAAGGGGTTTGAAGTGATTATCTGATTGTGGTTTGGACTTGGCATTTCCCTAATGATTAGTGATTTTGGCATCTTTTCATGTACCCATTGGCCATTTGTATAACTTCCCTGAAGAAATGTTTATTTAAGTCCTTTGTCCTTTATTTATTTATTTACTTGAGACACGGTCTTGCTCTGCCGCTCAGGCTAGAATGCAGTGGAGCAATCTTGGCTCACTGCAACTCCTCCTCCTGGACTCAAGCTATCCTCCCGCCTCATCCTCTCAAGTAGCTGGGTCTACAGGTGCATGCCATCATCCCCGGCTACATTTTGTACTTTTTTTTTTTTTTTTTTTTTGAGATGGAGTCTCCCTCTGTCGCCCAGGCTGGAGTGCAGTGGTGTGATCTTGGCTCACTGCAAGCTCCACCTTCTGCGTTCACGCCATTCTCCTGCCTCAGCCTCCCGAGTAGCAGGGACTACAGGTGCCCGCCACCACGTCCGGTTAATTTTCTTTTTTTTTTTTTTTTTGAGGTGGAGTCTCTCTCTGTTGCCCAGGCTGGAGTGCAGTGGCGCTATCTCGGCTCACTGCAAGCTCCGCCTCCCGGGTTCATGCCATTCTCCTGCCTCAGCCTCCCGAGTAGCTGGGACTACAGGCACCCGCGACCACACCCGGCTAATTTTTTTTGTATTTTTAGTAGAGACGGGGTTTCACCGTGTTAGCCAGGATGGTCTCAATCTCCTGATCTCGTGATCCGCCCACCTCGGCCTCCCAAAGTGCTGGAATTACAGGCAGGAGCCACCACGCCCGGCCAAATTTTGCACTTTTGGTAGAGATAGGGATTCACTATGTTGCCCAGGCTGGTCTCAAACTCCTGAGCTCAAGAAATCTACCCACTTCGGCTTCCCAAAGTGCTAGGATTGCAGGCCTGAGACACCAGGCCTGTAATTGTCCATTTTTTAATGAAGTTGTGTTTTGTGTAGCTGTAGAATTAATCTTATATACTTTGAAAACTTTAAACAAAATGAAGTTTAAAACTTAGACCAACTAAAGAGTTTATTGAGGAAGGTTGTTTTCCCACTATCGTTATTTAGAAATGCTAGAATGTGATCATAATAAGATTAGCTTTTATTTGGTTTTATTCTTGTTCTAAAACACCTTCCAGGGCAAGCAATATTGTGATTTCTACCAATAAAGATTAGTTTTGTCTGTTGTTTTTTTTTTTTTGCCTATAAATTGTACAATATGTACCTTTGGGCCATTTCTTTTTATTCGGTATGTTTCTAAAGTTCATGCATATAGTTTTGTCTGTCAGTGGTTTGTTCTTTTTTGTTTCTATGTAGTATTTCTTCATCTAAATAAACCACAGACTCCTGTTGATGGAGATTTGTATGTGATATATATGAATATATATGGACTATTATAAACAAAACTGCAGAGAAAAAAAATATCTGCAGATGTTTCCCTCTATCACCTGCTCAGAGGGTAAACCTCTTCCACTGCCTTACCCATGCAAGGCTTCTATCCACTCCAACTTTCTTAGCAAGAAAATGGCCTAATCTGTGTTGGGTTTGCACTCTCCAAGCATTATTTCGGTTGTTGGAAGTGCTTTCACCCCAGCTTTCAGTAAGGTGAATGTTTTGTGCCTTCTGAACTTCTGGCTTAAATCATAGAATTTGCTGGTTCTGAGGCCTCCCGACTTGGACTGAGCCATGCTAATGGCGTCCCTAGTTTTCCAACTTGTATATGGAGACTTCCCGGCTTCTACAACTGTGTGAACACATTCCTCTAATTATTCCCCTTCCATACATCCTATATTAGTCCATTTTCACACTGCTGATAAAGACATACCCGAGACTGGGCAATTTACAAAAGAAAGAGGTTTAATGGACTTATAGTTCCACATGGCTGGGAAGGCCTCACAATCATAGTGGAAGACAAAGAGGAGCAAGTCACATCTTATGTGGATGGCAACAGGCAAAGAGAAAGCTAGTGCAGGGAAACTCTCCCTTATAAAACCATCAGATCTCATGAGACTTATTCACTATCATGACAACAGCATGGGAAAGACCTGACCCCATGATTCAATTACCTCCCACTGGGTCCCTCCCACAACACGTGGGAATTCAAGATGAGATTTGAGTGGGGACACAGCCAAACCATATCATTCCACCCCGGCTCCTCCCAAATCTCAGGTCCTCACATTTCAAAACCAATCATGCCTTCCAAACAGTCCCCTAAAGTCTTCAGTCATTTCAGCATTAACTCAAAACTCCACAGTCCAAAGTCTTATCTGAGATAAGGCAAGTCCCTACTACCTATGAGCCTGTAAAATCAAAAGCAAGTTAGTTATTCCCTAGACACAGTGGGGGTACAGGCATCAGGTAAATATAGCCATTCCAAATGAGAGAAATTGGGCAAAACAAAGGGGCTACAGGCTCCACGCAAGTCCGAAATCCTGTGGAGCAGTCAAATCTTAAAGCTCCAAAATGATCTCCTTTGACTCCATGTCACAGATCCAGGTCACGCTGATGCAAGTGGTGGGTTCACATGATCTTGGGCAGCTCTACTCCTGTGGCTTTGCATGGTACAGCCTCCTTTCTGACTGCTTTCACAGGCTGGCGTTGAGTATCTGCAGCTTTTCCAGGTGCACAGTGCAAGCTGTTCAGGGATCTACCATTCTGGGGTCTGGAGGATAGTGGCCTTCTTCTCACAGCTCCACTAGGCAGTGCCCCCATAGGGACTCTGTGTAGGTGCTTTGACCCCACATTTCCCTTCTGCACTGCCCTAGCAGAGGTTCTTCATGAGGGCCTTGCCCCCGCAGCAAACTTCTGCCTTGGCATCCAGGCGTTTCCATACATCCTCTGAAATCTAGGCAAAGGTTCCCAAACTTCAATTCTTGACTTCTGTGCATCTGCAAGCTCAACACTGTGTGGAAGCTGCCAAGGCTTGGGATTTCCACCCTCTGAAGCAACAGCCTGAGCTGTACCTTGGCCCATTTTAGTCATGGCTGGAGTGGCAGGGACACAGGGCACCAAGTCCCTAGACTGCACACAGCAGAGGGACCCTGGACCTGGCCCAGAAAACCATTTTTTCCTCTTAAACCTCTGGGCCTGTGATGGAAGGTGCTGCCACACCATTGTCTTGGAGATTAGCATTGAGGTCCTCATTACTTATGCAAATTTCTGCAGCTGGCTTGAAGTTCTCAGAAAATGGGATTTTCTTTTCTATTGCATTGTCAGGCTGCAAATTATGTGAACTTTTATGCTCTGCTTCCCTTTTAAAACTGAATGCCTTTCAATCATTAAAAAGTCAGGAAACAACAGGTGCTGGAGAGGATGTGGAGAAATAGGAACACTTTTACACTGTTGGTGGGACTGTAAACTAGTTCAACCCTTGTGGAAGTCAGTGTGGCGATTCCTCAGGGATCTAGAACTAGAAATTCCATTTGACCCAGCCATCCCATTACTGGGTATATACCCAAAGGACTATAAATCATGCTGCTATAAAGACACATGCACACGTATGTTTATTGCTGCATTATTCGCAATAGCAAAGACTTGGAACCAACCCAAATGTCCAACAATGATAGACTGGATTAAGAAAATGTGGCACATATACACCATGGAATACTATGCAGCCATAAAAAATGATGAGTTCATGTCCTTTGTAGGGACAGGGATGAAATTGGAAATCATCATTCTCAGTAAACTATCGCAAGAACAAAAAACCAAACACCGCATATTCTCACTCATAGGTGGGAATTGAACAATGAGAACACATGGACACAGGAAGGGGAACATCACACTTCGGGGACTGTTGTGGGGTGGGGGGAGGAGGGAAGGATAGCATTGGGAGATATACCTAATGCTAGATGACGAGTTGGTGGGTGCAGCGCACCAGCATGGCACATGTATACATATGTAACTTACCTGCACATTGTGCACATGTACCATAAAACCTAAAGTATAATGATAATAATAATAATAATAATAAAAGAAAAAAAAAACTGAAAGCCTTTAACAGCACCCAAGTCACCTCTTGAATTCTTGAATACTTAGCTGCTTAGAAATTTCTTCTGCCAGATACCCTAAATTATCTCTCTCAGCTTCAAAGTTCCATAAATCTCTAAGGTAGGGGCAAAACACCACCAGTCTCTTTGCCAAAATATAAAAAGAGTCACCTTTGTTCCAGTTCTTACTAAGTTCCTCATCTCCATCTGAGAACACCTCAACCTGGATTTCATTGTCCATATCATTATCAGCATTTTGGTGAAAGCCATTCAACAAGTCTTTAGGAAGTTCCAAACTTTCCTACATTTTCCTGTCTTCTGAGCCCTCCAAACTTTCTAACTTCTGCCTGTTACCCAGTTCCAAAGTTGCTTCCACATTTTTGGGTATCTTTTCAGCAGTGCCCAACTCTACTGGTACCAATTTACTGTATTAGTCTGTTTGCATGCTGCTGATAAAGATATACCTAAGACTGTGCAATTTACAAAAGAAAGAGGTTTGATGGACTTAGAGCTTCATATGGCTGGGGAGGCCTCACAATCATGGTGGAAGGCAAGGAGGAGCATGTGACATCTTACATGGACAGTGGCAGGCAAAAAGAGAGCTTGTGCAGGGAAACTCCCTTTTATAAAACCATTACATCTTGTGAGACTTATTCACTATCATGAAAACAGCACAGGAAAGACCTGCCCCCATGACTCAACTACCCCCCACTGGGTCCCTCCCACAGCACATGGGAATTCAAGATGACATTTGGGTAGGCACACAGCCAAACCATATAACATCCCATATATCTTTTCTTCTCTATATATATCCTATTGGTTCTGTCTTTCTGGAGAACCCTGACTAATACTTGGTACTAGCAACAACAATGATGACTCTCAAAAAAAAATGGTGAGTGAAAGAAACCAGACAAAAAGAATGAACACTGTATGCTTCCATTAAATAAAACTTACAAATGCAAACTTGTCAACAGTGACAGAAAGCAGATCATTAGCTGCCTGGGTTGGAGGCGGGGCCAAGAGGAGGAAAAGGGATTACAAATGGCATTTTAAATACATGGAGTTAATTATGTTTTTGATAGCTCAATGATGTTGTTAAAATAGCAACAATGAATACAAGTACAACAACAACAAAGCACTGGAATGAATAAAGACGGTGAAAGTCCAGATGACCACAACTATCTTTCATCTTCACATTTGCAGATGCTTACAGAGAATCTGCTGCCCAGGGTCAAGGATCTGCAGAAAATCACTGCCAACTTTCTAGATCTTCTTCAGCCTCAAAGCAGATGAAATGGTTGGGTAATGAAGAGGCTGCAGCATTTATATATATATATATATATATATATATACACACACACACACACACACGTATATACATATATATACACACATACATATTTGTGTGTGTGCATTTGAGAATCTTTTGAGTCTACTTGCCACTTATAGATGAAGAAGATAACAGGACTCTGCTTCTCTTCTGCCTTCCAAATCTGACAATAATGCATCTTACCATAAGATGTAAGTAGTGCTTCCCAAGCTTTAATGTGCTTACAAATCACTTGGGGACCTTAGTAAAATAGAGATTTTAATTCAGTAGGTTTGATATGGGCCTAAGATTCTACATTTCTGACAAGCTTTTGAGTGATGCTGATACTGCAGGTCTATAGCCCACTCTTTGAGTAACCAAGTTACATGACATGAATTGATCTGGTTCATTCTTGGATTCCATTTCAAAGAAGTTTAATTCTGCCAGTGACAGGAAAACTCATTTGTAATCCTGTTTTGTCTCTAATGTGAACCCCTCTATTGCATCTAATTTTTCAAAAAACATGTGTCTGAAAGTTGGCCATTGATTATTCTCAGATTGCATTAGTTCTAGGTGAGGGTCAGCAATCTATGGTGTTAGATATATTACTGCTCAAGAGATGCACCTTTTCATTTTTATTCTATTAGTTCTTATATCAAGTGTATGCTCTTCTCTTATTTTCTCTTTCATGTTGTCCAGTATCAGCACTTACATGAATGACAATGCTGACCACTGTGTTCTCTGAATAGTCATGGTCAACATAAATATTAAAGAAGAATATCTATCTGTTTTCCTTTGCAGAAAATGTATAATTGGAACAGTAGATTTATCCAAGATAAATCAGCATTGGATCTAGTCAGCGGAAAGAATGGCTGAATCCTTTATTGAGTAACTCTCAAATATCTATTATATTATATTTCAGTGTGGCTTTCTCTCTTGTTGAGATGACATTAAGCACAAATTGAATACTGAAAAAATTAGAGCTGAGCGCGGTGGCTCACACCTGTAATCCCAGCACTTTGGGAGGCCAAGGCGGGTGTATTGCTTGAGGTTAGGGGTTCGAGACCAGCCTGGCCAACATGGTGAAATCCTGTCTCTACTAATAATATAAAAATTAGCCAGGCATAGTGGCATGCGCCTGTAATCCCAGCTAGTCAGGAGGCTGAGGCAGGAGAATCGCTTGAACCTGGGAGACAGAGGCTGCAGTGAGCTGAGATTACATCACTGCACTCCAGCCTGGGGGTGAGAGAGTGAAACTCCATCTCAAAAAAAAAAAAAAAAAAAAAAAACAAGAAAGAAAAGTAAAGAACATGAAAGAAAAGTAAAGAAAAGAAAAGATTAGAACAATAAAACTGGACACTATTCTGTCTTTTGATTTATTTAGGGCTCCTGGGGCACTTGTTTTCAAAGGGCAATTGAATTGCATGAAGCAGCCTTGCAAGGAATAACTGAAGTCTCTTTCAAATTATTCAACATTCGTAAGCAATTTAATTGCTTAAGGGCAATCTCTGATAAAGATGACTCCAAAAAGGATAGCAATTTTAAATTAGGAGTAAAAAAAAAGTAACATTTTGGAGAATTGTGGAAAAAAACTGAAGGATTTAGAGAAATGAGACTTGTTTAGAGACAGAAAAGGGACAGAATGAATATGTAATTACTAAAAAGCACCTCTCTCTCCTTTTCTAATGATAAAAAAGAGCAATATCATCAAAATTTAATCTCAGGAAAAGCAGTAACAAGAGGACATGACCTATCATCTCACTATACCAACTACTATCTCTTGCTCCTTTGTTTTTACTTTACCATGAATTACTTCATTACTTTGAAAGGATTTTTAAAAAATCTTGAGTCATTATGTAAGTATTTTCAATTGTGGTCTGAAAAACTGATATTAGAATTCCCTTTTAAAATCTTTAACCTCTTGGAAACAAAGGAAATTCCAATAAACTGACACTGCTTGCACCATTTATTTAGTGCTCTTTCCCTTATAAACATCTCAAAAGGCAGCACTCAGAAATACAGCTGCCCTCGTCTGCAGTGACTTTCCCACAGTTCCAATAAATGTCATTGATGCTTTCATTCAGAAAACATTACCCCCCCACACACACTCCCTTGGATTTTTTGATATTTCCTTGCTGATAATAATGACACATATGCTTCACTTGGAAAAGTAGATGTGTTGGTTCCTCAAAAGCTTTTCAAAAATCAATAGTGTGCAAACTGATGCATGAGGTCATAGAGAAATTCTGTTACTTTGAAATTTCAAAGTGTTTTCATCCATGTTTCTGATGGATCTTCAATTGTCAAAAGGCTCTTCAATGGCCCCCTTGTAGCCATGTGTAGTAAAGGGCCCGTAAATAGTCATGAGGTTGAGGATAACAGAGAATTTAAGGAGGTCTTTTATTAAGCCGATCTTTGAGGGTTTTTTGCTCAGATTTTACTATATCATTTTAGGTTTTGGTAACACTTCCCCGTATTTAGTTTGAAAAAAAATCAATAATGTCAGCCCACTAAATATTCCAAAATCATCAGGGAAACAGTCTCAATAGAGAAGGGCTTTCTGAGTTGTTCCTCCCCCTCTTCTACTATTCACTTTTCAGCTACTTTTCTAAAAGCGTCATTGAAATCACATATCCTTTTGGTCAGTGCTAGAAGAAGAGGGCTTTCTGACTGTGAAACCAGCTCCTTCTTAGCAACAGATGACACACACGCACCCGGAATAGCTACAAGCTCTATGCTCTCTGTGTGTCTCTTGTATGATCAGTGACAATTTGCTTAGTTTCCCCTCACCTGCTTCCTAGCTGGTAATTACCCAGAGACAGAATCTTTGTGTAACCCTGACTTACAGCATTAGAATAGGATGTAATTGTACCAAGTGTAATTGGCTTCAGTGGCAGAGCCCCATTAACCTGGCACAGCCGTTCTTAAAGCAGCCTGTGATCTAGCTCATTAAATTTTATCTTCAGTAATAAGGAAAGTTATGACCTTTGCTGTTCCTGTCTTAATGTATTTACGTGGACATGTCACCTAGGATGTCAAAACATACAGTGTCATCAAAATGCAGAGGCAGGCCAGCCATCTATACTCAGAGTGGCTAAAAATTGAGTTCCAAATGTGATGCAAATAAAAGACATAACCCATCCATAAAGAGCGTCCTGAGAGGTCCAGCACAGGAAAAGCCTTCTGTTGGGAGAGTTACCCTCACCCCCAGGGACTCTCCCTCTCCAACAACACAATTGGTCAGTTTCTGACTGCTGAGCTCTGTGCCCTGGCAGAGAGGCATGGGAAGATTCCCCAGTACCTATGCGTTCCCACAGTATAAGAAAGAGCTGGAAGAACAAATCCAGTTGGTTCATCTCTTTTCTCAATACAGCCTGGTATGTTCCTTGAACAGTTAGCTGTCTGAGAGGCAGTGTGGAAAGAGACCTAGACTGGGTCCTAACCTCAGGTTGGGTCAGAAGCTGCCAGGTAAATATGAGCAAAGTACTTATGCACTCTGGGCTCGGGTCGCCCATCTGTAAAGTAAGAATATTGGCTTAAGTGGTATCTAAGATCATTTTGAAGTAAAAATTTCAAAACAGCCAAATATATGTCATATTTTATTTTTTAAAATATCTGAATAGAATTAAATTTTGTCACACCAATTCTCCCTTTTATTCAGAAATAAGACTTATAATATCTACCCATCAGACCTGTGTCTGATAAAGGCAGCCCAAAAACAATTCAGTAATTAAAGAAAAAAAACTGTGTATTCTGAGGGCTTTAGAATGTGCTAGAAAATCAGAATGGTTTTGACCTGAAAATTTGATTTTACGTTTGTGATGATTAGCTTTATGTGCCAATTTGGCTAATCTATATTACTCAGTTATTCAAACATTAATCTAGGTATTGCTGTGAGGTATGTAATAGATGTAGTTAACAGCCACAATCAGTTGACTTTAAGTACAGGAGATTACTCTTGATAATATGTATGGGCCTCATACAATCAGTCGAAAGGCTTTAGGGATAAAAACTGAGGTTTCCCCAAAGGAGTAATTCTACCTGTGAATGAGACCAGCTCCTGCCCAAGAGTTTCCAGCCTGTTTGCCCCACATATCTCTGACATGCCCAGCCAGACCATACAATTTCATAAACTAATTATACATATGTGTGTATGTGTATATATAATATACACATACACACATATATATGATTGTGTATAATTGTGTGTATGTATATGTATATGTACATACATATATATGCATATCCTACTACTATTGTGGGTTGAATTGTGACCCAAAAAGATACGTTAGATACATTAGGATCTGAACCTTCATGCTAATTAGGTCATACTGTATTAGGGTGGGTCCTAAATCCAATGATTGGTGTCCTTATAAGAAAAGAAAATGTGAAGACACAGAAGAGTCACAAGAAAGCAAGCCAGGTGAGATAGCATAAGAGATTGGAGTTTGACTACCACAAGTCAAGGAAAATCAATGATTGTCAGCAACCACAGGAAGCTAGAAGAACTAAGAAAAGATTATAGAGCCTTCAGAGGAACCATGGCCCTGCTGACACCTTGCTTTTGGACTTCCAGCCTCCAGAAATATGAGAGAATACACTTCTATTGTTTTAAGCCATCCAATTTGTGGTAACTTGTTACAACAACACTAGGAAACCAATATACCTAATTTTCCGACTGCTTCTGTTTGTTTGGTAGAGGCCTGACTAATATAATGTTCTTTTGATGAAAATCCATCTTTGTAATAAAATTACAGGACTCTTTTCTCAAGCTACGTCCATAACTACTTTTTCACAAGTGGAACTACTGAGAAATGTAAGCAGAAAAAAAGTCATGGTCAAATAATCGCAATAAATATTTGAAAAAAAAGTAACACTGGCTTTTTTTTGATACAAAAGATTTTACATATTTATGGGGTACATGTGAGTATTTGTTACATGCATGGAATGTATAAAGATCAGGTCAGAGTATCTGGGTTATCCATCACCTTATGTATTTATCATTTCCATGTGTTGGTAACATTTCAGGTCTCCTCTTCTAGTTACTTTAAAATATACAATACATTGGTGCTAACTATAGTCACTTTACTCTGCTATTGAATATTTGGGCTTATTTCTTGTACCTCTCTGTAAGTTTGTACCCATTAACAGCCTCTCTTTATCCCCTCTCCAATCAACAAGCCCTTCTCAACCTGTGGTATCTATCATTGTATTCTCTACCATCATGATATCAGTTTTAATTTAGCTCTCACATCTGGGTGAGAGTATGCAGCATCTGTCTTTCTGTTCCTGGCTTATTTTACTTAACATAATAACTTCCAGTTCCATTCATGTTGCTACCAATGACATGATTTCATTCTTTTTTATAGCCAAATATTATTGATTTATGCATATATACTACATTTTCTTTATTGATTACTTTGTTGTTGGACACTTAGATTTATTCCACATCTTTGTTATTATGAATAGTGTTGCAATAAACATGTGAGTGCAGGTATTCCTTTCATATACAAATTTATTTTCCTTTGGATAAATACCCAGTAGTGGGATTGGTGGATCACATGGTAGTTCTATTTTTAATTTTTTTAAGAATATCTATACTGTTTTCCATAGCGGTTGTACCATTTTACATTTCCATCGACAGTGTATGAAAGTTCTCTTTTCTCCACATCCTCACCAGCATCTGTTATTTTTTGTCTTTTTAACAATGTCCATTCTGACTGTTGCAAGGTGAACTCTCTCATGGTTTTGGTTTACTTTTTATTGCAGGCCTGCTCAGTCTTTAGTGTGTCATGTCTCTAAAAGGGATCAATAGGGGGCAGTATTTTCCAAAATTATAGAAGCTTTATTCACATTACATTTACATTTACTTCAGGTTTCCAACTTAGCCTGGCACCAATATAACATTTACCCACTTGGAGTTGAAAAGAATGGGCTTTGCTGATAATATTATATTTTATGGCTTTCATTCAATAATATCAGCTGACAATTAAATTTGCTACTTAGCAACATAATATAAAACCATCTATCTCAAAAGCAATATTTAGATTTATATACCATCTCTTTCTACTTAAAAAGTTGCAATAGTTTTTTTTTCCCCAAGATGGCAGATTGGAGGCAATGTTAGCGTAACTCTCCCACTTTGCAGGACAAAATAGTGTATAGAAGTTCACACTGTGAACTTTTTTTCAAAAAGCAATGCGGAAACGTAACCAGAAAACCAAAAGACTCCATAGACCCTTTCAAACAAGCAGGAGGCTGCAGCCTGTGCAATGAGCCAGGTGAAAAACTTTAAGTCCCCAGAGAGTGAGAGAGGGAGAGGCTGCCTCCAAGATACACACCCCCATGGGGGAACCTGAAAATCCAGACCACAGAGAATGGCCTTAACCCTACTCAGTGCCAGAACAGATTTAGGGAGTGGTGAGGAATCTACAAGTAGGAGCAACTGTGTTTAGAGCTTTTCCACACATTTCCAGTTTCCAGCACAGACCAAGGGAAGTCATTCCTTATTATATCTCACAGACTACCTCAAGGAAGTCAGACAACTAGCTCAGGCAGTGATCACACATTGAAAGAAGCTCCCAACTGAATTTTGCAACATAACATCCAGTGGTGATAAACTCTCTTGGTCAAAATTGGGGGTACCAGTGGGAAGTGTGCTGCAGCCAGGAGCACAGGAACCAGGTGCCTGGCTTTTTGGGTGGACTGGGAGGAATGTGGCCTGAAAATTACTGGGGCAGCTTTCAGTTCTGAGGGCAGGCTGCCTGGAACTTAGCTTGCTGCTGCTAGTAGAGAACTGTGGGAGTGAGGTTTGTCTAGCCGAGGGAGTGGGAACTGGGTGGGGCTTACTGCAGCCTGCTACTCCAGACTTTTTGCATGAATTATTCTGTGCAGCATAGGCAGCAATGCTCCTCTCTGGAACATTGCCCAGTGGCCAGAGAACCTCCCTCTGGCCCCTGCAGGGAACACTGCTTGCTGCACATGCAGAGTCACAGCGCAGACCCATGTGACACAGCCCCTACCTGGCTTTTCCCCTCCACCTGCCCTGGTAGCATAACACAAGGGACAGAAACTTTTGGGAGCTTTATGGCTCTGCTTATTGCCTGAGAAACCAGAGTACCTCCCCTGGGCAACATAAGGCAAGCACAAATCCCACTGTTACTACTGCAGCTGGTGCTCTTTTGCAAGTACCACCTCATGACTGGAGGCCAACGGACACTGTCCAGTACAGCATCTCCTGGTAGAATAACACTGTACCCAGGAGGGAGAAAACTGGTGCATGACCTCAGCTATGACCATTGCCTGCACCACAGTGGCTAACCAGGAGGTCCTGAGTCTGTCCACTAATACAACCAGCTCTAATGGAGGTGGCAAGGGAATGATGTAAACTCTGAAATACCTCGGTTATTGATAGCCTTAGTGTGTTGGCTTTCTTGAATGATGGTTATAGTAGTAATACACTATCACATGGACAGACTCAAGATCTCTGAGTTAGCCAGAGCAGTGCATGAAAGGGTGATAACAGAGATCACACTAAGGCTATCTATAAGTAAGGAATCTCACAGAGTATACATCAATCCCCGGCCACCCCTGTCAGAGCTGGTGCTGGTACCTGCTGTTGGAAGACTTGAGGACAGGTCATATAACTGGATCCCTTCATGCTGGTACCCACTGCTGGGAGACTTGAGGGCAGGTCACATCACTGGATCTCTTGCAGACATTCCCCAACACCAGCCTGGAGTGTGACAGTCCCACTGGGTGACTGGACCCAGAAGAGCAAGAGCGCTCACAGTAGTCTGGCTCTCAGGAACTTCTATTCCTAGGGGAAGGGGGAGTGTACCATCTCAAGGGAAGCCACTGTGGCACAAAGGAATCTGGGTGGCAAGTCTTGAATACCAGGTCTTTCCACTCTTGGGAAGTTTCTGTCAACAAAGTCACAGTTGCAGTGATGGGCTCAGCAGGGAAAGTCTGCAGCTCTACCCCAACAGTAAGGCAACCCTGGTCCTCATGAAGGGTTATGGAGAAGGGGGCTTCTTATCTGCCTCATTCACCACTGCAGGCATAGCTGGGGCTTCTCACACAGGCATGCGGTGTGGGTACACCTATAACCAGCCTCTCTGGAGTACTTCAGGGTGATTGCATCCTCACAGGAAGAGCATCTTCCAGGCTCAGCTTGCACAATAGGCAGAATCACAAATCTTCCCTACTTGGAACATCAACATTCCTACAAATGAAAAGAGGTGCCTGTCTAACCTGAATAGCCAGAATACTGAGACAGGAGTATGTCTGGGAAGTGGATAGCTTTCCTGCTGGCCTAGCAGGGCAGCTGAGGTAGCTCCCGCTCTTCCCACTGAGAAGACTTTGCAGCATCTCACCAAGAGCTCCCTCAGAAACCTGTTCAATGCTGAACCTCTGCCCACCATTGGGTATTAAATTGACCCACCTGCTTTAGCCACAACCAGTTCATACCCAAGGACACCTTCTCTACTTCCCTGAAGCCTGAATCATCAACCCAATAAATAAAATACTGGGGAAAAGTAAATAAATAAATAAGTGTACATGATGAGGGAATGGGAGAAGCTTCAAGAGACCTCTGCCATTCTAACCCCATAGGAAAACAGTGAACTTGCTCACACACCAAGCACATTGCTACTACAACCAGCATCTGGGAAAACCATCATTAAAGACTGTCTATAACAAAGGAATTCATACCACAGTCTTCACCCCTAAAAGCATCAAGAAACAAATTAGGCTATAATATACTATAAATATTAAAGTAACATCCTTGAGATGGAAAAAAACTTTTAAGAACACAGTCAAATCAAAAATAAATTCAAGAATAATGGAAGAAACAGTCTACCCAAATGAAAAGGAATCAGTAAAGAAACTCTGGTAAGGTGACAAAATAGAGTTCAATAACACCCCCTCAAAAGATCACACTAGCTTTCCAGCAATGGATCCAAACCAGGATGAAATATTTGGAATATCAGATAAGGAATTCAGAAGGTCAACTCTTAAGTTACTCAAGGAGATACCAGAGAAAGGTGAAAACCAACCTAAAGAAATATAAAAAAATCAGGATATGAATAAAAAATCTTCTAGTGAGAGAGATGTCATAAAGAGAGACCAATCAATCAGAACTTCTGGAAATAAAAGACACACTTAGGGAATTACAGAATTTGGTGGAAAGTTTGAACAATAGACTACAACAAGTAGAAGAATGAATTCAGAGCTAGAAGACCAGGATTTGGATTAACCCAATCAGACAAAAATAAAGAAGAAAACATCAAAAACGAACAGTCTACAAGAAATCTGAGATTATATAGAGCAGTGAAATATAAGAATAATTGATGTTCCTGAGGAAGAGGAGAAAGCAAAAAATATGGAAAACCTATTTGAGGGAATAATTGAAGAAAGCCTCCCTGGCCTTGTTAGGAATTTGATATCCAAATACTAGAAGCTCAAAGAACTCCTGGGAAATTCATTTCAAAAAGATCTTCACCAAGGCATGTAGTCATCAGGTTATCTAAAGTCATCATTAAGGAAATAATTATAAGATCAGTGAGACAAAAGCATCAGGGAATCCATAAACGAAAACCTATCAGACTAACAGTAGACTTTTCAGCAGAAAACTTAACAAGCCAGAAGGGATGTGGGTCCTATCTTTAACCTCCTTAAACAGAATAACTGTCAGCAAAGAATTTTGTATCTAGCAAAACTAAGTTTCATAAATGAAGGAGAAATAAAGCCATTTTAGACAAACAAATGCTGAGGGAATCTGTCACTCCCAAACCAACATTACAAATAATGCTGAAAGAAGTTCTAAATCTTGAAACAAAAGCTCAGTACACACCAAAATAGAAACTCTCGAAAGCATAAAACTCACAGGGGCTATGAAACAATAACACAGTGAAAAAAACTAAGTTTCTAGGTAACAACAAGCATGATGAATGGAATAGTACCTCATATCTCAATATTAACATTGAATGTTAATGGCCTAAATACTCCCCTTAAAAGATACAGAATGGCATAATTAGCAAACAATCACAAACCAAATATCTGTTGTCTTCAAGAGGCCTAACACATAAGGATTCATATAAACTCAAGGGAAAGGGGTGAAAAAAGAGATTTCATGCAGATGAAAACCAAAAGTGAGGAGTAGCCATTCTTATATCAGACAAAACAGACTGTAGAGCAACAACAGTAATAAAGACAAAGGTCACTAAGTAAGGATAAAAAGATGAACCCAACAAGAAGATACTGCAATCCTAAATTTAAACACACTTAACACTGGAGCTCCCAGATTCATAAAACAATTACTACTTGATATGGTTTGGTTCTTTGTTTCCACCAAATCTCATGTCAAATCATAATCCCCAGTTTTGGAGGTAGGGCCTTGGGGGAAGTGACTGGATTATAAGGGTGGTCCTTCATGAATGGCTTAGCACCATCCCCTCGGTGCTATTCTCATCATAGTGAGTAATTGAGTTATAGTGAGTTCTGGTTGTTTAAAAGGGTGAAACCTCCCTTCCTCTCTCTCTTCCTTTTGCTCCAGCCATGCAAGATGTGTCTGCTTTCCCCTCGCCTTCTGCCATGATTGTAAGTTCCCTGAGGCCTCCCTAGAAACAGATGCTGCCATTCTTCCTTTACAGTCTGTGGAATACTGTGCCAATTAAACTTCTTTTTTTTTTAAAATTACCCAGTCTCAGATATTTCTTTATAGCAGTGTGAGAACTGACTAATACACTACTAGACCTAAGAAATATTGAGATAGCAACATAATAAGAGTGGGAGACTTCAATACACCACTGATAGCACTAGACAGGTCATCAAAACATAAAGTCAACAAAGAAACAATGGACTTAAATACTCTAGAACAAATGTACTTAACATATATTTATAGAACATTCTACCCAACAACATAAGAATGCATATTTCTCTCATCAGCAAGTGGAATATTCTCCAAGATAGACCATATAATAGGCCACAAAAAAAGTCCCGCTAAATTTTAAAAAATTGAAATCTTATCAAGTATCTTTGCAGACCACGGTGGAAAAAACTAGAAATCAACTCCAAAAAGAACCCTCAAAACTATACGAATGCATGGAAATTAAATAATCTGCTCCTGAAAGATTTTAAGGTTAACAACAGAATCAAGATGGAAATTTAAAAATTCTTTGAAATGAATGATAATAGTAACAAAAGTTAATAATACCTCTGGGATACAAGAAAAGCAGTGCTAAGATTAAAGTTTACAGTGCTAAATGACTACATCAAAAAGTCTGAAAGAGCACAAATTGACAACCTAATGTTACATGCCAAGGAACTAGAGAAACAAGAACAAATTAAACCCCAAATTAGCAGAAGAAAAGAAATAACAAAAATCAGAACAGCACTAAATGAAATGGAAACAAAAAACACAAAAGATCAATAGAACAAAAAGCTGCTTCTTTGAAAAGATAAACAAAATTGATAGACCATTTAGCTAGATTAACCAAGAAAAAGAAAGAAGATCCAAATAAGCTCAATTAGAAATGAAACTGAAGACATTTACAAGTGACATCACAGAAATATAAAAGATCACTTGAGACTATGATGAACAACTTTATGCTCACAAAGTAGAAAACCTAGAGGAAATGGATAACTTCCTGGAAACATACAATCCTAGATTAAATCAGGAAGAAATAAACCCTGAACAGATCAATAACAAGCAGTGAAATTGAATCAGTAATAAAAATAAATTGACAACAACAAAAAAGCCCAGGGGCAGATAGATGAATTCACAAGTGAATTTTACCAGACATTCAAAGAAGAATTGGTACCAATTCTACTGAAACTATTCCAAAAGATTTAGAAAGAGGGAATCCTCCCTAGGTCATTCTATGAAGTTGGTATCACCCTGATACGAAAACCAGGGAAGGACATAACAAAAAAAAACTACAGACCAGTATCCCTGATAAACATCGATGCAAAAATTCTCAACAAAATACTAGCAAACCAAATCCAAAAGCATAATCAAAAAAATAATAAATCATGATCAAGTGGGTTTCATTCCAGGGATGTATGAATGGTTTATCATACACAAGTCAATAAACATGATACATCACATAAACAGAATTAAAAACAAAACCATATGACTATCTCAATAGATGCAGAAGAAAGCATTTGATAAAATCCAGCATTCTTTCATGATAAAAAAAAAACTCAACAAATGAGGCATAGAATGAACTTACCTTGAAATAATAAAAGCCATTTATGGCAAACCCAAAACCAACATCATACTGAATGGGAGAAAGTTGAAAGCATTTCCCCTGACAATTGGAACAAGACAAGGATTCCCACTTTCACCACTTATATTCAACAGAGTAGTGGAAGTCTTAGTCAGAGCAATCAGGCGAGAAAAATAAATAAAGGGCATCCAAGTTGGAAAGGGCTTTCTAGGTGTACAATCATATCATTGGTACAAACTATCAGGGTTCACTGATGATACAATTGTACACCTAGAAAGCCCTGAAGACTCATCCAAAGCCTCCCATATTTGATAAACAAATTCAGTAAAATCTCAGGTTACAAAATCAATAAAATACAAATACCTAGGAATACACTTAACAAAGGAGGTGAAAGATCTTGACAAGAATTACAAAATGCTGCTGAAAGATATTGTAGAGGACACAAGCAAACGGAAACATGTCTCATGCTCATGGATTGAAAGAATCAATATTGTGGAAGTGACTATACTTCCACAATACTGCCCAAAGCAGTCTTCAGGTTCAGTGCAATTGCTATCAAAATACCAAACATCATTTTTCACAGAATTAGGAAAAAACAGTGTAAAATTCATATGGAACCAAAAAAGATCTCAAATAGCCAAAGCAATCCTAAGCAAATGGAATAAATCTGGAGGAATTATATTACTGGAGTTCAAATTATACTACAAGCCTATAATTACCAAAACAGTATAATGCTGGTGAAAATGGGGACCACATGGACCAATGGAACAGGTACAGAACCTGAAAATAAAGCCAAATACTTACAGCCGGATCTTCAAAAAAGTATACAAAAACATACACTGGGGAGGGGACACCTGTTTTATAAATGGTGCTGGGAAAACTGGCAGGCCACATGTGAAAGAACGAAACTGGGTCCCTGTATCTCACCTTGTACAGGAGTCATATCAAGGTAGATGAAAGACTTGAAACTAAAACCTGAAAACATAAAAATTCTACAAGATAATATTGGAAAAACTCTTCTGGACATTGTCCTAGGCAAAGAATTAATGACTAAGACCCTGGAAGCAAATGAAACAAAAACAAAAATAAATAAATGGGATCTAATTAAACTAAAATGTTTCTTCACAGCAAAGGAGATAATCATCTATGTGAACAGACGACCTGCTGAGTAGAAGGAAATATTTGCGAACTATGCATCCACCAAAGACTAGTACCCAGAATCCACAAGGAACTGAAACAAACCAGCAAGAAAAAAACAAATAATCCCATCAAAAGGTGGGCAGAGGACATGAATAAACATTTCTAAAAAGACAATCTACAAACGGCCAATAAACATGAAGTGATGCTTTACATCACTAAGCATCAGGAAAATGCAAATTAGTACCACAATGGAATACCACCTTACTCCTTCAGGAATGGCCATTATAAAAATGTCAAAAACCAATATATGTTGGCATGGGTGTGGTGAAAGGGGAATGCTTATGGCTTATGCACTGCTGACTGGCATGTACATTAGTACAGCCTCTAGAGAAAACAGTACAGAGATAGCTTAGGCAACTAAAAGTAGATCCGCCATTCAATCCATCAGTCCCACTGCTGGTTATCTATCTGAAGGAAGAGAAATCTTTATATGAGAAAGACACATACACACATATGTTTATAGCAGCACAATTCACAGTTGCAAAGATATGGAACCAATCTAAGAGCCCATCAACCAGTGAGTAGATAAGGAAAATATAGTATATATGCACCATAGAAAACTACTCAGCCATGAAAAGGAACACAATAATGTCTTTTGCAGCAACTTGGATGGAGCTGGGGCCCATTGTTCTAAGTGAAGTAACTCAGGAATGAAAAACCTAATACAATATGTTCTCACTTGTGAGATCTGAGCTATGAAGATGCACATCAAACGAAGTGGTATAATAGATTTGGAGACTTAGAAGGGGAAGGGTGGAAGGCGGGTGAGGAATAAAAAACCACATATTGGGTACAATGTACACTACTCAGGTGATGGATGCACTAAAATCTCATATTTCACCACTATAAAATTCATTCATGTAACCAAAATCTACTTGTACCTCAAAAGCTATTGAAATGTTTTTTAAAAATCAAAAAACTGAAACTTTATTCATGTTAAATATCAGCTCCCCATTTCACCCTCTCCCTATCTCCTGGCAAGTACCATTCTACTCTCTGCTTCTATGAGTTTGACTATTTCATACCCCACACATAAATTAAATCACGCAGTATTTGTCATTCTGTTACTGTCACTTCATTTAGCTTATTGTCCTCAGGGTTCATCTATGTTGTCATACATGGCAAGATTTCCTTTTTTTCTTTTTCCTTTTTTTTTTTTTTTACAGCTGAATAATGTTCCATTGTACTATATGCCACATTTTCTTTATCTATTTATCCTTTGATGGACATTTGTTTCTACACCTTAGCTATTGTAAATGGTAGCATAGTGAACATGGGTGCATGGATATTATTCCCAAATTCAGTTCTTTTGGGTGATTATCCAGAGGTGCAGTTGCTGAAACACATGAAAGTTCTACTTTTAATTTTTGTGAGAAGCATCCATACAGCTACCTATGGAGGCTGCATCATTTTACATTCCTAACAAAAGTGTACTAGGTCTCCAATTTCTCCACATAAACAATGCTTATTATCTTTATTTAAAAGTAAAAACTATCCTAACTGGTGTGAGGTGATATCTAATTGTGCTTTGGACTGGCATCTCCCTGATGATTAATGAAGTTGAGCATCTCTACATATACCTATTGGCCATTTGTGTTTCTTTTTTGAAGGGATGTCTGTTCTGATTATTTGCATATTTCTTAATTGCATTATTTTATTTATTTGCTATTGAGTTGTAAGATTACATTATATATTTTAGATATTTGGATATTTTGGATATTAATCTTTTATTACATATATGGTTGGTGAGTATTTTCTCTCACTCTGTGAGTTGTTTCTTTGCCTTGTTAATTCTCTCCTTTGTGGTGCCAGAAATATTTTTGATTGATATAGTCTCACTTGCCTATCTTTGCTTTTATTGTTTGTATGTTTGATATCAGGTTCTGGACCACTTACATGAAACTTTCTCCCTGTGTTTTTTTCTGGGAATTTTAGTTTCATGTTTTATGTTCAAGTCCTGCTCCATTTTGAGTTGACTTTTGTATGTGGTGTAGGAGGGGGATAGGGGAGTCCAGTTGTATTCTTTCACATGTGAACATCTGATTTTCCCAGCACTATTTGTTGAGGGGACAGTCTTTTTGCCATTGTGTATTCTTGGCACCCCTTGCCAAAGTCCATTGATCATATATGCATGGCAATGTTTCTGGGCTCTCTAGTCTGCTCCATTGGTTTGTATATCTGCCCCTGGTCCAGTACCATACTGTTTTAATTACCTTTTAAATTATTGTAGTTTTGTAATATGTTTTGAGATCAGGAGGTGTGATGCCTCCAACTTTGTTTTTCCTTTTCAAGATTGTTTTGGCTATTTGGTGTCCATCACCATTTCATATAAATTTTAGTATTGTCTATGCTATTTTTGTAAATGCTACTTTGGGATTTTGATGGGGATTGCAATGAATCTTGGGATTGCTTTGAGGGAGTACATTTTAACAATATTAAGTTTTCCAGTCAGTGTCTTTTCATTTAACTGTGTCATCGTTAATTTTCCATTAAAGTTTTACAGTTTTCAGTGTAATAAAACTTTCAATAGTTATATCAACTTGTCAATTTCAGAATTTATTCATTGTTTAATACAATAATTTAACAAATGATACAATATTTTTCATATAAAATAAAATATTTAACAAAATACACTGAAATTGCCTAAGCATGGATTACTACCAAGCAGTTTAGAAATTCAATCTTTGGCAATAGCAGTTAATGAAAGACATAATTTTATTTTATTTTATTTTATTTATTTATTTATTTATTATTATTATTATTATTATACTTTAGGTTTTATGGTACATGTGCGCAATGTGCAGGTTAGTTACATATGTATACATGTGCCATGCTGGTGCGCTGCACCCACCAACTCGTCATCTAGCATTAGGTATATCTCCCAATGCTATCCCTCCCCCCTCCCCCCACCCCACAACAGTCCCCGAAGTGTGATGTTCCCCTTCCTGTGTCCATGTGTTCTCATTGTTCAATTCCCACCTATGAGTGAGAATATGCGGTGTTTGGTTTTTTGTTCTTGCGATAGTTTACTGAGGATGATTTCCAATTTTAAAGCAAGGTGTTCCTTATGTACTTTATCTTCTTAAACTTCAGTTGGAAACTATATATCTAACAACTCAGTTTTCATTAGAAAGTTGGCTATAAATTCTCTCTGGCCATTGTGTGGGAGTTAAACCCTGGGCTATGTCACTACAGTGTTATTTGCATAGCAGTTACTGAACTGAGTTTCCAAGCTGTGTTCTGTAGAATTACAAAAGTTTCAGGGTGGGCAGGATAGGGTGAAGTTGAGTGTAAAGCAGGAGAGTGTGAGCATCTTATCCTACTCCCCCTGCTACCAGTAACGACGAGAGTCCCTCTCTTCTCTTTTTAATATATTAGAATCCTGGGTAAGATTCCAGTGGAAAATACACTGTTACAGCTTAAAGAAAAAAGTACCAAGCTGCTCAGTTCTTCCTTCTCACTACTTTTCTATACCTTATAAGAATAATGGCACTGTTCATATTTTCAGCAGTCACTTTTCTCTTTCTTTCCCATAGTTTCTCTTATACTCCATTGAGTTTTCTAATTTTGAACTTTGAATCCTGTGTCTTGCCTCCTTCGTGCCCAGTTGAGAAGGAATATAAATAAAGGAAATACACTACATTTCCCTATGAGATGTCCCCCTAACTCTGTGACTCTACTTTCGTAATCATCAGGATTTCCCTGAAAACTTGAGTATCTAAATAAACAGAAAGAAAATGAAACCAATATTTATGAAATTGTCTACTCTATGATTTTACACAGTATTTATTCTCACCATGTGAGATACTTCATATGCATTCTCCCTTTTACATACACTACTTTACTCCCCCTTCCAGTAGGTGTACTAAAATAGCTAATGCCTTTTTTTTTTTGCTTCTTGGAATGTGGAAAATAACTGTGTCCCTGACTAAATTAATTGAGTAACACTCTAAGGTATTTCATTCACATATAGGCTGGTCTAAGATATGTGAAGGTTACCCCAAGCAAGTGACTTTCAGGATAAGATCTGAAGGATGAAGATGCATTAACTAAGAGAAGGAGAAAGCAGGAAGAACAATCCAGGAAGAAGGAGCAACATTTCAAAGGCTCTGAATCAGGCAGGAAGCAAACAAAGCCAGTGATGCCGGAGGGAGCCGAACAAAGGAGAGAATGGAACAAGGTGTGACTGAAGAATTAGGCTGAGGCCACACCATATAGAACACTGTAGGCTGTGATAATGATTTTAGTTTCTGTTTTAAAAGGAATATGAATCAATTGAAGGGTTATATGCTAAGGGGAGAGGGAAGTGGAAAGTGAGGTATGACGATCAGATTTTTTTTGAACTGACCATTCTGGCTGTGATGGTGTTTTGATTGGATGAAGACAAGGGTGGATGTGGGGAGACCAGTGAGGACAGAATTTCAGTCGCCTAGGCAAAAGATGATGGTGACATGGAATAAGTATTAAATACTCTGACTTCCCATCTCATTCTTCCATGCAAAAGCAGTTACCTCCAAATGTGTGCTGATTTATTCTCCATTCCCTGCTCTGCCCTGCTTAGATCCACTTTGTGCTTTTTTCTGCCCATCATGTGTTCTTGAGATGGACCCTTGCTGGATGTCTTCTTGGTGGATTTTAGCCCATAGGAGGTATCAATGGGACATTTGTGGGTGGAAAGAGAGACAGAAGTTAGAGTAGCATTTCTCTTCAACTCACTTCTTGCTTCTGTACTGCTTCTCCAGAGGTAGTTGCATTCCTCTACACTTACAAGTCCTGCTAGCTGGCCTTCTCTCCAGGAATCCAGCTGTTATTGATCTCTGGAAACACACTTCCTTCTCTTCACCTCTTCAGAGCTACAGATAATTATGGCTTCCTTCTGCTGTTAGTCTCTGGATAGTCAGCATCCACTGTTGGTTCCTCTAATCTTTCTCCAACTCTGTAAGAGGTCTCTTCACTAATGTCCTTTCATTTGAACCACCTAAGGTGAAAGTTATTTTCTGCTAGAACCATGGTTTTACAAAGTACATTTAAAATAATTATTTTGGGAAGACAAACTTAAAATACTGAGGAAGGGAAACAGACCATACCGATAGAATGCCAAATGTCCATATAAAAAGTGAAAACCTAAATTGTTCTAAACTAACTTGAAGTAAATCCGTACCCTTCGAAGGTGAAATTTGGTCGAACAATAGCCTTAGACAGTGCATATCAGGAATAGAATACGGGACTGCCTAAGTTCATAAGAATATTTAGATGAATAGAAACATCTGTAGACAACACACCTAGTTTAGTCCAATTCTCATTCATTGCTGTACATATTTTGGCCATGTAAGTGGAATGAGTTAACTTTGATCAACTATTTCTTCCGTTTGACATATCCTCAGGCTACTGAAGGGAAATCTAGTCTTTTTTTTAGTTTGTGCAGGATAATGGTGAGTGGATGAGAAAGTAGCTTCTAATACAAGCAATGGTATAACATTAGAAACATAATGACCCTAGGTCAGCCTTACAGACACAGAGGAATAAATAAACCATTTGTAGGAGTACAAGAGGAAAACCATGTTAAAGATCTCAGAATTCAATTTCTATATGCATTCCATTTACATTAGTCAGTCCCCTCTTAAATGGGTATATTCCTTTTCTAATTCAATGTATATCTATTCTTTTGGCACACACATTCCCAAATACCATACTAGTTTCTTCGAAGAACTTATCAATGATCCAAAGAAAGACATAAAATGTTGATGAGAAAAATGCACTGCCTAAGTAATATATGCTCTATATTTGGCTGTTCCTTTTGCTTGCCAATAAGTATACTACATCTCAACAATAAACATAGAACAGTAGACTGAAGTACTGAAAACAGGTTAGTTGATACATGCCATTCTTAGCTTAAACTTTAAGACAAAATTCTTACATTCCATTATAAAGTGATAGTAAAGAAAGAATGTAACATTTGCAAAAGACCTTAGTTTCCATTTCACTACCAGTTGCCTATACTTTTTCAGGAGACCCCATTTTATGCAGAAGAAACTTCTAGGGTCTTCAGAATCACTATTGAGTACTCAAGGACAATACACTCTTGCAATGTCCTTAACAATTTTACACCTCAGAAAAAAAAAGTAACTTTTAAAAATGGAATCCAACTTCTTTTCAAGGCTCAGTACAAATCACAAAGCCATTGTTAAGGGCTATTATTCTCCCATGTGACAAAAAAAAATTATATATACTTATCCTTCAGTTTTATGGAAGAAAATAAAAAGGCAACTATTAAGACGAGCTTTCTAAGAATGTATAAATGCCATCCAATACACATGAACATTTGCTAAGGCCTATCCTTACTCACCAGCTCAAAATTGCCACTGTGCTATCTGGAGAAAATTTATCTCTTTGGGAGATTTGTTCATTTGAACTTGCAGCATAGGAGCTTGAATATGCTAAACAGAGGCTTTGCTTTGTTTTTATCCATTTTTTGGTCATAGTGAAAGCCCTTTATCTGCACACACAAAGCCATGTTCCATGAGCAGAGGCTCCTAGAAATACCTGTTATCCCAAGGAAAGATGTACATACAATTTAAAATGGAATTCTAATGCACTTCAAGTCTTTGAGTTGAGATATGAGCATATTGCAAATGGGATAATTTAGTTAAGTCAGTTATTTGGCCACAAGCTGAAACCACTAGCCCAGGCAAATAACTGTCAGTAATATGTTGGTCAGAACTGGAGCCAAGTGTGTTGAATGCATTCTCATCTACAACACATACACTGAGAGGTTTTCAGTTGTGTCTTATAAAAACAAACATGGAACTACTTGTTCTAAAAGAGGAATTTTTAATTTTTGAAGTCCACTGAATTTCTTAGGTTGTATTTTGTGTGAAATGAAGAATGGAATATCCTATGTAAGTGAGAAAAAGAACCTTTGGCTCATTAACTCTAATTCTTGGAAGAAGTAAGGTGCTATGGGGCTAGTCCTAGAGGGAATGGGTTAGGGATTACTATAGCAGAAAAGTATAGCATACAGTTTTTAAAAAGATATAATGAAGACAAAAAAAGGCATTTCTTAAAAGAAGTTACACAAGCAGCCACCAAACAGAAGATAAATGCTCAGCATCATTAATCATCAGAGAAATGCAAATTAAAACTACAATGAAATATTATCTTACACTGGTCATAATGACTATTTTTAAAAATTCAAATAACAACAGTTGTTGGCATGGATGCAGAGAAAAGGGAAAGCTAATACACACTTGGAGGGAATGTAAATTAGTTCAGCCTCTGTGGAAAATTGTATGGAGATTTCTCAAAGAATGAAAAATTAGGTCTACCATTTGATCTAGCAATTCTACTATGGGTTATCTATCCAAAGGGAAATAAATCACTATATAAAAATACACCTGCATTCATATGTTTATCACAGCAGTATTCACAATAGCAATGTCATGAAATCACCCTAAGTGTCCATCAGCAGTTGGTTAGATAAAGAAAATGTGGTATATGTACACCATGGAATGCTCTGCAGCCATTTTCATAAAATGTTATGAAGTCACGCCCTTTGAAGCAACATGGATGGAGCTTGAAGCCATTATCCTAAGTGAAATAACTCAGAAACAGAAAATCAAATACTACTTATTCTCATTTATAAGTGGGAGGTAAACAATGGGTACAAATGAACACAAAGATGGAAATAACAGACACTTCATACTCCAAAAATGAGGAGGTTAAGAGGGGGCAAGGGCTGAAAAATTACCTATTAGTTACAATGTTCACTGCTTGGGTGATAATACATTAGAGGCCCAAACCCCATCATTATACAAAATACACATGTAACAAACCTGCACATGTACCTCCTGAATCTAAAACATAAAAAATTGTATAAATAAAAGATTATAACAACCAACATGACCTAACAAATATTTATTGAACTGTATATACCAAAACTGAAATAAACATATCAAGCCATAAAATATGTTCCACTATATTTATATTTATATTTTTTATTTTATCTATATATTCTTGTTTAATTGACACATTATAAGTATATATATATGTATAGAGTTCAGTTTGCTGTTTCAATACATGTAAACGTGGATCAAATCAGGGTAGTAACTATATCTATCACCTCATATGTTTATCATTTCTTTGTGGTGAGAATATTCAAAGACCTTTCTTCTAGTTAGTTTGACATATACAATACCTTTTTGTTAACCATAGTCAGGATTCTGTGCAATCGACATCAGAGCTTATTCCTCCTACTTAAATGGTATATTTGTACCCATTACCAACCTCTACCCATCTTTTCCTTTACCATTCCCTCCCTAGTCTCTGGTAACAAATGTTCTATTCTCTGCTTCTATGAGATCAACATTTTAAAAATATGTTTGTAAGTGAGATCATGTGATATTTGGCTTTCTGTGCCTGGCTCATTTCACCTAACATAATGGCCTCCAGTTTCATATCTATTGCCACAAATGACAGGATTTCATTCTATTTTACAGCTGAATAGTATTCAATTGTATATATATACCACATGCTCTTTATCCATTCATCCATTGTTGGACAATTCATTGATTCCCTGCCTTGGCTATTCTGAATAGTGCTGCAGTAAATATGGAGGTGCAGGAATCTTTTTGACATACTGATTTTTATTTACTTGGAGCCTGGAGACTGGCCACCATGCCCACCACATCCTGAACCCATGCACACCAAAAGGGGGCCTGAAGACAGGCACATACAGTCAGGCATCTCCCCCTAGTGCCCAAGTATGCTGCCTGTGGGCTTGTCCACCACCACTGACACCTATAAACTCCTCTCCCTGGGGCATGAGAATGTGCCCATCCAGCCTGTCACCACCACCACCACCACTGGCACCCACGCAAACATGCCACCTAGGGGTCTGGAAACTGGCCTGCCCAGCCAGTCACAGCCACTGCTAACACCAGCACAAGCCACTCGGGATGCTGAGAGTTGTTCTACCACAGTTACTGCCATTGCCCAAACAATGTATTCTTACTAGGGGCTCAAGGACCCACCTACATACCCAGTCCACTACTGCCACTGCTGGCATTCAAGTAAGCCACTTGGAAGACCAATAATTGGCCTTCCAGGTCCTGCTAACACCAAGGCCTACATATAACACCCAGGGGCCAAAGAACAGGCACATTTGGCCTGCCATTGCCACCACTGGGGCCCAAGGACTTGTTAATCTGGCATCGTCATCCCCAGCAAAGCATCAACACAGCCTCCACTAACAACAGCAGCCTAAGCCACTGAGAAAACCACAGATACCCACTGTTTTTCTTAACAATGAAATAAATTATACAGAGACTGCCCTACTGCATACACCAAAAATCAAAAATAAAGTGCCCTGTGCAACCAAAACCATAGATACATCTTTATAAAAATCTTTCTCCTACAAAAGCCAATCCAAAACATTAAAAGTGACTGTTATACCAGATATACAAATATCAATGTAAGGTCACAAAAAACATGAACAAGCAAGGAAATACAACACATCCAAAGGAACACAATATTTGCCCAGCAACAAGTTCCAAGGAAAAAGAAATTTGTGAAAAGCCTAAAATATGTATTCAAAATAATGATATCAAAGAAGCTCAGGGAGATATGAGAGAACAAAGATGAATAGTACAAAAAAATCAGAAAACCAATCAGGATACTAATGAGAAATTTATCAAAGAGATACAAATCCTAAACAAGACACACACAAAAATCCTAAAACTGAAGTATTCAATGAATAAAATAAATAATAAAATTGAGAACTTCAACTATAGACTAGATCAAGTAGAAGAAACAATTTCAGAACCTGAAACACAGGTTTTTTTCCAAATAATCCAGTCAGATTAAAAAATAAATAATAAAAAAAATGAAGAAAGCCTATGTGGCATATAGGACACCATAAAATGACAAGTTGTGCAAATTTTGGGTGTTGTAGAAGCTGAAAAGAAGGCAGAGGCATTGAAAGCCTATTTAACAAATTAATAGCTAAAAACATGTCAACTATATAAAGAGTTTTAGACATGGGAATGCTGGAAACTCAGAGATCCGCAAACATAGACAACTCCAAAATGTCTTCTGCATGAATATCTCCTATATGGCATATTACAGTCAAACTGTGAAAAGTCAAAGACAAAGAGATAATTCTAAAAAATAGCAAGACAAAAGCATCTAGTCACATAAACGGGAATCCCTATCAGACTAATGCAGATTTCCCAAAAGAAACCTTAAAGGCCAGGACAGAATGAGATGATATATTCGAAGTGGTTAAAAAAACAAAAAACCTGTTAGCCAAGAATACTACATGCAGCAAAATTATCCTTTATAAATGAAAGAAAAATAAAATCTTTCCCATTCAAGAAAAATGGAGGAAATTAATCACCACTGAACTTGCCCTACAAGAAATACTTAAAGGAATCCTACACCTGGAAGTGAAAGGATCATATCTGCTATCATAAAAATACATTAAAGTTTAGAACTTATAAAAATTTAAAGCATGTAAATGAGGAAAAGGAAGGACACAAATGTTACCACTACCATTGCAGAAACCACTAAACCGCAACAATAAACAATCAGAGACAAAGAAAGGAACAAAGAATATACTAAAAAACAGAAAATAATTAACAAATGACAAGAAAAAGTCTGCACCAATCAGTAATAACCTTGAATGTTAACAGATTAAATTTTCCACGTCAAAGGTATAGAACAGCTGAATGGATAAAAAATGGACCAGCTACACCCTGCCTACAAGAAATTCACTTCACCTGTAAGGACACAGATATAGTTTGGATATTATCCCCTCTACATCTCATGTTGAACTGTAATCCTTAATGTTGAAGGTGGGGACCGGTGGGAGGTGTTTGGATCATGAAGGAATATTTGTCATGGCTTGGTGCTGTCCTTGTGATAGTGAGTGAGTTCTCACTATCTCTCTCACTGTGAAAAAGTATATGGCACCTCCCCACGCACCCTTTTGTGCCCACTCCTGCTATGTGACATATGCTGCCCCTTCACCTTCTGCCATGATTGTAAGCTGCCTGAGGCCTCACCAGAAGCAGATGCCGGTGCTATGCTTCCTGTATAGACTGTAGAACCATGACTCAATTAAGCTTCTTTTCTTATAAATTATCCAGTCTGAGGTATGTTTTTATAGCAACAAAAGATGGCCTAATACAGACACATATAGTTTGAAAGTGAAGGAAGGGAAAAAACATTTTCTAAGCAAGTGGAAACCAAAGGGAGCAAAGGCAGCTGTACTTACATTAGATAAAATAGACATTAAGTCAAAAAGGTAAAAAAAAAAATTAAGATCATTATATAATAATAAAAAAGATGAATTATGCAAGAGGATATAACAATTCTAAATATATATGCAATCAACATTGAACCACTCAGATATATAAAGCACACATCAGTAGTTCTAAAGGGAGAGATAGACTCCACTATAATAACAGTTGGGGACTTCAGCAACTCACTCAGCATTAGAGAAATTATCTAGACAGAAACTCGACAAGGAAACATTACATTTAAATGGAACTTTAAATCAAATGAATGTAACAGACATTTGCAGAATAATTTATTCAACCACTACACAACACATCTTCATCTTAACAGTACATGGAATATTCTCCAGGAAAGATCATATACTAAGCCACAAAATAAGTTTCAACAAATTTTAAAAACTCAAAATTATATAAAATATCTTCTCAGGTCACAATGGATTAACAAAACTAAAAATCAATATCAAGAGGAACTTCGAAAACTAAACAAATACATAAAAATCAAACAATATGCTCGTGAATGACCATTGGATCAAGAAAGAAATTAAAGTGGAAATCAAAAAATTTCTTGAAACAAATGAAAATGAAAACACAAGATATGAAAACCTATGGAGTATAGCAAAAGCAGTGTTAATACAAAAGTTTGTAAGCAATACAAAACACCTTCAAGAACAAATCAAAGTCAAAATTAGTAGAAGGAAAGAATAATAACGATTAGAGCAGAAATAAAAAAATAGAGACTAAGAAATACAAAAGTTCAATGAAACAAAAACATGGCTTTTTGAAATGATAGAAAAATCAATTAAACATTCATTAGACTAACCAACAAATACAGAGCAAATACTCAAATGAACAAAATAAGATATTAAAAAGGAGGCATTAAAAGCAATATAATAGTGTTATTAGTCAGGATTCTCTCGAGGGACAGAACTGATAGGATATATACATATATGAAAAGGAGTTTATTAAGGATAATTGACTCACAAGATCACAAGGTGAACTCCCATGATAGAACATCTGCAAGCTGAAGAGACAGGAAGCCAGTAGTGGCTCAGTCCAAGTCCCAAAACCTCAAAAGTAGGGAAGCTGACAGTGCAGCCTTCAGTCTGTGGCTGAAGGCCTGAGAGCCCCTGGCAAACCACAGTTGTAAGTCCAAGAGTCAGAAAGCCGAAAAACCTGATGTTTGAGGGCAGGATGCATCCAGCACGGGAGAAAGATGAAGGCTGGAAGACTCAGCAAGTCAGCTTCTTCTGCCCTGCTTCTGCCTCCTTTTTCTAGTTGCATTGCAATGGTGCCCACCCACATTGTGGGTGGGACTTCGTGAGGGTGGGTTTTCCTCTCCAAGTCCACTGACTTAAATGTTAATCTCTTCTGGCAACACCCAGAAACAATACTTTGCATCCTTCAATCCAATCAAGTTGACACTTAATACTAAGCATCACACACAGAAACACAAAAGATCATCAGAGACTATCATGAACAACTGTACACTAACAAACTGGAAAACCTAGATAAAATGAATAAATTACTGAACACATAAAATCTAATCAAGATTGAACCCGGAAAAAAAAAGTAGAAAACCTGAACAGACCAGTAATGAATAATGAGACTGAATCAGGAATTCAAAAACATCCCCCAACAATGAAAAGCCCAGGAATGTGTGGCTTCACTGTCAAATTCTAACAAACTCATACAGAAGAGCTAACACCAGTTTTCCTCAAACTATTCCAAAAAAGGAAGAGCAATGAATTCTTCCTAATTCAGTCTAAGAGGCTACCTGAACCCTGATACCAAAATCAGACAAAGAAACAACAGATAAAACTAAGGGTTAATATCCTTGATGAACATAGTTGCAAAAATACTCAACAAAATACTAAAGAAAACCCAACTGAACAGCACATCAGAAAGATCATTTACTGTTATCGAGTGGGATTCATTCTAGGAATGCAAGGATGGCTTAACATACAGAAATTGATAATTGTGATAGATCATATCAATGTAATGATATAATGCATGTCAATGTAATGAACAAGACAAACCATAAAATCATATAAATAGATGCAGAAAAAGAATTTAATGAAATTTAATATCCCTTCATGAAGAAACCTCTAAACAAACTAGGCATAGAAGGAACATGCCTCAACATAAGAAAGTCCATTGATATAGTTTAAGTGTTTGTCCTCTCCAAATCTCATGTTGAAATGTGATCCCTAATGTTGAAGGTGGAGCCTAGTGGGAAGTGTTTGGGACTTGGGTAGGGATCCTTCATGAATGGCTTGATACCCTTCTTGTGGTAATAAGTTCTCACTCTATTAGTTCATGCAAAAGCTAGTTGTTTAAAGGAGCTTGGCATCTCTCTTATCCCCTCTCTTGCCATGTGACATTCTGCTTCCCTTCACCTTCTGCCATGATTGTAAACTTCCTGAGGCCCTCACCAGAAGCAGGTGCTAGCACCATGCTTCCTGTACAGCCTGCATATCCATGAGCCAAATAAACCTCTTTTCTTTATAAATTATCCAGCCTCAGGTCTTTCTTTATAGCAATGCAAAAGTGATTAACACAGAAAATTGGTACTAAGAAATGGGGCATTGCTATAAAAATACCCAAAAATGTGGAAACAGCTTTGGGACTGGGCAATGGCAAAAGTTGGAAGAGTTTGGAGGTCTCAGAGGAAGACAGGATGATGAGGGGAAGTTTGAAACTTCTTAGAGACTGGTTAAGTGTTTATGACCACAGCGCCAATAGAAATATGGACAACAAAAGCCAGGCTGACAAGGTCTCATATGGAAATGATCTTATTGGGCACTGGAGCAAAGGTCACCTTTGTTACGGCTTAGCAAAGAACTTTGCTGCATTGTGCTCATGTCCCAGGGCTTGGTAGAAGGTTGAACTTAAAAGTGATCACTTAGGGTCTCACTAAGTCAGAGGAAAATTAATAAGCAGAGAAGCATTCAAGAGTTGGAATGGCTGCTTTTAACAACCTATGATCAGATACAGGAGCAAAGGAACGACTTAAAGTTGTATATTAGTCTGTTCTCACACTGCTATAAAGAACTACCTGAGACTGGGTGATTTATAAAAAAATAAAAAAATAAAAAAAAAATAAGAAGTTTAATTGACTCATGGTTCCACAGGCTATACAGGAAGCACGGCTGGGGAGGCCTCAGGAAACCCTCAATCATGGCAGAAGAAGAAGCAGGAATGTCTTACATGATCAGAGAAGGAGGAAGAGGGCAAAGCAGGAGGTGTTACACACTTTTAAACAACCAGATGTTGTGAGATCTCACTATCACGAGAACAGCAAGGGGGAAATCCACCCCCATGATCCAATCTCCTCCCACCAAGCCATTCCACCAGCACTGGGGATTACAATTCGACTTGAGATTTAGGTAGGGACACAAATCCAAACCATATCAAGTTGGAACTTATATTTAAAAAGGAATCAGAGTGTAAAAATTGAGAAAATTTGCATGCTGGCCACGGGTAGAGAAGGAAAGATCATTTTCAGGAAAGGAATTCTAGAGGCTTGTGTAGCAACCACTTATTAGACAGACTAACATTAGAGAGACTAACATGAGTAAATGGGAGCCAAGTACTAATATCTAAGACAAAGTGGAAAAGCCCTCAAAAACATTTTAGAAATCTTTCAGGCTTCTCCTCCCATCAGAGGTTCAGAGGCCTTGTAGGAAAGAATGGTTTTGAAGGTGAGGCCCCAGGATGCCACTGCCCTGGGCCACCTCTGGAGGTTGCTCCCTGCATCCCTGCTGCTCCAGCTCTAGCTATGGCTCAAGGGGCCCCAGGTACAGATCAGGCTGCTGTTTTGGAGGGTGCAACCCATCGTCCTTGTCAGTTTCCACATAGTGGTAAGTCTGCAGGTGCAGAGAATGCAAGAGTGAAGGAGGTTTGGCAGCTTCCACATGGATTTCAGAGTATGTATGGGAAAGCCTGGGTGCTCAGGCAGAAGCCTGCTACATTAGCAGAGCCCTTGCAGAGAGGCTGTACTAGGATAGCGCAAGGGGGAAATGTGGGCTTGGGGCCCCCACATGGAGTCACCACTGGGGCACTGCCTAATGGAGCAGTGAAAGAGGGGTTGCTGCCCTCCAGACCCAAAAATAGTAGAGTCAGTGGCAGCATGCACCCTCAGTCTGGAAAAGCTGCAGGCACTCAACTCTGGCCCATCAAAGCAGCCATGAGGGATGCACCCTGCAAATCCACAGGGGTGGCGATGCCTAAGGCCTTGAAAACACACACTTTGTACCACTGCCCTGGATGAAGAACATGGAGTCAAGAATTATTTTGGAGGTTTAAGGTTTAATTACTGCCCTGCTGGGTTTCAGACTTATGTCTGGCCTGTAGCCCCTTTCTTTCAGGTTATTTCTTCAGCAAAATAAGATGGGAATGGGAACTTATCAAAATTCCTAAAACTTTACAAAACGCCAGTAATTCAAAATGAAATATCTGCTTTTTCCATCTCCTCTCTTGAAACAACATGGTTGTGTATGCAAGTAAGTAATTAAAATAAGTTGCTACCCAGATCATTGAGTGTGTCATACTATTAACATAAGGCAAGAAATTAAGGAGAAAAGAATTAGTTCTGATGAGCAAGTTGTATAAACTCATGTGTTGGACTGCCCCAACTCAGGTCCCAGTTTAGTCATTTCGTAGCTGTGTGACTTTAGGCAAGTTACTTCATTATGTCTCAATTTCCTCATTTGTAAAACAAGGAAAAGTGAGAGAGAGGATTAAATGATAGAATTTATGTAAAGCACTTACTACAGTGCCTGGCACACAGTATAAATGCAATAAATGGTAGACATTACTATTATTATTTCCTGCAGGAGACATCTCACCATAAGCCAATAATTACTGATGTCATAAGAGTTTTTATGACTCTTGCCACTCTTTTGGCCCATGGCTGTTCACATTGAGGCTTAACTTGGAAAGGGAGGCCCATTTTAACTCTGCAATTTGACCTTCCCTGGTGTTAGCCCAATGACAGTGATGGCATTTTATACTTATGGAATAGCTATTTGTGTCAGTTTCTGTCTTCTTGATAGATTCCAACTGCTGCTTGGAACATATGTTGTTGTGGGTATTAGAACAGGAAACCCGCAAGATTTATTTTGATACAAAGGTTAGGGAGCAGTGTGACTTTTTATTTGGCAATATAGTAATATTTTACCTTCACATTTTTACTTCTCTTATTGCCATAATATGTGAATAGTTCCATATAGATATAATGGAGTAGGGAAATAATTGTATAAATAGCTCTAAATCAAATCAACACATATTTACAAAACCTGTACTATACTAGGTGCTGTTGAGAATACATATGTGTATAAGACATGGCCCTTTCCCCTAGGGAACTGATGATCTGGTTAAAGAGAGAATAAATATATGTATGCATAGAAACATTATGTAACAAATACTGAAGTCTCAGTGTCAGTTGCAAAAATATAAACCATTCTAGCACAGAGGGAACACTTTTATCAGCCCTTAATGGAACTATGTGGCTAGAGGAGAGAAGGGGAAGTAATATTCAAGTACAGAGATATATGAGAATATACATATGAGCAAATAGGAAGTATAAGTTTAGCTGGATCTGGGATTTTCTTTGGGAGATATCTGGAATCTAAATCACAAATAGGTCTTAAGGGTAAGATTGTGAAGAACTTTGCAAGTCACAATAAGGAATGTAAATTTTGTTTCTACAATTGAAAGCCACTGAAGGCTTTGCAGAAAAAGATGAATAGGAGGAAAGTGAAAATTTAAGGAAAAAATGACTGGAACTGTATTTGTAGGAAGAAAAGGCAAGAATCAGGCTCACCAGTGTGGACATTATAAAAGGAATCTGAAGCCAATCGATGAGAAGAAGAACAACAAGGTTGCAATGGAAGAATTAATAAGACGTCCTGACTGACTGGATGAGGGTGCCAAAGAAAAATATAAGACAAAATTCCTGATTATTTTCGAAGCTTGGAAACTCTTAAGAAGTTGCAAACAACTGTAGGAGTTAGAAAGTTTGAGCTGTTTTCAGTTTGTTTTGTTTATGAGTTTTCTCTTGTTTTTTGGAGGTCAAAAGTTGAGTCGAAGTTATATTAGTTAGAGGCAATAATGTGGAAGTAGATAGAGCTCATGAAAAAGTAGAACTTAGAATTTGGAGAGTTATCCTTAAGCGTAAGTATAATGGAACTAAGCAAGGAAGAAGAGTCTACAGATGAAGACCAAACCTTGAGTAGTATCCACATCTTAAAGAAGCTGGCAGAGGAGAGAGCCATTGTCAGTTATCTTCTGTGGGTTAAAAAATGTGGGTTAAGAATATTCTCAGCCAATTTACCATTTCTTCCTGATTACCATGAAGCCCAAAATTCATTTGGTGCAAAAACAGAATACTTGACCAAATACATCCCCCTCTTTCCTAATGATTTCAGATTTCTTTTTTAGTTTTATTTTATTCCCCCTTCTTTTACTTGTGCCTCTATATTTTAAGTCGATACAAACCTTTTGTGATGATAGGCAGGATATAAATAACAGACGAAGAAAGATAGATGTCATAAAACCATGAGACGAGACAATTCAAAGAAGGTGGATTTATCTAATAGTTTCAAATGCTGTAGGAATACAGAGTAAGCACTGAAAGGCAGCCTTGTAGTTGGCAATTAGGAAACCGTGTGACTTCAGCAATCAATAAAATGTCGGAAAAATTTACGGTTGGGATGGCATTGCCAAAGGAGAAGGGCAAAGCTTGTGCTAGGGAATAAAAAATGGGAATGAAACATTATACAAAATACCACAAATAAAAATATTTTGAGATTTCTGCCTTAAAAATCAGGTTTTTATAACATCAAATACTCTCATTATCTTCCAGTACCATGAAGCAGGTATCTGGCTCCCTAGCTGCATTTGTGGCAAGGTATCCTATGAGGAAAGATTGAGAAGTGGAGACACAGGAGGATAACCAACCTTTTCTATCTGCTGCATATGTTCTCAAGATAGGCCAAACAGGAAAGCTGGCAGTCACATACAGGGAAGGCGCAAATGCACCAGTGGAAGCCTATCTAGAGGGAACGTGCATAGTTCTTCCAAACACTACTGACAGCAGCTTAACTGGAAACAGAGAATGGTATTAAAAACACAGGACTATACACGATAAATTGAACAACAAACCTTATTTTGTTTGTGCTTCAGTAATAATCATCAAACTTTTGATTATTTGTCCTTGGAATATCTGCATTTGTCAATTATTTCTTCCCAAGGACCTGTTCCAGTTTATCCTTTTCTTGAGTCCTCCCCTGATAGTGATAACAATGACTCCCAACAACTCTATGATGATCACTGCCAACAATAATAATATTTATTGAGTACCTACTGTGTGCCAGATACCCTCAAAGTCACGACCTTTTTTCAATTTTCATAACAAGCTCTTGAGGTTAGTACTATTTTTTCAATCCTGATGATAGAAATAGTGACATTCAGATGGGTGAACCACTTCAGAGCACAGCCACATTTACAACCCAGTTCTGTCTCTGACTTAAATCTGTTGTATCACAATGAATCTCTTCTTCCAGAAGTCCTACAGTAAAACAGCTAGGTTTACACTGGCAATTGATTGTGTCTATCTCGTTCACTGTTGTGCTCTGAGTACAGAATCTAGTTTAACTGAGGTTTACTCTTTCAAGTGTGTTTCTTTTCCTTAACTCAATTGTAAGTTTTGCATTTCTTAAATCCCCTTCCCTTATTTATTTTAAAGACATTATCCTCTGAATTGTTTATACTCTTCCCCATATTTCTGTAGTTCATACTCCCCCATTCATCTCTATACCCACATGAACATATCTTTTCTATACATACACCTCTGCCATTCTGCACTCTGATATATACTTCACGTCCCTGAGATTACTTCACTTATGCATTTTCAGTGTCCTGAAGACCCTTTGATCCTGAGATTCATCTCCTCTGTTTCCCTGGGTAAGCTAGTGTGATACCTTCATGGATTCTTCTCCTTTTGCCTGCCCTTAAAGTATTCATTTTCCAGGGTTTTATCTTGTTCTCACTACACCCTTTCTTGGGGCAGATTATTTTCTCTCACGGAGTCAGTGGCCATAATAAGCTGATGTCTCTCAAATCTACAGGTCTGGCATCAATAACTTACCTTTAGCTCCAAATTCTATTTGCCAAATCATTACTAGAAATTTCAACTTGTACATCTTGCAAGACTTCCAAGTAAATATATTAGAAACTGAATTCATTAGCTTCCTCTAACATACTTGATCTGTTTCCTAGTTTTTCTAGTTCAGTGGATAAATTAATATCAACCCATTTGGCCAGGCCCAAATCTCACCTTCTCACTTCAATAAGATCTGGAACCTGCCTTCTTTCTGGCGTTATTGTTCTCTGATTACTCAGTACCACTTGATATTTATGTATTCATCCATAGAAGCATTTATCTATTCAACAAGTATGAACCGAATGCCTATTATATACCAGGCACTGCATCCAAATTGTATTACATTTTCCACCTTTTGATGCCTTTGTACATGCTTCATTTTATACCTGAAGTGCCCTTCAAGATGTAGAGAAACGGAGAATAGTGATTCTATTTCAAAAATATGGAGGTTTTGAAGAGAGTCGGTTTAGAAGTGAGTTCAAGTGATACCTTCCATTTGGAATACAATGAATTTGATGTCTGATTGAAATATCTTAAGAGGTGATATCCTGCTGCTACTAAATGACTCAGTTTTTACCAAAATAATTGAACCACCTTCTGTTTAGTTAAGATATTTCAGCCATCTCATCAACTACATGAGATGAATTCTGAATCCACAAAATGGAGATGTATCATAAATATTTGGCTTATATTCATTTTTACTTATCTCCTGTCATAAAAATTATTTCTAGTATTGAAAATATGATTACAAATATCTTCATAATTGTTGTAATAAATATGTCATTGTTTTGTGTGCCAACACAGAATAGAAATATTCAAAGAAGTGCCACGACTCTTGCTCTTACGGAATTTGTATCTGAAATTTTAAAGTTTGCATAGGGGAACTATTCTGGGTCACTGAACTCTTGGAGAATCTTATAAAAGTTATGATTCTCCCTTTAAAAAAATTCACATATCTATACAAACAAAATTGTATACACAAATTTGAGGGAGATTTTGAGAACCCTGAAGTATATATATTGACTTTTTGACAGTCCGTGGCCCTGAATTTGTCAACCTTAGTGAAGGGAAGTTAAATAATTCTATGTACCACCCTAAAAACCTTTGTAAGATTTTTCCCTTCCTGTGAAATAGCATATGACCCACTTTGAAAAGTGATTTTGATAATTTGAGATAATGTATATAAAGTATTTCTTATGCTGTTGTTCATATAGCAATTTATATACCTCATACCCTTCCAACCTCTGGGGCTGCATCATAATGCCTTCAAATGTCAATCTTAACTAAAGGATACTTATAATTATGCATTGTGTAAATTGCATAAGAACCACATACTTTTAATAAATATATTTTTAAATTATACAACCAGTTCCTTCAAGAGAACAATCCTGGAAAAGATAAGTGACTTGCTGTCTGACACAAACATAATTTTAACTATTTAGAACATCTCTTTATATATTGACTTCTTAAAATAATAAATCCCAAGTTTATTTATATTTTTCAGGTAAAATGCGAAGACAATACACACATGATTAATTTTAATTTTAAAATTTATCCTTAAATATTACTCAGATTTACTTACAGAAACTTATTCTTTGTTCTGTTATATTTAAAAATATACCTTCACATGACATTGCATAGTCGACTTTGTAAACTTAGAAACAGCTTCTGGACAAAACAATTCAATAAGGGCCTGACCTGCTAACAAAAACATTGATTTCCTTTTTTCCTCCACTGTAAGAGTCAAGAAAGCTTATCAAGTTATCTAAATATAGTAACATAAATGACAACAATAAATATCACAATTATCTTTGAAGAACTTTCATGTGTTTCCCTGTAAGGGAACAATATAGGGAAAGCTAGTGTCTTTTTGTCAAGCCCTGGAACATCATGAAACTGCCTGATTCAGAGGAAACATATGTCCTTTAGTGCTGAGGCAAACATAATATATTAATGACAGATTTTTACTTTGAATTTTCAGGGATTTTACAGTCCCAGTTAAAATAATATCTTGTTTATTCCATTCCCAATCTATCAGAATGTGTTATAAAACCATACATTTGATTTTCAGAAGATTATGTCTCACATTCAAATATTTCTCAGTTTTGTGTTGCGTGTTTGTATTTAAATTTATCTTAACTAGTTAATGTGTGTGTGTGTGTGTGTGTGTGTGTGTCTGTTTATAAGAAGAGTTTTTTGGTGGCAGTATTACATTTTATTAATTTATCAGTATGAAAATATAATATCCATGCCATGTATTCTCTGTAAAATACCAACAGTGAAATCTTTTTAACATTAAATGTAGATGGTGAGAACCCAGTGGTGGGGTCCGAATTTTTTACTATGTAGCAAGGAGCTCAAGGCATCTAAAATTAGCCATTTGAATGGCAAAATAGTCAATTCTAGTAGACTTAGTATAAGCTCAGGGAATTATTTAAACCTCTTTTTTTCTCTCCCTCAGAAATAGATTCATCTTCTTTCTCAGTAATTGGAGATTAGAAATATAAATGGTGAAGCTATCACATTTTAGATTTCTCAGAACTATATTATGCTAGTATTCTTGGTGAAACTCCTACTCATTTGTGACAAATGACTTGTTTAATGTATTTATAAATTTTATTTGTATAATTGGTGTATCCCTAAGGTCACATTTGATAATATTTGAAACGAGGTCTGTTGTAACCCACACTTTGTTGACTCATCCAACCTGCTACCACAGCATTTCCAGCTCACTGCAATATCTCTTCCTACTAATTGCGTGCTTCCCCAAAGGTTGCACGTTTTTCTGTTTGCTTGTTTTGTTTTCGCTTTTGTTCTGAGACGGAGTCTCGCACTGTCGCCCAGGCTGGTGTGCAGTGGCGCGATCTCGGCTAACTGCAAGCTCCGCCACCCGTGTTCAAGCCATTCTCCTGCCTCAGCCTCCCGAGTAGCTAGGATTACAGGCGCCTGCCACCACACCCAGCTAATTTTTTGTATTTTTAGTAGAGACGGGGTTCCACTATGTTGGCCAGGCTGCCTGGAACTGCTGACCTCGTGATCCGCCCGCCTCGGCCTCCCAAAGTGCTAGGATTACAGGCATGAGCCACCGCGCCTAGCCACGTTTTTTCAAAGACTATCATTTTTTCTAAGACTATTGCCATAGACCTTGCTTAGCTCTGAAATCCCAATGTTCAGTTTTAAATATACATGTAAATATCTTTCTATAGGGCACACACTTATAGCTAGGTATTTTAGGATTCCCTCAAAGCCTGATGTCCCTATAATTGACTCAGACTTCCCACACAGAATCTCTGGGCCATCGAAATGAGATAGAGTCAATCTTTCTCATCACTATGATGCATAGCAATATACCAGCAGTATTTGACGGTTTGCTATAAATTAAGTACCAAAACAAATGTCACATTCATAATAGGAATGATAACCAGCATTTATTGGCTTTTTTTCTATGTGCCAAATAAGGAAAAGAACACACAGAAAGATTAGACAGTATCTGTGGTTGGTTTTCTTGGAAGCAGTGCTTGAAACAGGGATTCAGGTGGCAAAACCTGTATGAGAGGGATGATGGGAAAGAGCAGAGGAAGTATGTGGTCTCAGGTAAAGTTTAGCTTTGGTTTGATCCATGTGGCACTGGGGACAGCACAGGCTCTGCAGCATAAGTCAAACTATAGTTATTTTGCCTCGTGACAAGAGGCCCACAAGGCTTTTGTAGCCCATTCACCCTAACTCTTGGTTAACTTGCCACCCCCAGAGGCGGAAGGTTAACCTCCCAGGCATCTCTTGGTCAGATATCCTTTATCAGCCAAGAGGATTCTCATGAGAAGTTTGAATGTGTAAGTCATTTATCCCAGCTCTCACAAGGCTCAGGGACAGGGAAGCTGTCCTGTTAAGAGAAGCTGACTAGGATACTGCCAGTGTGCATTACAGGTAAAATTATCTGTTGTGGGTTGAACTGTGTCCCCCTCCACCCCCTATTATTCATGTTTTAGTCCTACCCCTAGTACCAAAATGTGACCATATTTGGAGATAGGGTCATCACCGAGGTAATTTGGTTAAAATGAGGTCACTAGACTAGGCTCTAATGAAACACGGAAAAGCTTGAATTTGAATACAGACATGAAGACATGGGGAGAAGACAGCCATCTACATGCCAAGGAAAGAGGACTGGAACAGGTACTCCCCTCCCAGCCCTCAGAAAGAACCGACCCCGCTGACATCTTGGTTTTGAACTTTTGGCTGCCAGAATTATGAGAAAATAAATTTTTGTTGTTTAAGCCACCCAGTCCATGGTACCTTGTATGGCAACCCTAGAAAACTAATATATTGCCTGGCACTAAGTGGCAGAAATGAGGATTAGAACCCTTAATGTGTTGAAATACTCATTCTGAGACAAAGAGAATCTGTATACTTAAAGCTGTATCCCAGTACACAGTAGAGAGGAGTCGAGGGGCAGGGACCTAACAGTGATGCTTTAGTGGAAAACATCTCCTGAACTGCAAGTCCTTCACAGCCTGACATAACACTGCTCTCAACCAAACACCAATCTTCCATCAGTCTCTGCTCTTTCCATCATTCTCCAGTCCCTGCCTGGGGCTCTCAAGTCCCAGAATATATTGGCCTCTGGCCTTCTCTCATTCAATCTCTTTTCTTCAGAAGCTTAGTCAGCCTAACATACTTTTTCCAGCCTCTTCTCTCCCTGCCTTCCGAGTTCATGCACATCCTGACCACTTGCAACTCTCTGATGTGCCGTGGCCATCTGCCTCCTGGGCTTTTACCCATACAAACGCTGAGGTTTACAGCAGTGCTCCCAGCTGCCCCTAATAGCAATGTCAAGTGCTGCAGAGCCCATTCATCTGTGACGGCCTGAAGCAACCACAGATCCAATGTTGTTTTCTGCCCAGTAACCTACACTTATCCTTTAAGACAAGCTCAGAGGTCCACTCTACTCTCTTTTTCTACAATGCCCCAAGCAAAGTTAGTCTCTCCCATTTATATTTGTATTATGTAATTCTTTTCCCATGGCACATTGATACATCAATTTAGTCAGGTTTCAGATTTACACAAAAGTTGGTTCAAATATTAGGTCTGCTATGTACATGTAATATATATATATATATATATATATAAATTTTATATTTTTAATTTGGCAAGTTTCTTAACTCCTGTAAGCCTCAATTTTCTTGACTATAAAATTGGGATAATGAGAGTTGCCACCTTATATGGTTGACTGAGGAACAAAATATGAGTAAAGTTTTAAAACAATACTTGGCACATAGGTAGTATTCAATAAACGGTTCCTAATATCACTATTACTTTTTAAGCTTAATTTTTGCATTCAAGATGTATAAAATACCTGCTTCTTTTCTACATTTCTCTCTCCCACTGGGTGTTTAGGTTCCTGACAGCATGGACTCTGATTCTCTAGCAAAGCAAAGCACAGAATGCATATGCTAACCAGGTGACAAAAATACCCAACATAGTGCTCCAAAGGTAATGTACAAACTGAAATATAAAAAAAGGCTTAGCTTTTATACCCACCTACATTGAGAGAGAGAGACACTGATATTTTAAAGTCCAGAAACCTCTTCAATACTCTGGTACTCACACACAAAAACATTGCAAATTAGAATATATCAAAATAAAATGATGAAAATTAGTTTAAATTTCATTTTTCTGGATCATAAATGAATGCAATGATGAAAAGAACTCTAGACTCCTGACAATCATGCCAATGTACTGTTAACAATATTCTGTTTAGTCAGGAGGATACTGGGAACAGGTGTTACACATGAAGGCGCACAGTTAAACTCAAGTGCTATGATTTTTGTGGCTGACAACATACCTCTTAAGCCTTGTTCAAAACTAAGAGTAACCACAACAAGGGTGTGTAGAATTCACATCTGCTATCATTAATGGTTTCTTTAAAGCTGTGGCAAAACCCACCCATTTAATACAAAACAATTTTGCAAAGTGTATATATGATGTATTAAGTACAGAAGAATAAAATTAAATAAGCCCCAAGCCAAAAAAAGAAACATTTCCTATCTAATAGATGTACAGAGCAGGTGGAGATTTTAATAATGCTCAAAAAATTTAAAACTGCATTTACAGATTGTTAGATCTAGAATTGGTCCTTGCGTTTATTTTTTTCATTACATTTTTTTCTACCTCCTAGAACGGTGATATGAGAGCTTCAGAGCCATTATTCTGTTCTGCCATATTACTGACTAAAAAAATTATTTTAAATCAATTCATCTTTTGTTTGCATGTTTTCATGTACCTATTGGCCATTTGTATACCTTCCTTGAAAAAATGTCCATTTAAGTCCTTTGTCCATTTTTTGTTTGTTTTTGAGACAGGATCTTGCTCTGTCACCCAGGCTGGTGTGCAGTGGCATGATCTCAGCTCACTGCAACCTCCACCTCTTGGGCTCAAGTGATCCTCCCACCTCAGCCTCCTGAGTAGCTGGGATTACAGACGTGCACCACCACACCCAGCTAATTTTTATATTTTTAGTAAAGATAGGGTTTTGCCACGTTGGTCAGGCTGGTCTCTAACTCCCGACCTCAGGTGATCTGCCCAGCTTGGCCTCCCAAAATGCTGGGATTACAGACATGAGCCACTGCCAGTGGACAATTAATCATTTAAATAATTCATCTCCTCAAATGATTCATCATTTTGACCAAGTCTTCCCTAATAATTCATTTTTAAACCATATAATTTCAGAAAATTCAGCTATAATATCTGACTTCTACTGTTACTGCTGTGAAAACAAAACAAAACTTGCAACCTCTGTCTTTGTCACAGTGATGCCTCCATGTTTTGATCAAGCTTTTCCACGACTATCCCTAAAAGTTAATCACCACTCACATACCTTGCAGGGTCCTACATTTTACAGCTGGACATAAAACAATTCTTAGCAAATTAAAAGAAACTGAAATCATACCAACTACATTCCTGGACCACAGTTCAATAAATACAGAAGTCAATACTAAGGAGAGTTCTCAAAACCATACAATTTTATGGAAATTTAAAAACCTGCTCCTGAATGACTTTTGGGTAGACAATTAAATAGAGGCAGAAATCAAGAAATTCTTTGAAACTAATGAAAACAAAGATACAATATACCAGAATCTCTGGGACACAACTAAAGCAGTGTTAAGACAAAAGTATGTAGTGCTAAAGGCACACATCGGGAAGTTAGAAAGATCTCAAATTAACAACCTAATATCACACCTAGAGGAACTAGAAAAACAAGGGCAAAACAACCTCAAAACTAACAGAAGAAAAGAGCCAAAATCAGAGCTAGACAAAACAAAATTGAGACATGAGAAATCATACAAAAGATCAACAAAACCGAAAGTCAGTTATTTGAAAGAATAAATAAGATGGATATACTGCTAGCTAGACCAAAAGAAGAGAAAAGAAACAAATAAACACACTTAGAAATGACAGAGGGGACATTACCACCAGTTGCACAGAAATATAAAAATCCTTCAGATACTATTACAAACACTCTATGCACAAAAAGTAGAAAACTTGGAAGACATGGATAAATACCTGGAAACATACACCGCCGCCCCAAAGATTGCAAAAGGAAGAAATCGAAACCCTGAATGGAAGAATAATGAGATCTAAAATTAAGTAATAAAAAGCCCACCGACCAGAAAAAGCCCTGGACCAGGTGGATTCACAGCTAAAATGTAGCAGATGTATAAAAGGAGCTGGTACCAATCCCACTGAAACTATTGCAAAAAAAAATTAAGGAGGATGGGACTCCTCCCTAACTCATTCTATGAGGCCAGCATCATCCTGATACTAATACCTGAGAGAGACACCACAAAACGAAAAACTTTAGGCCAATATTCCTGATGAACATAAATTCAAAAATCCTCAACAAAATACTAGCAAGCAAAATTCAACAGCATATCAAAAAGCTAATCCACCATGATCAAGTAGATAAAATGGTAAGAGCCATCAATGACACCCACAGTCAACATCATACTGATTTGGCAAAAGCTAGAAGCATTCCCCTTGAAACCCAGAACAGGACAAGGATACCCACTATCACCCCTCCTATTCAACTTAGTACTGGAATTCATCACCAATGCAATCAGGCAGGAGAAAAAAATCAAAGGCATCCCAATAGGAAGAGAAGAAGTCATACTATCTCTCCTCACAATGATATCATTTTATATCTGAAAAACCCCATAGTCTCTTCCCAAAGGCTCCTAGATATGATAACTTCAGCAAAGTTTCAAGACTCAAAATCACTGTACAAAAATCAATACAGTGATTCAACGTGAGGCTTAATGTAAGACTTAAACGTAAGGCCTAAAACCATAAAAACCCTAGAAGAAAACCTAGGCAATACCATTCAGGACACAGGCATGGGCAAAGACTTCACGACTAAAATACCAAAAGCAATGGCAACAAAAGCAAAAATGGACAAATGGGATCTAATTAAACTAAAGAAAAGCAATATTAAGAGGAACGTATATAGCAATAAACACCTATATAAAAAAATTAAGATTTCAAATTTAAAAAGTAATGATACACCCCCCAAAAAAACCAGAAAAGCAAGAATAAACCAAACCCGAAATTTAAAAAGGGAAAGAAAATATAAAGATCAGAGTAGAAATAAATGAAATGCAGACAGAAAAATACAAAATATTTATTAAAAACTGAAAACTGAAACTGGACCCCTTCCTTATGCCTTATACAAAAAGTAACTGAAGACGGATTAAAGACTTAAACATAAAACTCCAAACTATTGAAAAAAAAAAACCATAGAAGAAAATCTAGGTAATACCATTTAGGACATAGGCATGGGCAACGATTTCATGACAAAAATGCCAAAAGCAATTGCAACAAAAGCAAAAATTGACTAATGGGATCTAATTAAACTAAATAGTTTCTGCACAGCAAGAAAAACTATCATCTAAGTGAACAGACAACCTACAGAATGGGAGAAAATTTTTGCAATCTATCCATCTGACAAAAGTCTAATATCCAGAATCTATAAGGAACTTAAACAAATTTACAAGAAAAAAAAAAACAACTCCATTAAAAGTGGGCAAAGGACATGAACAGACACTTCTCAGAAGAAGACATTCATGTGGCCAACAGACATATGAAAATAACTCAACATAACTGATCATTAGAAAAATGCAAATCAAAACCACACTGAGATACCCTCTAACACCAGTCAGAACCGCAATTATTACAAAGTCAAGAAACAACAGATGCTGGCGAGGTTGCGGAGAAAAAGGAACACTTTTACACTTTTGTGAGAGTGTAAATTAGTTGAACCATTGTGAAAGACAGTGTGGAGATTCCTCAAACATCTAGAAGCAGAAATACCATTTGATCCAGCAATCTCATTTTTGGGTATATACCCAAAGGAACACAAAGCATTCTATTTTAAAGATCACGTATGTGTTCTGTTCACTGAAGCACTATTCACAATAACAAAGACATGGAATCAACCCAAATGTCCATCAATAATAGACTGTATAAAGAAAATGTAGTACATATACACCATGGAATACTATGTAGCCATAAAAACAAATGAGAACATGCCTTTTTCAGGGACATGAATGGACCTGGAAGCTGCTATCCTCAGGAGACTAATGCAGGAACAGAAAACCAGACATCGCATGTTCTTAACTTATAAGTGGGAGCTGAATGATAAGAACACATGGCGGGGAACACACACTGGGGTCTGCTGGGGGAATGCAGGGGGAGGGAGAGCATCAGGAAAAATAGCTAATGGATGCTAGGCTTAATACCTAGGTGATGGGTTGATCTGTACAACAAACCACCATGGCACACATTTACCTATGTAACAAACCTGCATATCCTTCACATGTACCCTGGAACTTAAAATAAAAATTGAAGAAAAAAAAATAAAATTTATACCAACAGTGAACAATTTGAAAAAGAAATCAAGAAAGCAATCCCATTTACAATAGCTACAAAAAATTACCTAGAAATAAATTTAACCGAAGGGATGAAAGATCTGTATAAGAAAACTATAAAATATTGATTACAAAAATGAAAAGGATGCAAAAAATATAGAAGGACATCCCATGTTCATAGATTGGAAGAATTCATATTGTTAGAATAAGCATATCACCCAAAATGATCTATGGATTCAAAGCAATCTTTATCAAAATACCAATGGCATTCTTCACAGAAATAGAAAATAAAGTCCTAAAATTTGTATGGGACCATGAATGACCCTGAATAGCCAAAACGGTCTTGAGCAAAAAGAACAAAACTGGAGACATAAACCACTATTTAACTTCAAAATCTACTACAAAGCTATAGTACCCCAAATAGCATACTACTTTTATTAAAAACAGTTACATAAACCTGTGGAACAGAGTATCGAACCCAGAAACAAATCTACATATTTATAGCTATCAGATTTCAGACAATGGCACCAAAAACATTCGTTAGGTAAAGGACAATCTCTTCAATAAATGGTACTGGAAAAGCTGGATATCCATACACAGAAGAATGAAGCTAGACCTCTGTCTCTTACCATATATAAAAATAAACTCAAAATGGAATAAACATGTAAAGGTAAGACCTGAAATTATGAAACTACTGGAAGATAACATGGGGAAATGCTTCAAGATGTTGGTCTAGGCAAAGTTTTTATGAATACAACATCAAAAGCACAGGCAATAAAAGACTTTATTTCTTTAGGTTATACATCCAGTAGTGGAATTGTTGGATAATGTGATAGTGTTATTTTAATATTTTGTGGAAATTTGGTACTATTTTCCACAATAGCTGTACTAATTTACATTTCCACCAACAGTGTGCAAGGGTTCCCTTTTATGCACATCTTAACTGACATATTTAATCTTTTATCTTTTTGATAATAGCCACTGTAATAGGTATGGGGGGGTGATTCAGTGAATTTGAGCTTCTTTTTTTTTTTTTTTTTGAGATGGAGTCTCGCTCCGTCGGCCAGGCTGCAGTGCAGTGGCACATCTCAGCTCACTGCAAGCTCCTTCTCCCAGGTTCACGCCATTCTCCTGCCACAGCCTCCTGAGTAGCTGGGACTACAGGCACCCACCACCATGCCCAGCTAATTTTTTGTATTTTTTGTAGAGACGGGGTTTCCCCGTGTTAGCCAGGATGGTCTTGATCTCCTGACCTCGTGATCCGCCCACCTCGGCCTCCCTAAGTGCTGGGATTACAGGCGTGACCGACCGTGCCCAGCTGAGCATTTTTTTTTTTAATATACCTCTGGCCATTTGTGATTTGTACACATTAAATGAATGAACTCTATGTTTTGTGAGTTATGTTTCTATAAAGTTGTTACTAAAAAGGAAAAAAAGAAAAACGTAGCATTCCCTCCTGGAGATAAGACCAGATCCTTTCTTATCTTCTTTTTTCCAAGAGCTTTATTAATTTTTCTAATTTAATTTTTCATTTATAAAGGACATATAAAGGACATATAACAATTGTACATTATAATAACAAGTGTGATGTTTTGATGCATGTATACATAGTATAGTAATCAAATTGGGGTAATATATCAATCACTGTAAGCATTTATCATTTCTTTGTGGTAAGATTGTTCAGATTCTTCTCTTCTAGCTATCTGGAAATCTATGTGACATTGTTATTTGCCATAGTCACCTACTATGTAATAGAGCACTAGAAATTATTGTTCCTGTTTCATGTTTATGCCTATTTTATCATAGCTTATTTTTCATTCTCCAGCACCTTTTGGATTTAAGGACTACATGTGGTTCTTTTATGTCCCATTTCTCCATGATGTAATGACGTTTTGCCACACAAAAAACCCATGTTATTAAAAAAAAGAATGCATTTTAGCAGGGCATAACTTGATGAAAACAGATCCTTCATATTAACATGATTCCTATAATCTCTTGCAAGGCTGTTTTCTGCCTTTGAGGACCTTTCGTAAGCAGAGGTGACAATTCCCCACAGTGGCTGTTTTGGCCATACCTTTAAAAATGTCATATGTACAAATAAAGAGGGGAGGGGTTGCTTCACATATACAAATGTGAGTTTCAGCTGCAGCTTAACCCACACAATGGCTACTCCTGTCAGTGGTGGCTGGCCACCATATTGGTATGCAGGAGCACTTGATGCTAACATAGTATAGTGTAGAGCATGCTGATTCTGGCCTAGTGAAAGCAAAAGGGACATTAATTCTCTTTATATGGATATTTTTATTTAAGATGGATCACTATATAGAACATGTTTTTCCTCAAAGATTCTAAAATCTTTAATGTATGATGAATTTTATATAATCTATTGTGTCTATAGATCATGAATTAGAAAGTAACATTTTCATACGTCTGGCTAGACGAATGAAGAGAAAACTGATATAAATAATATCACAATCAATTTGCTGCGAGCACTGATATAAATTGCATTTGGTTGTGTTTTTCTGATTGCATTGTCACATCTGAGATTTCTCAGCAGATATGCCTGCACTTCCACATGAAAAGGCAAATCCAGTTGATTGTCTAAAATACTTTAATGTTTAATTCAATTGTTTTTTTTTTGTTTTGTTTTGTTTTGTTTTTTCTTTTTTTTTATTTTTTTCTTTTTTTTCTTTTATTGTAATTATTATTATTATTATTATTATTATACTTTAGGTTTTATGGTACATGTGCCCAATGTGCAGGTAAGTTACATATGTATACATGTGCCATGCTGGTGCACTGCACCCACCAACTTGTCATCTAGCATTAGGTATATCTCCCAATGTTATCCCTCCCCCCTCCCCCCAACCCACAACAGTCCCTGAAGTGTGATGTTCCCCTTCCTGTGTCCATGTGTTCTCATTGTTCAATTCCCACCTATGAGTGAGAATATGCGGTGTTTGGTTTTTTGTTCTTGCGATAGTTTACTGAGAATGATGATTTCCAATTTCATCCATGTCCCTACAAAGGACATGAACTCATCATTTCTTATGGCTGCATAGTATTCCATGGTGTAGATGTGCCACATTTTCTTAATCCAGTCTATCATTGTTGGACATTTGGGTTGGTTCCAAGTCTTTGCTATTGTGAATAATGCGGCAATAAACATACGTGTGCATGTGTCTTTATAGCAGCATGATTTATAGTCCTTTGGGTATATACCCAGTAATGGGATGGCTGGGTCGAATGGAATTTCTAGTTCTAGATCACTGAGGAATCGCCACACTGACTTCCACAAGGGTTGAACTAGTTTACAGTCCCACCAACAGTGTAAAAGTGTTCCTATTTCTCCACATCCTCTCCAGCACCTGTTGTTTCCTGACTTTTTAATGATCGCCATTCTAACTGGTGTGAGATGGTATCTCATTGTGGTTTTGATTTGCATTTCTCTGATGGCCAGTGATGGTGAGCATTTTTTCATGTGTCTTTTGGCTGCATAAATGTCTTCTTTTGAGAAGTGTCTGTTCATGTCCTTCGCCCACTTTTTGATGGGGTTGTTTGTTTTTTTCTTGTAAATTTGTTGGAGTTCATTGTAGATTCTGGATATTAGCCCTTTGTCAGATGAGTAGGTTGCGAAAATTTTCTCCCATTTTGTAGGTTGCCTGTTCACTCTGATGGTAGTTTCCTTTGCTGTGCAGAAGCTCTTTAGTTTAATTAGATCCCATTTGTCAATTTTGGCTTTTGTTGCCATTGCTTTTGGTGTTTTAGACATGAAGTCCTTGCCCATGCCTATGTCCTGAATGGTATTGCCTAGGTTTTCTTCTAGGGTTTTTATGGTTTTAGGTCTAACATTTAAGTCTTTAATCCATCTGAATTGATTTTTGTATAAGGTGTAAGGAAGGGATCCAGTTTCAGCATTCTACATATGGCTAGCCAGTTTTCCCAGCACCATTTATTAAATAGGGAATCCTTTCCCCATTTCTTGTTTTTCTCAGGTTTGTCAAAGATCAGATGGTTGTAGATATGTGGCATTATTTCTGACGGCTCTGTTCTGTTCCATTGATCTATATCTCTGTTTTGGTACCAGTACCATGCTGTTTTGGTTACTGTAGCCTTGTAGCATAGTTTGAAGTCAGGTAGCGTGATGCCTCCAGCTTTGTTCTTTTGGCTTAGGATTGACTTGGCGATGTGGGCTCTTTTTTGGTTCCATATGAACTTTAAAGTAGTTTTTTCCAATTCTGTGAAGAAAGTCATTGGTAGCTTGATGGGGATGGCATTGAATCTGTAAATTACCTTGGGAAGGATGGCCATTTTCATGATATTGATTCTTCCTACCCATGAGCATGGAATGTTCTTCCATTTGTTTGTATCCTCTTTTATTTCCTTGAGCAGTGGTTTGTAGTTCTCCTTGAAGAGGTCTTTCACATCCCTTGTAAGTTGGATTCCTAGGTATTTTATTCTCTTTGAAGCAATTGTGAATGGGAGTTCACTCATGATTTGGCTCTCTGTTTGTCTGTTATTGATGTATAAGAATGCTTGTGATTTTTGCACATTGATTTTGTATCCTGAGACTTTGCTGAAGTTGCTTATCAGCTTAAGGAGATTTTGGGCTGAGACAATGGGGTTTTCTAGATATACTATCATGTCATCTGCAAACAGGGACAATTTGACTTCCTCTTTTCCTAATTGAATACCCTTGATTTCCTTCTCCTGCCTAATTGCCCTGGCCAGAACTTCCAACACTATGTTGAACAGAAGTGGCGAGAGAGGGCATCCCTGTCTTGTGCCAGTTTTCAAAGGGAATGCTTTCAGTTTTTGCCCATTCAGTATGATATTGGCTGTGGGTTTGTCAGAAATAGCTCTTATTATTTTGAGATACGTCCCATCAATTCCTAATTTATTGAGAGTTTTTAGCATGAAGGGTTGTTGAATTTTGTCAAAGGCCTTTTCTGCATCTATTGAGATAATCATGTGGTTTTTGTCTTTGGTTCTGTTTATATGCTGGATTACATTTATTGATTTGCGTATATTGAACCAGCCTTGCATCCCAGGGATGAAGCCCACTTGATCATGGTGGATAAGCTTTTTGATGTGCTGCTGGATTCTGTTTGCCAGTATTTTATTGAGGATTTTTGCATCAATGTTCATCAAGGATATTGGTCTAAAATTCTCTTTTTTTGTTGTGTCTCTGCCAGGCTTTGGTATCAGGATGATGCTGGCCTCATAAAATGAGTTAGGGAGGATTCCCTCTTTTTCTATTGATTGGAATAGTTTCAGAAGGAATGGTACCAGCTCCTCCTTGTACCTCTGGTAGAATTCGGCTGTGAACCCATCTGGTCCTGGACTTTTTTTGGTTGGTAAGCTATTGATTATTGCCATAATTTCAGCTCCTGTTATTGGTCTATTCAGAGATTGAACTTCTTCTTGGTTTAGTCTTGGGAGGGTGTATGTGTTGAGGAATTTATCCATTTCTTCTAGATTTTCTAGTTTATTTGCATAGAGGTGTTTGTAATATTCTCTGATGGTAGTTTGTATTTCTGTGGGATCGGTGGTGATATCCCCTTTATCATTTTTTATTGCATCTATTTGATTCTTCTCTCTTTTTTTCTTTATTAATCTTGCTAGCGGTCTATCAATTTTGTTGATCCTTTCAAAAAACCAGCTCCTGGATTCATTGATTTTTTGAAGGGTTTTTTGTGTCTCTATTTCCTTCAGTTCTGCTCTGATTTTAGTTATTTCTTGCCTTCTGCTAGCTTTTGAATGTGTTTGCTCTTGCTTTTCTAGTTCTTTTCATTGTGATGTTAGGGTGTCAATTTTGGATCTTTCCTGCTTTCTCTTGTGGGCATTTAGTGCTATAAATTTCCCTCTACACACTGCTTTGAATGCATCCCAGAGATTCTGGTATGTTGTGTCTTGGTTCTCGTTGGTTTCAAAGAACATCTTTATTTCTGCCTTCATTTCGTTATGTACCCAGTAGTCATTCAGGAGCAGGTTGTTCAGTTTCCACGTAGTTGAGCGGTTTTGAGTGAGATTCTTAATCCTGAGTTCTAGCTTGATTGCACTGTGATCTGAGAGACAGTTTGTTACAATTTCTGTTCTTTTACATTTATTGAGGAGAGCTTTACTTCCAAGGATATGGTCAATTTTGGAATAGGTGTGGTGTGGTGCTGAAAAAAATGTATATTCTGTTGATTTGGGGTGGAGAGTTCTGTAGATGTCTATTAGGTCTGCTTGGTGCAGAGCTGAGTTCAATTCCTGGGTATCCTTGTTGACTTTCTGTCTCGTTGATCTGTCTAATGTTGACAGTGGGGTGTTAAAGTCTCCCATTATTAATGTGTGGGAGTCTAAGTCTCTTTGTAGGTCACTCAGGACTTGCTTTATGAATCTGGGTGCTCCTGTATTTGGTGCATATATATTTAGGATAGTTAGCTCTTCTTGTTGAATTAATCCCTTTACCATTATGTAATGGCCTTCTTTGTCTCTTTTGATCTTTGTTGGTTTAAAGTCTGTTTTATCAGAGACTAGGATTGCAACCCCTGCCTTTTTTTGTTTTCCATTTGCTTGGTAGATCTTCCTCCATCCTTTTATTTTGAACCTATGTGTGTCTCTGCACGTGAGATGGGTTTCCTGAATACAGCACACTGATGGGTCTTGAGTCTTTATCCAATTTGCCAGTCTGTGTCTTTTAATTGGACCATTTAGTCCATTTACATTTAAAGTTAATATTGTTATGTGTGAATTTGATCCTGTCATTATGATGTTAGCTCGATGTTTTGCTCGTTAGTTGATGCAGTCTCTTCCTAGTCTCAATGGTCTTTACATTTCGGTATGATTTTGCAGTGGCTGGTACCGGTTGTGCCTTTCCATGTTTAGCGCTTCCTTCAAGAGCTCTTTTAGGGCAGGCCTGGTGGTGACAAAATCTCTCAGCATTTGCTTGTCTGTAAAGTATTTTATTTCTCCTTCACTTATGAAGCTTAGTTTGGCAGGATATGAAATTCTGGGTTGAAAATTCTTTTCTTTAAGAATGTTGAATATTGGCCCCCACTCTCTTCTGGCTTGTAGGGTTTCTGCCGAGAGATCCACTGTTAGTCTGATGGGCTTCCCTTTGATGGTAACCCGTCCTTTCTCTCTGGCTGCCCTTAACATTTTTTCCTTCATTTCAACTTTGGTGAATCTGACAATTATGTGTCTTGGAGTTGCTCTTCTCGAAGAGTATCTTTATGGCGTTCTCTGTATTTCCTGAATCTGAATGTTGGCCTGCCTTGCTAGATTGGGGAAGTTCTCCTGGATAATATCCTGCAGAGTGTTTTCCAACTTGTTTCCATTCTCCCCATCACTTTCAGGTACACCAATCAGACGTAGATTTGGTCTTTTCACATAGTCCCACATTTCTTGGAGGCTTTGCTCGTTTCTTTTTATTCTTTTTTCTCTAAACTTCCCTTCTCGCTTCATTTCATTCATTTCATCTTCCAGGGCTGATACCCTTTCTTCCATTTGATCGCATCGGCTCCTGAGGCTTCTGCATTCTTCACATAGTTCTCGAGCCTTGGTTTTCAGCTCCATCAGCTCCTTTAAGCACTTCTCTGTATTGGTTATTCTAGTTATACATTCTTCTAAATTTTTTTCAAAGTTTTCAACTTCTTTGCCTTTGGATTGAATATCCTCCCGTAGCTCGGAGTAATTTGATCGTCTGAAGCCTTCTTCTCTCAGCTCGTCAAAGTCATTCTCCGTCCAGCTTTGTTCCGTTGCTGGTGAGGAACTGCGTTCCTTTGGAGGAGGAGAGGTACTCTGGTTTTTAGAGTTTCCAGTTTTTCTGCTCTGTTTTTTCCCCATCTTTGTGGTTTTATCTACTTTTGGTCTTTGATGATGGTGATGTACAGATGGGTTTTTGGTGTGGATGTCCTTTCTGTTAGTTTTCCTTCTAACAGACAGAACCCTCAGCTGCAGGTCTGTTGGAGTACCTGGCCGGCCGTGTGAGGTGTCAGTCTGCCCCTGCTGGGGGGTGCCTCCCAGTTAGGCTGCTCAGGGGTCAGGGGTCAGGGACCCACTTGAGGAGGCAGTCAGCCCGTTCTCAGATCTCCAGCTGCGTGCTGGGAGAACCACTGCTCTCCTCACAGCTGTCAGACAGGGACATTTAAGTCTGCAGAGGTTACTGCTGTCTTTTTGTTTGTCTGTGCCCTGCCCCCAGAGGTGGAGCCTACAGAGGCAGGCAGGCCTCCTTGAGCTGTGGTGGGCTCCACCCAGTTCAAGCTTCCAGGCTGCTTTGTTTACCTAAGCGAGCCTGGGCAATGGCGGGCGCCCCTCCCCCAGCCTCGCTGCCGACTTGCTGCTTGATCTCAGACTGCTGTGCTAGCAATCAGCGAGACTCCGTGGGCGTAGGACCCTCTGAGCCAGGTGCGGGCTATACTCTCCTGGGGCACCGTTTCCCAAGCCCGTCGGAAAAGCACAGTATTCGGGTGGGAGTGGCCCGATTTTCCAGGTGCCGTCTGTCACCTCTGGAATGGGAACTCCCTGACCCCTTGCGCTTCCCGAGTGAGGCAATGCCTCGCCCCTGCTTCCGCTGGCGCACGGTGCGCTCACCCACTGACCTGCGCCCACTGTCTGGCACTCCCTAGTGAGATGAACACGGTACCTCAGATGGAAATGCAGAAATCACCCGTCTTCTGCGTCGCTCGCGCTGGGAGCTGTAGACCGGAGCTGTTCCTATTCGGCCATCTTGGCTCCTCCCCCCTAATTCAATTGTTAATTAAAATGAGCAGAGATAGAAGGAATAGGATTGAAAATAGACATGTTCATGTCATCTCTCCAGGGCACTCATTTTTCTGAATTCTCTTTGTAATATATTAAATATTAAAATGACTTTTTGCATTTACATTACTGGTAAAATCTTATCTTCTCTGATTCAGTGGAGTAATGTATAACGTTTAGCTTATTCTTGATTTTTAGCTATTAGAAAGTGTGTAAGATAGTAATATAAACTGAAAAAAATAACCTAGTCCCCATATAAGATTTTTTTGAAAAAAGAGCCCTTAAATGCACATATCTAGTTGCTTCTGAGAGCCATATCAAAGAGTCACGAGCGTTGGGACCTGACCAAGCTCAGGGACAAACTATCTTATGAATCAAGATAGCTTCTTGATTCATACGATAGTATGAATCATTTAGCAAAGGGATTTCAAGGTTGCTTCTTTATCTGTTGAAGCTACAGGATTCATGGACAGTACTTTATGACCAAGTAAGCTCATAAGATTGTGTGTTTACATCACTTTGGGAATTAAAGCACATTATGGTAGGCCCTATACAGCAGAAATTAATATGATACAGATCATCACCCCTCCTCCTATGCAATCCAGGGAGAATAAAACTAATGTGGTATGTAAAATCACAGCACAAGATACAGTTAAACAAACACTACCACAGAAGTATAAGGAAAATACTGGCTACTATAATTGCTGACCAGAATACAGAAACTGAATGAATGTGATAATTCTTCTTGTTGTTTTTGTTGTTAAGTGTTTATTATTTTCCTATCTCTGAGATTGGGAGTACCCCAAACCAGAATTTCCTGTCAGTTGGAAACACTGTGATACACAAGCGGCAGGATATTTTTTAATGTGACTAGAGCAGCAAACACCCAAGAGCCATCCCTGTATATGAGAAGTAATAGTAAAAGGGATTTCAAATTTAAACATGCAAAGCAAAACTCATAGAGTAGGAGCACCATAGAGATTTTGATGAAGGGCCAAGACTAGAGTCAGACTTCTTGAATTTAATTCCTGGTTTTTCCTTACTAGCTAAATGACCTTGGGCAAGTTAATGAACCTTTCTCTGCCTCCCTTTTACTATCTGTAAAATGGGGGAAATAGTAGCACTTATTAGAATTAAGTGAATTAATCCATGGAAAGCAATTTTAAAAATATTTAGCACATACCAAACGCTCAATAATCTCAGCTATTATCATTACTAATGTTAAAGACATAGACTATCATATTTTAATGCATAACCACTCAAATGTATATATCCAGTCAAAAGATTACCTTAAAGAAACACTTGTTCTGGACTACTAGTTCCAAAATGGCTGCATAGCAATAAGCTGGCTTCACTCCCCACCATCAAGCAGAAAACCAAAACCAAATATACAGAACTGAGGTTATTACCAGCAATATCTCAGAACTCAAATATCAGGAAGAGATAGTTTCTAGGGTCACAGAGAAATGAAAAAAACTCAGAGAAGTTGCCAAGAGAATCAGACTTCCACATTCATGATGCCCCTCCCCTCATTCTGCCTGGCACCAAGCATGCGGAAAATTTTCCCCCAACTCATACTTTCTATGCTAGAGAAATAAGGTTGAAGTGGAAAACCAGCTTCTCTACCATTCTGGGTTCCCTGGAAGGGGAACTGTCCTTGCTTTCATCCATGCAAGGCATCAAGAGTGACTGAAAGGAGTAATAACCCTGAAGAAAGGCAGAAACAAATGGAGAGTCAGGACTATTATCCCCAGCCCTATGAACACTGTTCTGTAACTCAGGCAAAGGAGACACCAAATCAAAGTGGCTGTTCAGCAGCAGCATGCTGTAGGAGATGTGTTCCACAGGTCTCCTGGGAGTGAACCCCTAGCCAGCCTTCCCACACTGCCAGGACATTTCCTTTGGGACCTCCCCCATTTAGGATGGGCAGCACTCTGATCATTTACCAGAGCTGAGACAAACCTGGGATAAGCAGATACATCCAATAAGCCCTCAAAAAGTAAGTCTGAGAAGACTGGAATGTATAACTAATCCTTCAATGCAAAGACATAGATGTACATCCACAAGAAAAACAGCAGAGAACCATGATGTCGCCAAATAGACAAAGCAAGGAACCAATGAATTACCCAAATGAGACATGGTATCTGAGCTCTGTGACCAATAATTCAAAACAGCAGTTTTAAAGAAACTTAGTGATCTCCAACATCACACAGAAAAACAATTCAGAAATTTATCAAAGAAATTTAACAAAGAGTTTGAAATAATTTTTAAAAATCAGACAGAAATCTTGGAACTAAAAATTATATTTGCTGAACTAAAAAATTCATTGGATTCTCTCAAAAACAGACAGGATGAAACAGAGGTAACAACTAGCGAACTATTTGAAATAACATAGTCAGAGGAAAAAAAAATGAAAAGGAAAGAAGATTGCCTACAAGACATAGAAAGTTACCTCAAAAGGCCAAACCTAAGAATTATTGATGTTCAAGAGGGAGTTGAGCAAGAGCAAGTGGTAGAAAGCTTATTCGATGAAATAATTGCAGAAAACCTTTCAAAAGTAGAGAAAGATATAAATATCTAGGTACAGAAATATCAGAGATCATCAAACAGATTCAACCAGAATAAGACTACCTGAAGGCATATAATCACCAGACTCTCAGATGTCAAAGACCAAAAGAGAGCATCCTACAAGCATAAAGAGAAAATAAGTGATTAACAAATAAAGGAGCTCCTATTCATCTGGCAACAGACTTCTCAATGGAAACCATGTTGGCTATGAATGGAGAAAAATTACACTTTCAAATTGCTAAACAAAAAAAAAAAAACTGACATTCAAGAATAATTTATCCAGCAAAGCTATCCCACAAATATGAAGGAGAAATAAATTTTTTTCTAGACAAACAAAAACTAACAGACTTTATCACCACTAGAGCCATCTTCCAAGAAATTCTAAAGGGAGTTCCACAATCTGAAAGGAAAAAAAAAAAACACTAATGTACAAAAAGAAAACATTTGAAGGTATAAAACCCACAGGTAAAATTACATACAAAGACAGTCCCAGAATATTCTAATACTGTAATTGTAGTGTGCAATCCACTTACAACTCTGGTATTAAGCCAAAAAGATAAATCTATTGAAAACAATAATAGCTACACTAGCCTATTAAGAGATAGGCAATATAAAAATATGCAAATTAAGACAACCAAAAGTCACAATGTTGGTGTGGATGGAGTTAAAATGTAGAAATATTTTTAGTTCTTTCTCTTTTTGTTTTTTTTCTGATCTAAAATAAGGCGTCATCTCTTTAAATTAACTTGTCATTTGAATAAGACGTTTTCTTCAAGCTTCATGGTAATCACAATTCAAAACCTATAATAAATACACTAAAAATGAAAAGCAATGAATTAAAACATGCCACCAAGGAAAATCACTTCATCATAAAGAATGACAGCAAGAAAGAAAGAAGAGAGAGTTTCAAAACAAACAGAAAACAAGCAACAAAATACCAGTAGTAAGCCCTTTTTAAAAATCAATATTAACACTGAATGTAAATAGGCTTAATTCTCTGACTGAAAGAGAGTGGCCAAATGGATAAAGAAACATGACCCAAATATATGCCACCTACAAGGTACCCACCTCAACTATAAATATATGCATATACTGAAAGTGAAGGAAAAATATATTCCATGCAAGTGGAAACCAGAAAAGAGCAAAAAGAGTTATATCCGATAAAAGAGAATACCAGTCAAAGCCTGTAAAAACAAAAAAGACAGAGAACATGACTATATGATAAAGGGATCAATTCAGCAAGAGGATATAAAAATTATAAATATTCACCCAACACTGGAGCACCTAAGTATATAAAACAAACATTAATAGATCCAAAGAAAGACATAGATGACAATAATATAATAGTAGATTTCAATGCTCCAATCTCAGTAATAGACAGATCATCTAGACAGAAAATCAACAAAGAAACATCAGAGTTAAACTGCATGCTACAACAAATAGCTTTAACTAACATTATTAGAATACTTTACCCAACCACCACAAAATACACATTCTTTTAGTAGAAGATAAAATATTCTCCAGAATAGACCATACTTTAAGACACAAAACAGGTTTCAACAAATTGTGAAATAAAACCAAACACAATTAATAGAAAGAAAGAAATAATAAAGATTGGAGTAGAGCAGAAATTTTAAAAATTGAGAATTTAAAAATACAGGAAAATGAAATGAAAAGTTGATTCTTGAAAAGGTAAACAAAATGGACAAACCTTTACCCAGACAAAGAAGAAAGAAGACCCAAATAAATAAAATCAGAAATGAAAAAGGAGACTTAACAACAGTGACCACAGAAATACAAAGAATTGTTATAGACTACTACAAACAACTATATGCCAACATATCAGAAAACCTGAAAAAAACTGGCTAAATTCCTGGACACATACAAAATGCCAAAATTGAACCACGAAGAAACAGGAAACCTCAACAAATTAATAACAGGTAATGAGATCAAAGACATAACAAAAAGTCTCTCATTGAAGAAAAGCCTGAGACCCAATGGTTTTGCTGCTGAATAATATTAAATATTTAAACAATAACTAATACCAATTCTACTTAAACTCCTCAAAAATATTGAGACGGGAATTCCTCCAAACTCATTCTATGCTACCAGCATTATACTGATACCAAAACTAGGCCATGACACAACAAAAAAAGAATACTGGCCGATATCCCTGATGAAGACAGATGCAAAAATCCTCAGGAAAATACTAGCAAAGATAATTCAACAACAATTCTTAAACGTTCATTCATCAAGATCAAGTGGAATTTATCCCAGTATACCAGCGTGGTCCAAGATATGCAAATCAAAAAACATGAGACATCACATTAAGAAAAATAAGAGCAAAAACCATATAATCATTTTAACAGATGTTAAAAACCCTAATCAAACTGGGTATAGAAGGAAAATACAACAAAATAGAGGCCATATATGACAGACCCACAGCCAACATTATACTGAAAAGAGAAGAAATGAAAGCCTTTCCTGCATAATCTGAAGCACGACAGGGATGTCTACTTTCATAACATTTATTCAACACAATACTGGAAGTCCTGGCTAGAGTAATTAGGCAAGAAAAGGAAATACAAGGCATACAAATGGGAAGGGGAGAAGTCAAATTAGCCTTGTATGCAGACAACATGATCTTATATTTAGAAAAACCTAAAGGCTCCACCACAAAGCTATTAGAGCTAATAAGTGAATGCAGTAAATTTGCAGGATTCAAAACCAACATACAGTTCATCAACACAGAGGGCCAAGGTAGCTGACTAGAAGCAGCTAGTGTGTGCCACTCTCATGGACAGAAGAATGAGTATTGAAAAATAATAGGTCTTCTTCTGCTCAGTAAAATAAATTATCATCAGAGTCAAGAGATAACCTACAAAAAGGGAGAAAATTTTTTCAATCTGTCCATTTCACAAAGGTCTAATATCCAGAGTCTACAAGGAACTTAAACAAATTTACAAAAAAAAAATTAAAAAGTGGGCAAAGGATATGAACAGATATTTTTTAAAAGATGACATTCATGCAGCCAATAAACATTTTTTAAAAAGCTCAACATCACTGATCATTAGAGAAATGCAAATCAAAATCACATTGAGATACCATCTAACACCAGTCAGAATGGCGATTATTAAAAAGTCAAGAAACAACAGATGCTAATGAGGTTGCAGAGAAAAAGGAATGCTTTACACTGTTTGTGTTTGTAAATAAGTTCAACCATTGTGGAAGACAGTGTGGTGATTCCTCAAAGATCTAGAGGCAGAAATTTCGTTTGACCCAGCAATCTCATTACCAAGTATATACCCAAAGGGATATAAGACATTCTATTATAAAGATACATATATGCGTTCTGTTCATTGAAGCACTGTTTACAGTAGCAAAGACTTGGAATCAACCTAAATGCCCATCATTGATAGACTGTATGAAGAAAATGTGGTACACATACACCATGGAATATTATGCAGCCATAAAAAGGAACAAGAACATGTCCTTTGCAGGGACATGGATGGAGCTGGAAGCCATTATCCTTGGCAAACTAACACAGGAACACGGTGGAAAACAACACACACTGGGTCCTGTCATGGTGTGGGTGGAGGGAGAGCATCAGGAAGTATGGCTAATGAATGCTGGTTTTAATACCTAGGTGATGGGCTGATATGCGCAGCAAACTACCATGGCTCACTTTTACCTACGTAACAAACCTGCACATTATGCACATGTGCCCCAGAACTTAAAAGTTAATAAATAAACAAATAAATAAATACTCTTCAAATGAAACCTCCAGGTGGACACATTGAGATTTTTCAAGGAAGCAACTCAACCCATACAGAATGGAGAGGAGTGAGACAGGACAGCTACCAACCTGGGAGTGGCATGGACCCATGAGAACCTACCCCCACTCTGGAGAAATGATGATTGAGTGAGAGTCCCCAGGGATCCACACATCTGCCATAAGCTTTTACAACTTTGGGCTCCAGGGATTCCTTCATGATCCCCCTCACTGGGACCTCTAGACTGATATGGAAAGCTACATGGAGTCTGGGCAGAGCCAACACTCAGGTACATGAAAAGCCCTGGGAGCCATGGATCCCTGAGCATCCTGGCACTAGTGGCTGCAGCACCATCAATGGGGGAGGTCAAGTTCCCTTCCATGCCCACATGAAAGAAGATGAATCTACAGCGCTGAGCAGAGACATAATGCAGGTCTTGCCTCCACTGTACCTCACAGAATAACACCCAACTGTCCTGGGACCCTAGAGTGGCCATACCAGCCCCACCTGGGTTCTTGGGCTGGTAGTATCTCTGTACTCTCCTGGGATGGAACTTCCAGAGAGAGCGGGTTGCCACTTTTGCTGCCCCACAGCCCTCGTTGCTATTGCTCTCAGGCTCTGTAGGGTGCAAAGTGCTTAGGGACTAATGTGGATCTGCAGCACTGTACAACCATCCCAAGAGAAAGTGTCCAGACAGTTTCTCATGTGGGGCCCCATTTCTGTTTCTCCTCTCTGGAGAGGTCCTCTCAACCTGGGACTCCAGCCACCCCCAACCTGGGCTCTCAGGTCAGCAGCCACTCTCAACTTCCAGGGAAGGAACTCCCAAAAGAGAGGCAGGCTGCGATTTTTTGCTGCTATGTTTCATAAGTGAAAGAGAAATAAGATCCTTTTTAGCAAGCAAATGTTTAGGGAATTGCTTACCACCAGACCTGCCTTAGGAGAGTTCCTGAAGGAAGCATTAAATATAGAAAGGAAACACCATTAGGAGCCACTAAAAAAAAAACACACTTAAGTACAAAGACACATGACACTTTAAAGCAACCACACAAACAAGTCTGCATAATAACCAGCTAACAACAAGAAGACAGGATCAAATCTGTACATATTTATGTTAATCTTGACTGTAAATGGGCTAACTGCTCAAATTAAAAGGCACAAAGTTGCAAGCTGGATAAGGAAACAACACCCAATATTATGTTGTCTTAAAGAGATCCATCTCACCCAGCAGTCCTGCCCCTGCTGCCCTCAGTCTGGGGAAGAAACAAAGAGCCTGAGAGCTTGACTTTCACTTCTAGCATGCCAGAGTCACTATATGGAGAGGAGCCCAGTCTCTTCTCTCTGCGAGTCCTCAACCCTCTGCTCTTCACCAAGTGCAGCCCACAGCTTAGGCCAGCAGAAGATCCACCCCAAACCCCCTGGCTGTACATTCTCAGTAGCAGTGGCATCACGCTTCCATGCAGTGAAGCTTCCAGAGTCAACCAAAAGCCCCTCTGCCACTATAAGTGCATTGGTGCTACCCTTGCTGCCCTTGGACTGGGGAAGGAGAACATACCCTGAGTGCTTTAATCATACCTCTGGCAAACTGCAGTTATCCTAAGGAAAAGAGGCCAGTCTGTCTCCCCTGTGACCTGCACCTGCTCATCACCATGCTGCCACCCCACATGCAGCTGTCCCCACACTGGGCCTATTGGACTCACTGGTAGTGGAGCCCCAAGAGAAAAGGGAAAGGCCCTATGCCACAACTACTACCAAGGTCCCTTTCTCTGCTGCCTCCAAGATGGGGAGGGATACAGAAAGCCTGAGCATGACCCAGAGCTGTGGTGTACAGTCCAGGACTGCCAAGCTCCTGGGCCAAACACCACAGCCAGCACTGCAAGTGGGAGAGGATGTTTGCACTGAGATTTACAGCCAGTGCTCAACTGGGGGAAGAATCCACACTTTCAGAGCACTGAGAGGAAGCACTGCTGCAATCATGAGGAAATACGGAGGAGCCACGTGGTTGAGGAAGAGCCTACATACTGACCATTATGCTTAAGTGCCATCTACTGGATCACAGCCCAAACTTCAACAACAAAAATACTTCTTAAATATACCCCAGTGTGAAACCAAGGGCAAGAATCCAGCCACAAATACAAACCCTGTACAAAGCCTCATCCCTCTAAAAATATCCAGAAAAGAAGTGTAATGTACTCAAATTATGCCACAGTTAAAGAAATATCAGACTACACAGATAAGAAAGAACCAGTGCAAGAACTCTGGCAACCCAAAAAGCCCAAGTGTCTTCTTATCTCCAAATGACCACACTAGTTCCCCAGCAAGAGTACTTAACTGGGCTAAATGCCTGGAATCATAGAAATAAAATTCAAAATATTGATAGGAGCAAAGATCATGGAGACTCAACATAAAGTTGAAACCCAATTCAAGGAAACATTGGATTACAATAAAAAGATACAGAAACTGATAGATATAATAGCTGTTATAAGAGAGAACCAAACTAATCTGATAAAGCTGAGAAACACACTACAAGAGTTTCATAATATACTTACAAGTATTAATGGTAGAATAGACCAACCTGAGGTAAGAATCTGAGAGCTAGCAGATTGGTTCTCTGAACTAGCTCAGACAAAAATAACGAATAATGAATTAAAAATTGGAACAAATCCCCCAAGAAATATGGGATTATGTAAAGAGATCAAATCTATGACTCATTGGTGTCCCTGAAATAGATGGGGAGAAAGGCAACTTGGAAAACATATTTTAAGATATCATACATGAAAACGCCACCAATCATGCTAGAGAGGCCAACATTGAAATTCAGAAAATTCAGAGAACTCCTGCAAGATACTACACAGGAAGACAATCCCCAAGACACGTAATCATCAGTTTTTCTAAGGTCAAAATTATATATACATATATATACACACACACACACACACACGTGTAAGTATATATATATGGCAGCTATACAGAAGAGGCCGGTCACCTACAAAGGTAACCACATCAATCTAACAGCAGGCCTGTTAGCAGAAACCCTATAAGCCAGAAAATATTGGGGGCCTACATTCACCATTCTAAAAGAAAAGAATTTCTAACCAATAATTTCACTTCATATGAAACTAAGTTTCAGAAGTGAAGGGGAAACAAGATCCTTTTTAGACAAGGGAATTGGTTACCACCAGACCTGCCTTAGAAGAATTCCTGAAGGAAGCACTAAATATAGAAAGGAAACACCATTATAAGCCACTAGAAAAACACACTTAAGTACAAAGACACATGATATTTTAAAGCAACCACACAAACAAGTCTGCATAATAACCAGCTAACAAGAAGAAGACAGGATCAAATCTGCACATATGTATATTAACCTTGAGTGTAAATGGGCTAACTGCCCAAACTAAAAGGCACAGAGTGGCAAGCTGGATAAAGAAGCAACACCCAATGTTATGCTGTCTTAAAGGGATCCATTTCACACACAATGACACCCATAAATAAAGGGATGGAGAAAAATCTTCCAAGGATATGGAAATCAGAAAAAATCACAGGTTGCTATTCTAATTTCAGACAAAAAAGACTTTGAATCAATGAAGATTAAAAAAGACAAAGAAGGTGATTATATATTGGTAAAGGGTTCAATTAAATAAGACCTCACTATTCTAAATATATACACACTGAACATAGGAACACCCAAATACATAAAGCAAGTTCTTAGAGACACATAAAGAGACTTAGATTTCCACACAATAATAGTGGGAGATTTCAACACCTCACTGATAGTATCAGACAGATCATCAAGGAAGAAAATTAATAAATATATTTTGGACCTGAACTTAACACTTGATCAAATAGAACTAATAGACATCCACAGAACTATCCATCCAAAAACAACAGAATATCCATTCTTCTCATCTGCAAGTAGCACATACACTAAAATCAACAACATAATCACCCTTAAAATAATTCTAAGCAAATTGAAAAAAAATATAATGCTAATCATACTATTGGACTACAGTGTAATAAAAATAGAAGTAATTAATAAGCAAATTTCTCAAAACCATACAATTACATGGTAATTAAACAATCTGCTCCTGAATGACTTTGGGTAAATAATGCAATTAAGGCAGAAATCAAGAATTCTTTGAACTAATGATAATAAGAATACAACATACTAGACTCTCTGGGACACAGCCAAAGAAGTGTTAAGAGGCAAGTTTAAAGCACTAATCACCCACATCAAAAAGTTTACAAACTTTCCTAACAACCACATCAAAAAGTTAACAGCCTAAAGATCGAAAGTTGACAATCTACCATCACACCTAGAGAAACAAGAGCAAACCAACCTCAAATGTGGCAGAAGACAAGAAATAATCAAAATCAGTGCTGACCTGAAGGAAACTAACATATGAAAAACAATACAAAAGATCAAGTAATCCAAGAGACTGTGATTTGAAAAAATTAATATGATAGATATACCACTAGCTAGAATAATATAGAGAAAAGAGAAGATCCAAATAAACACAATCAGAAATGACAAAGGGAATGTTACCCCTGACCCTGCAGTAATATAAAAATCCCTTACAGGCTAATACAAACACCTCTATGAACAAAAACTAGAAAATCTGGAAGAAATGGCTAAATTTCTGGACACATACAACCTACCAAGATGGAACCAGGAAGAAACACAATTCCTGAGCATAATAATAATGAGTTCCAAAATTGAAAATTAATAGAAAGCCTACCTCAACCAAAAACAAAAAAAAAATACCAGGACCAGAAAAATTCACAGCTGAATTCTACCAGATGTATAAACAGCTCATACCAGTCATGCAGAAACCATTGTAAAAAAATTGGGGAAGAGGAACTCCTTCTCAATTCATTCTATGAGGCCAGTGTTATTCAGGTACCAAAACCTGGCAGAAATACCACACACAAGAAAACCTCAGGCCAATAACATTGATGAAAACAGATGCAAAAAATCTTCAACAAAATACTAGCAAACTGAATCTAGCAACACATCAGAAAGGTAATCCATTATGGTCAAGTAAGCTTATCCCTGAGATGCAAGGCTGTTTCAACATACATGAATCAATAAATGTGATTAAACATATTAGCAAAATTAAAAACAAAAACCACATGAATGTCTCAATAGATGCAGAAAAGACTTCTAATAAAATTTGACAACTTTTTATGGTAAAAACCCTTAGAAAATACTTATTGAAAAACATACCTTAAAATGATAAGAGTCATCTACAACTTCACAAGCCAACATCATACTGACTGGGAAAAAACTAGAATCATTACCCTTGCAACCCAGAACAAGATAAGCATGTCCTCTTTCACTACTCCTATAGAGCATAATACACCAAGTCCTGGCCAGAGCAATCAAACAAGAGAAAGAAAGAAAGAAAAGGAATCCAAACATGAAAAGAGAGGTCAAACCATGCTTGTCTGCAGATGATACAATTCTATAACTCGCAAGCCTCAAAGTCTCTGGCCAAAAGCTCCTTGATCTGATAAACAGCTTCAGCAATGTTTCAGGATACAAAATCAATGTACAAACATCAGCAGCATTCCTATACATTAACAACATCTAAGTTGAGAGCCAAATCAGAAACAATAGCATTCACAATAGCCACACAAATAATGAAACTACATTCCTATCTCTCACTATATGCAAAAATCAAGTAAAAGAAGACAAAGCAAGATGGTGGAATAGAAGGTTCCACCAATCCTCCCCCACCCCCCATTAAGGACACCAATTTAACAACTATCAACAGAGAAGAAAATCTTTATAAGAACCCAAAATCAGGGGAGCACTCATAGTACTTAGTTTTAACCACCTATCTTTGAAAGAGGCACTGTAGAGATAGAAAACAATCCTGAATCACTGAGGCTGTCATTCCACCACCCCCAAGGAGCAGCAGTGAGGAGCAGAGAGCATCTCTGGGCACTGGGAGAGGGAGAACACAGCATTTATAAGGCATTTAACTCAGTGCTGTCCTGTTAGAACAGAAAGGAAAAGCAGATCAAATTCAGCTGATGCCTACCCAAGAATGCAGTATTTCAACCAGCCTTAGCCAGAGGGGAATCGCAGATCCCAGTGGTCAGAACTTAAGTTCCCACAAGCCTCACCACGGAGGGCTACAGTGCTCTGTGTCTCCAAGTAAACTTGAAAGGCAGTGTAGGCCATAAGGACTATAACTCTTAGGTAAATTCTAGTTCTGAACTAGGCCCAGGGACAGTAGACTGGGGGAGGGTTCATGTGACCTACTGAGACACCAGCTGGGGGCAGTGAAGGGAGTGCTGGCATCACTCCTCCCCCAACCCCAGGCTACACAGCTCATGGCTCCAAAAGAGATCTCTTCTGCTTGAGGAGAAGAGATCAAAGATTGGGAAAGACATTGTCTTGCATCTTGGATACCAGCTCAGTCACAGCAGGATAAGGCAGCAGTCAGAGTCATAAGGCCCCCATTCCAGGTCCTATCCCCCAGATAATATATCTAGACACACCATGGGGCAGAAGGAAACTGGCAGCCTTGAAATAAAGGGCCAAGTCCTGGCAGTATTCATCACTTGCTAACTGAAAAGCCTTTGGGCCATGAATAACCCGCTGTGATATCTAGTTACCACATCAGGGCTTTGGATGAACCAATCAAAAATAGTAACTACAACAACTTTTCAAGACCTAGTCAAGACAATAAGACAGGAATAAAAACAACAAAAAAAAGTCAAAAAATGGGAGGATGAAGTTAATGTATACAGTTTTTATTAATTTTATTTTTGTTTATTTGTTTATGCAAAGTGTTAAGTTGTTATCTGGTTAAAATAACGGGTTACATGATAGTATCTGCAAGCCTCATGAAAATTTCAAACCAAAAAAACTTACAATGGATACACAAAAAATAAAAAGCAAGAGACTAAATAATATCACCAGAGAAAATCACCTGCACTAAAGGAAGACAGGAAGGAAAGAAAGAAGAGAAGACCATGAAACAATCAGAAAACAAGCAACAAAATGGCAGGAGTAAGTCTTTACTTACCAATAATAACATTGAATGTAAATTTAGTAAACTCTCTAATCAAAAGACATAAATTGGCTGAAAGGATAATAAAACAAGACCCATTGATCTCTTCCCTACAAGAAACACACTTCACCTGTAAAGACACACACAGACTGAAAAAGGAATGGAAAAAGATATTACATGACAATGGAAACCAAAAAAGAGGAGGAGTCACTATATTTAAATCAGATAACATAGATTTCAAGACCAAATGTATAAGAACAGACAAAGGTCACTATATGATGATAAAGGGGTCAGTTTAACAAGTGTGTATAAAATATGTATGCATCCAACACTAGAACAACCAGATATATAAAGCAAAATTATTAAAGCTAGATTAAGAAATAGACTCCCAATACAATAATAGCTAGAAATATCAGTATCCTACTTTCAGGACTGGACAGATACTTCAAACAGAAAATCAAAAAGGAAACATCAGACTTAATCTGCACTATAGACCGAATGGTTATAATAGGTATTTACAGAACATTTTGTCTAATGGCCACAGAATACACATCCTTTTTCCCAGCGCATGGATCATTCTCAAGGATGCACCATATGTTAGGTCACAAAACAAGTGTTAAAAACATTAAACAAAAGAAATCATGTCAAGCATCTTTTCTGACCACAGTGGAATACAACTGAAAATTACTAACCAGAAGAATTTGGGAAAGTATAAAAATACATGGAAATTAAATAATATGCTCCTGAATGATCAGTGAATCCATAATGAAATTAAGAAGAAACTGAAAAATTTCTTGAAACAAAGGATATTAGAAACACAGCATATCAGGACCTGTGAGATACACCAAAAGCAGTACTAAGAGGGACATTTATATCTTTAAGTGCCTACGTCAAAAAAAAAAAAAAAGAAAAACATTCAATAAACAGTCTAAGGATAAATGCTTGAGGAGAGTGATACCGTGATCTTCATGATATTTATTTCACATTGTGTGCCTGTATCAAAACATCTCATGTATCCTATAAATATATACATCTACCATGTACCCACAATAATCGAAAATTAAAAATCAAGTCCAAATGAATTGAGTACTAAAATCTAAGACCGGAAACTATGAAACTGCTAAAAGAAAACATTGGGGAAAAGCTCCAGGTCATTGTTCTTGGCAAAGATATTTTGTGTACGACTCCAAAGGTAAAGACAACAAAATCAAAAACAGACAAATGAGGTTACATCCAGCTAAACAGTTTCTGCACAGAAAAGGAAACAATTAACAAAGTGAAGCGACCAATAGCAAAGACTTGGAACCAACCCAAATGTCCAACAATGATAGACTGTATTAAGAAAATGTGGCACATATACACCATGGAATACTATGCAGCCACAAAAAATGATGAGTTCATGTCCTTTGTAGGGACATGGATGAAGCTGGAAACCATCATTCTCAGCAAACTATCGCAAGGACAAAAAACCAAACACCACATGTTCTCACTCATAGGTGGGAATTGAACAATGAGAACACATGGACACACGAAGGAGAACATCACACACCAGGGCCTGTTGTGGGGTGGGGGGAGGGGGGACGGATAGCATTAGGAGATATACCTAATGTTAAATGACGAGTTAATGGGTGCAGCACACCAACATGGCACATGTATACATATGTAACTAACCTGCACGTTGTGCACATGTACCCTAAAACTTAAAGTATAATAAAAAATAAATAAATAAATAAAGAACAAAGTGAAGAGACAATCCAGAGAAAAGGTAGAAAATATTTGATAATTATTCATCTGACAAGGGATTAATATTCAGAATATATAAGTAACTCAAAGAACTCAATCGTAATAAAACTAATATTCTGATTAAAAACAGGCAAAATATCTGAATATGCATTTCTCAAAAGAACACATACAAACAACCAACAGGTATATGAAAAAACTCTTAACGTCACCAATCATTAGAGAAATTAAAATCAAAACTACAATAAGGTATCATCTCCTCCCAGTTAGAATGATTTTTATCAAAAAGACAGACTAACATGCTGTTGAGGATGTGAAGAAAGGGGAACTCTCTTACACTGTTTCTGGGAACGTAAACTAGTACAGCCACTATGGAAACAGTGTGGAGAGTTCTCAAAAAACTAAAAATGGAGCTACCATATGATCCAGCCATTCTACTACTGGATATGTGTCCAAAAGATAGGAAATTAATATATTGAAGACATATCCACATCCCCATGTTTATTGCAGTACTATTCACAAAAGCCAAAATATGGAATCAACCTAGTGTCTATTAACGAATGAATAAAGAAAATGTGGTATGTATATACAATGGAATATCCATGAAAAATAAAATCTTGTCATTAGCAGCAACATGTATGGAACTGGAGGTCAATATGCTTAGTGAAATATGCTAGGCACAGACGGATAAATACTGCATGTTGTCACTTATAGTTGGAGCTAAAAAGGTGGACCTAATAGAGTGTAGATTGAGGTTTATCAGAAATGGTAGGGAGTGAGGTGGATGAAGAGAGGTTGATTAATGGGCACAAATAAACACTTGATGGAAGAAATAAGACATGGTGTTCAATAGATTAGTAAGGTGACTGTAGTTAACATTAAGTGAGTGTACATTTCAAACTAGCCAGAAGATAAAAATTCAAATATTCCTAGCATAAAGAAAAGAAAAATATTTAAGATGATGCATAGCCTAATTATCCTGATTTAATTATTTGAATTATGAAAATACCACATGTACCCTGAAAATATGTACAGCTAATATGTATCAATGAAAGGAAAGAAAAAAAGAAATACTTGCACAAATATGGAAATAAGTAGATAAGATAATATTTAACAGAGCTCTGTTCAGGACGAGGGAAAGAAAAAAACTACACGTACAACATGGGAATGGCTAAATTAATTCTGGTTTATGCACAAAATAAAATACTATGCAGTTATTAAAATAACCAAATGTATGCAACTTTATATATTTTTAAACAAAACTGATTATTTATATACACACATACATATATTTACATGAAAATAGGAAAACATAAGATTACAAACTACAATATTATGCTGTGTGATTGCAATTCAATATGTATATGAGTACATGCATGTTGATAGGACCTTATACATCATAGGGAACCAAAAAACCTCTGGAGGCATATATAACAAAATTTAACTACAGTTTTGGTGGCAGGATAAATAGTGATTTTTTTTCTTCTTTTGCTTACCTGTATCTTAGGATGTTTTTATAATCGACAAGTGAACGTGCAATACTTTAGAAAATTATTTCAAAACCTAAAAAAAATGTTTTTGAGTTTCTGGCTTGATGAATTTCGTGAAGATAATGGCACTATGTATTGTAGGGGATATACAAAACTTGTTTGGAATCAGTTAACAAGTCCAACATTACATGAATTTGACACAACACGAATCTGTGTCTATTTAGATACACCCTTTTAGCTCAGTTTATCTCTGTAAATATAAAATTCAACAAAGTTGTGTGTTTGTTTGCTTCATCTGACTATACGGCAAAATTAATAATTTGACCAGAAGTTTCAGTGATGCTAAAAATTTCACATACGTTTGGAGCATGCTCTTTTATTTTGATTCCCCTGCGACAATAATTTCTAGAGACCAAATATGCACTGCTCTCCTATTAACACCCAAGTCATCCTGTGGAGACACTCCTTAATGAAGCTTTGAAGCACAAATCAAGTAGAGTGGGCTTTTCCAAAGGACTTCACCAATATAGGTGAGAATTCAAGGATTAGGAGTTTGCAGGAAATAAGCAGTGTTTGACCAACTGACAAATTTTGCTTTCTATCACAGTTGGCTTGTTTTCAAAGCTCTCCATCACGCCCATTCCACCTGTCTCCCATCTTGTTTCCTAAACACCTAAACACTCTCATAAGCTGGGCTCCACTCTGCACCATGGAAGACACTAGCCACATGTGGTTATTTCAACTTGAATTTAAATAAATTCAAATTCAATAGAATTTAAAATTCAGCTCTCAGATGCACAAGACTTATTGCAAGTAATTAATGGTAAAATATGCATAGTGGCTACTGCATGGGGCCACGTAGAATCTATCACAGAAAACCCTACTGGACAGCGCTGCTCATCTCAACCAGGAGTTGGTCCTAACCCTCAAGCACATCTAAAACTCTCCCATAGTTTTAGTTTCTGTTATTAAGATCATAGTTTTCTTCTGGATAATTTGATCAGTGCCAGGTATTACCTCCCCCTTCACGTAAGACACTGCTCCCTACATACCTACTCTAGCCTCTACATGGTACAGGTTCATTTTCTACCCCTTAACCATAGAGCAGCTGCAACAGTCACTTCCCTGAAGTTATCCACTTCAGTAATAAAGCTGTTCTCTCACAATGGGTGCCCTTTAGAGATTGAATCCTTCCCTCATGGAGCTGAATTCCATAAATAGGAGGCTCGCGTCATTCCAGCAGTACTGAAGGAAATCTGCTTCAGTGTCCACTCATAGCTGAGTCATCCTCATATTTTGGTTTATTTTTCTAAATGAGCCTTAATGCACACCCATCATCCTGCTGTGATTGTGCAATCCTTACTGTCTTGATTCTATTAACTTCCTCTGATTCTTTCTCAGATTTTGCATGACATGAAGATTTCACACAAAGCCAATCGCCTGGATAACTGGACTGTTCCACAGCTTACGAGGCTGCAGCTACTGAAAGGAATTTCTTTCTGGCCTTGTCGTTTACAGTGTTTACCAAATTCATAAACATAAATTATTTCATAGAGTGTCACTTTGAGGAGAATATTTCACTCCAAGTACAAAGAAGTTTCTTGAATGAATCAGCCTTTCTCATGCTTTTGTTCACCTCCCACATTCCTGTGGTGTTCATTAAAACTGAAATCATGTAGACTGATTTTCTACACTCTTCAAGTGGCCCCACTGAGTTAGAGATTAAGAACCTTCAGTGCATAGCTTTCAAATTTTTTTAACATTACCCTCTAATGACCCAGTGTATGCACATGCACACACACACACACACACACACCACAAACTCACAAAGGAAACAAAAGTATCAAACCAATACTTCCCCTTACTTCCTATGATGCACTCAAAAATATTCAATTTTATATTGTTCTACAATTTTTTTATTTTTTATTTTTATTTCATAACCAAAGGATGGACTGCAAACTGGTACAGTATATTGGTCTGGACAATTATGATTGCAAGGTAAATAAAATCTAATATAAAGTAGCCTATATAAATGGAGTATGTTTTGGAAGGCTGACATGTGTTTATAAAAATGAAGGAAAGGATGAACAACCAACCAAACTTCCAGAAGGCAGTAACCATAACACTCTGGATCCAGAATTAGGGACTTGACCACTATCAGGACCCTCTCTCTCTGTCTCTCTTTTTCTCTTTCTATCTCATTCTATTTTTCTCCATCCCTCACCTCTGCTTCTGAGTGTTGACTTCCTTCTCGGTGAAGCTAAAGCTATGCCCTTCAGAGGAATTTGAAAAATATCAGGAGAGAAAACTCTGATTAGACTAGCTTGGGACATATGCTCTCTGCCCATACTGATACCTGACTATTGTGACCAACTTAGTAAGGTCAATGTAATGACATGGAAACACTCATTGCAACCTTAGATAGTACTAGGGGTGCAAGCCATTTTTTTTAACGGGTGATAGCAGAAAAATGTCACAATTAAAAGAATCAACAGAAGCCAGACAGCCATGTCAATTTCTGAAAAATATATCTTACCCCTTGACTACCTAGCACACACATACCTTCTTCCCATGATAAGAGTGAAAAATACCTCTCCTGATGTCACGATTGGCACCAAGACTACTGCAGTTTTCGCACTTGCACTCTCCAGGCCTCCTCCATGAAAGACAGCCCAGAGGCAGTTGTCTTTCATGTCTTTCAAGGCTACTCCTCGTGAGAGAATTTGAGTTAAATTTAGGCCACATACTTTGTTTATATTTGGCTAATTTCTCACTCTCTTGATCACAAGCTATGACTAGGAATGTATGTTATTTAAGAAAATAGTAGATTCCATGTAAACGATATATTTGGGGGCAGAGGAGAATTCCTGCATAAAAGGAGGGTAGCACAAGCATGTTCACTGATGGGATTGTTGTGAGCCTGGAAGTGATCCTCATTTTATAGCCACTACTATTATGAATGAGTTCAAACGAACAAACATTTGTTGAATGCCTATTCAATTTCTCCCCTTGGGAATTGGATGAAGACAATATGGCTAGATGCCGGCCATGGCAGCCAACACTAAGGAGGATTATAACCTTTGGTGAACTTATCAAGAAATGTTACTGAGGGCAGCCCCAAAAGACTGGACAGACTACAGAGCAATTTCAGTACTGCTGTGTTAGTTTCAAAGCTGCAAAAATAACTGAAGATCCAAGGGGGTGAATGCAAGATCCAAAATGAAAAGTAACACAAGAAATAAGAAAGAAGGGACATGTCAGGCAACAGTGACATCAAGAAAAGAAGGTAAAGGACATTATTCCTGAATGAGGCTCAAGGGCTTGGAGTTCTCTCTAGCTGGATGGCAGCTGTAAAGAGAAGAATCAGCTGGAGTCATGGTCATAAATAATGTACCAACATAAAATCCAGTCTTACAAATTACACTGGTTACGCGGGTGCCAAAGTTGTGGCATACAATACAACAGTATCTTCCCTTTTGGCAGTTTTAACACATGCCCTGGGAAATAAGCAAGAACACAGTGCTTTAAGGCACGAAACAGTGTGTTGCAATGGAAAGAATCAAGACCTAGAAATCAGAAAAACTGATTTATTTGTTAATTTATAATTTTAACAGATATTAAGTGGGTGCCTATTATATTCCAGGTACTGTCCTAGGAGCTGGAGATACAACCATGAACAAGATAAGACTCCTGTTCCCCTGGCTTGTATTCTAGATAAACAGGTAGGGGCATATAATCAACACCTGCAGTTACCTCTCCAGGATCTCAGCTGAAGAAGGGTCTCTTTAGTCGGCACCCAGGCTTCTCTCAAGTTGCTCACCGCTTAGGGGTACTTCTGTTAATAGACAATTCAACTAGATATGTAAAATGTCACTAAAAATGTATTCATAGAATACTTGGGGAGATAAAGGAACAGGGACTGATTTCATTGCCTCAGCACTGAAACCTGTAACAGCAAGTAAGCAGTTAGGTGTAGATTGGAGGCTAGATTCTAAATTCCTTAAGGGCAGGGTCTCTGTCTGCCTCAAATATGTATACCCAGGGCTTAGAGGTTTACCAAGCACTTAAATTGTCAATAAATATTTGTTGAAGGAATGAAACAATACATGGAGATAAGAGAACTATGGCAATTGTTTGTACTGTATTTACAGTAAGCCAGCCCACTAGAGAAAAAGGGAAAAATTTAGTCAAACAGGAATTTGACGCCTTAGGGATATGAGTGGAGGGAGTTAAAAATTTTATAGCTGGCTGGGCATGAGGGCTCATGCCTGTTCTCCCAGCACTTTGAGAGGCCAAGGCCAGCGGATCACCTGAGGTCAGGAGTTCGAGACCAGCCTGACTAACATGCTGAAACTCTGTCTCTACTAAAAATACAAAAATTAGCCCGGGCATAGTGGTGGACCCCCATAATCCCAGCTACTCGGGAGGCTGAGGCAGGAGAATCGCTTGAACGCGGGAGGTGGAGGTTGCAGTGAGCCGAGATGGCGCCATTGCACTCCAGCCTGGAAGACAGAGGGAGATTCCATCTCAAAAAAAAAAAAAAAAAAAAAGGTCATAATCTGGTAAAAACATACTACATTTGTATCTGTTTTCAACAAATTGACTCACTCTTTAATGTGATCAAATACCAGTTGTTATAGCATTATGTCAAGTTGGCTTCATAACAACAAACAAACAAATAAGCCAACAAACCACAAATGTTTGAGGCCTTTAGGAAACAGGTCAAAATATCAGGGTACCTTCTTTTCTCAGCAGTGGCATCTCCAAGTGATTTGCTTAGGTTATTTTCAATCATTGCTGATAAATAACCTAGTTAACCTTCTTTATGTTTTCCTTCCCCACTCTTAAAATGACAGTGGGGTCATTTTAAGACGGTATTTTTAGCATTGTTAAAGCAAGAGTGTTAGTAACATGCTATTTACCAGAGTAAAACTACTCTAGTTTTAGAGTAGCCATTTGACAGCTATGGAGTCTCTCTACTGTCCTTTTTTAATTATTTGAGTATGTTGAAAAAATATAAACTTTAATTTAAAGTACACATTACATTTGTATGGACCTTGTTTGTATGCTGCTTTTTAAAATTCTATTGCCATGTTTATTGCTATGTACGCTAATACAAGTGATCAGTCATCTATTGATCGTAGGCGCTCCCAGATCTGTCTGCCTCTATTAAGGCTACCCTCCACACAAGTAAACTAAAAAATAATAAGAGCTTATATATAAATCAGGAACAATAGGAGCTAAGTCTCTCAATGTATTAAGATGATTCACCTGAAAAGAGGATATTGCCATATACTGGTGTCTGACACATAACAAACATAGAGCCCAAGGATCCAGGAATAGCAGCATGCATATACCTCGGAAAATGTGTGGTTTTCATGACTGGTTCTCCTTCACTCAGAACTTCTGGAAATAGGCCTCTTATCTACTGTGTAAGCTTTAGTCCCTCAGAGTATCCAGCCCTGCTTCTTGCCTCATTCCTGCTAGCTAGCTGTGTTGCTAGAGAACCTCTCTATTCCTTTCTTATAGTCAACTTTCCTTCCAGGGGATCTCCTGCCACTGCAATCTTTGTTTTATACTCTTGAAACTTTATTCCCAATATTGTTCTCTACACTTTCAATCCCCCTTGGATTCTGACCTCTACTTCAGATTCTACTGAAGTTTAATATTTTCCTAGGTTCTTTTGTCAAGAATTTTTGTCCTCTAACTCCTAAGGAAAAAGAAGGCTGCCAATTCCATCAGGGGAGAAGGGAACCCTTCTTATTCCTCTGGATCTGCCCCCTATCCCACTCCTCTGCGCCACCCTCCTCCAAGCATTCTGTCTGGCCATTACTGAGTCATGGTTTATAATAACTTCTTTTTAGAAACCACATCTGACTTGTTCACCATATTAGCACTCTTTTTATCAATTGATATTAGCCAAATGTAGTTGCTATTATGATGACCATTTTGTAAATAAGGAAATGAGACTCAAAACAATAAAAAAGCATGTAACACTACACAGTAAGCTAATGACACAGATTTCCTTTGTCCTTCACTTCTTCCTTCAACACTACTGTATAAGATACTGATGTTTCTGTTTATATTAAAAATATTCATAAAAGTCAATGCTTCTTCATTCAACACTACTGTATAAGATACTGATGTTTCTGTTTGTATTAAAAATATTCATAAAAGTCAATGCTTCTTCATTCAACACTACTGTATAAGATACTGATGTTTCTGTTTGTATTAAAAATATTCATAAAAGTCAATGTGCATTGAGCTTTATTGCAACTTTAAAAACCATATAAAGTAATCATTATTTAAGACATGATTTTATGCAGTTATTTAAAATTTGTTTCCAATAAATTGAATATATATGTATGTACACCATATATAATATGATATCAAATTTTCTGTGTTTCTATGAGTTTTTGTTTTCCCAACCATTTAGTAAGGCTGAAGCCCAGTGCCTTTAAGGAAATTCACATCATTGTACCTTCCATCTCATGAGAATGGTGAGGAGAGCTCTTTTCTATTATACAAAAATAGCTGAATGAAATCTTCTAAAAATAAAAAGGTGAACAAGGTCAGAATAGGTGTTGCAGAAGAGAGGGTTTTAACTTCTTACTAGGTGAGAGAGAATCCTCATAATAAAAATCAGATTTCTTCAGTATCTAAATTTTATGGATTTGGAATGTTTAACATAAAACATGGTTATTATAGTCTAAGAATGTACATTGGAGTAGAAAATAATATGTACAGAAGTTCAATATTCATCAATTCAATAAACATTTATTGAGCACCTTCCATACAGCAGGCACTGTTCTAGATAAGAGGGGCAGGGGACACAGCAGTGAACAAACAAGATAAAATCTCTGTTTGCATGGAGTGTATATATTAGTACAGACAAACAATAAACAAAAACAAAATAATTCATTTAGTGGCAATTAAGTGTTATGAGGAAGGGAAAACAGAGAAGAGGAATATAGAGCAATAGAAAGGCACAATATTTTATTTAGAATGCTCAGAGGCGGCATCAATGATTAAGTGAAATTTGAACAGAAACTTGAATGAAGTGAGAAAATAACATATGAAGATTTGGAAGGTGTGACCAGCAGAACAATGTTCCCCAAACATATCCATGTTGTAATCCCTGGGATCTGTGAATGTAGTATTTCACAGGGAAAAAGGGACTTCGCAGATGTGACCAAGTTAAGGATTCTGAGATGGGAAAATTATCCTGGGTTATCCAGGTGGGTTCAACGTAATCACAAGGGTCCTCGTAAGTGAAAGAAGGAAGCAGAAGTGTGGGTGAGAGAAAGATTTAAAGATGCTCTTTGCCTGGCTTTGAAAATGGAGAAAAGTGCCACAAGCTAAGGAATGTGAATGGTCTCTAGAAGCTGTGAAAGGCAACAAAACAAATGATCTCCTAGAGTCTCCATTATGGAGGCAGCCCTGCCCAGATCTGAATTTTAGTTCAGCGAGACCCATTTCAGACTTCTGACCTCCAGACCTGTAAGAGAATAAATCTGTGTTGTTTTAAGCCACTAAATGCATGGCAGTTTGTAAAAGCCTCAGTAGCAAACTAATGCAGGAGCAAAGGGTTTTCTAAACAGAGAGAACAGTAAGTGAAACGGGCCAGAGGTATGAATATGCTTGGTGTATCTGAGCAAAAGCAAGGAAGCCAGGGTGACTAGAGCCCAGTGTGCAGCAGACAAATAGTGATGAGATGAGGTCATAGAGCTAACACTGGCTATATCAGGTAGGGTCTTGCAGGCAGTGGTAAGGCCCTTGAATTTTATTTGTATAGTAAGATAAACCATTAGAAGATTTTGGTTGGAATGATCAGAGTAGACTGGCTGGAGGAGTGAGCATTTTCATTGATTGTATAGGAGTTTATTCAACAGACAGAATGTGAGATATAAGAGTATAGCATGAATAAGACAGTGGTTGCAGGCAGTTCATGGAAGACTCTGAAATGGCATTAGACTAGTTTACATAGGAAAGTACTATAGAAAGACTGATAAATTGATAAAGATTGATGCATTGGACCTCATAAAAAGTTAAAAAAAGACAAGCTATCAAATGAGAGAAAAATAACTGCAAACTGCATATCTGATAAGATACTAGTATCTTGAATATATAAATAATTATCAAAAATCAAAGGTAGAAAAATAAGCAATACAATTAAAAATGGGCAAAAAACATGAAAGGATATTTAACAAAAGAGGATATATAGATTGCATATAAGCAAATGAAAAGATGTTCAATGTTATTAGCTATTTAGGAAAATGCAAATTAAAAAAGCAAAGTGAGATATTACTATATACCTATCAGAATGGCTAAAAATAAAAAAAAATAGTGACAGCACCAAATGCTAGTGAGAAAGTAATGAAACTGTCACACATACATTTCTGGTAGAAATGCAAAATGGCACAGGTACTCTGGAAAACAGGTTGGCAGTTTCTTTAAACACTAAGTATGCAACTACACTTTCACCCAGCAATTGCACTTCTGGGTATTTATACCAGAAAAGTAGAAGCTTATGTTCACACAATAACCTGTATACAATGTTTACGGCAGCTTTATTTATTTATTTTTATTTTTGAGATGGAGTCTCGCTCTGTTGCCCAGGCTGGAGTGCAGTGGCACGATCTTGGTTCACTGCAACCTCCGTCTCCTGGGTTCAAGCAATTCTCCTGCCTCAGCCTCCCGAGTAGCTGGGATTACAGGCATGTGCCACCACACCTGGCTAATTTTTTTGTATTTTTAGTAGAGATGGGGTTTCACCATATTGGCCAGGCTGATCTTGAACTCCTGACCTTGTGATCTGTCTGTCTCAGCCTCCCAAAATGCTGGGATTACAGGGGTGAGCTACCGCACCCAGCAGCAGCTTTATTTTTAACATCAAGGAACTGGAAACATCCCAGTACCTGATGGCCCAGTACTAGACTCCTTTTTCTTTCACCATTAACTTAATTCAGTCATTAACTACATTCCAGCCACACTGGATTTCTCTCTAATTCTTAAACCTGCCATTACTTTTTCCCTTAGAGTGTTTGCCCAATTATTCAGAACAGTCTTACCCTAGACCTTCATTTGGCTTGTTGTTACCATTTCCAATCTTTCCTCACAAGTTCTAGTCCTTTAGATCTCCCAACATTTATATTTTGGTTTACATTCCCTCATTGAGGCTATTCCTAAGAACCCTGACCAAATTACCTCTCCTCCAATCATTTTCTCACACCCATCTAATTTCTTTTCTTCCTAGTACTTATAACTAACTGAACTCATGTTGTTTATTTATTCATTTGTTGTCAGTTATCTGCCTCCATCCCCAGTACCATGTAAACTAAATGAAAGCAGGATTCTTTATGTCAGCATTCTCAGATCCTCTAGGAACGCCTGACCCATTAAAGAAACTCAATAAATATCTGAAGAATGAATGAATGTATTTAAAAACAACTTGTTAAATGGAATTGCTTTAAAATTTAACAGATTAGCTGGTCCATTAAGTATGTCCTTCATATAAAGCAAAGAGTAGGTAACAAAAATGGAATTAGAATTATATGGTATTCTTAAGTAGCATATCTGCTATCACATGTTTAATGTGATCAGTTAGTACCACTTCAGCATGTCCAGTTAGAGGCTTAAAATAGCATTTGGGAATGGACTCTTCCTTTGCAATTTCATTAAATAATCTTTGTCCAACCAAAGGCCTGGTTTTTGAACTTTAATTGGATTTAGGGTGAACATTTAGGCTCTGTTATTTGTTGGTCAAAGGACACGCTTTATATGCTCATTGTCTTTCCCATTGCAACCAAGAATATCAGTCGCTGAACATGAGGACCAAAGTAAGAGACAAAAACTACAAAGCTAATGATAATTGCTTTAAAGTAAATAAGAAAAAGTATACATAACAAATGAATGAAAACACAGTAACATGAAAATGATACTACATCCATCAGCAGGAGCAAGGGGGTCAGAAAGGGAAATGAATGTCATGTGTTACGAAAGTAGAAAAAGATAAACAAATGTTGTAGCTTCTCGTTCATCCAACATTATTTAAAAAATAATTGTGAAGATATGTGACACCTAAAACCTATGTGTTTATATTTTTATGTGTTGAATTAAATATTTTTTAAAAGGCATTGTATTTCTTTCTGCTTGGCTAACTCTTTACTTGTCCACACTCACAAATAACATATTTTACTTTGCAGAAACTTCTAGCCTAACTTCCCACTCATTAACGGAAACTTCCTGACACCTAATTGGGAATGCTGCAGAAGAAATTTCACAGCTCAGAGTCATCTGGAATATTTTAATATTAAAATATTATGCTGATTCATTTTGACTTTAATAACCTTTCAAATAAAAGCATCAATTATCTCTGATATTTGACAAGTTAAATAGGCATTATTGTGCAATGACAACTATGCAGACAAGTTTTGTCCTAGGTTTGAAACTCTCTTCACCTCTTCAGCCTCAATTTTCTAATCTGTAAAGTGAAATGGTTGGCTTTTTTAATATTTCTAAAATAGGTTCTGCTTTTTAAAAATCAATTATTCTGTGAATTGGCTTTCATTAACTATAGTATAGTATAAAATGCCTTGGGATCTAGTGATGGTTGGAGATGTAAAGTTTATTATATTGTCAACTTTTAATTTTCTTTACTTGTTAAAATTGAACAGACCATAGAGCATGCGCAAACATTCTTTCTTTCTATTTATTTATTTATTTATTTTTTGAGACAGAGTCTCACTCTGTCACCCAGGCTGGAGTACGGTGGCGTGATCTCGGCTCACTGCTACCTCTGCCTCCTGGTTCAAGTGATTCTCCTCCCTCAGCCTCCCTAGTAGCTAGAATTACAGTCATGTATCACCACACCCGGCTAATTTTGTATTTTTAGTAGAGAAAGGTTTTCCCCATGCTGGTCAGGCTGGTCTCGAACTCCTGACCTCAGGTGATCCGCCTGCCTCAGCCTCCCAAAGTGCTGGGATTACAGGCGTGAACCACAGCACCCAGTCACAAACGTTTTTTCAATGTAATCTCATCTATGCACTTTAAGGATAGCATTTGCCGCTTAGATAACCAGGAACTTCATGGAGATGACCAATGGGGTACAGTAATTCTGGATTTACTACAAGTAGCTCTGAAACTTTTTCCCTACTATGTTAACTTTTTATCTGAAACAACTGAAATTTAAGGTTTAAAAATTGGGAAAGAGTAACTAAAGTATAAGTGTAATGTAGGGAGATGTAGTGATGAACTGATTAAATGTTCTTCATTTCCTAGATTTGTAAGTTGTTTTTATTTGCTCTTGTTTTGCTACAGAGTATAGACTATGAGCACCGAGTTTGTTACCAAGACATTCCCAAATGATGTCAGAGGAGATGGATCCCCTTGATGTCCTTGCCTCTGCTTTTACTAAGAATTAATAAACTTAGCTATCTGTGCCAATGTCTATATTAGCTCTCTAATTCTTTATTATAACGGAATTTCTAGCCAACCCTATATTTTGTCATTCCATTTACTTTATCCATCTTGGTTCTCTGAAAGACAAGGTTAAAATAAAACCCATCAGCTTGAGTAATTCAAATTGAGCTGCCAAAACAACTCAGCAGAAAGCAAAATTAGAAAACTATGCCACCCCTCCCCCTTACATCTTCCATTGTTACCTTTTACTTGTGTAATTTCAAGTGTTCTTTGAATTAAGTCCTGTGGCTTTTACAAAAAAAAATGACATTTTTAAAATAATGTCTTTGATTTTTCAAATTGCAAAAGCAAAAGGAGTTTAAAATAGAAAATTTGGAAAATATATCAACATAAGAAAAAGGAAACAAAATTATTTCCATCACTGAGATTTCATCATTGTTTATAACTCAAAGGCTTTTCTACCTGCATGGGATTATATTAAAAATAAAGTGTGGCATTATTTTTTTAACATTTAAAATTACATCATAAGACTGTCCTTTGTCATTAAATATTCTTCAAAAACATAATTTTACTGGTAGTATATCATTCCGTCATATGGATATATGAAAACTGACAGTTAACCAAACCAAAGAAAGAGCTGATTGAAATGAATTATTAAAGCTGTCTTTCTCTTCTTTCCATCATTCTTGATGGTAACAGAACAGTCAACGTAGTTTGAATTCTGTCATTTCTTCTCTATAAGCCATGATGACAGGAATCTCATTATCATCTGTCCCTGGTAACAAAGGTGAAAATCACACTGTCCTTTTAACCCCTTATTGAATACTTCTGTCACTTGTTATATCTTCAGGGCCTCTCCTGTGTGTGGTGTGCAATCATTTAGTACTCAGCAGAGAGGAAGTGACAGAAGCTTGGGCAGAGAGCACTTCACATTGGCTTCTACATCCCCACCCCTAGAACACAAGACACAGACAGAGGTCATACTAATATTGTAACCGAGCCACAGCCAAAGCATCATCATACTTAGATCAGGCAGAACATCAGGGAATTCTGTTTGCCTCTCTCCCTAGATCCCCAGACAATACACTTTTGGAAAATGGGGTGATCTCAAACTCTGCTCTCCAATCCATCTACTCCCAGAGCCCAGCATCAGCCGTCACAGAAAATATGATGTCTGTTGACAGTAACATTACAGAAGTTGCTGGAGACCAATAATAGCTTATTTATTATGTGTCCTTATTTGATAGCACATTAAATATTTTTCTACTTTTAATAGAATGTGCATTTATTTCCTTCCTCCTGGTTTGCAATAGAAGTAATAATCTCTAAGCCTCTCCTTCACCATATTAACACTATGATTGGTACTATTAAGAGGGGTCTCACTTAAGTACCTCATTAGTCTTGATACATCCTTCAGCAAATATAACTAAGCCTGTCTCCCATCAAAGACTGTGTAGTGCTTTCAGCAGCTTCAAAACTGAGTTTAATATGACTCTAAGTCTCTCTTGTGTCCCACTTTCTAAAGTTCTAAAGACTTACCAGGACACATAGCCTCATACCTGTAACATCTCAAAAACTGAACAAAATTTTCAACTGCTTCAGAAGCTCATAATAAAAACATAAACAAAAGAAACAACAAAATTATGTCTTCACGACGAACAAAAATAATGTCTCCAAAGAAACACAAGTCAAAATCTTGACCAGTATTGTTATTGCCAGCTGCAGACCCAGGCAGAGGTTTAGTATTACTTGGAAGAAGGTATTCAAATGGGGTAAGAAAAGTGAGTAAACACTGAGTTTCAGCTTCATTTTGACTCCATTCAATCTACCACAATTGACTATACTTGAAAGATAATGAGTTAACACTCAGCTTTGAGTTAGCCTTCAATCAAGTGGCTGATTTTAATAGCCAGCTTTCCTAATCCTTGAAGAAGAATCCTACTGCATATACCACCTCTCTGCCTAGATAATGGCATTTGAAAAATCCCATCATTTGGTAAAGTTTAGAAATGTGTTATGGTTCTACTCCTTTTTTTCACTTAGAGTTCTTTCTATATTAAAATCCTTGCATTTCCATTCCTCGTTCACAAATAGCTCTAAAAGAAGAGTAGGTATTTACAAAAAAGAAAAAGTAAAAATACTATCATACTATAAACAATTATCTGAAACTTTATTTTCTCACTTAATGTGGCATATGTCATTATACATGAGACATACTCTTTTTCACATTTAAAATTATATTATTAAACATTTTAAAATTAAATTATATATTACATACATTATGTAATATATATATACACGCCATGGAAATAGTATAAATAAGCTATATATATATATACATATATATATACTTGCATATATATATATACTTACATATATATATATATACCATGAAAATAGTATAAATAAGCTTGTATCTCTCTCTATATATATATCACAGATTATTTGATGATTTCACTATCTGTTGACTCTTATTAATTTTTCTTTCCTTCCTTTCTTCCTTAATTCTCTCTTCCTTTCTTCCTTCATTGCAGCATCATTCACAATAGCCAAGATATGGAAACAACCCTATTGTCTACTGACAAGTGAATGGATAAAGATAATGTAATATACATATAAATATATATGTAGATATATAGATAAAAAATGGAATATTATTGAGTCTTAATAAAGAATAAAATTCTGACATATGTGACAATATGAATGAACCCAGAAAACATTATGTTAAGTGAAACAAGCCAGGCACAGAAAAGCATATAGTGCATGATTTCATTTATATGTGGGAGCTAAAATAGTCTTCGCTCCCCCTTACTGAACAATGGCTTTAAAAATTGTCTATTCTCATTGCTTCCACTTCCTGACATCCATCCTCTCATCAACCCACTCCATTAAAATTGAATTTTCTATCATTCCACCAAAACTCCCTCTATCAAAGATGGAGTGACCTCCACATTATAGATACACTGATTAATTCTCATTTCTCCTCTTCTTTGATCCATTGGCAACATTACAACCATTGGTATTTCTTCTTCCTTGAAATACTCTATTCTTGTGTTCAAGAATACTTGTTCTTGTTTCATCTTTCTCGTGTATTGCTTATTGCTTTTCATCTTTCTCCTTTGCTGAGTCCTTATCTTCTCATTGATCTCTTAACTTTGGAGAAACCCAGAGCTCAATCCTCAGACTGCTTCTATACACTTATTCCCTCAGTAATATTTCCCAGTTCCATTATTTAACTACCATCTATATACTAGTAATTCCTGATATATCTTCCAACGTTTTATATCACCAGCTACCTATGTGACATTTTCACTTAGATGTATCAGTCAGATTACACTGCAGTAAGAAACAGCATGAAAATGTCTGTGGCTTAAAACAACAATGTCTATTTCTCATTTATACCTCATGCCAGGGAATCAGCAAGAGGTCTACTTATTGTAGTTATTCATGGACCATGGCTGATGGAAGCTCCATCTTGACACCTGTTTTCATAATCACAGAGTCAAAAAAAGAGAAAATGACAAATCATACATGTTGATTCTTGAAGCTTTCACTGAGAATAAATACATGTCACATCTGTTCACATCTCAAGCACTTACCATCTGACATATTATTCACTTAACAATTTACAGGTTAGTTTTTCATTTCTCTCTATTACATGTAAGCTCCATGAGGTCACAGACTTGGTTGTATTTGCTGCTTTATTTTTAGTACCTAGCACAGTGTCTAGCACATAGTAGGCACAAAATAAATATTTATTAAATAAATGCTCTCTTGTATTTATTTCAATTTATTTTATTCTACTTAGTTGAATTATTGATAAACACATCTGACGATTAATCTTCTAAACTCATCTTTCACCACCATCCATACACTTTGAGATGTAGTGCTCTCACTGGTAACATACCCAAATAGTCTGCAGTTGGAGTTGGAAGTTCCCCTTTGACCTAAGTGTTATTTAGAACAATATTTTAAAATATTGGTTGGATATTTCCATGAATTTCAACTGTTTATTTTTAATTTCTAGCTTTATTTCACAGTAATCAGAGAAGCAGTAGAGGAGGGTGCCAAAATAAAGAATTTCTATCACCAGCATACTCTGTGCACATAAAAAAATGTGCAATTACAGCAAATAAACATTAACTACAGGATAAAATATCAGATCTTTCGCATTTTCATGAACTCTAACCTTACTAAATATTTCATCTCTTCTATGTTTTCTTCCAAGGTTTCAGCATGCTGTTCCCATGACAATATGCACATTGAAAGAGGGTTATAAAGTCCTAGCATGTAATCCCAGAGGAATATAAATTAACTTTGTTATAGGAGACATGCTTAGGTTGTTCCTGCCTTGTTTACATTTTGTATTTAACAGGACTGTCCTTCTAAACTCTCAAAAAATATATATGCTGAGGAGGCAGAGAAAGATGATGAAATGGAAGGCTTTACCAGTTGCCACCCCACCCCTCAAGTACACCAATTTAACAACTATGTACATTAAAAATGCACCTTCATGATAACCAAAAATCAGGTGAGCACTCACAGTACTGGTTTTAACTTCATATCATTGAAAGAGGCACTAAACAGCTAGAAAAAAACAGTCTTGATTCACCAATGGCACCCCTCCCCAATCCCATTGTAGCTGCAGCAAGGTGCCAAGACTGTTTAAGTGCACTGAGAGAGGGAGAACACAGCAATTGTGAGGCATTGAACTCAGTGATGTTGTATAAGAGCAGAAAGAAAAACCGGACCAAACTCAACTAGTGCCTGCCCATGAAGGGAGAATTTAAACCAGCCCTAGCAAGAGGGGAATCATGCAACCCCAGAGGTCGGAATCTGAGTTCCTGCAAACCTCACTAACCTGGGCTAAGGTACTCTGGGGTTCTAAATAAATGCAAAATGCAGTCTAGGAAACAAGCACTGGAACACCTAGAAGAGTCTTAGTGAGGGACTGGGGCCAGAGTCAGTGAACTGGGAGGCCGGAGACCTACTGAAACTTCAGCTTGGGCAGCCAAGGGAGTGCTGGCATCTCCCCTCTCCTCACTTCAGTCCGCAAATTTCAAAGCCCCAAAAGAGACTCCTTCCTTCCGCCTGAGGACAAGAGAAGTAACTGTGGAAAGGACTTTGTCTTTCATCTTGGATGCCAGCTCAGCCACAGCAGTATAGGACACTCATCAGAGTCCTGAGGCCCTGTTTCCAGGACCTAGCTCCCAAATGACATTGCTAGACACACGCTGAGCCAGAAGGGAACCTGTTGCCTTGAGGGGAAGGACCTAGTTCTGGCAGCATTCACCACCTGCTAACTGAAGAGCCCTTGGGCCCTGAATAACCAGCAGTGATACCCAGGCACTAGATTGAGGGCTTCGGGTGGGGGTCTGAGACTTGATGGATTCAGGTAAGACTCAGCAAATTTCTAGCTGTGGTGACTGTAGGCAAAGACTCCTTCTGCTTGAGAAAAGCAGAGAGAAAGATAAAGGGGATTTTCTCTTGCACGTTAGGTACCAGTTTAGCCACCGTGTGTAGAGCACCAAGCAGGCATTTGGAGTCCCCGATTCTGGGACCTGGCTATTAGATGGCATTTCTAGACCTGCTCTGGGCCACAGAGGAGTTCATGTCCCTGGAGGGTGAGTCCCAGGCAAGGCAGCATTCACCACATGCTGACTGAAGAGACCTGGCACCTTAAGGGACTATTGGCAGTAGGCTGGTAGTATTCCACATGTGCCCGTGGTGGTGGTGGCCATGGGGTGAGGCTCCTCTGCTTTTGGAAAAAGGAGGGAAGAGTAGAAAGAACGGCATCCAGTGGATTCACTCCCAGCTCAGCCACAGTACAACAGAATACCAGGCAGACTTCTAAAGTTTTTGAATCTGCAACTCTATAACTGCCTGGGGCTAGGGGGAACTTGCTGCCCTGAAAGGAAGGACAGAGGCCTGGCTGTCTTTGCCACCCGCTGATTGTAGAGCCCCAGGGCATTGAGCAAACATAGGTGGAAGAAAGGAAGTGGTTACAGTAGGCCATGGGTGAGACCCAATGATGTGCTGGCTTCAGATCTGACCCAGTGCAGTCACAGTGGTAGAGGCCACAGGGGTGCTTACATCACTCCATGCTCAGCTTCAGGTGGCTCAGAACAGAGAGGGAGAGACTCTGCACGTTTGGGAGAAACTAAGAGAAGAGAACAAGAGTTTATGCCGATAATCAAAAGAATTCTCCTGAATCTTGTCCAAGATCTTCAAAGCAGTACCTCTATAGGTCTGCAAGAACAACAGTGTTACTGTGCTTGGGGTGCCCCCTAAAGCAGACACAGCTTAGATCAGAACACCCAAGTCCTTTTGAATATCTGGAAAGCCTTCCCAAGAAGGACAGGTACGAACAAACCCAGACAGTGAAGACTACAACAAATATGTAACTCTTCAACGCCCAGACACAGATAAACATCTACAAGTATCAAGATCATCCAGGAAAACTTAAACCCAAGCAACTAACTAAATAAGGTACCAGTGGCCAATCCTAAGGAAACAAACATACCTGACCTTTCAGACAGATAATACAAAATAGTTGTGTTGCAAAAACTCAAAGAAATTCAAGATAACAAAGAGAAGGAATTCAGAATTCTATCAGAGAAATTTAACAAAGAGAGTGAAATAATTTAAAAGCAGAAAGCAGAAAATTTGGAGCTGAGAAATGCAATAGGCATACTAAAGAGTGCATTACATTTTTTAAATAGCAGAATTCTTCAAGCAGAAGAAAGAATTAGTGAGCTTAAAGATAGGCTATTTGAAAATACACAGTAAGAAGATAAAAACCAAAAAAAATAAAAATAAAAAACAAGGAAGCACACCTACAGGATCTAGAAAATAACTTCAAAGGGGAAAATTAGAGCTAACAGCCTTAAAGAGGTGGTAGAGATTGAGTTAGAAGTAGAAATATTATTCAAAGTGACAATAAGAGAGAATTCTTAAACTTAGAGAAAGATGTTAATATCCAAGTACAAAAAGGTTATAGAGCATCAAGCAGATTTAACCCAAAGATGATTACCTCAAGGCATTTAACAACCAAACTCCCAAAGGTCAAGGATGGAGAAAGGATCCTAAAAGCAGCAAAAGAAAAGAAACAAAACACGCAGCGGAGCTCTAATACTTCTGGACATCTCAGTGGAAATCTTATAAGCTGGAAGAGAATGGCATGGCATATTTAAAGTGCTGAAGGAAAATACTTTTACCCTAGAATAATATATCTGGTAAAAATAACCTTCAAACATGAAGGAGAAATAAAGACTTTCTTAGACAAACAAAAGATGAGGGATTTCAGCCACACCAGACCTATCCCACAAGAAACACTTAATGGAGTACTTCATTCAAAAATAAAAAGATGTTAATGAGAAATAACAAATCATCTGAAGGCGCAAAACCCACTGGTAATAGTAACTAAACAGAAAAACACAGAATATTATAACACTGTAAATGTGGTATGTAAACTATTCTTATCCTTAGTAGAAAGACTAAACTATGAAACAGTCAAAAATAATAATGACAACAATCTTTGCAGGCATAGATAACACAATAAGATGCAAACAGTAAGTACAAAAGGTTAAAAAGTAGGTAACAAAGTTAAGGCATAGTTTTTATGAGTTTTCTTTTTGCTTGCTGGTTTGATTGTTTGTCCACACAAACAGCGTTAAATTATTATCAGCTTAAGATAATGGGTTACAAGACAGTATTTCCAAGCCTCATTGTAACCTCAAACCAAAAAGCTTACAACAGACACACCAAAAATGAAAATCAAGAAATTGAATCATATCACCAGAGAAAATCACCTTCACAAAAAAAAGAAAGGAAAGAAGGAAGAGAAAACAATAAAAAAGCCAGAAAACAAATAACAAAATGGCAAGAGTAAGTTCTTACTTACCAATAATAACACTGAATATAACTGTACTAAACTCTCCAATCAAAAGACAAGAACTAAAATTTCCAATCAAAAAACATACACTGGCTGAATGAATTAAAAAAGTAAGACTCATTCACCTGTGGCCTAAGAAAAATATAGTTCACCTACAAAGGCACACATATGCTAAAAATAAAAGGGTAGAAAAAGATATTCCATGCAAATGGAAACCAAAAAAGAAAGTGAAAGAGTAGCTATACTTATATCACAGAAAACAGATTTCAAGACAAAATCTATAATAAGAGACAAAGAGGAACACTATATAATAATAAAGGAGTCAATTCAGCAAGAGGATATAACAACTTTAAATACATATGCACTGAATAAAGGAGTCCCCAGGTAGATGCAGCAAGTATTATTAGAGCTAAAGTAAGAGATAGACTCCAATACAATTAGAGCTGCATACTTCAACACCACACTTTCTTCATTGGACATATCTTCCAGACAGAAAATAAACAAAAGATACGTTAGACTTACTTGCACTATAGACCAAATGGATCTAACGGATATTTACAAAACATTTCATCCAATGGCTGCAGAATATTCCTTTTTTTTTTCCCTCAGCACATTGATCATTCTCAAGGACAGACCATATGTTAGGTCACAAAACACGTCTTAAACAATTGAAATTATATCAAGCATCTTCTCTGACCACAATGGAATAAAACTAGAAATCAATAATAAGAGAAATTTTTGGAAACTATACAAACACATGGAAATTGAACAATATGCTCCTGAATTATCAGTGGGTCAATAAAAAAATTAAGAAGCAGATTGAAAAACTCCTTGAAACAAGTGACATTGAACATACAACACACTAAAATCTATGGGATGCAGCAAAAGCATCCTTGGTCTATGTATCCTTGTTTGCAGATGATATAATCTTATATTTGGAAATATCTAAAGACTCCACAAAATAACTATTGGAATTATAAAACAAATTCAGTAAAGTTGAAGATACAAGATTACTATGCAAACATCAGTAGCATTGCTATATGTCAACAGTGAACAATGTGAAAAAGAAATTAAAAAGTAATCCCATATTTAATACTGAGAGAAGTTTATAGCTATCAGAACCTATATCAGAAAAGAAGAAAAACTTCAAATAAAAAATCTAAGGATGCATCTTAAAGAACTAGAAAAGCAATAGTGAACTAACTTCAAAATTAGCAGAGGAAAAGAAATAATAAAGATCAGAGCAGAAATAAATGAAATTGAAACAAAAAGTTGGTTTTTTGAAAAGTTAAACAAAATTGACAAACCTTTAACCAGACTAAGAAAAAAAAAAGAGAGAAGATCTAAATAAATAAAATCAGAAATGACAAAGGCAATACTGCAACTGATACTGCAGAAATTCAGAGGATCATTAGTGGCTACTATATGCCAGTATATGCCAATAAGTTGAAAAATCTAGAAAAAATGGTCAAATTCCTAGACAGGAACAACCCACCAAGATTAAATCAGGAAGACATCCAAAATTTGAACAGACCATTTCCAGTAATGAAAGCCCAGGACCCAGTGGCTTCACTGTTGAATTCCACCAAACATTTAAAGAAGAACTAACACCAATCCGACTCAAATTATTCCAAAAAAAAATAGAGGAGGAGAGAATACTTTCAAATGCATTTTGTAAGGCCAATATTACACTGATACCAAAACTAGACAAAGACACATCAAAAATAAATAAATAAACTATAGACCAATACTTCTGATATATGTGGATGCAAAAATCCTCAACAAAATACTAGCAAACATAATTCGACAATACATTAAAAACATCATTAATCATGACCAACTGGGACTTATCTTTGTGATACACGGATGGTTTACCATATGAAAATCAATCAACGTGATACATCAAATCAGCAGAATGAAGGAGAAAAACCATATGATTATGTAAATTGAGGCTGAAAAATTATTTGATAGAATTTAATATCCATTCATGATTTAAAAAAAAAAACCCTCAAAAGACTGGGACTAGAAGTAACATACCTGGACTGTGGCAACATGGTGGCGCCCAGGTCCTAATTCGAGAAACGTACACCTTGACTAATTCAGTTTTCTGTGGTTACGAGAGAAGAGCCGGGTTTATCGAGGGGCAGTCCCCAGCGCTGCCGAATCCAGCAGTGATGGAGAGCGGCACCGGTCCCTGCGGAGAACAGCGCCCACGTGAAGTCCAGCAGACGACAGTCACTGAGGGGGCTGCCAAAATCCCAGCGCCAACGAGGTCTTTTATAACCTTGTGCAGGAATTCAATCGGGACACGACATGTGCTGTGATCATCCAGTTTGCTCGCATTCAGCTTGGGGCCAAAGGAATCCAGATCAAGGTGCCAGGAGAGAAGGATACACAAAAGGCTGTCGTGGACTTGTGAAAGCAAGAGGAGGAAAAGGTTGAACCGAAAGAGAGTGAAAACCTGGCCTCAGGAGACAGCGACCGTGTGGGAGATCTGTGAGGAAGGCCTGCAAGTGCTGGAAGGCCTGGCAGCTTCGGGCCTACGTTCCATTCGATTTGCCCTAGAGGTGCCTGGGCTCAGATCTGTGGTTGCAAACGATGCCTCTGTCCGGGCTGTGGATCTCATACGCTGGAATGTGCAGCTCAATGACGTGGCCCACCTGGTACAGCCCAGCCAAGTAGATGCCTGGATGCTGATGTACCAGCACCAGAGGGTGTCGGAGAGGTTCGACGTCATCCATCTGGACCCCTATGGCAGTCCTGCGCCCTTCCTGGATGCAGCTGTGCAGGCTGTGAGTGAAGGAGAGTTGCTGTGCGTGACCTGCACGGACATGGCGGTGTTGGCGCAGAACAGCGGGGAGATGTGTTACAGCAAGTTCGGTGCCATGGCCCTCAAGAGCCGGGCCTGCCACGAGATGGCCCTGAGAATCGTCCTGCACAGCCTGGACCTCCGCGCCAACTGTTACCAGCGCTTCCTGGTGCCGCTGCTTAGCATCAGCGCCGACTTCCACGTGCGTGTTTTTGTACGTGTCTTCACCGGCCAGCCCAAGGTTAAGGCCTCAGCCAGCAAGCAGGCGCTGGTGTTCCAGTGTGTGGGCTGCCGGGCCTTCCATCTTCAGCGCCTCGGCAAAGCGTCAGGAGTCCCCCGCGGCCGGGTCAAGTTCTCTGCAGCCTGTGTTCCCCCCGTGACCCCGAGTGTGAACACTGTGGGCAGCGACACCAGCCTGGTTGCTCCATGTGGGCAGAGGCCATCCATGACTTGGATTTCGTGGGCTGTGTCCTAGAGGCTGTGAGTGCTAACCCCGGCCACTTCCACACCTCGGAGCGGATGCCAGAGGGTCCTGAGAGTCATGACTGAGGAGCTCCCGGAGGTGCCTCTGTACTACACCCTGGACCAGCTGAGCAGCACCATCCTCTGCAACACGCCCAGCCTCCTGTTGTTGCGGTCGGCCCTCCTCCACGCTCACTTCCGGGTTTCGCTCTCCCACGCCTGTAAGAACGCTGTGAAGACGTATGCCCCGCCTCTGCCCTCTGAAACATCACGCGCTGCTGGAAGAAAGAATGTCCAGTGAAACAGGAGCGACTCTCAAGAGACCAGCCCAGCGTCCGGCATTCTCAGTGTGGAGCCCAGGCTGCAGGGCAACTTCACCATCCGGGAAGATGCCAACCCCAGCTCCCGCCAGCGACGACTCCAGCGCTTCCGGGCCAACCCGGAAGCAAACTGGGGCCCGAGGCCTCATGCCTGGCCAGGGAGCAAGGCTGCCGGCGAAGCTATGGAGGAGAGACGCAGGCTGCTTCCTAAGGAGCGGAAGGAGCCGCCTGAGGACAGGGCCCAGCGAGCTGCCCTGCTCAAGACATTTCCTTGCAAAAGGGTTAAGGAGGGGGGCGGGGCGCGGTGGCTCACGCCTGTAATCCCAGCACTTTGGGAGGCCAAGGCGGGCGGATCACGAGGTCAGGAATTAGAGACCATCCTGGCTAACACGGCGAAACCTCGTCTCTACTAAAAATACAAAAAAATTAGCCGGGCGTGGTGGCGGGCGCCTGTGGTCCCAGCTATTTGGGAGGCTGAGGCAGGAGAATGGCGTAAACCCGGGAGGCGGAGCTTGCAGTGAGCCAAGATCACGCCACTGCACTCCAGCCTGGGTGACAGAGTGAGACTCCGTCTGAAAAAAAAAAATAAATAAATAAATAAATAAAAGGGTTAAGGAGGGCACCTGTCAATGCGGGGACCAGTGCTGCTACTCCCACAGCCCTCTGACACCCGGGGTCTCTGCTGATGCTGCCCCTGACTGTCCAGAGACCTCCAACCACAGACCCCCTGGACCTGGGGCTGCCACTGAGCCCGGAATAGACTGAACCAATAAAGAGATGTCGTCTGGGCGCAGCGGCTCACGCCTGTAATCCCAGCACTTTGGGAGGCCGAGGCGGGCGGATCACGAGGTCAAGAGATCGAGACCGTCCTGGCCAACAAGGTGAAACCCCGTCTCTACTAAAAGTCCAAAAAATTAGCTGGGCATGGTGGCACGCGCCTGTAGTCCCAGCTACTCGGGAGGCTGAGGCAGGAGAATCGCTTGAACCCGGGAGGCAGAGGTTGCAGTGAGCCGAGATGGCGCCACTGCACTCTAGCCTGGCAACAGAGTGAGACTCCATCTCAAAAAACAAACAAACAAAAAAGAAAAACACACACACACACACAGAGAGGTCACATAACCTTCTCCCGATTTAAAAAAAAAAAAAAAGTAACATACCTCAACATAATAAAAGTCATATATGACACACACACCCACAGCTAGAATCACATTGAGTGGGGAAAAGATGAAAGCGTTTCTTCTAAGATCTGGGACATAAAAAGGATGCCCACTTTCACCACTGTCATTTAACATAGATTTCAAAGTCCCAGCTAGAGCCATCAGACAAGAGAAAGAAACAAAGGGCATCCAAATTGGAAAGGAAGAAGTCAAATTATTTTTGTTTTCAGATAATACAATCTTATATTTGGAAAAATCTAAAGATAGCACAAAATAACTATTAGAATTATTAAACAAATTCAGTAAAGTTACAGACACAATATCAATATACAAACATTTCCAGGTCATTGCTCTAAGCACAAATTTATTGAGTAATACCTCACAAGCACAGGTAACCAAGTAAAAGTGGCCAAATGGTATCACATGAAGTTCAAAAGCTTCCGCACAGCAAAGGATACAATAAACAAAGTGAAGGGTCAACCCACAGAACTGGAGAAAATATTTGCAAACTTCCCAAACTCAAACAACTCTATGGGGAAAAAAACTAATAATTCTATCCCAAAATCCCAAAATGGGCAAAAGATGTGAAAAGATATTGCTCAAAAGATGACATACAAATGGCAACAGGCATATGAAAAGGTGTTCAACATCATTGATCATCAGAGAAATGTACATCAGAACTACAGTGAGATATCATCTCACCCCAGTGTAAAATGGCTTATATGCAAAAACAGGCAATAACAAATGTTGTGAGGAAGTGGAAAAAAGGGAATCCTCGTACACTGTTGGTGGAAATGTAAATTAATACAACCACTTTGGAGAACAGTATGGAAGTTCTTCAAAGAACTAAAAATAGAGCTACTGAATCATGCAGCATCTCGCTACTGTGTACATACACAAAAGAAAGGAAAGCAGCATACTGCAGAGATATCTGCACTTCTATACTTCTTGCAGCACTGTTCACAATAGCCAAGATTTGGAAGAAATCTGTGTCCATTGGGTAAAGAAAACATGGTACACATACACAATGGAGTACAATGCAGCCATAAAAAGGAATGGGACCCAGTAATTGCAATAACATGGATGGAACTAGAGGTCATTCTGTTAAATGAAATAAGGAACAGAAAGACAATCATTGTGTGTTTTCACTTATTTGTGGAACCTAAAAATCAAAACAATTGAACTTATGGAGATAGAGAGTAGAAGGACGGTTATCAGAGGCTGCAAAATGTAGTGGTGGTTGAGGGGGAGGTGAGGATTGTTAATGGGTACAAAAAAATAGAAAGAATGAATAAAACCTACTATTTGATCTCTTAACAGGGTGACTATAGTCAATAATAATGTAATTACACATTTAAAAAATAACTAAAAGTATGTACTTAGATATTTTGTTATACAAAGGATAAATGCTTGAAGAAATGGATACCCTATTTTCCATGATGTAATACTCGAACCAAAGTATCTAATGTACCCCATAAATATACACACCTACTGTGTACCCACAAAAATTTAAGATAAAATTTTTAAATAAAAAAGAGAAATGTGACATATAATATATATTATGTGATATATAGATCCACAGGTTTGCTAGAGGCTGGTGGCAGTTTGAGCTCTCTGATTCTCATTAGTCTTTGATGTTTGGACTGGTAGTCCCTTTTCTCAGGAGCTTTAATCAAAACAATGTCCTTTCTCATCACTCCAGCCAGGAACTGTGAAGCTAAGTAAGGCCAAATCAATCTCCCTGCCCTTAATCTTGTATGTATTTCTAAGTGTAAATTGCCTACTACTATTTAATAGTCCTGTAGGATAAGTCTGATATCAGAATTTAGACTGCATTTCATCCCTGATCCAGTTGGAACTTTTTATGATTTCCCTCCTCCACTCCCCTCCAAGCTTAACCTCATCTCCTTTCCCCCTCCTCTCTTTTCATCCCCTCTCTTGTACATATATACTACACACACACACATATACACACACACACACATATACATATATATATCCACACACACACACACACATATACACACACACACATATATATATATTATGAGTGCTAAATAAGAGATTATAAGGAAAATATTTGACAATTAATAGGTAAATAAGTGACCATTGACTAGTAGCTGTTATTAAGGCAGGTAGCATTTATTTTAACTCTCCATCCCAAAATAACAGAATATATATTATTGTTATCTGCACATTCACATACTCTAAAATAGACCACACAATCAGACATAAAACAATCAAGTACTGAAATTGCTGGGTCAAATGGTATTTCTGTCTTTAGGTCTTTGAGGAATTGCCAGCTGTCTTCCACAATGGTTGAACTAATTTACACTCCCACCAACAGTGTAGAAGTGTTCCTTTTTTTCCACAACCCCACCAGCGTCTCTTATTTTTTGACTTTCTTATAATAGCCTTTCTTACTGGTATAAGATGGTATCTCACTGTGGTTTTGATTTGCATTTCTCTAATGATCAGTGGTGTTGAGCTTTTTTCCATATGATTGTTGGCTGCATGTATGTCTTCTTTTGAAAAGTCTCTGTTCATATTTTTTGCCTACTTTTTAATGAAGTTGTTTGTTTTTTACTTGTAAATTTGTTTAGGTTTCTTATAGAGGCTGGATATTAGACTTTTGTTGGATGCATAGTTTGCAAAAATTTTATTTCATTCTGTAGGTTTTCTGTTTATTCTGTTGATATTTTCTTTTGCTGTGCAGAAACTCTTTAGTTTAATTAGATCCTATTTGTCAATTTTTGCTTTCATCACAATTGCTTTGGGCATCTTTGTCATGAAATGTTTGCACGTGCCTGTGTCCTGAATGTTATTGCCTAGGTTGTCTTCCAGAGTTTTCATAGTTTTGGGTTTTACATTTAAGTCTTCAATTCATCTCGAGGTGATTTTTGTGTATGGTGTAAGAAAGGGGTCCAGCTTCAATTTTCTGCATATGGCTAACCAGTTATCCCAGCACCATTTATTGAATAAGAAGTTCTTTCCACATTGTTTGTTTTTGTCAGCTTTGTCAAATATCAGATGATTGTAGGCGTATGGCCTTATTTCTGGGCTCTCTATTCTGTTCTGTTTGTCTGTGTGTCTGTTTTTGTATCAGTATCATGCTGTTTTGGTCACTGTAGCCCTGTAGTATAGCTTGAAGTCAGGTAGCATGATGTCTCCAGCTTTGTTCTTGTTGCATAGGATTGCCTTGGCTATCCAGGCTCTTTTTTTTGTTGTTGTTACCTATTAGTAGGAGCTAAATGATGAGAGCACAATGGACACATAGAGGGGAACAGCACACACTGGAGCCATTTGGAGGGAGGACAGTGAGAGGAGGGAGGGGATTAGGAAAAATAACTAATGGTACTAGGCTTCATACATGGTTGATAAAATAATCTGTACAACAAACCCCCATGATACAAGTTTACCTATGTAACAAACCTACACTTGTACCCCTAAACTTAAAAGTAAAAAGAAGACTATCCAAAGCAAATTATAAAAATTAAAATTACACCAAACACACTCTTGGACCACAGTGCAATAAAAATAGACATCAATACTAACAAAATCACACAAATCCATACAGTTACATGGAAAGTAAACAACTTGCTCCTGAATGACATTTGGGTAGATAATCCAATTAAGTTAGAAATCAATTAATTCTTTGAAACTAATGAGAACAAAGATATAACATACCAGAATGTCTGGGACACAGTCAAAACAATGGTAAGAGGGAAGTTTATAGCATTAAACGCCCACATTAAAATCTGAAAAAGATCACAAGTTAACAATCTAACATCACACCTAGAGGAACTAGAAAAACAAGAGCAAACCAACCCAAAAGCTAGCAGCGGAAATAACCAAAATCAGAGCTGAATTGAAGGAAATTGATACATGAAAAAAACACACAAAGGATCATGAATCTAAGGGTTGGTTCTTTGAAAAAAATAATAAGATAGAAAGACCACTAGCAAGACTAATAAAGAAAAAGAGGGGGAGTGGCAAAGATGACTGACAAGAAGCAACTAGTGTGCATGGCTCTCATTAAGTGAAACAGAAGGGGCAAGTAAACACAGCACCTTCAACTGAGACATCTAGGTACTCACACTGGGGCTAATCAAGGAAACTACTTGACCCACAGAGAATAAAGAAAACAAGACAGGACAATGGCCCATCCAGGAGCAACATGGAGCCAGGGAAACTGCCCCTCGCCCAGGGAAGTTGTGAGTGAATGTGTGACCCCAGGAAACCATGCTTCTCCCATGGATCTTAGCAACCTTCAGGTCAGGAGATATCCCTGTGGACCCACTCCATCCGGGCCTTCAGTCTGACAGATGGAGCTATGTGGATTCTTGGCAGAGCATCAGCTCAGGCATGCATGGAGAACTTGGAGCCTTAGGTCCTTGGGCATTCTGGAAAAAGTAGTTGCAGCTCTGGAAAAGTGGGAGGTTATATCCCTGTACATACCTCTAGGTAGGAGGCTGAATCCAAGAGGCTAGCAGAAACATCCTGCAGGCTTCACTTCCATGGCACCTCACAAGGTGAGATCCACTAGCTTGGAATTCCAGCCAGCTACCAGTAGTGGTATTGCACCTCCATAAGAAGGAGATCCCAGGTGGAGGGGAGCTGCCATCTCTGCTGTATGGGAGACTTAGCTGTTTCAGCCTTTGGCCATTGAAGAGTTCGAGCTGACCAGGGGAAAAGGGATTCCCCAGCACAGCGTAGCTATTCTACCAAAACGTGGACAGACTGCTTCTTTAAGTGGGTCCCTGATCCCATTCCTCTTTCACTGAGTGGGACTTCCCAACGGGTGCCTCCAGCCACCCCTGTCAGTATTCTGCAGCTGGCTGACAGAGATTTATAACCTCCCTGGGACCAAGCTCCCAGAGGGAGGGGCAGGGCATCATCTTTGCTGTTTGGGTGACTTAGCCTTTCCAGCCTTCATGAATCTGAGTGTGCAAGGCAATTAGGGACTGAAGTGGACCCCCAGCACAGTACAGCTGTTCTACCAAAACATGGCCACAGTGCTTTTTTAAGCAGGACCCCGATCCCATTCCTCCTCACTAGGCAGGACCACCCAACCTGGCCTTAGGGCCAGGAACAGGCCCATGCCTCCCTGGGGCAAAGCTCCAAGAGGGAGGGACAGGCTGCCCTCTTTGATGTTTCACAGCCTTCACTAGTGATGCTTCCAGGTACTGAAAAATCTGAGATGACAAGAGACTATAATGGGTCCCAAGCATATAACAGGAGCCCTACAGAAAAGCAGCCAAACTGTTATGTGGGTGCTCATTCCCATATCCCCTCAATGGTCAGGTACTCCAGGCCTGGGCCTCCAACCAACCCACACCAGAGCTATCAAGCCAGTAGCAACTTGGCAACTCCCCAGACAGAGCCTCCAGGGGCAACTAAATGCCCCTCTGCCACTGCCTCTGCAGTGGAACTGCCCTTGCCACCCTTGGACTAATGAATGAGCAAAGACCCTAAGTGCCTTATCCATACTTTCAACAAGCTGCAGCCGATCCAAGGAGAAGAGGTCAGTCTCCCTCAGGTCCCACACATGTCCCACTGCACATCCCCAGAGAGGGAACCCTTGACTTAGGACAACAGCACAGACCCTCCACCCTGGGCCGATTGTACTGAGTGATTGCTGACCTGCATCACTCTGGGGTGGAGCCCCCAGGAGACAAGCAAACAACCCTCAGCCACAAGCACTACTAAGGTCCCTTCCTTTGCCGCCTCCAAGTTGAGGAAGGAACATAAACACCAAGATTTTCACAAAGCTGCTGTGGGCGGCGCAGGAGTGTCAAGTTATGATCTACAGCCAGCACTCAAGGGGGGAGAACAACCCACACATTTGGGGCATTGAGAGGGAACACAGCTGCAACTGTGAGGAAACATAAGGGAGTCACACAACTGAGCAAGAGTCTACCAACTGACCAATAAGGCTAAGTGCCACTTGCTGGATCACACCTCAAAACTTCAACACCAAAATACCTAACTAACATAACCCCTCTGAAACCAGAGACAAGAAGTCAGCTTCAAATAAAGACTCTGCACAAAGCTTCAGCCTGCTGAAAACATCCAGAAAAGAAGTCTATTAACTGTACTCAATCTACACTGCAGTTAAAGGTACACTCACACACAGAAATGAGAATGAATCAATGCAAGAACCCCAGTAACTCAAACGGCCAGAGTGTGTATGTCCTCCAAATGATCACACCTATTCTCCAATGAGAGTTCTTAACCAGGCTGAACTGGTTGGAATGACAGAAATAGAATTGAGAGTATAGATAGACACAAAAATTACTGAGATTCAGGAGGATGGTAAAACCCAATCCAAGGAAAATAGGAATGATAATAAAGTGATACAGGAGCTGAAGGATGAAATAGCCAGTATAAAAAAGAACCTAACAGGTCTGACAGAGCTGAAAAACACAATACATGAAATTCACAGTGAAATTACAAGTATTAACAGCAGAATAAACCAAGCTGATGAAAGAAATTAAAAGACTGGTTCTCTGAAATAAGACAGTCAACAAAAAAAAAAAAAAAAAAGAAAAAAGAATAAAGAGCAATAAACAAAAACTCCGCAAAGTATGGGATTATGTAAAAGGGCCAAATTTATTAATCATTGGCATCCCTGAAAGGGAGGATGAGAAAGCAAACAACTTGGAAAACATGTTTCAATATATCATCTATGAAAACTTTTCCCCAACATTGCTAGAGAGTCCAACAGTCAAATTCAGGAAATAAAGAGAATTCCATCAAGATTCCACACAAGAAGATCATCCTTAAGACATGTAATCATCAGATATTTCAAGGCCGTGGGAGCCCACCTCTTGCATCAGTGTGACCTGGATGTGAGACATGAGCCAAAGGAGGTCATTTTGGAACTTTAAGATTTAATGACTGCCCTATTGGATTTTGAACTTGCGTGGGGCCTGTAACTGCTCTCTTTTGGTCAATTTCTCTTATTTGGAATGGGTGTATTTACCCAATGTCTGTACTCACATTGTATCTGGAAAGTAACTAACTTGCTTTTGATTTTACAGGCTCATAGTTGGAAGGGACTTGCCTTGTCTCAGATGAGACCTTGAACTTGGACTTTTGAGTTAATACTGGAATGAGTTAAGACTTTGGGGAATGGTCAGAAGGGCATGATGGTGTTTTGAAATTTGAGGACATGAGATTTGGGTGGGGCCAGGGATGGAATGATATTGTTTGGCTCTGTGTCCCCACCCATATCTCACCTTGAATTGTAATAATCCCTACATGTCAAGGGCAGGACCAGGTAGAGATAAGTGAATCATGGGGGGTGGTTTCACCCATACTAGTCTCATGATAGTGAGTGAGTTCTCATGAGATCTTCTTATGAGGTCATGAGATCTCATAAGGGGCTCCCCTTTACTCGGCTCTCATTCTCTCTCCTGCCTCCCCCTGTGAAGAGGTGACTTAGCCATGATTGTAAATTTCCCAAGGGATTTCCAGCCATGCAGAACTGTGAGTCAATTAAACCTCTTTTCTTTATCAATTACCCAGTCTTCGGCAGTTCTTTATAGAAGCATGAAAATGGACTAATACAGGCTGCCATAACAAAATAATCACAAATTAAATAACAGAAATGTATTTTCTCATAGTTCTGCAGTGTAGAATTTCACAATTAACTTGTCAGCAGTGTTGAATTTTTCTGAGGGCTGAGAGAGAATGAATGATCTACTCTAAGTCTCTCTCCTAACTTCTGAGGTCTTGCTAGCAATCTATCATAGTCCTTGACTAGTAGACACATCACCCCCATCTCTGCCTTTATCATCACAGGGCATTCTTCCTGTTCATGTCTGCATTTAAATGTCTCCTTTTTATAAGGACATCAGAAATATCGGATTAGGGGCCCAATCTACTCTCATATGACCTCATCATATATAATTATGACTAATTATAAACCTACAAAGATCTTCTTTCCAAATAAAGTCACATGCTGAGGTACTAGAAATTATAACATCAACATATGAATTCTAGGAGGAAACAAGTTACTGATACTGATACAAAAACAGGCACACATACAAACGGAACAGAATAGAGAGCCCAGAAATAAGGCCATACACAAGTTAATTCATAACAATGACTACCTCCTGTAAATGATTGGCAGGACAGGAGCAGGGTGGCAGTTGGGGAGGCAGTTGGTAAGAGTAAATGGGAGCTCTCTACATTCTCAATCTGATACAGACATGGTAAATCTGCAGAAACAAATGAAATAGAAAACAAAAACATAGAAAATATCAATAAAACAAAGAGGTTTTTTTTAAAGATCAACAAAATTGACAAACCTTTCGCTAGATTAAGAAAAAAAGAAGTTTCAAAAAATAAAATAAAAAATTAAAGAAAGGACCTTACAACCAGTGCTACAAAAATTTAAAGTATAATCTTCCTCTGGTTTCCACAGGGAAGTGTCTCAGGATCCCTATACATACCAAAATCTGTGGGTTTTCAAGTTCCTAATATAAAAAGGCACAGTATTTAGATATAAACTATGCACATCCTTGTGTATACTTTAAATTATCTCTAGATTTCTTATACAATACAAAGATTTCTTATACAACGTAAATCCTATGTAAATGATTGCTATTCTACATTGTGTTTTAAACATTTGCACTATTTTTATTGTCATATTGTTTATTTTTGTGAATATTTTTTCTATCTACACTAAGTTGAATCTGCAGATGTGGACCAACTGATATGGAAGGCCAACTGTATTCTGAGTCTACTATGAGCAATTATACATCAACAAATTGGATAACCACTAAGAAATTGCTAAATTTGTAGAAACATACAGCCTTTCTATACTGAATCATGAAGAAATAGTAAGTCTGAACAGACTTATAACTAGTAAGCTGATTGTTTAGGTAATCTAATACCTCCCCAAAAAGAAAAGCACAAGATAAGATGGCTTCACTGGTGAATTCTACCAAATACCTAAGAAGAATTAATGCCAGTTCTTCTCAAACTCTTCCAGAAGATTGAAGAGGAAAAAAACACTTCGAAAGTCATTTTATGGGGCCAGCGTTACCCTGATATTGAAGACAGGCAAAGCCAATTTAAAAAAAGAAAACTTTAGGAGAATATCCCTGATGAATATAGATGCAAAAATCTTCAACAACAATATATTAGCTAAACAAATTCAACAGCACATTTAAAAGATAAAGCATCATGACCAAGTGGGATTTATCCTTAGTATGTAGGTATGGTCAACATATAAAAATCAAACAATGTTTTATACCACCTTAAGAGAGCAGAGTATAAAAATCACATGATCATGTCAATAGATTCAGAAAAAGCATTTGACAAATTTGACATCCTTTTATGATAAAATCATGCAACAATCTAGGAATAAAAGAAAATTACTTCAACATAATAAAGGGCATATACGAAAAGCTTACAACTAACATGATCCTAAATGTTGAAAACTGAAAGTGTTTTCCCTAAGGTCAGAAACAAGATAAGGATACTCACTCTTGGCAATTCTACTGAACATAGCATGAGAAGTGCCTGCCAGAGCAGTTAGACAAGAGGAATAAATAAAAGATATCCAAATCAGAATAGAAGTTAAAATTATCTCTCTTTGCAGATGATATAGTCTTGTATGTAGAAAATGCTAAATATTTCACCAAAAACTGCTATAACTAGTAAGCAAATTCAGTAAAGTTGCAAGATAAAAAATCAACATTAAAAATCAGTTGCGTGTCTATGCACTAACAACAAATAATCCAAAAAGGAAATTAAGAAAGAAACCCAATTTTCAATATTATCACAAAGAATAAAATATTTGGGAATAAACTTAATAAAGGAGGCCAAAGACCTGTACTCTGAATGGTACAAAGCATTGTTGGAAGAAATTAAAAAGGACCCAAATAAATTGAAAATCATACCTGGGTCATGGATTGGAAGATTTAATATTGTCAAAATGTCCATACTACTCAAAGCAATCTACAGATTCAATTCAAAATATATCAAAATCTCAATAGCATTTTTCACACACAAAAAAATGAAAAGCAATCTTAAAATTTATACGGAGTCTTAAAGTACCACACATGTCAAAAACAATCTTGAGAGAGAAGAACAAAGCTGAAGGCATAACCCTTTCTGATTTGAAAATATACTACATTGCTACAATAATTACAACAGTACGGGAGTGGCATAAGAGAAGACATAGACAAATGTAACCAAATAGAGTGCTCAGAAATAAGCTCATGTGGATATGATCAAGTGGTCTTCAACAAGGTTGCCATGACTACACAATGGGAAAAGAAATAGTCTCTTAAACAATTGATGTTGTGGAAACTGAATATCCACATACAGAAGATTGGAATTGGACCCTTATCTTACATTAGCCACAAAAACAGACTCAATGTAGATTAAAGTCTTAGATATAAGACTTGAAACTATAAAACTCCTAGAAGAAACATGGGGAAAAACTCTTTGACATTGGTCTTGACAATGATTTTTTGGATGTGACCCCAAAAGCACAGGAAACAAAAGCAAAATTAGACAAGTAGGACTATATCAAACTAAAAAGCTTCTGAACAGCTAAGAAAACAATTAACAGATTGAAAAGTCAGCCTACTGAATGTAAGAAGAAATCTTTACAAATCCTACGTCTGATAATGGATTAATATCCAAAACGAAATGAACTGCTACAACACAAAAGCGTGCACACACACACACATAAACTGATTAATGAATGGGCTATGGACTTGAATAGACATTGCTCCAAAGAAGACACACAAATGGCCAAGTATATGGAAATGTGTTCCAACATCATTAATTATCAGAAAAATGCAAATTAAAACCACAATGAGATATCTCCTTCCACCTGGTAGCATGACTATTATCAAACAAATAAGAGATAACAAAGGTTGGTGAGGGTATGGAGAAAGGGGACCCTAGTACACTGTTGGTGGGAATGTAAATTGCTGCAGCCATTATGGAAAACAGTATGAAGTTTCCTCAAAAAATTAAAAATAAGACTGCAAAATGATCCAGCAATACTATTTTGGGATATTTATCCAAAAGAATTGAAATCAGTATTTCAAGAAGGTATTTGCACTCTTATGTTTATGGCCACATTATTCACAACAGCCAAGAAGTGGGAACAATCTAAATATTCACCAGTGAATGAATATGTAAATAAAATGTAATATATACAAATAATGGAATATTATTCAGCCTTAAAAAAATGGAATGGAATTCTGTCATATGCTAGAACATGGGAGAAAGGTCTATGGACTTAGTCCCTTAAATCAATGGGGCTATGGACTGTGGGGCTAAGGGGCTATGGAATTAGCCCCTTGGATTAATTAGGATATTAATCTAAGTGAAATAAGCCAGTCATAGAAGGATAAATACTGCATGACTCCACTTATATGAGGTATGTAAAGTAGTCAAACTCATAGAAATAGAAAGTAGAATGGTAGTTGCAAGAGGTGAAGGAGGGGGGAAATGGGAGTTACTACGTGATAAGTATAGAATTTCAGTCACGAAAAATGAAAAAATTCTGGAGATCCATTGTACAACACTGTACTTATAGTTAACAATTCTGTACTGTGCACTCATGAATTTAAGGAGGTAAATATCATGTTATGTGTTTTTTTACCACAATAAAACAAAAATAGCTCAATAATTTACCTAATTATTACCTATTAAAATTCCTTTCTGTCTTGAAAGAAAGAGCAAGGAAGGATGGAAGCAAGGAAGGGAGGGAGGGAGGGAGGGAAAGGAGAGAGAGGGAGGAAGGAAGGGAATCTTTTGGTCTTTCATTTGTCTTTCTGTTACTGATTTGCAGTTAAACTCATTGTGGTCTTAGACATGCTTTGTATGATTTCTATTCTTTTACATTTGTGCTTTATGGCACAGAATGTGGTCCTTTTGGGTGAATGTTCCATGAGAGCTTCAGAAGAATATGCTTTCTGGTGTTCTTATATGGATAGTCTATAAAAGTTAATTAGATCCAGCTGATTGGTGGTGCTGATCAGATCATCTGTAATCTTACTGATTTTCTCCCTGCTTTATCTATCAGTTATGGAGAGGATTATCTCTATACCTATCATAGTCTCCAAGTATAATACCTGGTTTCACTATTTCTACTTTTACTTTTATCACTTTTTGCCTCATGTTTTTTGACAGTTTGTTGTTAGGGACATACAGATTTTGGATTGGGAAGTCTTCTTGGAGAATTGACTCTTTCATTGTTGAATAAACCTAACAATATTCTTTATTTCTTCATTGTTTGAAATTTATGTAGTAATTTGTTTTCTTCTCATTATGAATTAATGTGGCACGTCTTTCTCAATTTCTTTACTTTTAATCTATCTGAGTCTTTACATTTAAATTGAGTTTCATGTACCTGAGATAGAAGTGGGTCTTTTTTTAAAAAAAATTCACTCTGACCATATTCTTCCTTAATTGCTGCTTTTATATCATTCACATTTAAAGTGATTACTGATATAGTTGGTTTAAAATCTAACATTTTTGTAGCTTGCATGTTGCTTACTTCTTGTATTAAAGATTTTACATTATTAATTATGGTTAGCTTAAATTTCTCATAACTTCAACAACTGTGTCATATGTTAAGTCTGGCTCTGATATTTGTCTCTTCATGCTGTATTTTTATTGTGTTTTGGCATGTATTGTAATTTTGTGTTAAAAATCAGACATATATTGGGTTATAGGAACTAAGATAAATAGGACTCTAGTGAGAATTTAGTTTAAGCTGTCTAGGAAGTAAGCTGTGCTTAAGGTTTTTTGTAGCTGGAGATTCCAGAGGCTTCATATAACTCTAATATCCTTGTTTATGTCTCCCTTCTTCACTTTGGTACTTCCTGTCTATTTCTTCTTAGAAAGTCTGCATCTTGTAGCTCTTTAATTTGTAATCCACTGTTATTATATTAAAGTCCTGTTTGTGTGCCAGCAGGGTGTGTGTGGTGAGATTATTTATATTCTTATAATTCAATCCCAGTCTTATATTCGGCCTTTGTCTCTGGGATATGACTTTCACCAAGAGGCAAGTAGGACTTTTCTGATTATCTAAAAACGTCCTCCTTGAATGATCAACCATGTGCCAGATTGACTATAGATCTGTTTGGCCATAGAGATAACGTAAAATAAACAACAAAATGTGAAGAATAAGTGACAGATCTAACATTTTGAGGGGTTCAAGTTTTCTTCCATTGCAAGGAGTAAGACATAGGTAGGTACAGCCCACACACTTAGAGAGTTTGAAGTTGCTATAAAATCAAAAGCTCAGGTTTCTGTGTTTGGCTCCTGTATTTGTTTCCTGGGACTTCTATAGCAAGTACCATGCATGAATTGGGTTGCTTAGCACAACATTTACTGTCTTACAGTTCCAAAAGCTAGAAATCCAAAATTAAGGTATTGTCAAGGCCACGATCCCTCTGAAACCTGTATGGTAGAATCCTTCCTTGCCTCTTGGCGTCTGGTGGTAGTGGCCATCAATCCTTGGCATGTTTTAGCTTGTATAATGTCCCTCCAGTCTCTTCCTCTGTTATCTAAATCTCCACATGGCCAACTTCCCCTTTTATACATCAGTCTTATTGTGTATAGTGCTCACCATAATGGCCTTGTCTTAATCCGATTACATCTCCAAAGATCTTCCTCCCAAATAAGATAACATTCTCAGATATGAGGGGTTAGGACTTCAACATGTGCAATTTGAGGAACACCATTGAAATCATAACAACTCCCTTTTTATTCTTTCTCTGGTCCTTCCTTCCTATCTGTTCAATGTGGTAAAATAATGTTGCAGTAGCCTCTAGGTGAGAAGCCTTCTGTTCCTACTCTGGAAAGACACTGTAATAGGAGATGAATTCTCAAAGCTCTAAAAGTTCTAAAAGACACGAGCTACACAGCATGGTTGGCTTTGGCAGTCTCTCACCCAGACCTTAAAAAAAAATACCCACTTTGGCTAAGCCCAAGGGTAAGAGACCAAGAAACAGTCTGGAGACAAAAGAAAAGGCAACTTTTCACAATTCAAATAATATCCAGCTCAGTTGACTATAATAGGGAGGAGTTCTCTAGGTCTTAGGGTCAAAGCTCTACATAATATAAGGGTATTTTTTTCCTTCTACATTCATTCACTAGAGATAATGGTTCCAGTTAAATGAAAAAGTCTGCCTTTCTGCTTAAACTTTGATAATTTCAGATGGACGAAGGTAGACCTGAATTAGAGTTAGCTTGTAATAGTAAAACAGAGTTGAATGGCTATATATAAGAAGTAGGACAAGTTTGAAGTTACCTAGAGAAATCTAGGAGAAACATGGTGAAGAGAAAAACTGATGGGGGTCGGGGAGGGAGGAGAGAATAGAGGAGCTATTAAGATGTATGAGACTGAGGCACTATGTAAATTGCAGTAAAATTTCCCTGATGGTAGGAAGAAAAAGAAACTTTTTATATGTTGTTATCTCTGTTCTTGGTAGAATAAATGATCTCCACCCACGATGCACACAACCTAATGCCCAGTACATGGCAAAAGAGACCTTTCAGATGTGATTAAATCAAGGATCTTGAGCATGGAGATTATCTTTAATTATACAGTGAGCCCAATGTAATAGCAAGGATCCTAATAAGAGGGAAGCCAGAAGATCAAAGCAAGAAAAAGCAGATGGAATAACGGAAGCAGAAGTCTGAGCGGTTCTCTGAATATAGAGAAATGATCCATGATCCCATCTCTAGAAGCTGACAAAGGCAAGTAAACACATTCTTCTCTGCAGCCTCCAGAAGAAACCAGACGTTCTGACACTTTGATGTTAGTGAGATTTCTTTCTGACCTCAAGGGCTGTAAAAAATCTGTTTTGTTTCGAACCACTAAGCTTGTGTCAGTTTGCTATAGCAACAATAAAAAACTAATACAATCAGGCATGCCAAAATGTTGAATTTGAGTTTTTTTTCTGTTGCTGAAAGGTACACCACTCCTCTGTGCCCTTCCGCTCCAGTCAAATTTGCGAACTTTAACACACCAGCACATATTTTGTTATGAGTATGGTTGGTGTGTATATGTATATGTGGCAACTGAGGAAGAGGCTGGGGTGCATTACTTTATCAGTGTTATACGGAATGGAAAAGGCAATGCGTAGGGAGGAGCTCTGAGACGGAGGTGAGCCTAAATGCATAAGACCCCATCAACAGCCCAGAAGTTAAGGGGAGGCCTTTGTGAATCTGGTGCCAGGATAAAATCCTGTCTAGAGGTGCACTGCACAACCTCTCTCTAAAAGACATACTTAACAGAGAGTTCTCATGGCAAAAAATAAAATCTAATGATGAAAGGGGCAAGAATTGATGGGGTGATGATGTTCAGCTACATCGAAACTTTCATGTTTTCATAGATACTGTTTGCTGAAAAAAATTTTGCAGTAGGAAATAAATAGATTTCATGGACTGATTGACTGATGTACACAAACATAAACTTCTCTTAATCAAAGGCAACTAATTATCTCGAGATTTAAAAAATCCCAAAATCTATTTGCACCTTGTGTAATACCTGTCTTTTAGAATTCTGTTATTCAGAAACAAAGTATCTCTCTGAAAAAAACAAATCTGTTGTAATACAGTGCTACAAATGGATACACATTTAGGCGGGAACTTACACACACTGGAAAAGGACTTCAGAAATTATACGTTTAATATAATTCTAAGTTATATAAAACAGTTAATGCTATTTTAATTACCAGAGAAGTTGAGGGTGGAGACTTTCGTACTGTGGTGGGATACAGCCTAAAGGATTCAGAATAAGCTGAATTCTATATTACAATCATGAACAAAAGACAAATGTTTCAATGTATAGAAACATGATTGGAAGTTAATTCCGGGGACTTTGCACTTATTTAGGTAAAACATAAGCCTTATCTCACTGAATATGAATATGTATAAAGAATATTTCTTGTGCATCTGGGATGAACTACAGACTCTATATAATGACACCAGTGTTTCAGTGCTAATCTCTTTGGTGCCTAGTTCGCATCTCTCATTTATGGTTGTTTCCTCTAATGGCTGGCACATTGTAGGCTCAACAATTTAATAATTATTTATAAAATAAGTGAAGAAATTATAATTATGAGAGATCAGTGTTTTATAATTTTTATAACAAATTCATTTTTCCCTGTATTTAGAATAGTTTATAATTACACATTCTGCTTTGAGTAAAGGTGCCATCTGTAAATATACAGGAATACTATTGAATTAACCTCTATATTAATTTCCTATTGCTGCTCTAACAAATTAACTGGAGTGTAGTAGCTTAAAACAACACAAATGTATTCTCTTACAGTCTAGAGGGCAGGAGTACAAAATGTGTCTCACTGGACTAAGATGAAGGTATTAACGGGGTGATATTCTTTCTGGAGGATCTAGAGGGAAATCCATTTTCTCGCCTTTTCCACCTTCTAGAGGCCATCTGCATTCCTTAGCTTGTGGCCATTTTACCTTCAAAGCCAGTAGCATATTATTCTCAAGTCTCTCTCTAACTCTGACCTTCTGCCTCTATCCTATAAAGACCCTTCGCATTACATTGGGCCTGCCCAGATAATCTAGGATAATGTCCTTATCTCAAGGTCAGTTGATTAGAAACCTTATTTCTCTATACCACCTTAATTCTCCCTTGCCATGTAATATAATATATTAAAAAATTCTAGGGATTATGTCGTAGACATTTTTTGGGGAAAAATTATTCTGCATACCACAACTTCTCAAACTTCTCAAACTCTCTTTCCTGGGAACTGAATCTTAGTACTGATCCAATCACCCTTACACACCTCTCACACACATGGTTACAGTAATAGGGCTCCTGGAAAACATGCTCATATAACATGACACTCTTACTCCAACCCTACCCATAGACCACAGTTGATTGAACCAGATAAAGATGGGCTTCTGACACCATTTGTGTGAATGTTTGCTTCCTAAATAATTTAAAGCTGGGGATAGAATTCCAATTTCATTTTGACTGAATGATACAGACATGCAGAATATCACGGAGGAAAAAATCTATGCAAACTGTACCAGCCCCAAGTTCCAGATCACTGCTGAGGCTCGGTTGCAATATTGACCTTCAGCCCCATGAGACATCTAGTATACTTGTAATGATTCCCCTGTTTTGCCTATGCTAATTAGAATATACTCTTATTACAACAAAAAGGATTGTATTCGATAACATTTATACAATATTGTTATTACTAAGAGGTACTTTATAAATGACTGAATATATAAATGAAAATATTAAGTGAAATAATTTGTTCAACATCATATAATGGTTCACAGCAAATGCCAAGGCAAGAAGCTAGTTCTCTTGCCTTTCAGTAGAATGCTGTCTCCTCTTCATTGTAAAAGCACTAGGTAGAAGTAAACATCAGCCTAAGGTCAATGCTACATTTGAATAAAATCCACCCATGTGTACTTAAATGATCGAGAAACCAATAACAATTATTTGGAAGCAATTCTACATTATATTTAAAATATAGCAGTTTTTCATCTAGGAGAGTACTATTTCTTTCAAAAATACATTTAAAAAATTATCTTCCAAGAATTTGTTCAGGAAAAATAACTATTGGTACTTGGCTTATTACCTGGGTGATGAAATAGTCTGTACAACAAACCCCTGTGACATGATTTTACCTACATAACAAACCTGCACATACACCCCTGAACCTAAAGTAAAAGTTTAAAAAAGGAAAAGAGCAAGCTATAAACTGTACATATGACAGATCTTAACTTTGAAAATACAGTTATTCAAAAATAAATGGATATTTACAAAAAATGAATTATTCAGTAGTTAACTTATATGTGAACATGTAATCAAAACCTATTTGTAAAGAAACTCTGTTATTTCTCTCCTCTTACAAATGTTTCATATGTGCTCCTCCTGTCACATGGCACTCATTGATTCTGTGATCTGTTCATCACAGAATATCACCACTACCAGTGACAGCCACGATTTTTGTCCCTTCATTTCCTTAGGGCTATGAAAAAAAGGTGCCACATACATAAGGTTTTTAACATATATCCACAAGTAGAAGTCGCATGGTATAGTGAATTTTGTAATGTGTTCAACCATTTTTAGTAACCTTTAAATATAACACAAACACACATATACATACACATAGACAAAAACACTAGAAGGAGGTACACCAAAATTCAAATTGTTATTATCTTTGGGCAATGAGATTACAAATTACCATGATGGTTTGTTTCCTTCTTTATATTTTCCTGTATTTTGTTGCATCTACAAATGAACATGCATTTCTTATATAATAATAAACAGTAAATTTTATAAAGATAAAAAACAAACAAAACCTAAAAAATGGTTATTGTCAAACAATTGTTCACTTCTTCTAAATGGCTTTCTAATCTATTCAATACATCCCTTTTCCATACTGCTAACCTGGAGCAGATGGCTCAATACCCCCCACCTCAAAGAAAAGGTAATTCCTGGAACTGTGGCAAGGCCCAGCAGTTTGCTTTCCATGTCACTACCTGCACCGTGAGACACTTATTTGATTCAGAGAAATGGAAGATTATTTATAATTTTCATTGTTTTTATAGTATTCTTAAGATAAATCTCAGTGAAGAATTCCTCATCTATAACCAAGAATTCTGAGTATTGAATGTATAGGAAAACTAAAATATGTGGGAAAATAAAGTGTAAGAAAACATACTGGTTTTACAGTTGGTTTTGATCCACAGTGCATTGAATTTCCATAATAAGCCAATGTACAGCAAGTATTCTTCCAATGAAAAACTTATATTGCAGTAATTATCTACTCTGTCGCTATTATGGCTCTTCTACAAACATCACTTAATGAATCTTCCCGTACAGTCTATGATAATAATACAAATTTAAATTCAACAAATATGATATGCAACAGCAGCAATTTGCAGAAGGAGTAGGAGAAAATCTAATTTAGAGCAGATTCCTGCCTTCAAAGAAGTGACATTCTAATAGGTGATACATGGACAAATGGGAATGATTGCCAGTACATGTTTGAGCTTGTAAAGTCCAGTACATGGGGCTAAACTGAAATCGATAAAATGGGGGTAATGGCCCGGACAAGTGCTTTTCAGACTATTATGAAGATCCTTAATTTTTTTTAACTCGAAATGTGGCAGGGCCATAGAAAAATATTTGGAGAAATTGAATCAACTGGGCTCTAATAGAAAGCTGTATATAAGAAGTCCTATAGCTGACATATTACCAAAGAACTATGGGGACAGCAGAGATCAAAATATCAATTCCAGATGTAGATATTGGTGAACCCTTTATAGAGAACATGTCACATGAGTCTGGTCTTGGAAAAAGGGAATTTCAATTGGAAAAGATCGAGAAAAAGAGCATTCCAAGTTGAAAGAATCACATGAATAAAGTTGAGATATGAAAGTTCATGCACATTTTGAGAATGTGAAGTTAGTGTCACTTAGAGTGTAAACATATCAGAAACAGAGTAGTAAAGGCGGGACTGGAAATGTCAAGGACCAGCATGCTTGGTCATAGTTGTGTTTGAAAGTTTATTTGGGAATCATTTTATCCAGACTTAGAGCTTTAAATTTCATCCAGATGTTTATGACTCCTAAATGTGTATCTCCAGTACTATCCTTTTTCATAACTTCCAGAATCATCTAACCAACTTCCCCATAAGCATCTCCACTTGGGTGTCTAATAAGTTTCCTTAAATAACATGTCCAAAAATCAAGAACTTTTTCTTCCCTCGGTCTTTACTAATTTGCTAAATGACAACTCTAGGCACCTAATTACTCATATGAAAACCTGAGTGTTGTGTGATATTCTTATCTCCCACATTAAATCCATCCTTAATCCATGTAAACGCTAACTTTAAATATTCTAAGTCTATCCATTTCTCACTACCTCATTTTCTGAATGATCATCATCTCTCAAATGGACAACAGTAATAGTCTCACAGGTTTCTCGGTTTCCAATCTCTCATCTAGCATAGACTAGACTAGACTAGACTAGACGTTTGGTATGAAATATTTTTACTTCCATCTGCTTCACCTCCATGAAAGGCATGCATTTTCTGACTCATTGGCTAATGGGATATTAGGAAACGTGACATAAGGAGGGCCTGAAATGAGTGTGTTTGGTATTGCCCTCTTGTGCTTCTGCTATTTCCATGATAGGACTATGCTTTGAATAGCTGCTAGTTCAAAAAAGATGACAGACATGGAGTATACTTGGGTTCAACCCACAGCCAATTCACATGCTTAAGGAAGACACAATGCTAAATTCCATACGCTCCTGAGTTTTGGAGTGGGTTGTTTCTCAGTATTATTGTATCAGTCACTTATTGATATAGACTCCAACATTCTGTAAACCACACAGCCACCCTTTAATGCTTAAATCAGACTATGCGACTCCACTGCTATCAAGACTATAATAACTTTATACTTGCTTAGAATAAAATTCCATATCTATACTACTGTCTCCAAGCACTTTGACTCTGGTTCCTGACTACCTTTTATTCACTTCATGTCGGCCACGTGGATTACACCAAGTAGGCTCACATCTAAGGGGATTTACAGTTACAATTCCTTCTGTCCTGTATACTTTTCCCAGGAATATTCATATGATTTACTCTTTTACTTTATTAAAATGTTACCTCTTCAGATATACCTTAGCTGACTAACCAATCTAAATATTTCCCTCACTAACACACCAAGGAACCACTTGTCTATCCACTTTTCCCGCTTTATTTTTTCTCCCTAGCACTTAACACTGTTTTAAAATATATAATATATTTGGCTGTTGCTTAATTTTAGGTCTCCTCCAATCAAAAGAAAGCTCCTTGAGAAGTTGTTCTGTCCTGTTAACTGTTCTATCTCCAGTGACTAAAAACTGTCTGGGAAATAGTGATCACTCATTGAACATCTGTCAGATAGGAAAGAAGGAAGAGAACATTTTATAGGAGATATTGGTAAGAAAAATATATATGTAATTGTAAAGGTTAAGAAGCTATTACAATAGTTTTGTGAAGGATTCTAGATAAGGGCAGAAAAACTGGAAAGAAGGGAGACTCTGAGATATTTTAGAGGTAGAACCCATGAAATTTAGTGGTTGACTGAACGCCACAATCCTGCAGCAAAGATATATCAAATATAATTATGAGAGGTCAAGTTAAGGAATCTGCAAAGATAATTGTGACATTCAGACATGAACTCACGTCAGCAATGTACCTGAACACTAACTGTATGCCATATAGTGTGCTAAGTCTATATAAGCAGTTGACAACTTTTAGACAGGAATCATGTCTGATTTATTATTTATTTATTTATTTGAGATGGAGTCTTCCTCTGTTGCCCACGCTGGAGTGCAATGGTGCAATCTCAGCTCATTGCACCCAGATTCAAGTGATTCTCCTGCCTTAGCCTCCTGAGTAGCTGGCATTACAGGCACCTGCCACCACGCCCGGCTAATTTTTGTATTTTTAGTAGAGATGGGATTTCACCATGTTGTCCAGGCTGGTCTCGAACTCCTGACCTCAGGTGCTCCGTCCTCCTCAGCCTCCCAAAGTGCTGGGATTATAGGGGTGAGCCACCACGCCAGCCCTATGGCTGATTTATCTTTGTGCTCCAGATAAATCAGACATGGCTCCTGTCTAAAAGTTGTTAGCTGCTTATATAAAAAGGCAGAATTTCAATGAAATGTGCTGAAGTGCTATGATAGATATTTGCACACGGGGGCAACACACTTCCACACATAAGAATGCAGATAGAAAACATAGGAACAGAAGCAGGTTTGCAGGAAAATATAAGTTTGTCTCTAGTTATGATGGATTTGAAACTCAAAATGAAGATGCCAGCAGTTCACATTATCTGAAATTTGAGGGCAAGGATTTGGTTAGATATCTGGAATCATCAGAGCTATTAACAAAGGAGTGATTGGTTTGGAGGAGATCATCTCAGGGGAGTACATGAACAAAAGAGCAGTGACCTAACAACAGAACTCTGGGAGGTTAAATAGCTAGGAGATGAGCAGAGAAATAGAGGACTGTGAAGGAGATTAGATAGAAGATGTCAGATGGGAAAGGAAATAAGAGAGGGAAGTTTGGCTGGAGCCAAAAGAAAAACCAATTTCAAGCAGGAAGAAATTATTGAGATTGGAAGATATCTTCTAGAAGGTCATTCATTTTATACTTGAACTAAACTAACAATAACATGACCTATCCATACTTCTACGTATCCCTTCATCAACTCATTTATTCAATAAGTATTTATTGAGCACCTACAATTATGCATCAAGTAGGATGCTTTACTCTGATAAATATAAAGGTCTTTCCCTCATGTGGTCTTTAGTCTAGCTGGAGAAATATGCATTAACAAATGATTTAAAAAATACACATATAGGGTGATGTCACTGGCTCTCTTTGCTCCCCCCACACACAAAGGAAAACATATATAGACAGCTTTCAAAAGCCAAAATAGCTCAGAGAGGACTTGAGGGCTCATTAAAGAATCTGGAGCAACACAGTGGAGCAAAATAAAACCCAGAGATTATCCATATAGAAAGGATTGCTAGTGAGATCAGCATATCTGAGGCACCAGATGACTGCTAGGAGCAAAGAAAGGCAGAAACTATCAATATCAGCCAAGTGACAAGAATCATGTTGGTCACCATTGGCCTGCTCTGCAGAGAACACACGCATCTCCTGCCACTGAGGTAAGCAATATCCATTCTCACTGGAGAACCCCATATAAGGAGATACAGCTACATAGCCCTCTCCACCCAAGAAGCAGTTTCTCTTGACCAGCCTTGGGAAAGGATCCTCCACCTCTTCCATCCCTAACCCCAGAGCCATGTTCTAACAAAAATTGTTAGGACAAACAAATGAATTCAGTAAAGTTGAAGAACACGAAATCAACATATAAAATCAGTACTATTTCTATGCACTGACAACAAACTATTCAAAAAAAATTTTTATCTAATTTCAATAGATACAAAAAAATTTTAAACTCAGGAATAAATTTGACCAAAGAGGAAAAAGATCTGAACACTGAAAACTACAAAACGTTGATAAAAGAAATTGAAGAAGACATGAATAAATGGATAGCTATCCAGTGTTAATGGATTAGAATTATTAATAGTGTTAAAATGTTAATACTACCCAAAGTGATCTACAGATTCAATCAATATCAAAATTCCAATGTCATTTTTAACAGAAATAGAAAAGACAATCCTAAAATTTGTATGGAACCCCAAAATATCTGGAATAGCCAAAGCAACCTTGAGCAAAAAGAACAAAGCTGGAGGCATCACACTACCTGACTTCAAAATATACAACAAAACTATGCCAATCAAAACATCATGGTACCTGCATATAACAGACACACAGACTAATGGGACAAAATATAGAAATGAGAAGAAATATCCATGTATACATGGTCAATTGAGTTTTGAATAAGGCAATAAGAAAAGAAAGAACAGTTCCTTCAATAAATGTTGCTGAGAAAACTAGATATCCACACACAGAAGAATTATATTAGACCCACATATCTATATACAATAATCAACTCAAAATTGGTTAAGGACTTAAATCTAAATACCACAAACTTTAAAACTACTAGCCAAAAACATAGGAGAAAAACTCCATGACATTATTCTGGGTAAAGATTGTTTTCAAGATGATGCCAAAAGCACAGGCAACTAAAGCAAAAATATACAAATGGGATTATATTAAACCAAAAACCTTCTACGTAGCTAGAGAAACAATAAGCAGAGTAAGGAGACAACCTACAGAATAGGAGAATATGTTTGCAAACCATAATCTGATAAAAGGTTAATATTCACAATATATAAGAAATTCAACCCAGCCAAAACAAAAATAGCCCAATTAAAAATAGGCCAAAGACCTCAAAGAAGACATACAAATAGCAAAAAAGTGTATAAAAACATGCTTAACATCATTAGTCATTGGAGAAATGCAAACAAAACCACAACAAGATATTATAACCGTTAGAATGGCTATGATCAAAAAGACAAAAGATAACAAGTGGTGGCGTGGATGTGGACAGATAGTAACCCTTGAACATTGTTGGTGAAAATGTAAATTAGTAGAGCCATAATAAAAAAAACTATAACTTTCCTCAAATAAATAAAAATAGAACTACCATATGATCCAGTAATTCCACTACTAAGCAAATATTCACATGATATTAAATCAGTATGTTGAAAGATACCTTCAATCCCTTGTTTTTGCAGCATTATTCAGAATTGCCAAGATACTAAATCAACCTAAGTTTCCATCAACACGTGAATGGATAAAAAACTGTGGTATATATACATACTAGAATATTTTTTCTGCCTTTAAAAAGAAGGAAATTCTGTCATTTGCACCTGTGTGGTTGAACCTGAAGCACATTACGATAAGTAAAATAATCCAAGACAGAAGGGAAATTATCAAATGATTTCACTTATATATAGATTATAAAAAAGTCAAACTCATAGAAACAGAGAGTAAAGTGCTTGCTAACAGAGCCTGAGGGTAGGTGGATTAGGAAGATATTGGTCAAAGGACGCAAAATTTCAGTTAGACAGAAGGATAAACTCAAGAACTTAACCTTCTAATTTTAGTTAGAACTTTATCTTTCTGTCTAAAATTTTGTGGTGACTACAGTTAATAAAAATATATCTTATATATGAAAATTGCTATGAGAAGAGTGGGCATTAAGTACTCTCAGCATGAACAAAATAATAAGTATGTGAGGTAATAATACATTAATTAGCTTGATTTAGCCATTTCACACTGCATACGTATATCAAAACATGATGCTGTATATCATAATATATAAGATGTTATTTGTCAATTGAAAACTAAATTTAAAAAACATATATAATTACAAATAGTGATAATAGTGATGATTCACATGGATGAAGTAGAGAGTGCTGTAAGAATATCCTCTAAAGGGGTCTGCTCTAGACTGGGGTACCAGGAATGGCCTACTTCAATAAACTGAATGCTTACAAACCCCCAAATTTACATGTGAATATCCTAACTCCCAAGGTGATGGTATTAGGAGTTGGGGCTTTGGAGACGTGACTAGATTGTGAGGGCAGAGTTATCTATAAGGCAGGTGCTATCTATGAGAAAGTGAGCCGTCACTGGACACAGAATTGCCAGGACTTTTATCTTTGACTTTCCAGCCTCCAAACCTATGAGAAATCGATGTTTGTTGTTTATAAGCCATACAGTTTATCATATTTTCTTATAGCACCCCTAACAGACTGATATGGTTTGGCTCTGTGTTCTCACCCAAATCTCATGTTGAATTGCAATTCCCATTGTTGGGGAAAAGACCTGGTAGGAGGTGATTAGATCATTGGGGCACATTTTCCCCTTGTTGTTTTTGTGATCGTGAGTGGGTTCTCATAAAATATGGTTGGTTAGAAGTGTGTAGCACATCCCCTTTCACTATCTCTCCCTCCTGATCCAGCCATGTAGGACATGCCAGCTTCCCCTTCCCCTTCCACCATAATTGTAAGTTTCCTGAGGCCTCCCCAGCCACGCTTCCTGTACAGCCTGTGGAACCATGAGCCAATTAAAGCTCTTTTCTTCCTAAAGTACCTAGTTTCAGGTAGTTATTTATAGTAGTGTGAGAATGGACTAATATAGAAAATTGGTATCAGAGAAGTGTGGCATTGCTGTAAAGATAACTGAAAATGTGGAAGCAACTTTGGAACTCGGTAACAGTTTGAGGCTGAAACAGTTTGGAGGGTTCGGAAGGAGAAAGGAAGATGAGGGATAGTTGAGAACTTCCTAGAAACTTGTTGAATTGTTGTGACCAAAATGCTGATAGTGATATGGACAACGAAGTACAGGCTGAGGTGGTCTCAGATGGAGAAGACGAACTTGTTGGGAACTAGAGTAAATGTGACTCTTGTTATGCTTTAGCAAAGAGACTGGTGGCATTTTGCCCCTGCTCTAGAGATCTGTGGAACTTTGAACTTGAGAGTGATGATTTAGGGTATCTGGCAGAAGAAATTTCTAAGCAGCGAAGTGTTCAGGAAGTGATCTGGCTGCTTCTAAAAGCCTAAGGTAATTTACATAAACAGAGAAATGACCTGAAATTGGAACTTATATTTAAAAGGGAAGTAGAGCATAAAATTTTGGAAAATTTGAGGCTGACCATGCAGTAAAACAGCAAAACTGATTTTCTGGGGAGAAATTCAAGCCTGCTGCAGAAATTTGCGTAAGTAACGAGGATCCAAATGGTAATAGCCAAGACAATGGGGAAAATGCCTCTAGGGCATTTCAGAGACAGTTGCAACAGCCCCTACCATCATAGATCTTGAGGCCTAGGAGGGAAAAATGGTTTCATGGGCCAGGTCTGGGGCCACGCTACTCTGTGCAGCCTCAGGACGTGGTGCTCTGTATCCCAGCTGCTCCATCTCCAGCAGTAACTAAAAGGGGGCAATGTACAGCTTGGGCCATTGCTTCAGAGTGTGCCAGCGCCAAGCCTTAGTGGTTTCCACATAGTGTTGGACCTGCAGGTGCACAGAAGGCAGGAGTTCAGGCTTCACAGCCTCTGCCTAGATTTCACAGGATGTATGGAAATGCTTGGATGTCCAGGCAGAAGTCTGCTGCAGGGGCAGAGCCCTTATAGAGAAACTTTACTAGGACAATGTGGAGGAAAAATGTGGATTTGGAGCCCCCACACAGAGTCTCCACTGGGGCACTGCATAGTGGAGCTATGAGAACTAGAGGGCCACCATCCTCCAGACCCCAGAATGGTGGATCAACCAACAGCTTGCACCATGCACCTGGAAAAGCTGCAAGCACTCAATGTCAGCCCTTGAAAATAGCTGCAGGGGCTGTACCCTCCAAAGCCTCAGGGGTGGAGTTGCACAAGTCCTTTGGCACCCACCCCTTGCACCACTGCAACCTGGAAGCAAGAAATGGAGTCAAAGGAGAGTATTTTGAAGCTTTAAGACTTAATGACTGCCCTGTTGGTTTTTGGACTTGCATGGGGCCTATAGCCTCTTTGTTTTGACCAATTTCTCCCATTTGGAATGGGAGCATTTACCCAATGCCTTTACCCCCATTGTATCTAGGAAGTAACTAACTTGTTTTTTATTTCACATGCTCATAGGTGGAAGGGACTTATCTATCTCAGATGAGGCTTTGGACTTGGACTTTTGAGTTAATGCTGGAATGAGTTAAGACTTTGGGGGGCTGTTAGGAAGGCATGATTGTGTTTGGAAATGTGAGAAGGACATGAGATTTGGGAGGTGCCAGGGGTGGAATGATATGGTTTGTCTCTGTGTCTCCACCCAAATCTCGTGTCAAATCATAATTCTAAATTTTTGGAGATGGACCTGATGGGAGGTGATTGGATCATGGGGCAGATTTTCCCCTTCTGGTGATAGTGAGTGAGTTCTCATGAGATCTGGTTATTTAAAAGTGTGTAGCACCTCCCCCCTTTTTATCTTCCTCCTGCTCCAGCTTCCCCTTCGCCTTCTATCATAATTGTAAGTTTCCTGAGGCCTCCCCAGCCATGCTTCTGACACAGTCTGTGGAAGGATGAGCCAAGTAAACCTTTTTTCTTCATAAAGTACCAGGTCTTAAGTAGTTCCTTATAGCAGTGTGAGAACAGACTAAGACACCTCCCTATGAAAGTGATATTAAAGTTGGTGACTAAAGAATGAATTAGGATTTAGCAAGGCAAAAGCAGGGTAGAGTGAGGGGAGAATTCCAAGCATATTCAACAGCATATGCAAAGGCCTTGAGGCAAGAAATCCTTCAAATGTGATCTAATAACTCAGAGAAGTCAAAGTATTTGGAGAAAGAAAGAGAAAAGAAGCAAGGGAGTGAGTAGAACAAGATGAGACTCATAAGACTTTCAGGTTCCTAATCATTCAAGGTCTGGCCTTTGTGTTGAGCATGTTTTACAGTACATTAAAGGCAATGGGGAGTCTTTTAAGAGTTTTAAGCAGAATACTGTTATAATCTGATTTGTGTTTTAAAATTTTACCATGATTAAAGTATACAGAATGTATTATCAGCTGCCTTGGTTAAAACAGAGGTGTGGAGGAACAGCTGCAGGTTTGACTCTTTGAATCTTTTATGTCAACAAGAAATGTAAGTAATCAAATAACTGAAGATCTAACATGCTAATGATCTCAAGGGATTATGCCTCTCCCCTAAAGTCCATCTATAATATCTTGAAAATTCAGATTTTAAAGAGGTGGATGCAGGGAGAAGGTGATGTCAGAGCCACTTCTCAGGCTTCTAGCATGAGTAATATGGGGGCGGGAGAGACGGGGAGGTCATTTGCTGAAATGGGCAAGACTGTGAGAAGTAGGTTTTGAGGAGAAATCAATTAGGTAGTTGCATATATAGGTTTTTAGCTTACATGAGAGGTCTGGGCTGTAGACAATGGTAGATAAAACAGATAAAATAAATTCTTATATATGTACTTGAACTGCTTCTGAAATAGAGACTTATGTTACCTGCCCATTGTTATTCCAGACATTTTTTCTGACACTTTGCTCTTATTTCATGAACTTGATTCCAGGAACGACAATTAACTAGCTATGTGACTTTGAAGAAATTACTTAACTTCATGGGAGCCTCAGCCTGGCATACAACAAATTGTAATAGAATTGTTGAAGGCAAGAGCATATTTGTGTTCCAGTATCCTCTGTACCACTTATTAATTTATGACATTTAAGTCATTTAAATTATCTTTGCCTCCGTTTTTTCATCTATAAAATAAGGATAAGGACATGATTTACTCTAAGACTTTTTTGAGGGTAAATAAATTGTAATCTATATAAAACAAATTTTTGTCACAATGCCTGAAACATGGCGAGCCTTAAATAAATGTGTTATCACAGCAGTTGTAGGACACAGGCAATAAATGTGTCCTCACTTCCTTTCTTCCTTCACCTTCTTTTCCAAACACTTTAATTCAATCAATTTTTGACCACTTATTATGTTCACCATCTTTTCTTTCTTCAGTTAGAACACATTAAGATATGAGAATTTAGTGCTCACCTTGTTGCTACCAGAATCAAATATGCAATAAAAATAGCAGTGCAAAGGGAGAACGAACGAAAAGCACTTTATTATCTTTTATCTAGTATTGGTAAAAACAGACAGCAGTTCTGGGGAAACATTGGGTTCTGTCTTCTAAACTCCTGTTGCAAAAAATAAGATTTATCCTGTGTGGGTATCCTCATTGCCAAAAAGATGAATAAATACACACACACAATACTATCAAGAGTTAAATAATTTCACCTATTGAGGCCATCTCTTTTCAGCTTAATGGCCTTAAACTTGGCATTATATTGCCTGGTTCTTTCTATTAGATACTGTTTATCATGTTACCTTATTTCTTACTATTATCTGTGTTGCCAGAGCCCAGAGTAATATGATGACAAGGTAAATAGAAGTCTGCAGCCAGTCATGTAGGTTCTGAACACACTACAACTGAGGGCAAGCAGGGAAGCAAGCAAGTATGAGAGGCACGGAACCAGTGAGAAAATCAATGGGTAAAGATTCATTGTGGATAAATGAGAAAGTAAATGTGACTCACCAGCATTAAGGAAATCACAAGGTTGTCCTAAAACTAGGGCCAGGCTCCTCTCTCAAGAAGGAATTCTTGTTTGTTGCCTGTTGGAATAAAAACAAGTCCTGAGTAAGGCACAGTCTGTGTGTCAGATAAGTGAATGAATGTTTTGTCTCTGCTTGGAAAGAGTAAGGGGTTCAGAGTTGAAGGTAGACCCTGAAACCCAAAGAACTCCAGGTAGCAGCAGCAGGCAGCCTGAGTCTGTATTTTTCCTCACACAATCCGTCACCTTTCTTTTCCTGTCCTTACCTGGAATTCTTGGAATAGACTAGTTGGCAGAATACTAACGAATCTGCTAATCTTTCTAGCTATGTGTTTTTCTTTTGCATTATAAAAATAACACTGTTCTGGCTCTACCTCTGAGACATCCAGTGGTCCATACCAATACCGTGATCTCCAATGATTGTTGTGAGATATGATGCCCAGTTTTCATCACCCTCAGTACTTGAGAACTCTTCATTTCTATCTGTCTAACAAGGCTTCTGACATATCACCTGTTCTCTTTGCACTTGTCGACCAGTACTGATTTACAACTTGTTTCTGATTCTACATGCCTAGATTGTTTCTCAAGTTTTGTTTTATCATTAGTGTTTCAACTCACACAATAGACTAGGCAAACCATAGTGCCATTAGACAGAAAATGATGAGAGACAGATAAATCAGAAAGAAAGTATTGAAAATCACCAACGACAAAAGCAAGAGAGGAAGTTTGCATCAAATCCTCTTTTCTTTAAACTTGTATACAAATATGAAATTATGGCACCTAGAAAAGTTCTGATGCTGCTAATACTTATTAAAAATAAATACATAGACTTGATACCACATAGTGTTTTGTTCGGTGAGATATTCGGAGTAGAATAAACTAGATTTACTTGTTTCTGCAGTAGAGACTGGCCAGTTATTCACCAGTCTCTACCACTCTATTTTTTCTTTTTCCTACATTTCCCAGCTTCCCGTGGAGTTAATTGTAGTAATATGACTGAATACTAGCCAACTGATTATGAGAGGCAGTCATGTGCAATCCTTACAGGACTGATTCATAAAACTGTTCATACTTGATTCTCTAAGCTCTTTCTCTTGGTTGAAGTAGAGGAGCCTGATGACCTTGAAAGCCATGTATTGAAGATGGAGACTCCATGAGATCGAGATATTCTAGGACCGTGAATCACCAACTGACAGAGAACCACTTGCTGATCAGGAACATTCATTTTGAAATTTGTGTGTGAGAAAAAAGGCTCCTATAAGGTTTGAGTCCTTGTATATTTTTGGATTTGTTTATTACCAACGCTAATGTCAACTTACATAATAAAGTAACCAAAAACAATCGCTAGTATTTATTGAGCTCCTATATAAAACAAACTCTATAAATGAGAAGTGGCTGCTGCTGCTAGTAAATAGGATAGGAATTGGGTTTAAAACACTAATGTTTTTCACTACATACCCACTGAAACATGTCTCATGTAGTTTAGAAAGAGTGCACTATGTATATTTATTTTTCCAGCTTTATTGAAGTGTAATTGACAAGTAAAATCGTATGTATTTTAAGTGTACAACATGAGGATTTGATATATGTACACATTGTGAAATGATGGCCACAGTCAAGCTAATTAACACAACCATCACCTTACATAGCTGTTATTGTGTTTGTGTGTGTGTGGTAAGAACACTTAAGATCTACTGTCTTAGTAAATTTCAAGTGTACAACACAGTATTGTTAACTATGGTCACCATCCTGTAGATTAGAACCCCAGAATTTACTCATCTTATAACTAAAACTGTGTACCCTTTGACTAACATCTCCCCTGGCCCCTGGCAACCACCATTTTACTCTCTGCGACCATGAATTAGATTTGTGAAAGGAAAATAAATCTCAGGACCCCCAAATTAGAAAGCCAAAAGGAACAGTCAAGCTGGGAACTGCTTAGGGCAAACTTGCCTTCCATCCTATTCCTAAAATAGATAGCTACTAAGATTCAAAAAAAAAAAAAAAAGCTACATATCTCCCACACAATTTATCCATAAGGAAATTCCTTGTAGACAAAGGACAGACAAAACTCAGAGTCATCCATCTGCTCACTGAGATAAATGCATTTCTGATTGCTTCCTTTGGAAAAGCTAGTAAAAGACTCAAAAGAATGCAACAATTTGTCTCTTATCTACCTGTGACCTGGAAGCCCCCTCCCTGCTTTGAGTTTCCTACCTTTCTGGACCAAACCATTGTACATTTTGCATATGTTGATTGACGTCTCATATCTCTCTAAAATGTATAAAACCAAGCTGTGCTCCAACCACCTTGGGCACATGTCACCAGGACCTCCTGAGGCTGCGTCATACCTGCACGTCCTTAACCTTGGTAAAATAAACTTTCTAAATTAACTGAGACCTGTCTCAGATATTTGGGGTTCACATTTGGTGACCATGAAGGGACTCTGAGTGAAGGTGGCCCTGATCTTTGACAAATCATCGGTGCTTGGTACCAGCTTGAGATATCTTCATGGGTCAAACAAAGAGGACATTTGGCTGAGGCCTGGGAGCCCCCGCTCTAGAGAATCCCTGATCTCCCAAAATTTGGTCAAGATCTAAAGTTAATTTTTCTGAACAACTTATTTTTCTGCCATTTACTTGCTTCCAACAAGGAAGGCGTTTTTCTGCTTCCATGATGATGGAAGGCAGGTAACTCCATTTTGGAGTTTGAGTTCACTTCTGACAGGAAAGGTGAGTTTTTTCCTGTGTCTAGGATGGTAGAGACCAGTCTTCAGCCTGAGACCTATCCCTAGGTAAGTAGCTAAATTGTGGTTTCGTCTTGGCTAAAGTTACAATTAAAGCCAGCCGGTCTTAATTTCTCCTTACCATTACAGTGCTCAGTTGTTGGGTTTTTGTTGTTGTTGTTGTTGTTTCTGGCCTTTCTCCTGTCAGACTTGACCAACTGTACCTGACTTGGTCTAATCTGAATGAGAATTCCAAATTATGAGAAACAAGGCCTCTCTGAGAAAAACAAAACCAAACCATGAGCTTGGTTTCTGCGTTTGATTCCTGTCTTAAAAAAAAATTCTTATTTAGTTTACTATTCTTCCATTCAATTCCTCCTTTCCCCTTTGCCATTTTCAGTACCAAGATAAATCTAGAGAAGATTTCTAATGACTCTAAGCCCTTTAAGAACTCAGAACTAAGGCACCACTCACATCTTTTTGGGGTGTTCTGTTTTCTTTGTGGAGTTTCAAGAGTCATGGGCAGCTTCTTAGGTCTAAAGTTCTGCTCTCTTGTACTGCATTACATGAACTCTTTGGTTTTTTGGGGTACCAGAGATTATCTTGTACTGTGAGAGGATCTGACCTCAGCATGTTTAATGGTGTAAGAGAGCTCCAAAGTTAAAAGCGGCTAAGGACAGTTTACAGGAATTGGTCTTATCTGTTTTTGTTTGTTTGTTTGTTTGTTCCTCCTAGGAAGCTGTTGTTTAGGATCCTAATTCTAATTCCTAGGTACATTATAAAGAGTCTTCTCCATTCTCTTTCCTCCCAAAATTAATCTCAATTTGGCTTGTGTGCATATTTGCATGAGGAACTAAACTGTTGTTTGCATAGATAAAGGAGAGTCTGAGTTTCCTCAGCTCCGAAGAGAAAGGGCATTTTGCTCTTCTCAGCTGAAAGGCACCCGTGGGTGACAGGGGGCCAAGTGATAGTGTCTAGGGGGTTGTGCATTTCTGAGACACAGGGCCAGAAATCAAAACTATTCAACTTCTCAAGGGCCAGGGGCTATCGCAGAATACGTGGGTGCATGAGATTGTAAGAGCCAATTTTGGAAGATAAAATAAGTTCAGCTTCTCTATAACTTAACAATTAATGTCAAAGGCAGGCCAGCATATGGGCACCTGCATTTTATTAACAAGGTTTATTTGGAGCATTAACCCACTCCTTATTAAAAGGTTAAAAAGGCTTATGAAAATTATATCTTATAGTCAAGATGATTAAAATTTTATAGATTGTTTATAAAATTTGGAAAAACAAATTTAATTGGCTTCGTGCTGTTTTTATTAGGGCTTATTATTGGGGGAATTAAGTCTCCTCTCCCAAAGAATAAAGGTTTTCACTGTTTTTAAAAATCTTTGAGTTATCACTTTGGCTAAATGAATGACTTATTTTACAATGATCGTTGATTCAATTTTGTGATATCGAGCATTTTATACATTTTATATTTGACAAACTTCCCAAAGTCAAATTCTAACTTTGATCCTCATTAATTTTTTGATATTAGTCTCTTGAAGTCCAAAAGAGACATATTCGGCTGGTTTGAGATAATAAAATCATACAGGAAGTATTGTCAAATATAAAACAGTGTTTACCCTTCTTTGGATTATATTTATATAAATGTGTTATTAGTATGTGTTCCAGACCTATATGAAATTCTTTTGATTCTGATGTGTTTTAGCATGTTATTATGAGTAATTATGGTTATTATGAGTAATTATGATTATTATGTAAAATTGTTGCATTGCACAGAAGTAACCAAGTTTCCTTGTCAATTGTGTTTTTAACTATGACTGTTTTAAAACTTGTGTCATCCACAATTGTTTTACTTTTATCCTTTTCAAAATGTGGTTTTGTAATCAGCATAGGACTCTGACAGGTGCTCCTGAATGCTTGTTTTGGAGATTGTGACGCTAGAATAGAGAAAAAGTCTTCGAAGTCTACCAGGGAGAGCTGAAATGTCCGTGAATATCAAGCAGAATGTGAGTTAACTGCATGGACACAACTAACAGAATATTGAAATACTCCTTTTATGATTTTTGCTTAAAACGTTGCTGATCCTTTCTTTGTTTTCCAGAGCCAAGAAAAATTTTCTTTTGAGCTATTTACAGCTTTTAACAATTGAGTAAACTGTACTCCTAAAAACAAAATTTGGAGCATATTTATCTCTACCCGATTCCTCCAAAATTTGGAAACTAGTTGTGAGTATTCTTCACTTATGGCAATGTTATTTGCATAAGCGCAAATTCTTATTGTTTCTGTTTTGTTTTGTAACAGGACACAATTGGAGACACTGGTATTTTACCAATGTTTTGACTGGAGTAGCATGCTATCAGATACAGACCCCTTTACGGAATTTAAGTTGACTTTTAGAGCCAATAAAAGCCCCTTGGGAAAACTAACCTCATACCTTGTCCAGACAGTCCCTGTACAGGTTCCTGACCGGTAGTAAGTAAAGAATGTCACTTTCTGACAGACTCAGGAGCCCCAAATTCTCCTGGGACCTCAAGGTGACTAATTCACCCAATTAATACAGGTATTTGCAGGCACAGGCTAAGATTGAGGCATTAAAGTTGAATCTGAGATTCCTTATCAAATGAAGTTCCAGCAAAGCCAATTTTTGTTAAAGAGGAGCCTACAATGGTAAATGTTTATTCTTGTTGACTTTATGCAAATACTCTGTCCAAATATAATAAGACTAAGACTTATTTTGCAAATGAATTTCTCCCATAATTTGTCTTTAGGGAAAATGGGACTGAAGAGAAACATCAAAATAAATGATTGTACACATGCTCTTAGAGTCTAGTCTTGCCTAATGTTTTTCAATTTTTATTATTTTCTACAGGTTGGAGTGAATTGTAAAATTTTTCCTGGCTAAAAGTCTCCAAAATAATGTTTTCAGTTCCTTCTTTCCATTCATTTTTTCCCTATTTTTTTTCTGATTTGAAGTCACTAAAAATGAAGCTGTATTTTCTTAAAGCCCTGCAAATTGAAGCCAGATAACTTAAACTTCAGAAGAAAATAAAGCAACCTATTTACACACATAAGCCACTTTCCTATCTTCCTACTGATGTATAGATTTCAGAGTAATAGGCCTATATAGCTTTTCCAAAATTGGTATTCTTTTTTTGTTTGTTGTTGCTTTTCTTCCTTACCCCCACTATTTTTTCTTTGTAGGACATGAGACTTTACAATCTGCTAAAAATGAGCTTTCCTAATAACATGGGACCTACCCATCTAAGAATAAACCATTCTCGCTATATCAGACAAAACCTGAGACCAGAGACTCATTTTTTTCTAAAATCCTTTCTCCAGAATATTTTAAAACGAAAAGTGTGGGAAATGAGAAAGAAAAATAAACCTCAAGACCCTCAAATCCCTAAGCCAAAGGGAAAAGTCAAGCTGGGAACTACTTATGGCAAACCGGTCTACCATTCTATTCCTAAAATAGATACCTGCTAAGATAAAAAAAAGTTACATACCTTCTTCGCAATTTGTCTATAAGAAAATTCTTTGTGGACAAAGGACAGACAGAACTCAAAGTCATCCCTCTGCTCACTGAGATAAATGAATATCTGATTGCTTCTTTTGGAAAGACTAATCAGAAACTCAGAAGAATGCAACCCTTTGCTTCTTATCTACCGATTACCTGGAAGCCCCCTCCCTGCTTTGAGTTGCCCTGCCTTTCTGGACTGAACCAATGTACATCTTACATATATTGATTGATGTCTCATGTCTCCCTAAAATGTATAAAACCAAGCTGTTCCCAGACAACCTTGGACACGTGTCATCAGGACCTACTGAGGCTGTTTCATGGGCACATTCTTAACCTTGGTAAATTAAACTTTCTAAATTGACTGAGACCTGTCTCAGATATTTGAGGTTCACAGACTTTTTCAGATTGTCCATATAAGAGAGATCATACAGTATGTGCTTTTCTGTGTCTAGCTTACATTACTTAGCATAATGTTCTCCAGGCTCGTTCATGTTGGGGAAGATGGCAGAATTTTCTTCTTTTTAAATGCTGAATAATAATATTTTATTGTGTATGTGTGTATATGTGTGTATATGTATCCGTTCATCCATGCACAGGCACTTAGGTTGTTTCCATATCTCGGCTATTGTAAATAATGCTGTAATGAACATGGGAATTCAGATCTCTTTCACATACTGATTTCACTGCCATTAAATATTCACCTAAATGTGGAAATGCTGTGTCATATGGTAGTTGTATTTTTAACTTTTTGAGGAACCGCCATACTGTTTTCCATAACAACACTACTAATTTACATTCCAACCAACAGTGTACAATGGTTCCCTTTTCTCAACACCCTCACCAACAATTATTGAAACAGCCATCCCGACAGGTGAGGGGATATCTCATTGTGGTTTTGACTTGCAAATCCCTGATGATTAGTGATGCTGAATATCTTTTCATATAACTGGTGGTCATTTTTATATCTTTTTTTGGAAAAGTGTCTATTCAGGTTCTTTGCCCATTGTTTAATTAGGCCATTTGAGATTTGTTTTTTGTAAATATTATGTTATATAAGTTACTTTTACATTTTGCATATTAATTCTTCATATTATATTATAATTTGAATATAATACACAGTATGTAAATATTTCAGCCTGCTTCACAAGTTGCCTTTTTATTTTATTGATTATTTTCTTTGCTGTGCAGGAAGTACAGCAAAGTCTCAGTTTGATGCAGTCTCAATAGTTTATTTTTATTTTTGTTGCCTTTGCTTTAGCAGTCATATTAAAGTCATACTAAAGAAAAAAATCATTGCCAAGACGAATGTCAAGGAGCTTTTTCTAACTAGTTTACAGTTTTAGATCTTATGTTTAAGTCCTTAATTAATTTCAAGTTAATCTTTTGTATTGTGTAAGACAAGGATCCAATTTCACTGTTTTGTATGAGGATATCGAGTTTTCCCAACACTATATATTAAAAAGATTCTCCTTCCCCCATTGTGTGTATTCCTGGAAAAAGATTAGTTGACCGTACATGTGTGGGTTATGTAGGGGATTTCTATTCTCTTCCATTAGTCTATGTGCCTGTTTTTATGCCAGTATCATGATGCTTTGATTACTAAAACTTTGTAGTAGATTTTAAAGTCAGGTAGTGTGATGCCTCCAGCTTTGTTCCTCTTGCTCAAGATTGTTTTGGCTATTTGAGTTCTTTCGTAATTCCAGTAAATTTCAGCATGTTTTCTATTTCTGTAAAAAATGCCATTGAAATGTTGATAAGGATTGCATTTAATCTGTAGATCACTTTTGTCAGACATTTTAGCAATATTAATAATTTCGATTCATGAACAAGAGATATTTTTCCCTTCACTGTTGTCCCCTTTGATTGTTTTCATCAATGTTTTATAGTTTTCAGTGTACAGGGTCTTTTATCTCCTTGATTAAATTTATTCCTAAGTTTTTTATTTTTTGAGCTATTATAAATGGGATGCTTTTCTCAATTTCTTTTTTGAATAGTTTGTTGCTTGTGTATAGATATGCTACTGATTTTTGTATGTTGATTTTGTATCCTGAAACGTTACTGAATTTCTTTATCGGTTCTAATAGTTTTGGGGGGAAGTCTTTAGGGTTTTCTACGTGTAGATCATTTTGTCTGCAACCAGAGACAATTTCACTTCAATGCCTTTCTTATTTCAGTGCCTTTTATTCTTTTCTCTTGCCCAATTGTTCTGGCTAGGACTTCCAGTACTTTCAGCACTCTGTTGAATAGAAGTGGTGAAAGCAAGCCTCCTTGTCTTGTTCCTGATATAAGAAGAAAACCTTTCAGCTTTCAACATCGATTATGATGGTAGTTATCGGCTTGTCATACATGGCTTTTATTATACTGAAGTACATTTTTTCTACACCTAGTTTGTTCAGCATTTTTCATGACAGGATTTTGAATTTTGTCAAATGTTTTTATGCATCTTTTCGGATGATCATAGGATTTCATCTGTTCTGTTAATTGTATCACATTCACAGATTTATATATATTGAAATTTCATTGCATCTAAGGAATAAATCCCATTTCATCATGGTGCATGATCCTTTTAATGTGCTGTTGAATTTTGTTTGCTAGTATTTCGTTTAGAATTTTTACATCTAAGTTCATCAAGGATATTAGCCTGTAAATTTTTTCTTGCAGTGTCCTTGTCTGGTTTTAGTATGAAGGTAATGCTAGCCTCATAAAATGAGTTTGGGCATGTCCCCACCTCTTTAACTTTTTAGAATAGTTTCAGAAGGAAAATACAGTGTGTTTGTAACAAAGACTGGAACCCAGACACCCAAGTGAATGGCTTCAGATACAGTCTGTGTAAGGGAACATAAAACTTGGTTTGAGACAGCCTTAAATCAGTGTGATTCATGCCTGAGGGCCTGAGTCTGTCTCTCTAGTGACAGAAGACCTGTATTATTCAAATATGTATCCTCTTCTTCTCCAGTACCTTGTTCAGTGTCTTGCAAATAGTTGATGTCCACCAGATGATCTTACAAATGAATTGGTTTGAATACAAAGTACAAAGTTTGGAACTGTGGTAAGTTAGTTTCATAGCTCCTATTTTGTTTTTTCTAGATTCACCCTCCTGAAAATTGTCTTGTGTATGAGGTCAAATCTAAAAATAGTTTTTAAGAAATTTAAATTACCTCTTAGGTGATACTTTAGCTCATCTCTTATACCTTTCTGTGCTTTCAAAAGCAGATAATTTATGTAAAGCTCTTAGCACAATGCCTAGAATACGCCAAGCACTCAATAAAATGGCAACTGTATCATTAACATCAGGTTTCACTGTGATCTCTCATTGATATTCTCCTTTTGGATGTTTTTCCTGCCTAGTGCTGGTGTTTCTAATGCTATGACTTCTACTGCTGTGCCTTATCTTCTCTAATTTCATTCATTCACATTACATTTACCAGACACTGAAACATACTCTATATGTATTACCTCATTACTCCTCATTAAAAATGGGGTTTGGTATATTTGTTCTACAAATGAGAAAACCAAGACCCATAATTTAAGTATCTTGTCTACGATCACACGGCTTTAAATGATAGAACTGGAATTCAAAACCAAGTCTGCCCAACTACAAAGCTTAGGCTATCCACAGCACTAATAACTGAATTTTCCTTTTCTTTAAAGAGAAGTTACTATCATTATTAGCTCATTAGTTATATAACATGGAGTAGACATTTAAGGCTGGAAGGAATATAGTCCATAGTAAGCTGGAGCCAGCTTATAATAGCTTGCTAGAGTAGATATCTTCCCAGTTCCATGTTCAATGATAGCCCATCCACAGCTTGAAATTATCCATGGTGGATTGGAGTGTTTTCACTGTAAAAATTATCAAATGGTACAAACAGCACAAATAAAATCTTCTCTTCTTTTTTTTTCTTTTTCTTTTTATTTATTTATTTATTTATTTTTTGAGATGGAGTTTTGCTCTTGTTGCCCAGACTGGAGTGCAGTGGCACGATCTCAGCCCACTGCAACCTCCGCCTCCTGGGTTCAAGCAATTCTCCTGCCTCAGCCTCCCGAGTAGCTGGGATTATAGGCAGCCGCCACCAAGCCAGGCTGATTTTTGTATTTTTAGTAGAGACGGGGTTTCACCACATTGGCCAGGCTGGTCTCAAACTCCTGACCTCAGGTGATCCTCCTGCCTTGGCCTCCCAAAGTGCTAGGATTACAGGCGTGAGCCACTGCGCCTGGTCTCTCTTTCTTTTTACAAGCAAATGACTGGTTTTGTAGTACAGACTGTTTGGTTCATAAGGAAATAAGGTTAGAGGAGGCTAATGGCTTATCCTATGTAATAGAGCTAGGTTTGTGGCAGAGATGGAAACATAACCCAGGTTTTCTGACCCCCAATATATAATGTAAAAGCTGTTGCTACCTCCTCCCTTATTTGGATAGAAATCAGAGGGAAAGAGAGAGACAGTTCATGAAGTGTGTAATAATACAGAGCATCATAGACTCTGCATTGTAAGAAAAGTTGAACATCTTATCTCGTATTTCCCAACAGTAGCTTCATATAAGACTCACCTGAGGCAGCTGTGAAAATTAACATTTTCCTGGACCATCTACTGAATGAGACACTCCAGGTGAATCTGCATGCTTAATATGAATCTCTGCATGTTGTTATACAGCCACAGATTCTCATTCAGAAATCGCTTTATGTAGCCCAATTTTGTATTCCATGTGTGAAACCTCCCCACATAATTCATGCTTTTATCCTGTATGTGTTTAACCCTAACCTCTAAGCTTTAAACAGTTCATTCCCTTAAGTCATTTTTTTGTGTAAGGTTTGCACATTACAATGTGAAACAAGTTTCCCGAAACTAATGACTTATAGTATTAAAAATGTATATATATACACAAATTATGTTGGTATGATAAAAGAACTTTTGTTCTTGGGGACTTTACAGTCACTGTCTTCTTTGGGATGCAGGAAAGGATTATCAGAAAATTTGTGTGTGTGTGTGTGTGTGTGTGTGTGTGTGTATGTGTGTGTGTGGTGTGTGTACAGAATGGGAGAAAGGGTAGCCTCACGAATGTCCTCATTTCAGGGCTCTGTGAGGAGCTTGGAGCGCTCAGGGGATGCCCCGCTTTGGCACTAAGTGTGAAGGCATGGAATGTCCCGCTGAAAGAAGCCAGCCGTGATCACTGGCAGGGAGAGCAATAAAAACAGAGACTTTGTTCTCAAAAGCTTGCTGAAAGTATAACATTGGGCCATTGAGACAGCTCAGTCTCTCACACACACTCCCACTGGGCTTTGCCAAGGTGCAGGAAGGCCTTGCTCAGCCTAGCACACAGAGAATTGCTCCCTCTGACAGGAACCAAGTAGCTCGCAGACAGTAATAAAGTTCTTGAAAGAGTGTGCCAGAGGGAAGTTTTCAATCTTTAATTTGTTTACAACTTAAATCCAGGGTTTATCAGCAAATATGATTTGGAGGCATTCAGGATTAAGTGGGTATTTTTTTTCTTTTAAAGTCATACAAAGCTCGAAGGATACCAGCAGCTCCAAGAATATCATTTTCTCTGGAATTCTTGACTCTGGAAAACATATCAATGAAGACATCATAGTTATAAAGCTGTAACCTATAGCCATGAAAGAAGGCTTCCAAAATACTCCTGGTGATTAGGAGAGCTATGCACATGACTGTTGTGGCAAACAGTATGAATTTAACTCTGGAGTCCCTAAATCCCTAGTTTTCGAGATAGTCTAATTAATGAATAAATGAATGTATGATCTAATGAATGAATGGATGGAAATTAGTCATCTGCCTGATGATAGTGCCTGAAAAGCAACCAATAAGAAACAACACGTCCAAAATCTTCACAAGGAGGAGAAATTCTTGATTCTTTGATTTATTCATCAAAAGTTTACCAAGCACTTACTATGAACCAGATTCTGTGATAACCACTGGGAGTATCTGTCTCAGTAGTTCTCAGACTTGAATGTGCATCAGAAATACTTGAAGGGCTCGTTAAAACAGATTGCTGGCCCCACCCCTAAAGTCTCTGACTTATTAAGTCTGGAGGGATGCTCAAGAGTATCCATTTCTAACAATTTCCCAAGAGATGCTGATAGACAAGGGACCAGACTTCTAGAAGACAGGTTGCTCATAAAGGAGGGAACACGTAAATGTTTATAATGCATAGTGATAAGTGGTAAGTGCCATGAAATGTGTTGGGAGAGCACAGAAGAGGGGCACTTTATTCAGCTTTGGGATGAGGGGACAAGGGGAAGAGGTTACCAAAGGCTTTCCAGAAGTGGTGACACCTTGGCTGAGTTTTGGAAGTTGAGTGAGATTTCCTATCAGGGGAGGAAGAATTGAGAAGATACTCTGGATGGAAGAAATAGCATGTATGAAAACAGAGAGGTGAGAAATAGCATGGTGATTTTAGAGAACTGCAAGTAATTTTTGGCAAGAGTTGGAGTGGATAACAAGTTTCCACTTATAACATCTCGTACAGGCTTACCACAAAAGAGGCACTCGATAATATGTAAATGAATGAAATGTTATAGCACTATGCTAGGGACTATGGGAACTCCAGGATAACATGTGGTCCTAGGCTCAACCCTCGAGAAGTTGTCAAAACTGTTTTGGGGAGGAGACATGGTGCTTTTAAAGTGAAGCAGTAATTCCCCAGAGACCACAGGTCACTGTGGTAGACAGCAGCCAGGGAGGCTGCCTGGATCACAGTGATTTCTTCTCTCTTCTAGAAATGATACTTAGCCTAAGGTTTGCAGACAGAGTTTAGGTTAAGTGATTCTACCTCAGGCCATCCCAGAGTTTTCTGGAGATAGGTATCTGAAGCAAGTAGGTAAATCAGAGTACTTCCCTACCATTATTTGGAATGAAATGGAGAAGAAAATCGAAATCCTCCTCTAGTGAACAGCCTGTGGGTATATATACAGCACAGGAACTGTCTGTCACCATGTCTCCCAGAAGAAGCTGAGAGAAAGAAGGTTCTATGCCAATGGAAGCAAAGATGAGAGAGGGACAGAGCACTGGCAGCACTCTGAGTCTGAGTCTCTGATTCCAAATGTCCCTAAGGCCCAGCTGCCCTTGATCTTCCCACCTTTTCTTGGTAGATTAAATTCCTCAAGGGCCTTCCGGTAAATTTCCCTTTTGGCCTCAGCCAGATCAAATTGAATTTCTGTCACTTGGAATCAAATCAGCTGTGACTGCTAGAGTTAGCAATCACTCAGGATTCAATGCACGAAAAAGACACTGAAAGGACCCGTAATCCATGTGCTAAACCTGTAGTAGAAGTGGCGTGGGTGCAGTGGGACTTGAGGTAGCATCAGGACACCTGGGCAGGACTTGGCCAAAGAAAAGTGAATGGAGGCCCTACCAAATAAAGAGAATAGCTCAAAAGAAAGTGTTGTGTTAGAAATAAACATGGTTTCCGATGCTGGGGGATAGGCCTGCCGGCTGGACAGTGGCTTCTTTCTGGGGTAAGTATGAAGAAGCATCAAATATGAAGGAGCTTGCACGCTAGGCTCAGATGATTGGACTTTCACCTGAAAGTCTGGAAGGACAAACGGAAGAAAGTGGTGTTTTTCAAGAGCATGAATCTCATGACAGTTTTGTTTGTTTGTTTTTTTTTTTTTCTGGGGAGAGTTCTCTCTCAGTCTCTCTTTCTCTCTGAGAAGAGGTGTTCTTACGGAGAACGCTCATCGCCAGCCTTCTCAGGAATTGCTAGGAACTGGGTGTGGGCAGCAGGGCTCACCCTGAGACAGCTTCCCTTGACCCAGAGGAGCCGAGAATAGCAGTGTGGAACACGGCCACACAGAGCATAGCAGCCGCCAGGTGCGGTAGTGGGCAGAGCACTGGGCTGGGATTCCGAAGGTCTGTCCTTACACAAGTCACTTGCCTCATTGAACCACACGTGTCTAATCTGTAACATAGGAATAATAATCCCCACTTTGTTTTTCCCACAGAGTGGCCATACAGAGAATTAAGATCATATGTATGTAAGAACTTTCTGCACGGCAAAGAATTGGCAAAAGGTTGTGAATATTGCAGCGTGATTTAACCCTTTATTTCAGAAAATCTGTGACAGAGCTTGCCTAAGTCATCACTAGCAGTGTACTTTTATTGGATGGGTGTGGTATTTCCCAAGCAGCCATCTCAGTTTAGGGAGACTGCTTTCCACTACATTTTCTGGGCAGGCCCGTCTTTGTAAGGCTTTTCTCTTTTTTAGATCAGACATGCTGCAATTACAAATTACTTTCAAGACATTTTAAATCAACTGGGGAAGTATGCGCATGCCCTGGTCCATGGAGACCACGTTTGCTCATCATGTTGTCTCCTCATTATTAATCCTGTCCCAAGATCTCCTTCTTTAAGCACCTCCTTCTCTTTTATGGGAGGGAGCCCTGTCTCACAACTGACAATATGTTTCCCGGAGCCATTCATCTTTTCCTTCACGCATACCACATTTAACATTCTCTCATGTCTCCGTCAGAAGAGTACACTGACTGCAAATCCACTGGGTTCAGGCCTGATGCTGGGAGCAGGGCACACCTGTCTGGCACTGCCAACTCTGCCCTGATTTATTCAGAGACGGAGCTGAATGCCCTGAACATCTTCAGCCCTGGGAAGTCCTTGTCAACACTGTGATCTATATATGCCTTCAGGGAAACAGTCAAGAGACCAATCCAGATCAGTTGTCTTCCTTCATACGGATGAAGGGAGAGTGGTGCTCAAGCTACAGGATGGCTACAGTACCTTTGAGTGTTATGGGAATGTATGGAGTTCTGTTGCTACCACAGTTTACTTTCTGCATATTTCTCTACACTGTGTCATTGGCAAGGTTTCCGACTTTGTCATGCTCTTAAAGCTTTACAGCATGTAATAGAAGAGACGTTTCAATTGTAATGTAAAAAAGACAACTTTGTCACTTTTGTCTTCACTGATTCCAGTCAACACATGTCCACGTCCAGAAACTTTTCTATTATCGAGCCTGTATTTTAATAGGATGACTCCGAAAAGTACCCATTTTCCTAATTATTTCAGAATTATGTGGACAGTAATTACCATCTTCCATTAGCAGCACTAGTGGTGGTTAGGACAAATTTCAAATGCACCCAGCAAGTGCTTTAGACTAATATGTCTGCTTCATTAACTTCAATCAAAAGACAGCAGTGGCTCCTCATAGCAATAACTTTGCTTTGATACATTCTCATCAAATATTGATCTGAATAGTGTGTAGGAGTTCTCTGTCAGGCTGTGTGAAATTTATTTACTGAATATATTATTTCTATCCCCAAACTGCCAGTTGCTATCTCAGAAAATCTGTTTTTTTCATGTTAAAAGTTTATTAACATTAAGAAATCACTAAATTTTTGGCCATTAAAATGTGTCCAGAGAAAGGTTTTTAGTGCAAAATCTGCAACAGGAAAGGAGAGGATTCAAAATTGTATCAGATGATAGATAGGTTTGCTTTTCTGGTTGGTCTGAATAATTTTTTTCCCCAGAGAACCAAATATGCGCAATCGTGAGTGGCAGTGCTCCCTTCCCCCAAACAGGTTTACCCAAATGTAACTGGTGTGGCTTGCAATTAAACAGATATTTTGTTGAACTCCGTTTCTTATTTTTTTTTTTTTTTGAAACTCTTTAATAGAGATACAGGTTTCTGGTATTCGAAACTTCACAGATTCAGGAAAGAGAGAGAAATTCTCTTCTAAATGTATGCGTCATGGAGCTGAGTTCCCTATTTCACATGGACTCTTCAGTTGCAGCTGAGGCCTGTGAGGGTGGCAGAGCAGTGAACAGAATACAGAGCAGGAAAGAGAGCCTGGCCGAAGAGTCTTGAAGAAGGAGATAGGCAAGGTTATTAAATAGGTTCTGACAGTCCCGTAGAACCAGCAAGAGACAAAGCACCGGGCATGAAATGGGAATTAGAAGGCCATTTAGCAATCCAAAATGGCAGCCCTAACAGCAACTGAAAGCTAGCAGGGAAAGAAAAATCCAGAAGTTGCTTTCTATCTGATTTCACTGGAGATTTAAAAGTGAAGTTGCAAGAGAGTACAAAGGAAGGTTGCTTGTGATGGGGGGTTAGAAAACACAATTGAGACAAGCCATTTTCCCAGAAATGAGGCAAACAATTTTCATTAAATGCAGTGTGTTGTGACTGAATGGAGAGCCAATTGACTCCAAATCGTTTGGTGTGCTGGGATCACAAACCGTGAGATGGCCTGGAATTCTTTGACAAATATTTACTGGTCACCTACGGTAGGCTTTTTTTCTAGATGATGATGAGCAAAACATGATTTCAATATTGTGCCTGTTGTCTCTGACCATTGCTGTGTTCATCCCAGTTGCCTGTGAGAGTCATCATCAACAAGTCTGCACCATGACCTTTTCATCTCCATATCCAGTGCCCAAGTTATTCCTTTCCCCAACTGCAGGGTGACATATGCCTGGACACGGTCTGCCACTGTGGCAGTTGCCCCTCAATAAACATAATTGAGAAGTTGACGGCACACAGGGCCAGAGGCTCTTGTCAGACTCCAAATCTAACACTGGCCCAGGTTCCAGATGCAACTCAAAAGGGCCATTTCGAAGAAAAGAGTCCTGTGTGAGTATTCTCAATCACATATAGACAGGGTCTGCCTCAGGGACTGCTTCTCCAATTGTAAAAGGATATGAACGGAATCTTACACCCTTAAGTTTTACATATGCATAAAGAGCTTTATACACGAAAACCCATGTCCAAATATCATCACACTTATTGTCCAGGATGAGTGATGTGACTCCTACATTGCAGGCTGGAAACATCAGCTCCAAATGTTAAGTGACTTTCCCAAGGTCATACAACTGGTGACTATCAGAATCAAAACTCAAACACTGATTTTCTAATTACCGACCATTCACTGTTTTTATTACCATACATTACATGTCTGCCCAATATTTATGCTTTATAATTCAAATGTGTATCACATAGGTATAATAACATACTCTTACCTATTTACATATGTCAATAGGCCTAATATGTCTATGCAGCTATTTAGTAATTAACAGAGTGATTGTTATTGCTATTGAATGGTTACTCTGTAGCAGGCACCATATTGAATATTTTAAAGTTTTTTCTTTTTTAATCCTCAAAAACCCTTTGAGGTATGTACTCTAACATATAAGGAAATTGAGACTCAGAAGGTTACATACCTGATTCAAAGTTACATAATGTATATGAAAGGTCATGTTCTTTCTATGAGGTACTACTTACTTCATTTCTCTGATGCACACGTGCACTTGTTCTCTTTCTCTTTCTCCTCCTTTCTCTCCCTCTCTGCCTCTCTTGATGGCTGTCTCTCTGTCTGTGAATGTGTGCAAGTCTCTCTCATTGTCATGTAGACTATGTGCAACTCTGCTCTATAATCTAATTAAATAGTCAAATGAGATGTCATCCAATGTAGTAGATAGGCAAACACAGGACAAACAAGAGTAACAGTGGTCTCTCTGGCCATTTTAGTTACTGAGCTGAAGTCACCCCTCCTGGGTTTTGCTTGGCCTTTCTGAAAAAGGTCTTCCTCAAGAAAAAAATTTGAGAAAAAAAAAAACTTTAAGAAGACACAGATATTTCGCTGGCTTGATAAGAAGCAGTTTGCTTCAGAGTTGTGGAGAACAATGTATTCAAAAGTGGGTAGACAAGCAAAGACTGACAATGGGAGCTATATATTTGTCTAGAGAGTAGAGAATTTTTAGAAAGTACAAGAAATGACTATAATAAAATATTACTAGTGATTCAGTAGAGAATTGTGACGTATTTTGTAGAAAATTAAATAAGAAACATAGCTTGTTAACTTGCTATTACTTTAGAATTACACCAAGACTCTCCTGAAGGTTTATAATTATAAATCCAAAGGATCATTATACAGCATTAGGGTGGGTAATTACTGACCTGATTTGGATCAAGGTGAATTCAACTTCTTTTCATCAAAGTGTAATTATTCTTTATTCAAGCCCTTTCCAGATCAAGATTCTCTTTGATAGAAGGGGAAAATAACACATTCGTTCTAATACAGTATGTATATTTATTAAGTATCATAGATCCTTAATTGTAAACTGATTTTTTACTTTCCTGGGGTCACTGGAGGATTGCACTCCATAACTGAACAATGCCTTAATGAACATAATTTGGTGGCTCCACTTGCTAATGTGACTAGTTCCTACTGTTTATTTCACTTCAAAATTGGACGTGATCAGATATGGAAGCATAATTACACTGTGTAGAAGTAAGATCCAAGATTTCCAGACCTAACAGAAGAAAGCATGTGGGCATGTAATTAAGAGAGAGGAAAAAAGTTGACCTACTTTTTGAGTTTCAGAGATCAACCTGTACATCTGACTATGGATCAATTCATCCCCTTGTCTATTCTTCTTCTAATAATCCTGACCTCATTTTTTATTGTTTGTACTAATGAATTAATTTGTAGTCTAATTCTGTTGATTTAGAACTCTAAATAAATGAGAGATTTGGAAGTGTCAATTAGGCAATCTGTGGAATTCCTTTCACAAAGATTGCTTTGTTAGCCTCATTTTGTATTCAGTATGTGAAATTAATTTGGGGGCAGGGGTAATGGGAAGGAATCATGCCAGTTACAAGGTCATTGCAAGGGATGATTCAACTTAGAAAGTGTCACATGCAACACATGATAACTGGGTGTCTTCGTCACTTGAACTATCAATATTAAAATTAATCATCTGGGAACAGACAAAATCGTAATAGCCCTCCTCTTTTAAAGAATAAAGATGATTTTAAGAAAATGGTGGAAAAAGAAAGAAAGAAAAAGAAGAAAGATGAGATTTCTTAACTCTGCATTCAAGGGTCTGGTTTAACTTCCAGGAAAGGAGCAATTTGGTGGAAATAATTTGTCTGCAAGGTCCATAGAACATTCACGTGGAAATATCCACTAGGCTATTACGGACCTGAGGTCCTGGAGAGATGTCTGGACTAGGGACCTATTTGAGAACCATTTGCATAAAAGGCAGAATTTTCTAGTAAAACCTTTTGTGATGATAAAACTGTTCTATGTTTGCACTATCCAATATAGTAGTTACTGGCCACATGTGGTTACTGAGCATTTGAAATGTGGCTAGTGTGCCTAAAGAGCTACATTTTTTATTTCATTTTCTTCTAATTAACTTAAATTTAAATAGCCACAGAGATAGTGGCTGCTCTATTGGACAGCACACATACAGAGGAAAATTGAAGACTGACTAATGGAGGATGAGATTGCCCAGACAGACTGCAGACTGAGAAGGGTAAAAAGTCTAAAAGAGAACTGAGGGTAATAAACGAGCGTTTCAGGGACGGGAAGATAAATATGATTAGAAAGAGTCATCAAGATAAAGTAAGAACCCAGCATATTAAAAGACAGTAGAGAATAGAGTTGCAAAATGGGAAGATAAACAGCGTCAAATGCTGCTTAGGAGTCAAGTAGAATGAAGATTCTATAGGGGCAATGATTTATTCTTGCAATATTTATAAAATAGGCATTAAAAGATACCCAGAAGCATGTCGTCCTCAAAGGGATGTAAAATACTTTGAAACTTATGGTTTGTTTTTTAAAAAGCGTCTGAGATTTTGTCTCTGAAAGTGAAAGTTCTCTTCTATTTGAGTTAGTCGGCATATGGTATATTTTCAAACAGGTGTTTGAAAACAAGCAACTTAATTCAGTCAATGCTTTGCCTGGTAACTGGATGCTAATGAGTACTTTTAAAGTAACCACTTGTTTGATCACATTTAACTATTTGGAGTCTTTTCAAAGCAATTTACGTGCTGTGTGGAGCTAGCTATAAACTTGTCTTGAGGATGGATGTGGAAACGTATTCAGCAAAAAGAACAGAGTAATAACACGGACATTTTCTTGACCATCTATTGAAGTCACCAAGGCCTAGGCTGTGCATCTCTGAAAGGAAAGCCCTTTGAGATCAATGCCTATGGCTTTCAAGCATCGCTGGAACTCTTTTTGAGTTGTTCATCTGCCACTTCTTTCCTTGACTAGTTTGAACTCTTTACAATTTCATGTAAAATCCCCACGGTTCACTAACTTTTAAAGAGCAATATTTCTTCCCCACCTCATTTTGTGACAACTCACACAATTGAAGCCACACAATTGAAATATCTTGTCTTGAGCTTGAGAGCTTTCAGTTGAGTAGAAAATAAGCCACATGGAACTATCCTCAAAAACATTCAGATTAGCTCATTGTGGAACAGTCATTCAGAGGGAAATACAAATGCAGACGTTTTAATTCACTATCTAGTCGCTCCTCAGTGATATGCCCAGAGAGCTCTGTTTAGTAGGCATAGCTCAAAAATCTGTTCTCCTATTTCCCAAGAGTATGCGCCCCAATAGCCTCTCTATACCACTCATGGTCTTCCCTGGTGATTTATTCCAACTGTTGTCTGACCCTGACTAATTCAAGCCCTTTTCTTACAAACACCAGCTTCACAAAAGCACTGGGTTTTGACAATTTGAAGTGCTTCTTTCAGCAGAAATATTACCACGCCCTCTGCAGTGTACAAACCAGAGTAACATGTGTTAATCTTTCTGCAAAGCAGAACCTCATATCTGAGGTGTTCCCCTGGGGCCTTCACAGAGAGAGGCTAATGGATGTGAAGATTTAAAGATAAAAAGATATTCACTCTACAGGTGATGAAAGGATCGGACAGAAGGTCACCCAGCAGCTACTACTGCTTCCCAATATGCAGTTACAAAGACACAGAAATAGTAGTCTCTCAGTAAAGGGTTCTCAAAGTTTCCCTGGTGAAAATATGTCTAAAATAATATCATCAAGCTCAAGCGCAACTGGTATGAATTTTCATCAGTACATTTCAAGGCTAGTAACTTTTAGTTGTTTTTTTTTTTTTTTCAGAATCAAATAAATCTAGTTTAGTACCCATCTGTTAAAATTGATAGAAAATTTAATCTCAGCAGTGTTTTGGGAGACTCCCCCCAACTTGAGATTATACAGGAGACAGAAGGGCTATTCAGTGCATAGAATGTAATGATGAGCCTCTGTTCTCCAATGCATCATGGTCCTTGCTCAGACCAGCCTACTTCACTCAAACTCAGGTGGCTCTCTCTTCCTATCACGCCAAGCTTAAGCACAGAAACTTCACTGAGCACCCAAGCTAAAGCTACTAATGTCCATCCATACCACGTAGCCATCTCCCCTTTGGATATTTGCACGGAAACAGGGAACATGTATCTTCTACTCATGAAATTTGCTACCAAAATTAAAACCTAACCCAATTTAGAACCCTTAGGCAAATCCACTGACTATCCCACATTAAGCCATTCCTCACTTTTGGTCTAGGCATCAGTTTCCATCTCCTAAAGTCCAGCATGATTTCTTGAGGCATCTAACGTTGAAACACACAAATTCTTAACTGGGAGAAAAGGAGTTGGAAGAGCAGCTCAGCATTTGAAGCTCAACCATATCAAACTGGATGTTCTCTTTTTTAACAAATATTTTGTAATACTCAATTTACTGCCATGAAAAGAAAGCCACACTCTGCATACTTACATAATCAAGGTAAAAATATGATACAATGCCAGAACTATATCACAAAAGATAAGTTCAAGGAAAGAAATTAATAATGACTGAACGCATTTTAGGTTAAGTAATAATGGGCTAGATGGATTTTTATGTGATAAGAGCAAACAAAGAGAAAACCATTGTTGCAATGGCCATAATTATGGCCAAGCAAATTACACACTTCAAGATGAGAAAAGGAACAAACATATGATTCTTGCAAATGAGTTTGTCCCAATTTTTATGAGTTATGATATAGGACAAGAAGGTATGAGTTATCATGAAAAACACATCTTCTAATTTGAAATCCCATCACATGTCGAGGTATACATTATGGTCTGTAATAGATAAATAAATCTTGGATAACATATCTTTCAACAGACAATGAGAGAATAAAGGACATATTAGAAAAGGAACCTAATAAGATAAGTTCTAGAGTGGTTATAATCGACCTCAGGGGACAGGATCAGAATAAGATTGAAAACAAATAGGCAACCCAAAAAATTAAATGAAAATTTCCATATGAAATGTTTACAACTACTATATCTAATTGGCCTAACGATGTATTGCAATAATAGCAATAAAATTCTTAAAACAACATTTATTGATGAAAATCAGTGATATCACTGCAATTCATAATTCTGCAAATTTGATAATATTATTACTTTTAGATCCATTGAATGGACTTCAAAGGAAAAATTTATTTTTATCAATTCTCAGATACAGGTGCCTCAAATAGGTCTAGCAGAACCCCTATTAATGTTAAAGTTTGTGATATGGTTAACAACTCTTGACAAAATTCCAAACAAAACTAAGGACAGACTTTCCCTATTTTACATGAAATTTTGCATCTCCAAAAAATTTTAATGGTTATTAAAATGTGCAACAAATACTTTGGGTTTCTATGTAAAATTGAAGTTGTTTTCAAACTCAGCTAAGTATCAACAGCTTTTATACATAAAATAATGTCTGCTGGGATATTCCAAAATAGTGCAGAAAATAGTACGAGTCTTCTTTTTCCAAAGCCTGTTCCAGCATTGCAGAACATCTCGGCTGTCTGGCCACTAGTCACTGAATGCTTGTAGTTCTCTGTAATCCCTGTGACAACCAAAAATAAAAATAAAAATAAAAATCACTCCAAGATACTTCCAATGTGCTTCCCGTGTGCGGGGGAGGGGGTGTTCTACTCCAGCTTAGAGCCAGCCTGGGTCACAAGACACAAGACTTGAGTGTAGAAAGAAATATTACCTTTTGATTTTTCAAATTTCTGACAACAAGAACAAAAAATCAGCATTTCAATAAACCATAGATATTCTCATTTCACAAGTTATAGAAATAATGAAAGAAATAATGGAAACCCCTAGACTTTATGCCAAGTTAAGCATATCCAGAAAGAAGTAAGCTTTCTTCTCCATTCCAGCTTATCTGCCTATTCCTACATTTATACTGTGGACTCTGTCAGTACCTAAAGCTATGCTGCCACTGAAAGCATTGATTCAAATATGTCCTTCTTGAACACTATCTCTAACCCTTCCAGCTAGCTTAAAGAATCCCAATTGTGTTAAATTAGTCCCTACTTATTGTGACATTCAGTCCATTCACTTCTCTACTTTCTCCCTATTGATCAGTCCTCGACTTCCTTCAGAGTCCTCTTTATCCAGCTTAGATTCCGTGTTCCATCAGTTAGTATTCCATCAATTAATACTATTGCCATTATTATAATCTTCTTACTCATCTGTCACTGTGCTTATTTGGCAAAACCCAAAAAGAGCTAAACTCAAATATCTACCCTTTCCCTCCCTGCAGTGAGAAATTCCAAGGCTGCAGGAGAAAATCCTAAAATACTGCAAGTTTGTTTTACAATAAATTCATGGTCACCAACCTTAAATAAATCAATCCTCAACACTGCTACACATTCCTGTTATGCCTCTTTTCTCAACTGATGCTTCCACTCTTTCCAAGGTCTATGTCAAGCATAATTACCCTCTTCCAAAGCTCTGACTCCACCTCCCCTTTTTTAGTGTGCAGAATGATCTTGTTCCTTCCCTCACAAGGGAAATAGATGCAGACAAAAAGTCCTTCAGTTTCTGCCTATTTCTTGTTACAAACCCACCTATATCTGCTCCAGTCTTTTCCTTCCTCTTTCTCATTACAGTAGAGGTTTCCTTCTTTAGTCAGAAACAATTCATACAAATTTCTCTCCAAATATGTTTCCTCTGTTACTTGTTTGTACATTCTCATGTATATTTACTTTGTAACCCATTCCAATCTGTTTCAGGTTCTTATTCCTCCCCTCAAATCATTTTTGTCTATGTCATCAATGCCTAATTGATAAGTTCTGGCTACACCATATACTTTGGATGAGTTAGCCTGCCTCCAAGATTTAGGTTGTCATTGATAAAAGTACAGAAATAATATTTGTTTTGTAGAGTTGCTGCAAAGATTAAATGATATAATATTAATGAAATCATGAGAAAAATATCTGAAACAGAGTATAAACTCCATAAACATTATCTCTTTCCAGTAGTAGTAGTAGCAGCACCAGCAGCAGCTGCAGTAGTGGTAATATTAATAAATCCAGTAAGTGATCCTTAGTTCTCCTGTGTGACTTCTCAGCCCCCTTGACTCAGTTAACCATGCAAAATACTGGCTTTCTGCTCTGTAGATTTATGCGACTGGCTTTATGATGCCATGATACTCTCTATAATGCCTAAATGATATGTGCTGGTTTTGTCAGATGCATTCTTTCTATTTTGTCTTTGTTCTCAGAGTGTTGTGGCAACACAGAGAGTGTCTTAAGCCCCTCTGAGAGAAAATTTCACCAACTGTTTTAGTCTTTCTGGAAACTGGATGCTGAACGGTGGCATATTTTTTGTTTGATGCTGTTGTACTCTGCATTTTCAACTCATCCTGAGCAACTCAGAGACTTCAGAGTTTAGTCATTCGGTACAAAAGACATGTGAGCTGTACATAATATATTGCAGCTCCTTAAGGGCAGAAACTATGACTCATTCATCTGTATACCCTATGGCATGGAACAGGATGCTTAACATATACTAGGTCTCAATAAATGTGCTTTGAATAGAACTAAAATTGGAAAGAACAGGCTGAATACTCAACTTGACATTCACTAAAGTACGTTTTCATGCTTAAGATTTAAACTCATCTTTACAAGGCTTTCTCTTGCTGATTAAGCATACTATTTGCTAAAATGCTGTCTTTCCTTTTCTTGGTAGCTAACATTGACAGTGTTTCCCATCAGTCCTCTTTATAGAGAATCTATCGCCTGAAATAATTAGTATACTCATCAGTCTTGTTTAGATATTGCCATCCCTAGTTGGCAATTTCCATTTTAGAGAATCAGCAAAAGGCTTTGATGCCATCACAGATTAAATGGATGTGAGGTTAGAAATTTCAAGATAGATCAAGTTCAGGCAGATAAAGGAATGCATTTTTCCTCTGAGTTCAAATGAGGCACACTGACACCAGCATACTGTACAGTCTGAAATTGTCACATAAAACACTTAGTTTTTCACTAAAGATGACTTATACACTGAAAATAGACTGATACCTGAAACTTAACACCAATAGGTTTTGTTTCTTAGTCTCAAAATTAGTGTGGCCTTTGGAATAGGTTAATGTGAGTGTGTGAGCATGTGTATGTGTGTACATATAAATGTGTGTGTGTGTACAGAAAAAAACCACATTTTTACTGAAGAAAGTTTGTTTAATAAATAAAAGGGATTCACGGATGACCAGTTAGAAAAAAAAATCTGGATTTAGAGCCTTTTCTCATACCATACATCAAATTTAGTTAAAGCAAAAATAAAATAGAATAAAATAAAGGTGGTTATTGATCCAACCTCTGGATCTCAGAATGAAAAACATCTTGTACACTTAAAAGCAGTAGAGGCCGGGTGTGGTGGCTCACGCCTGTAATCCCAGCACTTTGGGAGGCTGAAGCGGGCAGATCACCTGAGGTCGGGAGTTCGAGACCAGCCTGACCAACATGGAGAAACCCCATCTCTAATAAAAATACAAAATTAGCTGGGCTCGGTGGCACATGCCTGTAATCCCAGCTACTCGGGAGGCTGAGGCAGGAGAATCGCTTGAACCCAGGAGGTGGAGGTTGCGGTGAGCCGAGATAGTGCCATTGCACTCCAGCCTGGGCAACAACAGCAAAACTCCGTCTCAAAAAAAAAAAAAAAAGCAGTGGAAAAAAATGACAAAGTTTATGATTAGTAAATTTGACACCATAAGCATCTTATTTTATTATAAATTTTATTTTAGGTTCAGGGGTACACGTGCAGGTTTGTTATATAGGTAAACTTTGAGTCACCGGCATTTCATGTGCAGATTATTTTGTCACCCAGGTAATAAGCGTAGTACCCAATAGGTATTTTTTTCTGATCTCCCTCATCCCACCCTTGACTGTTAAGTAGGGCTGGGTGTCTGTTGTTTCCCTCTTTGTGTCCATGTGTTCTTGTTTAGCTCCCACTTATAAGGAAGAGTGTGTGATATTTGGTTTTCTCTTCCTACATTAGTTTGCTTAGGATGATGGCCTCCAGCTCCATCCATATTGCCGCAATGGACATGATCTCATTTTTTCATGGTTGCATAGTATTCCATGATGTATATGTATCACATTTTCTTTAGTCTACCATTGATGGGCATTTAGGCTGATTTCATGTTTTTGCTATTGGGAATAGTGCTGCAATGGACATAGGCGTACATGCGTCTTTATGGTAGAGTGATTTGTATTCCCCTGGGTATACAACCACTAAGGAATTGCTGGGTCGAATGGTAGTTCTGTTTCAATTCTTTAAGGAAGAGCCACACTACTTTCCATAATGGCTAAACCAATTTACATTCCCACCAGCAGTGTGTAAGTGTTCTCTTTTCTCTACAGCCTTGCCAGCAACTGTTGTTCTTTGTCTTTTCGATAATAGCCATTCAGATTGGTGTAAAATGGTATCTCATTGTAGCTTTGATTTGTGTTTCTTTAAAGGATATGATTTGGAGCTCTGTCCCCACCAAATCTCATGTCAAATTGTAATCTCCAATGTTGAAGGTGGGGCCTGGTGGGAAATGATTGGAATATGGGGGAAGATTTGTCATGAATCGTTTAGTACCAGCCTCTTGGTACTGGCCTCATGGTGGTGAGTGAATTATTGCGAGATCTGGGTACTTAAAAGTATGTGGTACTTCCCCTCTCCCTCTCTCTTTTGCTCCTGCTATTATTACCATGTGAATTTTCTGCTCCCACTTTGCCTTCCATTGTCATAAGTAAAAGCTCTCTGAGGCCTCCCCAGAAACAGAGGCCGCCATGCTTTATGCACATCCTGCAGAACCATGAGCCAATTAAATCATTTTTCTTTATAAATTACCCAGTCTCAGGTAACTTTTTACAACAATGGTGTAATACACTAATTATTAGTGGTGTTGACCATTTTTTCATATGCTTGTGGGCCACACGTACTTTTTTTTTTTTGAAAAAGTCTCTATGTAATTTTCCCACTTTTTAATGAGGTTGTTTTTTGCTTGTAAATTTGTTTAAGTTCCTTATAGATTCTGGATATTAGACCTCTGTTAGATGTCTAATTTGCAAATATGTCTTCCCATTCTATAGGTTGTCAGTTTGCTCTGTTGACAGTTTCTTTTGCTGTACTACAGAAGCTCTTTAATTAGGTCACACTTGTCAATTTTTGTTTTCGTTGCAATTGGTTTTGGTGTTTTCCTCATGGAATCTTGGCCAGATCCTACGTCCAGAATGGTATTGCCTATATTATCTTCCAGGGATTTTATAGTTTTGGGTTTTACATTTAAGTCTTCAATCTATCTTGAGTTGATTTTTGTGTATGGCGTAAGGAAGAGGTCCAGTTTCAGTCTTCTGCATATGACTAGTCTGTTATCTCAGCACCATTTATTGAATAGGGAGTCCTTTCCCTATTGCTTATTTTTGTCAGCTTTGTTGAAGACTAGATGGCTGTAGGTGTGCAGCATTTCTTCTAGGCTCTCTATTCTGTTCCATTGGTCTATGTGTCTGTTTTTGTACCAGTACCATGCTGCTTTGGTTATTGTAGCCTTGTAACAGAGTTTGGGGTTGGGTAACGTGATGCCTCCAGCTTTGTTCTTTTTGCCTAGGATTGCCTTGGCTATTCAGGCTCTTTTTTGGCTCTATATAAATTTTAAAATAGGTTTATCTAATTCTATGAAGAATGCTATTGGCAGTTTGATAGAAATAGCATTGAATGTGTAAATTGTCTTGTGCAGTATGGCCATTTTAACAGCATTGATTCTTCTTATCCATGAACATGAAAAGTTTTTCCATTTGTTTGTGTCATCTCTGATTTCGTGGAGCACTGTTTTCTTCCACCTCTCTCGTTAGCTGTGTTCCTAGGTATTTTATTTGTTTTATGGCAATTGTAAATGGGATTGCATTTCTGATTGTGCTCTCAGTTTGGATGTTGTTGGTATATAGGAATGCTACTGACTTTTGTACATTGATTTTATATCCTGACACTTGGCTGAAGTTTTTTTTTTTTATCAGATCAAGGAGCTTTTAGGCAGAGACTATGGGATTTTCTAGATATAGAATAATGTCATCTCAAACAGGGATATTTTAACTTCCTCTCTTCCTATTTGGATTCTTTTCATCTCTTTCTCCTCACTGATTGCTCTGGCTAGGACTTCCAGTATTATGTTGAATAGGAATGGTGACAGACGGCATCATTGTCTTGTTCCAGTTTTTAAAGGGAATTCTTCCAGCTTTTGCCCATTCAGTATGATGTTAGCTGTGGATTTGTCATAGATGGCTCTCATTATTTTGAAGTATGTTCCTTCAACACCTAGCTTATTGAGGTTTTTTAAACATGATGTCATGTTGAATTTTATCGAAAGTATTTTCAGCATCTTTTGAGATAATCATGTGGTTTTTGGTTTTTGTTCAGTTTATGTGGTGAAATACATGTATTGGTTTGCATATGTTGAACCAGCCTTGCATCCTGGGGATAATGCCTACTTGATTATGGTGGATTAACTTTTCGATGTGCTGCTGGATTCAGTTTGCTAGAATTTTTTTTGAGGATTTTGTCACTACGTTTTTGAGGATGTTCATCAAGGATATTGCCTGAAATTTTCTGTTTTGTGGTGTGTCTGCCAAGTTTCAGTATCAGGATATTGCAGGTCTCATAGAATGAGTTGATGAGGAAATCCTCCTCCTCAGTAGTTGCAGAAGGAAACGTATCAGCTCTTCTTCATATATCTGTTAGAATTTGGCTGCGAATCCGTCTGGTCCTGGGCTTTTTTTTGGTTGGTAGGCTTTTTATTACTAATTCAATTTTAGAATTAAAATGTCTGTTGAAGCATTCAATTTCTTCCTGGTTCAGCCTTGGCGGTTGTATGTGACTAGGAGTTTATTCATTTACTGAAGATTTTCTAGGTTATGTACACAGAGGTGTTCATAGCAGTCTCTGAGGGATTTTTGTATTTCTGTGAGGTCAGTTTTAACGTCCCCTTTGCCATTTCTGATTGTGTTTATTTGGGTCTTCTCCCTTTTTTCTTTTATTAGTCTAGCTAGTGGTGTATCTATCTTATTAATTTTTTCAAGGAACTAAATTCTGGATTCATTGATATTTTGCGTGGTTTTTCATGTCCCAATTTTCTTCAGTTCAGCTTTGATTTTGGTTATTTCTTATCTTCTGCTAGCTTTGGAATTGGTTTGCTCTTGCTTCCCTAGTGTCTCAGGTTATTAATTTGAGAATTTTCTAACTTTTTGATGTGGGTAATTAGTGCTATAAACTTCTCTCTTAACACTGCCTTAGCTCTGTTCCAGAAATTCTAGTATATTATATTTTTGTTCTCAATAGTTTTAAAGAAATTCTTGATTTCTGTCTTAATTTCAATATCTACCCAAAAGTCATTCAGAAGCAGGTTATTTAATTTTTATGTAATTGTATGGTTTTAAGCGATTTTCTTAGTGTTGATTTCTACTTTTACAGCACTGTGGTCCAAGATTGTGGCTGGTATGATTTCTGCCCTTTTCACTTTGCTGAGGATTGTTTTATGTCTGATTATGTGGTCGATTTTAGAGTATGTGCCATGTGGCAATGAGAAGAATGTATATTCTGTTGTTTGGAAGTTGACAGTTCTGTAGAGGTCTGTTAGGTCTATTTGGTTAAGTATAACCACATTTTTAAATGAAATATTATATGATAATCCAATAATATAAACCAGATAAAAATGGAGCTGGGCTTATTGAAACAGTAAGCAACATGCAGTTCCATTAGCTTAGCCTTCTTCTTTTTCACCCCACAGTGGTCCCTGAATCAGATTTCCAAAAGTCCAGGACTTTGCAGGCATACTTTGAAAGCCATTGACCTAGGGTGTGGACTGTGAGAAGTCTGAGGTAGAATTTTTTCCCACTGAACTCTTTCATTGAAAGCATTAAGGAATTCAGAATACAATGATGCAAGATGCTCCATCTATTTATGGCTTCGTTTCTTACCACATGCTGCCGCCACTCAGCAAAAATGTTGGGGAGGCGGAAGCTTGGCATTTGGTATGTAGATAGAGGAAAAGAAAGTACCTTCCAAGAAAGCAGTGAATGGGTGTGAGAGGGGAAATGGAAAAGAAATAAAGGGGTAGGTCTTAAAAACTAAGGCAAGTTGTTGATTTTTTTTAAAGAGGATGGAGTGGTCAAAAGGGTAAATATTGATGACAGTCTGATGGGATAGCAGCTGATTTGTGTTGGGCTGAGTTGAGAAGAGGGGAAGAACTGGAAGCAGTGAATGTACGCAACCTATCTATAAGTCTGGCTGTACAGGGAAGAAGAGTGGGCATTAAGTGGATGCTTATTTTTCTTTCAATGAAAAAGAACTAAGCATGTATAAAAGCTGAGGCAAATCACTTATTTGAGAGATAAAGGGTGAGAATAATAAAGAGAAGGAGCAAACAATAATTAAAGTTTCCTGAATACAAAGGTCTTGAAATAGTGGGAGATTATACTGTCTGAAGCTTGAGCTGGGTGTCTGGCCTCAGCATGAAGGATATACAGGTCCTATACCATGACAAAAATGAAGGAAGATAAAAATGAGTAGAGTTCAGGTACAGGCAGACGTACATATGATAGGTGGACACAGAAGTTCCCTTCTGTAACTTTCTGTTCCTTGGTAAAACAGGGAAAAAAATTTCATCTACAAAACGTGATATAAGGCAGGGTTCAGATGTGAAAACAAATTTTGAAGTTGCCTTTGTGGATATAGGGAAATCAGATTCACCATAGAAATATGATATGTTTTTCACAAAGAATCGAGGGCCCACTTGAAGTTCATAATCATGAATTCATGTTTAAGTCATCTGCTCTGTTGAATCATAATTTTTAAAAAATTCAGCTGACTATCAGCACAGAGAAGTTAGCCAGTTGGATTAATGCGCGAGGTTGGGTTTTTGCAAAATATTGAGTTTTCCTTGGCAATGAAAAGACAAATAATGTAAGGCTTTTGGGGTATTGACAAAGGTGTTATTGAAATGGTTAACTACGGAAATAGGTTGGTTAAAAGGGGAAGTTGAGAAAGGGGAGTATTGATTGATGAGAAGAAAATAGAGGGTAAGTACTTTGGGTACCCTAAAGAGATTAAATAACAGTTGTGCTACTAGTTGAACTATAAAACTGAAAGGACAGGTAGTTGTGTTAATAGAATGGGCTACTGGAATGAGAGATTTTGCAAGTGCAGCAGTTATGAATAATGATTAGGTCCAGGGTGTAGCTGTAGGGGGGCTAACTGAAAAAGCCTGGACTAGAGGGTCTTTGGAACTAGGAGGCCAGGATATGTAGATTGGGCCATCCACATAGGCACTGACGTCATCTTAGGATAATGGAGGGACTTTGGGTAGAGAGGAAAACTGTGAACCATGTGCCAAAGTCATGGATGAATGAGTAGGGTAGTTGATAGAAATTTGGAGAGGGAAATAATTTTAAAGCTGGATGACAGACCTTTCAAAACAGCACAGAGATTTACCCACAGCATAGAGGAATAATATTCTAGAAGAGGCCATGGAAAGCAGTAGTGACACTGTCACAACTTTCAGGTCTACTACTTGAGCAGTGATATAGCAAGAGTAATTGATGCTCAGGAGGCAGTGGAATCTGCAGTTTTTTTCCCTATTCCATATTAGGATTTTGCCTAGGAAATAATAAATTCTGAATAGGAAGAGCTTTGGTCTACAGCTCCCAGCGTGAGTGACGCAGAAGACGGGTGATTTCTGCATTTCCATCTGAGGTACCGGGTTCATCTCACTAGGGAGTGCCAGACAGTGGGCGCAGGACAGTGGGTGCGCGCACCGTGCAAGAGACAAACAAGGGCAAGGCATTGCCTCACTCAGGAAGCGCAAGGGGTCAGGGAGTTTCCTTTCCTGGTCAAAAAAAGGGGTGACAGACAGCACCTGGAAAATCGGGTCACTCCCACCCGAATACTGTGCTTTTCCGACGGGCTTAAAAAACGGTGCACCAGGAGATTATATACCGCACCTGGCTCAGAGGGTCCTATGCCCACGGAGTCTCGCTGTTTGCTAGCACAGCAGTCTGAGATCAAACTGCAAGGTGGCAGAGAGGCTGGGGGAGGGGAGCCCGCCATTGCCCAGGCTTGCTTAGGTAAACAAAGCAGCTGGGACGCTCGAACTGGGTGGAGCCCACCACAGCTCAAGGAGGCCTGCCTGCCTCTGTAGGCTCCACCTCTGGGGGCAGGGCACAGACAAACAAAAAGACAGCAGTAACCTCTGCAGACTTAAATGTCCCTGTCTGACAGCTTTGAAGAGAGCAGTGGTTCTCCCAGCACGCAGCTGGAGATCTGAGAACGGGCAGACTGCCTCCTCAAGTGGGTCCCTGACCCCTGACCCCCGAGCAGCCTAACTGGGAGGCACCCCCCAGCAGGGGCAGACTGACACCTCACACGGCCGGGTACTCCAACAGACCTGCAGCTGAGGGTCCTGTCTGTTAGAAGGAAAACTAACAAACAGAAAGGACGTCCACACCAAAAACCCATCTGTACATCACCATCATCAAAGACCAAAAGTAGATAAAACCACAAAGATGGGGAAAAAACAGAGCAGAAAAACTGGAAACTCTAAAAAGCAGAGTGCCTCTCATCCTCCAAAGGAATGCAGTTCCTCACCAGCAACGGAACAAAGCTGGACGGAGAATGACTTTGATGAGCCGAGAGAAGAAGGCTTCAGACGATCAAATTACTCCGAGCTATGGGAGGATATTCAAACCAAAGGCAAAGAAGTTGAAAACTTTGAAAAAAATTTAGAAGAATGTATAACTAGAATAACCAATACAGAGAAGTGCTTAAAGGAGCTGATGGAGATGAAAACCAAGGCTCGAGAACTACGTGAAGAATGCAGAAGCCTCAGGAGCCGATGCGATCAAATGGAAGAAAGGGCATCAGTGATGGAAGATGAAATGAATGAAATGAAGCGAGAAGAGAAGTTTAGAGAAAAAAGAACAAAAAGAAACGAGCAAAGCCTCCAAGAAATATGGGACTATGTGAAAAGACCAAATCTACATCTGATTGGTGTACCTGAAAGTGACGGGGAGAATGGAACCAAGTTGGAAAACACTCTGCAGGATATTATCCAGGAGAACTTCCCCAATCTAGCAAGGCAGGCCAACATTCAGATTCAGGAAATACAGAGAACGCCACAAAGATACTCCTCGAGAAGAGCAACTCCAAGACACATCATTGTCAGATTCACCAAAGTTGAAATGAAGGAAAAAATGTTAAGGGCAGCCAGAGAGAAAGGTCTGGTTACCCTCAAAGGGAAGCCCATCAGACTAACAGCGGATCTCTCGGCAGAAACTCTACAAGCCAGAAGAGAGTGGGGGCCAATATTCAACATTCTTAAAGAAAATAATTTTCAACCCAGAATTTCATATCCAGCCAAACTAAGCTTCATAAGTGAAGGAGAAATAAAATACTTCACAGACAAGCAAATGCTGAGAGATTTTGTCACCACCAGGCCTGCCCTAAAAGAGCTCCTGAAGGAAACACTAAACATGGAAAGGCACAACCGGTATCAGCCACTGCAAAATCATGCCAAAATGTAAAGACCATCGAGACTAGGAAGAGACTGTATCAACTAACGAGCAAAATAACCAGCTAACATCATAATGACAGGATCAAATTCACATATAACAATATTAACTTTAAATGTAAATGGACTAAATGCTCCAATTAAAAGACACAGACTGGCAAATTAGATAAAGAGTCAAGATCCATCAGTGTGCTGTATTCAGGAAACCCATCTCACGTGCAGAGACACACATAGGCTCAAAATAAAAGGATGGAGGAAGATCTACCAAGCAAATGGAAAGCAAAAAAAGGCAGGGGTTGCAATCCTAGTCTCTGATAAAACAGACTTTAAACCAACAAAGATCAAAAGAGACAAAGAAGGCCATTACATAATGGTAAAGGGATCAATTCAACAAGAAGAGCTAACTATCCTAAATATATATGCACCCAATACAGGAGCACCCAGATTCATAAAGCAAGTCCTGAGTGACCTACAAAGAGACTTAGACTCCCACACATTAATAATGGGAGACTTTAACACCCCACTGTCAACATTAGACAGATCAACGAGACAGAAAGTCAACAAGGATACCCAGGAATTGAACTCAGCTCTGCACCAAGCGGACCTAACAGACATCTGCAGAACTCTCCACCCCAAATCAACAGAATATACATTTTTTTCAGCACCACACCACACCTATTCCAAAATTGACCACATAGTTGGAAGTAAAGCTCTCCTCAGCAAATGTAAAAGAACAGAAATTATAACAAACTATCTCTCAGATCACAGTGCAATCAAGCTAGAACTCAGGATTAAGAATCTCACTCAAAACTGCTCAACTACGTGGAAACTGAACAACCTGCTCCTGAATGACTACTGGGTACATAACGAAATGAAGGCAGAAATAAAGATGTTCTTTGAAACCAGGGAGAACGAAGACACAACATACCAGAATCTCTGGGATGCATTCAAAGCAGTGTGTAGAGGGAAATTTATAGCACTAAATGCCCACAAGAGAAAGCAGGAAAGATCCAAAATTGACACCCTAACACCACAATTAAAAGAACTAGAAAAGCAAGAGCAAACACATTCAAAAGCTAGCAGAAGGCAAGAAATAACTAAAATCAGAGCAGAACTGAAAGAAATAGACACACAAAAAACCCTTCAAAAAATTAATGAATCCAGGAGCTGGTTTCTTGAAAGGATCAACAAAATTGATAGACCACTAGCAAGACTAATGAAGAAAAAAAGAGAGAAGAATCAAATAGATGCAATAAAAAATGATAAAGGGGATATCACCACCGATCCCACAGAAATACAAACTACCATCAGAGAATATTACAAACACCTCTACGCAAATAAACTAGAAAATCTAGAAGAAATGGATAAATTCCTTGACACATACACTCTCCCAAGACTAAACCAGGAAGAAGTTGAATTTCTGAATAGACCAATAACAGGAGCTGAAATTGTGGCAATAATCAATAGCTTACCAACCAAAAAGAGTCCAGGACCAGATGGATTCACAGCCGAATTCTACCAGAGGTACAAGGAGGAACTGGTACCATTCCTTCTGAAACTATTCCAATCAATAGAAAAAGAGGGAATCCTCCCTAACTCATTTTATGAGGCCAGCATCATCCTGATACCAAAGCCGGGCAGAGACACAACCAAAAAAGAGAATTTTAGAACAATATCCTTGATGAACATTGATGCAAAAATCCTCAATAAAATACTGGCAAACTGAGTCCAGCAGCACATCAAAAAGCTTATCCACCATGATCAAGTGGGCTTCATCCCTGGGATGCAAGGCTGGTTCAATATATGCAAATCAATAAATGTAATCCAGCATATAAACAGAACCAAAGACAAAAACCACATGATTATCTCAATAGATGCAGAAAAGGCCTTTGACAAAATTCAACAACACTTCATGCTAAAAACTCTCAAGAAATTAGGTATTGATGGGAGGTATCTCAAAATAATAAGAGCTATCCATGACAAACCCACAGCCAATATCATACTGAATGGGCAAAAACTGGAAGCATTCCCTTTGAAAAGTGGCACAAGATAGGGATGCCCTCTCTCACCACTCCTATTCAACCTAGTGTTGGAAGTTCTGGCCAGGGCAATTAGGCAGGAGAAGGAAATAAAGGGTATTCAATTAGTAAAAGAGGAAGTCAAATTGTCCCTGTTTGCAGACGACATGATTGTATATCTAGAAAACCCCATTGTCTCAGCCCAAAATCTCCTTAAGCTGATAAGCAACTTCAGCAAAGTCTCAGGATACAAAATCAATGTACAAAAATCACAAGCATTCTTATACAGCAACAACAGACAAACAGAGAGCCAAATCATGAGTGAACTCCCATTCACAATTGCTTCAAAGAGAATAAAATACCTAGGAATCCAACTTACAAGGGACGTGAAGGACCTCTTCAAGGAGAACTACAAACCACTGCTCAATGAAATAAAAGAGGATACAAACAAATGGAAGAACATTCCATGCTCATGGGTAGGAAGAATCAATATCGTGAAAATGGCCATACTGCCCAAGGTAATTTACAGATTTAATGCGATCCCCATCAAGCTACCAATGACTTTCCTCACAGAATTGGAAAAAACTACTTTAAAGTTCATATGGAACCAAAAAAGAGCCCACATTGCCAAGTCAATCCTAAGCCAAAAGAACAAAACTGGAGGCATCACACTACCTGACTTCAAACTATACTACAAGGCTACAGTAACCAAAACAGCAAGGTACTGCTACCAAAACAGAGATATAGATCAATGGAACAGAACAGAGCCCTCAGAAATAATGCCGCATATCTACAACTATCTGATCTTTGACAAACCTGAGAAAAACAAGAAATGGGGAAAGGATGCCCTATTTAATAAATGGTGCTGGGAAAACTGGCTAGCCATATGCAGAAAGCTGAAACTGGATCCCTTCCTTACCCCTTATACAAAAATTAATTCAAGATGGATTAAAGACTTAAACATTAGACCTAAAACCATAAAAACCCTAGAAGAAAACCTAGGCATTACCATTCAGGACATAGGCATGGGCAAGGACTTCATGTCTAAAACACCAAAAGCAATGGCAACAAAAGCCAAAATTGACAAATGGGATCTAATTCAACTAAAGAGCTTCTGCACAGCAAAAGAAACTACCATCAGAGTGAACAGGCAACCTACAAAATGGGAGAAAATTTTCGCAACCTACTCATCTGACAAAGGGCTAATATTCAGAATCTACAATGAACTCAAACAAATTTACAAGAAAAAAACAAACAACCCCATCAAAAAGTGGGCGAAGGAGATGAACAGACACTTCTCAAAAGAAGACATTTATGCAGCCAAAAGACACATGAAAAAATGCTCACCATCACTGGCCATCAGAGAAATGCAAATCAAAACCACAATGAGATACCATCTCACACCAGTTAGAATGGCAATCATTAAAAAATCAGGAAACAACAGGTGCTGGAGAGGATGTGGAGAAATGGGAACACTTTTACACTGTTGGTGGGACTGTAAACTAGTTCAACCATTGCGGAAGTCAGTGTGGCGATTCCTCAGGGATCTAGAACCAGAAATACCATTTGACCCAGCCATCCCATTACTGGGTATATACCCAAAGGACTGTAAATCATGCTGCTATAAAGACACATGCACACATATGTTTATTGCGGCATTATTCACAATAGCAAAGACTTGGAACCAACCCAAATGTCCAACAATGATAGACTGGATTAAGAAAATGTGGCACATATACACCATGGAATACTATGCAGCCATAAAAAATGATGAGTTCATGTCCTTTGTAGGGACATGGATGAAATTGGAAATCATCATTCTCAGTAAACTATCGCAAGAACAAAAAACCAAACACCGCATATTCTCACTCATAGGTGGGAATTGAACAATCAGAACACATGGACACAGGAAGGGGAACATCACACTTCAGGGACTGTTGTGGGGTGGGGGGAGGTGGGAGGGATAGCATTGGGAGATATACCTAAAGTATAATAATAATAAATAAATTTAAAAAAAAGAACCCCCGCAAAAAAAAGAAAATAATAAATTCATAGTGAAACCAGAGTACGTTTATTCAGTTTTTTGAAAACTCAATGATTATAACTGAATACAAAATGGTAAGAAATGTTGTTTTGACCTATGCCATTTTGGCATCCCAGAAACTGTATCTGGGAGCACATGTAGTTCCCTTTACTCTGCCACTTCATATAAGAAGGCCACAGGGAAAGAAGTATCTTTTTCAGTTAAACGAGGAGGTGGGGGAAATGATAAGAAAGAAGTTGAAGTTGGCTCATTATGAAAAAGCAAAAAATCTGAACATCATCTGTCACTCTCAGTGAACTCCAACATCAAATAAAGCATCAAGTTCTTTCAAATGTATCTCCTAAATATATCTTTGAATAGTTCACTTCTGATCACCCTTACTGCTACCACTCTACTTCAAACCACCATTCTCTCTCATCTGTTCTATTGCAATAATTTTCTCATTAGCTTCTCTGTTTCCTTTCTAGTTCACCTCCAATCAACTTTCCATTCTGCAGCGAGAGAGATCCTTCTGAAATAAAAGTAGGTCATGCTGCTTCTCTCTCCTCAAATGATTCAAAATGAAAGGACTTGTCCCAGTATTCCTTCACATACATGTATATCTCATGACCTAACTGTAATGAACTACTTGACCAAACATGCTAAACTTTTCTTGTACTTGTGCTTATATTCCTCTGCTTGCTTGGAAGGCCTCTCTATAGTCCTTTCCTTCTGTGCTTGGCTACCTCCTGTTCTCCTTAAAGATTCAGCCCTGGGTAGTCCCTCCTTCGGGATGTTCTCCCTGACATGTTTACCTCAAAGGCAAAGTTAGAAGTTCTCATCCATTGTGCATTAATAGAACCATGGGATTCCCTCTACTATAACACTTATTAAAGTATGTAATAGCCACCTATTTGCTTGCCTGTCTACCCAATGTGCACAGAAGTTTCCAAATTGTAGACACTTAACAGTTCATTATATAGGAATGAGCTTGAAGAGAAGAGTCTACCAGTTTTGGATTCGAGTTGGCTAACTTTATTCTTTCCCCAGAAGAAGTGGGGTGCTATGGTCTTTCCAACAGATGGTTGTTCAATCATTGCATTGCCCTCCATAGTACTCTTTGTCTCTCACACAATATCTTTACTTTGTGCAAATTATAGCCACCAAGCACACAGTCTGTCCTATAATGACTTTTAGCAAAATGTAATTTTCACAAGATGATAAGAGAGACTTAGCAAACTTACTATGCTACAACAGAATAAAGTCAGCATTTACTATATAAAGAATGTCCTGAGGAACACACACACATTTTCAGGAATAAGATTGGTTATGAAAGCCATTGGTACATTTCAAATTCCCATGTATTTGATGTTTAAAATGTTTTTAATTTGAACCCAACTTAGACATAGAGAAAAGTATCAAAATTTATGGAGTTCCTTCATGTCTCTCACCCAACTTCCCCTAATGTTAACCTGTTATATAGTCATAGTACAATGATCAAAACTAAGAAATTTACTTTGTTTAATTTGGAAATTGTATTGTGACTTAGCTATTTCATCATCTGAAGCTTTCATTCTGTTGATGGGAAGGTGAGTTTTTGCAGCTGTAGTTGCAAAAAGAGAGAACTGGAGTAGGTGACTCTGCAGGGAAGTTCTATCCTGTCTACATTTAAAGAGATCAGACCTTGAGCTAGAGTACACTTGCCTGTAAAAGGAACAACAATATCACTTTCTGAAAGGAAACTAACCTCTTATCTAAGAAGGAGAGAGATTTGGCTGAAAGAATGCTGGACTAGGGCACAGGGGGCCTGGGTCGAAGGCTCAATTCTACCATCAGTTAATTCTGTGAGACTGTGCAAATCTCAGCATTTCCAGCATCCTCACTGAGCTCACTGACTTCTAAGATCTTTCCTAACTCCAAAGTTTAATAACAGAATATGATGTAGTTGAAAGAGCAAGATTTAAAGCCAGTATCACATTAACATTTACACAAGAAGCCATACACTTGACTATATTGAACAATAAAGTGAGGAGATTACCTGTGTATCTGATTGGAAGAGAACTGCCAAGGGGAATAATTATATTTATTTTATGCCACTGAAATACTGTACTTCATGGTTCTCTGTTGTCGTTCCTCAATATTGACTTCTACTTTAATCTTTGCCTCGTACAGCAAAAGAAGCCCAAATATCCAGTTAGGATGCAGATGAAATGATACATGGAGCTCAATTTGGAAGAAAAGAACCAGTGAGGAAACAATCTTTAATGTTTGCAATAAAAGCAAATCGAGTTCAGAAATAAAAAGGAAATATAGGACAGCTTATAAAAGTAATCACTGCTTTACCTCATCCACTTTCATTCTCTAAAACAAACCTAATCTGCAAATGCTATGTGGAGCCCTCCATCATTGAAGAGAGAGAAATAGGTATAATGGGGTTGGGGAAATAGACAGTGAAGGGGGCAGCAGGACAGAGGATATTAGTTAAACTCCATTCAGTACACCGTACAGGTGAAAGCACTATGCTGAAAACAATAGTGTCTAAGTGAACAAAAATAAGTTAGGCAAAAAAATAGCACATAATGACAACATTTATCCAAAGAGTTTTCTCCTATGGACTGCTGGCAGTCCTCAACATCAACTGTTTGCAGAAGAGCAGTATGTTAGTTTGCAATGGCTGCTATAATAAAGGTCCTCAAATTAGGTGACTTAAAACAACAGAAATACATTGTGTCACAGTTCTGGGGTAAAGAAGTCTAGAATCAACGTATCATCAGGGCCACACTCTCTCTGAAGTCTCTAGGGTGGAATCTATTCTGTGTCTTTCTCCTAGATTCTCGTGTTGTCAGCAGTCCTTGGCATTCCTTGACTTGTAGATGCATGGCTCCAGCCTCTGCCTCGGTAGTCATATGGTGTTTTCCCTGTGTATTTCTTCTCCTCTTCTTGTAACAGATGTCAGTCTTGTTGGATTAGGACCCACTGAAGTTGAGTATAATCTCACCTTGAGTTTACTGTAAACACCCTACTTCCTAATAAGGCCACATTAACAGATACTGACGATTAGAACTTCAACACCTCTTTCTGGGGAACAAAATTCAACCCACAACAAAGAGTTTCCCAATTTTCGAGTATGAAAACACTCTATCAATGCCCTCCCACAGTGTTACTGACCTCTATCCACATAAACGGAGTTACAATATTAGTGTTTGTTGATTGAGGAAAAAAAGGCATTGAGGCCAGATGCTGTGGCTCACACCTGTAATCCCAACAATTTGGGAGGCCGAAGCGGGCGGATCACCTGGGGTCAGGAGTTTGAGAACAGCCTGGCCAACATGGCAAAACCCTGTCTCTACTAAAAATACAAAAATTAGCTGGGTGTGGTGGCGTGCGCCTGTAATCCCAGCTACTCAGGAGGCTGAGGCAGGAGAATTGCTGGAACCTGGGAGCAGAGGCTGCAGTGAGCCGAGATTGAGCCACTGCACTCCCGAGCCAGACTCCGTCAAAAAAAAAAAAAAAAAAAAAGCATTGATTTTTATGAACTTTTTCTAAGTACCGTAATGCTTTCAAATACATTTGTATTTTATCTTTTTTTTTTTAAAATTAATAATGGCACTCATCCACATTTGGAGACCAGTCTTACATAGAGGTATAAGACAGTCATAGTCAACCATATGATGGTTTGAAAACTAATGCTTTTGAGTCTTGACTTAGTTCCAAAGGTGACACATGACTGTGGGCAGGTTCCTTAACCAATTTTTTATAGGTCTTAGTTTCATCTGTGCCTGAAAAAGGGATGTATTAGTTGACCTTTAAAATTTCACCCCTGACATTCTCGTAAGTTTATATGAGAAAAACACCTTAGGCAAGAATATTCCAGAAGTTGTGTTTTTGCTAGATAAGTTAATGTCCAATTTCACAATCAAATTTCACCCCTGCTAAGACGCTGTATCAGATTTTGGTATTTGCCAATGCTCTTACAGAGCAATTTAAGATAATTCAGTCAGGTAAATAGTTCAGGGCAGTAAATGCTTCATATTTTTTTAAAGTTGTCCAGCTGAAAAGCTACAAACTCAGTTTGTCTGTAATTGATTTATCAATAACAAAGACAGACCTAGCAAGGAATAAATACTTAATGAATCTCCAACTTATCATTCTTTCTGCAGTTACAGCCTTATAGCTAGTTGCTGCTTGAACTGAAAACTTCCTGATTACACACCAGGAGTGCACATTACTAAAATACAGGGGTTTTTCATTTCCACAAGTCGCTACAAATGTGTGTGTTTTACATTCCTCACCAGAAATTTAAGCTCACCCAAAGTCTTCATATTCTGTAGGCTCTAATTCAGATGGAATATATCTTTAAACAATTAACTTCATGGCATAAACCCTTTGAGAAGCTACTAAAAGACACTATTTTTCTTTACTTTTCTTTTTTTTTTTTTTTTTTGAGATGTAGTCTCGCTCTGTTGCCAGGCTGGAGTGCAGTGGCGCGATCTCAGCTCACTGCAACCTCCGCCTCCCAGGTTCAAGTGATTCTCCTGCCTCATTCTCCCGAGTAGCTGGGACTACAGGCACCTGCCACCACGCCCGGCTAATTTTTGTATTTTCAGTAGAGACGGGGTTTCACCATGTTGGCCAGGATGGTCTCAATCTCTTGACCTCATGATCCGCCCACCTCAGCCTCCCAAAGTGCTGGGATTACAGGCACGAGCCACCGCGCCTGGCCAAGACACCATTTTACAAAGGCACTGTTGGTATTGGAGATATATATCTGGCTGGGGATATATATTCCTGGGATCATCACTGAGTCCCTCTTCTCCCCTCCATCTACCTCATCTAATCAATACCAACAGATTCCACCTCTTAGTTCTTTCCCAGATTCACCCAGTCTTGTACATGCCATTGCTATAATGATGTTCAGACCATTATCCTTCCTCATTTAGATTAATGCAAGGCACTGGAACTTCTATTTGGTGTTCCTGATATTTGTTGTTGTTGTTGTTGATACTTCATGGTTGTCCATATTTCTGGGGTACATGTGATATTTGATACATGTATAGACTGCATAATGATCAAATCAGGGTAACTGGGATATCATCATGATACCTACTACCATCTCCTACAATCCATTCTCTGTACATTAACCTAAATCATCTTCTTAAAATAGAAATCTGATGATGCTCTTCCCTTTCAATGGTTTTTTCATTGCTGCTGGTAAAGTCAGAGTTCTTCTGCCATACATACAATATACTATATTATTTGGCCCATGCCTCCTGCTTCAACTTCATTTTCTGATCGGCTCCACTCCCTTCATGACATTCAATATTCCAGTTGCATTGAATTCCTTACAGTCTACTAAATAGGCCTTTTTCTCTCTTCCCTCCAAGTCTGTTTTCCTGAGCCTTGCTCTGTCCAGAATGCCTTTCTGTCCTCCTTCCCATTCTTTATCAAGTTCCTCTCACCCTTGAAGACTAGGCTAAGGCATTCCTTCTTGATAGTCTTTCCTGAGCTACCCATCCCCTTTCCGCAAACATTGAGACTACCCATACCATGACACTGACTGTAAGTATAAGATTCTGTTGCTGTCTTCATCACCTTAGAGAATACTTACCCAAATAAGTTAATTCCCATGATATCTGTCTGTCCATGTTTACCATTTGATGGGGTCACTGGGCATTGAAAGATCATACTCACATGCACAGCTCTCTCTTCTGGTTCCTGTCTCTTGCAACAGGATGAGTCAGAAAACAGGCCTCCACTTTGATTTTTTTTTTTTTTTGATGCTTTCTTCTCACTACATAAGAAAGCCTAAGGGTAGGTTAAACATCATGTTCCCTCTTCTTCTAGCTGCTTTAGTTTCTTCTGGACTGTGACCTTCACAATTGTTTTTTACCTTTTTTTTTTCCTCCCTGTAGGTAAGCCAGAAAGGCTGGAGGTAGCTAGGGTCAAGTAAATGTGCTTTCACAGATGAACTAAGCTTCTGGCAAAATCTTTCCCTTGAAGAATAAACTTATTTACAGAGAATATTCTGGGATTATTTCACAAAGGTTATTCTTTCTCTCTCCCTGCCAGAATCAGGAGGAGGTATTTGTTGGCTCTTATTTGTGATAATCTGATAGGGGGTTCCCCAAAAAAGGATGGGGCTCTACTTAAAAATGCAACCCTATCAGTTTCTCACCCTCAAGCCAGACCACACTTAGCCTCCAAAAGTTCTTCATAATTCTCATATGTGTTTCTACAAGTATATGGTTTCTGTGGCTTCTACTTAAAGCAAGAAGATATTGGCTAGAATCCATTATATTTGCCTGCCTCTGCAGATTTCAGGATGGTATTTGCCCTGTAACCTCAATTATTTGATTGATCCAAGAAAAGGTGATTTTCAGTGTATTCAGATGTATTTTTACTATGATGACAGGAATGATAATTGCCAAGTTCTTTACATGTCATATCTACTTTTGCTCATTTATAGCACTTATCACCTGCTGATACACTATGTCATTTATTTATTTATGTTTATTACCTGTTCCTCATGCTAAACACAATTGCTGTGGAGGCCAATTAGTGTATGTTTACTGTCCTAAACAAGAACCCAAAACAGGGCCTTACCTCTTTATATACATGTTTCAATTAACATAAGGAAATAATTATTCATTTATAACGTGTTCTGGTGGGGGTGAAGGATGGGCCCCGAAGAAAAGTGATATTGGTCCTGGTGCGGTGGCTCATGCCTGTAATCCCACCAATTTGGGAGGCCGAGGCAGGTGGATCACTTGAGGTCAGGAGTTTGAGAGCAGCCTGGCCAACATGGCTAAACCCTATCTCTACTAAAAATACAAGAAAAGAAAATTAACTGGGTGGGGTGGTGCACACCTGTAATTCCAGCTACTTTGGGAGACTGAGGCACAAGAATTGCTTGAACCCGGGATGCAGAAGTTGCTGTGAGCTGAGACTGAGCCACTGCACTCTAGCCTGGGTGATGAAGTGAGACTCTGTTAAAAAAAAAAAAAAAAGGAAAGAAAGAAAGAGAAACAGAAAGAGAGAGAGAAAGAAAGAAAGGAAGAAAGAAAGAAAATTAATATTGAGGTTCAGCCAGGTTAATGATCTAAGAACCACTATAGGCTACATCATGGGCCATAAAACATACCTTAACTAATGCTAAAGAACATAAATTGTACAAAATATATTATCAGATCACAATGGAATTTAACCAGATATCAATACCGGAAAAATGGATGGAAAATCTTCATATATTTGGAAAGTAACATTTTTCTAAATGATACATGCATCAAAGAAGAAGTCTCAAGAGAAATGAAAAATTATTTGAACAAAATGAAAATTAAACTGCAACTTTATGAAATATAGTGGATGCAGTGAAAGCTGTCCTCAGAGGGAGACTTGCAGCATTGAATACATGCATTAGAAAATAAGAAATCTAAAATCAGTAAAGAAAGAAGAGCAATTTTAGCCTCAAGCAAGCAGAACACAAGAAATGACCCAAATTAGAGAAGAAATCAATAACATAGAAAACAGAAATCAATAATTAAAATCAACAAAACCCAAAGCTGGTTCTTTATAAAGATGAATTCAACAAATAAAACCATAACCAGGCTAACCAATAAAAAGTGAGAGAAGAGCTGGGCACAGTGGCTAACGCCTGTAATCCCAGCACTTTGGGAGGCCAAGGCTGGAGGATCACCTGAGGTCAGGAGTTCAAGAACAGCCTGGCCAACATGGCAAAACCCCGTCTCTACTAAAAATACAAAAAAAATTAGCCAGGTGTGATGGCGCGCTCCTGTAGTCCCAGCTACTCGGCAGGCTGAGGCACACTGGCATCGCTTGAACCCGGGAGGCAGACGTTGCAGTGAGCTGAGACCGTGCCACTGCACTCCAGCCTGGGGCGACAGAGAGAGATTCTTTCTCAAAAAAAAAAAAAGAAAAAAGAAAAGTAAAAAGAAAAAAAAAAGACAGAGAGAGAGAAGAAACAAGTTACTAGTATTATAAATGTTATAAATGAAAGAGGCATCATTATTACTGATCCCATCATATTACAAACAATTCTATCCTCACACATTTAATACAAATATGAAACAGACAAATTCTTTGAAATACATAAACTATCAAAACCCATAAAGAAGACACAGAAAATCTGACTAGGTCTGTATTTATAAAAGCAACTGAGTCAATAATTAATAAACTTCCAAAAAAGACAGCTCCAGACCCAGATGTTCTCACAGGTGAAGTCTACCAAACATTTAAGCAAAAAAACTAACTAAAAAAAAAAAAAGAAAAAAAAATCTTCACTATTTCCTCCAGAAAATAGAATCAGAGATAAAAATTACTAATTCATTTTATGCAGCATTTCACTAATACCAAATTCACATAAAGATATTGCAAAACAGAAAAACCATGGACAAATACTTCTCAGGAGCATAGATGTAAAAACTCTCAAAAAATCATCAAATCGAATCCAATGCTATATAAAAATAATTATATATTATGAGAAGTTGGGATTTATTCCAGGTAAGCAAACTTGGTTCAACATGTGAAAATCAATTAATGTGATCCACTATATCAATATACTGAAGAATAAAACCATACGGTCATTCAATTGTAACCTAAGCAGCATTTGAGAAGAATCTAACACACATTCAACATAAAAACTCTCGGCAAACTGTAAACAGAGATTTTCCTTAACATGATAAAGAACCATGAAAGCCTGAAGTTAACATTATACTTAACGGTAAGAAATTGGACACTTTTTCCTGAAGACTGGGAACAAAGCAGGAATGTTCCTTCTCACCACTGCTATTGAAAATCATACTGGAAGTATTAGTAAGTGGAATAATACAAGGAAAGGAAATAAAATGTATACAGCGTGAGAATGAATTTGCAGATAACATAACTGTCCATGTAGAAAATTCCAAAAATCAACAAAAACTCCTGCAACTAATAACTAAACATAAGAAAGTCACAGATATAATATTAATATATAAATATATATTGTTTTCTTGTATATCACCCCCAAACATACAGAATTTGAAATTAAAATGCAATATCATTTATATTAGCATCAAAAAATGAAATACTTAGGTACAAATCTAACAAAATATATTCCATACCTATATGGTGAAAACTATAAAACTCTGATGAAAGAAGTGAAAGATTATCTAAATACATGGAGAGACAGTCTGTGTCCTTGGATTGCGGGACTCAATATGGTCAATATGCCAACTATTCCCAAATTGATTTATACAGATGCAGTATCAATCAAATATATGACAAGCTATTTTATGGGAATAGACAAACTGATTCTAAAATTTATATGGAAAGGAAAAAGACCCAGAAAAGACAAGAAACACTGAATTTGAACAACCAAGTTGTCAGGCTGACACTAACCAACTTCATGACTTATTATAAAGATATAGTAAACAAGGCAAAGTGGTATCACCCAAAGAATACATAGATGAAGAGAACAGAATAAAGATTGCAGGAACGGACTCACTCAAATATAGCTAACTGATCTTTGACAAAAGAATAAAGGAAAGTAAACAGTAAAAATATCCTTTAAATAAATTGTACACCCATATGTGAAAAATAAATGAAAAAACCTAGACAAAGTCTATGAAGCGTTCATAAAAATTGATTCATAATGTAACACTGATGTAGATATAAAATGGAAACAATAAAACTACTATATGAAAACATAGGGGAAAAATGTAGGTTACTTCAGGTTTGGCACTGAGTTTTTATATTCGACACAAAAAGGACAATCCATGAAAAAAAAAACAGTAAGTTGAGCTTTATGAAAGCTTAAAACCTCTTCTTTGCAAAAGATGCTTTTAAGAGAATGGAAAGACAAGCCACAACTGATAGAATATATTTGCAAAACACACAATTAATAAATATTTTGAATCCAAAATATACAAAGAACTCTTAAAACTCAATAAGTTAGATAAAAACCTAATTTAAAAATGAGCAAGCAATGAAATAAAAGAGGATACAAACAAATGGAAGAACATTCCATGCTCATGGGTAGGAAGAATCAATATCGTGAAAATGGCCATACTGCCCAAGGTAATTTATAGATTCAACGCCATCCCCATCAAGCTACCAATGACTTTCTTCACAGAATTGGAAAAAACTACTTTAAATTTCATATGGAACCAAAAAAGAGCCCGCATCGCCAAGTCAATCCTAAGCCAAAAGAACAAAGCTGGAGGCATCACGCTACCTGACTTCAAACTATACTACAAGGCTACAGTAACCAAAACAGCATGGTACTGGTACCAAAACAGAGATATAGACCAATGGAACAGAACAGAGTCCTCAGAAATAATGCCGCATATCTACAACCAACTGATCTTTGACAAACCTGAGAAAAACAAACAATGTGGAAAGGATTCCCTATTTAATAAATGGTGCTGGGAAAACTGGCTAGCCATATGTAGAAAGCTGAAACTGGATCCCTTCCTTACACCTTACACAGAAATTAATTTAAGATGGATTAAAGACTTAAATGTTAGAGCTAAAACCATGAAAACCCTAGAAGAAAACCTAGGCAATACCATTCAGGACATAGGCATGGGCAAGGACTTCATGTCTAAAACACCAAAAGCAATGGCAACAAAAGCCAAAATTGACAAATGGGATCTAATTCAACTAAAGAGCTTCTGCACAGCAAAAGAAACTACCATCAGAGTGAACAGGCAACCTACAAAATGGGAGAAAATTTTTGCAACCCACTCATCTGACAAAGGGCTAATATCCAGAATCTACAATGAACTCAAACAAATTTACAAGAGAAAAACAAACAACCCCATCAAAAAGTGGGCAAAGGAGGTGAACAGACACTTCTCAAAAGAAGACATTTATGCAGCCAAAAGACACATGAAAAAATGCTCACCATCACTGGCCATCAGAGAAATGCAAATCAAAACCACAATGAGATACCATCTCACACCAGTTAGAATGGTGATCATTAAAAAGTCAGGAAACAACAGGTGCTGGAGAAGATGTGGAGAAATAGGAACACTTTTACACTGTTGGTGGGACTGTAAACTAGTTCAACCATTGTGGAATTTGGTGTGGCAATTCCTCAAGGATCTAGAACTAGAAATACCATTTGACCCAGCCATCCCATTACTGGGTATATAACCAAAAGATTATAAATCATGCTGCTATAAAGACACATGCACACGTATGTTTATTGTGGCACTATTCACAATAGCAAAGACTTGGAACCAACCCAAATGTCCAACAATGATAGACTGGATTAAGAAAATGTGGCAAATGGAATACTATGCAGCCATAAAAAATGATGAGTTCATGTCCTTTGTAGGGACATGGATGAAATTGGAAATCATCATTCTCAGTAAACTATCGCAAGGACAAAAAACCAAACACCGCAGGTTCTCACTCATAGGTGGGAATTGAACAATGAGAACACATGGACACAGGAAGGGGAACATCACACTCTGGGGCCTGTTGTGGGGTGGGGGGAGGGGGGAGGGATAGCATTAGGAGATATACCTAATGCTAAATGACGAGTTAATGGGTGCAGCACACCAGCATGGCACATGTATACATATGTAACTAACCTGCACATTGTGCACATGTACCCTAAAACTTAAAGTATAATAATAATAAAATAAAAAAAAGAAAAAAAAAAGAAAATGTGGCACATATACACCACGGAATACTATGCAGCCACAAAAAAATGATGAGTTCATGTCCTTTGTAGGGACATGGATGAAGCTGGAAACCATCATTCTCAGCAAACTATCGCAAGGACAAAAAACCAAATACCGCATGTTCTCACTCATAGGTGGGAATTGAACAATGAGAACACATGGACACAGGAAGGGGAACATCACACAGTGGGGCCTGTTGTGGGGTGGGGGGAGGGGGGAGGGATAGCATTAGGAGATATACCTAATGCTAAATGACGAGTTAATGGGTGCAGCACACCAGCATGGCACATGTATACATATGTAACTAACCTGCACGTTGTGCACATGTACCCTAAAACTTAAAGTATAATAAAAAAAATGAGCAAGACTTCTGAACACAAACCCTCAGATATACAAATAGCAAATAATCATATAAAAATGCTCAATGTCATTTTCCATTAGGCAACTGTAAACTAAAGCAACAATAAGTATCATCACATCCTTATCAGAATAAATAAACAAAATATTAAAAGTAAAAAAGAAATGCTAAATGCTGATGAGGATTAAGAGCCACTGGAACTCTCACTCATTGCTGTTGATAAAGCAAAATGGTTTAACAACGTTGGATAAAATCTGGCAGTTTCTTACAAAGCTAAACATAGACTTACCACAAAAATCACACTCCTATGTATTTACCCAGCTAATTTTAAAACTTACACCTATGCCAGAAATTGCACACAGGTGTTTATACTGGCTTTATTTGTAGTCACCAAAATGTGAACACAACCAAGTTGCTCTTCAATAGGTGAATCGTTAAACATTTGTAGTACATCCATATAATGGAATACTATTTAGTATTACAAAATGAGCTATCAAACCACAAAAAGACATGGATGAATCTCAAATCTGTATTGCTAAGTTAAAGAAACCTATCTGAAAAAGCATCATGCTATATAATTCCAAATATACGACATTCTGTAAAAGGGAAAATTCTAGATACAACAAAAGGTTGAGCTGCTGTCAAAACTCAGAGCTGGGGAAGAGAGGATTGAACAGATGAAGCATAGGGAATTTTTAGGGAGGTGAACTTTAGATTTAATACTGTACTGGTGGATACTTGACATTATGCATTTGTCAAAACCCATACAAGTTTACAGTAGAAATAATGATTCTTAATGTATGCAGGTTTAAAAAAAATAAGTGGTCAAGTGTCCCAGGATGGAATGCAGAATGTGAGAGGAGAATTTCATTGCATTACAAATGTATGAAATAACCTCACTGACATGCATAGAGGAAGTAGGCATGTTGACCTAATTAACTTTGAAAATGAGGGTAGTCTTGAATACCAAAGCCAAATTAAACTACACATAAACACTGTACTCAAATGGAAAAGATTGTTTCCAACAGGGATATGGATTAACAATTTTGAAAACACTATAAATGAATACTGAAATTGAGCAATTAAATAGATGGCAGATGATGGGTGCCGGGTTTCTCAGTGTTGCAGTAGGAGTATGAAGATAAGCAAGAGGAAGACCTAGAATGAATACGTGGTAGTAGATTACGATTGAAAATATCAGTGTGAATTCATGTCTAACTTAATAAAGACATAGATGGTTACATATAAAAACAGCTATATGTATACAAATGGGTTAGTATACACACATACACATATGGAGTAACACTTACGCAAAATGCTTGGGACCAAAGGTTTTCAACGTTTAGAGTTTTTCAGATTTTGGAATATCTACATTATACTCACCAGTTGAGCATCTCTAATCTAAAAATTCAAAATCTAAAATGCACGAATGAGCATTTCCTTTGAGTGTCATGTTGGCGCTCAAAAAGTTTAAGATCTGTGACCATATGGAATTTTGGATTTTTGGATTAGAGATCCTCAACCTATATTTCCTTGTTCTGTTAGCTAAGACGGCCCTAAAGTAATGACACCATCAGTGAGCACACCTAGTGCCCAGATCTTGGTTTCTAATACAATTTGCAAATAAAAGGAACCAGGGCCCATTGAAGAAATAGCTGACTGTGGGCCCAGGGCAGGAAGCATACAAGAGGATGAGGAATCTTGTAGCAGAAATTAATAAAATGTTAAAGAAACAAAAACCTACAAAGGATAGGATATGTCAAATGGGGGTAGGAGCCAAATATAAGAGCTCCTGTTCACCAAACTTAGAAAAATTTGAGCAACAAAATAGAGCATCATTAATAGAGAGAGAGATATATAGCCATACATATATAAATAAATATATATAAATATATATAGCCATATATACATAAATATATATAGCCATATACACATAAATATATATATAGCCATATATATAAAAAAAAATATAGCCATATATACATAAATATATATAGCCATATATATAAATATATATATAGCCATATATACATAAATATATATATAGCCATATATAAATATATATAGCCATATATATATAAATATATATAGCCATATATAAATAAATATATATATAGCCATATATATATAAATATATATATAGCCATATATATATAAATATATATATAGCCATATATATATAAATATATATATAGCCATATATATATAAATATATATATAGCCATATATATATAAATATATATATAGCCATATATATATAAATATATATAGCCATATATAAATATATATATAGCCATATATATAAATATATATATAGCCATATATATATAAATATATATATAGCCATATATATATAAATATATATATAGCCATATATATAAATATATATATAGCCATATATATATAAATATATATATAGCCATATATATATAAATATATATATAGCCATATATATAAATATATATATAGCCATATATACATTTGGCTATAGTTTACATATATACTATATATACCGTATATACTATGGTATATACCATAGTATATACCGTATAGTATATACGGTATATACAGTATACCGTATATACTATAGTATATACGGTATATACAGTATACCGTATATACTATAGTATATAGTATACATATATATGTGTGTGTGTGTGTATATATATATTTGGCTATAGTTTAATGATGCTCTATTTTGTTGCTCAAATTTTTCTAGGTTTGGTGAACAGGAGCTCTTATATTTGGCTCCTATCCCCGTTTGACATATCCTATCCTTTGTAGGTTTTTGTTTCCTTAAATATATATATATATATATATATATATATATATATGGTCCAGGCCATAGTGATATAAATATACAACTGAATAAAAAATAAGTTAGATTTGGTAGAAAACCTACAATTAAAATCAACGAGGGAGAACAGGCAAATCTCCTGTACATAAACATTCCAAACAATTCATGTGGACACTCTGCTCTCAAGGAGATCTCGCATACCTTCCCACTCCTTGAGTGTGGATTCTGCATAGTAACTTCCTTCCAGAGTACAGTATAAAAAGGTGGGGGAAGGAATAATTTTATAGTGGAGAAATCTGACAAATACAATCTCAGCCAAGTAGTCAAAGTCAATGTCAACAGTGATAAGTCATGTTGATAGTTTTTACCCTTGCTATCATGTGATAAGAATGACACTTACCTTAGTCAGTTTGAGCTGCTATGACAAAGTACTATAGACTGGGTGGCTTTTGAACAACTAAAATTTATTTATCACAGTTGTAGAGGTCGAAAGTCTGAAATAGGGGTGGCAGCATATTTGAGTTCTTGTGAGGGCCCTATTTTGGGTTGCAGATGGTAAACTTTATTTTTACTTTTATTTTTATTTCTGGGGTACACATGTAGGATGTGCACATTTGTTACATAGGTAAACGTGTGCCATGGTGGTTTGCTGCACCTATCAACCCATCACCTAGGTATTGAGCCCAGAATGCATTAGCTATTTTTCCTAATGCTCTCCCTCCCCTACCCCACCAGCCAACAGGCCTCAGTATGTGTTGTTTCCCTCCCTGTGTCCATGTGTTCTCATTGTTCAGCTCCCACTTATAAGTGAGAACATGTGGTGTTTTGTTTTCTGTTCCTGCGTTAGTTTGCTGAGGATAATGGCTTCCAGCTCCATCCACGTCCCCACAAAAAACATGATCCCATTCTTTTTTATATTTATTTATTTTTTTGAGACAGAGTCTCACTCTGTTACCCAGGCTTGAGTGCAGTGGAGTGATCTCAGCTCACTGGAACCTCTGCCTCCCAGGTTCAAGCAATTCTCCTGCCTCAGCCTCCCGAGTAGCTGGGATTACAGGTGTGCGCCACCATACCCGGCTAATTTTTTGTATTTTTAGTAGAGATGGGGTTTCACCATGCTGGCCAGGTTGGTCTTGAACTCCTGACCTCACGATCCACCTGCCTCAGCCTCCCAAAATGCTGGGATTACAGGTGTGAGCCACCTTGCCTGGCTTGATCTCATTCCTTTTTATAGCTGCATAGTGTTCCATAGACGCTGTGAAATAAGTGGGCATTGTTTCAAGCCACTGTCTTTGTGGTAATTTGTCCAGCAGTGGTAGATTACTAATACAGAATTTGAGAGGCGTTATCTATGCAGCTACTTAGGGAGAAATGCAGAAAACAGCAGGAGAGTAACATGACCTGATGTAGACCATAACAGGGTCATTTTGGTCGCTGTACTGAAGACAGACTGAAGGTGGCAAGGTCAGAGGAGCCTGGAGAGCAGGTGAGAGGATGTTGCAGTAGACCAGTTGAGAGATTATTTTGGTCTGGGCTAGGGTGGTGGTCGTGGAGGTGACAGAAAGGAGTCAGATTCCGGACTTATTTTGAAGGCAGTGCCAAAAGAATTTCTTGATAGACAGAGTGAAAGTGGGATATGAGAAAGGGAGGAGTCAAGAATGACTCCAAGGTTTATAAACTGAGTAACAAAAGAATGGAGCTGACATTTACTGAAATGGAGAATCAAGTAAACCCTGGGCTGGAGTCCCTCCTCACTGCATTTTCCTCCCATGAACTGTGACCTAATTCTAAGAGTTACATTTTAAAGTGAAAGTGCCCCAGGCAAAAATAACTATAGTAATAGAACATTTGATGACATTTATTGAACTTCTACATGCCACACACTATTCTAAGTGTTTTATATATCTCATTTAATTATCTTAACAGTCCTATACAGAGGTACTCAACTCCTATATTTTAAAAATGAAAATATTAAGGATAAGAGAGTATTTATACTTGCCTCCAGGTCCACAGACTGTAAGTTGTGGAGCATAATGTTTATGAACACATAAATACAAGTTCTAGAATCAGAGAAACCGTACTCAAAACTTAGTTCTAGGCCAGGCACGGTGGCTCACGCCTGTAATCCCAGTACTTTGGGAGGCTGAGGCGGGCAGATCACGAGGTCAGCAGTTCAAGACCAGCCTGGCCAACATAGTGAAACCTCAATTCTTAAAAATCCAAAAAAATTTAGCTGGGTGTGGTGGTGGGTGCCTGTAGTCCCAGCTACTTGGGAGGCTGAGGCAGGAGAGTCGCTTGAACCAGGGAGGCAGAGGTTGCATTGAGCCAAGATCGTACCACTACACTCCAGCCTGGGCAACACGGCGAGACCCTGTTTAAAAAAAAAAAAACCTTATTTCTAGTTTTTACTATCCATGTGATCTTGAATATGCTATTTAATGTCTCTGAGCCTGAATTTCCCAATAATAGTAAGTGAACTGGGACCTTTTGCATGTGTTAGTTTATCTAACCCTTAAAATGATCCAATGAGGCAGAGTCTATCACCAGATACAGAGTCTAACGATTAGATCAGTGAAACAGCCTGCCTGGGTCACCCACCCCTGGGTGTTTGTGCGATGGTCCCCAGGGAGAATATGTGAATGGATTGGTGCCAATGCACTTCACATACTCTGCTGATGGCGAGATGTTGGCATTTCTACCGAGACAGCTATTTTGACAGCAATGCTGATTAAACAATTCTACTGACTAGAAATAGTGTAGACATTTTATTAATCAAAACTGCTGCTCTTTCTGAGTTTTGTTAAACTGGTTGCTATTTAAGTTTCTGGAATAATAATAGGAGCTGCTAACTGTTGAGTGTTTCCTATATGCAGGACACGGCAATAAATGTCTTATTTTACATGTGCTAATAGGTACAGTCTTCACAGCCTTGTCACACAAAGATTCACATTTTCTTGTTTTATAGATAAGGAAAGTGAGACATGCAAAGTAGCTTATTATCGTTAAATAACTAGTATATGACCCATCTGGGCTTACTTCAGATCTGATGCCCTTAACCACTGTAATTTTGAGATTGACCACTTACTATGAGCTAAGTGATATGGCAAATTCATGATATCTTCCTGTTATTTAAATAAGGCAGAGATGGTTCCTGTATATTTGCTGAAAATAGCCCCATGTTGTTTATTTCTTATACATCTTTAAATTGCTTTAAATATAGCCCAACATAAACATATTTTTAACGATTTAGAGCCTATTTACTCTACATATCCTCGTAAAATTACACCCAACGTCTGCTAACCATAGGTAAGACAAATATTGTAGCTATAAAGATAACAAACCACTGCTCTTCTTCAGAGCTCTTTGATTGAGAGACTACGGTGCTGCTGAGCAACGTCACCGAGTAAATAACCCCCCTCTTCAACTTGCCTCTCCCCCAGAGTATCCTTTGACTTATTCCTCTACAGAGTGGTGGCCCATGACTTTATCTCTGGACGGTCTTCGCTGGGAGTGACTTCCCGTCCCATGTCCCATGCAATCTTATTCATATGCTGCCCCATAAAGATTGTGTGCCTCTTATGATCCTGTCTCTTTCTTAATAAGCCCAGAAATACTTGAACTCACTACATTTTCTCATCAGGACTAAATCATAGGCCTTCATTAATTTACTTTGTGTTTTTGTTGTAACATCTTTATTTGTGGTATAATTTACATACCATAAAATTTATTCATTTTATGTGTCCAATTCAACAATTCTTAGTACATTTTCAGAGTTGTGCAACTATCACCACAATCCAACTTTAGAACAATTCCATCCTCCAAAAAGAAACTCATGCCCATTTACAGTAACACCTGTTCCCATCCCCAACCCCAGGCAACCAACTAATCTACTTTCTGACTCTGTAGATTTGCCTATACACTTTCTATAACATTTTATCAAGACAAAAAGCTAATTTTGACCCAGATGAACCAATTTTTAGTTATATAGTTACTTTAGACATGTCTAAATGATATTTTAGCAAGTTTATAAAGGCTCTAAAAGTCTGTGGTAAATATATATGTGTGTGTGTATCCATCACAGATGTAATGTAACTCCCTTAAAGACTATAACACTTTTGCATCCATTCATTCGTGTGAGCCAAACAATATCATGAGGAAGGCAGAATTCTATGGTATCGTTAATAGGACATGCGCTCTGCAATCAGAGCTGAGTTCTATTTAAGCTCCATGGGAATATAGACTATGTCCATCAGGTTCACCATTATGCCCTCAATATTTAGCTGAATGCCTGGAACATAAGAGAACCTCAGTAACTGTTAGAGGGGTTAAAAAAGGAATGAAAGAAAATAAAAAATGAACTCTGCGACTCACCAGCAAGCTGCAATGTCAACTTCACTTCACTGAGCCTCTAGCATCTCCAAAAGCGGGAAAATATCCATCTCCTAGAGTTGGGAGGATTGAGTGAGATGATGTTTGTTAAGTGCTTGACACACAGATAAGGGTAGTGAGGTGCAGAAAAGTTTAGTTACTTGTCCAATGGTATATGTCGTGCACTGTAGTGTTGGAAGAAGGGCTCAAATTTAGACCTGCCTTTCTGCCCACCTGAGAAAGCCCTTAAACAGTAATTTACAGAACGTTTTGACAGACAGCTGAAATGAGCACAGATCATTGTGACTATGTGCTATATTATTACAGAGGTGCAGTGATGGTGGAATTAAATGATCCTACAATGTCATTTTTCTTCTCGGTAATAGTGGTAGAAAAATCCCTTAGTGCAAGCCTATGTGATTTCAGAGTCCATCCTTTATAGTAAATGCCTTACCTTACCTATTACTTATCTCCAGTCCATAAAATGGTGTTTGATCACTTTAAATCCTCTTCTCTGCTTGGCTTTGATTGCGAAACGTGGTCAGGTTAATTGGTACAATTAAAGTATTCCTGGGGGATAATTACCCCTTTTACTTTCTATGTGTGAAGAAGATGACTGGTCCCGAAAATGGGATCCCTGTGGCACACTGAAAAGGAGAATGAAATACACAGTGAGATGAAGCCCAGAAAGCATTTTCTCTTATACTTAATATAATTAGCCAATAAAAGCATATGCAGTCTCTTATATCTATTTCCACCAATTCACACACCTTGGAGTAGGCGGAAAGAAATGATCTGGCATCTGAAATAAAAGAAAGCCGATGTCTGAGTCAAGGAAGCAGGAGTGAGCAGGAGGGCTGGAGAGGTTTTTGTACATCTCCAACAACCTTGCCCTCTTTTTCCACCTGACATATCACCACACCATGGTTATCGCCAGGCCTTTCCGCTGAGTTTTGAGAAACAACAGCCACTGACGAACTACCTTTTTCTTTTCTAGATTCCAGCCCCCGACACAACAGGAATCTCCTCTGAGGATTCTGCCAGCGATAAAGCTCCCTTCCCCCCACAGCTCCCAAATCACTCTCAGGCCTGAAGAGTGCCGCCCTGTCTTCAACACCACAACTACACCCGGGCTTCCGGAACTAAGGTGTATTCCCCAGCAAGATTTAACGTCCACTCGGGAAAGTAATACAGCAAGTCTTCTACCTTAAAAGGTGTTATGAACTTCAATGCTGAGCAAATTGGCGGTGGCGGGGAGGGGGGCGGTGAAATCGCAAAACACTCTTTTCACCTGGCAACTTGTATTAACAAGCGCGTTATGAAACTTCCTTGTAATCAGGTTGAGTGACTTGAGCACCGTGTGATTCAAAGACAATTTAGGTGTCAAAGTGAATAGGCTCATTTATACAATGGATACATTTCTCACAACCAGTCAATAATTAATGTTTCAAGTTGGGTGCAAGACCCATGTCGACATTGACATCCTTTAAAATGACATCCTTCTGGGTGATCAAGAGGAAGGGAAACAGAAGAAACTTCAACAACAGAATCATAAGTACATGGCTTACTGGCTTATACTACAGCAAGCTGGAATCGTCTGTCCATTGACTCCTCCAATTATGCTAAATTGCTAGACTGTAGACTGTGAAAACTGGTAGGAGTTTTGAAATAATTTCACTCTTAAGGGTTCTTAAATGTATAATTAAAAAATAAGGGGTGGAAAAGGTGACAGAAGAGAAATGGCTTTGGAAATAGAGCAAGGGTCACCACTACTACATGACCTTGAAAACGTTACTTCGTTCTGTGAATTTCAGTTTTCTTCTCTATGATTGGAAGTGATAAATCTTCCTTTGTAAGATTATTATGAGGACTAAATGATCTAGGTACAAAGTGCCTAGCAGCAGGCCCATCATAGAAGAAACGTGTACTAAATGCTGGTTCTCAAACCTTCTCAAGAAGAGAGAGCCCATCGTTGAAATGAGTTACAAAGTTCCTTATGCATGGGAACTTTCCTAGAGAGAAGGCCCATAACTTTCATCTATTGCTCAAAGCTCCAAAAGGTTAAGGACCACCACAATAGACTGAACGTCTCAAAGGTAGGAAAGCCCGTTATTCATTTCTGTATACACGGTGGCACATTATTTTGAGACATGAATCAAGTATTCCTCCTGGAACTAGAGCAACCTGTTGGTTTGATTACTAAGGACGGTTGATTTCACATCTGTCAAGAACCCGGCTCTGCACAGGGTGCAAATTGTAGCAACAGCAGTATTAATGATAATAACTAGCCTTTATTGAACTCTGTACATTCTAGGAATTGGGCAAATGATGCTATAACTATTAATTTATTTAATCACCAAGCAATCTCATGAGGTAGCTATCATTATTATTATCCCCATTTTTAGAAGTGAGAAATTGAAGAAGAGAAAGGTTAAGAATCTTGCTTGGTGCTACACAATCAGTAAGGGGTGGAGCTGGCGTAGGAATCAAGCAGTCTGACTAAGCGTCTACCCAAACTAAGTCTGAGAAACATACCTATCCTAAAGGAGCTCACCATCACCTTGATTAGATTTTTGAAAAGGTACACTCTAGGAAATTTGGACTTGACACCACCCACTAGTGCCCAGCTGCTGCCTACTCCGTGCTGGGGCTGGGATGCATGGCCCAAGGATCCCACACAGCTGGCTGGCTAGTTCCCGAAGCCACAAGCTGCAACAGCCTTCCCCTTCCCCGGCCAAGTTTTACTCCAGCGGACAGTAATTAAGCTTAGACTTTTCTCCCTGGTGGAGGAAGCAGTTGCATAAGAATAAGAGATTCTTCCCCAGGCATTTTTAAACTGTTTCTTTTCTTCTCTCTTCTCCACCAGGTCAGTCAACCTTTAAAGGTTTTTTGTTTTGTTTTGTTTTGATTTTTTCCTTTCAGAAGACGTTTTTACTGGGCCAGGCCCCCCAACTATCATTGTTTGTACTCTGTAAAGTTTTGGTTGTGAGAAAGGATTTGTGACCCTAGTCTTGGGCGGTGGCCAATCTGCTGTGCTTTGCACATGTGTATGGTTTGTGCTGCAAGCGTCCATCTTGCTTTACATCGTGGGGGCACGGCCCAGTAACCACTTGGCAAGGCTTTGTTTAGCAACCCTGCCTGAGGGGAGGAGCCCTCTCAGGTTTGATATCTGCGTGTTTTCCTAGCCCTGTCTCTTAAAGGGCCCCACCCAGAGACTGGGTTTTCTTCTGCCTGTGTGTGTGTGTACTGTGAGTATTGTCTGTCAAAAGAGCTCTAATTAATTTGGCCTAAAGAAAGAAAAGCACTTGGATCAATAATTTTTTTTAAGGGAAGTAAAAGCTGCAGTACCTTTCAGTTTACGTGACTTTAATCTTTGAGAAATAAAAGCAGCCATAAAGATTATTGGTGAAATGTAGGTCAGATGCAAGCTTTCCTTATTCTAACGGCAGTTAGATATCCTTCTTTAGAGCGGGGAATGAGACAGCCAGGTGGGAGGGGATCCCTGAAGAAACTCCAACCAGCCTGCCCACTGAGGTGGGGCCTCAGGAAGTCCAAGAAGTTTGCAGCAGGGAGGAGCCTGGCCCCTCCTCTTCCTGTGTGGAACCCGGCATTCAAGCTGCAGGCGGGAAGTGCTCTAGCAGGAACTCTGCCCTTGGGAGAGTCCCTGTTTCCCCCTTTTCTTCCTTTTCACCCAATGAAACCCTGTCTTACTCACCATTCAATTTGTCTGCAAGCCTGAATTTTCATGGCAATGGGACAAAGAACTCCATCTTTAGCTGAACTAAGGAAAAGTCCTGTAACAATAAGATTATTTATGATAGCCAAAAAGTGGAAACAACTCAAATATCCATCAACATTTATACAATAGAATTGTCTAGAAAATGTAAACTAATCCGTAGTGGCAGAAGGGAGATCAGTATCAGTGGTTGCCTGAGATAGAGCAATGGCAAGGGAGGATGGAGGAGTGATTACAAAGGGGTATAAGGAAACTTCTGTGGGTGATGGTTATATTTATTGACTTGATTGTGCTCATGGTTTCATGGGTATATACGTATGTTAAAACTTATCAGATTGCACACTTAAAAATGTACTGTTTATTGTTTATCTCAAAGCCACTTTTAAAAATGACAGTAATACCACCTACATTCCAGGGTTGTTATGAGACTTAAATAAGATCATTTATGTTAAAGTGCCAAAAACTAACACAAAAATTTAACATAAAAATAACCGTTTAGTAAACAGAAGTTCTAACGTAATTCTAAATAATGGAGAGTCATTTTTTTATTGAGCAGAGGCATGAAAAAGCGAAGAATCTCATTTCAGCCGTTATAGTAGATCAATTTTAGTTACCTCCCTTCATATGTACCTTTACAATGAATTAATGAATACGTGTCCCAATGTACAAGTGCAAGTATATATGTATCTGTATTTGTGCATGTGTGTATATACATTAAGCCCTCACTAATGTTGTCAACAGGTTCTTGGAAATGGATGTTAAGCGAAACTATATACTAAATGTCATAGGACCTTAACTCTTGTCTATACCAGCCTGTGATAAAATTGGTTTCATTACACAGCCTGTCATTTTTGCTTTAAGGAGTAGTTTCCAAGAACTTATGGATGATGTTAACTAAGGACTCACTGTATGTATGTATATATGTGTGTGTTTATATGGATATACATTCACACACATATATATGTTTACACTTTCTTGAAAAGTCCTTTCTACACAATGCATTGGAAGTGGTCTACTTTATTTTCATTTCTGTTGTTATAAAAGACCTCAGGGTTGTTTGGAATCAGTGGAATCAGCAATTTTTCCTATTTTTAATAAAAGTGGGAGCTTATTTTATGCTAAGCATTCAACTATGCCCTTGATGTACATCATAACAGTTTTCCTGGGAAGGAGGTATCATCAGCTCTATTTTACAGGTGAGGAAGTGAAGGAACACTAAGATTAAATAATTATATCTTTAGAATCACACAGCTAGTATGTAGCAAAGCCAGGAAACATATTCAACATAATCTAACCCAAAACTCCATAGTATTTTAGCTCTGCGAGGCTTTCTTCCCAAATTGCTAGATCTAGTATGTGGGTACATTGCTAATACCACCTCAGCAGTCACATGTACCTACAAATTACCAAGATGAATTCACACCTAGCCTCACAATTAGTGTCACGTCAGTGTCAGTGAAGCCAAGGCTATGGTGAAGAGAGGGAGAAGAATCCAATTCAGCCAGCCATAAAAAATAATCATTAAATGTATGATTCAAGGTGAGTTTATAGATATTTTAAGTCCAAGCTAATATCCATGCGATAGGAATCAAATTGTTGAGACATTCAGAAATCTTAGCGCTATATACAAATTTCTGGATGGAGTCTTTTTAGTTTGAAGTCTCATTTTTGTCTGTGTTCTCTGCTTTTTTTTTTTTTTTTTTTTTTTTAAGAGGGATTCTTGCTCTGTTGCCAAGCTGGAGTGCAGTGGCACAATCTTAGCTCACTGCAACCTCTGCCTCCCAGGTTCAAGCGGTTCTCCTGCCTTAGCCTCCTGAGTAGCTGGGACTACAGGCGCGCGTGCTACCATGCCCAGCTAATTTTTGTATTTTTAGTAGAGATGGGGTTTCACCATGTTGGCCAGGATGCTCTCGATCTCTTGATCTTGTGATCCACCTGCCTCAGCCTCCCAAAGTGCTGGGATTACAGGCATGAGCCACCGCACCCGGCCGTTCTCTGCTCTTAAACTAAAATTTTAATTTTAGAAGATGCTAAAGAAGATGCGGCTAAGTGTATCAAACTAATGTATCAAGTACTATAAATTGAACAGTTTAATCCTGAACATGAAATTTTAATAAAAGTGCCTTCATAAATCTTTAAGCATGTAAGGAAAAGTTACTTATAATCATTTTAGCTTTAAAAGAGATTTTCATTCTTTTATATGAGGTCATAATAGATATAAGACCCCTAGGGAAATATAAAAATGAGAAATAAAAAGGTATTTTGTACAGTTATGGCTAATGTTACAATAGTCTCATGTCTGGGATGTTAGACCTCATGCTTTGATCCCAGACAAGCTAAGTTAGATTGTCAGCCCTGCCACTTCATAGTTTACTGGGTTGCACCAGGCAAGTGCTTAGCCTTTCTGGGATTCACTTTCTTATACTGTAAAATTTTGCCACTGGCAGCACCTACCTTTAGAGTTGTTCTGTGAATTAGATAAGGTCATGTATGTTAGCAACCAGGAATGATTCGAGGTACATGGAAGTGTACTCAACAAATAGGGGATGCTATTAAAATAGAATGTGGGCTACATAGGAGTTTAATGAGTTTAACTTTACTCCATTGCCTTTCCGGGCTGCAGGCAGTAGTGGGAGCCCTGCGCAGTTAGCTCAATGATGGGTGTACCCAGTGGCCTGAGGAAGGAACCTAGAACTGGGTTAAAGGATCCAATCCAACTTCTGGATAATCAGTGCTAATTGCACACTCAACTGAGGAGCCTCCAGAACATCACCTTGGCATAAAAAGCATAGCTCTGACTTCACTTTTAACAATTGTTTGGGGCCGGGTGCGGTGGCTCACGCCTGTAATCCCTGTAATCCCAGCACTTTGGGAGGCCAAGGGTGGGTGGATCACATGAGGTCAGTAGTTCGAGACCAGCCTGGCCAACATGGCAAAACCCCGTCTCTACTAAAAATACAAAAATTAGCCAGGCATGGTGGTGGGTGCCTATAATCCCAGCTACTCGGGAGGCTGATGCAGCAGAATCGCTTGAACCTAGGGCGAAGAGGTTACTGTGAGCCAAGATTGTGCCACTGCGCTCCAGCCTGGGTGAAAGAGTAAAACTCCGTTTCAAACGAATAAATAAATAAATAAAACAAAGTAAAATAAAAGTTAAAAAATTGAGTAACAGCTTTACAATAACAATGCAAATTGTTAACATTTTTGACAACTTTGTATGTGCTCTGCCCTATGTGAAACACTATACATGCATTATCACATTGCGTCCTTAATACTAATTATGAAATAGGTGCTATAATTATCCTCAGGTTATAGATGAGAAAACTGCTTTCTTGTCGGAAGGAAAGGTGCTGTTTGGTCTCTTCACTGGCGTCCCCATCTTTAGGAATTCCAGCCCAAACAAGCCTCCTTCCAATTAGCAGTAACCCTTGCGTGTGTGTGTGTGTGTATGTGTGTGTGTGTGTATGTGTGTCTGTGTGCACAGGCATGTGGATGCATCTGTGTATTTGATGGCATTATATATGGGCTCGAAATCAGTTAATTGTTCTATGAAGTCTTTCTCTGATTAGGTCCTCATCTATTTTGTGGGTATTGGTTTTGTATATAAAAGGATTGTCATCAGCAACCCAACGATGCTTTTTCTCCCAACACCCATAGCAACAGCCTTTCTCTGTGAACTAAAATGTTTGATACGAATCCTCAAACTGGAGTTTTGACAGGTAAGAAAAACAGATCAGTAAGTACATTCCACCCACTGTGCTGTAGAATAATCATTTTAAATAATATATATAAAACATCATTGCATTTTTTGCTGGTTTACCTTTAAATTTGTTAGCATGCCAGAAATGCAACTGGCTAGCTATCATCAGTCCCCATTCCCCAAAAGGCAAACACTTCATGGGCTGCCAGTGAGAGGCATCACCTGCATACCTGCATAAAGACATTCTTTCTCTAGCACACAAAGCTTATCCCTGAGACTGGAAACGTTGAGCAGTCTCTAATTGTCTAGAAGAGCCAGGCCTGGCAAGTCCAGAAGTAGGTTCTAGGCTCTCTCCAACCTCACCCCAACTTAAACGTTGGCTTCATGTTTTATGAGTCTGAAGGCTGTATGCCCAGCTTCTGTAAAGATGGAAATGTATAAGTCCACAGGAAAAACAGAGAGGATAAAAGAGAGTAAAATGAGATACTAGAAACCTGGTGTGGAGAATACATAATAGAATTGACCCCATAAATGTATCCTAAAGCAGGGACTCAACATTCCAGTTCATCATCAAGAGAGATGAGCAAAGCTATCTCGAGGCCTAGGTTGCCATAAAGGAGTGTGGAATGAGTACAGTTAGGAATAGACGGGGCTAGCCTGAGGTGGGTGCACATGAATAAATCGAGGGAGACAAATATTGTAGAAGTAATTATAAGGGAGATTATGTTTAAGAAGGAGAATGTAGAATGCTATGTGACCATAAAATAGGGTAATAAAATGGGATAATAGCATATGATGAAGGCAAAAGCAAGTATACAAATATTTTTTGAAAGCTTAATGTCCATTTAATAAATGGTGCGGGGAGAACTGGTTAGCTATATGCAGAAAAACGGAACTGGACCCCTTCCTTACACCTTATACAAAAATTAACTCAAGATGGATTACAGACTTAAATGTAAAATCCAAAACTACAAAAACCCTAGAAGAAAATCTAGGCAATACCATTCAGGACATAGGCATGGGCAAGAATTTCATGACAAAATCACCAAAAGCAATGGCAACAAAAGCAAATAATTGATGAATGGAATCTAGTTAAACTAAAGAGCTTCTGCACAGCAAGAGAAATTATCATCAGAGTGAACTGACAACCTACAGAATGGGAGAAAATTTTTGCCATCTATCCATCTCACGAAGGTCTAATATCTAGAGTCTACAAGGAACTTAAGTGAATTTTGAAGAAAAAAAATCATTAAAAACTGGGCAAAGGACGTGAACAGACACTTCTCAAAAGAGGGCATTCATATGGCCAAGAAACGTGAGAAAAAGCTCAACATCACTGATCATTAGAGAATTGCAAATCAAACCCACAATGAGATACCATCTCACACCAGTTAAAATGGCAATTATTGTAAGTCAAGAAACAAGAGATGCTGGCGAGGTTGTGGAGGAAAAGGAATGCTTTTACACTGTTGATGGGAGTGTAAGTTAGTTCAACCATCGTGGAAGGCAGTATGGCCATTCCTCAAAGATCTAGCAGCAGAAATACCTTTTGATCCAGCAATCCCACTACTGGGTATATACCAAAAGGAATATAAATCATTCTATTATAAAGATCCATGCACACGTATGTTCATTGCAGCACTATTCACAATAGCAAAGACATGGAATCAACCCAAATGCTCATCAATGATAGACTGGATGAAGAAAATGTGGTGCATATACACCATGGAATACTATGCAGACATAAACAGAAAGCAGATCATGTCCTTTGCAGGGACATGAATGTAGCTGGAAGCCGTTATCGTCAGCAAACTAATGCAGGAACAGAAAATCAAACACCGAATGTTCTCACTTATAAGTAGCAGCTAAATGGTGAGAACACATGGACACATCGGGGGAACAACACATACTGGGGCCTGTCGGGGTGGAGGAAAGGAGAGCTTCAGGAAGAACAACTAACGGATGCTGGGCTTAATACGTAGGTGATGGGTTGATCTGTGCAGCAAACCACCATAGCACACATTCACCTGTGTAATAAACCTGCACATCCTGCACATATACCCCAGAGTTTAAAATAAAAGTTGAAGAAAAAAAAAGATTAATGTTTATAGTATAAAATATATGTCATGCCTGCTGATGATCATGCTAACTATATGGATGTAGCAAACTTTTGGAAGGCAATCCTGTTCTCTTTTGCCCTGCTATGGGAGAAGAAGGCCTTGTTAATGAGCTCTGAACAACTTCTCTTCTATGCCACGGATTCCCAGAGGGCTTCTGATACATATTAGGGAGTCTCTCTGACATAAGAGGCCCTAGAGCTTGTCCAGAAACTACTGTCTGAGTGCCACAGAGGATCCACTTATAATTAAAATACCATGATTCAAATGCAAAATTAGCTTGGGCTTTTCTGGAAGAAATGTGCCAAGAGGGATCCTGCAGGAAGAGGCCTCTGGAATATTACATTATTGTTTAAATATTTGTGCCCATCATAGAGAGGGTTGTACATCCCTGTCCTGCCCTGCCAGGCTTAGCTACAAAACTTAGTTTGGACAGTAAATAATAAGCAGAAGTGATCCATACCACAACTGAACAGAAGCCTTGAAAGCAGTATACTGTTTACCACTGCCTTTCTTTTCCTCCTGCCACAAGAATAGTCATGTTCTTGTGAGGCACAGCTCCATCAGTACAGGTAAGAAAGATGTGTGGGCCAGGCGCAGTGGCTCACGCCTGTAATCCCAGCACTTTGGGAGGCCAAGGTGGGCAGATCACAAGGTCGAGAGATCGAGACCATCCTGGCCAACATGGTGAAACCCCGTCTCTACTAAACATATAAAAATTAACTGGGCGTGGTAGCACGTACCTATAGTCCCAGCTACCCAGGAGGCTGAGGCAGGAGAATCGCTTGAACCCAGGAGGTGGAGATTGCAGTGATCCGAGATTGCGCCACTGCACTCCAGCCTGGCAACAGAGCAAGACTCCCTCAAAAAAAAAAAAAAAAAAAGAAAGAAAGAAAGAAAGATGTGTGCAGATACCCCACAGTAGACGTGAGGCATGAGCAAGAAATCAACCTTGGCTATTATAAGTCATTTAGATTTTAGATTTTTTTTTTGTTTGTTTCCACAGCATAAGCTGCCTGATAAAAGGTTCTTTTATCAGATGACTATGGATACCCCAGTTTAAAGTTTTCTATGATGAGCTAAAAAGGACAGCTAATTATTGAGCACTTCATTAGTCATGAATTTCCACTGAAGCAAGACCAAAAATTTGGCTCTGAGGCCAAAGATACTTACTGCCATCTGCATATAACAAAGTTTCATTAAAAATAACAAGAAAATACAACTATACTGGTTGCCTTTATTAGGTTATTAGGCTGCATGTGTCAAAACTCCTATCTAGCAACTAAGGAGGGTGGTCTTATTGGGGAAGAAGAGATAATACACCCAGAAAGAAGCTGAATCCTCACTTGACCTCTAAGGATGGCTTTCTCTCTTCCCCACCACTTAATAACCAGACCCGATGTCTTTACAAAGATAGAAATTTCAGAATAGTTTTTACTTAGGATGAATATGTGGGGTTTCCACATTTTAATGAAGCCGATGATATTAACCAAGGCATACCTCTAAGGAAAGCCTTCATGATGTTAAATCCATAATGCTGCATGTTTAAAGACAATTTCGAGGCACTATCCACAGATAGATTCTCAGAGACATAAGCCTGCATTTTACATCGACTCTCCCTCCTGCCTCTTGGCTGCTTATTGTCTCCTAGAGTTTTGCCACGATGGACAGCTACAACAGAGTCAATTCATTCAGAAACTATTGAAATCCCTTCATAGTCTAGACATTATAGGATGTGTAGGAACAGGATGACTAAGGGTTTCATCCACCCTCGAGGAGTTGTTCTGTTGAGAGCGAGGGCTACTAAGCCATTTGCAATTACAGAACCACCATGTAGTTCTGTAATTCCAGCCAGGATGAAAGTTACCTGGCTGAGTAGAAGCAAAGAGCCATGTGTGTACTGAAGAAGAAAGAGCCATACCCCAATTGCTGGTCAGCTCAGGGTTGGGCATAGCGCTCAGTATGTGATAGGATCCAATGGCCATCAGAAAGCACTGAGCCATCCTAAGGGATTGGACAAATAATTGTCCAGTCCCTTTCCATGAATTGTGTTATACTGTAACAGAGGTCTGCAGTGGGTGCTTCAGGGCAGCCTCTTCTTGTTGTGGTTGGGCAGACTAAAGCCTTGACACATCTACAGTCACCACATCCTTTGGCATTTTCTGAGAGTCATGGAGAAGAGGCTGAAGTTCAAGCATCAAGCCCAAGCAGAAAAAGAAAGGACCACTGTGATGGTATTATCAGAGAGTCTGAAACCTTGGGGAAGCAGTCACTGGAGAAAGGACAGCAAAGCTTCAAGTACTTTCTGTCAGGCCTCTGAGCGCAAGCTAAGCCATCATATCCCCTGTGACCTGTAGGTATACATCCAGATGGCCTGAAGTAACTGAAGAATCACAAAAGAAGTGAAAATGACCTGTTCCTGCCTTAACTGATGACATTACCTTGTGAAATTCCTTCTCCTGGCTCATCCTGGCTCAAAAGCTCCCCCACCGAGCACCTTGTGTCCCCTGCTCCTGCCCGCTAGAGAACAACCCCCTTTGACTGTAATTTTCCACTACCCACCCAAATCTTATAAAACGGCCCCACCCCTATCTCCCTTCGCTGACTCTTCAGACTCAGCCCGCCTGCACCCAGGTGAAAAACAGCCTTGTTGCTCACACAAAGCCTGTTTGGTGGTCTCTTCACATGGACGCGAGTGACACTTTCCTTAGTTAACCAGTACCCAGCTGTGGAGGCTTTTTATAATACTTCTGTGGGTGCAGGCAATGTTGTAAGATGGGAGGGCTTATAGCACAGTCTAGAAGCAGAACTGGCATGTCCTCATCTACCACAGACCAAAATCCCAGATACAAAGTCTGCAAATGGACCAAGATTGGGGCCAGAAAAATAGAGCCAGGTGTTTGTTCTTGACACCTCTCAAAGGTCAGTAAATTCCAATGAAATTTTGTATTCCGTCTGGTAGGCTCAGGAAAGGCTTCAGAGCTGCAGAATAGGAAGGAGTTAGTAGATGGAGGAGCCCCCTTGTAAGCAGCACTTGTGCGGGCCTGGAAATAGACGAGGGGAACTTTGCTTTCTGGGAGCATTTGGTTCACAGGAATAATAAGAATGCACAAATGAGCTTGCATACCAAATGGTTAAGATTCGTAACATGAAAATGCTCTGTCTGCTGCCCTGCAGTGACCTCTGCTCCCCACGGAGGCCCTGAGGTCCTTGAGAGAATTCATCTGATGAAGAAGCAAATGCTGTTGCCCTGTCTTTGGGTTTAGAAGAGGACAACATGGGCTGAGTCCTGTTATTGGTAATGGATCTGCCAAGCCCCATCCCAGCCCTAACTGGAACCCTGGCAATCCACATGGTGAGCGTTAAAGCCTGGTTTAAGAAGATGAGTGTCTGTTCTTGGACTTAGCTGAATGCTCTTAAGTGTACAGGCCGTGGTCCTGGCAGCAGTGGTATTGAGAGTCCTAAAGAAATGCACTTGTATGCACAGGCAGGGTTGGCAATATGGCCATCAACATTTATTTTAATTTTACTTTCACAGTTTAGAAGATTTTATTTATTCTGAAACTGGTGAGACTGATTTTAAATTAAAGTGTTACATGCAATTAATTAATTACCACCAGGAAGTTCTTCCTTAATCCCCAGAATCAGCAGGACTCCTTCACAGGAATGCTTCTTAAGCACAGAATGAAATGGACTCTCTGAATTCCAAGCCACCGGGATAGCTTTGGAATTTAGTCCAGCTAAAAAGAAACCTCCCAATTATTATGGCTTCAAACAATACTGTTTTATTTAGGATTCTCACTCTAATCCTGTGAAAGGAGCTATATAAATCACCAAGTGAACTATACTCAGCCTTTTTCCTCCCCCACTGTCACACCCACATCATCACCAGATCGAAGGATCAAAGCCAACTCCAAGTATAACTGGTATTTGCTTCTCTAGAAAATTAGTTGTCAAAAAATTTCACTGAGGGGCCTAGATATTCACAAGATATTAACAGAGATTCCCCTGAAAAAAAAAAAGCTAACGCTGTTTTGACAGAATTCAGAAGATTATGTAACTGTTGGATGATACGCAGTGCTGTAACCCGATATAGCTAATGTAATTTACACTTAATTAGCATAAAGGTTTATTTAAATATTGGAAATCTGAGTATGTCAGTATGACTTTGAATTGATAATTTTTGGTATATCAAAAATAAGATTGAAAACTGACACTGCAGTAAGGGACTAGGTATCAGAATGAATTAAGACAAGATTCCCTACATTCTTGAAGGCTTTCTTTTTTTTTCTTTAACCCAGCGATGCTGCAATTAACAAGCCCTGGGAGAACAGAGCTCCATTATGACAAGTTCAGCTGTGGGAAAGCAACCAACAAAACACCACTTCTGAGAAAGGGGAAGCGATGTCAGGGAGTGTCATCTGCTGACGTTTGTTCCCACTCTTACTCCCCTCCCACTCACAGAACTAGGAGCTTTCCTGTCCTTTGACCTCTGAACTCCAAAAGAATGGCAAGGGCCAGTGGAGCAGGAGTTTCTGAGAGTCCAGTGTCTATGGCATGTATTTGACAGCTCTGATGAAAAGTATGAGCTGTGAATTAGACTTCCCCTAGCAGAGATGTTTGTGGATAAGAAACCTGCTTAAAACGGTGAGGCAGTCAGAGTGTCAGAGGATTGGGAGACTGAGACTGACATGTGGGCAACAGCAGCAGAAACTGGGGACCTGCAGCTGGGAAAAGAGACGAGTTGGAGGCTACAAAATAGATACCTTCACACAAGAAAAGGAATATTGTCTGTGAAGGGACAATTTATCAAGGTAACAGCACTGGAACTTTGTGCAGAATCTAGCCATCCATCCATCCGTGCATCCATTCATCCCTCCGTCATCTATGCAGCAGTTTTATAGCTAATTATGCAAAAACAAGCTTTGTGATATGTGATTTCTAGCAACAGCTGGCAGGTGGGTAAAAGTTTTAGGCATGTAAAGGACCCCCCCAAATCACACTGCTTTCCTTATTATTCAAAATGTCTTCATAGCTTATGTCCAGTGCCTTATTTTCCTATGTAACTAGTAAAACAGAAATAATAATGAACAGACAAAATCTGTTAACTATTAATATCACAGACTTGAAGACTAGGGATCTTTTCTAGAAGGTATGCCTGCCTTGTTCATTATTAGAAAGCACACATTCAAGTTTCCACTTAGCCCCATTCCATATTCTGCCTCTACCCTAACTCCTGAAATAAACCTACTGTTGTTCTGTTGCAAATAGATCATATCTGGGTCAATTGCAGATTTTGCAGCTAAAACCTTAATGAGTGAATACAATTGTACTAGAAGAAGTAATTCCCAGAAGCCCAGATTCATGCTTGCCCATACTGCAGAATAATAACTATACCAATTATTTGTTATATACCAGAAGATCTATGTGGTGCATCTCAGATAAATCTCATGACAATCCTCAAACTGAGTGTTATCTCGGTTTTTTTGGTTTGTTTGTTTGTTTGTTTGTTTTCTTTTGAGATGGAGTTTCACGCTTGTTGCCCAAGCTGGAGTGCAATGGTGCGATCTCGGCTCACTGCAACCTCTGCCTCCCGGGTTCAAGTGATTCTCCTGCCTCAGCCTCCTGAGTAGCTGGTATTACAGATGCGCACCACCACGCCCGCCTAATTTTGTGTGTTTTTAGTAGAAACGGGGTTTCACCATGTTAGCCAGGCTGGTCTCGAACTCCTGACCTCAGGTGATTCGCCCGCCTCGGCCTCCCAAAGTGCTGGGATTACAGGCGTGAGCCACTGTGTCTGGCTGAGTGTTATCTCAGTTTTAAAGAAAGAAAACAGAGGCTTAGACAGTTAACTAACTTGTCCAGTCACATGGTTAGTAACGTACAAAGCTGACCCCAAACCAGGCCTTCTCCATCACACCACACTTTCTGGATCGCTCCTACCCCTCCTAGATTAATTACTATAGCGTTTATTCAAGTCATTTCAATAGAGCTATTATCAGAGGTATGGGAAAAGAGTTCAATGCCAAATACATTGAAGAAGCTGGTTTAAGAAAAGTTAAACAGGTTTCTTTATGGAAGCATTCCTCAATGGCCTCAATAGACAAAAAGGCGTAGGCCATATTTTTGTTGTTACTGTTACTGATGAACAACTCCAAAGACAGAGCAGTAAAAGTACTATGGAAAAAAATGCAAACTGCTTTAAAATCTACCTTGCAAACAAGCACCATCCCAGCGCGCAGGGACAAGCCCTTCTGGAGGCATGGAGCTCAAAGGTGCTGTGCTTTGGCATTTTGGCTCTAGTCCAGCGGAGATGCAGGCTGCCCACATCCTGTTGGGGGGCTAGGGCCAGGCAGAGTTTACATCCAGGAGACCCTCCTAGCAAATGCACTAAAAGCAGCGCTGCCTCCAGGACAATTCATGATCTCCTAGACAGTAGGGCAGCTGAGCGTGATGAGGAAGGGCACTGTCTCTCTGATTCCCAGGGCCTGTCATTTCCCGAGGGCTGGTGGAGCCCGGGGATTGGAGGGCAAGAAGCCCAGCCGTAGTCTAAAGGAATGATACTGAATGGGCCCTGTGTGCTGAGCAGAGAGGAGGAATAGATTTCCTCGCTTGTCCCTGGATACTTGCCAAACCTGAAGTAAGTACTGTATATGGTGAATCATTGTCAGCACCAGCATTGCCAGATGCTGGGCAATGCATATAAAAGAGCCTGCATTTGGAGGCATTGATTTCCTCAACAGAGCTCGGGTCTCTCCTCTCTGCTCCTGCCTCCAGGGTTGCCTCCTCCAACCCTCTACTCTCCACGCAGATGCTCGAGAAATCTCCCTAAAGCAGATATATGAGTATATCCTTCCTCTGCATAAAAGTCTTCAATAGTTCCAGAAATAGATGCTTCGAAATCTGATTACTTGCCCAAGGCCTCATAGCTTCTACTTCCTAGAAGAGAGCCTTCGTACTGATCTGGCTTACGCACAAGCTGGTCCCCTTAGCTACCACTACTTTAACCTATGGCTCCCATATGGATGGTTTTGTGATGGTCCTCATCTGGGGACCTCAGCCACAGATGAACACTCCTGCTGGAATTAACCCAGCTCCAGATATCTCTCAGGATTCACCCCATCTTACAGTCATCTCATTGTGTCTTACTTCCCCATTAGACCGCTTGTGCCAGGGAATACATATTATTGAACTTTATATCCCAACCCACAGCACAAGACCTGGCCTGTCACAAATGTGTGTTGAATGGATAATATAAAATTTCCCAGGGCCCCCGTCCTGAGCTCCATGTCAAAATCTGTGCATTTGAATTCAAAGATACCTCACTTTGGCTAATCCAAAATATGATACTGATTTCAGGCGTTTGTGATTCTTAATACCAAAGCCAATAAAACAAAACTGATATTAAAACCAGAATAAAAGAGGCAGGATGGGGATTAAGATGAGTCAAAGTACAGAGAGGTGCAATATAGAATCTGATTCTGAGATAAGTAAAATACATTTTTTTTTTTAGATAATAGCCTGTATTCATTCCACCATAGAATGGTCCAGCTGAAATCTGTTTTTCAAAAGGTAGTGTTTTCTTTCCTCCTATTGTTATCCTTAAAAATTGAATTTTCAGTTATTCATCATTGAACCTGAAAGCAAGAACAGTTTGAACACCCATTTACCTTGTTCTCTAAATGTTTTAATCAGCTCAGCTTTAATGTTATGAAACTACTCAACAACGCTAAGTATTTATCATAATAATGTATCAAAATACAAATTCAAGTAGACATGTGTTTTTATTTTAAAGTGCACCGTCTGGTCTTATGCTGACTCTGACCCAGACTGCCTTAGGGAGGTGCAGACCGATGATCTTTAGTTTAAACAAGAAAGGCCATTTTTTTTTTTTTTGGTCCAAGGGCAATAGTGAAACTACAGATTATCAATTAATATGCTTGCTGTCGAGTTAAATGTTTTGGTTCCAGAGATCAAATATTCCAGTATGAATCCCATTTTATACACTGGCTGAATTATGTGTCATTATATACAGATGTTAGCCAATCCCAGCACAGAAGGAACTCGAACCAAAGTCCTATCAGTTAGTCTGAGTCACGAAAGTGGATGGAGTTTCCCTTGATTCAGTATTGCCTTTTACTGGGCAGCAGGTGCAGCTTTTACCAATAGAGAAGGGACATTGTTGGGGTCATGCAGGGGGCAGGTGGGGTGTCATTACCTTCTCTAATATCATGTGTCGGTCTACAGTTCTTTTATATTGGTGTTACAGCCTTGCCTATCTTCTTCACTGCAACATTCCTGGAATCCAGCCAAGTGCTAGGTATGTACTATGTTCTCAAGAAAAATGTGATGAATGAATAAATGTCATTGGATTAAAGGAAACTTAGGGAATAATTGACAGAGAGTTAATGCATGTGGAAATTAAGAGCTCAAACACTCGAGTCACACTGCCCAGTTTTCAACCCCAGCTCTGACCTTGACTACGGGTGTGTTCTTGGGCAAATCCTTTTACTTCTCTATGCCACCATTTCCTCATCTGGAAGATGATGATGCTACTCATACCAATCTCAAATAGTTATTGTGATGATTGATTTTAAAGCCTCAGAAGCTCTTCGAACAGTGCCCACCTCATATTAAGTGCTCAATGAGAGAATCTGCTGTTAGCATCAATTAGTGATAGACAGCAATGGATGCAGGGTAGTGTGGCTATCCACTGTGCACCAAAGTTTGTGCAAATATGTAGAATGTCTTCCATTGCTCCAGGATCTATGGCTTATGTAGCTCTGTATCTTCAGTGGCTGATCAAGAGATGGTTTGTAATAAAGGAGTCTGGATGGATGGATGCTTGTTCAGCTGTCTAAGCTGATTGGCATCTTTACAAATACACACCCTGCCACGGCCACTCTTCCTAGTTCAATGATCCCTCAATACTCTGGCTTCAACCCTCTGTTTGGACCCTTCTTGCTCTTCACCAGTTCCCTTGGCATGGTCTTGTGTTTGGAGTCACCCTTTGCCTACCCCCTTCAGTCTGATGGCCGAGTGGGACAATCTGCCAATCTCCATCATCATTTGTCCGCAGGGTAATGTTTCTTTGATAGCATCTCCATGGTTTCTTACGCTGCAGCCTCGGGAAAAATGATAACCTATCCAAGACTCCTGAGGCAACAGGCCCAATCTTTGCTATAGTGTCCCAGGTCTCCATTTTCCTTGGAAGGAGAAATTCAAATATCAGAGGCATTGTTCATAATATTTAAAGTCAAGGGCTTTGAGATTAGATCATTACATGAATAGGTCATATCCCCACTGAGCTACCTACTTGCTCTGCGATCTTAGACATTTTGAACTCTATGGTTCTTGGTGTCCTAATGTGTAAAATGTGAATAATTATAGAAAGTACCTCATAACTGCATGGGATAGTGCCTAGCATGATGTTACATACAAAAATCAAGAAATGCTAGCTATTTTGCATTCAATCAGCTCATAACACTGAACGTCTACTATATGTCAAGCCTCATTTTAGTTATTTAGTGACTTAGAGATGAATGAAACACTTTGGCTGCCCTCAAGAAGTTTACATGATAAACAAAGGCGGGTATAAATGATAAACAAGTAAGCACACTGGTGTGTGACTTTGTGTATGATATGGTTTGGATGTTCGTCCTCACCAAATCTCATGTTGAAATGTAATTCCCTATGTTGGAGGTGGGGCCTGGTGGAAGCTGATTGGATCATGGGGGTAGATCCTTAATTAATGGTTTGGCACCATCCCCTGGGTGATACCTGAGTTCTCACTCAGTTGATTTATTTGAGATTTGGTTGTTTAAACGTGTGTGGCACCTCTCCTCTCTCTCTCTTGCTCGTGCTCTCAGCATATGATGTACCTGCTGTCATGATTGTAAGCTTCCTGAGGCCCTTACCAGAAGCAAATGCTGGCACTGCACTTCCTGTACAACCTGCAGAAACATGAGCCAATTAAACTTTTCTTTCTAAATTGCATAGCCTCAGGTATTCCTTTACAGTGATGCAAACAGACTAATACAGTGTAAAACACAATATAGGGTGATTTACGTGAAAGGGAAACCTGAACCATGTATTCATGTGAGCAGCTGTCCAAGGATTTAAGCCAGTTATTTAAATGTAGTATGTACAGATGAATAGTTATAAATTGAAGATTAATCGTTTAAGTAAATAACTGCAACATTTCACTTACTAAAAACAAACAAACAAGAATGTATAAAAAGGGTTTTAAAAGTTGGTGAGTGCCTCTTTATTCTTGATAAGACTCACCTATGGACATCTGGGTCCATCGGTCAGAGCACACCTGTGGGACGGAGAGGGTCTAAGGTAATCATGCTACACTACTGTTGGCTGTCATACATTCCTTTCGAGTCATCTAACCTGGACCTCAGAGGGGTGCAGCATGGAAAGAGCAGAAAAGAAAGGCTTTTTCTAGGCCTAAAAGATGAGTAGCAGTGGCTGGGCACGGTGGCTCACGCCTGTAATCCCAGCACTTTGGGAGGCCGAGGCAGGTGGATCACGAGGTCAGGAGATTGAGACCATGCTGTCTAACATGGTGAAAACCCGTCTCTACCAAAACACAAAAAATTAGCCGGGCATGGTGGCGGGCACCTGTAGTCCCAGCTACTCGAGAGGCTGAGGCAGGGGAATGGCGTGAACCCGGGAGGCGGAGCTTGCAGTGAGCCGAGATCGGGCCACTACACTCCAGCATGGGCGACGGAGTGAGACTCCATCTCAAAGAAAAAACAAAACAAAACAAAACAAAAAAGATGAGTAGCAGTGAGCCAGTGAAGAGTGACAGGAAGGATGGCCCAGCTAGAGGAGAATACTCTATACCACATTAGCTTCAGTGGACACATTTTTTTTTAAATTGAGACAGTGTCTCGCACTTGTTGCCCAGGCTGGAGTGCAATGGTGCAATCTCAGCTCACTGCAACCTCTGCCTCTCAGGTTCAAGTGATTCTCCTGCCTCAGCCTCCTGAGTAGCTGCTATTACAGGCATGTGTCACCATGCCTGGCTAATTTTTGTATTTTTAGTAGAGATGGGGTTTCACCATGTTGGCCAGGCTGGTCTCCAACTCCTGACCTCAGGTGATCCACCCACATCGGCCTCCCAAAGTGCTGGGATTACAGGCGTGAGCCACACCTGGCCAATGGACACGATTTCTGATCAGGGAGCAGGGATAAAACTTATAGCCTAGTCAATGGACAAGCCCTTAAAACTAGTGCTAGGAATCACTAAAATAATAAGGTCAGTATCTTTTTGTCCATAGCCTAAACTTCCACTCATTTGGATAAGACTAAACACAATGTAAAATCATAATCAGATGAACACGTAAATATGGTTTACACTAACCAAGCAATCCGGAATGAACAAATTTAACTAGTCTCAGAATTATATGGGCTCGATTGGCCTAATTTCACTTGTGACATTCCACATTATTTGTGTAATACTGCTACTACACTGAGATCTATCCTTTGAATCACAGCACCCCAGCGAGCCATATCTTCAGTGGGATATAATGAAGGTATAATCGCAGAGCATGTGAGTAAAGTCCCCAGCAGCCTACACATGCCAATTATTCAACATTACATTTGGATGCGATTTTATTTTCCCATTGGTTGTCTAGTCAGGTAATAGATGGTAAACCTTTTTAATCCTCTTACTGATTATTAATAAATTAGCCAAGGATGTAATAATTTCTAATGGTTTTTCAATATTATATGTTTCCAGCTTACATTTAAGATTGAGTTAACATTAAAAAAAGAAAAAACAAGAAAAGCAAAATCTTACTTTAGAAAAATTTTAGGTACTTCCTTTAGCCTGAAAAGAAAATGCTAACACCAATTATAATACATTTCTTGTATAATGTTTATTCAACTAATTTTACCTCATCCTTCTCCTAGTATCTGAGTAACTGCATTGGAACCCATTGGGAATGTGCAATACTGGCCACATTACTGTAGCTGACTGAGTCACATCCTTGGATTCCCAGAATTTTCTAATCTTTTGCTTTTAGGAGAAAGTAAATAAATATGAAGTGTTTATTCTTTAAAAGCAGCTTCATATGGATATATTGAGAAACAAAAATGTAACTACTAATCTGTATTTTCTATATCTATAGGGTAAGCAATGAAAATTACGTAAATAAGAGTACCCTGAGTGCCTGCAAAGCATGACATTCACGAAGTCATTTCCTTAGTTAAGAAGAAAGTAGTACATACAGTCCGTGATCCAAGTGATGCAGTCAGAGAGGGCACCGAAATTGATCCTAGATGGGAGCTTAGCAAAAGATAAGCTAGGTCGGTAAGTCCAACAGGCTTTAAATGTGGTATGAGGTACCTCTTGCCCAGAATTTCCTTGAGTCAAGCTACAGGCAGATACTTAAATTCATGCTCGAAAACAGTGCTTCTATTCACAATGGCAAAGATATGGACTCAACCTAAATGCCCATCAATGGTAGACTGAATGATGAAAATGAGGTACATATATGTACACCATGGAATACTATGCAGCTATAAAAAATAATGAGATCATGTCCTTTGCAGCAACACAGATGGAACTGGAGGCCATTATCCAAAGCAAATTAACACAGGAACAGGAAACAAAATACTGAGTGATCTCACTTATAAGTGGGGGCTAAACATTGAGTACACATGGACACAAGGAAGGGAACAACAAACAACAGGACCTACTTGAGGACAGAGGGTGGGAGGAGGGTGAGGATCAAAAAACTATCTATAGGGTACTATGCTTATTGCTTAGGTGATAAAACAATATGCACACCAAACCCCTGCAACATGCAATGTACCTATAAAATAAACATGCATGTGTAACCCTAAACCTAATATAAAATTTTGAAAAAAACAGGAAAAAATAAAATAAAACAGTGCTTGATATCATCAGGTACAAGAACCCAAACTGTATTGCTTATTTAGACAAGAGGAAGAAAAAATGAAGCTACACATGGATATATTGAGAAATAAAAATGTAATTGTTATTCTGTGTCCTCTACAGAAGTAGGCAATGAAAATTATAGTAACTCTTTATCAGATGTTAATATGATCTGATATTATCATATTATAATATCGGATAAAGAGTTAATATCTGATAAAGAGTTAATATCTAAAATACCTAAGGAACTCAGGCAATTCAACAGCAAGAGAACAAACTGACTTAAAAATGACCTAAGAGCTTAAATGGACATTTCTCAAAATAAGACATACAAATGGCCAGCAAATACATGAAAAAATGCTCAGCACCACTAAACATTGGGACAAGCCAATTAAAAATACAATGAGATATTACCTCATATTAGTCAGAATGGCTTTTATAGAAAAAGACAAAATATTATTGTTGGTGAGGATGCAGAGAAAAGGGAACCCCTGTACACTGTTGGTAGGAATGTAAATTAGTACAGCCATTGTGGAAAATGGTATGGAGGTTCATCAAAAAACAAAAAGTAAAACTACCATCTGAGCCATCAATCCCTCTCCTGGTTATATAGCCAAAGGATTTGGAATCAATATTTAAAAGAAATATCTGCACTACCATGTTTATTGCAGTACTATTCACTATATCCAAGGTATGGAATCAACCTAGGTGTCCACCAACAGATGAATGGACAAAGAAAATGTGGTATATATACACAATGGAATACAATTCACCTTTTTAAAATCAAAAGAAATTTTGTCATTTCTGACAACATTGATGAACCTGGAGGACATTATGCTAAGTAAAATAATCCAGGCACAGAAAAACAAATATCACAGGATTTCACTTACACATGGAATCCAAAACAATTGAACTTATAGAAACAAAGAATACACTGGTAGTTACCAGATGCTGGGGGTGTGGGTAATGGTGTTGGTCAAAGAGTATAACATTTCAGTTAGATAGGAAGAATACATTTTTTGAGATTTATGGCACAGAATGATGACTGTAGGTAACAATAATGTATTCTTGAAAATTGCTAAGGGAGTAAACTTCAAATGTTCTCTCCACAAAAAGATAAATATTTGAGGTGATAAATATGTTAATATACTTGATTTAATCATTCCACATTGTATACATATATCATGATGTCACATTTTACACATTTTATCCCATAAATATATACAGTTATAATTTGTCAATTTATAGCAAAATACAATATTAGATTGCTTATCCCTAATACAAGGTAGAAAGCAGTGGGTAATGACTGGAATCAAGATGAGAAGGTCTACAAAAAAATGAAAAGGAAGAGTAATGAGATAAGATATGGATAAGTGGCTTGGACTCCTGTTTTGGACTGTTGTTTATCCAGAAATGAACTTTGGATAGTGGTAGCTTTTTTTTTTTTTTGAGACAGAGTCTCGCTCTGTCGCCCAGGCTGGAGTGCAGTGGCTCAATCTCAGCTCACTGCAAGCTCCACCTCCCGGGTTAATGCCATTCTCCTGCCTCAGCCTCCCAAGTAGCTGGGAATACAGGCGCCCACCACGACGCCCAGCTAATTTTTTGTATTTTTAGTAGAGACGGGGTTTCACCCTGTTAGCCAGGATGGTCTCGATCTCCTGACCTCTTGATCCACCCGCCTTGGCCTCCCAAAGTGCTGGGATTACAGGCGTGAGCCACCGCGCCCGGCCAGTGGTAGCTTTTAAATCCACTCATGGTAGGATTTTGTGTGGAATGAGCCAGTCGATTTAAAGGGGGCTAGGCACTGTGGAAAGATGCTAGGCTTATATTCTAGGTTATTTTGAAGGCTAAACCTTAAGCCGAAGCCAAAATCATGACTAAGAAAAAATAAAGACTCAAGGCATTAAGAGACAGAAACATCAACAGTGGAAAGAATGGTCAAACCGATGTTACCAAATTGTGCTTTTCTCATTGTGATTTGCTTTAAACAAGTCACATGTATGTGTGTCTTAAGGACACAAACCAAAACCTGATTGGCACAATAATGCCATCATCAATATGCAGCTCCACAAGGTAGAAAAAGGGGGCTGAGAGGTTTTCCCATCCAAGTGAAGCAGAGAGGATTTTTATCCCCAATCTTTAGTTAACTATATTATTAACTCCATTGATTCTCAAACATTCAAACTAGTTTAGATTCAGTTTTAGTTTTGCTATTTTATTTTGCCTCCTTAATTGAAAATTTCTATCTATACACTTTACCAAGCATAAATATTGATGCTTCCTTCAATAAAATTAGGTCCCTTAATCTGTTCTCTGTGTGTGTGTGCACGTGAGTGCATATGGACATGCCTGAATTTAGCTATCATAACAGTTCGATTCTAAAAATATTCACCCCTGCATAAAAATAATTAATCTGCAAGCATACCTCAGGTCTGTGGAGCTGAATATTAAACATGCTAACCAAGAGATTCAGTAAAATTGTAATACCGTATGTAGAAATCCTCTTTAATACTCACCAGCGGTAGTTCAACTAAATGCTTGCCATTTTGCCCTTAGTTAAAAATATTTCCTTTCAAGCAAACATAGTAAGACAGGAAGCAAAGTATAGTGAGAAAAACACATGCTCTGGAGGTTTCACATTTGCATTTAGATCTCAGCTCTGCTACTTACTAACTCAGTAAAGTTAAGTGACCTCTCTCTACATTAGCTTTTCCACAAGAAAAATGGGGATCATGGTAATACCTACCTCCTAGGGTTGATGTGTGTATCTGATGTATATGAAGGATCCCAGTAGAGTGCGAGGTAGATGCAAGGCCTCAGCTAATGTTAGTTCTTCTTAATTCCTTTCCTAAGACTGTGGACATATGTTTCAGAAGTGATATGCAAGGCTGTAAGTCTGCATGACTTCATGAATATATCTGAGTGTTACAACTAATAGAGAGAAATGGGGACGTGGTGCCCCTTTGATATGGTTAGGCTTTGTGTCTCCACCCAGATCTCATCTTGAATTGCAATCCCCATAATCCCCACGTATCAAGCGAGAGACCAGGTGGAAGGTGATGCATCATGGGGGCAGTTTCCCCCATGCTGTTCTCATGATAGTGAGTGAGTTCTCATGAGATCTGATGGTTTTATAATGGGCTCTTCCTCCTTTGCTCAGCACTTCTCCTTCCTGCCTTCTCCTTCACCTTCTGCCATGATTGTAAGTTTCCTGACGCCTCCACAGTCACGCTGAACTGTGAGTCAGTTAAACCACTTTCCTTTATAAATAACCAGGCAGTTCTTTATAACAGTATGAAAATGGATCGATACACCCTCTATTTATCAACTGAGTTATGGATTGCGTTTGGTTTGTCCTCGCCTCAAGTGTGCTAAGGAGAGTGCTCTTGCAGCAAACAAGCATCCAACATCCTCCTCCACATTGCACTTCTCTATAGCCCAATATTCAGAGAATCTCATTTCAATATTTGTCATCGAGTCTTTGTTCTATAGATGAAACTACTCTGAAATCCAGAAACACAGCTTGATAACTGATGCTCTTATGATCTTTTACATTGGAGTTTTACTAAATAAAGATCTGTTATTATTTATGCCCTCACCAATCCTTTCCAAATAGGAAGTTGCTTTATAGTAAATAACTGGCCAAACAAATAGAAAGAAAATGTATACATCAGATGGTCCAGCCATTTCTCTACTGAGTAACCCTTACTGTCAAGAAATACATATGTCTGATAAACTTTTATTGTATTCATCACCTTTTTTCCTCCCAAGAATCGTCCATATGCTTAATAAACATTATTACATTGTTTTCCTTTTCATTCTCTTGGTTAAATCACATCAAGGTATTTCTCTTTGTTTTCTTTAGATTCGATCTTTTAAAATTCCTTAAGTGTGATCAGAAGATAATCATTGATTTTTATTACTTTTTATTTGTTTAGGCAAAAGTATTGGCTAACATCATAAATTGGAATTCCAAGTTTCATATTATTTAATGCCACTTATCACTTAATGACATGGCAGAGAACGATGAGTTCTATTAATAACAATGGAACGTGCAGCTAGAAGTGAGAATTGAATTCCAGCTCAAAAAGCCTTGTATATTTGAGGACCAGAAATGCCTATGAGTTCACATAATTATTGTTTTCACCCACCATCACAGGAAATTGAGTCAAACAAGGCAATGATAACAGTTTAAATTTAAATCATGTCCCAGCCTGAGCTCAAAAAAATGTAGATCAGGGCTGGGCACAGTGGCCTCACACCTATAATCTCAGTGCTTTAGGAGGCCAAAGCAGGAGGATCACTTGAGACTAGCATAAGGAGGCCATGGCTATACAAAAAATAAAAATAAATTAGCTGGGCATGGTGGCATACACTTGTAGTCCTAACTATTTGGGAGGCCAAGGCAGGAGGATCACTTGAGACTAGCATAGGGAGGCCCTGGCTATACAAAAAATAAAAATAAAAATTAGCTGACCAGGGTGGCATACACCTGTAGTCCTATTTGGGAGGCTGAGGCAGGAGGATCACTTGAGCCCTGGAGTTGGAGGCTGCAGTGAGCTATGATCACACCATTGCATTCTAGCCTGGATAACAGGGCAAGACCTTGTCTCAAAAAATAAAGTAGATCAGCTATGTTTTATATCTTTATGAAGGAAAGAGAGACAAGGACAAACTGGGGATAGCTCTTTCCTATCTCAATGGATTGTTATTTTTTTTTTCTTACTGCCAATGTCTAACAGATTATACTTCCTGTTGAGTGTCAGGAGTTGGGGGGATATTGCCTCTCAGACATATCACTGTATATCTGCTCCCTTTGGAAAACCTGGATGCTCATCCTGGCCTCTTTTCAAAGGGAAACAGAAAATAAGAGACAACAGCTATCTTGCACTTTGTGTCCCCAAAACAGCCAAAAGTACCAGGTTTACAGTCCTTCCATGGGAATGTGGCATTGTAGTTTGCAATTTGGCAATCCTGTTTTGAAAATGAAACTGAACTCAGGAGACAATATGGTGGCCTGAGTTCTAATTCTGCTTCTGCCTCTAATAATTATGAGACCGTGGGCAAAAAATCTGATCTTACTGGATAGCAGTTAGTTATTCCAGTTTGCCAGATGAAGACACTGAATACAAGCGCTTCTCCACTTTGCTACTTAAACTTTTCTCAGTGAAGTATTTAAAATTGCATGTTAAACTCACACTCTAAGAGAAAACTTCCGCATCCTCATGATGGTTGTTTTATCAGTATTCTCTGCTTTTCTGCCAAATTTATCATGTGGATGTGTCTCTCTGTCTACATTTTATTCATATTTAATACAGGTGATGATTCAATACGCAGAACCATAATTTGTGACATCATAATAGTTCACACATTCATAATTTTAACTTTAAACCTACGATTACACATTAATTATGAATAGCACAGTAGAGACTATTTGAGTCCCAATTCTGAGTCATTAAAAGACAAAGGCATGGTAAGTTACCTCTATTAAAATACATGTAACTCTGGGAGATGTTAATATCCATTTTGGGAGCCAAGTGTTGTACTGACTCAGAGAACAATATAGCTAACCATGATTAACTCTAAAAGAGGTGAGAAACTCAATGTCTCCGTACGTTATTATTATAAGTGAAAGTTATTAAAGTAGACTGTTTTAACCCAGAATGTTTGACACAGATGCACACACTATATCAAATTCTGGGTTAAAACATTGATTCACTGATTTTTTTCTTTATGTGATAATGAAAATTGTTGTTTAAGATTCCACATATAAGTGAGATCATAAAGTATGTTTTTTCTGTCTAGCTTATTGCATGTTGAAACATCATGTTGTATGCCTTAAATATGTGCAATTAAATGTTTAAAATAAAAATAAACTAGTTTTAAATGCAAAAAAATGCATACTAAGTTAAAGGACATTTTAAAAGTTGCTGAATCCTCTAAAAAGTGACATCTTTCTGATTCCAAAAAGGTGCTTTTTCTTCCATCTCATGTACACTTTCAAAAGGCATACATTTTTAAGATCCTGCTAATATACATCAGCTGAAGCTTACCACCCACAAAGGCTCTCTTTTCCAATGTTGTACTTACCACCTAGGCTTTTCTTTCAAAATCCCGAAGAGCTCTGAAATCCCGGAGAGCTTTATTTCCTTCTTGCAGACAGACAAATGATGTGGAAAAGGTTAAGTGACATTATCAAACATGGAACATCAAGTCAGAATGGAGTCAGGGACTGAACCTAAATGTTTGCCACAACAAAAGGGTTACCTATTAGCCACCTGGATGCTCTTTAAAATCTCCTTCCAAAAAGCATCGTTGAGGGTATTGTTTCTGATATATCTTTTATAGGGAAGCAGATGTTATCTGTATGGAACATCAGGCACTAAATTGCAAATTATTAAGTGTAATTAAGTGTCCTCTAAAGTAACTGAGTCTGACGCTTCCCAAACTTTTCTTGCTGCTACTCTCTCAGGATCTTAAATCTGAGAAACTATCTGGACTCTATACCAAAACAAGAGCCAATCTGTAACAAACTTTCTTGCATCCACACAGTGCCACGGTTGACTTCATTTTTCTTTTTCCAAGTGTATGCATCATCTCAATGAGCCAAGGAAAGAAAAAGAATGTGTAACCTTGAACCAGGAGAGAATTAGGGAAGATAACTAAAAGTTATGCTAGAAAAGTCTCTTTGAAATATATTGTATACATGTATTTTGGTAATCATTAGTGATGTTGATAAATATCCCAGCTCTTGTCTCCTTTCAGGTAAATGACAGATTATACTTCCTTGCTTCCTTTCAAATTAGGCATGGTCATGTGATTTGCTTTGGTCAATGAAATATAAGTGGAACTGAGGCATAATGGAAGTAATATGTGTGGGTGTGTCACTTCCAGGTGGAAGCTTTCAGAACAGGGCATAACTGACTATGTTCTCCTCCCCTTGCCACAGTGATCTGGGAAGCACATATTGAGATGAAGTCTCCATCACCCTGAGGCCTGGAGTGGCCAGGTGAAGTAGAAGCCCCTGCTCAGCCACATTTTGCGTGTAGCATGAGTGAAAAACAACTTTTTGATGTGTTAAGCCACTGAGATTTGTTTTCGTTTTTAATCATAGAATGACTGAGGCTATCCCGATGAATTCATTTATTCATTCATCAACATGTTCACACAGTTTTTTTGAGGGGTTAATTTTAGAAAGTAGTAGGCATGCCTATTCTTCTAGACAAAAGGAAAAGATGATGAAGCCCTGGATAGGATTGGAGGTGGCGGGAGTCAAATTGTTGAGAAAATCTCTATCTCATGGTGTCTGTTTTCTTAACGGTGCTGGAGATCTGGAGACGAAGTATTATAAACTAACACCTCGTTCCTACCAGGGGCAGGAGACCAAAGTTATTTGGAAATAAGTACAAATCTAGCCTTCAAGTGCCTCAGAGCCTAAAAGGAGTGATAAAATAGAGACATAAAAACTGTGATAGAAAGTTGAATAAGATAAGGGTTTAGGCCGGGTGCCGTGGCTCACGCCTGTAATCCCAGCACTTTGGGAGGCCAAGGCGGGTGGATCACCTGAGGTCAGGAGACCAGCCTGGTCAACATGGCAAAACCTCGTCTCTACTAAAAATACAAAACTTAGCCGGGCGTGGTGGCGCACACCTGTAATCCTAGCTACTGGGGAAGCTGAGGCAGGAGAATCATTTGAACCCAGGGGATGGAGGTTGCAGTGAGCTAAGATGGTGCCATTACACTCTAGCCTGGGCAACAAGAGTGAAACTCCATTACAAAAAAAAGAGTTTAAAACCAACAGGCAATGAGAGAAAAGGTCAGAAGAAGGCAAAGCCACAGAAGCCTGTGTAGAGAAAGGGATGTTAAGCTGGATCTAAAAAGTGTTACTTGGAAAAATAGGTCTGAGGAGGTAGAGCAAGACAGTAGAATAGAAAGCTCCATTGATAGGTTCCCGACACCCCCCACCAAGCAAGGACATCAAGTTAACAACCATCTACACAGAAAAAAACACGTTAATGAGAACCGAAAATCAGAAGTGCACTTATAGTCCCTGGTTTTACTTCATATGGCTGAAAGAGGCACTGAAGAGATAGAAAAAAACAGTCTGGAATCGCTGACACCACCCCCCAGCAGCAGTGGCAACATGGTACAGAGAGCGTCTCTGGGACCTGGGGGAGGGAGAACACAGTAATTGTGAGACATTGAACTCAGTGCTGTCCTGTTAGAGAAGACAGGAAACCCGAACCAAACTCAGCTGATGCCCACCCACTGAAGGAGCATTTATATCCACCCTAACCAGAGTGAAATTTATCCCAGTGGTCAGACCTTGAGTGCCTGCAAACATCACAACCTAGGGCTATAGAACTCTGTGTTTTCAAGTAAACATGGAAGGCAGCCTAGGCCCTAGAGACAGCAACTCATAAGGAAGTCGTAGTGCTGAACTAGGCCCAGAGACTTTAGACTGAGGGTAGGCCATGCAACATACAGAGACATCAACTAGGGCAGCCACGTTCAGAATTCTGGCATCACCCCTCCCATAGCCCCATGCTGCACAGCTCAGGGCTCCAAAAGAGACCCATTCCTTCCACTTGAAAAGAGGAGAGGGAAGAGTAGGGAGGACTTTGTCTTGTATCTCAAATACCAGCTCAGCCACAGCAGAATAGGGCACTGGTCAGGGTTTTGAGGCCCCTATTCTAGGCCCCAGCTCCCAGATGATACTATTAGACACACCTTGGGCCAGAAGGCAACCCGCTGCCTTGAAGGAAAGGACCCAGCCCTGGCAGCATCCATCACCTGCTAACTGAAGAGGCCTTGGGCCCTGAATAACCAACAGTGATACCCAGGCACCATATTGAGGGGCTTTGGTGAGCCTCTGAGACTCGCTGGCTTCATGTATCAGCATGGCCACAGTGGGGTAGAGCACCAAGCAGGCTCTTGGGGTCTGTAATTCCAGGACTTGACTTGTGGACAGCACTTTTGGACCTGCCCTGGGCCAGAGGGGAGCCCACTGCCCTGAAACTTGAGTCCCAGGCCAGGCAGCATTCACCACAAGATGATTTGAGAGGTCTTGGACCTTCAGGGGAGATCGGGGGTAGTCTGGCAGTACTTCTCATGGACTGGGGTAGCGGTGGCTGTGGGGTGAGACTCTTCTGCCTTTGGAAAGGGGAGGAAAGAGTGTGAACATCTGTGCCCTGTGGTTTGAGTGCCAGCTCAACCGCAATACAATAAAACACCAGGTAGATGTCTAAGGTTTTTGATGCTAGACACTGTCTCTTGGACAGCACTTCTGGAACAGCCTGGGTGCTGGGAGAAATCGCTGCCCTGAAGTGAAGAAAATAGGCCTGGCTGGCTTTGTCACCTGCTGATTTTATAGCCCCAGGGCCTTGAGCAAACATAGGCAGTAGCCAGGGAGTGGTTACAGCAGGCCTTGGGCAAGACCCAGCACTGTGCTGACTTCAGGTCTGTCCCAGAATAGTCATAGTGCTGGTGGCCACGGGGGTATATATGTGTCACCCCACCCCCAGCTTTAGGTGTCTTAGAACAGAGAGAATGACAATCTGTATATTTCTTTCAGGCTATTTGAAAATGCACAGTCAGAGGAGACAACAGAATAAGAAACAATGAAACATGCCTACATGGTCTAGAAAATAACTTCAGAAGGGAAAATCGGAGACTTATTGGCCTTAAAGAGAAAGTAGAGAAAAATACAGGGGTAGATAGCTTATTCAAAGGGATAATAACAGAGAACTTCCCTAAACTGGAGAAAGATATCAATATCCAAGTACAGGAAGGTTATAGAAAACCAAGTAGATTTCACCTCAAAGAAGACTACCCGAAGGCATTTAATAATCAGACTCCCAAAGGTCAAGGATAAGAAATGGATCCTGAAAGTAGCGAGAAAATAAGAAACAAACAACATACAATGGAGCTCCAATATGTCTGGCAGCAAAGTTTTCAAGGTAAACCTTACAGGCCAGGAGAAAGTGACATGACATATTTAAAGTACAGAAGGAAAAAACTTTTACACTAGAATATTATATCCAGCTAAATTATCCTTCAAACACGTAGGAGAAATAATGACTTTCTCAGATAAACAAAAGCTGTGGGATTTCGTCAGTACTAGACCTATCTTAAAAGAAATGCTAAAAGCAGTACTTCAATCAAAACACAAAGGACATCAGTGAGCAATAAGTAATCACCTGAAAGTACAAAACTCACTGGTAATAGTAAGTACACAGAAAAACACAAAATATTTTAACACCATGACAGTGGTGTGTAAACTACTTTTATTCTAAGTAGGAAGACCAAATGATGACTCAATCAAAAATAAGAACTGTAACAACTTTTCAGTACATAGTAAAATAACAGATAAATAAAAAAAAAACCCAAAAAGTTAAAAAGCAGGGGAACAAAGTTAAGGCATAAAAGTTTTATTTACTCCCTTTTTGCTTGTTTGTTTAGGCAAATAGTCTTAAATTGTTATCAGGTGAAATAATGGGTTACAAGATAGTATTTGCGAGCCTCATGGTAACCTCAAACCAAAATACGTACAATGAATACAGAAAAATTTAAATCAAGAGACTAAATCATATCACAAGAGAAAATCACCTTCACTACAGCAAGACAGAAAGGAAATGAAGAAGGGAGAGAAGACCATAAAATAACCAGAATACAAATAACAAAGTGGCAGGAGTAAGTCCTAACTTATCAATAATAACATTGAATGTAAATAGACTAAACTCTCCAATCGAAAAATATAGACTTGCTAAATGGATGAAAAAACAAGACACAATCATCTGTTGATACAAGAGACACACTCTACCTATGAGGACAAAAACCTATATAGACTGAAAATAAAAGTATGGAAAAAGATATTCCATGCCAATGGAAGCCAAAAAAAGGAGCAGGAGTTGCTATACTTACATGAGACAAAATAGATGTCAAGACAAAAACTAAGAAAACACAAATAATGATAAAAGGGGCCAATTCAGTAAGAGGATATAACAATGTAAATATATATGATCCCAATACTGGAGCACCCAGAGGTATAAAGGAAATATTATAAGAGCTAAATAGAGAAATAGACCCCCAAAATAATAATAGCTGGAGACTTCAACACCCCACTTTCAGCATTTGATAGGTCTTCCAGACAGAAAATCAACAAAGAAACATCAGACTTAATCTGCACTATTGACCAAATGGATCTAATAGATGTTTACAGAACATTTCATCCAAGAGCTGAAGAATACAGATTCTTTTCCTAAGAACATGGATCATCCTCCAGGATAGATCATACATTAGGTATAGTCAAAAAATGAAATTATATCAAGCATTTTCTCTGAGCACAATGGAATAAAACTAAAAATTAATAATGAGAGGAATTTTGGAAATGACATAAACATATGGAAATTAAACAATATGCTCCTGAACAACCAGTGGGTCAATAAAGAAATTAAGAATGAAGTTGAAAAATTTCTTGAAACAGATGATAAAGGAAACACAACATACCAAAACCTATGGGATACAGTATAAGCAGTGCTAAGAGGAAAGTGTTTATAGCTATAAGTGTCTACATCACAAAAGAGGAAAAACTTCAAATGAACAATCTAATGTTGCATATTAAAGAAATAGAAAAGCAAGACTAAATAAACCCAAAATTAGTAGAAGAAAAGAGATAATAAAGATCACAGCAGAAGTAAATGAAATTGAAATGAAAAAAATACAAAAAAAACCCCACAAAAATTGCTTTTTTGGAAAGTTAAACAAAATTGACACCCTTTAGCCTGACTGACTAACCAAAAGAAGAGAAGACCCAAATAAAATCAGAAATGTAAAAGGAGACATTACGACTGATACTGAAGAAATTCAAAGGATACTTAGTGGCTACTATGAGCAAACTATATGCCGATGAATTGGAACATCTAGAAGAAATGGGCAAATTTCTCTGGACGTACTACATACCAAGATTGATCCAGGAAGAAATCCAAAACCTGAACAGACCAATAACAAGTAATGAGATTGAAGACATAATCAAAGTCTTCCAGGAGAAAAAGAAAAAACCCAGAACCTGATGGCTTCACTGCTGAATTCTATGAAACATTTAAAGAATTAATCCTAATCCTACTCAAACTATTCCAAAAAATAGAGGAGAAGGGAATACTCCCAAAGTCATTAACAACAGAATGAAGGATAAAACACCATATAATTATTTCAACTGATGCTGAAAAAGCAGTTGAAAAAATGTAACACTCCTTCATAATAAAAGCCCTCAAAAAACTGGGGATAGAAGGAACATACCTCAACATAATAAAAGCCACATATGACAGACCCACAGCTAGTAGTATCACACTGAGCAAGGAAAAACTGAAGCCTTCCTCTAAGATCTGGGACACAACAAAGAAGATATAAAGGTCATCCAAATTGGAAAGAAAGAAGTTAAATTATCTTTTTTTGCAGATGATATGATCTTATATTTGGAAAAACCTAGACTCCACAAGAGAACTATTAGAACTGATAAATACAGTAAAGTTGCAGGATAAAAAAATCAACATACAAAAATCAGTAGCATTTGTATATGCCAGCAGTGAAAAATCTGAAAAAGAAATAAAAAGTAATCCACTTACAATAACCACACATAATAATAAACACCTAAGAATTAACTTAACCAAAGACATGAAAGATCTCTATAATGAAAAGTATACAATGCTGATGAAGGAAACTGAAGAGGACACCAAAAAATGGACAAATATTCTATGTTCATGGATCAGAAGAATCAATATTGTTAAAATGTCCATACTATCCAAAGTAATCTATAGATTCAATGTAATCTGTATCAAAATACCAATGACACTTTTCACAGATATAGAAAAAAAAATTTAACTTTATATGGAACTACAAAGGACCAAGAATAGCCAAATACATTATAAGCAAAAAGAACAATACTGGAGGAATCACATTACCTGACTTGAAATTATACTACAGACTGAGCTTTAGTAACCTAAACAGCATGACACTTGTATTAGTCTATTCTCATGCTGCTATGAAGAAATACCCACAACTAGGTAATTTATAAAGAAACGAGTTTTAATTGTCTCACAGTTCTGCATTGCTGGGGAGGCCTCAGGAGGCTTACAATCACGACAGAAGGCACCTCTTCACAGGGAGGCAGCAGAGAGAGTGAGTGCCAAGCAAAGGGAAAAGCCCCTTATAAAACCATCAGATCTCATGAGAACTCACTGTCATGAGCACAGAAGTCTTATGCAAGACAAGGCAAGTCCCTTCCGCCTATGAGCATGTAAAATCAAAGCAAGTTAGTTACTTCCTAGATACAATGGGAGTACAAGCATTGAGTAAATACATCCTATACAAATGGGAGAAATTGGCCAAAACAAAGGGCTACAGGCCCCATGCAAGTCCGAAATCCAATAGGGAAGTCATTAAACTTTAAAGTTTTGAAATGATCTTCTTTAACTCCATGTGTCACAGCCAGGTCACACTGATGCAAGAGGTGGGGTCCCATGGACGTGGGCAGCTCTGCCCCTGTGGCTTTGCAGGTTATGGCACCCTCCTGGCTGCTTTCACCAGCTGGTGTTGAGTGCCTGCAGCTTTTCCAGGTGCACAGTGCAGGCTGTCAATGGATCTGCCATTCTGGGGTCTGGAGGATGGTGGCCCTCTTCTCACAGCTCAACCAGGTACTGCCCCAGTGGGGACTCCATGTGAGGGCTCACACCCCACATTTCCCTTTCACACTGCCCTAGCAGAGGTTCTCCATGAGGGCTCTGCTCCTGAAGCAAACTTCTGCCTGGACATACAGGTGTTTCCATCCAACCTCTGAAATTTAGGTGGAGGTTCCTAAACCTCAATTCTTGACCTCTGTGAACCTGCAGGCCCAACACCACATGTAAGCCACCAAAGCTTGGGACTTGCACCCTCTGAAGCAATGGCCCAAGCTGTACCTTGGCCCCTTTTAGCCGTGGCTGGAACTAAAGCAGCTGGGAAACAGGGTACCATGTCCTGAGGCTGCATAGAGCAGGGGGCCCTGGGCCTGGAACAGGAAATCATTTATCCCTCCTAGGCCTCCAGGCCTTTAATGGGAGGAGCTGCCATGAAGGTCTCTGACATGTCCTGGAGACATTTTCCCCATTGTCTTGGTGACTAACATTCGGCTCCTCGTTACTTATGAAAATCTCTGCAGCAGGCTTGAATTTCTCTGTAGAAAATGGGTTTTTCTTTTCTACTGCATTGTCAGACTGCAAATTTTTCAAACTTTTATGCCCTGCTTCCCCTTGAACACTTTGCTGCTTAGAAATTTCATCCACCAGATATGCTAAATCTCTTCTCTCAAGTTCAAAGTCCACAGATCTCCAGGGCAGGGGAAAAATGCCACCAGTATCTTGCCTAAAGCATAACAAGAATCACCTTCATTCCAGTTTCCAACAATTTCCTCATCTCCATCTGTGACCACCTCAGCCTGGACTTCATTGTCCATATCACTATCAGCATTTTGGTCAAAGCCATTCAACAAGTCTCCAGGAATTTCCAAACTTTCCCACATCTTCTTGTCTTCTGTGCCCTCCAAACTGTTCCAACCTCTGCCTGTTACATAGTTCCAAAGTCACTTCCACATTTTCAGGTATGTTTACAGCAGCACCCCACTAGGCGGTACTAATTTACTGTATTAGTCCATTTTCACACTGCTATGAAGAAATACCTGAGACTGGGTAGTTCATTTAAAAAAGAGGTTTAATTGGCTTACAGTTCCACATGGCTGGGGAGGCCTCAGGAAACTTACAATGATGGTGGAAGGAACCTCTTCACAGGGCGCTAGCACAGAGTGAGTGCCAAGTGAAGGGAGAAGTCCCTTATAAAACCATCAGATCTTGTGAGGACTCACTAACTATCTTGAGAAAAGCATGAAGAAAACTGCCCCCATCATTCAATTATCTTCACCTGGTCCTACTCTTGACATGGGGATTATTATTACAATTCAAGGTGAGGTATGGGTGGTGACACGGAGACAAACTATATCAGTACTGGCATAAAAACAGACATATTGACTAATGGAACAGAAGAGATAACCCAGGAAGAAATACACCTACAGTGAACTGATTTTCAACAATGTTGCCAAGAACATACACTGGGGAAAAGAAAGTCTTTACAGTAAGTGGTGCTGGAAAAACTGTATTTCCATATGCAGAAGAATGAAACTAGACCCCTATCTCTCTCCATACACAAAAATAAAATCAAAATGGAATAAAGACTTAAATCTAAGACCTCAAACTATGAAACTACTACAATAAAATATTGGGGAAAATCTCCAGGACTTCGCTCTGGGCAAAAAGTTATTGAGCAATACCCTACAAGTGCAGGCAACCAAAGCAAAATGGAAAAATGGCATCCCCTCAAGTTAAAAAGGTCCTGCACAGCAAAGGATGCATTCAACAAAGTGAAGACAACTCACAGAATGGGAGAAAATATTTGAAAACCATCCGTCTGACAAAGGATTAATAATAAGAATATATAAAGAGGTCAAAAACTCTATAGGAAAAAATATAATAATCCAATCAAAAATGGGTAAAAGATTATATACACCAACTACATAAAATTTAAAAATTAAAAAAGGAAGAATTGGCCAGGCGCGGTGGCTCACGCCTGTAATCCCAGCACTTTGGGAGGCTGAGATGGGCAGATCACCAGGTCAGGAGATCGAGACCATCCTGGCTAACACCGTGAAACCCCGTCTCTACTAAAAATACAAAAAATTAGCTGGGCGTGGTGGCGGGCACCTGTAGTCCCAGTTACTCGGGAGGCTGAGGCAGGAGAATGGCGTGAACCCGGAAGGCGGAGCTTGCAGTGAGCCGAGATAGCGCCACTGCACTCCAGCCTGGGGGACAGAGAGAGACTCCATCTCAAAAAAAAAAAAAAAAAAAAAAAAGAAAGAAAAAGGAAGAACCAAAAACACAGGCAAAATAAATGAATAGACATTTCTAAAAATAAGACATACAATTGGCAAATAGGCATATGCAAAAGTGCTCAACATTATTGATCATCAGAAAAAATCAAATCAAAACTAAAATGAGACATTATCTCACCCTAGTTAAAGTGGCTTATATTCAAAAGACAGGCAATAACAAATGCTGGAGAGGATGTAGAGAAAAGGGAACCCCTGCACACTGTTGGTGAAAATGTAAACTTAACTTGTACACCATATAGAGTACAATTTGGAGATTCATCAAAAAAACTAACAATTGATCTACCACATGATCTAGCAATCCCACTGCTGAGTACATATCCAAAAGAAAGGAAAGCAGTATATCAAAGAGATATCTGCCCTGCTCTTTTCTGCAGCACTGTTTACAATAGGTAAGATTTGGAAGCAACCTAACTGTCCATCAACAGATAAATGAATAAAGAGTATGTGGTACTTACACACAATGGAGTACTATTCAGCTATAAATAAGGATGAGATCCAGTCATTTGCAGCAACATGGATGGAAGTGGAGGTCATTATGTTAAGTGAAATAAGCCAGGCACAGAAAGACAAACATGGCATTTTGGGATTGAAAAATCCAAACAATTGAAGTCATAGATATAGAGAGTAAAAGGATGGATACTAGAGGCTGGGAAGGGTAGTGGCGGGGGGAGGAGGTGGGAATAGTTGATAGATACAAAAAAATAGAAACTATGAATAAGACCTACTGTTTGATAACACAACTAGGGTGACAATAGTTAATAACAACTTAATTGTACATTTTAAAATAGCTTAAAATTGTAATTGGATTGTTTGTAACTCAAAGGATAAATGCTTGAGGGGATGGATACCCCATTCTCCATGATGTGCTTATTTCATATTGAATGCCTGTATCAAAACAACCCATGTACCCCGTAAATATATACAACTACTGTGTACCCATAAAAATTGAAAATAAAAACTCATTTAAAAAAATAAAAAAAACAAGTAATATTTGAAGATACAGAAATGGGAAAAAGACATTTTAACCTATGGAAATACCACAACTGAAATCAAAAGATTTGGACTGTGAGGTTTCGTGGGGAACAGTAGTAAGTGGTTTTATGCACATGAAGCAGAGAGAATGTGAACAGGGGAAATAGGAAAGGAGTGTTGGGTCAGATCCAAGAAATGTCTCAATGCCAGAATAATGGCTTTGTATTTCATTCATTCTGCCATCAGTGGTGATCCATGGCAGACAATTGAGCAGGTTGGGGGAATCGGTGCTGTGACCAGAACAGCAAGTACAACATTGTACATAGCATCCTCTCCAATATAAGACATTCAGATACTTAATAATTCAGTACTAGGTTCAAGAACAGAATTAACCAAGCTACAGACCCGATTGACAACTGATACTCGAAAAAAGACACAGAAATTTAACATCTGTGTTTTCCAAGTTTACATGGTCATGAAAATCAACTAGTGTGCTGGGGAAAAAAAAAAATAGAGATGTCTAAACCACCTCCAGGCTTCTCTGCCTGATAATTTATATTTTTAGCAATAAGTGCAGGTGATTACTATGATAAGGAAAGTTTAGGAAATCCTGGTGTAATTCAATACAGAGAAAATGACAGGCATGGTTGCATAAGAATTCAACATTTTCATCCATGATTCCATTCTTTTATTTCAAAAACAAAAGGATTGAGTCTTGCATCCTTCGCAAGGTGCTAGGAATTGGAGATGCAAGAGTGAGAAAGACAGAGCACCTGCTCTCTCAAAGCTTACATTCTACTATGAGGAAGGGACAACAGAAATTATATAATCAATTCTTTACAATTATGTGGAATGCTGCATAAAATTTTAGTATGCTATGAAGGTGCATACTAAGGATATTTGACTTCTTTGAGGGTGTCTGAAGATTCAGGAAATACAATTGAAACTGATATTTGAATTATAAATAGGCATTAGCTAAGTGAGGAGGTGGAACAGATAATTCCAGGCAAAGAGATGATCACTGCATCTGCCTGGACAGAGAGTCCAGAAGAATCCTAGAGCATTTCATGGAGACTTGGCTACAGAAAAGGAGTTAAGCAGTCAACATGAGCTATAGCCCACACTGGTGACACACTGATATATACTCAATCTAAGTATGTGCCAACAAGATGGGACTCAGGCCTTGGCATAAGTCCCAGATTAGACTTCCGCCCTCCCCAAGCCTTGTGACCTTTCCCATGAAACCAATATGCTACAATACCGAGAGAACAATATTCTACTATCTGACTCACATTTCTCACTTGAAAAATTTAAACCAATGCAGCATATTGGGAAAGTCTGTCAGCTTTAGAGCCAACAGACAAACTAAATCCAGCTTTATCACTTACTAACTATATGGTCTTAGGAAAGTCATTTAATCTATTTGAGCTTTCATTTCTCCAACTGTCAAATGGAATTAATAATAATCTCTATGGTATAGAATATTTTGAGGATTCACTAAGGTATTACATACATAATATAGTGGATAAGAGCTCAAATCTAAACAGACCTATGATTGAATCCCAGTTCTACCACTTACTTCCTGGGTGACATTGGGACAAGTTGACTTACCTTTTAGAGCTTCAATTTCCTCATTTGCAAAATGGTGATAACAGTACATCCAATATGTTGTAAGGATTAGCAATAATGTGTGAATACTGCCTCATCCAATGCCTGACATATAGGCAGTAATCTTCGAATGGTAGCCATGATTAACATTTTTGGGTATCAATAGGATATTCTGCCTCTGATGAGTTCAAAAATAAATTTTGGAGCATCATAGGCAACAGGTCTGAACAGAGAGTCAGGAGCCCTTGGGCAAGTCATGTTTTACTCTGAATTTTAGTTCCCATAGGAGTGACATGAGGCAGTCATGCTTCTTAAACTACCTAAGCAAAGACTTAAATCTCAATACGTCAAGACCAATACTTTTGCAAAACACAAAATCACAACCTTGGATGTCACTGCAATGCCAAATTGCTTTAGAACTTCCAAAGTGCTTACTCTCATACTCTGCACTTCGTACATTGTGTACAGACAACAGTCCAAGACCAGTCCTTGGACACATACTGAGCAGCATTGGCCTAGATGATCTCAGGAGGTGGCTCCAGCTTGGACACGCTGGTGGCAAATGGAACTAACACTACTTCACAACAACAGTATACTCTACAACAGAGAATTACAATCTGAAGACCAGAAGGTCCAACAGTGTTTCTCTAAAGATGGCAAAAAGCCTGGCGGGCAACAGGCTGGTAATAGTTGTGATGTTCACCGTCAAGTACTCACTGCTTGATGGGCTCATTCAAGACAAGAATTCAATCTCATTCATCTCTGAATTCCAGGGCCTACCACAGCGGACAACCCACAAAAATTTAATGGATGAAATTAAATGGAGAGTTTTCCCAATTGTCATGATATTCAGGCTATTTCTGCCCTACGCAATGCCTACAGGTTTTGGCTCTGTGGAGCAAAACAATTTTGAGGGGAAGGAGAAAAAAATAATTAAGTGAAAGAGGTATACGTAGTAGATGTGTACAAGGTGTACTTGCCTGAAACTTCTGAGTATGTGCTAGTGATGGAGAGGACATGGCCAAATACATATGTGGATGTGTAGGGGTAACCAGGAATGTCTTGGGCCAACAACTGTGGAGTGTGTGTACAAGAAAGGCAGCCAGCCCAGAATGGCACGTGTTTATATATGAATGGGTATGTTTGCTAATGTGTGTGCCTACAGATGCACGAACATGTTTTAACTATAAGAATGCCCTAATCTGGGAGTTCAGATTAAAATTTACCCAGCTTTCCTTTTCATTGACAAGTTGCCTTTCACCATTATGTCATAAGCTTTGTTAAAGCAGGAGGTTTTTGTATTCCCACTACCTAGAACAAGGCCTTACACATAGTAACCCTTCAATAAATATTTGTTTAAAGAATAAATTCATGGAAAGCATTTAGCACAATACTTGCACACAGTAAATGGTCAGTAAGTGTTGGTCATTATTGTGGTTATAATGCCTTGAGTGTAGTAAGAGCTAAACAAGTGATAGTTAAATCTGAAATTCTAAATTCACAGTTGCCTATGTGGAGTGATTTTATTTGTTCTTATTGGGAAGTCTACCCAGGTATTTGTTTTTCTTTTTAAATAAGATTCATTGGGGTATAATTTATATAAAATAAAATATACTTATTTTAGGTGACCAATTCAATCCATTTTGACAAATGTGTACTATTCATATAATCACCATCACAATCAAGATATGAAATATTCTCATTATCTCAAAAACTTCTCTCCTCCCTCTCTGGACTACTCACCTGCTTTCTGTCATTATAGGTTTGTTTTACCTGTTCTTAAATTTCATGTAAATTTCACATATACTCTTTCATGTCTGGCTTCTCTCACCCAGGAAAATATTTTTGAGATATGGTTAGTGTGGGTATCTGTACATCATTACTTTTTGTTCTGTTTTATGGATATGCCACAATTTCTTTATGCATTCACCTCTCATTAGACAGTTGGACTATTTTTAGTTTTGGGATATTAAAACAAAGCTGCTGCATAAATCTTAGCATAGTCATATGCCTTAATTTCTCTAGGGTAAATATCTAGAAGTGGAATGACTGCATAATATGCTAAGTGTATTTTTAACTTTAAGAGAAATTGTCAAATATTTCCCCAAAATATTTGTAGAAAATAAAATCATACAGGATATCTGTTTGTGGCCGTGATGGAGTAAGTGGTAGAGTACTTGCTTTCACACAGTAAATGAGTAAATTGGACAAAACAAATAGAACAACTGCTTTCAGATATTGAATATCAGGCAGCAGTAAAATGAGTGTTCTGAGAGAAACAAACCAATTTAGCCCTATGATCACTCTGGTGTGGCACACAGTAGCCCTTGGCTAAATATTTCTAGAACATTATCCATCGTTATATGTTAGTCATCATTATAACTAGCACAATGGCTTGCACAGAGTAGGAGTTCAAAAGCGATACTTGAATCTAAATCAAACTTAAGCAGTTTCCTATGTGGACTTATTCTATTACATTAGTGCCTTAAAAAACTTAGCATTTTCAGCAATGTCAAACCTGCATAAAAGTGGCAAAAATGTTGCAAAGAACTCCTGTGTATGCTTCTTCCAGAGACCCCATTCAACTTTCATCAACTGTCTCAATAATACCTGTTATGGTAAAAGAATCCAATCCAAAACCACAGGTCACATCCTATTGGTATATCCTTCCAATCTCTTTTAATCTGGAATAATGCCTCAGTCTTTCCTTGATTTCCATGTCCTTGATTTTCTAAAGATTACAGACAAATCAATTTGTAGAATGTCTTTCATTACGAGTTTTTCTAAAGTTTCCCAATGATTAGATCTAAGCTATGCATTTTCTATTGGACCATCAACAGTAATGGTATGTTCTCATTTCACCCTATCAGATTTGATTCATCAGCCTAAGGCACTGTAAAATTTTGGTCACTTGATTAACTTGGTGTCTACCCTGTTCTTCTAGTGTGGAGTAAGTTTGTTTTCTTCTTCATAAGGTGTAAGTCTATGTTGGGGGTGGAGGGGAAGATACTATTAAACTATGTAAAATCCCATCCATCATCCCATTTTCACCTGATAGTTTTAGCATCTGTTGATGCTTCTAACCTGAATTAATTTTATGATGGTTGACAAATGATTATTTTATAACCTGATCATTTCTTTTACACATACTAGTTAACCATCTATTATAAGAAAGGGCCTTGTCTTTCACCTATTTATTCATTTATTTAAAACTGAAAAGATTCATTACTATGTTTAGTGGAGTTTAATACGTTACCACCATTATATATATAGATGCTCAAATTGTCCTGGATTTAGCCAATGTGAACCTCATTAAGCTGACATTTGCATCCTTTTGAAATATCTTTATTCATTATATCAGTTAAGGTTCTTCAGAAAAAATAGAAGCAACAGGATGTATATGTATATATATATATATATATATATATAGAGAGAGAGAGAGAGAGAGAGAGAGAGCTTATTAATTGGCTCACACGATTATGAAGGATGAGAAGTCCTATGACCTGCCCTCTGTAGGCTGGAGAGCCAGTAGTAAGGCAGAGAAAGCAAATTCTCCTTTATTCTTCCTTTTATTGTATTCAGACCACTAATGGATTGGATGAGGCTCACTCATATTGTGTAGGGTGATCTGCTTTACTCAGTCTACAAATTCAAATGTTAATCACACCAGGAAACACATATACACATCCAGAATAATGATGAACCAAATATGTGGGTATTCCATGGTCCACTCAAATTGCCAGATAAAACTAGCCATTACACTGATATCTCTTAGAGCATTCTCTTATTACTTTCTCTTATTTTGGGAACCATAAGAAGGCTCCAGGTTCATCTCGTTATTTTCTGGCCCCAATTCTAGATGCAATCATTTCTCACAATGGCTCTGGCTCCTTTTATTGGACAGTGAGTGGTACAGTAGCTTGCCCTTATCCATGGAGGATATGTTCCAAGATCCCCAGTGGATTCCTGAAATCACAGATAGTACCAAACCTTATATATACTATGTATTTCTTATACATTCATACCTATAATAAAGATTAATTTATAAATAAAGCACAGTAAGAGATTAACAACAACTAATTATGTGAATGTGGTCTCTCTCTCCCTCTCTATCTCTCTTAAAATATTTTATGGGTAACTGAAACCTTGGAAAGATAAACCGTGGATAAGGAGGGACTACTGTGTCTATAAACCAACATTTGGATGCCAGATGTGCTTACTGCTACCATGGTGTAACTGTTCCCAGGGCTGCTCAATGAACTGAGTTAAAAAATGTATGTGTGTATATATGTGTGTTTATGTGTATGTATATTTACATATTTATATATACATATTTATATCTATATTTATTTCTATATTATGTATGTACATATATGTACTTATATTTATATATAATATATAATTTATTGCATAATTGATTTATACATTATATACATTGATATATGTAAAGATATTATTTGTATATTATTTTTACAATAATATTATTTTAAAATCATATTATTAGAGAACAAAGGAATAAATTCATAAACTTATAGCAAACTCATTTTCAACAAAGGCACCAAAAACACACATTGGGAAACAGACAGTCATTTCAATAAATGGTGCTGGGGAAACTGGATATCTACATGCCAAGGAGGGAAACTAGACCCCTATCTTTCACCATACACAAAAATCAACTTGAAATGAATTAAATAGTTAAATCTAATTCCTGAAACTATGAAACTACTAGAAGGAAACCTAAAGGAAATGCTTCAAGACATTTGTCAAGGATTCATTTGTTCAAGGATTTTTTAAATAAAGAACTCAAAAGTACGGTCAACAGACACAGAAGTAGACAAATGGGATTACATTAAACTAAAAAGCCTAAAATTCTTCTGCACAGCAAAAGAAACAATCAATAGAATGAAGAGACAATCTACAGAATGGGAAAAATAGTTGCAAACTAAGCATTTGACAAAGAATTAATATCCAGAATATTAAAGTACTCGATCAACTCAATAGTAAACAAACAAACAATAATAATAATAATCTGATTTTAAAATGGGCAAATGACATGGAGAGACAATTCTCTGAAGAAGACATACAAATGGCCAATAGATATATGAAAAAATGTTCAACATTATTAATCATCAGGTAAGTGTGAATCACAACCACAATGAGATATCATCACACACATCTCAGAATGGATATTATCAGAAGGAAAAAAAATAACAAATGCTAGTGTTGAAGTGGGGAAATGGGAGTCCTTATACATTGTTATTGGGAAGGTAAATGATTAAAGGCATTATGGAAAAAACAGTAAAACTAAAAATAGAACTACAATATAATCCAGCAATACAACCACTGAATATTTATCAAAAGAAAATGAAATTAGTATTTTGAAGAGATATCTGCACTCTCATGTTTATTGTGGCACTATTCACAATAGCCAAGATATGAAGTCAACATAAGTGTCCATCAACAGATGAATGGATAAAGAAAATGTGGTATAGATACGTAATGGAATATTATTCTGTCATTCAAAAGAATAAAATCCTGCCATTTGTGACAGCATGGATAAATTTGAAGACATTATTTTAACTGAAATAAGCCAGGCACAGGAAGACAAATACTGCATGATTTCTTTCATTTGTGGAATTTTTTTTAAAGCTGATCTTATATGACTGCATGCCAGAGGCTGGAAAGGGTGGGGTTGAGTGAGGAGATTGGTCACAAGTACAAAATTAAAGAGAAAAAGGAGGAGTAAGTTCTGGCGTTCTATTGCACAATAGGGTCACTATAGTTAATAATATTGTATTTTATATTTCAAAGTAACTAGAAGAGAGAATTTTGAATGTTCTCACCACAAACAAACGATAAATGTGTAAGGTGAGGGATAAACTATTTACCCTAATTTGATCATTACACAATGTATACATGTATAGAAACATAACACTGTATCTCATAAATATGTACAATTACTTTGTGTCAATTAAAAATAAAATAAAACAAAAAAGTAAATAAAAATTACATTTTGCAAAGGAGTTTGTGTTTTAGGAAGACGTATGAAAGCAAGGTATGAGGTGGTGCAAAATCATGAGACTTAACCTTGCTACTATTTAGCTGGGAGATCTAGAGCTAGCCATTTAACCTCTCCGAACTTTCTTCTGCATTTGAAATATGAGCTATTACCATTCCTATGCTCAAAATCTTGCTGGAACAATTAAATAAATGATAAAGGTGACCTACCTAAAACAATGTATGAAATATAGCCTCAGTGCATAATATCAGAATCAAATAACTTGCAGTGTGAGTATTAGATTAGAGAGATGGGGAGAGTAGCTAGGCTGCTATTGCAGTAGTTCAACTGAGAAAGTCTTAGGCACGAACTGGGGCAATAGGAATGGAAAAGAGGGGACATAAGTAAGCAATGCTAATCTTGAAATTGGACAGGGAGAGAGGCAGGGGAACTTAGGAAGGGATCTAAGATGCCTACAGTCTCTCATGTGGATGGCTGAGAATGGTGCCAAAAATGAAACAGGTTGAGTAGGTGCCTGTGGGGGCATGGTATGCATGCCTGCACTTGGAGACAACATCTCAAATGGCTGTTCATTATATGATATTGTCAATACTTATTTATGTTCTCTGTCAAGCTCTATAGTTGGAACACGGCATCACTATATCCTTGGCCAACTCCTGTTGGTGAGTCCTCTTTGGAAATTTCTAGTGAGAGCGTTATATGAGACAAATATCCATTTTTCCCATGGGTCATTTTTTTGCTTACATTTTCCTTTATTTGCCTCTTCTTGTTATCATAAGGTTAAGGTCTTGAGAGTCTATACTTGAGTGTGGGACAAGGTGGTCACTTGGCCAAATTTCAGAGTAGGATGAGTCCTGGCCTTTAATCTAGGAGAAAAAGGTGTTTCTGGGGTTCAGATGCAGGTTTTCTTTACATATTCTTTACAATATCCCTGAAAAATAGGTACAGGTATAATCCTAGCATGACTGATTACGGGTATGTAGAATTTCAGGTGTGGAGGAGAAAAAAGAAACGTGTAAAAGAGGGATATGGAGGGTTAAAGCAAGTTGCAATATGAGATCGATGCCCATGGCATCCCTCACTAAGAAGGTGACATTTGAGTAAAGGAAATAAAGGAGCAAGCCTTGGGCTCTCTCAGGGAAGGGCTCTCTACGGAGAGGGAACACCAAGTGCCAAGGTCTGAAGCAGGGGCTGCCTGGCATGTTTAAGGAGCAGCAAGAATTTCATTCTGGCTGAGGTAGCATATGAGCGAGAGGAAGACAAGTATAAAGTGAGGTCACGGAGGTAAAGACAAACAGCTTGTGTGGGACTTGATAGATATAAGGACTTTAGCATTGTCTCTGAGTGAAATGGGAGCCACTAGAAAATTCTGCAAAGACTGACATGACTTAACTTTCATTTTAGTAGGTTCATTCTCGCGGCTGTATTCAAAATACAATGGGATGAGGAGGGTGAGGAGAGAGGCAGATGGACCAAGCTCCCAAAGGTGATGAAAGCTTGAAAGCTAATATCTAGTGTACCAGTTATTAAGTCATTGCCTCTAAACTCCAAAATTCCTGTAGTTTCTGTCTCCTGATTGAGTCCAAACTGATAAACTTAAGTTAGTTGAGCTACATTCATTTGTTGAGGAAACACTAGCCCGCCCCTCTCCCTCTAGCCTGTCCAGCTCTAAATATCTAATTTTCAGAGGAACCCATGAGTACTTGGTGTTTAGTGCAAGATTCAACCATCATGGGTCTCATCATTCCTCAATCACTTTCTTTTTTCTTTCTTTCTTTTTTTTTTTTTTTTGAGACGAAGTCTCGCTCTGTTGCCCAGGCTGGAGTGCAGTGGTGCGATCTCGGCTCACTGCAAGCTCCGCCTCCCGGGTTCACGCCATTCTCCCGCCTCAGCCTCCCCAGCAGCTGGGACTACAGGCGCCCCCCAACACGCCCGGCTAATTTTTTGTATTTTTAGTAGAGACGGGGTTTCACCGTGTTAGCCAGGATGGTCTTAATCTCCTGACCTTGTGATCCGCCCACCTCGGCTTCCCAAAGTGCTGGGATTACAGGCGTGAGCCACCGCTCCCGGCCCCTCGATCACTTTCTATCTGAAAATGTAACTAACAGAATTAGAGCCATTGCTTGACGTGTTCTCCACTGAAAACTAAATTAATTCATGTTAATACACATTTAGATTAAGACGTGATTGAAGAAATAGCTATAAAAATCAACTAAACTATTCATAAATGCTAATTCCAGCTAATACTACATAGATGTCTCTATTGCTCTTTTCTAAAACATTTTTCAGACCTAAGATGGTGAATAGATATGAAAATGAACACTCATGATAATAAGTAAGAGTAATTATATACTTTACAAATACATAATTGAGAAAATAATAACAAAACTGATTGAGAAAATAATAACAAAACTGATAGAGAAAAACTGTCAGTTTTACTTTTGGAGGAAAATTCAAATGATGCTTCACCCAAGAAATACTTACGTAATCAACACCTAATGAGCTGCAAAATGCAGTACTCCTCTTAATTTCCAGCGGGTATTATAAGCTCATAAAATCAAGTTATTTTAAGCAAGGAAAAAAAAAACCCCATAACCATTACAGAAAGGCAAACTCTGTGTTATTTTACTGTAATAAGTTTTTCCCTTTCCTGACATTCTAAATGCCTATAATTTTAGTCACCAAGACCTTACATGAAGTTTTACTAGCAGAACGCTAAAGTGCCTTACGATCTTTGCTATTTATAGGGCACAGACTTGCCTGATACCTGATTCTCTGGCCTTCTTGTTTTTAAAGCCAATATCACCAATGCAAAGAAACAACATCCTGTTTAATCAGAACTGACAATTGACCTTTGATCGTGTGAAAAGCACAGCTGAAATAACTTACATCAGAATTGCCATTTTAAAGTGAAGAAGAAATGGATATACAATGCAGTATAACCAAACTTATGATGTAATTTAGAAATACATGGTTAGAATTAGTGGGCAGAAATGTCCACAAATTAATTTCTTTTAAAAAGGTTCCATCTACAATATATGTGACTGATTACAGGTGTCTTTGAGGTCTTTACTGAAAGCTTAATGAGGGGAGATAATAATCTATTAATCTTTTTACATCCAGTACCTACTCTAATTCCTGGCATATAAGGGAGTCTCCACAAATATTAAATAAAATATGTTGTATCATTTGATAAATGTTTTTTGATAAGTGTGTCAACCAGAATGAGATGGGTGTTTAAAATACGTTTCCTTTCATTCATTTCATGGTTAAGGCAGCAAAGTGTAACACACCGTTGCTCAGACCTTAGTCATTCTTAGGACATCTACAGGCTACTTGCCATATCCCTTATGTCATCCATATTATTGTTTACTTATCACTATTCTATAAATTGTGCCACATTTTCTACTTAAATTTTGTTTCATCTTAAGCCATAATATTTGTGAAATTAGAGGTGTTCTCTGCTAATTATATTTTACCATCCATGAAAATAAATGCATAAAAGGGGATATCTTTCCAGTTATTTGCATTTTCTTCCATTTCTTTCATCAGTGTTTTATAGTTCTCCATATACAGGACTTGCACCTCTTTGGTTAAATTTATACATAAATATTTTTTGTTGCCGTTGCTATTGTAATTGAGATTTTTTAAAATTTCCTTTGTGGATGTTTCATTATTAGTATATAGAAACTCTACAGATTTTATATGTTATTTTTGTATTCTGCTAGTATGCTGAAGTTGTTTATCAGTTCAAACAGGTTTCTGGTAAAGTCTTTAGGGTTTTCTGTATATAAGATCGTGTCATCAGCAAATACAGATAATTTCACTTCTTCCTTTCCTGTTAGGATGCCTTTTATTTCTTTCTCTTGCCTAATTACTCTGGCTAGGACTTTCAATACTATGTTAAAAAGAACTGATGAGAGTGAGCATCCTTGTCTTTTCCTTGATCTTAGATGAAAAGCTTTCAATTTGTCATTGTGTTCATGGGTTGGAAGACTTAATATTGTTAAAATGCTCATAGTACCCAAAGTGGTCTGCAGATTCAATGTAATCACTATTAAATTTCCAATGGAATTTTTCAGATAAATAGAGAAAAATACTTAAATTTAAATAGAGCCAAAGGAGAACCTAAATTGCCAAAATGATTATTGGGCCAAGAAAAAAAAAAAAAGAACAATGCTGGAGGCATCACACGCCCTGCTTTCAAAATACAAAGCTATTGTAATCAAAACAGTATTGTACTGGCATAAAAAGAGACACATAGACAAATGGAATGGGATAAAAAGCCAAGAAATAAGCCCATGCATTTATGGTCAGTTGATTTTTACAAAGGTGTTAAGATCACATAATGAGGAAAGGATATTTTCTTCAACAAATAATGTTGAAAAAACTCGTTACCCACATGCAGAAGAATAAGATTGGATCCTTATCTCAGACCATATACAACAATTAACTCAAAATAGACTAAAGACTTCAACATAAGACCTGAATTTCTAAAACTACTGTAGAAAACACAAGAGAAAACTCCCAAAACAGTTGTCTGAATGATGATTTTTTTGATACAACCTCCAAAACACAGGTGACAAAAGCAAAAATAGACAAGTAGAATTTCATCAAAATAAAAAGCTTCTACATAGCAAAGAAAACAATCAGCAACATGAAGAGAGAGTCCACACAACGGTAGAAAATATTTGTAAACCATTCAACAGATAAGGAGTTAATATGTAAAATACACAAGGAACTAAGGCAGCTAAATATCAAGAAAACAAATAACTTGATTTAAAAGTGAACAAAGAACTCAAACAGAAAAATCTCAAAAGAAGACACACAAATGGACAGCAGGCACATGAAAAAATCCTCAGTATCACAAATTATTAGAGAAATGCAAATTAAAACCACAATGTGATGTAGTCACACCTCATTTTATTGTGCTTTGCTTTATTGCCATTTACAAATAATTGCATTTTTTACAAAATGAAGGTTTGTGTTAATCCTACATTGGACAAGTCTATCGGCACCATTTTTCCAATAGCATGTGCTCACTTCATGTCTCTGTGTTACATTTTGGTAATTTTCACAATATTTCAAATTTTTCCCATTATTATATCTGCTTTGGTGATCTGATATCAGTGATATTTGATACTGTGATTCAAATTGTTTAGGGGCACTGTGAAATGTGCTTATATAAGACAGAACTTAACCAATAAATGTTGTGTGTGTTCTAACTGCTCCACCAACCAGCCATTCCCTCATTTCTCTCTCCCTCAGGCCTCCCTAATTTCAATAATTTCAATATTGAAATTAGGCCAATAAATAACTGCAAAGGCCTCTAAGTGTTCAAGTGACAGAAGGAGTTGCACATCTCTAACGTTCAATCAAAGTCTATAAATGATTAAGCTTAGGGAGGAAGGGACACTAAAAACAGAGACAGGTCAAAAGCTAGGCCTCTTGCACCAAACAGTGAACCAAGTTATAAATGCAAAGGAAAACTTATTGAAGGAAATGAAAAGTGCTACTCCAGTGAACACACAAATGATAAAAAAAAAAAAAAAGATACAGCCCTATTTTTGATATGGAGAAAGTTTTAGCGGTCTGATTAGAAGATGAAACCAACCACAACATTCACTTAAGTCAAAGCTTAATCCATAGCAAGGCCCTAACTCTCTCCAGTTCTATGAAAGCTGAGAGAGGTGAAGAGGTTGTGGAAGAAAAGTTGAAAGCTCATGGAGGTTGGTTCATTTCATACCATAAAAGTGCAAGGTGAAGAAGAAGGTGCTGATGTATAAGCTACCAGATCCAGCCACAATCATGGATGAAGGGCGCTACACTAAACAACAAATTTTCAGTATAGATGAAACAGTCTTTTATTGGAAGAAGATCCCATCTAGTACTTTGATAGCTAGAAAGGAGAAGTCAATGCCTGGCTTCAAAGCCTCAAATGACAGGTTAACTCTCTTGTTAGGGGCTAATGCAGCTGGCACCTTTAAGCTGAAGCCAATACTCATTCTCATTTACCATTCTGAAAATCCTAGGACCCTTAAGAATTACACTAAATCTACTCAGTCTGTGCTCTGTCAGTGGAACAACAAAGCTGGAATGACAGCACACATCTGTTTACAGCATAGTTGACTAAATATTTTAAGCCCACTGTTGGGACTTACTGCTAAGGAAAAAAAGATTCCTTAAAATATTCCTGCTCCTTGACAATGCACCTTGTTACCCAAGAGCTCTGATGCAGTGGTAGAAGGAAATTAATGTTGTTTTCTTGTCCACTAACAATATCAATACTGCAGTCTGTGGATCAAGGGGTAATTTTGGCTTTCAAGTCTTATTATTTAAGAAATATATTTTGTAAGGCTATAGTTTCCATAAGATAATGATTCTTGTAATATTTCTGGGCAAAGTAAATGGAAAATTTTCTAGAAAGAATTCACCATTCTAGATGCCATTAAGAGCATTTGGGAGGTCAAAATGTCAACATTAATGAGAGTTTGGGAGAAATTGAGTCCAATTCTCATGGACGACCTTGAGGCATTTGAGACTACAGTGGAGGAAGTAACTGCAGATATGGTGAAAATAGCAAGAGAACCAGAATCAGAAGTGGAGCCTAAAGATGTGACCAAATTGCTTCAATTTCATTATAAAACTTTAACAGATGAGGAGTTGCTTCCTATGGATGAGCAAAGAACCTGGTTTCTTGAGATAAAATCTATTCCTAGTGAAAATGCTATAAATGTTGAAATGACAACAAAGGATATTGCATAAACTTAGTTGAGAAAGCAGCAGCAGGGTTTGAGAGGATTGCCTCCAATTTTAAAAGAAGTTCTACGGTGGGTAAAATGCAATCAAACAGCATTGCACACGGCAGAGAAAATTTTCCTAAAAGGAAGAGTCTAATTGATACTGCAAACTTCATTGCTGTCTTATTTTAAGAAACCGTCATAGCCACCCCAATCTTCACCAGCCACCACTATTATTAGTCAGCAGCCATCAACATCAAGGCAAGACACTCCACGAGCAAAAAGACTACGACTGACTAAATGTACAGATGATAGTTAGCATTTTTAACAATAAAGTATTTTTCATTTAGGTTTGTACATTGTTTTTAGACATAATGCTATCGCACAGATAATAGACTACAATATCATGTAAACATAATTTATATATATACCAGGAAACCAAAAAAATCATGTGACTCCCTTTATTGTAAAATTTATATTATTGTGGTGGTTTCAAACCAAACCCCCAGTATCTCTGATATATGTCTATATCCTCTCATGCCTGTTAGAATGGCTTTTACCAGGAAGATGAAAAATAACAATTGTTGGGGAGGGAGCAGAGAAAAGGAGACTCTTGTGCATTGTTGGTGGGAATATAAATTCGTACAGCAATTATGAAAAACAATATAAAGTTTCCTCAAAAACCTAAAATTAGAACTGCCACATGATCCACTAATCCCATTATTGGGTACTTTTTTTTAAAGAAAAGGAAATTAGCATATCACAGAGATATCTGCATCCCCTATGTTTATTGCAGCACTGTTCACAATAACAAAGATATGGAGTCAATCCAAGTGTTCATCAACAGATAAGAAAAAATCTATTCTCAACTTCTCCCAAAGTGGTCCTTTTCACTGATTTCTTGATATATTGTCAACATTAGAATGAATTTCAGTGATAACTTTTAAGACCTCTCTCCCTGGGGAAATCGGGATGAGAGGGCATGTAATATACAGGGCCAGTAACTCTGTTCCATTTTGTGCCCAAATTCAAGTTCCCATCACACTTTCTCTTGCTGTTTTTGTAAATACTCATAAAAGAAAGACTACGCAGAGATGAACAACATAGTGAACAAATAACTGTGTGGAAGTAATGACTGGAATTTACACCTCAGAAGATTAAATTAGCAGATAAGAAGACAATCTTGAGAAACTTTTCAGAACCCAGAGAAAACAGACATAAACAAAACTGCGAATAGTAATATTAAATATGGGAGGCACAATAAATATGAGCAATAAATAAACAGCAGCTAGAAGAAGGTGAAAATGTATAAAACAGAAGCATTACTGAAGAAAAACTTAAGCAAAAGGGTTCTGACCTCAAGAAAAGCAGTAAGTCTAGAAATAAGAGCATTCACTGAGTTCTATGAATAATTAATCAAAACAGATTCATATCAGGTATAACTATTAAATGTCACAAATCGAGAATTCTTGAATTGTCAAGCATCTACATTTCACCCAAACCAAAAACAAACAAGTGAACATAATAATAGTTATCCACAAAGAAACAAGATCAAATTACCCTTAATCTTCTCCGAAACTGAAGAAGACAATAGATTATCAACCACAGAGCTGAAAGTGGGGAGAAGTATAAGCCAAGAATTTTAAATTGTAAAGGAAAAATAAAATTTTAAGCCCCCAACTGTCTGAATGCACCCTCCCCTTGACCAAGGGCATTCTAAAGTTAACCTGAAAAACTAGTTCAGGCAATGATGGGATATGGAGATTGGACATGTCGCATTATACTCTCCTCCCTTTGGAATTCAGGCAGAGCTGACCAGCATGAACATTAAAACGGAAATCTTAAGACTGAAAAAAACAGAGTTTTTGTAGTAATAAGGCACCAAATTCCAGCCTGCTCTAATATAGCTTCTCATGACAGACAGCAAGCCCTGAAAGAAATCAAAGTCTTTTACCCCAAAATATATTTCTTTGACACATTTTGGGCCCTGGAAAGCTGTCTGTTGTGGGGAAAATCTACCTTCTATAGAGAATCTCCTTTCTTTTTCAGGTCTTTTCTCGGATCCAGGGGACAATTGACTAAGACTCTGGCAGCTTTTAAGGTCTAATAAGAGCTATGAAGCTTGCAACCTAGAGGTTTCATCTGCATGTAAAACAATGGTCTCCACTACCCTTTATCTTAATATCTTATCTTATTCTTTACTATTAATTCTAGGTCTTTGGATAATAACTCTTTCAACCAATTGCCTTTCACAAAATCTTTGAATCCACCTATGACCTGGAATTCGCCACTTTCAGTTGTCTTGCTTTCCTGGAACAAACCAACATACATCTTACATGTACTGATTGATGTCTTATGACTTCCTAAAATGTATAAAACCAAGCTGTAGCCTGACCACTTTGGGCACATGTTCTCAGGATTTTCTGGAGCTGTGTCACAGGCCATTAGTCATTCATATTTGGCTCAGAATAAACCTTTCAAATATTTAACAGAGTTTGACTCTTTTCATTAGCAAAATTAAACCACAGCACCAAATTTTCATTCATTTGTGAAAGAAATGGTATATACCTATATCTATATCTACCCTAAACATGTATGGATCTAGGATTTCTGCAGCTAGAAGCTTTTTACAATTTAAAGGATCCATTTAAGACAAAGAATACAGGATGGTGCCCAGCACCATGGAGGAAGTGAGGCTACTACAGAGTTGGTGTGGGTTCTCTGTTCATAGCAGCTCCACCATGTCAAAGGTTTCCCTTAAGATCACGCTGATGTTGGATCCTCGGCTGCTGTAGAAAATACTCAGGATGTTCCGGAAAGTACACTTTTCCAGTAGTCTTAAAGTTTGCACAGAATAATTTAAAGATCTTTCTGGAACAAGTGCAATTAATACCAATGATGGAATAGGAATAAATACTGCACAGACTGCTGGAAATGTTTTTCTATAAATGTTCAAAACTACAAGTTATTCCTAGAGATCTCGTTGGAATTTGTTATTATCTGCTACTTGGGATATATGATTACCTTTAAGAATACATATTGATATTTGTTGTAAAATTGAAATCAGGCATTTAACATACAATGAAAACACCAAAAGTCAATGAAATAATAAAAGGTGACTCTTCTGTCTCTTTTTGTTGTTCATACTCTTAATATGGAGAGGGAATGCTTATGAAGTAAGAGTATTACCGCCACAGAAGATCATATAGTCTTTGATTGCTACCTCAAAACACAGAGAGGTAGTTCATTTGGGGTAAATGGATTATTTAACTTTGTTTTTGAAAAGTAGGATGCTACCGATAGTTCTTTTTGAGAACATTTGGAAAATTAAAATTTACTGAATCTTACATATTTGTCTGAGTTAAAAATATAAAAGTATTATGGATTGTGGATGATGGCAGTTTGCTTGATAGCATCTGACTAGCACAATCATAGTTTGATTCTTAAATATATGGCTTATGATAAAGGCAATAGATATATCAATGAATAAACTATGTTAACTTTTTATCATTTCATTTTTTAAGCTTTCAAACCTCCTGTGTTATACAAATTTCAGTTTAATATCAAAGAACCAAAAACTGTATTTTAAAATCTAACCCTCATGTGTATAAATTGATGTCCCATGCCAAATTTTAATGATTATCTTGCAAAATTTAGTACTTGTAATGCTGAGAATTGACAATACAGTAGAAGATTCCTGTATTAGTCCATTCTTGCATTGCTATAGAGGAATACCTGGGACTGGGTAATTTATAAAGAAAAGAGGTTTAATTGGCTCATGGTTCTGCAGACTGTACAACCATGGCATCCGCATCTGCTTGGCTTCTGGGGAGGCCTTAGGGAGCCTTTACTCATGTTGGAAGGTGAAGCGGGAGCAGGCACGTCACTTGGAAAGAGCAAGAGTGAGAGAGATGATGAGGAAGTGCCACATACTTTTAAACAACCAGATCCTGTAAGAACTCACTCACTATCATGAGGACAGCACCAAGCCTTGAAGGACCCACCCCCGTGATGCAAACACCTTCCACCAGGCCCCACCTCCAACACTGGGGATCACGTTTCAGCATGAAATTTGCATAGGACAAATATCCAAAACATATATCCTTTGCTGAGTTATGCATTCCTTTATCAATCTCTTTGAATACAAATTTAAAAGCATGAATCTTCCAAAAACCATGTTTTTTAAAAATAAAATCTGATGTCCAAAGAACCTTGTTCCTTACCAAATTAAGCCACAGTTAACCAGAAATTTAGGAATACCCATTTCCTGAATTTTTGGCTTAATCGGAATTTTCCTCCGTTCTGTTCCTAACACAAAAATCTGCCTGTTGTGTTGCACAAATAAGTTTACCATGTCCTGTGCCATAAAGTGATTTATTTATTGTTTTCGTTGTTTGGTTTTGAAAATGATATTGTAATAAGTTCCTAAAAACATTTTATTAAACAACTAGACATTTCGCTATTAAATAAATGTGATCTGTAATTTCTTTGTTCAGAATGATATGAAGTATTGTCTTTAGTTTAAACTCATTATTGGTGCATAATTAATATCTTGTGAAAATACATTTTGTCATACTATTTAAAAAAATACAAATTTTGATATAAATGTAAATATTTATTTAGGCTAAGGAAGCACAAGGTATTGCAAATTATGAAAGCTGACAATTACTATAAACAAGACGGCCTTTTCCACAAACATTTGTTGATAGTCTGTAAACAGATTATATTAATAATGATCATTAAGGGACGTCAAATATATTATTCATCTATTGATATTACTTGTCAAACCCATTGGTCACTTTATTATCTTCTACTTAATAGTTCAGCAGCATTTGGCATAGTTGACTACTCCCTACTTAAAATATTTTCTTCCATCTTCTTCTATGACATCACACTTCTGGTTTTTCTTTTACTTCACTGGCTGATTTTTTCAGTCTCTTTTTCTGACTTCTACTCCTCTATCGAAATTGTAGAAAATTGAGTGTTCCAAGAATTTAATACTAGGCCACTTTTTGCTGTTTTGCTGTTCTTATTATACTCGTTTTCTAAGTGATTCCATTTCACTGCATGGTTTTGAATAACAAACAGTCCAAGGACCTCAAATTGTATCTCCAGCCTTGATGTCTCCACTGAGCTTCTGACTTATCAGGCTATATCTAACTCCTACACATTATCTCTGTTTGGTTGCCGAATAGGCATCTCCAATCTAGCACACAACAAATGGACCTTTCGATTTCTCTCTAAATAAATCTGTACCTCTCCTAGTCTTTTGGCGTCTCAGAAAATTGTATTACCATTCATCTAAATGCTCAAGCCAAAAGCCTGATAATAATCCTAGATTTATCTTTTCCCCTCAACACCCTGCATTCAATCCATAAATAAATCTTCTCAACTTTGTTTCTAAAATAGCATCAGAATATGTCCATTTCCTCCTGTTTCTTCCAACACCACCCTGGTCTTAGTCTGCTTAAACTTTTGTAATGCCTTCCTAATATCTTTCTACTCCCATTCCCCATGGTCTCACCTTTCCACAGAACATAGAATGATAATGTAAAAAGGTAATTCTTATCACATCACTTTCATGCCTAAAATCCTCTAGTGGCTTGCCATTTTCTGAGAATAAAATCCAAATTGTTTACTCAGACTAACAAGCAAACCCCTTCATAATCTGGATACTCTGTCTCTCCAAAATCAATTCCCGACACTCTCCGTAGCTCACTATGCTCAAGGCATGTTGGCTCAGTCAAGTTGACATATGAAATTAACCTTCAAAATATTCAAAAGTATGCATAAAATAGTATAGGAAAGAGTTGCATTACTCAATAATTTTTCTGAGAAAATCAGATAAGTACTTAGGAAAAGATGACTTACCTCCTTACCTTACTTGCCACATGGAAATACATTCCAAATGTGTTGCAGAGTTAACTATAAAAAAACTATTAAACATAACCTAAAAGTGTGGGGATTATCACAAGAATGAATAAACAGATTTCCCACTAATAGAACACTACTGAACATACCAAAAGGTATGTATCTGCCAACATTTAAAGGCTATACTTGAGACATAGCATTTGGTTAATATATTATATAGTCAAATACATCTTTTTCTTTGATATTTATTTTACCGCTTCTACATTTGTAAATTCTTGATTTCCAAGAGAGTTGATATTCACTTGTGATTTTTCTACCCGAGAGTCTGTTTCCTTTTATAATTAAAATATGAATTATAGTTAATATGAAATTAATATTAAACCCAAATTAGAGACCTAGAAACATATTGGCAAATCCTTTACAACTTGACCCTTTCTCTTTAAACTTAATGCAAGACTGGGCTTCCAAAGAATTCTCTAGTAGTTCCCAAAATAATGATTTGTGTCTATCCTATCAATCCCTACTGTCTTGTGCACTGAAAAGCCTATAGTAGAAAGAAAATAATGGAAAGAGTATAGCATTTGAAATCAGTCTGATCTAGGCTCAAATTTCAGCTGTATTACTTATTATCTCTTTGATTGGGAGCAACTTATCTGGCTCCTGGGAATTACATTTCTAAAATGGGGGCAAAACTAGGATACCCATGAGATTAAATGAAACAATGTTTGTAAGGCATCTAGCATATAGAAAATAATAAATGTTAGCAGTCTTTCTCTCTCTTTCACCTACCCCTCTGGGGTTGCAACTAGCTCAACATTCATTACCGGCATGCTCAACAAGGTTTAGTTGCTAAAATTAATTCATCTACAAACTGATGGGGTCAGCTGGATACCCCTGAAATAAAAATTGTAACAGGGAAGTTGTATTTTCCAATAATATTCCACAGAACATGTTGGCAGGACACGAGTTCAACTGTCAATTCACTAAAGGAAGGCAAGCTTCTTTCTAGTAGGTTTTGTGAATCAGTCAGCTTTTGTTAAGTTATCCTATGGTAACAAATAGCTCCCAAGTCTCAGCAGCTTCCAACGATAAAAGTGTATTTATTTCTTACTCACTTTTTACAACCTTTACAGTTCAGCTGCAGTTCTACTCTACATCGTCTTCATTCTGAGAAGAAAAGTGAAGAAGCAAGCCCTTTATGAGATATGCCAATTTCAGGGAAGACAGAAAAGCGAAAGAGAAGAACCACATGCCACATGAAGGCTCTGAAAGTTTCTGCTTAGGTGGCACATGGCACTTTCACTCACGTTTCATTGGCCAAGCCGAGTTACGTGGCCAAGCCTGATGTCAATGAGATGAGGAGTACAATCCTCCTGCAGGGATGACCCAATAGTTATGTTCTGGGTAAGGATGAGGGCAGCAAATATTATAACAATAAAATCTAACACATCTGGTGTCTCAAATACATGGCTTTCATTTGAGGTAACCATAGAGTATCTAAAAGGCTGAGGTAAGACAGCTGTCACTTGAGTGAAATGGTGTATGCAGATTAGTCATTTGTGGATTCTGTTAGGTCCATCATTGTAATGTATTATGAAAAATCTGTTTTGGTGCTTTAATACTTCAAACTATGTTTTCTGCTCTAGGGGGAAGACTGCCTTCAGCTATGATGGAATGCTATGCCCTTTCGCTCTTTAAAAGATCTAGACAAGAATGGCCTATTTGTGAACAGTGCTTCTGTGTCTTTTGTAGAACCACAGTTGAAAATATTGCCTACTGTGCTACTCAATACCCTTTAGACAAAGACCCACTGATATCATCAGAAATTTTGTCTGCAGACAAAGCTTGTTTTTATAAACTAGTATATGTGATTTTCTTCTTCAGACAATAATAAGAGAAAAGATCCACCATGTTTCCCTCTTTGGAATTTCATTGCCAGGAATCTTGGTACCTAGTTCATTACCAAATTATAGTTACTGGCTTCATGCAGCTGCCTGGTAGAATTTGCTCCCTGTTGACTTTTGTGTCTGGTCCATTTTATTCCCTGATAGTCAAGATCTGCATTTTTAAAACTTCTAACCTGTCTCAAATGCTTTTGGAAATAATCCAAATAGTGAATCCTGAAAAAAAATTTTTAATGTAAGCCATAATTATAAGCTAACTCAAAAGAAAATGTTTCAGTTGGTACTACGATATCTACAAAGAGGTAGAACATATTATGCCTAAACATTAATATACTGTAAAGTCTCCTAGCTCTTAGGCCCTAGAGTGCAAAAACATTTTTTAAAATGTACATCTATCACAGAGCATTGCATGTAAATGCTTTTATGTGTGGAAATTCATAGCTAGATTGTGAACCTGATGAAGACAGAAATTCATGTCATATTTGTATTTCCAGCATCTCTCCTGTAGCTCCAAAGGGGAAGAAGAATTTCCTATACATAGAGCACCTTGATATATAGTGGAACTCAGAGAGGTTAAATAACTTGCCTGAGGTCATACAGCTAGGGGTCGCAAAGGTGAAATTAGGAATGAGTGCTGTGTCACTCCAGAGTGTGGACTTTGCAATATTCCAGTATTTCTCAAAGTAAAGCAGCACATGTAAAACTGGTGAAATGGCACAGTCATTTTTGGCACATACAGGTATGAATTTTTTAAATTTAATTAAATTATTTTATTTAAAATAATTATTATTTTTATTGAAAAATTACAATAGTATACATTTTACGGTACAACGTCATGTTTTGATATCTGTATACAATGTGGCATGATTAAATCAAATTAACATATCCATCACTGCACTTACTTATTTTTTGTGATGAGACGTGAAATTTACTCTTTGCTATTTTGAGATATGCAATGCATTATTATTGATTCCAGTCACCGTCTTAGTCCATTTGTGTTGCTATAAAGAAATACCTGAGGCTATGCAATTTATTAAATGAAAGGTTAATTTGGCTCATAATTTTAATGTCTGAAAAATTTCAAGATTGGACATCTGGATCTGGAGAGAGCCACTCAATTGGTGGCAGAAGGTAAAGGTGAGCTGGCATGTGCAGAGATCACATGGTGAGTGAGAGCAAGCAAGAGAGATGGCAGAGATGCCAAGCTCTTTTTTTTTTAATTTTTTTTATTATTATTATACTTTAAGTTTTAGGGTACATGTGCACAATGTGCAGGTTAGTTACATATGTATACATGTGCCATGCTGCTGTGCTGCACCCATTAACTCGTCATTTAGCATTAGGTATATCTCCTAATGCTATCCCTCCCCCTTCCCCCCACCCCACAACAGTCCCCAGAGTGTGATGTTCCCCTTCCTGTGTCCATGTGTTCTCATTGTTCAATTCCCATCTATGAGTGAGAACATGCGGTGTTTGGTTTTTTGTCCTTGTGATAGTTTACTGAGAATGATGATTTCCAGTTTCATCCATGTCCCTACAAAGGACATGAACTCATCCTTTTTTATGGCTGCATAGTATTCCATGGTGTATATATGCCATATTTTCTTAATCCAGTCTATTATTGTTGGACATTTGGGTTGGTTCCAAGTCTTTGCTATTGTGAATAGTGCCACAATAAACATACGTGTGCATGTGTCTTTATAGCAGCATGACTTATAGTCCTTTGGGTATATACCCAGTAAAGGGATGGCTGGGTCAAATGGTATTTCTAGTTCTAGATCCCTGAGGAATCGCCACACTGACTTCCACAATGGTTGAACTAGTTTACAGTCCCACCAACAGTGTAAAAGTGTTCCTATGTCTCCACATCTTCTCCAGCACCTGTTGTTTCCTGACTTCTTAATGATTGCCATTCTAACTGGCGTGAGATGGTATCTCATTGTGGTTTTGATTTGCATTTCTCTGATGGCCAGTGAAGAACATTCCATGCTCATGGGTAGGAAGAATCAATATTGTGAAAATGGCCATACTGCCCAAGGTAATTTATAGATTCAATGCCATCCCCATCAAGCTACCAATGACTTTCTTCACAGAATTGGAAAAAACTACTTTAAAGTTCATATGGAACCAAAAAAGAGCCCGCACCGCCAAGTCAATCCTAAGCCAAAAGAACAAAGCTGGAGGCATCATGCTACCTGACTTCAAACTATACTACAAGGCTACAGTAACCAAAACAGCAAGGTACTGCTACCAAAACAGAGATATAGATCAATGGAACAGAACAGAGCCCTCAGAAATAACGCCGCATATCTACAACTATCTGATCTTTGACAAACCTGACAAAAACAAGAAATGGGGAAAGGATTCCCTATTGAATAAATGGTGCTGGGAAAACTGGCTAGCCATATGTAGAAAGCTGAAACTGGATCCCTTCCTTACCCCTTATACAAAAAATAATTCAAGATGGATTAAAGACTTAAACGTTAGACCTAAAACCATAAAAACCCTAGAAGAAAACCTAGGCATTACCATTCAGGACACAGGCATGGGCAAGGACTTCATGTCTAAAACACCAAAAGCAATGGCAACAAAAGCCAAAATTGACAAATGGGATCTAATTAAACTAAAGAGCTTCTGCACAGCAAAAGAAACTACCATCAGAGTGAACAGGCAACCTACAAAATGGGAGAAAATTTTCGCAACCTACTCATCAGACAAAGGGCTAATATCCAGAATCTACAATGAACTCCAACAAATTTACAAGAAAAAGACAAACAACCCTATCAAAAAGTGGGCAAAGGATATGAACAGACACTTCTCAAAAGAAGACATTTATGCAGCCAAAAGACGCATGAAAAAATGCCAAGCTCTTTTTAACAATTGGGTCTTGTGGAAACAGATAGAGTGGGAACTCATTCATTACTGTACGGATGGCACCAAGCTATTCATGAGGGATATGTCCCCACGAATGAAACATCTCCCACCAGGCCCCGCCTCCAACACTGAGGATCAAACTTTAACATCAGATTTGAAGGGGCCGAACAAACAATATCCAAACTATAGCAGTTGCCCTACTGTGCAATAAGTCTTAAAACTTCTTTCTCTTATCTCTCTGAAACTTTTTACCCTTTGACTGATAACTTTCCATTCCCTTTCTTCCTCTTCTCTCCAGTCTCTGGTAACCATCATTCTACTGTCTACTTCCATGAGTTCAATATTTTTAGATTCCACATGTAAGTGAGATTATGTGCTGTTTATCTTTCAGTGCCTTTCAAGGCTCTGGCAGGCCTTGACTGCTCTTCTGCCGAGCCAGGTGAAGATCTAAAAGGCAGAATGTCCAGAAAGGAAATAGCTAAAGACTTTAATCAGCACATGATTATGGTTTGGGGGTGTAATAGGGCAGAAGCTCCCCGAAGTGGAAGAAAATGAAGTCCAGCCTCAGAAATCTGGACTTGGTACATGGTTGGGAGCTGCTGAAGGTTTCTGAGTAGGGCATAACCTAAACAGAGATCAGCCCATCAAATATTCACCTAGCACTCTGGAGAACTCTGTGCTCTCATAAAAGATTATCTTAACCAGTTGGATTTCAGACGAACTCTAAATAGCCCAGAAATATTCTGCTTGATACTCACTGCAAGCCTAATCATATTTGGCTTGTTTCTATTTATCAAGTACATTATTGTGTGACAATAGGTTGAATTTTGAATGAGAACATTGTAGGAAGAAACACACTGAAGGCTGTATGGAAAAAAGAACAGTTGTTTGATTAGTCTTCCAGATTCTTGCAGTTAAAGTGATTCCACGTTAAAAAAGGCAGAGTGGAATTTTTCTCATTTTTTTTCTTAAACCAGAGCACCTCAAAATCTCTTGATAACCTTGGATGCTCTCCTGGGCAACATATGCAACATCTGATGATTTTTACTTCATTTCTTAAGATTTACTTGGTCCTATCTCCAAATGTAATCCCATTTGCCCTTGCCTTATGTTTGTTTTTTATTTTTATTTTATGATTCTATTGCTTCTTTCCTCTGCTTCCTTCTCTGTATCTTCTTACTTAATCCTATTTGATATATCCTCCGGAATTTCTCTTTTCACTCACTGATCTTCGTTTGTCAGTACCTCATAACCATGATCCTAAACTCATTTTGCAGAGATAAGCTGGTTTTCTCACAAGCCTAGAAGGGTATGTTTCTGGTTTCTGAAAATGCCACTGATCATTGATTGAAGAATAGAAACTACTGACGAGAGAAGACCCTGTGATATTACACTTTTTAAAAATGTTTTGTAATTTTTTGCAATATTGATTTTTTTACTATGGTAAGAACATTTAACATAAGATTTACACTCTTAACAAGTTGTAAAGTGTACAATAAAGCACCATTAACTGTATGTATGATATTGTACTGCAGATCCCCCAAATTTATTCATCTTGCATAACTAAAACTTTATACCCATTGCACAATAACTCAGTGTTTTACCAGTTGTTTAAAGATTTTACTATTGTTTAATTGTAAAAATTAAAACCAATTGTTTAAGACTTGCAATTTTCGACATAGGCTCAAGCCTAGGTGCTTACCTCCTTTCCCTTCCAAAACTCAATGAAAATCACAGTGAAGAAAAAGCAAGATAATAATTCATAAGAACCAAGAGAAGAAGTTGGATAGGAGAAACATCTGCAAGTAAAAATAACAACAAATATCTGGAAAATTAAAAGTGGATGAGCCACAAGTAAGGAAGCCAAAGACTAAAATTTGTGCGAAAAGGCAGTAGCAAAAGAGGGAGTAGATCTGTTCTGCTAAAGGCCAGAGAACTCAGAGCTCAGAAATGACAGGCACTACAGAAGGCAGAAATGAGAAAGACTGAAAGTAGAATGGTTATCTTGAGATCTAAATACACGTTACCTACCTTCTCTTCTGTAGATATGTGGAACAGTCCGGCAGGTGTTTACCTTCCAGGAAGATAAAAGAGGGTTCTTTTCTAATGTAATGAAATGAAATGAATCACCTAGGGAAAATTAATATCAGAGTTGGTATCCCGAAGCAAAACTCCCATATTGACATTTATGGATCCCAAAGCAAAATATTCATTTTCTATCAGTTTAACTGAAAATGAAAGCTGTTGTTAACCAGCCAGAAATACATGAGAGCAGAAAATTCACAGCTTTTCTATTGCCTCATTCTTACATATGAATGGGCAAGCATCAATGCAGATATGAGGAAAATATGAGATACAAAAGAGAAAAATTAAGATCTAAAAATGGAAAAAAGTGATGTCAAAGGAAATAGAAATGATTCAAAGAACAGAAGAGGAAAAAAAAAAAGAGGAGGAGAGGAGGAGGAAAAGAAATGGCATGAAAAGGTGTAGCATCAAGGGCAACAGCAGCCACAGCCAGTATGCTGTACTCGGTTTGTGATGGAGTGGAGGCAGCAAGCCACAAGGGAAGTCCTTTGCATCAAACAACAACAACAACAACAACAACAAACAAGAAACATGAAACAAAAAACAAAAAACAAGAATAAGATGTTATGAAACAGGTATGATTAGAGATCAATAAAGAATTCTCAAAAATTAAAAGATTGCTGAAATTAAAAAGCTAATTAAAATATAATAATGGAAACTACTTTAAAGACACAATGAAACTAAGAAAAGAATTAAGAGAAGAAATATTTTTAAAAAACAGAAACTTAGTATAAGCAGTCTAACATGCAACAATCAGGTGTTCTGGAAAGACAGAATTGAGAATATGAATGGGATGAATTTCTAGAAGAAAGAAAAGAGAATTTCCTGGAGCTAAAGGGCTTGAGTTTTCCAAATGTTGCAGCCCAGCACAGAATAAAAGTGAAAATATCTACACTTCAATACACCAGTGTGACATTTCAGAACAGCTACAATAAGATTTTAAGAGAAAACATTAGGTTGTCTATGAAGGAATGATAAGCAGACCTATATCAAATATGGCGTCAGCAAAAGAAGATGCTAAAAACACTATATATATAGCATCTATATATATCTATAGATACTATATATAGATACTATCTATAGATATAGATAGTATCAAAGTACTATATACACAGGGTTCATAATATACACATTATAATCTATATATACGTACATATGCATATTATATATGTGTATTATTCACACATATATATACACACATATATAATACATATATATAATACATATATGTGTGTATATATAGATTATAATGCACATATCTTTTTTCTAATAAGCAGAAACTTTAGGGAAGAAAGCATAATGGCCTTTTGAAAACCCTTTCCCTTCCTAGCATTTGATAAATCTTTGATATGGAATCCGATTATACAGAGGAAAATGTATTTGAACCTGGGCTCATTGCAGTGTAAGAGGTGCTGGAAACAGAAATGAATTAAGAACATCCTGTGCCTCAAGATTATTTCAAACCAAAAGAGGAGTAAAGTAAGAAAAGTCAATGCATGCTTGATGTATGTGTGAAGAAATAAATGGTTACGTCCTTTTGGGTTTTCTCAGAGAGTTTCATGGAGAAGAGAATTTTAACTGGACCTTGAATGAGGAGAAGGCGTTTGGTTGGTAATTGGTAGAGTTTGGATATTTGTCCCTGCCCAAATCTCATGTTGAATTGTAATACCCAATGTTGGCTATGAGGCCTGGTAGAAGGTGTTTGGGTCATAGAGGTTGATCCTTCATGGCTAGGTGCTGTCCTCAGGATAGTGAGTAATTTTTTTTTTCTTTTTTTTCTTTTTCTTTTCTTTTTTTTGAGATGGAGTCTCGCTCTGTCATCCAGGCTGAAGTGCAGTGGCACAATCTCGGCTCACTGCTATGTCCGCCTCCTGGGTTCAAGGGATTCTCCTGCCTCAGCCTCCTGAGCAGCTGGGATGCCCAGTTAATTTTTGTATTTTTGTAGAGGCAGGATTTCACCATATTGGCCAGGCTGGTCTTAAACTCCTGACCTTGTGATACACCTGCCTTGGCCTCTCAAAGTGCTGGGATTATAGGCGTGAGCCACCACGCCTGGATGATAGTGAGTAATTTCTCGTGAGATCTGGTTGTTGTAAAGTGTGGCATCTCTGACCCCACTCGCTCTCTTGCTTCTGTTCTCACAATGTGAAATGCATCCTCCCCCTCTGCCTTTGGCCAAGAGTGAAAGCTCCCTGAGGCATCCTCAGAAGCTGAGCAGATGCCAGCACCATGCTTCCTGTGCACCCTGCAGAACTGTGAGCCAGTTAAACCTCTTCTCTTTATAAATTACCCAGTCTCAGGTATTCCTTTATAGTAATGCAAGAATGGCCTAATACAGAAAATTGGTACTAAGGACTGGGGCATTGCTATAAATGTACCTGAAAATATGGAAGTGACTTGGAATTAAGTAACAGGCAGAGGTTGGAAGAGTTTGGAGAGCTCAGAAGAAAACAAGAAGATGAGGGAAAGTTTGGAACTTTGTAAAGACTAGGTTAAATAGTTGTGACCAAAATGAAGATAGTGATATGGACAGTGAAGTTCAGGCTGAGGAGGTCTCAGATAGAAATGATGAACTTATTGGGAGCTGGAGTAAAGTTCACACATGTTATACCTTAGCAAAGAGCTTGGTTGCATTGTATTCATATCTTACGTATCTGTGGAGATTTAAATTTGAAAATGATGATTTAGGGTACCTGGCAGAAGAAATTTCTAAGCAACAAAGTGTTCAAGATATGATCTGGCTGCTTCTAACAGCCTATGCACAGACACAGGAGCTAAGAAAGGACTTAAAGTTGGAACTTATATTTAAAAAAGAAACAGACCATAAAAGTTTGGAAAATTTGCTGTTAGGCCATGTAGCGGAAAAGAAAAGCCCAATTTCAGAAGAGTTCAAGCAGTCTGTGAAGGAACCACTTCCTAGAGAATTTTGCATATCTAACAAAACCGAGCCAAGTACTAGTAGGCAAGACAATGGGAAAAAGGCCTTGGAAGCACTTCAGGGACCTTTGTGGTAGCCCTTTCCATCACAGGCCCTGAAGTCTAGGAGGACTCAATGGTTTTGTGAGAAAGGCCCAAGGTACTGCTGCCTTGTGCAGTCTTGGGACACTGATCCCCACATCCTGGCCACTCTGGCTCTCATTTCAGTTCAAAGGAGCACAAATACAGTTTGAGCCACCATTTCAGAGGGTGCCAGCCATAAGCCTTGGCAGCTTCCAGATGGTTTTAAGCCTGCATATGCACAGAGTGCAAGAGTGAATGAGGCTTATGAACCTCCACCAAGATTTCAAAGGATGTATGGAAAAGCCTGGGTATCCAGGCAGAAGCCTGATGTAGGGGTGAAGCCCTCACACAGAACCTCTACTAAGGCAATGGAGAGGGTAAATGTGGGATTAGAGGCCCCACACAGAGTCACCACTTGGGCACTGCCCAAAGGAGCTGCGGGAAGAGGGCCATTATCCTCCAGATCCCAGAATGGAAAATCCACTGGCAGCTTGCACCCTGCACCTGGAAAAACCATGAGCACTCAAATCCAACCCAGGAGAACAGCCTTGGGGGCTGAACCAGGCAGTGACATAGGGGAAGAGCTACCCAAGTCTTTGGGGTCTCACCCTTTGCAACAGCATGCCCTGGATAAGGGACATGGAGTAAAAGGAGATTATTTTGGAGGCTTAATACTTAATGATTGCTCTGCTGGGTTTCAAACTTGCATGGGGATGCAGCCCTTTTTTGTGTGGGCTGATTTCTTCCTCTTGGAATGGGAATGTTTACTCAATGCTTGTACCCCCATTGTATCTTGGGAGTAAATAACTTGTTTGGTTTTGCAGGCTCAGAGGTGGAAGGAACTCATGTTCAGATGGGATTTTGGACTTGGACTTGGGACTTCTGTTAATGTTGGAATGATTTAAGACTTTGGAAGACTACTGGGAAGGTATAATTATATATTGCAACGTGAGAGGGACATGAGATTTTGGGAGGGGCAGTGGTGGAAAGATATAGTTTGGATATTTTTCCCCACCATAATCTCATGTTGAATTATAATCCCCAATGTTGAAGGTGGGGCCTGGTAGGAGGTGTTTGGATCATGGGGGCAGATCTCTCATGGTTAGGTACTGTTCTCACGACAATGAGTGTGTTTTCTCAAGATCTGGTTGTTATAAAGTGTGGAACCTACCCTCACCACTCTCTCTCCTGCTTCCATTCTTGCCTTGTGAAAGGGCTGCTCTCCCTTTGGCTTCCACCACGAGTAAAAGCTCCCTGAGTGCTCCCCCAAAGCAAAGCAGATGCCAGTGTCCTGCATCCTGTACAGCCTACAGAATCATAAGCCATTAAATATCATTTCTGTATAAATTACCCAGTCTCAGGTATTTCTTTATAGCAATGCAAGAATGGCCTAATAAAATAGGCTTTCAGAAGGAAGATATCCAGGAGAAGGACACCCTAATATGGAAAGTCTTGGTGAAAGTTTGTATGAAAGGCAACCCCTGTCTGGGGAAAGTGAATATGTAGCATGGGCTAAGCATAGAGGTAATAGGAGAAGAATCTGGGAAGCCTAGATAATGTCAAATCCCAGAGAGCCTTGGATTTTTTATTCAGGAAATGAAAGAAGAGCATTGTGGGCCTTTTAAAGATGAAAAACAACATGATTGGACCTGAGTTGTAGGATGAGCCCTTTGATACATTGGTGATGGGTTGACAGGATCAGAGTCAAGGTGAAGAGTGGGACCTCATTGTAATTTTTGAGTCAAGAAATTGGGAAGTGCTGAAGAGAAAAATGGCAGTGTGCATGAAAGAGAGGACTTTAAGAAAACCTGGTGACTAGTGGGCTATGAGGTAGAGAGGGGAGCGAGACAAAACAGGAATGAGTTGAAGATGACTCCAGTGTTCTCAGATGGGATACATTTAATTGAGGAGTAAGAAGGAGAATGTTGACACCAAGATAGTAAACTAGTTTTCAGCCTTCATCTTCCTGAGAGAAATGCTGATTTTGACAAACACACATGGATGAGAGTACCTTTGCAGGAGCCCAGGAATACGGTGGATGGGTCCCAGAACACCACTGAAGTAACAAACCCAAGAGTGGACACATTGAAAAAGGTAAGAACAGTTTCACTTTGCCTACATCATTCCTTTCCCAAGGTAAAACAGCTCAGTGCCAAGAAAGAACCCCTCAACCCACGATTTATCCCATAGGGGAAATTGAGAGCACAGAGAATGCTGGATGCTCAGCCATGAGGTATGATGCCCAAAAGCTTACTTATTTCTTGTCCCATTCAGAATACTGAGGAGATAAGCAAAGCTGAATAGTCTTTGGGCATCTAGGAGTATGAAAAAGAGATGAGAGTTCACAGCAACTGGGAAATGGAATTCAACAAAGAGCTATGACTTATACTACCTGTCTGGAAGACTCCCCCAAGAGGTCTTCCCACAAACATGGTAGGATGCATCACCATTGGGGTTCCTTCCCCCATCTAGCTCTTGTGTACTCCCAGCATTCCCTGTGCCCCTTCCTCTCACATTGAAAACTCCCCACATATGTCCCCACAGACAGTATACATGAGCGTCTACAGATAATGCATGAACTCACACATCCATTAACTCAGAGACCAGTTATTTGAAATTATCTTGTCAGAGGAAAAAAAAGAATGGAGAGGAGTGAAGAAAGTTTACAGTCTTTATGGGACACCATCAAGGGAACTGATATACAAATTATGGTTGTCTCAGAAGAAGAGAGAATGAAAGGGAAGAAGGCTTATTTAAAGATGGCTGAAAAGTTCCACAATCTTGTTAGGGATACGGACATACAGGTTTATGAGGCTCTAAGGTGTACAACAGGATCAACCCAAAGAGGATTCATCAAGACAAATCTAAGCAAATGATCAAAAGTCAAAAATAAAGATAATTTTTGAAAGCGGCAAGAGAAAAGCAACTCATCACTTAAAAGGGAACCATTGTGAGGCTCTCAGCAGATTTATCAGGAGAAACCTTGCAGGCCAGGAGAGAGTGAAATAATATATCCAAAATGCTGAAAGAAAAATCTCCTGCAAGTCAGGAATATTATATCCACAAAGCTTCCTTCCCCAAAGAAGGAGAGACAGTGACTTTCCCAGATAAAAGCTGAGAATATTCATCACTATCAGACCTAATTAAAGCTCACTGGTAAAGGTATGTATATAGTCAAATATAGAATACTCTCATACTATAATGGTAGTACATAAATCACTTTTAACTCAAGTATAAAGGTTAAAAGACAAAAATATTAAAAATAACTATAGCTACATAATGCCTTAAATAATACACAAAGAAAAATATGTAAATTATGACATATATAACATAAATTGTGGAATGGGGGAATAAAATCTGGAGCTTTTGTATACAATTTTCTTATCAGCTTCTAATAGGAAGTTATCACTTTAAGATATTTTAAGTCTTCTTCATGATAAAGCCAAATAAAAAACCTATAGTAGATACACGAAAGAAAAAGGAAAAGTAATCAAAGTGCTCCACTACAAAAAAAGTATCAAATCACAAAAAAGATGACAAGAGACAACGAAAGAGAAAAGAAAATATGAAACAGTTAGAAAACAATAAAGAAAATACAATAGTAAATCCTTACTTAATAATTAATTTAAATTTAAATGAATCAAATTCTCCAATAAAAACATGTAGAGTGGCTTAAAACTTAAAGTATAATAATAATTAAAAAATAAAAAAAATCCAACAATATACTATATACAAGAGACTGACTTTAACTTTCAAGAAATACATAGCCTGAAGGTGAGCTGATAGTAAAAGGTATTCCATGCAAATGGAAACCAAAAATGAGCAGAGGTAGCTAAACACACATTAGATAAAATAGAATTCAAGTCAAAAACTGTTAAAAGGGACAAAGAAGGCCATTATACAATAGTATAGGGGTCAATTTTTCAAGGAGATATAACAACTATAAATACATATTCATCCAACATTTGAGTATCTAAATATATAAAGCAAATATTAAAAGAACTAGTGTCAAAAACAGAAAAACAATAACAGTAAGGAACACCAATAACACACGTTCAACACTGGATAGATCATTCAGAGAGAAAATCAGTAAGAAGTGGAATTGAACAATAATATAAACTACATAGATCTAACAGACATATACATAACAATTTATCCAACAGCAGAAGAATACACATTCAAGTGTACATGGAACATTCACCAGGACAGATCATATATTAGGAAAAACAAGTCTTAACAAATTTAAGAAGATTAGAATTATATCAAGTATCTTTCCTAATCGCAATAATATGAAACTAGATATCAATAACAGAAGGAAACTTTGAAAAATTACAAATATGTGTAAATTATAAAACACATTCCTGGACAACTAGGAGGTGAATGAAGAAATCAAAAAGGATATAAAAAATACCTAGATGACAGGTTGATAGGTGCAGCAAACCATGATGGCACATGTATACCTATGTAACAAACCTGCACGTTCTGCACATGTATCCCAGAACTTAAAGTATATATATATATGTGTATATATATATATATATGTGTATATATATATATGTGTATATATATATATATATGTGTATATATATATATGTGTATATATATATATATGTGTATATATATATATATGTGTATATATATATATGTGTATATATATATATATGTGTATATATATATATGTGTATATATATATATGTGTATATATATATGTGTGTGTGTGTGTGTGCGTGTGTGTGTGTATATATGTATATACACTGAGAAAAATGAAAATGAAAAAACAACTTAATAAAACTTACGGAATTCAGCAAAAGCAGTTATAAGACAGAAGTTTATAGTGCTAAATAAAAAAAATCTCAAATCAACAACCTAATGTTTCACCACAAGAAACAAAAATAGAAGAAACTAAGTCCGAAATGAGCAGAAATAATGAAATAATGAAGATTAGATCAGAAATAAATAAAATAGCAGAAAAACTACAGAAAAGATCAAGAAAACAGTCTTTTTTTTTTTTAAGATAAAATTGACAAACCTTTAGCTGGGCTAAACGAGAGAGAGAGAGAGAGAGAGAGAGAAGACTCAAATAAATAAAATTATAAATAAAAGAGGGCCACTACAACTAATACCACAGGGGGAAAAATGATTATAGAGATTAAAATGAACAGTTATATGCCAACAAATTGGATAACTTAGAAGAAATGGATAGATTCCTAGATGAATACAATCTACCATGACTAAATCATGAATAAATAGAAATATGAATGCACCAATAATGACTAAGGAGATTGATTCAGTAATCAAACACCTCCCAACGAGAGATGCTCAGGACCTGATGGCTTCACAGGTGAAATTTACCAAACACTTAAAGAAGAATTAATGCCAATCCATCTCAAACACTTCCAAAATTCTACTATGCGGCCATAAAAAAGGATGAGTTCATGTCCTTTGCAGGGACATGGATGAAGCTGGAAACCATCATTCTCAGCAAACTAACACAAGAACAGAAAACCAAACACCACATGTTCTCACTCATAAGTGAGAGTTGAACAATGAGAACACATGGACACAGGGAGGGGAACATCACATACACACACGGGGGCCTGTCAGGGGGTGGGGAGCTATGGGAGGGATGGCATTAGGAGAAATACCTAATGTAGGTGATGAGTTGATGGGTGCAGCAAACCAAGATGGCACATGTATACCTATGTACCAAAATTGCATGTTCTGCACATGTACCCCAGAACTCAAAGTATAAAAAAAAGAAGAAAAAACTTCCAACTTGTTTTATAAGGCTTATGTTACCCTAATACCAGAGCCAGACAAGAACACTACAAGAAAAGAAAATTACAGGCCAATATCTTTAATAAATATATCTATAAAAATCCTCAACAAATGCTAGCAAACTGATTTTAACTGCATACTAAAATGATCATATACAATAATCAATTGGCATTTATCCTTGGGATGCAAAGAGGTTTGACAAATCAATAAATTTAATATACCACATTTACAGAATAAAAGATAAAAATCATATGGTCCCCTCAATAGATGCAAATAAGGCATTTGAAATAACTCAACAAACTTTGATGATGAAAACTCAACTAATTTGGTATTCAAGAAATTTATCTCAACATAATAAAAAACCATATATGACAAATTTACAGCTAACATCATACTCAATGATGCAAAGCCAAAAGTTTTTCCTCTAAGATCAGGAACAAGACAAGGATGCACACTCTCACTGTTGCTGCTCAACATAGTAGTGGAAGACTTAGCCAGAACAGTTATGCAAGAGAAAAATATAAAAGGCATCCAATTTGGAAATTAAAAAGTAAAATTATCTCTGTTTGCAAATGGCACGATCATATGTGCAGAAATCCTAAAGACTCCACCAAAAACACTTAGAACTAATAAGCAAATTCAGTAATGTTTCAGGATACAAAATTAATATATAATACACACAAATCAGTAACATATTTATAATCTCTGGAAAAGAAATTGAGAATAAAAACCCATTTACAATACTATTAAAACAATAAAATACTTAGGAACAAATTTAACAAAGGAGGTAAAGGACCTATACATTGAAAACTATAAAACACTGATGAAAGGAATTGACAAAGGCACAAATAAATGGAAAGATATCCCATGTTCATACATTGGAAGAATCAAAAATTAACGTATCTACACTAACCAAAGGGATCTACATATTCAGTGCAATCTCTAAGAAAATTCCCATGTCATTTTTCACAGAAATAGAAAATAAATCCTAAAATTCATATGAAGCCACAAAATACTCTGAATAGCCAAAGCAATCTCAAGTAAGGATAAACTTGGAAGCATCACTCCTAATGATTGCAAACTATATTACAAAGCTATAGTAATCAAAACAGCCTGGTACTGGCATGAAAGCAGACACATAGATCAGTTAAACAGAATAAAGAGGCCAGAATGAAATCCACATACTTACAGTCAACTGATCTTCAACTAAGGTGCCAAGAACACACAATTGGAAAAGGATACACTCTTCAATAAATTGTGCTGGGAAAACTGGATATCCACATACAGAAAAATAAAATAGGACCCTTATCTCACACTACATGCAAATATTAACTCAAAATGCACTGGAGATTTACATATAAGATTTGAAACTGTAAAACTCCTAGAAGAAAAGATAGAGGATAAACTTCTTGACATGGGTCTGAGCCATATTTATATATTTATATATATATATATATATATATATATATATATATATATATGACCCTCAAAGCACAGGTTAAAAAAGCAAAAATAGACAAATTAAATTACATCCAACTAAAAAACTGCACAGCAAAGGAAAGAATCAATGCAAAGAAGAGACAACCTACAGAATGGGAGAATTACAACTACACAACACATAAGGGGTTAATATCCAAACTATGTAAGGAACTAAACCAACTCAATAATAAGCAAGCAAATAACTGAATTTAAAAATGAGCAAGGACATGAGTATTCATTTCTCAAAAGAAGATATATTAATGACCAACCTATATATGAGAAGGTGTGCAACATCACTAATCAATAGGGAAATGCAAATCGAAATCATAATGAGCTATCATCTCACACCTGTTAGAATGGTGTTATCAAAAACTAAAAAGATAATTTTTGGTGATTGTATGGATAACGGGAAATCCTTGTACTCTGTTCGTAGGAATGTAAATTGGTATAGCCATTATGGAAATCTATGAAGCTTCCACAAAAGTTAAGAACAGAACGACCATATAATCTAGCAATCCCACTACTGTGTATATATTCAAAGGATATGTAATCAGTATGTCAGAGATATCTGTACTCTCCTGTTTATTGTAGCAGCTTTTACAATAGGCAAGATATGCAATCAACCTGAAGTCCATCAAAAGATGAATGGATAAAAAATGTAAGAGATATATACGTGTATATATATGTTTTTATGTGTGTGTGTGTGTGTGTGTGTGTGTGTGTGTGTGTATTTCAGCATTCAAAAGGAAATAATGTCATTTGGGACAACACGAATGAATTTGGAGGACATTATGCTAAATGAAATAAGCGAGACACAATGTACACTGTAAATTTATATAATTTGTATTTATAATTTTTCCAAGCACAATAAAGTTGAGAAAGCTGAGAAAAAAAGGGAGTAAGAAGTATTTCTGTGCAGTAAACAATTTGTTTCTGTTTAAGTGCAGCTTTCTTATGCAAGTACTAAAGTAGTTGACACCAAGTAAGAGATGAGAATATCAATGAGAATATCTCGTTGATCCATTTTAATTAATTGTTGATATTTTACAATTTATTGTTTACATTCAGTAGACTTACATTGTGGAACTGAAAAAGTCCATGGGTACCTATAGCTTGCATCACTCGAAGTAGTATGGGGAAATAGAAAATTTACAGAATGTTGTAGAAAGAGCCTTTGTTGGCAGTAGGAGGAGTGAGGACAAAGTCAGACTGGCTTTACATGCATATCAAAAAAGAACCACTATTTATAAGAAAAAAGAGTGTTTTTTTTTTTTTTTTTTGAGATGGAGTCTCTGTCGCTCAGGTTGGAGTGCAGTGGCACGATCTTGGCTCACTGCAACCTCCGCCTCCCAGGTTCAAGCAATTCTCCTGCCTCAGCCTCTCGAGTAGCTGGGACTACAGGTGCGTGCCACCACGCTTGTATTTTTAGTAGAGACAGTGTTTCGCCATGTTGGCCAGGCTGGCCTCGAACTCCTGACCTCAGGTGACCCTCCCGCCTCAGGCTCCCAAAGTGCTGGGATTACAGGTGTGAGCCACCGTGCCCAGCCAAAGAATGCTTTTTTAATGAGATATTTCAGCTCAATTTGCCTTTAAAGTCTCTCAAATGACTTTATTAACTAGGGATGTTTCAAACCTCTGTGTTCAGCAGACAAATATAATGAAGGAACGGTAGGAAAATTGACGATGTTATGACATTCATGTGCTCGTAGTAAATACCATAGCTTATCTCCATAGTTATTATATTTAGAAAGGACATCACCAAAAAGGACAGGGAATAAATCATCCTATGGTCCATCCAAAAAGCTATGGACTCAGTATTTGGTATGAGCAAGGAAGAAGTCCAACGGAGCAACCATCGAGCTGCAAGAGAGGATGATTGAAAGGCTATTAGCTCAGATGCTGATTATGTAATCAGATAGGTGAGGTGATAATTTGTGTCAAGTGCTTAGGACGCTCTTTAGACTAGAATAGTTAACAAGGGTGACTTCTTTCTGTCTAATAAATAAGACATGAAGTACATTCCCATTAATAGATTATTTTAAAAAGAGATAAAGAGAAATCTAGGCTTCAAATTTTAAAAGGTGAATTAGGCACACAGATCTGTTTCTCTTCCTTGCCAAGTTCCCCTTGAAATTACCGAGAACATTTACAGTTGGGGGGCAGGGAGGAAGCTCTTGCAGTGCCAGCGAAATCAGAAAGGCAACAGGTAGTATACTAGAGATTTCAAAGAAATTTTGAATGGTACCAAGCAGATGAGATGGAATTGATTGAGGAAAGAAGATTGAAAACCCTAGCCCCAACAGCCAAGGGGAAAAAAAATCCTTCTTGGGGCCCTAAAGAAGCTCCAAGGAAATAGCTCAAGCGACAGACTGAACTATGGAGCAACAGTGATAATCATCACGGAATAGAGTGAATTTTGAATAGCTGAGGGCGTCTGTCACTTTCTCTCATCTCCTTTAGCATTCCGTGCTGGTGACTAGGACTTGGGCTCTTAGAGTCCTGAGAACTCCCCTCCAAATGAGGAAATCGGTTTGCCTGGAGAGGGTTCTTGGTGTAGATATTAATTCCTGAGAAAGTAAATTGTGAGGTAACGTTAATCTTCTTATGAATCATCGAGGGACAAAATAAATGAAGAGAGAAAACAAAACACACAAACAAAAAACAATAAAAGCTCCATCCAGAGTGAAATACTTCTTTTGGCACTTCTAAGCACTCTGTCAGTGGAGTACCTGAAAAACAAGTAAAGGAGATGAGTGGTTTAAAAAGCACTGGTAGAACTGAGATGCAGAAGAAATTTACTCTGGAAAGCAGGGACTATGGGCTATTTAACTAGCTAAGATGCATCTGAGAAATGGCCAGGATAGGATTTATTCTGAAGAGCCTGTCATACATTACCACACAGTACACATCCACATCCATGATAAACACATAGAACATATAGGTCAGGACCAAGTGGGTACAACTTGACTACTATTCATCATCTTTAGATTAGGAATCCCCCTTCTCCTCCTCCACCTTTGCCATCAAAAAACTCATGTGCACTTTAAATATGTGACTAAACGAAGGAAAAATATTATTCTTGCTCGAAACTTTGTTTGAATGGCACTGTGTTCAAGAATCCCTTTGTTGTTGTTATTATTATTATTATTATTATTATTTGAGACGGAGTTTCGCTCTTGTTGCCCAGGCTGGAGTGCAATGGCACGATCTCGGCTCACTGCAACCTCCGCCTCTCCAGTTCGAGCAATTCTCCTGCCTCAGCCTCCCGAGTGGCTGGGATTACAGGCATGCGCCACCACGCCTGGCTAATTTTGTATTTTTAGTAGAGACAGGGTTTCACCATGCTGGTCGGGCTGGTCTCAAACTCCCGACCTCAGGTGATCCAGCTGCCTTGGCCTCCCAAAGTGCTGGGATTACAGCCGTGAGCCACCGCGCCCGGCCAAGAATTCTTCTTATAATCTTCTTTTCCTGATAACGAATGTGGTCCATTGACCTTTATTTCTCCTGAAAGCACACTTTATTTCTGGAAATGCAGATAAAGCACAACACAGGAAATCTCAATTCTAATTTATTTCTTTAAGATAAGCCGTTCAGTAATCATGAGTTACCTGTCAGGACACTTGCAAACATTGGCAAGTCTGGGTTAAAGACTCAAATAAGTAAACGTGAATGCTTTCTTCTCTCCTCTCTCTTCGCAATCTTCTAGGGAGCATATCCTTCTCCAGGGAATACAGGGAAGCTTGGGTGTTGAGATTTGATAGATAAGAAGGTCTTGCAGTTATTTATAAAATCCACTTGCATAAAATAGCTTCTGGAGTGCTCAGGTTGTGTATTTCCTGTGAATTCTGCCTTTGCAGCTGCAGCTTAGCATAAAGGTGGAAAGCTGAATAGCACACAAGCTGAATGAATAGGTTAGCTGGCAATGGCCAGCCCTGCTTTTTTTAATATTTGCACACAAATAATTAAGTACCTTATGAGTAATCCACAAGGGTAAGAAGGGAAAAATAACTTCTAGCAATGATTAGGGAATGCTTTATGGAATGGGGGCTGGATTTGAAATGGACCTCTCACAATACATAAATTTCAGTCCCTAGCACACTCTTAACATAATAGTCATTTAAAAATGCCTACATCATGCCTTATTGAAAAGTATATTCAATATTCATTGGCTGACCTTCATCTGTTTAAGATAAATTTTCAAAAAATCCAAATGACATTAGGAGTTAAGACTAATGAAAAAAGTAAATGATCAACTTTGTTTTGGTCAAAAGCAAGGTCTGGCAAGAAAATAATAAAATTAATTATATCTGTTTATGGAAAAATAGTTGGGAAGGTGATTCCAGAGTAGAATGCCTGAACATTGGTATAATAAGTGTATCACTTCCACAAGAAGCAAAATAGAAGAGTTTGCGCTATTTGGAGCAGAGTGTATTTTGTCAGGACAGAAACACATTATGGTGCTTTATTGATCACCTATGACCAAGAGAGATGGACACAGAGGGGAAGATAAATTTGGTAATATTGGTAGGCAAGGGAAATGAAGTGAATATAGCCCCAGGCAGCAATGGGCCCAGGTCAAGACTCACATATCAGAAAAAAAGTCCAAAAAAATTTATGGAGAACTTGACAGTTATAAGCTGAGAATAATGCTAGGTGAAAAAACAGGAAACAATCATAATAGCATACGATTTCAACTACAATAAATGGCATTGATAGGAAAACCTATCCATCTGTCTTGTCTATCTGTCTGCTTGCCTGAAAGAAAGAGATGCCTACGAGATGGCTGAATTTCACAGGTACCGTCACAGTTGTGCAAACTGGTGGTGATCTCAGATAACCTGGAAAGATTGGGAAGCAATTGCTGTAATGTCAATTGGGTTTGACTATAAACAGAAATAAAGAAAGAAGATTGTACCCAAAACCCGGGCAAAAGAAGGGATATAGAGACATTGCTGTCCATATAATATCTGTGGGTAACTGGCTCTTTGGCCTTCTGATATAGGAGTTGAAGGGCTTTCTAAATGCTATCAGTGGCTATTGAAATGTTTCTCCTTGCCCTGTTGGACCCTGGTAATGGGGAGAAGTAAACTAGATCAAACTGTGAACATCTTGGATAGACTAAGCCAGAGTGCAGAATCACAGTTCTGGTTTCTTGAATTTAAACATGTTGTCACTGGGTTGTCATATTCAGAAAAAAAAATGCTAAATGTTCAAGTTAACTTTTCTGGAGTGATATTGCAAACCATTAAGAAGAAATTAATTATAGGTGCCCCCAAATTTTGCAGCATTTTACTTAATGATCATTATTTTTAGGTGGTACAAATATTTATTGAATTTTATTTTTACTTCAATACTTAGTGTTTGAAGAATGTCTTGAAATTGCCTTTCTCCCTGGCTACTGTTGTAAACACTGTTGGATTTCCACCCTATAGCTATACCTCTCCCTCCTTCCTTGCTAGCACAAACAAGCTTTTGTTAAACCTCTTTTGATTTGCAATGTCCTTCCCCAGGCTTGTGTGATGAGTTTTGATTGGCCTCTAAACCAAGAATAGCTGGTTTCATCCCTCTTGGAAAATGACTGGTTTAGGCACGGGCAAGTGATGTAATTCTGGCCAGTGAGATTTTACAAGTCTGCTGAAGACTTCTGGGAAGAAAAGGAACATACGAGAGATACATACTCTTGTTGTGAGGATCAAGTAAGCTAATATATGTAAACCACTTAGAACAGTCAATAACTGACTGACACATAACAATCTAACAATTGCTAGGTATTGCTATTGTTGATGTTGCTGTTGTAATTGTTAGGGTGTGGCACCCTTGAGTGGCCATGACACCCTAGATACGGTATAAGATGTGTACACTTCATTTTTATCAATATAGCTAAAACAAACATTAGCCTACAGTGGGTCACTGCTTATGGATGTGCATAGACACAGGAAGAGTTTTGATAAGAACTGAGAAAATCAAGCATGTTTTCAAGTGAAACATGCAGATATGGTTCAGAGCTGACGGATCTAGGTATGGAGAAAGAGTATTCATCCCATTGTAGCCATGCAGAGTTCTGATGCCCCACAGTAGAACAAGCGAATAACATAATAATCTCATAGAACCTGTATTTTTTTTTATAATTCTCCATTTGCTATCCCACTCCAGCCCCCTGAACCAAATATTTCTATGTGTGTAATGTATGTATATTATGTATTGACTACATGGTAATAATAAGATTACAAGACCTGAAATTATTTAATAATATGCTCCAGAAAATGAAAATCTCAAATTTATTACAGAAGCATTTGAACTTACAGATGATTTTTATTTTCATTCACTTATTGCTAATATTAATACCAATGGAAATATTTAGAAATAGTGCAAAAGCAAAAAGTGACAAATGAGATCTAATTAACTAAAGAGCTTATGCATAGCAAAAGTAACTATCAACAGAGTAAAGAGACAACCTACAGAATGGGCAAACATTTTTGCAAACTATGCGTCTTACAAAACTCTAATAATATCCAGCATCTATAAGAAACTTAAACAAATTTACAAGAAAAAAAAACCACTCCATTAAAAAGTGGGCAAAACATATGAACAGATCCTTTTCAAAAGAAGACATACATGCAGTCAACAAGCATATGAAAAAACCTCAATATCACTGATCATTAGAGAAATGCAAATCAAAATCACAATGAGATACAATCTCACACCAGTCAGGATGGTTATTATTAAAAAGTCAAAAACTAATAGATGCTGGCGAGGTTGTGGAGAAAGGGAATGCTTATACACTGTTGCTGTGAGTGTAAATTAGTTCACCCATTGAGGAAAGCAGTGTGGCTCTTCCTTAAAGAACTTGAAACAGAACTACCATTTGACCCAGCAATCCCGTTACTGATCATATACCCAAAGTAATATAAATCACTCTACCGTAAAGACACATGCCCACATATGTTCGCTGCAGTACCATTCACAATAGCAAAGACATGAAGTCAACCTAAACGCCCATGAATGACAGATTGGATAAAGAAAATGTAGTACATATACACCATGAAATACTATGCAGCCACAAAGAAGAATGAGATCATGTCATTTGCAGGAACATGGATGGAGCTGGAGGCCATTATCCTTAGGAAACTAACATAGGAACAGAAAACCAAATACCACATCTTCTCACTTATAAGTGGGAGCTAAATGATGAGAACAAATGCACACAGAGAAGGGAACAAAAGACACTGGGTCTACTTGAGGGTAGCGGGGGGAGGAGGGAGAGGAGCAGAAAAAATAAATATTGGGTACTAGGCTTAGTACCTGGGTGATGAAATAATCGCACAACAAACCTCTGTGACAGGGGGTTTATCTATATAACAAACCTGCATGTGTGCCCCTGAACCTAAAATAAAAGTTTTTTTTAAAAAAGGAAATAGTGGTTATGCAGAACACAAATGCCATTTCCTCCCTGACTTCTCAGTCAAGATGTGAAAGTGTAACAAGTATGAATATTAAGTATTCTAGTTTTATATCTCATGCATATTTAAATCCTACTTAATGTTAACAAGACTCATTAATAAGCAAAAAAAAAAAAAACTTTCAGCAGCATAAAATAACATAATGCCACGCTGGTTCATGATTTAAAAGTTAAAATCTATGTTAAAATATTAGGAAATGACATACCCACACTTATTTCAGTATTTGCAAATGTGTACCTGTCTTCATTCTTTAACTCGAAAAGAATCAACTTTTCCTTATAGGGATGTCAGGGGTGCTTTTGAGGAAGTTCCGTTTTCCACTAGGCAGAAGATTAGACCAAATGATGCTAGAAAGGGTGTGAATTAACTCCAACTGCTATCTAGATACTAGATGTTAGGATATTGGCCTGGCACTTTCTTGTTTAAGGCAAGGCTTCTCCCTCAACTGTATCCCAATTTCCTCTCCATAAAATAAGATGCTATATCAAAAGTTCTCTTCCAGATCTAAGATCTGAAAATCCTCTTCACAAAGTGTTGCAGAAAAAAATAGTATGCATTCACCACATATTTTCATTTTTCTCCAGGATACACAGAAAGACTACATTTTCCAGTCTACCCTTACATATAGGTGGAGCCATATGACCCAGTTCTGGGGGACGGAGTCTGGTGTAGGTGATACATGCCACTTCCCGGCCTGATCCCTGAACTGTTCCATGCAATCTTCCACTCTCCCTCTCTTTCCCCATATGCAGGGGTGGATGTGAAGCAATATAAGATGTGAGAAGACAAATCCCCGAGGTTATTGCTGAGAGTAGAGCTACACAGGAGAAAGTCTCAGCTGCGAACACCTACATCACATTTGTCGCAAATGAGAAACAAATCCATATTAAGTTACAGGATTGCAAATTTCAGGTGGTATGCTACTGCCAAAAATGAGCATTAACCTGACTAATACAAACACACGTGTATATAAAATACACAAAGTCAGATCTACTGTCATAAATATTGACAGCAAAGGCTGAACACCAGTCAGAGCATGTCTCTTGGCTAGAACTGGGGTTTGTAATATAAGGCTCTAGGAATAGATAAGGAAGAATGACAGCACCAATGCAAAACAGCATCTGAATACTTCACAGCGGAGCTAACAAGTAATTTTAAAAATGCTTTTTACCTTTTAAATCTTATAAGTTCTTATGGAAATGCATACAATTGAAGCAATTACTACTTTAAAACTATGTGTTGCTGGCCGGGCACGGTGGCTCATGCCTGTAAATCCCGGCACTTTGGGAGGGCGAGGCAAGCGGATCACTTGAGGTCAGGAGTTGGAGACCAGCCTGACCAACACAGTGAAACCCCGTCTCTGCTAAAAATACAAAAATTAGCAGGGCGTGGTGGCACGTGCCTGTAATCCCAGCTATTCGTAGGCTGAGGCAGGCGAATCGCTTGAACCCAGGAAGCAGAGGTTGCAGTGAGCCGAGATCATGCCACTGCACTCCAGCCTGGGTAACAGAGTGAGACTCTGTCAAAAGAAAAAAAAAAACTATGTGTTGTTAGGTTCAATAATGTATTAACAATGTATTAGGTTGGGTGCAAAAGTAATTTTGGTTTTCTCAGATTGGGTTCAGAAGTAATTGCAAAAACCACTCTTGCTTTCATACCAAGCTAATAGATTGTCTTAAAATATAAACTACAACCCAAGCATTGGGTTTTGTATATACATACAAAAAATTAAGTGTAAAATACCATATTCTGCCTTAAAGGTATTTATAAATATCCATTTAACATTTATAACCATTATTAATATTCAATAAAATCTACAAAATAACTCTGAAACAACACTTTATAATCTCAATTTTATATAACAAGAAATGGAAATACTTTAGAAATAAAGTTGGGCTGAGTGCAGTGGGTGATGTCTGTAATCCTAGCACTCTGTGAGGCCAAGGCAGGAGGATTTAGACCAGCCAGGAGTTTTAGACCAGCCTGGGAAACATACTGAGACCCTGTCTCTACAAAATAAATAAGAAAGAAAGAAGTCTGAGCAGTATTCATCATATGAAACACTATTCAAACCCCTCACAGAATAATCCTTAAAAGTCAACTAAGTCCAAAGCTGTGAGAAGAGTAAGGAGGATTTATTTACTATCTCTCTTTACATTTGTATATACTCGAACATTTTTCGAAAAAAAATTAAAAGATATGGGGCAGAATACAGGCTCCCCACAAAAATGTCCACATCCCAATCCCCAGAGCCTATGAATATGTTTCATTACATGTCAAAGGGGAATTAAGGTTGTAGGTAGAATTTGGACTGCTAACCACCTGGTTGTGAGAAGAGGAGACTATCCTGGATTTTCTGGGTGGGTCTGATGTAATCACAAAGATCCTAACAAGCAAAACAGGGAAGAAGAAGAGTTAGAATCAGGGGAAAAGATGGGATGCCAGAAGCAGGGTTATAATAGTTCAGTGTGAGAATAGTTGGACCAGCCATTATTGGCTTAAAAGATTTAGAAAGGCATCAAGGGCAAAGGAATGCAGGTGGTCTCTAGAAATTGGAAAAGGCGAGGAATGGATTCTGTCCTGGCACCTCCAAAAGGAGGCAGTCCTGCCAATACCTTGATATTATCTCAGTGAGACCCATTTCAGACCTCTGACTTCCTGTAAGATCATAAATGTGTGTTGTTTTAAGCCACCCAATTGGTAGTAATTGATGACAGCAGCATTTGAAAACTAGTACAAAAGAGGGAAAAAAAGTCTTGTTGAGTATCTGTGCTTGGCACTGTAGCAGTCACTTGGAGAGATGCCAAAATGGTATGATCCCTGCCCATAAGCTGCTTACCATCTGTTCTAAGAGATAAGACTAACACGAGAAATACCTAGGGGGTAATAAAAGATAACATGTTTAGAGCTAAAATGAGGAATGCAGAGGGTAAGTGCTACTGGAATTCTGACCACATAAACAGACATAAATTACCTAGCCTGGCTTGGTCCTAACAAATTCTGTAGGTGGAAAAGAATGGCATTGGAGAACTGCTGATGTGGTTGGGTTATCTGTCATTGCACTGTACTGCTGGCCTCACATGCTGCAGATGAGATTCTGGGGTGTCTGAAGGGAGCCTGAAGTGATGGGTGGGTCTCATCTCCACAATAATGGACTGTCATCCAAAGAAGAATCACTCAGCACTGGCAACAAAAATAATCCATTAACCCATATCTTCCTGGCCTCCTAAAGAAACTCTCCCCTCAAAAAATGTCCCAGCTGAAGGTACTAGCTCTGGAATTCATCGATACCATCACTCATTTTCTCATTTCAGCCCCCTACCCTTCTTTACAAGCTAACTGATACAACCATTCAGCCTCTCCAAATCCCTGCAATTTTTCTCTACATGTGGGAACTCAGCCATGGGAACTTAGATGACTTCACCATCCTATGCTTTGGGGTCCTAATCTGTAAAATGAAAAGGATACTAGCATCTATCCCATAGGGTAGTTGGATGTGAGGATTGAGACACAGTAAGAGAAAGTGTTTATTACACTACCAGGAAAGTCCTCAATTAAAGTGCAGTATGATCGTTATCGTTCATTGATGCTAATTGATCATAAATAGAGTAATTATATACCAAGTTTGCATGTGACATTTCAGCTTTAAACTTGTGGTCTCAACTTAGTTATCAATAGCATCCCTTTTCCTTCCCAAAATGTTCCCATACGCTACCTTAATAATAAGGAACAAGACAAGAAGGCAATTGTTAGAACTCAGTCATCATATTAGTATAGGCAGAAAAGATGATTTACAGTAAAACATCTGGCTCAGCTTCTTAAATCCTGACTGCCTAAGGAACAGGGTTGGTGCTAGAACCAGTGACACGACTGAGTCTCTGCAACAAGCCAAGGGTATCAAAAAGCCATGAGTATATGACTTCAGAGAGATGTGATATTTTTCGTCTCCTTGAACATTTTCTTCTTCATCCTCCCTAATCCAGAGAGAAAGTGGGGATTAGAGAGCTAACTCTGCTGCCATTTGATTATTTCAAGTAGGTATTTTTGTCTGTCTACCTAGAAAGAACAAAGTCAAATCCTTTTGATATCGAATTGCCTTGATGCTTTAAAGCACCGGAGCTGTGATTATGGTCTGAAAATAGCTCTTGACATAAAACACAGATTAAAGATTCAGGTGAGTTTAGAGATGGGTTCTCCTGAGTTTTAAGGAGGCTAAAATCAGGGTTAGACCAAACAACAATTTATTATAGGGATAAGATAAGGAGTTTTATCTGAACACTTATTCCTTATAATAGCTTTTCCTTTAGAACTATCTCTTTCAATCTTTACATTCATAATTTTATGTCTGTCTCTATTTCTCTATAAGAATATATATATGTGTGTATCCATGCTACACTGCAGAAAATAAGCATAAAAATAAAACACATGAAGCATGCATGCTTGTACGTGCTTCATGAAAATTTTGAAAGAGTATATCTCTGGAGAGTGAGAAAGGAGAGATTCATAGGGGGTAGGTCAATTTTATATTTTACTGTATAGTTAATATGCTTCTGTGTCATTTTACTGTTTGTACAATAAGCATGTCACTTTTGTAATTTAAAAAAGTCAAAAAGTTATTATTTTGACTTTTAAGCATAACTAGGTGGAAAAGGCATGTAAATATTCCTTCTAGGATTAGGTATTCATAGACAAGATTGTTTGACCAAAAGAGTAAGGCTATAAATTGACATAATATGTGAATTGAAGGTCAAATAAGAGGAAATAAACAGCTATTGATAGCATAACAGCTCCACCTTATAACATCCATACTCAAAAAACCCATTTACTTCTTAAAACCTATGAAATTGTGGCAAGAATTCTAAAAGACCCCATTGTTGTATGAACTCTATAGAATCCTTTCCCCTTGAGTATGGGCAATACTTGAATATGATAGGATTTCACTCACATGAGTATGTGAGTATGTTATGAAACAAGGAAAGGTAAAGGGATTTTGTAGATATAATGAATTGAGGTCTCTATTAAATTGACTTTAAGTTAATCAAAAGGGAGATTTTCCTTGGTGAGCCCTTCAAAACTGAGCCCAGAGCTCAGAGATAGGAGAAGCAGCAGGAGATACTTTCCTGTTGACCGTCATGTTGTATAGTGCAACATGTGACAGGGAATGGCAAAAAGACTAAATGCTGAAAGCCTTGTTCTACAGACCCAAGACACTGACTTCTGTCAATTACCAACAAGCTTGGGAGAAAAATCCAAACTTCAGATGAGACCACAGCCCTGCCAGACATCTTGGTTGCAGCCTGTTCAGACCCTGAGCAGAGAATCCAACTAAGTATGCCTGGACTCCTGACCCATGTAAACTGTGAGACAAGTGTGTGCTGTTTTAAGCTGCTAATTATGTGCTAATTTGTCAGACAGTGATATAAAACTAACACAAGGATTATATCAAGTTTCTTGCCTGGCATTCAAGACCAGCCTCCATTTCTTGTTTTCACAAAATCATCTTCTTCTGCTCTTTCTTGTAGCCCAAGATATTTATCTATACAAGGACACATAAATATGCAGTCACCCTCCACATGCTTGCTCATACCATTACCTCAGAAGGAGATGACATAGAGGAATGGTTAAATGCATGGGTAGTAGACCAGTGCTGTCCACCAGAAATGTCTGTGATGATGGAAATGTTCTATATTTATGCTGTCCACTATGGTAGCCACTAGCCAAATATGGCTCTTGAGCACTTGAAATGTGGTTAGTACAACCAAGGAACTGAATTTTAATTCTATTTAATTTTAGTACATTTAAATTTAAATAGACAACAGTGACTTCCAGATTGAGCAGGACAATTCCAGAGTCAGACAATCTGAGTCCAATTTCCAGCTCCACTACTTAGTTATATGATCTTGCATAAGTTCTTTCACCTACTTGTGCCTCAGTTTTCTGATGATTTGGTCTTCCTCATCGGGTTGTTGTGAGCCTTAAATGAGTTACTACTTGAGATGTAGTCAAAAGAGCGCCTTGTACATAGTAGGCATCATATATGTTTGTCAAATAAATAAGTAGATTCTACTACCCTTCTTTCCCATACAAATTCTAACATTTATTCTTTAAGCCCTAGAGATTCTTCTGCCTTCACATGAAATTTTTGGGATCACTCCAAACCATGTAATACTAATCGGCTGTCACATTACTTTGGCATGTAATTACATACTGCTGTGAATTGTTATTTAAATACTTGTGGGTATATTTTCTTTCTCCAAGACCGAAGAGTCTTCTATGGACATTACTATATGACATGTGCCTTTTGTATCTCTTATAGTGCTGAATACCCATAAGTTTACCTAAAACACATTCAATAAATATTTGTTGACATTTGTATAAGGCCTTGAATTAGAGATAAAAGACAAGGCAGAGACAATGACCAGAGATATTGCCAGTACTGTACTTTTCTTTTCTTTCCTTTCTTTTTCTTTCTTTTGTGTGTGTGTGTGTGTGTGTGTGTGTGTGTGTGATGGAGTTTTGCTCTTGTTGCCCAAGCTGGAGTGCAATGGCGCAATCTCGGCTCACGGCAACCTCCGCCTCCCGGGTTCAAGTGATTCTCCTGTCTCAGCCCCTCGAGTAGCTGGTGTTACAGGTGCCTGCCACCACACCCAGCTAATTTTTGTATTTTTAGTAGAGATGGGGTTTCATCATATTGGTCAGGCTGGTCTCGAACTCCTGACCTGACCTCAGGTGATCTGCCTGCCTCGGCCTCCCAAAGTGCTGGGATTAGAAGTGTGAGCCACCGTGCCCAGCCTGTACATTTTTTATACAACTAAGATGTTGCTAGGCTTAAGAAACATAGCATCTAGAAACATAGCATCTTTAAAAAATACACTGTCAAGATTCTAGCTGTCAGGACCTAAGAGAGAGAGAGAAGTTTGGACCTGCAAATGAGAATTTTGTAAAAATAGAGTATGGAGGCAATGACCCTGAGGAGGAATTTGTACCCAGGTGGTTCACAAACACTCCCCAAAACCATGCCCAGACTATAACACATCCAGAGAATGTGTTATCATTTTATGCAATGGGCACTGGGGACTTCTTAGAGGGCAGAGATCCAGCCTCCTTCCTTGGAGATTAGAAACTGTCAGTCCAAAGAGATTTTGTCCCTTTATATCCTGGGAGGTAAGCTTTGCTGTAAGCCCTTGGAAAAGCCACAAGACCCATTGGAAATTAGTCCTGTTGGACCAAGACCCCAATCTCAAACTCCATCTGAAGGCCTGCTCCATTCTTACCTTCTGCTCAGCGAAACAGACTTTTGTCCACTGTTTCTATCTAGACTTTTCTTGGGGATCCTGCTGCAATCTGCCAAATCATTTTAAATTACTTTGCCTCCCACCTAAGAATAACATTTTGGTTCTAGTTCTGTCAACCTATCCACAAGTGCCCCCACCACTTCTCTATCTGCCTAGATCTTTAGCTTAAGCTCTGCCTATGCTATGACCTGTTTTGTCTTTAGGCAGCTTGACCACCTCTCCCTTCTACTTGAATCCACAATGACCTGGGAGGCTACAGTTTTGCCGTACATCAGGCACACAATTCCAAGAGCTTCCTAAGTGATTCAATGGGAGGAGCTATCAGGTACTGGGGGCGGGAGAATGATAAAGATGCTATAATCACTTCTTTCTCAAATTATAGCACATCACAACTCAACTTTTTGCCATTGTGCATGTGATAAAATAACAAAAAGTTTTCTCAAGTAGCTCACTTAAGCTCATAGTCTACTCTCCTTTGTAATCAACCATCTCTGTTTTTTTTATGACTGTAAATATTTCTCCTAATTTTAAGAAAAGCCAATAGATTTTCACAGCCAGGCATTTCCATTTACACTTAAGTACATTTCTCCATATAATCTTTAACTATTGAGTTGGTTAAGGAAGAAAATAGAAGTATTAAACTCTCCATAGGGAAACAGTAGCAAAGTAGTAAAAATAAATGGATTTAAGAAAAGCAGTAGACTTGGCAACTGAAATATTGCTCATCATGAAGACTTTCTCTGACTTTATTATTCATTACTAACGTAGCCTCTTTTTGCTGCATATAGTATACCATATTGGAAATAAACACTCATTCTACTCATTCTATAACATGGTAAGAGAATGTGAATCATAAATCTTATTAGTAAATCCCAGTAACTTTTAGTCATTTAATACTAAAAAACTAAACACAATATTCTCTTTGTTATTTTGCATCATGATTTAAAACAAGAAATACAATCATAAAAAAAGTTTAGTTTAACTATAAGCCATAAGAACTCTTCCCTTACATATTTTAAGCATAATTAATATTTTAAAGACATTTTGGAATTGCATAAATATTTCTATTTTCTTCTTGGAAATGAATTCTATCCATCAATAACTTATACCAGTTGTGTTATAATCTGCCTACCAAAATGCCAATTCAAATTCCACTGCAAGGAAGGCCAGAATTAACTGGTAAAAAAGAGTTAAATAAATATACTTCTATTACAAGAACATAAAATAAGACAAACATCTAATTATCAAAGTATTTCTAAGCATTTTCCTCATCTGGTAATAAAGATAATGCTGCCTTTTAGATGTGTTTGGAGCAATAAAGGAGATTACGTATATCAAGCATGTTGCAATGGGACTAGAATAGACATTTAATAGAAATAGCAGTTGTATTATCATTGGAAACCTAGTGCCCCAAGTTTCTAGCCTTCTAGAAATCACCTTTCTTAAACATCTAAGTAAAGTAACTTGCAACTTCACCCCAGTGACCATGAGTAATATAGAGCCCTCCTGTGTGTTCTGAATGATTCCTGGAGAGTATGAATTTATCTGTTCTACTTGTTTCTTTTGGTTCCATACTGCTGCTTCCAGTGTCTCTGGATCACTCCTGAATCTCATCTATCTGCTTACCATTAAGTCAAGTCACACCAGTTCTCAAAAACTTCTGTCTGAATGCAACAGTAGAGTCCCTTTCTCCCCTCCCCAAGGTACTGTTAACATGAGCCTGCGATCAGGTTTGGTGGTTAACACATTGTACTGGAAATTTGAGAATTTTGTAAGAATATTACAATTCAGAAAGGAAAATTTAGCTTAATATCAGAAATAGCTGCTCCCAAAACCCACAGGACACATAACAATATGTATTTTCTTCTCCTGATATCTTTCTCTTTCCAGTTCCGAAACTCTTGAACACATTTGTCCTAGGTCAGGCCAGAGGAAATAGAAAATCTCTAGATATCAACAAGGGCTTTGATTCCCACCCCCACACCCCTACCAAAAGTATATTATTATATTATTAGAATAAGTTAGCATCCCACTATGATTTATTTACACTTAGATTACTTCCAATATCAAAGGACAAAGAATAAGTACTTAACATTCTTCTGCATGACAATAAGGCTCACAAGTAATCCCTTCTAGAGGGATGAGAAAGGCACAGCCCCATTTTTACTTTTCCAGCCCCAGGAAGCTAATTTCCTGCAATTTTGGAAAAGCAGTTTTATCCCTACTACCAGTCATCAAGGAATCAGAAATATCGAGGTTCTGTCTTGGACCACCTCACTACAATATGAGTAACATTATGAGGTCTTGCCAGACAATTTTAGCAAATGGATTTTTAAAAAATCATTTAAAATTAGTACATTAACTGTTTTTATGCAAATAGGAGCTGCCAAGTTTCAATTAGGAAGCAGTTGGTTGCTAAAGTAAGCCAACAATTACCTTGCAGATTTGTTGAGGTATTTTTTTAGATAGTACAAAGATAAACTTCAGGCTACCCTGCATTCAAATGATAAAAAAAAAAATCCAATTAATGAACTTTTGCCAAACTGTAAAGACAGGCTTTATTTCTTCCTAATGTTAGCCCCAAAACAATCCAGAGTGATTGAATTTAGATCTAGTGGCAGAATTCTATAGCAGACAAAGAATTTACATAATTTTGAGTTTATCCTGTAGTTTTATAAAAGAAAAAAATAAGCCTTAAGAGTTAGCTGCTTAGGTTTACATAGCTATTAAGTGGCTTCTGTGCCAGTTTGTATATTTTTTGTCAAAAGGCAAGATTTCTAAGATGATATTGCTTTAGCTAAATATATCTCTTTGAATTAGTGTCACCTGGATATGGAATGTTAATTCTCATGTTAAAAAAGAATATGACTTCAAACTATATTGCAGGGCTACAGTAACCAAAACAGCATGGTACTGGTACAAAAACAGACACGTAGACCCATGGAACAGAAGAGAGAGCCCAGAAGTAAGGCTGCACATCTGCAGCCATCTGATCTTTGACAAAGCTGACAAAAATAAGCAATGAGGAAAGGACCCCCTATTCAATAAATGATGCTGGAATAACGGGCTGGCCACATGCAGAAGATTGAAACTGGATCCCTTCTGTATACCATATACAAAGATCAACTCAAGATGGATTAAAGACTTAAGTGTAAAACCCAAAATCATGAAAACCCTGGAAGATAACTTAGGCAATACCATTCTGGACATAGGATCTGGCCAAGATTTCATGGTGTTAAAGATCCCAAAAGCAATTGCAACAAAAACAAAAATTCCCAAATGTGACCTAATTAAAGAGCTTCTGCACAACAAAAGAAACTGACAATAGAGTAAAGTGACAACTTACAGAATGGGAACTTATATTTGCAAACTATACATTCGACAGAGGTCTAATATCCAGAACCTATAAGAAACTTCAACAAATTTACAAGCAAAAAACAAACAACTTCGTTAAAAAGTCAGAAGAGAACATGAATACTTTTTTCAAAAGAAGGCACACGTGCAACCAACAGTTATATGAGAAAAGGTCAACATCACTAATCATTAGAGAAATGCAAATTAAAACCATAATGAGATACCATCTTACCCCAGTCAGGATGGCTATTGTTAAAAAATCAAAAGATAACAGGTGCTGGCAAGGTTGCAGAGAAAAGGGAATGCTTATATGCTGTCAGTAGAAATGTAAATTAGTTCAACCATTATGAAAAGCAGTGGGGTGATTACTCAAAGGATAAACAGAACTACCATTGGACCCAGCAATCCTATTACTGGGTATATACCCAAAGGAATAGAAATCATTCTATCACGAAGACACATGCACGTGTATGTTCACTGCAGCACTATTCACCATAGCAAAGACACGGAGTCAACCTAAATGCCCATCAATGACAGATTGGTCAAAGAAAATATGGTACATATACACCATGGAATACTATGCAGCCATAAAAAATGAGATCATGCCCTTTGCAGGAACATGGATGGAGCTGTAGGCCATTATCCTCAGCAAACTAATGCAGGAACAGAAAACCAAATACTGTATGTTCTCGCTTTTAAGTGGGAGCTAAATGATGAGAACACACGGACACATACAGGGGAACAAGGCACACTGGCGCCTATAGGATGGTGGAGGGTGGGAGGAGGGAGAGGATCAGGTAAAATAACTAGTGGGTACTAGGCTTCAAACATGGGTGACAATAATCTGTACAACAAACCCACATGACATGAGTTTACCTATATAACAAACCTGCACATGCACCCCTGAACCTAAAATAAAAGTTAACATAAAAGAATGCCCACAGGTAGGCAATTGAGGGCTACTATGGTGTTTCTACATGGTCCTTAGGGACCCCAGCATGTTCTGGGAATGCGTTCCACAACCCTAGAGGGTAGCCCTAGTCTTTATGGTCCAAGATGGCCATGGAAACAGTATCAAAGGAGTGCAGAACAAGGGCATTCATCTGCTTTTTAAAGAAGACTTCCCATAGCTCCCAAGTGACACTTCCACTCTCATTGGCCAGAACTTAGTGACAGGGCTTTGCTTAGCTGCAACGAAGTTGAGAATGATAGTGTTCATTCTGGGAGGCAATGTCCTGGAATAAAAATTGGGCTCCTTTGACTAACCATAAAAGGCTACTGGTAATGTAAAATCTGCTGTAGTAGCTTTTGCTTGTCTTAAGGTCCGTCTTCTTCTGAGGATGACTTTATATTTACAAACAATGACATTCACTTCTATTACTGGTGGCTCTAGGATTCAGAGAAATGACATATCTATACATGGTCTGGTTTCTTGGATTATATCTCACGTAGGAGAAATTCAAGATTAAGTCTAAGCCACAGTAACAATGGGAACTAAGGAGGTCTGGGTATTTTTAGCTAACCAGTTGGTGAAGGCCTGCAGAAATGTATTTTTGTAAAGGAATAAGCAAATTCCTGGCAGATGATCCTTCTTAAGGAAAAAGTCATCCATTCGGTTTTCTGATTTCTTTCACGTATTCAACAAATGTTTATTGAGCAAATGCTATACGACAGTCATTTAAAATGCAGCAAAAACAAACGCGGTTCCTGCATACAGACCAATCTAGTGAGGAAGTTAGTCATTAAAAAGAAGTAAACAATAGGCCAGGCGAGGTGGTTTACGCCTGTAATCCCAGCACTTCACCCGAGGTCAGGAGTTAGAGACCAGCCTGGCCAACATGGTGAAACCCCGTCTCTACTAAAAATACAAAAAATTAGCCGGGCGTGGTGACAGGCACCTGTAATCCCAGCTACTCGGGAGGCTGAAACAGGAGAATCGCTTGAACCTGGGAGGTGGAGGTTGCAGTGAGCCGAGATCCTGCCATTGCCCTCCAGCCTGGGCGACAAGAGCGAGACTTCATCAAAAAAAGAAAAAAAAAAAAAAAAAAAAAAAGAAGTAAAAGAAGTAAACAATAAATAAAATAACTAAATACAATATTATAAATTGTGTTAAATGCCATGGAGTAATAAGACAGGATTCTGCATTATAGAAGAAAAAACAGGGCACCTACTTAGAACACTGAAGGCAAATAAAATAACTAAATACAATGTTGTAAATTGTGTTAAAGGCTATGGGATTAAAACAAACAAACAAACAAAAAAAAAAAAACAGGAGTCTGCACTAGGAAAGAAAAAAAGGGCACCTACTCAGAGCACTGAAGGCAACATGACCAGGAAAGGTATTTATTGCAAGAATGTGGCTTGTTTGTATTGGTGAAAAAGTTGGAAACATCTTACGAGAATTGATACATATAATTTGATGTATTTATATGATGACTACTATGTTGCAGTTAAACTGAAAGAGTCATTAAATAGGTGTCTACGTATCAACATGGAAAAATCTAAAAGAAATTAGTTAAAATAGATAATAATACATACATTACTTTTCTCACAAAACGAGCCTGTATATTGCCCATGAGTAAATATGTACGTAGTTATCTAAAAGAAACTGGATCTATGCACATCCATGTCTGCATTTGGGGAGAGGTAAAAAGAATGAAACTGGTGAGACGATACAAACCAACTTCATCTTTACGTTGTTTATTTTTATATTGATAAAATTGTTCACATTTGCTTCTGGTCTTTTTAACACAGTCAATTTACATGGTAGGAACAAGGGATCTTGTATGTTATTCTCTATGTTTCTCTTCTCTCTTTTTTCATTCCTTCATTATCTTAATTAAAACAAAAAGATAAAGAACTTTTTGACCTACCAAGGAGTAAGGATCCTACTGTTCATATTTTTCCTTGGACTCACACATTTGTGTTCTGCCACTTGCTATATTCATGTCACAAAGTATAAATGACAATTAAATTCACACACACGCACACGCACACACATTTTCTCACAAACCAGGTGAAGCTACAATAAGAGAATTGGTTTTGCTATGATGAAGACTATTACTTTGTAATACCTCTAAATCCAGTTACTTTTGATATATTAGACATTGTCTGGGCTTAGAAAGAATACATACAATGTATGACTAAGCAGAATTGAACTTGAGGGGGAATCAAATCTAACATTTCTTCTCAATTTGAAGTTAATTTCACTTTTGACAAACTGTGAGGCAGTTATGCTACTCACCCAGATAGGAGATACTAATGGCCATTTTTCTCCCAATTAATTAATAAGGAATTAAAGTATACAGCAATACCCCATAAGGAGTTCATTAAGTGATAGACATTTTGTATACTGAATAGATCAAATTACTACAGAAAGCATGAGGGTACAGTTAAAAACTTCTGTGATAATAGCTATAATTTATTGACTGCCTACTGGTGGGCAATTGGTGGTGATCATGTTAACTCTTTTAAATACACTGTGGTTTCATAACTAATTAAGAAGTAAATGCAAGTATCAGACAGATGGAGCTCAAAATACCAGCTGCATTACTGTTAACAATAAATTCAATAACTTGGTTTGGTCTATGGCCATAATTGGACTTCCCGGCAAAGACTTCTGAATTAAATTTAGCCATCCAGTCCCAGGCAGTGCTGGGCATAATCTGAGAGTAGGTGGCCCTGGAAAGAAAAAAGGACACAAACATCACTGAGCTGAGCTTGTTCAGATTCTTCTCTCAAACTCACCAGGGAGATCACTTCTTTCTTGGAGTCAGGAGGAGGAGGAGGAGAAGGAGAAGGGAGAAGAAGAGAAAGCGAGAGAAAGAGAGAGAGACCCACTCTTCCTATTATTTCCAGAAGGATGGTATTCCTTACTCTATGGATCAAGCTAAGGACACTTGGAGGATAATATGTTTCCCTTTTCACCTACTAAATGCTAGGCACAGTATGAAACGTTTTATATCTTTTTTCTATGTTTCTCACAACAATACTCACTAGGTCAGTATAATTATCCAGACTTTACAAAAGAGGAAAGTGAGACTCAGGGAATTTAAAACATGCCCACACTCCTACTCACATTCTTGGTTAGATAGTTGAGCTGGAATTCAAATCCAGATCTGTTTGACTCCAAAGCCCACATACTTTCTACTATCAGCACTTTATGCAAATGAAAGCACCAAATTCCCCTTTTAAATAATTAAAGTAATGTAGATGGGGCATAAAAATGTCACTAGTCCTTTCAACTTTCTTGGATAATTGGGGCTTGTCAATCACATCTATTTGGTTCAGTATTAGATTATGTCAAATGAAATGTCTTTTCACAAAAAACCTATTGTTTAATTTTAAGTTAATTCACCTTTGTAAATCTGAGAGGCTTAGTCCCATTCTGCCTTGGGTGTGTACACACAGTACCTATTAGCAATTAAAATGAGTTATAAATGTGTCAAGAAGAGATCCTGCAGCTGAAATCCAGGTCAGCTTACGTGAAATGGATATATATCTTCCTCTTCTGAATGTTCATTAGATGTTCTATTTTATCTTCCAAAGTTTGTAGCAGAAATTTTCTTGAAGTTGACACTTATAGGTCAAGAGAGCTTCATGATAATGTTCTCAGCCCCCATGCATCAGAGGCCTACTCTGAAGGACTTACATAACTCCACTCAAAATTTTGAAATGAAGAAGATGCAAAATGAAAGAGAAAAAAAAAACTATTATGGACCCGGGTCTCCCTGCAATATCCTCAAAATTATTCAGTAGATCTAGTAAATGATAGCATGAAAAGTAAGCTACTTCAGATTTCATTAAGTTTGACCTTTTAACAGCATGTGAAAATAATGAAGTAAATCTTTCCAAACTCAATACTGAGATTTGTGTTCATTTTTTTAAATTCAATAACTATTTACCAAGCATTGTATTCCATTTTATATAGTTCATCCCAAAGCACAACATAAGCAATACAATTTCAGTTAAAAGAATTTGAAAATAAAATGGTACTGCTTAATGTGGCTGACCAAGCATGCACTTTTTGCAGGCCTATTAGAACATGGTTCCTAAGCAGAGTGTATTGTGCAATGGTGAATTTTAATGCTGAACATCAATGAAAAAATATAATTCTAAAATTAAAGTATCAAAACATTAAACAACCAAGCAGAGGCATTTACATGAGAGTTGGGAGATGTGAAGTTTTCTTTTGACTCTGCCTGTATGACTGAATAAAGTCACTTCACCTCTCTGAGCCTCATTTTCCCCATCTATAAAATAAAGATGTTGGACTAGAATGGATCTTGCCATTTACATCAGATTCCCTTGAGAGTCCTATAAAAATACCATTCCCAGACTTCACCTTCAGAAAGTTCTATTCGGTAAGATTTTAGAGGAGCTCAGAAATCTTCCTGTTTAACAAGGGTCCAGGGGATGTGGATGTTGGAGATGAACACAAACTACAAAATAAGGTACGCTGAAGCTAGATCCCCTTCCCATCCTACCATTCTAATCGCCTGTGGAAATTTGAGTAAAAATAACAATTATGGCTGGGCACGGTGGCTCACACCTGTAATCCCAGCACTTTGGGAGGCCAAGGCAGGTCATGAGGTGAAGAGATTGAGACCATCCCGGCCAACATAGTGAAACCCCATCTCTACTAAAAATACAAAAATTAGCTGGGCATGGTGGCGTGCGCGCCTGTAGTCCCAGCTACTCGGGAGGCTGAGGCAGGAGATTCGCTTGAACCCGGGAGGCAGAGGTTGCAGTGAGCTGAGATTGCACCACTGCACTCCAGCCTGGTATCAGAGCGAGACTGTCGGAAAAAAAAAAAAAAAAACAAAAAACATGATGATATCTTTATCGTAGAAACTTATATGTAGTGATGACCCATTTCAAGTAATCATTTTATCATAATATAAACTGCTCCCTGTAGTGTTTATACTTTTTGTTGATAAAACATCTAACTGTGAATGAAGGAATTCCCAAATCAACTATAAAAGAAAGAAAAGAAGAAAGGAAGGGAGGAAAGAAGTAAAGGAAGGTATTGATAGATAGGCACATATACAAAACACAAACTCTTAGGCTATCAAGTGCTTTTATACCCAAAATAATCATCAGCATTTTGCAAGTAGAAAATTCTTAAACATGACATTCCTTTGGTATTTCAACGAAAGATAAGAATTGAACATGCATGAAAGAAGCTTTGCAAGCCTGCAGTTTAATCGTAGATCACTTGCCCTGTTCCTGTTATTTTGAGACTTTTTACATAGAATTATCAGCTACATTAATTTATTAAGGTGGGTTTTTAAAATTATTTAAGGTACTGATACGGTTTGGCTGTGTCCCCAACCAAATCTCGTCTTGAATTGTAGTTCCCATAATTCCCATGTTTTGTGGGAGGGACCTGGTGAGAGATAATTGAATCATGGGGTGGTTTCCCCCATACTGTTCTCCTGGTAGTAAGTCTCATGATGAGATCTGATAATTTTATAAGGGGTTTCCCCTTTCACTTGGTTCTCATTCTTTCTTGTCTGCCGCCATGTAAGACATGTCTTTCACCTTCTGCCATAATTGTGAGGCCTCCCAGCCATGTGGAACTGTGAGTCCATTAAACCTCTCTCTTTTTATTTATTTATTTTTTTAAATAAATTTCCCAGTCTTGGGTATGTTTTTATTAGCAGTGTGAGAACAGACTAATACAGGTGCTTTGCATAGTAACACTGAAAATTGATCAAGAAGTTGGATGTTTAATTTAATATAGGTGTTATGGTCCATCTGTGTCGTTGAACTCTATTTCAGCCGAACCACATACTTAAAAACCATAGAGAAGCACAACTTGATGAAGCCAGGTAGGCTGTGATCTACATCACCACTGCAGCTCAAGAATGAATTTGGCTAATGGCCATAGCAAAGACAACAAATCAACAATTTCATTGGAATTCAATACACCCCAATGTTGCAATATAAATCAAAGCAGATCCATTCAGAACCTTCAGCAAATCATATGATATTTGAATTCCAAGCAACTGGAACTTTACAGCAGGGATCCAGGTTTAGCCAAAATTGTTATACAATGTTTATTTATATTCAAGTATAGGAGTTACCTTAAATTGAGTGATTATATTTTTAAAAATTGTAACCAGAACATCAATTCATTAATTTGACAGTTGTCTTTCCTTGCTGCAAATAATAACCAGCGTTCATCATTTAGCAGTCATGTACAGAGCTCCCTACATATTAGTATTTCTATTGAAAAATACATTAAAATAAAACAGTTCAATATATTCAAATTAAGGCAAATAAATTTTCCAGTTCTAATTGTGCCATTCTCTAACCTGGGTCAACTAGATCTATATATGAAAAGCTAAGGGATCAGCATACTGAATGCATTATTCTGAAGCAACGATGTGTAGCAAAAAAAAATAAACTTGCTTTTGCCTCCTTTCAAAATATTAATAAAGTGACACTGACCCCACTCCTGTACTTGTGTTGCTGTGGTGATGCCCACGGTGGAGGAAAAATTTGGTGATAATTATGCTTTCAATATTGGCATGTTCCTGAGATTACCGCAAATTGATGCTTTCAAGATACTGCATATAATTCTTCCACCTCAGATACACTTCAGGCTATTTTTCTAAGAGAACTCCAGGTATATTTAGGTAATCTAAAACTCATAAAACTTGAGGCTCATTTTCTTTTCAATTTGCTTAGGAATATAGTGAGACCAAAGGCAGATGCAAAAGTTACTTAATATATGTCCTGGGGCCATTACATCTGACTAAGAGGTTACCTGACGTACCATAATCAGGTGAAGAGGGTTGTGTTCCAAATGTCATTGTACTGTCACTTAAGAAACTGCCTGGGAGATGAAAAACAGAAGGGGACAAAAAGAATTGATATCACATCTGAGTAATAAGTCATCAGGATTCAAGGTAAAAAACATCCATTCTCCTCACATTGATTTGCAATGATGGTTGAATGCTGCATCCAGTTATTACTTGGAGATGATTTTATTTACATTCTAGATCTTACTTGCCTCATTTCTAAACCTACAATTTCTAAACTCTGCTTCATTTTGTGCAAATCACAACTTCAGGTAGCTCTGGGGTATGTCATCCTTGCCATTTTGTTCATATTATTAGACTAGTCCTCTTCGCAAATGATGACATTTTTAAAAATCAGAACTACTTAATGCAAATCCTGAGTAGCTGCTCCTCTGACTGTAACTCTTTAGAACTGGGCATCTTCTGTGCAGACATTTTTGAATTTTCCAGCAGAGTCAGCATTAAACTCTCTGCCACAGCACATACTTTACCATATATTTATACTAGCCAAACATAAATACATAAATAAAATCGATGAACTTATTACAGAGGCTCAACTGCATTATACCATTCCAATAAAGTGCAATGTCAAACCTAATAAATTTGGCTTCCTCCTGAACACATTAGGTTGGAACTCCAAACCAAAACATAACTTCCAGCTGCAGCAAAATTAATAAGACAGAATGTGTCAGGATAGATGAAATACCTACTAATGTTGTCCTGAGCCTTATCTGTTAAATTTGTGGCTTTTGCCATGTATATGTGCTCCCAAGTCTAGTAAGCTTAAATGTGGTTCTTACTGATAAATCACTGGACTCAGTCAAAAAAGAGGGAGAGCCAGAGCCCTTAGAGAACAGGTGTCATTAATAAGTGGCACTTGGTGTAATTGATGGGGGCACCATAAGTCTTTCCATAACTTTGTACGACATGCAGTTGTCTTTTCCTTCTATTTCTATACTTCCTCTCTTGATCTAGTGCCTCTTTTCTCCTTTCTATCCCATTTTCCTTCCTTTCCTGCCGATTCCAGTGTGGCAGTGTTATTCAAACTGTTAGAGGCAATCTATAGTCACTCGTGAGTTCAGTTTAGTGGGCCACAGCCATCCATTTTAAAAATTGACTACAATAGAATAATATTTCATTATATATTATTATATGTAATATAATATTATATGTAATATAATAATATTATATGTAATATAATATTATTATATGTAATATAATAATATTATATGTAATATAATAATATTATATGTAATATAATATTATATGTAATATAATATTATATTACATATAATATTATTATATTACATATATAATATATAATATGTAGTATATACTATATATTATATATAATACAATATATATTATATATAATATGTAATATATAACATGTAATATAATTATATATGTATTATATATGTACTATAATAATATGTATTATATATGTACTATAATAATATATATTATTATATGTACTATAATAATACATATTATTATATGTACTATAATAATATATATTATATGTACTATAATATATATTATTATATGTACTATAATATATATTATTATATGTACTATAATACATATTATTATATGTCATATAATAATACATATTATTATTATATTACATTTTATATTTATATAATTACATGTATGTATATATAATATAATATACATATGTACATTACACACACATACACAAAAGCCAGGGATGCTGCTAATCCTTCTACATTGCATAGGGCAGCCCCCACAACAAATAATCATTTGGCCAAATATATCAATAGTGTTGAGATTGAGCCCTGATGTATACATATATGTAAGTATTTGAAAACATCTGTAAAATAAAAGGTGGAATTTTTTGAAGTTCTTTTAAATGTTTGACATTACACGGCTCCAGCTAGAATCATAAATATTTTTTCTAATGCTAATTCTATTATCCAACTTAAATTAAGATATTGGTTTCTAACTAAAATCAACCATTTCACCAAGAATGTGGGCATGGGTAAGTTACTTAAATTTTCTGAGTCTCACTTTCCTCTTTTGTAAAGTCTGGCTAATCATACTGGCCTGTTGAAGATTGTCATGAGAAACACAGAAAACAGACATAAAATGTTTTGTATAATTTACTTATTTCAAGAAGTGAGTTTAAAAATTTTTCAGTTTAAGATTTATCTGCACATACGTGTACCACCGTTCAATTTTCAAGAGTTCTGTATACATCCCATCCTTACTGACTCCACATAGCAGGTGCCAGTTTTACACATGGGGAACTGAAATTGGTGTAATGCTGTTTTCGTCCCATTGTGAGAAAGTAGCACGGGTGGAATTTGAACCCAGGTCATTGGGCTCCAAGGGCTTGGATATGTATTTGATTAAAAGAAAAACTGCTCTGGGTCTTGGCCCAGCACTATTTCAATCAGGCCAAAATGCCTGCCAAATAATCCAAATAATGGAATTGAATTCAAAAATATCCACCTTGTCAATAACATCAGGAACAAAAGTCTACAATATCCTGTAAACTATAATTACTAATATTAAGGGCATGTCCTCTTTGTTGCGTTTCTTTATTTAGGAATTTGTTCTGTGGAACTCTTCTTTGAAACCTTTGGTTGAAAAGAAACAATGTTCACTGAAAAATGCAGCACATCTGTCTTAGAATTACTGACTCTGCATGATGTTTCTATTTTGTCTTCTTTTATATGTTTTAAAGCTTTCTAGTTCTGGATAGGTGTGAAGAAGTTGAAAAAACAACATTCTCAGGTAAATTACATACTACACAGTAATAGGACGTCCTTTACATCATCCTGGAAACATATGCGCTTTTTATCGCATTCATCCCAGGTGAAATTTCTGGTTTTCTTCTAACCTTAGAATGAAATTATAAAAACCCAGGCAAGATTTAGTTTTATTTCTCTATTTTTCCACTAGTTTTCCAGTCGGGATCTCTATGCTGTTTAGTAACACGAACTTCACAATAGAAAATAGCTCACAGTAAACCAAATCCCCACCACATGCAATTTACCTATATAGCAAACCTGCGCAGGTACACCTGAACCTAAAATAAAAGTTTTTTAAGAAGAAAACAGCACATGGATATAAAGATACATTTACAGCGCTAGTATAAAAAAGAATAATGTGATTTTTATTAATGAACAGAAGTACATTAATATGGTGTCTTTAGTATTCAATTCTATTTGGAAATTTTCCTCTAACACAGAAGCTTTTAGAAAATTCAGCATAAAGCAGCTTTCAAATAAATTGGCATATTTAAATTTTTCACAGACTTCAAACTCTCCTCCATTATAACTGTCTATGCAAAACCCTCTCAGAAAGTTTTATATTGCTCATCAATTTTTGCGTCTGTGCATTCAAAGCACAGCTATCCACCTACTTGAAAATTTTATGCTGACAAAAAGAAAAGGCTGCTCTTTTTAATTTTCTCTTACTATCAGTGTGGTCCCATGTGGAAAGACAGGCTGCTAAATGCTTTTCGAAGGCTGGTGAACAGGTTAGACTTGCTTACAAGGCTAATTAAAATTGACGCATGCCATCTATTACATGTTACTACTGGATCTAAATAAAGTATCACTTTTCATCACTAATGCCATGTTCCTCCTCTACTCTGTATAGAAGTTATTGCTTATTTTGTATGTTCCCTTTGGCTACAGACACATCACCCTTCTTAGTAAACTGTCTCAGTTTTTCAGCATGACTGTCTCATTATTTCTGTATTGGAATGGCCTCTTAGCTCTGTGTTTTGCAGTTGTTTATAACATCTACTAAAAACGACATGAAAAGAGGACACAGTCAGAAATACGGTAAAGACAGAAGTAACAGTATTAACTGACCTCACTTAGTTAATAATATGATGTGCTCAGTCCACTGCTTTTAGTCTGTAGCAAACAGCACATTGGATGTTTACACTAATACAGATATTGTAAAAAGAAGAGCAATGCTTCTGAATATATAACCGTACATACACTGCCCACGTGCTTATGTGAGAACTATGTTATTCTGAAGTTGCTTATCTGAATGGTAGGAACATTTCAAAAAGGCTTTCTCAAGAATGAAGTAAAAGGAACAGTAATGACCGTTACAACTCCAAAGATATGATTATAATTCTTTAGACTATTATTAAAGCAAACTCTGTACATCTTCATAATATAAGATTGCCAGTAGTTTTCTTTTTAAAAAGCCCAGCATAATCTCCTTAGAAAACCATTATGAAAGAAAGCCAAGAAGAGAGGACAGGAGAAGCACAAAAGATTCCCACGGGGAAGGACAAGAATAAGGTGGTTGTCAGTGCTGTGAGAACGAGTTTAAAGTTATGGGAAATACGAAAACAGACACATTCCAATGCAGATCCACTAGCTGGAGAGGTAATTTGGGGTCTAATTTTGCACCTCTCTCCTCGCCTCCCCGTCTGCTCTCCACCACCACGCTTTTCGATACTCAGAAGGATTTGGGGTTTTGCAGACTCTAGTGGGCATGAAAAGGATAGGGGGTGGTAACGACCTGAATTAATGACGTTCTCCTACAGGATGGAGGGGAAAATGTCTTAGTGTCATCAAATGAACTCCCTACTCGTGGCATAAATTTATCAAACTGCAACTTTATCTCAAATACTCTGGAAGAGTAGAGGAGAGGCCCTAGAAAAAGCAAGTCTTGAGGGGAAACGCAATGCTCTTGGCAAAAACCGCACCTCCCTCTTGAACTACATTGACTCTTTCCACAGAGCGCCTTCCTTCAATAGAATCACAACCACCTGGACTACTAATAAGAGGAAGAAGAAAGGAGAAAAGGGAAGGGAGGATGGCAAAAATCACGCTCTAGAAGATCCAGGCAACGTCGTCGTGAAGAATAAAGGGAATCAAAATGGGCACTGGAACGCTGCTAAGGGCTTGCTTTTGTTAACACACTTGCACAACTCAAGTTCAGCTCTATATTATGTTGAAAGTCCTTGTTTACGATCCTCGTAGGGGGTTCTTAAATATCTGCCTGCGAACTCCCAAAGATTGGGCGCTTACTAGTTAGGGCAGGCAGCTGTCCCGGAGGGTGTCCAGCTCGGACGGCTGACTGCTCTTTCACTTGTCGTTAACTTCCACCCAGTAGTCTTAGTCTCCCCTTGGACATGGTACCGACCGTGTGCCATTCTTGTTTCACTCGACCAAGCCCGAGCTGCAGCCCAGGGTGGAAGCCGCAAGGGCTGGGCAGAGTTCCAGGCAAGAGGGACCGAGAGGCGTGAGCAGTGCTCCGCAGCGCTTGTCAGAGAAATGGAGCAGCGGCTCCTTTGTGGGCTCTTACATCCCCGTCCTGGGTGCACAGCCCGGATATTTGATCTGTGGGGTGATTGATAAGTGAGGGAGAGGGGACGCGATCCCTCCCTCCCTCCTGCCTCCCTCTTCCCTCCTCCCTCCCTTCTTCCCCTCTCCTCCCTCCCGCTTTACTTCCCTCCTCCCTCTCGCCTCCCTCCCTCCTTCCTGCAAGAAGCGTTGCCCGTTGGCTAGCTGCTCGGTGGGGATCTGCCTGCCCTGGGGGCGCCGCCCGCGCTCCCCGCGGTGCTCTCGCTCCTGGGCTGCGCCAGTCCGAGGCGGTGCCGGCTCCTTTGCCTCGCCGAGTCGCAGATGCTGCGGGCGCCTCCGGGAAAAGATCTGGGCAGCGCGCTCGCTCGGTAAGTTCTGAGCACTCGGGGACGCGGTGAAGACGCGGCCAGTGAGCCGGCTTTCCTCAGTCCGTTGCCTTTCCCGGCCACCTCTCCTTGCGAGGGGCACCAGCGTGGGGAGGCTGGGAGCCATCCGCGGAGGACAGCTCGCTGGCGGCCGCCCTCTACCCTCAATCCCCACTAGAGATTCCTCACCCCGGGACCGTCCGCGCGGGCGTGGTCGGGCTCCGCGCGTCGCGCAGCGGGGTGGCACAGGCGGCCAGGGAGGGCCCACGCACCCGGCGCGAGCTAGAAGCCTCCCGTCGGCCTGCAGTGCCCAAGCCCCCAGGCGAGGGCAGCCCGAGTGGCCGTCGCGGCTGTGGGTCCGCATGCCGGGCACCGCACCAGGTGTCTAGCAGGTAGGGGCAGGGAAGGTAGGGCTGCGCTGGCGGCCGGTGCCCAGTTACCGGCGATCCGGGACGCTCGGAGACACCTGGTCTCCCGGAAGCGCCCTTCGGAAATGGGATTCCACCAGGCTTGCGGGCGGCGGGTGTTTAGAAGAGGAGGCTGCGGGCAAGCAGTGCCCCCTCTCTGGTCTCCCGGACTCCTCTCAGCCCCCTCGTGGCCTGATGGGCGGCTGGGACGGAGGTGGGCTGTAAGCCCGCCGGCACCCACCGTGTCCTGTGGAAGGCTTGGAGACCTGAGCCAGGCTCTACTCGGTTAGATGCGAGTGAGACAGGCGACGGAGTTCTTCTTTAAGCCTCCCTTGCCTCAGCAAGGAGAGGGAGCGTTTTCCTTATTTTAATGACCGCCTTTGCCTCCCTTGGGGTCCCAGTTCACCCTGAACCTTTCCACAGCCTTAAAAGCCCGCTCTCCCTAGCGGGGTGCTGCGGCAGTTCTTCAGAAGACACGGGGCCAAATGAAACTTACTTAAAGTGGTTATCGCGTTTCAGGCTGATTTGTTCCTAGTAACTACGTTTTGGAAAGCAGCTGTGGACTCTCAGGGACAGGCAGGAACGAAGACCCCCTTAGGGTCCGAGTGTCCCTTCCCACAGTTAGATTACACGTGAATTTGCTTGATTCTGTAGGTCTCAAGAATCTCATGAGCCCCCAGCCACCTCCACCTTTCTCTCTGAATCTCTCTCCTGTCTCTGAAATTTTTAGCAAAAATAATCTGTCCTCAAGGAATACTGAAAGCGTCATCAATGTCTTGAAGGAAATTACTGTATCTGAGAACCGAAACTAGTATTTGATGTTTCACTCTCAAATACATTTTTTTTGAATAAAAAGGATACCTTTAAGTAAAACACTACCACCACTATTTCAGTTTAAGTAGATTTTTAATTCATATTAAGCAGTAGTGTGCTCTTTGGAAAGATGATGGACTGGGACTCATAATCCCTGGGTTTTGTTTCTAATTGTAGTTTCTTGAGTAAGTCAGCACTTTCCCTGGTTGAGAAATGACCTCATCTGTAAAATGAACCTGACTTGTAAGGTCCTGTTCGGCTCTCACGTCTTTACTTCAGTTAAATATTGACATAATACATGTTTGTTGAATGAATGACTGAATGAATAAATCTTATTGCTCTAGGAACTATGTGCTTTTAACCTTTGGAAATACATAGAAACAAATGCCTCCTTTGCTAGGAAAGGGAGCTTAATTGTGCTCCCACTGCATCAGACTGCTTCCATCTAATGATGCAATTGCAATACAGGGTGGGAGGCCATCCGCAGGGCTGTCGCTCTGCCTCAGAGCTCATCTCAAGTTTGCTTTTCTCTATGGAGAAGGAAAATTTGAGTCTCCAGAAGGAAAGTATTTTGCTAAACGCCAAGCAAGAATTAGAGGGTAAGGGGGCACCTGATGCCTGTTCCAAGGCTCTTAGAAGAAGAAGGAGAAAGGGAGAAAGCTCAAGAAAATAATGCACAGATCACCAGCTACAGGTTGCCGTAGTGCCTAAGTTTATAAACTACCCCCGCCCTTCCCGGAGAGAAAGGAGCTTGTATAAAGGGAACAATCCTAGGACCTAGGCTTAACAAGGAAGGAGAAGGGGAGAAGCAGGGGTCGTTCTGTTCTCAAGTGGTTTGTTATATCTGTGTGTTTATCTGTTCCACATTTGGCCAGGCAGTGGGACTCCGGGAAAGCAAGCTGAAGTGTTTTGTGGGACAGGCACATCATTTGGTCAGTTCCTTTTCCCTGGTTATTTGATTCCCTCCTTTTCCTGACCCATCTCCCCCTTCCTAGCAGAGGCAACCAAGGCCTTTCCAGGCAACAGCAGACATTATTTACCCCTTGTGAATTGATTCCACAATGGAAGACTCTTGGGTCCAAGGAGCTGTAAGATAATTAAGGAGAAAACAGATAATGAGGGCAAAATCCAACACCTGGCCATTAGCAATGCTCTGGAAAGGCTATTTAAACCCACATTGGATATCAGAGCTGGGAGGGCCCATACAGTCTACCTACCTGCCTTTTGCAGATGGAGACAGGAAGATCCAGAAGCTAGTGGCACATCTAGCAACAGAGCCAGATCAGAACCCAGGTAAGCTCGGTCTCAGGCCAGGATTCCTTTTACATCTCCTCTCTTTCTCAGGAGCCAGTCTTCCTGCACCAGCTTCCTCTTTTCTCCTAGCTCCCCTGCCCCTGCAGCCTGGAGGGCTCAACCACCCTTCCTTTGGCTCCCACTCCCAGATGAGGCTCAGCCTGGCAGTGCTTTTCTGACACCCACTTCTTTTCTCCTTCCTCCAGGCAAGAAGTGCACGTTTAAACCTCATTATCTGGCTAAGTATAAACCTCAGGGAGAAAAGGGTTTTGTTTTTGTTTTTCTCAGTCTATAAGCTAACATTGAGCTGACTTTCAGAGTCCAGGCAAATATCTGTTTGGTGGGTCACCACCCAGCAAGGAATTCTCTTAGCACTGAATCAGGGCTCTGTATGTAAAGTATAAATCCCCTAAGAGAACTCCTCACCCTCCTACACAGACACATTGGTGCATGCACACACACCCCACTCTCTGCACAGAGAGCATCTGAGCTAGGAGCTGGCAAGTGGGGCACCAGTCCTGTAGCAAAGAGGCACACCACACACACATACACACACTCTCTCTCTCTCTCTCTCACACACACACACACACACACACTCTCTCTCTCTCTCTCTCACACACACACACACACACACACACACACTTCTCCCTTGCTTGGGAATCTGGGAGAAGAACCCCCACCCCCACCCCTGCCCTCCATAGGCATTGTGTAGGTGAGAGAAAGAGGGAGGAGTGAAAGGGAACACAAAGAGGGGCCCAAGGAGGTGCCAGCCCATTGGCAGGGCCCCTCCTTGAGAAACCCCTCTGCAGGAGCTTCTCCTGCGCCAGCCAGGTTGGAGGTGGAGTAGTTCAGAATCAACTGACGCAGCCGGGAATTGAGCTTTGCAAAGCCGCTTGCAAGGAAGGGAAGCATCTGCCCAACCCTCCCCCACCGGGCGCCCTGGATCCTCTGTCTGCCCCCTCCCCTGTGACGTCACCCTAGTCCTGTCCCGGGGAGCCTGCAAAGCCTCTCAGATTCAAACTGCTAGACGCACTGCTGCCACCGCCACCGATTTGGAAACGCGCGCCCAGGCTCCGTCGTCGCCTTCGCCCGCCGACTGGGCCAGCCGGCTCTCCGACCTCCTTACAGAATCGCACCCCAGTCCCTCCCTGGCAGCTCGGCTTCCCTCCGCTCCAACTCTTCTCTTCCGCTCCTGCCTCCTGTCGGATTTTTAATTTCTGCGCACCCCCAGTCAAATTAAATCAACCAACAAAAAGCAGGGCATCCCCCCGGAAGCAGCGTCTTATTTTACCTTGTTCTCCCACTTCCTGAAGATGCTGAACTCCTGGTGGACTGCAGAGGAGAGGGGTTCAGTCTTCTCCTGATGTGTGAGTAACCACCACCTCGCACTGTCTTTGCCATCTCTATCTCTCCTCTATACCTGTCGCCAGCCCCCTGATTCCTGATTTTCCCACCCCCTTTTTGCGCTTTTTTTTTTTTTTTTCCCTAAAGCGATTGCGATTTCTGCTGGGAGCTCAAGACGGGGGAGCTGCCCGAGATCTCTTCGAGATACCCCAGGGGAGGAGGAGATGGGCAGGATTTAGTAGGACAACTCGGTTACTAATGACTTGGCGGCTGGCTGCGACCCCCTGGGAAATCAGGTGCAAGCATGTGTGTCCCCGGGGCGCGTGTGTGGGTGGCCTAGGGGTGGGGGAATAGGGAGCAGAGAAAAGAAACCGCTTTGAAAAATGCAATGATTTCATTCCGCCGTGTTGCTAACCCCCTCATTCTCCCTCGCTCCCACTCCGCCTCCTTGCTTTACCATTTTTAATCGGGCTTCCTTATTTCTTTCTTCCCTGCACCCGCTTCTTCCTCCTGCCCCCACCTAAGGTTTGCCTGTAGGTACCTGAGTTGACACCGAAGGTGCCTAAAGATGCTGAGCGGCGTTTGGTTCCTCAGTGTGTTAACCGTGGCCGGGATCTTACAGACAGAGAGTCGCAAAACTGCCAAAGACATTTGCAAGATCCGCTGTCTGTGCGAAGAAAAGGAAAACGTACTGAATATTAACTGTGAGAACAAAGGATTTACAACAGTTAGCCTGCTCCAGCCCCCCCAGTATCGAATCTATCAGCTTTTTCTCAATGGAAACCTCTTGACAAGACTGTATCCAAACGAATTTGTCAATTACTCCAACGCGGTGACTCTTCATCTAGGTAACAACGGGTTACAGGAGATCCGAACGGGGGCGTTCAGTGGCCTGAAAACTCTCAAAAGACTGCATCTCAACAACAACAAGCTTGAGATATTGAGGGAGGACACCTTCCTGGGCCTGGAGAGCCTGGAGTATCTCCAGGCTGACTACAATTACATCAGTGCCATCGAGGCTGGGGCATTCAGCAAACTTAACAAGCTCAAAGTGCTCATCCTGAATGACAACCTTCTGCTTTCACTGCCCAGCAATGTGTTCCGCTTTGTCCTGCTGACCCACTTAGACCTCAGGGGGAATAGGCTAAAAGTAATGCCTTTTGCTGGCGTCCTTGAACATATTGGAGGGATCATGGAGATTCAGCTGGAGGAAAATCCATGGAATTGCACTTGTGACTTACTTCCTCTCAAGGCCTGGCTAGACACCATAACTGTTTTTGTGGGAGAGATTGTCTGTGAGACTCCCTTTAGGTTGCATGGGAAAGATGTGACCCAGCTGACCAGGCAAGACCTCTGTCCCAGAAAAAGTGCCAGTGATTCCAGTCAGAGGAGCAGCCATGCTGACACCCACGTCCAAAGGCTGTCACCTACAATGAATCCTGCTCTCAACCCAACCAGGGCTCCGAAAGCCAGCCGGCCACCCAAAATGAGAAATCGTCCAACTCCCCGAGTGACTGTGTCAAAGGACAGGCAAAGTTTTGGACCCATCATGGTGTACCAGACCAAGTCTCCTGTGCCTCTCACCTGTCCCAGCAGCTGTGTCTGCACCTCTCAGAGCTCAGACAATGGTCTGAATGTAAACTGCCAAGAAAGGAAGTTCACTAATATCTCTGACCTGCAGCCCAAACCGACCAGTCCAAAGAAACTCTACCTAACAGGGAACTATCTTCAAACTGTCTATAAGAATGACCTCTTAGAATACAGTTCTTTGGACTTACTGCACTTAGGAAACAACAGGATTGCAGTCATTCAGGAAGGTGCCTTTACAAACCTGACCAGTTTACGCAGACTTTATCTGAATGGCAATTACCTTGAAGTGCTGTACCCTTCTATGTTTGATGGACTGCAGAGCTTGCAATATCTCTATTTAGAGTATAATGTCATTAAGGAAATTAAACCTCTGACCTTTGATGCTTTGATTAACCTACAGCTACTGTTTCTGAACAACAACCTTCTTCGGTCCTTACCTGATAATATATTTGGGGGGACGGCCCTCACCAGGCTGAATCTGAGAAACAACCATTTTTCTCATCTGCCCGTGAAAGGGGTTCTGGATCAGCTCCCGGCTTTCATCCAGATAGATCTGCAAGAGAACCCCTGGGACTGTACCTGTGACATCATGGGGCTGAAAGACTGGACAGAACATGCCAATTCCCCTGTCATCATTAATGAGGTGACTTGCGAATCTCCTGCTAAGCATGCAGGGGAGATACTAAAATTTCTGGGGAGGGAGGCTATCTGTCCAGACAGCCCAAGCTTGTCAGATGGAACCATCTTGTCAATGAATCACAATACAGACACACCTCGGTCGCTTAGTGTGTCTCCTAGTTCCTATCCTGAACTACACACTGAAGTTCCACTGTCTGTCTTAATTCTGGGATTGCTTGTTGTTTTCATCTTATCTGTCTGTTTTGGGGCCGGTTTATTCGTCTTTGTCTTGAAACGCCGAAAGGGAGTGCCGAGCGTTCCCAGGAATACCAACAACTTAGACGTAAGCTCCTTTCAATTACAGTATGGGTCTTACAACACTGAGACTCACGATAAAACAGACGGCCATGTCTACAACTATATCCCCCCACCTGTGGGTCAGATGTGCCAAAACCCCATCTACATGCAGAAGGAAGGAGACCCAGTAGCCTATTACCGAAACCTGCAAGAGTTCAGCTATAGCAACCTGGAGGAGAAAAAAGAAGAGCCAGCCACACCTGCTTACACAATAAGTGCCACTGAGCTGCTAGAAAAGCAGGCCACACCAAGAGAGCCTGAGCTGCTGTATCAAAATATTGCTGAGCGAGTCAAGGAACTTCCCAGCGCAGGCCTAGTCCACTATAACTTTTGTACCTTACCTAAAAGGCAGTTTGCCCCTTCCTATGAATCTCGACGCCAAAACCAAGACAGAATCAATAAAACCGTTTTATATGGAACTCCCAGGAAATGCTTTGTGGGGCAGTCAAAACCCAACCACCCTTTACTGCAAGCTAAGCCGCAATCAGAACCGGACTACCTCGAAGTTCTGGAAAAACAAACTGCAATCAGTCAGCTGTGAAGGGAAATCATTTACAACCCTAAGGCATCAGAGGATGCTGCTCCGAACTGTTGGAAACAAGGACATTAGCTTTTGTGTTTGTTTTTGTTCTCCCTTTCCCAGTGTTAATGGGGGACTTTGAAAATGTTTGGGAGATAGGATGAAGTCATGATTTAGCTTTTGCAAGTTTTCCTTTAAATTATTTCTCTCTCGCTCTCCTCCCCTCCTTTTTTTTTTTGTTTCTTGTTCCCTTCTCTTCTTAGGAACCATCAGTGGACATGAATGTTTCTACAATGCATTTCTTCATATATTTTGTTTATGGTTTTGTTTCTTTTTTCTTTTTTGTTTTTCAGTGTGGGAGTGGGAAGAGGAGATTATAGTGACTGAAGAAAGAATAGGCAAACTTTTCAAATGAAAATGGATATTTAGTGTATTTTGTAGAAGATCTCCAAAGATCTTTTGTGACTACAACTTCTTTTGTAAATAATGATATATGGTATTTCCATCGTCAGTTACCGAGTATAGCCACTGGGTATCACTACTTTGTGTTAAAGTGCCTTCGCACTTTAAGTACATTACTTAAATGTTGCTTTTAGCTTTGATAAATTGAAAATATTTTAATGTGTTGTATTTTTGAAATTGAAAACACTGTAAAATAGATTGATGTGTCAACTATATTAAGTCAACATACAGTTTGCTTGAGTTATAGAAACCAGCCTGTCATCAAATGATTCTAGTTCTAGGACTTTGTAGGCTTAACTATAAAATATTTCCTTTCCTCTGGGTTTAAGTGATTTTATTTAAGTCAACTAAGAGGATTTAACAGTGGACTAGAGGTAATAAGCCACCTCAGTCAGGATTAATAATTCATTAATAAAATATATTTAACCCAATATCAGAGTGAATTGAGCAATTAATGCCCTTCCGTAAATCATTATTTTACAGTAACATGGTGACTGTTTTAGATTATTTTCCTAATTAAAAGAACGTGACACAGCTAGTAATATATTTTTCTGCATTGAATTAGATATTTTTATATATTTAAATGAAAAAGTCTGTATTTCTAACTTTTTAATTGAAATTAATATTTTTTCTGCCTATTGAAACATTTTCTATAAACACACACCAGTAGAGGCCGCCACACACCTCATTTAACAAAGACATATGAGCCATTAAAGACCTTGAAGGAAGACTTCATGGGTGAGATTAAAACTTCCCAAGTAAGTTCTCTGCAAAATTCAAGGTAGCAGAGATAAAAATGTATACATTACTCTCTATTTATTTTAGATCACGGGTTAGACTCATAATCCTTCTCAAGTTTAACACTTTCTGACAAAACAGCATTTTCCTCTAGAGTTTAATTGAAGCATTAATGGGGTGCTATCAAATCAAGTACTATTTGCGTCTCCAAATCGATTAATAGTTACCTAAACCAAGACATTAAGCATCTTTTTCCTTCTGCCTTCTTTAGGCTTGTGTTACTTGAAGTTTTCCTTGTCAGCTTGAGCAAGACTTTCATTTTGGTGTTAGCATTAAAATTATTTTAATTAGCCAAGTCTATATAACATTTATGAAGCCTTATTAGACTGTAAATAATTTTAGATGCAAACATGATTGTGTGATTTAAACAAACAGCCCTTCTTTACAACAAAAAATAGTTTTGTTTTGTCTATTGTAAATCCTTATGCAACTGGGATGGTGATCTGCATATAAAGTAGTTCAGCTTTTCAATTCCTTATTAAAGCAAGTGATGGCGTCTGAAAGAAGCACACTGTTTCCTTTTCATAAATAGGTTACTGCACATAATAATCCTTTATCATCATGTGGAGATTGAAGTGGATACTGATAACTTACTTTTAAAGCTTTAAAATTACTAATAGTATATTGTCTGTCACTATAAACAATTCATATGATAGGCTTTCAATTAGAAATTCCTTAAATCCAAATTATTTGAATTAATGATTACTGGTGTAAAATAGTTGTTTGTGAAAACAATATAAGGTAATTGTGTATATATAATAACGTAAAGGGCACTGAAGAAAAAAATATCTTTAACAACATAAAATCTCTGAATATCTACAGTGGCAAGCTAACACGCTCATTCTTTGATTAGAGGTGATAATTCCTATTTCGATACATTAGAAGAAAATTGAAAATGGTGGGCTGAAATGATCTTCAAGAAAGTTAATGTACAGATATTTTACATTTCACAGAAGATGAGCTAGAATATTATGCTAGTTGAATGTGGAGAAGACTCCTGGAAACCACTTCATCTTTGAGTGAATTATTTATATATAAAAGAGCTTCAAAAATCCTTTTCTGACTGCTCTCATTTGATGCAATAATAAATACAGAATACAGAGGTAGGTATTTTGGGAAGTGATTGTAAAGGCAAATTTGCATATATATTCTGTTAAGATCATTTTCAGGCTTAAATTATATGACTAGAGCTCTTGATGCAGTGATTCCACTTCAGTGTTCATTTTTATTTTTCTGAAAGTAAAGATACTCCTGTAAAATGCCATTGTCCATAGAAAAACTATTAACTCATTAAGTTTAAACACAGACGATACCTTAATATTAATTTACTTACAAGATTTTAAAGATGCCTACTGAGAGAACTCAAATTTATAAACTCTGTTGCCTAATAATTATGGTTTAATTCTATATCCTCTTGCTTGTTAGATTTATACTTCATTTGCAGTAGATTTTTAAATGAAATTATTTGAATGTATTCCAGACTATTTTATTTAAAATCATCATACATCATATACTTTGAACCTTTATTTTCTAATGCAATCATAAACATTTTAAGTTTTATTAACTCACTAGCATCCCCACTGACTATATCCTGTTTTGCTTTATCTGCTCAAGCACTTTCGACCATATTTTATTTTAGGATTTTTATTTTTATCTTCCACAGCTGGATATTGCTATTTCACTTTTATTTCACATGCAGCTTTGAGAGGTATGAGCATCAGCACAGCAAAATGGTTCCAGCCTACAGAATGCGGTCTCCCAGGGCCCTGCCAGGAACATATCTGTATGTCTGGCCCTACAAATGACAAATGGTAATTCCCTTCTATTTTAGCTCTTAATTAGTTGCTTTCACTATTTCCGAATATACCTGTGGCTAAGTTTTTATTGAAACACTCAAAAATACCACTTCTCAGTCTGAACACAATTGCTAAGAGCCTAATTTGGTTCTGGACTATGGTCGACCTGTGTGCTTTGTTAGTTCTCTCCAGCAGCAGGTGAGTAAGGAAATGACCTTTCAATTTCCTCTTCTTTTTCCTCTGACCTCTAATGTGACTTAATTTTTCTTAATGTCTCCAAGTCATCAAGGGCTTAATAATTTATGAATTTTACAAAAAGCATTTAAGGAATAAGAAAGAGGTTCTGTGATTTTTCAGACTCTGAAAACTCATTTTGATTCTACATATTCCAGAAATATACTGGGTTGGATGCTAGAGTGAAGAAAGCCGTCCAAACAATTCTCCCAGTCCATTCATTTCTTCATTCATTTGTTCATTCAGTAGTTATTGAGTGCTTATTTCCTGGGTGCCTGGCTCTAGGCTGTGTCCTGAGACATACAGTGGACAGGGTCTCTACCCTCCTCACAACAACCTCTTCACCCTCCACGCCACCCCCCACTACTCACTCTCACCCTGGCAAGGAGCTTAGTGCTAATAAGGGAGAGTCTTACCTGAATGGCAATCGCCCAGATTAACAGTGGAGACAGTAATGCAATGCAGGAAGTTAAGTTTTTAAAGGTGATTCTGTGCAGTAAGGTATGAAACTGATATGTAATAAATAGCCTAGCTTAGTCTACATCTCTTTAGAATTACACAGCTAAAAAGGAAAAAAACACCAAAATAAGATAAAATAAAACATTTAAACACCAAAATAAGATAAAATAGAACTTTTTTTTTTTTTTTTTTTTTTTTTTGCAAAATAAGGCCCGATATTATGGCCTAAGGAAAGCTATATACTTGTGCTATCTAAAGCACTACTTTGTAAAGATGACTACCAAGATTGTAAATACAAAATTTAAAAATGTACTTAAATTTTCTGGAATATCCATGTTTCAGAGGTAATATTTACTTTCTATTTCAGTGGCTTAAAATATAACATTTTGGCTTAAGTGTCTTTTATCAATACAATGATAAGACACCTTAATCCTGAGAGAGAAAATTAAGTACTGTATATAGGTGTACTTTGCGTCTCACAATGATTGTGCAAAAAGTCACGTGTAAATTGAACTTTTGTAAATCAAATTGTATTTAAAATGCATCAGGGGAGCTGCTATTTAGAGGAAACTTGTGAATTCTTTCATAAAGCAGAAAACCATTTTCTAATACAAATAACCATTCTCTAATTTGTCTCTTTTGTATGTTTGGATTTTCAATATCGACTTTGCTTAAAACAGAGCCCGCCTGCATAGTAACTGTGTTTTGCCAAGGCTGCTTGTGCTACCAGTTTGTTGGTGGCTAATGGCTTGTGCTTGAAAGTCTTCTGAAGTTTGATGTGAATTGAGCTATCAAGCAATGCTATAATAGCACAGTAGCAGTCCTGAACAGTCTGAGCAGCCAACCCATTTCAACAAAATTGAACACAGGACTCTTCTGCTCAGCAGCATCTCTTTTATCAGATGTGGCCATGTTACGGTAGAGGGTACTCCATAAGGACATATTCCATAAAGTGCTTAGAGTCACAGGTTTTATAATAAATTATGTTGTTATGTAAACATATTGAATTGCATGCATGTTGAAATTTTTTAGCAGTACTTTAGCTTGAAAGTACTCATACAAATACTTAGATTTAGTTGCAAATAATTGTTCTCAAGTTATTGGAATAAATGTCAAATGAAACAAGCTCTTGTGTAAATAGACTTCTGTGCCTAATAGTGACATTGTTTCAAAAAATAAATGTCATATTTTGGGCTGTTAATAGGCAAAATGAAACATTGGAAATGTGATCAAATGATCTTGGGTTTTATTGGATAAACTTTATACAGTTACTTTATGTGTAATTAGATTTCAGTTAATAAATAAATATTCACTAACAATGAACACTTAAATTAGTTAGAAAAGACATTTAGAGTCTGAAGAGGAATGAATGACAAACTATAATTGAAACTGTTTTCTTTGCCTTGATATGCTTACAGATAAAGGCTTTGATTCTTTATATGTTTAGTTTACATGTTTAAGGTAAAATAAGCTTCATAAAAATATATATTCCTACTTTTCCATGACTGTCCGTTAGTATTAGACTTAAAAAATTACAAGTAAACAACAACAAAAACAATTCAAATAGAGATGCTTTGCTAAATACTGAAAAAAGTACTGATTCCCCACTCTCCTCACCAGACACAGACATACATCTACACCAAAGTCAATTGTTTTTTAATTATAAAATTCAGTCTAATACCGTATGTGACCTAATACATTTGTATTTAATAAAAGATTGACATACAAATCCAAGGAATATAAATTATGAGTTCATTAACAGAAATGCCGTCACTGTATTCCTAAAAAGTAGATTTAGAAAAAATAATGAGAGAGAAAGGCAGGGGGGTTCGTTTGTTCCTGTGATTACGGTGATACAATGGCAAAGTTACTTCTTTGGTTATTTGCATTTGGTTGAATATTAGAATATATCTGCCAGGCATGCTCCAAATCACAAATGTATAACATAACAAAGGATTTGAGATTCCTGTGGGAACATGAGGACTTATAACAAATTATCCTCTCTTAGGATTACCAGTATATGCACAGTATATTCAGTTTATTCACGTAGCCTTCATAGGGCAGCTGAAACAATTGGAATAGCCACATTCAACAGTGTTTTGCTAAAGGAGAACTGGTGCCACTATACCAGGTTGTTAGATCCCTTGACGAGATCAGCTGAAATGAGAATAAAAGTAGTGTACAGCTCCCCATTCTGAACACATGTAATATAAAATATTAAGTTCATAATGTGCCTGTTGATACTGGAAAAAGAGCATCAAAATAGGCCGGGTGCGGTGGCTCAAGCCTGTAATCCCAGCACTTTGAGAGGCTGAGGTGGGTGGATCACTTTAGGTCAGGATTTTAAGACCAGCCTGACCAATATGGTGAAACCCTATCTCTACTAAATACAAAAAATCATCTGGGCGTGGTGGCACATGCCTGTAATCCCAGCTACTTGGGAGCCTGAGGCAGGAAAATCGCTTGAACCCAGGAGGCGGAGGTTGCAGTGAGCCGAGATTGCGCCATTGCACTCCAGCCTGGGCAACAAGAGCGAAGCTCCGTCTCAAAAAAAAAAAAAAAAAAAAGGATCAAAATAGATTTTGTCAATCCTGGAAGGGGTGGAAAATGTACCTCATCCATACTTCCCCGAGCAACAACTTTGTAATTACTTATACATCATTTTTGTTAATTTTATTTTAAATTATTATTTTATATTTCCTATCAACATTTATGATAAAAGAACATTTAAGCTAGTTATCTGTCAGATTGTTTCCTGGAATTTTGGGACTTTTTGATCTTGGCAGAATGTGGACCGCAACATACAATCTAAGGTACTTTCCAGCTCACAAAGAGACTACCAGGCAGACAAGATTTGGGATGGACTGTACTCTGGGTAATCCTCAGACAAATCCCTCCGTGATCTGCCTTTTACTTTTATATTGTTAACACCTGGCATAGTGTTTGGGCGCATAATACCTTACTCTCCAATAAATACTTCTGTTTAGTGAATAAATGAGTGAATGGGTGAATGAGGCTCTGGTTCTCATATAAATGCTGAAAAAATGGTTGAAAACTAGAGGATCTAAGTTTAAAGCATAATTACAATGAATTATCAGCTGTTCTTGGAAGTCTTAAACTATTTGGTTTGAATATTTTCAGAATTTTATGAGACACACACACACACACACACACACACACACACACACAGAGAGACATACCCCATGAGGATGGCAGAAAAGTGTAGTAACACATAGCCAAGATCTAAAGTTAATTACATGCAGGCAGGCCTGATTTTTTAAGTGACACTTGGGTCTGTCCATTGAACCCAATGATTTCATTCTAGGGTTAAAAGTAGCTTTACTGCAGAGCTGTGAGATTGTCTTATTATTGGCTTTTGGAATTGGGACGTTCTGAGTTAAGAGAAAATGCAGTCTCTGATGAGCTTGAATGATAAATTCTTCCAGAGCTTATCATTTAGTTTTTATTATGGCTCTGTATATTTGATTGATTTGTTTCTTATGTCTTCCAGAGAGAAGAGAAATTATTTGAGTTAAAACCATAGTAAATCATATTTCTGTCAAAACAAGATTGTTACATACAGTTCAATTTATACAAAATAAGAGCCTACAAGTAGTATTTCACAGTGAAGAGTCCTAGGATCTGAGGTTCTGACCTTAGTGTGGCTATAAAGCTGTGAGGATAAGTTGTGGTACTCATTGGGCCTCAGCTCCCTCATCTGGGAACAGTGTTGGACTAGATGAACTCGGTGGACACATTCAACTTTGGTTCTCTGTGATTGTAGGCTACTTTGGAAATGGTTGCTACACACAAAACAAAATAGGGATTGAGACAATTATTATTTAAGCCTGAAAATCTCTTACACTTCTCTTTTCGGTTGTCTACTTTGGATATAGCCCTATTCTGATTTTTTTTCTGAAGGATTCAAATGCACAATTTATCTTGGGTTAATCTCTCTTTCTAAGCTTGACTTAAAAAAATTTTTAAACCATTTTCCTCATTTCTTTGTAAATCACAAAACCCTACTACCTTTTTTTTTGAGGGGGGATTGTGATGGATTTTCCATTTATCTATTTTTCAAGGAGTTGTCTTTTTTGGTTGATAAATGAATTTAGTTATCCTCTGTGACAACTAAACAAAGTAAACTGAATCTATCTAGGAAGACCACATTATCACATTTCAGGGAAAATAGCATTTTTATTTTTTCATTTAATGTTTTATCACCTCTCACTTTTAGCCAACACTGCCAAGTTTCTTATCAGGGATACTGACAGACCCCTGGACAACTCAGTTGAGCTTCAGAAATTCAATGATTCATTCCAGTGAGCAAAGCTCTTAGCTGACAAGAGGTGTTTGGCCTCTTCACGATCATAAACTTCAGCCATAGTTTTATTTCTGGACTGATGTGTCTCTATCTGCTCATATAGATTTTAACTGGAAACAAAGAAATACAGTCCTCAATATTATAATATTCAGCTGATATGTTCTCGTGTAAGAGTAGAAAAGAGGAAAAAAGTATCCATTCAAAACATTTTTCTGCTTTCCAGAGGTTTCTGAGGGGTTTATTAAAAGCATTCGTGAATGAAAGGAAAATCCAGCAACAGTTGGCTGCGTGTTTTTTTCTGTCATGTTACAGAAGGTTATTAAAGAGGCAGTGTAGGTTATCCTTGTCCAAACCCCACCATCTTAAAAATAAATTTAAAAGGATGTCATTGGAATATTAAAGACTTACAATATGACTACATTTCAAATATTTAACTTGAAATTTTTGAACAAAATACATTTTATTGACTAAGTTGATTTCTGAAAAGCAAATAGATTTTAAGTAACAATCTGTGTAAGTTAGGGTAGGGGTTTGTTGAAATAATTCATTAGTTTTAAACTGCATTTACTCAGATTTTGCTTTGCTCAAATTCATCAGAAAATTGTTTAGTTCTACTATGCAAAGAGCTCAATTGTTCTGAAATTTTAAAAATAAGCTAATTTTCCTGTTCTTACAGACTAAAATGAGGAGAAGCTCTGTCTCTATTGATGTAGCTTGTTTTTCAATCATATTTTCTGAGTTTCTCTGTAGGGCAAAATCAAATATACAAAGATGGATATTTGTACAAAGACAAAGTAAAGTCTTAGAAAGAGAAGGGTAAATACATACTTTCTCAAGTGATTTATAACAGAGGGCTAAGAAATAGGGAGTTTCACAATCTCCTCTTACTGTGCCTGTCCAAGAGAAATCCTTCCTAAGTCATGATCTCTAACTAGGAGCCAAATATTTTTGCTATTTGAATAAGATTTAAAATTTTACTGGGCTCCGTTTTGCTCTTCTTAAATCACACTGATTCTTTCTTATTTGCTGACCTGAGGAAGACCTGATAAAAATGAGATATAGCCTCCATGCTTCTGCGAATTCTCTGTGTGACACTGGACCAGGTCCTTCCCTTCTCTGAGCCTCAGTTTTTTTGTTTTGGTTTGTTTTGTTTGTATTTTTGTCAGATAAAGTAGTTAGATTTAGCCTTCCCACACAATCAAACAGTTGAATAAAAATGAAGCCATTGGAGAAAACTGGAATCCACTTTAATTCATTGAAAATAGTAAATCATTCTCAAACTTGACACATTATTATTAATAACAAGTTATTTTCAACAAACTTCACACCTGTTCTCTGACACACCAGTGAACACATTTTGACCAGAAGTTCTAACAGTCCTTTTTGCTTAAAAAAGGCCTCATGATTTTATTTCCCTCATAGATATTATAATTGTATAAATCTACTTACACAAAGAGTATGAGTAATTTCTGGTAATCCTTATGTGGTAACAGATTGCCTCTAAAAATACGATTTATGCAGTGCTCACTGTGTGCTGAACATTCAAGCAGATGCTGCGCACATCTAAAACAAATCCACAAGTGTTCCTGCAGGCTGTGTGTGGGCCCAGCCCTGGGGCAAGATGCTGGGCGAAAATGGAAATCTCACTAGCCACTGAATCTTCCCCAAGGACCTCCTATATGTTGGGGAAACAACATACACCCTTGAAATAAGACATGATGCCTGCTGTTAAAGAATTTATAACCAAATTGGCAAGATGAGCTACTAATCCTTGAAGAAGATATGGGAGGTCAGGATCAGAAAAGAAAAAGATCAACATGGACTAGACTGCCATGATCTAAGAAGGCTGTGTGGAACAAGCAGGACACTGAAACAGCCTTGAATTGAGAAAGGCTTGGGGAATCAGCAAGCTTGAAAATGTAAAGACAAGAAGATGCATGCATACAACAGTGACAAGAATACTACTGGCTGAACTTACCTTTTCTTGGTTCTGAGAGCCAGAAAGGGGAACTTGGACTTGAGTCCAAAAATAATGGAAGGTTCTCCAAGCAAAACAAAAGTTATAAAACTACTAATATTTGTATGCAGTCTTAGAAAAATGTCACATGCATTTCTATTGATATTCCTTGTCCTCACCACCTGAGATTGTTATGTCTGTGTTAGAAGGAGGGAACTGAGGTTTAGGGAGTTTTAGGGCTTGCTCCACTGACCTAGTGACTAGAGGGAGAGGCCAGTTTAGCTAGGATCAGCACAGATGTCTGTTCAAGAGCAGGCACTCTGGAGCCAGCATGCCCCCGTTTGAAACCCAGCTCTGCCACTTACCAGCTGTGTGACACTGAGCCAGTCATTTAAGTTCTCCAGGGCTCAGTTTTCTCATCTGAAACAAGGGGACAATGATTATATATAACTCACAGTGTGGTTGTGAGTATCAGTGAGTTAATACTTAAAAAATAACATATATTTGTTGTACAATAAAAGGTGCCAAAGGGATAATTTGAAATGAGTTATGACTGACTTTTTACCCACGTCCTGTCCACTCCATCACTGAGTTTCACTGGATAAACAGAGACGCATTGAGTTGTCTGGCTGAAAGAGGGATCTGAGCATTTGGGCAGAGAGGAGACTGAGTTCTAGGAAGTTGCTATGGTAATTCAGGGATAAGGAAATGAACCCTGTGATTAGGGAAATGAAGAGAAGATAGAGGAAACCCTGCTTCTGTGTTCAACCACAGGCTATCCACAAGCTGGGAGGACAGATTGATTTTTTTTTTCTCTTTTCTTTACTCATCTTTCTGTTCTTATTTAATATTACATCTCAAAGATCTTTCCATATCAGCATAAACAGAACTATTGCTTTTTAATAGTAGCTTTTCTTTTCTTTTTATTCTTTCCTTCATTCTTTTCTATTTATAATTGACAGACAAAAATTGTACATATTTATGGGGTAGAGCTTGCTGTTTCAACACATGTATACATTGTATAGTGATCGAATCAGGATAGATTGCATATCCATCACTTTAAACATTAATTTCTTTATAGTGATGACATTCAAAATCCTCTCTTCTGCCTCTCTTGAAATATACACTGAATTGTTACTAGCTATAGTCACCTTACTGTCTAATAAATCACCAGAACTTATTCTTCCTGTCTGACTATATCTATTTATCTCTCATGCAACCTTTTCCAGCCCCCATTCCCCCTACCCTCCCCAATCTCTGGTAACCACTATTTTACTCTCTAATTCTATGAGATCAATGTTTCTAGATTCAACGTAAAAGTGAAATCATGCAGTAGTTATCTTTCTGTGCTAGGTGTTTTCACTTAACATGATGTCCTTCAGGTTCATCCATATAGCTGCCAATGACAGGATTTTATTCTGTTTTACGGCTGAATAGTATTCCGTAGTGTATACACCACATTTTCTTAATCCATTCATCCACAGAGGGCCTCTTAGGTCGATTCCCTATATTGACTATTGTGAATAGTGTTGCAATGAACATGGGCTGATATATCGCAGATATATCTTCAATACTGATTTCCTTTCCTTTGGCTATATACCCAGTAATGACATTGCTAGATCATATGGTAGTTCGATTTTTAGTTTTTGGAGGACCCTCCATGTTATTTTCCATATTGGCTGCACCATTTTACGTTTCCACCAACACAGCACAAGTGTTCCCCTTTCTCTGCACCTTCGCCAGCATCTGTTATTTTCTCTGTTTGTTAATAGCCAGTCTAACTGGAGTAAGGTGATAACTCATTGTGGTTTTGATTTGCATTTCCCTGATGATTAGTGATACTCTACATTTTTTTCATACACCTGTTGGCCATTTGTATGTCTTCTTTTAAGAAATGTGTATTCGGGTCTTTTGCCAATTTTTAAATTGGATTATTTGTTGTTTTGCTATTGAGTTGTTTGAATAAGATTGATCTTTTAGAAAGTCATATTTAGTAACATGTCCATTTTTTATAATCAGCAGATTCTAAGCATAATAATATTAGCATTCTCTAAGGGAAAGGCATAAGGCAAATGGATTTTGAAAAAGGACTATTTTCTTCATGGATTCTTAAGGGAGATAACCTTTTATTTATTTATTTATTTTATTATTATACTTTAAGTTCTAGGGTACATGTGCACAACATGCAGGTTTGTTACATATGTATACGTGTGCCATGTTGGTGTGCTGCACCCGTTAACTGGTCATTTACATTAGGTGTATCTCCTAATGCTATCCCTCCCCCCTCCCCCCACCCCACGACAGGCCTCGGTGTTCCCCACCCTGTGTCCAAGTGTTCTCATTGTTCAATTCCCACCTATGAGTGAGAACATGTGGTGTTTGGTTTTCTGTCCTTGCGATAGTTTGCTCAGAATGATGGTTTCTAGCTTCATCCATGTCCCTACAAAGGACATGAACTCATCCTTTTTTTTGACTGCATAGTATTCCATGGTGTATATGTGCCACATTTTCTTAATCCAGTCTATCATTGTTGGACATGTGGGTTGGTTCCAAGTCTTTGCTATTGTGAATAGTGCCGCAATAAACATATGTGTGCATGTGTCTTTATAGCAGCATGATTGATAATCCTTTGGGTATATGTCCAGTAATGAGATGGCTGGGTCAAATGGTATTTCTAGTTCTAGATCCCTGAGGAATCAGCACACTGTCTTCCAAATGGTTGAACTAGTTTACAGTAAGGGAGAGAACCTTGAACGGGTTTGGTTATTAGATGAGAAACCTGAGGCCACCTGACGAAGAATTTCAGCCTTACACAAGATTCACGTAGGCCATCTAGGCCTTAGATATGTGCGGGGCCAACTTCAGGGGCATACAATCTGTGCAGTTGTGCAGAGTCTCAAGCTTAGAAGGATCTCACATTTGGTTTAATGCTCTGCTCCTCTGATGGTTCTTGAAATTGTGAATAGCTTTTGAACGAGGGCCTCCACATTTTTAATTTTCACTCGGCCTCACAATTTATGTAACCCTTCCTAGGTCTATGACACCTGTGACTCAATTAACCTGCCACAAATTCCTCTTGCCTAAGGCAGATCTATTTCTAATAGGACCATTACCTTATGAACATCCCACATTCTCTCGTTCGTTTTTCTGACTATATGTGTTTTATCACATTGTCCTCTCAGACGAGGTATTGAACTAAATGGAAGTGTGGATGTTTCTCCTTTAAATACTCTTTAAATACGCTTTCTCCTTAAGTGCTCTTTATTCACATTTTACTCACCTTTTTAGCTAATTCAGACTGTGCGTATGTGTGTGTGTGTGTGTTTAAGAAAAGTAAAAGCATCCGTGCTAAAGCAGCAGCAGTGGGGGGCAATGCAGCTTTTCTGTTTTGTGCAAAGCCTGTTGTTATCTCAATAGTGTAGAGCTGTTGAGAGTAGCTGGATGATTTTGCAATGTAAGAGGAGCAATTTAGTTTTTCTAGGGCAGGTAAAAAATGGCTTGCGTTATTTGAGGAGGCTTTGTAAGAAAGAAATTGTGTACTTTTAAAAACTCTCCATTTACCTCTGTCACCTGTGCTGTGGCCACAAGAATAACTTCAAGTGGGGCCAGATTTTACTCAGCAGAGCAGCCTCAAAAGCGAAGGACGAAGAAGGGAGCAGAGTTTTCTTCATTTAAGAACATAAAGAAAAAGGAGCATTTTGAGGGGAAGAGAACTTGGAAAAGTTGACACAATACATTAGAGCAGGTGTAGAAATGATGGAATCCTGATTCACAAGATGGATATTTTGGTTTCATTCTATTGCTTCATTATAGATAAAATTGTTTCAAAAGGCTTTGAGAATTTCTATTAAATGGCATCCGGATAAGTTTTCTTCATTACTCATAGTAAAACTCCTTAAATAGTAAATGAAAAAGGTCACATTAGGACATTATTGTACAAGCAAAGATTCCCCCAATGCCCATGCAAAGATTTCTAACTAGCATTTGTCACACACATAGGAGGAGCTCATAGGCAAACCTCACAGCTGCCTTTGACGCTGGCATGTTCGGAACCCTGAGCCACTGGATTGCATATCAGTCTTCTGTTTTTATAAGACCTAAAACCGTGTGCCTCACTCAGAATGCAAATAAGTCATAGGGACAGCATTGCCTTTGATCTACGGGTTTGGTCTTTTTGACCTGAAAACACATCAGTTATTGAAGGGCTGTGTAAGCATTGGTGTGACTTAGGCAGTTCAGACTGTATGTTGGGCTCCACGGTTAGGGCTTACATTTATTTATATATTTATGTTTAAATAAAAGCACTCAGCACATTGTCCATTGATTCCTTAATCTGACAAAATCCCAATAGTGCCAAGTAGTGCAGAGACCTCAAGCCCAGAGGAGAGGTAGGCTATACCGCTGGGCTGGCTGCTTTGTTACTTCAAGCATGGAAGGGTGGACTCAGGCACCAGAAGCCTCTTTCATCGAGCTCTGGGGCTTGTCTGATGGCTACAAATTCAGAAAGCTTTGAATTGGATTTAGATTCAACTGCTAAAAGTTGCTGAATCACAGTAGAGATCTAGCTTGTGGCTTATAAAACTTCTGGCATTATTTGTTTTGTTTTATTTTGTTTCTTTCCCTAATAACCTTAATGTTACTGAATTTCATTCATGATTGCTACAATCAAACCAAGTAATGATTATGGAAATAAACTTTAAGAGCTGATTTGGTGAATAAGTACATAACTCTCTGGCTTAATTCTTAAATCCACAAATCAAGAATTCCTTATGTTTATTTTTAGTTATCCTTAGAACTGGTAGATTAAAAACTGCAGTGTGACTTTTTTTAAAACATATCTTATATTGCCAGACGCTATTTTTTTCTATAAGTAGTAATGAGATCAAAGTCTCTTCAAATCTGTCATATACATTGAACAAAAATGGTCCTAAGACTAGTTGTGATTTAAAAATGCACAATTCTTTAAAAATTGTGCCATCATTCAAATAATACTAAATTGAACCTGTGAATTAAACTTTAGATGAAGAAATTTCCAGTTTTGTTAATTACACACTTTTTACCTACAGCCAGTAACTCTTTTTTTAAACCATGCTGCCCCAAGATACTTGTAAATCTCACCTGAGCTTCCTAAAATTATAAAAATCAAGCACAATTAATAGGAAAATATATTCCTTCTCATTTTTTTGGAGGTGACCAGAAGTCTGGATGAAATAACTTGATTTTTTTTTTTCATATGGTAAACACTGACAAGAGCAAGTGGGGGAAAGAAGATTGAAATATGGATTATCACTTTATTGCTCCCAGGAACAAAGAAAAGAACTTTTCACTCCCAGCTATTATGCAACAAACTTTTTTTTCCAGCATTCTCATTCGTAATGTTTTCTGGGGTGTAACGTCTGTCTTTAAAAGGTTTAAGCTAATGCCCACACATACCAACTTAAAAATACTTTCCCATTTATTACATTTCCTTTTCCCAGACCTCTGGTAAACTTAAGAGGCCTCATTATACTATATGGAAATAAAGAGATTCCCAAATGGGGAAGGACTGTTTTGAATGCCGACTAAGGTCCATAGCCGGGGGAAATAATTAACTCATTAACTCATTCATTCATTCATGTAACAAACATTTATTAAACACTATGCAAAACTCCAGCTCTAATCCTCAAGGAGATCACAATCAAGTGGTGCAGAAAGTCATGCATAAAACGAATGCTAATGCAGAGCGGTAAATGCCATGAAAGAAGGATGCACTCACCGAGTGCCTTGAGAAGGCAGAGGCCACAGCCACTAACTCACTCTAGGTAGGGAGACCTAGCAAAAGTGCACTCAAGGCCGGGTGCAGTGGCTCACGCCTGTAATCCTAGCGCTTTGGGATGCAGAGACAGGCTGACTGCCTGAGCTCGGGAGTTCGAGACCAGCCTGAGCAACATGGTGAAACCCCACCTCTACTAAAAATACAAAAAAAAAAAAAAAAAAAATTCAGCCGGGCATAGTGGCAGGTGCCTGTAATCCCAGCTATGCGGGAGGCTGAGGCACGAGAATTGCTTGAACCCAGGAGGCAGAGGTTGCAGCGAGCCGAGACTGTGCCACTGCACTCCAGCCTGGGCAACAAAGTGAAACTCTGTCCAAAATAATAAAAAAAAAAAAGCACTCACGCTAGACATACAAGGATGAGTAGAATTGTGTTGGCTGAAAAGGCGGAAAAGAGAACATCAGACTCAAAAACAGAGACCTGTGCACCAGACATCTGGTGTAACTACAGCATAGGATGTAAAGGGAGAACAGCAAGGCTGAGACTGATATGGTAGGCTGCAAGCACATTGTGAAGGGCCTTAAATGCCACTCTAAGGAGACTGAAGGCGATGTGAGTTTGAGTTGGGTAGTGACATGATCAAATTTGTATTTAGATAAAATTGTGGTGCCTTGGATAATAAACTAGGGTAGGGAGAAAACAGAAGTGAGAAGCACAATTAAGTCAGAACAGTAGCTGGAGCAGCTGAAACCAGGCATATGGAAGTCCTAATGAGAAAGAAAACTAAAGAATTAGAGAACCTATTATCATGTATCTTTATAAGATAAGAAAAAGGGAGAGGTCAAGTCCTTCTAGAATCTTGTATATTTCTATCATACAGGATTCTCACATACGTTTGATTAAGGCTTTGTATAATTAATAAAGTCTCATCATAAAAAGCATTTACTAAATCCATATCCCCATCTGTGTGGAATTCCAAAGTACCTACGAGAAACATAATATTTTTGCTTCTAAATATGCACTGAAGGCTTTTGTAGATAAATGTCTTGCTTCAAAAAAAAAAAAAAAAGCTATACTTCCATGAGAATTACCTGAAAATGCCCTAATTAATGAATGTGCTAACAATTCCTTTATATCATGAACATTACCTGGTATCTGTTATTTAGTATGGGCATGTAGGTGATGACTGTTTGAATATATAAATGCTATATGGTTAGAAGCTCTGCAACATGTGAAATTATTGTAAGGCTGAGATTACTTTTAGAGGGAAGGTCAATATAATTTGGATGTCAATCATGTCTTACACACAGCAGTAGTTGGAAAGCATTCGAGTAGATAATTATAATTTGGTTATAACTTAAATTTGTTTTCTTCTCAACTTTGTTACTTAACAGGGCTTGTGTATGTCACACTGAAAGTGGCTTTCCTAAAAACTCTCGGTCTGTTATGATTTCTTTATTAAATGATTTCTATGATGTATTCATTATGTCGCTAAACCCACATTCAAGTGCCTACATCTCCCTAAGCTCTGGAATTCTGCCTGGACAAGGCAGATAAAGTGATGATCCCTGTAAAGGTCAGGGGGGTGTGGAAAAACACTACCTAGGAATATATTCTTCTTTGTTTGGTTTTAAATCACAGCCATGAAGTTGTCCAAAGAACTGGTGCCAAAATCATTCATGTATGCAACTGGTATTTACTGGGCGCCTCCTCTATGCTGGGCACTACGTCTGGTGCCGAGCAAATAGTGGTAAATAAAATAGACGAGGTTTCTGCTCTCATGGAGCTTACTGTCACCTAGTGAGCACTTGAAATACAGTGTGCTTAGTGCTAACCTAGGGTTAACTAGAGACAGAAAGTTCCCAGAATATAATGGACACTTGAGATTTATATGCATGGATGTATGAGAGAGAGAGAGAGAGAAACAAGAGAGAGATAGAGACAGAGACAAAGACAGAGACAGTGAGAGAGAGAAGTAAAGATATGCTTACCTCAGTTTTAACTAAATATTACCACATCCTCTCAGTCATCCCTGTAAAAAAAACAATAAAGGATGAAACAGGAAAGGGGAAAAAGAAATGGGAAAGTTACACCTCTTCCCTGAAGGCTTCCTTGATTCCTCCAAATGGAAGTGACTCCTCAATAATTACGCCTTTTGATTCTGGACCACTTCTTCTAATTTATGAGCATATTTTTTTCTTGACTCTCTTAAAAATAAAGAAAATCCCATATAATAAGTCATTTTTTATTTCTACTTTTAGATAAATCAGGGAAGAATCTTTAAGGTTTGTTCTTTCTAAATGCTCTTAGAAAAAAATATTTAGCAGAAAGCTGTGTGAAGACTGAAAAAAAAGATAAGGACTGTAATCAGCTCAAGCTTCATTTTCTTTGATTATTTATGCTCTTTTTTCTTCACCTTTGCCTTCCATGTAATCAGCCTCATCCTGTAGCACGCTAGAAGATGCCGATTACATACAAGTCACAGGGTAATTTAGCCTTTTGACCTTCTTTGAGCTCTTATAAATCTTTCCACTGCTGGGAGGCCAGGGTTTTGTTCTTCCCTCAGCAACAAAAAGCTGTTGCTTATAAGCTGCCTCACACAGCAGCAGAAAGGAAACAGTGAAAACTGTGTGTGAGGCTGCCTGGGGGAGGGGTGGCTGTGACCTTGGCCCTTCTGAGAATGTGGGGAAGAGGAGCAGTTCCCATTTTCCCAGTGCTAGCGGCCCTAATTACGCCACAAGCGATGTTGGTGACAAATTGGAATGCAGTTATCAGTTGTGAGCGTAAAATGAGGAGGATGGACAAGTTGATCTCAAGGACTCTTTCTGGCTCTCACATTCCAGGATTCTAAATATGTCTCACGCATGATAACTTGAAAAGAAAATTGAACAGGACGATGGATTAGGCTTATGCGTGAGAAGCACCCTAGTGGATATCAGCCATTCACAAATCACAGCTATGGACAGCCTCTCCTGCATCCAGATGTTGAACAGGGGTGGTTCAGTCTAAGTTGTGCTAAATAAATATGGAGAGCCTGACCACCATACTACATAAAGCGGGGGTGCTCTGACCTCAGGCAGAAGGTAAGCAGGCAGGAAAATAATTTCAGCATTTGGTTTCTATTAATATAAGCCTGATAACATCTCACCTTTGTAATCACATGGCTGTTTAAAAGACTCCTAATATTCAAGATGTGCACGTATGTGTGTAGGGGGATGGTTCTGAAAGGATTTTCTGAAGTATCTTTGGTGATCTTATCCAACCAACTGATATGTGTTTGTCTTCTGGGTTCTGCTTAGGATACCATTAAATACCACTATTTTTTTCTTTGCTTTCTTTATCTTTCCTTTTTTTTTCTTCTTTCTTTTTTGAGACGGAGTCTCGCTCTGTCATCCAGGCTAGAGTGCAGTGGTGTGATCTCTGGTCACTGCAACCTCCACCTCCCGGGTTTAAGTAATTCTCCTGCCTCAGCCTCCTCAGTAGCTGGGATTATAGGTACCCACCACCACACTCAGTTAATTTTTGTATTTTTTTAGTAGAGACGGTTTTTTACGTGCTGGGATTACAGGCGTGAGCCACCACATCTGGCCTCTGTTTGCTTTCTATGGTTAGTTAGCATCATCCTAATTGCTCTCATTCTTTCTTTCTTTTTTCTTCCTGTATTAATTTTAATATGCAAAGATGAGTCCTCTTACAGCTTGATCCATTCTTGTTAAGACTTGAATATGAAGGAAATATATTGGGCAACTATGGGGTATTTTATTCTTTTGATTGATCCAACATGGACATATGCCCATCTTAGTGCAAATAATAATAATAACAAACAATTATATAGCACTTAATTTCTGCCATACAATATTCTAAGTGCTTTGCATGTATAAATTCATGCCATGTTCACAACCACCCTATCAGTGAGCTTGTGTGTATGTGCGTGTGCACATCCTGTGAGTGTTTTCCCCCATGCTGGTTCGTATTTGTGGTGGTTATGATGTTTTGCGGTTTATTTTTAGTTTGGAGTTATGAGGGGGGAAAAAAAAGAAAAATTCTCTTCATTGATATATTTCTCTCCTCTCTTATCATGGCGCTCAGCCCCGCCCTGGCAACCTTTTATGTCCCCCCAAAATTTTGGCAGTGTCAAGAGCCCAAGCAGCCACGATACTGGGAGCAAGAGCAGAGGCAAAACACCACGTGCCCGTCAGAGCGCTGGTTTGTCTGATATGCAAGGTCCAGCAGGCTTCATGTGGCACAGAGCTTTTGCTGTTCCCATTTTCAACTCGCTTACGGAGAGGTACAGCCAAGGGAGATGCTTACTGTAGAAGAAACATGGAGTGTTGTTCTCCTCCAAGTGCCTGACAGCATCCTCTTACTGAAAGTCCTGCAGCAGCCCAGATAGTAACCCAGAGTATTTGAAGGCAACACTGTCATGACGCAGAGCTTCAGGACAGTCACAGATCACACTGTAAGGTTCTGGAACAAAGGAACCAAGTTTTTTCAATTTTCTGGGAAGGGTTTTTGGCAATCTGCATAGCACACTTGTTATGGTCTTACCAAGCACTTTAAAAAAAGCACGTCTATCAACGCAACATTTATAAAAGCCAACATATTTGATGATGTTTAAAGTCTCTGGACAGAATATGAAAACCAGGCACGAACTGTCACTAGGAAAGTGAGAGAAAACTCAGCATTATTTTGTGAGACACTGATGATCTCTTACCTCTTTAGTGAGAGGTTTGGAAGTTCGATTTGACTATCTAATTTACTCTGGCAACTGGAGCACAAAGGCCTCATCCTTCTGCCAGAGAGTAGCATTAAACAACAGTGGTTGTGTGTTCTAATGAGTTTTTTTTATGGTTATGATTCCATCATACCAACCCCACCCCCTGCCTGAGCACGAAAGACTTCAGGGGATATGGCAGACATAACATATGCCACTGCTCCCCAGTGTCAATACTGTGCATAAACTTCGGATGTTGCACGATGCAGCCTGTCTTCCTTTGGGCATGAACGTCTGCGGAGCCACTGTGTGTGTGAACATGTTTTTATTCCAAAAAGCTTCTCATTCAGTGGCTACTGAACTTCGTTGATAAGCCACACTGGAAAGGGAAGCTGGCATGCAAGTGGTAGCATCTTGCAGGCAGCACTGTGACATTTACTTTTCCCTCGCCGTACCCATAAAAATCCCCAGATTAAATTTGGTTTGCCTTTTATTTCTTCTGACACCCTATGCTGGCTTTTCATTGCAGAGACTTTTTATGAGCACGTTGGACGTGTGAATGGGCTGCCAACAGATGAAGTAAAAATACTTCCATCACTCTCCCTACCACCTCCAAGAAGCAGATGAAAATACTTGCAGGCCAGGGCTGAAATCTACATAGTATGTCAACTGGTGTGCTTTCCTTAAATGCAGCCAAAACAGACAGGCACAGTGTAGACAGAAATTTTTGGTTACTTCAGAGGAAAGTAAATACATATTTTAGTTTTCAGCAACAATAGAGCAGAAATGTATCCAACATTGTCTTGTTAATTTCAAACCATTGTAGAGAAATGTTTGTTTGTGCTTGCTAATGCTCAGTATAGACAGAAACACAGCATGCATAGAACTGTTTCCATAGGAGTCATTAAAAGGCATGCTAAGAATATGTGCTAAGAATAAGACACAATTCTTTGTGCCTCTTCTTTGGCAAAACTCATTACAGGAAGTGATTTCAAAGTCAAAGATATGACATATTCATTCCTCCGGGAAAAGAGAGGGTTGAATGGCAAGTGTCTTCCTTTTCTGTGTCTTTCATGATTGCACCTGTGGCTGCAATAGCAGGAAGACATACAGCAAACAGGCAGGCATGATGAGGGAGAAAAGAATTAGGGCAAGAAAAGACCAGTCTAACACGAGATTGATGATCACAATGGCTGTACAATTTAAATCACACATGATCCAATAGCATATCATGTTTGTTTTAGAAAATGCCTTCTTTGCAATATGACATGGTGGAAAACAGTCTTGAGGTTAGAAAACATTTGTCCCAGTCTTGGTTCTGCCACATCCTCTGTGATCTGGAGCAAGTTTGCCCCCTTGGGTCTCAGTTTCCTCAACTGGAAATTGAGCATAATAACTGCACCTACTACACAGTGGTTTAAGGGTTACTTACATTCACTCATATATGTCGAAGTGCCTAGTAGAGTGCTTGGCATTTAACAAGTGATTCATAATTTTTTAACATCTCAATGTAAGTAATGAGAAATCACCCAATATCTTGCAGTGTAGCTTGATGCACTCATGAATATGCTAGGATATGAGCTTCAGTTTAATATATTTTGGTTGTTCCCAGAGCAATTGCCTCTCCGGCCAGGCTTTTGTTAACCTACAGCAGCAATTTCCTGCTAAGTCTTGGTGTAAGTACCATCTGTCAGGCCTCTGAGCCCAAGCTAAGCCATCATATCCCCTGTGACCTGCACGTACACATCCAGATGGCCGGTTCCTGCCTTAACTGGTGACATTCCACCACAAAGGAAGTGAAAATGGCCTGTTCCTGCCTTTACTGATGACACTGTCTTGTGAAATTCCTTCTCCTGGCTCATCCTGGCTCAAAAGCTCCCCTACTGAGCACCTTGTGACCCCCACTCCTGCCCGCCAGAGAACAACCCCCCTTTGACTAATTTTCCTTTACCTACCCAAATCTTATAAAATGGCCCCATCCCATCTCCCTTCGCTGACTCTCTTTTCGGACTCGGCCCGCCTGCACCCAGGTGATTAAAAGCTTTATTGCTCACACAAAGCCTGTTTGGTGGTCTCTTCACACGGACACGCATGAAACCATCCTTTCTGTACACTTCTCATCATTTTAGAAGACCACACGTTTAGAGTAGTGGTTACCAACTCTAGGGTCATGTTCAAATCACAGGGGGAACCACAGATGCCCAGACCCTATGCACAGATTCTTATTCAACTTGTGTAGGATGGGTCTCTAGATATTTTTTTGCATTGGCATTTTAAACTGATCCTGAGGCAATTTTAGTATGTAGCCAAAGTCAAGAATTGCTGATGTACAGGGTTTTCGTTGCTTTCCTCTATCTTCCATGCTCTTCCAGTAATAGTGAAGATGTGTTGTCTAAGCCATCCATAATCTCCTGCCTATTTCTTTTGGTCCAGGACTTTGCACAGTGCCTGGCATATAGTAAATGCTCCAATAATATCCGTTGAATGAATGAATGAATCACCAATGGTATATATGCTCACAAGATTTCTGATTGGTGTTAGTGAGTGATAAAGTGGACAGGGGATAGACTTGGGAGTCAGAGAACAGTCACAAGCTTGGTGGGTTTTCATGGTTAAATCACTTACCTACTCAGAGCCTCAGTTTCCCCATGTGTAAAATGAGAGGAGTAAACTAAATGATTCCCAAGGGCCTTTAGGGCTCTAACACTGGTGTTCTACGAGTCTATGAAAACCCATGGCACTAATAGCTATATTTCTGCTATCCTCATAAAATGACATGAACACGGGAAAGGGAGTTTAATGAATCTTGTAAAAAGCACTTTCTGGAATGAGAGAAGCCATTTTCATAATGGAGAGAATTTAATGGACTTAGCTTGTAAAGAAGCAATTTAGTAGCTTCTGTCCATTTGGAACAGTTGCCCATGCTAAACAGAAAGAAAGGATAGGGAAACAAGTAATTCCTGAGCACCCGCCTTCCCTCAGAGACTGAGTGTAGCCTCTGGAATTGAACTAAGTGGATCGAGACTGACCGCTGGGTGTCTTGGACCTGTTCCTTGGGGTCTGGTAAAGATGAAATGAGATAACACTCATAAAGCCCTTAGAACAGTGCCTGGCAAGTAGAAAGGATACAATAAATTTTAAAGAAAAGGTAAGAACAAGACAAAATCCAAATAAAACCCCCATGACTCTAGTGTACTGTTTGTCTCCATATTCCAATCACAGAAACTGAAGCTCAGGGAAATCAAATAAATATGCCCTCTGTGACACATCTGGTAAATGGCAAATCTGAGCGTTCTAGTCAGTACCAGTAGCAAAAAAAAAAAAAAAAAAAAAAAAGCCAGTGTGCTTGTCCTCATTCCTCATTGCTTTATTGAGATTCCTAACATGCCTAGATCTGCTCTCAAACTCCCTACTGCTATTCACGCCTTCCTCACTTCGGTAGCCAGTGCTCCGGGTTTGCTCACTTCAGCAGCTTTCCTGAGTCCTTATAAGCTTGGTTTAGCTGTTGCTTCTCAGCTTTCCCCCATGGCCCCTTTTCAAGTGTCCTTCACCACGAAAGAGTGATAATGTTGTTCCTGCTTTTATACACAGAGCTACATTCATACAAGTACCTCCAGCTTTTAGCACAACAAATACCTCTACATAGGCAGAATTATTTATTTGTGCATCAAACCGTAATGGCCTTTGCAAAGGAGAAACTTGTCTATTAAAACTTATCGCAATGTCCTCCACAGCATCTAGCTCACAATGGGAGCTCAGTAAGTCTGTAGCAGGGCCTGAGCATATGTGCTTTTGAAACGGGAAAAATTCCCTTGTCCCCTTCAAAGGGCACGTGATGGGGGCGTGGCTCGCTTTTTCAGTGCCCCGCTTCTCAAACCTCTAGGGGAACACGCAGACGGACAGGCTGTGGGGTTCCTACCCCACCGCAGTGTCTGGGGTGAATGTTTACAGCTCCTGAAGCCCCAGTGGGTATGTGTTACAGGGTGCTCTTTTCGTTTTGCCATCTATAGGTGGTTTGTGCTAACTAGCTCAATTAGGCCCTCCTTCTTGTCGTAAGGACAGAGGGCTTTCTGTATCCGGGGTTCTTGCCTTGGTGTACTGGAAGAATTAGATCACACCTGGGCTTAGGAGAATGAGTACAAGGTTTTATTGAGTGGAGGTAGCTCAAGGTAAGTCAGAAGGGGATGGAGTGGAGTCTGGCTACTCAGCGACCTGGGCTCTCCACTGACTGCCCCAGACAAACTCCACATCATTCTGCTTCTTCCAATTGGTGGCTTGGTGTCCAGCCGCCTGTGTGTTTCTCCACTGATGTGCTCCTCTAGACGTCCAGTTGCCTCTGTATCTGCCTGCTAGGGTCCTCTCCGGTTTTTTTGTTTGTTTTTGTTTTGTTTTCTTTTGTTTTATTTGAGATGGAGTCTCGCTCTGTCGCCAGGCTGGAGTGTGATCTCAGCTTACTGCAACCTCCACCTCCCAGGTTCAAGCGATTCTCATGCCTCAGCCTCCCGAGTAGCTGGGACTACAGGCGTGCGCCACCACGCCCAGCTAATTTTTGTATTTTTAGTAGAGACGGGGTTTCACCATGTTTGCCAGGATGGTCTCGACCTCTTGACCTTGTGATCTGCCTGCCTCAGGCTCCCAAAGGGCTGGGATTACAGGCGTGAGCCACTGTGCCCGGCCAGACTCCAGGTTTTTACAGGCACAGGATGGGGGTGTGGCAGGCCAGGGTGGCCTTGGGAAATGCAACATTTAGGCAAGAAATGCCTGTCCTCACCTAGGTACATAGGGGTGGAGCCCTAGGCAAAGACCATGCCCTCCTCTACCCAGCACTTCTCTCCCCCACTTCCTTATCATTTAAAGGGACCACGCTCTTCCCTTCCCAGGACTTCCCTTCCGTATCACTTTTCAGTTACCCAGGTGACGTTACTATGTGCCCCTGGTGAAGATGCTCTAGATTCTAGTTCAAAACTCTCATTGTACAGTTGGGGAAACCGAGCCAAAGAAGAGTAGAAACTTACCAAAGGTTGTATTCAAAGGACTCAAAGCCAGGAAGCCTGATTTCAACCGCACATCTCTTCCCTCTGACTGCCAGGCCAAAATTTGGGGAGTACCCACATTGTTCTACTTGGATAATCCAATCTGCATCATAGCCAAGCTGTTTTTGTGAAATTATCTGCTGCCTGGTAGCCCTCTGCTCCATTTAGAGGTATCATTTTGGAGTAATGAGGGGAGCACTCTCACAAGAAGGCGATATATTATAGTAGTTAAGAATGTGGAATCTGTAGCCAGGTTTTAAATCCTGGCTTCATCACTTCCAACTTGTAGGTTATTGGGCAAATTTCTTAAGTTCCTGGATATTCAGTATCCTCATGTGGAAAATGGGTATAATAATGGTTGATATGATGAGTAAATGAGATCATGCATACAAAGTACTTTGAACAATGCCTGATAAGTATTCAATTAACCTAATTAGTACTTTTCATTTCATAATATATTTCAACTATCTTTATCTCATCATTTCTCAACTTCAAGAAAATGATATTTACACTTTTCCCAGCTCTACTCTTGGTAAAATCATGCAGATCTGGTTGTATATAAATTCAACTGCAACATAAAGCAGCAGGGCTCTAACTATTTATGAGACAAAATCCCAAGTTCTTTGCCACTCAATTCTGGTCAAAAGCTGTGTTGAAATGAACATCTCCTTATGTGGAAGAATTTCTAAGAGCAGACACGGTCCATCCACTCTTCCAATACATCCCTGGATTCGGGTATGTCAGCAGATAGCTAGGCACACAGATGTAATCATCCTGCCCATCCAGCAGAATGTCTTTTCCCAAATTATGCTTTGGAATGATACTACACCTTTAACCTCTATTAAGAGTCATGGTGGCCAGCTGCTCTGGCTCAGGCCTGTAATACCAGCACTTTGAGAGGCCAAGACAGGAGGATTACTTGAGTCCAGGAATTTGAGACCAGTTTGGACAACAAAGTGAGATCTTATCTCTAAAAAAAAAAGTAAAAGAAAGAAAAGAAAAAATTACTCAGGCACTGGGCATAGTGGCAGGTACCTACAGTCCCAGCTACTTGGGAAGCTGAGGTGGGAGGATCAATTGAGCCTGGCAGGTAGAAGCTACAGTGAGCTACGATGGTGCCACTGCACTCCAGCCTGGGCAACAAATTGAGTGCCTGTCCCAAAAAAAGGGCCATGGCAAATAAAAACCCACTGTAACTCATTGTTACATGTAGAGATAGTGTTCGAGACTTTAGTCATTAGATGACCAATACTACTGTTTACATGGATGCCTGGGAAAAATTCCTGGCCTTTCTCTCTACAAAGAATGATTACATATCCATTGCATAATTAATATATTTCTACTTCATGGACATTGTGGATTTTGCAGCACACAGATCCTCTTTTTTTCCTAATGGCTGCTAGGACTCTTGGAGACAATTTTCTGGCCATATCCTTAGTAGATAAGATACGTAGAACATCCTGATCAGCAATTGTAGTTCACACCTAGATTACTTTGGCACCAAACTTCTTTTCCCTTTCATCTTTTATCCCTTCTTTTGATTTCAGCTACCAAGTCATACATTTTATACATTCTTGTTTCTTTTTCAACATTTAATATCTGACTATGTAAGAGAGGAAAGAGAAAAGAAAGAAAGAAAGGTAAATAAATACAGAAGACTTTCTCTATTATTTAAAACTAAGCCCAGTTAGATTACATACATCAGGGTTTTCTCACAAGCCCAAATCCCACAACACAAGGGTGCATTTTCAAAATGCTTATGTAGGCATTCTATTTGAAAAGTCAAGAGCAATATTATGACTTATAAGAGAGGCCAGCCAGACATCTATTGTGTTGCCTCAGACTCATGGCACCAACTCGGTTCACAGTATGTTTTCCTTCCTGGGCAGTGATGCCCTATGAAGACAACAAAGTAAGAGACATCCACCATTAAGGTGATTCTCCTTTCCAGCGTCTGGAGCTGTCCATGCTTTCCAGTTTCTCTGATGAATGGAAGTTTGAGGAGGAAATAACTTAGCACAATCCATACTGCATCACATTTTATTTGCTTACCGTTGCTGATGCTCAGAGATATTTTGAAGATAAAATCAGAAGTGTTACGTGTCTTCCCAAATCAATAGTTTAATAACTTGGTTACAGGTACCCCTACCATTAATCTCAGTCTGCTTATGAAGCTATGGGTGATACTTGACGTAGCAAGTAATAAGCACGCTTTTTCATTGGTTTGGGCTCAGTAAGATAAATATATATTTAGATGCACTTTATTTTAAAGAGATGAGAATCATCATCAATCAATTAAATAAACTTATTTGCTCAGAAATACTATTATATGCCACTTTTTAAAAGTAAATGAAACACTTGCAGCTAGCTTTATGGTGTGTTCAGTACATACTGACATATGACAAATTTAAATTTAAATACATTGGCTATAGTACTATATATCTATTCACTAGTAATTCACCTTTAAGGTTTTCAGCTGTACAAAAGAAATAGTAACCTTTTCGGGAAAGTCACTAGGCTATGCTTCAGAACTTATCAATGTGGAGTGGATTTTGTAAATGGCTATAAATGTTAACCATTAATTTTCTTAATGCCATGATAATCTTCAATTTAGAAACCAAGCAAGTAAAATGCTTCTTTAAAAGCTAGGTGCATGAAATCATATTCATTATGAAAACAGCTCATCTCATTTCCAGGAAGTGATTTTTTACAACATTCATCAAACTCTCTTTCCCAGAGTATAGGTCATTTTAAAAGGGAAGTAGCAATGTGGATATTGGTGTCATGTTTATTCATAGGCTTTAAAGCAAAGCATGTTTGAGCCAGAAAGGGTCTTAAAGATCATTTAGTCTAACTTCTTTTTATAGAGAGAAATTCAGGGAAAGAGAGAGGAATGCATTTGCTTAAGATTGCCCAGCTTAAGTGGAAAGAAGCACTGTGTGTGTGTGTGTGTGTGTCTGTGTGTGTCTGTGTCTGTGTGCGTGTGTGTGTCTGTGTGTGTGTGTGTGTTTGTATGTAGGGAGGGAGAGAGAGAAACTGAGAGAAGCACAGACAGAGAGGAGAGACAGAGAGTGCAAAAAGGGGGTAAAAGAGAAAGAGAGAGGGAGGGAGAGAGACAGACAGAAAGAGAAAGAGTTATTAAACCATGGCTTCATACAACCAGTGGCAACCCGTTCTTTCATCTGAGCAACTAGTGTTTTGGTGACTTAGGGTTTGATGAATATAACCAAATCTATTTGGCAGTAACCAAAGTCAACAGCTATTGAAAGCGTGGGAAAATGTTGTCATTTATGTTCATGTTCACATTAATACCAGTATGGATTTGAAATGAGCCAAATTTAAATATGGACTACACTTAAGACTATGAAGAAATAAAAACATCTATGAGGCTCAAGTGAGAAAAGAACCCTTGAAAAAGTCTTACTGAAAACATTTGCCTTTTCAGACATTTATCCATAATAGGAGGGAATTTATATCACCACTAACTGTTTGCATTATTTAGTATGGTAAATGCCTTAAAGAGCCAAACCAGCAATTAATCTTCTTAAAAACAAAATAACTATTTGAAATTTCCTTCGATTAGCAAGAACATTCCATCTGTATGTTATTTGTCTCTAATAATTCATTGTAACCTAACATGTTTTAGGGTAATTTTCAAGTATTCATTTGCATTGGTGAGGGAGTCTAAGGATGTTTTAGCTGGCTGTCACATTCCACCCACATCTGCTCTTTCCCTCACAGCCATCCGCAGGGTTGAATAATGTTTATGAAGACACACAGCAGTATACAGCAGGCTGAGGCACGGGCAAGGCTAAGAAATACGTAAGGAAGGAAGAATAGAAAAGGGGGAAATTAACTTTGAAAGGAGAGTGAAAAATATAGATGAGAGAGAAAATAAGAAGAGGATTAAGAAAGGGCATCAGATATCAGATCGTGACATAACAGCAAGTTGAAAACCCGGGTACTAGCCTGTTACGAATGGTTTTTTACATTCCCAAAGCTTCTAAAAGATCTTTTCAAGACAAATGAATGTTATCTTTTAAAACATAAACTGTTTTGGAAAGTATGAAATATGCATTTTGCTCTTAAAAAAGCACCACTTTACATCCATAATGCATCAAAAGCCTACAGGATTTTATACATCTTTACAAGGTGAACTTTCACACAATAGTAAGAAATTTAGTTCATTGGACAGAAATATGACATTATTAAATGTGTTTTAAGAGAGATTCGGTGCTTTCAGAATTTTATTTAAACTTGTGATTATCACTCTAGTAAAAAAGTATTATCAAAACCACAAGCAACCAAGCAAATGTACTAAATAGGTGCTGTTTCCTTCTTCCCACCAAACAGCAATTCAATTATGCTGTGTAGTTTTTTTGTCATTTTGGTTATTTACTCAGAAAGCTGAACTGTTGTGACTAGGACCTTGCTGGTGTCCCAGGAACTTTTCTGTAATACACACTCTTGGCAACTGAGTTCTAGATAGTGTCCAGGAACAATCTGGTTTTAATTCAGAAACAGTCCATTGTATCCCAAGTATCCATCAACCAATGAAAGGGCAAATGAAAAGTGGTCTATCCATATAATGGAATATTATTATTCAGTCTTTTAAAAAAGGAAATTGGCTGGGCATGGTGGCTCACACCTGTAATCCCAGCACTTTGGGAGGCCGAGGCGGGCAGATCACGAGGTCAGGAGTTCGAAACCAGCCTGGCCAACACCGTGAAAGCCCGTCTCTACTAAAAATACAAAAAATTAGCCAGGCATGGTGGCACGCACTTGTAATCCCAGCTACCCAGGAAGCTGAGGCAGGAGAATTGCTTGAACCCAGGAGGCAGAGGTTGCAGTGAGCCCAGATCATGCCATTGCATTCCAGCTTGGGCGACAAGGGCAAGACTCTGTCTCAAAAAAAAAAAAAAAAAAAAAAAAAAAGAAATTATGGCACATGCTACACGCTACAACATGGATGAACCTTGAGGACATCATGCTGAGTGAAAGAAGCCAGCAACAAAGACGCAAATACTGTATGATTCTACTTATTTGAGGTTCCTGGAGTCATCAAATTCATAGCGAGAGAAAGCAGAATGGTGAGTGCCAGGGGCTGGGGGGAGGGGGGTGGGGAAGTTAGTGTTTAATGAGCACAGAGATTCAGTTTGGGAAGATGAAAAGAGTTCTGTGGATGGATCGTGGCACTGTGAATTTACTTAACGTCACTAAACTATTCACTTAAAAATGGTTAAGATGGTAAATTTTGTTAGCTTATTTTACCACAATTTTTAAAAAGGAAAAAAAAAAAAGACAAAAAGTAATAGGCCACTGTAGCACCTCCAGGACTTGTGCCATCACATCTGTTTCCTTTAGTCCTTTGCAGTCCCTTTAAGATGTTGTGGATCTTAAAGAACATCCCTTAAACTCCTCAGTCACAAGTGTTCCCCCCGCTGCTACTTCCAGAGCTCTCCTTGCCTAATGTTTTCTTCCCTGAAGAATAATAACTAAAATTGAGCCTACTAGAGCCCTCCTCAAGTTAGCCCTCTCTCAATTAGCATTCTCCTTATAATTACATATCCTCTCAGGTTGGAGATCTTCCTTGCTGAGGGGCTGAGGCATTAATGGATGAGGTGGGTGGAGTGCAAGTTTTCCCAACATAAGAAACAGTGTGACTCTGAGTCATCTGGGGTATTTGATTGCTTAATGGAGTTCAATGGATGGCATCTAACCTTTGGGAATAGTTGTTCCTCTGCTTTGTTTCTCTCTGTAGAACATATTAGTCATTGTCCCTGATGTGGCAGGTCAGCCCCTTGAAATTTTGCCTTTAAAGAAATGGTCCACTTGCCTGCATTCTCCTCCTACCCTTCTGTGCTCATGCAGAGAAGACTGTCTTGATACCAGATCTGTCCATTGCCAAGCTGCCATGGCACATGCGGGACAGAGCCGGTACTCCTTACAGACTTGATGGGGTTACAACAGCTGGGTACCTGGAGAGGCCCATATATCAGCCTTGTCATTCAATTATTTTCTATTTATTCAGCCCCATATGAAATCCTTAAATTTTTTATGAAAAATCTTAGTAGCACAGAAGAAAAAAAAAGTGTTATTAAGCTAATAAAACAAACTTCCATTGGAACTAACTGGGAAAGCCAGAGAAATTAACATGAGAAATATAAAACTAATTAATTCCTTGCTTGACACAGTTAAAGATTGTTTAGATTAGATGGAGCAAAAAGGGTGATATCTTTTTTTAATAATAAAATAAGCCTACATACCAATATACATTTAAATAAATATGACAGAATGAGGGCATTATGATTTAGATCCTTTGAGCATACTTGGAACAATAAATTTAGTAGACATTTGAAAATGGCCTGAAGAACTCACAGTGAGTGTCATATGGAAGAGGCAATAGGGGAAACCTGGCTTAAGGAACTAAGAGTGAAATGACAGCAACAAACCTGGACCCGATAAATACTATAATCCTTTCTCTTAAGAGTTTGCTCCTCTTTCTTGGACAGGGGGAAACCTTTTGAATTCAGTTGGCCAGAATGGTAGGTACTCATTTTTATAAAACTGTCGTCTCCACTGTTTTGGGGGTACTCTGTAATTTTCAATAAGAAGAATAGAATGTTATTGAAACCAGATTCCTAAAGCCTTATTTATATTACAGATTAGAGTTCCGTATCCTTGTACTGAAGCAGAGCAAGTTGTTTTGCATTATGTTCATAAAAGTGATAGGACTATAAAAACGTTAGTTTTAATTTGGGTACAAGAAGGGCCAGATATTTTATTGCCAAATCCACGCACTTAGAGAAGTAGCACTTTTTCATCTTGCTAGGGACATTGTTTCAAGAATTAAAGCAATGTAGTATTTTTCAAATTGATCTGAAGGATGAAGTGTGGCTTTGCAAAGTGCCTGACATTTCCTTGAGGCACCTTTGGGTCAGTCATTACCAGGGATTAGCCCAGAGTGCTTTATACATCTAGGTTCCAGCATCCTATAAAGCACCTATAAAGTGCTTTATAGATAAGTGCTTTATACATCTAGGTTCCAGCATCCTTCTCTCTACAGAGTAGATGCACTCAGCACAGCTGGTTGGAAACCAAATAGCTTACTTACACATTCTATAAAATGAGATCACTTTTTGCCATAGGAAAAAAAAATCACAATCTATATAGAAAATGCTTGGCAATGAAGAATTAAGATACTGTCAGCTCTGCGCTCTGTATGTTACAAGGTTGTCAAAGCAGGTATAGGCCTTTAACATTTTTTTCTCAGTGGAATGGGCCCTTGTTTTCTACTTACAGAACCAGATATTTGCTTCTTTATCCACTGACACTTATCCTTCTTCATCTTTTATTCTAGATGTTTTAATTAATTTTAAATGGAGTCATAAAAATGTTGGACTTGGGATTTATAATTCACAACATAGTCCAAATCCCTCATTTTAAAGATCACAAAATATGTATTAGATGAAATGACTTGCTTAAGGTCATGTAACTACTTAGTAGTGTTACTGGGGGGATCCTTGCTCCCAGAGCTCCCAAGATGGTGGTGGGCTGCTTCCAAGATGGTGGTGGGCCGCTTCCAAGATGGCGGCAGGCCTCTTCCAAGATGGTGGCAAGCCTCGTGTTCTCTGACCTGGGGTTCTTGGCCTCACGGATTCCAAGGAATGAAATCTTGGGCCATGCAGTGAGTGTTGCAGCTCTATTAGAAGCCGTGGGTCACGGAAGAGAACCGTGGAACCCAGTGACTAGTGTTCAGCTCAATTAGGATGAACCCAGGCACTTAGCCATGCAGGAACAATGGCGAGCCTTTAGCCCAATCAGGAGTGGCAATGGATGCCACTCTGGATCAGGAGCACAGCGGACACCCTGCGGTATCTGGAAGGATGGAAGTCAGCGGCGGGTCTGCAACAGCAGCAAACAGTAGTGGTGGACAGCAAGCGAAAGCTCAGCTCAAGCAGTAACAAACATGGACCAGAAGAGTGTGCAGTTGCAAGATTTAATAGGGTGAAAACAGAGCTCCCATACAAAGGGAGGGGACCCAAAGAGGGTAGCCGTTGCTGGCTAGAATGCCTGGGTTTATATCCCGATCACTGTCCCTCCCGCTGTGCTCTCAGGCGATAGATGATTGGCTATTTCTTTACCTCCTGTTTTTGCCTAATTCGCATTTTAGTGAGCTCTCTTTACTACCTGATTAGTTGGGTGTGAGCTAAGTTGCAAGCCCCGTGTTTAAAGGTCGATGCCGTCACTTTCCCAGCTACGCTTAGGGATTCTTAGTAGGCTTAGGAAATCCAGCTCGTCTTGTCTCTCAGTAGCAGACTCTCTTTTTTACTATACTGTGATTAATCGAGGTCGGGTAAAGTACTACTTTGTAACACAGTCAACCAGGATTTTCCTCAAAATCACCTATGAAGGATGTTTTCTAACAGAAAATAAATGGAAAGGCTCTAGAGAAGCTTTATATTTGGTGTATGCATTTCTTTTCGAGTTTTATTTCCATCTTTTCAACCCCCATTTCTCTGCCCTCTATTCAACCCCCATTTCTTTGCACTCTATCTTTTCAACTTTTAAAATAAAAGTAATACATAAATCTGATGATAAAAATTTAAACCATACAGAAAGATTTAAAGTAAATCCCTATTCATCCCCCCAAATTAAAACACTTTCATGTTTTAATCTACCCTTTCTTTGGCTAGTAATATGTATATACCCAAATTGTGTGCTTATTTTAAATAACGCTGTTGAAATTAGTTTTAAAATATATACTACAGTCCCCTTTTCAGGAAACTTATTTGATTTACAAATAAGATGCTTGTCAGAAAAGTTTGAGAACCTGAAATGATAAGTTGAGATCAACTATATTCTATTTTTAATTACATAAGCTGAAGAGATTGAGGGTTTTAGTAAGGTTTCTTGTTTGCTTTTAAAGATTTTTTTTGTGATATAAATTTATATTGGAAAATAGAAAATTCAGATTATGAATAATGAAGTAAGGAAGAAAATCACCCCTAATCCCAGAGCCCTGAGATGATATCATCCGTTTGGATGTCACAATTTATATTTTTCTCTAGACTTACAAAAACATGCAGTGAAGTAGTAAAGTGAATTACTTTAACAGCTAATACTAGAGAGAGTTCTTTTTAGGAAAGGGACTGTATCTGATTAGGTAAATGCCTTAATAAGTACTTGAGGATGAGAATGATGAGGTCCCATGCATGTGATTAGAGGAAGGAAATGAAATAAAAAAACTATTCTGGGAAAAAGAATAAATAAAGGACAGGGATTCAATCAGAGATAAAGTGAAGAAATTGAAAGTTGAGCAGGCTGGTAGGAAGGTGGCACCTTCAAGGGAAGGGGGCTGTAAGGAATTCTTTGTGAAAGAATAGGCAGAGGAATTTCAAGTACAAGAGTGTTAAATAGCTGCCCCTGAATTCACTCAAGTCATCAGCAACATATCTACAAATGCCTTGGTTGAAAATGTAATCTCCATGAGAGTGGGAAACTCCTCCTTAACAATAAAATATCTTAGAACAAACATAAAGACCAAACCATTAATAAAGTAATTTTTTTTAATTCATTCAATATTTGTTGAATGAATAAAGAAATGGTTTGGGAAAATGAAATAAAGGAATAGCGACCAAGTTTCAAGAAGAGGAAGAGAAGCACAAGAATTAAAAAGAAGCATAGATTTTGAATCAGAAGTGATCATGAGAATATAAATTGTCAGGAATTCACAAAAATATTGGGGAAATACTAGACTTCCCACAGGACTTGGGATGGCAGATCAACACATTTTTTTTTTTTTCAAATCCTAAATGCTAGAATGACTTCAACGGACAGCAAGATCTTTCTTTCTCTGCTTACAGGTAATTTAATTTTATAAAATGGTTATCATGCTATCCAATAAATGTTGTAACTTTTTTTTCACTTAGAAACAAGTGTGGATTTACATTAATTTGACTGGTCTCGTATTTAGTGGATACAAATTATTTAACTTTTTGCTAGTTTTTGACTGTTCACTATAAAAGAGCAATGCTGCACTGAACACTCCTGTTAATTAAAATAATCACATAAATATAAAAATAAAAATTTAAACTATTACTGGAAAACAGAAGGATCCCATCAACAGGCAAGAATCGCAACATTCTGAAAGGTGTGGTATGGATAGGAGAAGCTCTAGGGCTACATTATTCTGTTGTTCTTCCACATAAGAATGAAAAACCCAGATGAGAGGTAAATAGACGGGATCCCTGAGCAGACCCTCTTCGAATTCCCATGACCCCTGTGGAAGTGAATGTAAGTAAGACCCTGGACCTATGGGTCAGTGGGGGAAGGGGACAATACAATGATCTGAGAACTACTCCAGCACCAGACCACTAAGTGACAACTGGAGTATTCACTCGCCTACATAATACCCCTAGCAGGGGCGATGTGCTAAAAAGAGAGGCCAGTGCTGTAACAGGTCATAATGGGCAGCAATGACAGTTTTCAAAGAGGTCAGTCTTCAAGCTAACTTTAAGCTACCACCAAAAACGTGGAGAGAAACTGCTGCGCGCAGCACTGTCTGCAGGAATCCCCTCTTGATCATCAATCTAGCAAAACAAAACTTGAAAAACGTCAAACTTTCTCTTTTCTTTTCAAAAGTAAATTATGTGTACTAACTAGCAGAACTTAGTAGCAACTGCATGGTTAGGATGTGAAAACAGACCAATTCACCAATATGAAATATTCAACAATATGAAAAGATTCAGTAGTCCAGAAGAAAAAGACTAGTTCAAGGAATAAGGGTAGATTTCTACCACTGAAATAGACTTAATCTATGGAACTGAGGGAAACACTAGAAAAATTATAATTTGTATTCTCCAAGAGTTTTAGGAGAACATTTTACAGATTAAAACAAAGCAATGAGAAATCACGCAAGATGGCTTTTACATAAAATATGCAATTACAGAATGAAAAAAACCAATACCATCAAGGCAATGAACAGTAGACAGATTATTGCAGAAAACGAAATCTGTAAAATAGAAGAATTTAAAAATTTCTCCTGAAACCCAGAGAAAAGGGTTAAGAGATAGAAATACAATATGCAAAGATGTAAAGGCCGTGAAATTCTTAAGTACATAGGATTGGAATTCTTGAAACAGAAAGGAACAAATGAAGGAGAAGCAATAGAGAAATAATAGGAAAAACTCTTTGAGTTTAGGCTAATTAAGTTTTAGCTAGTTAAATCTTCTTTGGAGAAAAAATACAGGATGTCCATTCATGCTGCTGAAAGGAATACATAGCGTAGCCAGTCTTTTTCTTTTGACATTTGCCAAATAGCAAAGAGGAAATCAGCATTTTTTCCCTTGGGCAAAGAGACAGGAAGCTGAAAATATCAGCTGGCACTTGGAAGGACAATCATAGTGATTCCTTGGATGACGTGTAAGAAGGAAGATAAAGAAAGATCTGAAAGAAGTATGAATGTCTGAATGGAAGCTTGCTGGTTTCCTGCCAAAGATAAATGTCTCTGAAGATCACTGGTCACCTTCAGGCAGACAACTTGAATTTTACAACAGATGTCACATAATTTCTCACTATATCTGTATCTATCTATATTGATTATATGCGTGATAACCACAAACAATGAACCACATTTCCACACATAAACGCTTAATTTATGTCACATGCCTCTGTGAATTATACACAATTGGTCATGTAATAACTTCTAAATTCCAACTGAATTTAATTCAATACGTATTAACCATATACTTAACAGTGTTTGGCACATTCATGTATATGAATTATGTGTTTCATATTCTTTTCTCATATGGAAATCAATGACAGGCTGATCTCAGGCAAGTGAAAAGTGTCATCCAGCACCAGCGTGAAATCATATCATTTTACTGTAATTACCACAAGAGTACCACATTAGTTCTCATTCCTGTGAAAGAGTTGGAAATAGTTACTCTCAATCCTCCCCTATGAAAATGATGAAAAAGCATTTTTAAATATTCTATTTGAAAGAATGATTTTGTAAATAATAATATTATGTACACCTCCCACACCAACTAAGGTTCTCTTTCACGTTAAGAGCTGGATAAGATCAGCTTGAGATGCCATTCTACATCATGCCAAAGTCCAAAATGTTCCCCCCAGTTTTATGATTTACTAAGTTATGGGTTTGGATGGGGGATAGTGGGAGTGCCACAAAATCTCATGGTGATCAAGGGTTCCCATGCTGTATTTAGCCAGTTGATGGATTGCCTCAATATCTTAAGGACACTGTCCCTGTTAACACACAATGACAACTCACATAGAAAATTTAGCCTCTTCCCTCAAAAAGAGAAAAAAACACCTACTCACACAAAGCCTACTGCAGCATCTTTCTTCCTAGAGAAACACAGGAAACGGGACTAGGCTTTCCAGGTCCAGGCTCTTCTTAAGAACTTCCACATCATCTTGGGTCACTTTCTCTTGCCTGTGGAAGAGGGAGTAAGAAGATGAGAGAGTGAGAGTGGTGGATAATGCACTCAGACAGAAACCCCATGGCTATTCAGTTCCATCTCTCTCAACCCCTCATCAGCTGATATCTGCAGGTGCAACTGGGATTACACCTGAGTCAATCTTGACCATTTCTGGTACTTCCCTAAGAGCTCCATATTCCCCAGTCTTGCTGTCCTAGTTGCCCTAATCTGGCAATCATGGCTGTGTCTTGTTTAAGATGTATCAATACTAAACCAAAGCATTTCCTTTACACCCTTGCTTGCAGAGTCCAGTTGGCTTCACTTCCACTTCTTTTCCAGAAAAATAATTCAGTTTTCTTATTGCATTTGGAGCTTTATCATAATCCACACCTGCTGAGGACCTAAAAGAATGCAGAGCCTGATCTAGGCCGCTTTTTCTGGAGGCTGAACCCAGCTCTGTACTCTGACCCACCAACCAGCACTATGTCCGCCAGATCTCTTGTTCCTCACCTGAAAGCCTCCAAGGGCACTAAAGTATTCTGCTTTAGACTCTAAGGGGCTGTTTGCTTGGATGGTATGAATGATCTCAATGGTGGGACCTCACAGGCATTCCATCAACTCAGCAAATCTCAGACCATGTGTCATAGCCATTGTTCAAAGACTGTAATCCAATAATATTCCCCAAAAGTAATCTAAACTTTGGATAATGGTTTTTCAAAGAGGCTGGGAAATAATTTCCCTAAAAGTGCATCTAAATGATGAAGCCTACTCTCCAGACTGGCTGAAATGGATTCTGACTCTGAATAACGTTCCCCCAGTAAATCACAGTGACAGACTAGTCAGTTTCTCTCACAAACCTCTCCCATCCCCTGATATACTTCAGACCTTACTCCAAAACTGATACCAGTTTATTGAATGGACTGAAATTGGTAAGGCACAAATAGGAAATGACTTCATTCTTCTCCCAGCACTATTCCCTACTCTGCTTTTATGGATCTCCCTGCCCTACCACTGAAAGCACAGCTTCCATAGAATTGTTTTTTCCTACATAGTTACACCTACAAAAAGCCTCATGACACGTTTTCAGGGATTTGAATGTCCATCCCAGTCCAAATCAAAACTTCAATCTCACTTCCAATACAAAACTTCTATTTCCTGCACTCATCCCCCTCTCCAAGTTCAGGCCTGACCTGTGGCTTAGGCACCTGAAATTGAGATGGAGAAGTAGCCTGAGTTATTTGCTTTTCATTTGTTATTTTCCAGTTTTCCCCAGGATCAGGTTGAGAGAGGTGGTTGAGAGAAAGGAGGAATGACTGTTTATTTAGCTGTAAATTCCTTGTGTGGCTAGTGACCCAAATGCTAGTTCCTTTTTGGAAACATTTATAGACTGTTCAGAAAATTGACTGTAGGGTCTTCAGCACTACATGGTTCCTTAAAATGTGAGCAAAGTATACTCTGGCAAAAACATCGTGAACCCACTCAGTTCTTCCCCATGACACCATATCCCGGGTCCCATTTCCATAGAAGACTGTGATAAGAAGCAAGAGGACTCAAGCCTGGCTCCCTTCTATGGCATCTACTAGTTTGGGAAGAATACTCCAAATTCTTGAAATGCAAAGTAGGAAAAGTGAAGGCTGCCCCACTGACACTCTCTTTTCATCCTGCCACTACAAGCAGTGCCAAACAACATTCAGGTGAGAAGCAAACACAAGTGTCTATGTTCACATTTTTAAAGACACGTATCAAGTTTCCCGAGAATTACTCTATTATGTTTCACTCTGATGTCAACGTGGGGGCAAGGGGTGATGCTTTTTGTAGCTTAGCAAACATCCAGCCAGGGAATCATATATAAGCCTCCCCAGTTGCAGACAGCCCCAACGGTTCTAAGTGTTTGTCTTAGAGCCCTTTTCCTGGGCTAAGGATCGAGGAAGGGAAAGTGTAAAACCATACCCCCGCACCAACAGGCCTACCTCTTCCTGCTATGAATTCTGTCCCACTTAAATGAATGCACCTAATTTAATGAATTCAGAAATTTCTAGTCTTCTCTCTCTACAGGCTGGTAGCAATGAGCAGGCTTGCAAGACCTGTTAGCCACACTTTGGTAAGCCTTATGGGAATGCGTTTAGCAAATACTCTTTAGAAGGTGGAGTTATTTATTACCCAATGTCCTCAGATTTGGAGCATTAACCATTAACCAAACGTTCTAGAGTCGTACAGAAAAGATCCATTCATTATCCTGTTGCAATAGCAAGAAATGGGAGAAGCCTACATAGCAAGGATGTACCATATGTGCATTTAACTTAAATTGTAAACATGTGGGCTGGGAAGAGAGAAAGAGGGAGGGATGGTGGGTGACAGGGGGAGGAGGAGAGGGAGAGGGAATGAAAGAGTGAACAGAAGAAAACAAGAATAATTAAAATGATGAGGGTAAATCTTCATGACATTTTACTTCATAAGTAAACTTTGCAAGCCTATGTCCCCAGAATGAACTCAGTAGATGGTGCACCTGAGTCGAATATTTTCGGAATCTTAGTGCTGTGACTTTTGAAACATGAGTATCTCTCTGTGCAGAGTGTGATTCAAGAGTTTAAAAGATTACTCATTTTTACTCAACATCGTCCCTGCAATAGTTAATTTTATGGGTCAACTTCACTGGGCCATTGGGTGCCCAGGTATGTGGTCCAGCATTATTTTGAGTGTGCCTGTTAGGGTGTTTTGGATGAGATTAACATTTGAATGGCTAGGTTGGTGGCACTTCCTAATGTGGGTGGTCCTCGTGCAATCAGTTAAAGGCCTGAATAAAATAAAAGGCCAACCTTTCCTTGAGTGAGAGGGAGTTTCTCCTGCCTTGACCTGGGACATCTTTGTGTCATGCCTCCAAACTTGATCTAAAACATTATTAGCTTTTTCTGGATCTCGAACTTGCCGGCATTCAGACTGGAACTTAACCATCCACCAACTTTCCTGTTTCTCAGGTCATTAGACTCCAACTGAATCTACATCATTGGTTTTCTTGGGTCCCCAGTTTGCTGATCGCAGCTCTTGGGACTTGTCAGCCTCTATAATTGCATAAGCCAATTCATGACAATGAATCACAATCTCTCTCTCTCTCTCTCTCTGTCTCTCTCACCATCCTATTAGTTTTGTTTATCTGGAGAATCCTGACTACTAATACAAGCCCTAAAGACAAGCCAACTAATTTATCTGATGACCAAATGAAGAAACAATCCACATCAACACTGAAGGAAAAACTAGCTGTGCTGGAATTACTGAAAGACGTTCTGAACTGTACTTTTGGAGGCAACTTAAGGAGTTTCCAAAGATAATATAATTTTAGACTTGCTACTTTTCCTGAAATGATTAAGTTTAATCACTTCTAAAATTTTTTGAACATACCAATCTCTCTCGCATGCACGTGGAGGCTCTCTCTCTCTCTCTCTGTGTGTGTGTGTGTGTGTGTGTGTGGTATATATATCATACACACATATAGTCATGTGTTAGTTAACGATGGAGATATGTTCTGAGGAATGCATCCTTAGGGGAGAACATCATAAACTGTCCTTACAAAAACATATTTAAGATTATATGAAAGCATTTTCTGAAATATGCTTAATTTCTCAGGACAAAATGTTTGATTGCATGGCCAGTTAAGTCAGTTGTTTATCAAAAAAATTTGTAATTTCTCGACCTTAGTTCTGAATACACTCTTCTGTCCCTGGGACCTTGAAAATTAATTTGGGAGGTATGTTGTAAAGCTTTAATACTTGGGATATGTTGTTTCTAAAATAACACAGAGTAGAGATGTAGAGATAGTTTCAATATTATGAGACTTTGAGGATTTTCTTATTTAATAAAACTTTTATTTTAGGTTCAGGGGTACACATAAAGGTTTGTTATGTAGGTAAACTTGCATCATGGGGATTTATTGTACAGATTATTTCGTCACCCAGGTATTAACCCTAGTACCCAACAGTTTTTTTTTGATCCTCTGCCTCCTCCCACTCTTCACTCTCCAGTAGGCCCCAGTGTGCCTTGTTCCTCTCTATGTGTCCACGTGTTCCCATCATTTAGCTCCCATTTATAAGTGAGAACATGCAGTGTTTGATATTCTGTTTCTGCATTAGTTTGCTTAGGATGATAGCCTCCAGCTCCATGCATGTTCTCACAAAAGACATAATCTTGTTCTTTCATATGGTTGCATAATATTCCATGAGACATATGTACCATGTTTTCTTTGTCTAATCTGTCACTGATGGGCATTTAGGTTGACTCCATGTCTTTGTTATTGTGAATAGTGCTGCAATGAATATATACAAGCATGTGTCTTTATGGTAGAATGATTTACTTCCTTTGGTTACATACCCAGTAATGGAATTGCTGGGTCAAATGGCAATTCGGTTTTTAGCTGTTTGAGGAATCATCACACTACTTTCCACAGTGGTTGAACTAATTTACACTCCTAGAAACAGTGTATAAGTGTTCTCTTTCTCCGCAACATCACCAGCATCTGTTATTTTTTAACTTTTTAATAATAGCCATTCTGACTGGTGTGAGATGATATCTCCGTGTGGTTTTGATTTGTATTTCTCTAACAATGAGTGATATTGAGGTTTTTTCATATGCTTCTTGGCCACACATGTCTTCTTTTGAAAAGTGTTCATGTCCTTTGCCCACTTTTTAATGTTTTTTTTTTTTCTGCATATCTGTTTAGGTATCTTACAATGCTGCATATTTGACTTTTGTCAGATGAATAGTTTGAAAAACAATTCTCCCATTCTGTAGGTTTTCTATTTACTCTGTTGATAGTTTCTTTTGCTGTGCAGAAGCTCTTTAGTTTAATTAGATCCCATTTGTCAATTTTTGCTTTTGTTGCAATTTCTTTTGCTGTCTTTGTCATGAAATCTTTGTCAGTTCCTATGTCCAGAATGGTATTGCCTAGGTTGTCTTCCAGGGTTTTTATAGTTTTGGGTTTTACATTTGAGTCCTTAATCCATCTTGAGTTTATTTTTGTGTATGTTGTAAGGAAGGGGTCCAGGTTCAATCTTCTGCATATGGCTAGCCAGTTATCCCGGCATTATTTATTGAATAGGGAGTCTTTTCCCCATTGCGTGTTTTTGTCAGCTTTGTCAAAGATCAGATGGTTGTAAGTGTGTGGCCTTATTTCTGGGCTCTCTCTTCTGTTCCATTGGTCTAAGTGTCTGTTTTTGTACCTGTACCATGCTGTTTTGGTTACTGTAGCTCTGTAATATAATTTGAAGTTGGGTAATGTGATGCCTCCAGCTTTGTTCTTTTTGCTTAGGATTGCCTTAGCTATTTGGGATCATTTTGCATTCCATATGAATTTTAAAATAGTTTTTTCTAGTTCTATGAAGAATGTCATTGGTAATTTAATAGGAATAGCATTGAATCTGTAAATTGTTTTGGGAAGTATGGCCATTTTAACTATATTGATTCTTCCTATCCATGAGCATGAAATGCTTTTCCATTTGTTTGTGTCATCTCTGATTTCCTTGAGCAGTATTTTGTAATTGTTATTATAGAGATAATTTACCTCCCTGGTTAGCTGTATTCCTAGGTATTTTATTCTTTTTGTGGCAATTGTGAATGTGATTGCATTCCTCATTTTGCTCTTGGCTTGGCTGTTGTTGGTATATGGGAATGCTACAGATTTTTCTACGTTGATTTTGTATCCTGAAACTACTGAAGTTGTTTATCAGCTTAAGAAGCTTTTGTTCTGAGACTATGGATATTTCTAGATATCAAATCATTTCATCTGCAAACAGGGAAAATTTGAACTTCCTCTCTTCCTATTTGGATGTCCTTTCTTTCCTTCTCTTATCTGAATACTCTGGCAAGGACTTTGAATAGTATCTTGAATAGGCATGGTGAGGGAGGGCATCTTTATCTTGTGCTGGTTATCACAAGTAATGCTTCCAACTTTTCCACATTCAGTAAGAAGCCGGCCGTGGGTTTGTCATCTATGGCTCTTATTATATTGACATATATTTCTTCAATACCTAGTTTATTGAGAGTTTTTAACATGAAGGAATGTTGAATTTTATAAAAAACCTTTTGTGAATCTATTGAGATAATCATGTAGTTTTTGTCTTTAGTTCTGCTTATGTGATGAATCACATTTATTGGTTTGCATATGTTGAATCAAACTTGGATCCCAGGGATAACGCCTACTTGATTGTGGTGGATTAGCTTTTTAATGTGCTGCTGGATTCAGTTTGCTAGCATTTTGGTGAGGATTTTTGCATCAATGTTCATCAAAGATATTGACCTGAAATTTTTTTTTGTGTGTGTGTCTCTGCTAGGTTTTGGTGTCAGGATAATGCTGGCCTCATAAAACGAAATGGGGAGGAGTCCCACTGCCTCAATTATTTGGAATGTTTCATAGGAACAGTTCTAACTCTTCTTTGTACATCTGGTAGAATTTGGGCTTTTTTGGTTGATAGGCTATTTATTACAGATTCGATTTTGAAGCTTGTTATTGGTATGTTCAGGGATTCAAATTCACCTTGGTTCATTCTTGGGAGGGTGTGTGTACTGTTCAGGAATTTATCCATTTCTTCTAGGTTTTCTAGTTAGTGTGCATAGCAGTGTTCATAGTAGTTTTTGATGGTTATTTGTATTTTGGTGGGGTCAGTGGTAATATCCTCCTTGTTGCTTCTGATTGTGTTTATTTAGATTTTTTCTCTTTTCTTCTTTATTAGTCTACCTAGCTGTCTATCTATCTGATTAATTTATTCAAAACACAAACTCCTGATTTGTTGACCTTTTGAATGATTTTTCATGTCTTAATCTCCCTCAGTTCAGCTCTGATTTTGGTCATTTTCTCTTGCTAGCTTTGGGGTTGGTTTGCTCTTGCTTTTCTAGTGTGTTTAGTTGGAATGTTAGCTTGTTAATTTGAGATCTTTCTTACATTTTCATGTGGGTGTCTAGTGGTATAAATTTCCTTTTTAACACTGACTTAGATGTGGATGAAAGATTCTGGTATGTTGTATCTTTGTTCTTATTATTTTCAAAGAACTTGGTTTCTGTCTTAATTTCATTATTTACCCAAAAGTCATTCAGGAGCAGGTTGTTTAACTTCCATGTAATTATGTGATTTTGAGCTACTTTCTTCGTCTTGATTTCTATTTTTATTGCATTGTAGTCTCAGAGAGTGGTTGGTAGATTTTGGTTCTTTTTCATTTGCTGAGGATTGTTTTATGTCCAATTATTTAGTCTATTTTAGAGTATTTGCCCTGTGGCAACGAGAAGAATGTATCTTCAGTTGTTTTGGAGTGGAGAGACCTGTAGATGTCTATCAGGTCCATTTAATCCAGTGTTGAGTTCCAGTCCTGAATATCTTTGTTTTCTGCCTTGAAGATCTCTCTAATACTGTCTGCCACATGTGGAAGACTCCCACTATTATTGTGTGGGAGTCCAAGTCTCTTTGAAGGTCTCTAAGAACTTGCTTCATCAATATGGGTGATCCAGGTGCACATATATTTAGGATAGTTATGTCTTCTTGTTAAATTGAACCCTTTACCATTGTGTAATAACATTATTTGTCTTCTTTGATCTTTGTTGGTTTCAAGTCTTTTTCATATGAAATTAAGATTGCAACCCCTGCTTTTTTGTTTTCTGTTTTCTTGGTAGATTTTTCTCCATGCCTTTATTTTGAGCCTATGAGTGTAATTGCATGTGAGATGGGTGAGAAAAGGCACAGAGTGACAATCTGGATAAAGAAGCAAGGCCCAATGGTATGCTGGGCCTTGCTTCTTTATCCAGATTGTCACTCTGTGCTTTTTAATTGGGGGCATTTAGCCCATTTACATTCAAAGTTAATATTAATATGTGTGAATTTGATCCTGTCATCATATGGCTTGATAGTTATTATGCAGACTTGTTTTTGTGGTTGCTTTATAGTGTCACTGTTCTGTGTACTTAAGTATGCTTTTGTAGTGGCTGGTATTGGTCTTTCCTTTCCATATTTAGTGCTTCTTTGAGGAGCTCCTGTAAGGCAGGTCTGATGGTAATTAATTCTCTCAGCATTCTCTTGTCAGTTAAGGCTCTTATTTCTTCTTTGCTTCTGAAGCTTAGTTTGGCCAGACATAAAATTCTTGGCTGGAATTCCTTTTCTTTAAGAATGCTGGACACAGTCCCCCAATCTCTTCTGGCTTACAGGGTTTCCGCTGAGAGGTCTGCTGTTAGTCCGATGGGTTTCCTTTTTTAGGTGACGTCTCCTTTCTCTCTAGATGTCTTCAACATTTTCTTCTTTCATTTTTACCTTGGAGAATCTGACGACTCTGTGTCTTGGGGATCATCTTCTTGTAAAGTATCTCGCAAGGGTTCTCTGCATTTCCTGAATTTGAATATTGGCCTCTCTAGCTAGGTTGGGGAAGTTGTCAAAGATGATATTCTGAAATGTTTTCCAAGTTGCTTTCATTCTCCCCATTTCTTTCAGGGACATCAATGAGTCATAGGTTTGCTTTCTTTACATAATCCCATATTTCTCAGAGATTTTGTTCATTCCTTTTCATTCTCTATTTTTTATTCTTGTCTGACCGTCTTATTTCAGAAAGCCAGTCTTTAAGTTCTGAGATTCTTTCCTCAGTTTGGTCTATTCTATTGTTAATATTTGTGATCACATTTTAAAATTCTTGTAGTGTGTTTCTATCAGGGCAGTTACATTCTTTTCTATACTGGCTATTTTGTCTGCCAGTTATTGCATCATTTTATTGTGATTCTTATCTTCCTTAGATTGGGTTTCCACCTTCTCCTGAATCTTGATGATCTTTGTTCTTATCTATTTTCTGAATTCTATTTCTGTCAGTTCAGATATCTCAGCCTGGTTAAGAACTCTTGCTGGAGAACTAGTGTCATTGTTTGGAGGAAAGAAGGCACTCTGGCTTTTTGGGGTGTCAGAATTCTTGCGCTGGTTTTTTCTCATCTTTGTAGACTGATGTTCTTTCAATCTTTGAAGTTGCTCTCATTTGGATGTTTTTTCTTTGTAATTCTATTTGATGACCTTGGGAATCTGAGTGTGTTACAAGGTGGGTTTAGTTGACTGGCTTCATTTCTGGAAGTTTTTAGGGGGGCAAGGCTCAGCTCAGGACTCCTAGACTGCATGCTCTATCTATGGGGAACTTGTTTTGGGCCCTGGCTTTGTTCTCTGGGTCCTCGATGTTAAGAACCTACTGTGCTTGAGGGGTCAAGGTGTTTGCGGACCACTGGTCACAACACTTCAAGTGGGTGGTGCCAGCCAAAGCACTTGGTAGAGGAGTGACAGCAGGATACATTCTTGTTTGCACATGTCAGCAGCAGTGGCAGTAGCAGTGCAGTGGGGTGCCCGTTTGTCAGCAGTGGCAGGATGCTAGTGGGTGCCAGGCTGGCAGCCTCTATGTGGGCATTTGCAGCAGTAGCAGGGGGAGCCTGGCTCTAGGGGGAAGGGACCATGCTGGCAACTATGCATGTTTTCATGCTGGTGGTGGTGTTAGCATGGGGGCAGTGCACTGGTGGCCACAGGACTGTGTGCACCTTCTGTGCACGTTCATCTGGGTGATGGTGGCTGCTCAGGCCGGGGGCAAGTCTGCTGTTTCCTGTGCCTAGTTTTGTACCCACGGCAGTATCGGTGCAGGAACAGGGTACCTGTGGGTCCTGTTCCCTCCAACACTCAAACGGCAATAGCAGTGTGGTAGGGAAAGGGGAGTTGAGGTGCACTCATGCTGGCAGCAGTGGCACGCCAGCGTGCACACGTGCATGCGTGCTGGCAGGGAAGGAGAGTCAAGGTCTGCCCATGTGCAAACGCACTGGTGAAGTGATGTGGGAGGTGGCTGTGGGAGAGCATATGCAGGCAAAGTGGTACAGGGGAGGCTTCAGTAGGGAAGGCATGGGCAGGCTAGTACATGTATGTGGGGGTTGCTCTGCTGGAGCTGTCTGCCAGTCAGGCACAGCTCACCAGAGTAGGAGCTATGATTCAGTCTCCTAGGAGGTATCCCCCCTGGCATCCAAGCCTGCGTGAACAGGCTGGGGCCCCTGGAGTGGCAAGCAGACCAAGGGGTGCTCAGGTCTGATTGGCCCCATCTCATCAGCAAGACTGCCCTGCAGTATTCAGGTCTGACCATTCCTTAAGGCTGAAATCTATAAGAGCAAGTCAAGCCCAGGGGGATCAGTGTTCCTGGCCATGCTCTACTATAGACACTCCTGCACTAACCTCTCTGGGCTGTGTGCCGGCTGGAGTTCTGCCCCTACCTCTTCTCTAAGCAGCTCTCCCTGCCTACTCAAATGTCTGTGGTGGTTGTGGGATCTCCTTCTGCCAGGATTCCAGAGGCCTTTGGCGAGAGCAGGTTGCTCCTTTCCTGTGTAACTTATCCCTTTCCCAGGAGTCATTTGGGGCCAGGAAGGAATCCTGGTACGCAGTAGCCCTGTGCAAGGTTTCCAGCTTCCTCCCCCTTCAGCCCAGCATATGTGTCTTCCCTCTGTCCACTCTCATTGCCTTCCTTCTGAAGATCCACTAGAAGTGCACCAGTCTCCCCGATGTCTCTGTCCCTCAGTGACAGATGCTCCTCCTGACTGTGTCTAGTTAGCCATCTTGCCCTTCTACTTTGGGGATTTCAAAAAAGCATTTAAAGGCTCTATTCTGGACCACTTGATGCGATTCCTCAGTAGCAAATCCTAGGAGGTCATACCCAATAATTGCTAAATATGTCGAGTCTCTTCCATAGTTGGGCATCTTTGCATAGATTCTTTGGTTATAATATAAAAGCAAGGAAGCCTAATGCAGACAACTTTCCATTATCAAAGGTGGTAGATACAGTCAGGGTCAATTAAGGCACTGTTGAAAACTACCCACACTTCCACTTGCTGAAGGAAAAGGAAAACTGATCCAAGGTTAAAGGCATCTTATTACCAATATTCTTCCAGATTGTTATGCCCTCATCCTCATCCATTTTGACTTATTTTTTCCCTTGATACTCTCAGGACTTGAAGCCCTTTGCTTTAGACTGCATTCCTTCAAGCCTATCTTAAGGTTTTCTTAATTTGCCTACTCAAAGCATGCAATTCCTTCACTTGTCAGATCTCATTCAGGCCTCTGCACTCTCAACTTGGCTACTCCCCCTTAGCTTAATGCTCTAGAGCTCCAGGTAGGAGATGCTATTGACACTACTTCTAGTACCACAAGAGGGAGAAGATTTAATTAGGCTGGGTGAAGTAAAATATAAATAATTTTGCACATTATGAAAAGCAACTTATGTCACCTTAGTGACACCTTTCCAAGAGTTAATGCTTTTCTCTAAACTGTGTGTATTAGTCTGTTCTCATGCTGCTAATAAAGATATACCCGAGACTGGGTAATTTATAAAGGAAAGAGGTTTAATGAACTCACAGTTCCACATGGCTGGGGAGGTCTCACAATCACGGCAGAAGATGAAGGAAGAGCAAAGGGATGTCTTACATGGCAGCAGGCAAGAGAGACAGTGTGAAGGGGAACTCCTCTTTATAAAATCATCAGGTCTCCTGAGACTTATTCACTATCACAAGAACAGCACGGGAAAGACCTGCCCCCATGATTCAATTGCCTCTCACTGGGCCCCTCCCACAACACATGGGGGTCATGAGAGCTACAATTCAAGATGAGACTTGGGTGGGGACACAGCCAAACCATATCACCGTGTCTAATGATTACAACTATCTGCATTTGTTTACCATTATTCAGAGAAACACAAACATATGTGCATGCATACCCACACAGGTAGATGTATGGATGTCCACCAGTGGTCAGCAAAATAAATAATATAGTGATGAGACAGAAATTTATATAATTAACTTACTGAGTGTAAATTGTTAGAACACAGAGCATGGATAATTATAATTCTCTCTATATAATACACACAATGTATGTAACTAGTTACAGTTATATGTATATAGCTATAGATGAGTATGTGTGTGTGTGTGTGTGTATATATATATATATATAGAGAGAGAGAGAGAGAGAGAGAGAGAGTTTTATATACAGTGTTGTGCCCCATAACAATATTTGGGTCAATGACAGATTGCATATATGATGATGGTTCTATAACATTATAATAGCACTAAAAATTTCTGTGATCTAATGATGTCATAGAATAGCACATACAATTATGTATAGTACATAATACTTGATAATGAATAACTATATTACTGGTTTATATATTTACTATACTATGCTTTTTATCCTTGTTTTAGAGTGTACTTCTACTTATAAAAATGAAAGTTAATTGTAAAACAGCCACAGGCCGGTCCTTCGGGAATTATTCCTGAAGAAGGCATTGTTATCATAGGAGATGGCAGCTCCATGCATGTTATTGGCCCCGAAGACCTTCCAGTGAGACAACATGTGGAGGTGGAAGACAGTGACGCTGATGATCCTGACTCTACGTAGGCTCAGGCTGGTAGGTGTATTTGTGTCCTCGTTTTTGATACAAAAATGTAAGATATAAAAATATTTTAAATAGAAAATGCTTATAGAATAAAAATATAAAGAAAACATTTTTGTACATTCATAAAAGTTTGTGTTTTAAGCTAAGTGTTATTACAAAACAGTCAGAATCTTAAATAACATTAAAAGGTTATAAAGTAAAATAGTTACAGTATGCTAAGGTTAATTTATTAATGAAGAAGAGAATTTTTAATATAAACTTAGTGTTAAGTGTACAGTGTTTATAAAGTCTACACTGGGCCTTCACTGTCACTTGCCACTCACTCACAGACTCACCCAGAGCAACTTTCAGTCCTGCAAGATCCATTCAAGTGCCCTCTGCAAGTGTACCGTATTTTATCTTCTATAACATATTTTTTCTGTACCTTTTCTAGGCTTACATATGTTTTGAAGCAAAAACACTTACCATTGAGTTACAATTGCCTACAGTATTCCATACAGAAACATGCTGTACAGGTTTATAGCCTAGGTGCACTGGCTATACTATACAGCCAAGGTGTGTAGTAGGCTATACCATGTAGGTCTGTGTGATCACACTCTATGATCTTTGTACAATGATGAAATCACCTACAGACACATTTCTCAGAATGTATCCTGCCATCAATTGACACATAACTGTGTGTATGCATATGTGTGTGTTTGTATGTGAATGTAGTTTTGGAAAATAGGATAATTTGCCCAGCTTTACAAACATGGTTATTTTGTACAAAGAAATCCTCAGTCATTATTTTTCATTAGTAGTTCACCAGAAGAGTTGTCATTGGAAGACCAGATTGCTTATCTTTTTGAAGTATGTTTCCCCGATGGACAGTTGGTAATATAAACTCTGTGTGTCTATGTGTGTGTGTGTGTGTACTCACAGAGTCTTATTTTAATCATAACTTCTTTTCTCCTTGAAACAAATTTATAGAGCAGACCATTAACTGTTCTTTTTACTACCTTCAGTTAAAAAGTTCTTCAGCTGCACTGATGTCAGATAATGTGCATTTTTATATAGCCGTAAAAAGATTTGTCAAGTAAAATGCACATGCCTCTTAAAGAACTAATTCTCTGAGCAGGGTCTCCCCACCGCCTAAGTCATTTCCTGTTGGTTAAGAAGCCGTAGGAACTCTTTCAGGTCTCTAACAAAACTACTCAGTCTATTGCCAAACTATCATTTGTTAGAAAAAGTAGCTAGTGAATGTTTCAAATAGAACACAGTTTTTAAATGAGCTCCCTGTGACACGGGCAAATATAAGCAGTGATTTATTAGTAAATACTGATATCTCTAGAAAATTCAGCTGCATAGACCTTGTTTTATTGATGTTTAAGGAAATTCATTCAGATGGCCTGAGCCTAATGAATACGGATGATGTAAATCTAGCTGAACTCAAGTAAATTAAACCATCTACTAAAATACAGTAACTACCAGCAATGCATTTCTATCACTGTTTGCACCAGGTTCTCCCCACCCAAGTTGTTTGTCACACTAAATGTGACCGTCCATTAGCCAGCTTAAATTATTCCCAAGTCTAGGGTGGCAGTCAAATGGCCCTTCTAGCCATTAAAACCACCCAGCTGCAGAATTACTTTCAAATCAGCACTATTGACGTTTGTAAAAAAGTTTGTAAATACAGTGGATAAATGAGTGAAATGGCAGTTTTGCCCTGGATCCTGAACTGGCTGCTCAGTGGAGTTGCTTCCCATTTCAAACACTTTCCTACAAGAAATCATGAATCTTTGCACAAGGTCAGCCACTGTCTGCTTCACTATGAAGAATGCCAGTTAAAAATTCTAAGGTTAATATGTGGGAATGAATAAGACATGAGCTAGTTTTATTTGTCCAATTCAACTTAGGCTGTTACTGTGAACTACAGTGAGCTTAATTGCCACTGGTGATAGGAGTTTGTCTAAAGGAGATAAATGGCTGAAGAGGAGCTGCAAGCTGTGAACATGGAAAAAGAATCTCAGATAAAGTAGAAAGTTGCCTCATATTTCCAGGAAAATTTTACTTTGTTGATAGATTTTTACTTTATTTTTTTAAATTATGAAAACATATTTTGAACTCACTTAAGTTAATAGTTTCTAAATTGTGCTCAGTAGAAGCCCTCATCGGCCACCTCATCGAAGAGGGGCCCTGGAAAGTGAGGACACTCTCTTCCATAGTCCCCAAAGTTGCTTTCTGTATTTTTTACATAGTGATCTTTTCTACAATATTTCAGTGAACTCTATTACTAAAAGAAATAAAACAATTTCACTGAATAACTTCCCTTGCTAGAAACCATGATTTTAATTCACTCAAAGTTCTGCTAGCTGTGAATCATTTGTTCTCATTACAGGCTGTGTGGAAATTAGTGGACATAATTAGGATGTCTGCTCTACAAAGAAGCTATTGCTTTTTGCAAAGATGAGACTTGAATTTAGACTGAAGATTTCACTTTTGGCATTCTGCTTAATCTGTCTGAAAAGCCTCTTCTTCCTTCTTTAATTTTTAGGAGGGCATTTCTAAATGACTGGAATGCCTCAAAAGAAATTTTGGATTGAAAATGTCACCTGGGTTTCCTCTACCCATAAAGCCACCAGACAGCTGAAGAAAGATGTTTGTCTTGAATAATCAGCTATTTAATTTTGATGCTGGCAAGTCTGAGAATTTTTTTGGTTTATTGATAATCTACATGAACTATTTAAATTGCCATGACTTTAGTTTGCTAAAAACCAAGGTCCTTGCTTTTAATTTTAAATAGTTTACATAAATGAACACATTACAGAGTGCTTGGAGCTGTAACTTACATTAATCTTTGGACCCAAATGTGTTCTTTGTTCATGTAAGGGTCAAAGTAAATTACAGTAGACACTGGTTTCTTCCCACTGGGTTGGGGCAAGTCCTGTGGGAAGATTCTCAAAGGTTTGCCCTAAGGGAGAAGGATTCTTAAACTGAGTCAAGGCTGAAGGGGTGTTTATCCAAGTCAAACTGAGACTGTATAGCTTAGATGGAGAACCAGAATCACTGTCATGTGAAGCCGAGGTAGAACACAATAAAACGGTGCTAAGCCATAATTCCAAAAGGGGAAGTGAAGGCAAAAACAAGAGACAGGAGCAGCACAGGTAACCTGGAGTGGAATGTTAGATGCAGGATCAAATGTGAGTACTGGGTATAGTTAAGATGAAATGCAAATTTATGAAGAAGAAAGCCACATGTCCCCTTTCAAAATCATGAATCAGTCATTTACTAATGGTATAGTTTTGGGTATGTGTGTAACTAACTGCTCTAAATATTGGCTTTCATATCTTTAAACTGTGGATATTGATGCCTACCTTATGGATGTGTTGTAAGGAGTCAATGTGTAAAAATAACTACTAGGCCAGTTACTCAGGAGGCTGAGGCAGGAGAATCGTTTGAACCCGGGAGGCGCAGGTTGCAGTGAGCTGAGATTGCACCACTGCTCTCCAGCCTGGGAAACAAGAGTGAAACTCGTGTCTCAAAAATAAATAAATAAATACATACATACATACATACTAGGGTTTTGGCACACAGCAGGCAATCAACAGCCACTGTTATGACTATAGTAAGCTTTTTTTTTTAACTAAGAGAAAGACAAATAATTGTTTTCTGCCTTGAACAACATTCACTAAGGGAGCCATAGATGTCATGAGGAACTATCAAAGCAAAATGAAAGCCAAATACAGTCCTTAGAGAGTGGAATAATATTTATCAATAATAAAAGATAACATTTATTTTGTGTATCCTCTGTACTAAGTTTTGTGATACTAATGCATTGTATGCATTATCTTATGCAATCCTCACTACCGCCAGTAAGACTGGCGGTTCCTGAGCTCACTTTGCAATAAGGAAACTCAGGCCCACAGGAGTCAACTTGCCTAGGGTCCAGAGTTAAGTGGCAGGCAGTTGGGATTCAAGTCCTGTGTGATCTGAAAACCTATGTTCATTGTATTACATAACACTGCCTTTCCATGATGCACATAAACGGAGTATTTTTCCTGCTTTAGAGGTTTCAGGCATGCCATTTACTCTGCCTTGAATACTCTGTCTTGAACAGCAATTTATATGTCCAATCTTAGATAAAACGCTATTACTGCCTGGCCCTACCACCTGCCCGAATTGGGTCCCCATAGGTATTATTTCATAAAATGCCTTTTCCCCCTACTAATCATTTAGCAGTCTATAATCAGACATCTAACAGTGTACCATTGATCGTTCTGTCTGTCTCCACATACTGGACGGCCCATTAGGGCAGGGACTGTATCTGTTTCATTCACCACTTTTTGCCCAGCACCTGGCCTAGTGGCTGCCACAAAATGCAAAGCAGGTTTCCAGGAGTTAGGAGAGTGGTGTCAGTAAATACTTGCTGAATGATTACTGACGGCTAATATTAATGGACATTAAAAGAAGTGCACAGCTAAATGAAATTTCTGGGGAATATGTGTTTTATAGATAGTAACATCCATGTATCATGCGCTTAAAATGTGTTGAGGATGTGCTATGGGCCTTACATGTATTATTTAATTTAACACTCACAACAGACTCATCAGAAAAGGGCCACTGTTATTCCCCCTTCTACAGATGCAGAAACTGGGGCTAGTAGGATTAAGTAACTGTTGACAATCACATAACCAAGTAAGAAAACTCCCCACTCACAAACCAGAGAAAAAAATATGAAATAGAAAATATATGACCAAAATATATCATCTGTTCAAGGCTCGTATGAATAAATCCAAAAACCTTTCTTGAGGAATATATTAATACATATATACAGATATATATACATACACACACAAATATATATATATATATACACACACACACACACACACACACACATATACACACACACTTCACCATCTGTTCTATCTGTTTCTGGATAGGATGATTCAGCATTATAAAGTTACTAATTTTTCTGTAATTAATTTATAATTAAGGTAATTACATTAAAATCCAAATATGACAAATTTTTTTACAAACTGATGTTATAATCCATCTGTACGAATAAATAGGTGAAGTATTCAGGAGAAAGGTAAAAAAATTAAGAGAAATGAGGGCATGTTTACCAAACCAGATATTAAATTGGTGAGGTAAAGTTGAAATAATTAAAATATTGTAGTATTGGCTTAAGGATAGACAGAGAGAACAATGGAGGAGGACTGATGGCTGATAACTTGTTGGATAAGTTGAATATATTTGGGGGAGGGGCGTAAAGTTACACATTTGCTTCATCTCACACACCCAAATATATTTCACATGGGTTAAAGTGCGAAATTTTAAAACATAAGACCATTAAAAAGACTAGGAGAGAATGATTGTTGAAAGATCTGATGATAGAAACTTACTATTATAAAAAACCTCTATTTTTGACTAAATAAGAAATAACTATTTCATAAATAAAGTAGCATTGTACAGATAAACTAATATTTGGGGGGCTAAACAGAACAAGCCTTAGGTATAGGAAAGGATATATAAATTGGAGAGATTATTAATTGTCCCTGAAGTTAAGATATAAGTTTCCTTTAATAAAAAAAAAAAGGCGCTACTAACAAAAATGACCAATAACAGACCAGGAAAATGGTTTTAAACATGCTAGATACAAGGGTAAAAAGAAAAACCTATTACTGATTAAATGCTAAATTACTAACATCTTGTTCCAGATTGGGTTTGCCAGGAAACAGACTGAGTAGGAAAATTTTAAGTAATCAAGTTCCTTGGAAAGTGTTCTGGAGATCAATGCATGTAGGGTGTGAGGAAAGCAGGAAGAGACAGAGAGAGGAATTCTATTGCCTCCCTCCCCTCCCAGGAGAGCTTTCGAGCTGGGATGACCCTTCAGAGAGGTCGCTCTTTAAGGCAGAGGCCCAAAGTATTCGTCTATTTTCACACTGCTATACACACACTACCTGAGACTGGGAAATTTACAAAGGAAAAAGGTTTAATTGACTCACAGTTCCACATGGCTGGGGAGGCCTCAGGAAACGCACAATCACAGTAGAAGGCGAAGCAACGACTTGATTCACAATGCAGCAGGAGAAAGAAGAGTGAGGAGCGAAGGGGGAAGAGCCCCTTATAAAACCATCAGGTGTCGCGAGAACTCACTCACTATCACGAGAACGGCATGAGGGAAACCGCCCCCATGATCCAATCACCTCCACCTGGTCCCTCCCCTCCCTAGACACATGGGGATTGCAATTTGAGATGAGATTTGAGTTGCCAAACCATATCAACCAAGATTTTACCCCTGCATTGACCAGGCATTAGTCACAGGTGGGGGTGGGGAAGGGGAGAAGGAGACATGATCTTTGTCAGGGATTCAACTAACAATCACTGGATACCAACGCTCTTGACAGTTGGGAGAAAAAGTGCCTTGGTCTTGAAAGGGGAATGTGGATGGCATACCATGGCATTCGCTATGCATCCTAATGGAAATATGAATAAAGGACAGGAGCAGACTCATCCCTCCAAATTAAATTCATATGACCAATACAAATAAATCTGCAGCAGTATTACCATTACTTAAAGCCATGCAATCAAGACAAAAAGATACCTTTATGCTATCGTTTGAATGCGTTCTCTCCAAAATTCAGGTGTTGCCAATGTGATAGTATTAAAAAGAGGAGACTTTAGGAGGTGGTTAGGCCATGAGGGCTTTGTACTTATTGCTGGGATTAAAGCCCTTATAAAAAGAGGCTTCAGGCAGTGTTGGACCCAGGAAAAGTGCCCTTTTCCCACCATGTGAGGATATAGAGTTCTACCTCTCTGAAGAATGCAGCAGTTATCAGACAACCGACCCAGCCAGCACCTTTACCTTAGACTTACCAGTCTCCAGAAATGTGAGCAAATAAACTCTGTCCTTTATAAATTACCCAGTCTCGGGTATTCCGTTTTAGTGGCACACACAGACTAAGACACTATATTTACTTACTTCACTTTATTTACTTATTTCAATGAATTAGCAACAATTTTCAATTTTCAAATAATACACTGAAGGATATCAGGGATACACTGACATGGATAAAATCATACTTTTTTTTATACTTTAAGTTTTAGGGTACATGTGCACAACGTGCAGGTTTGTTACATACGTATACATGTGCCATGTTGGTGTGCTACACCCATTAACTGTCATTTAGCATTAGGTCTATCACCTAATGCTATCCCTCCCCCCTCCCCCCACCCCACAACAGTTCCCGGTGTGTGATGTTCCCCTTCCTGTGTCCAAGTGTTCTCATTGTTCAGTTCCCACCTATGAGTGAGAACATGAGGTGTTTGGTTTTTTGTCCTTGCGATAGTTTGCTGAGAATGATGGTTTCCAGGTTCATCCATGTCCCGAATCATACATTCTTTAGAGTGAGTATAAGCTGGTGCGATTTGAAAATGTATGTTAGAAAATCCTCATTAGCTCAAATACTATAACACATTTTAGTAGCAAATCTAAACAAAAATGTAGTTGAGGTCAAATCACTGTGCCGCTGAAGTTCCCCAATGGTACACCAGGGTACATGGAATAAATCTCAGGCTCCTAACCACGACTGATGAAGCTGTACATGACCTGTCACTGCCTACCTCATCCCTCCCATTCTTGGCTTCACCCCTGTGCTCCAGTTCACTAGTTTTCTTCATGTTCTTCAAATTTGCTAAGTCCCATCCACCTCAGAGTCTTTACACTGACAAAAGCTCAGTTCTCACAAAATGAATACATAATAAAATGAAGTTCTGTATCAGACCTCCAGTGGGTTATGAGCTGGATCTGTTCCATCTGATTCTCTAGATCAGCAGTCCCCAATCTTTTTGGCACCAGGGACCTGTTTTGTGGAAGACAATTTTTCCACGGATTGGGGGCATAGTTTTAGGATGAAATTGTTCCACCTCAGATCATCAGGCATTAGTTAGATTCTCCTAAGGAGCATGAAACCTAGATCCTTCGCATGTGCCGTTCGCAATAGGGTTCTGGCTTTTATGACAGTCTAATGCCTCCGCTGATCTGACAGGAGGCGGAGCTCAGGCGGTCATGCTCACTGTTTTGGCCGCTCATCTCCTGCTGTGCGGCCCAATTGCTACCAGGCCACAGACCGGTACTGGTCTATGACCTGAGGGTTGAAGACCCCTGCTCTAGATGCACCCCTCCCTTCTCCATACTGCTCTGTACCCCAGGAAGCTGATCTATATGGACTGCATACACGCCCTCTCTTTATCTCTGCTTCCCAGTTGGGTTTGGCCAATAAGGAGGCACCGGCAGGAGTTCTGGAAGTAGGAAGGGAGTGAGGTTAGGGCATTCATTTATCTGGCTTCCTCCCAGCTGAGTGCCAAGGGCTGGCTGTGGCCCTCTACAGAAAACTCCAAGTCCTGTTGGTAACCCTGTCTTAGGACTCAAGTAACCTCTGCCTTCCCTTCAACTTTCAGATCCACTCGTTACCATGGCTCCCTGCTGTAGCTAGTTTGAAGGTGCGTCACCATCCCTTTTCAGTACCCGTTGTATAACCTACACCCGTTCCTTTATTAAACACTCCCTAATTATCTAGGGGAATGTGTCGTATGTTTTGTGACAGGACACTTACAGATACAGATTTATGTTTGGAACTGGATAAAATGATTTCAATGTTTATAGAAAAGAACAATTGTGCAAGAATAGCTAAACCCTTTGTGAAAAAGAATAGTGAAGAGAGATTTGCCTAACCAGATATAAAAACTTACACTAAAATAATACTGTGGTACTAACATAGAAATAAAAAATAGATGACAAAAACAGAATTGAAAATCTAAAACAAAAGCCTCAAGGATTAATAGGAACCAATTTTTGCTTCAGTGAGGAAATAGTAATTTATTAATTAATGGTGCAGAAATAATTCTAATCAGGTAGAAAACTAATTTAGACATTTATCTTCCATCAGATAAAAAATAAATTTCAGATAGATTTAGGATATAAGGGTACAAAATAAAACAATAAAGATTAGCAAAAATTTACTATATATATATTTTTAATAAATATATATATTTTAATAAATCTTCCTAAGCAAGGAAGAATGTAAGATGTAATAAATTAAAAATTATAAGAACATATTTTTTAAAATTAAGATGCGTTAAATGGAAAGACATATAACCAGTGAAAAAGTCAAATAACAGATGAGAAAAATATTTGCAACACTTGTGACAGACAAAATGTTGTAACCACATGTACAAATTGCTTTAAAATGCAATACGAAAATGCCAAGTGTGGTGGCTCACACCTGTTGGCCTACATATGTTGGAGGCTGAGGTGGGAGGATCATTTGAGCTGAGAGTTCAAGGTTTCGGTGAACTGTGATCACGCCACTGCACTCCATCTTGGACAACAGCAAGACATTGTCTCCAGGAAAAAAAAAAAAAAGAAAAACTATAGAAAAAATATGCAAAAGACAGCAATAGGGATTAATGGGAAATATCCAAATAGTTTAATATTTGGATATTTTAATATTTCAAATATCCAAATATTTAAAATGCTGCTCAAACTTAACTAAATTAGGGAAAAGCACATTGAAGTAACAATGAGGCCTGAAGTTTTTCTCATACGACTGTCTAAAATTACAAAAGATTTGTAACATCTAGTTCCTAGAAAGAATACTGAAGAAATGGCATTCTTATTTATTAGTGGTATGGTGTGAATTACCAGCAAAAATTGAAAAATTATACAAAAATATCTATTAAACCCTTAAAAATTGACCCAGCAATCTCACTTTGGGCAATGTATCCAAGGGAAAGAAAAGCATCAGTATATGAAGATGTAAGGAAAAGAGTGTGTATTGCCACATTATTTGTGGTAGAAAACACTAGAAACCACTAATTCAATTCATCACTAGTAGAATCGAGTAAATTCTGGTTTGCCATTATTATGGAATATTGCATAACTACGTATATAAATAGCTGTGGCTCTATTGATTCAGAACAGGGTTTCTCAACCTTGGCACTATTGATATTTTGGATGGGATAATTATTTGTTGGCTGGGAGGATGGCTATCCTGTGCATTATAGAATGTTCAACAGCATCCCTGACCTGTATCCAATAAATGCCAGTAGCGCCCCACCCCCTGCTTCTGTTACGGCAACCAAAAATATCTCCAGATATTGCCAAATGTTGTGGGTGGGGGAAATCTCTCCTAGTTGACAATCACTGATTTAGAAGGATGTCCTAAAATATTTTGTTACAAGACAAAAGAGGTCGCATAATAATATATTTAGGACAAAAAAAACTGTAAAACACGCAATAGTAATGAAAAGCTTGCATATGTGTTTATAGGTATGTATCTATTTGTTTGAGCTGGAGAAGGAAAGAAACTAGTGCAAGGATATACAGCGAGGTGTTTCCATCCACTGTCTCAGGGGGATGGAAATAGAGTGGAGAATGAGAAGAATTAGAAACTTCTTTATGTTTATTTGCCTTATTCCACTGGATACAATGGCAAATATTGCATTTGTGAATAAATGAAAATTAAGAAGGAAAACAACTTTTGTAATTTAACAACATAAAAGAACATAGGGAGTCAAGTGTTATGACAACTGAAAGAAACTATCTAAGGTTTTAAAGCTTCAAATGATTACATCCATAAAAATGAGATAATAAAACCATTTGTAGTAATTGTTATTAGACTTTTATATGAATTATATCATTTAGTCCTTATGAGAACTCTATTATTACATCAAACTCACAAATTTCTCATGAGACTCCGTTGAAAAAAACATGTAAAAATAATTTCACTGATAATCAACATGGATGCAAATACAAGTATAGTAGGTCATATCATTAACAAAGCACATTTATTGTTAAATGTTGGCATCCTGTTTAGAACATATTCACTTAACCGCCAAGATGTGATAATATGTCTAATCTGGATACAAGACAAATTCAATCATCAGTATTATATTGCACCTTTAAATGTTATCATTATTATGTGTTTAGTACTTTCTGAATGGCAGGTACTGTTCAAAATGGCTTATGTCTGTTAACTCACTCCATCTTCATTACTACTATGATTCCCATTTCACAGATGAACAAACTGATGAGAGTTAAGTAATTTGCCAAGGTCATAAAGCTAGAAAGTGGCTACGATGGGATGAGCTTCAAATCCAAGCATTGTCAGACCTTTGACTGCTTAGATTAGGCCCACCCATATTATGTGGCATAAACCGCTTTCATGAAAGTCAACTGATTGTAAATATTAACCACACCTACAGGGGTACAATAGTAAATACAAGGGTAAATAACTCATGTCAGAAAGACTTAGGGGGCAGTCAGGAAGGAGAGGGCATGGACAACATATAGTATTTACTCAGCCTGTAGCTTGGTTTTAATGTTGCAATGGATCCCTGACACAGATAACATGATCAACATTCTAGAATAAACTGAAAAATTATGAGAACTAGTAAGATAGTTTAGTTAGATGTGTAGGCAGAAATAAAATATACAGAAATCAATAACTTCCCCATATAACAGCAAGAAGAAATTAGAAAATACAATAAAAATGGGTTTAGTCACAATAGAAATAATGCTTATGAAGTATCCAGAAACAAATTTATCAAAAATTATTTTGGGGCAATGCAAAATACATTAATAAATTTGCTAAACCCGGTTTAAAGCAATAAGATCATTTCAGCTGCCAATTTCTGTGTCAGTGCTGTATTCTTTTATTATTGCTTTATAATACATGTTATTACTTAATAATATAAATATTCCTTATTTCCCTTCATGTCTTTTGTATTTTAAATATTATCATTCATTTAGTCTTGCTGACAACTGATTAAGACTTTAGCAAATTTCCAGAGACATGATGAAATATTAAAATTTCCATAACGATGCCCTTGAAACGTACTTGAAAAAAAGTATTTGACGTGTTTGGAAACAGACACCATAATTATAACATTGAGTTTTGCTATATCCAGGATGACATGTGTATACCTTTTAAATATTAGGACTATGGAACAGAGAAGATGTGAGAAATTATTAACTTCTTCAGTTTATATCTTTATAATTTTTAATAAATTAGGTTAAAAACCTTGTTCCTAAATAACTTGGGCTTCTTGATATTTGAAACAAGAACGTCTCCCATCTCAAGTTCTCTTTTCTGTACAAAGGAGAAAATGAAACAGATTACCAGTATTAATAATAGCATGGATAATCCTTAACATTTCCCGATCACTTGTTTTTCAGGCAGTATAGATTGAATTTACACAGATTATTTCAATCTTAATAACAAATCTGTGCCTTAGATCCTATTTTCACCTATATCCTGTGGTTTCAGGATTTAATGAATCAACACATGTAAACATATTTATTTATTTATTTTTTAAACTGACAGATAAAATTGTATTTATTTATGTAAAACATAATGTTTTGAAATATATATACATTATGAAATGACTAAATCAAGCTAATTAACATATACATAGCCTGACATCGTTGTCATTTTTGTGGTGAGAACACAAAACCGACTCTCAACATTTTTCAAGAATACAATATATTAACTACAGTCACCATGTTGTACTATACGATATCTCTTGGATTTATTTCTTCTGTCTACCTGAAATTTTGTATCTTTTGAACAACAATGCCTCTAACACCCTCCTCTGCTACTGACACAGCCCCTGGAAAGCACCATTTTTACTCTCTACTTCCATGAGTTCAACCATTTTATATTTCACATATTAATGAGTTCTTTCTCTGCCTGGCTTATATCACATAATGTAATGTCCTCCAGTTTCATCCATGTTGTTGCAAATGACAAAATTTTCTTCTTTTTACTTTTTTATAAGTTTAGATTTAGGGGGTACATGTGCATGTTTGTTACCTTGATATATCGCATAATGGTGAGGTTTGGGTTACTAGTGCACACATCATTGAAAGAGTGAAAATTGTACCCAGTGGGTAATGTTCCAACTCTTACCCCTTCCCACTCTTCCCCCTTTTGGAATCCCCAGTGTTTCTTATCTCCATCTTTAAGTGCATGTGTATCTGTTGTTTAGCTCCCACTTATAAGTGAGAACATGCAGCTTTTGGTTTTCTGTTTCTGAATTATTTCTCTTAGGCTAATGGCCTCCAGCTCCATCCATGTTGCTGTAAAGAATGATTTCATTCTTTTTTATGGCTACATAGTATTCCATGGAATATATATACTACATTTACTTTATCCAATCAGCTACTGATGGACACTTAAGTTAACACCCTGACTTTGCTATTGTGAATAGTGCTGTGACATATGATTGCAGGTGTCTTTTAGATGAAATGATTTGTTTTCCTTAAGGTAGATACCAAGTAGAGGGATTTCTAGGTCCAATGGTAGCATTATTTTTGGTTCTCTGTGAAATCTCCACACTGCTTCCCATAGAGGTTGTACCAATTTATATTCCCACCAACAGTGTATAAGAGTTCTCACTTCTCCACATCCTCACTAACATCTGTTATTAGTTGTATTTTTTAAAATAGCCTATTCTGACAGGTGTAAGATGGTATCTAATTGTAGTTTTAATTTGCATTTTTTCTGATGACGAGTGATGTTGAGCATTTTTTTCACGTGTTTCTTTGCCACTTGCATGTCTTCTTGGAGAAATGCCTCTTCATGACTTTTACCCCCCCACCCTTTTTTTTTTTTTTTTTTGAGATGGAGTTTTGCTCTTGTTTCCCGGGATGGAGTGCAATGGCACAACCTCGGCTCATTGCAACCTCTGCCTCCCAGGTTCAAGTGATTCTCCTGCCTCAGCCTCCGGAGTAGCTGGGATTACAGGCATGCGCCACCACCCCCAGCTAATTTTGTATTTTTAGTAGAGACGGGGTTTCGCCATTTTGGTCAGGCTGGTCTCGAACTCCTGACCTCAGATTATCTGCCCACCTCGGCCTCCCAAAGTGCTGGGATTACAGGCATGAGTCACCACACCCGGCCCCTTTTGCCCATTTTTAAATATTTTTTTCCTGTTGAGTTGTGTGAGCTCTTTGAATATTCTGAATATTAGTCCTTGGTGAGATATATAATTTGCAAATATTTTCTCCCATTCTGTAGATTATCTGTTTACTCTGTTGATTATTTCTTTTGCTGTGCAGAATCCTTTTAGTTTAGTTAAGTCTCATTTGCCTATTTTTGTTTTGTTGCATTCGCTTTTGAGGTCTTAGTTATATATTATTTGCCTAGGCCTACGTCCAGGAGAAGTTTTTTCTAGATTTTCTTCTAGAATTTTATAGTTTCAGGTGTTACATTTAAGTCTTTAATCAATATTGACTTGATTTTTGTATATGATGAGTGATAGGGGCCCGGTTTCAATCTTCTGCATATGCCTAGCCAATTTTTTCCAGCACAATCTATTGAATAGGGTGTCCTATCTCCATTGTTTATTTTTGTCGACCTTGTGAAAGATCAGGTGGTTTTACCTGTGTGGCTTTATTTCTGTGTTCTCTATTCTGTTCCATTGGCCTATGTGTCTATTTTTGTACCAGTATGATGTTGTTTTAGTTACAATAGTCTTGTAATATAATTTATGTCAGGTAATGTTATGTCTCTGGCTTTGTTCTTTTTGCTTAAGATTGTTATGGCTATTCAAGCTCTTTTTTGGTTCCAGGTAAACTTTAACATTGTTGTTTTTCTAATACTGTGAAAAGTGATATTAGTAATTTGATAGCAGTTGTGTTCAATCTGTAGATTGCTTTGGGGAGTATGGTCATTTTTATGATGTTGATTCTTCCAGTCCGTGAGCATAGTATGGTTTTACTATTGTTTGTGTCATCTGTGATTTCTTTCATCAGTGTTTTGTAGTTCTCCTTGTAGAGATCTTTCACCTCCTTGGTTAAATGTATTCCTAGGTATTTTAATTATTTTTTAGCTATTGTAAATGGGATGACGTTCTTGATTTGATTCTCAATTGTTGTTGGTGTATAGAAATGCTACTGATTTGTGTACATTGATACTGTATCCTGAAACTTTACTGAAGTTGCTTATGAAATCTATGAATCTTTTGGAGGAGTTTTTATAATTTTCCAGGTATAAGATCATGTTATAAACAGATAATTTGGCTTGCTCTTTTCCAGTTTGGATGCTTTTATTTTGTTCTCTTGCCTGATTGTTCTGGCTAGGACTTCCAGTACTATATTGAATAGGAGTGGTGAGAGTGGTCATCCCTGTCTTGTTCTAGTCCTTAAGGGAAATGTTTTCAACTTCTCCCTATTCAGTGTGATGTTGGCTGTGGGTTTGTCATATATTGCTTTTATTATTTTGAGGTATGTTTCTTTGATACCTAGTTTGTCAAAGATTTTTTATCAGGAAGGGATGTTGAATTTTATCAAATACTTTTTCTGCATCTATTGAGATAATCATATTGTTTTTTGTTTTTATGTGGTCAATAACATGTTCATTTGCATATATTGAACCACCTTTGCACCCCTGGGGGGGGAAAAAAAAAAACCTAGTTGATCATGATAAGTTACCTTTTTGATATGCTGCTGGATTTGATTTGCTAGTATTTTCTTCAGGATTTTTGCATCTAAGTTCATCAGGAATATTGACCTGTAGTTTTCTTTTTTTCATTTTGTCCTTGCCTGATTTTCGTATCAGTGTGATACTGGTTTTGTAGAATGAGTTAGGGAGGAATCATTCTTCCTCATTTTTTTTGGAATATTTTCAGTAAGATTGGTATGAGCTCTTATTTGTACATCTGGTAGAATTCAGCTGTGAATCCATCTGGTTTTGGGCTTTTTGTTTTTTGTTGAGAGATATTTTATTACTGATTCAATTTCATTACTTGTTATTGTTACTTTCAGGATTTCTATATCTTCTTGGTTCAATCTTGGGAGGTTGTATGTTTCCAGAAATGTGTCAATTTCCTCTAGCTTTATGAGTTTATGTGCATAGAAATGTTCATAATAGTCCAAAGATCTTTTTTGTTCCTGTGGTATCAGTTGTAACGTCACCTTTACCATTTCTGATTGTGCTTATTTGAAACTTTTCTCCTTTATTCTTGGTTAATCTAACTAGCTATTAATTTTTTATCCTATTAAATAACTAACTTTTCATTACCTTGATCTTTGTATCATTTTTCCGTCTCTACTTCATTTAGTTCTGCTCTAATAGTTGTTACCTCTGCCTCCCAGGTTCAAGTGATTCTCATGCCTCAGTCACTGAAATCCCAGTGAGTAGCTGGAATTATAGGTGTGTACCACCAAGGCTGGCTAATTTTTGTATTTTTATTAGAGACAGCGTTTCACCATGTTGGCCAGGCTAGTCTCGAACTCCTGGCCTCAAGTGATCTACCTGCCTTGGTCTCCCAAAGTGCTGGGATAACAGGCGTGAGCCACCATGCCAGGCCCAATCATTTTATATAGGCATTTAACACTATAATCTTTTCTCTCAGCATTGGCTTTGCTGTATTCCAGCAGTTTTGATATGCTGTGTCTCTATTTTCATGTTTCAATTTTTTTTAAATTTCTGCTTTAACTTTGTTGTTTACCCGAAAGTGAATCAGGAGCAAATCATTTAGTTTTCATGTATTTCTGTGTACTTTTGTGAGTTCCTCTTGGCATTGATTTCAAACTTTATTCCACTGTGATCCAAGAAGATACTTGATATAAATTTGATTTTATAAAATTTATTAACACTTGCTTTATGGCAAACTATATGATTGATTTTGAATAATATCCTGTTGGCAGATGAGAAAAACGTATATTCTGCAATCGTTGGGTAGAATATTTTTTAAATGTCTATTAGATCCATTTGGTCTGGAATCCAGTTCAGGTGCAGAGTTTCTTCATTGAATTTTTGCTGCAGTGATCAGTCTAATGTTGTCAGTGGGGTGTTGAAATTCTCCTCTATTATTGTATTGCTGTAAATCTCTTTTCTAAGGTTGAGTAGCAGTATTTTTATGAATCTGGGTGGTATGGTGTTGGGTACATATATATTTAGGATAGTTAAATCTTCTTGTTGTATTAAACCCTTTATAATTATATAATACCCTTCTTTGTCTTTCTTTACTGTTGTTGGTTTAAGTCTGTTTTATCTGATATAAAAATGGGCATTCCTGCTTCCTTTCATTTTCTATTTTTATGATATACCTTTTTCCACCCCTTTACTTGGAGTTGGTAGGTGTCTTTAGACATTAGGTGGGTCTATTGTAGGCAGCAGATGGTTGAGTCTTTTTTTCCCTTAATCCAATTTGCCAGTCTGTATCTTTAAAGTGGAATATTTAGGCCATTTATTTTCAAGGTTAATATTGATATGTGAATTTTTTTTTCTGTCATAGTGCTGTTAGCTCAATGCATCAGATTCTCAATTGTGTAATTGCTTTACAGGATCTGTGAGTTGTGTATTTGCTTTACAGGATCTATGTGCTTTTATGATGGTGAGTGTTGTCCCTTTGTTTCCATGTTTAGAAATCCTTTGAGCATCTCTTGTAGGGCCAGTCTAGTGGTGATGAATATTTGCTTGTGTGGGAAATACTTCATTTCTCCTTCATTTATGAAGCTTATTTTGGTAGGATATAACATTTTTGGCTGACATTTTTTTTCCTATATGGAGACTAAAAATAAGCCCCCAACCTTTTCTGGCTTGTAACGTCTTTGCTGAGAAGTCTGTTGACTATATGCCTTGGTGATGTTCATATTGTATAGTATCTTGCAGCTGTTCTCTGAATTTCTTTTATATGAATGGCTACCTCTAGCAAGATCAGGGAAATCTTTCTGAATTATTCCCTCAGAAACATTTTCCAAATCTCTTTTTCTTCTTTTCCACCAGAAACACCTGTAAGCCATAGGTTTGGTCCATTTACATAATCCCATATTTCTTGAAGGCTTTGTTCATTTTTAAATTATTTTTTCTTTATTTTCATCTGACTCAGTTAATCTGAAAGACAGGTCTGTATGTCTAAAATTGTTTATTCTGGTTGATCTAGTCTATTGTGGAAGTTTTCAACTGTAGTTTGAAATTCTATCTGTAAATTTTCATTACTAGAAGCTCTGTTTTTTTTTTGTTTGGTTTTAAATATATTTATCTAGTCTTTCATATTCTGAATTCTTTTTTTTATTTATTTGTGTGGATTTTCAACTTTCTCCTTGATCCAATTGAGCTTCTTTACAAATCATGTTTTCTTTAAATCTTTATTTTAGTTTCAAGGGTACAGGTGCAGGTTTGTTTTATAGGTAAATTATCTGTCATGGGGATTTGGAGTACGTATTATTATGACACCAGGTAATAAGCATGGTACTCGATAGGTAGTTTTCTGATCTTCACCCTCCTCCCATCCTCCACCTTCAAGTAGGCCATAGTATCTATTATTCTCATCTTTCTTTGTGTCCATGTGTACTCAAAGTTTAGCACTTACTTACAAGTGAGAACGTGCAGTATTTAGATTTTTGCTTCTTCATTAATTCACTTAGAATAATGGCCTCCAGCTCCATCCACATTGCAGCAAAGGAAACAATCTCATTCATTTTTATGGCGGCATAGTATTTCATCATTTATATGTATCATATTTTCTTTATCCAGTCTACCATTGATGGGAATCTAGGTTGATTCCATGTCTTTTCGATCATGAATACTGCTGCAATGAACATACACATGCATGTGTCTACATGGTAGAACAATTTATATTCCTATGAGTGTATCTCCAATAATGGGATTGCTGGGTCAAATAGTACTTCTGTTTTAAGTTCTTTCAGAAATCTCCAAACTGCTTTCCACAGTGGCTGAACGAATTTACATTCCCACTAGCAGTGTATAAACATCCCCTCTTCTCCACTACCATACCAGCATATGTTATTTTTTGACATTTTAAAAATAGCCATTCTGACTGGTATGAAATGGTATCTTACTTTGGTTTTGATTTGCATTACTCTAATGATTAGGGATATTGAGTATGTTTCCATATATTTGCTGGCCACATGTATGTCTTCTTTTGAGAAATGTCTGTACATGTCCTTTGCCCAATTTTTAATGGGGTTGTTAGTTTTTTGCTTGTTAAGTCTTTAAGTTACTTATAGATTCTGTATATTAGACCTTTGTCAGATGCATATTTTGCAAATATTTTCTCCCATTCTGTGGGTTGTCTGTTTACTCTCTTGGTAGTTTCTTTTGCTGTGTGGAAGCTCTTTGTTTTACTTAGGTCTTATTTGTCAATTTTTCGTTTTGTTACAATTGCTTTCAGTATCTTCATCATGAAGTCTTTGCTGAAAACTATGTCCAGAATGGTTTTGCCTAGGTTTTATTCAGGGGTTTTTATAGTTTTAGGTTTGATATTTAATTATTTAATCCATCTTGAGTTGATTTTTGTATATGGTGTAAAGAAGGGGTCCATATTAAATCTTATGTATATGGCTCACCAGTTATCCCAGCACCATTTATTGAATATAAATTTCTTTCACCTTTGCTTGTTTTTGTCAACTGTGTCAAAAATAAGGTGGTTGTAGGTGTATAGCTTTGTATCTGGGTGCTCTATTCTGTTCCATTGGTCTATGTGTCTGATGTGTACCAGTTCCATGCTGTTTTTATTACTGTAGCCTCGTAGTATAGTTTGAAATAGGGAAATATGATGCCTCCAGCTTTGTTCTTTGTGCTTAGAATTGCTTTGGCTATATGGGCTCTTTTTTTGGTTCCATCTGAAGTTTAGAATAGTTTCTTCTAATTCTGTGAAAAATGTTGTTGGTATTTTGATAAGAATAGCATTGAATCTGTAACTTGCATTTGGCAGTATGGCCATTTTAACAATATTGATTCTACTTATCCATGAGCTTGCAGTTATTTTTTATTTGTTTGTGTAATGTGTGACTTCCTTCCACAGTGTTTTGCAATTTTTGTTGTTGGGACCTTTCAACTCTCTTATTAGCTGTATTCCTAAGTATTTTATTTTATCTGTGGCTATAGTGAATGGGTTTGTGTTCTTTATCTGGTACTGAGCTTGGAGGTTGTTGATTTATAAAAATAAGACTTATTTTGTACATTGATTTTTTTTGACAGAGTCTCACTCTGTCGCCCAGGCTGGAGTGCAGTGGAGTGATCTTGGCTCACCGCAACCTCCGCCTCCTCAGGTTCAAGTGATTCTCCTGCCTCAGCCTCCCAAGTAGCTGGGACTACAGGTGCACGCTACCATGCCTGGCTAGTTTTTGTATTTTTAGAAGAGATGGGGTTTTGCCATATTAGTCAAGCTGGTCTGGAACTCCCAACCTCAAGTGATCCACCTGCTTCAGCCTCCCAAAGTGCAGGGATTATAGGCATGAGCCACCTTGCCCGGCCTGATTTTTTAATACTGAAATTTTGCTGAGGTTCTTTATCAGATCTAGGAGCTTTTGGGCACAGACTACTGAGTTTTCTACATATAAAAGCATAAAGTCTGCAAACAGATAGTTTGACTTCCTTTCTTCATATTTGCATGCCTTATATTACTTTCTCTTGCCTGATTGATCTGACTAGGACTCCCAGTACTATGTTAAATAGAAATGGTGAGAGTGGACTTGCTTGCCTTGTGGCCATACTCAAGAGGAATGCTTCCAGCTTTTGCCCATACAGTATAATATTCACTGTGAGTTTGTCATAAAAGGCTCTTATTGTTCTGAGGTATGTTCCTTCAATGACTAGTTTGTTGATGGTTTTTCACATGAAGGAATGCTGCATTTTATCAGAAGCCTTTTCAGCATTTATCGAAATAGTCGTATGGCTTTTGTTTTTAGTTCTGTTCATGTGATGAATCATATTTATTGATTTGTGTATGTTGAACCAACTTTACATCTCAGGGATAAAGCATACTTGTTCATGATCAGTTATCTTTTTGATGTGGTGCTGGATTTGTTTCCGTAAAATTTTTTGAAGATTTTTGCATCTATATTCATGAAAGTTATTGGCCTGATGTTTTCTTTTATTGTTATGTCTTTACCAGGTTTTGGTACCAGAATGATGCTGGCCTCAAAGAATGAGCCAGGTAGAAGTTCTTCCTTCTTGATTTTTTGGGAATAGTTTCAGTACAAGTGGTACCAGCTCTCCCTTATGCATCAGGTAGAAGCCAGCTATGAATCCATTTGGTCCTGAGCTTTTTCTGCTTGGTAGGCTTTTTATTACAGATTCAGTTTCAGAATTCATTACTGGTCTGTTCAGAGTTTCAATTTCTTCCTGGTTCAATCTTGGGAGGTTGTATGTTTCCAGGAATTTATCCAATTCTTGTAGATGTTCTAGTTTTTGTGCATACAGTTATTTGTAACCGTCTCTGAGGGATGTTTGCATTTCTGTGGGGTCATTTGTCTTTTTCATTTCTGATTGTGTTTGTTTTTATTTTCCCTCTTTTTTTCTCTATTAGTCCAGCTAGTGGCCTATTAATCTTGTTTATTTTTTAAAATAGCTAACTGCTAGTTTCATTGATCTTTTGTATGTTTTTTTGTGTCTCAATTTCATTCAGTTCAGCTCTGATGTTGGTAATTTATTTTATTATGCTAGCTTTCAGGTTGGCTTGATCTCATCATTCTAGTCCTTCTATGTGTGATGTTAGGTTGTTAATTTGAGATCTTTCTAACTTTTTGATGGGGAATTTAGCAGTATAAACTTTCCTCTTAACATTGCCTGAGCTGTGTCCTAGAGATTCTGGTATGTTGTATCTTTGTTTTCAAAGAATTTCTTGATGTCTGCCTTAATTTTACGGTTTACCCAAAAGTCATTCAGGAGCCGGTTGTTTAATTTCCATGCAATTGTATGGCTTTGAGCTCTCTTCTTACTTTTGAGTTCTATTTTTATTGCACTGTGGTTGGTATGATTTTGATATTTTTAAAATTTGCTGACAATTGTGTTATTATCAATTGTGTGGTCAATTTTAGAGTATGTGCCATGTGCAGATACGAAGAACGTACATTCTGTTGTTTTTGCAAGAAGAGTTCTGTATATTTCTGTTTGTTTCATTGGTCAAGTGTTGATTTCAAATCCCAAATATCTTTGCTGGTTTTCTGCCTTGATGATTTGTCTAATACTGTCAGTAGTGTATTGAAGTCTCCCACTATTATTGTGTAGTTATTTAAGTCTCTTCAAATGTATCTAAGAATTTTTTAAATGAATATGGGTGCTCCTGTCTTGGGTGCATATATATTTAGGACAATTCATATTTTAAATTATTGCCCATTTGTTTCAGAATTGTCAGTTTTGTTGGGATCCATTGCTACGGTGCTGTTCAGATCCTTTGGCAATGTCAAAAACACTCTTTTGGTACTGTTGGATTTATTGCACTGATTCCCTCTCATCTGGAGTAGTTGTTTCTTATTTTTGAAATCGCTGCAGTTTTAATGGGACTTTTTATTGTTTATTCTTTTCTCTCTTGAGGGTGTCGATGGAGTGTATGCTGTATATGATTAACTGACTTTGCTTCTGGGTGTTTTCATGAGGCCACATCTCTGTATAGATTCCTTGGTATAAATACCTTTTGTGTGGTGGTTTTCTCAAATGCTGCTTGTTGTATTCATGTGGACATACAAGCCAACACTATCTACTGTGGGGCTGGGAGTGTGGAGGTCTCAGGTAGCCTAATTAGCTCAAACCCTAGTACTATGCCTTTCTTTCAAAAGGTTGGTTTTTTGGTGTGTGTGTGTGTGTGTGTACGTTGCAGTTCAATCTCCAGTCTAATAGGTGGTGTTTAATAGTAAGACTTGGTTCACTCTTGAGTAATTTCAATGAAGAGTGGAAGCACCCCCCCGATGGGTGTGACAGGGGGATGTTGTGGGGGGGATATGCTGAGGCCTGAAGTGGGTGAGGTGGGGGCTGCACCAGTTCCTCCTCCTGGGCAGGCAGGAATGCAGTGCAATTCATTCCCCTATCAAGTCTCTATTACATGGCTCCAACCTTCAGTTCAGTTACACTGTCCTGTATCTCCAGGTGCAATGTGACTGAGGTCCACAGGAAATACCCATCTTGTAGCTACTACTGAAATGGTCTTGGGGCAGAATCTCTTCTCCTATCCCCAAACAGAAAGCTCTGCAGCTGTTCCATGTTCCATTGCAGGGCCCACGCTGCTCTGTGTAGGAGGGGTAGATGAGTCCCACCCTTCGTACAAGTGCAGGTTGTGGACATCCTTTTAGTGGGGATGCAGCCCCTGCAAATAGAGCTGGAACGCTATCTCCAAGTGCACATCCAGGCCCCCAGTGAGAAAAGCCTTAGGTGCATCTACAGCAGTGGTCAGGAGGAGCAGGAGGTGAACCCCTCTCTACCTCTGCTACTGGCCTCTGGTACTGCCTATCTGATGAAGTGGAACAATGCGCCCCTCCATCAGAGAGCCACACCAAGCCTGGGTTTCCTTTGTCTCATGTGACACTTTGGTGTGCTATGCTCCCCCTTTCCCTAGAAGCAGCCTGTGTTGAGGGCTGTATCTCTGGGGATTCTACAGTACGTCACGGACGGGCCAGTCAGAGTGGGTTATGGTGTATGTTCGCTGGGGATCTGGTGATGCGGTGACACGAGGGCTGGGATTCTCCCAGCAGAGTAGTAACCCACAATGGGTGCGCAAAAAATATACCACTCACCACCACGTCAGTTTGGGTTTACGGGGTGTGCGAGTGCACCTGCACAAGCTGGATGTCAGGTGCTCTGCACCCAGGAATTTCTGAAATGGCCACTGACAGCATTGATCGGACTTCCGGGGACAGAAATGCTCTCTGACAATTCAGCAGTCAGCAGTCTGTTGCAAGGCTGAGGGGAGCAAACATGTACCCCCACCTACCTTTTCTATGGGACTACAAGCTGCTCAGTGATCAGTCTCTGCCAGAATCCTGCTGCCTTCCATTTCTGCGGCCCAGTTTCTTCCTATGGGTTCTCTGACAGGTTTCAGCATTCTTCCCTCAGGTTTCTCCTCTAGCCATGACCTGTAACTTTAATCTTCTTTCTGAGGAGATCTGGCATCCAACACCTCTAGTCAGCCACACTGGAAAAAACAAAAACAGAAACAACCTCTTTTTACGTTTTAAAGTGAAAACTCAAAATGGAAACATAAGCAAAGACATTACTCAAACATTTGATTCAGTGGCTAACAAAAGACATTTACAAAAGCTTGTTTTTTTTTTTTTTTTTTTTTACTTAGAATCTATATTGTTACCTGCTACAATATAAGTAATTTGAATACACTGTCCTTCTAGCTGATTTTAAGTTGTATTGTTCAATTTTTAAAAGGCCCTTGTGAATGTGAGTGACTTGTGGGACTGTGGAGAGAAATGGCAGCAAATTTACTCTGCAAGTTTACCTGAGGGCATGGATCTGTGTACTGCAGAGTACCACGAGATAGTGATGGAGAGTGTGAAGAGAAGAAAACCCCAAAATGAAGACATTTTTGTTGATCTTCTCTGTACAAAAACATGGAGCCTTTATCAACTATAAGGATGTTTAATGTTTCAGTGGATCGAGTCTTATAAAATATGATGATTAATGCAGATAATCCAAAAGAATCTAGTGAAAAATGATGGAAACTCATGTCTTAGTGAGCAGATGGAAAGCAAGATAATAAAATAGTAGCTTTTTTATGTACCAACAATATTTACTTTTACAAAAATTGGTTAAAAATCCACTCAGAGAAGAAAATGTTTTTTAAAAATATTTCTTTTTTTTTTGGTACTGAGTGTTATTGACTGTGGGTACTTTTATTATTATTATTATACTTTAAGTTTTAGGGTACATGTGCACAATGTGCAGGTTTGTTACATATGTACACATGTGCCATGTTGGTGTGCTGCACCCATTAACTCGTCATTTAGCATTAGGTCTATCACCTAATGCTATCCCTCCCCCCTCCCCCCACCCCACAACAGTCCCCGGTGTGTGATGTTCCCTTTCCTGTGTCCATGTGTTCTCATTGTTATTTTAAAAAATATTCCTAGTTATTTCAACTAGGAATCAGATTGGCAAGGATTAGTCAGAATTTCTTTTAAAAAACTTCCCCCCAAAAATAAAAAAATTAAAAACTTCCCAGTTGTTGTGAATATAAAAATCAACTACAGTGAATCAATACATATTTATTATCCTAGCAGATCTGGTACTGTAAGGAAGTTAATTATATTAAATATTCCAAAGTTACCTTTTTAATATTAAAAAAGATATTAAGTTTCATCAAAACAATAACCAAAAAATGGTAAAGAACTAAAGGAAAATCTCCAAAAATTGGAGACGGATATTTGTCTTCAAACTTTATTCTAAAGCTAAAATAATTAAAACAATTGTGGAATCAGCTTAAGAACTGAGAAAAAACAAGGAAACAGAATCAACAGTTCAAATGCTGTGGGCAAAGTTTATAACTGCAGGAAAAAAATGTTAAAACTTCATTCACTGCATGCATGAAAATGCTTTTCGCATGTGCTAAAGAGTTGAATTTTAAAACTAAAATCGTAACAACCTAAATCCCTGTAAGAATATTCACAGTGTATAGTTAGCTATTAAGATTATAAGAAATACTCTGGAGAATATTCTGAATATAGTTACATTTTAATAGTAAATCTCATATATTAGCTATATGGAAGGATATATTCAGGCTATTAATACCGTGTATGCTGGGGCTGTAGTGGGTAGGGGATGGCTGGTGATGAAGGTGGACTATGACTTCATCAATGTGGAAACATAACATAGGACATGTATAGATGACGGGCTTAATTGCATAGAAACCTCAAACTCAAGAAAATAAATCAAAAGCCAATGAGCAATATGAGAAATTCTAATTATATAGGGATACGGAAAAGAATATCTTAACAATTAATAGCTTCCCAGTATAACAATAATAATTAGTTTGAACATATCATGGGCAAGTTAATTCACATTAGAAAGAAAAAATGTATCAAATATTTCTTTCCTTCTAGGGCAAACACAACTACATTTTCCATGGAGAGGTCAAAGAAGGCATAACCATGTGGATAAACTCTCATGATCTTAGATAGAAATACTCACTAATAAAATGCAGGCTCTCCAGCATAAGAATTAGTCACAAAAATTTATCACTGCATTATTCTGGGAGGAGTAGAGCTGGTACAGAAAATACAATTTTCAGAACCAGCCCTTCAAAATCTGTTTGTAGTTTTGGCCAAGTTCTGCTTTAATAACTTATGAAATAGAATATGGATCAAAGAGTGATAGAGGGAGGAAGTGGGAGAAAATCCAAAATTATAAAGCTTAGTTAGCAGTTATAACTTTGAGAACAACCAGTTTTACAAAGATTGATAGATTGATTTCCCAAGGTTTGACATGACCTAAGTTCCATGTCATATAATGACTTGAAGAGATAGGAATTTAAAATGTGAAGCATATCAAAATTTAAAGCACTTTACAGAATTTTCGTGGGGTTTAAATTGAACCTATGCAAAACAAGAAAATAGATTGTGAAAAAAGAAATAACTCACTACATAAGAGTTGATACATTTCCTCAAATTCACTTATATATTTATGTTAATTAAATACCAATGTGATGTATTTTTGGACCATCAAAACAAACTGATATTAAACTTCATTTGGAAGTGTAAATGAACTTCAATATGCAATGCCAACCTCTATTAAAAACAGCAATGAGGGACAGTTCTCATAATAGATACTAAAGGTAAAATAATAATAAAGCAATTTAGTATTTATTCCAACCCACAGACATAAACTGATAGCTCAAACGATGTTGGAAAAATTCAGCATTTGCAGATTTATAAAAATTAAATTTTCACTTCACAATTGCATTTTGCATTGTCAGAGTAATAATTTTAGAATATTAATCCCTGAAAAAACAGATTGACAGAACTATTATGTATAATTAGGTGAGAAATGCAGCTTATGCATAAATAGCACAAATAAATAGCACAAAAGCACTTTCGCGGAAACAAGCCACAGTCACCCACTCCCTTCTCTAATTGTCAGCAGGTTGATTATGCATTTTTTCTAGCACAGAAAATTGTGGAAGTATGCTGTTTGTACATTTAACATTAAGTTAGGGCAACAGAAATGGGGAGTTGTAGGAGGAAACATTTTTTACTTTTTATGACCAAATATTATATTTATAATTAAAAAGTAAAGAACATATGTTTTAAAAACATTTAGAGCAAACACAGGCCATTTTGTTGTTTTGTGACTTTAACTCCTCATGTAAAATTTCCAAACCAATCATATTGTTATCTATCTAAAGGAGTTAAAAATATGAGCTTTCAGAATATAAAAAGACTAATAAGAATGGAGTTTACTGAATGATTGTATCCATATTCTAAATGCCTAAACCTGGATTAGTTTATTTAATCTGAAGAATGAACCCAAGGCATGTATTGTGGATTATACTCCTGCTGATCAAATGAGCTAATACATGTAAAAATTCTTGCAAATATAAAAACTCAGAGAAGGAGGGTACATGCTATTACAAAGAAAATTTTATATTTGGCATGTATTTGGATAATTTATAATATGGTGAATTCTTTTAAATATATACTTATAAACCTGCCAGAAGTTAAGTACTCTGAGTACTCCTTAATGGTAAGACTAACCTACACTACTAAGTTGCAGTTTTTTTATAAGAAAATATTAGTGAGTTTTGTATTCACCTTGTAGGGGGAGATTAATAAATTTTCTTTACCTATCTGCCTTTTTTTAACTATCTAGTATAAGTATTATTTTTGTATATAAAATATTTAAGAATTTTTATTTGAAGCAAATATAGAATGATTAGTTGTTAAGTGACTTTGTCACTTAAATATTCATCACATTCAAATTTTTTTGTGTATGAAGATAGAAAAAAAATCTCTTAGCATCAATAATAATGAAAATGAGATAAACATTAACTTTCACTGTGTGCCTATTTACATGCTCAGCAGCTTGCTAGCTGCTTCCATGTATAGTATTCCATTAAATTCTGACCAAAAAAAACCCTGGTGCAAAGATTATGATTACATCTGCATCACAGATTTTCCCGAGGATCGAGTAAGTCAACAAAAGGAAAAACACTTAGGTGACAGAAAAATGGTTGAAAAACATAATCCTTTTTTATTATGACAAAATTTTGCTCCATGTGTAACAAAACACAGTTCTTTACTAAAAGTATGTTGAATTATTATTCAATACCTCTACATCTACCTTGCCATTGTTTAGGTGCCTTGGGTAATCCTTCCTTGTTATGGATAATGTTTAATTTTACATGTCAGCTTGGCTAGGATATGGTGCCCAGTTGTTTGGTCAACCCCAGTCTAAATGTTGCTGTGAAGGTATTATTTTACATGTTATTAACATTTAAATGAGTCGATTTTGAGTAGTGCTAATTACTATCCATAATGTGGGTGGGCCTCATCCAATCACTTGACTGCCTTAAGAGTGAAGACTTCAGTTTCCTGAAGAAGAATCAAATCTACTTCAAGACTGCAATAGAGAAATCCTGCCTGAATTTGTAGCTTGCCTGTCCTGTCCTGCAAATTTTGAACTCAAGACTGCAATAACTCTTTCCTGAGTGTCCGGCCTGCTAGCCTGTTCTAAATAATTTAGACTTGGCCTTGTTAGCCTGAACAATCATGAGTCAATTCCTCAAAAATCAATCAATCAATCAATAATTCAGTCTCTCTTTCACTATATATAGATGTGTGTGTGTGTGTGTATTTGTAGTGTCTATAAATGTATACATATAGTAAGCTGGTTTTCAGGAAGCTGTGCAAGGAACTCTGGAACAGCAGAGAGCAAAATCAAAATCCATATAACCATGCAAATGAGGACACAGATTTCCTGGATATTAAATAAGGGTAAACATTTCTTATTGAAATAATAAATGTTGAGGGGTAGCTAAGAGACAGGTATCCAACAGCAAGGCTATTGGATAATTTCTTATATATGGGCATGTGCAGTGCACAGGGATAATAATGAGTGTTTCAGGACTTCAGTTAACATTCATGAGTTATTAAACATGTGTAAATTATCATAAACCTGGAATCAAATGATAATACATTACTAGGTAAATAGAAATATTAAAATTCCCAATGGTTAGCAGTACGTATTTAAAAATGGATATTAGGTAATGAACCAACTTATAATGGAAACAAAATGTATAATATCTCAGAGAAAAAGTTAGCAATAATTTTGGAGAACCTATGAAAAAAATGCAAATGATAGGGTGTAGCTCGGTGTCCCCACCCAAATATCATCTCAAATTGTAATCCCCAGGTGTTGGGGAGAGATCTGGTGGGAGGTGATTGGATCATGGAGGTGGTTTCCCCCATGCTGTTCTCATGAGTGAGAGAATTCTCAGGAGATCTGATGGTTTAACATTGGCAGTTTCACCTGCTCCCTCTCTCTCTCATGCCACCTTGTGAGGAAGGTACTTGCCTCTCCTTTGCCTACTGCCATGATTGTAAGTTTCCTGAAGCTTCCCCAGCCGTGCAGACCTGTGAGTCAATTAAAACTCTTTTCTTCATAAATTACCCAGTCTCAGGCAGTTCTTTATAGCAGTGTGCGAATGGAATAATACAATAAATATTTTATGAGGGATATAAAAAGCAATCCAAATAAATGAATATATTATTATGATCTTTACTGGGATGATTAAATATTATAAATTACATTAAAATTCCTTGGGGGGGGAGAAATCAAATAGATTATGTTAAAATTCGTCTGCATAAATAAATTGTTGAGGGTTTTTAAGAAAAGCTTCAAGAAGGCTATGTCATAGAATATGGCATTATTTTAGTGAAATCATGATAGTTTAAACCATGGATGTGCCTCGAAAAATTGAATGAGCATTAAATGGAACAGAATTATCAACTCGAATGATATCAACCAACATGAACATGTGTGGAAAATACACAAGTTCTTCAGTTACTTTCCATACTGTACTAAATACTTTCCATGTTAACTAAAGGATTAAACATTAAATCATAAACCATGAATTTTGATGTAGAAAGGTGTATCTGTCTGTATTAGGAAAAGGGCAGACAACATACATCTAGCCGTATTGGGCAAAGCACAGAAAAAAAAGTAAATAGAATAATTCAAGTTTTAAACAAATGAAAACCACCAACTCTGTCATATATGTGTTTGTGCACTTACACATTTGGTTGTGCACAGAAAATATGCATCAGGCATTTGCTGCTGATTAGGAGGGAGATAAGAATGAAAAAAGGAAAATTAGAAACTCTTAAAATTCATCTTTGCATTATTTCCCTATCTATCATGACAAAATATTGTTTTGATATTTTAAAATACTGACGAAAACATCTAAATAAAAATAACTTCAGCCAGGTGTGGTGGCTCATGCCTGTAATACCAACATTTTGGGAGGCAAAGGCAGGAGGATCCCTTGAGCCCAGGAGTTTGAGACCAGACTGAACAACATAGGGAAAACCCATCTCTAACAAAAAAAAAAAAAAAAATAGGCAGGCATGGTGGTGCATGCCCATAGTCCCAGCTACTTGGGGGGCTGAGGTAGAAGGATCACTTGAGCCCAGGAGGTCAAGGCTGTTGTGAGCTGTGATTATGCTACTACACTCCAGCCTGGGCAACAGAGTGAGACCCCATCTCAAACACACACACACACACACACACAAAGAAAAACAACAACAAACAATCCTTTAATTTGGGCTACTCACATTGTGTGGGTCTTGAAAAAATCACCAAACATTCTCAAATCTGAAGTTTCCTCACCTTTTGCAAGCATATGATAAGGCAAAATATTAGTAATAATAACAATAATAACAATAACCAATGTATACTGAGTGTTTACTAATGTATCAGACATTTTGCTGAACCATTTCCTGTGCTTTATTTCATTGAGTTTCATTACATTCCTACCAAATAAATATTTTTATTTATCTTCTTTCAAGAGATTTATCTTGAGGATCAAATGAAGCAATGTAAGTAAAAATATTTTTTTGTAAAGTTTAATTCCAGAAACAAACAGAAAGAGATTATATTATCAGAACTTTTGAATCTATGCCCAAGAAAACCCATTCATAGATAAGATATTGGCATCCTATTTAGAATATAGAAGCTTACATACCAGATCTTGATTCTATGAATAAATCTGCCTGCTGGCTAAGTTTGCATACATTTCTCAGCCTCCAATCATAAATCATGATTTTCATATACCAAGGGCAGTAATGAATTTGAGTTTTCTATGGCTGTTATTGCATCTCTGGTTCAGCCTTTCTCTTTACGCTTTCTACCTAAGGGACCAGATCCCATAGTACAGTTGGATGTCCCAGGTCTAAAAGATGAGATCACCGGGTACAAGCCAAGTAGGGGGCATAGAAAAAAAAATGCTCTTCTTGATTTGTTCTATTTGGCAGCACATGCCACTGGTCAATACTTAATACTTCTATTTTTAACCTTGGTTTCAATGTTCCATAATTAACACAGTTAATAGGATTACATACCTAAAAGTACCTGGTAAGTATTAAGATAGGAAAAGTAAGACGGGCTTTCAGCAAAAAAAAGTATGTAAAAATTGTCAGTTTTTTTACACTACACTAGTATTAATCAGTTGAAAAACAATTCATTGACAACAAGGGTAAGGATAAAATATCTAGAATAAAATGGTCAAGTTATTCTAGAAATACATAAAGTGCTTGTTCTACAATCATTTCCTGAAAGGTATTAAAGAAGGCTTGAATATTGGCATATGTTCCCTTCATTCTAGAACACTGGTTATTGTGAAGATGTCAGTTTTTCTCAAATTCATTTACATTTTTGCTCATTAGAAACTCCAAAGTGACATTTTCTTTTTTTTTTTTTTTTTTATTTTTTATTTATTTTTATTTATTTATTTATTTTTCTTTTATTATTATTTATTATTATTAAACTTTAGGTTTTATGGTACATGTGCGCAATGTGCAGGTAAGTTACATATGTATACATGTGCCATGCTGGTGCGCTGCACCCACCAACTCGTCATCTAGCATTAGGTATATCTCCCAGTGCTATCCCTCCCCCCTCCCCCCACCCCACAACAGTCCCCAGAGTGTGATGTTCCCCTTCCTGTGTCCATGTGTTCTCATTGTTCAATTCCCACCTATGAGTGAGAATATGCGGTGTTTGGTTTTTTGTTCTTGCGATAGTTTACTGAGAATGATGATTTCCAATTTCATCCATGTCCCTACAAAGGACGTGAACTCATCATTTTTTATGGCTGCATAGTATTCCATGGTGTATATGTGCCACATTTTCTTAATCCAGTCTATCATTGTTGGACATTTGGGTTGGTTCCAAGTCTTTGCTATTGTGAATAATGCTGCAATAAACATACGTGTGCATGTGTCTTTATAGCAGCATGATTCATAGTCCTTTGGGTATATACCCAGTAATGGGATGGCTGGGTCGAATGGAATTTCTAGTTCTAGATCCCTGAGGAATCGCCACACTGACTTCCACAAGGGTTGAATTAGTTTACAGTCCCACCAACAGTGTAAAAGTGTTCCTATTTCTCCACATCCTCTCCAGCACCTGTTGTTTCCTGACTTTTGGATGATTGCCATTCTAACTGGTGTGAGATGGTATCTCATTGTGGTTTTGATTTGCATTTCTCTGATGGCCAGTGATGGGAGAAAATTTTCGCAACCTACTCATCTGACAAAGGGCTAATATCCAGAATCTACAATGAACTCCAACAAATTTACAAGAAAAAAACAAACAATCCCATCAAAAAGTGGGCGAAGGACATGAACAGACACTTCTCAAAAGAAGACATTTATGCAGCCAAAAAACACAAAGTGACATTTTCTTAAAAAGTGGAACACAGAAGCCGAATCTACATGTTTTAATTTTTTTGTATGGACAATTTCAAACACGTGAAAATAGTTAATAGTTTACCCACCATCCAGCTGTAATGATAGTCAACTCATGATTAAATATTTTTTTTATACTCCATCCACTACCCTTCCAGTGTTCCTATTTTTGGATTTCTTTGAAACCAATCAAACCATAGCATATCACATCAAATGTGACCTTATTATTATTTTTTTTTTTAGTGATCCAAGACTTTTATTTAGGGAACAGATGAAGCAAAATGGCAAGGCATGAGAAAGTAAAGAGTGCTTTTACTCTTTTACATTTGTCACGTCCGATTCTAAATGACACTGTAATGATATATTATTTTTTTAAACCTGGTGTTGGCTCCAAAATTGACAGAAATTTCACTGAAACGAAATTGTGAACCTGGAAAAATCAGAGATTTGCACATTTGAAAAAATGTAACCCTAACTTCACAGCATACAACAAAATATCATTCATGGGAATTACAGGAGAATATTAACAACAACAACAAAAAAAAAAACAAAGGAAATCTACTGACCTATAAGATGCCCATTATGTACTGCTACGTGCTGACGGGAAGTCATAAAACAATCTATTTTTGTAGATCTCATTGTTTATAAAAATCAACAACCCAGGAAATGATCTTGACTTACATATATGTGTGTTGATAAATATTTGCTTGAGTCCCCCCCAAAAAAACCACACAGATGTTTATGTAAATGCTGTCAGCATTTTTGAGAATCCTGTCAAGGAAATGAGAATGAAGCAATGTAGGGGGAGATTGTACAATTATTCTTTATCTATTTTTGCACTATTTGGATAATTAGGATGAGGGAGCATCGCTTCTGTCATAAAAAGTTGTAGAGAAAACAATTTGATAAGAAAAGCAAATCTAGGCCACTCTTGGCCTGTGATTAAGACCATACATGTCACATCATACATGTCACTTAGCCTCTGGCAAGGTTCAAGTTTTATTGGCAAGGTTCAAGAAAAAAAGGAACACATGGACATAGTGAAAGTAATAACAAAAAAAGAAAGAGAAACAAAAAATAACCTTTCCTGATTGACTGCTTCCATTTCAAACAGTGAGTAAATGCTTTTATGAGTATCATCCCATCCAACCCTCACACAAAACCCTTTGCAGAGAGAGGGTGTTATTACCTCTGCCTCCCATATTTGTTGTGGGGCTCAGATTAGCCAACACGTATCACCATATTTTGGCAAATTGCAACATCAGAGCACTGTAGGTCATTTACATATCAAAAATTCAATCTCATGCCCAATACACATTTACTTACAACACGTTAGCTTCCTATTTGAAAACTACTGGTCAAAACTCCAGGAGGTAAGAGCTTTGAATAAACCCTCTTATTTGTTAAAATTAAGCTGTAACTTGTAAACTGCAATTTTTATACCAGAATTTGTTCAGTGAATTTTGGGTTTCATGTTGCTTCCAGGGCAACCCTGGATGAATTTGGCTGAAAAATCCCTATAAACTATTTTCTTTAGAGTCCAAAGCTGAAAAATGATTTTGGAATCTTGTTTCCAGCACTATAATGGTCAAGGTAGGTATTTGCTACTCAAAGTGTGGTTCAGGGATTAGCAGCAGAGGTATCCCCTGAGAACTTGTTAGAAATCTAGAACCTTTGGTTCTATTCCAGATATGCTTAATGAGAATCTGAATTTTAAACAAGATCCCCAGGTGATTTCTATCCACATTAAAGTTTGAGAATCAGTGGTGTAGATGACCTAAAAAAGCTACCCATCTCTGATAAACTTAGAAATATGAGATAAAATAAAACTTTTTTCAATGTAGAGCTGAGCTCATAATAAAGTAGGGATACAAATTCATAAAGGAGAAATTACCAGAGGGTAAATGGAAATGAACAGTGGGTGATGGGAGGGCCCATGCTAGACTCAGTAACCTAAAGCCTTGAGTTTTTACAATAGCAAGCAGGACAGGAACATGGCTGTAAGCCCAGGCAAGGTAGGAAATTAGAACAGAATTCTCACAATAAAGACATCTAATCAAATTAAAGATTCATTCCTAATAATACCCTTAAAAGCTAGAAATAGAAGAAAACTGACTTATAAATATATCTGCCAAAAAGCTACAGTAAATATATTTTTAATGTGAAATATTTGCTCTTAGTGATATGATTTGTCTTTGTGTTCCTAGCCAAATCTCATGTTGAATTCTAATCTCCAGTGTTGTGGGAGGGGCTTGGTGGGAAGTGATTGGATTATGGAGGTAGATTTCCCCCTTGCTGTTCTCATGATAATGGGTGAGTTCTCATGAGATCTGGTTGTTTGAAAGTGTGTAGCACTTCCCCCCTTTACTCTCTCTGTCTCCTCCTGGCCATGTGAATATGTGTTTGCTTCCCCTTTGTCTTCCACCATGATCGTAAGTTTCCCGAGGCCTCTCCAGTTATGGCTCCTGTACAGCATGTGGAACTGTGACTCAATTAAACCTTTTTTCTTCAAAAGTTATCCAGTCTCAGGTAGTTCTTTATAGCAGTGCGGGAACAAAATAATACACTTAGTATTAATAACAAGAAAATTATGAAGAGACATTCCACATCATTAGTGATCAGAGAAATGCAAATCAAGACCACTAAGAGCACATCAAGATAGGTTACAGTCTAACTCTATCTTATTGCCACAAATATAAAAGACCGATGACACCTAGTGTTGGCCAAGATGTGAATGCACAACATTTTACCCACTGCTTGGTGGCGGTGTAACCCAGTGGAGTTAGTTTGGGAAATGGTTTAACATAATCTCCTAAAGCTGAACTCTTGTATAAAATGTGGCCCGTTGATTTCCCTCATAAGAAAAAACAAGAAAAACTCTTTATACATGGACAATAGGGAATATATATAAGATTGCTTATATATAATAATAATAATTATTATTGTGTTATTATTATTATTATTACTATTGCTGTCCTAGCTTTTGGTTTTAGTGATAGGCTTTTGAGTGTTTTTATTGATGTCCTAGATTTTGTTTTCAGTGATAGTCTTGTGAGTGTTTCTTAATTATTTAAAACAACTAATTAAATAATTAAATAAAAGCAGAATATTGCTTATATGTAATTATATTATTATTATTATTATTATTATTCTTGCTTTCCTAGATTTTGTTTTCAGTTATAGGCTTGTGAATATGTCTTAATTATTTAAAACAACTAACTAAATAATTAAATAAAAGCAGTCATGCACTGATATTGAGAGCATGTCATACACAAAGAATTATGACTATTCTAATTCTCTGAACCTGAAGTGCAATAAATACTATCAATTTTTATTATACATAAAACAATAAATATAACAACTGTGTTTGCGTTTCAAGTGACTGCATGGATAACTGAGCAGGATCAGGCAGCAAAGTCTCTTGTCAATAGTTGACCCGAAAGACCAGACTCTAGAAAAAAGAATGAGTGTCTCAGGTATAAAAGATAAGGGTTGAGTTGTTATCAGGGATATGTAGTCTCAAAAATACTGTCGTATTCTTCATAGGTATGTTATAGCACTTACTGTTTACAATGCTATTTTATCCCTAGCTTAATCATTTTGAAATGGTTATATATATATATATATATATATATATATATATACACACACACACACACACACATTCTAAAATAAGAAAATCAACCAGAACATATACTATTTTAGTTTCTTCAGCAGACAGGGCAGACAGAAAAAGACTGAAAAGATAAGTGATGACTTCTCTATGTAACATCAACGACTCTCTTAAATAAACAATACTTCCAGACATTTAAGGTTTTATATTTTAAAATATAAAATATATTCTTCTTTTAAATATATTTAAAATATAAAAAAAAATTCTTCAGGTTATACACATTAGATAGATCACACCCCTTTGTCATAATTCTCTACTTAATTGGAACAAAGGGCAACAATGAAAATTTTTAAAAGCATATACTTGCAAGATAAAGGAAGAGAAGGCTTAGGAATAACATTTTGGACGTAGAAATGTTGATAAGTGACCAGGAAATGACTGAGCAGAGAGAGAAAGCCCTGTGCAAACCTAGCAATGGGGAATCCCAGAAGCAGGTTGGTTTAGAAGGCCTTAAATATAAAAATTCCCAAGGAATTGGAAATATCAGGTACTTGTGACAATGAAGGTGAAGGTAGGGTGAAACACAAGAATATTTGCTAAATGTCCATACGGGAAGCAGTTAGGACACCATAAACCACACACGCTCATATTCTCCCATGGGCAACAAGCCCGGAGAGCAGCATACGAGGTTAGAGTACGGTGACAAAGAACTCCAGAAGTGATTTTTCCCAGAACAAGTTTCAAATGAAAGATGGATCGATATTTCTGAAAGTATTGTGAGGAGATTCATGTCTCTGTTGAGAGTATAGGATAAATTAGTGATAGATACATACAAAACTATAACAAGACAGTTATTAACTGCGAGGGAGAAAACAAGTACAAGCCCTATAAAAAAGGAAATATAATCAAAGTATATTACTCGGTTTCGATTTGAACAATGTTTGCATTTCTCTAATAGATTAACCACTCACTTATTATTGTCCTAACGAAAACATATTATATTGGCTGGATGATATATTGGCTTGATGACATATAAACATGTTATACTGGCTGGATGAGATGAGAAAAAGGACACGTAGTGAGGGCTGTTTTTGTGGTGGTGGTGGTGCTCTGTGTGTGTGTGCGTGTGTGTGTGTGAGAGAGGGAGAGAGGAGAGAGAGGGAGAGAGATAAAGAGAGAGAGAGAGAAACAGAGAGAGAGAGAGAGAAACTTATCTTCTTCCATAGTAGCAAAAGCCAATAGTGGCCGTTTAGAACTTAAAAATCAATAAGTAATAGTATAAGCATATTTTTCTAAAATATGGATACAAATTCCCAAAGAAACAATGGAAAAGTGGTTTCATCTAGAGAAGAAGGATCGGGGTTAGAGAGAGTGGTTCAAAATGATACTGTAATTTTTATTACAAGCCTTGTGGAACTAGTTTTTTTAAAAACATGTAATTTTGATATAGTTTTTTTAAGTTGACCAAACCAAGAATATCTTGACAACAGAAACAAGATTTAAATGGTTAGGAACAGATATATCAATAAGTTTCCAGAATATATGTGAAAGAAATGACATATTTTTATGCGGGAATTTTTATAAGTGATTTAAATAATTGTGTACACATACATGAACCTAACTTAGAAGAATGAGTGCTATACACAAGGTAATTATATTAAATACGAGGGATGTGAGGAAGTGATGTTAAAATATATCTGTACAAATAATTTAAAGCGATAACAATTTCATGTCTTTAGTAGTATTTAGTTACTTAGTTAATGTTCAGAGACAGGGTCTCTGTTACCCAGGCTAGAGTGCAGTGGTGTGATTTTAGCTCACTGCACACTCAAAATCCTGAGCTCAAGTGAACCTCCCACCTCCACCTCCCAAGTAGCTGGGACTATAGGCACGCACCACCACATTCTGCTAATTTGTTTTTATTTTGTGTAGAGATGGAGTCTTGCTATGTTTCTTTTTTTTATTATTATACTTTAAATTCTAGGGTACATGTGCACAATGTGCAGGTTTGTTACACATGTATACATGTGCCATGTTGGTGTGCTTCACCCATTAACTTGTCATTTACATTAGGTATATCTCCTAATGCTATCCCTCCCCCCTCCCCCCACCCCACAACAGGCCCCGGTGTGTAATGTTCCCCTTCCTGTGTCCAAGTGTTCTCACTGTTCAATTCCCACCTGTGAGTGAGAACATGCGGTGTTTGGTTTTCTGTCCTTGTGACAGTTTGCTGAGAATCATGGTTTCCAGCTTCATCCATGTCCCTACAAAGGACATGAACTCATCCTTTTTATGGCTGCATAGTATTCCATGGTGTATATGTGCCACATTTTCTTAATCCAGTCTATCATTGATGGACATTTGGGTTGGTTCCAAGACTTTGCTATTGTGAATAGTGCCGCAATAAACATATGTGTGCATGTGTCTTTATAGCAGCATGCTTTATAATCGTTTGGGTATACACCCAGTAATAGGATGGCTGGGTCAAATGGTATTTCTAGTTTGAGATCCTTGAGGAATCGCCACACTGTCTTCCACAATGGTTGAACTAGTTTACAGTCCCACCAACAGTGTAAAACTGTTCCTATTTCTCCACATCCTCTCCAGCACCTGTTGTTTCCAGACTTTTTAATGATCGCCATTCTAACCGGTGTGAGATGGTATCTCATTGTGGTTTTGATTTGCATTTCTCTGATGGCCAGTGATGATGAGCATTTTTTCATGTGTCTGTTGGCTGCATAAATGTCTTCTTGAGTCTTGCTAAGTTTCTTAGGCTGGTCCTGGCCTTCTGACCTCAAGCAATCCTCCCACCTCAGCCTCCTAAAATGTTGGGATTACAGGCATGAGCCACTGCACTTGGCCAGTTTCACACGTTTAGTATTGATAATCAAGATGATTACAATACTAATGGAATATTTAGTGAGTGTTTATTCATTGTTGTGTAACTTGGTGTGGACTATCAGACTTTCTCACAAAAATCCTTATGATTACCTCATGAAATAGGTTATATATTTCTCTCTTAAAGATTTCTCATGAAACTCAAAAGGGACAACATATGTGAAAACACTTTTGCACAGTATAAAATGATATAAACAGATGAAGTTTATCATCATGGCATTTCACATTATGTCTAACATGATAGATGGAATGGTGAATTCCTACTTAGAATATACCATCCTAATAACTGCTCGTTAGCTAGGTCTCACATTCCAGTATTAAATAGCATTCTTTATCCCCAGACGTCATTACTGAATTTGAAATTCTTTGACAGCACAATCACTCTGGTTGAATTAACAACCTAGTACCTTCAACATGATTACTTAAGCAACCAGTTTCCAGTGCAGAGATGGAAAGCGAAAGACTTCAAACAAAGAGGGAGGCACCGAGGGCAAAGAAGCACAGAGCCAAACTCAAGGGTGGCTGTCAGCCTTTCCCCCTCAGCTAATTAAATTGCTGGCTGATTATGACAATAGAATCTTTTTATTGCTTTCAATTCGTTAGGCAGTAAACATAAATTATGTTATTATCCAGAAAATTTAGGAATTTCCGATCTGTGAGAACCTGTAGAATGGTTCAATAAGATAGGCTAACAGAAACAAACCATGTAAAAATCAGTAACTTCACAAGTGATCTTTGGCAATAAAACATAATGGTAAATGAATATATTCAAAACAGAAAAAATCTGAAAAATACCTAGAAATCATACTATAAAGATTTTTCTTGACCTTGCTTTCTTGGTTAAGAAATGTTTATATCCTGAGGGATACAAAAGAAAAATTAAATGTTACCAGTGATGCTCAACTAGGATAAAGATACACATAGCTGCAAAAGTAAGGAAATTAAATTTAAAATCCAAATTGAAGTTCTTGAGAGAATTTGATAATTTAATTGGAATTATCAATTATTTCTTATATAAAAGAATTTTATATCATTTCTTATATGAAAGAAATTACTTTGGATATTTAAAAGATTCTTCAAAAATAGTAATAATCAAGAATATTCACCATTTAATAAATGAAATTTGAAAGCCACACATTTAAAAACAATGTGGAATTGGATTAAATACAGGCAGAAAGCTTTCGATGTTGGATAACTTCTACATGCAAGAAATATCTTGCGTATTTACTTCATGCTGTTTACCCATATGCATTTCATATGAGTTGAAAGCTCAAATTTTACAATATAAAACCTTAAAAGTCTGGAAGATCTTTGCTGCACAGTTTTATGTGAGAAAGGCCAATTTTAGGAACTCCATATATCATGATGCCATTTTTGGCATTAAAACCATTCCCTATAAGTAACAAAGAGATCAATATGCATTTATTCAAGCAAGATCGTTATGCAGAAGGATATGCAACATAGTGAGGGCATTCTCAGCATAGTTAATGTAAGAGTGGGTGAGATTGGAGGGACTGTTGAACAAAACTATTCAATTATTGAGAACTGGTACAATAATGGACAAAACCAAAATACTCAACATACAAAATCTTCTCTAAATGGCATAATAAACCATTAATATCTTTATGCCATTAAGACTGAATGAAGCAGTAATTGCAAAAACACTTTCATAATCTAAAAGGGGACATGAGAAAGAAAATATACAAAGTTTTAATTTTACTTTTGCAGTTCAATGTTGTGGACAATCCAAGTCAGTTACCCTTTCAAAAAAAATTATGAGAACACATAACATATCCCACTATATTGGAAAGAGGGAAGAAAGCAGAAAATTTAGGACTTTGCCTACATAAAAACATTAAAGGTTTTAAAAAGTCAGGCAGATTTAGGATGTATCCACAATAGAGAGGAAACATATGAGACATCTATTAATAATATATTTATAAAGACTTGGTCAGGTACCATATAAAATAACCAACTTAAATTTAAAGAAGATTTTGAAACAAGGCTTCAAAAAAGGTAAATACACATATCTGGAATAAAAAGTTTCAATATTGAAATATATGAATACTTCCTTGAAACATTTTAATATTTGCAGCAATGAAATGAAACGAAATTAGAATGAATTTACTGATTATGATGAATCAATTTGTGGCTTTATTTTTTAATCTCAGTTCCTTAAAAATAAAGATATAATTCACTTTAAAATAGCTAAGATATCATCTAGAAATTGATGACAAAGAGAAAACAGATCAATAAGATGAAGTGACAGAAAACTAATTTATAAAAATATAACTTACCAACAGGATATAATTGACATATATAGAAAACAGATCATGGAACATTCACTAAGATGGACAATATCTTGGGTCATAAAATAAACCTCAACACGTTAAAAAAATAAAATTATACATAATATGTCCTCTGTTCACAATAGGATCAAATTAAAAACCTGTAACAAAATGATAACAGGAAAATCATCACTAAATATGTAGAAATTAAGCAACACCCTTAAATAAATCCATGGATCAAGGAGGAAGTCTCAAAGGTAATTTTAAAAAAATACCAGAAACTGAACAAAAATGGAAACACAACACTACAAAATATGTGGGACAGAGATAAAGCAGTGCGAAGAGTGATACTGATAGCACTAAGTGCTTACACTACAAAAGAGGAAAGATCTCAAATATACAGAATCTAAGTTCTAATCTGGTTCTACTTCAAGAACTAGAAAAAGAACATAACAGACTCAAATAAAGAAGTAAATAATGAAGATAGGAAAATGTATCAAGGTTATTAAAAATAGGAAAACAATAGAGAAAGTCACTGAAAGAAAAAGCTGATTCTTCAAGAAACCAGTTCAGCTGACAAACGTTTATTAAGCCTGACAAAATTCAAAAGAGAGAAGACACAACTCACTAATATCAGAAATAAAATGAGGGTCATCACTAAAGATATTACAGTGATAATAAGGGAATACTATGAACAATTTACACTCATACATTTGACAACTTAGAAGAAATGGACCACTCACAAACTAATAAAATTCAACTAAGATGAAATAGATAATCTAAATACTTTTATAATCATTAGAGAAATTGAATATGCAACCAAAGTGATTCTGTAAAAGAAATCTCCAAGCCCAGAGAGGATCACTAAAAATTTTACCAACCACTTAAGAATTTAATACCAGTTCTACATAATCTCTTTCAAAAAATAGACTGAGAACACTTTCCAACTTATTCTATGAATCTAGTCCCCGTTATCAAAACTATGCAAAGAGAGCACAAAAAATATTAAAACTAATATCTCTCCTGAACTTAGATACAAAAACCCTCAAAAAATATTAGCAAATAGCATCCAACAAAATATAAAAATAATATTACATCATGACAAGTACGGTTTATTCCATCTATGCAAGGCTAGATCATATTAGAAAATCAATCAATGCAATCCACCGTATAAATGATATAATTGATATTGAAGATGAAATGATATAATTGATATAATCATATCAATCGATGCAAAAATCAGTTGACTATATCTAACACTTATTCATGAAAAAATCTCAGAAAACTAAAAACAGAAAAAATTCTCAACTTGATAAAGCTCATCTACAAAAAACCTGCAGCTAACCATCATACTTAATGGTAAAAGATTGACTATTGTTTCTCTAATATCAGGAACAAAGAAACAATGTGCACTCTCATCTCTTATTTGATGTAGTACTAGAAGATATATATATATATATATATATAGAGAGAGAGAGAGAGAGAGAGAGAGAGAGAGAGATGATTATTTAAAAATGTATATGGAAAGGCATAAGTACTAAAATACCTTAAATTTTTTTTTGAGACCAAGGACAATGGCTTATGTGTGTAGTCCCAGCACTTTGGAAGGCCAAGGTGGGAGGGTCACTTGAGTCCAGGAGTTCAAGACCATCCTGGGCAAGATGGTGAGATCCTGCCTCTGGAAAAAAAAAAAAAAAAAGAATTTGAAAAAGAATACAGTTGGAGGAATCTCTTAATCCAATATTGACTTATTATATAGCTAGTACAAGTAAGACAGCATAGTATTGCTGGATGGATAGACACATTGGTCAATAGAATGGAATAGAGAACACAGAAATAGACCAAAATATGCTCAATTTTGACAAAACTGCGAAAGCAATTAAATGGAAGGAAGATAGGCTTTTCAACAAACGGTGCTGAAGAAATTGGACATTTATAGGAAAAAAAAAAAAAGATTTTGACCTAATCCTCACTTCTTATACACAAATTAACTCAAAATCTATCACAAAATTATATGTAAAATGTAAAAGTTTAATCTTTGAGATCCAGGACTAGCCAATAATTCTTAGACTCAACATTGCAAACAAGATCCATAAAAAGAAAACTGATAAATAAAACCTCATCAAAATTATAAACCTTTGTTCTGTGAAAGAATCTATGAGAAGGGTAAAAAGACAAGCTACAGTTACAAACCCTATATTCAACAAACGTCTACTAGTATCTAGAATGTATAAAGGACGCTTAAAACTCATCAGTATAAAAATCTACAATCCAATTATAATATAGGCAGAGGACATGAACAGACAAGTTACTGAAGAGGACATATAAGTGTCAAAAATATACATGAAAACATATTTAAAATTATTAGCCATCGGGGAAATACATATTAAAATCACAATGAGATATTACTACACACCTATTAGAATGATTAATGTAAAAATATAGTCATGCAAATACTGGCAAGGATGTGAAGAAACTGAATCACTCATACATTGATTGGCTGGTGGGTGTTAAAAGGGTACAGCCACTATATTAAAGATAGTGGTCGTTTCTTACACAACTAAACAGGTACTTACCATATGACCAAACAATTGCATTCTTAGGCTTTTATCAAAGGAAATTGAAAATTTGTATTCACACAAAAAACCTGGATATAAATGTGCATAGCAGTAGTTTTTGTAATAGCCAAAAAGTGGAAATAATCCAAAAGTCCTTCAATGGGTGAATCTATAAAGAATCCTTTTCTGCATCTATTGAGATAATCATGTGGTTTTTGACTTTGGTTCTGTTTATATGCTGGATTACATTTATTGATTTGCGTATATTGAACCAGCCTTGCATCCCAGGGATGAAGCCCACTTGATCATGGTGGATAAGCTTTTTGATGTGCTGCTGGATTCTGTTTGCCAGTATTTTATTGAGGATTTTTGCATCAATGTTCATCAAGGATATTGGTCTAAAATTCTCTTTTTTTGTTGTGTCTCTGCCAGGCTTTGGTATCAGCATGATGCTGGCCTCATAAAGTGAGTTAGGGAGGATTCCCTCTTTTTCTATTGATTGGAATAGTTTCAGAAGGAATGGTACCAGCTCCTCCTTGTACCTCTGGTAGAATTCGGCTGTGAACCCATCTGGTCCTGGACTTTTTTTGGTTGGTAAGCTATTGATTATTGCCACAATTTCAGCTCCTGTTATTGGTCTATTCAGAGATTCAACTTCTTCCTGGTTTAGTCTTGGGAGGGTGTATGTGTTGAGGAATTTATCCATTTCTTCTAGATTTTCTAGTTTATTTGCGTAGAGGTGTTTGTAATATTCTCTGATGGTAGTTTGTATTTCTGTGGGATCAGTGGTGATATCCCCTTTATCATTTTTTATTGCATCTATTTGATTCTTCTCTCTTTTTTTCTTTATTAATCTTGCTAGCGGTCTATCAATTTTGTTGATCCTTTCAAAAAACCAGCTCCTGGATTCATTTATTTTTTGAAGGGTTTTTTGTGTCTCTATTTCCTTCAGTTCTGCTCTGATTTTAGTTATTTCTTGCCTTCTGCTAGCTTTTGAATGTGTTTGCTCTTGCTTTTCTAGTTCTTTTAATTGTGATGTTAGGGTGTCAATTTTGGATCTTTCCTGCTTTCTCTTGTGGGCATTTAGTGCTATAAATTTCCCTCTACACACTGCTTTGAATGCATACCAGAGATTCTGGTATGTTGTGTCTTGGTTCTCGTTGGTTTCAAAGAACATCTTTATTTCTGCCTTCATTTCGTTATGTACCCAGTAGTCATTCAGGAGCAGGTTGTTCAGTTTCCATGTAGTTGAGCGGTTTTGAGTGAGATTCTTAATCCTGAGTTCTAGCTTGATTGCACTGTGATCTGAGAGATAGTTTGTTATAATTTCTGTTCTTTTACATTTATTAAGGAGAGCTTTACTTCCAAGTATATGGTCAATTTTGGAATAGGTGTGGTGTGGTGCTGAAAAAAATGTATATTCTGTTGATTTGGGATGGAGAGTTCTGTAGATGTCTATTAGGTCTGCTTGGTGCAGAGCTGAGTTCAATTCCTGGGTATCCTTGTGGATTTTCTGTTTCGTTGATCTGTCTAATGTTGACAGTGGGGTATTAAAGTCTCCCATTATTAATGTGTGGGAGTCTAAGTCTCTGTGTAGGTCACTCAGGACTTGCTTTATGAATCTGGGTGCTCCTGTATTGGGTGCATATATATTTAGGATAGTTAGCTCTTCTTGTTGAATTAATCCCTTTACCATTATGTAATGTCCTTCTTTGTCTCTTTTGATCTTTGTTGGTTTAAAGTCTGTTTTATCAGAGACTAGGATTGCAACCCCTGCCTTTTTTTGTTTTCCATTTGCTTGGTAGATCTTCCTCCATCCTTTTATTTTGAGCCTATGTGTGTCTCTGCACGTGAGATGAGTTTCCTGAATACAGCACACTGATGGGTCTTGAGTCTTTATCCAATTTGCCAGTCTGTGTCTTTTAATTGGAGTATTTAGTCCATTTACATTTAAAGTTAATATTCTTATGTGTGACTCTGATCCTGTCATTATGATGTTAGCTGGTTATTTTGCTCGTTAGTTGATGCAGTCTCTTCCTAGTCTCGATGGTCTTTACATTTTGGCATGATTTTGCAGTGGCTGGTACCGGTTGTGCCTTTCCATGTTTAGCGCTTCCTTCAGGAGCTCTTTTAGGGCAGGCCTGGTGGTGACAAATCTCTCAGCATTTGCTTGTCTGTAAAGTATTTTATTTCTCCTTCACTTATGAAGCTTAGTTTGGCAGGATATGAAATTCTGGGTTGAAAATTCTTTTCTTTAAGAATGTTGAATATTGGCCCCCACTCTCTTCTGGCTTGTAGGGTTTCTGCCAAGAGATCCGCTGTTAGTCTGATGGGCTTCCCTTTGATGGTAACCTGACCTTTCTCTCTGGCTGCCCTTAACATTTTTTCCTTCATTTCAACTTTGGTGAATCTGACAATTATGTGTCTTGGAGTTGCTCTTCTCGAAGAGTATCATTGTGGCGTTCTCTGTATTTCCTGAATCTGAATGTTGGCCTGCCTTGCTAGATTGGGGAAGTTCTCCTGGATAATATCCTGCAGAGTGTTTTCCAACTTGTTTCCATTCTCCCCGTCACTTTCAAACTATACTACAAGGCTACAGTAACCAAAACAGCATGGTACTGCTACCAAAACAGAGATATAGATCAATGGAACAGAACAGAGCCGTCAGAAATAATGCCACGTATCTACAACTATCTGATCTTTGACAAACCTGACAAAAACAAGAAATGGGGAAAGGATTCCCTATTTAATAAATGGTGCTGGGAAAACTGGCTAGCCATATGTAGAAAGCTGAAACTGGATCCCTTCCTTACACCTTATACAAAAATCAATTCAAGATGGATTAAAGACTTAAATCTTAGACCTAAAACCATAAAAACCCTAGAAGAAAACCTAGGCAATACCATTCAGGACATAGGCATGGGCAAGGACTTCATGTCTAAAACACCAAAAGCAATGGCAACAAAAGCCAAAATTGACAAATGGGATCTAATTAAACTCTAGAGCTTCTGCACAGCAAAGGAAACTACCATCAGAGTGAACAGGCAACCTACAAAATGGGAGAAAATTTTCGCAACCTACTCATCTGACAAAGGGCTAATATCCAGAATCTACAATGAACTCCAACAAATTTACAAGAAAAAAACAAACAACCCCATCAAAAAGTGGGCGAAGGACATGAACAGACACTTCTCAAAAGAAGACATTTATGCAGCCAAAAAACACATGAAAAAATGCTCACCATCACTGGCCATCAGAGAAATGCAAATCAAAACCACAATGAGATACCATCTCACACCAGTTAGAATGGCAATCATTAAAAAGTCAGGAAACAACAGGTGCTGGAGAGGATGTGGAGAAATAGGAACACTTTTACACTGTTGGTGGGACTGTAAACTAGTTCAACCTTTGTGGAAGTCAGTGTGGCGATTCCTCAGGGATCTAGAACTAGAAATTCCATTTGATCCAGCCATCCCATTACTGGGTATATACCCAAAGGACTATAAATCATGCTGCTATAAAGACACATGCACACGTATGTTTATTGCAGCATTATTCACAATAGCAAAGACTTGGAACCAACCCAAATGTCCAACAATGATAGACTGGATTAAGAAAATGTGGCACATATACACCATGGAATACTATGCAGCCATAAAAAATGATGAGTTCACGTCCTTTGTAGGGACATGGATGAAATTGGAAATCATCATTCTCAGTAAACTATTGCAAGAACAAAAAACCAAACACTGCATATTCTCACTCATAGGTGGGAATTGAACAATGAGAACACATGGACACAGGAAGGGGAACATCACACTTTGGGGACTGTTGTGGGGTTGGGGGAGGGGGGAGGGATAGCATTGGGAGATATACCTAATGCTAGATGACGAGTTGGTGGGTGCAGCGCACCAGCATGGCACATGTATACATATGTGACTTACCTGCACATTGCGCACATGTACCATAGAGCCTAAAGTATAGTAGTAATAATAATAATAATAATAATAATAATAATAAAAAGAAAAAAAATTAACAAACAAACAAAAAAAGAATCCATGGTACATTCATACCACGGAACACTCTCAGCAAAAAAAAAAAAAAAAAAAAAAAAAAAAGACAACAAACAGAAAAATCAACTCAAAAAGATTAACGATCTCAAGGTAAGTCCTGAAACTGTAAAATAACTAGATGAAAATGTAGGGAAAAAGCTTCTTAACATTGACTTGGGCAAAGATTTTTTGTTAAAAATAGAACTACCAAATGATCCAGCCATCCCACTTCTGGACATACATCCAAAGTAAATGAAATCAGTATGTTGAAGAGATATCTACACTCCCATGTTCATGCAGTAGCTCTTTTACTAAGGACCTGCCAGTGTGGGCTGCCATTTGCACCACGAGGAAGGCAGCCTGGGTCATTATTGAGTAGTACTGCACCTTCCTGGGCATTGACTTCCACATGAATAAGTGCATGTGTGAGGAGATTGACATTATTCTAAAGAAGTAGCACTGCAACATAATAGCAGGCTATGTCACACATCTAGTGAAGAGGATTCGGAGAGGCCTGGTGAGAGGTGTTTCCATTAAGCTGTGGGAGGAGGAGAAAACAACGAGAGATAATTTTGTTCCTAAGGTCTTAGTCCTGGATCAGAAGATCACTAAAGTTGTAGTGTGAGGGGTCCCCCACCAGGTTACTTAAGGGTGTATGCCTGCTGCCTGAACCCCGAAGGCTGGGTGGTGAGTTAAGGCCACGGGGCCCAGCAGAAGAGCAGGTATCCCAGAGAATCCTAAAATCCTAAACAGTATCTAAGAACCTACCACAAAAACAGTCTCGCAGCTCAAACACAGAAGGCAAAGAGCCAGAAAATTAGCTTAAAAGCAGTTAAGACATGAGGCATGGAACAGATCTCTAGAACTGTCCTGCTGCTGCCCAAGAGTGCTCTGTATGCAAGTCTTAAGCTCATCTACCTGCCAAGCTAGACTTGTCTATCATGCTTTGGTTTCTTGGCACCTTCATAGCTTGGGGCTAGGGGTGTGCTACGGTCTAAAATTTTTCTCATAACAATTGGCATCATGAACAGGATCTGAGAGACCAAAGGATGAGTCAGGAAGGGGCATCTGCAGGGAAAAATCCCAGAGTGGTCAGCCACATACATATGGGGTGGAGTTGCCTAACTGTTCAACCTTTGTGGGCCACCGCACCAGTATGGGGATGCTCAGAAAACACTGCTGGCGACTGAGCACGTATTGCAGTAAGATATGAAAGTATGATAAGGATAGCAAATGCACTGTTATTGTAATAAGGCTGGTTATTGAGAAATCATTAGAGCAGGAAAGGGAGAAAGGCTAGAAACTCCTGCAGCAGATAAAAGGTATGCTAAGTTTTCTAGGACTTCAGCTGGTTATATACTATGGCCCATTCTTGTGCACATTTTAAAACTGATGGTCGAATTACAACAAGAAAAATTCAGAGCTCAAATTGTTAACCTGCAACTATAGAGTTAAGTAGAATTTTCTAAAGCTCTCTATGTATGTTTCTATTTTCTTTTTTGCCTACTTTGAATCTGCCGTTATTAAGCTACTGGTGTTGAGATAAAATTCAATGTTTATGATCTTGCCAATTCAAGGTTACTTGGAGATTTTGTTTCTGTTATACAGTTCAGTCAGTTCTAACTACAATGTAAACATTGATAACTCATTTGCACCTGAAGAAAAAAAGTAAAAAGAGGTTTTGTAAATAATTAAATTGCTATGGAAACTGCTTAGGCCAAATTTTGATCCACAGCCTTCATTGGATTACCTATCAGGGAAAACAAAGTTTAGTCATGTGAACAGGTCTAAATTTTGTAAGAAATTACTTAGATGCATTTATCTTTTGTAAAATAATGAGTTTGTAATGCCGTCTCATGGCTAGAGTTCTGAGGCAAAACCTATTGGATCTTTGCTTCTGTGTGCATATACATGTTTAAATGTGTTTATGTGTATGCACATGTATAATGTTATGGAGTGTCTAGCATGGTACCAAATTAGTTTATAAACAAATGAATAGTTATAAATTAAATAATTTCAAATGATTTTCAGGTTCATATTAATTTAGTAATTTTTAGTACATAAACTGGATCAAAAATTATTGGTAAAATAAAAATAGAAATACTGCCAGCATCGTCAGTCTACATTTTTGTCTAGGTTTGCTAATTAGACAAGTTTTAGATTTGCCTCTGCTAGATATTTTAAGGTGTCAGGGTTTTACCGAAGATTTTAAGACCATAAGATGAGCCAAAAACAGAGGAATCTTTGTGTGATTTTTTGATAGACAAGACCAATTTGATATTGTTAATTTCATGAAAACAGCTGAATTTTCTGAGTTATCAGCAAAAATGCCAATGTGCTCAACTTTAAGCTTCTTGCTTAGGTTAACATCTGATATTCTCAGGCTATGAAAATGGTTAAAAAAAGATAAAGTTTGAATGATGGTAAGCTTTATCTAATGTCTTGGCACTCATGAGTAAACTAGATAAACTGCTAAAAACAAATAAATTAAGTAAAGGTAAATGATATAAATACTTGTAGGTAAAACTTTTGTGTATTTAAAAAATCTTAAAATTATTTTAGGTACTGATCGAATGTCTGGGTAATTTCCACTTTAAGAAGGGTTATGATATGGGGCATTGGTCGCACTTCTGAGCCTCTTAATGGGAAATATAATCTATGATATGGGGGAAACATTGGTGGACATCAGTGAGCTGGATAAAAACAAGGACAAAGTCCAGAAAGTAACCAAGGAATGAAAAGAAGATGTGTCAAATGGGTGCCTGTACCCTTGCCCCAGCCCAGGCAGGTAATAAACATGAAACAATACTCTCTCTTAGGGACACTCTGTAATATGGTTTGCCTCTGTTTCCCCACCCAAATCTCATGTTGAATTGTAGTTCCCAGTGTTGGGGGAGGAACCTGGTGAGAAGTCATTGGATCATGTGGGCAGATTTCCTCCTTGCTGTTCTTGTGGTAGTGGGTTTTACGAGATATGATGGTTTTAAAGTGTATGGCACTTCCCCCCTTGGTCTGTCTCTCCTGTTCCGCCATGTGAAGATTGTGCCTGCTTTCCCTTTGGCTTCCACCATAATTGTAAGTTTCCTGAGGCCTCCCCAGCCATGCTTCTCCAACAGCCTATGGAACCATGAGCCAGTTAAACCTCTTCTTTATAAATTACCCACTCTCAGGTAGTTCTTTATAGCAATGTGAGAATGGGTGAATACACTCTCAAACCACCCAACCAATCGAGAAATTACATAAGGTACAAATAGTCAGGTTGGCAAAGAGCCCCTATAATAGCCCTTTGTGGCCTGTGAAGAAGCCAACTGGCACCTGGGAATGATGAGAGACTACTGTGAGCTAAACAAAGTGGTGCCCCTGTACATGCAGCTGTACTCAATATTGCTGAACTGCTAAGTCAAGTGGTCCTTAATCTGTGAAATATTCATTGTGTGACTGACTTGGCCAATGCCTTTTCCAGTATTCCTTTAGCTGAAGATTCACAAGACCAGCTTGCCTTCACTTAGGAGAGCCAACAATGGACTTTCCAGGGGCTACCATAAACATAGCTGCACAGCTCCACCATCTGTCACAGTTTGGGTGCACAGGACCTGTCTAGACTTTGCCTGACTCAGTTTCCCCGTTTTACTATATTAATGATAACATACTAACCCTAGAGTTTCTTACAGATCTGGAGACTGCCTTAGAAACCATCTTGGATGACCTAAGGGACAGAGAATGGAAAGTCAACCCCAAAAAGACAGAGGGGCCTGGTGCAGCTGTCAAACTTCTGAGTTAACTGGTTGGGGAAGACATGCAACCTACTCAGAGCTGTCATCGATAACATAGCACAGCAACCTATTCCCCAGTCAGTAAAGCAACTCCAAGTTTTCCTAGGTTTACTAGGCTACTGAAGGATATTCATTCCTCATTTTGCACAAACCCTCAGCCCGTTACATATCCTAACAAAGGCAGGTAAAAAATGGGATGAGACACATATCGAAAAAGAGCATTTGGCAAAGCAAAAACATTAGTGAAACAAGCCCAAGCACGAGGAGCCCATTCTAGCACTCCTTTGTATTATAAGTCACTGGAGATATCACAATGATGAATTGAAGATTATGGCAAAAGCAACCAAAGGGAATGGTATCTGTAGGATTTTTGTCTCAATTATGGAAGGGGACAGGATCCTGCTATACAGTCCTAGAACAACAGCTATTTAGCATGAATATAGGGCATTGGAACAATAGGAGGCCATCACCAGAAAGCAGGCCGTCACAGTAAAAACTACCTATTCCATAAAAGGATGAATAGAATATCTCCTAGACAAGCCCATCCTCAGAGTAGTACAATCACACAGCCTGCAGAAATGGCATGCCTATCTACAACAAAGGCGTGTCCTGTCCACTAGTCCTTTAAGCCAGGCACTACAGGAGGTGCTTGGACCCATCCACTTTGATCAAGTGGAGGAGTTCGACATGGGAGTGGAGCCACCATATATGAGGGAACCTTAGGGATACCTTCTAGGGCCTGGTACATTGATGGGTCTAGCAAAGGCACTCAATACCAATGGTCAGCAGTCATTGTGCAAATGGATACTAACATCACGTGGATAGAATGGAGATTAGGACCAAACAGTCAATGGGACAAGCTATGGGCAATTCAGATACTCATTACCCATGAGCCCTGGCCACTAGTCATTTGCAAAGATAGTTGGGGTACATACAGAGGCACATAGCCCCAAAGTCCCCTCCTGGAAATTAAGAGGTAGACACCCTTACTCCCGTTTGGGCAATTTGCCCTGAACCCATTGGAAGAGGCTGTTATATGGGAACATCATAAGAGTGGCCACCGTGGGGCAGCCATAGGTGAGTCATAGCAAAAACAGCAGCCATTCTATCCAGAATGCAAATGTTTTTCCAGCTGTTCAGAACTGTGAGACCTGTTCATGGCCGCAACCAAAAATGTTCCCTTCACACTAGGTCACAAACATGGAGCCATACAACACGTGTGGAACTGGCAGCTCAATTATTGGTCCCCTGACCCAGCATGGAGGGAAAAGGTATGTCTTAACCTGTGTGGACACAACAACATGGGTACTACAGGCCTTCCCAGTAAAACATGTCCCTCAACTGGAAATGATCAAGGGTCTCACCACTGTTAGTGTCATGTATGGCATGCCAAGAAGGATAGACAGTAATCAGATACCCCATTTCATGGACCATGATGTCCAACACTGGACATCAGGACAAAACATAGATTGGAGGTTTCACTTACCATACGACCCAACACGGACAGGCCTCATAGTTAAAAGTAAATAAATAAATAAATAAAATAAAAGGACCTGTTAAAAAAACACTATTACGTGCATTGTCTCAGGATGGTTCTTTAAGGTCCTGAACTAAGAATCTCCCTGAAGGTGTACAAATTTTAAATGTCACTGACTATCACAGATGGTATCACTTTTTGTAAAGCAGGCCTCATCAACTCTCATGGTCGCTTCTGAGACTCTGAGCCATGCTCCTGAAGCTGGTGGCCAGACTGTGCTCCTGAGAGCATGAGAGGATCTGCCAAGTGGCGATGGCTACATGGACCTAAAGTTGAGCTGGAAAGTGCCCCCATAGTGGGTCAGTTTTATGGCACCAGAGGGCGCCATGAAGACTGCCAGAAGGGAGGTGGCCCCAGCTGTGCTCCTGGATGAAGGTCTGAGAGGCTTGCCATATCGACACATAGCAGCACCAATACCTGCTGGAGCAGTCATACTGCAGATAGCATGAGCAAGGCTAGAAACTTACCAATGGGCTATTATGCCTGCTCCTGGGGAGGGAAACCATGTGTGGTACCGTATACCAGGTGTGAAGCCCATGGCAGCCTCCCTAATAAAGCCAATGGGAGAAAATACAGCAATAATAATGTTACAAGGAGTGGATGCACCCATGAGAGTTCCTACTAGACACCTGTGCTTATGCCCATGGGCTGGTGTTCCTGCTACCCACGACAACTGGCAATTTCTCCCTGGACTGGGCTGCAATAACAGCAGCAGTCAGCAACCAGTCAGATGCTTGTGTATGTGGATACTTTCTGCTGTCACGTAGTAGTGGTATACCTTGGAATATTTTGCCTTTCTTCCAGCAGAACTGGAGTGACTGGTTCAATAGCACCGATAAGGCAACCCATGATCACTGGGGATTGCTTCTACCCACAGGCCTAATCACCAACACAGCGGAGACCCAACAACATGTGCCTTTATAGGCACTACCTGTTGTACCTATATCCCTGATAGAAAGAGTAATGTCACAGATACTTTAAATCATCTGTCAATTCAGATCCACGATATAGCCCAATTACCATGATATAGCCCAATGTGACTCATTCTCAGATTGGTTACACCCCTTGCCTACTCATTGGAGTTATGTTTTACCAATAAGCATTATAATTGTAGTTAGCTTCTGCTTTTTATGCTGCTACATGTACTGTAGAAGTGGCCTGTACACACAAGCCATGACTATACATTATAAGCTTGTGTAGTTTTTTCCCTTGTACCTCGCTCAGAGATTCTCATGCAAGATTGGCAGAGAGAATGTAAGAGCTAGGAGATGAGGTGGATTGTAGTGTGACGGGTCCCCCACCAAGCTACTTAAGGGTGTATGTCCACTGCATGAACCCTTAAGGCTGGGCAGTAAGATAAGGCCATGGGGCCCAGGCAAGGAGTAGGTGTCCCTGAGAATCCAAACATCCCAAAGAGTATCTGAGAACTTATCAAGGAAAACAGTCTCATCACTCAAACACAATAGGCAAAGAGCCAGAAAATTTGCTTAAAAGCAATACAGAGACAGAAGGCAGAGTGGATCTCTAGAGCTGTCCTGCTGCTGCCCAGAAGCACCCTGTATGCAAGTCCTAGTAACCTCATCTTCTCACCAAGTTGGACCTGTCAAAGAAGTTCTTTGGTCACTTTGCACCTTCCCACTTTGGTGGAGAGTGGGTCAGATGTTACAGTCTCAAGCTTTTCTCATAACGGAAGCAGATCTCTACAATAAGTAAATGTGGAGGCTTTTGGACTTTGGCAGTCTGTCCAAACTGTAGGTCAGTCAACCTATAGTTGGGATGAATTTTAAAACACCACATGAAGCTGTTAGAATCTATCTGCTATGCTGTAATGCTGTCAATTAACTTGAGACATCATGTTCATTGCAACTATAGAAGATATAGAATCAACCTAACTGTTCAACAGCTGATTGAATGAAGAAAATGTCACACACACACACACACACACACACACACACACACACACACAAATATAATACTACTCAGCCTTAAAACCATAAGAAGTCCTGTCATTTGCCATAACATGGATAAAACTGAGGGACATTACATTAAACGAAATATTCCAGGTATAGAGAGACAAATACTGCGTGAGCTCACTAATATGTAGAGTCTTAAAAAGTTGAACTCACAGAAGTAGAGAGTAAAACAGTGGTTACCAGGGGCTGGGAGGAGAGAAGGAGCTGTTGGTCAAATGATACAAAATTTCAGTTGGGAGGAATAAGTTCAAGAGGTCTGTTGTAAAGCCTGGTGACTATAGTTAATAAAAACATATTGTACTCTTGGAAATCACAGAAGGAGGCAGAACAAGATGGCAGAATATAAGGTTCCACTGACTATTCCCCCCACAAGGACACCAGTTTTACAACTATCTAAACAAGAAAAACACCTTCAGGAGAACCAAAAATCAGGTGAGAAGTCATGGTACCTGGTTTTCACTTCATATCACTGCAAGAGGCACTGAATAGGTAGAAAAAACAGTCTTGAACCACCAACACCACCCCTCCCCAACCCTTCTCCCACCACTGGCAGTGGCAGCACGGTGTGGAGAGTGTTTCTCTGTGCTGGGGGAGGGAGAGTGCAGCAATTGTGAGGCATCGAACTCACTGCTTTTTTGGCAGAGCAGAAAGAAAAACTGGAACAAACTCAGCTGACGCCTGCCCATGGAGAGAGTATTTAAACGAGCCCTAGCCAGAGAGGGATCAGTGATCCCACTGGTCAAAACTTGAGTTTCCTGAAGCCTCGCCACCAGAGGCTAAAGTGCTCTGGGGTTCTAAGTAGATGTGGGGGGAAGTTTAGAACACAAGGACTGCAAATTTTACACAAATCATGACACTGAACTGGGCCCAGAACCAGTAGACTGGGGGTGGGGTACAGCACACAATCTATTGAGACACCAGCTAGGACAGCTAGGGGAGTGCTGGCATTATCCTTTCCCCAACCACAGGCTGAATAGCGCATGGCTCCAAAAGAGATCCCTTCCTTCTCTTTGAGAAGAGAGAGGAAAGACTGGGGAGGACTTTGTCTTGCATCGTGGATAACAGCACAGCTACAGCAGCATAGGGCACTGGGCAGACTCACGAAGCCCCGCTTCTAGTTCTAGCTCCTGGGTGACATTTCTAGACAAGCTCTGGGCCAGAAGGGAACCTGCTGTCTTGATGGTAAGGACCCAGTCCTTGCAGGATTCATCACCTGTTAACTGAAGAGCTTTTGGGCCCTGAATAACCAGCAGTGATAGTCAAGTGATTGAGGGCCTTGGGTGAGCCTCTGAGACTTGCTGGCTTTAGGTGAAACTCAGCACATTCCCAGCTGTGGTGGCAGTGGAGTGAGATTCCTTCTGATTGAGAAAAGCAAAGGAAAAAGAAAAGGGGACTTTATCATGCACCTTAGACACCACCTCATTCACATGGAAGTAGGGAACCAAGCAGGGCCTTGAGGTCACTGTTTCCTGGAATTGGCTCTGAGCAGCATTTCTAGACTTGCCCTAAGCCAGAGGAGAGCCCACTGCCCTGATGGGTGAGTCCCAGGTAAGGCAGTATTCACCACAAGTTGGCTGAAGAGCCCTTGGCACTTAAGGGAACATTGGCAGTAGTCTGGCAGTACTACCCATGGACCTGTGGTGGCAGTGGTTACAGGTTGAGGCTCCTCTGCCTTTGGAAAGGTGAGGGAACAGAGGGAAGGGCTGTGTCTTGTGCTTTGAGTGTCACCTCAACCGCAGTACAATTAGCACACCAGGTAAGTTCTAAGGTTTTTGACTGTAGTTCCTGGCTCCGTGATTGACCTTCTGGACCCACCCGGGGACTGGGGTAACTAATTGTCCTGAAGGAAAAAACACAAGTCTGGCTGTCTTTACCACCTGCTGACTGTAGAGCCCTAGGGCCTTGAGCAAAAATAGGCCATAGACAAAGAATGGTTAGAGCGGGCCTTGGGAGAGACCAAGTGTTGAGCTAGCTTCGGGTCTGATCCAACACAGTCATAGTGGTAGTGGTTACATGGGTGCTTGAGTAACTCCACCCCCAGCATCAGGTGTCTCAGAACAGAGAGAATGAGACTCCATTTGTTTGGGAGAAAGTAAGGGAAGAGAAGAAAAGTCGCAACCTGGTAATCCATCGGGTTCTCCGGGATCATGTCCAAGAACATTAAGGTGATAACTCTATGAGTCTGCAAGAATCACAGCATTACTGGGCTTGGGGTGACCCTAAAGCAGACACAACTGAGATGACAACATTCAAGTCCTTTCAAATGTATGCAAAGTCTTCCCAAGAAGGAAGTCTACAAATAAGCCCAGAGACTGAAGCCTACAATAAGTATTCAACTCTTCAATGTCCAGACACAGATGAACATCTGTAAGTATCAAGACATTCCAGGAAAACATGACTGCACCAAATGAACTAAATAAGGCACCAGGGATACAACCTGGAGAAGCAGATATATGTGACCTTTCAGACACAGAACTCAAAATAGCCATGTCGAGGAAACTGAAAGAAATTCACGATAACACAGAGAAAAAAATCAGAATTCTATCAGATAAATTTAACAAAGGGATTGAAGTAAAAAGAATCAAACAAATTCTGCAGTTGAAAAATGCAATTGGCATATCGAAGAACACATCAGAGTCTTTTAGTAGTAGAATTGATCAAGCAAAAGAAAAAAATTAGTAAGCTTGAAGACAGGCTATTTGAAAATACACAGTCAGAGGAGACAAGGGCAAATATAAGTGTTATTGGCCTTAAAGAGGAGTTAGAAAAAAATATAGGAGTAAAAAATGTATTGAAAGGGATAATAACAAGAACTTCTAAAACCTAGAGAAAGATATCAAAATCCAGGTACAAGAAGGTTGTAGAACACCAAGCAGATTTAATTCAGAGGACTGTCTCAAGGTACTTAACAATAAATTTCCCAGAGGCCAAGGATAAAGAAAGGATCTATGTGTTTATGAATGTTACTTAGCTTGCCTTATCTGTTCTACAATGTATACCTATTTCAAAACATTATATCATATATGAAAAGGTTACATAGGATATAATTTCTATTTAAATAAAATTCTTGAAATGACAAAATGATGAAGATAGAGAATAGATTAGTGGTTTTCGGGGGTTAGAGAGGGGGTGAAAGAAGGGAGGTGGCTTTGGCTATAAATGGGTAACATGAAGAATGCTTGTGATGAGAACTGATCTATATCTTAATTGTGGTGGTTTTCACATGCTTCTACACACACTGTGAAATTACATGGAATGAATTACACATAGAAAATTAGTTTAAAATAAAATATAAAATCACACAAATCTAAAATAACTGATATATTTCTAATATATCCACAGATAATCACTTAGAAAATTAATACACACTTTAAAGCTAAAATAGACTAGATTTCAAAGGATGTTATAAGCCTAATAATTAAAATAAATGTTCATGAGAATAAAAAATGTTATGAAAATGGGACCGACTAGGTTATTAGCAATAGTTAAGGAAAGGTTACAGAATAAATCTATTAAGGGCAACATTTTATATCTTTGCATCAGTCAACTACTAGATTAGACATTGTTAGTTTTTCATTAAAAATAACTTATCAAGAAAACAATTATTTTATTTTTATTTTTTTGTCCTGGTGCTGTGGCTCGCACCTGTAATTCCATCACTTTGGGAGGCTGAGGTGGACAAATCACTTGAGGTCAGAAGTTTGAGACTGTACTGGCAAACAAGACTGATATGGTTTGGCTTGTCCCCATCCGAATCTCGCTGAAATTCCCACGTGTTGTGGGAGGGACCAAGTAGGAGGTGGTTGAATCATGGGGGCAGGCCCTTCCCATGCTGTTCTAGTGATAGTGAATAAGTCTCATGAGATCCGATGGTTTTAAAAGGGGAAGTTTCTCTGCACAAGCTCTGTCTTTACCTGCCACCATCCACGTAAGATGTGACTTGCTCCTCCTTGCTTTCCACCATAATTGTGAGGCCTCCCCAGCCATGTGGAACTGTAAGTCCATTAAATCTCTTTCTTTTATAAATTGCCCAGTCTTGGGTATGTCTTTATCAGCAGCGTGAAAATGGAGTAACACAGTAAGTTGGTACCAGTAGAGTGGGGTGATGCTAAAAAGATACCCAAAAATATGGAAGCGACCTTGGAACTGGGTAACAGGCAGAGGTTGGAACTGTTTGGAGAGCTCAGAAGAAGACAAAAATGTGGGAAAGTTTGGAACTCCCTAAAGACTGTTGAATGGCTTTGACAAAAATGCTGTTAGTGACAGCATTTTTGTGTGTGCAGTAGTTAATGATCACTGATATTATTTTTAATATAGAGAAACCAAGAAAAGTCAACTAAATCCTAATGATAATCAAAAGGATATTTTAGCAATTCGGGCAGGCAAAAAATAAACATAAAAGCAGATAACTTTGGCATAATTAATTTAAAAAGGCATCTGATAACTTGAGTCTCAGATTATACAGTAGAGAATGAAAAGGGGGTCCTTTGAACTAGCATGCAATTTTTAACATCATAAGAAATAATTTAGTATGTACTATCTTTTTTTTTTTTTTTTTGACGGAGTCTCACTCTGTCGCCTAGGCTGGAGCGCAGTGGCGCGATCTCGGCTCACTGCAAGCTCTGCCTCCCAGGTTCACGCCATTCTCCTGTCTCAGCCTCCCAAGTAGCTGGGACTACAGGTGCCCACCACCATGCCTGGCTATTTTTTTTTTTCTGTATTTTTAGTAGAGACGGGGTTTCACCATGTTAGCCAGGATGGTCTTGATCTCCTGACCTCGTGATCTGCCCGCCTCGGCCTCCAGTATGCACTGTCTTATAGAAAGCATTTTCTAAGTATACATGAGATTGAAATATGTATCTCAAATAAAAATATTTAGATATCAAGGGAGGTATTTGAATTTATTGCCCACACAAAAATACGTACATGAGAATTATCTAGAAGTAATCTTACCAAGAATTATTTAAGGCATGCTTGAAGAATTCTGGAAAACTTTCCGAGGCTTACTCTAAGTGACTTGTATAAAACTATGCACACATAATTCAATATTGAAAAGTTATATATTTTAAATGTATCCTTTTCTGAAGTAATTTTATTTTTTAAATTTTTATTGACATAGTTCTACATATTTGGGGGGTACATGTGATGTTCTGATACATGTATACAACATGTAATAATCAAATCAGGGTAACTTGGATATTTATCACATCAAATATTTATCGTTTCTTTGTGTTGGAAAAATTACAATTGCTTGCTTTCAGTGATTTTGAAAAACACGATTAATTATTATTAACTATAATTTCCCTACTGTATTTTCAACTGCTGTATTTTTGTATCCCGTAACCAACTTCTCTTCTTCCCGCTCCCTTCCCTTCCCAGCCTCTGGTAATCACCACTTTACTCTCTACCTCCATGAGATCCACTATTGTAGCTCCCACAAATAAGTGAGAACATGTGAAGTTTGTCTTTCTTGGCCAGGCTTATTTCACTTAACGACCTATAATTTCATCTATGTTGCTGTAAATGACAGAACCTCATTATTTTTTATGGCTGAACATTTCATTGTGTATATATACATTTTCTTTATTCATCTGTTGATAGACACTTAGGCTGATTCTATATCTTCATGATTGTGACTGGTGCTTCAATAAATATGGAAATGCAGATATCCCTTCAACACACTGATTTCCTTTCACTGGGATATATACCCAGTAGTGGCATTGCTGGATCATACGGCAATTCTATGTTTAGTGTTTTGATAAGCCTCCATCCTGTTTCCATAATGGCTGTTCTACATCATATTCCCACTAACCCTACATGAGTGTTCCCCTTTCTCTTCATTCTCACCAGCATTTGTTGTTTTTTGTCTTTTTTATAATAGCCATTCTAACTGGGATGAGATAATGTCTCATTGTAGTTTTGATTTGAATTTCCCTGATGATTAGTAATGTCAAATATATATTTTTTCATATACCCATTGGCCATTTGTATGTCTTTTTTTTGAGAAATGTCTATTCAGGTCTTTTGCCCATTTTTAATCAGATTAGTAAATTGCTATTAATTTCATTATATTTCTGATACTTAATCCCTTCTTGGATACTGCAAAGCTACTGTAAACAAGAGTATGCTACTGGCATAAAAACAGACAGCTAGACCAATGGAACAAAACAAAGAACCCATTAAAAAATCCCACACACTTACATGCAAAGCATTTTTGACATAAGAACCAAGAACATACACTGGGGAAAAGAACAGCCTCTTTAATAAATGGCGATGGGAAAACTGGGTATCTACATGCGGAAGAACAAAACTAGATCCCCATATTTTACCCACACAAAAGTCAACTCAAAGTGGATCAAAGACTTAAAAGTAAGACCTAAAACTGTGAAACTACTAGAATAAATAATTGGGGAAACACTATAGGACATTGGTCTGGGCAAAGAATTTTTGGGGGTAAGACCTCAAAAAGACAGTCAACAAAAGCAAAAATAGGTAAATGGGATTATATCAAACTAAAAAGCTACTGCACAGGAAAAGAAATAATTCTATAAAATGCTAGAAAATATTTACAAATTATCAAATGTATTCTTAGGATTAAAGTAAATAAAATTTCTCAGGTGCCTTTTCTGGCTAACTATTTGAAGCACTGAGGCTACAGTTAAGCTGTAAGAAAATGTTGTACATCAGGATATGCAAGAGAAACCTCAAAAACAAAGATTAGCTGAGAGATATATTCATACTAGTTATTAAGTATAAAGGTACACTAATTAAAATGAGAGACTGACTTAACAATTGATGAGGGAATAGTAGAAAAAAGAATGCATTCTTAAATAACATTGGACATATTTGGCATTTGCTGTAAGTCAGCACATACATCCGAATGCTGACAATCTGTCTTAGTAATTACAATATTAACTCTTAAATTCAAAAAATTCCATTGTCCATTTGGAATGTTTGCATTGCATCCCCAGCACCCCAGGAAAAATAAGATATTGAACAATTTATAAAGAAAATCCCAAATTCCTGGTACTTTTTTGTACAATCAGTAACCAAAAATACCTTATTATATATATTCGATTAATCTGTAAGAAACTGATCATAGAATGTGGCGGGGAAGTATTTGCCCCATGCTGTTAGCATTGCTTAAGGCAAGAGGAAAAACGGATAATGTGGAGTGAATCATGCCATTTTCCTTCACCCATCTTTGAAATGTTTCACTTCAATGAGCTGGCCTCATTTTCAATGAAATAAAATTAACAGACAAAATAACATTTAAAAAATAAAAGCAAATGCTGTGCAGTGCTAACCAAGTCACTTAATGTAAGAAATCATCAATTTTCTCTGTCTATAAACAGGATATAATGCCTGCCCTGGGCGTTATTGAAAGCAACAGTAAACATAAGAAAAATAATTATAAAGATAAACATTTACCATGTGTTAAAATCAGAAACTGTACTAAACTTGAATTATATCCTCAGCTCTTCTCAACAGACCCAGGAACTCTACTGTTACTTCAGAGACAGTCAAATTAAACAAAAGAGATCAAATCTTTGTCAACTGAAAAGACACATAGGAAAATATGTGTTTAAATAAGTACAACATGACTTATTTGACAAATCCATTTGTATCAATCATACTCATTTTTTAAACTTCTTAACCAAACATCAGGTATAAATTATTTGAATAATTTGTTTTAATAACAAAAATTAGTATTATAATTGTCATTATTTATAGCAAAATGTTTCTAGTGAACTCATGTTTCAGGGCTGGAGCAGCTTTGGATGATCCTAGAGTAAAATTCACAGAAGGGCCTAACTAGATCCCAGAGCAGTGGGAAATAAGCTACTTCTAACAGGCTAGGCTGGATAAGGGTAGATTAAAACAAAAGCAATCAATGCAGCATTCTGTTGGACTTGGTCTGTAGTGTAATGTCCAGGAAGTATTTCTTATGACAACTTGAAAATGTGGGATGATTTTAATGTTTGTGCTTCAAAACACAGATTATTTAATTAATTACTTGGAAAATCCTAGAGAAGAAAAATAAATGATGTAACTGGTAAGACTGTTTAAAAAGGTAAGAACAGGGAAAAAAACAAGTACACAACAAGATTATTTGATTTCCTACACATAAGTAGTAATCAGAAAAGACAATGGAAAAGTAACCTATGTACAAAAAAGGGGGAAAATTGTAATACCGAGAAATAGATGTATTATAAATTTTTTTGGATCTATATAAGGAAAATACAAACTCCTCCAACAGGTAAATAACAGGCTTCATTACCTACAAATATATTTATGGTTCTGGATGAGAAGAATCATATTGCAAAATGCTAACATTTGAACATTTATTATAGTTATAATTTAAATGTCTCATTTTGCAGTATACCAAATTCATATTAAAGCTTATTTGCCAGAATAAATAAGTGAAATTAGCCAAACAGTATACATATTTTAATAAAAGGTATCACATAAGAAATGGGAGGGTTATGAGCAGAATGTTTAATTACTAAGTGTAAATGAAAGCATATAATTACAGTCATTAAAACAATACCTATTGCCCGGGCGCACCGGCTCACACCTGTAATCCCAGAACTTTGGGAGGCCGAGGTGGGCGGATTACAAGGTCGGGAGATGGAGACCATCCTGGCTAACACGGTGAAACCCCGTCTCTACCTAAAAAATACAAAAAAAAAATTAGCTGGGTGTGGTGGCGGGCACCTGTAGTCCCAGCTACTTGGGAGGCTGAGGCAGGAGAATGGCGTCAACCCAGGAGGCGGAGCTTGCAGTGAGCCGAGATCACGCCACTGCACTCCAGCCTGGGCAACAGAGCGAGACTCTGTCTAAAAAAAAAAAAAAAAAACCCCAAAACACAAAAAAACCCAATAGCTATTGGTTTAATAACTAGAGGAAAGATATAAAGGACAAGCTTAACAGAAAAATCCTATGGGGAAAATAGGAAAGCGAATATAAAATAAAATGAGATTCTCACGTTGTACCTACCCACAAAACACATTTCATGATGGATGAAGGGTTAAACCTTAAAACATAATGCAAAAATACAACTTTTGACATTCTTTATTGTGAAAGAGAAAAGCGATTTGCAGAGCAATGTGCATAAGATATTCCAGTTTTTGTCAATATAATTAACATATATATGTTGTTATATATATAACATGTATATATATATATCTATACACACACACACATATATATATATACATTGCTATGTAAAAGGACAATCATGAGTCTACAGTTTTCTCAAGGGGGAAAACTATGGGACCAGATAGAGGCATGTGTACATGGATCCTTTACCTTCACATAATCTCTTCAGCTACGATAAAGAAAATTTTGTTAAGCCACAACAAATTACAAACATGAACAAAACTGAGAGCTGAAAAACTATTGTTTGAATGAGATATTCTCAGGAACATTTCTCAAGTGAACATTCACTTGAGAGTATTATCAATGAATGAAACATTACTTTAAAAACAATTGAAAAATAAACATAAGGAAAGGTCCTCACTCATCAATACTGTTAAGAAAAAAAGCAATTTCTATAATGTTACATATAATGTGTTCCAGTATTTATTAAAATGATGCATGCTTACATATCTCTTTAAGGTTGGAAAAGCCAATGAGAAAACATCTACCTAGCTGTGAAAGTGGAAGGGAAAAGCAATAAATATCATTAAATTTCCTCTCTAAAAAATCTTTGCACTATATCTCTAGATTAAATTACTATGTATTAAATTTATAATTAAAAGAAATTAGAGATTAAAATGCCTTACCTACAGAGGAGCAAGAAAAAGAATTAGATTGGTCTTCTCATCAGAAACCATATAAACAAGAAAAATAGGAGTGAAATATTTAGTGTTTAAAGAATCTCCCTCCCACAAACCTAGCATTCTGTACTCAGATAAATTATACTTCAAAAGTGAAAAATAAATACTTTCTTCAAAAATGAATATTGAAAGAATTTGATTCCAATAGACCTGTCTTGCAAGATATCTTAAAAGAAGTTATTCAGATATAATGAAGATAATGTAGGTCAGAAATTCAGATCACCATAAAGAAAGGAAGAACATCAGAAAAGGAGTAAATGAGGTAACATATTTTACTGTTCTTATTCTTTTTTTAAAAAAAAATTCCGAATGCCAGATTTATACAAATTAAAAAATTCTGAGATCATCTTTTCTATTCATTTTTAAATTCAATTCACATTTACATATTTGCATTAAATTTACATCACATTTAAATGATAAGGATAGTGAATGGTAATTTTTTCAGCTTAAGGTATAACTGACAAATAAGAACTATATGATGTACAACATGTATTGATATGTGTATCTATTGTGAAATGATTAAATCAAACTAATTAAATACTCATAGACCTACATACTTTTGTGTGTGTGTTGAGGACATTTAAAATCTAACCTCTTAGCAATTATTAAGTACAAATGACACTTGAACACGGGGGTTAGAAGTGCCCACCCTCCATGCAATCAAAAACCTGCATATAACTTTTGACTTTGGCAAAACTTAATTAATAACAGCTTACTGTTGACCAGAATCTTTATCAATAACATAAACAGTCAATTAACACATATTTTGTGTGTTATATGTATTATATACTGCATTTTTACAATACACAAATGTTATTAAGAAAATCATAAGGGAGAGAAATATATACTGCTCAGTAAGTTGTAGTGGATCATCATGAAAGTCTTCATCCTCATCATCTTCACTTTGGGCGGAGGAGGAGGAATAAGCAGGGGGAGTTGGTCTTGCTGTCTCAAGGTTGGCAGAGGCAGAAGAGGTGGATGAGAGGGAGGGGGAGGCCAGAGAGGCAAGCATACTAGGAATAACTTGACAGAAATACATTGTAATTTCTGTTTATTTTGCTTTTTCATTTCTCTAGAAATGTTTCTATATGGCATCCATTCTTCCACCATTTGCTTTAGTTTTAGTGCTTATATCATAGATGGGTCCACGTTATGTAACAAGTCGAAAACAGTCTTGAATAATCCCAACCCTTCTACCAGCTTGTCTAGTGTCAACTTGTTTTGTGGCATTGCTTCTTCTATGTCTTCTTCCTCATCATCTGGTGCTGGTTCAGAAGCACTCATCTACATTAAGTTGTCTTCTGTTCATTTTCAGGTAGAGTGCCTATTAGCTCTTTGATTTCTCCAAGGCACATATCTTGAAATCCTTTACTTCCCACTTTTTTTTTTTTTTTTTGGCATATCCACAATCTCTTTCATGATTTCCTTGATTGGCTCTGTCATAAATCCTGTGAAGTCATATATAACATTTGGACACAGTTTTCTCCAGCAGAAACTTATTGTTTCAGGGTTGATGGCTTTCATGGCTTTTTCTATAAGGATGGTGTCTTCAATGACATAATACTTCCAGATGTTCATGATGTTCTCTCTGTCAGCATTCTCTTCAATAGTGTTGACAATCTTTTCCATACAGTATAATGTGTAATGAGCCTTAAAGGTCCTTATGACCCCTTGATATAGAGGCTGAATTAGAGACTTTGTGTTTGGGAGAAAGTAGAACACTTTGACATCTTTGATGTTGAAATTATGGGGTTTTGAGTGGCTAGGGGCATTGCCCAATATCAACATGACTTTAAAAACAGTTTCTATTGGCAAAGTATTTCCTGATTTCAGGGACAAAGCTTCAATGGAACCAACCCAGAAAAAGGATACTCATTGTCCAGGCCTTCTTGTTTCACAACCAAAAGACTGGCGGCTCATGTTTATCTTTTCCTTTCAAGTCTCAGGGGTTAGTAGCTGTATAAATAAAGGCAGTCCTGATCACAAACCCAACTGTATTTGCACAAAACAGTAGAGTTAGCATATCCCTTCCTGCCTTAAATCCTGTTGCTTGCTTCTCTTTCATACTATTAAATGTTATTTGTGGCATTTTTTTTTCCAGAATAGGGCACTTGCCTTTGCATTAAAAACCTGCTCCGGCAGATATATTTTCTCCTCAATGATTTTCCTAATGGCATCTGGGAACTCATCTGCTACCTTTTGGTTGACAGAAGCCGTTCTATTATCTTGACATTTTTAAAGCCAAACCTTTCTAAAATCATCAAACCATCCTTTGCTTGCATTAAATTCTCTAGCTTTAAATCCTCCACCTTCGTTTTGCTTAAACTTGTCTTATAATGACTTCACTTTTTCTTGAGTTATATTAGAGTTTATAGATATGCCTTTGTTATAGCAATCCTGCATCCACATAAAAACTGCATTTTCAATGAGATAAAAAGGTATTTCACAAAAAGTGTAAGGGTTTTCTTGCATGTATAAGTGCCTGCTGGCATAGATGCAGTGAAGGCTTCATGAATTTTCTTTTATTTCTTTACAATGATCCTTAAGCTGGATTCATTAATTTTCAAATGGTGGGCAACCACAACTGCAGACCTCAGTCTATGGTACATACCAAACCATTCAATATTTTCTTGTAATGTCACAACATATTTCTGCTTCTTGGCAGCACTTCCAGCATCACTAGTGGCACTTTGTATGGGCTCCATCATCGTAAACAATTTATGATAATTAACTATAATTACCATGTTACGTAGTAATTTTTTAGAACTTATCTCGTGTAACTGTCACTTTATACCTTGTGATGACAAATAGCTCCAAATTCTAACTTCACCCCTACCCACTTGGCACCACATTCTACTCTGGTTCTATGAGTTGAACTTTTTAGATTCCACATATAAGTGAGATCATGTGGTGTTTATTTTCATGTGCCTGGGTTATTTCACATATTATCATGTCCTCCTTGTTCATCCATGTTGTCACAAATAACAGAATTTCCTTCTTTTTCAAAGGCTGAATAGTATAGTTGTCTCTCTGTATCTGCAGGGGATAGGTTTCAGGACCCCTGCAAATACCAAAATACAAGAATGCTCAAATCCCTTATATAACAAGATATAGTATTTGCATATAACCTACACACATCCTCCTGTATACTTTAAGTCATCTCTAGTTTACTTATAATATCTACTAAAATGTAAATGCTATGTAAGTAATTGTTCTACTGTATTGCTCTTTATTGGTATTATATTTTATTGTTTTTTTGTCAAATATTTTTGATCTGTTGGTTACAGTTGGTTGAATTGCAGGTACAAAAAGCTGACTATATTCTGATGTGTGTGTGTTGTGTGTGTATCTATCCAGATATACAGATAGGTAGATAGACAGATAGACACCACATTTTCTTTATTCATTCATTGGTTGTTAGACACTTAACCCTTAGGTTGACTCCATACTTTGGCTAGCTATTGTGAATAATGCTACAATAAACATGAGAGTGTATATATCTTTTCAACATATTTACTGCGTTTCCTTTGGGCATGCACACTGTGATGTTTAATATTGAGTGTCAACTTGATTGAAGGATGCAAATTATTGTTCCCGGGTGTGTCTGTGATGGTGTTGCCAAAGGAGATTAACATTTGAGTCAGTGGACCGGGAGAGGTAGACCCACTGTGAATCCAGGTGGGCACCATCTAATCAGCTACCAGCATGGCTAGGATAAAAGCAGGCAGAGGACAATGGAAGGCCTAGACTGGCCTGAGTTTTCTGGCCTCCATCTTTTTCCTGTGCTGGATGCTTTCTGCTCTCAAACACTGAACTCCAAGTTCTTCAGCTTTTGGACTTTTGAACCTACACAGGTGGTTTGCCACGGGGTCTTGGGCCTTTGGCCACAGACCAAAGGCTGCATTCTCGGCTTCCCTACTTTTGAGATTTGGGGACTTAAACTGGCTTTCTTGCTCCTCAGCTTGCAGATGGCCTATTGTGGGACTTCACCTTGTGACCGTGCGAGTCAATACCTCTTAATAAACTCTCTTCCATATACACTTCTCTCTTATTAGTCCTGTCCCTCTAGAGAGCCCTGAGTAATACAGATTTTGGTACTGGGAGTGGTTCTAGAGGAACAGAATTTTAAGGATGGAGTTCTTTAGTTGGTTTTGGGGTTTCCGGAGTTGGCTGCTTAATATGATTAGACCCCAAAATGCTAAGTACTCTACTTTTAATTGTATGCAGAACACTGATAGTCCATGGCATAAACTCTTTAAAGAGTTATGCAAAATAAATGCATTTGATACTCCTGATTCGCCACTCGTGAGAGGCAAGGAATTTAGTGACTCTATACATAATACCTTTGACCATAAGTGGAGAACCAAGGAATAAAATGAAGTTGGTTGGTTGCTCCTAAGTTCACTAGACAGAGTGATGAAAGAAAATGATGAGCTCAGAGATTCTATGTCTTAGCTCCAGAAGACTATATTCTGCTTTAAGTCATCTCTAGTTTACTTATAATATCTACTAAAATGTAAATGAGCCTCAAATCTTCTAAGATTGCCCTGAGTGAGAGTCTTATCTCCTGTAGAGAAAGGGCTGAAATTGTGGAAAATCAGACACAAGCTCTTGTCATGTGAGTGGCTGACCTTCAACGAAAGGTGCATGCACAGCCTCGCCAGGTGTCTACTGTTAAAGTGAGGGGCATTGATTGGCAAAGAAGGAGACCCTGATATTTGGAATGAGGATATGTGAAAGGACCCTGATGAGTCTGGGGGCACTGAACTCCTAAATTCTGATGAGCCATTTTCACCAGAGAAAACAGCTTCCACACCCTCAGTGGTGAAAAAATCCCCTCCCCCACCAATGCTGCCATCAGCCTTTCCACCTTTGTCTGAGGAGATTAACCGTGCACTGCCTGAGGAAACAGTGATGGCCTCCCCTGAGGCAATTGCCAGGCAAGAGAATGTTGATTCTGCTCAGGACCCACCCCCAACCCCCCTGTTTTTTTAAAGACCTATAGCTAGACTAAAGTCCCGACAAGCCTCTAGAGGTAAGGTTCAGAGTATGACCCACGAGGAAGTGTACTATACTCCAAAAGAACTGCTTGAGTTTTCTAACGTATATAATCAGAAATCTGGGGAACAGGCATGGGAATGGATATTAAGGATCTGAGATAATGGCAGAAGAAACATAAAGTTGGGTCAGGCTGAATTCATTGACTGGGCCCACTTTTAAGGTATTCTGCATTTAATGTTGTAGCTTAGGGAGTTAAAAAAGGTCCTAACGGTTTATTTGCTCAGTTAGCTAAAATATGGATCAAAATACGGCCCACTGTGAGCGAGCTGGAAATGCCTGATCTCCCTTGGTTTAATGTAGAGGAAGGGATCCAAAGGCTTAGGGAGATTGAGATGCTACATACTAGCCTTGTAGTATAGTTTGAAGTTGGGCAATGTGATACCTCCAGCTTTATCTTTGCTTAGAATTGCCTTGACTTATTCAGGATATTTTTGGGTTCCATTGAAATTTTAGGCTAGTATTTTTCTAATTCTATGAAGAATGCCATTGGTACTTTGATAGGAATAGCATTGAATCTATACGTTGCTTTGGGAAGTATGACCATTTAAAAAATATTGAGTCTTCTTATTCCATGAGCATGTAATATTTTCCTAGGTATTTTACTATTTTTGTAGCTATTGTGAGTGGGATCATGTTCTTGATTTGGCTCTCAGCTTGCATGTTGTTGGTGTATAGAAATGCTACTGATTTTTGTATATTTGTTTTGTATCTTGAAACTTCATCAATGTTGTTTATCATATCAAGGAGCTTTTGGGCAGAGACCATGGGGTTTTCTAGGTAAAGAATTATATTGATAGGGTTTGGCCATGTCCCTACCCAAATCTCACCTTGAATTGTAATAGTCTCCACATGTCAAGGGTGGGGCCAGGTGGAGATAATTGAATGATGGGGTTGGTTTCCCCCATACTGTTCTCGTGGTAGTAAATAAATCTCACAAGATCTGATGGTTTTATAAGTTGGAGTTCACCTGTACAAGCTCTCTTGCCTGCCACCATGTAAGATGTGACTTTGCTCCTTCTTTGCCTTCTGCCATGATTGTGAGGCCACTCCAGCCATGTGGAACTGTGAGTCAATTAAACCTCTTTCCTTTATACATTACCCAGTCTTGAGTATGTCTTATCAGCAGTATGAGAACAGACTAATACACATGTTATTTGTAAACAGAGATATTTTTACTTCTTCTCTTCCTATTTGGATGCGTTTAATTTCTTTCTCTTGCCAGATTGATCTGGCCCAGACTTCCAGTCCTATGTTGAATAGGAGTGGTGAGAGAGGGCATCCTTGTCTTGTTCCAGTTTTTGAGGGGAATGCTTCTACCTTTTGCCCATTCAGTATGATTTTGGCTATGGGTTTGTCATAGATAGCTTTTATTATTTTGAAGTATGTTCCTTCAATGCCTAGTTTATTGAGGTTTCTTTTTTTTTAACATGAAGGAATGTTTCATTTATTTGAAAGCCTTTTCTGCATCTATTCAGATAATCATAGGGTTTTGTTTTTAGCTCTATTTATGTGATAAATCACATGTATTGATTTGTGTATGGTGACCCAACCTTGCACCCCATGGATAACACCTACTTGAACATGGTTGATTAGCTTTTTGATGTGCTACTGGATTCACTTTTCTAGTATTTTATTGAAAATTTTTACATCTGTTAATCAAGGATAAGGATATTGGCCTGAAGTGTGTGGGTTTTTTTTTTTTTTTTTCCTGTGTCTCTGCTAGGTTTTTGTATCAGGATGATGCAGTCCTCAAAGAATGAGTTAGGAAGGAGTTCCTCCTCCTCAATTTTTTTTTTGGAATAATTTCAGTAGGAATGTTACCAGCTCTTCTTTATGCATATGGTAGAATTCAGCTGTGAATCCGTCTGGTCCTGTTTTTTTTTTTTTTTTTTTTTTTTTTTTTTTTTGGTTGACAGGCTTTTTGTTACTGATTGTATTTCAGAGCTCATTATTGGTCTGTTTAGGGACGCAGTTTCTTCCTGGTTCAATTTTGGGAGGTTTTATGTGCCCAGAAATTTATCCATTTATTCTAGGTTTTCTAGTTTGTGGGCATAGAGGCGTTCATAACAGTATCTGAGGACTTTTTGTATTTCTATGGGGTAAGGGTTAATGTCCCCTTTTTCATTTCTGATAGTGTTTATTTGAATATTCCTTATTTTTCTATATGTCTATCTAGTGATGTATCTACTTTATTATTATTTTTTAAAATAATCATCTTCTCGATTCCTTGATCTTTTGTATGGTTTTCCACATCTCAGTTTCCTTTAGTTCAGCTTTGATTTTTGTTATTTCTTGTCCTTTGCTAGCTTTGGGAATAGTTTGCTCTCGTTTCTCTAGTTCTTCTAGTTGTGATGTTATGTTGTTAATTTGAGTTTTTTCTAACTTTATATGTAGGCGTTTAGTGCTATAAGCTTCCCTCTTAACATTGCCTTGGCTGTGTCCCAGAGATTCTGGTATGTTGTATCTTTGTTCTCATGAATTTCAAAGAATTTCTTGATTTCCTCCTTAGTTTCATTATTTACCCAAAAATCATTTGGGAGCAGGTTGTTTAATTTCCGTGTAACCATACAGTTTTGAGCAATTTTCTTAGTATTGATTTCTATTTTTATTGTGCTCTGACATGAGAATGCCGATGGTATAATTTCTATTTTTTAAAATTATCTGAGGTTTGGTTTATGTCTGATAATGTGTTCAATTTTACAGTATGTGCCATGTGAAGATGAGAGGAATGTATATTCTGTTCTTTTGGGTATAGTGTTCTGTAGATGTCTATGAGGCCCATTTGGTAAAATGTTGAGTTCACATCCAGAATATCTTTGTTAGTTTTCTGCATTGATTACGTATCTAATGTGTCACTGGGTTGCTGAAGCCTCCCACCATGACTGTGTGGTTATCTAAGTCTTTTTGTAGGTCTCTAAGAAGTTGATTTATCAATCTGGGTGCTCCTGTGTTGGGTGCATCTGTATCTAAGATAGTTAAGTCTTCTTGTTGAATTGAGCTCTTTACCATTAGGTAATACTCTTCATTCTCTTTTGTAATCTTTGTTGTGTTGAAGTCTCTTTTGTCTGCAATTATAATAGCAACCCCTGCTTTTCACTGTTTTGCATTTTCTTGGTACATTTTTCTCTATCCTTTTAGTTTGAGCCTATGCAAGTCATTGCGTCTCTCGTTGCATCTCTCATTGCATCATGAGTCTCATGAAGATAACATATGGTTTGGTCTTGCTTCTTTATCCAACTTGCCATACTGTGCTTTTTAATTGGAGCATTTAGCCCATTGACATTCAAGGTTAGTATAGGTATGGGCAGATTTGTTTCTGTCATAATATTGTTAGCTGGTTATTATGTAGACTTGTTTTCGTGGTTGCCATACAATGTCACTACTCTACATACTTAAGTGTGTTTTTGTAGTGGTTGGTAACAGCCTTTTTTTTACATGTGAACACTCCTTTCAGGACCTTTTTAAGGCCAGTATGGTGGTAATGAAATCCCTTAGTATTTGCTTGTCTGAAAAGGATCTTACTTCTCCTTTGCTTACGAGGCTTAGTTTGGCTGGATATGAAATTCTTGGTTAGAAACTCATTTCTTTAAGAATGCTGAGTATAGGCCTTAATTTTGCTCTGGCTTGTAGGGTTTCTGCTGAAAGATCAGCTGTTTGACTGATAGAATTCTTTTTCCAGGTGACCTGCCCCTTCTCTCTACCTATCTTTGATATTTTTTATTTGTTTGACCTTGGAGAATGTGATGACTATGTGTCTTGGGGGTGGTCTTCTTGTGTAGGATTTTACAAAGTTTTCTTCATTTCCTGAATTTGAATGTTGACCTCTCTAGCAAGATTGGGGAAATTTTCAAGGACGATATCTTGAAATATGTTTTCAAGCTGCTTACTTTTTCTCCCTGTCTTAGATTCTCTCTCATTTTCTCTCAGGAATGTCAATGAGGCATAGATTTGGTCTCTTTACATAGGTATGGACATTGTAATATTAATTCTTCCATAAGCATGAAACCTCTTTTCATTTATTTGTTTCATCTTCATTTTCTTTCATCAAGGTGTTATACTTTTCAGTTTACATATTTTCATCTCTTTGATTAATTTTTTCTAAGCATTTTATTTTTTTCTTGATGCTATTATAAATGGGATTGTTTTCTTGATTTCTTTTTCAGATGATCAGTTGTTAGTGTATAGAGACACTACTGATTTTTGTACGTTGATTTCATACTCTGCAAATTTTCTGAAGTTGTTAGTTAGTTCTTACAGTGTTTTGTGGAAACTTTAGGTTTTGCACATACAAGATCATTTCTCCTGCAAACAGAGACATTTTTGCCTCTTTTCCAATGGATGCCTTTTCTTTTCCTTGCCTAATTTTTTTGGCTAGGACTTCCATTACTATGTTGAATAGAAGTGGTGACAGTGTGTTAGGGGACCACAAATATCTGAATTGCAACCGGTCTGCAGCAACCTGAATTCTTGCCTCCTCAGAAGAGATAATTCAACTGAGCAGCATAAGTCAGAAAAAGAGACCAAGGCAAGTTTCAGAGCAGGAGTGGAAGTTTACTAAAAAGCTTCAGAGCAGAAAAGAAAGGAAAGTACACTTGAAAGAGACCCAAGAGTGCACTTTTGAGGTCAACCGCCCCATTTAACCTTATCCTAGGGCATTATATGCTGGCTTACTTCCGGCGTCTTACACCCCCTTCCCTTCGTTCTTCTCTAAGGGTGAGCCGCTGCATGTGTGGTGCCCTCTTTACTCTTGGGAGGCGAGCATGTGCAGGGTGTTTAGGAAGTTGTATGCATGCCCACTTGAGGCTTTCTTCCCTTTTCCAGTGGAATGACCCCGGAAGATTATACTTTGCCATTTTACCTCTTAATGTGCATGCTCAAGCTCACTCACCGAATTTCTGAGATTTTATTGAAAACTGATTACCAGTTTCAAGTGTTTTTATCTGTTTGAGAAATTGCCTTTCCCTGGTGCCTGTGATCAATTATCACTTTAGTGTGACAACTGTAGACCATGAGGAAATTGCCTTTCCCTGGTACTGACTGCCAATTACCATTTTTTACAGAGCAGTGTGATAACTGCGGAACCATCACCTTATGGTCCTGTGACATTCCTGGTGGGTGTAGGAGGGACCTCTCACCTGCCTCACTCATGCCTGGCTAGCTATCTACTGTAATCGGTGGGCATTCTTGTCTTTTTCCTAATCTTAAAAAAAGGCTTTCAACTTTTCACAATTGAATATGATGTTAGTTGTCGGCTTGTGATATATGACCTTTATTTGCTGAGTGTTATCATAAAAGTAGGTTGAGTTTTGTCCGATGATTTCTCCTCATCTATTGAGATGATTATATACTTTTTTGCTTTCATTTTGTTAATGTGATGCATCACATTTATTGATTCGTGTATTGTATTAGTACGTTTGTATTACCATAAAGGAATATCTGAGGCTGGGTAATTTATAAAGAAAAGTTCATTTGGCTCATGGCTCTGTGGGTTCTACAAGAAGCTTGCTGCTGGCAACTATATCTGGTGAGAGAGGAGGAAGTGTCTGGCTGTTTTCAGCGACCATTTCTCATGGAAACCTATAGTGAGCGCTCACTCACTCCCTTGAGAACAGCACCAAGCCATTCTTGAGGGTTCTGTCCCTGGGATCCAAACATCTCCCACCAGGCCCTACCTCCAACATTTGGAATCAAATCTCAATAGGAGACTTGGTGGTGCTCAACAAAACATATTCAAACCACAGGACATGTATCGAACCAATTTTGCATTCCTTGACATGAAATTCAATAGAAACATATTAACCAAACAAGAACTACTATAATATACCTAGGGATTAATTTTAAATAAATATTCAAAAAATTCACACACGAATTATATTTTTTTCCCAGGAAAAGATAAATATTGCCAATGTACTGCTATTTGACCTCAAACAAGACAGATTAGGAGTCTCCTCAAACAAGGAAACTTTTGACTTGGAGAAGTTAACTGTTGTTTTTAGTTTATGATTGATTGAGACAAATATATGAAGATACCTTGGTAAATGAAAACAAAGATAAAATCCTAATCAATACCTTATATCATAAGATTCCAATGCAAGTAATTTCAAATTTCAAAACATATCATACTGTTTTCCTATTCAAAACAACTCACTTGTCAAACAACATGTAAGAATTTGGGTAAGCAATTTTTCTTATTTTTTCTTTCATTATACTTTAATTTCTGGGATACACGTGCAGAACGTGCAGGTTTGTTACATAGGTATACACATGCCATGGTGGTTTGCTGCACCCATCAACCTGTAAGCATTCTTAATAGAATTTACTCACATTATTAAATTACTGTTCTTGATAACAGAAGATATGTTTAGACTTGCAGTAAATGCTAATGAAACTCATGGACAAAATGGCAATATAGTCTATTCGAACTCCTCATGCGGCACTCACATACCTGAATATGCACGAACATCATAGGTCTAAAGGACCACGTGTCAATGAGAAGGGAAGGACATAATCCCTAAAACAGCCTGGAGTAGTGCTGACTGGCTGGTTTTGGTCTGCAATAAAAAGCAATTAACTGATGATAATAAAATGTTAAGTGGTTTCATTTTTACATCTCCATACATTGAAATCAGGTATTAATCATTTTGAGAAAACTAAAAAGTCTTGGGGAAATAAGAGAGTCATTAGGTTGAGACAGAAAATACATATAAATAACTTAAGAAATTTATGATAGGCAGTGATGGTCAAAAAATCAATTTTTACTCAATTCTAGTTACCATAAAAATTGTATAAATCTCATGCACAAATTGATCAGGTAATATTCAATACAGAAAGGAAGAGGAGTAAAAACTATTTGGAGAATTATGAAACAGTACACATATTCGGAGTTATGTACATGTTGGTGGAAGAGAAAGCCCCGTTGCAAAAATGATTTTATTCAAATTCTTTGTAGTATTGACATGATAGAAACCCCAATGAGATATTTAGGTAAATTTAAGAAACTATTGCTAACACTGATCTCAAAGCATAATGAGATGAGAGTATTCAAGAAATAAAAGAAAGACTTCTGCAAGAAAAGAGTCTAAATTGTAGTTTCAAGCTACAATAATTAAGATATCATGTAATGCTCTCTGGTAAGTTTCTGTAGATCTCAGGAACACAACTAATAGCACCAATAATATTAAATAATTTTGACATCAGAGAGAGGAAAAATTGGAAATCAGAACATGTACTAATGTTTATCTGTGGATTTCAAGACACACGAATATAAACCATGAATATAAACATATGAATATAAACGCTATAGATATCTATAATGTATTGCTATGTGAGAAAATCAAATTGCAGAATGCGTATTATAAGATCCAGCTTCGTAAAATGCAATTCTAAACACTATGTCAGTATACATCTACGTTTATGTATTTATTTAAACACAGAAAAGTCGTTCATCATCTACGAAGTTTACTCCTCCTAGCTTCAAATTTCCCTGGCAATAAAAATCCCTATTCTGAGAAATGGCAATAGTATTAATAGTAATAAAACCAATACAACTAGAATTGACTGAGAGTGACAATGAGTCAGACAACGTGCTGAATGCTTTTATCTGGTAATTGTCTTAATCATCACATCAATCTTATGGAAGAGATTCTCCCATTATTGCTAATTTAGAAGTTTGTCTCAAGGATCACAGGTGCCAATGAATTTGTATAGACACATAATAAATCATAATACACATTTTTTCACATAACAATGCACAATTAGGAATTATATTTTTGTATCTTAAAACTAAAATGTGGACATATCTACGTATACAGCTTAGAAATCTTTCTCTGGTTACACTAAGAGAAACGGACGTTGTATTGAACAAATTGACAAAGAAAATCTTTAAAAACATTAGCACCAGCTACTCACTTGTTTTCTGACTTGAAACAAGTCACTAATCTTCTCTAAGTCTCAAACTTCCCATTCTGAAAAAGAAGGCAATGAATATCTTGTCATAATAAAAGAACAATAATGATAGCAATCATAATGTAGTTAGAAACATTCAATGAACGTTTACTCAGGTGTCACAGAGTGTGGAAATGCCTTAATAGGAATAACCTCTCTTTACCCTCAAAAACATCTGATGCCATAGATATTATTCATTCTATGCTGCAGGACTGCCACTAGAATTAAATGAGGCAGGATGGGGGTAAATCATATGTTTGTGAACTAAAAAGTGACTCAGAAACCTAAGTAATTATATTATTTTAGTAAATTTGATTCTGTTCTCCAAAAATATCATACAGCAGACCCATTTAGAAGTTACATGCCTAGCTACAAAAATGTAAGCATTGTAATTCTTATCCTTTATTTCTTCCTTCCATCATTCAGAAAAAAAAATATTAACTGCCTATGTGTGAGGCACTGTTTATGTGTGGGATAAATCACTGACCAAACCAGAGATCTCCATTCATGATGGTTTCATTCTGCTGGGAGGAGAAAGACAAGGAAACAAGTTAAGACAGCTCATCCCAGTTTGCATGGGACTTTTCTGGTTTTAAAACTGAAAAGTTCCACAACCTGGGAAACCCCCCAACCCCTTACTTCCAAGCAAGCCTAGATGATTGGTCACTCTACAGAAAACATAATGAATAAATGAAAAACCATGCTAGAATGTGATATGTGATATGAGATAAAGAAGCAAGTGAGTACAGCAAGGTGGGAGACTGGGAAAGCTAAAGACAAAGATGAGAAGGCTGTATCAATTGGAGAGGTCATAGTAGGCATGATTGAGTAGGTGACATTGGACCAAAGATCCTTGAGTTTTAAGAGTCAACCCAACTGATAGCTGGGAGGAAGACTCTTCAGAGAGAGCAAGCAGTCATTTCGAAAATCTGAGGGAGACTGTAACGGGGGTGTCTGAGGAACAGCAAAGAGGCTAAGGTGGCTGGAGACCTAAATATCTCTCATGTGTTGTGGTTTCAGGTGACTGACTATGGAAATCTGGAGAATCTGGCAAAAATTCCTCTCTAAAGAGACTAACCGAGGGCCCAGATTTCACAGCAGGGTTCTAGCAGGCAGAGTATGGGGGGGCGGGGGGAGGAAAGCCTAGATGCAAATCAAGTCTATTATCTACCTCAGTTTTAATAACTACCTGTTGTGACTATGTAAAGTGAGGACTAATATTAATTTTGCAGTGCAAACACATGAATGATGTTATCAAAGCATACAACCCATGAATCTCCCCTTCTCCTCTAAAACAGCCTTAAGCAAGTTGGGCAGACTGAAAATAAAACTAGATAAATTATTATTTCATCAGTATTACACCACCATTAATTATTTTGAAAAGTTAACCAAATTTAGTATGAATTTATAATTCACAACATTTGAAAATTTAGAATATTTACAAGAATTACTCAAGTTTGATACAAAAAATGATAAACTTTTTCTAAACAAGTAAAAGTAGTTCACAAAAACATGTATGTATGTTATCTGGCTTAGGGAATGTCAATATCAAAATTTGTTATATTTTCTCAAAAAATTTTTGATTTTTCACAACAGTTAAATTAAAAATAAAAAAGTTGAATCTCTGAATAGACCAATAACAGGATCTGAAATTGTGGCAATAATCAATAGCTTACGAACCAAAATGAGTCCAGGACCAGATGGATTCACAGCCGAATTCCACCAGAGGTACAAGGAGGAACTGGTACCATTCCTTCTGAAACTATTCCAATCGACAGAAAAAGAGGGAATCCTCCCTAACTCATTTTATGAGGCCAGCATCATCCTGATACCAAAGCCGGGCAGAGACACAACCAAAAAAGAGAATTTTAGACCAATATCCTTGATGAACATTGATGCAAAAATCCTCAATAAAATACTGGCAAACTGAATCCAGCAGCACATCAAAAAGCTTATCCACCATGATCAAGTGGGCTTCATCCCTGGGATGCAAGGCTGGTTCAATATACGCAAATCAATAAATGTAATCCAGCATATACACAGAAGCAAAGACAAAAACCACATGATTATCTCAATAGATGCAGGAAAGGCCTTTGACAAAATTCAACAACCCTTCATGCTAAAAACTCTCAAGAAATTAGGTACTGATGGGACGTATCTCAAAATAATAAGAGCTATCTATGACAAACCCACAGCCAATATCATACTGAATGGGCAAAAACTGGAAGCATTCCCTTTGAAAACTGGCACAAGACAGGGATGCCCTCTCTCACCACTCCTATTCAACATGGTGTTGGAAGTTCTGGCCAGGGCAATTAGGCAGGAGAAGGAAATAAAGTGTATTCAATTAGGAAAAGAGGAAGTCAAATTGTCCCCATTTGCAAATGACATGATTGTATATCTAGGAAACCCCATTGTCTCAGCCCAAAATCTCCTTAAGCTGATAAGCAACTTCAGCAAAGTAGTCTCAGGATACAAAATCAATGTACAAAAATTACAAGCATTCTTATACACAAATAACAGACAAACAGAGAGCCAAATCATGAGTGAACTCCCATTCACAATTGCTTCAAAGAGAATAAAATGCCTAGGAATCCAACTTACAAGGGACGTGAAGGACCTCTTCAAGGAGAACTACAAACCACTGCTCAATGAAATAAAAGAGGATACAAACAAATGGAAGAGCATTCCATGCTCATGGGTAGGAAGAATCAATATCATGAAAATGGCCATACTGCCCAAGGTAATTTATAGATTCAATGCCATCCCCATCAAGCTACCAATGACTTTCTTCACAGAATTGGAAAAAACTACTTTAAAGTTCATATGGCACCAAAAAAGAGCCCGCATCACCAAGTCAATCCTAAGCCAAAAGAACAAAGCTGGAGGCATAATGCTACCTGACTTCAAACTATACTACAAGGCTACAGTAACCAAAACAGCATGGTACTGCTACCAAAACAGAGATATAGATCAATGGAACAGAACAGAGCCCTCAGAAATAACACCGCATATCTACAACTATCAGATCTTTGACAAACCTGAGAAAAACAAGCAATGGGGAAAGGATTCCCTATTTAATAAATGGTGCTGGGAAAACTGGCTAGCCATATGGAGAAAGCTGAAACTGGATCCCTTCCTTACACCTTATGCAAAAATTAATTCAAGATGGATTAAAGACTTAAACGTTAGACCTAAAACCATAAAAACCCTAGAAGAAAACCTAGGCATTACCATTCAGGACATAGGCATGGGCAAGGACTTCATGTCTAAAACACCAAAAGCAATGGCAACAAAAGCCAAAATTGACAAATGGGATCTAATTCAACTAAAGAGCTTCCGCACAGCAAGAGAAACTACCATCAGAGTGAACAGGCAACCTACAAAATGGGAGAAAATTTTCGCAACCTACTCATCTGACAAAGAGCTAATATCCAGAATCTACAATGAACTCCAACAAATTTACAAGAAAAAAACAAACAACCCCATCAAAAAGTGGGCGAAGGACATGAACAGACACTTCTCAAAAGAAGACATTTATGCAGCCAAAAAACACATGAAAAAATGCTCACCGTCACTGGCCATCAGAGAAATGCAAATCAAAACCCACAATGAGATACCATCTCACACCAGTTAGAATGGCAATCATTAAAAAGTCAGGAAACAACAGGTGCTGGAGAGGATGTGGAGAAATAGGAACACTTTTACACTGTTGGTGGGACTGTAAACTAGTTCAACCATTGTGGAAGTCAGTGTGGCGATTCCTCAGGGATCTAGAACTAGAAATACCATTTGACCCAGCCATCCCATTATTGGGTATATACCCAAAGGACTATAAATCATGCTGCTATAAAGACACATGCACACGTATGTTTATTGCGGCACTATTCACAATAGCAAAGACTTGGGACCAACCCAAATGTCCAACAATGATAGACTGGATTAAGAAAATGTGGCACATATACACCATGGAATACTATGCAGCCATAAAAAATGATCAATTCATGTCGTTTCTAGGGACATGGATGAAATTGGAAATCATCACTCTCAGTAAACTATCGCAAGAACAAAAAATCAAACACCGCATATTCTCACTCATAGGTGGGAATTGAACAATGAGAACACATGGACACAGGAAGGGGAACATCATACTCTGGGGACTGTTGTGGGGTAGGGGGAGGGGGGAGAGATAGCTTTAGGAGATATACCTAATGCTAAATGATGAGTTAATGGGTGCAGCACAGCAGCATGGCACATGTATACTTATGTAACTAACCTGCACATTGTGCACATGTACCCTAAAACTTAAAGTATAATAATAACAAAACAAAAAAAATAAAAATGTAATGTTACCTTATTAGGAATTTAAAAAATATATTTAAATTTCAACTGGAAAAGTATGTAGCTCTTAGGTGAGATAATATAGACAATATTACTTGAGAACTAAAAAAAAGGTAATGGGGCATATTTACTACTATAGATATTGATCCTACATTAATTACAACAATGAGTATTATATAAGAATTGACAAAGAATTCTTAAATAGAATTAATCATCTAATAGTGTTGAGCACAGTCATGGTTGTAAAGCAAAATATAATTAAACACGCAGGCAATTGCCATGCATTTTGCATGGGCAACAAAAAATGAATTTAAAGATATAACACAATAGAATCATATTGAAAAGGAGGATAACCATGACTTAGTGTTAAGTAGGAATGTAAAATCCTAAAATAAATTAAGCTACATGGATATCCATTATTCACTTTTAAATTTGAAAAGAGGCATATTGCAAAATGAGTATTTTAAGATCCCCTTTTTAATATATATTCATAACTCTTATTTGAAAATTATGTACACTATAAAAATTAATTATAAACAGAAGGTTTGAAGAATACTGAAGAGTTTAAACAAATACCAACCCATGCCACAGAATATGAAAATCTGATATTATAAAGCTGTTAAATTTTAAACATTTGCATATATTTTCTATATATAAGAAGCCTGAAAGCCCTATTAAAAGGTTTTGAGAATTTGGTAAATTATTATTAAAACTCCATTTGTGATAATGTACTTCTGAGAGTAATCAAGGTAAACCTAAAAAGAAATTATAGAAAGGGTATTCACTATACAAAGAATTGAATTTGTGATCAATTGCAATAATTATAATAATGTGTTTTGAGCTCAAAAATTGACAGACACCAATAAAATGAAAGTGGTTCATTGTATATATACATATACATACATATATATATATATATATATATAAATTTTTTTTTTTTTTTTTTTTTTGAGACGGAGTCTCACTCTGTCACCCAGGCTGGAGTGCAGTGGCGCGATCTCGGCTCACTGCAAGCTCCACCTCCCGGGTTCACGCCATTCTCCTGCCTCAGCCTCCCGAGTAGCTGGGACTACAGGCTCCCACAACCACGCCTGGCTAATTTTTTGTATTTTTTAGTAGAGATGGGGTTTCACCATGTTAGCTAGGATGGTCTCAATCTCCTGACCTCATGATCCACCCGCCTCGGCCTCCCAAAGTGGATTACAGGTGTGAGTCACCGCTCCTGACCCATTATATTTTGTTTTGTTCATTAGATGTTTGGGAAAAACTGTCAGATTAGAAACTCATTTGAAATGATACACTCCAATGCAATCCATAAAGGATTGAAAGTTGAGGTTTCCATCATTAAGCAAAAATATTTATGAGATATCCATGATAATATTCTTAAGACCAAAAATATTTGCTGAATAGTGATTCTTCACCATCTGGTTTGGGTGGAAGAAGAGGTAAGAATGGCCTAAAAATAAAACCTGTGTGTATACATGTTTAATGATTTAGCATGCTTTATCTGTTATTGTCTGAATGTTTGTGTACCTCCCCAAAATCTACATATTGAAATCATAACTCCCAATTTGATGGTTTCTGGAGGTGGGAACTTTGGGAGGTAATTAGGTAATGAAGGTGAAACCTTCATGAATAAGATTAGTGCCCTTTTAGTAAGTCAGAAAGCTAGCTAGCTCTTTCTGCCATGAGAATTCAAGAATTTGGCAGTCTGCAACACAGAAAGGGGCCCTTATCAAAATCAGATCATGCCAGCATCATGATCTCAGACTTCCATCCTCCAGAGGCATAAGAAATAAACTACCGTTGTTTGTAAGCCACCCAGTCTATGGTACTTTATTATAGTAGCCTAAACTAAGACTCATGTGTCTTATCAAAATTATACTTTGAGATTTTACAGAAAAATTGGTGACTATTAAATTGTTCAATTTTTACACCAAAAGTCTCTAGTGAGTTTGGTTTTTGGATGGCTTCCAGGATAGTCCTGGAAGAGTTAGCTACCAAAACCCATCAAACTTGGTTCCCAAGGGCTCAACTGCAGAACAGAGAGGAAAAATACAGGAATAAAACTTAGGGTAGGGGGATGTTAGATTTGGGTAAGAGCTAGAGTTAGGTGGAGAGTGGGATTAGACCAGAAAATAATCCATGAAGAAAAGGAGCTTCCTCATTTATATTATGGGGAGGAAATTATAGTATATATTCATTAGGATGATTTGTTGTGTGATTTAGTGGGCTCACTTTCTTGTGCCACACAAAACAATATCTACCAAACTGAATCAAGCAACATACAAACAAGATTACACACTAGGACCAAGTGGGATTTTTTCCAGGAATGCAAAGATGGCTTAACATCTGAAAGTAAAACAAATATAATACAACATATCAACAGAAGAAATGAGAAAGACCATTCATTTCTCAACACACACACACACACACACACACACACACACACAAAAACACTAGACAAAACCTACCACTCTTTCATGATAAAAATGCCCCCAAAACTAAGAATAGAGTAAAACTTACTAAACCTGATAAGGGCCATATATAAAAAACCCACAACTAACATCATACATAATTGTTGAAGACTGAATGCTTTCCCTCGAGTATCAATAACAAAGCAAAGATATTCACTTTAATCATTTCTATTAAACATTTTACAGGTAGTTCTAGCTAGGATGATCAGGCAAAACGAATAAATAAAAAGGGTCTACATTGTTAAATAATAAGTACAACTGTATCTATTCATGAATGAAATAATTGTGTATTCATCAAAATCCACAAACTTCATTAGAATTAATAAGTAAATTCTGCAGAGTTGCTGGATACAAAAATATCAATATACAAAAATAAATTTTATTTCCTTATGGTTGCAATGAACAATCCAAAGTGAATTTAAGGATATATAATTCAATCATAATCACATTAAAAAATAATGAAATACATAGGAATAAATATAAAAAAGAAGTGCAAGATTTATTGACTAAAAATTCCAAAGCAGGTGAAGAAGATCTAAAGGCATAAAAAGACCTCTCCTGTTCATGGATCAGAAAATGTAATAATGTTAAGATACACTACTTCCCAAATTAATTTACAGATTCAATGCAATCTCTATCAAAATTCCAACTGCTTGTATTCAAAAATCAACAGATGATCTTCAAATACATATGCAAGTAAAAGGGATGAAGAATAACCCAAACAACCTTGAATAAGAAATATAGAAGACTCAGACTTTCTGGTTACAAAATTCACTAAAAAGCTGTAATAACCAAGACAGTGTGGTGCTGCAGAGAGATATTCATTGATCTATCAATGACATAGAATTGAGTATCCAGAAAGAAAGCCCTACATTGGTAATCAATTGATATTTAACAAGGTAGTATAAAAATTTAATGAGGAAAAAGATACTCTTTCAAACATATTATGCTGACAAAATTCCATATCAACATATAAAAGAAAAATTGGACCGTATGTCACACCATATATAAAAATTAACTGAAAATACATTTAAAACTTAAATGTAAGAGCTGAAACTATAACAGTCTTAGAAAAAGGCGTTGGTATTAACCTTCATGACTATGGTGTAGGCTAGGGTCTCTATTTTTTATCTTTCATCCTAACTTTTGTGAGTACACAGTAGGAGTATATATTTATGGGGTACACAAGATGATTTGATACAGGCATGAGTGGGTAATAATCACATCATGTAAAATGGGGAATCCACTTCCTCAAGCCTTTATCTCATGTTACAAACAATTCAATTATAGCCTTTGTGTTATTTTTAAATGTGCAATTATATTATTATTGACTATGGTGACCCTTTCGTGCTATCAAATAGGTTTTATTCATTCTTTCCAACTACTTTTTTTTGTACTTATTAACCATCCCCACCTCTCTCCCCACACCCTACTACCCTTCCCAGCCTCTGGTAACCATCCTTCTACTCTCTATCTCCATGAGTTAAATTGTTTTGATTTTCAGATCCCACAAATAAGCAAGAACAAGCAATGTTTATCTTTATATGCCTGGCTTATTTCACTTAGAGTAATGACTTCAAGTTCCACCTATGTTGCTGCAAATAACAGGATCTCATTATTTTTTATGGCTGAGTAGCACTCCCTAGTGTATGATTACCACATTTTCTTTATCCATTCATCTGTTGGACATTTGGGTTGCTTTCCAAATGTTAGCTATTGTAAACAGTGCTGCAATAAACACAGGAGTGGAGATATCTCTTCAATATACTAGCTTCTTTTTTTGGTATACATACCCAACAATGGGATTGCTGGATCATATGGTGGCTCTATTTCTAGTTTTGTGAGGAACCTACAAAATGTTCTCCATAGTTGTACTAATTTACAGTCCCACTTACAATATACAAGGCTTCCCTTTTCTCCATATCCTTGCCAGCATTTGTTATTGCCTGTCTTTTGAATATAAGCCATTTTAACTGGGGTGAGATATTTCATTGTACTTTTGATTTGCATTTCTCTGATCATCAATGATATTGTGCACCTTTTCGTATTCCTATTTGTATGTCTTCTTTTGAGAAATGTCTATTCAAATATTTTGCCCATTTTTGATGAGATTATTAGATCTTTTCCTACAGGGTTGTTTGAGCTCTTTATATATTCTGGTTATTAATCCCTTGTCAGATGGGTAATTTGCAAATATATTCACCCATTCTGTGGGTTTTCTCTATATTTTCTTGAGTTTATCTTTTGCTATGCAGAAGATTTTTAACTTGATTTGATCCTATTTGTCCATCTTTGCTTTGTTTACCTGTGCTTGTGGGATATGACTCAAGAAATATTTGCCATGACCAATGTAATGGAGAGTTTTTCTGATGTTTTCTTGTACTTTCATAGTTTGAGGTCTTAGATTTAAGTCTTTAATCCATTTTGATTTTATTTTTGCATGTGTTGAAAGACAGGTGTCTTTTTTCATTCTTCTGCATATGGATATCCAGTTTTCCCTGAACCATTTGTTGAAGAGACCATCTTTTCTGCAGTGTATGTTCTTGGCACCTTTGTTGAAAATCAGTTTATTGTATGTGTGTGGATTTGTCTCCGGGTTTTCCATTCTGTTTTACTGGTCTATGTGTCTGTTTTATGCAGGTACCATGCTGTTCCATTGCTATTGCTCTGTAGTGTGGTTTGAAGTCAGGTAATGTGATTCTGTCAGTTTTGTTCTTCTTGCTTGGGATAGCTTTCACTATTCTTGGTCTTTTGTGGTTCCATGCAAATTTTAGAATTGATTTTTCTATTTCTCTGAAGAGTGCATTGGTACTTTGAGAGGGATTGTATTTAATTGTAGATTGTTTTGTGCAGTATGGATATTTTAACAATACTGATTCTTCTAATCCATGAACATGGAATATTTTCCCATTTTTCCTGTCAACTTCAATTTGTTTCATCAATTTCTAAGTTTTTATTGAGGAGATCTTTCATTTCTTTGGTTTAATTAATTCCTAGGCATTTAATTTTATTTGTTGCTATTATGAATGGAATTACTTTATTTCCTTTCACATTGCTCACTGTTGGCATATAGAAATGCTATTGGTTTTTCTATGTTGATCTTGTATCTGGCTACTTTACTGAATTTGTTTATCAGTCCTAATAGTTGTTTGGAGGAGTCTTTAGGTTTTTTCAAATATAAGATGATATCATCTACAAACAAGGATAATTTGAATTCTTTTCCAACTTGAATGCCCCTTATTTCTTTCTCTTGTCTTATTCCTCTAGCTAGGACTTCCAGTGCTATGTTGAAAAACAGTGGCAAAAGTGGGGATGCTTGTCATGTTCCAGATATTAGAGGAAAGGCTTTCAGTTTTTCCCCATTCAGTGTGATATTAGCTGTTTGGCTGTCATGCATGGCTGGAGATAATTATGTAAGTAAAATAATCCAGACAAAAAAAGCAACATTGCATGTTCTTACTTATTTGTGTGATCTACAAATCAAATGAATTGCATTCATGGACATAGAGAGTAGAAGTCTGGTTACTAGAGGCTGGGAAGAATAGTAGGGTCTGGGGCAGGAGTTGGGGATAGTTATCGAGTACAAAAAATAGTTAGAATAAATAAGACCTATGATTTGATAGCACAATAGGGTGAGTATAGTCAATAACTTAATTCTACATTTTAAAATAACTTTAAGAGTATAACTGAATTGTTTGTAAATCAAAGCATAAATTCTTGAGGGGATTGCTACCTTACTCTCCATCATTTGCTTATTTCACATTGCATGCCTGTATCAGAACATGCTATGTACCCCACAAATATATACACCTACTATGTACCAAGAAATAAAAACTAAAGAATATTGTTAATACGTCCATACTATACAAAGCGATCCACAGATACGATGCCATCCTTACCAAAATTCCAGTGACATTTTTCATAAAAATTAAAAAATCCTAAAATTTGTATGGAAACACAAAGGCTCTGAATAGCCAATGCAATTTTGAGTAAGAAGAACAAATCCTTGGTATATCACATTTCTTAAACTACGTTACAATGCTACAGTAATAAAAACAGTATTGTACTATCATAAAAATAGACACACAGACCAATGGAACAGAAGAGATCACAGAAATAAACCCACGTATACAAAGTAAACTAATCATTGACAAGGGCACCAAGAATACATAAGGAGGAGTGAATACACTCTTTAATAATGGTGTTGTGAGAACTGAATATCCACATACTAAAGAATTAAAATGAACTCTTATCTTATACCACACACAAACATCAATTCAAAATGGATTAAATACTCAAACATAAGACAAAATACGTTAAAACTGCTGCTGGAATAAAACATAGAAAAAAATTCTTTTACATTGTTCTTGGCAATGATTTTTTTTAGAATGACCCTAAAAGCACAAGCAATAAAAGTAAAAGTAAAAAGTGAGATTACATCAAACTGCAAAGCTTCTGCACAGCAAAGGAGACAATCCACTCACTGAAAAGACAAACTATGGAATAATCGCAAACCACATATCTGATAATGAGTTAATATCAAAAATATATAATGAACTTATATAACACAATAGCACAAAAAACAAACAGATTAAACAATGGGCAAAGAATCTGCAGAGACAATTTTCCAAAGGAGGCATTCAGGTGGCTAAAAAGATAGGTGAAAAGATGCTCAACATCATGAATCATGAGGGAAATGAAGACTAAAACCACAATGAGATATCACCTTATACATGCTCAGATGGCTATTATCAAAAAGACAAAAGATACATGTTGGTGAGGGTGTCAAGTGAATCATTTTACAATATTGGTGGGAATGCAAATTGGTACAGCCACTATAGAAAAGAATATGTAGATGTATCAAAAAATAAAAATAGAATTACCTAGGTCCAGAAATCCCACTTCTGGGTACATATTTATTGGAAATAAAATCATTATCCTGAAGTGATATCTGCACCCCCATGTTCATTGCAGCATTATTCCTAACAGCTAAGATATGAAAACAACATTATCTAGCTAGCTAGCTAATGGAATGCAACTCAGCCATAATAAGGAAAAAAATGTTGCCATTTACAACAACATGGTTGAAACTGGAGTACATTATGCTAAGTAAAAAAGCTAGACACAGAAACACAAGTACTGTATAATCTCACTTATGATGTGGATCCTTAAACAGTTAACATCATAGAAGGTGAGAGTAAAATGGTGGTTCCCAGAGTCTGGAGGTAAGGAGGAAAAAGTGGGGATGTTCGTCAAAGGGTAGAAACTTTCAGTTGTAAGATGAATAAATTCTGGAGATCTAATGTACAGCACTGTAATTACAGTTAATACTGTATTGCATACTTGAAATTTGCTAACATAGTAAATCTTAATACTCTCACCATATACACAAAATCATAACTGTGAGGTTATGTATTAGCTTGTTTTCAGTAAATGTATCACAATGTCTACATATATCAAATTATCAAGTTGTACACCTTCAATATATACAATTTTTTTGTCAATTATACCTCAAAAAGCTGAAAAAATATAAGAGCAAAAGGAGCATATTACAGGAAGGTGTTCAATGTAATAGAACAGATATAATCTCACCTTAAACAAGTATATTCGTCTGTTAAAGATCCTTTGGAATGATCAAGGAAAAAACAACACACACACACACACACACACACACACACACACACACAAAAGGACAAGATCATCATACCTATAAGACAGAGCTTAATTTTAAAATATAAACCATGGTGGGTGGGAGGAAGGATAAGGGGAGGAGAGGGTGGAGGGGAAGGAGGAGAGAGAGAAACACCCCTAATGAAATGATATTGGGGTATTCCTAAGAGATAAAACATGATCTTGTTTTAATGTGACTAGCAAACAACTCCATTCTGAAAATATCCAGGAGCAACTTTCACTGCAGTTTAATATGCTATTAAGTTCTATCAACGAAGCAGGTAACATTGCTTAAAAATTAATGAGAATTGAATTATTTGTGAGAGAAGATTAGTTTTTCATTTTTCACCATATATAGTTACCTTGTATCACCTATGAGGTTGAAAAAATGTTATGTGTATTATTAGAAAATAAATAAAATTCACTTAAAACCTCAAGAGTTACTTAGAGTACTCTCTTGCTATGGAATGCTTAATAAGTGATCTAACAAATAAAAGCCTCTAATTTTCTAACCTGGGGAAAATACCTGATATTAATATCTCTAATTATCATAATAATTTACACCCATTTGATGCTTATTTACATGACAGATGGAGTACTTGCAGCATGTGCATTATCTTATTAATTCATTACAAGATGTTTGAGCTGTGCATTCTACTTGTAATTCTACACCTTGGCATTGTCATAAGGTATAAACAAGTCAACGTATATGAAAATACTTGGAGAAACTCAAGAGCCACAGAGAAACACATAACTATATCATCACAGTATCATTTCCATTCTTGACAAAACATGTTCTTTCATACTATATTGATTTCCTATTTAGAAGACATATACCGACCTAACAGCATGTAAGTACTTTGAGTAATTCTTCTAGAATCCTTAGATTAATACCTCTATTCAACTATCAATTTGCTACATGATATGTATACTGTGATACTGTTTTGCTAGTTAAAAAAATAAAGAAAAGCACTGATGTCAAGAATCCTGGTTATCTATATATCTATCAGAATATATATATGTACATATGTGTATATCATTGATTCCATACATACCTACTCAGTCCCTAACCTGTGCAATGTTCTAGATTTGTATATATGTTTAAGCATGAAGAAGAATGTGAAAATAGAGGGGACAGACACTTAACATTGGTTAAAACAAAGATATGGAAGCAAACATTTGTGGAGGAGGTCATTAATTTATTTTTAATATATTTTTACTTAATTTGACTAGTTAGGCTAAAAAAACACTAATTATAGCTTTTATTAGAAAATATACATTTCTTAGGTAAGAAGGAAGCTAGGCTAATCATTTGCTTTAGGATTTTAAACAAGTAATTGATCCTGTAAAAGCTGTGAGATTTATTCATATGCAAAAGAAGATAATACACATATTCTGCATTAAAGCTAATAATAACAATAACTAATGACAGTGGCTATACTTGTTTAATTAAGGTTTACTTATACTGACAAGAGAAACAAGTTATATAAAATTATTAAAACATAAGAATCAACTACTTCAATATTTATTAAAAAACAAGAAATATTTACCAATAAAGAAGTCTTTATAACCTGCTATATATCCATGTGGGGGATGGGCAGACTATATATTGTAAAGTGGCTGAGTTTTCTAAATTTTATAATTTAGCTATAATCATTGCTAAATACAAACACAATACTGTAGTAAATTGGAGAAAGCAAAATTACTGTTAGTTGCTACTTATATAGGGCTGAAAAAAGTAACTTTGGGATAATAAAGAGTAAGAACTGGTATCTGGTCTGCTAAACCCAGGTGATTACTGTTTTGTTATGGGGTGATGTTTGTTTTATTTCTGTCGAGGCATAACATACACACAGAAAAGTGCACAGAGCACGTGTGTAGCTCCATGAATCTTTATAAAATGAATACACCCTAAGTGAAATTTTAAAACTAAAATTATTTAAACAGTACAATTCAAGCATTTATAATGAGAGGTTGCTGAACAAAGTTGATGTTAATTAGAAATAATCAACACATATACTCTTAATTTATAACATATCCACACAATTCCTTACGTGAGCTCAACATTTGAAAATCAAAGCATGAATATGTAGGTCATTTAAATAAGATGATACTCCCCATGTAAAAAGGAGAATATATTTACCTAATAGTAACAAAGACAATAGGACTTAAAATAGAAAAAATATATAAGAATTCCTATATTTGCATTGCTTTCCACGGGTCAGCCATTGCCCTCTAGACTTTTATTTTGTCTCACTTAATCCCTACCAGAATTATTTACTACTCACTGTATATATTTGTATTCCCCATTTATCTAATGCATCAAATGTGCCAAAAATGTAAAAATGTTTTTATTATTATTATGTTATTTTATTTTATTATTATTATACTTTAAGTTTTAGGGTACATGTGCACAATGTGCAGGTTAGTTACATGTGTATACATGTGCCATGCTGGTGTGCTACACCCATTAACTTGTCATGCTGCTATAAAGACACATGCACACGTATGTTTATTGCGGCACTATTCACAATAGCAAAGACTTGGAACCAACCCAAATATCCAACAATGATAGACTGGATTAAGAAAATGTGGCACATATACACCATGGAATACTATGCAGCCATAAAAAATGATGAGTTCATGTCCTTTGTAGGGACATGGATGAAATTGGAAATTATCATTCTCAGTAAACTATCGCAAGAACAAAAAACCAAACACCGCATGTTCTCACTCATAGGTGGGAATTGAACAATGAGAACACATGGACACAGGAAGGGGAACATCACACTCTGGGGACTGTTGTGGGGTGCGGGGAAGGGGGAGGGATAGCATTAGGAGATATACCTAATGCTTAACCAACATATACATATTAATACTATCAGAACACCAGAATCCAGGATCAAGTAACACATTTGGGGTTGCCAGCACTTACCTATCATTACACTGGAGCATGGTCAGCACTCTCATTTAAATCTATGGTTAATAATCAGTATTAAGACAAATGACATCAAGGCCCATCAAAGAAGTTTTAATGTAAGTTCCCACTAAAGCAGAAATGAACAACCTTGGCCTCAAATACAAGGATTGGGAGGTGAGGCATGAAATGAGGATCCATAAGCAATCTGTTGCTATTGTGCTAATTTGCATCACAATGTGGATGTAGTAAATATTTGGTGATATTATTTGAAGGGACCCTATAATAAAAATACTATTATCCTTAGAGACAATTCAAAATAATATAACTTAAAATAAATGGAAGCCAACAATTTAGAAATGTATGCAAAAAAGACATAGGTTAAAAAAATAGTTTCTATGTAGTCTAAAGATAATCAAGTAGAACATACAATTGCAAAAAATAAAACCTGACGGACAACAGAAAACTTAAAAGGTAAGTTAGCAATCACTAACATTGTAAAAAATACTTTAGCAAGCATATTAAGTGAATTTAAAACTTTATAGTATAATATAAAATAAAGGATCACTGGACATATACCCATAATCATGTATTGGAAGATTCAACACTGTAAAAAATATTCATTTGCCTGAAAATGCTGTACAATTTTAGGTCAAGAATATAGGTGGATAAAAACATTTTAATTTACTACTGGTATTTGGCAAAACGTTATTTTGCAGGTTATGAGCCAAGATAAGTTGGTAAAATTAATCAAGCTGACCTCAAGACTGAAGTAATATGGAAAAATTCTTATACCATCACTAAGGAATAAAGGGGCTTTGTCATAAGAGCAAAAATAATTTTAAAAGATGGGCCAAAGGAGCAAATTTATAAAGAATTTTTTTTTGGTAGGGGTGGATAATTCTGTATTTGAGGAAATAAGAAAGTTAAATATTAGTTTACATGAGACACAAAATTTGAGCTGGAAGGATATACATAAAGTTTTTGAGTAGAAAAGCAATTTACTGAATAATATATGTATATATATATACATATGTATACACATATATATATACATATACATATATATACATATATACTATAACCTCGTTTTCCTAAGATGAAAAAAAGTGAAAACAAATTCCCCGTGTGTCTATATAAGACTACAGTACATGAAAATGCAGAGTAACAAAAAGTACATGTCTGCTTGAGCAGCAGGAGAATGTGGGTACCTATATAACTGGTTGCTCCTAATGCATACCTGGAAGTGCGGCTGGAAGTATACTCAGAAGGGGAATGGTAACAAAAAATTATCACTTTCTCTGTATCTATTTTAGCAATAACAATTATCTTTTCTTTTTTGTAACAAAATATTTAAAAGAGAAAATACATTCAAAAATGTGGGCTGGATGCGGCGGCTCACACCTGTAATCCCTGCACTTTGGGAGGCCAAAGTGGGCGGATCACCTGAGGTTGAGACCAGCCTGGCCAACGTGGAAAAACCCCATCTCTACAAATAATACAAAAAATCTGCCGGGCATGGTGGTGCACGCCTGTAATCCCAGCTACTCGGGAGGCTGAGGCAGGAGAATTGCTTGAACCTGGGTAGGCAGAGGTTGCAGTGAGCCAAGATCGCATCACTGTGCTCCAGCCTGGGTGACAGAGCATGACTCTGTCTCACAAAAAAAAAAAACAAAGAAAAAAAAAGTGAAAAAAAATACTTGGGCAAGGCCTTTTTTTTTGTGACATACCAAATGGTATCTAATCACACCAATTTCAAGTTCACCTCTGTGATGGTTAATACTGAGTGCCAACTTGATTGGATTAAAGATACAAAGTATTGATCCCAGGCGTATTTGTGAGAGTATTATCAAAAGAGACTAACATTTGAGTCAGTGGGCTGGGGAAGGCAGATCCACCCTTCATCTGGTGGGCACAATCTAATCAGCTGCCAGCGAATATAAAGCAGGCAGAAAAATGTGAAAAAGAGAGACTGGCCTAGCCTCCCAGCCTACATCTTTCTCCCATGCTGGATGCTTCCTGCCCTCTAACATCCAACTCTAAGTTCTTCAGTTTTGGGACTCAGACTGGCTCTTCTTGCTCCTCAGCTTACAGACAGCCTATTGTGGGACCTCACTATCATGTTATGTAATACTTAATAAACTCCCCTTTATGTTTATATATATCCTTCCTGTTAGTTCTGTCCCTCTAGAGAACCCTGACTAATACAACCTCATATGTATACATGAATGAATATTAACTTAATAAGAACAAAAGCAGCATACATAATTATATATTGCTTATATAAGGTCAGGCGCTTTGTCTATTTACATAAGTTTTCAAATTCTCTATTAACAAAAGTCATGAAATAGCAATATTAAATAGTACTACTTTTACTACATTAAAATTTTTGCAGAAATAAGGTGAGACAGCTGATATCACAAATACAATGAATTATAGTAGACAAATTTGATGGATTACATAGAAAATAGCTTAACATCTAAGAATTCGAATTAATTGATAACAAGATTGGCTCTATATTAATCCATTTTCACACTGCTATAAAGAACTACCTGAGACTGGGTAATTTATGAATCAAAGAGTTTTGATTGACTCACAGTTCCCCAGGCTTAACAGGAAGCCTGTCTGGGAGGCCTTAGAAAACCTACAAGCAGGGCAGAAGAAGAACAGGAATCAAGCACTTTTTTCACATGGTGGGAGGAGAGAAAGAGAGTGAGGGGGCAAGCGCCACAAACTTTGATACAACCAGATCTCATGAAAACTCACTATTATGAGAACAGCAAGGGGGAAGTCCACACCCATGTTGCAATCACCTCTCACCTGGCCCCTCCCCCAACTCATGGGGATTGTAATTCTAGATGAGATTTGGGTGGGGACAAAGAGGCAAACCATATCAGGCTCCCAGCTAGAGCCCAAATACTCAGCAAGAGCTGGATGTTAGAATGCTTTCTGATAATGAGTAATTACCATTTAATATGGCTAAACATCTTTAACGCAATAAAGTCCCTAAAGAATCTATGCCTGCAATGACTACACGCACAACAGTGAAAGAGCTAGCCTCAAATTGTATACCAACGTAATGGCCTATGTATCAGATTTCAGACAGTATTAAACAAGACAGTGCTGTCTGTCTTCTGAGACATGGCAAAAAAGTTAGCACTCATAACAAAATAAATCAACATGACATTCTTTTAATATCACCATGTTCAAACATGTATTATCATACTCTCTGTAGAAACCTAGAGAATTAGAGAAAGTTAGGTTAATGTTGAACTCCAGAAGTAACAGCTCAGGTAAATAAACAGAATCCCAGATAATCAAAAGTAGTGAGAAATTTTCAATTCTGGGATGGTAACAATAAGCAGCTTTGCAAATTCACTCTCTAGGGCATGGTCAAAAACAAGAGTGGATAGCAGAGCAAGATGGTGAAATAGAAGCTTACACTCTTTGTAACGCTTCAGAAACACCAAGTTTTAACAACTATCTGCACACAAAAAAGGACTGTCACAAGAACCCGAGCAACTATGAGCAATCACAATCACAGTACCTAGTTTTTTACTTCATATAATTTAAAAAAGGCATTGAAGAGGGTCAGAGAGAACTGTCTTGAATCAATGATGCCCCACCCTCCCATGCCCTTGGCAGCAGCCCTGCAGTCTGGAGAGTCTGTGCATTTGGAGGAGGGACAGCGTAGTGACTGAGGGGATTTAGCATTGACATGAGTGCTACCCTATCATAGCAGAGAGCAAAGCCGTGCAGGGCTCAGCCACTGACCACATACAGAAGCAGCATTTGGACCAGACCTAGCCAGAGGGGAATTGCCCATCCCACTGGTCCAAACTCGAGTTTCTTGGCAAGCCTTGCCACTGCAGACCAAAGTGCTCTGGGGTCCTATGTACACTTGAAGGGCAGTCTAGGATGCAGGGACTGCAATTCCTGGACAACTCTTAGTGCTGGGATGGACTTAGAGCCAGAGGACTAGGACTGGGGTGGCAAGTAACCTAGGGAGACACTAGCCAGGGCAGCTAAAGCAGTGCTTACACCAATCCTCCCTCAACTCCAGGCAGTGCAACTCACAGCAGTGAAAGTGTCTCTTTCTTTCTGCTTAATGGGAGGAGGGAAAAGGGTAAAGAGAACTATGTCTTGCATCTTGGATACCAGCTCAGGCACAGTAAGATAGGGCACCGGGCAGAGTCATGAGGCCCCCATTTTAGGACCTAGCTCCCAGATGACATTTCTAAACACATTTTGGGCCAAAAAGGAACGACCCAGTACTGGCAGGATTCATCACCTGCTGACTAAAGAGCCCTTGGGCCCTACATAAGCAGCAGTGATACCTCGGGAGTATGCCATGGACAATGGGCTCTGAGATGTGCTGACTCTAAGTGTGACTCAGTATATTCCCAGCTATGGTGGCAACAGGGAAAGACTCCTTCTCTTTTAGAAAAGCAGAGGGAAAAGTAAAGGGGACTTTGTCTTTCACCTTAGGTTCCAGCTTGGCTACAGTGGTGTAGAGCAACAAGCAGGCCCTTGGGGTCCCCAGGTTGAGGCCTAAGCTCTTGGACAGCATTCGTGGACGTGCCCTGGGCCAGAAGAGAGCCTACTTCCCTGAAGGGTGAGTCTCAGACCTGGGAGAATTCACACAAGCTCACCGAAGAGCCCTTAGGTTTTAACTGAACATGAGAGATGGCCCAGCAGAATTCCCCCATGGGCCGGTGGTGGTGGTTCCCACAGGGACAGGCTCCTCTGCTTGTGAAAAGGGGAGAGAAGAGTAGGAAGGACTTTACACTGTGCTTTGCTTGCCAGTGTAGCTGTAGCAGAGTAGAACATCAGGCAAATTTCTAAGTTTTTGACTCTAAACCCTGGTTCCCAGACAGCATCTCTGGACCTGCCCAGGGCCTGGGAGAACTCATTGTCCTAAAGGGAAGGACATCAACATGGCTGGCTTTGCCACCTGCTGATTTGAGAGCCCTAGGGCCTTGAGTAAACATAAGTCAACGGACCTTGGGCAAGATCCAGTGCTGTGCTGGCTTCAGTTCTAACCCAGTTAAGTCCCAGTAGAGGGAAACACAGGAGTATTTGTGTCACTGCATCCTCAGTTCCAGGTGGCTCAGCAGAGAGAGAGAGAGAGAGACTGACTCTGTTCAGGAGAAAGTAAGGGATGATAACAAGAGTCTCTGGCTGGTTATCCAAAGAATTATTGCAGACCATATAAAAGGCCACCAAGGCTGTGTCTCTGTGAGTCTGCAAAAAATACAGTAATATTGGACTTGGGATCCTATTCTCTTTGAATGTATATTTACCTGGCCCTGGAGCACATAGCTATATAAGCCAAATATTATTAGAGATAAAGAGAGAGATAGACCACAATACAAAAATAGCTGGAGACTTCAAACCAAACTTTCAGAAATGGACAGATCTCCCAAACAGAATCTCAACAAAGAAACATCAGACTTTATCTGCACTATAGAACAAATGGGCCTAGTAGATATTTACAGAACATTTCACCCAATGTACACATTCATTTCCTCAACACAATGATCATTCTCAAGGACAGATCATATGTTAGGTCATAAAACAAATCTGAAAGCATTCCAAATAATTAAAACAATATCAATCATCTTCTCTGAACACAATAGAATAAAACTAAAAATGAAAAGAGAAGTTTTTTAAGCTCTACAAATACATAGAAATTAAATAATATGCACCTGAATGATCAGTGAGTCAATGAAGAGATCAAGAAAAAAAATTGAACAATGTATATAGAGACACAACATAGCAAATCCTATGGTATTCAATGAAAACAGTAGTAAAAAGGAATTTTATAGATATAAGAGCCTATGTGAAAAAAGAACAAAAACTTTAAACAAAAAAACTGACAATGCACCTTAAAGAATTAGAAAAGTAAGAATAAACAAAACCCAAAATCAGTTAAAAAAAAAGAAATAATATCAAAGCATAAATAAATAAAATGGAAATGGAAAAATACAACACGAAAGATAAATGAAAAGTTGGATTTTTGAAAAGTTAAACAACGTTAACAAACTTTTAGCCAGACTAAGAAAAAAGAGAGAAGGTCCAAGTAAATACAATCAGACATAAAAAAAGAACCATTGCAACTGACACTGCAGAAATTCAAAAGATAATTAGTGGCTACCATGAGCAACTATGTGTTAATAAATTGGAAAATCTAGAGGAAATGGATAAATTCCTAGACACATAAAACCTACCAAGACTAAAACAGGAAGAAATCCAAAACCTGAATAGACCAATAGCAAGTAATGAAATTGAAGCCATCATAAAAAGTCTCCCAGTAAATGAAAGCCTGGGACCCAATGGCTTAACTGCTGAATTCTACCAAACCTTTAAAGAAGAACTGATATCAATCCTACTTAATCTAGTCGAAACAACAGAAGAAAAAATATCTCTGAACTTATTCTATGAAGTTAGAATTATCCTGATAAAAAAGCCAAAGACACATTAAAAAAAAAGAACACTACAGGCCAGTGTCTTTAATAAATATTTATGCAAAGATCCTCAACAAAATACTAGCAAACCAAATTAAAAAATACATTACAAAGATCATTCATCACGACCAACTGAGATTTATCCCAGGGATGTAAGGATGGTTTCAAATATGCAAATCAATGTCACAGATTATATCAAGAGAATGAAGGACAAAAACCATAAGATCATTCCAATTAATGTTGAAAAAGCATTTAATAAAATTCAACATCCCTTCACACACAAAAAAGTGGACATAGAAGGAATATATATGAAAATAATAAAAGCCATATATGACAGGCTCCCTATTAGTAGTACACTGAATGGGAAAATTGAAAGGCTTTCCTCTAAGACCTGGAACATGACAAACATGACAACTTTCATGACTGTTATTCCACATAGTACTGGAAGTGGTGACTAGAGCAATGAGACAAGAGAAAGATATAATGGGCATTTAAATTGAAAGGGAAGAAGTCAAATTATCCTTCTTAGAAAGTGATATGATTTTGTATTTGGAAAAACCTAAAAACTCTAAAAAAAAAAAAAACTACTACAACTGTTAAATAAATTCAGTAAAGTTGCCAGATCCAAGATCAACATACAAAAATCACTAGCATTTCTATATGCCAACAGTGAAGAATCTGAAAAAGAAATAAGAAAGTAATCACGTTTACAATAGCCACATGCAATATGATATGCCTAGGAATTAACCCAAAAAGTGAGAGATCTTCATAATGAAAACTATAAATCACTGATAAAAGAAATTGAAGAGGACATAAAAAAAGACAAATATTCCATGTTCATGGATTAGAATAATTAATAGTGTTAAAATGTTGATACTACCGAAAGCAATCTACAGATTCAATGCAATCTGTATCAAAATACCAGTGAAATTCTGCACAATTGAAAAAACGAATTCTAAAATTTATATGGAATCACAAAAGACCCAGAAAGGTCAAAGCTATCTTAAGCAAAAACAACAAAACTGGAAAAATCATATTACCTGACTTCAAATTATACTACAGAGCTATAGTAATCAAAACTGCACGGCAGTGGCATAAAAATAGACAAACAGACCAATGGCAAATGAACAACCCAGAAACAAATCCACCCACCCGCAGTGAACTCATTTTTAACAAAGTTGCCAAGAACATACCTTGAAGAAAGAACAGTGTCTTCAATAAATAGTGCTGGGAAAACTGGATCTATATGCAGAAGAATGAGGCTAGAACCAACCTCTTACCATATACAAAAATCAAATCAAAATTTATTAAAGACTCAAATTTAAGATCTCAAACTATGAGTCTACTAGAAGAAAACATTGGGGAAACTCTCTAGGACATTGAGCTAGGCAAAAATTTCTTAAGTCATAACTCCCAAGCATAGAAAACCAAAGAAAAAACTGGACAGGTGAGATTACATAAAGTTAGCTTCTGCACAGTGAAGAAGACACTCAACAAAGTGATGATACAACCCTCAGAATCAGGGAAAATATTTATAAACTACCAATTTGAAAAGGGATTAATAACCAGGATATATAAGGAGCTCAAACAATTCTATAGGAAAAGATCTAAATGGACAAAAGATTTAAAAAGACATTTCTCAAAAGTAGACATACAAATGACAAACAGGTATATGAAAAGGCACTCAAAATCACTGATCTTCAGAGAAATGCAAATCTGAGCTATAGTGAGATATCCTTTCACCTCAGTTAAAATGGCTTATATCCAAAAGGCAGGCAATAAAAATGCTGATGAGGATATGAAGAAAATGAACCCTCATATACTGTTGATAAGAATGTAAATTAATACAACCATTATGAAGAACTGTCTGGAGGGTCCTTAAAAAACTAAAAATAGAGCTACCTTATGATCTGTCAATCCTATCCCTGGGTATATGCCCCAAAGAAGGGAATACAATATATCAAAGATCGACCTGAACTCCTATGTTTGTTGTGGCACTGTTCAAAATAGTCAAGATTTGGAAGCAACCTAAATGTCTGATATAGTTTGGCTGTGTCCCCACACAAATTTCATCTTGAATTCCCACGTGTTGTGGGCAGAACCCAGTGGGAGGTAATTGAATCATGGGGGCAAGTCTTTCCATGCTGTTCTAATGATAGTGAATAAGTCTCATGAGATCTGATGGCTTTAAAAAAAGGAGTTCCCTACCAAGCTCTCTCTCTTTGCCTGCCGCCATTCATGTAAGATGTGTCTTGCTCCTCCATGCCTTCCAACCTGACTATGAGGCTTCCCCAGCCACGTGGAACTGTAGATCAATTAAACCTCTTTCTTCTGTAAACTTTCCAGTCTCAGGTATGTCTTTTTCAGCAGTGTGAAAACAGACTAATACAATAAATTGGCACCAGTAGAGCACAGCATTGCTGAAAACATACCCAAAAATGCGGAAGTGACTTTGGAACTGGGTAACAGGGAGAGGCTGGAACAGTTTGGGGGGCTCAGAAGAAAGGAAAATGTGGGAAAGTTTGGAACTTCCTAGAGACTTGTTGAATGGCTTTGACAAAAACACTGATAGTCCAGGCTGAGGTGGTCTCAGAGATGAGGAACTTGCTGAGAACTGGAGCAAAGGTGACTTGTGTTATGTTTTAGCAAAGAGAGACTGATGGCATTTTGTCCCTGCCCTAGAGATTTGTGGAACTTTAAACTTGAAAAAGATTATTTAGGGTATCTTGCAGAAGACATTTCTAAGCAGCAAAGCATTCAAGAGGTGACTTGGGTGCTGTTATGGGTGCTGTAAAAAGCATTCAGTTTTATAAGGGAAGCAGAGCATAAAAGTACAGAAAATTTGCAGCCTGACAATGTGATAGAAAAGAAAATCCCATTTTTCTGAAGAGAAATTCAAGCCAAGCTGGATGCAGAAATTTGGATAAGTAACAAGGGGCTGAATGTTAATTCCCAAGACAATGGGGAAAATGTCTCCAGGACATTTCAGAGATCTTCAGGGCAGCTCCTTGCCCCCTCCGCCATCACAGGCCTAGAGGTCTAGGTATAAAAAGTGTTTTTTGTGGGCCAGGTCAAGAGTCCCCATGCTATGTGCAGCCTAGAGACTTGGTGCCCTAAGTCTCAGCTGCTCCAGCCATGACTAAAAGGGGCCAATATAGAGCTCAGGCTGTGGCTTGAGAGGTTGCAAGCCTCAAGTCTTGGCAGCTTTCATGTGGTGTTAAGCCTGCGAGTGCACAAAAGTCAAGAATTGAGGTTTGGGAACCTCTGCCTAGATTTCAGAAGACGTATGGAAATGCATGAATATCTAGGCAGAAGTTTGCTGAAGGGGCAGGGCTCTCATAGAGGAACTCTGCTGGGCAGTGCAGAAGGGAAATATGGGGTTGGAGCACCCACACAGAGTCTGTACTGGGGAACTGCCTAATGGAGCTGTGAGAAGAGGGCCATCATACTCCAGGTCTGTAATGATACATCCACTGACAGCTTGCACTGTGCACCTGGAAAGGCTGCAGACGGTTAATACTAGCCTGTGAAAGCAGCTAGAAAGAAGGCTGTAGCCTGCAAAGCTACAGGAGCAGAGCTGCCCAAGACCATGGGAACACCTCTTTCATCAACGTGACCTAGATATTAGACAGGGAGTTGAAGGAGATCATTTTGGAGCTTTAAGATTTGACTGGTCCGCTGAATTTCAGACTTGCATGGGCCCTGTAACTCCTTTATTTTATTAGATATGAGTTCTAAGTTTCTCTTCAAAGAATCAATATGTCAGTATGTTCAATTCTTTGCCTTCTACTTTTAAACTTAACTTCCTCATAAAGAAACATTTTTCGGTCACCTGCTCCACCCTGACTCCCGCCAAACCACTCACCCTGTCACTCTCTTTAAATTAGCCAATCAGAATTAGTGTAGCCTGTGTGGTCTAACCCTAGCTAATAGGGGAATGACACAGCAGCAGGGGCCACATGCATCAGGGATAAGAACTCCTCCCCCTCCTTTGTCCAAGTGTGCGCTCACCATCGCTCCATCTGTAAGGGTGCACGCTTCTATAGAAGTACGTTGCCTTGCTGAGAATTAAAAAGAAAATTTCATATTCGTGTGCTATTTCTTTTGCAGCACCGAAACTTTATAACAATTTAGGGGCTCACCCATGATTCCATTCCCCTCTGGGGGCGGTCTCTCCTTCTCTCTCCTGAGAAGGCATGCCCCGCCTCCTTATGGCAGCCTCAGGGGTGAGAAATCAGGACCCACCCAGTGCGGGGAATAACCCGAGCTCTCAGCAACGTGAAAAGAAACTGGCCAGCAACCTAGGGTAAAGGATCCTCACATACTGCGGCGACAACTCTGTGCAGAGACCAAGGAAGGAGAAGCCGCTGGAGCCAGTAAAGTACTTCCTTGGTGGTCAGATTCTGGAGGGCTGAATGTGTGTGTGCGTGAACGATCACAAACAACTCTGCTTGCAGTGTTGTTCGTGTGGATGGTGACAAGTCCTGCTGCTGGATGGAGTGAATGGGTCCTCTCTGTGAGTGCGAAGTGTGCAAAGGACCTTCAGAGGGGAAAAGGGGGGAAACAGGTCAACCTCCCAGGACAGGCAAGGCAAGACACCCCTGGTTTGAGGGGTTGAGCCTTCCAGGGCAGGCAAGGCAAAACACCCCTGGTTTGAGGGGTTGAGACTTTGAGGGCAGACAAGGCAGGACACCCCTGGTTTGAAGGGTTGAGACTTCCAGGGCAGGCAAGGCAAGACACCCCTGGTTTGAGGGGTTGAGACTTCTGCTAATTTCAAGGGTTGAACCTCACATAAACCCCCACTTTTCTTTCTTCTTGGGGGAAGGAAGAGTAGTTCCACTCCTGCCGGTCCCTCCCGTAGGGAAAGGTGAAGGAGAGGGGAGAACAGCAGCATACGTGGCTGGCAGAGGCAAGGAAAGACCAGTAGAGAGGAGGGAGGGAGACAGAAGGCAGAGAGAGAGAAAGAGAGGCAAGGAAAGACCAGTAGAGAGGAGGGAGGGAGACGGAAGGCAGAGAGAGAGAGAGAAGGAGTCAGACAGAGACAGAAAGTCAAAGAGAGAAAGAGAGAGAAGTAATAAAGAGAAAACAGTGTACCCCATTCCTTTAAAAGCCAGGGTAAATTTAAAACCTATAATTGATAATTGAAGTTCTTCTCCATGACCCTGTAACACTCCAATACCACCTTGTTGTCAGCGTTAACAAGGGCATAGCCCAAGAGCACTGAGGCCACTGACAACCCATAGCCTTCCTAATCAAAAATCCTTAACCCAGTAACCTGTGGATGGCCCAAATACATTCAATCTGTAGCGACAACTGCTTTGCCAACAGAAGGAAGTATGAGGAGATTCTGTTAAAAAAAGATGATTCAACATTAACCACTAAAATTTCCCTTAACCCAGCAGGTTTCCCAACAGGGAATCTAAATCTTAATTAATTACTATAGAAAGGTCCAGACCATACCTAGGAGGAACTCCCTTTAGGACAGGACAATAGATTATTCCTCCTGGGTGACTGAGGGAAAAAGGCACAATGGGTATTCAGTAATTGATAGGGAAACTCTTGTAGAAGCAGAGTTAGGAAAATTGCCTAATAACTGGTCTGCTCAAATGGGCAAGCGGTTTGCACTCAGCCAAGCTTTAAGTATTTACATAACCAGGAAAGAACCATCTATACAAATTCTAAGTTAATTTGGACTAAACAAGGTCTTATTAATAGCAAAGGATAATTGAAATCCCAAACTTACAAGGTTTTCAACAAAAGTAAAATTTGCTAAAAGTTAACAGTGTAACATGTATTATCCTAACTTCTAATCTTGTGGCCTTAGGCAGTCTAGCCCACAGACATGAAGGAGGTTTGCTCTGGAGAAGAATAGAAAAAAAAAAGTGGGGGGAGGGGACGAATTTATATAAAAAGAATGTTATATGGTAAATTCTTGTCCTAAAATAAATTAACTGGTTGTTTAAAGAAAGGGATGTTTGCAACAAGTCAGAAGGTTGAGGTATGTTGAAGATTGTGAAAGTCGTGGAAAAAAAGTTATAAAAGGGAATTTATGAAAGAAATATTGTATAATTTGAATTAGGCCTCCTGAATGTAAAACTATTGAAGAAACAGTTTATGTGCAAGGTGTGCGAGGAAAGTAAAATATACTTTTGGTAAAAGGATTATAAAGCGGCATAAGAATGTGGATTTTTTACCTACATTAAAAGGTTAAAAAATTTGTTTTAAAGGTTTAAGCAAGTTTTAAAATGTTAATTGTAAAAGAAATTCTGTGTGGAAACACATTGTTAAAGGGGTATCATCCAGTCTTTCTGTGAACTGGACATTAAAATAAAAGCACAACAGGTTTTTCTTAAATCACCATCCTGCTCTTTAACAAAATTATAAAAGGTTAAAAAATGTCTATAAGGCCGGGCGCGGTGGCTCACGCCTGTAATCCCAGCACTTTGGGAGGCCGAAGCAGGTGGATCATGAGGTCAGGAGATCAAGACCATCCTGGCTAACACGGTGAAACATCGTCTCTACTAAAAATACAAAAAATTAGCCAGGCGTGGTGGTGGGTGCCTGTAGTCCCAGCTACTTGGGAGGCTGAGGCAGGAGAACGGTGTGAACCCGGGAGGCAGAGCTTGCAGTGAGCTGAGATCACGCCGCTGCACTCCAGCCTGGGCGACAGAGGGAGACTCCGTCTCAAAAACAACAAAAAAAAGTGTCTATAAAAATCTTACCTTATTGTCACACGTTAAAATTGGATAAATATGTCTACAAGGTTTTATTAAAATTGAGTTTAGCATTAATAACACACTAATATAAAGGTGAAATTTAGCTTATCTGGTATAAAAAATCATAAAGGAAGCATTGTCAAATATGAAATGGTGTTTGGCATTCTTTGGTCTAAAAACTAATAAAAATAGGTGCTAAAGGAAATTTCTCAGTAAGAAGGCACCAAGGACTATAAAGTCAACTGCTGATGTCCCCACATTTAAAACAAAAGATTAATTTCTTAGAAATGATATACTTGGTTTATCTTCCACTTTCCTTTCCCGCAAAACTAAACATCTTTTAGCACAGGTACCACCCCTAGAATTTCCGGTAAACCAGCACCAGCCTGAGGATCAGGTGCTCATCAAAGGGTGGAAAGAAGGAAAACTTGAGCAAGCCTGGGAAAGACCCTACTTTGTGCTGCTAACACCAAGACTGTTGTTCATACAGAGGAAAGGGAATGGACTCCACACACCCGAGTCAAGAAAGCACCAATCCCTCCAGAGTTGAAGGCCATAGTCCCAGGGGAAAACCCTACCAAACCAAAGCTAAGAAAAATTTAACTCTCTTTCATCTATTCTATTAGTCTTTGTTCTTTCCTCACTCTATTGCTGACCATCTAGTTATTAACATAACCAAGTCAACTTCATCTCAAACTATTGGATTTGATGCTTGCCTTGTTATACCCTGTGGGGACTTGCCAAGTCAAACACAGCTCTCTACTTCAGAAAAGTACCTCTGTCCCTCCTGACTCTCCTCAGATTGGGCTTTAGTGAATTGGGACCATTTAATCTGGGGAGATTTTCATTAAGACTCCAGGGTCAACCAGGAGTCCTGTCCCCCCCAGTGCAGAGCTTTTATGCCATAGTTGGTCCAACATTTTGTGGACCACTAAAGAGCAAGGATGGACTGCCCCAATCGGTTTTTGTAATTTCCTAAAACCATACATTCATTTTACTAGAGGGACAGCACCCTCCCAGCCCCCCCAAACTGTCAGCTAAACCAGTGCAATCTTATACAGGTTATTATCTTGAATCCTCAAAGTTCTTCTCCTTTTCTTCCCTTCTTTAAGCCGGTTTTATGGTATGGGGGCTGAGGTTTCAGGGACAGACCCTATTAGATTCTTTGAAATGCATTTCTTTGATCCCCAGCCACCTCCACCTTCCTCTAAGCCTTCTTCCAAAACCTCTCACAACGGGATAATTGCCCCTCCTCCATCTAACCACAAGAACAAGATAGCTATCGTAGAAGTTAAAGACTTAAAACGAACTTTGGCAATTAAGACAGGATACCAAGATGCAAATGCCTGGTTGGAATGGATCAAATATTCCATCCGCATGTTAAACAAAAGCAATTGTTATGCTTGTGCACATGGCAGGCCAGACGCCCAGATTGTCCCCTTTCCACTAGGGTGGTCTTCCAGTTGACCAGGCATGGGCTGCATAGTAGCTCTTTTCTAGGATTCTACAGCCTGGAGTAACAAGTGGTGCCACGCTCTCTCTCTGCTATATCCCAAAATCTGGCACCCTGTGGGTTAGCCCCAGAGGGCCATCCACCTTCAGTCTCCCAACATTAAGTTCACTTCATGTCTCTCATGACAGGGAGGAAACTTAGTGTTACTTGGAGACCTGAAGGGATGCAGTGAGCTTAAGAATTTTCAAGAGCTTATCAATCAGTCAGCCCTTGTTCATCCCTGAGCGGATGTATGGTAGTATTGTGGTGGACCTTTACTGGACACTCTGCTGAATAACCGGAGTGGCACTTGTTCTTTAGTCCAATTGGCTATCCCTTTCACCCTGGCATTTCATGAACCAGAGGAAGGAAAAATAAGACATTATAAAGTGAGGGAAGTCCCTTACGGGTCTTTTGACTCTCACATCTATATAATGCAACTGGAGTCCCAAGGGGAATAGCGGATCAATTTAAAGCCCGAAATCAAATAGCTGCAGGATTTGAGTCAATATTTTGGTGGGTGACAACTAATAAAAATGTAGATTGGATAAACCACATCTACTACAACCAACAGTGATTTATTAACTACACTAGAGATGCTGTTAAAGGAATAGCTGAGCTACTAGGGGCTACTGGCCAGATGGTTTGGGAAAATAGGATAGCCTTTGACATGATATTAGCAGAAAGAGGAGGAGTTTGCATCATGATTAAAACTCAATGTTGTAACTTCATCCCAAACAACATCACCCCTGATGGAAGTATAACAAAGGCATTGCAAGGTCTGACTGCTCTATCCAATGAGTTAGCCAGCAAGTCAGGGGTAAATGACACCTTTACAGGATGACGAGAAAAGTGGTTTAGTAAATGGAAAGGAATAACAGCCTCAATTCTTACTTCCCTCACAGCTGTAATGGGTGTACTTATTCTTGTTGGGTGCTGTGTCATACCATGCATCCGTGGGTTGGTGCAGAGGCTCATAGAAACAGCACTTACTAAAACCTCCCTTAATTATCCTCCACCTTATCCAGAGAAGCTTCTTTTGGAAAATCAAGCAGAACAACTAAGCCAAGACATGTTAAAGAAGTTTGAAGAGAAAGCTCTAAGGAAAATGCAAGAGGAGGGAATTATTAGATATGAGTTCTAAATTTCTCTTCAAAGCAGCAATATGTCAGTATGTTCAATTCTTTATCTTCTACTTTTAAACTTAACTTCCTCGTAAAGCAACCTTTTTTGATCACCTGCTCCATCCTGACTCACTCCAATTACCTGCTTCACCCTTACCTTCTCCACCCTGACTCCCCAAACCACTCACCCACTCACTCTCTTTAAATTAGCCAACTGGAATTAGTTTAGCCTGTGCTGTCTAACCCTAGCCAATAAGGGAACGACAGAGCAGCAGGGGCCACATGCATCAGGGATAAGAACCCCTTCTCCTCCTTTGTCCAAGTGTGTGCTCACCATTGCTCCATCTGTAAGGGTGCACCCTTCTATAGAAGTACATTGCCTTGCTGAGAATTAAAAAGAAAATTTTATATTCATGTGCTATTTCTTTTGTGGCACCGAAACTTTATTTATAAAAGTTTTGACCAATTTCTCCCATTTGGAATGGCATTATTTACCCAATGCCTAAATCCCCACTATATCTAGGAAGTAACTAACCTGCTTTTGATTTTACAGGCTCATAGGTGGAAGGGACTTGCCTTGTCTCAGATAAGACTTTCGACTGCAGACTTTTAAGTTAATGCTGAAGTGAGTTAAAACTCTGGGGGACTGTTGGGAAGCCATGATTGGATTTAAGATGCGAGGGCATTAGATTTGGGAGGGGCCGGGGGCAGAATGGTATGGTTTGGCTGTGTCCAGCTGTGTCCCCACTCCCCACCCAAATCTCATCTTGAATTCCCACATGTTGTGGGAGGGATCTGGTGGGAGATAACTGAAATGAGGGCAAGTTTTTCCTGTGCTGTTCTCATGGTAGTGAATAAGTCTCATGAGATCCATGGTTTTATAAAGAGGAGTTCCCCTGCACAAGCTCTCCCTCTTTGACTGCTGCCATCCATGTAAGACAAGACTTGCTCCTCTTTGCCTTCCACCATGATTGTGAGGCTTTCCCAGCCATGTGGAACTGTAAGTCAGTTAAATCTCTTTCTTTCAGCAGCATGAAAACAGACTAAAACAACATGAAAACCTCTTTCAGCAGCATGAAAACAGACTAAAACCATGTCCATCAACAGATGAATGGATAAAGAAAATGTTATACTGATACATAATGAAGTACATAGAAGAGCCATAAGACAATGAGATTCTGTCATTTGCAACAACATGGACAAAACTTGAGGTCATCATGTCAAGCGAAATCAACCAGGCATGGAAAAACAAACATCTTTTCACTTATTGTCAGATGTAAAAACCAAAACAATTGAACACATGAAGATAGTGAATAGAAGGTTCATTACCAGAGGCTGCTAAGTTTTTTAGGGTTCTTTTAGTTGGTGGGGATGGTTGATGGGTACGAAAATAAGAAGAATAAATTATACCTAATATTGATAGCACAATATAACTATAGTCAAAATAATTCAATTATATATTTTAATTAACTAAAACAGTATATTTGAATTCTTTGTAATAAAAAGGATAAATTCTTCAGGAGATAGATAACTCATTTTTCATGATGTGATTATTATACATTTCATGCCTGCATCAAAATATCTCATGTACTCCATAAATAGATACATCTACTACGTACCCATGAAAATTAAAAATGAAAAATTTAGAAAGAAAACACCAAAAGCTACAGAACAAACAGCTGGCAATTAATAAAATCTAACAATTTGCTGTGACACCAAATGAGAGAGACAGCTTAACCGAGAAATCAGGGAAATTGACAAATACATCTCTGCTAAAACTACTGTTATCCCATGGTACCTTTGGGTACTCAAAAGTCAGCATCCTCTGAGAAGAAACATCAGAAGAGTCACATTAAGGAAGAAGAATACTTAACAATAGTTCAAGCAAGTCACTAAACAATTAAACAAGAACAAAAACAAGATACAGGGAGTAAATTTCCAGAGTTAATGAATATATTACCTCAATTTTTGAGTTTTCAAGAAAAAAAAATTTCATGACATGCAAAGAAACAGAAAGTTTGACATATACACAAGAATAAAATGAGGGAACAGAAACTATGTCTGAGAGAGCCCAGATGTCAGATTTAAAAGATAATACTTCAAGGCAACCATTACAAATATGTCCAAAGGAAAAACAGAAAACCATAATTAATGATGTAAAGGAAGCTTTCATAGCAATAGAGATTATCAATAATGAAAGAGAAATTATTAAAAAGAGCCAAATAACATTCTGGAATTGAAAATGACAGAGACTGAAATATAAATTTCGCCAGAAAAGGTTAACAGCAGATTTCAACTGGCAGACAAAAAAAAAAAATCACAAACTTGAAGAAAGAGAAAGTTTTTTTAAATTGAAAAGCAAGAAAAAAAAATGAAGAAAATTCAACAGGGCTTCAGACAAGCACAAGACACCATTTACCATACCAACACAAGTTTAAGAGGAAATCAAGAAGAGGATGCAGAGAACAGAGCAGAAAAATTCAAAGAAAATAGTTGAACACGTTCTAAATTTGATTAAAAGCATAATTTTAAACATCTAAAAATTCAACAAACTCTAAGTAATATAAATGCAAAGAGATGCATACCAAGTATCATAGCAAAAACGCTGAAATACAACAACAAAAAGAAAATCATGAAAACAGCAAGAGAAAAATGACTTGTCATGCATAAAAGAAACTCTAAGAATAAGATCTGACTTCTCATCAGAAGCAAAGGAGGCCAGAAAGAAATAAGATTACCTATTACAGCACTGATGGAAAAAACAACAGCAACAACAAAACTGTTAACCAAGAATCATAAACCCAGGGGTAAAAATGAAGGCAAAATTAAGGCATTTCCAATTAAAACAAACTGAATTTGTTGCTAGTGAACCAAGCTGACAAGACACTTAATAAAGGCAGTTTTTGAAAATGAAAAGAAAGTGATACCATGTGCTAATTCAAATCCACATGAAAAAACAAAGAGCCACGATAAAGGCAATTTTGTAACATTAAAAGACAGTATAAATACGTATTTCTTCTCTCCTGAGGACTAAGCTCTGATTTTGTTTTATCTTGCCCAAATTTCTATCTAAGGTGTCTGGGGAGTCATGCTCTATAAACGATAAATTCTCATCAGATGGATTTCATTTAACCCTATATACTGTGACTTTCTTTCCAATCTGACTCTGGCATAATATTATGTGATTAAGAAAATCAAAAGATTTTACCTCAAAACAATTTTTTTCTCCCCCATATTTTGAAATGGCCCTGCAAAGCTGTCCTAACTTTGTGGGTGAAAATTTCCATCTGTAAAGGATCTCTATTAACATAGCTAGATCTTCTTCTTCCTGGCCCTCCCAATCCTGAAGAGATTAACTGAGAGTCTAGCACTTTTTAAAGGTCTGAATAGGATACATTTGTTATCTGTTGTCTCTAAGGGCAGCTGCTATGAGACTTCAAAAAACCTTGGTCTCCACAATCTTATCTTAACCTGAACATTTCCTTTCTGTTAATACCAGACCTTTAGACAAACTCAACTGTCAACCAGAAAATGTTTAAATTTACCTATAGCCTGGAAGCCTCCCACTTCAAAATGTCTTGCATTTCTGAACCAAATCAATGTATTTATCAAGTGTATTTGATTGATGTCTCTTGCCTTCCTAAAATGTGTAAAACCAAGCTGTACACCCACCACCTTGGACACATGTTCTCAGACCTCCTGAAGGCTGTCACGGGCCATGGTCACTCATATTTGGCTCATAATAAATCTCTTCAAGTATTTTAGAGTTTGACTCTTTGTCAACACTCTCCTACTCTAAACTGACTTAAAAACTACTGTACAGCCGGGCGTTGTGGCTCACGCCTGTAATCCCAGCACTTTGGGAGGCTGAGGCGGGTGGATCACGAGGTCAGGAGTTCAAGACCAGCCTGGCCAAGATAGTGAAACGCCAACTCTACTAAAATACATAAATTAGCTGGGCGCAGTGGCAGGCACCTGTAATCCCAGCTACTCAGGAGGCTGAGGCAGGAGAATGGCTTGAACCTGGGGGGCACAGGTTGCAGTGAGCCAAGATCATGGCATTGTACTCCGGCCTGGGTGACCAGAGCAAGACCCTGTCTCAAAAAAACAAAACAAAACAAAACTATTGTATATGGCCGGGCGTGGTGGCTCATGCCTGTAATCCCAGCACTTTGGGAGGCCGAGGTGGTTGGATCACTTGAGGTTAGGAGTTCAAGACCAGCCTGGCCAACATGGTGAAACCCTGTCCCTACTAAAAATACAAAAATTAGCTGGGTGTGGTGGTGGACACCTGTAATCCCAGCTATTCAGGAGGCTGAGGCAGGAGAATTGCTTGAACCCAGGAGGCAGAGGTTGCAGTGAGCTGAGATCATGCCACTATAGTCCAATAGTCCAGCCTAGGTGACGCAGCGAGACTGTCTCAAAACACAAACAAACAAACAAACAAAAAACTATTGTGTAAAGCGATATGTATTGTATTTTGGAGAATATACAGAAAAGAAAGATATTTGAAAATAACAGCAAAAAGTTGAGTGAGGGCAAAGTTCTATTGGAATAAGTCAATTACGCCATATGGTATGGTATGGTAACTCAAATACAAAGGAACAAATAAAGATAACCAGAAATGGTGAGTAAGCAGGTTAATGTAACAAATTTTGTAAGCATAGACTTGCTCTCTTTTCTTTTCCAAGCTTCTTTGACACACATAAAATTAAACAATCACTATAGCAATGCATTGTTGGGGGTTGAAGTATATATAGATGTATTTTGTATAACTATAATAGCACAAAAAGGAGGAAGAGGAAATAGACATATAGGAGTGATATTTCTGTATTCACAAGATTGGTTTAACATTCTAAAATCAGTCAATGTATTGTACCATATTAAGAGATTAAAGGAAAAAAGAATATGATCATTTCAACAGATGCTGAAAAAGCAGTTGGCAAAGTTGCACATCCTTAAATGGTAAAAATAAACTCTTGGAAGAGAAGGAAACTTACTCAGTCTAATTATGGACATCTATGAAAAACCTACAACCAACAACATATTAAATAGTGAAAGGCTCTTTCTATGTAAGATTGAGAACAAATCTAGAACATTGGCACTTAGGATATTTATTTATCATCGCACTTGGATAATTTCCTGAGTTGTTAATAAAGGAAGAAGAAAGAATAAAATAATACATGTTTGGAAGAATGGAGTAAAACTATTTATAGATGACACGATCATGTATTTAGATAACTCTAAGACTACTAGAACTAACAAATGAATATAGCAGAGTTGCAGGATGTAAGTTCACTAAATAAAAATCAATTCCATGTCTATATAACCACAACCAACAATTAAAACATAAAATTAAATATTTCGGCCGGGCGCAGTGGCTCAAGCCTGTAATCCTAGCACTTTGGGAGGCCGAGGAGGGCGGATCATGAGGTCAGCAGTTCGAGACCCTCCTGGCTAACATGGTGGAACCCTGTCTCTACTAAAAATACAAAGAATTAGCCGGGCTTGGTGGCGGGCGCCTGTAGTCCCAGCTACTCAGGAGGCTGAGGCAGGAGGATGGCGTGGACCCGGGAGGCAGAGCTTGCAGTGAGCCGAGATGGAGCCACCGCACTTCAGCCTGGGTGACAGAGTGAGACTCCATCTCAAAAATAAATAAATAAATAAATAAATTTTCATTAACAATAGCATAACAAATATTTAGAAATAAATCAAATGAAAATATGGAAAACTTATAAACTAGAAACTGCAAAACATTCCAAGAAAAAAAGTACTAAATAAATGGAGATACATATCATATTCTTGGATTAGAAGACTCAATGTAATCAAGAGGTTAACTCACCCACCTCAATTGATAAAGGGATTCAACGCAACCCCAATCAAAACCCAAAAAAAGTTTTTTTAGAATAAATTTGAAGGTTCAATTTAAAAGTTATGTAGATATGACCTGGCAATTCCTTTGCAGAGTATACACCGAAAGACAAATCAGGATTTTGTAGATGTATCTGTTTTTTCATGTTCATTTCAGCATTATTTAAAATTGCCAAGATGTAGAAACAAAGTGTATATCTATAGATGAATGAATAAAGAAGTTGTGGTATATAAATATGTAATTAAATATTATATGTTTATATATTTAAAAATCCTGCCATTTGCAAAAATATGGATGAACCTGGAGGAAATTATGCTATATGAAATAAGCCACCTACAGAAAAATACTGCAAGATGTAATTTATATGTAGAATCTTTAAAAAGTCAAATATATAGACACAGAATAAAATGGTGGTTACCAGAAATGGGGGGCAGAAGGAAAAGTCGGGAGATGTAGGTCAAAGGGTGCAAGCTTGCACATATGTAGGATGGATAAGTCTTGAGATCTAATATACAAAATAAGTACTATAGTTATAATATTGTGCTGTATACTGGAAATTTGCTGAGAGTACACTTTTGGTGCTCTTAACACATACATACATAAAAGGTAACTATGCAAGATGACGGACATGTTAATGTGCTTGACTATAGTAACCATTTCACTATGTATATAAAAACATTATGTTGTATATCTCAAATATATACAATAAATATGAAAAAGAACACAAATAAAAAATGTTATATAGAAAGTCAAAAGACAGAATATCTAAACAACTTCAAAAAAGAACAAAGTTAAATGATGTATACTACATATTCTAAAGACTATTATAAAGACTTTCTATGAGGCTACAGGATTAAAGACAATGTGGGTTTTTTTGGTAAGAACAAACATATTGATCAATGAGATGGAAAAGAGAGGGCCAACATAAACTCAAACCAATTAGATCAATTAATCGTTGATAAAGTTTTCAACAACATTCAATAGAGATAAGACAGACTTTTCAACAAATGGTGTGTTGCAAAAATTAGATATCTGTATGGAAAAAAGAATCTCTTATCTTTAATTCACACCATACATAAAAGCTCGAAATGGATTATAGTGCTAACTGTAAGAAGGAATATTATTAAATTTCTACCAGAAAATATACAATAAATTATTTGTGATATTAGGTCAAAAAATTTTAATATAATATCAAAAGCAAAAATCATAAGATAACAATTTGATTAGATGGACTTTTTCAAGATTACAAAAATGATATTTGAAAGACACTGCTAAGAAAACTAAAACAATATTGAAGATATAGACTACTCTTTCAGGGGAGGGAAATTACCATGACTACCAAAAGTTATAGTAATTACTAAGTGTGATAGTGGCTTAAGAAATTATATGGATAAGTGTTGAATAGAACTGGCAGCCGATATATTATACTCAATTACTTTTAAAAATATGCATGCTTATTTCATATAACAAAACCAAATGTGTACTACATGGATTAAAAAGTTGAATTTTGGCCAGGCACGGTGGCTTATGCCTGCAATCCCAGAACTTTGGGAGGCTGAGGTGGGTGGATCATGACGTCAGGAGATGGAGACCATCCCGGCTAACACAGTGAAACCCCGTCTCTACTAAAAATACAAAAAATTAGCCAGGCGTGGTGGTGTGTGCCTGTAGTCCCAGCTACTCGGGAGGCTGAGGCAGGAGAATTGCTTGAACCCGGGAGGTGGAGGTTGCAGTGAGCTGAGATGGTGCCACTGCACTCCAGCCTGGGTGACAGAGTGAGACTATGTCTCAAAAACAAAAAAAAAGTTGAATTTCATACATATTATGAAGCCAATACATAGTTTATTCTAGATGAATATCCATGACTTCATATCCATAAATCAAACCAGATTAAAAAATGTGCACAGGATATTTCTAGAGAGATTAAAAATACATGGATACTCAAAACCACATTTTAGCTTCTCACAGGGAAGTACGTTCTTTTGCAAACATGTAAAATATTTTAGAATATTAATTTAACAAGAAGTTTACATACGTTGAGGAAGGGATATGAAATGTAGATGGTTTCCCTACAGGTTGTCTAGGTTCAGTAGTTACAGTGAGATAACAGCATACCCATCATATAAAAAATTAAAACAAAAAATCATGCTTTCAAGCTATGAAAATGAATTTACATCATTCATTTCTCTTAAATTATGAACAAGTCACTTAGTTCTACATCCAACAATGGCTCCACACTTTAAAACAATAATTAAAATTTCTTCATGCTAATATAAAGAATAGTAAAAAAAATTAACATCCAATATTAACATCGACTTTATGCTTATTAATCTTTTAGGTAGAGTGCTTAGATAAAATCTGTAGACTATTTAATAATAAAAAAATGCAGTTCACTCTTGATCAAAGCATGGGTTAGGGGCACTGACTCCTTATACAGTCAAAAATCTGTGTATAACTGTTGACTTCCTGCAAACTTAACTGCTAATAGCCTACTGTTAACCAGAAGCCTTACCAATAACACAAAAGGTCGATTAACACATATTTTGTATATGTATATACTGCATTCTTACAATAAAGTAAGAAAAGTAAATATATACTATTCATTAAGTGGAAGTGTATCGTCATAAAGGTCTTCATCCTCATCAACTTCATGTTGGGTAGGCTGAGGAGGAGGAGGAAGAGAAGGGATTGGTCTTGGCTGTCTTAAAGATGGCAGGCATGGAAGAAAATTGACGTGTAAGTGGACCCACGCATTTCAAACTCGGGTTCTTCAAGAGTCAACTGTAGATTTATATAAACTTATTTTTTAATTTATATCAGAATGTATTAGGTTTGAAGAAATTTACAAAATAATTTTATAACCTAAAAAGTTATTAAGACACATAATGTCTACATAATCACACAATCCATTTCCACTAAAAGCATACTTTTTCTTTTTTTGAGATGTAGTCTCACTCTGTCACCCAGGCTGGAGTGCAGTGGTGCCATCTCGGCTCACTGCAACCACTGCTTCCTAGGTTCAAGCAATTATCTTGCTTCAGCCTCCCAAATAGCTGGGATTACAGGCGTATGCTACCACGTCTGGCTAATTTTTGTATTTTTAGTAGAGACGGGGTTTTGCCATGTTGGCCAGGCTGGACTCGGACTCCTGGCCTCAACTGGTCCTCCCTTTGCCTCAGCCTCCCAAAGTGCTGGGATTACAGGCGTGAGCCACCACACCCAGCCAAGCATACATGTTAATGGCAGTTATTTTCTATTAAGACCATACAAATCCACACAATGGGAGACTAGGCAAAGTCCTTGTATCTACTGACAGCTAACCCTCACTATTCCATTACTTGCCTTTAATACCTAAGTCCTCAAGCATGCCTGTAGTCTAGGTGGAACATGACAAAAGTATAGTTGTTAAATAAAATCTAGATAGTTACAGTGGATAAAAAGAGGTATGGAGAATCTTTATAAAAATATTAAATTAATCATTAATAGAGCCCCATTTTATTAAACATGTAAAAAATTGAAAATTTTCATTAAAAATCAAGATAATATGCTTTTATTAAAGGTAAACTTAAGCGTAGAATTTATCTTATCAATAGTCGGCAATTTGTTTATATTATTTTATGAACATCCAAGCATTTCCTACCTGTTAGGAGGTAAAAATTGAACTTCAACATAGCAATACTTGTAAAGTTAATAATAGTAGCACCCCTTATGGCTGTATTAGTAGAGTAGCTGTCATAGTAACAAGCGTCATTTGGTGAATGGTTATATACCTTTTGGGCAAGAACGTGGACATTGTTATGGGTAGACATCAGGAACAACCAAGAACTAAATAAACATTAATAATTCTATAGCCCTGATTTTTTATGAGGAGTAAATGAGGTAATGTAAAAATATTTTGGGAGACTGCAAAACAACACAGAAGCAAGAATATTACTATCATCACTAGATTCAATATATATACGTTCCTAAACCCATTTAATTAAGATATGGTGATTTCCTATTTGTTAACTCCTTACTTGACTACCAATAAGAAAGTTCTTTTAGGACATTCTCCGACAAGAAAAAAATAATCCAAACATATTAATATTTAACCAAAATACTTCAATATTTTGGGTTATTTTTATCTAGCCTGAGAAATTCCTTCCACTTCCATTCTACCAAAATGTCTTCAAATGGTAATGACTCAGGAGGACATAGTGCTGACACAGGATGGGCAGAAAGCCAAGTCCTTCAGATCTTCAGATTTACCACCCAGTTCTCAGAATAAAAGTGAGCCTACAGTATAACAGAAAACCTGAAAAGGACTTTGGGGAATGTAATTCATTCATGAAATGTTCTTAATAAGAAATTATCAGTGTTTTAATTTTTAGCCAGTGATGTCTACTTTATCATTCATCAAATTAAATAATTTTGAATGTACTTTTTAATAGATAATTTAGGTAAAGCATTCTTCACTAATAAACGCAAAACTTTCAAAATAAAAATAAAACAAAACAAAGGAAAAAAGGAACTCAGGTACTATCCACCTAACTTGCTATTCTATTATAAAGCAGTTCCTAACAGGTCAATGTGTTCAGAAAGTTTATTTAATTCTAATTCATTAAATCATTGAATGCAATCATCCAACTAAATAAACTAAAAAATAATGAAAGCTGAGAGGGAAGTGAGTTGGCAAAACTAGGCATGTTACCTGTCTACCTGCAATAATCAGCAAATATGATGGAGATATGAATTTAATTAACATAAAAAGAAAAGAAGATGCTAGGAATAAATTTACAACATCTATTCTACATATCTATGAAGAACATAGCATGACTTTCCTGAAGTAAACAAAAACTATGTCATCCTCCCATGTCAAAAGATGACCGAGTTCGATTCTGTAAAGATTTTCAGTGGGCACACATTTCCTCATTGCAAAAGCGAAGTCAGAAAGATAAATGTTACACTTAGGGAAATCTGACAAAGCAATGATATTTTTAATGCCTAAATGTAAATTAAATAGATTATCAAGGAAAATTCTCAACAAGGAAGAATAAGAAGTATCATTCAAAGTTAGATAATTAACACGTGGAGTGCTATGGTCTGAATTTTATGTTTTACCTACAATTCGTGTGGTGAAACCTAAGAACCAATGTGATGGCATTAAGAGGTGGAGTTATTAGGCAAATTATTAGGTCATAAAGGTGGACCCTGCATGAATAGGATTAGTGCCCTTATAAAAGAAGCCCCAGAGAACAGCCTTGTCCCTTCTGCCATGTGAAGTTACAGCAAGAAGATGGGCTCTTGACAGACAATGAATCTGCTGTTGTCTTGATCTTGGACTTCCCGGCCTCCAGAACTGTAAGAAATAAATATCTGTTTATAAACTTCCTGGTGTATGGTATTTGTTTATAGTAGCAAGAATGGATTAAGTCATGGCGTTACTTCCCAAAAAACTCAAAAAGTCTGCTAGGAAATAATTATGTGTTGCCATGATATATGGGAAAACACATAAATAGTTAAAAATATCTACCCCTAGTTTATATCACTAACCCTAAATTAAACCCCACTAAGTAGTGAAATTTTGAAACTTAAACTAGAAAAAGTATTTCATGAGGAAAGATGTCAATTTTTTCACATTCATTATATGATATATATGTATACATATTTCATGTCATGCAGAACTCAGTGAACGTTCCCATTTGTTGGACAATGAAGGCATATTACACATATCAGCTTCTCTTATAGTGACTTAGTGTAGATATTACACTGTGGTTTCAGAAAAACAGAACCAATCAGTGGTGCATGTATGAAGAGAGAAGGCGGAAAGAAAGAGAGAGAGGGAAAGAGGCGAGGGAAAGGGGAGGGGAGAGAAAGAGAGAGAGACTCAGAGAGACAAGGGATTCATTCTAAGGAACTGGCTCACAAAACTGTGGGAGCTAGCAAGTTCAATCTCTACAGAAAAGGTTGGCAGGCTGAAGATCATAGAAGGCTTGATTTGGCAACTCAAGTCCAAAGGGCAGCCTGGTAGAATTCCTCCTTCCTTTGGGAACCTCAGTCTTTTCCTCTTAAGGCCTTCAACTCACTGGATGAGGCCCATCCATATTATAAATGATAATCTGCTTTATGTGAAGTCTACTTATTTAAATATTAATCTCACCTAAAATTTACCTTCACAACAACATGACTGGTGTTTGATTAAAACTGGGTATCATAGCTTAGCCAAGTTGACACATACAATTAAGCATCACATACATGTTTGTTTAAAATGAGAAATTGGATTTAAATATTAAGGTACCACTGAGTGAATGCTGTTAAAAATATATATGGGATATAAAAATTTATCTGTATATATCTCTTGGATTCACTGGTTATTGTGAGGAAAAACTAAATTTATAATTAAAAACTAATTTTAAAAATATCCCAAATTCTTTCTCTGAGGTCAGTTAAGTCTCTTAACCACACTCTCACCAATGCTTCCCACCTGTATGAAAATTATCAATTTTAATTGAGTAAAGCTGTAATTATTAAGCATTAATAATGACTTAATGTTAACTTATCTACCAGTCTGGGTATTTATATCATATTCAAGGATTAAATTCATCTTCAATATACCAGGTCTTATAAAATTGTTACTATCTATATATGATAGATTTGGTATTAATATAGGCAAAGAGATATATGTTAAATTTTTTTGTAACCTAGATGCTGACAGACACACTAGTGATTATATTCACAGACCATTTACATCCATCGCTGTATAGGCAAATTCCTCACAAGCAAATGAAGCCCTGCATTTAAGTGAAAATTAATTTCATTCATGCTAGGGTATCTGGGAGCTAGGTGATTAGGAGACTCAAACATATCAACTTGAAGCAACCTTGTTCCACGTGATGCATACAGAATGTTGTTTATTTTACAACTTTGAATTCACAACATCACATGCATTCCCGAACTAGTGAAATTCAACAGAGTGACCTTATAAAAGGAAATAATGAATTTTTGGAAGACTAGGAACCAAACCGTACGGTCACCATAAAAAGCAATTATTCAAAGAGTATCATCATGTATGACAAAGAGATTGTGAGTTCAAAGCAACTGAATGAGCTGATGAAACCCTGCGGTATCATTTGAAATTGCAGCTGAACTATTAAAAGCCATTAACCTCTGCATTCCCCAGTGTGTCTTCTTAGAACTTCAAGACTTGAATTGAATGAAAACAAACATGTCTATCTAAGCAGGGATATACATAAAATGTCATACAGAACAAGCAAATTAAAAAATAAAGATAATACATATTCAATAAGTATATGAAACAAAAATGAATCACCACACCCTGGAAATTACAGTTGAACATGAATCTCTATATATTCTTGCCACATGACAAATAAAGCTGTGTGTTAAACATTAAGCATATGGAATTGGTTAAAAATCGGCTCTAAGAAAGCATGTTTCTTGTGGGATATTATAAAATTATGAAAATTATTTCCTCACTTCACTCAATTTGCAGCAAATTTTTAAAATACCCATAAAAATCAATAGAAAAATACGTTTACTAGCAAAATTATGTCGTCTGTGGTATTACCAAGTCCTACAGCTGATACAATTACCAGGAATTCTATCCTATTAAAAGGTGACCATTTAAAGTGTTATTTGTGCTAACAAACATATTGCTAGTAGCAGTAATAGTAGTAGTGAGAGTAGTAGTAGCTTTAATGGTAGTGTTGGTAGTAGGAGCAACATTAATTATAAGTCACACTTGCTGAATGCACAATTGGGAGGTAATTACTGTGGAATTTCATGTATATTTTCTCATTTGATCATCGCAAAAAACATGTGCAGACCCAAATCTTAATAACTGCATATTCCAAATTTGTTATGACTAAATGAGGTAGTATGTAAAAATAAATTTGGAAACTGAACATTCGCAAAAATGCAAATGCAATCATATTACCACAACATTTCTACCAAATATATTTAAAGATCACAAAGATGCATTGCTATTTACAATCTACTTACCTTAGTGCTAAGGTGTAACACTTTCAGAAATTCTTAATATTAGTTAAACTGCCCTTTTCTCATTTCCAAATTTCTCCAGAAATTAGTACCTCAGAAGCCTTACAGCCAACCAGGATGAGGATATGAAGGTTTTTCAAATCATTATGCTAGAGCTCAGTTATCTGAATAAAGTAAAGTTACAGGTGCCATTAAACAACTACAATTGTTCTTAGTGTCAAGAAGTGAGGTGAATAGAAAAAAGTAAGCAACAATTAGTACAATTGTTGTCCAAAACAAAAACAGCTCAGGAAGCATGATGATTATAAATTAAAAAACAATTTTCAGTGAAATCCCCAAATATAATAGCTAGGCAAAAACTTATCATATCTTTTCCAGATATCTACAAGGAAAGCCAGAAATTTTTCCTGCAAAACCCCAAACCTGGATTGGTCATCTAATTCTGTTATTAGAAGAGGAAGAAGATCATTTAGGGAAATTATTTTCTTTCAGTTGAGATTAACCCCCAGTGGTCCACCGGCTACCCTTAGAGTCTAAAGGTCTTGAGGATACCTTAGGTCCAGATGGCTCTCAGGACTCTGCCGGGTCTAAGAAAGGCAATTCAAGAGTGATTACGGTTCCACTTCCATCACCGGTCTGAAGGCCATCACAAACTTGTACTTACTCTACCCAGAAAGGACCCCGTGACATGTAATCTAAGTGACTGGCACATTTCTGAGTAGGGAACTTCCTACAGCATGGCTAATTGTGGAGATGCTGCCCCATCTTGCATGTTCTCTCCCTGTAGCTTTCATCACTCCTCTGAGCATAGCATGATGCCTGAACCCTGAACTTATTTATTCATTAGTCCTAGAGAATACCCAAGCCCACTACCCTCCAACTTGCATGTACGCCTCATTGAGGACCCTCTCACCTGCTCTGTGTTTATCTGGATGATTTCCAGGACCAGGAGAGAACAAGTTTGTTCCTGAGTTCGCTTCTTCTTTTGGGAAATATGTTTATCTTCTCTATCCCGTAGGTGTTCACATTGTAGCAAACGACCATGAAACTTATCTTGAGGATGACTGAGGTCTAGCTAACCACCAAGGATCTCCTGAGATCAATGAGGACATCTCAAGGTGCCTGCAACTCTATACCCTCACCAGTCTGAGAGCCACCACAAACTTGTACTTCATGACTCTTATTCCACCCAGAGAAAAAACCAATTACATGTAATCTAAGTTACCGGCACTCTATTAGTCAATTGTCATGCTGCTAATAAAGACATACCAAAGACTGGGTAATTTCTATTAAAAAAAGAGGTTTAATTGACTCACAGTTCAGCATGGCTGGGGAAGCCTCAGGAAACTTGCAATTATGGTGGAAGGGGAAGCAAACACATCCTTCTTCACATGGCGGCAGGAATGAGAAGTGTTGAGCAAAGTGGGTGAAAGCCCCTTATAAAACCATCAGATCTTGTGAGAACTCACTATCATGAGATCAGCAGCATGGGAGTAACCGCCCCCATGATTAAATTACCTCCCACCAGGTCCCTCCCATGACACATGGGGATTATGGGAACTATGATTCAAGATGAGATTTGGGTGGGGACGCAGCAAACCATATCAGACACCTTTCTGGGAATAGCCCTGAACACAGCATGGTCGAAAGGGGAAGTGCTGCCTCATCTTGCATTTTCATACTCTGCAGCTTTCATCACTCCTCTGAGAACAGTATGATGCCTGAATCCTGAACTTATTTATTCATCAGTTCAAAATAATGCTCAGCCCACAAGCCCCCAACTTGCATGTCTCCCTCAGTGCCCTCTCACCTGCTCTATGTTTACCTGGATGATTGCCCAGACCAGGAGAAAACAAGCTTGCTCCCGTTTTCTATTCTTCAACTCGGAAGTATCTTCATCTCTTCTACCACTTTCTTCTCTAACATGATGGAGTCTACATTATTAGGAATGCACAAGTAAAATTATCTTGAGGATGCCTGAGGTCCATGTGGCCAACTAGGATCTCCTGGCATCAGGGAAGGCAGCTCAAGGCCCTTGCAACTCCACATCAGGGGCCTATAGGCAACTATATGCATGCGCTTGGTAAGCCTTAGTCCACTCAGAGAGGAACTAGTTACATATAATCTAAGTGACTGGCACCTTTCTGGAACATATTATGGACGAATGGGGAGGTGCTGCTCCATCGTGCAATGTGAATCCCCATCCTAGAGGATGTCCAGCCCACTGCCCTCCATCATGTATGTTTCCCTCAGCGAGAGCACTCTCACTTGGCTTCATGTTTACTCAGATGGTTGCCAAACCCACGAGAGCACAAGCTTGTTTTTCTGTTCTTCTATTAGGAAGTATCTTCATGTCTTCTATCCTTCTCTTCTCGATCATATAGGTATTCTCATTATAAGGAATGAACCACTGAAATCATCTAGAGGATGTCTGAGGTTCAGGTGGCCAGCTAGGATCTCCTGGCATCATTGAAGACAACTTAAGGCTCCAGCAACTCCACCTCATCGCCTGTCTGAAGACCACCACACACTTGTACTTGGTAAGCCTTACTCCACTCAGAAAGGAAACAGTGACATGTAATCTAAGTGACTGGCACCTTCCTGAATAGGGCACTGCCTACAGCACGACTGATTGTGGAGGTGCTAACCCATCACCCACCATCATGCACTGCAGCTTTCATCACTCCCCTCAACACAGCAGGCTGCCTGAGACCTGAACACATTTAATAAGTCCTAGAGAATTTCCAGCCCACTGCCCTCCAACTTGGCATGCCTGTCTCAATGAGGACCTTCTCACTTGATTTATGTTTACCTGGATGATGGCCAAGACGAGAAGAAAAAAAATCTTGTTCCCGTTTTCTCTTCTTCTTTTAGGAAGTATCTTTATCTCTTCTATTATTACCTTATCTAACCTGTAGGTGCTCACATTGTTAGAAATGGACCATTAAAATCATCTTGAGGATCCCTGAGTCCCAGGTGGCTTCCAAATCTCTCCTGGGATCAATGAGGGCAGTTGAAGTTGCTTGCAGGTCTGTCTCCTCACCAATCTGAACGCCATCACAAAATTGTACCTGGAGAATCTTGCTCTACCCAGAAAGGAGCTGGAAATATCTAATCTAAGTGACTGACACCTTTTGGAGTAGAGCACTGCCCACAACATGGCTAATTGTGGAGGTGCTGTCCCATCTTGCATGTTCTCCCCCTGTAGCTTCCATCACTCCTCTGAGCACAGCATGATGCCTGAACCCTGAACTTATTTATTCAACAGTCCTGGATCATGTCTAGCCCACTGCCCTCCAATGTACATGCCTCCCTAAATGAGGAACCCCTCACCTACTGTATGTTTACCTGGGTGATTACCAAGACCAGGAGAAAGCAAGATTGTTCTCATTTTCTATTTTTCTAGTAGGAATTATCTTCATCTTGTCTTTCTCATCTATAACCTGTATGTGTTCATGTTGTTAGGGACAGACGATTTAGAATATCTCAAGGATGCCTGAGGTCCACATGGCCAACTAAGGTCTCCTGGTATCAGGAAAGGTACCTCAAGGCTCTTGAAACTCCACCCTATCATGGGTCCAAAGGCCACTATAAACTTATACTTGTTGAGCCTTACATACCAAGAAAGAAACCAGTGACGTATAATCTAGGAAACTGGCACATTTCTAAGTAGGGCACTGCACACAGCATGTCTGATAGCGGAGGTGCTGGCCCATCTTGCAAGGTCAACCCCCATCCAGGAGAATGTCCAGCCCACTGCCCTCCAGGACGCATGTCTCACTCAATGAGACATGCTCATTGCTCCATATTTACCCAGATGGTCGCCAGGACCACGAGAGAACAAGCTCGTTTTCTGTTCTTCTTTTAGGAAGTATCTTCATTTCTTCTGTCTTTCTATTCTCTAAAAAATAGGTATTTCCATTGTTAGAAATACATCATTGAAATCATCTTGAGAACACCTAAGGTTCAGGTGGCCAGCTAGGATCTCCTGGCATTATTGAAGACAACTAAAGCCTCCAGCAACTCCACCGCATCACCTGTCCGAAGGCCACCATGAACCTGTACTTGGTAAGCTTTACTCTACTCAGAAAGGGAATAGTTACATGTAATTTAAGCAACTGATGCCTTTCCAAGTAGGGCACTTCCCACAGCATGTCTGATTGTAGAGGTGCTGCCCCATCATCCACCATCGTGCACTGCAGCTTTCATCACCCCACTCAACACAGCAGGATGCCTGAACCCTGAACTTATTCTTAATTCCTAGAGACTTTCCAGCCCACTGCCCTCCAACTTGGCATGCCTGCCTCAGTGAGGACCTTCTCATCTGATTTATGTTCACCTGGATGATGGCCAAGACAAGAAAAGAAAAAGATTGTTCCTGTTTTCTCCTTTTAGGAAGTAACTATCTTTTCTGTCATTGCCTTCTCTAACGTGTAGGTGCTCACATTGTTAGAAATGATCATCTTGATGATGCCTGAATTCCAGGTGGTTTCCAAGGTTCTCCTGGGATCAATGAAGGCAGCTCAAGTTGCTTGCAGGTCTACCCCCTCACCAGTCTGAGGGTCACCACGAAAGTGTACTTGGTGAGCCTTCCTTCACCCAAAGAGGTGTCAGTCACATGTAATCTAAGTGACTCACAGCTTTTTGAGTAGAGCACTGCCCACAACATGGCTAATTGTGGAGGTGCTGTCCCATCTTGCGTGTTCTCCCCCTGTAGCTTCCATCACTCCTCTGAGCACAGCATGATGTCTGAACCCTGAACTTATTTATTCATCAGTCCTGGATCATGTCTAGCCCACTGCCCTCCAAGGTACATGCCTCCCTAAGTGAGGAATCTCTCACCTACTCTATGTTTATCTGGATGATTGCCAGGACCAGAAGAGAGCAAGATTGTTCTCATTTTCTATTTTTCTAGTAGGAATTATCTTCATCTTGCCTTTCTGATCTATAACCTGTAGGTGCTCATGTTGTTAGGGACAAGCCACTTAACTTATCTTGAGGATGCCTGAGGTCCACATGGCCAACTAAGATCTGCTGGTCTCAGGGAAGGTACCTGAAGGCTCTTGCAACTCTACCCTATCATAGGTCCAAAGGCCACTACAAACTGATACTTGGTGTGCTTTACTCTCCCCGAAAAGGAACTAGTGACATATAATCTGGGCGACTGGCACATTTCTGGGTAGGGCACTGCACACAGCATGGCTGATTGTGGAGGTGCTGCCCCATCTTGCACAGTTATACCCTACAGCTTTCACCACTCCCCTCAACACAGCATGGTGCCTGAACCCCGAATTTAACTTATTCATAAGTCCCAAAGAATACCCAGCTCATTGCCCTTCAACTTGCAGTGAGTACCCTCACCTTCAGTGAGTACCCTCTCATCTGCTTTGTTTACCCAGATAATTACCAAGACCAGTAGTGAACATACTTTTTCCAGATTTCTCCTCTTCTACAAAACATATATTCATCTTTTATCTTTTGCTTCTTTAACACATAAGTGCTCATATTGTTAGGTGTGCACCATTGAAATCATCTTGAGGATGCCTGAGGTCCACATGACCAACTAGGATCTTCTGGCATTCGAGAAGGCAGTTGAAAGGCCCCTGACACTCCACTGCATCAGGAGTCCAAAGGCCACCCAAAAGTTGTGTTTGGTGATATTACTCCACCCAGAAAGGAACCAGTTACATATAATCCAAGTGACTAGAACCTTTCTAGAAAAGGCACTGCATACATTATGGCTGAATAGGGAGGTGCTGCCCAGTCTCGCATGGTCGCTCTCAGCAGCTTTCATCATTCTCCTAAACGCAACAGAATGCCTGAACCCTGATCTCATTTATTCATCACTCCTAGAGAATTTCCAGCTCACCGCCCTCCAATTTGCATATCTCACTCAGTAAAAGTACTCTCATCTGCTCGGTGTTTGCCCAGGTCACACCCAGGAGCAGGAGAGAACAAACGTGTTCCATTTTCTGTTCTTCTACTAGGAAGTAACTTCATGTCTTCTATCTCTCTCTTCTCTACAGGTGTTCACATCTTGAGGATGCCTGAGGTTCAGGTGGCCAGCTAGGATCTCCCGGCATTATTAAAGACAACTCCTGCAGCTCCACCCTATTACCTGTCTGAAGGCCACCACAAACTTGTACTTAGTGAGCCTTACTCTACACAGAAAGGACACAGTGACATGTAGTGTAAGTGACTGGCACCTTTCTAAGTAGGGCACTGTCCACAGCATGGCTGATTGTGAAGGTGCCACCCTATCCCCCACCATTGTCCCCTGCATCTTTCATCACTCCCTTCAACACAGCAGGATGCCTGAATCTGGAACTTACTTATTATTAAGTCCTAGAGAATGTCCAGCCCACTGCCCACCAACTGTCATGCCTGCCTCAGTGAGAACCCTCTCACTTGCTCTATGTTTACCCGGTCATTGCCAGGACCAGGTGAGAACAAGCTTGTTACCATTTTCTATTACTCTATTAGGAACGATCTTCATCTCATCTTTCTCTTCTATAACCTGTAGGTGTTCACATTGGTAGGAATGCACCACTGAAATCATCTTGAAGATGCCTGAGGTCCACATGGCCATCTAGGTTCTCCTGTTATCAGGGAAGGCAGTTTGAGGCTTTTGCAGCTCTACCCCAACACGGGTCCAAAGGCCACCACAAATATATACATGGTGAGCCTTACTCTACCCAGAAAGGAGCCAGTGACATATAATCTACATAAATGGCACCTTTCTGAGTAGGGCACTGCACACAGCATGGCTGATTGCAGAGGCACTGCCCTGTGCCCCACCATTGTCCCCTGCAGGTTTTACCATTCCCCTCAATAGAACATGAGGCCTGAACAATTTGATTCATAAGTCCTTGAGAATGCTCATCCCACTGCTCTCCAAACTGCATCCCTCCTTAAGTGGAGACCCACCAATCTTCTCCATGTTTACCTAGATGATTGACAGGAGCAGGAGAGAATAAGCTTGGACATGTTTCCTTTTCTTAAGAAGTATCTTTATCTTCTCTAACTTGTAAAAATGGAAGTTTTTTACATATATAGCATTTCACATGGTTTGATCTCCCTAAAGTTTACACAAAAAACCCTCCAATATACCCACCACATCCTTCTTTTCTCCATATATTCCTTCATTCCAAATACATAGAATAAAAATGACAAGAATTGCAAAAATTCCTAAGTGAAGCTAAAGTACATTAGAGATGTGAAAGACAGAAACTTATTTTCTTCATCCATCCTTTGAGAGGAAACTACACTTTTAACTCATAACTTTTGAATTTTCCTACAGGCCTTTTGTGCTCTGATTTTCCCTGAAATAATCTGAATCAGAGGGAGGTTGTAAGACAGTATGTGGGGAGATACCTGACCCCAATCCAGTTCTCCTGGCCATGATTGGAACCTTGCACTCACTCGCAACCGTGAAATTACCAATACCTACGTGATCATTCATCTATTATTCTGCTACAAAGCGTGACACAAAGGTAGCAAAGTTTCATATCCTTTATTTACCAAAACAAATATAATTGTTGATATGGAGCAGCAGAGAAGAAATATGCCCAATATCTGGGACCCTTAGATATCTGGGTCTAGAAAAGCTGTGAGAGCAAACTTCTGAAAAATGATTCCTATTTTGACCCAGTTGTGCCAGTATTTATTTCTTCCATTGGCCTTAGGATGTTTAACTCACACAGATGATGATAAGCTGTTTACCATGCAAGAACAAGCACTGAATACACCAGTTGGCATGGAGTCAGAGACTACTATATATCTCCTTATATTTCATTGCCTTATTTCATAAGTTATGTGAAAAAATAAAGGTAAATACAAATAAAAGGACAAGAGCAACAACAATAATTTATATTTCTGAAATACTCACTTACACCACATCAATATACTTGGGAATTTTCTGTGAATCTTCTCATATATCCTCACCATCTTTTACATACCAACACGGATTTGTCATGAAGATTAATGAAAAAACGTGTGAAGATACGCTTGGATCCTCAAATATAACACAGGAGATATTATGCTTATGGCAGCATAAAAGGCACATCTAGAGAAGAAAAATTAACTATGAAATTTCCTATGTAAAACCTACTTAACCATCTATAAGTATGTGGGTAGTTCTATTACGTATAATTCACCAGTGCTATTAACTGTCTTTCTTTACACCAAATGGTCCCGAGATCTTGTTAATTCTGATGCATGAGAGAGCAATACAGGAACAGCTGGCAGCAGGTACTTTCAGATTTATGATGGGAAGGCAGAGTTCTCCTAAGTGCCTCACTTGGAACATACTGACTGTGATGATGTGGAATGAGAATTTATTTAATACAGCAATGCATTAAAACTGGAGATATCACTGTCTATCTAGATTGATTAAAACATTAAAACCACTAGATTTGGCTGGGCACGGTGGCTCACGCCTGTAATCCCAGCACTTTGGGAGGCTGAGGTGGGCGGATCACAAGGTCAGGAGATCGAGACCATCCTGGCTAACACGGTGAAACCCCGTCTCTACTAAAAAAAAATACAAAAAATTAGCCAGGCGTGGTGGCGGGCGCCTGTAGTCCCAGCTACACAGGAGGCTGTGGCAGGAGAATGGTGTGAACCCATGAGGCGGAGCTTGCAGTGAGCAGAGATGGGCTACTGCACTCCAGCCTGGGTGACAGAGCGAGATTCCATCTCAAAAAAAACAAAAACAAACAAACAAAAAACCAGATTTGTAAGGTTGGGAGAAAACAAGGAGATACTATACTAAATACCTCCACAAACTGTCAGCATTAACCATCAATCAATACTAGAAAAATAAGAATTTTAACAAAAAAGAAAGATGGATTTGTAGAAGTACCCAACCGCATACTCAGTTCTTGGAAAATAGAAACCCTTCCAAGAGGAGACTTCAGGATTGCTAATGACTTAAAGCCCTTACCAGATGAATTAGGTGGTGCAATGCTTTACTGAAAACTATTTTAAAATCCTAGTCATGTAATCATACAACTGGAATGGTCTCAAAAATAATGAGCCATATCAGAGGTAAGGTGGTAAGGAATAGATAATATGTAAAAATTATGAGTTTCTTGTACATAATCCTCTACATGTCTAGGGATTTCCAGGCTCCTACCATTTGGTAAGTGGAGACTACAGTTTCCAGATCAGATGGAGGAACAATGAACAAATTTATCTGGTGTCTAAAACAACATAAAACCCAGATATATACAGAAAAGCTTGTCTTTCAGACACTGTAGAGTGATCTGTGAGAGAGGAGACACATTAGAACAGTCCATCCATTCTCCTGCCAACCTCTCAGAGAGAGAATATCGACTCCAGTGCAGAGAATGGGAACCCAGGCAAAGCCTGGCAATTTTCAACATTAACAGATTAAAATGGAAAAAAAGAGATCATCTCACTAGATGCAGAGAGATATGTGACTAAATCTAACATCCATATCTGAAACATAATAACAGCAAATCAGGCATAGCACAGAGTATATCCTCAATTGCTTGAATGGCATCTATGAAAAACCACAGCTAAATTAAGACTTAATTGTTAACGTTCTTATGCTTGACGCCTGAGATCAGGAACCAGATGAGGATGTCCTAATCACCATTTCTGTGCAAGAATTATACCAAATTAAAGTAAGGAAATAAGGTAAGGACATAATATTTTATAATTTGCAATCATGGATGAGTAAAATCAAGAGTCTGTCATCTTCAACCATTGACTTCCCCTTACCTGTGTTTGCAGTGGCGTCAATGCTTGCACTGCGAGTAAATTATCTCTGCGGGCATAGATATCCACAGAGTATTCTAGAAAAATATGTAAACTGAATAATAAAGCAGAACAAAGCAGAACACATTACAATATGTATATGAAAAACCACCAATGAAATCCTTTGAGTGATAACTGATGATATGCTTCTTAGTACTAATATAATAGCAGTGTTACTAGGACTGATACCATTAGTTATAGTACTAGTACTGCTTACAGTAGTACTAACAGGAAAATTTGCTGAATGATTACATGCCCGGCAGATATGTAGTTCAGATTTTCATATGGATTTCCACATTTCATACACACAACAAATCAGTACCAAAGAGACAGTATCCTAATGTTTTGATTTGTCATGGTGATTGAGGACATGTGTAGAAGAACATACATTTGGAAATGGAAAAAAACCAGAAATGTACAGATAAGCATAGTAATCACAGATAATCATGTGATCATAGAACAACATTAAGTTAAGACTGCTATGCAGTGTTAACCTCACAGAAACCATCCACATTAACCTCAGAAAAACAGAAAATAAGAAGAAATTCATCTTGCTGCTATATGTCCTCCAATCTGACCTAACAAAAGGTGTTTATTGAACATGCTCTTATTTTTACCAAAGTACTAGTAATATAGTCTCTACTAGTACAACTACTCTACTACCAGTATCACTACAAGGAGGTGAAGGAGAAGCAGCAGTAGCTACATAACTGATGACTTACATGGTTTGCAATGTCCATGAGGCCTTTAGATGGATTATCTCTTTTGACCCTAACAACAAACATGTGCCATTGAATGTTTTACTGAATCAATGACTCAGGTAAGTTGCAAGGATTAAGGAGACAACATTTGTAGACTCTTTTGGGACCTACAAAGAAACAAAGAAGCTATGTAATTACAGTATGACTATGAAACATTTAATACCTAAAATAAATGACATACTAATTTACTATTCACAACCTGTGTAGCTATCAGCACGTATATTTTCTTTCTCATTTCTATTAGTAATAATTTACTGGTGCTGCAGTTGGAGGATGAAAATCTTGAAGGGGCTGGCAGTAAAGCTCTACCAATCCATTATAATTGTGACTTCTCAAAATTTGCAAATCACAGATTATGATACAGAATGAGGCTGTCTGTACTGAGTTCAGTCTAAATATATAGACACTGATTTCCCACCCACAAATATGTAAAATGTGACAACTAACAGATAGTTTAAAGTGGGAAGAAAAAAGGACAGGTTAAAAAGAATGACAACCTTCCTCAAACCACCAGCAAGAATTGAGTGAAGACTTGTTCAAAAGTTAAAATTCCCTCAAAATATACACATGTATATACATATATTCACAGATATCCATGCAGAAATAAGATAATTCCCCAAAAAGCACATATACATGAAATTGGAGGGATTATGTAACTCAGACTTTATCCACATTAATAATGAGTAAGTCCTGTATTGTTCATTTCTAATTCATTGCCTGTCCATAACTAACACTCTTTATATTATTTTAAAAGAACTATGATAAAATTCTTCTAATGCTTATTTTCTAATGCAGATCAAAGATATTAATAAAAAGTTATACAAAGAAAAAAATATGTAGACTCTATCACAGGAGTTCCTAAATGGTATTCTTAACAGTTATATAATAATAATCAACACAAGGTAATCGTGGCTTACAAATTCAGTTTCCAAAAATAACTGGTGGCTGATATGACATGTTAAATGAAGCAAATGGCTGGAAAACCCATATTGAGCTGACAGTTCATAAAACTCATGATGTGATAGGCCAGTTCTACAATTACAAGTAACTCTTGGTGACTTAACAACTCTGATTATGCAGGCTATTTATTAAATACTGCAATTCATTATACAGAGGGAGGTTGTTATCTTTATGGAATTATCTGAAAAATGAAGAGAACTGGTTGCCAGCTAAGGAAATGAGGCAAGAATAAAAGACAAAAAAATGACAAAGTTATTTTGCCTGTTTTCCAGCCACAATCGTACAGCAAAAATAAGATTGTATTCAAAACAGAAATCAATCAAGAACTGGTAGGATAAATAAAGTTTTCACACATATAGACACAAAACTATTTGGTTTCCTTTAATAGACATAACATAGGTTTGCTTGGATAAGTATTTTTCTTAATTTTAAACGACTAAGGGCCAGGTGTGGTGGCTCACACCTGTAATCCCAGCATTTTGGGTGGCCGAAGCGGGTGGACCACCTGAGGTCAGAAGTTTGAGAGTGGCCAATATGGTGAAACCCTGTGTCTACTAAAAAAACAAAAATTAGCTGGGTATGGTTGCAGGTGCCTGTAATCCCAGCTATTCAGGAGGCTGAGGCAGGAGAATCCCTAGAACCTGGAGCTAGAGGTTGCAGTGAGCTGAGATCGCACCATTGCACTCCAGCCTGGGTGACATGAGTGAAACTCCGTCTCAAAAAAAAAAAAAAAAAAAAAAAAAAAAAAGACTAGGAAGCTAACATTTAAGAAAGAAGAATGAAATAAATTAATACATTTGAATATTGAATATATTTTCCTAGGTTCCCCAACTATGGTGAGACAGCAAAACTTTTATTATGAAAAATTAAGACAAATTCATTTCATAGAAAGAGAACAATTCCATTAATTTTTTGTGGTGCTGTGGTGCCTTGAACAACGTTTCTACACCCAGCAATGAATTCCTTCTGTAAATTATATTTGCTCAATTTAATTAATAAATACAGTAGCAATAAGGATAATTATTAACATTTACTCAATGTTGATTTAATTAGATTATATAATATATATTTGAAGATTATTTCATTTGATCCAGAAAACACCTGTATTATATAAAAATCATTATTAATTTGATAGCACAGATTGGCTGTGAAGTTTGAGTGGAGTAACGTATAAACTACTCGAGTTACGTAAAATATCATAAGCATATCACTGAGTAGCGTATCACAGTGTTCATCACTGTGGCTGTCAAGGCTAATTCTTAATGCCACAGCAATTTCCAATTTAGACACTACTTAAAACATATAAGCCCTGGAATTTCTGAGGTTAATCCTGTACTCGTTGCTATTATTAGTGAATATTAAACCCCACTATTCCATTGCTCCTCTTCAGATTCTAGATTTTTCTCAATTTTCTGGGGTTTAGGTGGATTCCAAATCCCAATGATCTTACCAGGGAGTAATGTTGCTCCTGTTATAACAAACCATTTATTTTTTTAATCTGGATGATATTGAATCCAGTTTCAAATACAGGCCTAAAATAGTACCTAGGATAAACTCAAAAGACGTAATTCATAACAAACACTTATGAACACTCCACAAGCGTCTTACAGAGCAGCCAATACCTTCGTTCTGGCTTTTGACAAAAGAGACTGTTTGCAAGTCGACTGGCAAGGAGACAAGAGGAAAGCCTCAAATCTTTTTCCTTGACGGATGTTGGGTTGGATTTTATAAGCAGACGGTAATGAGGAGTGATCTGACTGGCTCTTGCAATGAGGTGATGCTAGAGGCAGGATCTGATGGGATCCTGCCATGGGGTGACACAAAGGCTCAACCTGGTGGTATCCTGGGTCCTGCCATGCAGTGTCCACTTTCTAATTCAGTCCCCACTTCTTGGTCTGAGCACTTAGGTCCCTCCCATGGCTGCACGCTTAGTTCATCTGATCATGTTCAAGTTATGTGACCTTCAATGTGGGGGTCCATAGCAACTGTAAAAGAACTCACAACTTTGTTACAGAAAAGTTGTTACAAACCCTCCCTTTTTTATGTCCATTCCTCAATCTTGAGAGAAAAGGGGTAAGGACCATTCTAGATACTTCCTGCTGATTAGGATCACAGACCTTGTTTAAAGAACTGAAATTGTTTTTATTATCATATCTGCCATGCTGATCTGTGATCAGTGATCGTGGATGTTACTATTGTAATTGTTTTGGGGGTGCCACTAACCCCACCCATATAAGACAGAAAACGATTGTTAAATGTTATGTGTGTCCTGACTGTCCCCCCAATCATCTATTTCCCTTCTTTCTCCCTCTCATTAGGATTCCTTATTCCCTGAGACCAAAAAAAAAAAGTGCTATGGAAATTAGGCCAATTAAAAACCCTACAATGACTTCTAAGTGTTCAAGTGAATGGAAGAGTCACACATCCCTAACTGTAAATTAAAAACTGATTAAGATTAGTGAGGAAAATATGTCAAAATCCAAGATAGGCCAAAAGCTAGGCCTTTTGCACCAGACAGTGAGCCAAGTTGTGGATGCAAGGAAAAGTTTTTGAAGGAAATTAAAAATTCTACTCCAGTGAACATGCAAAGGAGAAGGAAATAAATCCGTCTTATAGCTGATATGGAGAGTTGGAGTGCTCTGGACAGATAAAACCAGACACAACAGTCTCTTAGGCCAGAAACTAACCCAAAGCAAGACTCTCCTCAATTCTATCAAGGCTGAGAGAGGTAAGGAAGTTGCAGAAGAAAAGTTTGAAGCTAGCAAATGTGGGTTCGTCAGGTTTAAGGAAAGAAGCCATTGTCATACAAAAAGGTAAGGAGAAGCACTAAGTGTTGATATAGAAGCTATAGCCAAGTTATCCAGATCTAGTTAAGATCATAGATGAAGTTGGCTACATGAAACAAGAGATTTTCAGTCCAGATGACACCACCTTCTAATGGAAGAACATGCCATCTAGGATTTTTGTAGCTAGAGAGGAGATAACACTGCGTGGCCTCAAAGCTTTAAAGGACAGGGTGATGACTGTCTTGTTAGGGGCTAATGCAGCTGATGACTATAAGTTGAAGCCAAAGATCACTTATGATACTAAAAATCCTAGGGCCCTTGAGAATTATGCTAAATCTTCTCTGCCTGCACTCTATAAATGGAACAGCAAAGCCTGGATGACAGCACATCTGTTTACAGCATGGTTTACTACTTTAAACCTACTATTGAGATCTACTGCTTAAAAATCAAAAAGATTCTTTTCAAAATATTTTTGCTCATTGACAATGCGCCTAGTCACCAAAGAGCTCTGATGGAGAAATATAAGGAGATAAATGTTGTTTTCCTGTCTGGTAACACAGTATCCATTTTGAAGCCCGTGAATCAAGGAGTGATTTTAATTTTCAAGGCTTATTATTTAAGAAATACATTTCATAAGGCTATAGCTGTCATAAATAGTAATTGCTATGATGGATCTAGGTAAAGTCAGTTAAAAATCTTCTGTAAGGGATTCACCATTCTAGATTCCCTTAAGAACGTACATGATTTATAGGAAGCTGTCAAATATAAAAATTAATAGGTGTTTTGGAGAAGTCGATTCCAACCCTCAGGGATGACTCTGAGGCGTTCAAGACTTCAGTGGAGGAAGTAATTGCAGATTTGGTGGAGATAGCAAGAGAACAAGAAATATTGAAGCCTGAAGGTGTGTCTGAATTGCTACAATCTCATGATAAAACTTTAACAAGTGAGCAAAGAAAGTGGTTTCTTGAGATGAAATCTACTCCTGGTAAAGATGCTGTGAACAGTGTTGAAATGACAGCAAAGAATTGAAAATAGTAAATAAATTTAGTTGTAAATGCAACAGCAGGGTTGGAGAGGATTGACTCCAAATTGGCAAAAAAGTTCAATTGTGGGTAAAATGCTACCCAAGAGCATTGCATGCTACAGTGAAATCTTTCGTAAAGGTAAGATCAATTGGTACAGCAAACTTCAACTTCAGAAATTGCCCCAACCACCCCAACCTTCAGCAACTACCAACAACAGCCAATGACGTTGAGGCAAGACCCCTACCAGTAAAAAGATGATGACTCACTGAAGGATTAGACGATCTTTAGCATTTTTTTTTTTACCAATACCGAATTACTAAATTTAGACATGTATTTTTTAGACATAATGCTATTGCATATTTAATAGACTACAGTACAGCGTAAACATAAGTTTTATATACACTGGGAAACCAAAGAATTTGTGTGACTTGCTTTATTGTGATATATACTTCATTGTGGTGGTCTGAAACTGAACACACAGTATCTCTGAGGTATGCCTATACTTTATGTTGCCTAGGTTCTCTACTTACTGTGAAATTATACCATATCTATTATTTTTTAAAAGATTACTAAAGATATTTCCTTTTTTCAAACAATGGAAACTATATCACTAATTATTACCAAGGGCCATGAACAATTCACTACACTCCACACTCACCAATATTTCCCATTTTTTAAATGATAATCATTTGTGGTATTAATAAAATAAAAACAACCAATATTAACATCAATTTGATGCTTCTTAACCTTTCAGATAGAGTGGCTGAACTGAATTTGTGAACTCTTTAACCATCAAAAAATTATATAAACTTATTTAATTTATATTATATGATTTTTACTAGTTTTAAGTGGAGAGGTGTAAAATAATTTTGAAACTTAGTGACAATATAAACATAAATGTTTGTGTAATCACAGCATCCATTTTTACTAAAGACACATACATTAGTGACACAGTTATTTCTCATTCAGACCTACCATACAAAACCACAGGATGTGAACGTCAGCAAAGTCCCTCTGAGAACTGTTACCATCTCACTGCTTGCTTCTATTACCTCAAATCCTCACAGCTGCCTGAGGTCTATGTGACACATGGCAAAGATTGTTTTATGTGAAGATCCAGGTAGTTATAGATAGATAAAAAAGATATGTGGAATAACATTTATAAAAAGCAATAGTTTTTAAACAATTTGTTCCCATTTTACTAAATATGCCAAGAACTGAAAATTTTCATTACAATTCGTTAGAACATGACTTTATTAAAAGTTCACTTGGAATGGAATATTAGCAAGTCATTTAGCCTTTAAATGTCCCAAAATTTCCAAAAAGGTGAAAATTAAACTTCACCCTAGAAACACTTGTAAAATTAATCATCCATCATGGTAGTTATGGTCATAACCATCATTTGATGAATGATTACATATCTAGTAGATATAGTACTTTGGGAACTTAAAAGGCAACATACAAGTAAAAACAATTTTATTATCACACGATTAGATCACTTACCTGCTAAAACCCATTTTCACTGCATTCTAAATTGGTTAATAATTGATGCTATAGGGCTTTACTCAACTCTAACTCATAAAAACCATAAGTGTAATAATCTAACAAGAACAGTCTAAAATATAAGGAGGACTCGTAGAGAACACAGTTGGGTTTGAAAACCTAGTTATACATGCTCGCCTCAGTAGCACATTTACTAAAAACCTAGTTATATACCTGGCTGCCAGTAATAGCAAAAATAATGGAGATAAAAACATTATCAACATAAACAAAAAAAGGCTAAGAAAGTTCTTATCATATCTTTTCTAGATATTCATGAAGAACATAGCATGGATTTCTTGGCAAAAACAAAATGTACTAAAATCAGGAGATGTGAAATGTCTACTTTGTAAGAAGGACTTTGATTTCATTTTGCCCAAATTATCTCATTGCCAATGTACACTGAGAACATAGATGTTACATTCAGGGAAATTTTACAAAGCGATGTTATTTTTAACATCTAAATATCAACAAGTTATATGATTCAAGAACTCCTTAGAGAAAGTAGGAAAAATATTTGCCATACTGCATCCTCAATGGTATTGTCAAAATTTGAACATCTAGGGTTATTGCCCAAGTAATTCACAGAGACTTTGTTAGAAAAGAGTGCAAACTGTTGTGACATATGGGAAAACGTGTATATAGTAGAAAAATATTTATATCCTCAGTTTATATCATTAATCCAAATGTATACCACTTTAATTACAGTGTTGTATTATAAAACACCAAATGCTTTTTGATTTAGACAGGTGAAAATTTTTCGCATTCATGAACTGATAATACATAAAAATCAGAGTCTAATGCCATATTTTACCAAATGACAGGCTCAAGACACACACACAAATGCACGTTAGCTTCGATTATGGGGACAGAATATATGTTTGTTTAAACCAAAAAAATAGATTTCAATATTAAGTTACCATGGAATTCATTATGAAAAAGATAAGGGAATGCAGAAATCTGTGTTTGTCTGGGGGTAAGTGTATCTTAGATTCACGAATTACTGTAAAATAAAAGTATATGCATCATTAAAAATCCAATATGAAAAAAAGAAAACCAATGGTTACTTTCTCTGGTGTCCTAAACAAGTCACTTTAATCTAATAAAAGTTTTCTTTTTTCTTTTTCTTTCTTTTTTTTTTTTTGAGACAGAGTCTCGTGCTGTCACCCAGGCTGGAGTGCAGTGGCCGCGGTCTCGGCTCACTGCAAGCTCCGCCTCCCGGGTTCACGCCATTCTCCTGCCTCAGCCTGCCCAGTAGCTGGTACTACAGGCGCCCGCTACCACGCCGGGCTAATTTTTTGTATTTTTCGTAGAGACAGTGTTTCACTGTGTTAGCCAGGATGGTCTCGATCTCCTGACCTCGTGATCCACCCGCCTGGGCCTCCCAAAGTGCTAGGATTACAGGCGTGAGCCACCGCGCCCGGCCAAAAGTTTTCTATCTGTATAACAACAATTTTTAATGTTAATAAAAATCATAATTAAGCATTAATACTGATCATTAACACTGACTTAATGATCACTTACCTGTCATTATGAGTTCCTTTGATCAAATTCTAGTAGTGTTCAAAATCACTCACAACATTTCTCATTACATGAAATTGTTATTAATTTTCTATCCCAGAATTGTTGTTAGAAATATTTGAAAAATACGTGTTAAAAAATTTTAACAAAAACAGTGACAGGCACATAAGTGAGTACATTATCACAACATGAACTTCCATTATGGTAAGGTGCCTGTAACTACAGAGATTTCCCATTCAGAAATTCCTCACATACACACACAAAAATTCCAGAATGTTAGTGAAGACTAACTATCCTTTCTAACTGCCCATCTTTCATGGTTAAGTTCCCGTGGTGTCTGGGTCCTAGGAGAGAGATAAGACCTAACTTCATTAACTGGAAGCACACTTGGCCCAGGGTGACGCAAACTGAATGTTGCTTCTTTTGTAACTTCAAACTCACCTCCAAATGTGGGACTAACATAGTGAAACCCAACAAGAGTGATGACAGAATAATACATATTTTGGCAATAGCTGGGATCAAACTTTGCTAACTACATAGAAGGCAATCATTCCAACAGTAGACTAATAGAAGAGACACTGTGCTCAAAAAACAGAATGAATTGATTTTTAAAAATATGTAATCTGAAACTTGGATTAAAAAGAATCAAAAGCGGTTAACTGAAGCCACTCACATCTGCTCTCTTCCCAACGTCTTCTTTTTGTTTTCCAGGCTTCAACTGTATGAAAATGCATTTAGATCTCTTTTGGCATGGATTTGCAAGAAGTGATCTAAAGGGTGAACAAATTGAATATCAATAAGCAGAATATATTTCAATCTGTACAAAAAACTGGAAAAAACTACAACATCCTGGAAATAAAATTGAACACTGGTCTGTCTATATGATGAAAAATGGCATATGAAAAATAGAGCTATATTGTAAACACCGGGCATGTAGAACTGGTTTAAAGTGAGATCTGGAGAAGCAAGTTTGTTGTGAGAGATAATTAAATTTTACATGATAACCACCTACTCGTTGTACTAGATTCACTGAATTTAAAAATATTCATTGAATCATAATAGTTCAATGTATTTTTAAAAATCTTCCTGTGTGATATTATCAGGTTATTTAGTCATTACAATTTCTATGAATACCATCCTGTTAAAAGTGGTAAGTAAAAGTGTTCTTTGTGTTACTAATAAACATAAGAGTAGCAGTAGTAACAGCAACAGCAAAAAGTAGTTATTTCCTGAATAATTACACACTGGACAGAAAATATAATAGATTTTCTAATTTAACAATCATAACAAATATGTATCGACATTTTTAATACTTCTTAATAATAATAACATTTAATGAATATGAAAGGGGACAGTATGTGAAATGACAGTTCCGCCCTGTATAAAAATGTTTTGGTCAACGACAAACCGCATATACAATGGTGGTCCCATAAGTTTCAAATGGAGCTGAAAAATTCCCATTGCCTAGTGACATAGTAGCTGTCCTAAAATTCTAGTGCGACACATTACTCATGTGTTTGTGGTGATACTAGTGTAAACAAACCTACAGTGCTACCATTCATATAAAAGTGTAGCACAGGGCTAGGCGTGGTGGCTCATGCCTGTAATCCCAGCATTTTGGGAAGCTGAGGTGGGCGGATCACCTGAGGTTGGGAGTTTGAGACCAGCCTGACCAACATGGAGAAACCCTGTCTCTACTAAAGATACAAAATTAGCTGGGCGTGGTAGTGCATGCCTGTAATTCCAGCTACTCGGGAGGCTGAGGCAGGAGAACCGCTTGAACCCAGGAGGCAGAAGTTGTGGTGAGCCGAGATTGTGCCATTGCACTCCAGCTGGGCAACAAGAGCAAAACTCTGCCTCAAAAAAAAAAAAAGTGTAGCACATATAATACATACAGTACATAATATTTGATGACAATAAACAAGTACGTTATGGGATTAAACTTTTCTATACCATACTTTTTATTATTTGAGCATATACAATGGTGGTTCCATAAGATTAGAGTACAGCTGAAAAATTCATATGATTTGGTGTTGTCATAACATAGCATATAAAATTATGTATAGTATATAATATTTGATAATGATAATAAATGACTATGTTACTGGAATATGTATTTACTATACTATTTATCATTTTAGAAGGTACTCCTTGTACTTCTTAAAACCAAAGTTAACTATAAAACAGCCTCAGTTTCTTCAGGAGATATTCCAGAGGAAGGCAATGTTATCATAGGAGATGACAACACTATGTGTGTTACTGCCTCTGAAGAACTAGTGGAGCAAATATGAAGGTGGAAGACAGTGACATTGATGTTCCTGACCCTAGATAGGTCTAGGTTAATGTGTGTGTCTGCGTATCTTAGTTTTTTGTTTTTGGTTTTGGTTTTGTTTTGAGATGGAGTCTCGCTCTGTCACCAGGTTGGAGTGCAGTGGCGTGATCTCAGCTCTCTGCAACCTCTGCTTCCTGGGTTCAAGTGAGTCTCCTGCTTCAGCCTCCCGAGTAGCTGGGACTATAGGCATGAACCACCACACCCAGATGATTTTTTTTTTTTGTATTTTTAGTAGAGATGGGGTTTCACCATGTTGGCAGGGATGGTCTCAATCTCTTGACCTCGTGATCCACCTGCCTCGACCTCCCAAAATTCTGGGATTACAGGCATAAGCCACCACACCCAGCCTGTATCTTAGTTTTTAACAACAAGTTTTAAACAGTAAAAAAGAAAAAGAAAACAGCTTATGGAATAAGGAGATAAAGAAAGCTTAAAACAACTTTGTGTTTTAAGCTAAGGGTTATTAGAAAAAAGTAAAAAGTTTAAAAAATTAAGAAGTTTATAGAAATTTACAGTAAGCTAAGGTTAATTTATTATTGAAGAAAGAAGAATATTTTAAAATACATTTAGTGTAGCCTCAGTGTAAAGTGTTTATAAAGCCTAGAGCAGTATACAGTAATGTCCTAGGTCTTCACATTCTCTCACCACTCACTTACCGGCTCACCCAGAGCCACCTGCTGTCCTACAACTTCCATTCCTGATAAGTGCCCTATAGATGTGTACTATTTTTTAACTTTATACTATATTTTACTATACCTTTTCTATGTTTAGATACAAATATACTTACAATTATGTTATATTTGCCTACAGTATCCAGTACAGTAACACGCTGTACAGGTTTGTAGCCAAGGTGCCATAGGCTATACTATACGGTTTAGGTGTGTGGTAGGCTACACCATCTAGGTTTGTGTAAGTACATTCTATGATGTTCACACAATGACAAAACTGCCTAAGGACACATTTTTCAGAACATATCCCCTTTGTTAAGTGATACACAAAAGTACATTTGAAATAGAAAGTTAGCAAACTCAAAAGCAATATTAGCACAGCAAAAAGCTATGAAGTATCATTTACGTATATGTTAAAATCCTATTTTAAAAATCAGAATCTCCTAATAACATCAACAATCAATCATTAACCAAAGAATATCAAAATAAGAATGCATGCAAAACATTTTAAAAGTTTAAAATTTCTAAAAATGAACTTACATTGTATTGTTCTGTTATAACAAGCAGATATCATAATATCCTGGCAAATGACATATACAAATAAAATGATTATGAAACAGGTAATTTAAATATGACCTGCCAAACAATATTTATATTATAGTATTACTGATTTTTCTTAAATAAATTCATTATCAATCTACAATTAACAGTGAATATCATTTTAAAGGGAATTTGAGAATGTGCTTCTAATGTTTACCTCAATATAAATGGATGAGATCAAGTTTTTACAGAATTAGAAAAAGCTATTCTAAAATTCATATGGACCAAAAAAGATTCCAATTAAACCAAAGCAATCCTAATAAAAAAGAGCAAAGTTGGAGGCATCATACTACCAGACTTCAAACTACACAAGGCTATAGTAACTAAAACAGCATGGCACTGGTACAAAAACAGACACACAGACCAATGAAACAGATTAGAGAACCCAGACCTAAAGCCACACACCTACAACCATCTGATGTTTGGCAAAGCCGACAACAATAAGCAATGGAGAAAGGAATCCCTATTCAATAAATAGTGTGAGGATAGCTAGCTAGCCATATGCAGATGGAACTGGACCCCAACATTTCAACATATACAAAAATTGACTCAAGATGGATTAAAGACTTAAATGTAAGACCTCAAACTGTAAAAATCCTTAAAGAAAACCTAGGAAATATCCTTCTTTATTTCAGACTTGGCAAAGAGTTTATGGTTAATTCCTCAAAAGTGACTGCAACAAAAAAATTGACATGTGGAACCAAATTAAACTACAGATCTTCATCAAGGCAAGAAAAAACTATCAAGGGAATAAGCAGACAACTTATAGAATGGCAGAAAATATTCACAATCTATGCATCTTACAAAGGTCTAATATTCAGAATCTATGAGGAACAAGCCAAAAACAAACCCCATTAGAAGTGGGCAAAGGACACAAACACTTCTCAAATGAAGACATACAAGCAGCCAACAAATACACGAAAAAATGCTCAACATCACTTAATCATGAGAGGAATGCAAATCAAAACTACAATGACATACCATCTCACATCAGTCAGAATGGCTTTTGTTAAAAAGTCAAAAACAATAACAGATGTTAGTGAGATTGTGAAGAAAAGGGAACACTTAAACACTGTTGTTGGGAATGTAAATTACTTCAGCCACTGTAGAGATCAGTTTCGCAATTTCTCAGAGAACTAAAACTTGAACTACCATTTAACTCAGCAATCCCATTATTGGGTAAATACCCAAAGGAAAATAAATCATTCTACCAAAAAGATGCATTCACCCATATGTTCATAATAGCAAATACATGGAATCAATGCATATCCCCATCAGCAGTGGACTGGATAAAGAAAATGTGGTAGATATACACCATGGAATACTACCCCGTTATAAAGAGAAGAAAATCATGTTCTTTACGGCAACATGGATACCACTGGAAACCATTATCCTAAGCAAAATAATGCAGAAGCAGAAAAACAAGTACCACATATTCTCGTTTATAAGTGGAAGCTAAACATTGGATACACATAGAGATAAAGATGTAAACAGTACACACTGGGGAATACAAGAGGAGGGAGGGAGGGAAATGGGTAAGCATTGAAAAACTACCTACTGGGTCCTATGCTCACTACGTGAATGACAAGTTTCATTCATATTCCAGACTTCAGCATCACACAATGTACCTTTGTCACAAACCTGCACATGTACCCACTACATTTTACAATCCACTTACAAATGTATCAGATGTACTATTTTCAGTCATTCTTCTATTAGTTGTAATTCTAAAATAAAAGTTGAAAAATAACTAATTCTAACATTACTACTAGTTAGGTATTAAACTCTTAAAGCTTTTGTATTTTAAAATGGGAATAAATATCTGGACTGTTTATAAATAAAGAAAAAACACAACAGGAAGGAAAAGTTACATTACTTACTTCTTACTGAACTGTCAATGGACTAGGGGACTTTGTGTGAAATTTCCCATTTACCCTCATGACAAACCTCTGTAACTGAATCTTTTACTAACTCACCAACACAGATTTGTCATGGGTATTATGACACATTCATTTCCTATTTACAATCTACTTACTGATCTACCAGATGTACTATTTTCAGTCATTCCATCTATTAGTTGTAATTCACCATCACTATTCAATTGTATCTCTTTAAGCCAAATGGTCCCACAATTTTGCTGTTTTAGATGTGACAACCTAAGCCCATTGCCATCAATTACTTCCAAATCCATTATGTGATATAATTATTTTCAGAACAGAAGCATCCCTTTGCTACTTACTAACTAGGATGCCATCCATGTTTGGTGATTAGAGTTCTCCAGTTTTGTACTTTGTGTTGGTGACAGACCAGGTTCAACTTCATTACTGGAAGCAAAGTAGCCCCACTCTCTAGAAAGTAATGTTTTTTTACATTGCAGCCTTGAGTTATTACGAGCAGTGCTAACCTAGAAAGACCAAACAAATTTATCCTGACACATGATTCCTTAAGAAAACTTGCAGAAAGTACCTTGAAAAGTAAAAATCAACAAAAATAATAAAGCAATTATAATATGAAAACTAAACCTTGGTTAAATTGTAAATAACCAGGTATCATTTAAAATTAAAGGGTCAATTATTATTGTTAACTTTTTTCCCTATCCAAAAAAAAAAAAAAAAAAAACCACATGCTGGAGAGACTGTGGAGAAACGGGAATGCTTGTACGCTGTTGGTGTGAATGTAAATTAGTTCAGCCACTGTAGAAAGCAGTTTTGAGATTTCACAAAAAAACAGCTACTATTCAACCCAGCAATCCATTACTGGGTATATACTGAAAGGAAAACAGATCATTATGCCAAAAAAAAAAAAAAAAAAAAACACGTGCACTCACATATTCACCACCATGCTATTAACAATAGCAAAGACATGGAATCAACCTAGGTGCTCATCAATGATCGAAATGGATAAAGAAAATGTGATGCATATATACAATGGAAAACTATACAGCCATAAAAAAGAATAAAATCATGTCCTTTACAGCAACATGGATGAAGCTGGAGGCTATGATCCTAAGCAAGCTGATGTAGGAACAGAAAACCTAATACTGCATGTTCTCACTTATAAGTGGGAATTAAACATTGAGGATCCATGGACATAAACATGGAAACAACAGACACTGTGGACTACTAGAGAGGGCAGGAGAAAAGAGTGGTGGGTTTAAAAACTATCTCTTGGGTACAGTATCAGTCCATTTTCATGCTGCTGATAAAGACATACCCAAGACTGGGAAGAAAAATAGGTTTAATGGACTCACAATTCCATGTGGCTGGGAAGGCCTCACAATCATGGTAGAAGGCAAGGAGGAGCAAGTCACATCTTACATGGATGGCAGCAGGCAAAGAGAGAGAAAGCTTGTGCAGGGAAACTCCTGTTTTTAAAACTGCCAGATCTCATAAGACTTATTGACTATCACTAGAACAGCATGGGAAAGACCCACCCCCATGATTCAATTATCTCCCACTAGGTCCCTCCCCTAACACATGGGAATTATGGGAGCCACAAGATGAGATTTGGGTGGGGACACAGAGCCAAACCATATCAGGTACTATGTTCTCTACCTGCCTGCAATATACCCATGTAACAAACCCACACATGTACTTCCTATATTTAAAATAAAAATTGAAATAAAAAGAAAAGAAATAAGTTCATTTATAAATTTTTAAAAGAAGCTAAAATTTTGGGGTTTTCCAACCTTGAGTTCTCTAGATGTTAATGCTTCAAGAAGATAATTTGTGAGGCTAGATGAGAAGGAGGAAAAGCCCTTAAGTTATGTTCAGTTCTCTGAACAATATTAACCTACATAGGAGGAGAGCTAAAAATTGCTAATGATTTAAAGCACTTACTTTAAGTAGATTACATGATGTTTCATTTAAAATTATTTCCATAACTCTTTAGGTATAATCAAAAAAAGCTAGAATGATGTAAAAATGAATAGTGTCAAGAAGTAGGTGGTAGGGCAAAAAGGAAATATTCAATAAACAGTACATTTCTTATCCACAAACAATAACCTGCCAGAAAAGAATGAAAGCAAAATATAAATATACAAAGATATACACATATATATTCTACATTTATCTGCTAGGGATAAATGTGATTCTTTCCAGACATCTATGAGGAAAAGAGTAAATCTTTCCAGAAGAACTGCAGGGCTGCATCATATAACCTCTCAGGAACCTTTAGCAGGAGATAAGCTAGATCTGTTTTGGGAGCCTCCTTTCCTAATTGTTCAGATTAGCTCCCATTGTCCCATTGGTCATCCTCAGGTTTTGAAGATGACTGAGTTTGACAGGATCGCCATGGTTCTAATCGGAGTAGCACCGTCTAAGTGCTGCAAATGAATTTCTTTCTGATGATATTTAATTAAGCCTCATGTACACCTAATCTTTATTAGAGTTGACAGAATTCAGAAAAATAGTCTAATAAGCAGGAAGCCATTTATTCTTGCATGTCCCAGGATATCCCAAGATAGTAACACCAAGTGATAATTCACTTGCTCCCGTATGTGAAATGAAAAGGGGTCATAAACTTACTCAAAGTTGTAGTAGTAGCACTTACATTAGTCATAATACTAAAGAATGAAAAGAAAAATAATAGTGCAAGAATGAGGAGGAGAAGAAGAGAAATTAGAGAAAATACAGGAGGAGGGGTAAGGGGAAGTAAAGAAAGATGAAAATCAGGAAGAGGAAGAATAAAATGAAAAAAGTAATAGGAAAAAACAGGAAGGAGAAGCTGCATTTCTTTGTTCCTTACTTACATAGTCGGCAACGTACTTGAGGCTTTTATGTATATGTTCTCATCTGGCCCTCATGGCAAACCCCTGCCACTGAACCTTTTGCTAACTTACTGACAGATTTGCTTTGAGGGGAAACACAGGAGATTCTTTCAGAGTCTGAAAAGTAACAACTAAATATATCATATTACCACAACATAATGAGACATACCTAAGAGAAATTACTTATGACACATTAATTGACCCTTTACAATCTACACAGTGATCTACCAGATGTAAGATTTTCAGTAATTCTAGTAATTATAATTCACCACAGCCATTCAATTATATTTCTTTAAACTAAATGGCCCCAATAGTTTTGCTATTTCAGATACATAGTAGAACAATCCAGGAACTGGCAAGCAAATTCCTCCCAAACTCATTGTATAGTGGAATCCTTTTCAGAACAGAAGCTTCCCCTTGTTCCTGACTGTGATGTTGTGCATATTAGAGATTACATTTCTCTAGTTTTCCACTGGGTACAGGTAACTGACAAAACCTGACTTCATCAACTGGAACCAAAGTGGCTCCATTACCTACAAATGATTGTTTTACTACCTCACCACCTGGAATTAATACCTACATGGAGTGCTAAACTCCAGAGACTAACCTTCTTCTAGCAAAGGTGACTAATAGATACATGTTAATCTTACAATGCAATCAGTAATAGAAAGCGAAATTGTTAAAGAGAGTCATGACAAATTCAAAGGAAAAGGAGGAGAAATGTCTATATTAGACATTGCAATATCCCTGTAAAAATGTGGAAAGATTATTGCTCACAATTAAAAAGCCTTCAATGCATTCCTGTGCTTGATTGGATGGACATATGGATATATGGACATTTATAAAGACACACACACACACACACACACACACAAACACATCTCTCAGTATGGACATCTATGGAGTATTCTGGAGAATAAAAGCAAGTGGTATAGTAATAGTAATAGTAGGTTCCAATTTTCATCTGAAAATAAAGTACCAAACTACAATTTGAAAACCTGAAGAGAGGTCTATGTGTCTTTCTAGGCACATCACTGTATATTCTGAATGTGTTTATATTTTAAACACACCCAGAAAGACACAATCTGACATGTGCTGAGAGATTATTAAGTATCTCATTATAAATCATTGCCTTATTTAAAAAGTTATATGAGTCACTACTAATTTTGTTAATAACCAATAGAGTAATATATTTTATTTTTAAAAATGTACTTGCCCTGAGACACTAGAGAATCCTTTAACTTCTAGGTGTCTCAGGATTTCCCTGCATAAAATTGGATAATGGGAAATATCCCTTCCAAACTAGATGGCAGAACTGGGACCAAATTCCCACCAGAAAATTGGAAACTGGATGAAAAGTATAAGGGAAAAGGTTTTCAGGCATTTTACATCAGGAAATGCACGACAGTGATCCATGAGAGAGGGAAACAAATGAGGAGAACCACTCAGTTGCCCTTGCTGACTACAGACGGAGAATGTAGGCTCCAGTGCAGGGAGAGGGAATCTAGGCAAAGCCTGTCAATTTTCTGCCTTACCAGACTGAAATGAGAAAGTGATGATCATCTCAACAAATGCATTGAAATATAGTAATTGACTAACATCTTTACCTGAAAAATATCAGCAAATGAGGAATAGCTGGGCTTCTACAACAAACATCCTCCTTAATTGTGTAAGATTTGATGCTTTATTCCTGAGATCAGGAACAAGACAAAAATGCCTGCACTCACTGTTTCTATGCAATAATAAGGGTGAATTCAAAGCAATAGAATAAGATGACAAGTTCTGTTTTATAATTTGAAATCTTTGATGGAGAAATCAAAAAGCTTCATCATTTACAGCAATTATCTTCCCCACACATGTGTTTACAGTGACCTCGATGTTTGCACTTGGAAAAAAATATCCCTATCAGCATGAATATCCAAAGTCTTCTAGAAAATAAGTGAAGTTATTGATATTAAGTAGAATAGACTTCAAATGCGTATGAAAAATAACTCAACATACCCTTAGGGTAATAAATGAACATTTATTTATTGTCTTATTTATCTTATTTGTAGAAAGTAAAAAGTTTCCTCTTCAATGTTTTCCTTCTTGTTAAAGAATAAATTATAAGTGTTAGAAATAATAGTTTCTTTTAAAGACTGACTGTCTTCAAGCCTTCTTGCTTTGTGCTAATAACTCTTTGTTAAGCCCTATCCTATGTAACTGTTGGACATGCTCACAGGCACGTTCCAGCTCACAGTCTATGCTCCTTCCTAAATTGGAAATGTTATTGCTTCCTTAAACCTTTTGTAAGCAACTTCTTTGTTCTTCCTTGCACTTACCTATTTAGGAAAGTTTCAGGTTATTAGCAAATTGGGTATCGGTTTAAGATTGTGAGGTCCCACTCCAGCCAATGGATGCAGGACACAGCAGTAAGGATGACCCAAATGTGTAAGGGATAAATATGTCTGCTTTTCCTTTGTTGAAGTGTGCTCTTGCCATTGTTCCATCTGTGTGGAGCACCCTTTCTGCAGAAAGTAAAGATGGCCTTGCTGAGAGATCTTTTGTCACTGTGCTGACTTTTCTTCAAGGCAGTGATTATCTATTTCTAACAATTTTGGGATTTCTAACATTATTACTAATAAAAATGGTGCTAATGTTAACATGACTGATAGTAGTAGTTTATGGTAGACATAGTAATGGTAATAACCAAATGGCAAGTTTACTTAATGGTTTTGTACCTGGCAGACAAGGCAGTTCAGGCTTTCATGTGGATTTCCACATTACACACTGAAAATAAATGTGTACCAAAAAACCGCTTAATAACTCCACAGCTCAGGTAAGACTTAACTGAAAAACATTCAGAAAGTACATTTGGACAATTAAAATCCATAAAATACAAAAGCTATCATGATATCCAAACAAAAATTTCATGCTTCAAAAATGAAGGATCAATTTCAAAATTAATGCATGTATTGAAACCTCATATTGTACCCCATAAATGTTTATAAGTATTGTTAGCCAATTAAAAATAAAACTTAAAAACAATTTTTAAAATAAATAAAAATATAGGATCTGGAAGATGGCAGATAGGAGACAGAGCTAATGGGCATCTCCCACTTGGACAGACAGAACAGTGTGTGGAGACTCACACCATGGACTTTTGCTCCAAGAAGCACTGCAGGAACATACCAGCAAAACCAAAAGAATTTACAGATCCTCCGAAAGAAGTAGCGTGCCCCTGCAAATTCTGCAAGATGGGAAAACCTGTGAGTTCTCCAAGAGTCGGAGAGGGAAAACCTGCCTCTGAACACACGTCCCCACTGGTGAACCTGAAAATTCAGTTTACGGGAGAGGGATTTAACCCTCCCTAGAGCTGAAATGGATTTAGCGTGAAATATAAAAGTAGAAGCAGCAGTGGGAAGAGCCCTGTAGGGACTGTCATTCTCCAGCTCCAGCCCGAGAAAGACATTCATGATTATATCTCACAGGGTCCCTTGAGGGAGGCAGACAGCGATATTAGGCAGGATTCACAGGGTGAAACAAGCTTCTACGTGAACTTTGTAATAATTTTGACTGGTACAAACTCTCTTGAGCAGAATCTGGGGGGCAAGTGGAACTGCTGAGGAAGGGAGCTCAGGAGCAAATGCCAACTGCAAAATTAAGGAACGAGGCCTCAAAGTCATATTTGCTTTCTTTTTTTTCTTTCTTTTTTTTTTGAGACAGAGTCTCTCTCTGTTGCCCAGGCTGGAGTGCAGTGGCACGATCTCAGCTCACTGCAACCTCCACCTCCTGGGTTGAAGCAATTCTCCTGCATCAGCCTCCTGAGTAGCTGGGATTACAGGCATGCGCCACCACACCCAGCTAATTTTTTTTTGTATTTTCAGTAGAGATGGGGTTTTACCATGTTGGTCAGGCTGGTCTTGAACTTCTGACCTCATGATCTGCCTGCCTCGGCCTCCCAAAGTGCTGGGATTACAAGCAGGCGTGAGCCACCACACCCGGCCTTTTTTTTTTTTTTTTTTTAAAGATGGAGTCTCACTCTGTTGCCCAAGCTGGAGTGCAGTGGCACGATCTCCACTCACTGCAACCTCCACCTCCCGGGTTCAATCAATTCTCTTGCCTCAGCCTCCCAAGTAGCTGGGATTACAGGTGTGCGCCACCATGCCCAGCTAATTTTTGTATTTTTAATAGAGACGGGGTTTCACCATGTTGGCCAGGCTGGTCTTGAACTCCTGACCTCAGGTGATCCACCTGCCTAGGCCTCCCAAACTACTGGGATTACAGGTGTGAGCCACCACGCCCAGCCATGTTTGATTTTTCAGCCAGGAAGCTCATAGCCTGGAGCAAGGTCTGAGTCCTCCATGAAGGCTGCCTGGAGATAAACTGAACACTGTTAATGGGAAACAGTGGGAGCAAGATTGGCCTTGCCAACTGCTTGGGAGCAGGATGAGGTCTATCACTACCGGCATTCTCCTACTTTCTTAAAAACAGAGGCAGCCATAATCCCTGATGGAAAATAATCCCATTGGCCAGAGAACTACCTCCTGCTCCCCCACGGTGGCCACGACCACTGACCCACACCCGATAGGACTTCTCTATTCACCTTGCTAGCCGATTGCAAAAGACACAAACTCTTGGAAGCTTTATGGCCCTGCCCATTGCCTGAGAAACCCAAATACTTATCCTGGCCAATGTAGGGCAAGCTTATATCCCCCTTCTACTATCGCAACTGGTACTCTCTTGATAGCACCACCTCCTGGCTGGAGACCAACCAACTCAGAACATTACAGCAATTCATAACAAAATAACCATACTCCAAGAAACAAGAAAACAACAGCTAATTCCACTGCTTGCAACATCTGGCTAACCACAGGCCCTGAGTCTGTCTATGTGACAACTTCACTGCTAGCATAACCAGCATTCAAGAAAGTCAACACACTAAACATATCTACAACCAAGGACTCTCACAGAGTCTACTTCACTCCCCTGCCACCTCCACCAAAGCAGGTTTTGGTATCCATGGCTGGCAGACCTAAAGAGAGATCACATCATGGGGATCTTTGCAGACACTCCCCAGCACCAGCCTGGAGACTGGTAACCCCGCTGGGAGGCTAGACCCAGAAAAACAACAACAACAATCACTGCATTCTGGCTCCCAGGAAGCTGCATGCCTAGGGGAAGGGGGAGAGGGATTCCCCCATCAAGGGATCACCCCATGGAAAAAATGAATCTGAACAGCAGTCCTTGAGTTCCAAATCTTTCCACTGAAATAGTCTACCTAAATGAGAAGGAGTCAGAAAAGTAATTCTGGAAATATGACAAAACAAGGTTCTATAACAACCCCGAAATACCACACTAGCACCACAGCAATAGAACCAAACCAAGAAGAAATCTCTAAATTGCTAGATAAAGAATTCAGAAGGCTGACTATTAAGCTACTCAAGAAGATACCAGAGAAAGGCAAAAACCAACTTAAAAAATTTAAATTATATAGGATATGAATGAAAAAATCTTCAGAGAAATAAATATCATAAAGAAAAAAACTATCACCACCTCTAGAAATGAAAGACACAGAGGAATACAAAATGCACCGGAAAGTGTCAACAAGACACTAGAGCAAGTAGAAGAAAGGACTTCAGAGCTTGAAGACAAGGATTTCAAACTCATCAAATCAGACAAAGACAAAGAAAAAAAAATTAAAAATGAATTTAAAAGGCCTCCGAGAAATTTGGGATTATGTTAAATGGCCAAATCTAAGAATAATTGGTATTCCTGAGGAAGAAGAGAAATCTGTTTGGAAAATTTGAGGGAATAATTGAGAAAAACTTCCCTGGCTTTGCCCAGAGATCTAAACATCCAAATACAAGAAGCTCAAAAACAAACAAACAAAAAACAAAACCTGGGAAATTCTTTGCAAAATGATCATCACCTAGGCCTATACTTATCAGATTATCTAAAGACAAAAGAATCTTAAGAGCTGCGAGGCAAAAGCATCAGGTAACCTATATAGGAAAACCTATCAGATTAACAGCAGATTTCTCAGCAGAAACCCTACAAGCCAGAAGGGATTGGTGTCCTATCTTTAGCCTTTTCAAACAAAATAATTATCAGCCAAGGATTTTGTATCCCACAAAATTAAGCTTCATAAATGAAGGACAGAGAAAATTTTTCAGACAAATGCTGAAGAGAATACACCACTACCAAGCCAGCATTACAAGAAATGCTAAAAGGAGTTCTAGATCTTCTAACAAAACCTTGAAATACAACAAAATAGAATCTCCTTATAGCATAAATTTCTTTTTTTTTTTTTTCCACTTAACAAATTTCTTTTTTTTTTTTTTCTTTTTATTATTATTATTATTATACTTTAGGCTCTATGGTACATGTGCGCAATGTGCAGGTAAGTTACATATGTATACATGTGCCATGCTGGTGCGCTGCACCCACCAACTCGTCATCTAGCATTAGGTATATCTCCCAATGCTATCCCTCCCCCCTCCCCCAACCCCACAACAGTCCCCGAAGTGTGATGTTCCCCTTCCTGTGTCCATGTGTTCTCATTGTTCAATTCCCACCTATGAGTGAGAATACGCAGTGTTTGGTTTTTTGTTCTTGCGATAGTTTACTGAGAATGATGATTTCCAATTTCATCCATGTCCCTACAAAGGACGTGAACTCATCATTTTTTATGGCTGCATAGTATTCCATGGTGTATATGTGCCACATTTTCTTAATCCAGTCTATCATTGTTGGACATTTGGGTTGGTTCCAAGTCTTTGCTATTGTGAATAATGCCGCAATAAACATACGTGTGCATGTGTCTTTATAGCAGCATGATTTATAGTCCTTTGGGTATATACCCAGTAACGGGATGGCTGGGTCAAATGGAATTTCTAGATCTAGATCCCTGAGGAATCGCCACACTGACTTCCACAAGGGTTGAACTAGTTTACAGTCCCACCAACAGTGTAAAAGTGTTCCTATTTCTCCACATCCTCTCCAGCACCTGTTGTTTCCTGACTTTTTAATGATTTGCTTCAAAGAGAATAAAATACCTAGAAATCCAACTTACAAGGGATGTGAAGGACCTCTTCAAGGAGAACTACAAACCACTGCTCAAGGAAATAAAAGAGGATACAAACAAATGGAAGAACATTCCATGCTCATGGGTAGGAAGAATCAATATCATGAAAATGGCCATCCTTCCCAAGGTAATTTACAGATTCAATGCCATCCCCATCAAGTTACCAATGACTTTCTTCACAGAATTGGAAAAAACTACTTTAAGGTTTATATGGAACCAAAAAAGAGCCCGCATCGCCAAGTCAATCCTAAGCCAAAAGAACAAAGCTGGAGGCATCACGCTACCTGACTTCAAACTATACTACAAGGCTACAGTAACCAAAACAGCATGGTACTGGTACCAAAACAGAGATATAGATCAATGGAACAGAACAGAGCCCGCAGAAATAATGCCACATATCTACAACTATCTGATCTTTGACAAACCTGACAAAAACAAGCAATGGGGAAAGGATTCCCTATTTAATAAATGGTGCTGGGAAAACTGGCTAGCCATATGTAGAAAGCTGAAACTGGATCCCTTCCTTACACCTTATACAAAAATCAATTCAAGATGGATTAAAGACTTAAATCTTAGACCTAAAACCATAAAAACCCTAGAAGAAAACCTAGGCAATACCATTCAGGACATAGGCATGGGCAAGGACTTCATGTCTAAAACACCAAAAGCAATGGCAACAAAAGCCAAAATTGACAAATGGGATCTAATTAAACTCAAGAGCTTCTGCACAGCAAAGGAAACTACCATCAGAGTGAACAGGCAACCTACAAAATGGGAGAAAATTTTCGCAACCTACTCATCTGACAAAGGGCTAATATCCAGAATCTACAATGAACTCCAACAAATTTACAAGAAAAAAACAACCCCATCAGAAAGTGGGCGAAGGACATGAACAGACACTTCTCAAAAGAAGACATTTATGCAGCCAAAAAACACATGAGAAAATGCTCACCATCACTGGCCATCAGAGAAATGCAAATCAAAACCACAATGAGATACCATCTCACACCAGTTAGTATAGCATAAATTTCTAAGGGACTATAAAACATTAACACAATGAAAGAAAACGTATTCAAGCAACAACTATTCAGGAAAATATATTCAATATTCAAATGTATTAATTTATTTCATTCTTCTTTCTTAAATGATACCTTCCTAGTCTTTTGTTTAGTTTTGTTTTTTTTTTTTTTTTTTTTTGAGACGGAGTTTCACTTACGTTGCCCAGGCTGGAGTGCAATGGCAGGATCTCGGCTCACTGCAACCTCCGCTAACCAGGTTCAAGCAATTCTCCTTCCTCAGCTGCTGAGTAGCTGGCTGGGATTACAGGCTCCTGCCACCACTTCCAGCTAATTTTTGTATTTTTAGTAGAGATGGGGTTTCACCATGTAGGCCAGGCTGGTCTTTAACTCCTGACCTCAGGTGATTCGCCCCCTTCGGCCTCCCAAAGTGTTGAGATTACAGGCGTGAGCCACCGCGCCCTGCCTGAAGTAAACATCTTGTCTCTAAAAGGCAAATGTAGACAAACAGGTGAGGCCTATTTCCAACATTTAGCATGCTCTCTGATTCACTATCAAAACGGAATGTGGAGTTTGCTTTTAGTTTTGCAATGCCTCATGCACATAGTTAATATCAAACACCCAAAGAACTGAAGAAAATTAACCCGAAATGATGACTACTGTTAACTAGCTTTAGTAAGTTGGTTAGACAAGACATATACAAAAACCAAAAGCTTCCCTTAGTACCAGCAATCATTATATTAAAACATATTTGGAAACTACTGATTTTGATAATGGGGAAAGGCAGTTCATTCCAACATTACTGCTTTGGACAACTAAGCAAGCTAAACAAAATATATTTTACAACTCCTCTTGAAAGTCTGTTGTGGGGTTGGGGGAGGGGGGAGGGATAGCATTGGGAGATATACCTAATGCTAGATGATGAGTTAGTGGGTGCAGTGCACCAGCATGGCACATGTATACATATGTAACTAACCTGCACATTGCGCACATGTACCCTAAAACCTAAAGGATAATAATAAATAAATAAATAAATAAAAAGAAATCTAGAAAATTAAAAAAAAAAAAAGAAAGTCTCAAAGACCTTCCTGTAAGTGAGGAAATGCCTGGCCAAAATCTAGGAGACAAGAACCAAGAAACGTAAGCTCTGTCTCAAAAGTGGTTTGCACAGATGACATTTGCTAAATGCCTGACCCCAATCCAGTTCTCCTGGCCATAACTGGAACCTTACTCTCACTCCCACCTGAAATTATCAATATCCAGGCAATCATTCACCTATTATCCCACTACTAAGCTTGACACAAATGTAGCAAAGTTTCATATCCTTTCTTCATCAAGGCAAATATAATTGTTGATACAGAGCAGAGAAGAAATATGTCCATTTTATCGGACTGTTAAAGGTCTAGAAAAGCTCTGAAGGCAAACATCTGGAAAACGATTCCTATTTTGACCCAGTTCTGCCAGTATTTATTTGTTCCATTGGCCCTAGGGGATTTAACTCACAAAGATGATGATAGGCTGTTTACCATGCAACGACAAGCACTGAATATACCAGTTGGCATGGAGTCAGAGACTACTATATATCTCATTATATTTCATTGCCTTATTCTATAAAAATAAAATTTCATTAAAAAAAGTAAATAGAAGTAAAAGGACAAGAGCAAAAACAAGAACTTATATTTTTGAAATGCCCACTTACACCACATCAATATACTTAGGAATTTTCTGTGAATCTTCTCATACATTCTCACAGCAAACACATGATGATGAATCTACTACACACTCATTGACATTGGATTTGTCATGAAGATTCATGAGAACACGTGTGAAAATTCGCTTGGATCCTCAGATATAACAACGCAGCACATATTATGTTTCATGTAACATAAAGGGCATATCTAAAGAAGAAAAATGACCTATGAAATTTCCTATTTACAGCCTATTGAACCATCTATGAGATAAGTTTGTCAGGAATTCTATTACCTATAATTCACCATCACTATCAACTATCTTTCTTTACAACAAATTGTCCCAAAATCTTTATAATTCTGATGAATGAGAGAGCAGTCCAGAAACAGCTGGCAGCAGGTACTTTCAGATTTATGATGGGAAGGCAGAGTTCTCCTAAGTGCCTCGCTTGGAACTTACTGACTGTGATGATGTGGAATGAGAATTTCTTTAATACAGCAATGCATTAAAAATGGAGATATCACTGTCTATCTAGAGTCATTAAAACATTAAAATCATTAGATTTGTAAGGGTGGGAGAGAACAAAGAGACACCACACTAAGTACTTACTTCACAAACTATCAGCATTAACCATCAATAAATAATGGAAAAACAAGAATCTTAGCAAAAAGAAAGACGAATTTGTAGAAGTGCCCAACTGTATACTCAGATCTTCGAAACATACAAACATTTCCAAGAGGAGACTTCAGGATGGCTGACAACTTAAAGCCCTTACCAGATGAATTAGGTGGTGCAATGCTTTACTGAAAACTATTTACAAATCCTATAGGTGTAAACATCTCACTAGAATGGTCTCAAAAATAATGAGCCATATCAGAGGTAAGATGGTAATGAATAGGTAATATGTAAAAATTATGAGTTTTTGTACATAGGCCTCTACATGTCTAAGGATTTCCAGACTCCTACCATTTGGTAATCGGCGATTACTGTTTCCAGATCAGATGAAGGAACAGTGATCAAATTTATCTACTGTCTAAAACAAAGAAAAACCAGATATATACAGAAAAACATGTCTTTCAGATACTGTAGAGTGATCTGTGAGAGAGGGGACACATTAGAACAGTCCGTCCATTCTCCTGCCAACTTCTCAGAGAGAGAATATCGACTCCAGTGCAGAGAATGGGAACCCAGGCAAAGCCTGGCAATTTTCAATATTAACAGATTAAAATGGAAAAAAGAGATCATTTCAATTGATGCAGAGAAATATGTGACTAAATCTAACATCCACATCTAAAAATAATAACAGCAAATCAGGCATAGAATCGAGTATATCCTCAATTGGTTGAAGGGCATCTATGAAAACGCACAGCTAACGGAAGACTTAATTGTTAACATTTTTATGTTTGACTCCTAAGATCAGGAACCAGGTGAGGATGTCCCATTCACCATTTACATGCAACAATTATGCCAAATTAAAGTAAATGATAAGGTAAGGACATAATATTTTATAATTTGCAATCATGGATGAATAAAATCAAGTCTGTCATCTTCAACCATTAACTTCCCCTTACCTGTGTTTGCAGTGGCGTCAATGCTTGCACTGCAAATAAATTATCTCTGTGGGCATAGATATCTACAGGGTATTCTAGAAAAATATGTAAATTGAATCATAAAGCAGAATACATTACAATATGTATATGAAAAACCACCAACGAAATCCTATGAGTCATAACTGATGATACTCTTCTTAGTACTAATATAATAGCAGTGTTACTAGGACTGATACCATTAGTTATAGTACTAGTACTGCTTGTAGTAGTACTAACAGGAAAATTTGCTTAATGACTACATGCCTGGCAGATATGTAGTTCAGATTTTCATATGCATTTCCACATTTCATAACTACAACAAATTGTTCCCGAAGAAACAATATCCAAAAGTTTTGATTTGTCAGTGATTGAGGACATGTATATAACGTACATTTGCAAATGGAAAAAGACACACAGAAATGCACAGATAATCACAGTAATCAGAGATAATCATATAATCACAGAACAGTTTTGATTTGTCATAGCAATTGAGGACATGTGTAGAACATACATTTGCAAATGGAAAAAAAACAGAAATGCAGAGATAATCACAGTAATCACAGATAATCATGTAATCATAGAACAACATTAAGACTGCTATGCAGTGTTAACCTCACAGAAACCATCCACATTAACCTCAGAAAAACAGAAAATAAGAAGAAATTCATCTTGCTGCTGCCTGTCCTCTGATCTCTGACCTAATAAAAGGTGTTCATTGAACATGTTGTCATTTTTACCAAAGTACTAGTAATACAGTCTCTACCACTATGACTAGTCTACTACCAGTATCACTACAAGGAGGTGAAGGAGAAGCAGCAGTAGTTAAATAACTGATGACTTACATGGTTTGCAATGTCCATGAGGCCTGCAGCGATTATCTCTTTTGACCCTCACAACAAACATGTGCCACTGAGTATTTTACTGAATCAATGGCTCAGGTTCGTTGCAAGGATTAAGGAGACAACATTTGTAGACTCTTTGGGAACCTATAAAGAAACAAAGAAGCTACGCAATTATAATATGACTATGCAACATTGAATACCTAAAATAAATGACATACTAATTTACTATTCACGACCTGTGTAACTATCAGCATGTGTATTTTCTTTCCCATTTGTATTAGTGATAATTTCCTGGTTCTGCAGTTGGAGGATGAAAATCTTGAAGGGGCTGGTAGTAAAGCTCTACCAATCCATTGTAAGAATTCCGACTTCTCAAAATTTACAAATCACTGATTATGATACTGAATGAGGCTGTCTATACCAAATGCAATTCTACAAATATAGACAATGATTCTCAACCCAGAAATACATAAAATGTGACAACTACAAGATAGTTTATACTTGGAAGAAAAAAGGACAGATTAAAAAGAATGACAATCTTCTCCAAACAACCAGCGATAATTGAGTGAAGACTCGTTGAAAAGTTAAATTTCCCTAAAAATATACATATGTATACATATATTCACAGATATCCATGCATACATAAGATAATGTCCCTGAAAAGCACATACACAAAAAATTGAAGGGATTATGTAACTCAGGCTTTATTCACAATAATAATGAGCAAGTCCTATATTGTTCATTTCTCTCAAATTCATTGCCTGTCCATATCTAACTCTATTTTTTTAAAGAATTTTGATAAAATTCTTCTACTGCTTATTGCCTAACGAAGTTCAAAGATATTAATAAAAAGATATACAAAGGAAAAATGTGTAGAATCTACCGCAGGAGTTCCTAAATGGTATTCTTAACAGTTATATAATAATAATCAACACTAGGTAATTGTGGTTTACAAATGCAAAGTTTCCAAGAAAACCAAGTTGGTGGCTGATATGACATGTTAAATGAAGCAAATGGCTGTAAAACTTATGTTGAGCTGACAGTTCATACAAATTCATGATGTGATAGGCCAGTTGTACAATTAGAAGTAACTCTTGGTGACTTAACTCTGTTTATGCAGGATATTAATTTATTGAATATTTAATTGATTGTACAAAGGGAGGTGGTTATCTTTCTGGAATCATCTGAAAAAATGATGAGAACTGGTTGGAAATGGGGCAAGAATGAAAGACAAAAAATGACAAAATTATCTTTCCTGTTTTCCAGCCACAATCTTACATCAAAAAAAGAATGTATTCCAAACAAAAATAAATCAAAAATTGCTAGGATAAATAAAGTTTTCACAGATATAGACACAAAACTATTTAGTTTCCTTTAGTAGACATAACATAGGTTTGCTTGGATAAATATTTTTCATAATTTTAAATGACTAGGGGCCAGGCATGGTGGCTCACACCTGTAATCCTAGCATTTTGGGCATCCAAGGAAGATGCATCATCTGGGCACAGGAGTTCAAGACCAATATGGGGAAACCCCATCTCTACTAAACACACAAAAATTAGATGGGTGTGATTGTCGGTGCCATTAATCCCAGCTACTTGGGAGGCAGAGGCAGGAGAATCCCTTGAATCTGGGAGGTGGAGGCTGCAGTGAGCCGAGATCCCCCCATTGCACTCCAGCCTGGGAGATGACGGTAAAACTCAAAAAAAAAAAAAAAAAGCTAGGATGGTAACATTTAAGTAAGAAGAACCTGCCCAGGTTCCCAATCAAGTCTGTTTATGCAAATGAAGTATTGAAACTTAAAACTCAGTTCTGATTGGCTGATACACCAGACCCTAGATTGGTAGACGTGAGTGACCTTTAATTGGTTGGTTTAGGGGAGTCCTGAAAGTCCCAATGTTAAATAGTGTAGGTTTTCAGGGAACTCAGAGTGTCTCTATGACTCCTAGTTAGCAAATGGCAACTTTGCTTTATTTAAAATTTAGGTCTAGTGACCCACTCAGGATCCATCTTGAAGAATTAGCTCAAATATGGCAGCAGACAGCACTTCCTTTCATCACAGCACCAGCAAACTGCTCTGGGTCCATCTAGTCCCACACATGGATCCTAGTGGCAGGGCAGTAGCCAACTGCACTAGAGCCATTTACTTCAAATAAATGATGATTTACTTATGAGGCACTCAGGTACCTCCTAAATTTGAACAAAAGTCTCTTGGGTTAAGTTGCTTTTGGTTTCCTGCTAGAGTGAGTTTAAAGTCTCAAGAATCAGGTCAACACTATCCTGGTAGGGGTCTCTTACAGACATCTGTTAAAAGAGGATAAAACAATTTTAAAGAGGAGGCAACTGCTTCCAAATATGAGGAAGATAAATACTTTTAGGGTAGAATGCAGAAAAATTCTATACCTGGGGGAAGCCAGCTAAAAATATATGGATATTGGAAAGTTAACCCAGTAAGGCCAGCCAGGAGGCTTCCTGAAGGTGTCCCTTTCAGAGATTTGATTAATTTGATACCTTAAATGTTCCCAATTCACCCTGGCTGGAATATTTATTCAGGCACAGCAGCAAGTGTTAGCAACAGCAAAACCACCACCCTGTGCAGTGAGGTGATAATCTAAAGCAATGTGGTCATCTAGGACCATGAAAGCAAGGGAGTCTAGGGACTTCTGTTGTGCCCTAGTGGCTTGGGCAGTGGAATGAGCAATTTTGTTAACAGCGCAAGAAAAATTTTTGACCATATATTCACTCCAAGCAGAACCTAGTCCAAACCAGGACCCCAGAAACCTTCCTCACCTAGCTTATTCACTAGAGTTAATTCCTCTGGGTACATCACCTCCTTCAAGAGTGTCCCAAACTGTAATGTAAAAGGTTCACCATTGGTGTTGGATTGTGGCCTAAGACTCTCATATAGCTCTTGGAAAGCAGGCTGGCTAGCATTGGTGAGGCTAACAGAATAGATCAAAATTTGGGTAAAAGCTGCAACAACTAGCACAATGAATAAAACAGGACCTCACATGTCAACATGAACATTAAATGTCAGTGGTCCAAATGCCTTGCTTAAAAATACAGAATAGCAAAATGGATAAAAATCCACCAAGTATCTGCTGTCTTCAAGAGACTCACATAACACATAAGGACTCACATAAATTTAAAGCAAAAAGGTAGAAAAAATATTCCATGCAAACGAAAACCAAAAGTGAGCAGGAGTAGCTATTCTTATATCAGACAAAACAGACTTTAAAGCAACAAGAGTTAAAAAAGACAAAGAGTGAAGTTATATAATGACAAAAGTGTCAGTCCAAAAGGAAATGATCACAATCCTAAATATATATGCTCCTAACACTGGAGCTCTCAAATTCATAAAACAATTATTACTAGACCTAAGACATGAGATAGATGGCAACACAATAATATTGGGGAACTTCAGTACTCCACTGACAGCCCTAGACAGATCATAAAGACAAAAAGTCAACAAAGAAACAATGGACACACACTATACCTGAAAAAAATGAATTTAACAGATATTCACAGAGCATTCTACCCAATAACTGCTGAATATACATTCTTTTCATCAGCCCATGGAACATTCTCCAAGATAGACCATATGATAAGCCACAAAAAAACAGTCTCAACGAGTTTAAGAAAATCAAAATTACATCAGGTACCCTCTCAGGCCACAGTGGAATAAAATTGAAAATTAACTCCTAAAGAGACACTCAAAACTATACAAATACATGGAAACTAAATAATCGGCTCTTGAATGATACTTGGGTCAACACTGAAATCAATATAAATTTTAAAAATTATTTTAACTGAATAATAGTGACAGAATTTATCAAAACCTCTGTGATATAACAAAAGCAGTGCTAAGAGCAAAGTTCATAGCATTAAATGCCTACATCAAAAAGTCTGAAAGAGCACAAAGAGACAATCTAAGGTTACACCTCAAGTAACTAGAGAAACAAGAACAAACCAGACTCAAGCCCAGTAGAAGAAAAGAAATAACAAAAATCGGAGCAGAACTAGATGAAATTGAAACAAAAAAATACAAAAGATAAATGAAAAAGCTGTTTCTTTGAAATGAGAAAAAAAATTGATAGAGCATGAGTGAGATTAACAAAGTAAAGAGAGATCCAAGTAAGTTCAATTAGAAATGAAACGAGAGGTATTACAACTGTTACCACAGAAGTGCGAAAGTTCATTCGCCGGCACCATGAATATCTTTATACAAACAAACTAGAAAATCTAGAGGAGATGGATAAATTCCTGGGAATATACAACCTTTCTAGATTAAATCAGGAAGAAATGGAAACTCCAAACAGGCCAATAACACGTAGCAAGATTAAAACAGTAATTAAACATTGCCAACAAATAATTCCGGGACCAGATGGATTCACAGCTTAATTCTATCAGGCATTCCAAGAAGAATTGGTACCAATCTTACTGAAACTATTCCAAAAGATAGAAAAAGAAGGAATCCTCCCTAAATCATCCTATGAAGCCAGTATCACCCTAATACTAAACCAGGAAAGGACCTAACAATAAAACAAAACTATAGACCAATATCTTTGATGAAGATAAATGAAAAACTCCTCAACAAAATACAAGCTAACTGAATCCTGCAGCATATCAAAAAGATCAACTGCGTTTCATACCAGTGATGGTTTAACATAAGCAAGTCATTAAATGTGATACATCTCAAAAAAAGAATTAAAAACAAAAATTATATGATCATCTCAATAGATTAGAAAAATCATTCAAAAAATTCAGCATCACTTTACGATTAAAACCCTCAGCAAAATTGGCCTAGAAGGGACATACTTCAAGGTAATAAAAGCGGTCTATGACAAACCCACAGCCAACGTTATACTGAAGGGGAGAAAAGTTGAAAGCAATCTCCTGAGAACTGAAACAAGACACAGATGTCCACTTTCGACACTTATATTCAACCTAGTACTGGAAGTCCTATCCAGAGCAATTAGACAAGAGAAAAAAATAAAGGGCGTCCAAAATTGAAAAAGTGGAAGTCAAACTCTTACTGATTGCCAGTGATATGACTGTACACCTACAAAACCCTAAAGACTCATCCAAAAGCTCCTAGATCCAATAAATGAATTCAGTAAGGTTTCATGATACAATATGAATGTACACAAATCAGTAGCACTACTATACACCAACAGTGACCAAGCCGAGAATCAAATTAAGAACTCAACCCATTTTCAACAGATGCAAAGAAATAAAACACTTAGGAATATACCTATGCAAGGAGGTGAAGGATCTCTACAGGGAAACTACAAAACATTGTTAAAAGAAATCACAGACAAATGGAAACACATCTCATGCTCATGGATGGGTAGAATCAATACTGTGAAAATGACCATACTGCCAAAAGTAATCTATAGATGCAACGCAATTTCCATCAAAATACCATCATCATTCTTCATAGAACTAGAAAAAGCAATCCTAAAATTCCTATGGCACCCCAAAAGAGCCCGTATAGTCAATGCAAGATTAAGCAAAAAGAACAAATCTGGAGGCATCACATTATCTGACTTCAAACTATACTATAAGGGAAGGGTGGGAGGGGGGTAAAGGATAAAAGACTACACATTGGGTACAGTGTACACTGCTCAGTTGACAGATGCACCAAAATCTCAGAAATCGTCACTAAAGAACTTCTCCATGCAACCAAATACCGCCTGCTCCCCCAAAACTATTGAAACAAAAAGGATAGATTGCTGTTTGTTAACTTTCTTTCCTATTGAGCACTCATATCTTATAGGAAGTCTTACTAGGAATTATTGTGTTTGATTTTTTGATGCCAAAAATTCTCTGGCTTTAATGTTTCAGGAAGACAACATTGTAAAAAGCTGGAGAAGGAGATAAAGTCATTCTCACTCATGGTTTTAGGACTCGGTTCTCTGAATACTAAGAACTCTTATGAGAAAAGAGTTGAATATTGCTAATGACTTAAAACACTTACCAGATGTTTTAGGTTGCACAATGCTCCACTGAATATTATTTCAGACCTCCATTAGTGTAATAGTATAACTAGAGTGCTCTGAAAAATTTTTAGTGACAAGAGGTAAGATGGCGGGACAAAAAGGAAATTTGCAAAAAAAAAGAGCATGTTTTTTGTCCGCAAGATATAACCCGTCAGAAAACATGATGAAAATAACAAAAAGATAAATATATATATATATAATTACTATGCACAAATCTATATTATTTTCAGACATCGATGAATAAAACAGCAAATCTGTCCAATAAACCCAGAGGTGGATGGCACAACCCATTATGAACCTATTTCAGGGGATGAGTTAGATCTACTTCGAAAGCCCATTCCCAATTGCTGAGGTTAACCTCCATTGACCAATTGTCCACATTTGGCTATCACAGTTCAAATGGCAGCAACGTTGCTCCTGTGCTAAAAGTGAATCTTTTGTTGGAAAACTTATGTTTAATTCTCACGTGTATGTACTTCATTAGAGTAAAAAATAACTTCCAAAATATAGACTATTAAGAAAGAAAACATTTGGCACTATAGGTCCCAGCATATCCCACCTATTACAGTGTGATAATTAACTTCCTTCCATTTTTAATTAAAAGTGAGTCATAAAACTACTCATCATGGTGTTAGTATTACTTAGTAGTAATACTGTTGAAAAGACCAAGAAAAGGGGAAAGAAGTTAAAGAAGAATGGGAGGAAGATGAGGAGGAGAAGAGGAGGAGTCAGATGAGGAAGGGGAAGGAAAAGAGGAAAAAGGCGAAGAACAGGAAGAAGAGAAAGAGGAAAAAGAAAAAAAACAACAGGAGGAATGTTATTCCATTTCCTTACTTCTCACTTATTTTTTACTTTTTTTTTATTTTCATAGGTTATTGGGGAACAGGTGGGGTTTGGTTACATCAGTAAATTCTTTGGTGGTTGTGATATTTTGTTGCACCCATCACCCAAGCAGTATAAACTGAACCCAATTTGTTGACTTATCCCTCACCTGCTTCCCTTCCTTTCCCCCTGAGTTCCCAAAGTCCATTTTGTCTTTCGTTATGCCTTTGCATCCCCATAGCTTAGCTCCCACATGTGTGTGAGTACATACAATGTTTGGTATTCCATTCCTGAGTTACTTCACTTAGAATAATATTCTCCAGTCTCATCAAGGTCACTGCAAATACCATTAATTAATTCCTTTTTATGGCTGAGTAGTCACAGAATTAGAAAAAAACAATCCTAACATTCATATGGAACCAAAAAAGAGCCTGCAAAGCCAAAGCAAGACTAAGCAAAAAGAACAAATCTGGAGGCATCACATTACCATTAATATGTGTTATCAAGCACATATTAATGTATATGTGTTTGAGCCTGGGAATATTCTTTAATATTATGCACAGACAGATAACATGGATTAATAAAAAAGGCTTGAATGGAGATTTTATGGAAGAGATGACTAGTTTTTGTTAAATATGTTTGCATATTTAATAATTAAATACGTTAAATATGTTTTGTTAAATATGTCGCTAGTTAAATTGAGAACATGCTTCGGCACGATGTGGCTACTGTTGTCATCGAGGACAGTCGGGGGCTCAGTACACTACGATCTCATATAACCCTCATTACCAGCTACCTTTCCAGACAAGAAAATATCAAGATTCCACATCACAGGTTTATCTTGAAGGTTAAATACTGCAATATATGTGCTACAAATTACCACAGATATAATGACAACATCTCATCTTTGGATTCCCTATCCAACGTAATGCATCCATTCCTGACCTTTGCACTACCTACTTGGAAACCTCTTTCCTTTGTCATGGGTTAAGATTAACCACATAATTTACTTATCATTTAGGACATGAAGGTCTCTAGAGCAAGGGTCCCCAGTCCCCAGGCCATGGACCGGTACCAGTCCATGGCCTGTTAGGAACTAGGCTGCACAACCGGAGGTGAGACGCAAGGAAGCCAGCATTACCACCTGAGCTCCACCTCCTGTCAGATCGGTGTCAGCATTAAAATCTCATAGGAGTGTGAACACTATGGTGAACTGCATGTGTTGGGGATCTACGTTCTGCACATCTTATCAGAATCTAACTAGAGAATCTAATGCTCGATGATCTGAACTGGAACAGTTTCATCCTGAAACCATCCCCCTATTCCCAGTCCGTGGAAAAATTATCTTCCACCAAACCGGTCCCTGGTGCCAAAAAGGTTGGGGTCTTTGCTCCCGAGAGTATAAAAGTGAGGAGTCTGCCAAGGCCATAGTATCTAAACCAGTACCAACCTCACCCTACAATGATGACAGAAGGCCTAGATCCTTGAATTGAAGTGAACATCTTGTCTCTAAAAGATAAATGTAGAAAAATGGGTGTGGCCTATTTCCAACATTTAGCATGCTCTCTGACTCACTATGAAAATAGAATGTGGAGTTTGCCTGTAGTTTTGTAATGCCTCATGCACATGGTTACTACCAAACACCCAAAGAACTGAAGAAAATTAACCAAAAAAGATGACTACTGTTAACTTGCTTTAGTAAGTTGGGTAGACAAATAAGACATATACAAAAACCAAAAGCTTCCCTTAGTATCAGCAATCATTATATTAAAACATATTTGGAAACAACTGATTTTGATAATGGAGAAAAGGTAATTCAGTTCAATATTACTGCTTCGGAAAACTAAGCAAGCTAAGCAATATACATTTTACAACTCTTGAAAGTCTTAAAGACCTTCCTGTAAATGAGGAAATGCCTGGCCAAAATCCAAAAGGCAAGAACAAAGAAAGGTAAGCCCTGTCTCAAATGTGCTTTGCACAGATGGCAGTTTCTTCTAATATGATGAGGTTCAAGTCCATCTTCCATATACCTACCAGAGTTGTTCTTTAAAAATATTAGACAGACTATACCAATCCTTTGCTCAAAGGCTTCAATAGCTGCTCATATCATTCAAAATAAAATCCAAGCAAAATCATTGCCCTATAAGAGGCCTTCTCTGATCTGTCCCACCCCCTGCCCTTTTGACTCCACCCTCTACAATGCTAACTTCTCCTTCTGCTCTCCCATTTCCTCTCTTCCTTGAAAATCTGGGAACACTCCTCCAAGCAAGAAATTATCAGGAGATCCTCCCTCAGCCTTCAATGTTCTTCCTCCAGAGAGCCACCAGGCTTGCTCCCTCACTTCCTCCAAGTCCCTTCTAAAATATCACATTACCAACAAGAGCCTTGAATGATTCCTCCTCCCATTCCTTACCAACACTGCTTTTTTCTTTAACATGCTGACATTCTTGGTTACTTGTTCCATTTTCTGTCTCTTCCTAATAGAAGGATAAGCTGTTTTTTTCACTTTTGTGTCTGCAACAGCTAGAATAGTGCTTTGTACATGGTAAGCACTTAAAAATTTCTTAATCTTATCAACAAATAGTAATAGTGTGGTATCACTACAAGGATTAAATGATAGCTGATTTATGGAGAACTGTAACTCCAGTATGTCAGGTACATAGGATTTCTATAAGTTATCAATCCAGGTAAAGCCTCATTTTATGCCATACATCAAACTTCCTTAAAAATGAGTTCAAAAGATGAATTTTAAAATATTATTGCATCTAAACCTATCGATTAAAAGGTATGTCCAACATGTACTGTTAGGAAGAAAAACATTGCAGAATCCTATTTAAATAAAATCTTAACTATCTAGATCTATATCTGATATGGTTTGGCTATATCCCCACCCAAATCTCATCTTGAATTCCCACATGTTGTGGGAGGGAACTGGTGGGAAGTAATTGAATCATGGAGCAAGTCTTTCCTGTTCTTTTCTCATAATAGTGAATAAGTCTCATGAGATCTGATGGTTTTAAAAAGAGGTGTTCCCCTGCACAAATCCTCTCATTTTTTTGCCTGACACCATCCACGTAAGATGGGACTTGTTTCTCCTTGTCTTCTACGATGACTGTGAGGCCTCCCCAGCCATGTGGAACTGTAAGTGTAATAAACCTCTTTTTCTTCACAGTCAGAGGTATATCTTTATCAGCAGCATGAAAATGAACTAATCAAGTAAATTGGTACCAGTAGAGTGGGACACAGCTGAAAAGATACCCAAAAATGTAAAAGCAACTTTGGAACTGGGTAACAGTCAGAGGTTGGAACAGTTTGGAGGGCTCAGAAGACGACAGGAAAATATGGGAAAGTTTGGAACTTCCTAGAGACTTATTGAATGGTTCTGACAAAAATGCTGATAGTGATATGAACAATAAGGTCCAGGCTGAGGTGGTCTCAGGTGGAGATGAGGAATTTGTTGGGAACTGAAGCAAAAGTGACTATTGTTTGTTTAAGCAAAGAGACTGGTGGCATTTTGCCCCTGCCCTAGAGATTTGTAGAAATTTGAAGTTGACAGAGATGATTTAGGGTATCTGGCAGGAGAAATTTCTAAGCAGCAAAGCATTCAAGAGGTGATTTGGGTGCTGTTAAAGGCATTCCGTTTTATAAAGGGAACCAGAGCATAAAAGTTCAGAAAATTTGTAGCCTAACAATGTGATAGAAAAGAAAATCCCATTTTCTGAGGAGAAATTCAAGCTGGCTGCAGAAATTTGCATAAGTAACAAAAAGCCAAATGTTAATCCCCAGGGCAGTGGGGAAAATGTTCCCAGGGCATGTCAGAGGTCTTCATGACAGCCCCTCCCATCACAGGTCCAGAAGCCTAGGAGGAAAAAATGGTTTTGTGGGCCAGGCCCAAGGTCCCTGTGCAGTGTGCAGTCTAGGGACTTGATGCCCTGCTCCCCAGCTGTTCCAGCCATGGCCGAAAGGGGCCAACATAGAGCTCAGGCTGTTGCTTCAGAGGGTGCAAGCCCCAAGCCTTGGTAGCTTCCATGTGGTATTAAACCTGCGGGTGCACAGAAGTCAAGAATTAAGGTTTGAGAACCACTGCCTAGATTTCAGAAGATATACAGAAACGCCTGTATGCAGAAGTTTGCTGCAGGGGTGGGGCTCTCATGGAGAACCTCTGCTAGGGCAGTGCAGAAGGGAAATGTGGGGTCGGAGCCCTCACACAGAGTCCCCACTGGGCACTGCCTAGTGGAGCTGTGAGAAGAGGGACACCATCCTCCACACCCCAGAATGGTATATCTACAGACAGCTTGCACTATGCACCTGGAAAAGCCACAGACACTAATTGCCAGCTCATGAAAGCAGCTGGGAGAAAGGCTGTACCCTGCAAAGCCACAGAAGCGGAGCTGCCCAAGACCATGGGATCCACCTTTTACATCAGCATGACCTGGATGTGAGATGTGGAATCAAAGGAGATCATTTTGGAACTTTAAGATTTGACTGCCCCATTGGATTTCAGACTTGCATGGGGCCTGTAGCCCCTTTGTTTTGGCCAATTTATCCCATTTGGAGCAGCTGTATTTACCCAGTGCCTGTACCCCCATTTTATCTAGGAAGTAACTAACTTGCTTTTGATTTTACAGGCTCATAGGCAGAAGGGACTTGCCTTGTCTCATATGAGATGTTGGACTGTGGACTTTTGAATTAATGTTGAAATGAGTTAAGACTTTGGGGGACTGTTGGGAAGGCATGATTGGTTTTGAAATATGAGGACATGAGATTTGGGAGGGGCCGGGGCAGAATAATATGGTTTGGCTGTGTCCCCTCCCAAATCTCATCTTCAATTCCCATGTGTTGTGGGAGGGACCTGGTGGGAAGTAATTGAATCATGGGGGCAAGTCTTTTGTGTGCTGTTTTCATGATAATGAATAAGTCTCACAAGATCTGATGGTTTCATAAGGAGGAGTTCCCCTGCACAAGTTCTCTCTCTTTGCCTGCCACCATCTATGTAAGATGTGACTTGCTTCTCCTTGCCTTCCACCAGGATTGTGAGGCTTCACCAGCCATGTGGAACTGTAAGTCCATTAAACCTTTTTTTCTTTGCAGTCTTGGGCATGTCTTTATCAGTAGTGTGAAAATGGACTAATAAAATATTTGTATCAATATCTATAGAGAGAAAGAGAAATACATATGCACACCTGTGAGTAACAATGTATTTGTTTCAACCTGCAAAAAGTTGTGGACATGTTCCCGGTTGTTTATCTGGTTTAAGTCAGGAGAGTTAGAATTCAAGACTACAGGTAGGGATAAGATAGCAATGTTTTTCTAGATATGTCTTGCATAATACACTTGATAAGCAAGTATTCATTTATAATTTGTAAAAAACAACAAGAAATAATAATCAAGAAAAATCTGAAATCAAACAAATGCAACACAGTATATTACCTTAAAGACACACCAATAATCCTCTCCAAAGCCTCCAGATACCTATCTTTGAAAAGACGTTAAAGGTTGGTCCAAATACACAAACCAATAAATGTGACTCATCACATAAAAATAACTAAAAACAAAAATGACATGATTATCTCAATAGATGCAGAAAAGGCTTTTGATAATATCTAGCATCCCTTCATGTTAAAAGCTCTCAACAAACTAGGCATCGAATGAACACACCACAAAATAATAAGAACCATCTATGACAAACACATAGCCAACATCATAATGAACTGGCAAAAACTGGAAGCACTCCTCTTAAGAACTGGAACAAGAGAAGGATGCCCACCCTAAACACTTCTACTCAATATAAGTACTGGGAATCCTAGCCAGAGCAATCAGGCAAGAGAAAGACATAAAAGGCATCCAAATAGGGCAAGAAGATGTCAAACTATTTCTGTTTCCAAATGGTACGACTGTATACCTAGAAAACCTCCATAGTCTCTGCCCAAAGGCTCCCGGATCTTTTAAACAACTTGAGCAAAGTTTTAGGATATAAAATCAATATACAAAATTAGTACAATTTCTATATATTAATAAAGTCCAAGCTGAGAGCCAAATCAAGAATGCAATCCAATTCACAATAGTCACAAAAACAACAAAATACCTAGGAATACAGCTAACTAGGAAAGGGAAAGATCTCTACACTGAGAATTACAAAAAACTGCTGAAAGAAATCAGAGATGAAACAAGCAAATAAAAATACATTCCATGCTCATGAATAGGAACAATCAATATTGCTAAAATGTCAATACTGCATAAAAAGCAATTTATAGATTCAATGCTATTCCTATCAAACTACCAATGACATTTTTCACAGAATTAGAAGAAAACGTTCTAAAATGCATATGGAACCAAAAAAGACCCCAAATAGCCAAAGCAATCCTAAGCAAAAGAACAAAGTTGGAAGCATCGCACTACCCCGCTTCAAACTATACTACAAGGCTATGGTAACAAAAACAGGATGATACTGGTACAAAAACAGACACAAAGAACAACAGAACAGGATAGAGAACTCATAAATAAAGCCACACACCTACAACCATCTGATCTTCAACAAAGCTTACAATAACAAGCAATGAGGAAAGGACAAAGTATAAAGTACTGAAAATATTTTTTATCACAAAAATTGAGAGTAAAAACGGAGACTTATCTTGTAAAACGGCATAATAAACTACAATAAAGAACTGAGTGGAGAGTGGTTAAGGGCTCCAGAGTTTACAGAGTTCAAGAAAAAAAATGGTTGTTTCAGATGATAATGGGCAAGCTATATATTTGGAAGAAAAAAGTAAAATCAAAGTTATCATTCTGCTCTACATAAACAATTATATCCCACATGAAGGAAAAACTTGAATTATAAAAAAAGATTTCTATATAAGCAACCCAAGCGTATCTAATGTATATTCACTAGTATCTATTTCGTTGAGTGTAGAAAATCATGCAGAAGCAGAGGCTGTCAGGCCGTCAATACTGAGTATGCAATGTTGAGGGTATAGATGGAGTGAAGTGGGAAAGACAACTTTTACCCCATTTAGTTTTGCCTATCTTTTATTCAGGATAAACAAGTACCATCTATTTTCAAGTCATGAGAAAGAAAATATGTTAATGCAAGTTAACTTGGAACACTCACTAAGCCTATTTTATGCACCATGAAGGAAGGAAGGAAGTAAACGGGGAAGGGAAGAGGAGGAGAAAGAAAAGGAGAGAGAAGAGCAAAGAAAAGTAAAAGTGGAAAGAAAAGGGGAAAAGAAAAGAGGGAAAGTGAGAGGAGGGGAGGGGAAGGGTAGAGAAAGATGGGAAGGGAGAGGAGAGAAAAGAGAAAGGGAAGGGAGGGGAGAGGAGAATACTGGAGAGAAGGAGAGGTGAGAGAGGAGAAGACAAAAAAGAGGAGAGGACAGAGGAAGAGAACAAAAGCAAAGAGGGGAGAGAGATGCTAAGAGAGAAGAGAAGGAGCAGGAGCAGGGGAGAGGAAAGGGAAGGGAAGAGGAGAGGAAGAAATTGAGAAAGAAAGGGAAAGGAGAAGACAAGAAGGAAAGGGAGGGGGAAAAGAAAAGAAAGGGAGAGGATACAGGAGAAGAGAGGAGGCTCCATTGGCATGCACCTAACACAGAGGTAGCGTTGTCAATACAAAATGTTCAACAGCATCCATCAAGCTTCTTAATATTACTGAAAGTTGGGGAGAAAAATAAGAAATATTAACTTGCATCTATATTGCCTAATATGAGCAATGACAAACTAAAATATATAAATAGGAAAAATACCACTCAAAAAATTTTTGTCATTAACAGAAGAGAATGAAAGAGACAGGAGAAGAAGAGAGAGGATAAAAAGAAGAAAAAGAAACCTTTAGAAAGAGGAGGTGGGGGCCGGGCGCAGTGGCTCACGCCTGTAATCCCAGCACGTTGGGAGGCCGTGGCGGGCAGATCACAAGGTCAGGAGACTGAGACCATCCTGGCTAAGACGGTGAAACCCCGTCTCTACTAAAACTACAAAAAAATTAGCCGGGCGTGGTGGTGGGCGCCTGTAGTCCCAGCTACTGGGGAGGCTGAGGCAGGAGAATGGCTTGAACCCAGGAGGCGGAGCTTGCAGTGAGCCGAGATAGCACTACTGCACTCTAGCCTGGGCAACAGAGCAAGACTCTGCCTCAAAAAAAAAAAAAAAAAAAAAAAAAGGAAGAAAGAAAGAGGAGATGGGAGAAATGGGAGGGGAAGGGTTAGTAAATAATAGTAATATTCAGAAGCTTCTATGAAATGTTTGCTACCGTATCACACATTGCAGTGAGTGCCTTTACATTGTGAGGACAACGTGAGACAACAAATATGCAAATACTTTACAAACAGGGAGCTGGCATAAAAAGATAAGGGAGGATTATAGCCTTGTTTCTAGATCTAACTAAAAGCTTTAAATATAGCACCACTGCACTCCAGCCTGGGCGACAGAGACTTTTTTTTTTTGAGACACAGTCTCTGTCGCCCAGGCTGGAGTGCAGTGGTGCTATCTCGGCTCACTGCAAACTCTGCCTCCCGGGTTCACGCCATTCTCCTGCCTCAGCCTCCCAGGTAGCTGGGACTACAGGCACCCGCCACCACACCCGGCTAATTTTTTGTACTTTTAGTAGAGACGGGGTTTCACCGTGTTAGTCAGAATGGTCTCCGTCTCCTGACCTTGTGATCCGCCCAACTCGGCTCCCAAAGTGCTGGGATTACAGGCATGAGGCACGGCGCCCATCCTTAAATGTACATTTTCTTACTCAGGGCCCAGCTACCTATTGGAACATAAGTACCAGGGATAAACCCCTTAGAAGCTCAACTTCACTCCCAGTGTTCAATCACAATTATTTTTAACCAAGAAATATTGTCACTAATGCCTCTGGATTCATGTTGCTGCCTTGCAACCATGGGGTGCCCAAAGGAAGGACTCTCTCAGTGGCAAACGCGTGATACAAAGTCCCTGTGATCTCAACAATAGAAGTCCACAACAAAGTCTAAAAAAAGAGTTGCGTAGTGCGACCGAGAGACCCAGCTCCAAACAAGATTTTGTTCTTGGACGCCAGTAGTCCAGCTACTGGACTACTTGCTCTATGCCTGTCCAAGTTTGTGAAGATATGGTTATATGATTGAAAAATTGCAATGCATCCCATGTAAAGGGTAAAATTGTCTTCCTGAAATCTCAAGAACATCAAGTGAAAATCTCTGAGAACTCAGAAGATCGTTCAGCAAATCAAACAGAAAAAAGGCAAAATGAGCACTCTGTGAGCAATGCGAATTTAAAAATACCCCTTCACAACAGAAAGAAGGTAGACAATTTAGCAATAAGCCAATGCAGATTTGTCCAGAACATGAATGAAGAAAATATTGAAACTGTCAGGAAGTTTTAAGAACAGAGACTGAACAATGCACACCGGCCCTTCTAGTGCCTGGCATGAATCCACTGCTTCAGGTAGCAATTGCTCTCAAATTAAACGCTGGATTTCGAATCATTATATTTAAAACAACTACTGAACCAAACAATATTAAAGCACATGTACAACAATAAATTAGTGAGAAAATGTATGAAATTACCCACAACAAAGGAGTCATGAGGGACACTTGCCTGCACAAACTGTGGTGTAAAATGGCGGTACTGCAAAGGTTATCCGGGAGACAGCTATTGACACAGACTGAGGGATGAGAACCAAGAACTCATATTACACTTGGCAAACAGGTTATTTGTGGGCCAGTCTTGGCAGAATATTAATCCTTGCATCTCACCAAAATTCTCCAAAAAATCCACCTTTCTGAAAAACAATAAAAAAAATAGTTTGCACAGAATCAGGATTTAGACTTTAAAATACGAAGCATAACAACCTCTCCCTGGAGGTACATCCAATGGGACCTCCTCAGCAATCAGAGCAAGTTGTAGAGCAAAATCAGAGCATGCACCACATGTGGACTAAGGAAGAAGTCCAGCCCTGCCCACCTGAGATCCTAGCTGCCTAAGGTCAGGAGTGAGGGAGGCTGCCTAAGGCCAGATGGGCCTTAAAGCTGGTTTTGTAGGGGGTAGCCTTGGATGATTGACCCAGAGAACACCACTCGATTCTGGCTTGCACATCTTGGCAGCAAGTGATACATTTCAAAGCAAAATGCCAATAAAAATACCGAGCAAAGTAATTAACTCATATGTGTGTTTCTACTAAGTCCTAGAATTTCTCTAACTTTCATATGCTCTCGTCTCTAAAAATCAGACAATACCTGCTCTCCGAGAAATAGTAACAATTTACCAAGAATTGCGTAGAACCCTTATAAAAATACCTGTAAAACATTGCTGAGGAATATAACCAAACCTTGCATCAAAGGATATATCTACACATATGTATGGCAAGATCTTATACTGTAAAATAATGGTTTTTATCTCACCGGCAGTTTTCAAAAACTGCATTAAAAATCCCAGAGCCGTGACACCTTGGGGCACTGCTGTCCAAGACAGATTTCTGTAATGACAGGAATGTTTTATATGCATGCTGCTCATATGGCAGCCACTAGCCACTTTTGCCTATTGTGCACTTTAGAGGGCAAGTAGGTTGTATTTACTTTAAAATAAACTATAAATAGCCATGAGTCCAGAATTGGTAGGTTCTTGGTCTCACTGACTTCAGGAATGAAGCCATGGTCGGACCCTCGAGGTGAGTGTTACAGTTCTTAAAGGCGCCGTGTCCGGAGTTTGTTCCTTCTGATGTTTGGATGTGTTCGGAGTTTCTTCCTTCTGGTGGGTTCGCGGTCTCACTAGCTCAACACTGAAGCGGCAGACCTTCGCGGTGAGTGTTACAGCTCTTAAGACTGCACCTCTCCAGTTGCTCGGTTCTCCCGGTGGGTTCCTGGTCTCATGGCTTCACGAGCGAAGCTGCAGACCTTCGCAGTGAGTGTTACAGCTGATAAAGACACTGTGGACTCAAAAAGCGAGCAGTAACAAGATTTACTGCAAAGAGCGAAAGAACAAAGCTCCTACAACGTGGAATACGACCCTACCGGGTTGCCACTGCTGGCTCCGGCAGCCTGCTTTTATTCTCTTATCTGGCCCCACCCACATCCTGCTGATTGGTCCATTTTACAGAGAGCCGATTGGTCTGTTTTACAGAGAGCTGATTGGTCCACTTTGACAGGGTGCTGATTGGTGCATTTACAATCTCTGAGCTAGACACAAAAGTTCTCCATGTCCTCACTAGATTAGCTAGATACAGAGTGTTGACTGGTACACTCACAAACCCTGAGCTAGATGCAGAGTGCTGATTGGTGTGTTTACAAACCTTGAGCTAGATACAGAGTGCCGATTGGTGCATTCACAATCCCTTAGCTAGACATAAAGGTTCTCCGAGTCCCCACTAGACTCAGGAGCCCAGCTGGCTTCACCCAGTGGATCCCGCACCGGGGCAGCAGGTGGAGCTGCCTGTCAGTTCCGTGCCGTTTGCCCGCACTCCTCAGCCCTTGGGCAGTTGATGGGACTGGGCGCCGTGGAGCAGGGGGCAGCGCTCATCGGGGAGGCTCAGACTGCGCAGGAGCCCAAGGTGGGGGGGGCGGGGACTCAGGCATGGCAGGCTGCAGGTCCCAAGCCCTGCCCCGTTGGGAGGCAGCTAAGGCCTGGCGAGAAATCGAGCACAGCAGCTGCTGGCCCAGGTGCTAAGCCCCTCACTGCCCGGGGCCTGTGGGCCCGCCTGCCGCTGCGAGTGCAGGACCCTCCGAGCCCACGCTCACCCGGAACACGCACTGGCCCGCAAGCACCGCACGCAGCCCCGGTTCCCGTCCGCGCCTCTCCCTCCACACCTCCTAGCAAGCTGAGGGAGACGGCTCGGGCCTTGGCCAGCCTAGAAAGGGGCTCCCACAGTGCAGCGGCAGGCTGAAGGGCTCCTCAAGCGTGGCCAGAGTGGGCGCCAAGGCCGAGGAGGCGCCGAGAGGAAGCGAGGGCTGCAAGGGCTGCCAGCAAGCTGTCACCTCTCAGTCACACCTGGTAAGTTCAACTTTAGGCAATCCATTCATGAAATAAAATTAAAGACTAATGAGGTATTTCTCATACTAGATACTAAAATGGAAAAACTACCAAATTAAAACTGTAAGGTCTTTTAGCTCAAGAATGAACAGAGTTGAAACAAGTATTATACTAAGGTCAAATGCTTTTGGGAAAATTAGGTGTTAGTGAAAAAATTAAACTGTTAAATCAGCACTTCACGATTTACACTCAATAAATTTTATATGAGTTAAGAGGTTGAATTTTAAAATGTACAAGATAAATCTATTGATCTGGAAAGATTTCCATTTTAAGTGAAAAAAATAGAAAGCTTAAAGTGCATAGCATGCTGGCTGTTTTAAGGAAACATTTGTTAAAGGTTACCCATGTTTTGGTATAAACAGAGGGGCCTCTCAGCCTGAGTTGACTGTGGGGGTATGCAGCATATTTGGAGGAGTTGGTGGGGGTGTGGGGTGGTTAGGCAGTGTGGGTGTGAATATGGACATATTTAAGTGGCTTTGTATCTATTTATCTGATGAGTTTTAGTGTGGTCTCGGGACTTCCAATAATGGATGTCTTAAGAGTATGTTGGAGGGGAGTAGGGACTCCCGAAATCCTCAGCCTTCCTTGAAATATATTAATGCCCCATTTAACAACAGGGATACATTCTGAGAGTTGTGTCCTTGGGCGATTTTATCATTATGCAAACATCATAGAGGGTACTTACAGGATAGATGGTACAACCTGCTACATTCCTAGGCTGTATGGTATAGCCTATTACTCCTGGGCTATAGCATGTTACTGTACTGAATACTGTAGGCAACTGTAATACAATGAGAAATATTTGTGTATCTAAACATATATAAACACAGGAAAGGTAGAGTAAAAATATAGCATTATAGACTTACGGGACCACCGCATTACATAAGTGGTTTGTAGTTGGCCGAATAATACATGTGGTTTGTAGTTGGCTGAAATGTCCTTATGTGGCACATAACTATCTTTGCTCTCTTCCTTCAGTAATTTGAGCATACGTAATTTCTCTAATCAAAATAATTTTATTCTAAAACTGCAGAAAAATGTGTCTTTTACTTGCTTTACTACTCTTCCCTCTCCAACTTTAATTTTTCACATATTCAAGAGGAAAATGATATTTTCTAGTGAGAACAATTGCAATCGTGAAGATTTATTGAGTATTTTGTCCAGGTCAGGCACTGCACCGTGACCACATGAGGATCTTCTCCTCAAATCTTCACAACAGGCCCATGCAGCAGATGGAATAATTACACCACCTCCCTTATCAAGTAGTCACACAGGTCAAGATTGATTCCACTTGAAAATACTTTGTTAAACTGCAAATAAACCAGCATGTTAAGGGGTTATGTTACAAAGACATGATGCTAATTCTAATTCTAATCACATCCCCTGATAACATATTGCTTTGCTATCTAAAGTACAAACATTTTCCACTATGTGAGTGCAAGGGACTTCTCTAATTGCTGTGGTTTGAGCCTCTTGCAAGCACTACTGGCATTCTCTGTAATCAAAAGATTTCCAAGGTATTTTGCCTTTCATATGGAGAGGGAGTTACCCAAAAAACGATGCTCCCTGACTCGTGATACACGCCCATGTGTATGCAGCGTGTATGAGGATGTGGTAGGTGCTTTTTGAAATATTTTTTATTATTAAATGTATAGTAGTCACCTGATTTTCATGATGCTATGCAAATGCATAAAGAATATTTTTATCTAACTAGAAATTGTAAGATAATAAATTAAAAATTATGAAAACTACTAAGTTGAATCAAATGGGTAGAAATAAATTAGATATATAGAAACAAGTCATTAATGAAAGGAAAACATTAAATGCACAGGAGTAAACATATCAAGAATTATTCTAAACCTATAAGGAGAAATAACAAACGTTTCCTAATGCATATGGAAAGCAGACTCGAATGAAAAGATATATACTCACATTACTCAGGCAGAACATCTGATACTTGTAATGAGATTTGTTTGCAGAATTTAATGTATGTTTTATGGTAATTGCACTTTTAAAATCTTCACTGAGGTGCTTTATTTTTTCCTGAATTTGACAAAGTGTTGTTCAGTTCATCCAGAAATATATCTGGGTGTATATTTTGAAAAAATCATAGAAAGTAAAACTAATAAAGGATATTTACCACACCAGGCGCTAATTGGCATTTTATGGTCAGAATAATTAGCCCAGTGTGGTCCGGGCTCACACACTGACAGTCAGGTCCACCGAACCGTGTTAATGAAGGAAATGTTGGGGAGGTGTGACAGCACAGTGTCACTTTACACACCATGCAACCAGATGATACCGTAGAATAACTTAAACAATTTCATTTAGAACTTTATGAAACCACTAACACTTTGACGTGTAGTTCTACAAAGAAGCTCTAAGTTAGGAAAGAAAGTTTCTCTTCAGTGTTCAAAGTACAAAAGCATTTAAGCAAGAGTTGCAGCCAAGCTCTGTGAGATGGAGATTTGTGGGCAGTTATCTCTGCCGCCGTGGAGGATGGCACAGCCCTAGGTGATTGATTATGCAAGGATTTCCTCATCTCATCTTCCCAGCAAGCCTGTGATGCTGATGTAATTATTACAACTAATTCATTGAGGTGTAGCACAGATCAAATGAGGAAACCAGGAAACCGTAATGTCATTACACGAAGTTAAGGATGGTTATCACTTTAATGCCATGCTGATGATAACTAGACTTCCCATTTGGAATCTCCAGAACTACCAGGATGGGGGCTGTGAGTCAACCTGCTAACTAGCTGGGTTTAACCCTTGTGGTTATATTGCCAAGCAGTCTACCAAAACTATCCCAAGAGTGTGGCTTCCATGTGGCTGCCAGCACAAACCTGGGCAGCAAAGTCGTATCTAACCACTTACCTGAACCATGTACAGATGCCATCACAGAGTTAAACAATCAAGTCACTGTCCAAGAAGGAAAGGTCCCCAAAGCAAGAAGCCTCCTTGTTGTAAACGGCGATGTCTAGCACTTAAAGAAGATGATGTGCTTTTAAATTTGCACTGTATCAAATATATAGACGCTCTTGTAAGGCAGGTGTGGTGGTATCATGATTATCCCCATTTTACAGACAAAGAAATGGGGGTTCAGAGGTAAGACAATCAGTTTAAATCTAGATCACCTTGATTGATTCCAGGGCCTTACAACTTACCCATATGCTGCATTGATTTCCCACTGGAGCGGAGCAGTAGGGAAGCACCAGGGCACACAGCTTGACGACTGTATATTCTCAATTGGGAGGTCAAGCAGGAGCCAAGACCTTATGAAATTGATGGGTAATTGCTCACGCTTAGAGCAGCCACTGAGGCTCCTCCTGCCATGCCATTCTCTTCAATCAGCTGAGAACAGATGAAATCACAAGTGAGTCATGAGAGACAGAAGCAAAACATTTTCACATAACACCGACCTGAGCAAAGCCTCTGTAAACTTCTCTTCCAAAGCCACCTTTCTGAAGTATACTAGGGAGAAAAGAAATGGGTTAGGAGATCGTCAAGCCGAACCTCACCAGGATTTCCTCTAGCAAATTGCCTTTCCTTCAGATCAGCTAAGTCTTCACCGTCACATTGGCTCTCTATACTCTGTAGGTTGGAAATGCACTCTACACAGCATCTGCTGTCATCAAGTACTGTTCTATTTAATTCAAGTGGAACTGTGTGTGCAGTCCGGGACATAGGGGATAAAAGAGAGAGGCTTTCAGGGAACATGTTGATCATCATATTTAAGAAGAAATTACATTGTGGCATATGGAATTCAAATATCAACAAAACAGAGAGGAATCTCAAGGCTTGCTGGAAGTGATGAGGAAACCATGAATTTGAAATGATGGAGTCTGTTCATCTTACAACAACACATAATGAGCACCAACTATATGCTAAGAATTTTGGCCAGGATCTTCTGTATCTATTATCTTGCATAATTCTATTCATCATCTTGAGAAGCTAGTACCCAGGGCCACACCTTTTAGATGAAGTGTCACAGAGATTATTAAATGTCCCAATGTGACTTAACAAAGGAGTGAGGTGGCTGGAATTCAAACTAATTGGGTCTGGCTCCAGAATCTGAAATCGTTCCTTTGCACATTAGTTGTTTGGGTGACATGTTTATCTGATTTGGGAAAAGAAATCAATTCTGATTTTATGAATGCCGCTTCCTCTCCTTTCATATGTTTTGGCTATAGTGGCATGTTGTTTATAAATGGAGGACTTACTTTACTTTCAGGCATAAGCATTAAGCTTTCAAAAGTGAGTTTAATCCCATAGGTCTGTAAGCAGTCTTTAAACAGACTTCTCAAGTTAAATAAAGTATGACAGATGGCAACATACTGTGAGCAGAATATAATAGTGATGTAAATAAAAAAATACAAAAAATGGCATTTGTTTCACAAAATGAAAATCCATTATGAAGGTTACTGTTTTGAATTTTTGGATTCACATAAAAAAAGAGATAGAATCCAAAATTATCTCAATGGCTAAAATGACAGAGTAGTAAATTTAGCAAGGTGAAAATTAATGTAGCTGAATGTGAACCCACGATCTAGACTAAAATGAAATAAAACAAGCACAAGCACTGCCTATGTTTAGGATTAAAGAGATTTCACTAACCAATAGTTTTGTTTGTTTCTTTTTTTTTTTTTTTTCTAAAAAGGGGGTTTGCTCTTTTCTGCAAGCTCAGAATGAGTTAACAGTGTGATAAAGTTGCTGAATAGTGATTATGATTTTAGATTATATCAGAAGAAGGATGCTACGTAAAATGATAGTCACTGTTCTGTGAGGAACAGGCTTTCCCTAATATTCTTAGTTCTTTTTTTTTGTTTGTTTTAGACAGAGTCTCACTCTGTCACCAGGCTGGAGTGCAGCAGTGTGATTGTGGCTCACTGCAACCTCTACCTCCCTGATTCAAGTGATTCCCTTGCTTCAGCCTCCTGAGTAGCTGGGACTAAAGGTGTGCACCACCACGCCCAGCTAATTTTTTTTTTTTTGTGTATTTTTAGTAGAGATGGGGTTTCACCATGTTGGCCAGGATGGTCTTGATCTCCTGACCTCGTGATCCACCCGCCTAGGCCTCCCAAAGTGCTGAGATTACAGGCGTGAGACACCGTGCCCAAGTTTTTTTTTTGAGTCAGAGTTTCGCTCTTGTTGCCCAGGCTGGAGTGCAATGGCACGATCTCAGCTCACCGCAACTTCCGCCTCCTGGGTTCAAGCGATTCTCCTGCCTCAGCCTCCTGAGTAGGTGGGATTACAGGCATGTGCCACCACGCCTGGCTATTTTTGTATTTTTAGTAGAGACGGGGTTTCTCCATGTTGGTCAGGCTGGTCTCGAACTCCTGACCTCAGGTGATCCGCCCACCTCGGCCTCCCAAAGTGCTGAGATTACAGGCATGAGCCACCACTCCTGGCCCTGACTTGATTCTTAATGCCACATTTTTTGGCATGCTAGCTTACATCTAGAGGTGAATGGTCAGGATGGTAGAGTCTAGAAGCTTTGGAAATGAAAGAACTGAGGTTGTTTAGAAGATAAATGACTTAGTAGATTAAATACTAATGTCCTCAACTATTAGAAGGGATATCATATGGAAGAGAACTGTGTGGTTCAAAAGGGACTAACCAGGACTTTAGCTCACTTGGTAAAAGTTATAAGAAAGTAGATTTTGGTCTGATAGTCAAATAAACTCTACACCAGTTAGAACAGTCCAAAACAATCCTCATGAGATAATGACTTCTAAATCTCTAGAGGTCAGATAAACCATGGGTCCCCAACCCCTGGGCTATGTACTGGTACTGGTCTGTGACGTGTTAGGAACTGGGCCATATAGCAGGAGGTGAGCAGTGGGCCAGCTAAGCTTCATCTGTATTCACAGCCTCTCCCCATCACTGGCATTACCACCTGAGCTCCACCTCCTGTCAGATCAGTGGCAGCAGTAGATTCTCATAGGAGCACGAACCCTATTGTGAACTACGCATCCACGGGATCCAGGTTGCGGGCTCCCTATGAGAATCTAATGCCTGATGATCTGTCACTGTTTACATTATGAGAGATAATCCCCATTCATCACAGAAGATAGTGCTCAGATACCTACTGGGCATGACAGATAGAAATACCGAGCCTCAGAAACAGAAATTTCATGTGAAATTTTCCAAGCCTGATCTTCTATCTAAAGAAGCAATCCCCTGTTGATAAGTGGTTTATCTCAGCTGTCCCCAAACTTTTTGGCCTCATGGACAGGTTTCATGGACTTGGGTGGGACTTGCCCCAAGATGAGACTGTCTAGTTGCAGGAAAACAAGCTCAGGGATCCCACCAATTCTACGTTATGGGGAGTTGTATAAATATTCCATTATATATTACAATGTAATAATAATAGAAATAAAGTGTACAATAAATGTAATGTGCTTGAATCACCCGAAAACCACCTGCTGCCCCCAACCACCCAAGTCCATGAAACCTGTCCCTGAGGCCAAAAAGTTTGGGGACAGCTGAGATAAACCACTTATCAACAGGGGATTGCTTCTTCAGATAGAAGGTCAGGCTTGGAAAATTTCACATGAAATTTCTGTTTCTGAGTCTCGGTATTTCTATCTGTCATGCCCAGTAGGTGTTTGAGCACTATCTTCTGTGATGTATGGGAGTTATCCCTCATAATGTAAAATTCACATAACTACATGGAAAATGAAACACAAAAGAAGAGAGGGTGGCCTAAAGGGAGAACTGGAATCATTTGAACAATTCTGTCTTAAGAAGCACGTATCGTCTTGAACTAGGGATGGTAAGATAGCCAGATAATTATAAAGAATTGCACGCCCTATTTTACAAAGCACAGAAGAGTACATTAGGTTTGGCTTTTTCTAGGCAAAAAGGAGGCACATGAACCCATAAAGATGATGAGAAATGTAGACAATTCTACATGCCTGGAAAAAGTGGTTACGGCTGCAAAGTGGAATCAATGAGTAAGGATTGGAGCCAAGTGTTTGGAAAGCTAGCAAAGAAAAGCAGAGAGGATTCCTAAGAAGCTGAAGCTGACTCTGGAAGAAAAGAGAATAGAGAAATGAATACATGTGATTTTGCAACATGAAATACTGTGAACTGGAGTTGATGAATGGTCCAGGTGCTGAGGCCCAAATTTGGAGTGACTTGTTGGCAGAGTAAACACTATGACAGATGGTGTTTGCTTGAAAAGGCATGAGAGGAAGGATAATGGCCATTTACTTCAGTATATGAGGAATAGAGAAAAGGAATCCAAAGTATCTCAGAAAAGTTCAAGGTAAATAATTATTTAATGGAAATTTACCATGTATAGGGAAGCCACCAAAATCCAACTAATACAGTATGGACCCATGGGTGCCCACAGAAATCAGTGACACACATTGAATTCTGGGAATGGAATCTAGTTTTACTTAGGTGGCTTTAAAAACCTTTTCAAGTATGCCAGAATAACCTGTTTAAACAAAGTTTCCTGTCCCAAAAGATGGAAGCATTTTCTGGAACTGTTACAACAACCCTTGGTACTTGTTCATGCAGTGTCAAATAAAAAGGAGGAGGAAGGAGGAGGAGGGAAGGAAATATTCTTGTACTGAGCCCCAATGTAAGTCAGGCAGTATGCTAGACATGTTCACACGTATAAACTCATGTAATCCTCATATTAATAATATGACATAAGTATCATCATCTATACACAGAAACAGGCCCACTGTGGTAAAGTGGCTTGCCTAAGATTACACAGATAGTAAAAGAAAGAAAGCAAGGTTTTAAATCGAGGCCTCTATGAGAAACTTGTAGAATGGTTGATTGGAAATAATTCATGAACAGGAAAAATAATTATTGGTGGAAATGCAGTAGAGAGTAACAGTCACAAAAATCCATTGTCATATAAACAGAAAGCAAGCAAGTAAGTTGAAAACCACATAATAGAGAAAAGATGAAGAAAAACTGGTAAGTGGATCCGAGGCTACTTCCCAGTGCCTCAGCCATCATCACAGACTGCTCATAAATGGACAATATTAAACACAAACCGTTCTGGGAATAATACAAGTTGGCTGCCATATCACTCAGCGACTCACCTACTTTTTCCTCTCAGCTCTTAATAGCGCAGCAGCAGCAGCAGCAGCAGCAGCAGCAACAACAACAACAACAAAAGAGCACAAGGTACTGACAAAGGGGAAACATCCGAAAGTGGAAGCTGGGAAAATGCCCAAGGAAGAAAACAAAAAATAGCGATACATTCAAGGAGTCAGATCAGAAAAAGCCAAAGTAGGAAGTGAAATGCAGCTTTTAAAGATACAAAGGGACAGAAAAAAAAATCGATAAAGAGACCTATGGAAAAAAAATACGTTTCCCTGGAGTGGCTGGAGAAGAAAGCTGTGCAAGTTGGTACACACATGTCTGAGTATAGGCACTAGAGCTTTTAAAAAAGGTCTGGATGCTTTAGGAAGTAACTTGCCATAATATTCTGACAAATACAGTTATTAAGTAATACAGATCCCCAATTACTTCTGCCAGGAAATAGCAGTGATGCATAAAGGGAATAAAAGCTGCTATTTGGCTAAGAGAGGCCAGAGCTGGTTTCATTGACACAGGGACCTGGAGATCACCATGTAATTCTCTTCTTTTCAGAAATGGAAACTAAGACTCAGAGAGCTTCAATTATGCCATTGCCTCCTGTGAAGGAGTGTTCAAGATAGCAGAAATCTGTGAGTAATGGGAAGAGGGAGACTCTCCTACAGTGACTATGGCAGAGTGAGATTTAAAATATCTCAATCTAAAGACTCCTGGGGCAAAGCCCTCAGACCATCAGTCTGCAGAGAGAATTTTTTTTTTTCTTAAGGCATCACAGAAACAACAAAGGAAATAAGATAGGTGCTTCAGCTGAGTTTTTCTGAGTAAAGAATAAGAAAACCTCAAAACAGCACAGAAAAAAAGTTGTAAATGCAGTTGGTCTAGTCATCAGTGTAAAAGCAGAGATAGACAAGTCCTTCTGTATGTGTTAATATCATCTTGACTGTACTGCATGTCATTATAGTTTATGATTTATTTGAAGGATTATTTTTTTAACTTGCTATACTGATTTTCTGAGACCTGACCTGAACAAGGGAGTAGGAACACTGGTGAACAAAAGCAGAAAAAGATAAAGATAAGTTAGAACTGCAAAGTAAAATGCATATAATTCCAATTTCCTATGTGCTGATCAAAAAAAGTTCTGATGAAGAACCACCGTACTAGCTTGGGTAAGGTGTGGTCGGGGTAAATTGAACTGTGAATTACTCCCTGCAGAGGGGAAAGTGTTTGCTAAGAAGGGATGTGCTTGTGTTACACTGCATGCCACCTGCTTCTTCTGACAAAGATTGCAAGCTATGAAACCAGCATGAAAGCTCCCGTGGTTTGTCAGTCTTTCTGGAAAACATTATAATGAAACTTTAACTTTCTGCTATCAATTTTGGTAATTAAAGTGAACATTACTGTGTGGCCTGACATTCTAGATGTTTCTGCTTTCTGATTGACTAACCGCAAAGACTAGAGCAGCCCAGCAGGCAGGATCCCCCGAGTTCAAGCCAACCACCAGTGATTTCTCAATTAAGAGTACAAATTGGTCAAAATCATGCTGAACCTGACTTAACAAGAATAGGAAGCCAAGAATTCTTCAAATGGAAGAATTGGCCAAAGCACTGAAATTTCAGACCCTTTGCCTTGGGGCCAAAGGTCATTTCCTGACAAAAGGCTACAGCATCAAAATTGGCATATAATACATAGGGATGTTCATTCCTGGTCTTCACAGCTGTGCAAGGCATTACAGAAAAGGGAACTTCAGTACTCCTTTGCCTTCTACAGCCTTGGTTCTGCATCAGTTTGCCTATTTTTAATCAACATAACTTACAACTGCTTGTGCTGAGGCTCCCTCCATATCTGTGAGGAATTGGTACCAGGATACTACATGGATATCAAAATCCAAGAATGCTCAAGTCCCTGATAGAAAATGGTGTACTTGCATATAACCTAAGCGCATTTTTCTGTATACTTTATTTCTAGATTACCTCTGATACCTAATGCAATATAAATACTGTGTAAATGGTTATTATACTGCATTATTTTATTTGTGTTTTATTATCGTATTGTTATTTTTAATTGTTTTTTCCCTTAATATTTTCAATCTGTTGTTAGTTGGATCCACAAATATGGAACCCATGAATAAAAAGGACCAACTCTACTCTCTCCAAGATGTCTCGTAGTCTTCCCAGTATTCTTCATATAGGATTCAGGTTTTGCTTCTGGCTAGACTAGTTTAGATACATGTTCCCTTACAGCTGGACCAGATCCTATGACTGGCAGTCTTGGAGGGATGCCCTCGCCATTTCCCTCTTCCATTACCACGGTCAGCTGTCTATGCAAGTTGCCAACCAGAGGCAGGGGAAAGTAGGCACGTAGAAGCTGGTTTTCTGCTTAACAGGCAAGACTTCACATTACAGCTCCTACTGTCTTGAGTTTATTACTAGCAAAGATTCTGGGTAAAATCGTATGATTGGTTACCAAGTCACCAATTCATTGTCATTGCCCTGGTTTTCCTAGACCTAACTTTTTGGTCTCTGATAGCATATCACCTTCCTCTTCACAGCCCTGAAGAAAGTACCACATTTTTGCCCATCTGGACTCCTTATAGTGATTCTTAAGAAAAGCCTTCCAAGGAGTACTGGGGAACTGATCCCACAATTCATGTCATCTATCTAGACACACCATTTTCTCAGATTTTCCCTAATATTAATTACTATGGTGGCAGTGGGAGGGTCATATTTATTTTTATCTTGTTCAATGAGGAAGTTGCTTGGTTTTATAAACTTCAAGTACGAGAGTCTGCTAGACCTGGTCCCTATAAGGATCAGGGCAAATTACTTTTCATGATGACCTGTGGGACTAGCCTGTCCATCCTGTGACACCTATCAGTTGCTTCCACACTTGCTGTAAGCCTGTCAGGGAACTGGCAATTATCAGAGTAGGCCAGAAGTTGTTAAGTTTTTTAAAATTACTCCTAACGTTAAATAGCAATCAATAAGAACTGTGTCTCTAACAAATACAGAAAAATGTTTGACCCAAGGCCAAAATAGATTTGTTATATTTTAGGTGCCTTTACTTTGGGTGGATATACAATGAAATATCTGTGACAGTGCAGAGAGAAATAATTCACATCAGTGCTGCACTTGGTGAGGAAGGTGTCTTAACTCATTGTCTGTGAGACTTAAAGCACAGTGAATGCTTAAGGAAGTCAATGAGATAAACAAGGCCATCTTGAGTGGCATTTTGCACACCTCTTCCAGCACTCCTGTTACCGTGTGTGTACAAGGAACTGGATTACATAACAAGCATTGAGGGTAGCCTTAAGAGGAACGTGAAATTCAGTTCAGTATCCATGGGGTACGTGGTTTGTGCCAGGCTCTATCGGTGATATGAGAAACAAAGTTGAAGCAGGTATGATTTCTCTCTGCAGGTGTTCACAGTTCAGTGAAAAACATAAACAAAACAAGACTAAACCTTAAGGTACCAACATATTATTATAGTCAAGGGATACAAAATGCTACATTAGAGAATAATCAAAAAGAGCAGGGCTCTCAGAGAAAGGACCAAGCCTGCTTATGGACGTTTGAGAAGTTTCCAGTTGAGACAAACTTTTAAGATGATCTTGAGTAAGTAGGACTTTTGACAAAGACGACAGTAGGTGACGTTCCTGGCAACAAGTAAAACATTTCCAAGGTATAGAGGTTCCGAAGGGCAGGCATGGTATGTTCAAGAACTGGCTAATACTCCTCCGTGGCTGGAGCATGGGGAAGAGGGATGGAAAGGTCAACGGGCTGTAAATAGCAAAGACCTTGAGTCCCGTGTTACAGTTGTGACTTTATTGTGGTGGGCAATGGGAAACAACTGATATTGTTGGGCAGAAGAATGGCACGATTTGAAGGATAGCTCTGGCCACAAGAAAAGAGGATGCATTGGCATCAAGTTGAGACTAGTGTCAGATACACCACTTAGGAAGTAAAGGGAACTTAAGAAATGTATAGGAGTTTAATGAAGGCCAGTCTCAGAAACCTGAAAGATAAACTAAGATTCAAGAGCAGCAGATATTAGCTAGGCAATCCTTGAAAAGGTTAACCTTCATTTCCTTACTTGCAAAATGTACATCATAATCCCTGTCCTGCTTTCTTTATGTGGATGTGGCAAGGACCCAATGAAACAATCTAAATGGAAGGGTGTAACCAACAGAAAAACACTACAAAAATAACTAATGATCATCGTGTTAGAAGGGTTTATGCTAATTGCTCGTCAGGCTCAGTTCTGTACCCTCAGGGGCAGTTCCTCCTTCCCTTTGTCTTCTACCAAGCCTTAAATCAATGGTGACTGTGTGGAATCAATGCATTGTGAAAGCAGCTGAGAAGGTGGGTACCCTTTACTCTGTGCTTGCTCACTCCTTCATATACTCCTCTATCTTTTTCCTTCCTTTCTCATTCCAGTCCTTGCAACCTTCTGCTCATCAGCTCGACTCTTCTGCTTACTTCCTTCTGCCATTCCACATGCTGTCAGCCTTCCCTGGCTGCTCACTGCCTATTCTCCCTACAACCTCACAGGACCTTCCTCTACTCTTCAAGGCCTAGACCAGGCTCCTTTTCATTCACTTGCACTTATGCCCCTGCTCTTTGGCTCTTCATCCTTTATAAGAGCTGCCTGGAAGAGAGCCCATGTTTCTACTTCTCCCAGGCATGCTCAACAACCAGACCCTCAAATGCATGAGGAACTGGTCCCTTGGAACTGGGCTGCTAAAGAATAAAACCTGTGCTGCCTGGCCGGGAGTGCCTTTGAGCATCATAAGATACAGGAGTAAACAACATAAGAGTAACATGAAGGAATAATACTTTACATATATGATCTCATTGAATCCTGGCATCTCTATGAAGCAGGTTATCCATATGCTACCTAAATGAAACCAAGAAAACTATAGGTTAAGAAAACTTATCAAGTTTCTCAAGGAAGATTTATAGTAAGCAGTCCCTTCAGTTTCTGCAGCACCTCATGGTATAAGTGTGTGCTGGCCCTTGCAAGGAGTAGGGAACAAAAAGTATGGAGTAGGCTACATTATGACACATAGGCAAGAGGGTTCTCTAAATTACAATTCACTCAAAAGTGACAATTAGGATATTTTAAAGAAAGTTTTCTCTTGTATGAGTTTAGATTCGCTTTGTCATAAATGAAAGAAAAATAGCCTAAACTGCCTTAAGCAAAAGCAGGATTCACTGGTGGTCACATAACTGCAGATTCCAGGAGAAGGGCAGGCTTAGAGTATGGCTAGATAGATCCAGGGTTCAAATAATCTCATCAGAACCCAGTTTCTTTGTTCTGCCTTCTGCTTATTAGTTCCTATCTCTGGAGCAATATGTTAGCAAAGTGGTGGCAACAGCTGCAGATTATCCATCTTCCTAGATTCAAAACCAATCAGAAGGAAAATGACTTCCCAGGATGCCCCAGACACAGTCTCATTGTATCTCACTGGCATTTGTTTCACTGTGTGACCAAAGGTGAATAATCATTATGGCCAGGCATATAATATGGTCAAATGAGATACAGTTGATGGTTGAGTCCCAGGTCATATATTCTGCCAACTGAATTATGGAGTGAGGTGCCACTTGAGCCAAATGAACCAAGAATGGAGAAAGAATAGCGTCTTAAATGGCTGTTTCCTGATACGGTAAATGGATGCTTGGTGACCAAAAGATATAAAGATCCTTTATAAGTCTCTAATAAGTAAATATTCCACAGAGGGAATGAGTAGCTATTAAAGGCAAATAATTCATAACATCTATTGAATGCTTATTATGTACCAGGCACTATGTTAAACACTTTACATATATTATTTCCATATGCCTCACAATCACCCTCTGAGATAAGTAATAGTAATATGGAAATATTACAAATGAAAAAATAATAATAAAAAAAAGTCCAGAACAGTGAAGTCACTAGTCCAAGGTCCCACAGCTAATAAGTGGAGAAACACATATCACCTCAAGATATTGCCAAAAACTAACACTTTCCAGGTTAATAAATTTGTTAGCATAATGGAGAAGTTCTAATGGAGATAGAGAGGTGTGCTCAAGGAATCAAAATGCTTACAAGGAGGTGGGGCAGTTTCATGTTAGAAAAAGACCCCCTTATAAAAGTTGGGTTCATTTTGCAAGTAACAGAAAATTTGATTAATAGTGTCTTAATCAGTGAAAATGTATTATCTCACTTCCCAGAAATCCCAAAGCAGGGAGTTCCAGGGTTGGTTCATTCAGCAGTGCTACACCAAGGAACCAGGTTTCTTCACCACCACCTGGCACTCATCATCTAGTTTGGCCCTTCATGGCTGCAAGGTGACTGCAACAGTTCCGGCCATCACATATTTATATGACTCTGGCCAAAGACAGAAAATGAAATTTCTCCTCTAGTGTCTCCTTTTTATCGGTAAGGAAACCTTTCCAGGAGTCTCACAGCAGAAGCCCTCTGCTATGGTTTGAATATGTCCCTTCCAAAAGTAATGTGTTAAAACTTAATGGCCGGCCAGGCGCGGTGGCTCATGCCTGTAATCCCAGCACTTTGGGAGGCTGAGGTGAGCAGATCATGAGGTCAGGAGATCGAGACCATCCTGGCTAATATGGTGAAACCCTGTCTCTACTAAAAATACAAAAAATTAGCTGGGTGTGGTGGCACATGCCTGTAGTCCCAGCTACTCGGGAGGCTGAGGCAGGAGAATCACTTGAACCTGAGAGGCAGAGATTGCTGTGAGCCGAGATCGCACCACTGCACTCCAGCCTGGGTGACAGAGTGAGACTCTGTCTCCAGAAAAAAAAAAAAAAAAAAACACCAAACAGAAAAACCAAACAAACAAAAACTTAATGGCCAATGTGATAGTATTAAGATGTGGAGCCATTAGGAGGTAATTAGACCTCTAATTATGTCTTAAATTAAGGGCTCCTCCTTCATGAACAGGATTAAGGTCCTTATATGAAAGGGTTCATGCTCTTCCACTTTCTACCATGTGAGACAGGCATTCCTTCCCTCCAGTAGATACAGCAATAAGGTGCCATCTTGGGAGCAGAAGGCAGCCCTCATGGAATAACCAACCTGCCACCACCTTGATCTTGGAATTCCCAGACTCCAGAACTGTGAGAAATACATTTCTGTTCTTTGTAAGTTCCCCAGTCTTAAGTATTTTATTATAGCAGCATATACAGACTAAGACAGACAGACTGGGTTACATGATTTACTTTAAGCCAGTCTCTGCTGAAGGAGAATGAATTTCATCTCTTCCGAGGAAAGGCCCATTTTCTCAGCACCAGAGCCTGGAATAAGGTACAGCATTTTAGAAATCTAGGTAAAAACTTGAGGAGGCACTTAATCTCAGGGTCATGGACTTCCAACAACCCTTTGAGCGCCTCCTTAAATTGTGTGCACCTGTACAATCTTAAGTGCGGTCCTCACTTGCCATCCCAACCCTGCTCAGCATACTATATCCTCCTAGCACTTGTAAAAAATTAGGAGTTATTTTAGGATAAAATAAGGAGTAGATGGCTTCTGAAATGACAATATTTAAATGTCAGCCACTCTTGACATCTGTCATGTCTCACCCATCAAGCATGCATATAAAGCCTTGGTCTCACTACTAACATGAAGCATTTAACATCTCTGGGCCTTTTTTACTGGATAATCTTCAAGGTTCCTCCTAGCTTTGAAGTCCAGGGAATCCTGTTAGTTATTTTAAACAGATGACATGTATGGCCTTATCTACTGTTAGAGAAGCTGAACAATAAGGAAACTGACATTTGAGTCACAGGAGAAAAAGTCTCATATCTGGCTCCAATCCTTCCCTATAAACTTCCCCCTCCATTCTCACCTCCCCTATTCCCCCACCACCAACACACACATTCTCAATAAATCATATCGCTATTAGTAGCAGAGAACTGTAGTGGACACCATGATACACCACCCGGCTTACCCAGTTCCAGGCCTGAAGCACTCATTTCCTCAGCTGTTGAGAGTGTTGGTGATTGACTCCTCTCAGCTAAGTCCATTTCCAGGGATTGTTCACAGCTGGAGAAAGATGCCTCACCCAAAAATCACAACTCCTTCTCTGGGACAGCCTGTATCCAGTGATAGGGGGGTTAGTTGTGGGAGGGGTAATAAAGGTCCAGATGTTTACCTCAATTTGGGACCACCCTGAAGGGATATTTCAACTCCACAATTCTTTGTGGGGTTGGCTGAGGACTCCACTATGAATGCACCAAGTATAACTTATTTTGCTCAATCCTGCTTCCTTCATGATCCCACAGGCGTTGATCCTGAGCCCAGTCCCCAATAAACTTCCTGCATACGATTCTCCACCTCAGAGTTTGCTTCTCAGAGAATCCAAACTGTGACAAAAACTATAGACCTTTTTGTTGAAACTGGGGCATTTCTTTCCTTTTTTCTTCTGCTTTTCTTCATTTTTTGTAGTTATCACCTTTAAGTAAAATAACATATGGTAAACACACATAGGTGGACACATTTCTTTGTGCTCAAGGGATAACAATGTTCCCTAAATTATTTTAGTAGAATTAACTTGCTCCAAACAGTACTGCCTGAAATCAAAGCCACATGACACAGATCTGGAGTGGTTTCTCTCTTTGGGTACATGATGAATTCCTCATTTGCAACTGAATACCCCAAATTAGAGTCCTAATCCTGAGAGCCCGTATTCTACTGTTTGGAAAAATGTTCCCCCTATTGAGCTCTATGTATACTGAGAAAAAGTCATTGTCATTAAAACCATTCATTTTTCATAATGCATTTCTGCTGTAAGTTCCTACTCTCAAAATTAAGTAGCATTTAACAGGTCTCCTTGACCTGAGTGTTTGTTAAGATATATTTTCTGTTAATCAGTAAATCATATACTTCACTGGGCCTGAAATTAATCCAGAGGGGCATTCTGGCAGCAAGTGAGCAAGTCTCTACCCCAAGGGTCCTGTGTCTGCATTTCTAACCAGAGGAGCTCATGCTGACTGCTGAATTCTTTAGACTGGAACAAAGCAAGGATATTTCCACTGGCTGCCTTTATGCTGCCTGACTGAAGTGACAAGATTGCAGTAGATTCATTAAATTTTCAGCTGTTATTCTGGTCAATCATAAGCAATCTATTTGTAACAGTAACAGGCTGTCCAAACAGTGATTCATTACCCAGTTCCTTGGTCATTTTAGTTATCAGATGAAATCAGAACCTATTTTATTAATTATAATAACTAAAAACAATGAACAGGCACAGTGGCTCATGCCTGTAATCACAGCACTTTGGGAGGCCGAGGCAGGAGGATTGCATGAGTACAGGAGTTCAGGGCCAGCCTGGGCAACAGAGTGAGGCCTTCTCTCTACAAAAAATAAAATTAGCTGGTTGTGGAACCCCCCCCTGCCCCATGTAGTCTCAGCTACTTGGGAGGCTGAGGTAGGAGGATTGCTTGAGCCGAGGAGTTTGAGGCCGCAAAAAGCCAAGATTGCACCACTGCACTCCAGCCTGGGTGACAGAGTGAGACCCTGTCTCAAAAAAAAAAAAAAAAAAAGAGAATAAAAATAATTGATTAGGACATCTATTTTATCTATTTTTTTTAACATAGTATCCATTCCATAGGGAAGACCCAAATAACTTTCACCTGGATAACAGCATGTGCTGGTTAATATTAAGTGTCAACTTAACTGAAGGATGCAAAGCATTGTTTCTGGGTGTGTCTGTGAGGGTGTTGCCAGAGGAGATTAACATTTGAGTCAGTGGACTGGGAGAGGCAGACTCATCCTCCATCTGGGTGGGCTGCCAGCGCAGCTAGAACAAAGCAGGCAGAAGGAGGTGGAATGAGCACACTTGCTAAGTCTTCTGGCCTTCCTCTTTCTCTTGTGGTGCTGGATGCTTCCTGCCCTCAAACATAAGACTCCAAGTCCTTTGGCTTTTGGACTCTTGGACTTACACCAGTGGTTTGCCAGGTGCTCTTGGGCCTTCGGCCACAGACTGAAGGCTGCACTGTTGGCTTCTCTACTTTTGAGACTTTTGGATTCGGACTGAGCCACTACTGGCTTCCTTGCTCCTCAGCTTGCAGACAGCCTATTGCGGGACTTCACCTTATGATCATGTAAGTTAATTCTCCATAATAAACTCTCTTTCATATATACATATATACTATTAGTTCTGTCCCTCTAGAGAATCCTAATACAGGGCATTACTGTCTTAAATGGTTCTTCACACTCCTGTCTCTTCAGACACTGTAATACTCATGGCTGAAAAGGGGTTCTTTATAAAGCCTAACTTTACCTAATGCAAACACTGGTAACAGAAATGGAGTGATCCTGTGACAAAAGGAACAAAAATATGTGGCATCACCTCAGTGGTCAGGAAGCTTTATGGCAAGGAGAAATGAACAGGTGAAATGGCTAGAGATCTATTTGATTCAATAGCAAAACACTTGGTAACAGTATCAGTGCATTAACTTGATTGCAGATGGAAAGGCTACGTAGTGTTATAATGGAAGAGGGTAGAAAATTAAGTATTAGTAGCATGTGTTAGGTTCTATTGACTCTGTTTGGCAAGATATTATATGAGAAATATGACCAAAGAAGGAAGTGGTTAGTTTCTGAGAAGAAATGAAAGGACAAAAGATGATCCAGAAATCAGGGGCCTTACAGATTTGGAAAAGCCATTTGCTTGTGTAACGTGAATGATACGAGACAGTATAAAACAGGACTAAAGATTCAAATGCCCAATAAAACTCAGTGACTCTAGGCAAATATCAAATTAAGGGGATGGCCTTTCCATGTTTTCTTCTAAATAGTTTTGACCACAAATTGAGAGAAGTATGGGAGTAAAGAGGCAAAGAAATAAGGAACATTTGAGAGTTATGTCTAGAAAAATTTTTTATTCTAGTTACTGGCTCACAAAACTAACTGGATACAAACAGATGACTAAATTTAGAGGTAACTGTGCTGTGAAAGGAACCATAAGCCTAAACTCAAGTGCCTTGGACTATTCTAGACATAAATAAACCTGGGTCCTCTAACCTCCCATGATTAGGAAGCTGACTTCAAAGGCTCTGTAGCCCCTAAAGAGAGCTTGCTCTTCAACATGCATTTCAGAAGTGGCCAAAGACAGTAATATGAACAAGGTACAGCTCCCCAGAGGGTAGATCCACGGGCCATGGTGATCACAAACAAAGGAGTTCCTTCAGAGCGCAGAATCAGAGTTTAATCAAGGAATTTCCCTCCACCAAAGAGAGAGCACCTGCATAGCAGCTTCCCAGGGAGATTTCAAAATGATCACGACCCAGTCAGTGGCTATTCTGTGTTTCCCATTCTCTCTTTCTAAATGGGAATGGTGTTAACTTTTACTGTGGTTAAAAACTTGCACACATCAGTAGCTTATAAGAATAAGTGTTTATTTCTCATAGTTTTGTGAGTCAGCTGTGACTCAGTGGGGTTCAGCTCCAGGCTGTGGGGTGCATTTTGGTCAGCTCCATATGTCTATTTCTGGGACCCAGGGTAAAACAGCAGCAACTACCAGGAGTATGCTCTTATCGAAATGCAAGACAAGAGGCCTAGAGTGAAGGCTAAGTCATACAAACACATTTAATGCCTCTAGTCTTGTATGGCATAAGTTATATCTGCTCACATGTCATTAGCTAAAGCAGGGCACATGGCTAAAACCAAAATCAGCACGTTGGAGAAGTCTCTCTGTCCATAGTTAACCATTTTGAATAATAGGGGTGAAAGGGAATATTGTCAACAGATATTACAATCTACCACCACGATATTTATTGCAGTTATTTGGTCCTCATTCAACCATTGTATATTGGGCATGTGTGAGTGTGGGTTGATAACCTGTCTTTTAACCATAGGTTGTCAGACAAAATGAGACCACATCTGGGCCAGATAAAGACAACTACATACTATCCTGAGAGTTTTAACTTTGAGCTAGAGATTATGAGTAGATTATATTTAGGGCTGTATCCCTTAGGGAGTAGGGCAATGTCTTCTATGAGTAAAGAGATGAAACAGTTTGAGGACTAAAAGGAAGACGCTAGCAGAGATAATGCTCTGTGTCAGAGTGAATATGATTCACCTAATCATTCAGCCATTCTTTCACAGTGGCACATGTGAGACCTAGGTACAATTATACATTTATTTCCTAATGTAACCCTGTAGTAGCTGCCATCTTGTCAAGCAGAAACTCCAGTCTCCTGACAAGTCCCCAATTCCAAAATTATATTTTATGAATATCTTAAATGTAGTCAGGAACAATTTCCAAGTTATATGTGCTGCTTTCCTGAACATTTCTAATCAGTTATCTTTTTTATATGTTCACTACTCATTTATACTTTAATCTTCTAATATTTATACCTTCCAGTTAAAACAGACTAATAGGTTATGCTACACAAACACCCCCTTCCCCAAATCCCAGTAGTCTTTAAGAAGAAATGGTGGTTTCTCACTCACACTACATGTTCATCACAAGTCAACTAGGTGCTGTGTTTCAGAGCCTCCTTATCCTCACTCCAGGGCTCCAGCTGATGGAGCTGCCACTCTTCAGTAGCCACAACATTGATGATTCTCATGGCAGATAGAATATCAAATTTGATGAGGCATGTACTGACTCATAATTCTTTTCCTTAGAAGTGATGTATGTGACTTTTGCTCACGTTTAATTGGCCAAAACAGGCCATGTGTTCACACCTAGTTCAAACAGGCTGGGGAGTATGATCCTCTGGAAAGAAGGGGAACTATATTCCAGGGAACAATAATACAGGTCTAATACAGTTGAACCGTCTGGTTAACAAATACAGTTCTCTCCCCTCCCCATGTTGGACACTTTACCCCTTCTCCAAAGGAAACAACTACTATCCAATCATTGCTTCAAGCTCAAAGTCAAATTTATGAATGCTCAGGGTGATACCTGGTAGTTTCTACATAAGAAATCAACATTCCCAATGTACAAGGTAACATAGGCATAGGATAAACTGCATTAAATTCTCTTCTTCAAAAACAGAAGAAGAGACATATAGCAGCCACCAGGCCACAGCAACAATGAAATCCCATGGGGCAGATGTTTGGAGAGGCCCCTGCCTTAGGCTTAGAGAACTTTCCTGGGAATCGTCCCTGATTGCTTTTCCTTTAAGTGGCTTCTTTGTGCATTGTTTGCCTGTGGCTCTTGTCTCCACTATCGGGGACGTTCTTCCTCTTCAGTTGTGCTGTAAGTCATATATAAAGCTAGTACAGTAAAACTGCCTTCCATGGAAATCTAGTAGTTTTGTGTACTGCTTCTCATCCAAGAGAGGTTGTTTTCCTAAGTATAATTTAAAGCTTCAGTCACAAACTATTTAGTCCAGGCTCATGGTCTCTTTGGCAGTACATATTTTTTTTTTTTCAAAAACTTCAGTCAGTTTCTTAGCAACTGCATTCCAATCAACTCTATATGCTGTTAACAATATCTACACCTCTTTTCTAGATCCCTCCCCCCGCCAAATAAAGTTTCAGTAACTTGAGTCCATCAGTTTAGGAGAGCCATACTTTCAATCTCTTTTTCCTGAGCCATTTTGCCGAAATGAAGAGTGTCATACACTTAATTGAACCTCTACTCTATTTTAATCTATCAATAATTTTCAATAATGCATGTAAGAATTATACCCTTAATTTGATACTTGCACTGAGAAAATAGGTTAAAAGATTTTAACAATGTTATCAATAGGTAACAAGACCATATTGTTCCTCTTTTCCTTGGTAAAGGCAAGTCTGAGATCAAATCTGCTTGTATTGTTCAAAAACTTCCTCAATTTTATGTCGCACTGTTTGAAGGTTGAATTCAACTTTCAGCCCTGTAAGTACACAATTTCTAAGACTCTAATTTTTTCCACTCATGTTTAAAAATCAGCTAATTATCTTATCAAGCTCATATCTTTTTGTAATAATCTGAGAAATTTAGGTATAGAGTTTCCAATACCTGGAACTAACGTTCCGTTTCTAAGCCTCTTACCCTAAAACAACATGGTCATTATGTGCATGATCCGCCTTTCAGTCTATTGTAGACCACAGTTTTATACTGAAATGTTCTCTATTACTTGCTATGTCTCACCAACTTTCTAGCTTCTGACAGCTCTCATTTCCCAGAGCACAACCTTTAAATCAATGCCAAATATTTGTAGATTTTGGTGCAACCACACCCATATTCTACTGTGGATTTCAGTATGAGTCAGGATAGCAGATAGCTAAGCCATGGTATCTGCTATGGTCTGAATGTTTGTGTTCCCAAAAAATTCATGCATTGAAACTTAATTCCCAGTCCAGTGGTGTTGGGAGGTGGGGTATCTGTGAGGTCATTAGGTGATGAGGGCAGAAGCTCTCATGAACAGGATTAGTGTCCTTATAAAAGAGGCCCAAGAGAGCCTGTTTGTTCCTTCTGCCATGTGAGGACACATAAAGGTGCTGTCTATGAGGAACAGAGCCCTGAACAGACACCAAATCTGTGTTTTGATCTTGGATTTCTCAGCCTCCAGATTATTGAGCAATAAATTTCTGCTGTTTATAAATTACCCAATCTATAGTATTTTTGTTACAGCAGCCCAAATGGACTTAGACAGTATCAACAACACCCACACTTCAGTGGTTTAAAACAAAAGTTTAATTCTCACATTGTATTTTAATCCTGGGTTGGTTGGGAGCAGATACTATTCAGAATATCACTGGTTGCTGCAGAAGAAGGTAAACAGAACACAACAAATCAAAACATAAATCTTAAAGTGTCTGCTTGTGACATACTTCATTGACCCAACCAAATCATATGGCCATGTCTGAGCTCACCAGGATGGTAAAGCATTTTTCTCTTACAGGGAAGAAAAACAGATGTGGTGAAAATTCTACTATAATATCATCTGCCTGCTTTTTCCTGTTGTATTGCCATTTTATAACTAATTTATTGGGGTAATAGGCAGATTAGCAATATTAACCCTGTGTTTCCTGTGTTTCGTGCTTTCTCCAACCTTGCAGTTGTCTTTTAATTTTGCTTACAATAAATTATGGTAACATTTTTTATGCAGAAATTTAGATTTGGATGTAAGTAAATATATCAGATTACTCTTTCCTTTTCCCTTCCTTCTTCCCTTCATGTCTTCTGGGCCTCAGATGTTTCTGGGGAATACCTTAGCAACCTCAAATATCATAAAGTTGGTCTGTTATAGATTCTTCTCTGTTATTTCATACTTTAAAAAATGATTTGCTCTTCAAACCAATTGCAGTTATTTTTGTGTTTTTATATGGCGTAATACCAGAGCTTTCCTTCTCACCCCTAAATATGTATTTGATAGACAACTGTAGCATAGTATTTATTGGGGAAAACATCTCATATGCCGGCCTAATAGGTAGATAGATGGCAGAAAGGTAGGTGTCCCACTAGTCCAACTGTTCCTCAAGAAGCCTCTATTACTAGTATTACTATTGCAGCATCTACTGTATTGATTTCAAGTTTGGGAGTGAGAAGAAATATCTGCTTCCTTATGGAACCCCTTTCCTGTGGCTGCTTTGAGTTTTCCCTAGCTCCAGTTCATTAATCGATATGACACCTTCTGTTTTTCTATATTTTATAAATTACTTAAAATATATGATCTCCTAAAAGCTGCCATTTTTATTTTCAGTGCTATTATGGATTATTTAAAAATATTAAATAATAAATTTTATATCTGGCATTTTAATGTAATTTTGGAGAAAGGAAAGGTAAAAATGTATGTGCAATATGCTATATTAAACCCATCATCAACTTCTTCCAAAACATTTTATCTAGCATATCTGAACTATAGATGTCAATATTTCTTGAATTACTTTTCCCATTGACTTCCCTTAGGCCTGTCCCTTCAGCTCACCAAACATGCCTAGACATGCTTAAATGCCAGAAAAGAACCATGCAAGGTTATTATTCAAATGAGTCTGCTACTCTATCAAAATTAGAACTTCAATCTATCTCTGCAATTAAACCAGACATAGTATCTAGAACCTCAGTGTAATAATGGAAGAAAGGGTGCTTAGTTTGGGTATCCTTCAAAAGCAGAGGTGGAGGTAAGGGTTGGCATGGAGATAGAGATCCTAAGGGACTAGAGTGGGGCACTGGGAAGAGTTAAACTCGGAAAGGTGAAAAAACAAATCAGGGCTTTGTTAATAGCTAATCATAGCTGCAGGAAACCAAGACTCAGTTCTGTGGAAGATCTTCTTAGAAGCCATGAACAATGTGTCTCAGAATTGTGTCCCCAAAGGACAACAGAGGCGAGTATATTCACTGGATTCCTTCCTCCATTGCTCAAAAGTTGCACCTATTGGGTGTTAGTTAAGTCACTCACATCTCCCGCTTTGCAATTAAGGTTGCCAGATTTGTAGAATAAAAATAGAAGACACTCAATTAAATTTGAATTTCAGATAAACCACAAATTTATTTAGTATAAATTTGTCTCATACTATATTCGGAAAATACATATACTAAAAAAAATGTTTCTTATCTGAAATACAAATCTATCTGGGTACCCTATATTTATCTAGTAATCCTATTTGCAATATAACTGAATAGCTAAGCAGGTTCCTGAAGCAGTGGCAAGTCCCTTGGCAGAAAGCAGAGGTATATGCTATGGCTAAAGTAAGTTGTTATGAGGCCTTCAGCTGGTTGCCACAGCAGCAACTAGCACTGAAAAAATGGGCCAAGTGTAAGTTGTCTATGGATTTAAAGGTTCCCAAAATATAACCACCCTAAAGATTTAGCAACTGAAATTATTAAATTCAATGGGATGCGAAAAATCCAAGCTCATACTAGGTCTAGCACTATACTGAGGGTTGGGAGAAGGTGGAAGATGGAGACAACAGGTTTTCATTGGTGATGGTCTAGTTGGGAAAACAGTACGGAGAATGGGTTGGAGAGGGATAACTATATCGTGAGCTACTTGAGACCAGAGACCAGAGACCAGGCCTGATTTGTCTTTGTATTCCCTAATATCTAGAATATATCTGGCAGAGAGAAGGCCAGTAAATGTTTGTAAAATAAGCATATAAAAAATGAAGGGATATATGAAAAAGAATCAAAAGGAAAGAAATAAGAATGGATGTTGAAGGCCTGGAGTAAAATTTGATTCTTAATTCAAAGAGATACTTAATGTGAAAAGAAGAGAGTTCTGAAAGTGAGAAAACAGGTTGCCATTTATCCCCATATTTCAAATACAGCACTAAATAAGGCCCTTTAAGTGGAGTTTTTACAATATGCATATATGTAATATAGCCCATAACCAAGAGGTTCTGCAGGGTAATCACTGATAATCATGATCAGAAAATGTTAACCCTTGTCTCCAATAACTTCCTAAATAATTATATGTAATTTTAAACTTCTTTTACAATTATGAGTCTTGGGTTACTCAGCTATACAAGGATAATATTGATCCCTCTTATAAATTCATTCTGGATTAAAAAGTAAATATTTACAAAGTGCTAACAAATTTCAAGAATAGTGTGACCACTCTGAGCCTGACCATCATTGTAACAGATGTTCACAAAAGAAAGTTTAGAGGTGTGATAGGCAGAATGTATCCTTCCCCACAAAAGATGTCCACATCATTATCCCTAAATACTGGAAATGTTTTGTTACCTGGTGTTATGAGTTGAATCATGTTCCCCAAAAAGATATTTTGAAGTCCTTACTGCCAGTACCTCAGAAATGTGACCTTATTTGGAAATTGGATCTTTACAGAGGTAGTTAAGTAAAAACAAGGTGACCCCTAATCCAAGATGACTGGTACCCTTAAAAAAAGTGAAACTTGGACACAGAGACAGACACAAGGGGAGGAAATGGACATATGACCAGAGTGATGCAAGTAAATGACAAAGAACGCCAAGGATTGCCAGCAAACACCAGAACCTAGAAGAGGCAAGAAAGGACTCCATCTTAGAGCTATCAGAGAGGACATGGCCTGGATACCAACTTGATTTCATACTTCTGACCTCCAGAATCATGAGAGAGAATATATTTTTGTTGTTTTAAGCTGCCTAGCTTTTAGTACTTTGTTATGATTGCCCTATGAAATTAATGCAGCTGGCAAAAGAGACTTATCTGATATAATTACAATCATGAAGTCTTAGGGAGATTATCTAGGGCCCAATATAATAATATGAGCCAATAAAAAGCAGAGAACGTTCTCCAGCTTAAGTCGGAAATGCACTAGCAGAAGGACTTATGGAGATCCAAAGCCCGGGAAGAATGCAACTAGTCTTGTCTTTAAGGGAGGGGCCCATATGGGATGCATGTGAAGGGATACAGATAATCTCTAGGAGCAACTGGCTAACAGCCAGCTTTGAAAAAGGGCCACAGTCCTACAAACACAAATAATTCATTTCAGCCAACAAACTAAATGAGCTTGGAAGCAGATTCATCCCTGGAATCCCCAGGAAGGAATACAAGCCTGCTGACACCTTGATTTTGGCCTTATGAGATTCTAATCAGAGGACCTAATTGAGCCAAGTTGTACCCTGACTTCTCATGGAAAGACATGTGACATCATAAATGGGTGCTATTTTTTTATTGTGGTAAAATATACATAATATTTACCATTTAACCATTTGTAAGAGTACAGTTCAGTGGCACTAAGTACATTTATATTGTGCAACCATCACCACCATTTATCTCCAGAACTTCCTCATCATCCCCAACTGAAACTCTGTACCCATTTGTATTAGTCCGTTCTCATACTGCTATGAAACAATACCCAAGATTGGGTAGGTGTATTAGTCTGTTCTCACCCCGCTTGCTAATAAAGATATACCTAAGACTGGATAATTTATAAAGGAAAGAAGTTTAATGGACTCACAGTTCCACATGGCTAGGGAGGCCTCACAATCATGGCGAAAGGCAAAGGAGAAGCAAAGGCACATTTTACATGGTGGCAGGCAAGAGTATGTGCAGGGCATCTCCCCTTTATAAAACTATCAGATCTCAAGAGACTTATTCAATATCATGAGAATAGCACAGGAAATACCTGCCCCCATGATTCAATTACCTGTCCCTCCCACAACATGTGGGAATTATGGGAGCTATAATTCAAGATGAGATTTGTGTGGGGACACAGCCAAACCATATCACTGGGTAATTTATAAAGGAAAGATGTTTAATTGACTCACAGTTCTGCATTGCTGGTGAGGCCTCAGGAAACTTACAATCATGGTCGCAGGCAAAAGGGAAGCAGGCACCTTCTTCACAGGGCAGTAGGATGGAGTAAGTGCAAGCAAGGGAAATGGCAGATGCTTATAAAACCATCAAATCTCATGAGAACTCACTCACTATTGCACTATCATGAGAACAGCATGGAGGAAAAGGCCCCCATGATGCAATTATCTCCACTTGGTCCCACCCTTGGCACTTAGGGATGATGGGGATTACAATTCAGGATGAGATTTTGTGTGTGATCACAGCCAAACCATATCACTATTAAACAAAAACATCTCATTCTTTCCTCCCTTAAACCACGGTGTCTTTCTTTCTACATATTTCACTACTCTAGATACCTCATAAAAATGGAATCCTACAGTATTTGTCCTTTAGTGTCTGGCTTATTTCATTTAGCATAATGTCTTCAAGGTTAAATGGGTGCTTCTATTAAGACACTAAAACAACCCAAATTGTTGTTGGTAATTTGTTATAGTAAAAGTAAAATCATTATACAGGTGTATACTTCTCAAACAAAAAAAAAGTTGTTTTCACTTTATGTATGAAATATCTCTAAAATATGCTATTTTAAATTTTTGGTACAAAATAATATTTATCATCTTTGCATTGTTTTACTGGATCCTCCTGTGCCTCACATTTTGTAAGCCTACATTTTATCTCAACCTTTGCCATGACAAACAGATTTGTTTGGGGTGACCATACAACTCCTCTTTTCAGTACCCTTTTTCTGTCTCTGGGATTGGCCCTAGGGCTTGTAGATTCTGTCACAGTAGGAGCATCTGTGGAAACTGGCTTGGCACTTGCATGTGCTCAAACAGAATTTCTACGGAGCTAGAGCCTCATAAGGCACCAACAACCAATGGGGCAGTGGGAGCTGGTAGGTAAATGCTCCCTTCATCCATCTTTCTAGAAGACAACTCTGTGGTGCACTATTGTCTCCTCAGAGGGTCCACAGGGACTGAGTCCCTGTTTGACCACAGTGGTAACCAAATCAAGAAAGCATCATTGAATTGGCTTTTCTTCTTTCCTTATCACGAGTCCTCCATTTCTATTCTCTCAGACACTTCCCAAAATAACACTTCTTGTGAGTCTTTGCCTCAGGCGCTGAATTCTGACGGAAACTCAGATTAAGAGAACTCTGAAAACAATACTTGCTCATTTTGGACAATTTAGGAAAGACAGAAAAGTGAAAGGAAAAAAAAAATCCATAATCACGTACCTGGAAGCAATCTCATTAATATTTGAGTTCAGACTCTTTATGAGCCCCTCATGGATCTGCACAATAACCCACCAATTTTGACTCCCAGATTTTGACTCTAATTTTGACTCTATAGTGCCTGTCTTGGTGAGTAACATGAAATTCCATGCTTGATTCCTTTTCATGGCCTACAGATGAAGTATGTTCAGCACTCCTGAGCAAAAAGGATCTAAAAGGGACATTTTTACATTTACAATTCAGGCAAATTATTTTTTATCTAACAGGTCTAGATTTCTTTGGTCATTAGGAGAGAAGTACCCACTAGTTATTACATTTGTTCCATAAATTAGTTTTAAGAACTTGGTAAGGGGTGGGCGCAGTGGCTCACGCCTGTAATCCCAGCACTTTGGGAGGCCGGGGCGGGCGAATCACCTGAGGTCAGGAGTTCAAGACCAGCCTGACCAACATGGAGGAAACCTATCTCTACTAAAAATACAAAATTAGCCAGATGTGGTGGCGCATGCCTGTAATCCCAGCTACTTGGGAAGCTGAGGCAGGAGAATTGCTTGAACCCGGGAGGTGGAGGTTACAGTGAGCCAAGATCATGCCGTTGCACTCCAGCCTGGGCAACAAGAGGGAAACTCTGTCTCAAAACAAAACAAAACAAAACAAAAACCAACTTGGTAAGAGGATAGTAAAAGGCCTTTCCTGGAGCATTGAACATAGTGTCCTAAACGTGATTTTTGGTACTTTTCCTTGCTTTTGAAAATACAACTGAGACCCTACAGGGACACTTGCCAAAAACTAATTCTAAAATGCAGTTGCAACTCCCATGACTACAATAACATGAGGATAATTTGGAAGAGTACATACCTCAGATCATGTGAAATAAAACTCCCATCCCTGATGATGGCATGATCCGTTCATTAAAGAGCAAGCAAGATGAAGTCATTAAGAAAAAAAGATGGAAAACACGGGAAAAGCAAAGCATTTTTGAGGGAATAAAACAACAAATCTTTACACATTTTGCCTTTCTGGAAATATGTTATACAAAAAAATATTTTCAGAAAGAGATTTTCCCAGAGGTGCTAAGAAAACAATGTTAGTGAATATAAAAGTAGGCATGCTCTGGCTCATAGGCCAAGGCCTAGCACTTGCTGGTAAATGAACACCTGCTGAAAAGTCAGTATTTCAAATCCCTAGATGCCCAGCCTCATTTTGTTGAGTGCAGGAGTTTTCTCAATTTCTGTTGAAAAGGAAGTGGGAGAAATTCAGTCCCCTTTGTGAGAAATCATGGCAGGAAAATGGAGCACCTTCCCGAGGCAAAAGGGGAGGAATGGAATTGTTGCCGGGAGACCACAGCTGCTTTCCTTTCACACCAGAGCCACTCTCCTTTTAGTGAAAAATGTGTCCGTGATGTTGACACATGGTTAATAAACTGTACTATTAATAATTCAGGAAAATAAAAACTCATTCTGGAGTGAAAAACTGTCCACTTTATAAAATCTGTGCACGATAAATGTGACAGCAAAAGACCTGGACAAGTGGATAATAATTTATTCATAAAGCACCTCTGTGTGCTTTTCTATTTGCCCTTTTATGAAAAGTGTGTGTGTGTGTGTGTGTGTGTGTGTGTGTGTGTGTGTGTGTGTGTGTGTGTATTTTATAAGAAAGTTACTGGTCGGGCACGGTGGCTCATGCCTATAATACCAGCACTTTGGGAGGCTGAGGCAGGTGGATCACCTGAGGTCAGGAGTTCAAGACCAGCCTGGCCAACATGATGAAACCCCATCTCTACAAAAAAAAAAAAAAAAAAAAAAATTAGCCAGGCATGGTGGCAAGCCCCTGTAATGCCAGCTAGTCAGGGGGCTGAGGTGGGAGAATCGCCTGAACCTGGGAAGCAGAGGTTGTAGTGAGCCGAGATTGTGCCACTGCACTCTCGCCTGGGCAACAAGAGCAAAAAACTCTGTCTAAAAAAAAAGAGTACTACCAGAATGAATGATACATATGTTTGTTGGTTGCTGTGCTTTCTGGCAGATCTTTAACATTCTCCTTATATATATTGTGTCCCCAAAGTAGTTCTCTTGCCTCTTGTATTAACACTCACATAATTTCATAGTGAGAACAATTTCCACTTCAGTTTTCTTACTTGGCATGTGGTCTAAATTAGCCAATTTGTATAAGAAGTAATAACTCAGCACACTTCTCTACATATTTGTCTCTGGGGAAAATTCAGTGGAGCTCCCAGGCATACTACACTTTCAAGGTTTCTTCCATTATGTTATACTCAAAGACAGTTCCACAACAACCAGAGTATGGAGAGCCTTCAGGTTTCTTTGCGCCACCTTCTTAGATCCTCTGTGATAGCAAAATAAATATTACACTAGAGAAGTACTGCATAAAGACCTGGAGTACATGCAGTGTTGGGAGCCAATCTATTATAGCCTTGTTTTACTCAATGGATTTACCCAGCAGCCCAACAGGTCTTATGCCTCTTCCCAGAAAAAAAAAAAAAGTTGACAGCTATACAAATATGGTACTTGTGTAAACTATTAAAGCTCGTGGATTGATACCAATACCTATTATTATGACTGCTTCAAGCCTTCAAATCAAGAGGAAAGACTACGGAGGAAGCAAGCCTTAAGAGAAGAGAAGGAATTTGTAGAGGATGACTCTACACATTTGGGGAAGTGGAGTGGGTAGAGAGGCGGGACACAAGAGGGTAGGGAGGGTGGATAGAGAAAGGAGACAGAAGGTGGTAGGGAGTGGGTAGGGACAGAATAGGGGTAGGGAGTGGGGAGTACCACGAGGCAGAGAGGAGAAAGGGGGAAAGAAGGGAGAGCAGCAACGACTGGGTTTAGTAGGACACATTAAAAGGCTATTGTAGTTGTTCACCAAAAGATACTATCAACAGAGTGAAAAGACTGCATGAAATGGAGAAAATATTTGCGAATTATATATTATTAATAGGTTAATATCAAGAATATATGGAGAACTCCTGTAACCAAACAACAACAAAATACAATTCATTTCAAAAATAGGCAAAGGACTCGAATAGACATTTCTTTAATGGAGATATACAAATGGCCAATAAGCACACGAAAAGATACCCAACATCTCTCATTTTCAGGAAAATACAAGTCAAAACCACAATAAGGCACCACTTCATACCCATTAGAACGGCTACCATAAGACAAACAGAACATAACAAGTATTAGTGAAGATTGAAGAGAATAGAACCCTTACACACTGCTGGTGGGAATGTAAAACTGTGCCACTGCTGTGTAAAACAGTATGACAGTTCCTCAAAAAATTGAATATAGAATTACTATAGGATCCAGCAATTCTACTTTTGGGTATAGCCCCAAAAGAAATGAAAACAGGAACTTGAACAAATACGTGTGTGCCCATGCTCATAGCAGGATTATTCACATTAACCAAAAGGTAGAAGCAACCCAAATGCCCATCAATAGATAAATGAATAAATAAAATGTGAGATATACATACAGTGGATTGTTATTAAGACTTAAGGGAATTCTGACATGTTACAACATAGATGAACTGTGAAGATGTTATGTTAAATGAAATAAGATGGTCACAAAAGGATAAATACCCTAAGATTCCACTTACATAAGGCACTTAGAGCAGTCAAATTCATGAGAGACAGAAAGTAGAGTGATGGTAGCCAGGGGCTGGGAGAGGGAGGAACGCATAGCTATTGTTTAATAAGTACAAAATTTCAGTTTTACAAGATAAAATAAGTTGTGAAGATAAATTGTGGTGATGGCTACACAGCAGTAATAGCACTGAAGTGTACACTTCAAAATGGTTACAATGGTAAATTTTAAGTTATGTGTATTTTAACACAATTCAAAAGTAAACATATCAAAAAAAAAGTACAGAAATTCGTCTCAGAGAGTTATGCTAATGAATGAAAGGAAATTTTACAGCAATGTCAACAAGCTCAGGAGATGCATTTTTTAATCCAAAATGAGCCAAGCATTCTTGTATTTTAAAAATTCATGTTTGATTCTTCTTTTGTAACTAGCCCTAACAACTTGTCCTGTAAAGTTATAGTTAAATTACATTTTAATAAAATAAATAAAAGGTTATTGTAGTAGTACAAAGCATGAAATGGAAAAAAAAATAGGACTTAACATATCTTGAAGGGAAAATCTGCAGAGCCTGATGAATTAAGTAGTAATTCCATGGACCTATGGTGAAAGAACCTATACATTTGTAAACATTTGTAGGTGTGTTTATGTGGTGTTTGAAGGTTAGATTATTTTCAAGAAATTATATAGAAACAACCACCATCATCTCATGAGAAATTCCTGTTTCTGGTTCTCCCTCAGAAAGACCAGATCATGCTCTGTTTAGTAGGCATGATATTTAGGAATACCTATTATGCTAACCCAGATGGTGATTTTACCTTGAGCACATATCTTTTGAATACTGCAGACAGAATTATATTAACAAATCTAATTGACCAAATGTAAAATTCAACATTCTCACAGTGGCTGGTAAGAGAAGCAGATGAATCCTAATTTTCCTCTCCTGGCAGTGCCAAGTATTACCCTTCTGAATGTGGTCACCACACTTAAGATGCTAAAAATGGGGAAAAGGCTTCCACCCCAGTGCCTCAATTCTGCTCCCTGCCTATCAGAAAACACCTAGGTGCAGATCATGCAGGCTGACATTAGCAGTATTTCTTCTCTGCAATTAAAGCAACAGCGTACGTACGAAACTCTACCCTATGTTGTGTTATGAAGGGATCCTCACTATATATATGTGTGTGTGTGTGTGTGTGTATATATATCCACAAACATACATATATATTTATGTGTGTATACACAAAAATATACAGTACAAAGACATAAAAGAAACCAAGATATACACACATACACAAATATATATTTTTGTTACTAGCCATAACCTATTGCTAGTTCTGTAACTAGCAATAACCTTTAATGCCTACTGGGGCCACCTTTAACTAAAGAAAGTCTTTCTACCCAGACATCCAACTCCTCCCTCCACACTCCAATGTAGCTTCCTATAGCAATTCCGTAGGAAGCTGATGCCCTGAATTGCTGTCCACAGAGATAAGCCCATTTATCAACAGGAGGGGGAGTAATAGGGAATTTCTGATGTTGGCCCCAGAGTAAAAATGTTTTAAACACCTGAGCTCCCTATACACACATGCTGCAAGAGAGGAGCCATTATGGGACTAGGTAAGAGCTTCAGAATTTAAAGGGATGCCCACAGAATTATCATTTGGGTGGAAGATTTCTGTTGTTTATCTAGAGACCCAAGAGTAAGGGAAGGAGCCAACTGAATGTGTGCTCACTCTTTCCCACTCTTAGGAAGCATATTTTCAGGAAAATGCAGTAGGACATAGGGCCTGGATATACCAAACTATGCAAAAAATCAACAAGAATTGGAATGTTAATGAAAGAATCATCTCCTGCAACTATAAAAAAAGCTCCTATGTTTGGGAAATACCGATGCTTTTATTTATGTTATCAGTTTTATGTCTTCTGTAAGACTGTTTTTCCTACTGCTGTTTATAGGTCCATTTATAAATCATAAAATGTACTACATCCCACATGCAATGTTTTAATATCAGTAGTAACTCTCATAATTCCTTCATAATTTTCACTAAAAACGGAGACATTTTTTCCACTACATTCCTATCTTACATGGCCCGGGGCTTTCAGTTTACTGGGTGTTAAATCCCAAGAGATCAGATTCATGTCTCAGACTGCCACTTTGTAATGTCGAATGATACGCTGAAAGAATCATTCACTTGAACTTGTTCTTATCACCACTGACAAAAGGTGAAGGGGAAAACATGTACATAGATACGATTTTGTTGGCAGCAATTAATATTACTGTAAATCCTATAGTCATGGCTTGAAATGGAATAAATACAAGTGTAATTATTTAATACTCTGGAATCCATTTATCCTTTGGAAGTGTATTAAATTTTTGAATAAGAGCAGTATGGTTGGATTCCAAATCTATTTGTTCCTAAAAGCATCCTTCTCAGGATTAAAAAGAGCCAACACCTTTAGTATTAAGTGTAAGGTCACATCTTACAGGAAACCCTTCTCTCTGAGTTCCCCTTACAAGACTGACTTTGAATTAGCAGTGTGTTCTATATCTGTGTAACATAGAACAATCAGCAATCTGGGTCGTGGGCTATAGGATCTCAGTACCTGGGGACTTGACTGAAGCGGAGCAGCAGCGGAAGCACATGTTGCTCCTACATGCAACCAGTCCAGCTCGGCATTTGCGTCCCAGTCTGATTTTTATTGGGATGGGTACACTTTATAAAGTAAACAGTGAAGCCTCAATAGGAGAGGTCAATTAAGGGAGTCTATCAGTAGATCTCCACCTGACTGCTCATAGGAGTCACCTGGGGGTAGGGGGCGGGATGAAAAACGCCAATTCCTGTGGTCTCACCCAGACCAATTAAATTAGAATATCTGGGGTGGTTTCCAGGAAATCAATATTTTTCAGACGTTCCCTTTGTGATTTTCATGTGCGGCCTGGGTGGAGAACCACCTTTTTAGATGTTTCTCAAGCCTTATTATGGGGAATAGAGGATACACCTATAACCTAATTCTTAAAAGGTTGTCTGAGGAAGCCAACATTTAAAGGTGCTTAGTAGAGGACATACAAAATAAATCAGTTTTCATCAAGGACTTTTTTTTTTTTTTTTAAGCAAGCCATGGTTCCAACTAAAGGCAGCTGCTTTTAAATTCTTAGGGCTGACTTTCCTTTGACCTCTGTAAATTGGCCTACTTCTTCCTTATGTAACTGTCTATAGAATTTTTATAACTATATACCCTAAAAGAAGATGGATTTCTCTTCCACACTCTTCACCCAGCAGCTAATTTATTAACATGAGTTTGGTATCTACCTCAAATTTCATGATTTTCAGTTTTCCATGAATGGTGTTCTGAGTTCCCAAATGTAAATAAATACATATGCAGTCATTAATTAATTAGCAAAGAACTATAAAACAAAACAAAAACCAAAGTAAATGTCAGTGATAGAAACTTTCCCCTAATTTCCCATCCCATCTCTCCTGCTGAATTAGTCTGGCCCTTTGTCCCAAAGCAATTTGCTGGCTCCTGAACCAAGTTCTTGCAAAAGGACTGTACTAGTCCATTTTCACACTGCTATAAATAATATCTGAGACTGGGTAACGTATAAATGAAAGATGTTTAATTGACTCACAGTTCCACATGGCTGGGGAAGCCTCAGGAATCTTACAATCATGGCAGAAGGGGAAGCAAGAATCTTCTACACAACAAGACAGGAAAGTGTGTGAGCATGTGAAGGAGCAACTCTCACTTATAAAACCATTAGATCTCCTGAGAACTCACTCACTATCACGAGAACTGCCCCCGTGATCCAATCACCTCCCTCCCTCGAAATGTGGGGATTACAGTTAGGGATGAGATTTGGGTCCCCACCCAGGGCCAAACCATACCAAGGACACTCTGACTTTGGCAGTGATAACTTTGTTACATGGACAAAACAGCATGTGCTGATGTAAAGCCTTATAGCACTGTGGTTTCTTCTGACAAATTAACACTAACCCAACTCACTGTGTTCTTAGAAATGTCAGTGTATAAGAAAATATGCATGTTGAAGCCTCATCCATTGGCTGAGGGAGTGGAGAGTAACAAGAAACAGATTTTACTGGTAGAGACCCTTAAGTTGAATTTTAAAAGGTAAGGGATCCGGTGAAGCCGAATGGGAGTGTAGTTTCAGGCAGGTGTGAAGGGGATGTTTATTTTATGCCACTGGAATCAAGGCAGAGATAATAAATAAGATGGCATGCTCAGACTAGAAATGGCTAGAAAACAATTCGCAAGGGAGGTAGAGAAGGCATGGTGAGAGAAAAGCCTGGAGAGTCAGGAGGAAACAGAGATGAGTGCAAAGGATACAAGACGAGAAGCATGAAGACCACTCAGGAAGCTACTGCAAGATCCAGGCAGAAGTTGATAAGGGCTGAACCTAGGGTGGTGGCATTGAAAACAGAGAGGGGCTAATGGTTTAGTCATATCAAGTACATGGAATGGAGGTGATTTAGTGATGGGCAGAATGCCGTCAAGTCCCTAGTATGTCTTCCAGATTTCTGGCTAGGGACTTGGCTAAAGGGAAAGAGCCACTCACCATGTTTCCCACTTTCAGCAATGGGGACCTGGCCAAGGTGATCAGTTTAGGGTATGTTTGTCAGGTAAAATAAGGATCCTCCAGTTAAATTTAAATTTCAGATAAGCAACAAATACATTTTTGGCATGTAATATGTGGGATATGTGCTAAAGGAAGGTCAGAGTTAAGATGGCCTATAGTTAATGAGATAGCAGAGGTGACGGAAAGGCAGGACTAGCCTTGAGTTGAGAAGTTATTTTTTCATAGGCACTAGAAACAGCAAAGAGTCAACAAAAGATCTTGCTGTTGAGCACTTACAGTGATAACTTTGCTTACTGTACCGTATATATGTTAAGTTTTTCCATTTCAATCTGATAGTGGGCAATTGACTTCATGTTGCCATAGTGAAATATTCAACTTGGGCTTAAGAAACAGTACTGTGGAAGTCAGCAAAAAATAGAATCGTACTGACAGCACATTTAGGTAGCAATTTGTTTTTCAAGATATTCTGGTCATATTTAGACCTAGAAAATCATTATTTCCTTAAAATGTACTCAACTGGATTGATGTTCCTTACTATACATTTAGTTCTGGAAATGTTGATGCTCATGCTTCATTCTATCTTCTTCTCATTAAAGTGAGATTTTTCTTCTTAGCAAATCTGACTTAAGTATGCCCTGGGGAAATCAATTTTTATAGTGGCAGGAGGAAGTGGCTAAGCTGACAAGAAAGACTCTTTTCCTCACAATGTGTTATCTTCTAGAAAAATACTACCTAGTTATTGTTTACTAAAATATATCTAAGTGAAAATAGACACTTTCTTTCATTTGTTTAGAACAATGATAGCAGAGTAGATAGTATGATACATTTTGTATCAAGTTAAAACATAAATGTCGGCCGGGCGCGGTGGCTCACGCCTGTAATCCCAGCACTTTGGGAGGCCAAGGCGGGTGGATCACGAGGTCAGGAGATCAAGACCATCCTGGCTAACACGGTGAAACCCTGTCTATACTAAAAATACAAAAATTAGCCAGGCGCAGTGGCGGACACCTGTAGTCCCAGCTACTCAGGAGGCTGAGGCAGGAGAATGGCGTGAACCCAGGAGGCGGAGCTTGCAGTGAGCCGAGATCGCGCCACTGCACCCCAGCCTGGGCGACAGAGAGAGACTCCGTCTCAACAATAAATAGATAAATAAATAAATAAATAAATAAATAAATAAATAAATAAATGTAAAGGAGAATGGGAGAAACAACCTATGGAAAACTACTGATTGAAATCTGTAAGGCTGATAGAAGCCACATGTTGTAGTAATGATCTTCAGGATCGAGAGATTTCTGTAGGCTGGGCTGCCAAGTGGAGGCATACAGAAGTGAGATCCTGGAGCTGAATCTTAGAGAATGGGTAAGATTTAGGTATGTCATACAGAGTGCAAGATGGACATTCTGAGAGCAAAAGCAGCTTGAGCAAATGTAAGATATGTTTGGATTACTAACTTTCCTGAATCAGGGAAATTGTGTTGGGGAATCAGAGGGATCAGTTTGGATAGAAATGTGATAATAAAAGGTCTTGAAAGTCATCAGAGGAGTTTTGGCAAGAAGAAATAATCCTAACCACTATTTTTCTAAGATTATTCTGACAGTGATATGGATGATGAATTAGAAGAAAGAGATAAGGAAACCAGCTAGATGAAGCACCTGGTATCACTCAATTATGCTAGACAGAAGGGAGTCCTCTGATCTCCATTCTTGAAACGTTACTTGACTATCATTGCATGCTGCTCTATCTATAGGGCAGGGGTCAGCAAACAGTATCTGTAAAGGGCCAGAGAGCAGATAGTTTTAAGCTTTACAAGCCATAAGGCCATCTCTGCATCTTCTATGCAACCCTGCCTCCAATTGGAGCAAGAAAGCAACCATAGACAATAGTGGAAAGAAATGGGTGTTTGATCTTCCAATAAAATTTTATTTACAAAACTAGGCAGTGTGGTGGATTTGGCCTGTGGGCTGTAGTTTGCCTTGCTCGGCTCTAGGGTATTGGGTAACTCCAGATTTATGCAGCTCTTGGACAACTTGAATGGAAAGTACATCTCTGTAATTTTAGTTGTCTATTTTCCTTGTTAGTCAGGTGAACTCCTTATTCTATAAACAACATATATGGGAAGGGAAAATTCTTTCTTAGATTTATCTCACCTGGAGTGTAGTTATTGCCACTAATTTTACTAATATAGTGTTATCTAATCATGTGTCTCATTGTTTTTATAAATCATATCCCTGTGATTGAGACAATAAATGGATAAATGACCCTTGTAGAATGTGAGTAGACGTGGGACAACTTAGCATGTGGAATAAAAATTATCCAAATGTATCTTGAAATGTTAGGGTAATACAAATATAGAACCACATGTATTGTTGCGATATCAGGCAAATTTCTGGATATCTGTCAAATGCATGGATATTTTGGTTAAGTATCAGTTGATTCCTTTCAGCAACTCCTAGCTCCCACCCCTAAAAGTAAGTGGAGTATGAAGAGGTGGGTTAGCAGAGCTAAGGATTACGTATAGGAGAATGAAAAAGAGAGAGAAAAAGGAAGAAAGTTAAAAGAGATAAAAAGGTAAAGAAACTAGTGGTAGAGAGGAGGGCTCCAGTTTCTGGTTTGCACAAGATTGTAAGTAGATCCATGTGTTTATAAGGAAGGCTAATAAAAGAAAGTTTGCAGAGGGGCTGATTGGAATTCTATGATTGGAGGACATTTCTTTCATTCATCTCAGTCTAGTAGGCACTTGTTCCAGGTTTTGTGCTAGGCTCCAGTTATACAAAAATGGCTGCTGTTACCAAGAGGCATGCAGTCTGATAAAAGAAGTTAATCCAAGCCCCACATAATATAATACCACATTTTCTGAGTATCTCAGTACATAGCAAATGTTTTAGAAAGATTAATGCCAAACCAAATCTGTAGCAATTGTTACCCCTTTGAGAATGGCATTGAGGGTGGTATACATATATACACACACACATATACATACACATACATATATAAAATATATATTTACGAGGAGAATGTATGTATTACTTATGGAATTAAATAATTGAAAAGGAAGGTGAAAAGAACTACAGGAAGAATATAGACAAATGCAAGAGGAATTTGACTTCAAGGGAAGACAATGAAATCATAGACCAGTGCTGCCATAGAAAAGTCACAGAGGACTGGATCAGACAGACTGGCACCAAACACTCTGACACTTAAGCATGACCCATGAAAATCCAACTTATCTGAGTCTCAGTATCTTCGTCTGTGAAAAGTGAATAAGTGGGATTTTCATGGGTCATGTTTAAGTGTCAGAGTCTTTGCAGCCTTTAACATGATCATGATTTCCTATTTTTCTCTTCATTAATAAATATCTAACGTGTATGAGGCCTTAAATTATGTGCTAAGGATACAAAGAAAAATCAGATTAGCATCCTTGCCCTCAAGGGGCTCTCAGTAGTGTAGGAAGATAATGTAACTGTGGCAAATGAAGGAGTTCAGGAAATGCCACCCCAAAATATGCAACTTTGGTATGCTGATTACTTTAGATTGAAGGCACTTGAGGAATATTTAGTTAAGGCAGGGCGGGGCTTTCTTTGAACTTCCTTATCTGCCTAAAAATGGATCTGTATTATGATAAATCATCTCCCTGGGAATTTTATCAACCCTGAAAGGTTAACTCTTTGACACTATCCCCAGACAGACTATCACTTTTTCTTCTGAAGGATGCTCCTAGACAACTCTTATTACTTGAGAGATGTTTTCTCTGCATAATAAGACCATCTTTATTTTCCATATGATTCCTCCTGTTACCCTCTCATAACTTGTGTTGCCAGCACTCCTCAGAAGTCTCAAGCACTTATTCTTTTAGGTAGCTCAGGGTGCTAATAAGTGCCAATCTTCTGACCCTTCTGGGAGTCCCATATCTTGTGGACTCCATGCATAAATACATAACTAAATATATTTTTCTCATGTTAATCTGTTTCTGTGTCAATTTCATTCATAGCCCACCTAAAGAACCTAGAAGGGTGGAGGGAAGTCATTTTCACTCCCCTACACAAGCATAATTATCAGCTATAAGATCCAATAACCAAAATACCACATGAAAAGTATAAGAAGGATAAATGAAGTGTTATACAAATGCAAAGTTTTTTTTAATGAGGAGTGACTGTAAGGCTTAATGAAGAAGGGAGCATTTCAGCTGAACCTTAAATGCATACCTTGAAGTTACTGCAGGTTCAATTCTAAACCACAGCAGTGAAGTAAACACAGCAGTAATGTAAAGTGAGTCACACGGATTTTCTGGTTTCTCAGTGCATATGAAGGTTTTGTTAACATTACACAGTAGTCTGTTAAGTGTGCAATAGTATTACGTCAAAAAATGTTCATATCTTAATTAAAAATACTTTCTTGCCAAAAATGCTGATGACTGTCTGAGCTATCAAGGAGTTATGGTCTTTTTGCTGGTGGAGGGTCTTGCCTCAAGGATGATGGCTGCTGACTGATGATGGTGGTGGTTGCTGAAGGTTGCGATGGCTGTGGAAATTTCTTAAAATAAAGTAACAATGAACTTTCCCACATAGGTTCTCTCCCTTTTATGACAGATTTACCTGTAGTATGCAATGCTCTTTGATAGCATTATACCCATATAGAAATTTCAAAATTGGAGTAGATCCTCTTAAATCATGTTGCCACTTTATCAACTAAGTTACTGTAATATTCTAAATCCTTTGTTGTTGGTATAGTTTGGATATATGTCTCCACCCAAATCTCATGTTGAGTTGTAATGCCTAGTGTTGGAGGTGGGGCCTGGTAGAAGGTGACTCAATCAAGGGAGTGAATTTCTTATGAATGGTTTAGCACCATCCTCTTGGTGCTGTCCTCGCAACAGTGAGGTTTTTTTTTGTTTTTTTTTTTTTGTTTTTTTGTGATGGAGTCTCACTCTGTAGCCCAGGCTGGAGTGCAGTGGCATGATCTCAGCTCACTGTAACCTCTGCCTCCTGTGTTCAAGCAATTCTCCTGCCTCAGCCTCCCAAGTAGCTGGGACTTCAGGCACCCACCACCACGCCAGGCTAGTTTTTGTATTTTTAGTAGAGATGAGGTTTCACCATATTGGCCAGGCTGATCTCAAACTCCTGACCTTGTGATCCACCTGCCTCGGCCTCCCAAATTGATGGGATTATAGGTGTGAGCCACCACACTCGACCAATAGTGAGTTCTCATGAGATCTGATTGTTTAAAAGTATGTGGCACCCCCCTCTGCCTTGCTCCTGCTCCCACCATGTGAGATGCCACCTCCCCAGAAGCAGATGCCTGTGTTACGCTTCCTCCACAGCCTTCAGAACCCTGAGCCAACTAAACCTTCTTTCTTTATAAATTGCCCAGGCTCAGGCACTTCTTTAGAGCAATGCGGGAATGGACTAATACAGAAAAATTTGTACTGAATAGTGAGGCATTGCTACAAAGAAAATAGAAAATGTAGAACCAGCTTTGGAACTGGGTAACGGGCAGAGGTTGGAATAGTATGGAGGGTGCATAAGAAGACAGGAAGATGAGGGAAAGTTTGGAACTTCTTAGAGACTGGCTAAATGCTTGTGACTAAAATGTTGATAGTGATATGGACAGTGAAGTCCAGGCTGCCAAGGTTTCAGATGGAAATGAACTTATTGGGAACTGGAGTAAAGATCACTTTTGTTATGCCTCAGCTAAGAACTTGGCTGCATTATGTACATGCCCTGGGGATCTGTGGAAGTATGAATTTCAGAGTGATGACTTAGGGTATCTGGTGGAAGAAATTTCTAAGCAGAAAGTGCTCAAGAGGTGTTCTGGCTACTTCTAACAGCCTAACTCTGATAAAGGAGCAATGGAATGACTTGAAGTTCGAGTTTATCGTTAAAAGAGAAGCAGAGCCTGACAGTTTGGAAAATGTGAAGCCTGGCCACATGGCAGAGAAAAAAAAAGCTTTTTTGGGGAGAGGAATCCAAGCAAGTTGCAGAGCAACCATTTGCTAGAAAGATTTGGGTGACTAAAAAGAAGCCAAGTGCAGATAGCCAAGACAATGGAGAAAATACTTGAAAGGTATTTCAGAAACCATCACAGTAGCTCCTTCTATCACAGGCCTAGAAGCCTAGGAGGGAAGAATGGTTTTGTGGCCCAGGCCCAGGGGTGCAGCCTGGAGACACTGCTACCTGCATCCTAGCCCCTGGGGCTCTAGCCTTCACTCAAAGGGGCCCAGGTACACTTCAGGTCGCAGCTCCAGAGGGTGTAAGCCATAAGCCTTGGTGACTTCCATGTGGTGTTAAGCCTGTGGGTGCACAGAGTGCAAGAGTTAAAGCTTGGGAGCCTCCACCTAGATTTCAGAGGGTGTGTGAAAAAGCCTGGGTGCCCAAGCAGAAACCTGCTGCAGGGGCAGAGCCCTCACAAAGAACCTCTACTATGGCAGTGCAAAGGGGAAATGTGAGGTTGGAAGCCCCACACAGAGTACCCACTGGGTCACTGCCTAGTGGAGCTTTGAGAATAGGGCCACCATCCTCCGGACCTCAGAATGGTACAATCACTGGCGGCTTGCACCCTGTACCTGGAAAAGCCACAGGGACTCAATGACAGCTCATGAAAGTAGTGCAGGGGCTGAACCCTGCAAAGCCACATGGGTGGAGCTGCCCAAGGCCTTGGGAGCCCAACCTTCACAGCAGTGTGCCCTGGATGTTGGACATGGCATCAAAGGAGATTATTTTTGAACTTTCCCATTTAATGACTGCCCTGCTGGGTTTTGAACTTGTGTGGGGCCTATAGCGTATGTCTTTTGGCTGATTTCTTCCTTGTGGAACAGGAATGTTTACCCAATGCCCATAACCCCATTGTATCTTGGAAGTAACTCACTTATTTATTTATTTATTTATTTTACAGGCTCATAGGTGGAAAAGATTTGCCTTGTCTCCAATAAGACATCAGACTTTGGACTTTTGAGTTAATGCTAAAATGAGTTAAGATTTGGGGGGACTGTTAGGAAGAGACTTTAAAATGTGAGAAGAACATGAGATTTGTGAGGAGTGGCCAGGGGCAGAATGATACAGTTTGGGTATGTGTTGTCACCTAAATCTCATGTGGAGTTGTAATGCCCAATGTTGGAAGTGAGGCCTGGTGGGAGGTGATTGTATCTTGGGGGTAGATTCTCATAAATGGTTTAGCCGTCTTAAATGGTGAGTGAGTTCTCATGAGATCTGGTTGGTTAAAAGTGTATGGTACCTCCCTCTACTCTGGCTCCTGCTCCTGCCATGTGAGATGCCTGCTCCCCATTCACCTTTCACCATGATGGTAAGCTTCCTGAGGTCTCCCCAGAAGCAGATGCCTTTGTTATGCTTCCTGTACAGCCTTCAGAACCATAAGCCAATTAAACCTTTTTTATATAAATTACCCAGTCTTCAGTATTTCTTTATAGCAATGTGAGAACAGACCAATTCAGTTGTCATTTCAAAAATGTTCATATCATCTAAACTAAAAGTAGATTCCATCTCAAAAAACCACTTTCTTTGTTCATCCATGAGAAGCAACACCTCATCCATTCAAGTTTGATCATGAGATTGTAGTAATTCAGTCGCAACCTCAGGATCCATTCCTATTTCTAAATTTCTTGCTATTTCTACCACATCTTCAGTTACTTCCTCCATTTAAGTCTTGAACCCCTCAAAATCATCCATGCTGGTTGGAATCAACATTTTCCAAACCCCTATTAATGTTGATATTTTGGCATTCTCTCATGTGTCATGAGTGTTCTTAATAGTATCAAGTATGATGAATCCTTTCCAGAAGGTTCTCAACCAACTTTGCCCAGATCGATCAGAGCAGTCACTATCCATGGCAGCTGTAGCCTTACAAAATGAATTACTTAAATAGTAAGACTTAAAGGACAAAATTACTCCTTGATCCTTGAGCTACAGAATTGATATGTATTAGCAAGCATGAAAACAACCTTAATCTTCTTTTACAACTCCATCAGAGCTTTTGAGTAAACAGGTATATTGCCAATAAGCAGTAATATTTTCAAAGGAATCTTTTTCCCTGAGCAGTTGGTCTCAAGAGTAGGCTTAAAATATTCAGTAAACCATGTTATAAACAGATGTGCTGTCATCCTGGCTTTGTTGTCCAATTTTAGAACACAGAAAGAGTAAGCATAATTCTTAAGGAATCTAGGATTTTCAGAATAGTAAATGAGCATTGGCTTCAACTCAAAGTCACCAGCTCCATTAACCCCTAACAAGAGAATCAGGCTGCCTTTGAAGTTTTGAAGCCAGGCACTGACTTCTACTCTCTGGCTATGAAAGTTCCAGATGGAGTCTTTTTCCAATTGAAGACAGTTTCATCTACATTGAAAATCTGTTGGTTAGCCACTTTCATCAGTTACTTTGGCTAAATCTCCTGGATAACTTGCTGTAGATTCTACATCAGCATTTGCTTCTTCATCTTGCACTTTTATGTTATGAATACACCTTCTTTCCTTACATCTCACAAAACAACCTCTGCTAGCTTCAATTTATTTTTTTGCAGCTTCTAACTTTTCTCAGCCTTCATAGAATTGAAGAGAGTTAGGGCTTTGCTCTAGATTAGGCTTTGACTTAAGGAAATGTTGGGTTGATCTACGCAGACTACTAAAAGTTTCTCCACATTAACAATAAAACTGTTTCGCTTTTGTATTGGGCTCTTCTTACTCTGCTATAAGAAAATATTTAAGACTGTGTAACTTATTTAAAAAGCGGTTTAATTGGCTCACAGTTTTGTAGGTTGTACAGATATGACTTTGGCATCAGCTCAGCTTCTGGGGAATCCTAATGGAGCTCATAGTGGAAGGTAAAGTGCCAGCCTGCACATCACATAGTGAGTGCAGGAGAGAGAGGAGGGAAAGTGCCACACACTTTTAAATGACTACACCTTGCAAGAACTCACTCACTATCATCAGGACAGCATCAAACCGGGAGGGATCCACCCCCCATGACCCAAAAACGTCCCACCAGGCCCCACAGTCAACACTGGGGATTACAGTTCAACATGAGATTTGGCCAGGACATATATTCAAACTGTAATATTCCACCCCTACACCCCCAAATCTCACGTCCTTCTCACATTGCAAAATGCAATCATCCCCTGCCAATAGTCTCCTAAAGTCTTAACTCATTCCAGCATGAACTCCAAAATCCAAAGTCTCATCTGAGACAAGGGAAGTACCTTCCACCTACTGGCCTGTAAAATAAAAACCAAGTTATTTACTTCTGATCTATGATGGGAGTATAGGCATTGGGTAAACATTCCCATTCCAAAATAGATAAATCAGCCAAAAGAAGGGGTCTACAGGTCCCATGCCATTCTGAAACCAAGCAGGGCAGTCATGAAATCTTAAAGCCCCAAACTGATCTCCTTTGACTCCGTGTCTCACATACAGGGCACGTTGCTGCAAGTGGTGGGCTCCCAAGGCCTCAGTTAGCTCCACCCCTGTGGCTTTGCAGGGTTCAGCAGCCCCTAGGGCTGTTATCACAGGTTGTTGAGGGCCTGCAGCTTTTCTAGGCACGGGGAGCAAGCTGCTGGCAGATCTACCATTCTGGGGTCTGAAGGATGGTGGTCCCCTTCTCACAGCTTCACGAGGCAGTGCCCTCATGGGGACTCTATGTGGGGCTTCAGACCCCACATTTCCCCTCTGCGCTGCCCTAGTAGAGGTTCTCTGTAGGGGCTCCACCCCTGCAACAGACTTCTGCCTAGGTACTCAGGCTTTCTCATACAGCTGCTGAAATCCAGGTGGAGGCTGCCACGCATCCTTCATTCTTGTGTTCTGTATGCCCACAGGCTTAAACTTACATGGAAGCCACAAAGGCTTGCATTTTCCAAAGTGGCAGTCCAAGCTATACCTAGGCCCCTTTGAGTAACAGCTGGGGGTGGAGTGGCCTGGATGTGGAAAACAGTGACCTGAGGCTGTGCAAGGCATCAGGACACCAGGCCTGGCCCACAAATCCATTCTTCCCCCCTAGGCCTCTAAGCCTGTGACAAGAGGGGCTGCTGTGAAAATCTCTGAAATCTGAAATAGGCCTCTGAGGTCTTTTTCCCATTGTCTTGGATATTAGCACTTGGCTCCCTTTCAGTTATGCAAATACCTTTAGCAAGTAGTTGCTCCACACCCTGCTTGAATACCTCTCCCAAAAAGTTCTTTCTTTCTTTGTAACAAGGATAGGCTGAACATTTTCCAAACTTTTATATCTGCTTCCTGTTTAAACATAAATTCCAACTCTATGTCATTTCTTTGCTCCTGGGTCTGAGTTTAGGAAGCAGCCAGGCCACATTTGAATGCTTTGCTGCTTTGAAATTTCTTCCACTATATCCCTTAAGTCATGACTCTGCAGTTCAAAATTTCACAGATCCCTAGGGCATTAATAGAATGCAGCCAAGTTCTTTGCTGAGGCCTAACATGCATGACCTTTGCTTCAGTTCCCAATAAGCTCTTCATTTCCATCTGAGGACTCATCAGTGTGAACTTCACTGTCCGTGTAACTATTAGCATTTTAGTCAAAACCATTTAAGCAGTCTCTAAGAAGTTGCAAACTTTCCTTCATCTTTCTGTCCTCTTCTGAGCCCTCCAAACTCTTCCAACCTCTGCCTATTACCCAGTTCCAAAGCTGCTTCCACATCTTCAGGTATCTTTATAAAATGCCCCACTCCTGGTACTAATTTTCTGCGTTAGGCCATTCTTGCACTGTTCTGAGGAAATACTTGAGATTAGGTAATTTACAAAGAAAAGAGATTTGACTGTCTTATGGTTTGGCAGGCTGTACAAGCATGGCACTGGCACTTGCTTGTCTTCTGGAGAGGCCTCAGGGAGATTATACTCATGGCAAAATGGGAAGCAGGAGCTCTTATGTCACATGGTGAGTGCAGGAGCAAGACTGGAGAGTTCCCATCCACTTCGAAATGACCAGATCTCACAAGAACTCATTCACTGTGAGGGACATAGCATCAACCCATGAGGAATCCACCCCCATGACCCAAACACCTACCACCGGGCGCTACCTCCAACATTGGGATTGCAATTCAACATGAGATTTGGCAGTGACATATATTAAAACTATATCACATTTCTTTTCATTTCCTTCAAGAACTTTCCTTTGCATTGACAACTTAGCTTGCCATTTGGTAGAAGAGGCCTAGCTTTCAGCCTGTCTTGGCTTTTGATATGTCTCCCTCACTAAGCCTAATCATTTCTAGCTTTTCATTTAAAGCGAGAGATGTGGCTTTGATCACATCAGTCAGTATCGCTATTATAAAACAGTCAAATACTAACAGATGCTGGCAAGGCTGCAGAGAAAAGGGAATGCTTGTACACTGCTGGTGGGAATGTAAATTAATTCCGCCACTATGGAAAACATTTTGGAGATTTCTCAAGAAACTTAACAGAACTACCGTTAGACCCAGCCATCTCATTACTGGATATATACCCAAAGACATAGAAATCATTCTACCATAAAGACATATGCACACATGTGTTCATTGCAGCACTATTCACAATAGCAAAGACATGGAATCAACCTAGGTGCCCATCAATGGCATAAAGAAGATGTGAAAATTATGCATCATGGAATACTGCATAGCCATAAAAAAAGAATAAAATCATATCCTTTGTAGCAACATGGATGGAGGTGGAGGCCACTGTCCTAAGTGAATTAATGCAGAAACTAAAAACCAAGTACCACAATGGTAAACACTGAGTACATGTTGGGGCTGAACATTGAGTACATGTAGACACAAAGAAGGGAACATAAAGAGGGGGACACAGAGAAGAGAACCACAGTCACCGGGCCTACTTGAGGGTGGAAGGTTAGAAGAGGGTGAGGACCAAAAAACTAACCATCAGATACTATGCTCGCTACCTGGGTGATGAAATTGTGCACCAAACGCTAGCAAAACAAAATTTACCCATGTAACAAACCGGCACAGGTATCCTCCCGAACCTAAAATAAAAGTTAGAAGGAAATAAAATAAAGTGAAAAATGTTTGACTCTTATTTTCACTTGAATACTTACAGGACATTGTAGGGTTGCTAAAAGGCTTCACTTCAATAGTTTTGTGTCTCCAAGAATAGATAGGCTCAAGGAGAGGGAGAGAGAAGGGATAAATGCTAGTTGGTAGAGCAGTTAGAACACACATTTATCAATACATTTTATCCTTTTATATAGGTGTGGTTTGTGGTGCTGCAAAACAATCACAGTAGTCACATCAAAGATCACCAATTACAGGCCAAGTGCGGTGGCTCACACCTGTAATCCCAGCACTTTGGGAGGTCGAGGCTGGTGGATCGCCTGAGCTCAGGAGTTTGAGACCAGCCTGGGCAACACGGCGAAACCCCGTCTCTACTAAAATACAAAAAATTAGCCGGGTGTGGCAGTGTGTGCTTGTAATCCCAGCTACTCGGGAGGCTGAGACAAGAGAATCGCTTGAACACGGGAGGCAGAGGTTGCAGTGAGCTAAGAACGCACCATGTGCTCCAGCCTGGACGACAGAGTGAGACTCTGTCGCAAAAAACAAACAAACAAACAAAAACACCAATTGTAGATCACCATCACAGATATAATAATAATGAACAAGTTTGAAATATTGTAAGAACTGCCAAAATGTAACATAGGATTTAGTGAGCACATGCTGTTTGAAAAATGCTTCCAAGAGACTTGCCTGACACAGAACCTTCAATTTGTGGGGAAAAAAAATATATATATATAGTTTCTGTGAAGTACAATCAAACAAAGTGCAATAAAATGATGTATGCCTGTACAGCCTTTTGACAGGACAATCGGAGTGGCTAATGCTGGCTGAGGGTATAGCAAGAAGCAAAGCAAAGGGATGGAAACGCACAGGGTTCGTTTTAGAATCAGTAAACAGCCCAATTTGGTTGAAGCAGAAGTTTAGGAGAATAGTGATATATGAGGTTGTAAAAGTTAGGTTAGGAGGCTTGAAAAAAACTAAGGTATAGAAAAGAAGATGTGGAAAGTGGCAGGAAGACAACATAGAAAGACACAAAAGAAAGCTCACCTGATGCTAGGCAGTCCCAGTTAACAGTGAAGCCAGTTTGGAAGTCTGGGTGTCAGAATAGAATCCCTCTGGGGTTAACCACAGTGAAAAATGGCATGCAACAATTACAGTTCAAAGAGGCAAGGGATCTTGGGATAGTAGCAGGTGCACTACTGTAACAGCCAATTCAGGGGTCCAGGCTGCTTGAGGTGGCAACTGAAGTCTAAGGTGATGGTCTGAGAGAATAGTAAAGGGACTGGGTATCACTGGGAATCAAAAGCCTTGTGAGTATTCAGTAGAAGCAGGAGGGCAGGAGATCTGAGAAAACAGGAGGTTTGTATTTTAGAGTTTGAGAACTTGATGACGGGTCATTTCAAAGTGATAATGAGATTTAATGTGTGAGATTGCTTATGCATAACTAAATCAAGTAGAAATAAAGCGTTAGAAAGTATAAAGTATAGTAGAAATCAAGCATTAGGGTCAAAGACGTTGTAAATTTGACTGCATTGAACAAGTTTTAAAAGACAAGAGGGTTTAGTGAAAAATCAATTAGGTGAGAAAAAGTTAATGTGATTTCCCAAAGGGCCAATTCTTCATAATTTTCACAGTGAGGGAAACTTGAATTAATTTACTTTGTTCCTGTTTTAGGGATATATCAAATACAGAACTTTCAAAGACACACAATTGTCAGTTATGTCTTACCTTTGAGCTCAAAATATTCGTTTAAAATATAATCACATGTGAATTAGACATAGTACATAAACTCTACTTCTTTCTTCGAATTTCTAATCTAACTGATTTTGGGAGGGGTTAATCTGCTCCCAGTGACCTACAAGATTTCAAACAGATCACGTAATACACATCATCATTGGACCATCAAAGTCACAGTTATTAGAGAATTATATGTATTTAGTTTGATATTTGATGATAGTAACATGCTATTTGCTACATATAAGAAAAGCAAACATTTTAATTAATATTCTGCTCCACCTATAAAGAATGCAGGCATTTTAAATTCTGTAATATTTCAAGTATGACTAATATGATTGAAGGATCTTTTCTCAAATAATTGACGATTAAGGTGAATTGTTTATCCTTTGACATTACCAGGAGTTAAAAACAAAACAAAACAGCAAACTTAGCCTAAGTTGTACAATTACATTAATTGAATGTGACTCAGCAGCATGGATTACTCATACTGTCATTACCCCAAAGTAAAGCTTCTGGAAGTAAGACTGAGGCAAATTTGGACAAATAGCTAGAGTTTTAAAAAACTGGATGACATCATCAAATACTAAAGGTTTCTCAAAGTTTCTTACATACGGTGGTGTGATCTACCATAAATTGAAATAATTAATGTCTGTTTGACCTTTGAAACATTTTAGTGGTGGTCTCCATAAAAGTACAACTTGTCTTTCAACAGGTGTAACTGTCCCATGGCACAAAAGAAGCCTTACCTTCAAAGTGTATTCACTTTTAGGGACTTCTAGGACAACCAGGGCCACCTAGGTCTCCATCTCCCAATGTTTCCTCCAAAACCACTAAAGAACAACAAGGAGGAAAAAAGTAAGCCTATTCAAAATTCAAGCAAAGAGAAAAGGAGAAACAGCAACAAGTCCTAAGTCGTTGAGGTTAACCTTAGCCTAAAAAATACTTTCTTTTTTTAAGAGACAAGAGTCTCGCTCTATCACTCAGACTGGAGTGTAATGGTACAATCATAGCTCATTGCAGCCTCGAACTTCTGGGATCAAGCAATCCTCCTGCTTCAGCCACTTGAGTAGCTTGGACTATAGGAGTGCTCCACCATGCCCAGCTATTTTTAATTATTTTGCAGAGTCAGGGTCTTGCTGGGTTGCCTAGTCTGGTCTCAAACTTTTGGCCTCAAGCGATCCTCCCACCTCAGTTTCCTGTGTTGCTGAGATTACAGGTGCAGCTGGGATTACAGGCATAAGCCACCTTGCCCAGCTGGAAATACTTTTTAAGAAGTGTTTGGGAGACTGGGCGCAGTGGTTCACTCCTGTAATCTCAGCACTTTGGGAGGCTGAGGCAGGTGGATCACTTGAGGTCAGGAGTTTGAGACCAGCCTGGCCAACATAGTGAAACTCCTTCTCTACCAAATATATGAAAAAAAGTAGCCGAGTGTTGTGGCGTGCACCTGTAATCCCAGCTATTTGGGAGGCTGAGACTGGAGAATCGCTTGAACCCAGGAGGCGGAGGTTGCAGTGAGCCGAGATCAGGCCACTGCACTCCAGCCTGGGAAGCAGAGCAAGACTCCATCTAAAAAAAAAAAAGTGTCTGGGTACATCAGAATTCACATGACAAGAAAAGGACTAAAAAGTACATGTAATTTAAAGGAGGAGTTTATAAAACTCATGGCATCTAGGAGTGAAAAATGGTTAAAATAGGAAGACAGAAGCACCTGTTGGAATTAGTCAGTGAAGTGGAAAAGAGGCAAGACAGATAAAATTAGGATCATCTATGATAAGAGACCCATAAAATCAGAGGACAAGCAACCATGCCCCACTGGCAAAAACAAACAAATCCACCAAAGTATGTGGACTTTTCTCTACTGACAGAAGTGTGTCTCGGTAAACTAGGAGTCTTGTAAAACATCCCAGTACCACAAAAATGAACAATGACAAAATTAGCAGATCCATATAGAGTTTTGAAAAAACTAGAAAACTAAATTCAATACTTATCAATTGAGGTAGACCCAAGCACAGAAAAACAACCATGAAGCAAACCAAAACTTTTAATGTAATATAATACTCCAAACAGTATTAAGCAGACACCAATGAACATTTGGTAGTATTTTTAAAAACTTCAAGTCAGAAACTCCAAAGTTAAAGACAGTAAAAAGCAAACAAAGGCAGGAAGAAATAGACTTGATTTAACTCAGGAAAGAAATGGAAGAAAAATACAAACTTATTTTAGAAATGAAAAATAAATTACAGGATTCCTACGTGAGAACAATCCCTAGTAAAATGTAACAGGGGGCATTGGGGAATATTAAGAGGCAGGAAAACAATAAATAAAATGAAAATGAGATTAGCAAAACAAAAAGGATAACAAAGCAATGGAAATAAGAGATAAATAAAAAAGCAATGCCATTCATATTACTTCACTCCCTATAAAAAGATAATCAATAGAACAAAAGTACTACTGAAAAGTATAATCCAAGAAAACTTTCTTTTTGTTTTTTTTTTTTTGAGATGCAGTTTCGCTCTTGTCGCCCAGGCTGGAGTGCCGTGGTGCGATCTTGGCTCACTGCAAACTCTGCCTCCCAGGTTCAAGTGATTCTCCTGCCTCAGCCTCCCGAGTAGCTGGGATTACAGGCATGCCACATCATGACCGGCTAATTTTTGTATTTTTAGTAGAGACGGGGTTTCACCATGTTGGCCAGGCTGGTCTCGAACCCCTGACCTCTGGTGATCCATCTGCCTCGGCCTCCCAGAGGGCTGGGATTACAGGTGTAATCCAGCACCCGGCCTCATGACCTGCTTTTAAAAAAAAGATTTTCAATTTCACTCAGAGAACAAACCCCCATGCTTTTATATACAAGAGTTACACCGCAGTGATTCAAAAGGCTAAATATAAAAGGAGGGAGAAAGGTACACCAGGCCAATGAAAACAGGAAGAATGGAAATTAAAAGAATGAAAACAGAAAGTAGGATATCCTGGAATCAGCAAAATGAAATTCAAGCCCCAAAGCAGGGATATGACGAAAAGACATTCTTTTCTTTTTTTCTTTCCAAGACAGAGTCCCACTCTGTCACCCAGGCAGGAGTGCAGTGGCATGATCTTGGCTCACTGGAACCTCCCCTCCTGGGTTCAAGCAATTCTCCTGCCTCAGCCTCCTGAGTAGCTGGGATTATAGGCACCCACCACCACGCCTGGCTAATTTTTTGTATTTTTAGTAGAGATGGGGTTTCACCACATTGGCCACACTGGCCTCAAACTCCTGACTTCAGGTGATTCACCTAGCTTGGACTCCCAAAGTGCTGGGATTACAGGTGTGAGCCACTGCTCCCAGCCAAAAAGGACATTCTTAATGTTAAAGTCTGTAATGCAGAATGATAGCATAACATTTAAGAATTTTTATTGCCAAATAATAACCTTTATGGAGTAAAAACTACAAAAGACACAGGGAGACAGAAACAGAAAGACAGTGAGAAAAGGACAGTTTAATACTCCACCCTCAATAGGAGACAGATCAAGTGGACAAAACATAAGCAAGGAGAGAGAAATTCTAAACAATATAATATAATCAACAAGGTAGAATTTATTAATATATGTCACATTCTAAACTCTGACTATAGAGAATATGTATTCTTTTAAATTGCACGTGGCACATTCGCAAAAATTAAACATATATTTAGCCATAAGCTGGAGAGGATGTGGAGAAATAGGAACACTTTTACACTGTTGGTGGGACTGTAAACTAGTTCAACCATTGTGGAAGTCGGTATGGCGATTCCTCAGGGATCTAGAACTAGAAATACCATTTGACCCAGCCATCCCATTACTGGGTATATACCCAAAGGATTATAAATCATGCTGCTATAAAGACACATGCACACGTATGTTTATTGCGGCACTATTCACAATAGCAAAGACTTGGAACCAACCCAAATGTCCAACAATGATAGAATGGATTAAGAAAATGTGGCACATATACACTATGGAATACTATGCAGCCATAAAAAACGATGAGTTCATGTCCTTTGTAGGGACATGGATGAAGCTGGAAGCCATCATTCTCAGCAAACTATCGCAAGGACACAAAACCAAACACCGCATGTTCTCAGTCATAGGTGGGAATTGAACAATGAGAACACATGGACACAGGAAGGGGAACATCACACACCGGGCCTGTTGTGGGGTGGGGGGAGTGGGGCGGGATAGCATTAGGAGATATACCTAATGTTAAATGACGGGTTAATGGGTGCAGCACACCAACATGGCACATGTGTACATATGTAAAAAACCTGCACTTTGTGTACATGTATCCTAAAACTTAAAGTATAATAATAATTAAAAAAAAAAAGAAAACATCAATAAATTTCAAAAAGGAGAACTATCACAAACAACCATCTTTGATCATGAAGCAGTTAAACTAGAAATTGCTAATGAAAACAAAATATTTATTTTTGTCTATTGATAATTGCAACCTTTTCATAATTAGCCAATATTTAGGTAAAAAATCACAGGCACCTACCATGTGCTAGGCATAGGGTTTCAACAGTTATCAGATTTGGTCCTTGCCCTCAGGAGGTCCTTGGTCCTCAGGAGCAGTAAGTCTAGCAGAAGAAAAATAAACAGACAGACAATTAACATACAATGAGGCTTGCAAGAGTAGGTATTACTGCAGATGGTGAAACTCTGGCTTCTTGCTCTTTCCTATACCATGGTACTATGTAGATATAATCACTATAGGCATGTTCCTATTTTTCGGAAATAGACACATATTTAGCATAAAGGGGCAACGATACGTACATCTGACTTTCAAGTGGTTCAGAAAGATAAAGAGCTGAAGTAAATGCAGTAAGATGTAAAATACAAAAGTGAATCTGGGTCAGGGGTGGTGGCTCACGCCTGTAGTCCTAGCACTTTGTGAGGCCGAGGTGAGCAGATCACTTGAGTTCAGGAGTTCAAGACCAGCCTGGGAAACATGTTGAAACGTCTCTAGAAAAAAAATTGAAAAAAAAAAAAAATAGCCGGGCGTGGTGCCTGTGGTCCCAGCTATTTGGTGGCTGAGGTGGGAGGATCACTTAAGCCCAGGAGGTTGAGGCTACAGTGAGCTAAGAGCATGCCACTGCACTCCAGCCTGTGTGACAGAGTGAGACCTTGTCTCCAAAAATAAAAATCAAAAAAACAAGTGAATCTGGACAAAGGGAATATGGTTTTGCTTATACTTTCCTGATCTTGCAACTTTTTGTAAGTTTGAAATAGTTTTAAAGAAAAATTTAAAAATGAAATCTCTATAGAGAAACATTACCTCCTTAAAAATTAATATCTTTTAATATTGAAAAGAAAATATGTCAAGATATTCAATTTTTCACAGTTTAGCTTTGTATTTTTTTATTTTTTATTTTATTTTTATTTTATTTTATTTTTTTCTGAGACTGAGTCTTGCTCTGTTGCCCAGGCTGGAGTGCAGCGGCCTAATCTTGGCTCACTGCAACCTCCGCCTCCCAGGTTCAAGTGATTCTCCTGCCTCAGCCTTCCTAGTAGCTGGGATTACAGGCGCCCACCACCATGCCCAGCTAATTTTTGTATTTTTGGTAGAGACAGGGTTTCACCATATTGACCAGGCTGGTCTTGAACTCCTGATCTCAGTTGATCCACCCGCCTCAGCCTCCCAGAGTTCTGGATTACAGGAGTGAGCCACTGCACCCGGCCAGTTTAGTTTTATATAGTTCAATTTACTTGAACCTTCTCTGGCTATGTTTTTGATGTTTGTTTGTTTGTTTGTTTTCTCCCCTTGCAATGTCACATACATTGTTAAAATGCCTGTTTTTAGATCTTTTCTAAATATTTAAAAATTGTTCCTTTCCTTTCAAATTCTCCATTTTCTGAGATTAAGCTTTTATTATTTAAGTTAATATTCCAAAATATGCAAAATTTAAAATGTGTATTTTAATGAGATCTTTGAAATTTGAAAATTACATGGTTTCACACTTCAAATAGTAAAGCCCAATTCCTTGAAGAGCTTACTTTTGAGGTGGAAGCAGAGGAAAGAGTACAGAAAAGAAAAAAAAAACAGATAAGGTTTATAGGGAAATCAGATACAGAACTCTAGAGTTGTAGAGCTCTGTTTTGAAGGACACATAAGAGTTCAGGAAACAACAGAAAACACGCAAGGACAAAAAGAATAGCATTTGTTTGTTAAATAAGCAAGCTTATGAAGAAACAAGCTTCTTTCCTCCTCATTTTTTTTTTTTTTTTTTTTTTTTTTTACTTACCTGAGACAAACTTCTTCCCATACATCATGTGGTCATGACTGAGCATGCCAGAATCAACAGTCTCATCAAGGAAAAAGAATCTCATCAGGAGGACCAACAGTAACTTAAAGAGGACCAATGATCCTGTCAGGAGGACCTATAGCCATCTCAAGGGGACAAAGGGTCTCATCAGAAGAACCAACGGGCATCTTCTCTTCCTCCTGGCTTCACAGGAATCAGTAAATATCCCTGCCCTTTTTTGCTTTTATATAGGATCAAGTAACTGAGTTCTGGCTAATGAAATGTGGAGGAGTATGAACCACTTATGTGTGGATCACCTCCCCTTCTATTTCCATGATATGAGAGGGCCTACTTTGTTTAAAAATTAGGAACATGCTGTACACATTCTATTTGCATTGTTGAGCTTAAAGAGCGTGGCCTGATTGCAAAAGGTCACAAGATGCTATTTGACCTTTTCTCTTCCCTTGCATGCAATTCAGATGCAAAGAATCCAGATCCTGAGGTCCAAGAAGCTGGCAGAGCCACATGATGAGACGTACCTGACTGATTGCAATTAACTAAGAAATAAACCAATCCTAATTTTTTAACACTTCCCCTGCCCCCCTAATACTCTACCACTTAGAATCATTTTGAAGATTAAATGATAACAGTGCCTGACACATAGTGTTAGAGAAGTGGTTACTATTATCATTCTTTGTTTGGAGGAGATTTTCTCAGCTTCTAAGATGTTTACTAGCTTTATAGCCTAAGGACATTTCTATCCTCCAGGCTTCTTTCCTCATCTGAAAACGGGGATAGCCCATTTAACAAATGTTTGTTGCACACTTAATATATACCAAAGAATCATCCACATTAAGAGGACAAGAAATTGAACAAGATCAATAATGTTCCTGCTTTCATGGTGCTTACATTCTCATACACGTAGAGATTATAAACATAAAAACAAATAATTAAAGAAAAACAAAAATTGATATGAAGAATGTAAACAGGGTGACTTAGTGGGGGACTGGGAGAGGGGTAGAAGTTATTTAGATCAGATGACTTGAAAAGTTGTTACTGAGCAGGTGGAATTTGAGCTAAGACCTGAATGGCATAAAGGAATCAGACTTGTGTGCAAACATCAAGAGGACAAATGCCTCAGGCAGAGGGAACAACCAGGGCACAGGCTTTGAAGATAAAATAAATGTAGCGTGCTCACATAGGCCAGTGTACCTAGAATGGTTGGTGAATGAGGCGGAGAGAGGACAAGATGAGTTTGGAGATTCAGGCAGGGGCAAGATTGAGGTGAGACTTTCTGGTCACATCAAGGATTTTGAATTTAGCTGTAATACAGCTTAAGATTTTAAGCTAGAGAGAGACATTATATGATTAAACATTAGGAAGATAACGTTGGCTGCTTTATGGAAATTGGATTGTAGAGCAGCCAGCAGGAGTGCAAGTCAAAGGAGTGTATTTGTTTATTTTCACACTGCTGAAAAAGAAATACCCGAGACTGGGTAATTTATTAAAAAAAAAAATGTTTAATGGACTCACATTTCCACATGGCTGGGGAGGCCTCACAATCATGGCAGAAGGCAGAAGGCATGCCTTTTGTGGCAGCAGGCAAGAGAGAATGAAGGCCAACCAAAGGAGGAAACCCCTTATAAAATCATCAGATCTCATGAGACTTATTCACTACCACGAGAACAGTATGGGGGAAACTGCCCCATGATTCAGTTATGTTCCACTGCGTCCCTCCCACAACATGTGGCCATTATGGCAGCTACAACTCAAGATGAGATTTGAGTGGGGACACAGCCAAACGATATCATTCCACCCGTGGGCACTCTCAAATCTCATGTCCTCACATTTGAAAACCAATCATGCCTTCCCAACAGTCCCTCAAACTCTTAACTCATTTCAGCATTAACTTGTAAGTCCACAGTCCAAAGTCTCATCTGAGACAAGGCAAGTTCCTTCTGCCTATGAGCCTCTAAAATCAAAAGCAAATTAGTTACTTCCTAGATACAATGGGGGGACAGACATTGAATAAATACACCCATTGCAAATAGGAGAAATTGCCCAAAATGAAGGGGGTAAAGGCCCCATGCAAGTCTAAAATCCAGCAGGGCAGTCAAATCTTAAAATTCCAGATGATCTCCTTTGACTCCATGTCTCACATCCAGGTCACGCTGATGCGAGAAGTGGGTTCCCACAGCCCTGGGCAGCTTCATCCCTGTGGCTTTGCAGGGTTCAGCCTCCCTCCCAGCTGCTTTCATGGGCTGGTGTTGAATGTTCGTAGCTTTTCTAGGTGCAAGTGCAAGCTGTCAGTGGATCTACCATTCTGGGGTCTGGTGGACGATGGCCCTCTTTTAACAATTTCACTAGGAGTTCCCCAGTGGGGACTCTGTGTGGGGGCTTCAACCCCACATTTCCCTTCCACACTGCTCTAGCAAAAGTTCTCCATGTAGGCCCCACCCCTACAACAAATTTATGCCTGGACATCCAGGCATTTCCATACATCCTCAAAAATCTAGGCAGAAGTTCCCAAACCTCAATTCTTGACTTCTGTGTACCCACAGGCTCAACACCACTGGGAAGCTGCCAAGGCTTGGGGCTTGTACCCTCTGAAGCCACAGCCCGAGCTGTACCTTGGGCTTTTTTAGTCATGGCAGAGCAGCTGGTACGCAGGGCACCAAGTCCCTAGGCTGCACACAGCAGGGGTGGCCTTGGGCGCAGCCCAGGAAATCATGTTTTCCACTTAGGCCTCCAGGCCTGTGATCAGAGGGGCTGCCACAAAGGTCTGTGATATGCCCTGGAGCCATTTTCCCCATGGTCGTGGCTATTAACATTTGGTTCCTTGTTCCTTGTGCAAATTTCTGCAGCTGGCTTGAATTTCTCCTCAGAAAATGTGTTTTTCTTTTCTATTGCATCATCAGCTGTAAATTTTCTGAACGCTTATACTGTTTTCCTTTTAAAACTGAACGCTTTTTACAACACCCAAGTCACCTCTTGAATGCTTTGCTGCTTAGAAATTTCTTCTGCCAGATAGATACCCTAAATCATCTCCTTCAAGTTCAAAGTTCCACAAATCTCTAGGCCAGGGCAAAATGCTACCAGCTTCTTTGCTAGAACAACAAGAGTCACCTTTACTCCAGTTCCCAACAAGTTCCTCATCTTCATCTGAGACCACTTTAGCATAGATTTTATTCTTTATATCATTATCAGCATTTTGGTCAAAGCCATTCAACAAGTCTATAGGAAGGTCCAAACTTTCTCACATTTTCCTGTCTTCCTCTGAGCCCTCCAAACTGTTCCAACCTCCCCCTTTTACCCAGTTCTGAAGTCACTTCCACATTTTCAGGTATCTTTACAGCAGTGTCACACTCTACTGGTACAAATTTACTGTATTAGTTTGTTTTTATGCTGCTGATAAAGCCATACCTAACACTGGGTGATTTATACAGAAAATGAGGTTTAATGGACTCACATTTCCACATGGCTGGGGAGGCCTTACAATCACGGTGGAAGGCTGAAGTCACATCTTATATGACAGCAGACAAAAGAGAATGAAAGCCAGCGAAAGGGGAAACCCCTTATAAAATCATCAGATCTCCTGCGATTTATTCGCTACCACAAGAACAGTATAAGTGAAACTGCCCCCATGATTCAATTATCTTTCACGGGGTCCTCCCACAGCACGTGGGCATTATGGGAGCTACAATTCAAGATGAGATTTGGGTGGGGACACAGCCAAAGCATATCAAGGAGCAATTAGAAGACTGTTACAATTATTTAGACAAAAGATTATGGTGACTTAGGCTGGACTTATAGCTGTAGAGATAAAGAGAAGTGGATGGATTTGGGATATATATTTTAGAGGCAGAGCAAATAGGACTTGGTAATGCATTGGCTATGGAGGCAAGAATAAAGTAGATGGCTATGGTAATCCCCAAGTATTGGGTACGTGATACTAGGTACCCAGGTGGTATAATTTACTAAGACAGGGAGGAGTAGAAATAGCAGAGGCATTTTCTCACTCTTTCACTGCCTCCCCCGGGAAAAATCTACTGTGGCCTTGTCAATAACAATGAACTTGTATTATTAACACAAGTAATGACAGTGGCAACTATTTCACAGCGGTGCTGAAATTTGTGTGGGTGTGCGTGTGTGTGTGTGTTTGAAAAACAGTTGTGGAGAAGTCACTGTTTTCCACTCATCTCTGGTTCTGCCTTGTCTTCCTTTTATTAGCATTTAGCAAGTAAGCAGGCTCAGGATGGGTGACCAGTGATTGCTGTGGGACTTAGACCCCTGAAATGTAGGCAGAGACTGTGAACATTAAGGGAGATCACTCCTGTGATTATGTTACTCTGCATGAAAAAAGGTAAAAATCTCTTGTTCCACAACTTACTATCTATGCGACCTTAATTGACATAGCTCAGGTGACTGAAGCTGCATATTGAGACTAGTAGAGTTGCCTGTAAGGTTAAGAGACTGCTCTCATTTCCCTAAGAGGTGTGTGTGTGTATTCGTGCGGTGTGCACGTGTGTGTGTGAACACACAGTTCACAATCATTAGATTTGCATTGAGCCCAGAGTAGTGTGTAAGTGCCACTTCTGGAAATGTAGCAGATCTCTGTACCAGAGTGCTGGTCATTGAGATCTGTCACTGATATGATTGAAGATGCCAGAGTCTTTGGTACAGGGGGCTAAACCCAGGCAGAAGCTGACTTATAACTTTAGTAAGGAACATAGCCATCTTGTATTGTGTGGGGACGTGGATGTTCTGGAATATCAAGGGCAAATGGGTTTCCTCTGTTTCAAAGCTTTATAAATTCAGACTTTTTTTTGAAGAGCCCTCTGGATCTTATAAAAGTCATTGATAAACATGTTGAATAGCAAAGTGCACGGAGCGCTGTGCCAAAATCCCACTTAAAAACCTTTGAGACCAAAGCTTTAGTAAGATGTTTCATTTATTTAAGTTTTTTTTAACACTTAATTTTTTTAGAACAGTTTTAGGTTCTCAAGCCTCCCAAAATTAATCTGTAAATTCACCTGGTTTAAAAATATTTTTAGCAAAGCAAAGGAGCAAATAGTAGTTAAGACAATTTTGGAGAAAAAGATGAAGGACTTACCTTATCAGACAAATCATCTGAATTCCATCATCATATTTTTCAATTGATACATAATATTTGTCCATATGTTTGGGGTATATTTGATATTTCGTTACATGCATAGATGTATAATGATCAAGTCAAGATATTTAGGATAACCATAACCTTGAGCATTTATCGTTTCTATGTGTTGGGAACATTTCAAGACCTCTCTTCTAGCTATTTTGAAATACACAACACGTTGTTAACTATAGTCACATTACCTCTATCAACCAATAGAAATTATTCTTTCTATCTAACTGTATGTTTGCACACATTAACAAACCTCTCTTTTGCCCCCTCCTGCCACACACCCTTCCCAGTCTCTGGGAACAATCATTCTACTCTGTACCTCCATGAGATTAACTGTTTTAGCTCCCACATATGAATGAGAACATGCAATATTTGTCTTTTTGTACCTGGCTTATTTCACTTAATATAATGATCCGCAGTTTCCTCCATGTTTCTGCAAATGACAGGATTTTATTATTTGCGTGGCTGAATAGTATTCCATTGTGTACATATGTCACATTTTCATTATCCATTAACCTGTTGATGGAAACAGGTTGATTCCATTTCTTTGCTATTGTGAATAGTGCTACAATTAAATGGGGGTACAGGTGTGCTTTTGATATGCTGAGGTTTTCTTCGGTAAATACCCAGTAGTAGGAATGCTGAATCTTATTGGTAGTTCCATTTTTAGTTTTTTTTTTTTTTTAATAAATCTCCATATTGTTTTCCATAATAGCTGTATTAATTTACATTTCTACCAACAAATATCCACATCCTCACCAGCATCTTTTTTTTTTTGTATTTTTGATACTAGCCGTTCTAAGTGGTGTAAGATAATATTTCATTGCAGTTTTGATTTACATTTTCTGATGATTAGAGACATTAAGCATTTTTTTTTTCATATGCCTGTTGGACATTTGTATGTTTTCCTTTGAGAAATTTCTATTCAGATCATTTGCCTACTTTTTTATGTTAGACAGAGCCTCACTCTGTTGCCCAGGCTGGAGTGTGGTCATACTATCTCAGCTCAGTGCAGCTTCAATTTCCTGGGCTCAAGCAACCCTCTCACCTCAGCCTCCCAAGTAGGTGAGACTACAGTTTCATACCACCACAGCTGGCTTTTTTTTTTTTTTTTTTTTTTTTTTTTTTGGGTAGAGACAGGGTTTCGCCATGGTGGCCATGCTGGTCTTGAACTCCTGAGCTCAAGCAATCCATCTGCCTGGGCCTCCCAAAGTGCTGGAATTACAGTCATGGACCACCATCCCTGGCCCATTTGCCCACTTTATAATGAACTAATTTATGGGGTATTTTGGCTGTTGTTTGAATTCCTTATATTTTCTGCATATTTAGTCCCTTGTCAGATGAAGAGTTTGCAAATATTGTCTCCCATTCAACAGGTGGTTTCTGCACTCTGTTAATTGTGCAGAAGGCTTTTAGTTTAATGTATTTCCATTTGTCTATTTTTGGTTTTGTTGCCTGTGCTTTTGAGGTCTTAGCTATAAAATCTTTTCCTAGATCAGTGTCCTGGAATGTTTCCCTTATGTTTTTTTTTTGAGACGGAGTCTCGCTCTGTCGCCCAGGAGGCTGGAGTGCAGTGGCGTGATCTCAGCTCACTGCAAGCTCCGCCTCCCGGGTTCACGCCATTCTCCTGCCTCAGCCTCCCGAGTAGCTGGGACTACAGGTGCCTGCCACGGCTAATTTTTTGTATTTTTAGTAGAGACGGGGTTTCACCCTGTTAGCCAGGATGGTCTCGATCTCTTGACCTCGTTATCCACCTGCCTCAGCCTCCCAAAGTGCTGGGATTACAGGTGTGAGCCACCATGCCTGGCCCCCTTATGTTTTTTTTTCCAAGTGGTTTTATAGTTTGGAATCTCATGTTAAAGTCTTTAATTAAGTTTGAATTGATTTTATTATATGGTGAGAGACAGGGGTCTAGTTTCATTCTTCTGCCTATGGATATCTAGTTTTCCCAGCACCATTTATTGAAGAGGGTATCCTTTTTTCAGTATATGTTCTTGGCATCTTGGTAATCAGATAGCTGTCAATTTGTGGATTTATTTCTGGATTCTCTATCCTGTTACATTGGACTACATGTGTGTTTCTATACCAATGCCATGCTATTTTGGTTACTATAGTCTTATATTTTGAAATCAGGTAATGTGATTCCTCTAGCATTGTTCTTTTTGCTCAGGATTGCTTTGGCTATTTGGGCTCTTTTTTGGTTTTATACAAATTATAAGCTTGTTTCTTTTTCTGTTTCTATGAAAAACATCACTGATATTTTGATAGGGAAGGCACTGAATATGTAGATTTCTTTGAATTGAACAGTAATTCAGTCTTCTTATTCATGAGCATGGGATGTCTTTCTATTTGCCTGTGATCTCTTCAGTTTCTTTTCTCAGTGTTTTGTAGTTTTTCTTGTAGGGATCTTTCACTTCCTTGGTTAAATTTAGTCCTAGGTGTTTTATTCTTGTAGCTATTATAAATGGGATTTCCTCCTTGTTTTCCATCTCAGCTAGATCATTATTGGTATGTAGGAACACTATTGATTTTTGTATGTTGATCATGTATCCTGCAACTATCCTGAATTTGCTTATCTGATCTGAGTTTTTTGGTTATGTCTTTAGGTTTTTCTAAATATAAGATCGTGTCATCTGCAAAGAGAGACAATTTGACATCCCCATTTTCCAATTTGGATGCTCTTTATTTTCTTCTCTTGCCTGATTGCTCTGGCTAAGACTTCCATTTCACTGTTGAATAGGAGTACTGAAAGTAGGCATCCTTACATTGTTCCAGTATTTAGAGAACAAGTTTTCAGCTTTTCCTCATTCACTGTGATGTTAGCTGTGGTTTTATCATATATGGTCTTTATTATGTTGAGCTATATTCCTACATGCTTAGTTTTTTCAGAGTTTTTTATTGTGAAATGATATTGAATTTTATCAAACGATTTTACTGCTGTGGTGGAGATGATCATATAATACTGATTTTTGTTCTGTTAATTTGATGTAACATATTTATTGATTTGTTTATGGTGAACCATCCTTGCATCTCTGAAATAAATACCACTTTATCATAGTATATTATCTTTTTATGTGAAGCTGAATTTGGTTTACTAATGTTGAGGATTTTTCCATCTAGGTTTTTCAGGGATATTGACCCATAGTTTTCCTTTTTTGATGCATGCATGTCTGCTTTTGGTGTTAGGGTAATACTGGACTCATAAAAAGATGTAAGGAGAATTCTTTCCTCTTCATTTTTTTTGAAATCATTTCAGGATAATTGGTATTAGTTCTTCTTTATGAGTTTGGTAGAATTCAGCTTTTCCATTGGTGGCAGATGTTTTTGGCCTATTGTTTGGCCTTCTGGTGGTGAACACATGTGCCTGAGGTAATGGAGAGTGTGTGGTGATTCCCAGGTTCCCGGGTGGCGTGCTTGGGTACTGAGGTGGCGTGATGCCAGCCCAAGTGGTCCTGTTCTCAGGTCCCCCAGTGGTGTGCACAGGTCAGGTGGTGGTGTACTGGACAGAGCAATCTCCAGGCCACCTGGCTACCTGCTTAGATGGCAGAAGTGGTGGTAGCAATGGAGGTGGGCAGGGAGAGCCCATCCTTAGGGCACATGCCAGTGTACTGTGGCCCTGTTTCTGGTGGGGGTGGGGTTGTCCGTGATAGCACCCCCAGAGAAATAGCTTTCAGGCTCTGGGGAGCCTGTACTTTAACTCCCTTTGTCCTGAGTGCAGCCTTTTCCAGTCCACTCCACTGCCTGTTGTTTGGGGTTTCTGACATCGTGTGATCTAAAGTGTTGGGAAACAGCCAAACTACTGAGTCCAATCAGCATCATGCTGCTGCAGCCCTCTAGGCAAACGTGGGGGAAAGTCAGTGGGGGCTCCAGGGGTGTAGTGAGGCAGCGGCTGTTGGACCCCAAGGCAGGATGTATCCTGGTGGGGTGGGGCTCTGAAAATGCCAGTATACTCTGGATGCTTGGGTCTTGGGGTATATCTGGAACCAAGTGTGATCTCCCTCCTTGGAGCAATATCATCACAAAGATTCCAGGAAGATACCTATATTAATCTCAGGGCCTGCAAGGATTGACGTACTCTCTTATGGCAGGATTTCAAGAGTTTATAGTGAAAATGTAGACCACTGGAAATCTGTCATTTACCTTTTCCCTGCACTAGGGGCTCTCTCTGGGCTGCCAGCCAATCCCAGCCAGGCCAGCTGACTTGTGTCCCTCTCCTTCCCTGCCTTAGGTGTTTCCTGTCACTACTCTGCTGAATTCCAGTGTTTGCTCTCAGATGCTCTATGTGAAGTGTGACTATCTATTTACTATTTTGGTTCTTCTTTGTGGATGAAGTAAGTGCCAAATGACTCTAGTCAGGCATCTTTAGATTATTATTTTTAATGAAGACCAGCTTAATAATTCTTTCAGGGTTTATGCCTTTCGTATTGTATCCAAAAAGTCACCATAAATCTCAAAATCATCAAGATTTTCTCCTGTTTTCGAGGAATTTTATAGTTTTGCATTTTACATTTAGGCCTGTGTCCACTGGAGTTAGTTCATGTGAATGGTGTAATGTCTATATGTAGAGTCATGGTTTTGCACGTGGATGTCCAATTGTTACCGCATCATCTGTTGAAAAGACTATATTAGATACATTGTATTGCCTTTGCTTCTTTTTCAAAGATAGGTTGACTATATTCATGTGGGTCCGTTTCTGGGATCTCTATTCTGTTCTATTCATCTATGAGTCTATACTTTCACCAATACCACACTGTTTTGCTTACTATAGCTTTATAATGAATCTTGAAGACAGATACTCTCAGTCTTCAAATTTTGTTCTTCTCCTTCAATATTTTGCTAATAATTCTGTATCTTTTGTCTCTACATATGAACTTTAGAGTCAATATCCACAAAATAACTTCCTGGGATTTTGACTAGGATTGTACTGAAACTATAAATCAATTTGGGAAGAACTAACAATTAGAGTGTTTTTAATTTTCCTTTTGTTAGGGAGGCATGAACCTAGAAGAACCAGAGTGACGTCACTTTAAAATCCACTTCACCTTGAAACTAACAAGGCATATTGCTTGCCAGTCAGAACTCATGGTCTTAAGATGTTTACAGCTAAGGAAGCTGCTTGGTAATAACTCCAAGGACAAACTCTTACAACAACAGAAAGTCCAGATATCCCAATACCCATAACAATATATGTTTTCAAGATAATTATAGTTATGATTTGAAGTACTCACACACTACAATATCAAAAGTAATTTTATTTAAATCAATAGAACAAGAAGTTTTGTCATGCTGTCAGCCCACCTGCACGTAAGGACAGCATAATTTAGTCTTTACATAGACAAGACCCCTATATAAGAACAACTTAAAACAACAATGGCATGTTCCTCTCCTTGCTTCCTAAGGATACCCTACTCTGTAATGGAGTATTTACTAATAAACTTGCTTCTTTTACTGTTCTCTGTGATTCATCGTTAATGCTTTTCTGTGCGAGAGCCAAGAACACGCTCCTGGGATCTAGATCAAGACCCCTTTTTCCAGTAACACTTTCTATTAACATAAAATATATCTCCAATTACTGAGTTCTTTTTTATTTCTTTTAGATAGCTCTTGTACTTATCTTGCTAGATTTATACCTAAGTATTTCATTGTTTGCATTTAGTTGTTTTTTGAGAGTTGATATCGTGAATAGTGCCGCAATAAACATACGTGTGCATGTGTCTTTATAGCAGCATGATTTGTGGTCCTTTGGGTATATACCCAGTAATGGGATGGCTGGGTCAAATGGTATTTCTAGTTCTAGATCCCTGAGGAATCGCCACACTGACTTCCACAATGGTTGAACTAGTTTACAGTCCCACCAACAGTGTAAAAGTGTTCCTATTTCTCCACATCCTCTCCAGCACCTGTTGTTTCCTGACTTTTTAATGATTGCCATTCTCACTGTTGAACAATGAGAACACATGGACACAGGAAGGGGAACATCACACTCTGGGGACTGTTGTGGGGTGGGGGGAAGGGGGAGGGATAGCATTAGGAGATATACCCAATGCTAAATGACGAGTTAATGGGTGCAGCACACCAGCATGGCACATGTATACATATGTAACTAACCTGCACATTGTGCACATGTACCCTAAAACTTAAAGTATAATAAAAAAAAATTAAAAAAGAGAGTTGATATCGCACTGTGTTGCCCAGGTTGGAGTACAGTGGTTATTCACAGATGCCATTATAATGCAATGTGACCCTGAACTTCCGTCTCCAAGAGATCCTCCCATCTTAGCCTCCCAAGTAGCTAAGACTACAGGTATAGGCCACCACACTCAGCAGTATTTTATATTTTGTGCAAACGTAAATGTTTTTATGTTTTAAATTTCAAATTCCACTTTTTCATTGCTGGTATTTGCTTTTGCATATTAACCTTACCCTGAAACCTTGTTGTAATTGCTTATTAGTTTTAGTTTTTGTTGTTGTCGATTATTTTAGATTTTTCCATAGATGATAATGTCACCTGCAAACAAAGACAGTTTTATTTCTTCCTTCCCAATCAGTATACCTTTTACTTCCTTTTCTTGTCATTGTGTTAGCTAAGACTTCCAGTATCATCTTTACAACAAGTAGTGAGAGAGGATGTCCTTTGTTTGTTCCTAACCTTAGGGAAAAAGCTTCTAATTTCTTCCTGTTAATAATGATGTTAGCTCTAGGTTTTTTGTAGATATTCTTTACCAAGTTAGGAAGTTCCCTTTTATTCCTAGTTTGCTGAATGTTTTCATTATGAACGGGTCTAGATTTTATCAAGTACATTTTGTGCATCTATACATATAATCGTGATTTTTCTTCTTTAGCTTACTAATGTGATGGCTTACATTAATTGATTTTCTAATGTTGAACCAGCCTTGCACACCTGTTCATGGTGTTCAACTCTTTTCTTACATTGTGAGTTTCAATATGCTAATATTTTGTTTAGGAATTTTGTAACCTATGCTTATGAAACTTATTCGTCTATAGTTTTTTTTCTGGTAAAATATATTTATCTTGTTTTGGTATTAGGACGGTGCTAGGCTCATAGAATTAGAAAGTATTCCCTCTGCTTCTATCTTATGAAAGAGCTTCTGAAGAATTGGTATAATTTCTTCCTTTAGTGTTTGTTAGAATTCATCAGTCAACCTATCTTGGCCTAGTGCTTTCTTTTTGGAAGGTTATAAATTATTAATTTATAGGAAAGAGAAAGATAAAGGGCATAAAAATAGGAAGAGGGGAAATCAAACTTTCCCAGTTTGCAGACAACATGATTCTATATCTAGAAAACTTTATAGTCTCAGCCCAAAACTTCCTTTAGCAGAAAATCAACTTCAGCAAACATTCAGGATACAAAATAAATATAGAAAAATCACTAGCTTTCCTATACACCAACAACAGCAAAGCTGAGAGTCAAAAAGAAACACAATCCAATTCAGAATTGCCACAGAAGAAAAAAAAATTAGAATACAGCTAACCAGGGAGGTGAGAGATCTTTACAATGAGAATTACAAAACACTGCATAAAGAAATCAGAGATGTCACAAATAAATGGAAAAACATTTCATGCTCATAGATTGGAAGAATCAATATAATTAAAATGGTAATACTGCCAAAGCAATTTATAGGTGTAATGCTATTCCTATCAAACTACCAATGACATTCTTCACAGAACTAAAATAAAAACTATTTTAAAATTTATGACTGAAAACCAAAGCAAAAAAGAGCTCAACTTAGCCAAAGCAATTCTAAGCAAAAAAAAAAAAAGCTGAAGGCATCACACTATCCAACTTCAAACTATACTACAGGACTACAGTAACCAAAAAAAGTATGGTACCGGCACAGAAACAGATACATAGATCAATGCAACAGAATAGAGAGCTCAGAAATAAAGCCACAAACCTACAACTGTCTGATCTTTGACAAAGCTGACAAAAACAAACAAAGACACCCTATTCCATAAATGCTGCTGGGATAACTGGCTAGCCATACACAGAAGATTGAAACAGGATCCTTTCCTTATACCATATGCAAAAATAAATTCAAGATGGATTAAAGACTTAAATGTAAAACCCAAACCTATAGAAACCCTGGAAGACAACCTAACCGATACCATTCTGGACATAGGAATGAGCCAAGATTTCATGACAAAGTTGTCAAAAGCAATCACAACAGCAAAAAAATGATAAGTTGAATCTAATTAAACTAAAGAGCTTCTGCAGAGAAAATAACTAGCAAAAGAGTAAGCTTACAACCTACAGAATGGGAGAAAATATTTGTAAACTATGCACCTGACAAAGGTCTAATATCTACCATCCATAAGTAACTTAAGCACATTTATAAGAAAAGACATACAATTCCAGTAAAAAGTGGGCAGAGGACATGAACAGACACTTTTCAAAAGAAGACATACATGTGACCAACAAGCATATGAAGAAAAGCTTAATATCACTGATCATTAGAGAAATACAAATAAAAACCACAATGAGATACCATGTCACATCAGTCAGAATGACTATTATTAAAAGTGTAAAATAACAGATGCTAATGTGAGTGTGGAGAAAGGGAGCAATTATACACTGTTGTTAGGAGTCAAAATTAGTTCAAACATTATGGAAAACATTGTGGCAATTTCTCAAAGACCTAAAAAAAGGAACTATCCTTCAACCCAGCAACCCCATTACAAGGAATTTACCCAAAGGAATATAAACCATTCTACCATAAAGACACATAAATGCATATGTTTATCACAACATTCACAATACTATTCACACTATTCACAATAGTGAAGAGTGAATATTATAACATTGTAATAATGTTGTAATATTGTGAATATTACAACACTATTCACAATAACAAAAACATTGGATCAAACTAAGTGTCCATCAGTGGCAGTTTGGTTAAAGAAAATCTGGTGGTTTCCATTCCAAGATGGCCAAATAGGAATAGCTCTGGTCTGCAGCTCCCAGCGTGATCGATGCAGAAGACGGGTGATTTCTGAATTTCCAACTGAGGTACCTGGTTCATCTCACTGGGACTGGTTGGACAGTGGGCGCAGCCCATGGAGGGTGAGCTGAAGCAGGGTGGGGCATCACCTCATCTGGGAAGCGCAAGGGGTCAGGGGATTTCCCTTTCCTAGTCAAGGGAAGCTGGGACAGACTGTACCTGGAAAAATGGGACACTTCCACCCAAATACTGCACTTTTCCCATGGTCTTAGCAACTGGCAGACCAGGAGATTCTCTCCCTTGCCTCCTTGACAGGTCCCATGCCCACGGAGCCTGGCTCACTGCTAGTGCAGCAGTCTGAGATTGACCTGTGAGGCTGCAGCCTGGCAGGGGAGGGGCGTCTGCCATTGGTGAGGCTTGAGTAGGTAAACAAGGTGGCCAGGAAGCTCAAACTGGGCAGAGTCCACCGCAGCTCAGCAAGGCCTACTGCCTCTATAGACTCCACCTCTGTGGGCAGTGCATAGCTGAACAAAAGGCAGCAAAAACTTTAGCAGACTTAAACATCCCTGTCTGACAGCTCTGAAGAGAGCAGTGGTTCTCTCAGCACGACGTCTGAGCTCTGAGAACGGACAGACTACCTCCTCAAGTGGGTCCCTCACGCCCGTGTAGCTAAACTAGGAGACACCTCCCAGTAGGGGCCGACAGACACCTCATACAGACAGGTGTTCCTCTTGGATGAAGCTTCCAGAGAAAGGATCAGGCAGCAATATTTGCTGTTCTGCAGCCTCTGCTGGTGATACCCAGGCAAACAGGGTCTGGAGTGGACCTCCAGCAAACTCCAACAGACCTGCAGCTAAGGGATCTGACTATTAGAAGGAAAACTAACAAACAGAAAGGAATAGCATCAACATCAACAAAAATGACATCTACAACAAAACCCCATCTGTAGGTCACCAACATCAAAGACCAAAGGTAGATAAAAACACAAAGATGGGGAGAAACCAGAGCAGAAAAGCTGAAATTCTAAAAACCAGAGTGCCTCTTCTCCTCCAAAGGATCACAGCTCCTTGCCAGCAATGGAACAAAGCTGGATGGAGAATGACTTTGATGAGTTGACAGAAGCAGGCTTCAGAAGGTCGGTAATAACAAACTTCTCTGAGCTAAAGGAGCACGTTCTAACCATCATAAAGAAGCTAAAAACCTTGAGAAAAGGTGAGACGAATGGCTAACTAGAATAAACAGCATAGAGAAGACGTTAATTGACCTGATGGAGCTGAAAACCATGGCATGAGAACTTCGTGATGCATTCACAAGCTTCAATAGCCGATTTGATCAAGTGGGAGAAACGGTATCAGTGATTGAAGATCATATTAATGAAATAAAGCGAGAAGACAAGTTTGGAGAAAAAAAGAGTAAAAAGAAATGAACACAGACTCCAAGAAATATGGGACTATATGAAAAGACCAAATTTATGTTTCACTGGTGTACCTGAAAATGTTGGGGAGAATGGAACTAAGTTGGAAAACACTCTTCAGGATATTATGCAGGAGAACTTCCCCAACCTAGCAAGGAAGGCCAACATTCAAATTCAGGAAACACAGAGAACACCACAAAGATACTACTCGAGAAGAGCAACCCCAAGACCCATAATTGTCAGATTCACCAAGGTGGAAATGAAGGAAAAAATGTTAAGGGCAGCCAGAGAGAAGGGTTGGGTTACCCACAAAGCAAAGCCCATCAGACTAACAGCGGATCTCTCGGCAGAAACCCTACGAGCCAGAAGAGAGTGAGGGCCAATATTCAACATTCTTCAAGAAAATAAATTTCAGCCCAGAATTTCATATCCAGCCAAACTAAGCTTCATAAATGAAGGAGAAATAAAATCCTACACAGACAAGCAAATTCTGAGAGATTTTGTCACCACCAGGCCTGCCTTACAAGAGCTCCTGAAGGAAGCACTGAACATGGAAAGGAACAACCGCTACCAGCCACTGTAAAAACATGCCAAATTGTAAATACCATCAATGCTATGAAGAAACTGCATCAATTAATGGCAAAATAACCAGCTAACATCATAATGATGGGATCAAATTCACACATAACAATATTAACCTTAAATGTAAATGGCCTAAATGCCCCAATTAAAAGTCAGAGACTGGCAAATTGGATAAAGAGTCAAGACCCATCAGTGTGCTGTATTCAGGAGACCCATCTCACGTGCAGAGACACACATAGGCTCAAAATAAAGGGATGGAGGAAGATCTACCAAGCAAGTGGAAAGCAAAAAAAAAGCAGGGGTTGCAATCCTAGTTTCTCATAAAACAGACTTTAAACCAACAAAGATCAAAAGAGACAAAGAAAGCCATTACATAATCGTAAAGGGATGAATTCAGCAAGAAGAGTTAACTATCCTAAATATATATGCACCCCACACAGGAGCACCCAGATTCATAAAGCAAGTCCTTAGAGACCTACAAAGAGACTTAGACTCCCACACAATAATAATGGGAGACATTAACACCCTAGTGTCAATATTCGACAGATCAAGGGGACAGAAGGTCAACTAGAATATCGAGGACTTGAACTCAGCTCTGCACTAAGTGGACCTAATAGACATCTACAGAACTTTCCACCCCAAATCAACAGAATATACATTCTTCTCAGCACCACATCACTGTTATTCTAAAATTGACCATATAATTGGAAGTAAAGCACTCCTCAGCAAATGTGAAAGAACATAAATCACAACAAACTGTCTCTCAGACCACAGTGCAATCAAATTAGAACCCAGAATTAAGGAACTCACTCAAAACCGCAACACTAAATGGAAATTGAACAACCTGCTCCTGAATGACTACTGGGTACATAATGAAATGAAGGCAGAAATAAAGATGTTCTTTGAAACCAATGAGAACAAAGACACAACATACCAGAATCTCTGGGACACATTTAAAGCAGTGTGTACAGGGAAATTTATAGCACTAAATGCCCACAAGAGAAAGCAAGAAAGATCTAAAATCGACATCCTAACATCACAATGAAAAGAACTAGAGAAGAAAGAGCAAACACATTCAAAAGCTAGCAGAAGGCAAGAAATAACTAAGATCAGAGCAGAACTGAAAGAGATAGAGACACAAAAAATCTTTCAAAAAATCAATGAATCCAGGAGCTGGATTTTGAAAGGATTAACAAAGTTGATAGATCACTAGCAAGACTAATAAAGAAGAAAAGAGAGAAGAATCAAATAGATGCAATAAAAAATGATAAAGGGGATATCACCACCAATCCCACAGAAATACAAACTACCATCAGAGACTATTATAAATACCTCTATGCAAATAAACTAGAAAATCTAGAAGAAATGGATAAATTCCTGGACACATACACCCTCCCAAGACTAAACCAGGAAGAAGTTGAATCTCTGAATAGACCAATAACAGGCTCTGAATTTGAGGCAATAATTAATATATTGCCTACCAACCAAAAAAAGTCCAGGACCAGACGGATTCACGGCCCAATTCTACCAGAGGTACAAAGAGGAGCTGGTACCATTCATTCTGAAACTATTCCAATCAACAGAAAAAGAGGGAATCCTCCCTAACTCATTTTATGAGGCCAGCATCATCCTGATACCAAAGCCGGGCAGAGACACAACCAAAAAAGGAGAATTTTAGACCAATATCCCTGATGAACATCAATGTGAAATTCCTCATTAAAATACTGGCAAACTGAATCCAGCAGCACAACACAAAGCTTATCCACCAAGATCAAATTGGCTTCATCCCTGGGATGCAAGGCTGGTTCAACATATGCAAATCAATAAATGTAACCCATGACATAAACAAAACCAACGACAAAAACCACATGATTATCTCAATAGATGCAGAGCCTTTGACAAAATTCAACAGCCCTTCGTGCTAAAAACTCTCAATAAACTAGATATCGATGGAATGTATCTCAAAATAATCAGAGCTATTTATCACAAACCCACAGCCAATATCATACTGAATGGGCAAAAACCGGAAGCATTCCCTTTGACAACTGTCACAAGACAAGGATGCCCTCTCTCACCACTCCTATTTAACATAGGGTTGGAAGTTCTGGCCAGGGCAGTCAGGCAAGAGAAAGAAATAAAGGGTATACAATTAGGAAAAGAGGAAGTCAAATTATCCCTGTTTGCAGATGACATGATTGTATATTTAGAAAACCCCATCTCCTCAGCCCAAAATCTCCTTAAGCTGATAAGCAACTTCAGGAAAGTCTCGGGATACAAAATCAGTGTGCCCCAAAATCAAAAGCGTTCCTATACACCAATAACAAACAGAGAGCCAAATCATGAGTGAATTCCCATTCACAATTGCTACAAAGAGAATAAAATACCTAGGACTCCATCTTACAAGGGACGTGAAGGACGTCTTCCAGGAGAAATACAAACCGTTGCTCAATGAAATAAAAGAGGACACAAACAAATGGAAGAACATTCCATGCTCATGGATAGGAAGAATCAATATCGTGAAAATGGCAATACGGCCCAAGGTAATTTATAGATTTAATGCCATCCCCATCAAGCTACCAATGACTTTCTTCACAGAATTGGAAAAAACTACTTTAAAGTTCATATGGAACCAAAAAAGAGCCCGCGTCGCCAAGACAATCCTAAGCCAAAAGAACGAAGCTGGAGGCATGACGCTACCTGACTTCAAACTATACTACAAGGCTGCAGTAACCAAAACAGCATGGTACTGCTACCAAAACAGAGATATAGACCAATGGAACAGAACAGAGCCCTCAGAAATAACACCATGTATCTGCAACTATCTGATCTTTGACAAACCTGACAAAAACAAGAAATGGGGAAACGATTCCATATTTAATAAATGGTGCTGGGAAAACTGGCTAGCCATATGTAGAAAGCTGAAACTGGATCCCTTCCTTACACCCTATACAAAAATTAATTCAAGATGGATTTAAGACTTAAACATTAGACCTAAAACCATAAAAACCCTAGAAGAAAACCTAGGCAATACCATTCAGGACATAGGCATGGGCAAGGACTTCATGACTAAAACACCAAAGCAATGGCAACAAAAGCCAAAATTGACAAATGGGATCTAATTAAAGAGCTTCTGCACAGCAAAAGAAACTCTCATCAGAGTGAACAGGCAACCTACAGAATGGGAGAAAATTTTTGCAATCTACCCATCTGACAAAGGGCTAATATCCAGAATCTACAAAGAACTTAAACAAATTTGCAACAAAAAATCAAACAACCCCATCAAAAAGTGGGCAAAGGATATGAACAGACACTTCTCAAAAGAAGACATTTATGCAGCCAACAGACACATGAAAAAATGCTCATCATCACTGGCCATCAGAGAAATGCAAATCAAAACCACAATGAGATACCATCTCATGCCAGTTAGAACAGCGATCATTAAGAAGTCAGGAAACAACAGGTGCTGGAGAGGATGTGGAGAAGTAGGAACACTTTTACACTGTTGGTGGGAGTGTAAATTAGTTCAACCATTGTGGAAGACAGTGTGGCAATTCCTCAAGGATCTAGAACTAGAAATACCATTTGACCCAGTCATCCCATTACTGGGTATATACCCAAAGGACTACAAATCATGCTGCTATAAAGACACATGCACACGTATGTTTATTGTGGCACTATTCACAATAGCAAAGACTTGGAACCAACCCAAATGTCCATCAACGATAGACTGGATTAAGAAAATGTGGCACATATACACCATGGAATACTGTGTAGCCATAAAAAAGGATGAGTTCATGTCCTTTGCAGGGACATGGATGAAGCTGGAAACCATCATTCTCAGAAAACTATCACGAGGACAGAAAACCAGCCACCACATGTTTTCACTCACAGGTGGAAATTGAACAATGAGAACACTTGGACACAGGACGGGGAACATCACACACTGGGGCCTGTTGGGGTGTCGTGGGCTGGGGGAGGGATAGCATTAGGAGAAATACCTGATGTAAATGATGAGTTGATGGGTGCCGCAAACCAACATGGCACATGTATACCTATGTAAGAAACCTGAACATTGTGCACATGTACCCTGGAACTTAAAGTCTAATAGTTAAAAAAGAAAGTCTGGTACATTTACACCATGGAAAACTATGCAGCAAGAAAAAAAGAATGAGATTATGTCCTTTTCAGGAACGTGGATGGAGATGGAGGCCATTATCCTTAGCAAACTAATGCTGAAACAGAAAACCGAATACTGCATGTTCTCACTTACAAATGGGAGCTAAATGATAAGAACATATGGGCAGAGTGGAGAAATAGACACTGGGGATTTCTTGTAAGTATATATATATATATACTTACATATATACTTACATATATATATATACTTACATATATATGTATATATATATGAGTTGCATGGTTTGAGCTACTTGGACAATCTCTGTCTTTTAACTGGTATATTTAGACTATTGACATTCAAAGTGATTATTGATATACTTGGATTAATATATACCATATTTGTTACTGTTTATTTGTTGCTCTGGCTTTTTGTTTCTATTTTTGTCTTATACTCTTTTTTCTGCCTATTGTTTTAATCGAGCATTTTATAATTTTGCTTTTTCTTTTTCCTTAAAAACTGTTTTATTTCCTTTCTTAGGTTTTTTTCCCCGTGGTTGCCCTAGAGTTTGCAATATACATTTATGAGTAATGCAACCCAGTTCTGAATAAGAATGATATTAACAAAATAATACTAATTCCCTTTTCCTGTCCTTCATATCCCCACTGTTATTCGCTTTATTATCTACATACTTACATAAGAATATGCCATACGAGATATAAATATAAGCATACAAAATTTAATACGTTATTGCTATTATTATTTTGAACAAACATCTGTCAATTAAGAATGAGAAAAAAGAAAAGTTTTTATTTTATAGTAGCTTATTTCTTCTTGGATGTTCTTTCTTACTTTATGTAGCTTTGCATTTCTGACCTATATTACTTTGCTTCTCTCTAAAATTTTTTTTTTTAATGTTTTTTGCAAGGCAAGTCTACTGGAAAAAAAATTCCTTCAATTTTTATTTGTTGGAGAAGTCTTTATTTCTCCTTCACTTTTAAAGGACAATTTTGCAGTTCATAAAATTTGAGTTATTGTCTTTTTCCCTCTAAACACTTTCAATATTTCATTCTACTCTCTTCTTGCTTGCATGCTTCTGTAAAGAAGTGGCATGTAATTCTTGTCTTTTCTTCCCTTTAGGTAAGACTTCTTTTCCCTTCTGGGTTCTTTCAGAATTTTTTTTCCTTTATCTTTGATTTTCTGTAGTTTGAAAATAATATGCCCAAGTGTAGTTTTTTGTTTTGTTTTTGTTTTATTTTTTGTTTGTTTGTAAAACAACAATGTAAAACAGTTGGACTGCGTGGAGTTCTGTGAGGTTCCTGGATCTGTGGTTTGGTGCCTGACATTAATTTGGGGAAATTCTTAGTCATTATTTTTTTCAAATATTTCTTCTGTTTCTTGCCTTTTTTTCTTCTCCTCTGGTATTCCCAATATACATCATATGTTGCACCTTTTGTAGTTGTCCCACAGTTCTTGGATATTCTGTTCTTCATTTTTCAGTCTTCGTTCTTTATGCATTTCGGTTTTTGAGGTTTCTTTTGATATATCTTGAAGCTCAGAGATTTTTCTTTAACCATGTGGAGTCTACTAAAAATCCCATTGTGTTAGTCCATTCCGCTTTGCTTTAAAGGAATACCTGAGACTGGGTAATCTATAAGAAAAAAAAAAAGGCTTATTTGGCTCATGGTTCTACCAGCTCTACAAGAAGAATGGCGTCAGCACCTGCCTCTGGTGAAACCTCAGGAAGTTTTTACTCACGGTGGAAGGGAAGGGGAGCTGATGTGTTACACAGTAAGAGAGGGAGCAAGAGAGATGCCAGACTCTTTTAATCAATGAGCTCTTGCGTAAACTAATAGATTGCGATCACACTCATCACCATCAAGATGGCACCAGATCCTTCTTGAGAGATCAGACTCCTTGAACCAAACACTTCCAGCTAGGCCCCGCCTCCGACACTGGGGATCACTTCATGAGACTTGGAGGGGACACATATCCAAATTATATCACCCATCAAAGGCATTCTTCATTTCTTTATTATTATTATTATTATTATACTTTAAGTTTTAGGGTACATGTGCCCAATGTGCAGGTAAGTTACATATGTATACATGTGCCATGCTGGTGCGCTGCACCCACCAACTCGTCATCTAGCATTAGGTATATCTCCCAATGCTATCCCTCCGCCCTCCCCCCACCCCACAACAGTCCCCAGAGTGTGATGTTCCCCTTCCTGTGTCCATGTGTTCTCATTGTTCAATTCCCACCTATGAGTGAGAATATGCAGTGTTTGGTTTTTTGTTCTTGCGATAGTTTACTGAGAATGATGATTTCCAATTTCATCCATGTCCCTACAAAGGACATGAACTCATCATTTTTTATGACTGCATAGTATTCCATGGTGTATATGTGCCACATTTTCTTAATCCAGTCTATCATTGTTGGACATTTGGGTTGGTTCCAAGTCTTTGCTATTGTGAATAGTGCCGCAATAAACATACGTGTGCATGTGTCTTTATAGCAGCATGATTTATAGTTCATTGGGTATATACCCAGTAGTGGGATGGCTGGGTCAAATGGTATTTCTAGTTCTAGATCCCTGAGGTATCACCACACTGACTTCCACAGGGGTTGAACTAGTTTACAGTCCCACCAACAGTGTAAAAGTGTTCTTATTTCTCCACATCCTCTCCAGCACCTGTTGTTTCCTGACTTTTTAATGATTGCCATTCTAACTGGTGTGAGATGGTATCTCATTGTGGTTTTGATTTGCATTTCTCTGATGGCCAGTGATGATGAGCATTTTTTCATGTGTCTGTTGGCTGCATAAATGTCTTCTTTTGAGAAGTGTCTGTTCATGTCCTTTGCCCACTTTTTGATGAGGTTGTTTGTTTTTTTCTTGTAAATTTGTTTGAGTTCATTGTAGATTCTGGATATTAGCCCTTTGTCAGATGAGTAGGTTGCAAAAATTTTCTCCCACTTTGTAGGTTGCCTGTTCACTCTGATGTTAGTTTCTTTTGCTGTGCAGAAGCTCTTTAGTTTAATTAGATCCCATTTGTCAATTTTGGCTTCTGTTGCCGTTGCTTTTGGTGTTTTAGACATGAAGTCCTTGCCCATGCCTATGTCCTGAATGGTAATGCCTAGGTTTTCTTCTAGGGTTTTTATGGTTTTAGGTCTAACGTTTAAGTCTTTAATCCATCTTGAATTAATTTTTGTATAGGGTGTAAGGAAGGGATCCAGTTTCAGCTTTCTACATATGGCTAGCCAGTTTTCCCAGCACCATTTATTAAATATGGAATCATTTCCCCATTTCTTGTTTTTGTCAGGTTTGTCAAAGATCAGATAGTTGTAGATATGTGGCATTATTTCTGAGGGCTCTGTTCTATTCCATTGATCTATATCTCTGTTTTGGTAGCAGTACCATGCTGTTTTGGTTACTGTAGCCTTGTAGTATAGTTTGAAGTCAGGTAGCGTGATGCCTCCAGCCTCGTTCTTTCGGCTTAGGATTGACTTGGTGATGCGGACTCTTTTTTGTTTCCATATGAACTTTAAAGTAGTTTTTTCCAATTCTGTGAAGAAAGTCATTGGTAGCTTGATGGGGATGGCATTGAATCTAGAAATTACTTTGTGCAGTATGGCCATTTTCACGATATTGATTCTTCCTACCCATGAGCATGGAATGTTCTTCCATTTGTTTCTATCCTCTTTTATTTCCTTGAGCAGTGGTTTGTAGTTCTCCTTGAAGAGGTCCTTCATGTCTCTTGTAAGTTGGATTCCTAGGTATTTTATTTTCTTTGAAGCAGTTGTGAGTGGGAGTTCACTCATGATTTGACTCTCTGTTTGTCTGTTATTGGTGTATAAGAATGCTTGTGATTTTTGTACATTGATTTTGTATTCTGAGACTTTGCTGAAGTTGCTTATTGGCTTAAGGAGATTTTGGGCTGAGACAGTGGGGTTTTCTAGATATACAATCACGTCATCTGCAAACAGGGACAATTTGACTTCCTCTTTTCCCTTTATTTCCTTCTCCTGCCTAATTGCCCTGGCCAGAACTTCCAACACTATGTTGAATAGGAGTGGTGAGAGAGGGCATCCCTGTCTTGTGCCAGTTTTCAAAGGGAATGCTTCCAGTTTTTGCCCATTCAGTATGATATTGGCTGTGGGTTTGTCATAGATAGCTCTTATTATTTTGAGATACCTCCCATCAATACCTAATTTCTTGAGAGTTTTTAGCATGAAGGTTGTTGAATTTTGTCAAAGGCCTTTTCTGCATCTATTGAGATAATCATGTGGTTTTTGCCTTTGGTTCTGTTTATATGCTGGATTACATTTATTGATTTGCGTATATTGAACCAGCCTTGCATCCCAGGGATGAAGCCCACTTGATCATGGTGGATAAGCTTTTTGATGTGCTGCTGGATTCTGTTTGCCAGTATTTTATTGAGGATTTTTGCATCAATGTTCATCAAGGATATTGTTCTAAAATTCTCTTTTTTTGTTGTGTCTCTGCCCGGCTTTGGTATCAGGATGATGCTGGCCTCATAAGATGAGTTAGGGAGGATTCCCTCTTTTTCTATTAATTGGAATAGTTTCAGAAGGAATGGTGCCAGTTCCTCCTTGTACCTCTGGTAGAATTCAGCTGTGAATCCATCTGGTCCTGGACTCTTTTTGGTTGGTAAGCTATTGATTATTGCCACAATTTCAGAGCTTGTTATTGGTCTATTCAGAGAGTCAACTTCTTCCTGGTTTAGTCTTGGGAGAGTGTATGTGTCCAGGAGTTTATCCATTTCTTCTAGATTTTCTAGTTTATTTGTGTAGAGGTGTTTGTAGTATTCTCTGATGGTAGTTTGTATTTCTGTGGGATCAGTGGTGATATCCCCTTTATCATTTTTTATTGCGTCTATTTGATTCTTCTCTGTTTTCTTCTTTATTAGCCTTGCTAGTGGTCTATCAATTTTGTTGATCCTTTCAAAAAACAAGCTCCTGGATTCATTAATTTTTTGAAGGGTTTTTTGTGTCTCTATTTCCTTCAGTTCTGCTCTGATTTTAGTTATTTCTTGCCTTCTGCTAGCTTTTGAATGTGTTTGCTCTTGCTTTTGTAGTTCTTTTAATTGTGGTGTTAGGGGTGTCAGTTTTGGATCTTTCCTGCTTTCTCTTGTGGGCATTTAGTGCTATAAATTTCCCTGTACACACTGCTTTGAATGTGTCCCAGAGATTCTGGTACATTGTGTCTTTGTTCTCATTGGTTTCAAGGAACATCTTTTTTTCTGCCTTAATTTCGTTATGTACCCAGTAGTCATTCAGGCCAGGTTGTTCAGTTTCCATGTAGTTGAGTGGTTTGAGCGAGTTTCTTAATCCTGAGTTCTAGTTTGATTGCACTGTCTGAGAGACAGTTTGTTATAATTTCTGATCTTTTCCATTTGCTGAGGAGAGCTTTACTTCCAAGTATGTGGTCAATTTTGGAATAGGTGTGGTGTGGTGCTGAATAAAATGTATATTCTGTTGATTTGGGGTGGAGAGTTCTGTAGATGTCTATTAGGTCCGCTTGGTGCAGAGGTGAGTTCAATTCCTGAGTATCCTTGTTGACTTTCTGTCTTGTTGATCTGTCTAATGTTGACAGTGGGGTGTTAAAGTCTCCCATTATTAATGTGTGGGAGTCTAAGTCTCTTTGTAGGTCACTCAGGACTTGCTTTATGAATCTGGGTGGTCCTGTATTGGGTGCATATATATTTAGGATAGTTAGCTCTTCTTGTTGAATTGATCCCTTTACCAATACGTAATGGCCTTCTTTGTCTCTTTTGATCTTTGTTGGTTTAAAGTCTATTTTATCAGAGACTAGGATTGCAACCCCTGCCTTTTTTTGTTTTCCATTTGCTTGGTAGATCTTCCTCCATCCTTTTATTTTGAGCCTATATGTGTCTCTGCACGTGAGATGGGTTTCCTGAATACAGCACACTGATGGGTCTTGACTCTTTATCCAATTTGCCAGTCTGTGTCTTTTAATTGGAGCATTTAGTCCATTTACATTTAAAGTTAATATTGTTATGTGTGAATTTGATCCTGTCATTATGATGTTAGCTGGTTATTTTGCTCATTAGTTGATGCAGTTTCTTCCTAGCCTCGATGGTCTTTACAATTTGGCATGATTTTGCAGTGGCTGGTAGCGGTTGTTCCTTTCCATGTTTAGTGCTTCCTTCAGGAGTTCTTTTAGGGCAGGCCTGGTGGTGACAAAATCTCTTAGCATTTGCTTGTCTGTAAAGTATTTTATTTCTCCTTCACTTATGAAGCTTAGTTTGGCTGGATATGAAATTCTGGGTTGCAAATTCTTTTCTTTAAGAATGTTGAATATTGGCCCCCACTCTCTTGTGGCTTGTAGAGTTTCTGCCGAGAGATCTGCTGTTAGTCTGATGGGCTTTGCTTTGTGGGCTTTGCTTTCTCTCTGGCTGCCCTTAACATTTTTTCCTTCATTTCAACTTTGGTGAATCTGACAATTATGTGTCTTGGAGTTACTCTTCTCGAGGAGTATCTTTTTGGCGTTCTGTGTATTTCCTGAATCTGAATGTTGGCCTGCCTTGCTAGATTGGGGAAGTTCTCCTGGATAATATCCTGCAGAGTGTTTTCCAACTTGGTTCCATTCTCCCCGTCACTTTCAGGTGCACCAGTCAGATTTAGATTTGGTCTTTTCACATAGTCCCATATTTCTTGGAGGCTTTGTTTGTTTCTTTTTATTCTTTTTTCTCTAAACTTCCCTTCTTGCTTCATTTCATTCATTTCATCTTCCATCACTGATGCCCTTTCTTCCAGTTGATCACATTGGCTCCTGTGGCTTCTGCATTCTTCACGTAGTTCTCGAACCTTGGCTTTCAGCTCCATCAGCTCCTTTAAGCACTTCTCTTTATTGGTTATTCTATTTATACATTCGTCTAAATTTTTTTCAAAGTATTCAACTTCTTTGCCTTTGGTTTGAATTTCCTCCTGTAGCTCGGAGTAGTTTGATCGTCTGAAGTCTTCTTCTCTCAACTCGTCAAAGTCATCCTCCATCCAGCTTTGTTCCGTTGCTGGTGAGGAACTGCATTCCTTTGGAGGAGGAGAGGCACTCTGCTTTTTAGAGTTTCCAGTTTTTCTGCTATGTTTTTTCCCCATCTTTGTGGTTTTATCTACTTTTTGTCTTTTATGATGGTGATGTACAGATGGGTTTTTGGTGTGGATGTCCTTTCTGTTTGTTAGTTTTCCTTCTAACAGAAAGGACTCTCAGCTGCAGGTCTGTTGGACTTTGCTAAAGGTCCACTCCAGACCCTGTTTGCCTGGGTACCAGCAGCGGTGGCTGCAGAACAGCAGATTTTCCTGAACCACGAATGCTGCTGTCTGATCGTTCCTCTGGAAGTTTTGTCTCAGAGGATTACCCGGCCATGTGAGGTGTCAGTCTGCCCCTACTGGGGGGTGCCTCCCAGTTAGGCTGCTCGGGGTTCAGGGGTCAGGGACCCACTTGAGGAGGCAGTCTGCCCATTCTCAGATCGCCAGCTGCATGCTGGGAGAACCACTGCTCTCTTCAAAGCTGTCAGACAGGGACATTTAAGTCTGCAGAGGTTACTGCTGTCTTTTTGTTTGTCTGTGCCCTGCCCCCAGATGTGGAGAGCCTACAGAGGCAGGCAGGCCTCCTTGAGCTGTGGTGGGCTCCACCCAGTTCGAGCTTCCCGGCTGCTTTGTTTACCTAAGCAAGCCTGGGCAATGGCGGGCTCCCCTCCCCCAGCCTCGCTGCCGACTTGCAGTTTGATCTCAGACTGCTGTGCTAGCAATCAGTGAGACTCCATGGGGGTAGGACCCTCTGAGCCAGGTGTGGGATATAATCTCCTGGTGTGCCGTTTTTTAAGCCCATCGGAAAAGTGCAGTATTGGGGTGGGAGTGACCCGATTTTCCAGGTGCCATCTGTCACCCCTTTCTCTGACTAGGAAAGGGAACTCCCTGACCCCTTGCACTTCCCGATTGAGGCAATGCCTCGCCCTGCTTCAGCTCGCACAAGGTGCGCTGCACCCACTGTCCTGCGCCCACTGTCTGGCACTCCCTAGTGAGATGAACCTGGTACCTCAGAAGGAAATGCAGAAATCACCCATCTTCTGCGTCGCTCACACTGGGAGCTGTAGACCGGAGCTGTTCCTCTTCGGCCATCTTGGCCTCATCGTCGTTCTTCATTTCTATTACAGTGTTTATCTCTAGCATTTCTTTTTGTTCCTTCCTTAGAACTTCCAGCTCTCTGCTTATATTGCGCGTCTCTCTGCTTATATTACATGCTGTCTACTTTATCTATTTCAGCCCGTGTCATATTAATTATGGTTGTTTAAATTCACTTACTGATAGTTCCAACATTCTTGCAATATCTGGTTCTGATGCTTTCTCTGTGTCTTCAGACTGCCTTTTGCCTTTTAGTATAACTTATAATTTCTTGATAGCTGGACAAGGTGAACTAAGTGTAAGAAACTGCAGCTGACAGGTTTCTAGTAATGTGGTGGTAAGGTGGATGGGGGGAGAGTAAGTCTTCTGTGGTCCTATTTTAGAGCCTCTTGCCTCTAGACTAGGAAGTTAAGTTTTTTTATTTCTTTTTTTCATACTGAGTCATCTTAATTTTCTTCTGCTTCTTTTAACATCTAGCACATTTTGCTATAGACTAAGAAAATAAGATAAAATACAGTTGAACCTCCTCCATAGGTTCTGCATCCACAGATTCAACCAATAGTGGATTGAAAACAGTATTCAAGGAATGCAGAACCCCCCGTTTCTAAGGGTCGATTGATCATAATCACGGTTTCTTTGGGGTCGACTATGGAACTTGAACCTCAGCAAATTTTGATATCCCCGAGCATCCTGGAACCAATACCGAGGGATGACTGTATTTCCGTGAAAGCTCACCCTCCAGAATACATTATGTAAAGTTAAATGCATGCGTGTGTGTGTGTATACATGCATGCACTTAACTACTGCCCAGTCTTGGTTATGTAAGATTCTAGAAAATCTGAAAGGGAATATGTAAAAGGAAGGAGAAAAAAGTTGCTATAGTGCCCTTGAAGCTCAATAATATAGCAGCCAAAAGAAAACCTTTGGAATCACAAGGGAAACACAATTTACAGCCAGAAGCTCACCATAATATCTTTAGTACTTGACAAAGAAATGGGTAGAATCAAGTTAGTGATTATGCAGCTGAACGTAGTACAGTTTGTGGCATTTGCTTACAAAAACATGTAAGAAAATGTATGATTACTAAATGCCCTTTGCATATATGATTTGCTACTTTCATTTCTGCTTCCCCTTGAAACTGTTTTACTGTCTGGAATTGCTGTGAGAAAAATCCGTGTTATTTTTTATAGGCCATATCTTTAATTAATTAATTAATTAATTTGATCTTCAAGTCGGTTTTCATTCCCCAAAGTAATGTGGGAAGACTGTTTACAGAGTCATAATATGCTAAAGAATTGTAACAAAAGTAACATGCTTCCTACTCCACACCAAACTGCTTGCCAAAAGCAACCATTTCAACTCATTCAGTTGTTTCTTCTGGTTTTTACTTCCTAAATAAAGCATTTATTACAATTATTGATATCTCCTGAGAGGTCCAAGTTAGATTCCATCTCTCGACCTTCCTATTGTGAAAGAGGAGGTTCACTTACATCCTTTCTCCTGTCCCTTCAACATCATAATGCCACAATTTTTGTTTACATTCAGAATCACTAAAAAGTGTACATGGCTGACCAACTAATATGCTATGTTTTTCTTTTTGTATTTCAATAGTTTTGGGGGAACAGGAGGTGTTTGGTTGTATGTGAAAGTTCTTTAGTGGTGATTGTTGAAATTTATCCTTCACCCCCCTCCCACCCTTCCCCCTGAGTCCCCAAAGTCCCTAGGATGGATGGGATTGCTAGCTTAGACTAGAGTTGGATATTTCCTTTCTCTTGTATTCAATGCTAGAGTGAGTTAGAGCTGAAAATTTCCCTTCTCCGAGGTCAGTTAGGCTCTGATAAAGTCCTAGTAGGTTAAGATTTGGTTAACTAGTTTTTCCTGAGGACATATTTTGTTAAGAAGAGCAGTGTTCTGGCATATTTCAAAATGATTTCTTTTTCCTATTCCCCCGCTGGAAGCATGAGGGCATTTTTCTCTGATATTTAGTGCAAGAACTCCTGGAGGTAAAACTCACAAAAGTGTGGGAGCCCCTTCTAATACTGGGTACCCTGGAGTTTTTAACTGTGAAACTTATGCACACTTAGCCTCCAGAATTTTGCTGATTATAGGTCAAGTTTTCTTACTCCAGGACTGGTTCCTATGAAGGCTTCTGCTCTGGTATGTTGTGACTCTATACCTGCTTGTCTGTCTTTTCAATTTTCGGGGCAGTCATTTGTCGTGAACTCAATTATGTTATGCATCTGAAAAAAGTTGTTGATTTTTTGGATTGTTCATCGTTTTACTTGTTAGGATGGAGCAGTGACTTCCAAGCTCCTTATATGCAGAAATGGAAATTAAAATTACAACTTTTGTTTTTACTTTAGTTTTGTTACAAATATGGGAAGGGCTGTGATTTTGTTGCTCGACATTTACTTTCTCAATCAGTATGCTTAATATTCATAACAACACTTTTGTACATATGGAACTTGGGAAGAAAGAGATTAAATGACTTGCATAAGGTCACAGAGTAAATAAGTGGTGAATCAAGGGACTTCAACACAGGCTTGTCTGACACAAAAATAAGTGCATTTTAGCCTATACCACGTGGTCTCTGGGGCTCGCTCTAGGGTAGGCAAATATGATCTGCCTTGTACTTGAAAAAGAATAGCTAATTATTGGATTTTCTATGAAAATATGTTAGGGAATGGCAGAGATTAGGATCAACGCTACTCAGATCTCATGGACTGAGAGGGAATGTGTGGTCCCCAAAGTAAATCAAGGGGTGTGTAATACAGAATTCTAAGATGGCCTCCAGGTTCTTGCCGTGGTGTATATACCCTGTATAATCCTCTCCTCTTAAGTTTGGGCAGGACCTGTGAATAGGTTATATGGCAAAGGTGAAAAGACTTTTCAGATATAAATTCCCTAATCAGTTGATTATGAGTCAATCAAAAGGGATAGTATACTGGCTGTGCCTGACCTAATCAAGTGAGCCCTTTTAAAAAGGGACTAAGCCTTCTCTAAAGTCATAGTCTCAAAGCAGCAAAGATACCCTTTTGCTGGCCTTGAATAAATAAACAACCATGTTGTGAACTGCCTGTGAAAAGGGGAAGCCATTAGGATCTGAGATCCTCAGTCCTACAGCAGCAAGGACCTGAACTCTACTGACAGTTTAAATGAGGCTGGAAGCAGATCCCCACCTCCAGATTAGCACATAGCTCAGCTGACATACATGATTGCAACCTTAGAAAACCCTGAATTGAGGATGCAGTGTAGCTGTGCCCAGACTACCGAAGCATAGAAACTGTAAGGTGAAAAATCAGTGTTGTTTTAAGCCATTAAGTGTGTGGTAATTTGTTATACAAAATGGAAAACTAATGCAAGGTCATTATCTTGTTTGGGGCAGGGTAAAATATCAGCCACCTTTGTCTTACTCCATTTAGTGCTGCTATAATGGAATACTTAAGACTGGATAATATATAAAAAAGAGAAATGTATTTCCTCACAGTTCTAGAGACTGGGAAGTCCAATATTAAGATGCCAGCATCTTGTGAGGACCTTCTTGCTGCATCATCACAGGGTAGAAGGCATCACATGGTGGAAGGGTGAAGAGAGAACAAAAGGGAGCTGACTTTTCCTTTGAAAATAGCAGTAATTCCACCCATGAGGGAGTACACCACATGGCCTAATCACCTCTCAAAAGTCCCAGCTCTTCGCCAGACTTGGTGGCAATGCCTGTAGTCCTGTAGTTCAAGCTACTTAAGAGGCTGAGGTGGGAGGACCATTGGAGCCCCCAAATTCAAGGCTGCAGTGAGCTATAATTGCACCACTGCACTTAAGCCTGAGCAACAGAGTGAGACATCATCTTAAAATTTAAAATGTCCCTGCTCTTACTACTGTTACAATGGCAATTAAATTTCAATGTGAATTTTGGAGAGGACAAACATCCAAACCATAGCAACTCCCTCCAGGTCTCCCTCCTGTTCTAGGTGTTCTGCCTAGCTGCCTAGAGAAAGTGATGTAAAAAGCTGAGGCATAAATATCAGAAACAGCTATCTATGCAAAGAAGAATATAAATATTTCAGAAATAGAGGCTAACTTGCATAAAGGGCTAGAGGTGAAAAAGAGAGAGAAAGGCTCATTCTGATTTGAGATATCACAAAATGCTTTTTAGAAAAGCTGAGACTTACTGTATTCGTGAGAAAGAAAAAGAAAATCCTCAAATCCCTCCTTCTGCCATTGCAGCTTACTTGGCAGAATGTCTGTTGAGGATGTCTCAGAGTACATTTTATTTACCCCACCAAGTTTTAGGCTTTTTTCAGATGGCAGTGAAATAATTAATCACCAGCAGAAGTTTGAAAACAGTCCATTCAGTGGGGAGATAAAAAATTTTCTGTCAACTGACTTGGAGACCAAACAAGTAGATGATTGAATTTCTTTCCTTAGGAAGGGACCAGCTGACACAGTAATTGAGAAAAGCAGAATTTCCTCCTATCCCTAGAGAAGAAAAGAGTTTCATTTTTACAGTTGATATATTCCCTCTGAGTGGGGAGGCATTTCATCAATTCATTTCATGTTGTGATTTAATTTCATTTCTCTTAAACTAATTAAATACTGACTTCCTTCTGCCTCCACACTCAGTGGGTAGTGAGGAGAGATTCTAGATTGGCCTCTGATGCCTGAGGTCAGAAGACCAGAATCCAGAAGTGGGCTCTGTAGCTTCTTTGTAAAAATATCTTTTTTGGCCAGGGGTGATAGCTCACGCCTGTAATCCCAGCACTTTGGGAGGCCGAGGTAAGCAGATCAGCTGAGGTCAAGAGTTCAAGACCAGCCTGGCCAACATGGTGAAACCCTGTCTCTACTAAAAATACAAAAAATTAGCCTGGCATGGTGGTGCACCCCTGTAGTCCCAGCTACTCTGGAGGCTGAGGTTGGAGAATTGCTTTAACCGGGGAGGCGGAGGTTGCAGTGAGCTGAGATCACGCTATTGCATTCCAGCCTGGGTGATAGAGCAAGACTTCATCTTAAAAACAAAAACAATCTTTATTTTAGTATTGAGGTGTAATTCACATAAACATTAACTTCAACATTTTAAGGTCTACGATCCAGTGGTTTTCAGTGAATTCACTGTGTTCTATAACCATCCAATCAACTAGTTCTAAATCTTTTCTACTCCTCTCTTCCCCGAGTATCTCATACTTACTAGCAGACAACCTCAATTCCAATTCCTCCTTATTCTATCACCAGGTAATAATTTAACAGCTTTCTGTCACTATGGAATTGCTTGTTCTGTACATTTCAAACAAATGGAATCATGCAATATGTGGGCTTTGGTGTCTGGCTTCTTTCACTCAGCATGTTTTCAAGGTTTGTCCATGTCACAGCATGCACCGATATTTCATTCCTTTTTATAGCTGAATAATATAACATCATATAAATATATCATTTTTTATCCATTGATCATTGATAGATATTAGTTGTGTTTCCACTTTTTTGCTATTATGAATAATCCTCCTTATAAACATTTTCAAAAATGTTTTTGTGTGAAAATATGTTATCAGTTATCTTGGGTATATACCTAAAAGTTAAATTGCTGGGCCATGTAGTAATTCTATATTTAACATTTTGAGGAACTGCTAAAATTTTTTGTATTCTACCAGCAGTGCAAAAGGGTCCCAGTTTCTGCACATCCTCACCAATGCTTGTTATTTTCCACTCTTTATTTCATCATAAGCATCATAGTAGGAGTGAAGTAGTATCACATTATGGTTTTGATGTGTATCTCTCTAATAACTAATGATGCTGAGCATCTTTTCATTGGCTTATTAGCCATTTGTATATCTTCATTGTTATGGTACCTATTCAAATTATTTGCCTATGTTTTAATTTGATTGTGTTTATGTCGTTGAGTTATAGGAGTTATTTATATATTCTAGATATTAAACCTCTATAAAGTATGATTTGCAAATATTTCTATCATTTTGTGAATTGTCTTCCCACTGTCCTGATAGTGCTTTTAATACACAAAAGTTTTAAATTTTAATCAAGTCTAATGCATCTAGTTTTTGTTTTGTTGCCTATGATTTTGATGCCATATTTAAGAAACCGTTGTCGAATACAAGGTCTTGCAGATTTGCCGCTCTGTTTACTTTTAAGAATTTTTATAGTTTTGGTTCTTACATTTATGTCTTTGATCCATTTTGAATGATTTTTGATTATGGCATGAGGTGCGGGTGCAAATTCATTCTCTTGCATATAGGTATCCAACCGTCCCAGCACCATTTTATAAAAAGACTATACATTTACCACTGGATGGTCTTGGCACCTGTGTCAAAAATTAATCACACACAGATGTATGGATTTATTTCTGTACTCTCAATTCTGTTCATTGGTCTGTATGTCCATCCTTATACTAGTACTACACTGTCTTGATTACTATAGCTTTGTAGTAAGTTTTGAATTAACTTGAGAAGTCCTCCATCCAACTTTGTTCTTTGCAGTGTTTTCTTTTTATAACAGACAGAATCTTGCCATGTTCCCCGGGCTAAAGTGTAGTGGCTATTCACAGGCACAATCATAGCATACTACAGTCTCAAACTCCTGGGTTCAAACGATCTTCCTGCCTCAGCCTTGCAGGTAGCTAGGACAATAGGCACGTGCCACTACACCTGACTTTGTAGTAAGTTTTGAGCTTACTCACCCTTTGCAAAGTGTGAATCCTCCATCTCTGTTCCTCTATTTTGGCTATTCTGGGTCTCTTGCATTTTCATTATAAATTTTAGGATCAGCTTGCCCATGGCTTCTTAAAGTGAGCTGAGTTTACGGCCATAATCCTAGTTTGTTTTAAGTTAGTTGCTCTTTTTATTTTTGAGCAGGTGGGGATGAGAGATAGAGCAGACAACAGGGCTACAGGCTCCAAGCCCTCAGGACTATACTGAGTCTGGGTAACATGGTTCACTAAGAGAGCAGCAAGATTCTGAATGCAGCACTTCAAAGCTTTCATGTGCATGTGAATCATGCAGCAGTCTGGTTCTAATGCAGGTTCTAATTTAGTAGGTCTGAAGCTGTATTAATCCATTTTCACACTGCTATAACAAAATACTTGAGACTGGGCAATTTATAAAGGAAATAGGTCTAATTGACTCAGTTCCGCATGGCTGGGGAAACCTCAGGAAACTTACAATCATGGGGGAAGGCAAAGGAGAAGCAAGTACCTTCTTCACAGGGCTGCAGGAGAGAGAGAATAGCAAAGGGGGCACTGCCAAACACTTTTAAAACCATCAGCTATTGTGATAACTCACTCAGTATCATGAGAACAGCATGGGGGAAACCTCCCCCATGAGCCAATCACCTCCCAGCAGGTTTCTCCCTCAACACATGGGGATTACAATTCAAGATCAGATTTGGGCGGGACACAGAGACAAACCATGTCAGAGGCAGAGTCTAAAACTGTTTCTGACAAACTCTTAGGTAAAACTGATGCTGCTGGTCACTGAAGCATACTTTGACAAGCAAAGCACAATTGACATTAATAAGAACTATCCAGCAGTCCAAAAAAGGAGGTAAAGCATTGAGACATTCAAACTGTTCCAGCTAGCAAAAAAGAAAAATAAAAGAAAAGAAAGAAAAGTCTGTAAGGGGAAATAAAGGGAGCTGGCAAAGTCCACAAAACTAGGTAGCAGCAGAGTTGGGTTTAGGAATTCTGGTTTCAGACGTTGAGTTAAATGTTTATTCCCCAATACATGGCTGCCTCCTATGTCAATTACCATTCATTCTACCCAAAGTACTTCTCCTCCCAAGATTCCCATCCAATTTCTCCTTTGTTTATTGCTTTTTTTCGGCAGATTTCTTCAAAAGATAAACATTAGAGTTAAAAGGGGCATGCAAGTGTGATGGCTGTTCACATAGGGAGCTATCTGTAGTACCCTAGTGCTATTTCTGGGCACAGAACTGACAGACTAGTATCTATGTAGGTAAAGTGATCATCTCAGTCTATTTACAGACACTGGAATGTGTTATTCTATATGTCTGTGGGAAAAAAAAGTAATTTAACCACAGGTATGGTTTGGATATTTGACCCCTCCAAACCTCATGTTGAAATTTGATCCCCAGTGTTGGAGGTGAAGCCTAACAGAAAGCTGCAAACAAAGAAGAAATTGGCTGGGATTCTTGGGAGAAGTACTTTGGGTTGGGTAAATGGTAATTGACATAGGAGACAGCCACAGGTTGGGGAATAAACATTTAACTGTTCATAAGTGTTGCTATAAAGAAATACCTGAGGCTGGGTAGTTTACAAAAGACATGATTTACTTGGTTCATAGTTCTGCAGGCTGTGCAAGAAGCATGGTGCCAGCATCTGGTTCTGATGAGGGCCTCAAGCTGCTTTCACTCATGGTGAAAGGCAAAGGGGAGCTGTGCACATCACCTTGTGAGAGAGAAAGGAAGAGAGAAAGAGTAAGTAGGGAGTGCCAGGATCTTTGCAACAACCCGTTCTCCTGGGAATTAATAGTGTGAGAATTCATTCATTACTGTGAGAATAGCACCAAACCGTTAATGAGGGATCTGCCCCTATAACCCAAACACTTCGCATTAGGCCCCACCTCCAACATTGGGGATCAAATTTCAACATGAGCTTTGGAGGGGTCAAATATCCAAACTATAGCAGTGATTAAATTACTTTTTTCCCCCTACAAACATACAGAATTACAAGTTCTATGTGTAGTAGGAAAAATTCCAAGACAGTCCTCAAAATTCCTCATACCCTTTATAACCCCGGGAACAGTGACTATAATAAATTTCATTTCCATGATTTGGTTATGTTATATTGATTTTATAGAAAGGGTGATTATTTAGGTAGTCCTGACCTAATCACATGAGCCCTTTAAATCTGACATCGTAGACAGGGAAGTAAGAGATTTGAGGCACAAGGCAGATTTGACATACCACTGTCTGCCTGAAGATGGAGGGAATCATGTCCCAAGAAAATCGGGACCTCAGTCTGACAACTGCAAGGAACTAAATTCTGCCGACAAGGAGAATAGAATTGGAAGCAGACTGACTATTCCCCAGAGACTCCAGACAAAAACTTCAGTCCTGGCTGCTGGACATCTGACCTACAAAACTGTGAGCTAATAAATGGGTATTTTTAAAGTCACTAAGTTTGTGGCAATTTGCTGTACAGTGATGGAGATACTATGCCTTTCTGATGAATGACTGGACTGGGTACCTATATTCCACTCAGTCACATTTGTGGCAAAAATGTTAACAGTTATAGAGGACTTTACAATGTGTAAGTCTATTTTCAATATTTTTATCTTCATCACGTCTTCCTGTACTTTTGTGTATTTTGCCTGATTTTTCTATCCCTAATTATGTTTTAACATTTCATTTTATGTAATCCTTTTTTAGTCTCATTATAAAAGCAATATGCGCTCATTGTAGAAGTGTGGAAAATACAGTTAGGCACAAGAAAAAAAATAGGCATTAGAATTCTATCACTTCATCTGGAAAGAACAACTGTTAATGTTTTGCTGTATTCTTCTCAGTCTATTTCCCTGTGCCCATATGTATATTTTTATGTAATGAAATCACAGTGTATTATTATGCATAATCTTGTTGCAAGCTGCCTCAAAACTTTTGAGGAAAAAACAAGAAAGAAAGTAACATGTGTTCATTGGTTCGAAGGTAGTTTTCTTTGAGCAGCTGGTTGTTGAGGTCAGCATATCTCACCTTTTTTGTTCGTTTCTTTATGTTTATCCCATGATGCTTAGTGTTCATCTCTGTTGAGGGTCCCTGAGACCACCTCCAGATTCAGTGATTTGCTAGGAGGACTCAAGACTCAGCATAGAGTCTCACTCATGACTATGATTTATTATGGCATAAAGATACAAGGAAAAACCAGCAAAGTTGCATGGGCACAAGTTCTGATGGAAACCTGAAACAAGATTTCAAGAGTCCTCTCCCAGGAAAGCCACACAAGACACATATTTAATTCCTCTAATGTAGAATTGCCATGGGAAGTGTTATCTACTAAGGAAACTCATTAGTGACTCAGAGTTCGAGGAATATATTGAGACTGGTCATTAGGCAACCCCTGCCTAGCATGTACCAGAATTCCAAACTTCCAGAAAGAAAGCAGGTGTTTAGCATAAATCATATTGTTTGCACAAACAGCTTAGGTACAGTGATCCCCTCTTCAGTTAGCAAGTAGTGGGAGCCCTCCAAAATCCAAATTCCCAGAGGCCAGCCAACTGCCAACTCTGTAAGCATGTCTTTCTAAGGATAGTAGACCTGATATGTTAAATCTTTCTGCATATCACCTGAGTACCACACTCTCGTGGTTCTCCTGCGCTTATGTACAATACCTAGCACCTTAGACATTCTCTCTCACATAGAGTATAATAGAATATGGATGAGGGATAATAAGCTCGATATATTTTTAAAGTCAACCATTAACATGTCTATTATATGTATATTAAGGTAATTATTAAGATAGATGGATAGATGACCACGAAAGACCAATCCCATGGTGAACCGGGGCTCTGGGTGGCCTACCTAGAAAGTCTGGATTCAGAGTGCTGCCTCTACTTCCTGAAGGTTTCTTTCTGCCTTTCCCCACCAGAATCAAGACTCCTAGCTAAAGGTCAGGCCCAGAGTTTCATGATGTGCTATAAGGTTAAGATTGAGACTTGTGGCCAAGCGTGGTGGCTCACGCCTGTAATCCCAGCACTTTGGGAGGCCGAGGTGGGCAGATCACCTGAGGTCAGAAGTTCGAGACCAGCCTGACCAGCATGGAGAAACTCTGGCTCTACTAAAAATACAAAATTTGCCAGGCGTGTTGGTGCATGCCTGTAATCTCAGCTACTCAGGAGGCTGAGGCAGGAGAATCGCTTGAACCCAGGAGGTGGAAGTTGCAGTGAGCTGAGATCATGCCATTGCACTCCAGCCTGGGCAACAAGAGCAAAACTCCATCTCAAAAAAAAAAATAAAATAAAGTTTGAGACTTGTCTCACAGAGCTTTGCACAATGAGGGGCAGTACATTATCTCAGAGGACCTTTCCTCACTGATCCAGGCCCATGTTGAGGTAACTAGAAGGAAAGGATGAGCTTGTATTTGCTCTTAAGTTTCCTGTGATATTTCTGGCTTCAAATATGCCACTTATACTTATAAATCTGGGTCTCTAAGATTAGCCTTTCATTCTGGGGATACCTGATAGACATAGAGCATATTTGGGTATGCTTTTGTCCCTATGCAAGAATTGCTTTTACCTTGGGATTAAGATGTGTCTTTGAAAATGAAGGGGAGTTTATAGGGTGCCTTCTGGTTCATAGGGGGCCTGCTAGTTTATAGGATGCCTTCTTTATGGATTAGCAAAAGTAAGCCCTCCTGGGTTTATGCAGCCCCAGGGCTTCGTGAGTGCACTTGGGACGATTGTCAGAAAAATGCTCCCTCTGGGAGGGGAAAGCAGCTCCACACCATCGTTCCAGTCTTGAAGAGTAGAGCTGTGGCTGGATTGCAGTTCCCACTCACCACCTCTGCTGGGCACCTTTTGTGTTAACACAGTTGAGTACAACTACATATGATGGGAAGGTTGGTGGATGTGGGCTATCTGTAGATGCATGTTTTGGGGGGTATAGCACTATATCCCTGTATCCTCTCCTTTAAGACCAAAATGCCCTATCTGGTTCTCTGCCCTCCCAGTGAGGAAAACAAGTTCTTACAGAGCCAGATGGATTATTTTGAGTCGGCCATCACAAGTGAAATAACAGGGAAGGGACTGCTTAATGTAGAGGAATAGCATGGATTTTCATCAGTTTATTTCATCATGGAGAATATACATAACTCGTTATTGAATTATTACGCTCAAGAGTTCTCATACCTACCTTTAAAATATGATAAGTTAAATATTGAGACACGAAAAATAAAATTTTAGCAAGGAAAAGCTGCCTTACTATCTATGATGTTGATGTCATTTAAGAACCTCAATAAGCCTTTGTTTCTTCATCTGTAGAATGGGGGTGAAAAATAATACCTAGTTCCTAGGATTGTTCTGAAGGCTAAATGAAATGACATACAAATCAACAAATGCTAGTTTCCTCTTCAATCTTTCCCTTTTTTCTAATTCCCCGCATTTATATGGTATTGAGATTACAAAGCACTTCTATTTCAAAAGACAGCTGATTCTCAAAATTGACCTACAAGGTAAACAATGAGGAGGAATAAAAGACGTCAGATTCCAGCGGGCCTGGATATATGTTTTCATGTCTGAATATGAGTTTCAGATGCAATCTCTTCTCTCTTCATTGTTCACATTATAAATAGGACACAATGAGAGCCTGTTGGAAAAATCAACCACATATAAAAATCCCTCTAGTATTTGGGGAAGATTTCACCACATGGCAACTGGGTCTTGTTTTTTTCATGGGCAAGAAACATGGATAAAATGATACTTTAACTGGTTGGATCTGTCCTGTTTCAGTTGAGTTTTATGCATAAAGGAGTCTTCATTACATGGCTGTGTGTTACCTGCTTCAATCTCTCTTACTTGTTAAAATCAGAATTGTGAAAATTGGCAGTCCTATAAAAGAGGATTCACAAATAGAGAATATAGTACAGAGAAATGTTAAACCATATTATTCAAAGCACTTGAGTTCTATTTTTCAACATTTTACTGTTCTGTGAAATAATGTTATTGTCTGCCCAATTTTGCCAAGTCAGAATGTACTGCTGTGAATGAAACAAAATATTCACTCAGGGACGTGCTGGTATACTGAAAAGTTATCCTCCTAAAAAATAATTTTTCAGATTCTTCTTTTGTGTCTGAGGTAAGATCCTTTTGGCTGCTGCAACTAACTGAAACTTCCACTCAATATACCACAAGCCAAAAATCAGAAATTTTATTGACAAGATACAGTTAGTTGCAGGGGGAGAGGACAGTTGAGCATCACAAGAAGCAGAAAGCAAGGGCTGGAAAAGCCTCAGGAGATCAAGCTTCAATTAGCCACTGTCACTTCAATTCTGTTTTTCTCTAAGATTTTGCCTTATTTTTAACTCACTTTTCAAACTAGCTTTCACTGTTTCAGCATTTGTAGAACAGAAGGTTGCTGCTGTAAGGAGGTGGGTCACATGACCAATTTTAGTCCAATAAGCTATGTCTAAGAGGGTTGGAGTGGGGAATAGACCAAAGGTAAGCCAATAAGATTATCTTTAAGCACAACTATGAGTTGCTTTAACGGGATGCTTGAACCAAGACCAGGAAAACTTGAGAGGAGAACTTGTCAATGCCCATTTAAGCAGGAAGTCTTTCTCCTTTTCCTTTGCTTGTTCAACCTGAATCTTCATATTTGCTTCTGTGTGCACACCACTTCATTCATTGTCATTCTCCATTTGTCTCTGCCATTCCCGTAGGTCAGTTTTGACGGCTCCAGGGTACGGCACGTGGCCAGACATGGCTGACTCACACTTTTTGCACACTCATGTGTCTTTTAGTCCAGGCCAGTGGCAGAAACTAGCTAGTGTCTCCTAATACCAGTTCTAACGTTTAGGGAAAGAATGAGAATGGGTTGTTGTGAGGATCAAATGGGTTAATGTAGTCTAATGCTCAGCACATCATAAGCACTCTATACACATTAGCTATGCTTCTTCTTCTTCAAAACCTTATTTGGGTGTTCTCTGTCCAATCTGCATGCTATTAGCCCTACTCTCTTGGCCCCAGCCAGAATAAATCACTTATTTCCCGCCCTTGCTGCTGGAGCTTACGCATGCTTCTTTTTTCACTGCGTGTGTTCCCTATTATGTTACAGTTATTTACTGGCGTGCCTGTTTCTTATTCTAGATGCTAAGCATCTTGTGGGTCGGAGCCATTTCTCTCTCTCTTTGAACTGATTGTTAGGGATGAGGTCTTGTGCAACAGCACCTGATGCATAGTAAGGGCTCCAGAAATGTTTGCCAGACTGAATGGAAGGCGTCTTTAGGGGCAGATTTCTCTTACTAATGGAAACTTGGGGATAAGCTGATTTTCTTTGGCCCTGCTCCCATGCCTTGTTGACTTCCAAATAGCAAACTAAAAGGTAGACTTCTGAATTACAGGTTATCTTTAAGCACTTAGTTAATGTGGGCCAAAGGTCCCCTGGGTCATTTTAGTGGCTCACCGGTGCAGGAGGAGTTTAATCAAGAGTAACCTCATAGGAAGCAAGTGCGAATACAACTTTAGCTCCTTCTGGCTCCAAAAGGTGACTCTGGATGGAAACATTGGGTTCAAATGTCTGTGTGGTATACATAGTTGTATACACAGGATCATGTCCATGATATAAGTCCAAGTGCTAATTAATAAAGGGATTAAAGCATCAGCCTCACTCTTTGTTCCTGGCTTCTTTTCCTAGAATTCTCTATTCCCTTTGCATCCTTCTGTCTCACAGTCCTTGTAGCCCCTTCTCCTTCCTCTGCTACCTAGCCACTGTTCCCTATACCCTTTCAGATGCCTATTTGTCATTGGGTTTGTTTGTTGCAGGTGTATGGGTGTATATTTCCAGTGTTTTTAGTTTTGTGACATACAGGTCATCATAGCCCCCTGCACCTTTATTTCTAAGATTGCTGTCAACGCACATCCACTTAAATTAGTGTTCTCATCTCAATCAATTTACGTGGAGGTAGTAAATTTTTCTGCCAGAATAAAGAAAGAAGGAGGCAGGAGGAACAGAAAGAAAGGAGAGCTGAGGAATATCTTTCACTCTTTAACTTGCAAACAACCCAGGAAGGTAAGGAGGGCAGTTTCTGTGATCAACTCGAGGGAGAAAATGGGAATGGGAGGCAGTTAAGAGAAGCCATTTGCTAATTAGGACCAAGGATAGAATTTGAAACCTAGGTCTTTCGATCCCTAGTCACTGTTTTTCTGTCCTACTGGAATGCTTCTCAAATATGCTGCCTTTAAAAAAGTAACATCATTTCTTGTATACCATGCAAGAAACAATCAGGTCTTAAAAATTTAGACCAAGGGGTTGGCTAACTGTGGCCTATAGGACAAATCCAGCCTGCCACCTGTTTCTGTATGCTCTGTGAGCTGAGTGTTTTTTACATTTTCTAATGGTTAAAAAAATAAAGAAGAATAATATTCCTTGGCATATGGAAGTGATATGAAATTCAAATTTTTATTTCTATAAATAGTTTCATTAAAATACAGTCAAGCCCACTTATTTGCCTATGGCTACCTTCATGTGACAACGGTAGCGTTGAGTAGCTGCTTACATACAGACAGGAACTGTATGGACCACAACGCTGAAACTACTTGCTAGGTGACCCTTCGTAGAAACACTTCTCTGGCCACTGATTTAGATGCTTGCTACCTAAAGTGCAGTCTATGCACCTGCAGCCTAGGAGTAACCTGGGAGCATGCTGGAATTGTAGAAACTCAGGCACTTTCCAGACCTATGGACTAGGCAGCTGCATTTTAATAAGAACCTCTGGTGATTCATATGCACATTAAAGCCTGAGAAGCTCAAGCTCAGAAAAGAGTTGACTAGGGCTTTCTCTTATTAGACAAGCAGGATGGTTACTGGAAAGAAAATGAGCCTAGGGGTTAGACAGGGATGAATTTAAAATTGTGTTTCCACCGCTGAGTGGCTTCAGTTTCCTCACCTGAAAAGTAAGGATAAATATGCTTTCCTCATCAGTTTCTTTCGGATTGGATGGTGTGTTAACTTCCTAGGGTTTCCCTAACAAATTACTTTAAATTTGGTAGCTTAAAATGACAGAAATTTATTCTCTCACAGCTCTGGAAGTTAGAAGTCTGAAACCAAATGTCAGCAGAGCCATCTCCAAAGGTTCTAGGGGACAACTTTTCCTTGCCTCTGCCAGCTTCTGATAATCCCAGGTGTTCCTTAGCCATGGCAGTATAAACTCACTGCCCTCGCATGGCTTTCCTCTCTGTGTGTCTCTGTATGTCCTTTCCTCTTCTTATAAGGACATCAGTCATTGGATTTAGAGATCACTCTAAATCCATTATCACATCATCTCAAGATCCTTACCTAATTACATCTGCAAAGAACTTATTTCCAAATAAGGTCATATCTGAGGTTCTGAGTGGATATGGATTTGACCAGAACATTAGTCAACCCACTTCAGATTACATAAATACAGTTCAAACGTCTGGCACATTGTGGGCATTTAAGACAGGTTTCCTATGCCTCTCTTCTCCCTTTAATTCAAATGACTCCAAGGCCGAGAATAGAGTGGGGACATGTTGTGGGAATCCCAGTGGGTACCTTTCACAATTTGACAGAGGAACATCTCCTTCACCAGGACACAGAGATGAGGATGCTTTCATGACCTGCATCCTGGAGCTAAACCAGTTCTTTTCTCCTCTACATTTTGGAGCGAAAGTACCTTTCAAGTGAAGGAACAGATGAATGAAAAGAAACAAGCCATCAGCAAGAAGAGACTGACAGTGCAGTGGTTTTACATGAAGCTCTCATTCTCTCCTCTCTGCTACTTTTGTGCCTGCCTCCAGAGGAGATGAATATTCTCAGAGAAATTCCTGTAGGCCATGGCTTTCTGTTGTACTGGCTTTTCCTTACTATGAAACACATGTAGATCTCAAGAGAAAGTGAGTCAGGAACCAAATTTCAACTTTCTCATGAACAAATCTTAAACAGGCATTACCTTGGGGGTAAATCAGATTTAGGGTCTCCTATTGGATATTACTGCTGGCAACTTTTAGATTGCCGAGTAATGTGACAAGCTATTGAGCCAATTCCACAATCTTATCTCCCATTGCCTTTGTATATATAATCAGCCACATCTGCTTTCTGAAGTTCTGGGTTACACTTTCCTCTCATATTGCACGTCTATTACATGGATCTGGTCTCTTATGTATTAATTACCCAATTAGCCACCAGTGGTGCACATTATAACTTTGCATTTCCTGTAAACAGCCTCTCTGATAGGAGATATGTTGAAATCTCCTCTGTACCCAGCAACCAAGTGCTGTAATTCTCAGCGCAGCACCTGTCTCAGAGCTGAAACAAATCAATAGCTAAATGTGACTGCAGCTAGATTACTAACTCAATCTTCTGTTCTCCAAGGGGGAAAGAGGCGCAACCTTTAATACTGAGGAGCCTGCTGAACAAAAGTAGGAGCTTTGTTATTGGTAAGAAAAAATCTGCCAGGAAGGGGAAACCCTGATCTTGGAGGGGGTCTTATTTTTACATGTTTATAACGTTTATTTTAAAGTAGAATTGTTTGGTTTTTATTTTCTGATCCTGTTTTGGGTGAAAGGCATAGAATCATGCCCATTAAAACTCTTTTGTTCTATGTAACCAACCTGCACATTGTACACATGTACCCTAAAACTTAAAGTATAATAATAATAATAATAATAATAAACTGACAAGAACCATAGAGGTTAAAGCCCAGTGAATATGTGATAAATATGGTACCAAAATAAAACCGGTAAATCTCAAAATTAAAAAAAAAAAAACTCTTTTGTTCTGCATGTTGTAGTTTAAAGAGAGTATGCTTTATTTTCCTACAGAAACATTTGGAGAACCAAGGTATGTTGCCCCCAAAATAGGAAATACGATTGCCTTTGAAGAATTAAACTTTAAGCTCAGTAGATACAGGATTAAGGCAAAGTCATCTTAAAGCAGTAAGGTGATTCTCAATCTGCCTGCATGTTAGAAACATCTAGAGGGCATTTAAAAAATGCTCTTGCCCCAGGCATGCCACCAGAGATTCTTATTTAATTGGACCAGGGTAGTGCCCAGGTGTTTTATTAAAACCTCCAAAGTGATTCTCACTAGCTGTCAGGGTTGAGAATGTTGCCTTAAAGAAACAGAGTAGCTTATAGGCGTCAGTGCTTCTCTCACATCACAGAATTCTTCTAAAGAAAGAATGTGTCTTTCAGAAGGAGGAGTGTGTGTGTGGTTAGCTAAGGAAGTTCTGGAGAAAATCGTGTCTTTGAGCCTTTCTCTAATCACCAGGTTTAAAATTTCATTCCTCATCTTCCAATCTCTATGTCCCTTACTTGCTTTAATTGTTCCCCTTTATACTGTTTTCTATCCAGAATATACGTGTCATGCAAATAGATTGGTTTTGTATCTGTTTTGTTCACCGCTGTATCTCTAATGCCTATTAGACTATTTGAGACAGTCTAGCACATGGTAGTTACATGGTAGACAGATATATAATGAATGAATGAGCAAAAGAATGAATAAATACATAAAATGAATAAGTGAAAGGGATCACAGAAGCAAGTATTCCTATTTCTTTGAAAGTAATTTCTACTGTGAAAACAATACATAAGATTTACTTTAGCTGAGTTCGTAAAACATTCCGAAGTAATTTAATAGTGGTTTGGATTCAAATATGTGTTTTCCTAAGGAGAGAAAGAATATACTGTCATTGAAATGATTCAGGTTCTGTGATAGTAGTGTCTCCCTGTATACTAACAAATTGGCATTCACATTCTATTATTTTATTTACTTATTTATTTATATTTTGAGGTGGAGTCTTGCTCTGTCACCCAGGCGGAGTGCAGTGGCATCATCTTGGTTCACGGCAACCTCCGCTTCCCAGGTTCAAGGGATCCTCCCACCTCAGCCTCCCGAGTAGCTGGGACTACAGGCACGCGCCACCACGCCTGGCTAATTTTTGTGTGTTTAGTAGAAATGGGGTTTCGCCATATTGGCCAGGCTGGTCTGGAACTCCTGGCCTCAAGTGATCAGCCCACCTCGGCCTCCCAAAGTGCTGGGATTACAGGCTTGAGCCATCGGGCCCAGCCACACATTCTACTTTGAATTACCATATAAAATACTTATTGAAAGGAAATGAACTAGTTGTGCCAATTACTGATTCCTGTTACATAGTTTTCATTGTGCAATTATAAATTAGCATTTATACATTATTCTTGTGAGCTTGATTAACATGAGTGCACTTTTGAGCAATGAGTAGATTCACCTCTGCCCTTTATATGTGACTCATTCAGGTTTTAGAGTTTTCAACGCCAAGTGTTAAACCTTAGAGCAGAGCAAGTCCACTAAGCTCACAACCCTGTGAAGCCATTTCCACCTCTGCCTAAAAGAGACTTTCAACGTTATTTTAATTCATACCACATTTTAGTAAACATAAAATCTTACACTATCCTTGATTGTGATTTGAAATTTCTAAATACTTAAATGAAACACACTTTATAATTTTCTTTCTCAGACTACAAATCTGTCCCTTTATCCACCCTTTCTCCTATCACAAATGATTCTGGTTTGTCCACTTGATTGAAAAATAACTGCTCCAAAGAAACCCTCCACTAGCATACTCGCAGGGTTGACAGTTCCCCTGGCCTTCAGCTGTGGCAGGCAGGCCTTCTTTAGAGTAGACCAGCATCTGCTTTTTCCAAACTATTATGCATTAGTCTTAGCCTCTGGAACGAGGAAGCCAGGGCAAGCTCCCTTTTCAGAGTAGGATTATATGACGACTTCTCTCATTGCCTCTTTAGTCTTCCCATGTTTTGAACCCAGAGTAAAATAACAACAAAAACACAAACACTCCCCCCTCAAAACCAGGGAAGATTTCTGTTAGTTTAGTGTACACACTGGATTGATCTACATGGAGTTGGAGGAAAAGAAGGGAATTTGATCCTGAGGCTGAAGCGATTCCGCCACTAGGAAAAAGCTCCCCGGTCTGCCTTCAGCCCACAGACATACCAGACAGTTCATCAGCACAGTAAAACCTAGACTGGCATCTCTTCCTAAGGCTCACAGCTTCCCAGGCTTTAATTTTTTGTAGCTGTCCTCAGGTTATAACATCCCAGGAGCCTTAATTATAATGATAATTATAATCACAGCAAAAAACACACAAAATTTAGAGGACTTTACCAAGAGGTGCTCAGGGAAAGATTTTTTTTGTCAGCTAATGGAGTCTCTGTTGTAGGAAACTTTTCTGTTTTTTATTTCCCCTAGGTGATGGGCACTTTCCTCTCGATCCCGAATCATCTGTTCATCATCTATTTACTTTATTCCTCATCCCCTGGAACTACTTTTTCAAACATAATGTGCATAGGAATCACCTGGGGATCTTGTTAAACTGTAGATTCTGATTTAGAGGGAACCTCACATTCTACGTTTCCAACAAGCTTCCCGGTAATGGCAATGCCGCTGTACATGGACCACACTTCGTGTAGCAAGGCTCTCTTGCTATTCAATTGAACGTTCTGCAACGAAGGAAGCGTTCTATAATCTGCTCTGTCCAATATCGTAGCCACTAGCCACATGTGCCTATGGAGCACTTGATATGTGGCTAGTGTGACTAAGGAACTGAATTTTAAATTCAATTCAATTTTACTTAATTTAAATAGCTGCATGTGGCTAGCGGGAACTGTGTTGGATACCTCACTCTGGAGTAGGAACAAACCAGCAAACTTTTTATGTAAAAGGCCAAATAGTAAATATTTTAGGCTTTGGGGGCCACATGGACTCTGCTACAAGTACCCACCCTGCCACTGCAACGTGGAGAAAAAGTCATAGACAATACATAAACAAATGAACATGGCTGTGCTCCACTAAAACTGAATTGGCAAAAGCAGGTAGTGGGCTGGTTTTGGCTTGTAGACTGTGGTTTGCAGACCTCTGCTTTGGAGTATAATTCAGTGATATTAACAGAAAGATTTAACAAATAACCTAAAGCATATTCCTGAGACTAAAATAAATGCCTTTCTTTACATTTATATTTGAACTGCATAAAACATGCTTTTAATCCATACAAATTCCATAAGCAAATTATCATTTAAAAATTGAAACTCAGTGTTCTATGTTATTGTATAAAATTATTGCCCATGAATGTTTATTACTGTTAGTCTATTAGATTGTTGTTCTGCACATATGTGTGTGAGCACACACACACACACACACACACACACAATCACACACACACACACACACACACCCTGTTTTGCATGTGGTTTTGGTCTTGAAATCTTTATTGCACTACCATTCTACAATGTGCCCAAGCTCTGATTATTATGCAGTAAATATTTTGCAGTAAATATTTTTGAGATACTAACCTCTGAATTTGATGGTTGAGGCAATGGAGTTATTTTCTCTTAGTATATGTACTGTATAAATATGAGAGAGATGTGTGTAATCAATTCCTGTTAATCTATCTGCATTTCTTTCTGTTGTTTTTCACAAAAGCTGCCAGGAATATTTTTATATGTGCTCTTTTTAAGTTAGCAACATTTTTCCAGTTATGCTATCTGTCTTGAAATGATGAATGGCATGCTGGGACATTGTTAGTTTACATCATTAACCATGAGAAACAGTAAGGAGTTATGCAGAAATCCCTCATTGTGCTAAGCCCAAAATGTTTTTTTTAAAGGAGCAATCTAAAGATAATTACATATTATAAATGCAAACAATTTCACATTTTGTATTAACACAATCTGTGTTCAAAAACCATTATGGTGCCAGTTTAATAAGCCATCACACTGAAATGGCTGTAAATACGCTTGGTAAAGATGATAAATATTAAGAGGGCACTGGTCAGAAGTCATCCCTATGGTCTGGTAAGGGACAATTGAGAACAGTGTTATAACCAGAACGGCTTTGGTCCAGGTATGGGCTGGAACTTCACATTACAGGATCCTCCAAAGAAATAGCCATTATCTACCCATCACCCTTAAAGGCAACCAATGGTCCAAGTCACAGTTTCCTAAAAAGATGCAGTGAATTTGTGTGCAGGTGGAGCTAATATTGAAATCCGAGGTATATACATTCTAATGGAGGCAACGAAGTAGCAGGCACTTGGGCAAAGATACTTGCATTCAAGTGAGTTACAGCGTCATGGTTAACCTGATAGAAAAAGGGTAGGAAGTTGTGGGGCAGCAATCAAGTCAGTGATTTGTTGCGTGAGGACTGAGGGAAGAGGACATAGGCCTTCTAAGAGTCCAATTCTTGTTTGCTATGGCTCAAAACTTTTCCAGTGAGAAAGTATATATTATTAGAAACTAGGCATGTAATGTGGGCTATAAAGATAAAGACCACATAAAAGTAAGGACATGGGTACTTACACCTCTAACCTTGGTATCTTAGATCCTGGATTTAGGGCACAGGACAACTGTAGTCCCCAGTTCCTTATGGGATGGAGCTTCCAATATCTTCCCAGCCTGGAGGTAAGGCAATAAGGCAGGGGAAAGTAGGGTTTCCAAACCAGAGACAGGAACTTTTGGGTTCTTTTATGTTGCAAGTTCTTGTACCAATTTGAAGCTCAGAACAAGTTGTTAGTATTCTCTATCCCTCCTTCTTTTTGCTTTCCTGTGACCTTTGCTCTCTTGTAGTACTTTGTATGCACCTGTACTGTCACATCACAGTGCACATGCAGTCTTGAAATTGACTTTATGTATTTTTCTCCCTCGCTTGACTGTGAACGTCTTGAAGCTAAGGACTATGTTGTCCATCTCTGTATCCTCAGTGCCTAGCACAGTGTCTGACATAAGGCACATACTAATAAAGAGAAAAAATTTGAACTGAATATCCAAAACCAATTATAATTATTTGAAAATAATTTTATTATAAAGGTTAGCCATTTAATTGAAGAACATTTTTTAATGCATCAAATAGGAATATGTTTTTTTTTTTTTTTTTTTTTTACAAATCTGAAATTATATTCCACACAGAATATTTCGGCTTGCTTTTTTACTTACATGAGTATTTAATTCTGTTATAACTCTACAAATTGTTTTTTCTAACTGCTATGATAAAGATATTGGTGCTTATCAAGCATTCCACTTTGCCCTCTGCATTTCTCATCTCCTTTGCAGTTAGATAGAGCTGTATGATTAATTCTTACCAATAGGCATAGGCAGAAAGGACAAAAGTCATTTCTGGGCCAAAGCTAGCATGTATCCCCACCAATTTATTTCTTTTCCTGCTAAGTGACTGGGGACATTCTATGATGGATTTTCCATCAGTTTCTGTCTCTGAATGGCCATGTGGAGCTGTGACTTCTGCCACTCCCTGGTGGACAGGGAGCACAAGTGAGAAATAACATCTTTGTTTTCATAAGCCACTGGGATTTCTAGGTTAATTTGTTATGGCAGCATGCCCTATTCTCAATAATACAGGTACATAGAATACTATTGTATGTATAATACCCTGTATTTACAATTTCCTATTATATGATATTTTAATTGTTTTTACTATTTTACTAGTATAAGTAATGCTCTGATGGCACTTATTAATATGTAATATTTGCAGAAATTAATGATGATTTTCTTAAGATAAATTCTCAGAGATAAAATTATGGAATAAAATAATTTGGAGACTGTAAAAGATTTACTATATGTGGCCAAATTGACCTCCAGAAAGATAATGCCAATTTATAGTCCCATTATCAGTACATATGAGTGCTAGTTTTGCCATGCCTCACCAAACTAGGTATTATTGTTCTTTAGAATAATTGCAAATTTAATAGTTAAAAACTATTTTGGCTTCAAATCAGATTCATTTTAGTAGCAACACGGCCTTAATTGTGGCAGATTTTTACTGAAGCTGTTTCCTAATCGCTCTTGGTATAGAGCTTAAGTAAATTGAAGATGAAGGTAGAACCTATTCAGTACAAAAACTTTTGGAAATACAGTAGAGACGAATTTGTCAATGTATCTGGATGTCTCAAGGACGTATGTCAAGGCAACAATGAAGTAATTGAATCATTGCATTTTTTTCCAGAATTTTTTTTCCTTTGCTCTATCTAGACATTTATTGCTGTACTATGAGAAAATATATATATATGATGGCTGATTTCCTGAAACACTTTACAGATCCTAGGAGAGCTCATTGCTGTAGTCTTTGTTCATTAAAAACTAAAAAAAAAAAAAAACATCTGACTCCTTCCTGCATCATTCCACCCCAAGGATTTAAGGAATAATACATCTTAATATAGTAGAGAGTCCAAAAGTGAATATATTCCCATTGAAAGGCTGAGGTCACAGTAGAACTGTGTCCTGAGTGCCTGGCACATAGTAAGTCTTCAAAAAGGGCTTAGAGAAACAAAGGGAGGAAGAAAAGAAGGAAGAAAGAAAGGAAGAGGAGAAAAGTGTTATGTCATATATTTGGAACAAGAAGGGAATGGAGACATGACCCTATATAATCCTTTTATTTGAAATTTAACTCAAATAAATTAAGTGGGGTCTTCATGGTTCCAAGTTCATAGGTAGGAAGTAGTTGGAGTGGGATACAAGCCCAGATCTTTTATTCCCATCTAGTGTTTCTATTGCATTGAGTAGCTTGTTGTTTCTCTGCCACCTAAGTAAATTTGGATGAGAAGCAATCACTCAATAGTTATTGAGCACCTACATACTGGACTCTGGTAGATGCTTTGAGCCCATAGGGGTCTCATGATCCAGCAAGGGAGACTGATGTGAAATCAAATAAGATCTCTGATAGAGGTCCATGAAGGATGGTGTTAAAAAGGGCAAATGAATAAAGAAGCATTCAAATTGGGGCATTAGGGAAGCTTTCTTTGTGGAGCTAGTTTTGTGTTGAGTTTCCAAAGATTAGTAAGATTTTAATTGCAAGAGGAGGAGAGAAGAGATACTTTAAAAGTAAGAAAATGCTTAACATAAACAAAACATTTGAAAAGAATGCACATGGCAAACAAAACACTCTGTTTTAAGGAGGCAGTAGAGCTCAGAGGCTAAGAGCTAGGTTTGACTGATAACTACGTGACTTATTAATTTTGTGACTTTGTAATTTGATTGAAGTAGTCAGTCCAGTCTGAAAGAACAATTTGACTTTCCCCCAATATACTCAACTGTGGTTTCACATTGTAGAAATAGTCTTATTCCTTTAAATAGATATAAGTTTAAAAGAAATTTTCTGCCCAAAATACGATTACACTAAAGCAATGATTTGTGGCAAATTTTGTATGCTTCTTCTCTTAGAGAAATTGATAGTGTCCAAATCTAATCCATTTATTTATAAGGCAAATTTTTACACATAAGTGGCTGTACATTAACTGAAAAAAATCCCAATAGAATAGATTCTGAGAAAGCATGTGTAATTTTCTTTAAATTATGTCAAAATTGTCTCTAATACTAGCAAATTATAAGAAGAGAAAATGTGTGTGTGTGTGTTTACATTTAGGAAGCTGAATAAAATATGTTTAAATGTTAGATTGGAACTCAATTTTAATAATTTAATGATGTTTTTCTTTATAGTCATGCAGAAGGCACTGGGGCAATACTAACTGTTACGGTTAATTTTATGTATCAACTGGACTGGGCCACAGGATATCCAGATATTTGGTCAAACATTATTCTGGGTGTTTTCTGTGAGGTTGGTTTTGGATGCAATTAACATACAAATCTGTAGACTGAATAAAATAGTAGTGTCTGTGTCCCTCTTTAGTGTCTATGGCCTGAAAGGAAGAAGAAGACTGACTTTCCACCAAGTAAAAGAGAATTCTTTCTGCCTGATGGCCTTTGAACTGGGAAATTGGATTTTTTTTTTCCCTGCCTTTGGACTAGAACTGAAACACTTGGCTCTTCCAGGATTTCAAGCCTGTGAGTCTTCAGACTAGAACTTACACCATCAGCTCTCCTTTGGACTCAGACTAGAAATACGCCATTGGCTGTCCTGGGTCTTCAGCTTGCCAACTCACTCTGCAGACCTTGGGAAATGTCAGCATCAGTAATCATGTGAGCCAATTCCTTATCATCAATCTCTCTCTATCCATAACTATATATCTATGTATCTATATCTATCTATATATTTTCTTTTCTCCTGTTAGTTCTGTTTCTCTGGAGAACCCTGACTAATGCAGTATATTTCTCATTTATTATTAATATGAAGAAAAATATTTTCTCCCAAGCTCATGTTTTTAACCAGAACATGTGCCTATAAAATGAAACAGCTAAATATATGAAGCCTAGATACCCAAACTTTCATTAACTTTTACCTCTTTAATAATGTTTTCTACTGAGGACTACACATGTTGTAGAATTATTTATTTGCAACTTCCTAGTAGGTATTGCAGAACAGATGCTCTATCTACCTTGAATCCATGACCTGGGTTTAAATCCCAGATCTGCTGATGATAAGCTATGAGGTCCTGGACAAGCCTCTTTGAATAGACTCACAGTAGTTCCCACACATTTAAAAATGGAGATTTTAAAAATGTACCCCTGCAGAGTTATTGGGAAGATTAGGTAAATCGATGTACGTACAGTCGGCACTGATAGTACCTGGCCTATCTCCAAGTTTCTGGTGCTTTGGAACATTCCGAAGATTGACCTTGGGCCGTGAAACTGACATGCCAGTTTGAAGAACTAGAGGTGCCTGAGAGTTTTATCTCCTCTGCTGGGGGCAGCCGGAAGGCAAGGACTGATTGATGTGTGAGGACAAAAGCCCAGCTTCTTTGCCAGAGGTGGAATAAACTCCAATGTAATTTATTGTCTAGTGTTTCCCTTGGGAGCAGGCTGAGGCTGAGACCTCACCTGAAATTGCACCCTTGTGGTGCTTCTTTTCCTTTCCTGTCCTGCTTCCTTCTCTACCTTACTCTTTTCTCCTGGGAGCCCTTCTTTAATACATCACATGTATTCAAATCTTTGACTCAGAGTCAGCTTCTGAGAGAACCTGACCTAGGACAGTCTGTGAGTTAAAGTGCTTTGAAAACTATAAATAGGGGGACCATATGTCCTGATTTGCCTGTGATAGTCCTGCTATATGCCCGTCATCCTGGTGTACTTACTAATATCACCTCCTTTTGCAAGGAAAAAGATAAATTTTATAGTTACCTTTAGTATAAAGCACTCCAGAGATGCTTGAAAAATAGGAAGTTAAAATAATGATAATGATTAAACTCAAACAACTAATTCACCTAATTTCTTCTCAGTGAAGTGTTTGGCTAAATTGCCATCATCATTTCAAGATGAGTACTGTGACTTTTCTAAAATAACATTCAGAACATGACGTGCTCTTTATTACCTATAGGATGGATATGAGAATATGCATTCAAAGTTAGTATTGGTAAAATTACTTAATAGCAAAATTACTTAAAGACTTTAAAAAATAGCACAGATTCCAATGAATCATCATTGAAGCTATATATTCTGTGTACAATGAAACCTATGTCAAAGAAAACAGTCATCAGCGACAACATAGCTATGCTATTTTTTTTCTATTCTCAACACTCTCAAGTTGAACTTATCAGTAGTTCTTCTGATGCTTTAAAGCCTTGGGCTATTCCCACAAGAGAATACAAAATCCATTTTTGAGGCAGGCCAATGTCTGGAGTCTCTGTGAATGTTTGTTTTGCCAGCTGGCGAGGCTGAATTGGCAACTGAGATTTTAACAGTGTTCAAGATAGGCTTTTATTAGTTGGGAAATGTGAGCGGCTTTTATTAGTTGGGAAAATTTTGAGACCTTTATTAGTTGGGAAATATGATCGGCTTTTATTAGTTGGGAAAATTTTGAGACCTATCAATGTGCAAGGCAAAGGAATTCTTCCTATACAATGAATATGGCCACGTCAGGTGGCAAATAGGTTTAACTGCTGCCGGAAGTGTGTGTGTTTCCAGGAAATAGAAATGATTGGTAGTTCTCAAGCAATCGAGGAATGAGTTTAGAAATCACAATTCTCCTTTGACCCAGCCAATGGCAAAGAGACACATTTTCTGAAACTGATACTTCAAATTCTATCTTGTGAGCATGTATTTATGCTTATCCGTATTTGATTTGTATATACACAGTAGCCCATCCATTGTGTTTCCAGTTTCAGGCCTTCTGAAAATAATATTCATGTGTACCTAAGTTGATATATCAACATTTTCCCACTTGATGGAATGAGTCAAGGGTAAATTGTGATTCTTTCAAATTGTTATGAAGATCTAGGGTAGGCTGATTAGTAGAATTTCCGGTCATTTAACCATGATATTCTAAATTACATTGAGGCAGATTACCTAAGTGTCTTTACTATAATATAGAAATTTGTGCTAAGTATTTTTAAGAAAACTGTTGCAATTAAGTGTGGAAAAGAAACCTTATTATGTCCTCTCTAGTTATTATCAGCCTCAATACAGTTAACATTGTGACTTACTTATGTGATATTTACTCATTCAAAAAGTCCTTCAACATTTATGTAATGATCACATACTATGACATGGGCAATAAGCTGGGGCTATAGCAGTGACTATGACAGACACAGTTCCTGTGCTTACGGAGCTCAGTCAACAAAATATGTCCAAAAAAGCTTTTGCTCTGTGATTATGCTTGGTTGAAGTGTGCATGTATGTGTGTGTCTGTGTGTGTGTGTATTACATTTAGGGGAGTTCTTTTCAATTAAAATTATAATCAGACCAACTTATGAAATTATAATTGCACAATATTTTCTCTTGTGCAGAGAATATTAAAAAGTCCTGGCCCCAGGGTGGTGATCTGATAGAAGAGCTAGTGTTTTATTCACTGCAAACATGCTTGCTTTTAGCCTCACATCTCCAGTGTAGACTATGTTAGTAAGAAATTTAAAAATCATTGGCATCATGAGCTGAGACAATGCTCATCTTACAAGTAAAGCTCTTCCTTCTCAATCTATGTGGAAGGCACTTTAATTCCAAAACACTGGAATAAAAAATTATCAGCCTGATTATTAAATCAATCCCTGATTGGATAATGAAAAAATATTATTGTTACAGTTACCAGACGATGTTACAATTGGAAGAACCTGCGTAAAGTGTGCACAATGCCTCTCTGTAGTCTCTATTTTTTTTTTTTTTTTTGAGATGGAATCTCGCTCTGTTGCCCAGGCTTCAATGCAGTGGCGTGATCTTGGCTCACTGCAAACTCCACCTCCTGGGTTCAAGTGATTCTCCTGCCTCAGCCTCCCATGTAGCTGGGATTATAGGTGCGTGCCACTATGCCTGGCTAATTTTTTGTATTTTTAGTAGAGACGGGGTTTCACCATGTTAGCCAGGCTGGTCTTGAACTCCTGACCTCAAGTATTCCGCCCACCTTGGCCTCCCAAAGTGCTGGGATTACAGGCCTGAGCCACCGCACCCAGACTCTCTCTGTATCTTCCTTATAACCATATATGAATAAACAATTGTCACACTATAAAAAGTATATAAGCTAGTAACTGGAATGAAAAGATCTCATCATTTGTTCCCTGAAAGCTACATCCTATTTTTGCAGATAACAGCATGTAAGAACAATAGCAATGAGTACAATTTTTTTCAGCAGTTTGTATATAAAAGCCATGATTATGAGGACATATAACTTAAGAACTATACTTGTAGTATACGAAATAATAGCTTTATTTTAAATGGAAACATATTTCTTAATAGCATATTCTTTGAAACCACAAACCCCATGTAACTCATTTGGTTACACTCTAGAGACTGAGATCGCAAATTTACTCCTTGCTTACTTTATATTTATACTAATTCCTGACCACAGATCCCCCATCCTCCCTCCTTTGTCAGTTGTCTCACAAATGTGTGCTTTTAATCATGAGAGAATGAGCAGGAGAATGAGGAAGGAGCAGAGCTTCAAACCTTGGAGGATCGGGAGTGTTGCCTTTATTTGTGTAGAACAATTCTCTTCTACTAAAAGAAATCCTTGAACAGAAATTTAGTGGTTACACCTGCAATATTGTCATCAGAGAACAGGACTGAGATTTCTGCTTCTAAAAGGGTATCTATAAACTGGTATTTCCTTAGTCTCCCAAGTGAAACAGCCATAAAACGCAAGAGAATCAGGTGATCCAGTACAAAAGAGATATTAAGTAAAGGTTTGCTGAGTTAATTATTGTTACATAAAAGACTAGGTAGAGAAGAATCAGCCATTCTACTAAATAAGCTTGGTGGAGCTTATATTTCAGTGAATTGAGATAAACAATATGCAAGTTAATGAATAAACTAGATAGGATCAGATAATAAAATGAATGATGGCATTGACAGTAGCTACTTTAGACTAGATTTTTAGGGAAATTTCTCTCTGAGAAAGTATCTGAGATACTTACTCAGATACTTTAAATTATGTGAAAATAGTATCATTTAGCAGAAGTATCATTTAGCAGAAACCTAAATGGTGAAAAGGGAAAAAGCCATGTGAAAATAATGGGGAAAGAACACTGCAGGCATGGAGAATAGAAACTTCAAGTCCTTAAGACCAGAATGTGCTTAAGTAGCTTGAGAAACACCAAGACAATGGGGCTGTAGTATAGCAGTATAGGTAGTATATAGCACCAGGTGATGTGGGACTTTGTAGTCTCTGGTGAAGAGTCTGGCTTTTATTCTGAAGTCAATGAAAAGCCATTGGTAAGTTATAAATAGAAAGATAACATCATCTGAATCGGCTTTTCTGTTAGGGATTGGAACACCTGTATGCATTTTCTTCATTGTTGAGGCTGCCAACTTCTCTTTGCTACCAGACACCAAAACCGTGAAAGATGGGTATTCCCTACTTTTAATGTGCGTAGTAGGCAGACACATTTAACAATATGGTTTCTGTGAGGGTACGGTATATTGGACAGACCCGACTTTGAGTTCTGGCTCTGCTATTTCCTAGCTGTGGAGCCTTGGGAAAGCTACTTGACATTTCTGATTCTTCCTATTTTCCTCATGTCTAAAATGGAAATAATAATAACGTAGTTATTTTCTTGTAGTGGCTGGCTGTGAGGATTAAACAAATTAATGCATGAAAAGTGCTTAATAATATTCCTGAACATATTAGGTGTTCCGTATATGTTAATTATATGATTTCTTTTGCAGACTATGGTATATAAACAAAAAGGTACCAAATGTATATGTAGTTAATATACACTTGAAGCAGTATTTGGGATGTATATGTGTGTGCGAGGGAGACAGAGAGAGAGAGAGAGAGAGAGAGAGAGAGAGAGAATGTGTACTTGGGTTAAAAGCCATACTTCACCAATTAGTAGCTCTAGGACCTTGGGTGAGTTATTGACCCTCTGTCTACTTCAATTTTCCCATCTATAAAATAAGGTAATAATAGTGTCCTCCTACATTAGTTAGGATTAATTATGTTTGGCTTCACAAAACAGAAAATCAAAAATAACAGTGGTATTAAAAAAGAAGTTTATCTCTCATGTGAAAGAAGTCTAGAGGCAGGAATGCCAGGAATAGCATGGCATTTTTAAGATTAATAGGGACTCTGGGCCAGGCGTGGTGGCTCACGCCTGTAATCCCACCACTTTGGGAGTCCGAGGCAGGTGGATCACCTGAGGTCAGGAGTTCGAGACCATCCTGACCAATATGGTGAAACCCTGTCTCTAGTAAAAATACAAAAATTAGCCGGGTATGGTGGCACGTGCCTGTAATCCCAGCTACTTGGGAGGCTGAGATAGGAGAATCATTTGAACCCAGGAGGCAGAGGTTGCAGTCAGCTGAGATTGTGCCACTGCACTCCAGCCTGGGCAACAGAGCGAGACTCCATCTGGAAAGAAAAAAATAAATAAAATAAGATTAATAGGGACTCTGTCCCCTTCTGTCTTTATTCTCCACCACATTAGCACTTGGGCTTCCATCTTCATGTTACCTTATGGTCCAAGAAATTTGCTGAGGTTCCAGACACTTGGACTACATTCCATGCAGCATGGAGAAAACATGGTAGGAAGGCAAAAAGGGCACATCTCTTTTTTGAGACAGTCTTCTTTAATAAGTCTGTCTTGAGGTCTGACATAATGATAATACTTTCAGTTATGTCTAATTGATCAGAACTTAGCATCAACTCATGTTGCTGCATGGGAGGCTAAAGAATGTTTAGTTGTTCACATTGCAACCTCAAATAAAGGTATTGCTTCTCTTTAAGAAGCAAGAAATAAGAATGAACATTTGACAGGCAGCAAGCAGGCATGGCCACACCTCCAAAAAGGATTGTTTTTAAAGTTACATGAGGTAATGCAATAGTCGCGCCTTATCCATGTCTTCACTTTCCATGGTTTGAGTTATCCTGTTGTCAAACCAAGGTATGAGAATATTAAGTAGAAAATTCCAGAAATAAACAATGAATGAGTTTTAAATTGCCTGCTGTTTTGAGTTGTGCGATGAAATTTCATGCCATCCCACTCCATCTCAACCTGGACGTGAATTCTATCTGAGTCCGGTATATCCACGGTGAAGACACTTCTCACCCATTAGTCACTTAGTAGTCATGTCAGCAATGAGATCCACTGCGGTAGTATCACAGTGCTTGTGTTCAAGTCACCCTTATTTCACTTAATAATGGCCTCAAAGCACAAGAGGAATGATGCTGGCAATTTGAATATGCCACAGAGAGTCTGTCAAGTGCTTCTTTTAATTGAAAAGGTGACATTTCTCAACTTAGTAAGGAAACAAAATTGTATGCTGAGGTTGCTAAGACCTATGGTAAGAATGAATCTTCTATCCATGACATTGTGAAGAAGGAAAAAGTAATTTGTGCTGGTTTTGCTGACACATCTCAAACTGCAAAAGTTAGAGTATGGAGTATGATAATTTGTATTATAATATATTGTTATTGTTGTTCTGTTTTATTAATTATTGTGGCTATTCTTTCTTTCCTTATTTTTTTTTTTTTTGAGACGGAGTCTCTTTGTCACCCAGGCTGGAGTGCAGTGGCGTGATCTCAGCTCACTGCAACCTCCACCTCCGTGGTTCACGTGATTCTCCTGCCTCAGCCTCCCAAGTTGCTGGGACTACAGGTGTGTGCCACCACATCCAGCTAATTTTTGTATTTTTAGTAGAGATGGAGTTTCACCGTGTTGGCCAGGCTGGTCTCGAACTCCTGACCTCAGGTGATCCACCCACCTCGGCGTCCCAAAGTGCCGGGATTACAGACATGAGCCACCGCACCTGGCCTATTGTGGCTATTCTCTTACTGTACCTAATTTGTAAATTAAACTTTCCCATAGGTATGTATGTATAGAAAGAACAAAAAAACATTGTATATGCAGGTTTCAGTACTATCTGCCATTTCAGGTATCCACTGGGGGTCTTGAAATACATCAGAACTACTGTATAATCAAAGCTCTTAGTTTAGTTCCTGACAGATGGTAAGTGCTTAATAAAGGGGATGGAATGGATTTTTTGCCAAGAAACACTTCCACTAAAAACACTTAGATGAATAAAAGAACTATAAATGTTGTACTGTTTACAGAAAGACACTGCTCATCTTAAATGGTGCCACATTTTCACTGGATTTGGGTAGCCTTAAAAGGCTTCAGTTCAAAATCTCTGTAGCTTCATCCTTAATAAAATACCCTTGGATTAATTGTGACAGTCTTTATTCCTAAAGAGCCAGGTTGCTTTTTACCTCTAATAGACTATAGTACTGGCAAAAACAGAGAGCAGCAAGTCCTGACCCCCAAGTTCAGCTGATATTTTAGATCTCTTACTCTTGCTAACTTTACTTGGAGTCAGCAACAATTGAGGTAATTGGCTGCTTTTCAACAGATAATCTTTTATAAGAATAAGGAAATAAAAACAAGGGTACAGAATCCTGGATTCCAGCAGGCATGATGAGCCAATAAGAATCTGTCACTTCTATTCGTTTTGACAGGATTAACTTAACTGTTTCTAGAGCTGCCTCACTAGCATTGTTCATTTTAAGCAGGCACATAAATTAAAGGCACCATTAATATTGTGATTAAAAAGTAAGTTCTTGGAACTATATCCTGACTAAATGATTTATCATGAAGCCATTAGCTATTTCTTAATTTCATTAATGACAAAAGAGAAATGATGTCCCCAGACAAATACAATGACTATTATATGACCTCATAGGCATATAGAGGTACCCATATTCCTTGTGTCTTGATTTGAATAAATAGCAAAAAGAAAAGAAAGTTTTATTTGTAAATTGATTCATGTCCAGTCACTATTCCTAACTACATTAATGGGTGGGCTAGTCTAATTCAAATTCTCTTTTAAATATGTTGGATGACTCATCTCTCTTCTGAATTATGAGTTTGCCTCTTGAGACTTCTCTTTATACAATACACAGCTGTCAGATTCAGAAGTAGGATATCATAAATAAGCACCTCTTTTTGTCAGGTTTACTGGGGCAGAAATATACCATAAATATATTTTGCATGATTTTGAGCCATAGAAAAAAACATGATCCAGCCCAAAGTTGATTACATTTTAAGTATCTGAGGCATCTAATTTAGATGAAATGAGACAGTTATTGTCAAGGATTACATATCATCTGTCTATTACATGAAAGTATCTAGAAACTTGAAAGATATGTTTTGAAGGAGTCCAAGTGTCCTCTATTCTCCTGCAAGTGCAAAGACCCTTCCAAATATCTTCACTTTTTGTTTTTACATTTGATTTGATTTGTTGTGGTGATTTCCTGGAGCCAAATGAATGCTCAAATCCAGGTTTCTTTTTTTGTTTCTTTTTTTTTTTTTTTTTTTTTGAGACGGAGTCTCACTCTGTCTCCCAGGCTGGAGTGCAGTGGCACGATCTCGGCTCACTGCTGCAACCTCCACCTCCCAGGTTCAAGCAATTCTCCTGCCTCAGCCTCCTGAGCAGCTGGGATTACAGGCGCCCACCACCACGCCCAGCTAATTTTTGTATTTTTAGTAGAGACAGGGTTTCACCATGTTGGTCAGGCTGGTCTTGAACTCCTGACCTCGTGATCCACCCGCCTTGGCCTCCCAAAGTACTGGGATTACAGACGTGAGCCACCGCACCCGCCCAAATCCAGGTTTCTTTTTAAGCTTCTCTACTGTCTCTTCCTTCCCACTCTTCCTCACTCCTGGTCTCCATCGCAAGTGAATGAATGCAGGTATTCTCTTGAATCAAACAGTTAAAATATTCACTGAGCACATTTCTAGAGAAAAAAACTCTTCAGTAGTGATATTTTATATGCTTAAGAGAGAGTTGTTTCAAGTACCCTGAAGCACAGTAGAAGCTAGAATTTGGGAATCCTAGTTGCTGGATTAAAAAGCTATTGTGAGGCCTACTGTGAAACAGGAGGACTGGGTTTGTCGGGTTGAGGAGTGAGCTAAGCCTAGACGTGAAACGGGAGGATTTTGGGTTTGTCGGGTTGAGGAGTGAGCTAAGCCTAGACGTGAAACGGGAGGATTTGGGGTTTGTCGGGTTGAGGAGTGAGCTAAGCCTAGATGTGAAACGGGAGGATTTGGGGTTTGTTGGGTTGAGGAGTGAGCTAAGCCTAGATGGGGTAACTTCCCGGAAAAGCTGTGCCCAGTGGTTGGCTTCCTCTGGCCCTCATCCACCTGTAGTTGATCTTTCTCTCTAGTTTTGCCCTCATTCTGCCTCTTACAGAAAGGGAAGAAAAAAATGTGAACAACCAATTTTTGAGCACATACTATGTGCCAGGACTTTTGCATCCTTATTTATTCCTCAGAGTTAACTCTGGGAAGTGAGACTAATCTTAACTAACCCCAATGCTGACCATCGTACATTTCATTTCAATTTGTTAACTTTCTCTATTCTTCAGGTGTTTCTGTCCTCATTCCCTCTGGTTGTCTGCTGCTTCTTGGATCTGGGTCTCTGTTTGTTGCTCTATTCTGGTAATGTGTCAGTGCTCCCTACTGATCTGTTTGCTATAGGATCATGGTGACCAGAAATAAACAAGCTTCTGCTACTTATGCCTAGCTAGTCAGTACAACAATAATCTAATATAGTGGTTTTTATTTTCATTTTCCCATTTACACAGCAGTATGTAGGTGTGAATTAGCCAGGGCAGGGAGTAGCACCATGCTGTTGGACAGGTTATTTGGAGGCAATCTTACAACTGGTTAGAGAGAAGAGACATGCCTAGGAGGCTGAAGTGAAAAACATGTGAAAGGGAAGACAAAATAATGACTGGAAAAGACTTGTAACCAATGACTATTGAGGAGCCAGAGTTTGGCAGATGAGCTGGGAGAAATGGCTTTATCTGTGGTCTCATGCATAGGGCAATGGTATTTGAGAATGTAGCCAAAGGTTGAGAGATTGTCCAGTTCTGCACTCCAGTCAATGAATTACTACTGACAAACATTGTTTTATGTTAATTTAATGTCTGAGTATTTCTCAGTGTCATGAATGCTTGCAATAATGTACAGCATGGGAACAAATGCTAGTTTGTTTAGTACAAAAGACATAGGCTATAGTTTGGCTGTTTGTCCCCCTAAATCTCATGTTGAAATTTCATCCTCAGTGTTGGAGGTGGGGCCTGATGGGAGGTATTTGGGTAATGGGAAGTGTTTGGGTCATTAGTCAAGGATTCTAATGGGATCTTTTATGAATGGATTAATGCTCTGGTGGGGGAAGAGTCGTGAGTGAGTTCTCTCTTTATTAGTTCCTGTAAGAGCTGGTTGGCTGGTTGTTAAAAAGAGCCTGGCGCCTTCCCATATCTCTCCTGCTTCCTCTCTCACCACGTGTTGTCCACACATTCTGCTCCCTTTGCCTCCCACCATGATTGGAAGCTGCCTGACACTCACTAGCAGCAGATGCTGGCACTATGTTTCTTGTACAGCCTGCAGAACTGTAAGCCAAATAAACCTCTTTATAAATTACCCAGCCTTAGGTGTTTGCTTATAACAACACAAATGGACTAAAACTACACATTTTTAAGAAAGCAAGCTATTCCTAATATCCATAGTCTGGGATACATTTTATCTACATACATGAAAGCAATATTTGAATCTGTGAAAAATTTCAATAATCCCATCTTTTATCTAGTAAGTTTGGATCAATGACTCCTAAAGCTAGAGTGGTTGCTGCTTCCTGAACCATTTGCATTTTGTATTTTAAATAAATGCTACCACAGTTTTTTTGTCTCCAAGCAAAAAATCTATAAAACCCTGCTATATAAAGAATTCCTAGGTTTTGCTAAGACCATTGACAAGCTGGTCAGAATAGAATCAAGGAAACAGATAGATGTCAGTACTTGAAACCCAGATGTTCACAAAGGTACTTTTTGGCCCTACCTTTAACTCATGCTGTGCTAATTCTTCTAACAAAAATCTTTTGGAAGCAGTGAAACAGTGTGTGACTAAGAGCTTGATATTAAGACTCCCAGCTTTGCTATTCACTAGAGCAGGTTACATTATCTTTTGAAGCTTTTGGTTTTCCTTGCCTGTATAATGGGGACAGTAATAGTACTAACCTATTTGTTTTTGAAATCAGTCTTAGGAATGAATCTCAGATCGGCCACATGCTATTTATTTATACTTGGGGAAGCTACTGTTTAATCTTAGTCTGCATCTTCACGTGTAAAATGGGGAAATTAATAGAATAGTTGTCATAGGATTGTTGTGAGAATCCAGTGAAATGCTACATTTAAAACCTGAGCACAGAACCTAGCACAGAGAAAATATTCAATATATGGAGACTGTTCTCATAATTAATATTTAATTCCAACCCACTATATTACCACAGATAAAATATTTGTACGTGTGTTTTCTCATCTAGTACTCAACCCCCCTGCCAAGTAAAAGATCAATGAGGAAAGGATTCGGATTAAAATACCCATTTTATAGATGAGGAAGCTGAAGCTCGGAGAGGTTAAGTGAGTTGCACGAAGTCCCACTAGTGACTAGTGAATGGCATGGCTGGAAAATCAACCTGTCTTCTGTCTGCAAATATTTTCACTGTTCCTACCTCTTTGTTATATGTAAAGTGCTGCCAAAAGACATGGAAAGAGGGAAGGAGAGAGAGGGAGAGACAGAGGGAGGGAGGGAGGGAGAAGACAGAGAGAGAGAAAGAAAAGAGAGAGAGAGAAGGTAGCTGCTGTCAGGGGACATCTTCTTTCATCTGCATCTCAATTATTCTTTGTTTTTTTTTTTCAAAACAGCATAGGACTGTATTTAGAATTTCTCCCCAAGATAATGAGTAAATTATTCATGGAGTTAGTGCTTCCTGTAGTTCCCAATCATAGTTTAAGTGAATACATACTGTGTATAATACTTTTTTGTGGCCTCAGATCTATATAAAGTTCATGGTCTGTAAAGTATTTAATTAACTTAACCAGAACCTGTGAGTAAGTGGTCTGTGTTCTTAGCCTCCTGCTCGATCTTTTCCATCACCTTTAGTTCTATGTCTTCAAAAGAGGAAGAGCTTCTCTTAAGCAGCATCTCTGTCTAAAAGTAGGATTTATACTGGGGACATTTCTGAATAACATTTTAGGCAACCGTGTTGCAGGCAGGTCCTGGCACCCTATGAGTTATTTTGAACAGGACTGCATTTATCTGATAAAATTTGCCAAAATGTAATTCACATAGCCGTTGCCATTTGTGGTGTAGCTGCTGTGAAAGAATAGTCATTGGAATCAGGAACATGCAAACCCAAACCCAGATTCCACACCCTGTTAACTGGGTGATCATGAAAAGTTCCTTATCTTTCTAGAGCCTCAAGTTTTTCCTTCATGTAAAATATATGGCAATATCTGTCTCAAGGAGTTGTTGTGAGGATTAAGAGACAAGTCGGATACAGCAATGGCTTTCAGGTTAAAGTATTTTAGGAGGCCTGATGGGATTTCCGGAAATTTACTTACTAGAGGGACTGAGAGGGTTCCCATGGGTGAGACACCTACCTGAGGAAAGGTGGGAGGGATAGAAAATAAGACATATCACAAATTTGGTTGAGGGTCATGAATCTGTGCTAAAAGGAAGACAAGGAGTCTAAGGGCAGCATTCACAGCCTGTCACTCAGACTGTCTCTGGACCAACTCCATGAACTCAGGTCTGAGCTTGTGACAGAGGTGACTATGGATGAATGCATAAAAACTAAAAGAATAATCTTAGATTTTGAAGACTTTATAGAGATTTTATTATCAGTTCAGATGCTTAGCTATAAAAATAACAGAAAAAAACAACTCAACGTGGCTTGGTTCCCAGTGGTTCTCAGACTGGAGCATGCATCAGCATTTCTCCAGGACTTGTTAAAACCCAGGGTGCTGGCCCCCATCCACAAGAGTGTATAGAGTGGTTGTCGAGTGCAGCCTGAGAATTTGCATTTCTAACAGGATGATGCTGATGCTTATTCTTTGAGAAATACTGGCTTAAACAATAAGAAGAATGGTTATCTCACACAACAAGGCATCTCAAGGAAAGGAAGCTGCATGCTTATTTGAGAGTTCATTCGTGTTTTTGAGAGCACAGATTCTTTACAACTTTCACTCTGCCATTTTCTGTGTGGTGGCTTTGCCTTAGATTAGCTCTCTTCACAGATATAAGATAGATGTTGCTATAGGCATCATATCCAGGCAGAGTCCAGTGGAGGAAGAGGAGCTGTCTCTTTCTCAGTATTTCTCTTATTAGTAGAAGAAACTTTCCAGGAAGTTCCTCAGCATACCTCTCCTCATTGGCAGAATTGATTCATATCCTCAGTTTGAATCCAATTCTTAGCAAAGATAAGGGACCATGCTGTCAATTTAGGCACATCAGATTTTCCTCTGGAGCTGGAGAGTCTTCTCTTTCCTGAATCACATTGTTGAGGAATGGCTACTTGGACAAAATCAGGACTCTACCAGTAAGGAAAGCAGCGACAAATGCTGTTGGTTATCCAAATGATGATGCCTGCTGCAGAGATGTCAGCAATTTTGAGGTTGAGAGGAAGATACCATGGTCTATGACATCAAAATAGAAAATATTATTATTTACAGAAATTTGCAGCATCATCATTCTTTGCACCTTCATTTTACAGCAATAAACAGTGAGCTCTGGCAGATTAGCCCCTACTTTGGATACTGTCACAGGAGGCATCACTATGGGGAGCCAGTCTTACAGAATGACAGTGTCCGTGATAGCCCCAGGTTCCATTCGTCTGTATTTAATTTTGTTCATAACTAGGTTTAAGAACTAATTGTTTAGAGTTTATCAAACCACACTATTCAGAACCCTAAAGCTTCCTCAGAAGGCCAATATTCATGTGCGGGTGTGTGTGTATGTTTATGAAAGAGACAGAAAGATAAAAAGAGAAAGAAGAAGAAGAAGAGAAGGAAGAGGAAGAAGAGGAAGAAGAAGGAGAAGAAGGAGAAGTAGAAGGAGGAGGAGGAGGAGGAGGAGGGAGGAAGAAGGAGAAGAAAGAGAGAGAGAGAGAGAGAGAGAGAGAGAAAGAGAGAGAGAGAAACAGAAGGCCAGTGGTCTGCCTTACCAGCCAGCCTTAAACAGATCAGCCACTTTTTTGTGTTAATCTTATAGGTCTTCCCAATAGAATTTCCTTTGAGGAAAGAAAGGGTTCCATGGCTTAAAAAAAATTTGAAAATTAGTGATTTTGTTTGTCTAATATAATTCTTGACCACTTGCTGCTTCAAATTTGAAGAGAAAGAGAAGGAAGAAGAGAAAGAGAAAGAGTGAGATCTTCAACCACTAAGAAGAGACAGGAAAATAGTTAGTGGTGCCTGGACATAAATATCACTTATCCAATAGCCACAAAAATAGCCTGTCATTTTACTTATAGTCCTTAGTAGATTCCAGGAATGATAATAACAGTAACAACAACCAACATTTTCTGAACAGTAACTCCTAGGCCCTGCCCTAAAACTTTTGTAAGTAGTATCTCGTGTCATTTTTGCACCATGATGATGAGACAGATTATATTGTTAGTCCAGAGACACAAGAGGAGCTGTGAGTAAGTGTGAAAACTGGGAATAAACTCCAGGGGTCAGCTTCAATAGTCCACACAACTACTCTATTCTGTGTCTTGTTGGGAGGTATTGATATTTCCAATTTATAGATACAGCAACAAAGATTCAAAGGTTAAGAAATTTTGCTAAGGTTACACGATATGTGAGGAGCGGAACTGGATTGGGATTTTAGTTTGTCGGACTTCAGAGCACCCCCCTCCCTTCATTCATTCATTCACTCACTGAAAGAATATTTATTTAAGGTGCCAGAATCTATCTTAGGCACAGTATATTATTTCTATTCTGAAATGAGGGTCTTAAGCCCCTTCTCTTGATTTGTCTTGGGTTAGTGGGAAGGTAGAGCCAAGGGTATGATGGGAGGCAACCTTCTTCTTAAGTATATGCACCTTGACAAGAAATTTTATCACGCAGCACAACTGAGGTGATTCTGAAACTGCATATATATGTGTTGAGGGAGAAGTATGCCTCTCAAAAAGATTTTGACCTGTTTAATATTTTTACTGGAATAAGGATTCTTCATTTTAAAACATAATTATTCTGTTTAATATCTTTATATTTACATCACTGTTTTGGAGGCTACTTCTCCAATGTGCAGAATATGAGAATTTTCCTATTGACTCTGTGCTCGCATAAATAATTTAAGAGGAACAATTTCTGGAAAGTCTAAACAGCTAAAGACACTGTCTTTGATCTCCATGTGTATATGTAGTCTTAACTTACTAAGCATTTTTCAGAAAATGTCAGCACTTACTGGTGGTTCTTCTTTGTTCCCATAGCCCCTTGAGCAATCAAGACTATGCAAACAGAAAAATGCTGTTCTTGCTCATTTCTCTCCAGAAGCACCAGGAAAGTTTGGCCTCTTCAAGGAGAACTCAGAATGTAAATGGCAATCTCCAGAACTCTTTTTTTTTCCTCTTGTAATCTTCAGGATATTTGCAATTTATTGAACCATTGACATTGCTTCCTTTATAATTTTATTGTTATAAAATTGTTGTTGGAGAGAGAGATTAAGTAAGACATAATTTGGGATATACCTAGGTAAACTTTCACATTTGTTCAGTTTAGTGAAACTGAATTCTCCTTTGGCAGCAGCGGGCCCCTGTGGCGCAGAAGTTTGTGGAAGGAGTGTTAGAATGCTGACTTGGGTTAAGGGAGAAAACTTTTGAGGACCGCAAATGGCCACTCTTACCTTACATTTAACTAGTGAACAGATTTTGTCAGCTAGTCGGAATTTGAGGGTTTGTATGAATAAAATCCAACAAGATAATGAGTGCAGAAGCAAAATATAGTTATTATTTTCATACATAGTCTTGTTCAAATCTATGATGTGTTTATTTTGAAACTTATCAGATATGATTAAGAGTGGAATTTGGTATGGGAGACAGATTCTAAGGTGCTCCCTAACTACCCAGCCCTCCTGCTCTTCATTCCCATATAATCACACCCCATAAATGTGGGTGGGACCTGTGACTTGTTTCTAGCAAATGGAATGGGGTAACATGAAGGGATTTTGCACATACAATTAAGGTCCTTAATCAGTTTTTTACAGTTTATTAGTCTTATTGATATATAACAGTTGTACACATTTATGAGGTGCATGTGATGTTTTGATACATGCATACAATGTGTAATGATCAAATCAATGTAATTGAGATATCCATCACCTCAAACATTTCAAACATTTTTTTTTTGTATGTTGAGAACACACCAAATCTCTTCTAGCTATTTTGAAATATGTGATCAGTTATTGATAACTATAGTCAGTCTGCTGTGCTATTGAGAATTAAAATTTATTCCTTCTATCTAACTGTACTTTTGTAATTAACCAATCTATCTTTATTCTCCTCACCTTCCTACACTTCTCAGCAGCTAGTAGCCACCATTATACTCTTTTTTATTAATTTTATTATTATTATACTTTAAGTTTTAGGGTACATGTGCACAATGTGCAGGTTTGTTCCATATGTATACATGTGCCATGTTCGTGTGCTGCACCCATTAACTCGTCATTTAGCATTAGGTATATCTCCTAATGCTATCCCTCCCCCTCCCCCCACCCCACAACAGTCCCTGGTGTGTGATGTTCCCCTTCCTGTGTCCATGTGTTCTCATTGTTCAATTCCCACCTATGAGTGAGAACATGCAGTGTTTGGTTTTTTGTCCTTGTGATAGTTTGCTGAGAATGATCGTTTCCAACCTAAATGTCCAACAACGATAGACTGGATTAAGAAAATGTGGCACATATACGCCGTGGAATACTATGCAGCCATAAAAAATGATGATTTCACGTCCTTTGTAGGGACATGGATGAAACCACCATTATACTCTTAACCTCCGTGAGATCAACTTTTCTAGCTCTCACATATGAGTAAGAACATGAAGTATTTGTTTTTCTATGCCTGCCTTATTTTGCTTATCAGTTGGTTTTGAGTTCATAAAAAAAAAAAAAGATATTATCCTGTGTGTGCCTGAATTAATCACACAAAGGTCCTTAAAAAAGGACTGGGCCCCTCCCTAAGGTAAGAGGAACTCTCAAATGCTGGCCTTGAAAAGGCAAGCTGCCATGTCGTTAAAGGAATCATGGAGAGAGCCACAGGGCAAAAAACTAGATGGCCTTTTGGAGCTGAGTAGCGCCCCGCCTCCCACCCCAGCCCCCATTAGCCATCAGCTAGGAAGAAAATGTGGACCTTAGTCCCACAGTAATAAGGAGATGATTTTTTGCAAATAACTTGAGGGAGCTTGTAGGTGGACCATTCCCCAGTTGAGCCTGTAATAAGCCCACAGCTCCAGCTGTGACCTGGATTGCAAACTGATGAGAATCAGAAGCACAAGATCTAGCTAAATTATGTCTATAGGATGTCTATGGAAACTGTAAGGTAATAAAAGTATTTTTAAGCCACCAAGTTATGGTTATTTTTTAGATAACAATAGAAAACCAATACACTTGACTTCAAGAGAGTAGATCCAGGATTTTCCTGGGTATTTATTCTAGGAAGATGCTTTGCTATCATAGGAAGACAAAAACTCTGGGTTGGATCACTGTGCATTATAGGGTCAGGAGTTTTATATTTACTGTTTTGAAAATAGGTTGCAAATAGATATCCTCCATGTGCTGTTTTATTCCTAGCTTTGAAAACCACCCACTGTAATGCCCTTCCATGGTGGCCAGTTTGCAGTTGGCAAACAATTGGTGTTAATCAGTTTATAGTTGAAAATGAAGCTATTTACTATATTGACTCCCTAGCTAGCCCAGATATCTCAGAAGTTCTCAATTATTTCTGGGTTTAAAGAAACCGTTCTTTCTCCTTTGCCCTCTACCACCATTTCCACCAATCTTGTTCAGGCTCTCATGCCTTTCTGACTTATTTCCCGACTTCTCCTTCCTCTCTGTCCTCTGCATTCTCCTTTTATTCCACATTACAGGTTTGGCTGCAAACTGCTTTGCTAGTCTCCTTTTGCTTCCACAGCCTGCCCCAGTCTCTTTAGCTACACTTAGCTGCATACACTCTGCCTTCTTACCATTCTATGTACAGGTGGCATCTTCTGCCAGAAATTGTCTGACTACCCATCCCTTTCCTTCATCTGCAAAACAGATGAAGGACACTGCTCAACTGTTCTCTCTCATCTAGTATTTTTGATCCTCTCCTTCCTCCTTCTCCTTTCTCCTTTTCGCTCGAAGCTCCACCCACACAAGCAGGGTTAGTCAATACCTCCTCTCTGCTCCCACCAAAGTTAGTGCTTATTCCAGCATAAGCAGTTACTATGCTAGTATTATAATTTTTCTTTTTCTATGTCAAAAATCACTGCACCTCCCACTGACAGCGAACCCATCAAAGGTGCAAATCTTATCTTGTTCATCTCTGGATTCCATGTGTCCTGGCACAGTGATGAACACAAAAGCAGCATTCTAAATCTGTCTATGTGATTGACTGAATAAAAAGTAAAATGTGGCATGTTTAGCTCCAAGGTGCGGCGTTGTCAAGCTGAATCCTAATAATGTGTGCAAAGGACCCTACCCCTTGAAATTCTGCAGAGCTCAGGAATCACTAGAAAAATGAACAGTGTACTTTGCCAGATGCTTCCAGAAAGCATTATCATGTTATTCCCTGTCTGACACCCCTGTTTTAGCAGTAAAATATATGAAATGGGAGAAATTACGATCACAAGATGAAAGAGGAATCAGTGCTTTTGATCTTATCAGATTGATTTCAGCCCTCTCCTAAACCTCAAACTCTTCCCATCTCCCAGAGACCTAAGATCCCCTGTTAGCATGGATGCATATCTACTTATTTTATGGTTTCCCCTATGAAGTGTGAATCATAACAAATTCAATTCTGCTACTGAGAAATCCAGTTGTTCTCTTTCTATATTATTCAGGTAAGATACCATCTGAAACTGAGAGAAGCATAAGGAAACTTACAGCTCATTATCTAGTACCAGTTACATGTGGAGCACCATGCTAGGCCCAAGGGATGTAGAAATTTACATGATATTGTCCATGACTTTAGGGAGTCTACAGGGTGATCTGCAGAGAATGAAAAATAAATTAACGTTGCCAACACAGAGTGCTAAATGCTATGGTGACTTGAAACCTGTGAGTAAATTGTAGTCCAGAGGAGCAGCATTTAACTCACACTGGGTTGGGCATTTAGGGAGGGGGGTGGGGATGTCAGAAAATTGAGGCGCAGAGAGGGAAAGCAGTTTGTCCAAGGTCCCACAGTTGTGGCAGCACTAACTCTCTTGATGCCCATTCTAGATTCTTTTTGGTAATCTGCATTATTACAAGAAGCTGCATATTGTGATTTCATAGCTCCTTTGGAGAACGCTGGGAATTGTAACTAGGGAATTATATGCAAATAAGTTAATTACAACTATGGAGTTCCTGGCACTTGGATGCCTTAGGAATGGATACTAGTAATTCAAGCAGTATGTCAAGGAGCTGACAGCTTTAGGGCTTGACCAAATACTGGCACAAACAGCTAAAAAACAAAGCTCCAACCTTGAGCCTGAGAGGATGAAATCACAGTTTTCAGGAAACTCATCAACTCCAAAGTGGAGCCTAAAATGAAATAACAAAGAGCAATTAATGCAACTTTGCACAATGCAGTTTCACTAGCCCTAACTTTCCTCTTTCTGCATTTTGAGTCTCCAGATCAATGAGCCGAGTACAGGCAGGGGGTGGGGACCAATGCCAAGGCCACAGGCTTTGGAGTAGTCAAGCCTGGATTAAAATCCTGGCTCTGACACTCACAGCATTATTGTTTTGGGTTAGTTACTTAATCTCTCTGTGCCTTCATTTCTCCATTTCAAGCAAGTAACTAATATAACAGAAATTCCATTTCTCAGTTAACATGGCAAATTCGATAAATGGAAGAGAAAACACATTGGCTACTGGAAAGCATTGTATTTGTGAAGAATCTGCTGGTTTAGATCCAAATTTTCAGTGTCTGACCACCACTGAGATAGAACTGAGATTCAATGCAGCTCCTTCTTGTTTCATTTCTACTGGGGTTCCCACAGTAGACATTATGAGGTGACTACACCCCAGGTCCTATTCTGCTGACCTCATTCATCTAGAACAAAGCTGAGTGGTTGGAAGGAAAAATAAAAAGCCCTAAAACTGAGTGGCATTAAGGATAATAGCTGTCCCAGGACATGCTGCTCCTCACAAGCCTTCACAATGCGGAGTTGAACCCAGGTCTACAGGACTACAAAACCCAGGTTCTTAATCACTAGACTGACCCATATACTGCTGCTGGTAGTCACAAAATTAAAGAACTTTAAAAACATTTCACAGGCAAACAGTGATGAATCATTAAGAAAAGTTTCATTGCCTCAGATTTTTTATTTACCAGGGCAAATTCATTTAAAAATGATCAAATGTTATTTAAAGAAAAAATTGGAAACAAAACAAGAAGAATACAAGGGATCTAAGCTCTAATCCTGGCTCTGTAAAAAAGTGGTCCTAGTGGCCTTGAGCAGGTTCCTTCCTTTCTCTTGGTATCAGTTTACCCGTCTATACCAAGAGAGAAATGAATACACTTACTCAGTTCTTTTCCGCCTTTAATGTGCACATGAAATGCAAATTCTGATTCAGCATGTCAGGAGTAGGGTCTGAGATTCAGAATTGCTAAATTTCTTAGGTGATGACAACGATGCTGGTCTAGAGAACAGATTTCTTTGAGGGGCTAGATTAACTCAGATTCAGCAATAAAGCCCAAGTATTACAGTAAATCCCAGATTGTTAGGCAAACAAAGAGTGACTATTGATTTTCTTTTACTGGACAGTGAAGTTTCTCCGGCTGTGGCTTGTGTTGCTCACACTTGACCCTTTGTGTCGCAAACACATTTCAAGCCCCTGGGGTATGGATCTTGCAGACTTTGGCATGGCCCATGTGAGGCTGTCCCAGTTATAACCTTGAAAAAGGATGGAAGGGGATGGCTGACTTGGAAAGCTGACAACTCTGTGTATGATGAGAGTCCTGAATTTCCTGGGATGAACTGTGTTCTCTACTCTGCCTGTTGGCTCAAAACCCATCTTTACCCGTGGCACCACGAAGCACTGCTGGATGTATTGTCAATTGTACCACACCAACAGTCCACAGGGAGAGTTTATGGAAGGAGAAGTTAGTACTTGCTTTCCCTGCGGCAATCACGCGTATTATTTTGCCACTTACTCCAGTGGCAGAGTCAGAGGGCAATATCTGGGCCGTTTCTCCAGCCTGCTTTCAGTGCAGCAGGCCATGCAGCCCTGTTCTGATCCTCCTCAGACTGTGGTTTTTCTTTCCCTGGTAAGGATCATTTTAGGTAGTTGAACTATCTACCAGGAAAATAAGAATTTTGTTCATGTAAACCTTCAATTCCTGAACTCTGAGGGCTGGGACTCACCCTCCTCAGTGGTGGTCAGACACTGAAAATTTCGATCTAAACTAGCAGATTCTTCACCATTGTTTCAGAAAGTGTAGAATGTTGTTTTAGTTGCCTTTTGCTACTCTAACACATTACCACAAATTTTATGGCTTAAACAATACACACTTACTATCTTACAGTCCTGAAGATCAGTAGTATCATTGGGCTAAAATCAAGGTGTTAGCAGGGCCATTTTCCTTCTGGAGGCTCTAGGGGAAAATTCGTTGCTTTGCCTTTTCCAGCTTCTAGAGGCTGCTTGCATCCTTCGGCTTACAGCCTGTTCCTCCATCTTCAAAGCTTTCAATGGAGAATCAAATCCTTCTCTTATTGTATCACTCTGATTTCATCTTCTTCCTCTCTCTTCCACTTTCAAGGACACTTGTGATTACATTGGGCCCATCTTGAGAATAATTTTAAAAATATCCAAATCTCACGGGCTCAGATCTTTAATTTAGTCACAACTGCAAAATCTCCTTTGCTGTGCAAGAGAACATGTTCACAGGTTCTAGGGTTTAGAATGTGGACATCTTTGGACACCATTATTCACTCACATCTTCACCTTCTCAAGTTGGTCATGTGTCCGAGGCCTACACAAATCAGCAAAAATCATTCTCCTGACCACAGTGATTGGTTAAGAGTTGGACATAAGACCATAGACAGGTAAATTAGAATGAATATCAGTACTTTAGCAGGATGTGATGGGGTGGAGTTGGATAGGGCAAAGTTACTCTCTTTAGGCCAATGGTAGTGATTCAGAGATGAAAGTTATTATGGTGAATATAATGATGCCCTTGCATCCTCACCGTTTACTATGGCTCCTTCACAAATACGATGCTTTCCAGTAGCCAATGTATTTTCTCTTCCATTTATCAAATTGCCATGTTAACTGAGGAAATGGAATTTCTGTTATATTAGTTACTTGTTTGAAATTACCATTTACAATTAGTAAGCTGTGAAGTTGGAATTTAGGTTTGTATCCTCTAACTCTAAATCTTTCTACCATATTGACTGCATTGAACACCACACGATTAACGCAAAAAAGGCCTACATTACATTTGACATTTGTTTAGAGAAACAGTCAAGAGTGAGGTTGCAAGTGGAGAGTGTACTCTTGGCCATCTTTAAGGCAATGTTGACCTGGAGTGTCTGTTCTCCTTCCAATAATTAGGGACACTGTGCTGCATTTGTCCTGCCAAAGGATCTTGAGATATTTGGTTTAGCTTTGATCAGAAACCATTAACTATAATTTAGGCATAAGAGCCTACCATTAAGTGAGCTCCTGATTAAACCTTGTATTAGGTGCATTCATCTATTATATTATATAATCTTAGCAACCTAGCCTGTGTTATTGTCATAATCATCATCCTTATCATTATTGTTATCCCTCCTTCAAAGATGAGGAACACAAGGCTCAGAGGGTTTAAATCTTTTTCCCAAGCTAAGATTCAAATACATGCAGTGTAATTGCAGAGCCTGCTTTCTTCAGAATAGTTAACCAGGAATGTAGCGTTTAGAGGCACTCAGCATTGTTTCCTCAGCATTTATCATAGAGAGATAATAAATCTATATCTGATTCTGAATTTTAAAACATTTTTGCTACTTTCTACTTGTCATAATCCATTTCTTGTTTGCTTTTCTAAACAGCACAGGTCCTCTCTCATGACCAAGGTTGTCATGATTTCTTCGTGACAAAATTTGCTTCAAGGTTATTTTTCATCACTTTGAGCAGCCTTTGTATTAACAATATACCGCATCTTGCTTAATCTGTATCGACTACCTGAGTTTTTTGGAAATCCTTTGTTTGGGAGAGAGCAATTTACGTAAGACAGCCCACTTTAACTTAGCTCTTTCTCTCTGTTTATCTTATCCATATGGTCTTCTCAAGTATTGATCTCATCAGTGCTGATTATTGAAGGAACTGATGTAAACTCAAGATAGCAAATGCTGCAATTCTGAGATGCAAACCCATTGTTTTCAGTGAAGGAGACTGAGACTGTTGTAGTTAGCTACCTCCTCGGCATAATCTAGATACTGAAGGATGGTCTGTTCCCATGCACCTTTGCCTTGGGCACCTGACTGCACCTCGCTTTTTCCATTTAAATGTCTACCTTGAAGGAAACAATCTCTAAACTCCTTTCCAGCACTAAAATTAAAATCTTTTCATTTTAATCTTCACATTCTTCTACTGCTGTGGGTCCCAGGAATTTACCTTGATTATAGAACAGTGGTCTGGCAAGAGGCAGCCAGAGAGCCATTCTCTGCTTGCCACTCTTGGAAAGGAGTTAGAGTGGCACATCAGTCCCTGTGGTAGCAGTTCAGTGACACCAGGGAGCAAGGAGAAACCCAATTATGGGAACCGGGGCTTATTGGGTGGGGAGATGTGTGCTTCGCGAGTGGGGTGGGGGCAGTAACTCAGGGGCCCAGAAGTCAGCACTGGGAATGAGACCAAAGTCCCCATTGAAAGGATGTGGGAAGAGATACAGGTGCATTGTTTCTCCTCTGTTACAAAGACCTGTATGCAAACTGAATGGGACCACACTGTCAGGTCCAGGCAAAAGTGAGCCCAGATGAGAGAAGCTGAAAATGCCAGAGCAGGGTAAGAAGTCACACGACTTCTGCGTGAGCCACAATCAAACTGACTTTTTTGATTCTCAATGTTTGTTTCACGTTTACTTCATTATATCAATCATGGAACATCACCAGTCAATTGTCTGGTAATATTATGGCTCTCCCCTGTGTACCATGATTATCTTTGAACTGTTTTTGGCTCACTGGATTCTTGAATTTTATTGATTATGGTTTTTAAATTATACAAAGCAAAATTTCCTGTTAGGAGGCCATAAATTAGAGTGGTTAAGAGGCTCTGGAATCTCCAGTCCTGGATTCAAATTGCAGCTCTGCCACTTGGCTATTATGTAACAGCAAGTCACCTCACCTCACTGGGTCTCCAATTCCTCATGCATGAAATGAAGATAATAATAATACGGCAGCTCCAGGTTGTTGTATTACATAAGAAAATATGCCTAGCACATTAAAAACATTAGGGCGTGGTGGCTCATGCCTGTAATTCCAGCACTTTGGAAGACTGAGGCAGGTGGATTGCTTGAGCTGAGGAGTTCAAGATCAGCCTTCACAATATGGAAAACCCATCTCTACAAAAAATAAAATAAAAACTGATAAATATGTAAATAATTCTATCTATCTATCCAAAAATTAGCTGAGTGTAGTAGCACACACCTGTAGTCCCAGCTACTTGGGAGGCTGAGGTGAGAGGTTTGCTTGAGCCTGGGAGGTGAAGGCTGCAGTGAGCCAGCGTCACACCACTGAAATCCAGCCTGGGTGACAGAGAGAGATCCTATCTCAAAATAAATAAATTAAATAAAATAGAAACTCTAGATACATGGTAGCTATCCTTATTATTGGTTTGTTTGGGATGTCTCCCACCCTAGTTTATGGCCATCTGTTTTCTGTATATGCATTTGAAATCAACTCAGTGTGTGGGTACTGATTTTTCACTTATAGTATGTGAAAACAATGATCATTTACCTTATTAGAAGGTGGCATTCTTCATATGCTTTTTGAGCACCTGCCAAGGGCTACGAGGCAAACCTCAGCTGAAGGTGATTAGAAAGCCCAGTAGGATATGCTAGAGCTGAGGGAATATGATGATCCATGTGATGATTAATCTTATGTGCCAACTTGACTGGACCATTGGATGCCCAGATATTTGGTCAAGCATTTTTCTGGATGTGTATGTGAAAGTATTTGTGGGGGAGATGAATATTTTAGTTTGTAGGCTGAGTAAAGTAGATTGTTCTCACTGACATGGGTGGGCCTCACTCAATCTGTTGAAGATCTGAGTAGAACAAAACTCTGAGTAAGAGAGAATTCACTCTCTCTCTTCCTGACTGTCTTTGAGTTGGGATACTGGTTTCCTTCCTTCAGACTCAGATTCAGACTGGCACTTGTACCACTGACGCTCCTGCTTCTTAGACATTTGGACTCAGGCTGGAACTATACCATGGAATCTCTTGGGTCCCCAGCTTGCCAACTGTAGAACTCAGGACTTCTCAGCCTCCACAATCACACAGTCTCATAATCAATCAATCAATCTTTCTGTCTATATGTATGGCTATCTCTATCTCTATCTATATAGGTGTCTCTACCTATCTCTCTCTCTCTCTATATATATATGTATATATATATATTATTGAATATATCTAGATCTAGATAGATATACAATATATAATATATGTAATATATCTATCTAGGTATCGACATAACTGTATCTCCTATTGGTTCTGTTTCTCTAGAGGATCCTTGCTAAGAAGGTCCAGGAAGAGGCCTCATGTCTGTTTGTAGATGATAATATATTTTTAGTGCTTTCTAGTCCTCCACTGAGACTTCTTAGTCAGGTTTAATTTTAAGGTACAAATAGAATAGAATTCCTTGGGTTGAGTACACAGAACCAAGACAATTTGTTATACCCTAATTGTTTAGTGACATAAGCCAAATCGATGGACCTGGCAGAGACATTGTCCTGAATGCCACCAATCTGTACCAATAAACAATGTCCACAGATCCTAAAATTCAGTCTAGTTTTGGAGAGTCTCTCTCACTTTTTGGAAATGTTGCAAGCCTGTAGACAGAACTGTCAACTCTCAGGGAAGGTCAGAAGCCTTAGAGAGTGTCTGAGGCAAGTAATATATCTCTTGACCACTGGAAAGGCACACAAATTGCTCAGATATTTCTATAGCAGAAAATTCTGAGGGAGAAATGCTTCTGCAGAGACTCACCTTTTCTAGACAGAATAAGAGTCCCAGAGTATGTTCATAGTTAATGAGTATTTTATGAGACTGTTACTTCTATGCACTTGCTCTAATGTCAAGTTTCCTTTAAATTTCTTGCAGTTTCTCATCTTGTATTACCCTGAGTTCTGATGTCAAAAATAGAGTACCTTAGATGTGTAAGATGTGTCTTAGAAAGGCATGGTCATAAAGCTTGTTGAAAGTTTAATGGCAGAGGTGTGGGAAGTGGTGGAAACCTGAATGGAATCAATGGTACCAGGAGACTGAGAACCTCTCACTACAGGGCCTGAGCTGTACTATTCTTTGTACGTCCACTCTCAAAGCACAAGATAGCAATTAATACAGATTGACACTGTCACTATCCTCATAAACTGGATAGATGGATGCACCATGCCTAATTAATTTACCTATCTTTCTCCTCAACAGCCTGGAAGCTCTTTGAGAGAATCTTTGTATATTCAGCATGGAGTAAAGGAGGGCTAGATTGAAACTGAGGGGCACTGAGAGGAAGCAATCCTGGGAGTTTGGCAGATGCTGTTATTGTTGAGATGGAAGGTTTGGATCTGACCTTCTGGGCATGGGGTGATCAGGGTTAGAGAAAGACTGTGCCTTTGGGTAGATGTGGTTGAAACTAAATAGTGACTTAGTAACAAATACAAATTCCAGTCATCTGATTCATCGCTAAAGTTTTTATTTAGTAAATACTTGACTTGTACATGTGCAATTTAAGGGAGTTGTCAGTCAACTGAAAATGGTAGCCGCTACCCAAGTCATTTAAGACAGAAACCTTGTCTTAGTGATTCTACCTCCTAAACATCACTTGAATAGAACTTCTTGCTCCCCATTTTCACTCCCTGCACCCTAATTTACACTCTCAGTGACCCCTACTGCCCTCCCTGTGTCCACTATGCTTGCTCTCACTTCACGATCCTTACTGCAGCAAGAGGTAACCTTTTTAATAGAAATCAAATCATTTCATTTCCCTGCTTCAGAAGCCTTAATGGATTCCCACTTACTACAGAATAAAGCCCTAAAGTGACTTCTTACAGGGTCCTTTCTGTTCTTGTCCTTGACTACCTCGATACTACTCCCTTCCTCCTGTCTTCCTCCTTGTCCCATATTCTAGCCACAAGGTACTACTTGTTATTTTCTTTTCTTTCTTTCTTTGTTTCTTTTTTTTTTTTTTTTTTTTTTTTGAGATGGTGTCTTCCTCTGTCATCCAGGCTGGAGTCTGGAGCACAGTGGCACGATCTCGGCTCACTGCAAGCTCCGTCTCCCAGGTTCAAGCGATTCTCCTGCCTCAGCCTCCTGAGTAGCTGGGACTACAGGCATGCGCCACCACACCTGGCTAATTTTTGTATTTTTAGTACAGACGGAGTTTCACCATGTTAGAAAGGCTGGCCTCGAACTACTGACCTCAGGCAATCCATCTGCCTCAGCCTCCCAAAGTGTTGGGATTACAGGCATGAGCCACCATGCCCAACCTACTTGTTATTTTCTGACACTCTTCTGTGTCAAGTTGTTTTTGCAAATGCTGAGATTTTATATATGAATTTAAAGTCTAGCTTCAACTCTCATCTCAAGCTCGTCTCCAGATGCCCCCACCCTCAGACATGTCCCCTGCTCTAGTCACACCCGGTTGACCAGATCAAGGATTTCTAAGAGCTCATGACCTAGCAGAGGTCAAGATTTAAACAAATAATTAGACAATAATGCCAAAAAGGTTTTAGTAGAGGTAGGATACAATTGCTGAGGAGTACAGGTGAGGTAGCTGTCAGTTTCCTCTGGTGTCTTCAATGAAAGTCACAGGAAACAGGCACCCTTTGAACCTGGTCTTGAGGGATGATCAAGGTTTCTTCAAGCATTTCTAAGGTGCCAAGTATTGCTTGAAATCTGCTTTTTTTTTTTTTTAATATTGCAAGTGTGCTGCCTTTAATTGTGTTTCTATTGCTAATTTACCTAATCTTTGAAGAAAAGTTTGGTGTTACAAGTAACTTCTAAATTATCTTCAGCTCCTAATTAGAGAAGATGAAATAAATGAGGCTTTTTTGCAGTGCAAATGTAATTGAGGAAGACAAAGGTCACCCAGGACATGAACAGATTGCCAGAAGGAAACCTACTTACCTGGTCTTCTTTGCTTTCATTTTGCCTTGTTTTAGGTCACAATGACAATAATAGTGTTTTTTCTTTTCTCATTGTATGTGTAATGGGTTTCTAATGTGGTTATTTCTGCTGGATTCATTTTCACTCCTAGCTCTGCCATCCCCTTCCTTTGAGGCACACCCTCCTCTGGGAAGTCAGTTTCTTCATCTAAACAGTGAAGAAGACTAGCCGAATCTACAGTGTTCACCGTGTGTCTCACAGATCCTGCTACAGAAAGCCCGGACAAACCCCTTTTGCGCCTTAGTTTCAGTTAGAGAATCTGTTTTCTCTACTGTGCTCTGTTTTCTCTACTTCCTCTGGGGATGATTATGACTTGTTAGGTTTTTAACTTTAATTGTGGTATAAAGTATATAAAGTCTATAGATGTTATATATATACTCAATGATATTTCATAAAATTAACACACTCCTGTAACCACTACCAAGATCAAGAGACAGAACATTCTGATTGCCTTAGAAGTTTCCTCAAGCCTCTTCTGGGTCAAACTCCAGTGCCACCCACCCCCCTACAACCTGCTGCCCCTGAGGTAGCCACTATTCCAACTTGAATCACCATAATTTTGTAAGGATTATTATTGAATTTAATATAAATTGAATGAATCATCATGCATTCATTTGCATCTGACTTCTTTTGCTCAACATAGTATCTGCAACATTCAAATAAGTCACTTCCTATAGAAGTAATTCATTCTTTTCCATTGGTGAGTTTATTGCTCACAGTTCTGGAGGCTAGGAAGTTTATGATCATAGCACCAGTGGATTCGGTGTCTGGTTCATTCTTCATAGATGATGATATCTGTGTGTCCTCAAACGGAGGAAGAGACAGACAGGCGCCCCCAAGCCTCTTTGATAAAGGCACTCATCCCATTCAGGAGGGTAGAGCCCTCAGGACCTAATTACCTCCTAAAGGCTCCTCCTCTTAGTACTATTACATTGAATATTAGGTTCCAACATATGAACTTTGGAACCAGGAATTCCAGAGTGCCCTGTGAGGGGATATTTGGGGATATAAGGAAATAAAAGCATCCTCTAGGAAACTGAGATCAAGACAAAGAGGCAGCCACAGGTGGAGATGTTGAAGAGGGGACAATTTGCTGTAACCCTGGGCTCCAGCAGTGGATACCAGTACATTCATGCCTAAGGCCACACTTCAGAGGCCACCCACAATTCTAGGTTGCAAACCATTCTAGCCACTCGGCATCAGAGACCAGCAAAGTTGTAGACAGCAACTCACTTCCTTCTGTGATTCTCTAAGATCACTTATGCTATACCTCTTCATTTACACCATCTAGATTCTTGCTATGCTCTGAATGTTTGTGTTCCCCTGACTAGTAAATTCATCTGTTGAAATTAATCCCCAGTGTGATGGTATTAAGAAGTGAGGCCTTTGGGAGGTGACTAGGTATCATGAGGGTGGAGCCCTCATGAAAAGGGCTAGTGTCCTCATAAAAGAAGCCTGAGTTAGCTTGTTTGACCCTAATACCATGTGAAGATTCAGAAAGAAGGCATCATTTATGAGGAACAGGCCCGCCCTCGCCAGACCCTGAATCTGCTGGTGCCTTGATTTTAGACTTCACAGCCTCCAGAACTTGGAGAAATAAATCTTTGTTGTTGTTTATAAGCCACCGAGACTATGGTATTTTGTTATTGCAGCCTGAATGGACTAAGACGGTGTCTGTTAAGTCCATTTGTTCTAGGGTGTACTTTAAGTCCATTGTTTCTTTGTTGACTTTCTGTCTTGATGATCTGTCTAGTGCTGTCAATATTGAAATCCCCCACTATGATTTTGTTGCTTTCTATCTTATTTCTTAGGTCTAGTAGTAATTGTGGTACAAAGGTACAGATCTGGGATCTCCAGTGTTAGGTGCATATAAATTTAGGATTATAATGTCTTCTTGTTAGACAGATCCTTTTACCTTATATGTGCTTTTTGTCTTTTACAAATATTATTGCTTTAAAGTATGACATTTCCTAGGGAAGTTGCTTTGTGAAACAGCCTGGCCAATTAATGCACTTATGTATAAATTGGCAGAAAAGAAGTCTATATCTTTAAATTGGACTGGAATTCCAAAGTTAATGTGGCCCACATCCTTGACCTTAAACTTGTCTTGCTCCCAATCATAAGGGAAAGGCTTTCAGTTTTTTTTTTCATATTCACTGTGATACTGGCTATAACTCTGTCATATATGGCTTTTATTATGTTGAGGTATGTTCTTCTTTTATACCCAGTTATTTGAAAATTTTTGTCATGAAGGGATGTCTGCTTATTTTTAACACTTGTAGATGGGAAATCTGATGTCCATACAAGTAAAGTGACATGTTCAAGATAAAACAGTCAATCAATGTTTACAGCCAGGACTTAAAATCAGGGGCAGTCCAATTTAAATTATGGAATGGTCTCAGATTACTAGATTGAGTTTAATCTAGCTTCTCCACCCAGTCAGCATGTGGAGGTGGTAAGGCCTCATTAGGGAGATCAGAGCAGTTTCAGGGAAATAAAGTATGTTTTTTTTTCTGATGTAAGAATAGCTACACCTGCTCACTTTTTGTTTCCATTTGTGTCAAACATCTTTTTCCAGTCCTTTACCTTAAATTTATATGGATCTTATGTGTTAGGTAAGTATTGAAGACAGCAGATACTTAGTTTGTGGTTTTTTATCCAGTCTGCCACTTTGCATCTTTTAAGTGGAGCACTTAGGCTGTTTACAGTCAATGTTAATATGAGATGAGGGGTGCTGTTCTATTTATCATGTTACTTGTCACCTAAGTACTTTTTTTCCCCTTGCGTTATTGTTTTATAGGCCTTGTGAATTTTGTGCTTTAAGGAGATTCTATTTTGGTCTATATCGAGGTTTTGTTTGAAGATTTAGAACCCCTTTTAACCTTCCTTATGGTGGTGGTTTGGTAGTGGCAAATTCCCTCAGAATTTGTTTGCCTGAAGAAGATTTTATCTCTCCTTCATGTATGAAGGTTAGTTTTTCTGGATACAAAATTCTTGGCTGACATTTATTCTATTTAAAGAGTCTAAAGAGGACCACAGTTCCTTCTGTCTTGTAAGGTATCTGCTGAGCAGTCTTCTGTTAGTCTGATAGGTTTTCCTTTATAGGTTGCTTGATGCTTTTGTCTCACAGCTCTTAGAATTCTTTCTTTCACCGTGACTTTACATAGCCAGATGACTCCTTGCCTTGGTGATGACCTTTTTTGCATTGAATTTCCCAGAATTTATTTGAGCTTCTTGTATCTGGAAGTCTAAATCTCTAGCAAGGCTGGGGAAGTTTTCCTCAATTATTTTCTCAAATAAGTTTTCCAAACTTTTAGCCTTCTCTTCTCCCTTAAGAACACCAATTATTTTTAGGTTTGGCCATCTTACATAATCCCATATTTCCTAGAGACTTTGTTCATTTCTTTTGATTCTTTGTTCTTTATCTTTGTCTGATTGGGTTAATTCAAAAGCCTTGTCTTCAAGCTCTAAAATTCTTTCTTCTACTTGTTTGAGTCTATTACTGAAACTTTCCACTGCATTTTGTATTTCCCTAAATGTATCTTTACAGGAGTTCTGATTGTTTTTTCTTTATGATATCTATCTTTCTGGAAAATTTTTCATTCATATCCTCACTTGCTCTTTTTAAATTTATTTATGTTGGTTTTCTCTTTTCTATGGTATCTCTTTGAGTAGCTTAATAGTCAACCTTCTGAATTCTTTATTTGGTATTTCAAAGATATCCTCTTGGTTTGGATACATTGCTAGGGAACTAGTATGATCTTTTGGGGGTGTCATAGAACCTTGTTTTGTCATATTACCAGAATTACTTTTCTGATTTCTCCTCATTTGGAAAGACTATTTCTTCAAATTGGTCTTGAATTTATTTTTGATTTGACTGTGTTTTTAAAAATATTTTTCCCTCTTATGGATGTGACTTTAATAGTTTATTACTGCCTAATTTGATTTTTGGTGCTTTTAGAGGTGAAGACTCTGTATGAGTTCCTTGTTTATAGCAAGTCTTTGTGTGCTGGCTTTCTTAGATGCTAACTGTGGTAGTTATATACTTGATGTATGGGCAAGTTCACTGCCTCCTATCTGATTGGAATGGCAAGGATCATTGAAACATATCTCATTCACCTATGTTGTGCACTTCTTTATTTAATTGTTTCCCAATATTTTATTTACTGAGTTGATGGCTCAGGCTTCAGACCAGTAGGGGAGGTATCCCTGGGTAGGCACCAGTTGTAGTAAAAGCAGGTGGGTAGATACAATACCCAATGGTGGGCAGAAGTCTCAGCCTTGATGAATGTGCCTGGGGGAACTGTCAGACGCACTGAGGTGTCATCAGGGTGAAGGGTGGGAGCTACCTCAGCCCCCATGCCTGGCCAGCAGGAAAGGTATCCACCTCCCGGCCTCACTCTTGTCCCAGTGTTCTGTTTATTCAGATCAGACAGTCACCTCTTTTCATCTGAAAAAAGATTGATCTTCTGAGTAGAGAGGAATTGTAACTCTACCTTTCATGCAAGCATGAACCTGGGCAGGCGTCCTTCTATGGGGATGCAATCACCCTAAATTGTTCCAGGAAAGCTGTCTATAGGTGTATCCATGCTGAGCTCCCATGGGAAAAGCCCCAGTTGTGTCTGCAGTGGTGGACAAGAAGGGAAAAAGGACCCCTTCTCCAAGACCATTCATGAGCACAAAGGCTGCCTGACGGTTGGGGTAGAGGTGCAGACTGCGTGCTGCACCCAATACTACAATTGTGTCTCTGCTGTAAGAAACTTCCCACCAGTGGAAAGATCTAGGACTCAATGCCTGCTGTCCAGATTCTTTTCTTCCACGGTTTGTTCCCTTGATGTTGTGCTCTTTCCCTTCTCCTAGAAGTAGGAGTTTCTGAGAACCAGACTACGCTGATTGCTATTGCTCTTCTGGGTCTAGCCATAAAGTGGGGCTGCCACAATCTGGGCTGGTGCTGGGAAATGTCTGCAAGGGATCCTGTGATGTGACCTGTCTTCAAGTTTCCCAGCAGTGAGTACCTGCATAGCTCTCATGACTGATGTAGACTTTGTGAGAATCCTCGGTTGTAGATAAGCTTAGTGTCCTGGCTTTTTTGAATGCTGGTTATAATTATAGTGAACTTGTCACATGGACAGATTCAGGACCCTGGTTTACCAGGATGTTGCAAGCAGTGGTGATAGCTGAGGTCATGCAACCATTTTCTTTTTCCTGAGTGCAGTGTTACTCTACCTAGAGATCTGTAATGAACTATGTCGGTTGGCCTGCAGCCAGAAGGTGGTGCTTGCAAAAGAGTACCAGCTGTGGTAGTATTAATAGCAGTGGGATTCGAGCTTGCCCTAAGTTGCCCAGGGGGAGTATTCTGGTTTCTCTGACAATGGGCTGTGCTATAAAGCTCCCAGGTTTCTGACCTTTGTCTTAAGCTACTAGGGAAGGTAGAGGGACACAGCCAGGTGGGGCAGGGTAAGGTGGGTCTGCACCCTGACTCTTGTTGAGAGGGGCAAGCTGTGGACACTGTGAGGGTCAGGAGTGGTTTTCAGGCTGCTGAGGTCATGTTCTGGAGGAGAGTATAACTGCCTCTGCCGCATAGGAGTTTGCACAGGGAATGGGAAGTAGCAAGTGGCAATGAGCCTCACCCAGCTCCCATGCAGTTGGCAGGGCAGATAGTACTCCTGCATTGCTCTGCTAACAGCACTGGATTAAGATCCAGGCAGTCTGCACATAGAATTCAGACCTGCCCCATGCCATAAGCTTTCCCAGCATAGACAACAGCTACTACTTTCAGGCCATGGCCTTCCCCATCTGCCTGCAAGGCTGCAAGGCCGGGTGCCCAGCTCCTGTGCGTGTGTCTGTAGCACACTTCCCACCTGCACCCCCTTCCCACCCTCCGCCCCAGTTCTGGTCAATGGAGTTTATCTCCACTTGAAGTTATATCACAAAATTCATTTGGGAGCTTCTTTCACCCTATGACCCCTGCCTGAGCTAGTTGGCTGACTTTCCCAAGATCCCCTGTGAGATATAATAAGAAATGACCTCGCTTGGTCCACCCTGGTGACTGAGAATGCCTGCAAGGCACTTCCCACTGCTGCTTCTACTTTTATATTTTTTGCTTTTCCCTAAATCAGTTCCAGCTCTGGGTAGGGTTAAGGCCTTCTCCCATGGTCTGGATTTTCAGATTCCCCAGTGGGGATGTATATTCTGGAGGCAGACTCTCCCCCTCTTATACTCTGAGGACTTACAGTTTTTTGCCTGTCTCACAGAGTAAGCTGCAGGCTGCCACTTCTTTCAGAGGGTCTGTGGATTCTTTCAGTTTTCCTGTTAAGTTCCTGTGTTGCTTCTTGGAAAAAAGTTCAGTGTGAGTTTCTACACAGTATCCTGTCCTTCCAAGTTGGAGAGACATGCCAATACTGCTTCCAATCCACCATCTTGAAAAAAAATACTTCGGTGATTTTTAATTACTCATAATTTAGACGATAAAGGATATCTTCTTGAACTTCAGAAAAGGAAAGTCAATCAGAATAGGAGCTAGAAAGATAGCCAAACTATACATTCTCAGAAACTAGTGTCTAATAACATCAGTGTAGGATACCCAGAACTACTTCTTGCAGAATCTTTTGAAGTCCAGAGTCCAAGCTATATCCCAAGAGAAAATGATGGTGTGTCTCAGCTTCATATTTTCTTTTTACATGACTGAAATACTCTAAACACTGGTCTCCTCTGGGGAAAAATCTTTCTGTTTATCTCAATCCTCATCACACAGAAGTTCTATCAACAAGTATAGGTGGGCTCTGGCAATATTTCTTATCTTGAAAAAATACAGAACCGTCCATTTTGGAAGCTTATTCTTAACTCTCCTATGTATTCTCAGCTTGAGTTTATTTTAATTTTTTACCATGTACTAGATTTTTTTTATATTTAAAATATATGAAATATAGCTGTAAGCAGAGTTACAAATCCTAACTGAATTGGATTACCATTATTTTAAGAAACTTTATGTTTCTAGTCCATTACTCTGATTTTCTAGATAAGTATAGGAAAATTATTTGCTTAGATTACAGAAGTAATTGGCAACAAGTTCTAGACTCTCATTTTAACAATTTCGTAGCTCTAGAGCAGTCTGATGTTAGGAAATGGGAGGAAAAGGGCTCATTGCTAAATCTCTGCACTGTCATCTCCAGCTGGCCAGAACCGGAAATGGCATGGGCCACAGCAAATCTGAAAAGAGAGTGATTCATTGAAAGTCTATGAATATATGAATTAATCTCTTCATTCCCCTTTTGTACCTTTATACAGTTTGTGGCCGGGCATTTACCTCCAAGCAAGTATTTTGACAGAAACTTTCCTAAAACCTTAGAACTAATGGTGAAGGAAGAACTAAGGCAGGTAGTTTAGGGACTATGTCTCCACATAAAGCCCTCTTCGTTTTGGAATTAGGAACCAATCAGTTCTCTGATTACTCACCCTAAAACCTACCATTCCCAAATCTACCCATATGCAAGCCCAGTCAACCCTCACATTTTCTCATTATGTTATTTAAATGAACAACTAAGATTTTCTGCATATTTGAAGAAAGCCTGCAGCATGGCCAAGAAAGGTAAAGATGGAAGCAGAACTTAGAAAGAAACAGAGGGAATTTAGATGTCATGCAAGAGCCTAAAAAAGCCAGCTAATTAGCATCCTAGAAAATATGTTTTGAAAATATGTCCACAGAATTTTTGATACTCTTCCCATTAATTTCTCTCACTTTGAATGTGCCCTGGACTTAGTGAATTATCTCCAGTGAGCAAATAGAATATGGCAGAAGTAACAGGATGTCCCTTGGAATATTAGGTTGTAAAAATACTAAGAGACTAGAGCTTCCATCTTGGGTTCTCTTTCTCTCTCCTTTCCTCCTTTTCCTCTCTCCTTCTTAATGCTTACTCCTCTAGGGGAAGCCAGCTGCCACATCTTGAGGCATCCTTGGAAAGAAAAAAGCCAGCATCTATGTGTTGAGAAGGGCTCCATGTGGAGAGGACTGGGACTTGTCAGCAGTCACATGAGTGAGCTTGGAAGCACAGCTTCTGAATCTTGCCAATAATCGTGTGTGAGCTTGGAACTGATCTTCAGTGAGGTGACTGCAGCTTTGGTGGACGTCTTAATTGCATTTTTGTGAGAGACCCTGAGCCAGAACCACCCAGCTAAGTGGCTCCTGGATGTCTGGCACATGAACATTTGGAGATAATAAATGTTTGTTGTTTTAAACCAGTAAGTTTGGGGTATTAATATATATTTGTAGTGTTAAATCAAGTTTATCCTAAAGCTACCTCCTTACATATTTAAGTTTGGCCTAAAGGTTTTCCTGTACATCGTGAACTATAACAAGTGGAGGTGTGAACCGACCATAGCCCACACCTGTGTCAATGACTGAGTTTTGGCCAATCAAACGTAGCCAACTGTTCGAACCATGTTCGAATAAGGCAAATGCCAAGCTGTAAACAATCCAGTTGTTTCTGTACCTCACTTCCATTTCCTGTGTATCACTTTCCTTTTGCTGTCGGTAAATCTTCCACCATGTGGCTGTGCTGGAGTCTCTGTGAATCTGCTGTGATTCTGGGGGCTGTCTGATTGTGAATCATTCATTACTCAATTAAACTCCTTTAAATTTAATTTGGCTGAAGTTTTTCTCTTAACAGTAGAAAACAAATACAGAGTGGTTCAAGATGAAATTGCATAGATACAAGAAAAAGAGGATACTATGAACAATTAGGGAATACAAAAGAAGAACTCTTGGAAATTAGAAAATGATGGTCATGTTTAGAATTCAGTGCAAGGATTGGACATAGAGAAAATGTAAAAAGGTAAATTATGAAAGAAAGTATGAAGCTCAGAGGCTCAAATCAGGAGGTCGAGCATCCAGCTAGTAGAAAAAGGATCTTTTTAGAAACAGAGAACAGACAAAATAAAGAGGAAGAAGTGAGCTTAAAAATCAAACAAGAATCTCATAGCTGAATGGAGAGGTGAGTTTTAAAATTGCAAGGGCCTACGGAGTGCAAATCAGAAAGAATGACAAAAAGACCCACTGTGAATTTCAGAGCCTCCGATAACTTGCTTTGATCTCTGATAGAAAAAAACAAAAACAGGAACAAAAAACAGGCTATATATAAAGAATGAGAACTGTTTTTTTTATATCCACCACACTGGATAGTAGAAATCAGGAGAATAATGCTTTGTGTATACTTTGTGAAAATTATTTCACCATAGGTTTCTATACTTGACCTGTTTTACCTGAAATTACCTGTAGTTTTGCCAGAAACCCCAAAATAACATTGACATGAATAAGTTCAAAATTTCTTTCTTATGCACAAGTTCTGGTAAGCATTCCAGGGGTGCTGTGGAATTCAGCTCAGAGACCCAAGCTTAATTCTATCATGAAGATAGTGACATTCATGTTCCAGCCCCATCTAAAGTATTGACACAGAAGAGTTTAAGTGGATCGCATGAGGTGTCTCTTATGGATAATTGTGGGAAGCTACCACGTTATACTGCTTCTCATATTTTATTGGCCACACATACTTACTTACAAGGGAAGCTGGGCAATGTCTTTATTCTGGACAGACCTGTGACCAGCTAAATATTTTATTACTATTGAAGAAGGGAGACTAGATACTAGGAGACTACTAATAGTCTCTACCATCCCAGTCAAGGTTATAATTAAGTGTGAGGGAAGAATATAGGCATTTTTCATATATGCATGGACTCAGAAAAATTCACTTCACCTGCTCTCTTTCTTAGGAAAATTATTTAGGGTTTTAAGCCATAAAATCAAGAAGGTAAGCAAAGAAAGGGAATGAGTACACAAAAACAATGTCTCTAATTCTTGAGAGGAATGAATAGTAGTCCCAAGATTTGAGATGCGCAGTAGGCCTTCAGAGCAATCAGTCCAGACAGAATCAGGAAAACGGAGGGCTTTGGGAAGAAGGGCTTCACGGAAAATAAGGATTTCTCAGAATAAAGGGAGATGATGCAAGAATATGAGTATGTGATTAAGGCAAAAAGAAAAATCAAAAAGACAAAAACAACAACAATAACAACAACAAAACCGGAATAGAGCACCAGCATGGCACATGTATACATATGTAACTTACCTGCACGTTGCACACATGTACCATAGAGCCTAAAGTATAATAATAATAATAATAATAATAATAATAATAAAAAGAAAAAAAAAAAGAAAACTCCAAACTTCAGAATAAAGAAGAGTTGTGTAAGAAGCATATTCTGAATATAAAACAACCAATTCAGGAGATTAGAGGGATTCAAGAAAAAAGATAAATAAATTCCAAACAATAGAAAGAATGAATAAGAAACTGGAAAGCATTAGGGGTGTGGTGAAGAAGGTACTGTGTGTAACTTCCTTTCCCAACAAGAAATAAGGAAAGGAAATCTCAAGGTCCCAAAACTATACAAACAAAAAATGTAAAAACATGTTATTCCAATATGAAACTAGCTAACCTATGACATAATTTTGAATGTAAGAAAGGAAAACCTGTGTAAATGTTCTTTGTTTGTTTAAAAATGGACTTTTACTTTTTAATTTGTTACAATTGATGAACTTATATATTATCATCACCCAAAGTCCACAGTTTATATTAGGGTTCACTTTTCTTATGACTACTCAAGTATCTCAATGGATAAGAGGTGGGAATCACAGAGAGGAAAATGGAATCATAGCTCATGACTTGACTCTGCACCTTATGATACTGACTTATAATAACAAAAATGCTGCTAATTAATCTTTTAGTGTCATCCTTGTGTCAAAGCACAGAAAAATGATGTTAACAAAATTGAATATCAATAGTATCAACCTGCATAATGGATAAATAAAATATAGTGGTTAGAAGTTGGCAAGTGGTAAGGGGAAGGAAGTGTGGAAGGAGACTTTCAAAGTTGGAAGTCAAGGGAATTTCTATCACTAATGAAAAAAGTGGAATTTTACATCCACAAACAATCAAATGATACAAAACATTAAATGTTATGAATTAGATAATATTGGTCCCAAGTATCTGAAATATAAATGATATTATGATAAAAAATACATCAAGTTGTACCTTTTTATAGATCAGATTTTGGGGAGTATGTTGGTGGAGATATGGTCTTCTGGCTTTCCATCGGCAAAGTAATTGTGTGAACTTGAGCAGAAGAGTGCTGCTAACTTGAGTCTAAGTTCTGTTTCATTCTAAGATTCAGGCCTATCTTTTGTAATAATGAGCCTGATCCCATTTTTGATGTTTGATTGCTGGTGAGTTTCAAATCCCAGTATGCCCCATTTCCCTCATAAGAAAGCCTGAGTGCTCCCTCTTTTGGTGCCAGTGAGAAGTTAAAACCACACAAGCTTAAGCCAGTCTCCTTTTCGTGTTTTCCCAAGCCATTTTCAGAACATCTTGGGCATCTACTCTGCTCTGTTTAAACTAGTGTGAGTAATAAACCTTTTCATACCCTCTTGGGGGTGTGTGTGTGTGTGTGTGTGTGTGTGTGTGTGTGTGTGTGGCTTCCTCAGTCTCAACATTAAAGCCAAATTTTAGAATGATGGGAGACCCATTTTGCTTGTAGAGGTGGCCAAAGCACCTGTACTGTCTGGAGTGTGATTATGGGGGATTCACTAGGAAGTATTTATAGGAAGTCTGAGAAGCTCTCTGGGAGAAAACTCCCCTTTGGACAAGTAAGATTTGAGGGAAGGTAGTTGGTTCAAAAGCAATAGGCCAGTGGCTCAAGAGAACAGTGTCTACCATTCCATCCTCTGACACAGCTCCTATAAATGAATACCTTATTCTTCCAGAAATATGGGGTATCCAGAAATCTAATATGTTAAAAAGAGATCTATAAAAAGTCAATATTTTGCTTTAATGAAGGATATTGGGAGGGGTTCATTCAGCTTGATTATGGTGATAATAGCAGTATTTCTTTATACCCAACAGTGACATCAACAGTGGTAGTCATGATGTTACTGCCTTCAGTACATAACATCAGGCAGCAGGGCTCTTGGTACAAACATTAGCACCAGTAACCTTTATGATCCACCTCTGTGTAGTACCAACAGCACCTAGTGAGAGCGTAATGTTTGCTGTGGATTTAGACCTTCTGAATTAGAATCTCGGCTCCACCACTTTTTATTTTGGGTGAGATTATTTCTTATAGCTTCAGTTTCCCTATATGGAAATAGGAGAAAATAGTAGTGTCTATTTCAGAGGGTTGTTTTAAACATTAAATAAGCTCTAAATTTATAATCAAATGTAAATCAGTTAGGACAGTGTTTGGCACATAGTACATACTTATTAACTGTTGGTTATTATTAGTCTTATTATTAATGTTATTATAACTTTTGGTGTTGTCAGACCAGAAGCATTACTTATTAATGCTGGAGAACCAAATAGCAAAAATGGCATACCTTTTCTTAGTCAAAGTATTTATAAGAGAGTGAGAGTCTTCCCTAGGAACACGGTAATTGGGAGGAAAGAGAAGTGGTCCAGAACTAGAGAAAGAACATTCTGAGACTGTCACTTTTCCCTGTAGGCAGAAGAGATCAGAGAAGTACTGGTCACAGTAAATGCCTTGTTGATGAGGTCACTAGCCTTGGGGGTATTTTTCTTTGGCAACTTGAAAGGTAGAGGAAGTTCCCTTTTTGTGTGTTTATCCAAGGGTTGTTTTATTTAGTTGATGTCAAATGGAACCTAATAGACCTAATAGTTTTGAATAACATTGGTTTGGTTCTTTATTAAATTGAAGTGCCAATTTTCAGAGTTTCAACATTTGGTAAGTGTCTCCTTTTTCTTTCTGGGCAGCTTTTTCTTTTCCTTCTCTGACTCTACTGTCCTGCGTTTCACTCTTTCTAGGCAGCGTGTCTCCTCAAGTGGAGGTACTCCACTTTATTCTTTTTGTAACTTCAGAATCTAGCCCAGTGCCACACTTTTGACATTTAATTAATTGTTTGTTAGATAAATGAATCCACAGAGTATTAGATTTATTATTTATTTATTTATGTATTTAGTGATGGAGTCTCACTCTGTCACCCAGGTTGAAGTGCAATGGTGTGATCTTGGCTCACTGCAACCTCCACCTCCTGGGTTCAAGTGATTCTCCTGCTCAGCCTCCCAAGTAGCTGGGATTACAGGTAGCTGCCACCACACCCAGCTAATTTTTGTGTTTTTTAGTAGAGACGGGATTTCACCATATTTGCCAGGCTGGCCTCCAACTCCTGAACTCAAGCGATCCACCTGCCTCAGCCTCCCAAAGTGCTGGGATTACAGGCATGAGCCACCACGCCCAGCCAAATATTGGATTTAGATCAACAGACAATGCCATGGAAAAAATGGAAAAAATAGAAACCATTCAATGTGTTCAGTGTTTAGTGATTGCATGCGTAGACACCCATATATTGATTGTTATGTTATTCCCATCAAATTCATCATTTAAAATGAGAACATTAACTTGCTGTAGTGGTTTTGTTTCACTAGATCTGTTTATGTGGGCAGGGACCAACAGGCCATTCATTGGCTATGAATGTTCTATTTCTCCCACATGATATGGAAAATGCATTTTTGAGAAGGAATGAAAAACATTTCCCTACCTGCATAGACTTCTTGTTTCAACCTGTGGTAGAGATTGACTCACTAGTTTGGACATGGGTGTTTACTCTCATCATTCTCTCAAACGTGATCAAGAAAATGCAAGGCAACTTTCATCACTCTTCCCTTTCTAGGTGTGTAACTGGTGCTGGAGGATGCAGTGCTTTTCCTCAAACTGCTCTCTTTCTTGTTGAGTTCAGAGGAAGTCCACTGTGGGCTCACTCTACTGATGCACCAGAAAATGCCAGAAGGGCATCTAGGGGAGAGTTTCTCTCTGGTCTCACTCGGGAGACTGGTACTTATCTAAGTTTCCTACCAAGGCTCAAAGGGGAATGGGAGAGAGAATACCCAAGCAGCTCCAACTTAGGCGATGGGTGGAAGCAAACAAGAAGAGGGAAACGTTGCAAAAACAATAGCAAAGACTTGGAACCAACCTAAATGTCCAACAATGATAGACTGGATTAAGAAAATGTGGCACATATACACCATGGAATACTATGCAGCCATAAAAAATGATGAGTTCATGTCCTTTGTAGGGACATGGATGAAACTGGAAACCATCATTCTCAGCAAACTATCGCAAGGACAAAAAACCAAACACCGCATGTTCTCACTCATAGGTGGGAATTGAACAATGAGAACACATGGACACAGGAAGGGGAACATCACACACCAGGGACTGTTGTGGGGTGGGGGGAGGGGGGGAGGGATAGCATTCGGAGATATACCTAATGCTAAATGACGAGTTAATAGGTGCAGCACACCAACATGGCACATGTATACATATGTAACAAACCTGCACGTTGTGCACATATGCCCTAAAACTTAAAGTATAATAATAATAAAATTAAAAAAAAATAAAAAATAAAACCAAAAAAAAAAAAAAATGAAGAGGGAAATGTGAATGCTTTGCAGTTGAGCAGCACTGATCTAGAGAATCCCCATCTTCGAGATCCCAGTTAATTGGATATTAATGACAGTTTAAAGACCTCCTGCTTCTGTTTAAGTAAGCATTGTAAGTTATCTGCTTCTCAAATTACTTTAGAAACAAACTCAAGGAGAAAGCATCATCATAGCTTGGGTCTAGCATAGTGCATTAGCTTTGCTATTGCCCTGCTGATTTAATTGGCCCAGTAAGCATGCTTGAGGTGTTTGGGGTTGTAATTAAAGTTGTGGCGCCTGGAAAATCCTCCTTCTGTTATTATATTTTTTTCTAAAATAAACTATCCTAGCTCACCAAACTTGTGGGGCTAATTAGAGCCTAATTAAAGTTACTTGTTTCTATTTTAAAATCTGCCCACTGAGAGAGCCGCAAGGCAGGAGGGAACGTATTTTTAAAGTGACAGTTCTAAAAATGCTTCTTACCCTAGTCCCTGAGCTGCACTGTTCTAATTCATGCATTGATTTATTTCCAATGAGAATAACAACCTGCCTCCGTCTTCATTGAAACTTTGCTCCCCAGGCCCCATCCCATTTAGCTGTGTGAAAGGATTTGCTTCATGAGCAAAATACCTTTCTTTGTCATGCATCTTTCTGTTGCAGAAACTGACCACTGCGTACAGAGGGGAAGTAATCCAGAAAAGGGCTCATGAAAATATCTGATGCACAGAGACCAGGAATCAGTACAGTGCTGTATCTGAAGAGGAAAAGAGCATTGCATTTGTTGAGGACTTATCATGTGCTAGATGTGTTTCCGAACAGTTATAGATAAGGAAATAGGAAGCAAGAAAGGGTGAAATTAGCTGCCTAAGGCCCTACAGCTAATAGCAGTGGATCCCGAATCCAAAGCAAGGTCTGATTCAAACTCTTACCAGGTTTCCATGATCCCTCCTGAGAAGTTGCATTTTCCCCAGCCAGGCATTGGCTGTTACCAAGGCAGTAACCCACTCTCTGCCTCCAGGGTTCCTCTTTTGTAAAATGGAAATAGCAGTGCTGATTTCCCTGACTTAGGAGGTTAAACTTTACAATGGTGCAAAAGTGATATTCATTCAGTAGAAAGTATACTTGAAATTCAGAATTTTGATCTTTTCCTGGGCCAGTGATATGCAATGTGATACTCTCTCAAGGTGCTCCCAGTCAGCCAAGCAGTCACAAAGGTAAACAACCCACACTCTCCACTGTACTGGTTGCCAGCATTTTTTTGATATTGTGTTTTGTAGTTTTGCATTTCATCATGTCTACAAAATGCCCATTGTCAACTTACTGTATTTTCAACTTATGCCGGGTTTATTGGGACATGACCTTATCAAAAGCAAAAGAGCATTTGTATCTAGGTTTCCACTTGTCTGCGTTGTGATGAATATCAAGAGAGTGAATTTGAAAGTTCTTTATAAAATGTAACACTCACAGATTAGTATTAGCAGAGCTGTGAATATTTTAAGACCTCTTAATTATTAACCTCTTTAGGGGTATTACTTTAATAATCTTTATGCCAGAGGCAACTAAAATACATGTCTTAGCCTATTTCCTTTGGTACAGGTACTTCTGCTAAAAGACGGATCTTCCTTCAAGATAACCGACCCTCTTTACATGAGAACACTCTGTTATATGTTATTAAAAGATGTTTAACACAGTAGTGGGCCAGCATGATTTGCAGCCTTTCTCTTCCATAATTGTTCCCTGGCTCCAGTTTTTCCTGTGACTGCTAACAACTCAGACCAAGGTGTTCTCTTGGTGGCTGGTGTGACTCCCCAGGCAACTTCATATGGTACACCACAGTCTCTCCCACTCCCTCCAAAAGGAAAGGAAAAGGAGACAGAAGTCAGAAAGGGCCTAGACTAGACTGAGGTAAGTAGAGTCCAGGGCATAGCATTTAAGGAAGCAACCATTCTCAGGATCATGCACATGCAGGATTGGCACACAAAAGTGAGTGCCTCCTTAAATTTTGTGCCCGGGTGCATCCCTTGCTTTGCTCTAGGCCAGGGCCTGATCACCAGCGTCACAAACATCTTAGAATGTTTGTAAACATTTACTGAGGATCTGTTTCTCATTACAGTCTCTGGTTGTGGCTTTAATTAAGTTTGGATATTTGTTCTTTGTCGAGACTGTGCCAGTTTTTCATAGTGTATGCCGTGCTAGTACAGGATGTAGACTATAAGCAAAATAAAATTAGTTTCAGTGTATTGATTGCCTACTGAAAAACAGGTCTGTAATTAGCAACTCCGCATACATCACTTCTACTAATCACAACTTTTTCCTACATAATGAAACTGATGCTCAGAGAGGTTCAATTCTGTTTGGCAAACTCTGTATTTGTTGCAGAACTAGAAAAGATAGTTTGATTGGCTGTAGTAGGAGAGAGGGTGGCTAAATTCCCTTCATCTTCTCTGGCTTATTGTCTGTGGACATTTGAATCATCATTTGGGAATGCTTTAAATAAAGAGGAAGATGAAGGACGTGGAAGGCTCTCTGATCGCCCGATGAGGAATGATAATGAAGTTCTTGGGTGATTTTATATATAACCAGAAGTACATTAAGCAGCTGTGTTAGGAGTATAGTATAAAATGTATTGGTATAACTACTCAACCTTTCTTTTCTAACTAGACTAAACAGTCACTATTTAAAGGCATTTTACCTGAGTTACAACATTGTATAGATAGTACCAGGAATCAAATTCTATAATCAATCCATTACTACCTATTATATTATTGCCATGACTAGAATCCTAAGAAAACGTGACAAGGTTTTGATGGACAAGGGGGATGTTGAAATATATATAATTTTTAGGTGCTACCAAGAAAACATGGAAGACGTATAAGGTGAGGGCTCTGAAGACATATTATTTAAGCTTTGCCTTGGCTGAGGTTAAGCTTTGGGGTTTATCAACAATTAACTCTTGTATTTTTCTTTCTTTCATTCATTCTGTGTTTCTACAGCAGAAGAAATTGAATAGTCATGCAATGGTCATGGATGGAGCTTTTAGAGTTTCTTAACAGACTGTGGCATGCGGAGTTACAGTGCTAACAACCTGACTCCACACAGCATTCCAGATAGTATTTCTTAGAAGTAAATGCATATAAGGATATTTGCCCTGACATCATGGGGCAAAAAATAGAAATTGCATAATATTTAAATTGTTTCATTCAGAAAATAATTATGGTAAAATTATGAAAAAAAAATTAAAACTAGCTAAAACCTTTAGTATGTTCTAGGCTTTGGTCATAGGTATTCTATTGTTTTTTGTTTGTTTGTTTTCTGTTTTTTGTATTTTTCTTTTGAGACGGAGTCTCACTCTGTCTCCAGGCTGGAGTGCAGTGGCGCGATCTCGCCTCACTGCAACCTCCGACTCCCGGGTTCAAGCGATTCTCCTGACTCAGCCTCCTGAGTAGCTGGGATTACAGGCACCTGCCACCACGCCCAGCTAATTTTTGTATATTTAGTAGAGACAGGGTTTTACGATGTTGGCCAGGATGGTCTTGGTCTCCTGACCTCGTGATCCTCCTGCCTCAGCCTCCCTAAGTGCTGGGATTACGGGCATCAGCCACCGCGCCTGGCCCTATTGTTTTTTTTGTTTTTTTGTTTTTTTAAGGCAAATGATATATTTCAGTGAAACAGATAAAGGGCAATGTTGGGCGTAGAACAAGATCAACAGTGACTGAGAAGCTTTGGGTTGAGTGGCAGTGGGCCGAGGAACGGATCTTTCTGATTTTTGCAGCACTGACTTCAGCAGTGACGCAAAGCCAATACTTTTCAGAGGAGAGCAGAAGTTTGCAGGCAACTCCAGTGGACGCTTCCCAGCATGAAATGAGCAAGAGTCATTCATATATATCTCTTACTGGGAAAGTGGGAAGCTCTGGAGTGGGAAATCTTTGTGTTAGATTACATCCAGTTTCTCAAGTCTGGTTGTCACAGCAACTGTGAGCATCTCTGGCAGGTAAAACTTCTTGTCTTCTCACCTTCTGTGCCAGTCACTGCACAGATTGAATTTAATTACCTATTTGAATAGCCTTCTAGAGTCAGACTGCAAGCCTTGCTCATAAGGCAGCATTAGAGAAAATCTGGATTCACTAAAAATCTCTGAAAACCATTTTGTTTTTGTTGTACAAAATGTTGCTCCCTTGCCTTTGTGTAATTGTAAGAAAAGTGCTTTCTCTATTTATGTCAAATTGCCTAATTAATACTAATAAAATTGTGGCAGCTACATAGACTTTACAAAAATGTTGGGGTCACAAAACATAAAATACATAATTATATTTTCCCCCATTTTATAGACATGTACATACAGGATTTACCAGTTTGTACATTATATTAGGGTGAGCTAGTTACAGTATTAGCCTAAGATCAAAGAGGGGGAGATTCCCTTTATTATATTATTCTCATAATCTCCAGTACCAGTAGAAAAGGAGCTATATGAGGTTGAGCTATATGTAGTCCATAACATGCATACATACACACACTTATATGCATTCTTGAGGAGAAGTGGCAAAGTAAGTATAAATTAGAACAAAAACTACCATGACATTGAGATATTGGCTCCTTCCTGCTTCTTCCTGAATCTTGATATGAGCAGACTCAGGCATAGATAAATTAAATGTTGGTACCACTCAGGGTGGATATTTTTGCCATTTGTTAATATATGCTAAGTGCATTCTCGGAAATGTATGATGGGAAAAACATACATGTTAAGATTTAGATCACCAGAGGGAAGAGTTGCCCATGCCGTAGCATGTATGGACAACCTAATCAGCAGAACAAAATTTTACACACATGTCAATTATAATGAGGACAAAAAGGCCTGTTTAAAAAAACACTTTATTAAGATATGATTGACATGTAAACAGCTGTACATATTTAATTTATACAACCCCATAAGTTTGGGGACAAGTACACACTTATGAAATCATCACCACGATAAAGGCCATAGGTATATCCATCACCTCCCAAAGATTCCCCCCACCTCCTCTATTATAATTAGTTTTTGTGGTAAGAACACTTAACATCAGATATACTCACTTAGAAAATTCTAAGTATCTAATAGAGTACTGGTGGCTATATACACTATGCTTTATAGTAGATCTACAGAACTTATTCATCTCGTACAACTGAAACATTGTACAGCCTTTGACCATCATCTCCTGATTTCCCCTCCCCTAGTCCCTGACGACCACTCTTCTGTTCTTTGTTTCTATGAGTTGGATTAGTCTAGATTCCAAATATAAGTGAGATCATGCAGTATTTGTATTTCTGTGCCTAGCTTATTTCACTGAACATTCTTTCTCAAGGTCCATCATATTGTGGCAAATGTCAGGATTACCTCTTCATTTTTGAGGCTGAAAAATATTCCATTTATGTATAGAACATATTTTAAAAATCTATTCATCTGTCAAGAGATATTTAGGTTGTTTTCACATCTTGGCTATTGTGAATAATGCCGTGATGAACAGGGCAATGCAGATATCTCTTTGAGATCCCGATTTCATTGCTTTGAATAAATATCTAGATGTGGGATAGCTGGGTCATAATTAGTTCTATTTTAAAGTTTTTGAGGCATCATCATACTGTTTTCCACAATGGCTGTACCAATTTACATTGCCAAGATCAGTGTACCAGGATCACATTTCTCTGAATTATTGCCAACATTTATATTTTGTTGTTCTAAGATTAGTTATCCTAACAGGTGTGAGGTGATATCTCCTTGTGGTTTTAATTTGCATTTGCTTGATGATTACTGATACTGAGCATTGTTTTATATACCTGTTGGCCATTTGAATGTCTTCTTTGGAGAAATGTTTATTCAGATCTTTGCACATTTGCTAATTTTTAAATTGTGTTATTATTATTATTTTGCCCTTCAGTTGTAGGAGTTCCTTGTATATTTTGGAAATTAACCCCTTATCAGATAAATGGTGTTTTAGCTGAAGTTTCTATAACAAAATACCATAAACTGGGTAGCTTATAAACAATAAAAATTTATTTTTTAAATATCTGGGGGCTAGAAGTCAAAGGCCAGGATGAAAACATGCTTGAGTTCTTATGACGGCCCTCTTCTGGGTTGTAGACTGTCTATTTCTCTTTGTATCCTCACATGGCAAAGAACATAGGAGAAAGCCAGCTTTCCTGTGACTCTTAAGGACACTAATCCCATTCATGAGGACTTCGCCCACATAATCTCATCTAATTGTAATTATTTTTCAAAGCCTCCATCTCCTAATACCATCACTTTGTGGGGTAGGGCTTCAATATATAAATTTAGGAGGGATTCAAACATTCAGTTTATATCATATGCATTGCAAATAATTCTCCCATTCCATAGGTTGTCTTTTCATTTTGAGAATTTTTATTTTGCTGTGCCTAAGCTTTATAGTTTATTGTCATCCCACTTTTATATTTGCTTTTGTTGCTTGTACTTTTGGTGTCACTTCCAAAAAATCATTGCCAAGACGAAAGTCAAGGAACTTTTCTACTATGTTTTCTTCTAAAAGATTTATGGTTTCAGGTCTTACATTTTTAAGTCTTTAAGTTCATTTTGAGTTAATTTCTGTGTGTGTGTATGCGTGTTGTAAGATGGGATCAAATTCATTATTTTGCCTGTGGATATCCGGTTTTCCCAACACCATCTATTGAAGAGAGTATCATTTCCCCATTGTGTATTCTTGGCCACCTCGTCAAAGATTAGTTGACTGTATATAGGTGGTTTATTTCTGAGCTCTCAAATCTGTTCCATTGGTGTATGTGTCTGTTTTTATTCATGTACCATCAATGCTGTTTTGATTACTATAACTTTGTAATATAACTTGAAAGCAGGAAGTATGATGCCTCCACCTTTGTCCTTTTTGTTGAAAATTGCTTTGGCTATTCTTGGTCCCTTGTGGTTTTATAAGATTTTAGGATTGTTTTTTTCCTATGTCTGTGAAAAATGCCACTGGAATTTTGAAAGGAATTTTATTGAATCTGTAGATTGTTTTTGGTAGTATAGACATTTAACAGTACTAATTATTTTAATCCACGAACACAGGATAGCTTTCCATTCATATGTGTCATCTTTAATTTCTTTTGTCAATATTTTATTGTTTTAAGCATATAGATCCCTTGTTACTTTTATTCCTAAGTATTCTTTTTGATGCTATTGTAAGTGGAATTATTTACTTGATTTCTTTTTTGGATAATTCATTGATAGTATATGGAACACAATTAATTTTTGTTTGTTGATTTTGTATCCTTCAATCTTACTGAATTCATTTGCTAGTTTTAATAGTGTTTTGGTGGAGTTTTTGGAGTTTTTCATCTATAAGACCGTCTCATCCGTAAATGAAGACAATTTTACTTCTTCCGTCTCACTTTGGATGCCTTTTATTTCTTTTGCTTGTGTAATTGTTCTGGCTATCACTTCCAGTACAGTGTTAAATAAAGTGGTGACCATGAGCACCTGGGTCTTGTTCCTGATCTTAGAAGAAAAGCTTTTAGCTTTTCACCATTGAGTATGACTTTAGCTGTGGGCTTGTTATATACGGACTTTATCATGTTGAAGTAAGTCCCTTCCATAAAAAGTTTGTTGAGAGTTGTTTTTTTAAAAATATTTTAAATTTTGCAAAATGCTTTTTCTGCATTTATTGAGATGATCATTTATTTTTATCCTTTTTCCATAAATGCTGTATATCACATTTATAGATTTGCATATGTTGAACCATCTTTGCATCCCTGGGATAAATCCCACTTGATCATGATGTGTAATCCTTCTAAGATGCTATTAATTTGGTATACTAGTATTTTACTTAAGATTTTGTTATTGATGCATAATAGATGTACATAGTTTTGGGGTTCATATAAGAATTTAATATGTTCATATATTTGTAAATATTAAATAAATGTACTTGAGATACCCGTCACCTTAAATATTTGTCTTTTTATGCTAGAACCATTTCAGTTCTTCTCCTGTAGCTATTTTGAAATGTACAATAGATTATTGTAAACTATAGTCACCCTACTGAACTATCTAACACCAGGCCTTATTTTGCATCTATGTTTATCTGTGTTATTGGCCTCTAATTTTATTTTCTTATAGTGTCTTTGTCTAGCTTTGGTAATAGGGTAATTCTGGCCTGTTACCAAATACTATTACAATGGTACCCACTTGTATGCGGAAGTCTTAGAGCTGTGTGCCTTCCATCAGCCCTGCTAAACCAGGTTGGGTGCCAAGAGCCTTTCTTTTCTTTTCTCTAGAGCAATGCCCTGAAGTGTTCAAGGTTGTACACCTTCTCCCAATCCAGCAGAGTTGAGCCAACTGTTGATATCTGTTTGCTGTGTATGGGGACTTCATGCACCACCTGATGAGGTTTGCATATGCTATCTGTGAGGGAATGTGTGTGTGATCTGTGGTGGAATTTGGGGCATTGCCTATGGGGGTGCTGGAATGCTAGAGACATGTATCAGTTATTGGAGTAAATGTGCAGGTGTGGCACCCCACATGGCTCATGGGTGAGGCTCCTGGTGGAGTGTGCAAGCTGGTCAGTAAGATCTTTAGCTAGTTGTTGAGATCCATGTGCAGGCTTCTGTCATCCCCTGCCCCTTTTCTCTGTTCCTAGCTGCCCCAGATAATACAATCATGTCAGTACCCTCAGTGTTTTGGGTAGTGTGGGACAGTTTGGTGTCTCCTGGGCCGCATCTGCAGCCAGGGGAGCTGGGCGCTCACTAACTATGCTCTCTTTTTCCTTCATGGGAGACATTGTGGACTGAGGGGTACCCCTCTTGTCACTGAGCTGGGCCACCTTGGGGTAGGGGTGATGCAGGTACAGTGAAACTCTTTTTCTTATACTCCTCATCGCATCTATTCTCAGATTTTTCATTCCATTGGTATGCTGGGACCTCTCAGCTGAACCTCGGGCTTCCATAAAAGTATTCCTGTCTGTAGGTGGTTCTTAAAATTGGTGTTCTGGTAGAGGTTTGGGGGCTGGAACCTTCCATTCTGCCATCTTGCTAATGTCCAAGAAGGCCTATTATAAATAATTAACTGTTGTTAAACTCATCTAGAGATTATGGACTGGAAAAGGATAGAAATCCTCCAGAGGATTAGTTAGGATTATTATAACCACTCAAAGGATCTAGCTTTTTGCTTTTCTGGACATCACTAGCAATGTATTTAACACACATTTACTGAGTATGTACTATGTGTCACACACTGTAAGACACCAGAGTTATAGTAATTAGAGACAGTCGTACCCTTTGCTGAGTTTATGGCCTAATAGTGGAGATAGACATCATTCAAATATTTTCACAGTTAAAATTTACAACAATGAAATGGTGCCACTGAGAAAATACAATAGGAAGCACAAAAAATGATAGCAGGCGGATAGTATCTTGTTTGGGAGCTTATAAAGGCCTTTCTGAGACCATGACACTTAGATTGCGATTTGAGGCATGATTAGGTGAGGGATAGGCTAAGGGTGGTGTGGAAGAGAATTTCTCACAGAGAGTATAGCCCAGATCAGGAGCTTGAAACATTCCTGGAAGCAAGAGAATCCAGTGTAGCTGAGGTAGCTAAGGGAAGAATGTGAATACAGAGTGGCAGCCAGAGGCCATACAATACAGGGTCACAGACTTTGAGATTTTTTTCTAGGAGCGACTAGGAGCAATGGGAAGTCTTCAAAAAGTTTAGAGCAGGGGAATGACATCAGATTTACGTATGAGAAGACTTACTCTGGCCACTATATGGAGAATGGAGGGAGGACAAGAGTGCAAACAAAAGGATGGTGGTAGAGTAGATGAACAGACTTGGTATGTACTTCAAGGGATAATCTACAGTACCTCCTGAGTAATTGAAGGTGCAGAAAGAGACACAAAGAAGTCAGGGATGATTCCAAGGCTTCTTGCTTTAGCAATTGTGTGAATAGAGGTGCTATTGACTGAAATAGGAGTGGCCTTGAGGAAGAAGTTGTTAGTTCTATTTTGGACATTAATTTTAAGATACTCAAGAAGCATCCAGATGGAGATATCAAAAACACAGTGGGAGTATGGTATTCAAGGGCAAGATTGGGGCTTAAAGTTATGAAAATAGAAGAATCACTTAAAAAGAGAGTTTAGTTAGGAAAAGTACCGAGGGACAAGCAACAGAACGTTGAACCAATAATGGAAAAAGAAAGAAGAAAAAAAAAAAACAGTGGTCATTAAGGGAGGGGAATAATCATGTGAGTGTCAAATCATAAAAGCTGAGTAAGAAGGATGTTTCACACAGAAGGGAATGGGTTAACTTTCTCGAATAGTGCTAAGTCAAGTAAAATGATAAACATACAACATGAAAGTTACTGATATCCTTAGTGAAAGCAGATTTTATGGAGTGGCGGGACAGAAGAGTGGAGTATGTTGAGGAAAAAATGTGAGGTGAGAATATAAACATAGCATGAGTAGAAATTTGGGAAACTGTGCTATGAAGAGAAGCAAATAATTTGGTTAGAAGCCGGAGGGAGATACTGTATCAAGGCAAGATGTTTAAGATGAAAGGGATAATTAAAGCATGTTTGTATGTTAATGAGAATCATTCTCAAAAAGAGACATTGATGATATAGATGAGGGAAGGTATATTTGTTAAGCAGTTCTTGCCTCCATTTATTTTTCCTCTTGCATTTTACTATAACAAGCCAGAAAAAACTAGCCTGCATCTTTAACATTTTGCTTGGAAATGTCTTTAGCTAAATATTCAAGGTCATCATTTTACAACTTCTATTTTCCACAAAACTGTAGTACATAATTCAGCGAAGCTTTCCACCACTATATAAAAAGATTTCCACTTTCTCCAGTTACTGATAATGTCTTCCTCAGTTTCTTCTGAGCCCTCCCTAAAGTCCATGTTTCTACTAATAGTCTGTTCAAGGTGACTTAGGATTTCTCAATTAAGTTTTTTGTTTAACATTCTTCATGACTTTTCAACTGTCTAATTCCAAAGCTGCTCCCACAATATAGGTGTTTGTTACAACAGCACCTCACTTTCAGATATCAAAATCTGTATTCATTTTCTATTAATACTCAATAAATGATCATAAACTTAGCAGCTTAAAAAAAGCACAATTTGTCATTTTATAGTTCCTATGGGTCAGGAATCCAGACATGGGTTTGATGGGTTCTCTGCTTCTGGTTTCAACAACCTAAAATCCAGGTGTTGGCCTGGGGCTGCAATCTTGTCTGCATCATAACTCCCTTAGGTTGCTAGCAGAATTCAGGTCTTAGTAATTGTAGAACCGAGGTTCTCATTTTCATACTGGGCATCAGCAAAGGGTAATTCTCAGCTTTTAGAGACTGCTCTCAGATACTAGTCATATGGATCTTGCACAACATAGAAGCTTATGTCTTCAAGGTCAAGTGGAGGATATCTCTCCAGTCTGCTAAAATAGAGTCTTACATCTTATAAGATAATCACAAGGAGTGGCTATCCCATCACTCTTTACCATATTCACAGGTCTTACCCCCATACTCAAGGGGTGGAAATTATACAGAGCATGTAAACCAAGTGGGCAGGAATCTTGGGGACCCTTTAAAATTCTGTCTACCACAGAAAGAAAGAGAAAGTTCTTGTAAAGGAGAAACATGATGTGCAGAAGGATTAACTTTTGACAAAAGTACAGATGTTTATTCTTTTGCTATAGAAGGAAAGGAAGGATATGTGGTTATGTAGACAATGAAGATATTAGGTTAGGGAATGATGTGGTGAAGATACAGGAGTTCTCATGTGTGGCTTATATTTCCTCTATAAAGTAACAGAACTAGTCACCACTGGGAGAACAAGCCTTTTCTGACTTGTTAAGAGTAGAGAGCTTCAGGAATGGCCACTTGGGAACGGGAACCTCATGATACTTGCTTGGTTGTGCATTTCTTTTGTTTACATTGGATACTAAAAATTGGATCTTGGTTTTCCTGATATTCCAGTTTTCTACCCATTAAAGCATTTCCCCAAATAAGACTGTGATGTCAAATTCTGCTTTCATTTTGGGTTCTGCTTCCGCCTAAATTCTCCTGCCTGCTCTGAATTTTTTGTAGTCTAACCCTGATCCACCAACGTAGACTTGGTACATTGCCTATTACTTCTGCTCTGGCCGCTGGATTCAAAGTACCTGAACTACCTGGCTTACTTCACCTAGCATCCAGCATCTTATGCCATTTTCTTCACTGTTTCATTTGCCAAGTATTTTTTATATCTCCTCCTCAGCCCTCTGATTTATCATGTTTTTCTTTTTTTTTTTTTTTTTTCAGCTTGTGCCCTCTGCCTTGATATCTGGCTCCCAATTTTATTTGTATGGATTCTATAAGGAAATTTCCAGGTAGCATGTCTCTAAGGTCTCTCAGACCTTCCAAACACATCTGCCCTGGTATGTGAGCATATTTTAGTCACTTTTATTTTTCATCTTAATCCAGAGCCTATAGTTCAGTTACATTAGATTTCTTCAATGTTAATCCTATGTGCTTAATCCAGGTCTTTAAACAGTATCTATTTATTCGCTTACACATTCATCAATTCAACAAATATTTAGTGAGTACTTTTTATGTCCTAGGTGTGAGATACAGCAGTAAAAACATCTCTGTCCCCATAGAACTGATACTCAAATAGGGAGAAATATAATAAGTAAATGATCAGGTAAATAATGTAACATCATGTAGTGATAAGTGCTTTGGAAAAATAATATAATGGAAAAGAGGATAGGGAGAGTTAGATCTGTGTTGTTATTTCATATAGAAAGGTTTCAGTAATTACGGAAAGCCTCACTGATAAGGTGTCAATTTACCAGAGACCTGTAGCATGTAAGAAATTGGACCACGCAGATATGTGGAGGACCATTCCAAGCGAAGAAAGATTAACTGTGGAGACTATGAGCGTGACTATGTTTGGCACGATTGAGGAACAGGGGACAAGGGCCTGGAGTAAAGTGAGCAGGAAAAAGTATTAAGAACTGAGGTTCTAGAACAGATCATATAGGGCCATATAGGTCAATGTATGAATCTCGTATTTCACTCGGAGGGAGAGCAAACTATAAGAGGGCAAGTGTTGAAACAGGGAGAGCAGTTAAAAAGCATAATAAATTATCTGAGTGAGAGTGATGTTGACTCCAACCACAGTAGTTGCAGTGGAAATACTGCCTGTAACTTTTATTAATGTTCACCTCAAACTGTCCTAAGCTGTCCTCTCTGAGACCCTTCCTATATTATTTACATATATTAGATATATACATACGCACTTTTGTGTGTGTGTGTGTTCTTGTGTGGAGAAAGAATGAGTCAGAATATAAAGGCTTCTACCCATTGACTCCAAAGTTGGCATTCAGCATCTAACAAAAATATTCATGTCTGCACCCTGTAGCCAGGCAATAGATAAAAGCTTTGAGGCAGTTATCATGTGACAGTTGGACATGACACACGAGAGAACAGAGCAAGCTCTTTCCACAGAGCAATTTGGCATGCAGGCCTAGAGGATAAGTAGATATGACTTCAGCCATTGTTGGGCTTCAGGACAATTTTAAGAATCTAAATATATGCTTTTTGTTTGTGAATTTAGTAGACACGAATTGGGTTATTGTTTCTCTTAAGGAACAAGTTGACCTGAGTAAAATTGTATTTTGGGCAAAAAGCCTGAATTTTACGGATGAGCTCTGTAGGCAGTTTATCTAGGTTACTTTGATTCAACATTTTTATGTTGCCAAAAAAGCTATGGGAAATCTTTTTTTTTTCTTCAAAAGTGTGAAACGCATTACGAAAATCCCTCTTTGATGTTTAAATTACTATATGTCAAAGGTGGAGATCAAACTGTAGCTCTTTCATTTTTTTAGTGGGAAAGTGAAAAATGGAGAAATGGTGAGACCTTTCTATTGATCAGGCAGTCCATTTAAATATACTCCACCAAGCTCTGACTTGCCCTCAAGAAAGGCTGTGAGAAAAATTGATCATTCCACAACAGCTATTCAATACATTTCATCTGTTCTTCTTTGAGTCAATCTATGTAGCTGGGAAGAAAAACAATAAAAAACAAATATATTTACAAAAAACAACTCTGGACAAGTGTGACACAACCCTTATATTTTAGAAAATTAAAAAATATGATTTTAAAAACAAAAAATATGAGAGCTCAGGATCATCATGATTTTACTAACTGTTTTATTAACTTTTAATTAATTTATGTATTCTTACTTATTTTTAATTTGTATTTTAAGTTCTGGGGTACATGTGCATGTTGGTCATATAGGTAAATTCATGTCATGGGAGTCTGTGGTACAGATGATTTTGTCACCCGGGTATTAAGGCTAGTACACATTAGTTATTTTTCCTGATTCTCTTCCTCCTCCCACCCTCCACTCTCTGGTATACCCCAGGTTCTGTTGTTTTCCTCTATGTGTCCGTATGTGTTCGACACTTAGCTCCCACTTATAAGTGAGAACATGTGGTATTTGGTTTCCTGTTTCTGCATTAGTTTGTTAAGGTTAATGGCCTCTGGCTCCATCCAAGTCCTTACAAAAAAAACATGATCTCATTCTTTTTTATGGCTATGTTGTATTCTGTGGAGTATATGTACCGCATTTTCTTTATCCAGTCTACCATTGATAGGCATTTCAGTGGATTCCATGTCTTTGCTATTGCAAATGGTGCTGCAATGAACATACACATGCATGTGTCCTTATAACAGAAAGATTTATATTCCTTTGGGTATATACCCAGTAATGGGATGGCTGAAATGAATGGTGTCTCTGGTTCAAGGTCTTTGAGGAATCACCACACTGTGTTTCACAATGGTTGAACTAATTTATACTCGCACCAACAGTGTATAACTGTTGCCTTTTCTCTTCACCCTTGCCAGCATCTGTTATTTTGTGACTTTTTAATTATAGCCATTCTAACTGGTGTGAGATGGTATCCCATTGTGGTTTTGATTTGCATGTAGGGACATGATCAGTGATACTGAGCTTTTTCCATATGCTTCGTTGGCCACACGTATGTCTTCTTTTGAAAAGTGTTCACGTGTCTTGCCCACTTTTTAACGGGGTTATTTTTTCTTGTAAATTTAAGTTCCTATAGATGCTAAATATTAGACCTTTGTTAGATGCATAGTTTGCAAAAATTTTCTCCCATTCTTTAGGTTCTCTGTTCACTGTGTTGATAGATTCCTTTGTTGTGCAGAATATCTTTAGCTTTATTAGATCCCATTTATCATTTTTGCTTTTGTTGTGATTGCTTTTGGTGTCTTCATCATGAAATCTTTGCTTGTTCCTATGTTTAGAATGGTATTGCCTAGGTGGCCTTTCAGGGCTTTTTATAGTTTTGGGTTTTACATTAAAGTCTTTAATTCATCTTGAGTTGATTTCTGTATGTTGTGTAAAGAAAGGGTCCAGTCTGAATCTTCAGCATATGGCAGGCTCATTATCCCAGCACCATTTATTGAATGCGAATACCTTTCCTCATTGCTTGTTTTGTCAACTTTGTTGAAGATCGAATGGTTCTAAGTGTGTGGTCTTATTTCTGAGATCTCTATTAGTCTGTTTTTGTACCAGTACCTTCCTTTTTTTTTTTTTTTTTTTTTTTTGCTTAGGATTGCCTTGGCTATGTGGGGCTCTTTTTTTGGTACATATAAATTTTAAAATAGTTTCTTCTAGTTCTGTGAAGAATGTCATTGGAAATTTGATAGGAATAGCATTGAGTCTATAAATTGCTTTGGGCAGTATGGCCAATTTAATAATATCCAAGACAATCCTAAGCCAAAAGAACAAAGCTGGAGGCATCACGCTACCTGACCTCAAACTATACTACAAGGCTACAGTAACCAAAACAGCATGGTACTGCTACCAAAACAGAGATATAGATCAATGGAACAGAACAGAGCCCTCAGAAATAATACCACACATCTACAACCATCTGAACTTTGACAAACCTGACAAAAACAAGAAATGGGGAAAGGGTTCCCTATTTAATAAATGGTGCTGGGAAAACTGGCTAGCCACATGTAGAAAGCTGAAACTGGATCCCTTCCTTACACCTTATACAAAATTTAATTCAAGATGGATTAAAGACTTAAATGTTAGACCTAAAACCATAAAAACCCTAGAAGAAAACCTAGGCAATACCATTCAGGACATAGGCATGGGCAAGGACTTCATGTCTAAAACACCAAAAGCAATGGCAACAAAAGCCAAAATTGACAAATGGGATCTAATTAAACTAAAGAGCTTCTGCAAAGCAAAAGAAACTACCATCAGAGTGAAGAGGCAACCTGCAGAATGGGAGAAAATTTTTGCAATCTACCCATCTGACAGAGGGCTAATATCCAGAATCTACAAAGGACTCAAACAAATTTGCAAGAAAAAAACAACCCCATCAAAAAGTGGGCAAAGCATATGAACAGACACTTCTCAAAGAAGACGTTTATGCAGCCAACAGACACATGAAAAAATGCTCATCATCACTGGCAATCACAGAAATGCAAATCAAAACCCCAATGAGATACCATCTCATACCAGTTAGAATGGTGATCATTAAAAAGTCAGGAAACAACAGGTGCTGGAGAGGATGTGGAGAAATAGGAACACTTTTACACTGTTGGTGGGACTGTAAACTAGTTCAACCATTGTGGAAGTTGGTGTGGCGATTCCTCAGGGATCTAGAACTAGAAATACCATTTGACCCAGCCATGCTATTACTGGGTATATAACCAAAGGATTATAAATCATGCTGCTATAAAGGCACATGCACACGTATGTTTATTGCGGCACTATTCACAATAGCAAAGACTTGGAACCAACCCAAATGTCCATCAATGATAGACTGGATTAAGAACATGTGGCATATATACACCATGGAATACTATGCAGCCATAAAAAAGGATGAGTTTATGTCCTTTGCAGGGACATGGATGAAGCTGGAAACCATCATTCTCAGCAAACTATTGCAAGAACAAAAAACCAAACACTGCATGTTCTCACTCATAGGTGGGAATTGAACAATGAGAACACTTGGACACAGGAAGGGGAACATCACGTACCGGGGCCTGTCGTGGGGTGGGGGAAGAGGGGAGGGAAAGCATTAGGAGATATATCCAATGTAAATGACGAGTTAATGGGTGGAGCACACCAACATGGCACATGTGTACATATGTAACAAACCTGCACGTTGTGCACATGTACCCTAGAACTTAAAGTATAATAAAAAAATTGATTCTTTCTATTCATGAACATGGAATGTTTTTCCATTTGTTTGTATCATCTCTGATTTCTTTGAGCAGTGTTTTGCATTCTGCTTGAAAACTGGCACAAGATAAGGATGCCCTCTCTTACGACTCCTATTCAATACAGTATTAGAAGTCCTGGCCAGGGCAATCAGGAACAAGAAAGAAATAAAGCGTATCCAAATAGGAAGAGAGGAAGTCAAACTATCTCTGTTTTGCAGACAACATGATTTTATACCTAGAAAACCATATAATTGCATCCAAAAAGCTTCTTAAGCTGATGAACAATTTCAGCGAGGTCCCAGAATATAAAGTCAGCATACAAAAATCCATAGCATTCCTATACGTCAACAACCGTCAAGTCAGAATTGCAATCCCATTCACAATGGCCAAAAAAAGAATTAAATGCCTGTAAATACAACTAGGGAGGTGAAAGATGTCTATAATTGCTTCTTTTTAAGACATATATTAAAATAATGTATTTAATTGATAGTGATTTTAAATGAGGTTTTAATTTTGGGACATAGGTCTGAAGAATTTGATCAAATAAACAAATATCTCATTGTGCCAACTCACTGTTATGCTGCTACATTCATGTCAAAGGTAGGTTATCTTTAAGTATGTCAGCTCTACATGTCATATGTAAACCAAGCTTCTGTTACTGTGGTAGCAAAGTTCACTACAAGAACGTGGCTAAAAACATCACGTTTAGTTTAACAGGCACTTAATCAGTTCCTACCGTGTCTCTTCTATTATGTTAGGCATAATAGGATGCACAAAAGTGGTGAACATACTTATACACATGACATAATTAACAATATGAAACTATGCCAGATAAGTTCTAAATTATATATAGTCAGTGACATGGTTTGGCTCTGTGTCCATATCTCATGTCAAATTGTAATTCCCAATGTTGGGTGAGGGAACTGGTAGGAGGTGATTGGATCATGGGGGTGGATTTCCCCCTTGCTGTTCCTGTGATAGTGAGTTAGTTCTCATGAGATCTGGTTGTTTAAAAGTGTATAGCACCTCCCCATTCTCTCTTTCTCTCCTGTTGCCATGTGAAGATATGACGCTTCCCTTGCTTCCCTTTTGCCTTCCACCATGATTGTAAGTTTCCTGAAGCCTCCCCAGCCATGTCTCCTGTGAAGCCTGAGGAACTGTGAGTCAATTAAACTTCTTTTCTTTATCAACTATCCAGTCTCAGGTAGTTATTTATAGCAATGTGAGTACAGACTAATACAGGTACAAGGTGAGAGCAGACTAATACAGGTACAAGGATGTGAAAATATTAAGTGCGTTGAGCATTCGGGAAAGAAAGGGAAATAGGTTTTTACTGGATTGCTTAGGAGTTTTTACCTCTATTTGACAACTCAGTGCTGAGTAACAGTGCACATGTTGTTTTTTCAGGCAGTACTCGTGGTGCTGGGGATCCAGCTATGACTAAGACCTTATCTCAGCTGTCTAGGACGGCAGTGTTTACTAGAAATATAATGTTAGCTATATATGCAATTGTAAATTGTCTATTAGCCGCATTAAAAAAAAAGCAATAGATGACCATATTAAAACATTTTATTTAACAGAGTATATCTAATATATTATCATTTAACATCTCATAAGACAAATGTGATATGTTGCATTCTTTTTTCCTTTTACATTTTTGAAATTCACTGTAGATTTTACACTTACTGCATATCTCAAGTTGAACCAACCACAATTCAAGTGCACAATAGCTACTGTCAGATGGAAGTAGAAGACAAAAACACCTTAGGAAATGACACTTGTGTAATAGCCACTATGATGCAATTAGTTTTAGAGTCACAGATGATAGGAGGAAGAGAGATTATTTCTACAATTGACCACTTTTACTTTATGGATAAATTATTCTTAACAGTGATGTCTATTTATTGCCTCAATTTTCCTCCTTCCCATTTATGGCTTTCTTCCTATAACTTGTCTTCTCTTTCCCCATCAACCCACCAAAATTCTTCTCTAAAAGCTGACCTCCTACCCCTCAAATTGCTCTATAGCAAGGCCTCTTAAACTTGAATCCATGTACCAATCACCTGGAGATCTTGTTAAAGTGCAGATTCTAATTCAGTTGGTCTGGGGTGGAGCTTGAGATTCTGTGTTTTTAATAAGCTCCCTTGAGATGCTGATGTTACATTCCCAGGAACCACATTTTGAGTAGCAAGAGTCTATGTCCATCATGGTTTAGTTAGAAATACAGAACCACTCTAGGTACTTTAGCAGGGGTATATCATCCAAGGAATTTTATGCTCAAAATATCCTAGGAATGGAGCAAATATCAGGAAAGATGAGGACATGAGAAAGTATAACAATGGTAAGAAACTGTCAACCACGTTCTTAGCAGCCTGCAGCATCAAAAAGAGATTGCTCAGAGGCACCGCAAGCCTCACATCTGCCATCTGCTCCTGCTTTTTCTTTTATTTTGCCTTCCAAATATCATAGAACATTGATGGCAAGGAAGTCTGGGAAATTTAGTTTCCAGTCCTGCAGCCCCTGAGAAAAAGAGTGATGAAGGGTAGTGTTGAGTATCAACAACAACATCTGACCCACATTTCCCTTGAGGTTCCAACCTCAACTCACTCCCATTCTTTCTGCTTGTGCCCTGTCACTCTCTCTTTTACACTCACATACACACACACATGCAAACACACACTCAGTTATGTTCTCTTATATATCTAAATAAGAACATTTAGAATCCTTTCCACAACATGCAAACGGTCACTAAATCCTGTCAAATTTTTAACTTTGCCTTTAGAATTTTCCCTTCTTTCCATTCACATCATTTTGTTTGGCTCTTACTGCTTTATATTTGGACAATAACAATTGACTTTTTAGCTGCTTGTCTTCGTTGGCTTGCTTCTGGTCTGCTAATCCGTATCCCTCATTTTTCCTGACATGGTTTGAATCTGTGTCCCCACCCAAATCTCATGTTTAATTGTAATCCCCAGTGTTGGAGGTGGGACCTGGTGAGAGGTGATTGGATCATGGGGAGAGTTTCTTATGAATGGTTTGGCACCATCATAAGTACTGTTCTTTCTCACGATAGTGTGTGAGTGAGTTATCATGAGTTCTGTTTTTTTTTTTTTTAAGTGTGAGCACTTACCTGCTCTTTCACTGTCTTCCGCTCCAGTGAAGTGAAATGCTGTGTCCACCTTCACCTTCCGCCATGATTCTAAGTTTCCTGAGGCCTCCCCAGAAACAGAAGTTGCCATTATTCCTGTACAATCCACAAAACTGTGATCCAGTTAAACTTCTTTTCTTATAAATTACCCAGTCCCAGGTATTTCTTAATAGCAGTGTGAGAACAGATTAATACATTCCTTTTTTCCCATGTACTGATACCAGGATCAAAAGGAGCTATCGATATCTGAATTAATTCTGTCAGTGAGATTAGCTAATTTATTCACTGATGTTATAAGGAACATTGTTTAAAATGAGCGCACAGAATGAGAGCCCTTAAAGACCCTCTGGGATACAAGAGGGTGCAGTGGGGCCAACATGGGCCTGGGGGCAAAAAACCTGAGTTCTTATTTTCCTCTGCTCTCGCTTACTATGTGGATTTGGATAAGTTTCTTCCTTTCTCCAAGACTCCTTTCTTCCTGATGTAAAGTTAGGTGAGTAGGCTAAACTATAATTTCCCAGCCTTTTTTTCCTTCTCTGTTGACACATAACTTCCAAAACACATACTGTATCATGTTTGGTTTGGGGACTAAATGCATGTTACAATAACTAAATTAGAAACATCACCTCATCTGATTGGGAAACATAATAGGTAGTTTTATTTCATTTTTCTTATAATAATGAATTCAGCATTTGCCTTCATATAATGTGTACTTTGAAATAATGTGTTATGGAAAAGGGTACCATATCCAATTGCTTTACCAAATTGTCACCAGAGAGCTATAGTAGCTCCTTTGCCTGGAAAAACAAATTCTTCTGCAAAATAATGGGCTTCCTCTGTTTTCTCCCATTTTTGCAATTTGCTAGACCAATGAATTAAATGATTTAAAAATGTCTGGATTACTGATTGATAAATATAGATGTTTGAAAAGCTTGTTCTCTGTAGTTAACAATCAATTGTTTATTTTTACAATGTGGATCAGTTGCTAAATATTGACACAAAAGAAAGAATTTCAAACAGCTGTTTGAAAGAAATTCTCCACAAATGATGCTTTCTGCCTGTGTATAGCTTTTATTACTTATAAAGGAATAGACAAATTATATATTCATTACATTGCCTCTTTCTAAGATTGGCTTTTGAAGTCCTAGAGATAGGGTCATGTATTATATAAAAATGTTAACGAGTGATAAGTCACGTATCACGGAAGGTAAATTAGAAAAATTATCGTTTCTATACTCTTCTGTCACATGCTGTATATCATCATCAGTGTTCCCTACGTTTTCTGTCTTTAACTTGGTCTATTGAAGGTGGAAATTAAACATACATGATGTAATGGTCTGAGTGTTTATGTACTCCCAAAATTTATATGTTGAAACCTAATACTCAATGTGAGAGTGTTTGGAGGAGGGGCTGTTGGAACATAATTAGTGTCCTTATAAAAGAGGCCCAAAAGGAGCTTGTTTGCTCCTTCCACTATGTGAGAACATAGTCTATGAGGAAGTGGGCCCTCACCAGGCACCAAATTGTCTAACACTTTGATCTTGGACTTCTCAGCCTCCAGATCTGTGAGAAAGAAATTTCTGTTGTTTATAAGCTACTCAGCCTCTGGGTTTTATTACAGAAACTTGAATAAAATAAGGCACATGATAAGCATAAACGAAGTTTCTATTATGTACCAATCAGAATCCTGAAGTCAGCTGATGGTTATAAAAATGCATTAGGAGCAATCTCATCTATCTGACCAACCACTATATGCCTATTTGATATATATTATTTAAACGAAACCCAAACATTAAATTAATTATTTTACAGTCAGTAGATTTTTACAAATAGAAATTGAAACAGACACAATAACCACCATTACAACATATATCTTCAGGACACATTTGCAGGTCTCTGAGGATTTACGGGAAACACTTGGGTGCATGATCTCTAAGGGCTCTTTCAGCTTTTTTTTTTTTTAACTCTTCCAAATTTAACTCTTTTATTTTTTTGGAGACAGAGTCTTGCTCTGTTGCCCAGGCTGGAGTGCAATGGCGTGATCTCAGCTCACCATTACCTCTGCCTCCCAGATTCAAGTGATTCTCCTGACTCAGCCTCCCAAGTAGGTGGGACTACAGGTGCATGCCACACACCTAGCTAATTTTTCATACTTTTAGTAGATACAGGGCTTCACCGTGTTAGCCAGGATGGTCTCGATCTCCTGACCTCGTGTTCCACCTGCCTCGGCCTCCTGATTAGGTGGGACTACAGGTGCATGCCATCATGCCTGGCTAATTTTTTGTACTTTTAGTAGAGATAGGGTTTCACTGTGTTAGCCAGGATGATCTCGATCTCCCGACCTCGTGATCTACCTGCCTAGGCCTCCCAAAGTGCTGGGATTACAGGCATGAGCCACCTCAACCAGCCCCAACTTTATCTTTTTATGTGTCTATGGATTAAATCGCTAAAGGACTCCATGAGCTGGAGAGATGCAAATTACTGTACCACACAGGAATTCTGGTAGTTATGGTTGTTACGATTATCAAGTCTAAATATTTTGGAATCCTTAATTTCAGTTGTATTGAGAAATAGTATGCATTTGCCATAATGCAGTGGCTTGCTGACACTTTCTCTCTCACTTTGGTTGAGTTATTACATTGTGTTGAGAAATTCTAGGAGGGCAAGAGAGGAGTCATTTTGAAAGAAAGCAGGGAGGACATGCTAAATAAAGGAGAAAAGACCATTTGTCATTTCTAAAGGTAAATTAAGTGTTATAAAATGTCAACAGGAAGTGATACTTTATCTCAAGTTTATTTGATTTCTGTTTTTGATTCAAGGGTGCCTTTTTCCTCATCTTGGTATTGTGAGAAGATACTGTATTGGATATTTCACAAGAAATGTCAATTCAGTGGTTATTTTCATTTATATGTTTTAACATAGCTTGTTAAAAGTGTAAGAAAATCTTGACTATTTAACTAGCCCCAAAATAAACCAGGCCAGACTGAAACAAATAGCAAATAAACAAGCAAAGATAAAAACATTTTTGCCTTCTGGTCCTTACCAACCTGTCTGACTTTGTTTTATGTTTTCTTAGTTTCTGTATTTGTCTACCTGGTGTTCTTTAATCACAGGGCCAAACTAATGGCCAAAGTGGTTTACATCTCCCTTGCTCTCCAGCTTTCACGGGTGTGTGAAAATCATATTACAAGCCCTCCAAACAATCCCAAGTCCATATCCTCAACCACCTCCTTTATGTAACTCTCACACACCAAGCAAATATTTATCCTGCCCTAAATCACCCAGAACCAAGTAACAGATAAGTAGATGCCATCCTTATAGCCTAGAACCCACTGACATTATTAAATCTAGAAAACCCTGAGCTCTTTCCCCAGGCTGGAAAGCACAACTGATGCTCTTGGCCATGCTTTCTCTTCAGTCCTGCTTCTGCCTCCCGACCAAACCTGTGTTTCCCTATGTGGCATGCATGTGTTCCCTGCATGATATGGTAGGCTATTTCTCTCAAGAACTCTAAGTAATAAAAATCTTTTTTTAATGGCATTGGTCTCTCCATGTCCTCAGTTAGCCACTTCCATAAATGAAAATCCCACTGGTACATTTTAACACAGGCTTGAAGCCACTCTTGTCAGGATTTCACCTCCAGCACTCCAATAAAAACTGTTCTTGTCAAGATCACCAATGACCTTCATGTTGCCAAACCCAATGGTCAAATCTCTATCCCCAGCTTACTTGGCCATTTAGCAGCATCTGGTCCAGTCGATTGCTTCCTTCTTCCTTGTAACACTGTATTCATTCATGAGGCTGAGATTGGGGAAAAAAACTGTGTGCTTCGCTTGACTCAGGCACAAAATTTTAGGGGCATGCCAGAAACCTAGTAATCAATAGAAATAGCACTTTGATGTAACATTTGAAACAATTAAAATCAATTAAAATATCTATGACCAACAAAACATCAAAATTTTAAATAAAGATGATATTTAATAGTCCTGGGCTAAGCCATAATGGAGCTATGGAGCCTGAGGCCCCTTACACATACTCCTGTATATATGGGTGTGTGTGTGTGTTTGTATGTATATTCTTTTATATTTATATATTTTAATGTATTTGTATTAGTCCATTTTCATGCTGCTGTGAAGAAATACCTGAGACTGGGTAATTTATAAAGAAAAGAGGTTTAATTGCCTCACAGTTCCACATGGCTGGGGAGGCCTCAGAAAACTTACAATCATGGCAGTAGGCACCTCTTCACAGGGTGGCAGGAGAGAGAATGAGAGCCCAGTGTAGGGGGAAGCCCTTTATAAAACCATCAGATCTTGTGAGAACTTATTCAGTATCACTATCACGAGAACAGTGTGAGAAAAGCCACCCCCATGATTCAATTATCTCCACCTGTCCCACCATTGACATGTGGGATTAGTACAATTCAAGGTGAGATTTGGGTGGGGACACAGAGCCAAACAATGTCATTCCACACCTGGCCCATCCCAAATCTCATGTCCTCATATTTCAAAACACAATTATGCCCTTCTAACAGTCCCCAAAACACTTAACTCATTCCAGCATTAACTGAAAGTCCAAGTCCAAAGTCTCATCTGAGATAAGACAAGTCCCTTCTGCCTATCAGTCTGAAAAATCTAAAGTAAGTTAGTTGCTTTCTAGATACAATGGAGGTACAGGCACTGGGAAAATACACCTGTTCCAAATGGGAGACATTAGCCAAAAACAAAGGGGCTACAGGCCCCATGCAAGTCCAATAGGGCAGTCATTAAGCCTAAAAGTTCCAAAATGTTCTCTTTCAACTCCATGTCTCACATCCACGTCACGCTGATGCAAGAGGTGGGTTCCCATGATCTTGGGCAGCTCCACCCCTGTGGCTTTGCAGGGTACAACCCCCCTGCTGGCTGCATTCATGGGCTTGGGTTGAGTGTCTGTGGCTTTTCCAGGTGCAGGGTGCAAGCTCTCAGTGGATCTACCATTCTGGGATATGGAGAATGGTGGCCATCTTCTCAAAGCTCCACTAGGCTGTGCCCCAGTGGTGACTTTATGTAGGGGCTCTGACCCTACAACTTCCTTCCACATTGCTGTAGCAGAGGTTCTCCATGCAGGATCTACCACTGCAGTAGACTTCTGCCTGGACATCCAGACGTTTCCATACATCTTCTGGAATCCAGGTGGAGGTTCCCAAACCTCAATTCTTGTTTTCTGTACACTTGCAGAACCGACACCACCTGGAAGCTGGCAAGGCTTGGGGCTTGCACCCTCTGAAGTCACAACACAAGCTATACTTTGGCCCTTTTTAGCCTTGGCTGGAGTGTCTGGGACACAGGGCACCAAGTCTTGAAGATACACAGAGCAGGTGGGCCCTGGACCTGGCAGGAAACCACTTTTCCCTCCTAGGCCTCTGGGACTGTGATGAGAGGGGCTGCCACAAAGATCTTTGACATGCCCTGGAGACATTTTCCCCCATTGTCTTGGTGATTAGCATTTGGCTCCTAGTTACTTATGCAAATTTCTGCAGCCAGCTTGAATTTCTCCCCAGAAAATGGGTTTTTCTTTCTTATCACATTGTCAGGCTACAAATTTTTCAAACTTTCATGCCCTGCTTCCTCTTGAACATTTTGCCAATTAGAAATTTCTTCTGCCAGATACCCTAAATCATATCTCTCAAGTTCAAAGTTCCACAGATCTCTAGAGCAGAAGCACACTGCTGCCAGTCTCTTTGATAAAGCATAGCAAGAGTGACCTGTACTCCAGTTCCCAATGAGCTCCTCATCTCCATCTGAGACCACCTCAGCCTGGACTTCATTGTCCCTATCACTATAAACATTTTGGTCAAAGCCATTCAACAAGTCTATAGGAAGTTCCAAACTTTCCCACATCTTTCTGAATTATGAGCCCTCCAAACTGTTCCAACCTCTGCCTATTACCCAGTTCCAAATTTGTGTCCACATATTCAGGTAGCTGTATAGCAGTGCCCCACTATTTGGTACCAATTTACTGTATTAGTCGGTTTCCATGCTGCTATGAAGAAATACTCGAGAATGGGTAATTTATAAAGAAAAGAGGTTTAATTGACTCACGGTTCTGCATGGCTGGGGAGGCCTCAGGAAACTTACCCAATTATGTCAGAAGGCACCTATTCACAGGGCAGCAGGAGAATGAATAAGTGCTGAGGAAAGGGGCAACCCCCTTATAAAACCATCGGATCTTGTGAGAACTCACTCACTCTCACAAGAACAATATGGGGGAAACTGCCCCCATGATTCAATTATCTCCACCTGGTTCTACCCTTGACATGTGGGGATTATTACAATTCAAGGTGAGATTTGGGTGGGGACACAGAGCCCAACTATGTCAGTATTTTTACCAGAACATTAAAGTATTTAAAACATATTGAAAACTTGAAAAGTAAGTCTAGTAAAAGTCGTAACATTATCTAAGGTTTAAATGTTTATATCCAAATTGTTAAAGTATTTTCACTTTCCTGGCCACAGTGGAAGTAAGCTCGTATACGTAACATTTCAAAATCAACTTTTTTCATCTACTTTAATATTCTGGGGGGAAAAAAAGACAATTTAAAAAGTACATCCAAAACATGCATATTCAGTCGAACACTTCTGCTTTTGCCTCAGTTTCCACTACAGCTTGGCCCGGCACTGTTGACTTGTCTTCTAGGAACCCACACTCTCCAGGTCTTCCTCTTCCTTCACTGGCAATTGCTTCTCAGTTCTGCTTTATTGGCTTCTCCTCCTCTCCTTCATGTCTGAGGGTTCTAGTACTCCAAGACTCCATCTGGTCCTATCTATTGTCACTCCTAGTCATATCCATGGATTGAAATGCTTTCTGTATTTATATACTCAGTACGGACCTCTTTTATGTGACAGATTTCAGGTCTGAGAGAGAATATATTTTTCCCCTTTCCTTATTACTCTGGGACTTAGAATCCTTGCCTGAATTACCTTTCACAGTTGCAAGTTGATATGCTGGCAAATTAAACCCTGGTTTGAATTCTCCAAAAATCAGTTGTTCAGTGGAAAGCATCGTCCAAGTCATCCACATAGCCCTCTGTCTACCACTTGTCCCAACACCTCTTCCAGAATTACCTACCTCAACTCCAGCACCAGAGAATAAGCAATGGAAACATGCAGGCAGAGAAGGGGATAAGACAGAGAGAGGACTGGGGTGTATGTATAAATATAAATATATACATATATGCTATCTATATATGCATATATATTATATATAAATATAATGTATGTATATCCAGAATCATATATATTCATATACATATAATACATAATATAGATGAGATAGATCAATATAAAATAATATAGGTTTCCAGTAAGACTTATGTCTGTACTGAGCTCTAAACTCCTGCACCCAACTCAAATTTCTGAGGCACACTAGCCACTTTGCCTCTATTCCTCATCCTATAGCTTTCCAAAATGTGCCAATGACCTTTTTAGCTATTCTTAAGGAAATACTCTCAGGTTTAATAAAACAAATAAAGAGGGGCACAATCGCATCATCTGGATACTGCAGGTTATGTAGTTGAAAGAGTGTTGAACAGGATTCTCTTTTCAACCTGAATCTTCCTGATACCACCATTTGGGCCTTAGCTTGGCATCTGTATTAGTCCATTTTTCATGCTGTTGATAAAGACATACCTGAAACTGGGAAATTTACGAAAGTAAGAGATTTAATGGATTTAGAGTTCCACATGGCTGGGGAAGCCTCACAATCATGGTGAAGGCAAGGAGGAGAAAGTCACGTCTCACATGGATGGCAGCAGGCAAAGAAAGAGAGCTTGTGCAGGGGAAATCCTCTTTATAAAACCATTAGATCCCATGAGACTTATTCACTATCACAAGAACAGTATGGAGGAAACTGCCCACATGATTCAATTATCTCCTACTGGATTCCTCCCACAACTCGTGGGAATTATGGGAGTGCAATTTAAAAATGAGCTTCCAGGGGAGAAACAGCCAAACCCTATCAGCATCCTCTGGTCACAGATGGATAACTTCAACAAAAGAAGCAGTCATATTAGCTATGTACTTCATTTAAATGAGCAAGGAAGTTTATCCTAGTCATTCCCATCAGTCTACCAGGCTTTAGTAAACCCTACATCAAAGTGCTCAGTTTTTAACTGGATTATAGTCAAGAAAACCTCGTTCAACCATCAAAATATTCAAAATAACAAATTCTTGAAATGAATGAAAAGAAATAAGATTATATTCCATTGAAACATTTACATATATCATCTTCTTTTCTTATTTTGTTTCTTTCACATCACCAAGTTTTTCCCAGATTGTCACTGTATCACCCCAAGGGAAACTATATGACATTTGGGTGCTGTTTGCAAGGCACTGTAGGAACTGGACACCAAAGGTGCAACTGTCACAGTAGCTGGATGCTGGAGAATCTGTCCACCTTGTAGGAGATGGGCAGCAGGAAATCTGCCTGCAATTTGGGAGCTGAGTACTGGGGAAGGTGCCCACGCCGCAGGAGCTAGGTATATGCTGAAGTGGAAACTACCTTACTGCAAGATCCTACCAAGAGAGCACACAGGAACCAGAAAACAAAATTCCTTTCTCCAGTAATGTCTCCTCAGTGCCCTCTATTGACCAAACAACATCATGCCAGTTGAGAGGAAAAATATTTAAAGGGTCCAGACCCATTTTCACAGAGGAGGCTATAATAGTCAATTTGGAGCTGAAAGGCATTAAATCCATAGCCAGCACAGAATCTCAAATGTAATATGTCCAAAATTTAACTCTTTATTCACCATCACCAACATCCAATCTCTTCCTACTCCTGGCTTCCACATGTCTGTAAATGCTAACTCCATTCACTTAGTTGTCAAGCCAGAAAACTCAGTTATTTCGTATTCCTACGTTTTCCTCACTCTATATATCCAATCCGTCGCCACACACTCTCAGGGATATCTCCCTAATATGGCTTGTATATCCACTTTTCTTCAATTTCACTACTCTCACTCTGGTCTAAATAATCATGACCTCAGTTTTGAAGCAGTTCTCCAACTCTTCTCCATGCTTCTATTCTTGTTCTCCCCATCTATATAGTAGAGAAAGTCAGCTTTCATGAAATGTAAATCCAGATTATGCCATTCTCCTATGTAGAACTCCAGTTGGCTTCCTGAGTCTCTCAGAATACATTGAACCTTACCAGGGCCTACAACATCTTACATGATCTGACACAGTGATCTGTGTCCTCTTTTCCTATTCATATCTCTCTTCCTCACTCTGTTTCAGCCTCATTGGCCTGTTTCATATTCTTAAAGAAGCCTAGACTCCTTCCTATATAAGGGTTTTTGCACTTACTGCTTCCTCTGTCTTGGGACAATAATCCCATGTAATGTCTCATGGCTTACTTCTTTGTGTCATCTGCATTTCTGCTCAAAGATTGTCTCTTCTTCAGCTAATCTAAAGTAAATCCCGTTTAGTCATTAATTATCCTCTTATCTTGCTTTATTTTTATTCATACCACGTATTATAATCTAACCTATTATGTAGATAAAACATTATTATATAGGTATACCTTATATATGCACATAAATGTGTATACATACACACACACACACGTATATATTTACTTATTTCCTTGTTTATTGCTTTTCTCTCATCACTAGATAATAAGACACACGAGAGAAGAAACCTTATCTGTCTTGTTTTCAGATATATCGTAATATCTAGAATAGTGTCTGGCACAGAGTGATCACTCAATAAATATCGAGTAAATGAGTGAATGAAACTGTAATTTATACATTTCCTTTTATGTACTTTACATATTTAGGCTTTATTATTGATGAGAAAGGGGGCACTTCATTAAAATCTTGCATGATGATAAAATATTTTGTCTAACAATTTTCATCAATAAATCATCAAAGCTAGCATACACACTCATATATGTAATATTAAAACACAGTGAAATAATGTAATATGTTATCCAGGTGATAGTACATGCTTAAATTCTTTCTATGATATCACCCATAAGTGGTTGTCTGATGTATTCTTGACTACTTTTATTAATATTTCTATTAATGGAGGAACTCACTACCACACAAGGTAGCATACTTCACTGATGAGGAGTTAAGGAATGGAAAGTTGTTTCTAATACACATCTTGAATACTCCTTTCTTCAGCTCTCACCAGATTTGGGAATCAGAAGACCATAGTTAGAAGTCTACCTCTGCCATCCGGTACTTCTGTGACCCGGAACAAGTTATTTAACATTTCTGAGTCTCAGGTTTTTATCTGTAAAATGGGGATAATTATCCTTACCACTCAGAATTATTGGGTAGACTAAATGAGAGAAAATATCCAAACATCTACCATGGTGCCAGGTGCTCAGGAGGTATTAAATAAATGTCACTTGAATTGCTCTTTCTTTCATTCCAAATTTTCTCTGTTTATGGCAGGTGTGTTACTGTAGGCCCACAATATACACACCAAGATATCTCTCATGATGAAAGTATATGTTACTATTTCAGTGTCTGTAGCCAATTACATTTTAAAAATAACTTTAGATGAAGCAGGTAAGCATATAAGGCTAAATAAAAGAGTAATTTCAATGTATTTTATTATGCCTTCTCAGTTGATTAAAACAAACATACTAAAAATGTATTTCCCCATAGTCTATCAGGTAGCCAATGTGGTTCCTTTTATTTAAAATTTAGCTGAGCAAGAAACATTAGATTGACTCATCTGACTAGATTTTCTGGTGTGTTCTCTTTACGTATAAAAATGAAGGGGATATTTTTCTTCCCCTTCTTGGAGGGTTCTGAGTCCTAAATCCACACATGCCATTCATTTATCCTTGGACTTTGTGTCAGGTGACTCTCCTGCAAGGCATGTCAGCAATCTTCTCTTTCCTTCCACAACGTATGTCAGGAGACACAGCTCAGAGACCTTGCTATGGGACGAATCCTTTAGAATTGGTAGCATGTCATATCCCCAGAAATGGGGAAACCTGAAGCCATCAAACCAGACCTAAAAGATCTCAGTAACTTCTGCCAGACTCATGATGTGAATTTGTTCCCTGCTCTAGTGCAGAGGAGAAGCTGGTCTTTCTGAAACTGTCATTTCCAGATACCTTATAGCTTTTAAGTGTATTACTGTTCCTCTAAATTTAAATATAAAATTTTGTGACCCAGAAATGCCACTTCTACATATATATACTCAAGAGAATTTTAAACACATGTTTACGCAAACATGTGAACATGAATGTTCATAGCCTCATTATTTACAGTAGTCAAAAAGTGGAAGCAACCCAAACGTGAAGCTACTAATTAATGAAATAAACAAAATATGGCATAGCAATACAGTGGAATATCATTTGGCCATAATAAGGACTGAAATACTGCTACAACAGAAAGTACTTCCTACAATATGTATTAATATTGAAAACATTACACTAAATAAAAAAGCCCATAACAAAAGATTAGGGAGGGGAATGGAAACTAACTGCTGATGGATTTATTTTGGAAATGATGCAAATATCATCAAATTGATTGTGGTGATGGGCATCCAACTTGATGACCATTGAACTGTATACTTTAAATAGGAGAATTGTATGGTATGTGATTTATATCTCAATAAAACTGTTTCAAAAAATTCTATTACTGACTCCTTGGATGCAAGGTCCAAGAATCCTTTGGAATCCTTAGTACAGTTTGAAAAGTCACATTGGCTGACATCTACCTTTTCAGTGAATGAAGTGCTATGTAATGGGACTTTAAAATAGAATGAAAGCTCAGACTACAGTGTTCTTGAATTGTGTATCTGAAAATGTCTGAAAAGTTCACTACAAATCCCAGATCAGTTTTCATATGGATTTTAGCCTCATTCTGCCACTAGCTCTATTTTTCTTTCTCTTTTTTTTTTTATTATACTTTAAGTTCTAGGGTACATGTGCACAACGTGCAGGTTTGTTACATATGTATACATGTGCCATGCTGGTGTGCTTCACCCATTAACTCGTCATTTACAATAGGTATTTCTCCTAATGCTATCCCTCCCCCAGATCCCCATCCCACGACAGGCCCCAGTGTGTGAAGTTCCCCACCCTGTGTCCAAGTGTCGTCATTGTTCAATTCCCACCTATGGGTGAGAACATGCAGTGTTTGGTTTTCTGTCCTTGTGACAGTTGGCTCAGAATGATGGTTTCCAGCTTCATCCATGTGCCTACAAAGGACATGAACTCATCCTTTTTTATGGCTGCATAGTATTCCATGGTGTATATATGCCACATGTTCTTAATCCAGTCTATCATTGATGGACATTTGGGTTGGTTCCAAGTCTTTGCTATTTGTGAATAGTGCCGCAATAAACATATGTGTGCATGTGTCTTTATAGCAGCATGATTTGTAATCCTTTTGGTATATACCCAGTAATGGGATGGCTGGGTCAAATGGTATTTCTAGTTCTAGATCCTTGAGGAATCGCTACACTGTCTTCCACAATGGTTGAACTAGTTTACAGTCCCACCAACAGTGTAAAAGCGTTCCTATTTCTCCACATCCTCTCCAGCACCTGTTGTTTCCTGACTTTTTAATGATCACCATTCTAACTGGTGTGAGATGGTATCTCATTGTGGTTTTGATTTGCGTTTCTCTGATTGCCAGTGATGATGAGCATTTTTTCATGTGTCTGTTGGCTGCATAAACGTCTTCTTTGAGAAGTGTCTGTTCATATCCTTTGCCCACTTTTTGATGGGGTTGTTTGATTTTTTTCTTGTAAATTTGTTTAAGTTCTTTGTAGATTCTGGATATTAGCCCTCTGTCAGATGGGTAGATTGTAAAACTTTTCTCCCATTCTGTAGGTTGCCTGTTCACTCTGATGGTAGATTCTTTTGCTTTGCAGAAGCTCTTTAGTTTAGTTAGATCCCATTTGTCAATTTTGGCTTTTGTTGCCATCGCTTTTGGTGTTTTAGACATGAAGTCCTTGCCCATGCCTATGTCCTGAATGGTATTGCCTAGGTTTTCTTCTAGGGTTTTTATGGTTTTAGGTCTAACATTTAAGTCTTTAATCCATCTTGAATTAAATTTTGTATAAGGTGTAAGGAAGGGATCCAGTTTCAGCTTTCTACATATGGCTAGCCAGTTTTCCCAGCACCATTTATTAAATAGGGAATCCTTTCCCCATTTCTTGTTTTTGTCAGGTTTGTCAAAGTTCAAATGGTTGTAGATGTGTGGTATTATTTCTGAGGACTCTGTTCTGTTCCATTGTTGTGGAACAGTACCACAACTGTCTGTTGTGGTGCCAGTACCATGCTGTTTTGGTTACTGTAGCCTTGTAGTGTAGTTTGAAGTCAGGTAGGGTGATGCCTCCAGCTTTGTTCTTTTGGCGTAGGATTGTCTTGGCAATGCGGGCTCTTTTTTGGTTCCATATGAACTTTAAAGTTTTTGGTTCTGTATGAACTTAAAGTAGTTTTTTTCCAATTCTGTGAAGAAAGTCATTGGTAGCTTGATGGAGATGGCATTGAATCTATAAATTACCTTGGGCAGTATGGCCATTTTCTCGATGTTGATTCTTCCTATCCATGAGCCTGTAATGTTTTTCCATTTGTTTGTGTCCTCTTTTATTTCTTTGAGCAGTGGTTTGTAGTTCTCCTTGGAGAGGTCCTTCACCTCCCTTGTAAGTTGCATTTCTAGGTATTTTATTCTCTTTGAAACAATTGTGAATGGGAGTTCACTCATGATTTGGCTCTCTGTCTGTTATTGGTGTATAGGAATGCTTGTGATTTTTGCACATTAATTTTGTATCCTGAGACTTTGCTGTAGTTGCTTATCAGCTTAAGGAGATTTTGGGCTGAGACGATGGAATTTTCTAAATGTACAATCATGTCATCTGCAAACAGGGACAATTTGACTTCCTCTTTTCCTAATTGAATACCCTTTATTTCTTTCTCTTGCCTGATTGCCCTGGCCAGAACTTCCAACACTATGTTGAATAGGAGTGGTGACAGAGGGCATCCCTGTCTTGTGCTAGTTTTCAAAGTGAATGTTTCTGGTTTTTGCCTATTCAGTATGATACTGGCTGTGGGTTTGTCTTATTTTTTTGAGATACATCCCATCAATGCCTAGTTTATTGAGAGTTTTTAGCATGAAGTGCTGTTGAATTTGGTTGAAGGCCTTTTCTGCATCTATTGAGATAATCATGTGGTTTTTGTCTTTGGTTCTGTTTATATGGTGGATTACCCTTATTGATTTGTGTATGTTGAATCAGCTTTGCTTCCTGGGGATGAAGCCAACTTGATCATGGTAGATAAGCTTTTTGATGTGCTGCTGGATTCAGTTTGCCGGTATTTTATTGAGGATTTTTGCATTGATTTTCATCAGGGATATTGGTTTAAAATTCTCTTTTTTTGTTGTGTCTCTGCCAGGCTTTGTTATCAGGATGATGCTGGCCTCATCAAATGAGTTAGGGAGGATTCCCTCTTTTTCTATTGATTGGAATAGTTTCAGAAGGAATGGTACCAGCTCCTCTTTGTACCTCTGGTAGAATTGGGCTGTGAATCCGACTGGTCCTGTACTTTTTTTGGTTGGTAGGCTATTAATTATTGCCTCAAATTCAGAGCCTGTTATTGGTCTATTCAGAGATTCAACTTCTTCCTGGTTTAGTCTTCGGGGGTGTATGTGCCCAGGAATTTACCCATTTCTTCTAGATTTTCTAGTTTTTATTTGCATAGAGGTGTTTATAGTATCCTTTGATGGTAGTTTGTATTTCTGTGGGATTGGTGGTGATATCCCCTTTATCATTTTTTATTGCGTCTATTTGATTCTTCTCTCTTTTATTCTTTATTAGTCTTTCTAGCGGTCTGTTTTGTAGACCTTTTCGAAAAACCAGCTCCTGGATTCATTGATTTTTTGAAGGGTTTTTTGTGTCTCTATCTCCTTCAGTTCTGCTCTGATCTTAGTTATTTCTTGCCTTCTGCTAGCTTTTGAATGTGTTTGCTCTTGCTTCTCTAGTTCTTTTAATTGTGATGTTAGAGTGTCAATTTTAAATCTTTCCTGCTTTCTCTGGTAGGCATTTAGTGCTATAAATTTCCCTTTACACATTGCTTTAAATGTGTCCCAGAGATTCTGTTATGTTGTGTCTTTGTTCTCATTGGTTTCAAAGAACATCTTTATTCTTCATTTCATTATTTACCCAGTAGTCATTCAGGAGCAGGTTGTTCAGTTTCCATGTAGTTGTGCAGTTTTGAGCGAGTTTCTTAATCCTGAGTTCTAGTTTGATTGCACTGTGGTCTGAGAGACAGTTTGTTGTAATTTCTGTTTTTTACATTTGCTGAGGAGTGCTTTACTTCCAACTATGTGGTCAATTTTGGAATAAGTGTGATGTGGTGCTGAGAAGAATGTATATTCTGTTGATTTGGGGTGGAGAGTTCTGTAGATGTCTGTTAGGTCCACTTAGTGCAGAGCTGAGTTCAATTCCTGGATATCCTTGTTAACTTTCTGTCTCGTTGATCTGTCTAATGTTGACAGTGGGGTGTTGAAGTCTCCCATTGTTATTGTGTGGGAGTCTAAGTCTCTTTGTAGGTCTCTAAGGACTTGCTTTATGAATCTGGGTGCTCCTGTATTGGGTGCATATATATTTAGGATAGTTAGCTCTTCTTGTTGAATTGATCCCTTTATCATTATGTAATGGCCTTCTTTGTCTCTTTTGATCTTTGTTGGTTTAAAGTCTGTTTTATCAGAGACTAGGATTGCAACCCCTGCTTTTTTTTCGTTTTCCATTTGCTTGGTAGATCTTCCTCCATCCCTTTATTTTGAGCCTATGTGTGTCTCTGCACGTGAGATGGGTCTCCTGAATACAGCACACTGATGGGTCTTGACTCTTTATCCAATTTGCCAGTCTGTGTCTTTTAATTGGGGCATTTAGTCCATTTACATTAAAGGTTAATATTGTTATGTGTGAATTTGATCCTGTCATTGTGATGTTAGCTGGTTATTTTGCCCATTAGTTGATGCAGTTTCTTCCTAGCATTGATAGTCTTTACAATTTGGCATGTTTTTGCAGTGGCTGGTACCGGTTGTTCCTTTCCATGGTTAGTGCTTCCTTCAGGAGCTCTTATAAGGCAGGTCTGGTGGTGACAAAATCTCTCAGCATTTGCTTGTCTGTAAAGGATTTTATTTCTCCTTCACTTATGAAGCTTATTTGGCTGGATATGAAATTCTGGGTTGAGAATTCTTTTCTTGAAGAATGTTGAATATTGGCCCCCACTCTCTTCTGGCTTGTAGAGTTTCTGCCGAGAGATCTGCTATTAGTCTGATGCGCTTCCCTTTGAGGGTAACCTGACCTTTCTCACTGGCTGCCCTTAACATTTTTTCCTTCATTTCAACCTTGGTGAATCTGACAATTATGTGTCTTGGGGTTGCTCTTCTCAAGGAGTATTTTGTGGCATTCTCTCTGTTTCCTGAATTTGAATGTTGGCCTGCCTTGCTAGATTGGGGAAGTTCTCCTGGATAATATCCTGCAGAGTGTTTTCCAACTTGGTTCCATTCTTCCCGTCACTTTCAGGTACACCAGTCAAACGTAGATTTGGTCTTTTCACATAGTCCCATATTTCTTGGAGGCTTTGTTTATTTCTTTTTACTCTTTTTTCTCTAAACTTATCTTCTTGTTTCATTTCATTCATTTGATCTTCAATCACTGATACCCTTTCTTCCACTTGATCGAATCAGCTACTGAAGCTTGTGCATGCATCACCTAGTTCTTGTGCCACAGTTTTCAGCTCCATCAGGTCATTTAAGGTCTTCTCTATGCTGTTTATTCTAGTTAGCCATTCGTCTAATCTTTTTTCAAGATTTTTAGCTTCCTTGCCATAGGTTCGAATATCCTCCTTTAGCTCAGAGAAGTTTGTTATTACTGATCTTCTGAAGCCTACTTCTGTCAACTCGTCAAAGTTATTCTCCATCGAGCTTTGTTCCCTTGCTGGTGAGGAGCTGCGATCCTTTGAAGGAGAAGAGCCACTCTGGTTTTTGGAATTTTCAGCTTTTCTGTTCTGGTTTCTCCCCATCTTTGTTGTTTTATCTAGCTTTGGTCTTTGATGATGGTGACCTACAGATGGGGTTTTGGTGTGGATGTCCTTTTTGTTGATGCTGCTATTCCTTTCTGCTTGTTGGTTTTCCTTCTAACAGTCAGGACTCTCAGCTGCAGGTCTGTTGGTGTTTGCTGGAGGTCCACTCCAGACCCTGTTTGCCTCGGTATCACCAGTGGAGGCTGCAGAACAGCAAATATTGCAGAATGGCAAATGTTGCTGCCTGATCCTTCCTCTGGAAGCTTCGTCTCAGAGGGGCACCCGGCTGTGTGAGGTGTCAGTCAGCCCCTACTGGGAGGTATCTCCCAGTTAGTCTACACGGGGGTCAAGGACCCACTTGAGGAGGCAATCTGGCCATTCTCAGATCTCAAACTCCATGCTGGGAGAACCACTGCTCTCTTCAAAGCTGTCAGAGAGGGTCACTTAAGTCTGCCTAAGTTTCTGCTGCCTTTTGTTCAGCTATGCCCTGCCCCCAGAGGTGGAGTCTACGGAGGCAGGCAGGCCTCGTTGAGCTGCGGTGGGCTTCACCCAGTTCGAGCTTCCCGGCCGCTTTGTTTACCTAGTCAAGCCTCAGCAGTGGTGGGCGCCCCTCCCCCAGCCTCACTGCCGCCTCGCAGTTCGATCTCAGACTGGTGTGCTAGCAGTGAGCAAGGCTCCATGGGCGTGGGACCCACTGAGTCAGGTGTGGTGTATAATGTCCTGGTGTGCTCTTTGTTAAGACTGTTGGAAAAGTGCAGTATTAGGGCAAGAGTGTCCCAATTTTCCAGGTACCATCTGTCACAGCTTCCCTTGGCTAGGAAAGGGAATTCCCTGACCCCTTGCGCTTCACGGGTGAGGTGATGCCCTGCCGTGTTTCGGCTCACGCTCCATAGCCTGCACCCATTTTCCAACCAGTCCCAATGAGATGAACCTGGTACGTCAGTTAGAAATGCAGAAATCACCCGTCTTCTGTGTCGCTCACGCTGGGAGCTGTAGACTGGAGCTGTTCCTATTCGGCCATCTGGGAACTGGGCATGCTCCATTTTTCTTAAGAGACATGGTGAAGTCATGGGAAAAATGCTGAAGTGGAATGAAAAGATTTGAATTTGAAATATTGTCCTGGCTGAGTACGGTGGCTCACGCCTGTAATCCCAGCACTTTGGGAGGTTGCGGTAGGTGGATCATGAGATCAGGAGGTCGAGACCATTGTGGCCAACATGGTGAAACCCCATCTCTACTAAAAACAAAAATTAGCTGGGTGTGTTGGTGCATGCCTGTAATCCCAGCTACTTGGGAGGATGAGGCAGGAGAATTGCTTGAACCCAGGAGGTAGAGGTTGCAGTGAGCCGAGAACGTGCCACTGCCCTCCAGCCTGGTGACAGAGCGAGATTCTGTCTCAAAAAAAGAAAGAAAAGAAAAGAAAAGAAAAGAAAAGAAATATAGTCCAGCCACTTCCTAGCTCTGCAAACTTGGACTAATTACTTAACCTCTCTGAGTCTTACTTTCTTATTTTTGAGGCAGTATATATAGGTCTATAGCAAAGCATAATGTATATTAAAGTGATTTAGAAATTATGCACTTGTAAAAATATGGTGAGCTATCATTTGATTAAACACACACGCATACATACACACAGAGAAACACACTCAAGACCACCGTTTTCTGTCATCTTTTAGTAAAGTATTTATCTAAATTGTGCTTTTCCAAAACAATCTGCTGTGTATACAAACTCTTAGTTGCCACAGAAACACCAATCAATTAGTAAGCCAGGTTGATTTATTTGATCAATATAATTGGTAAATCTTTTTTCCCTTCTTCACATAATAGGAGGTAGAACTGTGGCAAGATTAAAGGAGTTTCCTTGTGTGGCAGCCATGAAGGGGTGCAGTTCAGATTTTTCTTCAAGAGCAAACCTTCTGGAAAGATTATAGCCAGTTGACAAGTTCCAGCTGTGATGTCTTTGGTCCCTTTTGCAGCATTTTTGCCCAAGGTATCTTCTCAGGCAGCTCTAGGCAATGACTGAGTATATATTGTGTGCTGGTTATTTCTATCTAGTGCTCCAGAGTCCTCTCTTGAACTGGAGGAGATGTTTAAAAGTGTACACCACAGTCTGAGGCTCTTCCTAGCCTATGATCCCCAACCTTCCCTTTTGCATGTGTCGGGTCTATACTGTTCTCTGAAAGCTTTTACTGCCTACTCATGCTCTGTCTTCCCTTTTATCTGAGTGATTACTTCCATAAATCTTTTGTACTTCTAACCTCGTCTTGGTATCTGTTTCCTTGAGGATGCTAACTGACATTCTTTGGTGGAGCCAAAACTTAAACAAAGGTCTTCTGACTCCAAGATCATTACAGAGCTGCCCTATTATATATATAATATATCAATATATAGTATAATTATAATGTTAATATGTAATACATTATATTAATATAATATAGCTGATATATAATATATAACTATGTGATAGATATATATTATATATTATATGCATATTATATAATATGTATATTATATATTATATGCATATTATATTATATGTATATTATATGTTATATATTATAATATATATTGTTATATGAATATTATATAATATGTATATAATATATAATGTATATTATAATGTATATGTATATACATATTATATAATATGTATAATTATATAGTGTACATATATAATTATATATATTATATATACATATACATATTATATAATATATATCTATTACATTGGGAGCTATTTTGCATAGCCCACTGGGACTATCTAGATGAAACTCACTAGATTAACTGTTGTCTGGGTTCACCACAGCCCAGGCTGTGTATGGTTGTATATGAATAGAGCCAGTTTTATAGAATGCAGACTCTTGTGGCTGAATCCAATGTATTCAAGAGCAGTTGTTCATTTGGGAAGAGGATTGAAATAAGTCAATAGTTAATGTGCTAGTGGGTCCAACTCTGAATCTTGTTCACTGCTTTCCATAAAATATTTCCTGTGAGCTTTCAGTGGATATAAAGCAAAGGTCTTTCCTGCCCCCATACCCCTGCAGGAGTTACCTAAAACTAATTGCTTACTTCCTCAATGCCCAACTGAGATCAGCTACATTGAAAGAATGGGGGTTTGGAATTGGATTTGAGGTAACAGCAGGGAAGAGGTGATTTTTGGAGTGCACAGAATGCATCTGTGGAAGGCTGATCTGTCAGTATTAGGTAGGTACTTTACCTAGGAGGTGGGGAATTATGAAGAACTGTAGAACCAAAAGGCAATCCAGACCTATGTTGGCTGCTTTGCATTTTTACCTGGAGCCCCTAGATAGCAAGATTCTTTGTGATGTCTCTTCCATCCATGTCTTCAGTTAAAGCATACATGAGCAATTAGACTTTATTGAGCACATACTATATGCCAAGCTCCATACTAGGAGTCTTTGGCATTCCCAAACATAATGTGAAGAGACATATGTGAATATGACTTCTAATTGCAAGGCAGGATATAACCTGGACTCTAATAAAGGACTAAGAGAAAAAAATAAACAGAGAGATTGGTTCTGAAAATGACTCTTTAGTAAGGTTTATTAAAGTAATTGATCAAAGGGCTGGGTATACAAAAGGAGTAAAAGTGAAGCAAAGCAGACATTCCGAACAGCAGTGATAGTATAAAGAATGACACCAAGGTGAATGATGACATTGCATTTGCAGGAAACAAACAAAGCTCTTTGAGTTCTGTTGGTGTCAAAAACAGGAAATAGTGGAGCATGAATGAGTGCTGTCACGGAGGCAGAAGAGGCCAGGTCACACATGGTCTTTGTGCTCAATTAAGGGAGCATTAATTCTGTCCATGGACAACCAGGAGTTGCTGACAAGTGTAAGTGTGTGTCTTCAGTGGTGGGAGTGTTTATTATTTTTTACATTAATAAGTCTAACTTTGAAGCCTGCCATGTCCTGAATATAGCTACAAAAATACACACTATGCACACTATTGTATTTACATACTAAAAATCACTAGACAGTGGTGAAGCAGCTAAGCCTCTTTAGATTTCAGATTTTAGATTTAGTTTTTTCATCTGTAAAATGAATATGACCTCTAAGGTTCCTCCCACCTTATACTTGTATATTCTGTTCTTAATAACTTGTCCAGCCAGGCACAACTTAGATGATGATAGCCCTGGCATGAAAATGTATCTGAATTGGGTCTATACCATTAATGTGTGAAGTAGCTAAGCAATTAGCAATTTAACTGGACAGCGTAGTTGAGGTTCCAAAGTAGATTTATTTAAATTGGGTGAACTATCTGGATAAGACTTGTCTACTGTCTGAAAGGCACACTATTTAGCTTATATTTTTTTAAACCAGTGCTTTGGTTTTGCATTTGAAATCTGATGCTTACTTTGCATTGGTCCCTCTGCCTCAAGAAGCAGTGGCCTGTCAGGCTTACTCATATTTAAACATGTGGGAAATGCTCCCAGGTAACCCCAGTCATTAAATATGAAGGCTTGTTGGGTCCGGGGAGGCAGCCCAGGCAGGCAGCTGCATAATTGAGTACTGTTCTGGGTCTTTCATTTTATTTTAAAGCATATTTTTAACCAAGTTCTTTCCAGTTAACCATCTCGCTGGTTATTATGAGGAGCTGATTTCTTCAGCACACAGTAATTGCAAAATTATGGCTCCACGGCTGTAGACATAAGTGTTGTCTTGCCTATCTGGCAAATCACAGAACAAGGGAATTTAGGATTTGGGAGGCACTTAGAAGTCATCTCATCTAAAGCTCCGATTTTACAAATAAGGAAACCATTGCGCCAGTGTGCATTTTTAAAATTCACAAGTATTGGTACTCACTTCTTTTTTAGCCTTATTCCTCCTCCTCATCTACAAGAATATTGGACTTTACTTTTCATAAAAATGTGATTTCCTACCAGTTTAATGCTCTTGATGATAACTATGTAGTTTAGCTAGAGAATGGAATCTTGTGTGGGTGTGCTGGCAAGTTATTCATTTAGCTATTCCTAAGGGGCCTCATTGCTGTTTCATAGTGATCTTCTTGAACATGAATGTAAATTTGTTCAACAGTTATTCAGCTTCTTTTATTGGGCTGTTATTGTTCCCTCCGAGATGAGTAAGACATGTTCTCTACTTTGAAGAGCTCATTATTTGGGAAGGAGGGTGGACACTCTAAAATGTAACTGCAATTTAAAGTGGCAAGTATTTAAAAAGTGAAATAAATGTAGGGACAGAAATGAGGGAAGAATTAGTTCTACCTGAGGTATGAGAGATTGACGGAGAGCAAGTGACATTTGAGTTGGCCCTGGGAGGAGAAGAGGGGTGTGGCAGGTACTTGAGTTTCAGAGGCTTGATGTGCGAGAAGACACTCTAGGCAGGGTAATGACTCAGTCACTCAAGCATACAAGAGCATGACACATTTAGAAAGTGCAAGAGCTATAGCTGAAGTTGAAGCTGTGTGGCTTCAAAGAAGCCTGGGTGGCAGCCCCGAAAATTCAAGTTGGAACATAATTATTGAGAACCTTGTATGGCAGCTGAAGGCATATGGGACTTGTCTTATATTTATTGTTCTATAGGTGGTAGCCATTGACGATTTGTGAGTGAGACACAGTTTAGAAAAACACCTTTTCAGCTTCAGTGTACAGGATGGATTGGATGCAGGGACATCCATGAAAAAACAACCGTAAATACATAGTTATCCCTGACCACAGGAATATAGCTTTACTTTTCTGTATGTGTCTGGCTTTAGTTGGCATTAAACCCTATCTAGAAGATACAGGATATCTATATTAGTCTGCTTGGGCTGCCATAACAAAACACCACGTATTAGGGGGGTGGCCTAGACAACAGACATTTATTTTCTCTCATTTCTGGAGATTAGAATTCCCAGAAGGAGTCATTGGCTGATTCAGTTCCTAAGAAGGCCTCTCTTCCTGGTTTATAGATGTTCTCACATGGTCTCTTCTTTGGTGCAGGTGCAGAGAAGGCGAGAGAGAGAGAGAGAGACAGAGAGAGAGAGCGAGAGAGAGAGAGAGAGAGGAGAGAGGAGAGAAAGAAATCTCTAGTGTCCCTTCTTCTTCTTATAAAGACATGAGTTCTATTATATTAACACCCCAGTCTTCTGATCTCATTTAACGTAAACTATCTCCATAAAGATTCTATTTCCAAATGCAGCCACCTTGGGATTTGGGGCATCACATATGAAGTTTTTTTGAGGGGGAGGGTGAGCACAATTCATTCCGTAACAGCAGCTGCCCACCCTTTTTGTCCTGCATAGCAACAATGTACACAAAGTTGTAGAAAGAGCTTTAATGAATAGACACTCTACAATAACTATCATTGCTGCAGATTACAAATGAAATACAAATATGCCATAGGAAGATTCCAGCTCTGTCCAGCGTCACTAACATGTGATCTTCTTGTTTTTCTTCTGGTAGAGGAAACAGAGACTCCTCCTGTGCCCAAGAGTTCAGAGCACTTGCGTCACCTGCCATGCTAATATTTGATCCTGTTCTTGGGAAATTTATCCCTCAGCTCTAGGTAACCATTACCTGGTCGTCTGAGCAACCTGTTCCTCTCAAATTCCACCATTGTCCTTCATGTTTTATTATCTTTTATCCTCTTCCCACAACAACCTCTAGACTTCTCCATTTCCCCAAGTCATAGTTTTTTTCCCTCTCCAATCTCCAGACCTTCCTATATGTTCTAAACCAACTTCTTTCATCTGAATGGTACACAGAGCAGGATCCTTCAGCCTCAGCTTTCTTTTTTGCAACCTGATATGGGCTGTGTACTGTGAATGCCACATCATTTCCCGAACTTCACACCTGAGAGACTAACTGATTAAATGCTTGATGAATGGATGCTAGGAAACATGGCTAATGCCAGCAATGACTGGAACTAGAAATAGGAGTTGTTTATAGACTTTGTCTAGCTCTGTGTCACATAGACATACTATAAAAATGTCAGCAGAATTTTAGAATTCTGGTTTTGCTTATCCAAAAAATTGTCCTGCATATCATTTTAATGCAAAATTATTCATTGGTCATTACTTATAGATAAGATGGTAATATATGTTGGACAAGCAGTGGTATTTTCACTTGGAAAATAAGATAAAAATACATGTTTGTGAAAAAACATCAGGTACAAATGATAACATGCTGTGTCTCCAGCCCTTATAACTAACAGTGGCCCAGATATTTGTAGAATTCATGCAAAGATGAGATAATATTTAACATTGATTAATTCAACAAAAATATATTGTGTACAACTTAGTGTTAATGATTTGCTAAGGGCTGACGGGTCTAGCAGGGGTAAAACCTGCTCACATGCCCATTTTCCTAGAATACCCCTCGTCTACGCCAGGTACTTATGATCTTTGATGCTACAGTTTTGTGAGGGATCCACAGAGGAAGCCAGATAAGTTAGCCTAATCCAGAGGCAAACTTTGTAAAGAACCATCTAGTCCATATTTTAGGCCTTTTGATCTCTCTAGTCTTTGTTGCAAACACTCAACTCTGCCTTTGTAGCATGAAAAAAAAGCAATAGACAATATGTAAATGAGTGGGTATGGCCATGTTCCAATAAAACTGTATTTATTTATTTAATTAATTTATAATTTCAACTTTTCTTTTAGATTCAGAGGTTATATGTGCAGGTCTGTTACATGGGTATATTGTGTGATGCTGGGGTTTGGGGTATGACTTATTCCATCACCCAGGTAGTCAACATAGTTCTTCAACCCTTGCCCTCCTCCCTCCCTATCCCCTCTAATAGTCCCCAGTGTTTATTTTTCCCATCGTTGTGTCCATGTATAATCAATATCTGGTTCCCACTTACAAGTGAGAACATGCAGTATTTGGTCTTCTGTTTCTGCATTAATTCACTTAGGATAATGGCCTCCAGCTGCCTTCTTGTTGCTGCAAATGACATGATTTCATTCCTTTTTATTGCTGTGTAGTGTTCCATGGTGTATATGTACCACATTTTCTTAATCCATCCTCCACTGATGGACACCTAGGTGGATTCCATATCTTTACTATGGTTAATAGTGCTGTGATGAGCACATGCATGCATGTGGCATTTTGTAAAATGACTTATTTTCCTTTGGTTGTATACCCAGTAATGGGATTTCTGAGCAATAAAGCTTTATTGACAAAAACATTTAGGCTAGATTAGGTCCATGGCCTGTTTGCCAGTCTCTGGAATTAATATGGGAGCTATTGGGGTGAAAGTCAGGTCACCTTCCTACACAAAAAAATGTAGAATTTGGGAACTGAATGGACTCTACAGACGATGCTCTTTCTTGTTCTCAAATAACAAAATCCCAACCCTGGTAAATCCAACCCTACTTACCTATTGCAATATGTGAATACAAATTGAGAAAAGCAAAGGATCATGCTGACAGATTTCCATTTAAATTCAAGTGAGTCCTTAGTGCCACCCAGAAATCCTACTTATTTACCTGACATACTCATTATCCCTCTCCCCCAGAAGTCTTTTCTATGTCTTATCTTTCTCACCTGGCCTCCATCACTTCTATTGCAGCAATAAAGGTGTGTACCTGAATGTCCCCATGAAAAAAATTTGCAATTCAGCTGCAGGGAGTGCAATTAACTGATAGCCTACAACCATTAGCTCCTTGAGGAAATGCCTCAGCTTTCCAGGTGGGGCCACACTATTCCTATGTAATCATTAGCCAATGACTGGAGACACTGGAGGTGCAAGGACCTGGCCATTTTGGCCAAGGTGGAACTCCTCTAAATTTTTCTCTTTGCCCTGGAGAACTGTTTTGGGTTGCCAATAATTTTTCAAATCTCATCACTGCCTGAGGTTTTCCCTACCTGATGCTGTTTACTCCACACATCACTGTCCAAACATGCAGCCTCCTTTTAGACAGAAATATAATATGCGATGTGCAAAAACATGAAAAGCTAACTTACTTTTTTTCTGGTCTCTGCATTTAAAAAATGTGTTTTGGCAAAGGATTAAAAAATAATGTTTTATCTAGTTAAAGAAGAGCACTGAGTCATCGTGCAGCTAATGGTTGCTGATGACTAGCTAGATTCTCTGCAAACCTCCCATTGCACCATAAGCTTTGAGCCCTTCTCCCTGGAGACTAAGGCAGCAGCTCCAACACCAAAGAGTGTCACTGACCAAAAGATAACAAGATGTGAAAAGGACTGACAGCTGTTTCTCCACACTATTCAGAATAGTATTGGAGTCTGTACCTTCCTATAGGGCTGTCTGTCTCCCCAGTGACTATGCCATGGAAATGTATTTATTGCATTTTACTCTTTAGACTTGAATTTATAATACAAGAAAAAATTTTGAAAGAGAAGCATAGGGCTCAAATCGTTATTTTGGCTTGCTGTTGATTGTACGGGTGCAGCATCAACTGGCTGATTGTCGTCCAATATTTATATCTCTTGTGTGTATAGTGCTTTGCAGTTGAGAGAATTTGCCCTCCACTATTGCATGTGAATCTTCTAACAATCTTGTGAGGGGAAAAGGACAGACATTATTTGTGTTTTACATATATGCACAGTGAGGTTCATAGAGGTTGGGTATAATTATCTATCTCTTACAAATAAGGACAATGAACTTCATAGAGGTTATGTGCTTCTTTCAGTGTCACAAAGCAAGAAAATGCAAAAGCTGTCACTAAATCCTAAGATTTTCAAGTCTCACTGAGACTCATTCTACTGTATTACATGCCTTGAGAGATATTACTCTGACAAAATACAAGAAGACATCCGTGATTTCAGTCCAAGCTTTTGTCAAATATTTCTTGTGCATAATAACAGATATGGAATATTTGCTTCCTTATTCTATTTACATGAGATGCAAAAAACAATAAAATGTTCAATAACGAAAACTGCTTTGAAGTATTACTTGCATGTTCTGCTTAAGTATTAAAAGCTGACTGTTGTTTATATTCACTAAGAGCCTTTTTTTTATATTAAGAGATTTATTGGATGGAACTAACTGCACAGTTGTGGGGCTGGTTAGTCAAGTCAAAAATCCACAGATGCAGCTTGCCAGAAAAAGAAGGCTAGAACTCTTACACCTGGGCTAAAGCTGCGGCCCACCATGGAGATTTCTTCCTCTGTGAAGCCTCAGCTCTGTTCTTTAGGCCTTTTGACAGATTGAATCAGGCGCACCCAGATAATCTAGTATATAGCCGAATTTTTGTGAAAGACTAATTCGATTGTAACTCACAGTGAAAGTTTAGTGGACACAAGGACTCAGAAATGAAAGAAACAAGTGAATTATGTGCCAGTGTCATTTGGCTATCAACCAGCATGCTGAACTACAGGACTTAGATGCATCAGTAAGTCACTGACCGTACTGTGACTGTTGAAAACATGTCAAATGATTTTTTTTTTGGCTCAAGGAAACAAATGAAATTGCTCAGTTACGCAAGTTTTTTTTTTCTTTTGTAGCTCTCCAATTAAGCAGAATACATTCATTAAAATTAAAAAGTTGAATTTAGAATAACTTAGTGAGACTGCTGAAATTTTTAAATAGATATTTATACTTATCATATTAAAAAGAAATAAGAGATATAAAGCTTATGAAAATATGATTTAATATACTTTATTCAAGAGAAGAAATTTGGAAAGAAAATACATGTGTTTTGTTTTTAGGAAAGCAATGTGTGGATACCATCTTGCCATAAAAATAATTTCGAATAATGCAGACTATAGGACAAAATGGAAACTGTGCCTTTAATTCTGCCTTCCTTTCCCAGAAACAACCACTGTGAACAATTTTACGTATATCTTTCTAGCCCTGTTTTGTACAAATATAACTTTTTATATAAATTGGACTTTGCAGTATGTATTATTCAAACACTCTCTTATTTTCACTAAATAATATATATTAGACATTGTTCTATGTCAGTGTATACATCATCCTGTTTAAATATATCATTTTAATGTATAGTATGGTTGTTACTTCAACTTATTTGCCCTCTATCCAATTAATAGGCATTTAAGTTGTCTTTCAACAATGATATGGTGCACATTTTTGTACGTGCCTCATTGTTCACATAAGGATAAATACTCAGAAACCAAACTGTGTGTTTGAAGAATCTGTGCATTTATAGCTCATGTCAATTTGGAGAAGGGGCAGAGCAAAATGGCCAAATAGAAGCCTCCACCAATCATCCTCCGCAGAGGACCACCAAACTGAACAACTATTCACACTAAAAAGCGCCCTTCTTAAAAACCAGAAAATTAGGTGAATTATCACAGTACGTGGCTTTCACATCATAGCAAGGAAAGAGGCACTGGAGAGGATAGGAAAGACAGTCTTGAGTTACCGAATCCACCCTTCTCCCATCCTGAGGCAGCAGCCACATAACATGAAGAGAGAATCTGTGCATTTGGGAGATGGAGAGCACAGTGATTGTGTGACTTTGCGTTGAAACTCTGTGCTGCCCCATCACAGTGAAAGCAACACCAGGCAGAACTCAGCTGATGCTCATGAAGGGAGCATTTAGACCAACCCCAGCCAGATAGGAATCACTCACCCCAGCAGTCAGAACCTGAGTTCTGGCAAGCCTTGCCAGTGTGAACTAAAGTGCTCTGTAGTTCTAAATAAACCTGAACTTCAGTCTAGGTCACAGGATTGTAATTCCTGGGTAAGTCATGGAGCTGTGCTGGGCTCAAAACCAGTGGAAGTGGGGTGCATTCAACCTAGTGAGACATCAGCTGGGGCAGCCAAAGGAGTGCTTCTCCACCCCTCCCTGAACTCCAAGCAGCATAACCCTGCTGAGGTGAGAGTCCCCTTCCTCTTGCTTGTGGAGAAGGGAGGGAAGAGTAAAGAGGACTTTGTCTTGCACCTTGTATGTCAGCTCGGCCATAGTAGGGTAGGGCACCAGGCAGAGTCCTGAGCCCTAGCTTTTGATTGACATTTCTAGATATACTCTGAGCCAGAAGGGAACCCACTGCATTGAAGGGAAGAACCCAGTACTGGCAGGACTCATCACCTGCTGATTAAAGAGCCCTTGGGCCCTGAATAGTGACCATTGGTAGCCAGGCAGTACTTACTGTGGGCCTCAGATGAGACTAGAAGACATGCTCGCTTCAGATGTGAGTAAGCACATTCCCTGTTGTGGTGGCTACAGAAGAGAGACTCCTTATGCTTGAGAAAAGGAAAATAAAGAGTAAAGAGGACTTTGTCTTGCAGCTTAGGCATCAGCTTCGCCATTGTAGGGCAGAGCACCAAGTGGTTTCTTGGGGTCACCAGTTCCAGGCCTATGGCTCTTAGAAGGCATTTCTGGACCTTCGCTGGGGCAGAGGTGAGCACACTTCCCTGAAGTGAGAGTCCAAGGCCTGCCAGCGTTCACCACGAGCTTACTAAAGGGCCCTTGGGAATTAAGCGAGCATCAGTGGTAGCCAGGCAGTACATCCCCATGGTTGTGGCCATGGGGAGAGACTCCTCTGCTCGTGGAAAGAGAGGAAGAGAAGAAAAGGCTTTGTCTTGTGGTTTGGGTGGCAGCTCAGCCACAGTAGAATAGAGTACCAGGTGAATACCTAAGGTTTCTATCTCCAAGCTTTGGCTCCCAGATGGCAACTTTGGACCCAGTCAGGGCCAGGGGGGACTTGTCACCCAAAGGGAAGGGCACAAGTCTGGCTGGCTTTGCTGCCTGCAGATTATATAGCCATAAGGCCTTCAGCAAACACAAGCAGTAGCCATGCAGTAGTTACCATAGGCCTTGGGTAGGACCAGGTGCTGTACTGGCTTCAGGTCTGACCCAGCAAAGTCACAGTGGTGGTGGCCACAGGCCTGCTTCAGTCACCCCTCCGCCAAACTCTAGGGAACTCAGCAGAGAGAGAGACTCTGTTTGGGGGATAGTAAGGGAAGAAAACAAGAGTCTCTGCCTGGTAATCCAGAGAATTCTTATGGACCTTATCTAAGACCACCAAGGTAGTACCTCTATAAGTGTACAAGATCCTCACTGCTTTTGGGCTTGGGGTGTCCTCTAATGAAGATATGGTTGCATTGACCAAAAACTTAGATCACAACACCCAAGTTTCTTGAAATACCTCAAAAGCCTTCACAAGAAGGACATGTACACACAAGCCAACTGCAAAGACTACAATAAATATGCAACTCTTCAATGCACAGACATTGATCAACATCCACAAGCATCAAGACCTACAGGAAAACATGATCTTACAAAAAAACCAAACAAACAACTAAATAAGGCACCAGGGACCAATCCTGGAGATACACAGATATGTGACCTTTCAGACAGGGATTTCAAAATAGCGGTCTTGAGGAAACTCAAATAAATTCAAGATAACATAGAGAAGGAATTCAGAATTCTATCAGATGCATTCAACAAAGAGATTGAAATAATTGAAAAGAATCAAGCAGAAATTCTGGATTTGAAAAGTGCAAATGACATACTGAACAATGCACCTGAGTCTCTTAACAGCAGACTTGATCAAGCAGAAGAAAGAATTTAGTGAGCTTGAAGACAGGCTATTTGAAAATATACAGTCAGAGGAGAGAAAATAAAAAAGAATAAAGCATGCCTACAAAAATCTAAAAAATAGTCTCAAAAAAGCAAATCTAAGAGTTACTGGCTTTGGAGGTGGTAGAGACAGAAAAGGGGCAGAAACTTTATTTAAACGGATAATAACAGAGTACTTTCCAAACCTATAGAAATATATCAATATTCCAGTACAAGAAAGTTATAGAACACCAAGCAGATTTGACCCAAATAAAACTGCCTCAAAACATTTATCATTACATCCCAAAGATCAAGGATAAGGAAAAGATTCTAAAAGCAGCAAGAGAAAAGAGACAAGTAATACACAATTGAGATTCAATACCTCTGGCAGCGGACTTATCAGTGGAATCTTTACAGGTCAGGAGAGAGCGGCATGAAATATTTGAAGTGCCAAAGGAAAAGATTTTTTTTTATCCCAGAACAGTAAATCCAGTGAAAATATCCTTCAAACATGAAGGAGAAAGAAATACTTTCTCAGACAAACAAAAACTGAGGGATTTCGTCACCACCAGACCTGTCCTACAAGAAATGCAAAAGGGAGTACTTCAATCTCAAAGAAAAATATGTTAACAAACAATAAGAAATCACCTGAAGGTACAAAACTCACAGGTAATAGTAAGTAAACAGAAAAACAGACTATTATAACACGGTAATTGTAGTACCTAAACTACTCATACCTTGAGTAGAAAGATGGATCATTAACCTATCTAAAATAATTGCTACAACAACTTTTCAAGATACAGTATAATAAATTATAAACAGAAACAACAAAATGATAAACAGTGGTGGGATGAAGTTCAAGTGTAGAGTTCGTAACAGTTTTTCTTTGATTGTTTGTTATTTAGTTTGTTTTTGCAATCAGTGTTAGCATTTCATCAGTTTAATATAATGGGTTATAAGATGTTATTTGTATCATGGTAACCTCAAATTGAAAAACCTACAACAGATACGCAAAACATAAAAAGTAGCAAATTGAAACATATCACCTGAAAAAAGTCAACTTTATAAAAAGAAAGACAGGAGGAAAGTAAAGAAAAAAATAAAGAGACCAAAAAGCACCAGAAAACTAATTAAAAAAAATGGCAGGAGTAAGTCCTTACTATCAATAATAACATTGAATGTAACTAGACTAAGCTCTCTAATCAAAAGAAGTAGAGTGGCTGTATGGATAAAAAAGAAAAGACCTGACAATCTGTTTCTGACAAGAAAAAGGTTTCTCCTATAAGTATACATGTAGACTAAAAACAAAAGGAAGGAAAAAAGTATTCCGTGCAAATGGATACCAAACCAAATCAGGAATAGCTATACTTACATCAGTAAAAACAGATTTTATGAAAAAAAACTTTAAAAAGGCACAACGAAGGTCATGCTATAATAATGTGTGAATTCAGCAAAAGGTTATTACAACTGGAAATATATATGCACCCAACACTGGAGCACCCAGATAAATAAAATGAATATTATTAGAGCTAAAGAGAGAGATAAGCCTCAATAAAATAATAGCTGCAGACTTCCACACTCCAATTTTAGCATTAGACAGTCCATCCAGACAGAAAATAAACAAAGACATATCAGACTTAATCTACACTGTAGGCCAAGTGGACCTTTTAGACATTTACAGGACATTTCATTCAAGAGCTAGAGAATACACAATCTTCTTCTCAGCAAATGGATCATTCTCAAAGATAGACCATATATTACACCACAAGATAAGTGTTAATTAGAAAAAGAAATTGTTATCATTTCAAATATCTTCTCTTACTACAATGGAATAAAACTAGAAATCAATAACAACAGGAACTTTGGAAACAATATGAACACAAAGAAATTAAACAATATGCTCCTGAGTGACCAGTGAGTCAATGAAGAAATTAAGAACGAAATTGAAAAGTTTCTGGAAACAAATGAAAATGGAAACAAAATATGCAAAAACTTAGGGGATATAGTGAAAGCAATATTAATGGGAAAGTTTGTAGCAACAAGCAACTACATCAGAAAAGTTTTAAAAAAATCAAATGAATAATGATGCATCCTAAAGAATTAGAAACACAAAAGCAAACTAAATCCAAAATTGGTAGATGAAAAGAATTAATATCTGAGCAAAAATAAATAAAATTAAAAATTCCATACAAAAGATCAACAAAACAAAAAGTTGGTTATTTGAAAAGATAAGCAAAATTGAAAAACCTTTAGCCAGACTAAGAAAGGACCCAAACTAAGAGACTAAGAGAAGACCCAAATAAATAAAATCATAGATGAAAAGGGAGACATTACAACTGATACTTCAGAAATTCAAAGGATCATTAGAGGCTACCTTGAGTAACTATATATTAATAAATTGGAAAAGCTATGAGAAATGGATAAATTCCTAGACACAACCTATCAAGATTGAACCATGACGAAATCCAAAACCAGAGCAGACTAATAACAAGTGATGAGATTGAAGTCGTAATAAAAATCTCCCAGCAAAGAAAAGCCCAGGACCTGATGTCTTCACTGCTGAATTTTACCACACATTTAAAGAAGAAATAATATCAATCCTACTCAAACTATTTTGAAACATTTAAAGAAGTAATAGTATCAATCCTATGCAAACTATTCTGAAAAGTAGATGAGGAGGCAATACTTCCAACCTCATTCTATGAGGTCAGTATTACTCTGATACCAAAACTAGACAAAGACACACAATAGAAGAAAACTACAGCCCGATATTCCTGACAAATATTGATGTAAAAATCATTAAAAAAATTCTAGCCAACTGAATTCAACAACACATTAAAAGGCCATTCATCATGACCAAATGGGATCCTAGTGATGCAATGATGGTGTAACATATGCAAATCAATCAATGTGCCACACCATGTTACTAGACAGGGCAAAACTATATGATCATTTAATTTGTTGCTGAAAAATGATTTAGTAATATTGCACAACTCTTCATGATAAAAACTATCAAAAACCTGGCTATAGAAAGAACATATCTCAACACAATAAAAGACATATATGACAGACCCACATCTAGGATCATACTGAATGGGAAAAACTAAAAGCCTTTTCTTCAAGATCTGGAACATGACAATGACGTCCTCTTTCACCACTATTATTCACTGTAGTACTGGAGACTTTGTTAGGGCAATCAGAAAAGAGAAATAAATAAACAGCATGAAAATTGGAAAGAAAAAAGTCAAATCTTGTTTGCGGATGATATGGCCTTATATTTGAAAAATCCTAAAGACTTGATATGGTTTGGCTGTGTCCCCACCCAAAATTTTATATTGAATTGTAATCCCCATAATCCCCACTTGTCAAGGGTGGGACCAGGTGGAGGTAATCGGATCATGGGAGTGGTTTCCCCCAGGTGTTCTCGGATAGTGAGTGGGTTTCATGATATCTGATGGTTTTATAAGCATCTGGCATTTCCTCTCCTTGCACTCAGTCTGTCCTGCTGCCCTGTGAAGAAGGTGCTGGCTTCTCCTTTGCCTTCTGCCATGATTGTAAGTTTCCTGAGGCATCCCTAGAAATGTGGAACTGTTAGTAAATTAAACCTCACTCCTTTATAAATTACCCAGTCTCAGGCAGTTCCTTATAGCAGTGTGAGAACTGACTAATACAAGGCTCCACAAGAAAACTATTAGAATTGATAAATTCAGTAAAGTTGTAGGATTCCAAATCAACATACAAAAATCAGTAGCATTTCTGTATGCCATCAGCAAACAATCTGAAAAAAATCAAAGAAGTAATCCCATTTACAATTGCTACAAATAAAATTAAATACCTAGGAATTTATTTAACCAAAAATGTGTAAGTTCTTTACAAGGAAAGCTATAAAACATTGATGAAAAAAATGGAAGAGTACACCCAAAATCAAAAGGTATTTTATATTTGTGGATATGAAGAAATCATATTGCTCAAATGTCCATAGTACCTAAAGCAATCTACAGATTCAATGCAAACCCTATCAAAACACCAATGTCATTCTTCATGAAAAAAGAAAAAAAAACTATCTTAAAATTCACATAGAACAAAAAATGACCCAAAATAGCCAAAGCTATTCTGGATAAAAAGAATAGAACTGGAGAAATTACATTACCTGGCTTAAAATTATACTACAAGGCTATATTAACGAAAATGGCATGGTACTGGTATAAAAACAGAAATATATATCAATGGAACAGAATAGATAACCCCAAAATAAATCCATACACCTACAGGGAACTCATTTTCAACAAAGTTCCAAGAACATACATTGAGAAAAGGACTGTTTCTTCAGTAAATATTGTTGGGAAAACTGAGCATTCATATTGAGAAGAATGACACTAAGTCCCTATCTCTTGCCATATACAAAAAGCAAATCATAATGGATTGAAAACTTAAATTTGTGACATCAAACTATGAAAATTCTAAAATAAAACATTCAGAAAACTCTCCAGGACATTGGTCTGGGCAATGATTTCTTGAGTAATACCCCACAGGCACAGACAATCAAAGCAAAAATGCTTCTGCACAGCAAAGGAAATAATCACCCAGGTGAAGAGACAATCTACACACTGGGAGAAAATATTTTCAAACTACTCATCGGTGATAATTAATATTAGATGTCAACTTGATTGGATTGAGGATGCCTAGATGGGCAGTAAAGTGTTGTATGTGGGTGTGTCTGTGAGGGTGTTGCCAGAGGAGATTGATATTTGAGTTGGTGGACTGGGAGAGGAAGACCCAACCTCAATGTGAGTGGGGACCATCCAATCAGTTGCCAGTGCAGTTAGAACAAAGCAGGCCAAAGGAAGTTGACATAAGCTTGCTTGCTGAGTCTTCTGGCCCTCTTTTTCTTCTTCCCCTGCCAGACACTTGCTTGCTTCTGTTCATCCTGCCCTTGGACATCAGATTCTGGGTTCTTCAGACTTGGATTCTGAGACTTGCACCAGCAGCTTCTTAGGGTCTCTCAAGACCTTGGATGCAGATTGAATGTTGCAATGTTTCCTTCCTTGGTTTTGAGGCTTTTGGACATGGACTGAGCAACTACTCTCTTCTCTCTTTCCCCAGATTGCAGACGGTCTATCTCGGGACTTTGCTCTGTAATTGTGTGAGCCAATTCTCCCTAATCAACTCCCTTTTATAAAACACATATGTCCTATTGGTTCTGTCCCCCTGAAGAACTCTAATATACTATCTGACAAGGAATTCATAACCAGAACATAAAAGGAGCTCAAACAACTTTATAGAAAAAAATCTAATAATTTGATTTTAAAAATGTGCAAAAGGCTGGGCCTGATGGCTCGTGCCTGTAATCCCAGCACTTTGGGAGTCCGAGGTGAGAGGATGACAAGGTCAAGAGACAGAGACCATCCTGGTCAATATGGTGAAACCTAGTCTCTACTAAAATTACAAAAATTAGCTGGGCGTCGTGGCACGCGCCTGTAGTCCCAGCTACTCGGGAGGCTGAGGTAGGAGAATTGTGTGAACCCGGGTGGCAGAGGTTGCAGTGAGCTGAGATCGCACCACTGCCTGGTGACAGAGCGAGACTCCATCTCAAAAAAAAAAAAAAAAAAAAAAGAAAAAAGTGCAAAATATATGTATAGGTATTTCTCAAAAGAAGATATACAAATGACAAACAGGTACATGAAAATATGCTCAACATCACTGATCACAGAGAAATGGAAATAAAAACTACAATGAGATATCAGTTAATCTGGTTTAAAATGGCTTTTATGCATAAGACAGGCAATAATAAATGCTGCAAGGATTCGGAGGAAAGGGAACCTTTGTACTCTGTTGGTGGGAATGTAAATGATTACAACCACTATGAAGAACAGTTTGGAGGTTTCTCAAAAGACTAAAAATAGAGCTACCATATGACCTAGGAATGTCACTGCTGGGTATATACCCAAAAGAAAGGAAATCAGTACATGGGAGAAATATCTATACTACCATGTTTCCTGTAGCACTATTCACAATAGCCAAGATTTGGAAGCAACCTAAGTGTCCATTGACAGATGAATGGATAAAGAAAATGTATATATACACAATGGAGTACTATTCAGCAATAAGAAGAATGTGATCCTGTCATTTGCAACAACCGGGATGGAATTGGAGGTCATTGTGCTAAGTGAAATAAGCCAGGCACAGAAAGACAAACTTTGAAAGTTCTCACGTTTTAATGGGAGCCAAAAATTAAAAGAATTGAACTCAGGGAGACAGAGAGGAGAATGATGGTTGTCAGAAGCTGAGAAGGGTAATGTACGGGGGAATTAGGTATGGTTAATGGGTACAAAAATATAGTTACATAGAATGAATAACTTCTAGTATTTGATAGCATAACAAGCTGATGTAGTTAACAATAATTTATTAAACATTTTAAAATAACTAAAAGAGTATAATTGGATTGTTTTTGTAACACAAAGATAAATGTTTGATGTGATGGATACCCCATTTACACTGATATAATTACTAAGCATTGTATCCCTGTATCAAAATGTCTCATGTACTCCAAAAATATTTACACTGACTATGAACCCACAAAAAATTAAACATAAAAAAACAAGTAAAAATGCATGTATTTGAATTGAAAGAATCAATATATCAATATAATAAAATGGCCATTTTTCTGAAAGCAATGTACAGATTCAATGCTATTCCTATCAAGCTACCAACGTCATTTTTCACAGAGTCAAAAATAACTATTCCAAAAATCACAGAAACCAAAAAAGAGTGTGAATACCCGAAGTAATCCTAAACAAAAAGAACAAAGCTGAACATATCACATTACCTGACTTCAAACTATAGTATAAGGCTACAGTAAGCAAAACAGCATGGTGGGGGTACAAAAACAGATACATAGGCCAGTGGAACAGAATGGAGAACCCGGAAATAAAGCCACACACATACAGCCACCTATTCTTTGACAAAGTTAACTATAATAAGCAATGGAAAAAGGACTCCCTGTTCCATAAATGGTTCTGTAATAGCTAGCTTAGCCATATGCAGAATAATTAAACTGGACCCCCTACCTTTAGCCATATACAAAAATTAAGATGGATTAAAGGTTTAAATGTAAGACCCGCAAACTCTAGGAATCCTAGAAGAAAACCTTGGAAACACCATTCTGGACATTGGTCTTGGGAAATAATGTTTGACTAAGTCCTGAAGCGCAATTGCAAAAAAAAAAAAAAAAAAAAAATGAAAACTGGAGCCTAATTAAACTAAGGAGTTTTTGCACAACAGAAACTACCAACAGCATCAACAGACAACCTACAGAATGGGAGAAAGCATGTGCAAACTATGCTCCCAATAAAGGTCTAATATCAAAAATCTATAATTAACTTAAACAGCAAGCAAAACACAACCCATTAAAACATGGGCAAAACACATGAACGGACATTTATTGAAAGAAGACATACAAGTGGCCAAGAAACGTGTGAAAAAATGCTCCACATCACTAATCATCAAATCAATACAAATCAAAATCACTGGTGTGAGATACCATCTCAGATAAGAATTTACACCAATTTGATAGGCTGTTATTATAAAGTTGGAAAACAACAGATGCTGGCAATGCTGCAGAGAAGAAGGAATGCTTATAAACTGTTGGTGGAAATATGAATTAATTCAGCCACTGTGGAAAGCAGTTGGGAGATTTTTCAAAGAACTTAAAACAGAACTACTGTTTGACCCAGCAATCCCATTACTGGTTATATATCCAAAATAAAACAAATAGTTCTACCCAAAAGACACATGCACTGGCAAGGTCATTGCAGCGCTATTGACAATAGCAAGGACGTGGAATCAACCTAGGTGCCTATCAATGGTGGATTGGATAAAGAAAATATAGTATATATACACCATTAAATATTATGCAGCCATAAAAGAGAACAACATCATGTTTGCAACAACATGGGTGTAGCTGGAGGCCATTATCCTAAGTGAATTAATGCAAGGACAGAAAATCAAATTCCATATGTCCTCACTTCTAAGTGGGAGCTAAACACTGGGTACTCATGGACATAAAAATGATGACTATAAACACTGGGGACTACTTAGAGAGGGAAGCGAGGGAAGGTCGCAAGGGTTGAAAAACTATTGGGTACCATGCTCAGTACGTGGGTGATGGGATCATTTATACCCTAAATCTCAACATCACACAATAAAGTGATGTAACAAACCTACACATATACCCTCAAATCTAAAATAAAAGTTGCAAAAAATAAAATTTAAGTCGTCCCTACAGAATTTCCCTCCAAAGAGACTACCCATTTATTTATCTTATTCCAAATAGCACACGAGGCTAGATGTTCACTCACAGTAGTGTATCTTACTATAATTTAACTATTTTAGGCCCAGCATGGTGGCTCACACTTGTAATCTCAGCAATTTGGGAGGCCTAGACGGGCGGATTGCTTGAGTCCAGGAATTTGACACCAGGTTGGGCAACATGGCAAAACTCCATCTCTACAAAAAATACAAAAATTAGTTGGGCATGGTGGTGTGTGCCTGTAATCCCAGCTACTCAGGAGGCTGAGGCAGGAGAATTGCTTGAACCCAGGAGGTGGAGGTTGCAGTGAGCTGAGATTGCACCACTGCACTCCAGCCTGGGCAACAGAGCAAGACTCCGTCTCAAAAAACAAAAAACAAAAAACAAACAAACAAAAAATTTAGCCAGGCATGGTGGTGTGTGACTGTAGTCCCAGCTACCTGGGGGGCTGAGGTGGGAGGATCGCTTGAACTCAGGAGAAGGAGGTTGCAGTGAGCTGAGATTTCAGCACTGCACTCCAGCCTGGGTGGCAGAGAGACCCTGTCTCAAAAAAAATTTTTTTTGGTGATTTGCTGGACAAAAAAGTATTATTCTTGTTATTAATTATAATTTTCCTAATTAATAATTATACTGAGTAAAACTTCAGATATGTATTGTCCATATAACTCTTATGAAAAGTTCTTATGACTTTTACCTGTTTTCCTACTGAATTGATTGCCTTTGTATTTAGGTTGTTAGAAGCTCTGTATATATTCTGGATATTAATACTTTGGCTGTAGTTTATGTTTACATATTTTCTCTCAGCCTTCCACTTATATTTTACTTTATGGCATCTGTTGTTAATGGATAAGTGTTTACATACTCAAATCTGTTGATCACTTCTTGTAGGCTTCAGTGTTTTTTGTCTTGTGGAAAAAGGCTTGTTCCATCTTAAAACAGTGAAAACATTTTTCAGATTTTTTCAGTATGCTTAGTAGTGTGTGTTTTTCATATCCTGATCTTTAATTCATATGGAATTTAATTTTTGAATTATCTGAAGAAAGGATCCAATCACACACATAAATCCATACATATACATACATATATACACACACACACGTGTGTGTGTATATATTTATATAAAACAGAAAGATAATTGCCTTATGACCATATGATAAGTATTTTATTCACCACTGATTTATTTATTATGCAGCGAATTCTTCTATATATCTGTGTTTGTTTTTGGACTTTATTTTCTGTTCTACTGATTTACTTTTCTATTTCTTTGCCAGTGGTACTGTCTTTTATTATAATTTTATAGATAGGGCAACTCTCCAACAACCATTGTGTCATATGTAATGTCCTTTCTATTATCATTAGTTTTTTTTTCAAACACGTTTTTGAGTGAGCCTATGAAGTTCTACCACAAAAACGCTAGGTTTTTAAAAATCAGAATTGCATTGAATTTATGGATTATCTCTACTTATTTCCCTTTCTCATTCCTATTGTTGTATATCTGTACATTCATTTGGTCTTCTCACATTCTCCAACCTTTCTCTAACCTTTCATTTAGATTTCAGGAGTGTTCATCAATATTATTGATTAAAAAACTGGCTTTTGCCCAAGCAACAAATACAAAAATAGATGAATTGGACTACATCAAAATTTAAACCTTCTGTACATCAAAGGACACAATGAACGGAGTGAATAGGCAAACTACGGAATGGGAGAAAACATTTGCCAATCATATTACTGATAGTGGGTAAATATCTAGAATGTATAAAGAACTCTTAAAACTCAACATCAAAAACACAACCTAATTAAAAAGAGGTTTTTAATATATATTAAAAACGTATGGTTTGAATGTTTGGTCCCCTCCAAAACTCGTGTTTTGGAAATACAATAACCAAAATAACAGTGTTGGAGGTGAGCCATAATGAGATGTGTTTAGATAATGAGGGCTTTACCCTCATGAATGGATCAATGCTGAAATAAAATTGGCTTATAGGAGTTGATGCACCATCTTCCACTTTTCTGCCATGTGAGGATCAGTGTTTATTCCTTATGAAGGACAGTGCTCAAGGCACCATATTGAAAGTGGAGAGGTGGTCCTTACCTGACAACTGAACCTACCAGTCCCTTGATCTAGGTATTCCAGCCTTCAGAACTGTGAGTAAATAAATTTCTGTTCTTTATAAATTACTCGGTCTGTGGTATTCTTCTATAGCAACATGAAACTGATGAAGACACACTTGTATAGAAATTTATCCAAAGGATATACTAATGGCCAATAAGCACCTGAAAAGTTGTTCAGAATTACTAATCATTGGGAAAATTCAAGTCAAAAAGTACAATGAGACATTACCTCACACCCATTAGAATGGCTATCGAAAAGCAAAACAAAAACAAAAACAAAACAGAAAATAACAAGCATTGGCAAGGAATTAAAATCGTTGTGCACCATTGGTGGAAATGTAAAATAGCTGCCACTATGGAAAACACTATGATGATTCCTCCAAAAAAAAAAAAAAAAAAAGAAGAAAGAAAATATAATCCAGAAATTCCACTTCTTAGAATATACCCCAAGGAATTGAAAGCAGAGTCTTGAGGAGATATTTATCCACTCGTGTTCATAGGAGCATTTTTCACATTAGGCAAAAGGTGGAAGCAACCCAAGTATTCATCAATAAATGAATGGATAAAACAAAATACAGAATGTACATACAATGAAATATTATTCAGCCTTAAAAAGGAAGGGAATTCTGACACATGCTACAACATAGATGGACCTTGAGGACATTACACTAAGTGAAATAGCCAGTCACAAAATGACATATATGTATGATTCATCTTATCAGTGATATCAAAAGTGGTTAAATGCATTGAAAGAGAAAGGAGAATGGTGGTTTCCAAAAGCTAGTGGAATTAAAAAATGGGAACTTGTTGGCCAGGCGCGGTGGCTCAGGCCTGTAATCCCAGCACTTTGGGAGGCTGAGGCAGGTGGATCACGAGGTCAGGAGATGGAGACCATCCTGGCTAACATGGTGAAACCCCGTCTCTACTAAAAATACAAAAAAGTTAGCCTGGCGTGGTGGCGGGTGCCTGTAGTCCCAGCTACTGGGGAGGCTGAGGCAGGAGAATGGCGTGAACCTGGGAGGCGGAGCTTGCAGTGAGCCGAGATTGCACCACTTCACTCCAGCCTGGGCGACAGAGTGAGACTCCATCTCAAAAACAAAACAAACAAACAAACAAATGGGAGCTTGTTTAATATGTATAGAGTTGCAGTTCTCAAAGATGAAAAAGTTCTGAAGTTAGATTGCAAAGAATGTGAGCGTACTTAATGCTCCTAAAATGTACACTTCATCACAATCTTTAAGAACTGGCTTTTGGCTTTATTAATCAAGTCTATGTTTTTAATGTTCTCTATTTTTAAATTTTTGCTTTTATTTGTTGTAAGGTCTTCCTTTTGCTTTCCTTGTATCAATATTTTTTATTAGTGTATAGAAGGTGGCTGATGGGCTCTCTAGGGTAGTAGCTGGAGTGTGTCAACTGAGGAAGTAGTTGGATGAGTGTGTCAACTGGGAGGCTTCTCTTCAGGATGGGTGAGCTTGGGAACCCCTCCAATGTATTGTTAATGTAAGTAGAGCTATATGCTGCTGGTGGAAATTTTTCTTTTTTTTTTTTTTTTTTGAGACGGAGTCTCGCTCTGTCGCCCAGGCTGCAGTGCAGTGCCATGATCTCGGCTCACTGCAAGCTCTGCCTCCCGGGTTCACGCCATCCTCCTGCCACAGCCTCCCGAGTAGCTGGGACTACAGGCGCCCACCACGACGCCCGGCTAATTTTTTGTATTTTTAGTAGAGACGGGGTTTCACCGTGTTAGCCAGCATGGTCTCGATCTCCTGCCGTTGTGATCCGTCCGCCTGGGCCTCCCAAAGGGCTGGGATTACAGGGGTGAGCCACCGCGCCCGGCCCTGCTGGTGGAAGATTTTTAAGTATTTTTCTCCTCGACAATGTTACTTCAACCATATACACATATCACAACCGCACTTACACACACATGCTTGCTATGGTGGTCTGTAAGTACTGCAAACCCTTCTTTGCTTCTCTGTCAGGTTTCCATACTCTTTTAAGGGGCTCTTTCCAGGCAGATAATTTCTTTTTGGCTTTAGGAAAGAGTCAAATGCCAGAACTATATGTCACCGTGTGTGTGTGTGCGCGTGTGCGTGCGTGCGTGTGTGTGTCTGTGTGTGTGTGTCCGTGCGTGTCCATGCGTGTGTGCGTGCGTGTCTGCGTGTGTGTGTGCGTGTCTGTGTGTGTGCATGTGCGTGTGTGTGTGTGTGTGCGTGTGTGCGTGCGTGTGTGCCTGTGTGTGTGTGTGTAGCTATGGGGACTCTTGGGAGAGGATGACCTTCTCTTACATTCTGAATATGCTGTATCAGTTACCTTGAAAATTATCCCAGAAATCTCTCAGGCTCTATTTGTTTTCTCTGTTCTTGGCTTTCTCTAATTCTGTCATTGCCATGTAATTTTTTTTTGTTGGTTTGTTTATTGGGCAGGGCATGATGGCTCATGCCTGTAATCCCAGCACTTCAGGAGGCTGAGGAGGCAGGCAGATCCCTCGAGTTCAGGAGTTTGAGACAAGCCTGGGCAACATAGCGAAACCCCATCTCTACAAAGAATACAAAAAATAGCCAGGTGTGGTGGCGCACACCTGTAGTTCCAGTTACCTGGGAAGCTGAGGTGGGAGGATTGCTTGAGCCCAGGAGGCGGAGATTACAGTGAGTTGAGATAACACCACTGCACTCCAGCCTGGGTGACTGAGCGAGACCCTGTCTCAAAACAAAAACAAAAGCAAAAGCAAAAAACAAACAAAACAAAACTAAACAACAATTAAAAAACTCCATGAAATTATTTTTCTGATCTGTTTTTTAGGCGTTTTTTCCCCCCCTTTTGTTCCTATATCTTAGACAATTCAATCACATCTATTTTGAGAAAATCCTCACAAATTTTGAGTCTAACATTAACTAGTTAAAAATGATGGGCATTTTTCCCTCAGTGTCTATTTTCTAGACTGTGTGCTAGGTTCTTCATATGCATTATCTCTAATGCTCAAACACTATAGAACAGAGGCTTCATGTGGACAGAGACCATAGGATATCTTGACCACTATGGTTTTCTTAGTTTTCTGAGTTTTCTTATACTCAATATATTTGTTGAAGGAAAGAATGAAAACCCTTTATGATAAATAGCTTTATTACAATTTAACAGATGATGAAACCTTAGCTCAGACAGGTTTATTAGGCTGTTCTAGGTGGTAAGTACCGAAGACAGGATTAAAACACAGATTCATCTGTCCTAAAGTTGCTCTTATATGCTACAATACTATTATGAGGGGTTCTTTAAGTGCAACTTTAGAAAGGAGATATGAAGTAATCTTCTGAATCTGACTTGAATTCCGTTTTTTTCTCTATAATGTAGTTGTTTATCAAAATTTGCCCTTGTACATGATGCAAAACAATAGTCTGTTATCTAGCTCAACGGGCGCTGATTTTAGAGGGGAGAGATATGGCTTTAGAGCAGTTTATATTAACAGAGTGGGAGAATTTGGACTTATCGCAGGTTCAGAAAGTGACTCCACAGTATGAAATGATCAATGCAAAAACTAAGTTCATTTTAAGGCAAGTATATGAAAGTATGGTGTCCAAGGCAAGACCTGCTGTATTCTATCCTAATTAGCTCTCTTCTGAAGAATTCTATTTCTCTCCAGGATATTAGCAAAGCCTGTGACATATGAGATGGCAAAGGACCAGATCATGTTTTAAATCTGGCCATGCTCATGCTTTCTTTTTTTTTTTCTTTTTATTTATTTATTTATTTATTTATTTATTTATTTATTTATTTGTTTATTTTTTTTCTCCCCCCTCCCCCCTCCCCACAACAGTCCCCGAAGTGTGATGTTCCCCTTCCTGTGTCCATGTGTTCTCATTGTTCAATTCCCACCTATGAGTGAGAATATGCGGTGTTTGGTTTTTTGTTCTTGCGATAGTTTACTGAGAATGATGATTTCCAATTTCATCCATGTCCCTACAAAGGACATGAACTCATCATTTTTTATGGCTGCATAGTATTCCATGGTGTATACGTGCCACATTTTCTTAATCAAACTCTATCATTGTTGGACATTTGGGTTGGTTCCAAGTCTTTGCTATTGTGAATAATGCGGCAATAAACATACGTGTGCATGTGTCTTTATAGCAGCATGATTTATAGTCCTTTGGGTATATACCCAGTAATGGGATGGCTGGGTCAAATGGAATTTCTAGTTCTAGATCCCTGAGGAATCGCCACACTGACTTCCACAAGGGTTGAACTAGTTTACAGTCCCACCAACAGTGTAAAAGTGTTCCTATTTCTCCACATCCTCTCCAGCACCTGTTGTTTCCTGACTTTTTAATGATTGCCATTCTAACTGGTGTGAGATGGTATCTCATTGTGGTTTTGATTTGCATTTCTCTGATGGCCAGTGATGGTGAGCATTTTTTCATGTGTTTTTTGGCTGCATAAATGTCTTCTTTTGAGAAGTGTCTGTTCATGTCCTTCGCCTACTTTTTGATGGGGTTGTTTGTTTTTTTCTTGTAAATTTGTTGGAGTTCATTGTAGATTCTGGATATTAGCCCTTTGTCAGATGAGTAGGTTGCGAAAATTTTCTCCCATTCTGTAGGTTGCCTGTTCACTCTGATGGTAGTTTCCTTTGCTGTGCAGAAGCTCTTGAGTTTAATTAGATCCCATTTGTCAATTTTGGCTTTCAATGTGTCTTTATTTGTCCCCCCAGGCACTGTCTTCCTTTTTTACCTCACCATTCTTTACTATGGAAAAACTTACTGCCTTGTCTTCTTGTCCACTCTTGCCACTTCAGATCCATCCTCCATACAGCAGCCAGAGTGATATTTCAAAACAAAAATAAGATCTTAACATACCTTTTATTAAAGGCTTTTAATAGCTCCCTGAGGTTCTAAAGATAAAATAGCATTAGAGATGATGCCTTTCATGAACTGAGTCATTCCATCCTCTCTAGCCTCATATCCCATCACTCACATTTCTCATACTGGGGGATATGACAATGCTGAAATGCTTTTGAGGTACACAATTGAGGTAACTTGATGAATTTAGGTAATGTAGTGTAGATATCCCATAAGAATACATATATATATATGACAGAGTCTCGCTCTGTTGCCCAGGCGGGAGTGCAGTGGTGCAATCTCAGCTCACTGCAACCTCCACCTCCCGGGTTCAAGCCATTCTCCTGCTTCAGCCTCCCAAGTAGCTGGGGTTACAGGTGCCCACCACCATGCCTGGCTAATTTTTGTATTTTTAGTAGAGATATGGTTTCACCATGTTGGCCAGTCTGGTCTCGAACTCCTGACCTCAGGTGATCGCCTCCGCCTCCCAAACTGCTGGGATTACAGGTGTGAACCACCGTGCCCAGCCAAGAATATTTTATATACTCTAAGTTCATGCTTCCCTATGCTATATGGCTAAGTGTAACTTTGTGCTATGGATCTTAGGGTATAGGTCTCAGAATCCAATTAGATAAATACAATCAATGTGATTATTTTCAAATGTTGATTCATTACAATTGGCAAATTGGCTGTATTCCAGAAAATATAAATCTTAATCTCCTAAAATTTTCCTAAATTGCAGATGTATTGGAGTTCATTGGCATATGGAAAGTAATAGTTAAAGGCAGACCAGAAGGCCCAGGTTTTAAAATCTAGAGATGTAAAATGTTCCTGGATGCATGAGGCAGACTAGCAGTTAGGAAAGGGAGGCCAGCTATGGCAAGGGGGACCTGGGCTGATCAGGTGGCTCAAGAGTCTGAGAGTTATCACAATAGCATTTCTCAGTTACCTAATCCAAGAGCAAACTTCTCAGTGTTTACTCTGGTTTGATTCATGTTCATTATTTGGGTTGTCTTGTCCCCTCTGTATTTTGTCCCCAAAAGAAACTACAGGATCTTTCCGGTGAATTTTATTCCTTATTCGGCCAATGATAAATAATTAGTCACTAGTTCATCTGTCATTTACTAGGAAACTACAATGTGATAGACACTCTGTTCGGTTCTAAGGTATATTACTCAAAGTGCTAATTTTTATAATAAACAGCCTTAAAATATGAGTGGCTTAATTTAATAAAAGTTTAGCTCTTGCTCTGATCAGAGCCTTATGTGGGTCAGTGGAAGAGACTCTTCTCCATGCAGTCATTCAGTGAGTTGGGCTGCTTTCATCGTGAACTTCACCCACTTTTTAGTCCTTGGAGGCCTCCTTCATTCAGTGGTTAGAATGCAAGAGAAATAAGCCAGGCCTGGAAGTGGCACGCATCATTGCTACTCACATGCCATTGGCTAACCTCAATCACTTGGATGTGCCTAAACAGAAGGGAAACTGGGAGATGCAGTTTTCCCATGATTCCAGAAAGAAGAGAATACACATATTGGTGAGCACTAGCAGAGTGGACACATGGGGATTATAAAGACTTAGCACTATAGTAACATCTAAAGACATTAACATCCGAAACTATGACTTTCAAGAGCATGTAAAAGAAAATCATGGCTGGGTGTGGTGGCTCACACCTGTAATCCCAGCACTTTGAAAGGCTGAGGTGGGCAGATCACTTGAGGTCAGGAGTTCGAGACCAGCCTGGCCAACATGGCAAAACCCCATGCCTACCAAAAAATATAAAAAATTAGCCAGGTGTGGTGGTGCATGCCTGTAATCCCAGCTACTCGGGAGGCTGAAGCAGGAGAATTGCTTGAACTGGGGAGGTGGAAGTTGCAGTGAGCCGAGATCGGACCACTGCACTCCAACCTCGGTGACAGAGAAAGACTCTGTCTCAAAAATAAAATAAAATAAAATAAAATAAAATAAAATCACAGAATGAGTCCATGGCAAGCATAAAGAACTACAGGAAGCACCATTTTAATTGTTCCAAGAGTAAAGTAGGGTCAAATGCGTAAGTGTCATAATTGTCAATGGATATTTAAATAGGTAGACAAGGAAGTCTGTCATCCTTACTTTCCAAATGCCACTCTCCTGGCCTAAAAGTAAGAAACTCAATGAAACAAATCTCTTTACTAGTCAGTTCTATGTTGGGTAAGCAACTGTCTTTACCAAGTTATGAGCTACATGTGCACAAAAGATACAAAGATGAATGGAACCAGTCCCTGCCCTCAGTCTAGTGAGGAGGCAGGCACAAAGGCAGTAACAGTGGATCCCTCAAGCATGCTCTTCACTTCTGGTCCAGGGACACACTGTCATGTAGGACGCAAACAAGGAAATCATCCCTCTCAGCTTGGGGGACCAGGAATAGCAGAGATTGTCATTGGAGCCTTGGAGGAATGTGTGATGTCATGACAGAAAAAGGAGGGTTACAACAATAAAAGTAGAGAGAAAAGTATGCACAAAGTTGTAAGGAAATGAGGGTATGTGGTCTTTAGAAGGAATTTCTTGGGAGCTGGTAGCTTATTTCAAAATGCCTCAATGGTCCTGAGAAAGACCTTATAAAACAATTGTTTGTTTTGGTGGCAAATGACTTAAAATAGCAACATTTGTATCAATCGTTACAGATAAAGACTATTATATATGAGATTCAGGTGACTGTCTTAGATTTATTTAGTTTTATTATGGAGCAAGAGTTGTTTTATCATGTCAATATCTGAACAGCCAAAGAATTTGCAACCCTATTTATGCTATTTCATATATATTCATTTTATTTAAACTTATGTAACTTTCATAATCTGTCAGACACTGTCTAGGAACTTTACACATATTCACATATTTAATTCCCTTAACAACCATGTGAGGTAAATACTATTACTATTTTATTCTACATATAAGGAAACTAAGGGTACAGAAATACAAAGTAAGCTGCTCAAGATTACGCAGCTAGTAAGTGGCATTAGACAAGTTTCAAACCCCAGCAGTCTGGCTCCAGAGTCTGGGCTCTTAACAGCGGACCAATTTTCAATCATCTTCTCATGTTTGTTTTGTGATACCAGCCTGGCAGTTCACAAGGATTGAGCAGAGTGACATGGTCAAAATGTCAAATACAAAAAAACAAAAACAAAAACGAAACAACAACAACAACAACAACGACAAAAACCATGACTTTGGCAGGGGTGCTGAGGTTAGCTTTGTGGAGTGGGTCTGGACCAGAAAGCTCAGAGGAGAACGTGATAGTAGCCCGCTGAGGTACCGTAGCATGGCTCTGAAGGCAGAGGAAGGCAGAGCTACCAACCAGACTGTGTGGAGAAACAGCAGCAGGCGCTGGCAGCAGGTGGGAGGGAGGAGTGAGAGGGAAGCACGACTTTCCGGCAGTGTCCATCTGTTGTCTTGTCGCTTGTCTGCCAGTAGAATTTAGCTGATGACTTCTGAAAGCAAACTGCCCTTCACCTTAGAACATACTGTTGACAAACAGTAACAGCACTTACAAGTGAAGAAGTGAAGAGCTGGCTTGGTCACTTAGTGGTTCTTGATGGAAATGGGGCAGAGAACTTTCAATTCAGAAACTCTCAAAACACAGACCAGTCATCAGCTTCACTGAAATACCCCCAAAAGCTGAAAGCCTCTTGTACTAATAATAAATTCCACCTTTCGGTGGTTTCTCAACCTAAAGATTGTCAGAAGAGATAGGAGAGGGGAGAACCCCTCCCCTCTGCCTGGCAAGCCCCCAGTGAGGACAACTCAGGTTTGCACATGGGTGCATCATTACCTCCGCAAATGAGTTTGGGTGCTGAAATAAACTGTAACTGTTCTAAAATCAATAAAGTTTCTTTTATCAACTCAACCCATTGTGCTCTCTTTTCAATAGCACTGTTTGTTTCTTTTTAATTCTTTCATTTGGTCTTCCTTTGACCAGCGTGCCTCCCTGGTGTTCCAGGAGAAGTGTGCTTTGTTGAGGGAATCTTGGCCTGGTCGTTTGGATAAAGGGGTTGATTTCCCTCATCCCTCGTACTGTGAAGGTCAAGTTGAGCAGCCTTGGGCAAGTCCTTAAACTTTCTGGTCCTCTCTGCTGCCCCGTCTGCTTCTCTAAAGCATGCTGTTTCCTCAGTGAAAGACTCGTTCAAGTACAAAGAGTCAAGATGTGAAATCTTCCAAGCCTGCTGTGCCTGTTGCCTTCTGCACACCCTCAACTCTGCCCTTAAGTTATTAGTTCAGAAGGGTTTGCAGACTTATAGACAGGCAGTTCTTTTAGCCTTCAAGTAAGTGACAAGCTATTCCGCCCCAAATCTGTTCACAGTGCTTGACACAGATTGGGCAACAGTGCATTCACTCTTGCTGGATCTGCATATATCTCCTAGAACATTTTCCTTTACTTTGTTTTACACCCAGGACACAACTTGTCAAATTACTGATCTGATCTATCTTGGTAGCCTTTTATTTTATTTTATTTTAATTTTTTTTCAAAGATTGTAACCTGCTTGACAGGAACTGCATTTGCCATTCAGATGGGAAACTGCTTTCTCGGCTCAGCTATTTCACTTCATCTTATACCAATGAAGAACTTGTTTTCAGATAAGAATTCATAGGCGCGATAAAGGTGACTACAGCATAAGCGCAAATCACAAGAAGTTGACAGGTACTGGGGTTAATTGATTTCAGTTCACTTTAAAGGTCAGTACATCTTCTTTCCTGCTTCTAGTTCCCAGGTCGAAGCTCCTGTAAACTAATGGATGGTTTTGGTTTTACCAGGTTTCCTTAATCCACAGGCCAGATGTGTTCAATCTCCCCTAGGCTTCTCTTAACAAAGGGACAGCAGGTTTTAATCTTCCTGTACACGCTGTGGCAGCTGTGCAAACATTTCATTAACAAAAGTGGGAATCATTAAACTTGTGGGTAACTTGCACATAGCATTTGATATCAGTAGACCTTAAGATGCCCCAAAGAAAGGATAAATCTGTGCACCTTAAACTCTACTTTATTTCAAAAAGCTTGAATAGTCATAGCAAAGAAATTAAACTCCATCTAGGGAATTAAAATATGTAAGAAGGATTTCTGAATTAGTATTCAGTTATAAAATTCTCTAAAATTATATTGCAGCAGAAATAAAACAAAGCAACTTCCAGGCAAAAACTCACATTCTGAATTGGGAAGCTATAGAACGTGAGGCAGGCAAGGCTTTTAAATGAAAAACTGTTTAATATTTTAATGCTATCGTCCATAAGGTTTTGGAATTATGTGGACATTTCTTCTCAAGATACAAAATTGTTCAAAGATAGCTGCAAAGTTGACACTGGGCTTTGATTTGTCTTGGTTTTATTACACTCAGGTGATTTATTATGTTTATTTCATAATTCTTCTCTCTGAAAATTTTTAATGCATTGCTGACATTTTATTAGTTGAAAAAATTTTATATCAAAAATCCGCCTATGGATTCTGTACTTACTAGTGTGAAAAGTAAGGACAAATCCCTACTGCCTTCCTAGTTCATTTTTATTTGAACATAACTCACTGTGTGCCCCAACAGAAAAACTTATTACTCATTTTCTGTTTTAAAGATACAGGCTACTGTATTTTTAGGTGTATACCTCTTCTGCTATGCAGTCCTCCCTAATCCAAGAGAGAAAATCACATTTTCCTTAATCCCGCCATTGGGCTTTTTATACCTCCTTCATAGGATTCACAACAGTTCACTGCACATACATGTTACTCTTTAACTACCTAGCGAACTCCTTGAGGCCAGGGCTGATTCAAAGTCATGTTTACCCAAAACCAACACTTAGCCGCAAATGTCCAGTGAATGAAGCCCTTGGGTGAACTATAACGCATATGGTGGTAATCTTAGATTCCTCCTGTTCAGTTTTTCCTTTCAGTTAATATAGACTTTTATCCCCAGTTGTGTGCTTGGTCTGGGTAAGAGTATAGGGTTGGGTGAAAAAAGGGTAAAAGACACAGTCTCTACCTCTAAAGGGCCTACATGTTAGAAAGGAAATTTGCCAAATCAACAGATGTATTTGGCAGGTTTAATTTTGAAAAATCTTGTAGTTATTTGGTTTAAATTAATTTGTATTACTTTTTAGAAGATTCCTTCAAAAAATCCCATTAAGTTTAAGCAAAAAGGCTCAATCTCTGCAATTCTCCTTTGTCTTCCCTGTAATTGATATTGATTTTTATTTAGCAAAGCAGTTGAATTCCACTATGCATTATGCCTGTGCCTGAGGGACCCGTAATAAGGGAAATTGTGTAGGTCTAATGCTTATAAAACTTTTCAAATATTAGTGTCTTTAGGAACAATCTGGGGTACCTGCATATTCCAGGGACTTATGACAAGAGAATCTGTTTCTGCAGATTTGGTATGAGGCCCAGGAACGTGGTGTCTAACAAGTTTCTTACTCGTCCCCACCAATATACACATAGAGCAGCTCCACGTGATTCTGATGTAGGTGATCCACAAACTACAGAGAGAAAAGCTCATTTTAGGCCAACCCAACCCACTGCCCACCTAATAACTCATTTTCAATGTAGATATAAGTACTTAGTTCCTAAAACTAACTGCCAGTTCCTCGGAATGCGGTAAGGAGAGGATATCTGCAAGGAGGTGACATTTGAGTTAGGCACTAAGGGGTGAGAACAGATGATTCAGAGAAAACTTTCCAAACAGAACGAAGAGAAACAAAAAGGTTTGGGGTTGAAAAGGATAATGTATAGCAAGGCAACAGCAATTAGGCAGGGGTGTCTCAAAGAAAGGATACCCGGAGAGTAGGAAGAGTCCCAGCTCTACTATTTCCTAGCTGAATGACTTTTGAATGGTGCATAACCTCTTTGAAATTCAATTTCCCTCACCAGTAAAATTGTGATAATGACACCTACCAAGCTGTAAGAATTAAGCAAGGTATATGTAAAGTACATAGCATAACACTTGGAGCAAAGCAGGCCCTTGGGAAATGATAGTTGTCATTACTAATACTATCCATATGGTTGGAATTTTCCATTAGTAAAGTGAGTCCATGAACATAAGGTAAAAAAGGAGAATATGAAATTCAAAAAAACACATTGATATGGTTTGGCTCTTTTGTCCCCACCCAAATCTCATCTTGAATTGTAATCCCCACATGTCAAGGGAGGGACCTGGTAGGAGGTGATTGGACCATGGGGGCAGTTTCCATCATGCTGTTCTCCTGATAGTGAGTTCTCACAAAAGATTATGATTTTAAAAGTGTGGAACGTCCCCCGTCCCTCTTTCCTGCTGCCATGTAAGACATGCCTTGCTTCCCCTTTCCCTTCACCATGATTGTAAGTTTCCTAAGGCTTCTCGAGCCATGCAGAGTTGTGAGTCAATTAAACCCCCTTTCTTTATAAATTACCCAGTCTCAGGTAGTATCTTTATAGCAGAGAACAGACTAATACAGAGAATTGGTACAGGGATAGTGGGATATTGCTATAAAGATAACCTGAAAATGTGGAAGCAACTTTAGAATTGGGCAACAGGCAGAGTTTGGAACAGTTTGGAGGGCTCAGAAGAAGAGAGAAAAATGTGGGAACATTTGGAACTTACCAGAGACTTGGAGGGCTCAGAAGACAAAAAGATGTGGGAAAGTTTGGAACTTCCTACAGACTTGTTGAATGTTTGACCAAAATGCTGATAGTGATATGAACAATAAGGTCCAGGCTAAGGTGGTCTCAGAAGGAGATGAGAAACTTATTGGGAACTAGAGCAAAGGTCTCTTTTGCTTTGCTTTAGCAAAGAGACTGGCGGCATTTTGCGCTTTCCATAGAGATACGTGGAACTTTGATCTTGAGAGATGATTTGAAATTGGAACTTATGTTTCAAAGGGAAGCAGAGTATAAAGGTTTGGAAAATTTGCAGCCTGACCACGTGGTACAAAGGAAAACCCATTTCCTGGGGAGGAATTCAAGACAGCTGCAGAAATTTGCATAAGTAACATGGAGCCAAATGTTAATTGCCAAGACGATGGAGAAAATGACTCCAGGGCATGTCAGAGATCTTGGGGACAGACCCTCCCATCTCAGTCCCACAGGACTAGAAGAAAAACATGATTTTGTTGATCAGGACCAAGGCCCCTTCAGGACTTGGTGCCCTGCATCCCAGGCACTCCAGCTTCAGCTGTGGCTAAACGTGGCCAACATATAGCTCAGGCCATTGCTTCAGAGGGTGCAAGCCCCAAGCTTTGGCAGCCTCCATGTGGTGTTAGGCCTGTGGGTATACAGAAGACAAGAGTTGAGCTTTGGGACCTCTGCCTAGATTTCAGAGGATATATGGAAACACCTGGATGTCCAAACAGACGTCTACTGCAGGAACGAAGCCCTTATGGAGAACTTCTGACAGGGCAGTGCAGAAGGGAAATGTGGGTTCAGAGCCCCCACACAGAGTCCCCATTGGGGCACTACCTAGTGGAACTGTGAGAAGAGGGCCACCATTCTCCAGACCTCAGAATGGTAGATCCACCAACAGCTTGCACCGTGCACCTGGAAACACTGCAGACACTCAACCCCAGCTCATAAAAGCATCCAAAGGGGCTGTACCCTGCAGTACCACAGGGGCAGAGCTGCTCAAGGCCTTGGGAGCCCACCCTTTGCATCACTGTGCCCAGGATGTGAGACATGGGGTCAAAGGAGATCATTTTGGAGCTTTAAGTTTTAATGACTGCCCTATTGTGTTTTGGGCTTGCATGGGGCCTGTGACACCTTTGTTTTGTCTAATTTCTCTTATCTGTAATGGGAACATTTACCCAATGCCTGTACCCTCATTGTATCTTGAAAGTAACTAACTTGCCTCTGATTTTACAGGCTCATAGGTGGAAGGGACTTGCCTTGTCTCAGATGAGACTTTAGACGTAGACTTTTGAGTTAATGCTAGAATGAGTAAAGACTTTGGGGGACTGTTGGGAAGGCATGATTGGTTTTGAAATGTGAAAAGGTCATGAGATTTGGGAGGGATGAGGGGCAGAATGATATGGGTTGGTTCTGGGTTCCCACCCAAATCTCTTGCCGAATTGTCATCCCTACGTGTCAAGGGAGGGATGGGGTGGCAGGTGATTGAATCATGGCGGCAGTTTCTCCCATGCTGTTCTTTTGATAGTGAGGAAGTTCTCACGAGAGCTGATGGTTTCAAAGTGTCGCACTTTCTCATGCTCTCTCTCTTGTGCCACCATGTAAGATGTGCCTTGCTTCCCTTTGGCCTTCTCCCAAGATTGTAAGTTTCCTGAGGCCTCCCCAGCCATGCAGAACGGAGTCAATTAAACCTCCTTTATAAAATAAATTACCCAGTCTCGGGTAGTATCTTTATAACAGTGTGAGAATGGACTAATACACACATCTATTTTACTTATTCGTGAATTATCAAGACAATTGAGGTACAACTTCAGCTGAGTTTTAATCCACCTACTCATTGAGCTACAACTGTGGACTACTTAAAATGGGTCCAACACTAGACAATTCTCTCTGTTCTCTTTCTCCTTTTCAATGTGTAGACACAGCTAGAAAGTAACTTTGTTCTGTTTCATCAAAGAATAAAACATCTGAATCCTGACATCCTGGCCCAGTCATAAGCCATACTTCCACTGCACAAACAGCGTCCTGTTTCTTTAATAATGAACACTCCCTGTGACCTTGAGGCTGAAGTCTGAGTTTCTTAGTAGAACCTGCACAGTTTCCACTGTCTGGCTGCTGCCTCCTCTCTGACTACTAACTTGAGGTAATGTGACATTTCAGTAGAATAAAGCTTTCGAGAACATAGCTGTAGCTCACATATCTTCTTCCCCCTTAAGCATAAAACTATTAGCTAAAGCTGAAATTGTAAATAGTCAATGTTTATTGTATCAAATGAGTTACATTTTGTAAGTACTTTGAATACTGCCTAGCTCTTGATAGGTGCTATCTACATGCTAAGTAAACTAAACTAAAAATAAAATAAAGTAAAATAAAATAAAATAATAAAATATTTTCAACCTTATAAGGAAGGGAACCACATTACATACTCATTCTCTTCCCTCTTTTAAAAATTGCTCCTAAAGTATTAATAGAATCTGGTTTGTGTGGTTTCTTTTTCTATGTTTTGATTATTCCAAAATATATCACTTAGGGAAGTCTTTTTCAGCCCAATAATGGGATCAGTGTGCAGTTTGGTGAATTATTAGAGCTGAGAAGAGACAAAGGAAGTGAGCAGGCAGATATTAAAGAATAAGCATTTTATTACTGTTTTGCAGAGAAGTGGTTGAGAATCACGGTTGTAGGATTTTTAGAAATCTGCTCTCCATGCAGGCTGCATGATGTAAATCTAAGTGCATTACCTTCCCTATCTGTTCTCAAAATCTGTGCTGGGCTAAAATTATACTCTTGTTCTAGGCTGCTTTTTGTCCTGACTTTGACTATTGCAAAGTATCTCAGATACATTTCTGAACATCACAGCAACATCCACTATACGTGTAAAATCCAGCAGGTTGGCAGGGCACACATCTTCACTGAACCAGGGGTGTGAAATTTTATGCATAGTAAGCTATAAACAAGAAGAGCTGCGATGTGCTAAAATAGGGAAGGCGTATTTTCCTCTGTGTATTCACATTAAATATAAGTCTGTAGTCTCAGTAAACTTAAGAGCACCTTTTGAGGGTGCTCTAATTTGTGTTCTTCCTGTACACAATGGGGCTTTACCATTAGCAAGTTATTTTTCTTGCCTCTTCTGGAACTTCTTATAGAAGTTTCTCTTCAACTTACTTTTGTGACTCCATAATTTTGTTTTAATTACCCTTGTGAGTGTTTTAATTTATAGTTTCAATAGGTTATAAATAGCCACCTGGCCCGAGCATTTGTCTCATAACTGGGGCTTGTTGAGTGGGTAGAAATCAACATCCATTAAATTCCTGATCCCTGGAACTTCTGACACATTCACAGCCTAGTGGAAGAGAGAAGACATTGCAAAGTGAAGTAGAGCACTAATTTCAAACGCAGTGCTCACTGAGTACTTATTTTGTGTCAGACACTACACTGAGTATTTTTCCTGCAATAATTGCCACAACTCTGTAAGGTAGAGACTAGTATTATCCCCATTTTAATGTCCCCTAAGTACACAGATTCTCTCTCCAAAAGGTGCTTACAGTGGAAGTTGAAGAAGTGGTGTAGGCAATGCAAGACTGCCTTTCCTACCCCTTTCAATGCTTCTTTCCTTGATATCATGTAGAAAACAAGTACTGTAGTGGCTTACTTAATTTTTTGGTTCTTATTAAAGGGCTTTCCTGTGGGCATAGTTGTTCAATTTGGCCTTTCTGGGGTTGGGGGCTATTGATGCAGAATTTTTCTTTTTTAGCCTTCTTGATTCACCTCCTCTTCTATCCCAATTTTACAAATGACAAAATTGAGAGAAGGGAGGAAATTGTGAGCAGTCAATGTGTAACTTTATAGTTGATTCATTTGATTCACCCCAGTTTTTCTGCAGTTGAAGATACCAAGAAGCGAAAATACCCTTGATGTCGAGACTGTGAATGAAACAGATTTGATGAATGACAAGACTGTGAATGGGAATAGTGCTCAGACTTCTTTTTAGTGACTGCATAAGAATAGACACTTCTAGGACTTGAATGTCCCTCCAATCCTTAAGAGTCAGATGGAAAATGCCCTCAGTCCTGAGGCTTGGTTTTCTATCATGAGAATCTTGGGAATAGTTATCTTTTCTTGTTTTATACATAAAGTTCTGGGTGTATCATTAATTTTCATTTGTTTATTATTTTTTCTTTTTTTAGCTTTTATTTTAGGTTCAGCGGTACAGGTGAAGGTTTGTTACATAGGTAAACTCATGTCATGGGGGTTTGTTGTATAGATTATTTCATCACCAAGTATTAAGCCTAGTACCCAATAGTATTTTTTTCTGCTCCACTTCCCCCTCCCAACCTCCTCCCTCAAGTAGACTCCAGTGGCAGTTTTTCACTTCTTTGTGTTTATGAGTTCTCATCATTTAGCTCCCACTTATAAGTGAGAACATGTGGTATTTGCTTTTCTGTTCCTGCATTAGTTTGCTAAGAATAACTCCAGCTCCATCAATGTCCCTGCAAAGGACATGATCTTGTTCCTTTTTATGGCTGCATAGTATTCCATGGTATATATGTAGGAAATTTTTATTATGCCGTCTGTCATTGATGGGCATTTAGGTTGATTCCATGTCTTTGCTATTGTGAATAGTGCTGCAGTGAACATTCACGTGCATGTGTTTTTATGGCAGAACAATTTATATGCTTTTGGGTATATACCCAGTAATGGAATTGCTGGGTCGAATGATAGTTCTGCTTTTAGCTCTTTGAGAAATTGCCACACTGCTTTCCACAATGTTTGAACTAATTTACACTCTTACCAACAGCATATAAATGTTCCCTTTTCCCCGCAAACTTACCAGCATCCATTATTTTTTGATTTTTAATAATAGCCATTCTGACTGGTGTGAGATGGTATCTCATTGTGGTTTTTACTTGCATTTCTCTAATGATCAGTGATACTGAGGTTTTTTTTTTTTTTATATGCTTTTTGGCTGCATGTATGTCTCCTTTTGTAAAGCATATGTCCATGTTATTTGTCCACTTTTTAATGAGGTTGTTTTTCTCTTGTAAATTTAAGTTCCTTTTAGATGCTGAATATTAGACCTTTGTCGAATGCATAGTTTACAGATTTTTTAAATCATTCTGTAGATTGTCCAGTCACTCTGATGGACAGAGTAGTTTCTTTTGCTGTGCAGAAGCTCTTCAGTTTAATTAGATCACATTTGTCAACTTTTGCTTTTGTTGCAATTGCTATTGGTGTTTTTGTCATGAAATCTTTGCTGTCCCTATGTTCAAGGTGGTATTTCCAAGTTGTCTTCCAGGTTATTTATAGTTTTGTGTTTTACATTTAAGTCATTGATTTATCTTGAGTTAATTTTTTTATATGGGGTTAGGAAAGTGTCCAGATTCAATCTTCTGCATATGGCTAGCCAATTATCCCAGTATCATTTATTAAATCGGGAGTCTTTGTCCCATTGCCTGCTTTTGTCAGCTTTGCCAAAGAACAGATGGTTGTAGGTGTGTAGCCTTGTTTCTGGGCTCTCTATTCTGTTCCATTGGTCGATGTACCTGTTTTTGTATTGGTACCTTGTTGTTTTGGTTACTGTAGCCCTGTAGTATAGTTTAAAGTTGGATAATGTGATGCCTCCAGCTTTTTTCTTTTTGCTTAGGATTGCCTCAGCTATTTGGGTTATTTTGGATTCCATATGAATTTTAAAATATTTTGTGTAGTTCTGTGAATAATGTCATTGGTGGTTTTATAGGAATAGCATTGAATCTATAAATTGCTTTGGGCAGTATGGCCATTTCAATGCCTTGAATTCTTCCTATCTCTGAATATGGGATGTTTTTCAATTTGTTTGTGTCTTCTCTGATTTTCTGATTTCTCTGACCAGTGTTTTACAATTCTCATTGTAGAAATCATTCACATTCCAGGTTAACTGCCTTCCTAGGTATTTTATGCTTTCTGTGGCAATTGTGAATGGGATTACCTTCCTGATTTGGCTGTTTTTGGTGTATAGGGGTGCTATTGATTTTTGTACATTGATTTTATATCCTAAGACATTGCTAAAGTTGTTCATTGACTGAAGGAGCTTTTGAGCCAAGACTATGGGGTTTTCTAGACATAAAATCATGTCATCTACAAATGGGGATAGTTTGACTTCCTGCCTTCCTATTTGTATGTCTTTTATTTCTTTCTCTTGCCTGATTTCTCTGGAGAGAAGTTCCAATATTGTGTTGAATAGCAGTGGTAATAGAGGGCATACTTGTGCCAGTTTTCAAAGGGAATGCTTCCAACTTTTGCCCATTCATTGTGATGTTGGCTGTGGATTTGTCGTAGATGGCTTTTATTATTTTGTGGTATGTTTCTTCATTACCTAGTTTATTGAGAGCCTTTAACATGAAGTGACATTAAATTTTATTAAAATCCTTATCTGCATCTATTGAAATAATCACGTGGTTTTTGTCATTAGTTCTGTTTATATGATGAATCACATTTATTGATTTGTGTATGTTGAACCAATCTTCTATCCTGAGGATGAAGCCTACTTGATTGTGATCTATTAGTTTTTGATGTGCTGCTGGATTTAATTTGCAAGTGTTTTGTTGAGGATTTTTGCATCCATTTTTATCAAGGATATTGGCCTGAAGTTCTTTTTTTTTCTTTTAATTGTATCTCTGCCAGGCTTGGTATCAGGATGATGCTGGCCTCATAGAATAGAATAAGTTGGTGAGGAGTCCTTTCACCTTAATTTTTTGTGATAGTTTTAGTAGGAATGGTACCAGGTCTTACGTGAACGGTCGATTTCAACTGTGAATCTATCTGGTCCTGGGCTTTTTTGTTGTAGTTGTTGTTAGTAGGATATTTATTACTTATTCAATTTTAGAGCTCATTACTAGTTTGTTCAGGTAATCAATTTCTTCGTGATTCAGTCATAAGTGGGGTGTATATGTCCAGGAATTTATGCATTTCTTCTAGGCTTTCTACTTTATGTTCATTGAGGTTTTCATTGTAGTCTCTGATGCTTATTTGCATTTCTGTGAAGTCAGTGATAACATCCTCTTTGCCATTTCTAATTGTGTTTATTTGGATATTCTCTCTTTTTTTCTTTATTAGTCTAGCTGGTAGGCTAGTTTATTAATTAAAAAAAATCAACTCTAGGATTTGCTGACATTTTGAATGTTCTTTTATGTCTTGATTTCCTTCCATTCAGGTCTGATTTTGGTAATTTATTGTCTTCTGCTAGCTTTTGTGCTCATTTATTCTTGCTTCTCTAATTCTTTCAGTTGTTATGTTAGGTTGTTAATTTGATATATTTCCTACTTTTTTATGTGAGCATTTAGTGTCATGAATTTCCTCCTATCACTGCCTTAGCTGTGCCCCAGATTCTGGTATGTTGTATATTTGTTGTCATTCGTTTCAAAGAACATTATTTCTGCCTTAATTTCATTATTAACCCCAAAGTCATTTGGAAGCATGTTGTTTAATTTCCATGTAATTGCATGGTTTTGAGTGATTTTCTTAGTCTTAACTTCTACTTTTATTGCATTGTGATCCAAGAGTGTGTTTGGTACGATTTGAGTTCTTTTCTATTTTCTGAAGATTGCTTTATGTCCAATTATGTGGTTAATATTAGAGTATGTGCCATTTGGTGGTAAGAAGAATGTACATCCTGTTGTTTTTTGGTGGGGAGTTCTGCAGAGGTCTATCAGGTCCATTTGGTTCAATGTTGAGTTCAGGTCTTGAATATCTTTGTTAATTTTCCACCTTCATGATCTGTCTAATACTGCCAGTGAAGTGATGAAGTCTCCCAATATTACTGTGTGGGAATCTAAGTCTCTTTGTAGGTCTCTAAGAATTTGCTTCATGTTCTTGTTGATATGAACCCTTTACCATTATGTAATTCTCTTGTCTTTTTTGATCTCTGTTTTCTTGAAATCTGTTTTGTCTGAAAGTAGAATTGCAACCCCTGCTCTTTTTCTGTTTTCCATTTGTTTAGTAGATTTTCCTCTATCCCTTTATTTTGAGTTGATGTGTGTCATTACTTGTGAGATGGGTCTCTTAAAGACAGCATACCATTGGGTCATGCTTGTTTATACAGCTTGCCATGTTGTGTCTTTTAAATGGAACATTTAGCTCATTTACATTCAAGATTAGTATTTATATGTGGGGATTTCACCTTGTCATTGTGTTGTTAGCTGGCTACTATGCTGGCTTGTTTGTGTGATTTCTTCATAGGGTCACTGGTCTGTATTTTAGTGGGTTTTTGTATTAGCTCAACATTTGCTTATTTAAAAATAATTATATTTATCCTTTGCTTAGGAAGCTTAGTTTGACTAAATAAGAAATTCTTGGTTGAATATTTTTTTCTTTAAGAATGTTGACTGCAGGCCCCAAACCTGTTCTGGCTTGTAGAGTTTCATCTGAGAGGTCCACTCTTAGCCTGATGGGGTTTCCTTGGTAGCTGACCTACCCTTTCTCTCTAGCTGCTTTTAACATTCTTTCTTTCATTTTAACCTTGGAAAATCTGATAATTATGTGTTTTGGGGATGATCTTCTAGTGTAAAACCTTGCAGGGGTTCTCTATGTTTTCTGAATTTCACTGTTGGCCTCTTTAGAAAGCTTGGGGAAGTTTTCATGGATGATATCCTGAAATATGTTTTCCAAGTTGTTTGCTTTCTCCCCCTTCCTTTAGAAATGCCAACGATTCATAGATTTGGTCTCTTTACATAATCCCATACTTCTCAGAAGTTTTGTCTATTTCTTTTTTCTTTATTTTTGTTTGACTGTCTTTCAGAAACCGGTCTTCAAGTTCTGAATTTTTTTCCTCATCTTGTTCTATTATGCTGTTAATACTTGTGATTGCATGGTGAAATTTTTGTATTGTGTTTTCAGCTCTGTCAGATCCTTTGGGTTCCTTTTTATGCTGGCTATTTTGTCCTTCAGCAGGTGTATCATTTTATTGTGATTCTTAGTTTCCTTGGATTAGGTTTTACTATTCTCCATAATCTCAGTGATTTTTGTTCCTATCCATATTCTGAATTATATTTATTTTATTTTAGCCAGCTCAGCCTGTTTAAGAGCTCTTGTTGGAGAACTGGTGCAGTCATTGGAGGACATATGACACTCTGGCCATTTAAGTTACCAGAGTTTTTGCATTGGTTCTTTCTCATTTCTGCATGTGGATTTTCATTTAACTGCAGTGTAGATTAAATACAGTCAACAGACTTCTTTTCTGGATGTTTTCACAGGGCCAAGGCTTTGTTCAGGGTCTTTATTTGAAACTGACTTATTTTCTTTGGTTTCACAGTGATATATGTTAGCAAGGTATTTTTGGTGTTGAAGCTTTGGAGTGTGATCCAGTAGGTGGCGCTTAGGCATATCTGTTGGTTGGCAGACGCTTGCTCAGTTGTGTGGCTCCCCTATGTTTCCTCACAGTTGCAGTCATGTTCTCTCTCAATGCGGTGAAACTGTGGGTTCCTCTTCCCCTTTAGTGCTAGCTGTAGATCGTGGCTTGGCACTCCTGGGCTGCCCACAACAACTCTGGGGCGATCTCAGGGTTTATGTTTCTCCCACAACTTGGAGACAGCAGAGGAAGGGACCTTAGTAGTGGTTGTGGCCAAGGGTCTTTTGCTTGATTCCTGGGGGCTCCACCCCAGAGAGATGCAGATCAGCAATCGCTCAGTGCAATCATTCCAGCATAAAAGGTCTGTGCTATGGGCCCAAGCCAGGGTTTCTCTGTCAGGTGACAAGCAGTAGGGGTGTGTGGGACCCATGGGAGACAGACTGGCCTCCTCTTCTTGGGTCAACTGCAGCTTGTTGGAGGTGTGGATAAGGCACTAAGGTCTTTGCTTCTTTGTTAGTCTGAGGGGTAGCAAGGGTAGTCTTACTGCAGTGGCAGAGAGGCTTTCAGTTGCCCCTAGGGGCTCTATCCAGAGAGTTGCAGTGCTGCTGCTACAGGCTCAATAGCCCTGGAAAGAGGTGGCTGGAGCCCAGGACTGGAGGACCTGCCTGGTGAGGAGATATAGAAATGGGCACCCACGTAATAGTCTGGCCACTTTTTGTAGGGATGCTGTGGTATGCTGAGGGTCTGCTCCAGTCCCTAGTCTCTTTGGATATTCCAGTACTTGGAGGTATCATTAATGAAGGCTGTGAAACAGCAAAGATGGACGCCTGCCTCTCCCTCTGGGAGCTCTGTTCCAGGAAGGTACGGACCTGTTGCAGGCTCATATGCCCCTTTAGGAGGTGGCTGGAGAACCCGGCTGGGACAACCTACTCAGTGATGAGAAGCAGAATTGGGGACCTGATTTAAAATGCAGTCTGGCCTTGTTTTTGTAGAGCAGCTGTGCTGTGCTGTGCTGGAGATCCACTCAAGTCCCCAGTTGCCTCAGAGTCTCCAAAGCCCAAAGGGTGGAATGAGTAAGTCGCCCAAATGGCATAGATGGCGTCCTATCCCTCCCTCTGGGAACTCCTTCTCAGGGAGGTTTTGATACCTCTGTCAGCCAAAACACACCAGTGGGGGTAGGTGGAGGCCCCAGTTAGGAGGTGCTGCCCTGTGTCAAGGAATGGGATCAGAGACTCACTTAGAACAGCAGTCTGGCCACATTTTCATAGAGCAGCTGTGCTGTGCTTGGGGTCCGCTGAAGCCCATGGATGCATCAGACTCTCCAACGTCCAAAGGGCGAAACAGTTAAGTTGCTCAAACAGCAAAGATGGCATCCCACTCCCTCCTCTGGAAGCTCCATCCCAGGGAGGTTTGAAACATCTGTCAGCTGGAGAACACTGGCAGGGGTAGCTGGAGATCAGAGTTGGGATGGCCCACCTGGTGAGGAGGAACAGGATCAAGGAACCACTTATAAAAGCATTCTGGTTACATTTTTGTAGAGCAGCTGTTCTGTGCTGGAGGCTTGCTTCAGCCTCCAGTTACCTCAGACTCTCCAAAGTCCAAAGGCTGAAACAGCTAAGTTGGCCAAACAGCAAAAATGGTGGCCCACCCCTCCCCCCAGGAGTTCTGTCTCACACTACTACCAGCAGCTGGCTGTAGTTTCAAGCCAGTGGGTCTTATCCTGTGAGTTGCTGTGAATGTGGGGCCTGAAGACTGTTGCTGCCTAGCCTCCTGGATTCAGCACCTTTTCCAGAGCTATGCACTGAGATCTAATCTCCCACTTTGCTGGAGTTGCAGCTGCTTTTGCCGGGAAGCCTGAAAGGCCTGGCTATCTAAGGCTCCAGAATATCCACATGTGCTTGAGAAGCTGCTCTGAGGAGACTCCACATAGCTCTGTGTGTCAGACTTAAGGCCCTGGTGAAGTGGGTCCACGAGGGGATCTCCTGACCAGAGGGTTGCAAAGATTTGTGGGAGAAGCATGATTCCTGGGCTTGCACATTCAATCACCACTTCACTGAGTGGGAGAGATTCTCCTGGCTCCATGTCTCTCCTAGGTGGGCTATCATGCTGTCTTGCTTTTCTCCATTCTCCGTGGGTCAAATTGCTTCCTTCATTTGTCTCAATGGATGTACCTAGATGTTTCAGTTGAATTTGCTGTATTTACTTGCCCTTTCTGTTCCTCTCCATGAGAGTGGTATACACTAGCTGCTTCTAGTCAGCCATTTTGGCCACCCCACCATCATTAATTTTTATAATTCATTTAGGACAGTGGTCAACTTCAGACTCTGAAGACAGAATTTTTGAGTTTACAAAAAAAAAAAAAAAAAATCCAACCGTTTGGGAGGACCTTCCAGCTCTTCTCTTTTCTTGCTGTATGTCCCTAAAAGAGTTATTTACTTTCTTTCTCTGTGCCTTAGCATCTTTATTTGTAAAATAGAATTTGTAATGCTACTTATGTGTTTGTTGGAAGAAATTAGAACTTGCCTAGCCAGGAGAGGCACTCAATAAATGTTACCTGTAAATATATATATACACTTGGAAATTTGTCTCATTTTTCTTTGGACTTCTTTTAATCTTTTGTCTCTACCATTTTGTAGTGGTAACCAAACTTCGTGTGTAACCCCATCTATGTCTTTTCTATATACCACTGATGCACCCATGCTTGGTTGGTGCACCTTGCCAAGTTTCTTTACAATTTTTCATCCTTATATTTGATTTAGATTCACTTACATTTCTACCATTGAATAGTCTGTTTGCCTGGTTCATGCAGGTAGACACTCAGTTAAGAAGAATGCTGAACTCCCTTAGAAAAAACATTCGTTTAAATCCTATACCTCAGTGCTGTTTCCTAATTTCTACAGATTGAAGAATCTTCCACACAAGATGCTGTAGAATGTGTGCAGAAGTGTCCAATAATGAGCCACGAGAATCTAGTAAACATTCTGTTTATTCAAAAAACATTTGGGAGGACCTACTATGCGCTAGACTCTGTGCTAAGCACTGGGGATGCCAAAAAAGTAATCCTTGCCATTTAGAAGCTTGTAATCTAATGAGAAAAGCACAAGTGACAAAATGCTTATAACAGAGTTCGTTAAATTCTAGTCTAGATAAATAAAAGGCACTGTGAGGTGCCTGGAGGAGGACATAGTATAGCCTCCTTTTAAAAGTGGTTCAGTTTAGAGAATGAGAAAATGTTCTCACAGAACTTTTATCCAGGCCTGCCTCATCTCACACTTGGAAAACTGCAGTAGCCCCTCAACTCTTCTTTATAGCTCCACCAACTCCAATCTATTTTTGGCAGAAATACAGGTGAATTTGTCAAAAAAAAGGGCAAAGAAATGAAATTGATCAAACTCAAATGTGACAAAAGAAAATACACTTTAAAACTGAACATCTCCTTTAACGGTACAATTGTACACACACACAGACACATACATACACATACTCTCTCTCACACACACATAATTCCAGCACACTAAATTTCATGCACCTGAAAGCAATTTGGTAATGATTTTATTTGCTTCTATGCATTTCTTGCCATTTGTTATTCTCATAAAATATTTTTTAATTTCTGTAAATGAGTGTAACGTTCCACAGTTTTTAAGTGAGTTTTTGTTAGTAATTTTATTCATTTTTAATTAGAAAAAATGATTCATTTTTAGCCAATTATATTGGCACTGCTTGTTTTTTAATGTTGCTTGAATTTTAAAATGTTGCCTCTGGCTGTAAATGAATTGTTAGGAAGTAAAATAATCAAAAGTAATGTTACTAGCCACTAGTTCACTTAACAACTTTGATTCATCTCAAGGTGATTTTAGAGCATGTTTTATATTCCCAATTTTTTCAATTAGCTATAGAATTTTGTTTTTTACATTTTAATTCATTTTTTAACCAGCAAGGCTTATTTAATCTATTTGGTATTTTTAAACCCTTGTAAATTTATTTTTAATTTGTACTTACTTTCTTCTTCATAGGAAAGCAAAACAAAAAGAAATCTTATAGCAGGAATAGGAATCTTATGGCAGTAATAGGTTTTGGTGTTTGGATAATTTAAAATAGGCATTTCAGTTTTAGAGGTTGATTTAGTATTCAAGTCAAAATGTGAAATAAAGCAATGAGAAATAGATCATTCCTCATTTGTTAATTATTATGAGTAGACATTTTGTGTCTTTTACCACACCTAATTAGATATTCCATTCCCTTAGATTGGCCAGTTATGGTGAATAAGATAAGTAGACAAGACCTGCTGAATACTAACCCAACTACTTCCTGAAAACGTTCGTTTTCTGTGACTTCACTGTTTCAGCTCATCTGCCATTTTAACCAGTTGTTTTAAACCAAAATCTTGTATTTCTTTCCTGCACTGGCTCCAGAGTTCAGCACTTGAAACCTGCCGGTCACGGAAGCTTCCCTTGCTCAAAAATGTCATCTACCTTACTATCAAAGTAAATTACAAACTTCTTAGCTTAGCATTTAGTCTTACGTTCATAAGAGATAATCAGTTACTGTTTGTTGGCTTTAAGAATAGTAATAGTGTACTTCTAGTGAGATTACTGTGCACTGAACACTTTGCTAAGTGCTTTCCATAAAGTATGTGATATAGTCCCTTAAGATAACTTTATGTTACAGATGCTTTTATTATCTTCCTTTTCCAGGTAAGGAAGCAGGGACTTGAAGAGATTAATAACTGCCCCAAGGACACAGAAAATTTGAACTCACTTCTGTTGAACTCTCATGTTGTTTACATTTCTTTCAACATATATCACTAGTCTTACTTCTATGGGTCTAAATCCTAGCTCTGCAAGTAATTTTTAATTTAAAAACATTATTATGGTGAAATACAGATTAAACTTAACTTTGAGCCATTGTAAACTGGACAATTCAGTTGCATTAAGTACATTCAGAATGTTGTGCAACCGTCACCATTATCCACTTCCATACATTTTTGTTATCCCAAACAAAAACTATGTAGCCATTAAGCAGTAATGCCCTATTAACCCTTACTCCCACCCCTGGTAACCTCTATTTTACTTTCTCTCTCTGTAAATCTGCCTATTCTATGTACCTCATGTAAGTGAATTAAGTTAATATTTCAGTACTTGTTTTTGTGTGTAGCTTAGTTCACTTAGAAAATGTTTCCAAGGTTCGTCCGTGTTTTAGCATGTATCAGAATCTATTTTCTTTTTAAGGCTGAGTAATATTCAATTATATGTATATAGCACATTTTGTTCATTTATTCATCAGTTGATGGACATATGAGTTGCTTCCACTTTCTGGATATTGTGAATAATATTGCTATGAATATTGGTGTTCAAGTGTTTGTTGAGTCCCTGCTTTCAATTATTTTGGGTATAGGCCTACCCATGGAATTGCTAGATCATATGATAATTGCGAGATCATAAAATTCTAATTCTATGTTTAACTTTTAAAAAAACTTCCATACTGTTTTCCACAGCAGCTGCACTGTTTTCCATCCTCACCAGCAATGCACAAGGGTTCCAGTTTCTTCACATCATTGATAACACTTAATTTATTTTTCTTTTAATCATTGCCATCCTGATGAGTGTGAAATGGTATTTCATGATGGTTTTTACTTATGTTTTCATAATGACTAGTGATATTGATAGTCTTTCTATGTGGTTATTAGCCATTTGTATATTTTCTTTGAAGAAATGTCTTTTCAAGCCCTGATATGGTTTGGCTGTGTTCACACCCAAATCTCATCTTGAATTGTAGTTCCCATAATCCCCACGTGTCCTGGGAGGGAACCAGCAGGAGGTAATTAAATTATGGGGGAAGGGTTTTCCCCTGCTGTTCTTATGATAGTGAATCAGTCTCACGAGATCTGATGGTTTTATAAAGGGCAATTTCCTGCACACACTCTCTTGGCTGCTGCCATGTAAGATGTGCCTTTGTTCCTCCTTCACCTTCCACCATGATTTCGTGAGGCCTCTCCAGCCATGTGGAACTGTGAGTCCATTAAACCTCTTTTTGTTATAAATTACCCAGTCTCACGTATGTCTTTTTTAGCAGCATGAAAAGAGACTAATACAAGCCCCTTACCTATTTAAAAACTGGTTTGTTTCTTTTTTGTTGTTGAGTTTTAAATTTTTCATTTAAAATATTTAATAAATGTGAACTACATATAGGGAACTACTGTGTTAAACCATTTTGAGGGATTAAAAAATAAGATAGTTCTGGCCCTCAAGTAGTCATGCCACTGGTGCATTTAAGACAAATATACAAAAGATGAATAGATGAAGATGAGAAGTTTCCAAAGAGTCAGTAGCAAAGGGGACAAGAAGGAGACATGACATCTTTTCTTTTTAAAGTGTTTTGAGAAGTAATCAGATAATCCTGCATGAAATCAGTAGCATTGGAAATGAGTTTTAAGGATGGATTGAATTTCAACAGACATCCATAGGACTAGGAGAACATTCAGGTAGAAGATATGGCATAATTTCAAAAAATGCAGGAAATTTTTGTGCACCATCAACTAGTTCCGTTTGCTCACCAAGGTTGCATAAAGCTTTACTGCAGAGGGCCTTGAATGTCAGAATAATGGATTTCTAACTACTTTAATAAGCAGTTGGGAGCTTGTAGAAATTTTTGAGAAGGAGAAAGAGCAGAAGAGACATGTAACTTAAATATTTCTTCCATTTTCATGCTTTTGTTTAGCAGTATATGTTAGATACTTTGCACATAACAGGCATCCAGTAAATAATTAGTTGGTAGCACAGAACCATATGCACCAGTTCATTTTCTGATTCATCATTTATCTGAATACGTGGAATATCAATGGAATTTTTAACAATCTGACTCTCTATATAATTATTTTGTCAAAGCTACCAATGCTGTTCTAGAATAATGAATGGGTTACCTGAGTGTGTCTTTTATGCCGATGGATTTTATAGAAACTGCAGCTGTTTTATCAGAATATATCTTTGCTGGGACATTTAAGAAGAAAATAGAGTTATTATAAATAGAACACAGGACTTCAAACCAGGCCTCAATCCTTTTTCTAGCTGCAGATATGAACCCTTAGTCGGTTCCAGCCTACACTCTGTGATTCAGTCCTGTGATGGTAAACATGAATAGCTGTAATTTTTTTTTTCAAAATAGAAACAGTTTACATTTAAATCAACACAGAGAAGGAAAAGGCTTTCTTACAGTCACCAGATTAAATGGCATATTTTTCTTCTTCCACACAAGAATAGTGTTTGTGGTTTCTGAGATCAGCAGAAATTGAGGCATTGGTGAACTTGTTTAGTGCTTAAAATGGTTTCATCTTCTTATGATTCAAGAATAAACCAGAAGGCCAATTTAAAACAATTCAGATTCACTCTATATGGTTAACATTTACACCACATAAAGACATTATTGTCAAAAAGCAAAAGGGAAACAAAAAGTTCAGAAGTTGCAATAAAGTGGTGTGAATAGTTGAAGGTGAGGATCACTATATTTTTTGAATGCTTACATCCAATCAGACAATGTGATGGACATGTGACACGTTCTCCCCAACATTTCTGTGGAGTAGATGTTATTCACCTAAAAGTGCAGACAAGACAATACTTATGCAGAGTTATGCAATGATTAGTCTTAGTCAACAGCTGTCTTCAGAATATATGGCTTAACACAGCAAAGGTTAACTTCTTATTCTTGTCAGTCTAATTGGGTCAACAGGACGTTTCTACTTCATGCAGTCTTTGAGGAAGTTGATGGGAGGTCATTTCACCAAGTGCCCACACCATCTTCTAGGGCTTTGAAATTCTCCACTGGATGTTTTGCATCCAACTGACAGATGAGGGAAAGAAAAACCAAGGAGGATGGCTTGAGTGGTGAGAGAAACTTAACTAATCTACTTCAGCACAAGTTGATGTACTGAAGTAGATTCTTTTGTTATGATGCTATAAAAACCCAAGTCCTAACCCTCTTTTGAGTTACCCATCTGTGAATGCTCCCATGTATATGCCTGATGCACATGTTAATACATTTGTTTGTTTTCATCTTGTTAATCTTTTGTCAGTGTCATTTACAGTGCCCCTGCCAGTAAATCTAAGATGGGTAGAGAAAAAATAGTTTCCTTCCCTGCACTATAATGTACAGCAAAGCCTACCACAAGAAAGAATTATCCAACCCTAAATGTCAATAATGCTATGGTTGCAACACCTTGGTTGAGACTATAAGATTTGTAAGGGTAGAGATTGTGCCTGCTATATTCATTATTATGTCCCAAGCTCCTAGGACGGTCACTGGCATAATAATTATGTGTTGACTGAATAAGCGAAAAGATAGATGAAGACGAAGGAAGATGAGAAAAAGACACCCGAGTCAAGATACTGCCCTTTTGTTAGGTGCCAAGACAGGCTTTTCTCTTATGTACTCCCATGCTCTGTGCATGCTGATGGGTAAATTCAAGGCCGTATATACCCATGGAATAGGGAGAAGGTTGAGACCAAGCTCTAGGTGCACAGGGGTTGATAACCACAGCCATGAAAAACCACAAAGACAAAATAGTTCCCAAGTTGATTTTAATCTTACAAATCCTTGCTATTCAGCATTTCTATGTCATATTTTGGAAACAGAAGTTAATAGAGATTTTAAAAAGTTGATGACATTATGAGATTAATCAAAGTACATAATTAGTCATGTGTAGATTCTTGTCATTGGTGCCCACAACCACACACTCACACGTGATTGCAATTTGTTTTTCTTCCTTCATTTGAGATCATGCGGCATGTTCAGTTTTATGACTTTGCAGTTCACTTAATAATAATATTACATGATGACCTTTACATGTCAGGATATATATACATACATAGATATGAAGATAAATCCACTTTAATCTTTTTAATGGGTGACTAGTATTTCCTGGCATACATCTCCAATAATTTACTTTAAAAATTCCTTATTGTGAACATTTAGGTCATTTTCTGTTTTTTATTATTACAAAAAAATGTATTTTCTCTGACTCTTGGTCTTCTAGAAAAATTTTCTTAGTATATCCTGTGCACTTCCTCAATCTAATTCAGTAACGTTTTGGTCAATGCAGGATTTATACTTCAGCCTCTCTTGAGTAAATATGTTTTATACATTCCTTCAAGTATTTATTATTTGAGTTACAAACAATGCAATTATTATCTTTTAGTTATTTTTAAATGTGCAGTTAAGTTATTATTGACTGTAGTCACCCTATTGGGCTATCAAATAGTAGGTTTTATTCGTTCTTTCTAACTTTCATTTTGTAACCATTAAACATCCCCATCTCCCTGCCCAGAACCCCTCCCCCCACCTACCCTTCCCAGCCTTTGATAACCATCATTCTCTCTATGTCTGAGTTCAATCATTCTGATTTTTAGATCCTACAAATCAGTGAGAAAATGCAATGTTTGTCTTTCTGTGCCTGGCTTATTCTACTTGACATAATGTTCTCCAGTTCCATTCATGTTATTGCAGACAATGGGATCTCAACTTTTTAAGGCTAAATAGTACACCATTGTGTATAAGTACCACATTTCTGTCATCCATTCATCTCTTTTTTAGAAAAAAATTATTTGATTTTAAGTTCTGGTGTATGTGTGCAGGACGTGCATGTTTGATACATAGGTAAAAGCGTGCCATGGTGGTTTGCTGCACCTATCAACCCATCAATTTATTTGATTTTATTTTAAGTTCTGGTGTACATGTACAGGATGTGCAGGTTTGCTACATAGATAAAAGTATGCCATGGTGGTTTGCTGCACCTGTCAACCCATCACCTAGGTATTAATCCCCGCCTGCATTAGCTATTTATCCTGAAGGTCTTTTTCCCCACAACCCTTCCCTCCCTGTGTTCATGTGTTCTCATTGTTAGCTTCCACTTACAAGTGAGAACATGTGGTGTTTGGTTTTCTGTTCCTGCATTAGTTTGCTGAGGATAATGGCTTCCTGCTCTGTTTATATCCCTGCAAAGGACATGATCACATTCCTTTTTATGACTGTATAATATTTTATGATGTATATGTCCCACATTTTCTTTATCCAATCTGGTAATTGATGGGCATTTAAGTTGATTCCATGTCTTTGCTATTGTGAATAGTGCTGCAATGAACATACACATGCATGTATCTTTACAATATAATGATTTATATTCTTCTGGGTATATATCCAGTAATGGGATTGCTGGATCAAATGGTATCTCTGGTTCTAGGTCTTTGAGGGATCACTGCACTGTCTTTCATAATGGTTGAGCTAATTTACATTCCTACCAAAAGTGTAAAAGCATTCGTATTTCTCCACAGCTTTGCCAGCATCTGTGGTGACTTTACTTTTTAATAATCACCATTCTGACTGGCATGAGATAGTATCACATTGTGATTTTGATTTGCATTTCTCTAATGATCAGTGATGTTGAGCTTTTATTCATTTGTCTCCTGCCCACATAAATATCTTCTTTTGAGCAGTGTCTGTTCATGTCCTCTGTCAACTTTTTAATCAGGATTTATTTTCTCCTAAATTTGTTTAAGTTCCTACAGATGTGGTTTGCCAGTATTTTATTGAGGATTTCTGTATTGATGTTCATCAGGGATGTTGGCCTAAAGTTCCATTTTTTTTTGTTGTATCTCTGTCATGTTTTGGTAACAGGATGATGCTGGCCTCATAAAATGAATTAGGGAGGAGTCTCCTGTTTTTAATTGTTTGGAATAGTTTCAGAATAAATGGTAGCAGCTCCTGTTTGTACCTCTGGTAGAATTTACCTGTAAATCTGTCTGGTCCTGGGCTTTTTTTTTTTTTTTTTTTTGGTTGGTAAGCTATTTATTACTGCTTCAATTTTGGAACTTGTTATTTGTCTATTCAGGGATTCAACTTCTTCATGGTTCTGTCTTGGGAGGGTGTATGTGTCCAGGAATTTATCCATTTCTTCAAGATTTTCTAGTGTATTTGCATAGAGGTGTTTATAGTATTTTCTAATGGTTGTTTTTATTTCTGTGGGGTCAGCGGTAATCTCCCCTTCATCATTTTTTTGTTGTCTCTGTTTGATTCTTCTCTCTTTTCTTCCTTGTTAGTCTAACTAGTAGTCTATATATTTTATTAATTCTTTCAAAAAACACCTTCTGGATTCATTGATTTTTTGAAGAGTTTTTTGTGTCTCTATCTCCTTCAGTTCCACTCTGATCTTGGTTATTTCTTTTCTGCTAGCTTTGGGGTTTGTTTGTTCTTGGTTCTCTAGTTCTTTTAGTTGTGATGTTAGTGTTTTAATTTGAAGTCTTTCCAGATTTTTGATGTGGGCATTTAGTGTATAAATTTTCCTCTTAACACTATTTTAGCTGCATCCCAGAGATTCTGGTACATTGTCTCTTTGTTCTCATTGCTTTTAAATAACTTCTTGATTTCTGCCTTAATTTCATTATTTACCCAGGAGTCACTCAGGAGCAGATTGTTCAATTTCCATGTAGTTGTGTGGTTTTGAATGAGTTTCTTAATCTTGAGTTTTAATTTGATTGTACCCTGGTCTGAAAGACTGTTATAATTTCATTTCTTTTGGATTTTCTGAGGACTGTTTTACTTCTAATTATGTGATCGATTTTAGAGTAAGTGCCATGTGGTGGTGAGAAGAATGTATAGTATGTTGTTTTGGGGTGAAGAGTTCTGTAGATGTCTATTAGGTTCACTTGATCCAGAGCTGAGTTCAAGTCCTGAATATCCTTGTTAATGTTTTGTCTCGATGATATGTCTAATATTGACAGTGGGGTGTTAAAGCCTCCCACTATTATTGTGTAGGAGTCTACGTCTCTTTGTAGGTCTCTAAGAACTTGTTTTATGAATCTGGGTGCTCCTGTATTTGATGCATATATATATAATAGTTAGCTCTTCTTGTTGAATTGATCCCCTTATCATTATGTAATGTCCTTCTATGTCTTTTTTGATCTTTGTTGATTTAAAGTCTGTTTTGTCAGAAACTAGGATTGCAACCCCTGCTTTTTTCTGCTTTCCATTTGGTTGGTAAATTTTCCTCCACCTCTTTATTTTGAGCCCATATGTCATTGCACATAAGATGAGTGTCTTGAATACAGCACACCGATGGGTCTTGACCCTTTATCCATCTTGCCATTTTGTGTCTTTTAATTGAGACATTTAGCCCATTCACATTTAAGGTTAATATTGTTTTGCGTGAATTTGATCCTGACCTGATGAGGCTATTTGGTTATTATGCAGACTTATTGATGTGTAGTTGCTTCATAGTATCTTTGGTCTTTGTACTTCAGCATGTTTTTGAAGTGGGTGGTAATGGTTTTTCCTTTCTGTATTTAGTGATTTTTTCAGTAGCTCTTGCAAGGCAGGCCTGGTGGTGACAAATTTCCTCAGCGTTTTCTTTTCTGAAAAGGATTTTATTTCTCCTTCAATTATGAAGTTAGTGTGGCTGGATATAAAATTCTGGGTTGAAAATTCTTTTTTTTTTTTTTTTTTTAAAGAATGTTGGATATTGGCCCCTAATTTCTTCTGGCTTGTAGGGTTCTGCTCTGTTAGTCTGATGGGCTTCCCTTTGTCGGTGACCTGGCCTTTCTCTCTGGCTGTTCTTAACATTTTTTCCTTCATTTTGACCTTGGAAAATCTGAAGATTATGTGTCTTGGGGTTGATCTTCTCATGGAGTACCTTACTGGGCTTCTGTGAATTTCCTGGATTTGAAAGTTGGCCTGTCTTGCTTTGTTAGGAAAGTTCTACTGGATGATATCCTGAAGTGTGTTTTTCAGCTTGGTTCCATTCTCCCTGTCTCCTTCAGGTACCTCAATTAGTCATAGGTTTGGTCTTTTTATATAATCCATAGTTCTCAGAGTTTTTGTTCATCCCTTTTTATTCTTTTTTCTCTAATCTTGTCTGCCTGTGTTATTTCAGCAAGATAGTCTTCAAGCTTTGAAATTTTTCTCTCTGCTTGGTCTATTCAGTTATTGATACTCGTAGTTGCATTGTGAAGTTCTCGTGTTGTGTTTTGGTCATTTATGTTCCTCTCTAAACTGGTCATTCTGGTTAACAGCTCCTATAATGTTTTATCATGGTTCTTAGCTTCTTTGCATTGGGTTCGAACACGCTCTTTTAGCTCAGCAAAATTTGTTGTTACCCACCTTCTAAAGCCTACTTCTGCCAATTCATCCATCTTGGCCTCTGTTCAGTTCTGTGCCCTTGCTGGATAGGTGTTGCTATAATTTTCAGAAGAAGAAGCACTTTGGCTTCTTGAGTTTTCAGTGTTTTTTTTTTTTTTGTTGTTGTTGTTGTTGTTGTTGATTCTTTCTCATCTTTGCAAGTTTGTCTATCTTTGATCTTGGAGGCTGCTGACCTTTGGATGGAGTTTTTGTGGGGACTTTTGTGTTGATGCTGCTGTTGTTGCTTTCTATTTGTTTGTTTTTTTAACAGGCCCCTTTTGTGTTGGACTGCTGTGATTTTCTGGTGGTCCACTTCAGATCCTATTTGCCTGGTCTCTTCCACACCTGGAGATGTCACCAGTGGAGGCTGCAGAACTGCAAAGATGGCTGAATGTTCCTGCTTCTGGGATCTCTTTCCCAGAGGGGCACCGACCTGATGCTGGCAAGAACACTCCTGTAAAAGGTGTCTGGTGATGACCCCTGTTGGGGGTTCTTACCCAGTCAGGAGGCAAGAGATCTGGGACCCACTTAAGGAAGCACTCTGGCTGCCCCTTGGTTGAGGTGGTGTGCTGCACTGGGGAAAATCCCACTGGTCCAAGCTGCCTGGATTCCTCAGAGCCAGCAGGGGGAAAGACTAAGTCTGCTGATCCACAGAGACCATCGCCACCCCTGCCCCCAGGGGCTGAGTCACAGGGAGATCAGAGTTCTGTTTCTAAATTCCTGGCTGGAGTTGCTAAAATTTTTACATGGAGGTCCCACCCAGTGAGAAAGGATGGGTCAGGGTCCAGCCTAAAGAGGCAGTCTGGCCACAGTCTGCCACAGCCACTGTGCTGTGCTGTGGGGAATTTTTCCTGGATTCAAACTGTCTAGTTTCCCTGGCACCAACAGGGGAAAATTGGCAGACTGGAGCTTCAGTGATGGCTGCCTCCCCTTTCACTGGGAGCTTGGTCATCTTAGGCAGCAGGCAGCTGCAGTGATTTTGGCCTCCCCTCCCCCCAGGAACATCATTGACTTAGGCAGTCTCTAACCAAGTGGCCTCTGTGAATCTGTGTAACTCTGTTCTTGGGACCCAATACCCTGGTGGTGTGGGCTTACAGGAGGAATCTCCTGATCCATGGGTTGCAAAAATCAGTGGAAATAGCACGGTTTCCCAGGTAGGATAGCACAGTAACTCACCACCTCTTTTGGCTGGAGATGGGAGCTCCCCTTGCCCCATGTGGCTCCCAGGTGGGCCATCACATCGCCCCACTGTTCTTCACCCTCCATGGGTCTCACCAGCCACCCAGTCAGTCCCAGTGAGAGAACCTGGATACCTCAGTTTGCAGTACAGGATTCACTGGATTTTTCACTCTTGTCAGTGGAAGCCTCTGACTGCAGCTGTTTCTAGTCAGCCATCTTGGCCCCTCCCCCATTCATCTCTTGATGGACATTTAGGTTGCTTCCAAATCTTAGTTATTTTAAACAGTGCTGCAAGGAGCATGAGAGTGCAGATATCTCTTTGATATAATGATGTCCTGTTTTTGGGTATATACTCAGCAGTGGGATTGCTAGATCCTCTGTTAGCTGCATTTTTAGTTCCTTTGAGGAACATCCAAACTGTTGTCCATAGATTTTACTTATTTATGTCCCCAGAAACAGTGTATGATGTTTTCCTTTTCTCCACATCTTCACCAGCATTTGTTACTGCATGTCTTCTGGATAGAAGCCATTTTAACTGGGGTGAGATGATATCTCATTGAAGTTTTGATTGACATTTCTGTTATGATCAATGATGTTGCACATGTTTTTATATGCCTGTTTGCCATTTGTATGTCTTCTTCTAAGACATTTCTTTTCACACCTTTTGCCCATTTTTGGATCAGATTATTATATTTTTTCCCATAAAGTTGTTTGAGCTCCTCTTATGTTCTGGTTATTAATCTCTTATCAAATAGGTAGTTGGCAAATATTTTCTTCCATTATGTGGGTTGTCTCTTCATTTTGTTGACTGTATTCTTTACTGTGCAAAAGTTTTTAACTTGATGTGATTCTATTTGTCAATTATTGCTTTGATTGCTTGTGCTTCTGGAGTAATACTCAAGAAATTTTTGCTCAGATCAATGACCTGGATACTTCTCCTGATGTTTTCTTGTAGAATTTTCATAGTTTGAGGTCTTAGGTTTAAGTATTTAGCCTATTTTAATTTGATTTTCATATATGGTAAGAGATAAGGGTCTAGTTTCATTCTTCTGCCTATGGATATCCAGGTTTCCCAACACCATTTATTGAAGAGACTGTCTTTTTCCGAGTGTATATCCTTGGAAACTTCGTATAAAATGAATTCACTGTAGGTGTGTGGATTTGTTCCTGGGTTCTCTATTTTGTTCCATTGGTCTATGTGTCTGGTTTTATGCCAGTACCATGTTGTTTTTGTTATTATAGTTATGTAGTATAATTGGATGTCAGGCAATGTGATTCCTCCAGTTTTGTTCTTGTTTAGCATAGCTGTGGCTATTCTGGGTCTTTTGTGTTTCCATATAAATTTTAGGATTCATTTTTCTATTTCTGTGAAGACTACCTCTGGTATTCTGATAGAGATTGCATTGAATTTGTAGATTGGTTTGGGTAATATAGACATTTCAACAATATTAATTCTTCTATCCATGAACATGATTTTTTTTCATTTTCTTTTTAATTTCTTTATTGACCTACCCATCATTCAGTGGTATATTATTTATCTTCCATGTATTTGTCTACTTTACAAAATTCCTCTCATTACTAATTTCTAACTTTATTTCATTGTGGGCAGAAAAGATGCTTCATATTCTTTTAATTTTTTGAATGTTTTAAGACTTATTTTGTGACCTAACCTATGGTCTATCCTTGTGAATGATCCATGTGCAGAGGAAACAAATATGTGTTCTCTAGTCATTGGATGAAAGGTTCTGTATATATGTATTACATCCATTTGGTCTGCAGTGCAGATTATATCTGATGTTTCTTTATTAATTTTTGTCTAGAAGATCTGTCCAATGCCAAAAGTGGCATATTGAAGTCTCCAGCTATTATTGTACTGGGGCCTATCTCTCTTATTAGCTCTAATAATATTTGTGTTGTATATCTGGGAGCTCCAATGTTTGGTGCATATATGTTTGCAATTGTGATATCCTCTTGCAGAATTGACCCCTTTATTATTATTTAGTTACCTTATTTGTCTCTTCTTATACTTTTTGTCTTGAGATCTATTTTGTTTGATTAAGTATAGCAACTCTTGCTTTTTTTGGTTTCCGTTGACAGAATATCTTTTTCCATCTCTTTAGTTTCAATCAATATGTGACTTTATAGGTGAAATGTGTTTCTTATAGGCTGCAGATCAACGGATCTTGTCGTTTTATCCATTCAGCCTGTCTATGTCTTTTCATTGAAGAATTTACTACATTTACTTTCAATGTTTTCATTGATAAGGAAGAACTTAGTCCTACCATTTTGTTTTTGTTTTCTGATTGTTTTGTTGTCTTCCCATCCTTCTTTCATTTTTTCCTGTCTTTAGTGAAGGTGATTTTTTTTGTGATATGATTTAGTTTCTTGCTTTTCATTTTTTGTGTCTACACTGTACATTTTTTGTTTGAGGTTACCATGAGGCTTGCAAGTACTGTTTTATAACCCATCATTTTAACCTGATAACAACTTGACACTATTTGCATAAACAGACAAGCAAAGAGAAAGCAAATCAATCTCTATACCTTACCTTCATAACCCAGTTTTTAATCATTTTGTTCTTTTCTATTTATATTAGTTTTTACTGACTAAGTCTTGATAAGCTCTTGTAGTTACTATTTTTGATTGGTTCATCATCTAGTCTTTCTACTTGAGATAAAAGCAGTTTACATACCACAGTTACAGTGTTATAATATTTTATGTTTTTCTGCATACTTTCTATTACCAGTAAGTTTTGTACCTTCAGGTGATTACTTATTGCTCATTCATTTCTTTTTAACTTTCTGATTAAAGTACTCCCTTTAGCATTTCTTGTAAGACAGGTCTGGTGTCGATGAACTCTCTCAGCATTTGTTTATCTTGGAAAGCTGTTATTTCTTATTCATATGTGAAGGATATTTTTGCTGAATATACTATTCCAGGGTAAAAGGCTTGTTTTGTTTTGTTTTATTTTACAGCACTTTAAATATTTCATGCCACTTTCTCCTGGACTGTAAAGTTTCCACTGAAAAGTCCGCTGCCAGACGTACTGAAGATGCATTTTCTTTCTTTCTTTTCTCTAGCTGATTTTAGGATCCTTTCTTTATCCTTGACCTTTGGGAGTTTCATTATTAAATGCCTTGAGGTAGTCTTCTTTGGATTAAATCTGCTGGGTGTTCTATGACCTTTTGTTACTTGGATATTTATATATTTCTTTATGCTTAGAAAGTGATCTGTTATTATTTCTTTATGCTTAGAAAGTGATCTGTTATTATTTCTTTAAATAAACATTCTATCCCTATCTATTTTCCTACTTCCTCTTTAAATGCAACAACTCAGACTTGCCATTTTGAGGCTATTTCCTAGATTCGATAGTGGTGTTTCATAGTATTTTATTCTTTTTTATTTTGTCTCCTCTGTATTTTCAAATAGCCTGTCTTAAAGCTCACTAGTTCTTTCTTCTGTTTGATCAATTATGCTATTAAAGGACTCTGATGCATTTTTCAGTAAGTTGTGTTTTCTTGGATGGTGTTAACGCTAGTAGCTGTTCTTTCACGTCTGGGAATCAGAGTTAGATATACATTGTAGCCTTCAGGGTCTCAACTTGTTTGTAGCCGTCCTTCTTGGGAAGACTTTCCAGATATTTGAAAGGACTTGCGTGCTGTGATCTAAGCTGTATCTGCTTTAGGGGGCACCCCAAGCCCTGTAATAATGTGTTTCTTTCAGACTCATAGAGGTACTGCCTTGATGGTCTTGGACAAGATCCAGGAGATTTCTCTGCATTACCAGAGAGATAATATTGTTCTCTTCCCTTACTTTCTCCCAAGCAAACAGTTTCCCTCTCTGTTCTGGGCCACCAAAAGGTGGGGGTGGAAATGACACATGCACCCCTGTGTCCACCATTATTATGACTGCACTGGGTCAGACACGAAGCCAGCAAAGCACTGGCTGTCACCCAAGGCCTGCTCTAACCACTCACTGGCTACTACCTATGTTTGCTTAAGGCCCTGGGGCTCCACAATCTGCAAATTGCAAAGCCAGCCAGGCCTGTGTCCTTCCCTTCAGGTCATCAAGGCCTCTCAGACCCTAGGTGGGTCCAGAGGTTTTGTCCAGGAGTCAGGGAAGAGAGTCAAAAACCTTAGAAGTCTTTCTAGTGTTCTATTGTACTCTGGCCAAGCTGGTACTCAATCCACAAAAAGCAGTTCTTCCCACTCTCGCCTCTCCTTTCTAAAGGCAGAGGAACCTCACTCCATAGCTGCTGCCACCCCAGGCCATGAGGATTATGACAGACTACTGGAGATATTCTGTTAAGTTCCAAGCACTCTTAAAAGTCAGCTTGCGGTAAATGTTGCTTGGCCTGGAACTCACTCTTCAGGGAAGTGGGCTCCTTTCTGTCCCAGGGCAGGTTCAGAAATGCAGCCCAAGAGTCGAGTCCTGGAATCAGGGGACCCAAGAACCTACTTGGTGCTTTACCCCTCTGTGGCCATGCTGGTACCTAAGGTGCAAGACAAAGTCACCTATATTTTTTTCTTTGCATGTTTCAAGGAAAAGGAGTCTTGCCCTATAGGCACCACAGCTGGAGAAGTGCTGAGTCTCACTTAATCCAGCAAGTCTCTGAAGCTCATCCGAGGCCCCTGACATAGTGCCTGGATATTACTGCTGGTTAATCAGGGCCCAAGGTCCCTTCAGTTAGCAGGTGATGAATGCTGCCATGGCTGGGTTCTTTCCTTTAAGGCAGCAGGTTCCATTATGGCCCAGAGTGTGTCTAGAAATTTCATCCATGTCATATGGCTTGGAATGGGGGCCTCGTGACTCTGACTGGTGCCTTATCTTCCTGTGCCTGTGCTGGTATCCAAGATGCAAGATAACGTCCTCCCCACTCTTCCTTCTTCTCTCCTTAAGAGGAAGGAGGAGGTCTCTTTTGGAGCTACAAGTTGTACAGCCTGGTGTTGTGGGGGGTGATGCCAGCACTTCCATAGCCACACCAGCTGGTGTCTCAGTAGGTCGTATGCACAAGCCCTCCCCCCGACCCCCAGTCCCCCGCAACCAAGTCCACTGTCTTTGGGTCTGGCTCAGCACTAGGACTCACCTAAGAGTTGCAGTTCTTATGGCATAGACTATCTTTCACATTTACTTAGAGACAGAGCAATTTGGCTCTCCGTGGAGAGGCTTGTGGGAACTCAAGATCTGGTGACTGGGATCAGTGATTCCCCTCTGGCTTGGGCTGGTTTAAATGCTCCTTCTGTGGATGGGCGTCAGCTGAATTTGGTCCTGTTTTTCCTTCTGCTCTAACAGGACAGCATTAAGTTTAATGCCTCGCAATAGCTGTTTTTCCCCTCCCCTAGTGCCCAGAGAAGCTCTCTTCACCACATAGCTGCTGCTGGGGCTATTGGAGAGTGGGGGAATGATAGGTGGAGGCTTCTATTCCAGCATCTTGCTCTGCATATCCAAGTAAATAATAAATTAAAGATTTTTCTCCTTTTCCTTCCTCCCTTATTTTCCCTCCTGTGGGTGGTATTCATTATAGTTGTGTGTCTTACATGATTCTGATATCAGAGAAGAACCACATGTCATCTGCTTGCTGTTTTTTGTTTTTTGTTTTGACATAGCACATTCCTTCCTACTGTATGGTTTCTCCCTACAAAGACCTTCCTCTATGGTTTACTCCTACAAACACTGAATTAGTGAATATTGAGCCTCAGCTCTTATGGGAAATAGAGAGTTAGATAGATATCCTCATACACATACACATAAACATACACACACCTATGTCTCACATAGATTATAATCTTAAATCCTAAAGCCAACTCATCCTGGTTTGCTTCATTTTCTTTACAGTAACTTACTAAAGAGAACGAATGGGGTTCAAAAGTGATAAGTGTCTCACTGATGGCCACCCCACTAAGCAAAGTCAGAGCTGGGGTTGAAGCCTTGTCTAACTGACCCCAGGGCTGGAGTTTCTTGTACTACACTGCACTGTCCACTGCCCTTTACTGTTGCATCCACTGTTCCATCCTCTGGTTACCTTGGTATGAAAGCTTAAGCAAGAATACAGTGCATAACCTTGTTTGTTGTCACCTGGGAACATAAGAGTCAAGCGACAAATTTTTAATACTCTATGCGTGTACATGAACAACAAGAAAAACTCTCCAAATATTGATTTTGGGGTTACAAATAAATTTTAACAAGTAGGCAAATTTGCAAATACAGTGGAATCCACAAACAATGAAGATCCACTTTATCTTCATTGCTATGGTTTCCAGGTTATTTTGGAACTCAAATGCAAAAATTTAATTCTTTGTACTTATTGGGCCAATTTGTGACCTCCACTAGCCCTGGAAATGTCACACTCTGGATCTAGTTGGTGAATATTAACTACTATAACTCGAGAGGTTAAGAGTCAAAAGCTTTCCTTTGTTCAAAAACACGAATAACTTTTTACTTGGTTTTCCCTATGTTAAATGTGAGCACTGAATTAGGTGACATGAAAGATTTTTTTCTAGAATTGTTGTATTAGTTTCCTATGACTGCTTTAACAAATTACCACAAACTTGAAGCTTAAAACAACAGAATGTATTATCTCACAGAAGTCTTAAATCATTATCACTGGGCCCAAATCAAGGTGTTGTCAAGACCACACTACCTCTGCAGGCTCTAGGAGATCATTCAATCCCTGTCTCTTCCAATCTCTAACGGCTAACAACAGTCCCTGATTTGTGGACCCATGACTCCTATCCTCAATATCAACATCTTTAAATATCTGTTTCATCTTCACATTGCCTTCTTCTCTGTGCATTTGCTAAATCTCCTTCAGCTTCTTTTTTTTATGATACATGTAATTCCATTTAAGGTCCACTTGAATAATGCAGGATAATCTGCCCATCTCAAGATCTTTAACTTAATCACATCTTCAAAGAACCTTTGCCTTGTAAAGAAACATTTACAGGTTCCAAGGATTACAACCTGATATTTTTGGGCAGCCATTATTCATCCAACTACAATAGTCCACTATGAATCTTATGTCTCTCCATGAAATAAAAAATCAGGACCTGGAAGCCAATAGACAGCACGTAGCCTATGGAGCTTGTATACATATTTATATTTCATATGCCACCAGCCCTGGTCTTTATCCAAAGTTATGGAGCTTTATCTAAGTGGGTTATGGTCATTCAAAGTAACATGAGAGAATGTTTCAGATAAGATGTATTGTGCAATTTGGCTGTGCTTTTGTCAACAAGCTGATTAGCATCCAAGTCTTCCTCCTAGGAGGACCTAAAATAAGCAACTCCTCTAGAAGCATCTGACAATGAGTTTGTACCTGCTAAAATTTCCTCAGGGCAAATGCTGCAGGTAAGTGGTATAATTTCTCTGGCCCTCACAATGGCTAAAGTGAAGTCTGTAGTGACATATTAACAAATTAATTGGTCAGAGACCTGATACTACACAGGCTAACATTAGTCTTACAGATATTTGCTATTCAAAAAAGTTAAACTTAAATGAACAGAATAATTTTGGAAATCTTCTCCCCTCCTGCCATGCGGGATTTATCACTTCAAGGCAGGGTAACCTTGAATAGTCAGACACTTACAAAATGGCTTGCTGGTCTTGCCTAGAATTTCCACACCGACATAAAAGATAGGCTTCCTTTTTAATGATTAACAAACTTTTTTTATGTGGAGGTGATATTTGCCACATAAGAACTGTGGTTTTGGTAATTCTGGAAAATCATTGGCTTGTTTCATCCTTTTGAATTCTTGTGTTGGATGATTTGTGGCCCAATTGGAAGAGATGAAATTACAGGACTAAATAAGAGTAATTTTGCCCCAGTAGAGTATTGATTTCATCGTTGCTTTTTCCTGCAAACCTGAACGATATTCTGGTTGTCTATTTATCTGATTTAGCCACAAACATTGAAGTTAAGTGACTGAACAAATAAGATGAACTCTTTGTCTTTCTAGCTATTATGTACATATACCCTTTTTACTTGCATACTGGAATCTCTATAAATTCAGCCCTGGTTACCCCTGCTAGCCAAAGCTTGAAAGGGAATTTTGTGTCCAGTTAAATAATAAATTGGACAATTTCTATAACATTCTTTGTCATTTTCTGTATTAAGCATTAGTAAAAGCTAAGGTTATAATGTTAAGGTAGACATCAGGAATGGTGCTCAGTGGGGAGATAAGGAGTTAGGTCCCAACTTTTGTTATTGTTGTTTGCTTTGTTTTTTAGGCTTTTTTTTAAAAAAAAATGTACTTGGGATAAAATTTCTGCATTTTAAAATACACGGGTAGTTCAGACAAAAGTGATATTTGGTGCTGGGATGAGCTAATTGTTGTGAATTTTGCCTTACTTAGGTTGTGTTTTTTGGGGGCTTTTGTAAAATTGGAGGAATAATAGTCTTAGAAATATCTAACGATATACTTTTGATTCTTAATAATATTACTCATTGAACTGTAATTTAGTAATATTACTTCTGAAGTATGAGAGGATGTATTCAGGCTTTTTCATCCAATATTTTGACTTTCACTTTTAGAGAATGAATCAAGAAGTCCTCTGGATACAAGATATTATCTGCTACCTTTAGGCACAGAATTTGAAATTAAGCTTGAGAGAACAGAGTTGTCAAACTGACAGCAGACAAGTATGCCTTCCAAAAAAAAATAATACTGCAGAATACATAAGAGTGTATCTTTTTATATGCCTGAAGAAACTAAATGTACAAAATGGCCAAAATGTCTAATGACTTCAGATCAAAACTCTGCCTATATTATAAGCTAATAGGCCCTGCTCCTACTCTGATATTTACTTGCCAAAGCCTCTCATTTTTTGGGTTCCAGTTTGCCCTTAAATAAAGTGTTGGTGTTATACCACATGATATCAAATTTCTCTTTAATTGCAAAAGTTTATTTAATGAAATACAAACATGTTGCAGCAGGCTGGAGACTGATAGTTAAAATGAAATATGAAACAATAAATGCTCGATGTTGCCCGTGGGTCCAAAAAGCAAACCACATACGCAAAGAATGTGGGAGACACAGGTTAATATTGATGAATAGAGTTGACGGTAGAAGTTTTAGGATGACAAAAATCATAAGGGGTCACTATATTCTTTAGCCACTGAAATAGTTAATTAAATACTTCTTTGGATATATCACTCCTGAAGTATGTAACCTCGACTGAGAGAGATGGCAGTTCCAGCTCCATTGCAGTGGTATGACCATGTAGGGTTGAGAATAGGCATCTGAATGTTGAATAAACATATAAATATCTCGTGAAGACTGAATCAAGAAGTTGAGTGTGGTGCCTCTGGGAGAACACAAATTCTGCCTTCAAATATGTGAAGTTTTGTTTGCCCTTCAAGATCCCTTTTCTACACTTCTCCACTCCATTGCTTTCTGGCTTCTGATTGGGTTTAGCCAATAAAAACCACCAATAAGATACGGCTAGGGGGGGAAGAGAGGAAAGTCAGGGGATTTATTTCCCTATGACGTCCTGGCTAGGGTTTGTCTTAACAGTGGCTGTGCTCTTCTCCTGAAGATCATAGCTCCTGTTGGACTTCCTTCTCTTAAAACTGCCTTTCTCCCTGGAATTCCCCCTCTTGCCCTCTCAGCAACCTGGTAGCCCAGGTTTCTTCAACTCTCTTTCCATCCATGCCCTTGTAAATAGTCACTTTATTTAAATCTTTAGAGTGTGTTTCTCATCGGAATATTGATGGATAACAGCCTTCGTGTAAAAGGCAGACTAAACTGTGTTTCTAGAGGAAAGTGCTAACATTAAAAGACAGAAGTTCTGAGAAGAGATAGCTTGATTTAGCACTTCTATTACAAGAGCTCTCTTAAAATCAATTGGGTGTCCTCAGAAGGTAGAGTACCCCTCTCAGGGGAGGTGTTCAAGCAAAACACTAAAACTTTTGTTGTTGTTATCTTTTTTTTTTTTTTTTTTTTTTTTAAGGGAGAGGAGGAGCATGGGTATAGATGAGAGTTAGAAAGAGGTAACTTTTAAAATGTCATTTAACTTGATGTAAGAAACAGTAAATTGTGTTGAAACATTTTATTTCTTCTCATTTGCCTCTGAGTTTGCCATTGCAAAGTAACCAGAACTCATAAATTGAGTGATGAGCCATGCCACACAACTGGGCTCACCTCTCCAACCTGAGCATCTTGTGTATTTGTGGCATACTAATAGGCACTCCAGGGGAAGGGGTAGCAATAGGCAAGCTGCTGCCCCTTTTCTTTCAAATAGAATCAAAGCATCAGATGTTCGCCTGTGCTAGGTGATTTTTATGGTTTCTTTCAGCCCTCTGTTTATTTTCTCCCTCTCTCCTTCCCTCCTTCCTTTCGTTCCTTCCTTTCTTCTTCCCTACCTACCTCTTTCTATTCATTTATTCATTCACTCATTCATTCATCTTCTTGTCCCACATTTTCTCAACAATACCAGCATCAAGCAGTGTGCAAGCTGCTGCATTGGAAGATTATGGAGGAGCAAGGATACATTACCAAAAAGAAAACCAAAAAAACAAAACAAAACAAAACAAAAAAAACCAAAAAACATACAGCCCATGCAGCTAATGCAGCTCATGCCTTCTAAGAGTTCACATTCTGGTAGGAGAGATACACAGTCGCATCATGAACAAACATTTTGTTCTTATATTCCCACACATTCAGCTTTTGTCAAGCCCTTTCTGACCCTTTGTGAATCTATTCTTCATCTTTCCCTGTGTTTTTTCATATTCTCAAACACCACTCCTGTAGCTGCCTCTTTGCACACGATTTGTGCCTCTCAGTCATCTCTTATGACTCTCCTTGTCAACCTTAAGAGAACGACAGTCACTATTTGGACAAAGAAAAATGCTTACATGTTGCTCTCTGCTTCCAACAAGTATAATGAAAGGTTGGCGTCCTGTGTTTTCCTTTGAGAAAAAAAAATAGTCATGAATAGAACCTGTAGTTATGAGAAGACCAGAAAAAGTACATATAAATGAAACACTGTGACACAGATTAATACAAACAAGTAATTAAATACATTTAAATTTTTTTTAAAGAAACATACTGATTGTGCTGAGAAGCCTGGTAAGTCAGCATGTACTAGGAATCTTTAAAGCAACACTAACTATATCAGAATTTCTTCTGTTTTAAGGACTTTTAATGGAAGTCTCAAATTTCTACACTTTTCAGCCTTACCAGCAAAAATGTCTTCATTATATTAGCTGCACTGAGATATTGATTTTTTTCCTTGGCCACGGAAAACCATCACAAGCAACTTACCGTGTTGGCTTTTGAAACTTCAAATACTCCACTATTCCATTAGAGGTCATTCTATATAGAGATTATTGGATTATGGATTTAGACTGTAATAGGCTCTGTCAGTCATATTAGGTAAGTGTGTATTGCAAGAAGAAAGAAGGAAATAAAATGACAACCATTGTACAGAGAGTGTGACGAGCCAAGTGAAATAGAATGTTCTCTGCAAAGGAAGTGGTCTTTCCTTGAGTTAAACCGTTGCTCTTAGGACAAGCATGTGCTTTGTAAAGTATAGTACTCACCATGGTTCAAAAGCTATTGATGCTTCACACTCCTCACAACCACCTCTATCTTTAGATGCAGTCTAATATTTGGCGCTCATGGCACTGCCAGATATCACCTATATCATAGTCTCTTATTTGCTTAACTAGCACTGAGTCAAATGTCCTCTTTAATTATAGTCAGTTTGTGATTCTGTGATAAATAGACAACATAATATGGCATGGGTTAGGGGTATAAGTTTTATTTCCAAAGATACAGTTTGAAGGTGGTTTACTTTTTGCCATTTTATGAAACAGGAGAAATGTCTGTCCACACATCCCAGAGCACTGAAGTGGAAATTCCTTCCCAGCTTTGTTTATCAAGCTTTGTATTGATAGAAGAAGAGAATATGAGTAGATATCACACATGTTTATTTTTTTGGCTCTCACCTTTCTCCATGATGTTAACAAGTCTTTAAATTAGATGATGGTCTTAAATATCATTGGTATATGCCTACAGTGTGCAAACTGGTAGCCACTAGCCATATGTAGCTATTTAAATTTAAATTAATTAAAATTAACTTAAACTAAAAATTCAGACACCCCCAAGTCACTCTAATGTACTTAATGTACAATTGCTCAATAACCACATGTGACCAGCAGCTATCAACTGTGAAGTGAAGAAGATACAGGACATTTTTACTATAACTGAAATTTATACTGAACAGGACTGGTGTAGCCATTTCCTATTTTTTTGGCAGGATCTCATGGGAAATTTTGATGTCCCAAAGCTATGGAGAGTAATAGAAATCTAGTACATGTGATGACTAATGAGCAATAGGGTATTAAGATGACTAAAGAAAAATGGGGCAATGGGCCAAGAAAGGTGCACTATTTTATATGATTTTGCAAAATATTTTTAGTATTTTGTATTCTATTTGATTTGAATAATTAATAATACTTTAAAAGAAAAGTGGGTATTTTGAAGGGTTTTGATGTTTACTGCATACATTTTTGTAGTTAAAACTTTGATACATAATAATATATAAATAGACTTTTGCTGCTTTTAAATCTAAGTGTAATAGTTGTTATGGCTTTGGGACTTACCAACTGCTTTCTTGAAATGGCTCTTAAGTATTGACTTAGATAGAAGCCAAGTCTGTGAGGACTGGGCTTGTCCAAGTGTAACATTACATGTCGTATTGCATTGATGTCATGCAGCACTACAATATGGCAGTTTCAATTATAGTTGTAAAAGCATAGGAATGTCTTCTGAAGCTAATGAAGTGGTATTTATATTACTTCATGGGAACGGCCATTAAAATAATTGCTCACTATATCTTAAAAAATATCCATATGTTAGAAAAAGTTATCTCTCAGAGAAGAAGTAAAGTACATTTTTATAGCTTCTCTGAAAGAAAATGAATGTTTGAAATACTGAAGGATGTTATTGTGCACAGGTGTGTGCTTGTGTGCATGTACATGTGTGCACACACACGCTCACACACACACACACACACACACACACCTGATATGGTTTGTCTCTGGGTCCCCACTCAAATCTTATCTTGAATTGTAATCTCATAATCCCCATGTGTTGTGGGAGGGACCCGGTAAAAGATAATTGAATCACGGGGGTGTTTTCCCCCATGCTGTTCTTGTGATAGTGAGTGAGTTCTCACAAGATCTGATAGTTTTATAAGGGGCTTCCCCCTTCACTGAACACTCATTCTCTCTCCTGCTGCCATATGAAGAGGTGCCTTCTGCCATGATTGTAAGTTTCCTGAGGCCTTCCAAGCCACGTGGAACTGTGAGTCAATTAAACGTCTTTCCTTTATAAATTGCCCAGTCTTGAGCAGTTCTTTATAGCAGTATGAGAATGGACTAACACAGTAAACTGGTACTGCAGAGAGAGAATGGGGTGCTGCTACAAGGATACCCCAAAATGTGGAAGCAACTTTGGAACTGAGTAAAAGGCAGAGGTTGGAATAGTTTGGAGGGCTCAGAAAAAGACAGGAAAATGTGGGAAAGTTTGGAATTTCCTAGACATTTGGAGGGCTCAGAAAACAGAAAGATGTCAGAAAGTTTGGAACTTCCTAGAGACTTGTAGAATGTCTTTCACAAAACTGCTGATGGTGATATAGACAATGAAGTCCAGGCTGAGGTGATCTCAGAAGGAGATAAGGAACTTGTTGGGAACTGGAGTAAAGGCCACTCTTGCTATGCTTTAGCAAAGAGACTGGTAGTGTTTTGCCCCTGTCCTAGAGATCTGTGGAACTTTGAACTTGAGAGAGATTATTTAGGGTATCTGGTGGAATAAATTTCTAAGCAACAAAGTATTCAAGGGGTAATGGAGAATAAAAGTTTGGAAAATTTGCAACCTGACAATGCAGCAGGAAAGAAAAACCCATTTTCTGGGGGAGAAATTCAAGCTGGCTGCAGAAATTTGCATAATTTACATGGATCCAAATGCTAATCAGCAGGAAAAATGGGAAAAAACGTCTCTGGGGCAAGTGAGAGATCTTCATGACAGCCCCTCCCATCACAGGCTCAGAAGCCTAGGATGAAATGATAATTTCTTGGGCCAGGCTCAGAGCCCCCCTGCTCTGTGCAGCCTCAGGACCTGGTGCCTTGTGTCCCACCTGCTTCAGATCTAGCTGTGGCTAAAAGGGCCAAAGATACAGCTCAAGCCATTGCTTCCAAGGGTGCAAACCCCAAGCCTTGGCAGTTTCTGTATCGTATTGCTCCTACAGGTGCACAGTAGTCAAAAATTGATGTTTTTGAACCACCACCTAGATTTCAGAGGATGTATGGAAACACCTGGATGTCCAGGCAGAAGTCTGCTTCATGCGTGGAGCCCTCATGGACAGCCTCTGCTAGGGCAGTGCAGAAAGGAAATGTGGGGTCAGAACTCACACAGAGTCCCCACTGGGCCACTGCCTAGTGGAACTTTGAGAAGAGGACCACTGTCCCACAGACCCCAGAATGGCGGATCTACTGACAGCTTGTACCATGCACCTGGAAAAGCTGCAGACACTCAATGTCAGCTGGGAAGGCAGCTAGGAGTGGGGCTGTACCCTGCAAAGCCACAGGGGCAGAGCTGTGAAAAGCCATGAGAGCCCACCACTTGCATCAGCATGACCTGGAAGTGAGATATGGAATGAAAGGAAATCATTTTGTAACTATAAGGTTTAATGACTGCCCTATTGGATTTTGGACTTGCATGGGGCCTGTAGCCCCTTTGTTTTGGCCGTTTTCTCTGATCTGGAATGGGTATATTTACCAAATGCTTGTACCTCCATTGTATCTAAGACTTAACTAACTTGCATTTTATTTCACAGGCTCATAAGTGGAAGGGACTTGCCTAGTCCCAGATGAGACTTTGGACTTGGCATTTGAGTTAAGCCTGGAATGAGTTAAGACTTTGGGAGACTGCTGGGAAGGCAAAATTGTGTTTTGAAATGTGAGTATATGAGATTGGGAGGGGCCAGAAACAAAATGATATGTTTTGACTCTGTGTCCCCACCCAAATCTCATCTTGAATTTTAATCTCATAATCTCCACGTATGTGAGAGAGACCCAGTGGGAGACAATTGAATCATGGGGACGGTTTCTCCCGTGCTTTTCTTATGATAGTGATTTATCAGAAGATCTGATGGTTTCATAAGGGGCAGCTCCCCATTTGCTCATCACTCATTCTCTCTCCTGCTTCCCTGTGAGGAGGTGTCTTCCACCATGATTGTAAGTTACCTGAGGCCTCACCAGCCATGTGGAACTGTGAGTTAATTAAACCTCTTTTCTTTATAAATTACCCAGCATCAGGCAGTTTTTTATAGCAGCGTGAGAATGGACTAACATAACACCTCTGATGTGGTATTAAATGAGAGCATTAGGATATAAGATACTTACATAAGTGACTGCTACTTCTTAAACACTGTTTAACACCCCACTCCTTCTGTATGACAAATAACAGTGTGGCAATAGGTTGGTATGTGATTTTATTTATTGTTCATTGCCTAGAACAATAAATAAAACTTGAGGTTGGAGGGTTCTGACTAGATTCTACCAGTTGCCTTCCCTGTGCTTATAAAAAGACTCTACAAGGGCTTTGCTCCAGGACACTGTCTGCAGATTGATAACATTTAGTCCTCACAGAGTTAGGCTCTTTGTTAACTGTTTTCCAGGGTGTTAGCATTTAACACTCTTCTGAATTCCTCAGGAAAACATACCCATAGAGATGGCTACCCCCTGATAATCCAGAGTCAAAGACTTATTTTCTTTCTTATTTATTTATTTATTTTTGACAGCGTCTCACTCTGTTACCAGGCTGGAGTGCAGTGGCGTGATCTCGGCTCACTGCAACCTCTGCCTCCCGGGTTCAGGTGATTATCCTGCCTCAGCCTCCTGAGTAGCTGGGATTACAGGTGTGTGCCACCATGCCCAGCTAATTTTTGTATTTTTAGTAGAGACAGGGTTTCACCATGTTGGCCAGGATGGTCTTGAACTCTTGACCTCATGATCCACCCACCTCAGCCTCCCAAAGTGCTGGGATTACAGATGTGAGCCACTGTGCCTGGCCAAAGACACATTTTCAATTAGGGTTGTCATAATGATTAAATCAGATGATATGTGTAAAGCACATGACACAGTACTTGGCATTTAAGTGCTCCAACATTGTCAGCTATCTATTAGAGTTCTGCTTCCAGGTGTTATATTATTTCCTATCCCCAGGCCCTCTTCTGACCACCATGCCATCTAAACAAACTTTTGACTTGCATGCCTCTAAAGTAGCCACAAACTATGCTCTTTAAAACTATCAAGTCAAATATTGGAAAAATTGCCTAAATAAAGTCTGTCTCTTGACAGATCCCTTGTGAGGAATATGAAAGACATGATGTTGGGATCTTATTAAATGTCATTCGGTTGTCCGTTGTTTCTTGTTCACATGTTCTGCTATTTACATTGAGTGACAAACCACTTGCATGACATATGTCAAGATACCAAATGCTCTAGTATCTAGTAGGATATAGCAAAGCACTTTATTTCCATGGTTTTATTCAACTTGGCAAATTGTGGGTGCAAAAATTTTGGAAACACATATCAAATGAAATTGAAGTACAGGGAGATATGAGGGCTTATTTTTTCCTCTCAAAAATATACCATAAAAATTTAATTTGTTTTTTGTTGTCAGATCATAAAAATAACCTGACTTTCATCTGTCACTACCTATTACCCATACACAGTGAATTTGTTTTGGCTAAGAAGAAAGTAGACCAAGTATGAGCCAAGGAAGGGACATTGTAACCATGGTTTGTATTTCTAAATGGTATCTGCTGGCCAAGGGGTCCTCTAGCTCATTATTTAGAAAACTTTCCTGATTTCATGAATTATTTAGGGTTCTTGCTTAAAAAATAAAGTTATAGTCCCACACCAGACAGTCTAAAGCAGATTATTCAGGAGAGAAGTTTGGCATACTATTTTTAACAAACTCTTCCACTGATGATTATTATCAGAAACTTAAAGAAAAGCTACATAGATACCCTTCCAAACCATAGACAGATGTAAGGATAATTTTAGGGATGCTTGTTAGTGTTTGGGACAACCATTGTGGAATTACTATAGAATTTTATGAAATGTCTCAAAACTTTGATGGATCTAAAATTCATTTCTAGTTTTAAAGACTTTGGAAAGTGTATTAGCCTATTTTCACACTGCTGATAAAGACATACTTGAGGCTGGGCAATTTTAAAAAGAAAGAGGTGTGATGGACTTACAGTTTCATGTGGCTGGGAAAGCTTCACAATCATGGTGGAAGGAAAGGAGGAGCAACTCACATCTTACATTGATGGCAGCAGGCAAAGAGAGAGCTTGTGCAGGGAAACTCCCCCTTATAAAACCATCAAATCTCATGAGACTTATTCACTATCAAGAGAACAGCACGGGAAAGACCTGCCCCCATGATTCAGTTACCTCCCATTGGGTCCCTCCCACAACACATGGGAATTCAAGATGAAATTTGGGTGGGGACACAGCCAAACAATATCATTCTGCCCCTGGACCATCTCAAAACTCATGTCCTCCCATTTGAAACATCAATCATGCCTTCCTAAAAGTCCCACAAAGTCTTAACTCATTTCAGCATTAACTCAAAAGTCCACCATGCAAAGTCTCATCTGAGACAAGGCAAGTCCCTTCCACCTATGAGACTGTAAAATCAAAAGTAAGTTAGTTACTTCCTAGATACAATGGGGGTACAGACATTTGGTAAATGCAGCCATTCCAAATGGGAGAAATTTGCCAAAATAAAGGGGCCATAGGCCCCATCCAAGTCCAAAATTCAGCAGGGCAGTCAAAGTTTAAAGCTCCAAAATGATCTCCTTTGACTCCATGTCTCACATCCAGGTCACGCTGATGCAAGAGGTGGATTCCCATGGTCTTGGCAAGCTCTGCCCCTGTGGCTTTGCAGGGACAGCCTCCCTTCTGGCTGATTTCAGGAGCTGCATTGAGTTTCTGTGGCTTTGCCACGTCCATGGTGTAAGCCGTCAATGGATCTACCATTCTGGGATCTGGAGGATGGTGGCCTTCTTCTCACAGCTCTACTAGGTGGTGCCCCAGTAGGGACTTTGTGTGGGGGCTCTAACCCCACATTTTACTTCTGCACTGCCCTAGCAGAGGTTCTCCAGGAGAGGCCCACCCCTGCAGCAAACTCTTCCTGGGCATCTAGGTGTTTCCATACATCCTCTGAAATCTAGGTGGAGGTTCCCAAACCTCATTCTTGCCTTCCATGCACCTGCAGCCTTAAAACCATGTGGAAGCTGCCAAGGCTTGGGGCTTCTGCCCTCTGAAGCAACAGCCCACACTATACCTTGACCCCTTTTAGCCCTGGCTTGAGTGACTGGAATGCAGTGTACCAAGTCCCTAGGCTGCAAAGAGAAGGGGGGCCCTGGGCCTGGCCCACAAAACCATCTTTTTCTTCATGGCCTCTAGGCCTGTGATGGCAGAGGCTTTTGTGAAGACCTCTGACATGCCCTGGAAACATTTTTCTCATTGTTTTGGGGATTAACATTTGGCTCCTCATTATTTATGCAAATTTCTACAGCCAGCTGCAATTTCTTTTCAGAAAATAAGATTTTCTTTTTTATCACGTTATCAAGCTGCAAATATTCCAAGTTTTATGCTCTGTTTCCCTTTTAAAACTGGATGGCTTTAACAGCACCCAAGTCACATCTTGAATGCATTGCTGCTTAGAAATTTCTTTTATCAGATACCCTAAATCATTGCTTTCAAGTTCAAAGACTCACAGATCTCTTGGGCAGGGGAAAAAATGCTGCCAGTTTCTTTGCTAAAACATAACAGCAGTCACATTTGCCCCAGTTCTCAACAAGTTCCTCATCTCCCTCTGAGACCACCTCAGCCAGGGTTTTATTGTCTGTATCACTATCATCATTGCGGTCAAAGCCATTCAACAAATCTCTAGAAAGTTACAAACTTTCCCATATTTTTTGTCCTCTTCTGAGCCCTCCAAACTGTTCCATCCTCTGCCTGTTACCCAGTTCCAAAGTCACTTCCATATTTTGGGGAAGCTTTACAGCAGCATCCCCCTCTACTGGTGCCAATTTACTGTATTAGCCTGTGTTCACACTGCTGATGAAGACATACCTGTAAGTTCTCTGTGCAGCAAACAAGCATGACATACATATACCTATGTATCAAACCTGCTTGATCTGCACATGTATCCCATTTTTTTTGGAAGAAATACAGAAAAAAAACAAAACATACCTGACAGTGGGCAATTTACAATAGAAAGAGGTTTCAATGACTTGCAGTTTCATGTGGCTGGGTAAGCCTCGCAATCATAGCAGAAGGCAAGGAGGAGCATGTCACGTCTTACATTCATGGCAGCAGGCAAAGAGAGAGCTTGTGCAGGGAAACTTCCCCTTTAAAACCATCAGATCTCATGATACTTATTCACTGTCACCTGAACACCATGGGAAAGACCTGTCCCCATTATTCAGTTACCTCCCACTGGGTTCCTGTCACAACACACGGGAATTCAAGATGAAATTTGGGTGGGGACACAGCCAGGCCATATCAGGGAGGATCCCTGGTACTGAGAAATAATCTCCCTTATTGGAGTTGTTCTGATAGAGAAATAATTCATATACAACAGGTAGAAAATTCCATAGTGGTGCATTTCTTATCAAATGGATACTTTGCTTCTGTGGGGTCTCCTTATGTGGCTCATGCCACCACTTGATTTTTGGATCCATGAATCCTGGCTATGAGAGAAACAGTATCATATATTGGATGCTGATTCAGAACATACATGGCCTTCTGGAGAACTTTGTCCCAGTCCTGCAAAGTATTGTCACCTTCTTGGCATTGTCATTGTGATTTGAAAAGACCATTCCACCATTCTATCAATCCAGCTGCTTCAGGATGATGGGGAACATGGTGAGACCAGTGAATATCAAGAGCATGAACCCACTGCCACACATCTTTAGCCGTAAAGTAAGTGACTTGGTCAAAGGCAATGCTGTGTGGAATGACATGACGGTGGAAAAGGCATTCCATGAGTCCACAGATGGTAGTCTTGGCAAAAGAATTGCATGCAGGATAGGCAAACCCATACCTGGAATAAGTGTCTATTCCAGTGAGGACAAACCTCTGCCCTTTCTATGATGGAACAGGTTCAATATAATCAACCGGCCAGCAAGTAGCTGACTGATCACCCTGAGAAATGGTGCCATATCGAGGGCTCAGTGTTGATCTATGCTGCTGGCAAATTGGGCACTCAGCAGTGGCTATAGCCAGGTCGGCCTTGGTAAGTGGAAGTCCATGTTGCTGAACCCATGCATAACCTCCATCCCTGCCACCATGGCCACTTTGTTCATGGGCCCATCGGGCGATCATAGGGGTGGATGGGGAAAGAGGTTGGGTGGTGTTCACAGCATGGGTCATCCTCTCCACTTGTTTATTGAAGTCCTCCCCTGCAGAGGTCACCCATTGGTGAGCATTCACATGGGATACAAACATCTTCACAGTTTTTGACCACTCAGGGAGGTCCATCCACATACCTCTTCCCCAAATTTCTTTATCACCAATTCTTTAATTATGCTTCTTTTAAGTCTCTGACCATCCAGCCAAACCATTGGCTACAGCCCATGAATCAGTATATAATCACACACCTGGCCATTTCTCATTCCATGCAAAGTGCACAAACAGGTGCACTGCTCAAAGTTCTGCCCACTGGGACAATATCCCTTCACCACTGTCCTTCAGGGATGGCCTAGAAATGGGTTGTAGTGCTGCAGCCCTCCACTTTCTAGTGGTGCCTGTATATTGTGAACAACCATCTGTGAACCAGGATCTGTCTTCTCTTTCTCTGTCTACGGATCATAGGGAACTCCCCACGAGGCCGTTGGTGCAGGCTGAGGGAGAGAAGGCACAGTGGCAGAAATGGAGACCATGGGCATTGGAGCCACTTCCTCATATAACTTACTTGTGCCTTCAGGACCTGATCAAGCCCAATCACATATATACCACTTTTATGTGATGATGGAATGTTACTGTGCATGAGCCACTTTATGACTAGCTGTGTCAGAAAGCACCCAGTTTATGATAGGCAGTTAAGTTCACGTGGTGACTTGATGACCCATAGTCAAACATTCGGTTTCCACCAAAGCCCAGTAACGGGCCAAGAGCTGTCTCTCAAAAGGAGAGTAGTTATCTGCAGAAGAAGGCAAGGCCTTGCTCCAAAATCCTAGAGACCCCTTCCATGGTTCTCCTATGGGGAGCTGCCAAAGGCTCCAAACAGCATTCCTATCTTCCACTGACACTGCAAGCACCATTGGATCGGCTGGGTCATATGGCTCAGGTGGCAGAGCAGCTTGCACAGCAGCCTGGACCTGTTGCAGAGCTTTCTCCCGTTCTGGACCACACTCAAAACTGGCAGTCTTTCAGGTCACTCGATCAATGGGCTGAAGTAACACACCCAAATGAGGAATGTGTTGCCTCCAAAATCCAAATAGGCCCATTAGGAGTTGTGTCTCTTTCTTGGTTGTAGGAGGGGCCAAATACAGCAGCTTATCCTTCACCTTAGAAGGAATATCTCAATAGGCTCCACACCACTGGATTCCTAGAAATTTTACTAAGGTGGAAGCTCCCTGAATTTCAGTCAGATTTCACATCCTCTGGCATGCAAATGTCTCACCAATAGGTCCAGTGTGTTTGCTACTTCTTGCTAACTGGATCCAATCAGCATGATGTCATCAATGTAATGGACCAGTGTGATATCTTGCAGAAACGAAAAGCGGTCAAGGTATCTCTGAATAAGATTATGACACAAAACCGGAGACTTGATATACCCTTGACGTAGGACAGTAAAGGTATATTGCTGGCCTTGCCAGCTGAAGGCAAATTGCTTGTGGTGGGCCTTACGGACAGGAACAGGGAAAAAGGCATCTGCCAAGTTAATGGCTGCATACCAGGTACTAGGAGACTTGTTAATTTGCTCAAGCAACGAAACCGCATCTGGTACAGTGGCTGCAATTGGAGTCACCACTTGGTTAAGCTTATGATAATCCACTGTCATTCTCCAAGATCCATCGGAATCACCACCCCTTGATGGTGGCACTAATATCCACAACCCCTCCAGGGATGTGGTATTGATTATGATTTACTATTTTTCTAGGTAAAGGCAGCTTTAATGGCTTCCATTTGACCTTTCCCACCGTAATAGCCCTCACCCTACCAGTCAGGGAGTCAATGTGGGAGTTCTTCCAGCTACTAGGTATGTCTGTGCTAATTATGCATTCTGGCACTGAGGAAATGACCACAGGATGGGGTCTCACTGGACCCACAGTAAGTCGGACCTGAGCCAAAAGAATAGTTACCCTGGTAAAAGGCTGGAGGTCTCCTTGGGATGGATGGGAGAAAGATTAACAACATAAATTGTTGGTACTGTAGTGGGATCCTCCTTCAAGGGAACCCAGCCTCAACTTCATTCAAGAGCTTCTGGGTCTGTAAACTACCTCAAGTCTGGAAATTGATTGAGAGGCTGTGATTCTCTGTTTTTATAATTTAAATTAGTCTTTTTTTTCATTTGACCCGAAAGTTTTCTGCTTATATAAACTAAGTAGGAATGCAGTAGGCTTCCTATCAATTTCACTTCTAGGAACACCATGATTAATTAGCCAATACCAGAGCTCCACATGAGGCAGACTCTTCTGATTGCTGCTTTGCCTCTACTGTCCGCTATAGTAGCTTCACCCACCTTGCCTTTGATGGTTGAGTGCCACCACATGGTCCCTGCCACCTCGAGATCCAATTATTCCCATTGTATTTAAATATTGTGGTTCAGTTACTGCAGTTCTCGCTGTTAGATCGGACATACAGAGAAAAGCAATTACAGGGCTCTTCATAGATGCAGGTGCTGCCCTCGTAAATCTATTTTGCAAAACAGTGGTCAAGGGCATATCTTCTGGACCCTTCCAGCTGTGATTAGTACGTCTAGAATGACTAATTTGCACCACCATCACAATCTCCTTAAGCCATTATCCTCCTCAAACTAACACAGGAACATAAAACCAAAAATCAAATACCAGAGAACCAGATAAGAGGTTCTCACTTATAAGTGGGAGCTAAATGATGAGAAAACATGAACACATCGAGGGGAACAACACACACTGGGACCTACTTGAGGGAGGTTAGGAGGAGGTAGAGTATCGGGAAAAATGACTAATGGATACTAGGCTTAATACCTGGGTGATGAAATAATCTACAAAACAAACAGTCATGACACATGTTTACCATGTAGCAACCCTGTACATGTACCCCTGAACTTAGAATAAACGTTTTTTAAAAAAATTGTGATACTGTCAGTTTATTGTAAATCTCATTTATCAGGTTTAGAAAGTTTTTGTCTATCCTAATTTTATTACATATTCTTATCATAAAAGGGTGCTGATTTTTGCCAAATGATTGCACGCATCTATTGAGATGATCATGTGGTTTTTACCCTTCAGTCTATTCATATGGTGTATTTCATTATTTGTGTATATTGAATCAACCTTGGAACCCTGGGATAAATAGCACTTTTTGATGTGGTATAATACTTTCTGTATGTTGCCAGATTTGATTTGCTAGTTTGTTTGTTTTTTGAGGATTTTTGCCTCTATATTCATAAGTAATATTAGTCTGTGGTTTTCTCTTCTTGTGATTTTTTTTTCTGGTTTTGGTACCAGGGTAAAATTGGCCTTGTAGCATGACTTTGGACTAGAGAATTTTATAAGGGGTAAATACTTGTTTGTATTATTTAAAACTGCCACTGTGACTGAAGGAAATAATCCTTTTTTTTTTTTTGCTGACTTAGTATGTATTCAATATATACAAAACTAATAATGTACATGAAATGTAGTGCATATTACATTTGAATTTTTAAGAAGGAATTTTCATGTCAACTCAATTTGAGTAGCTATTAAATTGCCATTGAACATAAGTAAATTAATAGTACTTCATGGTATATAGCTAACATACATTCATGCAACTATGTTTATTGCATTAACCTTATTTATTCAAAATTTCCAGGACCAAGATAAAGAGATAATTCTACTTGCTAGGTATAGGATGTATTATATCTTCTTTTTTTATTTCCAATTTTTGAGTTCAGGGCTACATGTGCAGGATGTGCAAGTTTGTTACATAGATAAAAGTGTGCCATGGTGATTGTCTGCATAGATCATCTCATCACCTAGGTATTAAGCCCAGAATTCATTAGCTATTCTTTCTGATGTTCTCCGTCCTCCCACCCACCACCCTCCAACAGGCCCCAGTGTGTGTTGTTCCCCCTCCCATGTGTCCATGTGTTCTCATCGTTCCCAAGCACAGAGCTGTGCAGATTCTCAGTGGCCAATTGGCTGGAGACACCTAAGACTACCCAGGTCCAAGAAGGAAGGGTAGCCATCATTACTGTGGCTGCTTTCGGCCTAAGATGCCTGAGCTCCCTGAGGGAGGGAAGCTGTCTGCTGCCTAAGATGACTGAGCACCTGGGGAAAGATGTGGCAGCCATCACCGAAACTCCAGTCTGCCATTTTCTCCCTGCTGGTTCCAGGGAGACTGGACACTTTGAACCCGGAAGGAATTCCCTACAGTGCAGAACAGCAGCTGTGGAAGATCATGGCCAGACTGCCTTTTTAGGCCAGACCCTGATCTATCCCTCCTTACTGAGCAAGGCTTCCCTGTAGAAATTTCAGCAACTCTAGCCAGGGGTTTAGGGGCAGAACTCTGATCTCCCTGGGACAAAGCCCCTGGGAAAAGGGGTGGCCATGGTCTCTGTGGGTCAGCAGACTTAGTCTTTCTCCCTTCTGGCTCTGAGGAATCCAGGCATCCCAGATCAGTGGGATTCTCCCCAGTGTGGCACAACCCCTCTGCCAAGAGGCAGCCAGAGTGCTTTCTTAAGTGGGTCCCAGATCGTGTGCCTCCTGACTGGGTGAGACTCCCCTCAATGGAGTTGTCAGACACCTTATACAAGAGTATTCCTTCCAGCATGAGGTTGGTGCCCCTGTGAAACAGAGATCACAGATTAAGGAGTGGGCACCCATCGTTGCTGTTCTGCAGCCTCCACTGGTGACACTTTCAGGTGTGGGAGGGCCCAGGTGCATAGGGTCTGGAGTGGGCTGCCAGCAAACTAGCAACCCTATGGAAAGGGGGCCTGACTGTTAAAAAAATAAATAAAATAAAATAAAATAAAATAACAGAGAGCAACAACAGCACCAACACAAAAGTCCCCACAAAAACCCCTTCCAAATGTCAATAGCTTCAAAGATTAAAGCTAGACAAACTCACAAAGATGGGAAAGAATCAACAACAACAACAACAACAACAACAACAGAAATGCTGAAAACTCAAAAATCCAGCATGCCTCTTCTTCCTTAAATGATTGCAACACCTCTCCAGTGAGGGCACAGCAGTGAGCAGAGGCTTAGATGTATAAATTGACAGAAGTAGGATTCAGAAGGTGGGTAATTATAAACTTTGCTGAGGTAAAGGAGCATGCTCTAATGCAATGCAAAGAAGCTAAGAACCATGATAAAACATTACAGGAGCTGTTAACCAGAATAATCATTTTAGAGAGAAACATAAATGACCTGATGGAGCTGAAAAACACAACATGAGAACTTCACAATGCAACCACAAGCATCAATAACTGAACAGACCAAGCAGAGGAAAGAATTTCAGAGCTTGAAGACTGTTCTGCTGAAATAAGACAGGCAGACAAGAGTAGACAAAGAAGAATGAAAACGAACGAACAAAAAACTTTGAGAACTATGGGATTACGTAAAAAGACCAAACCTATGACTGATTGGGGTACCTAAAAGAGGGAAAATGGAGCCAAGTCAGAAAACTTAACTTCAGGATATTATCCAGGAGAACTTCCTCAACCAAACAAGACAGACCAACATTCAAATCCAGGAAATTCAGAGAAGTCCAGTAAGATACTCTGTGAGAAGATCAACCCTAAGATACATAATCACCGGATTCTCCAAGGTTGAAATTAAGGGAAAAAAATGTTAAGGGCAGCCAGAGAGAATGGCCAGATCACCTCCAAAGGGAAACCCATCAGACTAACAGTGGACCTCTCAGCAGAAACTCTACAGGCCAGAAGCAATTGGTAGCCAATATTCAACATTCTTAAAGAAAAAAATTTCCAACCCAGCTTTTCTTATCCAGCCACACTAAGCTTCATAAGTGAAGGAGAAATAAAATCCTTTTCAGACAAGCAAATGCTGAGGGAATTTCTCACCACAAGGCCTGCCTTGCAAGAGCTCCTGAAAAAACCCACATGATTATCTTAATAGATGCAGAAAAGGCATTCCATAAACTTCAACACCCCTTCTTGTTAAAAACTCTCAATAAACTAGGTACTGATGGAACGTACCTCAAAATAATGACTTATTTATGACAATTGTGCAGTCAATATCTTACTGAATGGACAAAAGCTTGAAGCATTTCCCTTGAAAACCAGCACAAGACAAGGATGCCCTCTCTCACCACTCCTATTCAAAATGGTATTGAAAGTTTTGGCCGGGGCAACCAGGCAAGAAAAATAAATAAATGATATTCAAATAGGAGGAAAGAAAGTCAAACTGTCTCTGTTTGCAGATGACGTGACCTTCTATCTAGAGAACCTCATCATCTTAGCCCAAAAGATGCTTAAGCTAATAAGCAATTTCAGGAAATTCTCAGGATACAAAATTAATGGGCAAAAATCACATGCATTCCTATACACCAACGATAGACAAGCAGAAGGCCAAATCATGAATAAACTCCCCTTCACAATTGCTACAAAGAGAATAAAATACCTGGCAATGCAGCTAACAAGGGAAGTGAAGGACCTCTTCAAGCAGAACTATAAACCACTACTGAAGGAAGTAAGAGAGGACACAAACAAATGGAAACACATTCCATGCTCATGGATAGGAAGGAATCAATATTATGAAAATGTCCATACTGCCCAAAGTAATTTATAGATTCTCTGCTATTCCCATTAAACTACCATTGACATTCTTCACAGAATTAGAGAATGCGACTTTAAAATTTATATGGGACCCCAAAAGAGCCCTTATAGCCAAGACAATCCTAAGCAAAAAGAACAAAGCTGGCAGCATCACGCTACCCAACTTCAAACTATACTACAAGATTATAGTAACTAAAACAGCATGGTGCTGGTACAAAAACAGACGTAGACTAATGGAACAGAATAGAGATCTCAAAAATAAGACCACACATCCAAAACCATCTGATCTTTGACAAACCTGACAAAAACAAGCAATGGGGAAAGGATTCTCTATTTAATAAATGATGCTGGAGAAACTGACTAGCCTTAAGCAGAAAATTGCAACTGGACCACTTCCTTACACCTTATACAAAAATTAATATGGATTAAAGAGTTAAATGTGAAATCCTAAACTATAAAAACCCTAGAAGAAAATGTACACAATACTATTCAGGACATAGACAAGGGCAATGCTTTCATGACAAAAACGTCAAAAGCAATTGAAACAAAGCAAAAATTGACAAATGGGATCTAATTAAACTAAAGAGCTTCTCACAGCAAAAGAAACTATCATCAGAGTGAACAGACATCCTACAGAATGGGAGAAAACTTCTCAGTCTATCCATCTGACAAAGGTCTAATATCCAGAATCTACAGGGAACTTAAACAAATTTACAAGAAAAAAGCAAACAACCCCATGAAAAAGTGGGCAAAGGACATAAACAGACACTTCTCAAAAGAAGACTTTTAGGCAACCAACAAACATGAAAAAAAGCTCAACATCGCTGATCATTAAAGAAATGCAAATCAAAACCACAATGAGATACCATCTTATGCCAATCAGAATGGCAATTATTAAAAAGTAAAGTCACAACAGATGCTGGTGAGGCTGTGGAGAAATAGGAATGCTTTTACACTATTGGCGGGAATGTAAATTAGTTCAACCATTGTGGAAGACAGTGTGGCAATTCCTCAAAGACCTAGAACAAGAGACATTATTTGACCCAGCAATCCCATTACTGGGTATATACTCAAAGGAATATAAATCATTCTATTATGAAGATACATGCGCTCATATGTTCATTGCAGCACTATTCACAATAGCAAAGACATGAAATCAACCCAAATGCCCATCAATGATTGACTGGATTAATAAAATGTGGTACATATACACCATGTAATACAACACAATCATAAAAAGGAATGTGATCATATCCTTTGCAGGGACATGGATGGAGCTGGAAGCCATTGTCCTCTGCAAACTAACACAGGAACAGAAAACCAAACACTGCATGTTCTCACTTATAAGTGGGAGCTAACAATGAGAACATATGGAGACAGGGACGAGAACAACTCACCCTGTGGACTGTCAGGGGGTTGACGGGAGAGAGGGCATCAGGATAAATAGGTAATGCACGTGGAGCTTAAAACATAGGTGATGGGTTGATAGGTGCAGCAAATCACCACGGCACAGGTTTACCTATGTAACAAACCTGCACGTCCTGTACATGTATCCCAGAGATTGAAATAAAATTTAATTATTTTTTTTAAAGTATAACAAGGGAATATTATGAAAAATTTCATGCCAATAAATTCAACTACTTAGATGAAATTGACAAATTGCTTTAAAGACACACTGCAAAAGCTCACAGAAGAAATTATAGACAACTTGAGTGGAGCTTTATGTATTAAAATAATTAAATTTGAAATTTAAAAGCTTCATGCAAAGAAAATGACGACCTAATAATTCTTCATTGGTGAATTCTGCTGTATTAGTTTTCTATTGTTTCAATAACAAATTACCACAAACTTAGTGATTTAAACAATACACATTTATTATTTTACTAATCTGTAAGTCAGAAGTCTGACATGGACTAAAATCATTGTGTTGGCAGGGCTAGATTTATTTCTGGAGGCTCAAGATAATCCATTTTCTTGCCTTTTTCAGCTTCTAGAGGCTGCCTGTCTTCCTTGGGTCACGGCTCCCTTCCAGCTTCAAAGCCAGCAATGGTCAGTTGAGTCTCACATCACATCACGCTCACACTGATTTTTCCTATTTCTCCTTCCACGTCTATGGAATCTGTTGATTACATTAGAGTCATCTGGATAATCTAGAAAAAAATCTCCCAATATTAAGGTCAGCCAAACAGCAACTTTACATACATCTGCAACATTAATTTATCTTTACCATGTAAAGAAAAATAACGTCATTTTCTCTCACACTATTTCAAAAAGTCAAGGGAGAATACTTTTCAACTAATCAAATGAGGCCAGCATTACTATGATAATAAAACCATAGAATTATGTTACAAAAAATAAAACTCATGAATATAAATGCAAAAATTGTAAATAAGATTTTAGCAAAGCAAATCGAACCCAACAAAATATGAGAACAATGCGTAATAACGAAGTATGTTTATATTAGAAATGCAAATTTGATTTAACAGTAAAAAATAAATCAGTGTAATTCATCATATTAAACCAAAAAACCCACGTGATTATCTCAATATATGCATAAAAGTATCTGAAAAAAATCCAACATCCATGTCTAGATGAAAACTCTCAACAAACTAGGAATAGAAAGAAACTTCCTTAATCTGATGAATGTCATCTACGAAAACCCTAAAGCTCATATCATACTTAATGGTGAAAGACTGAATGCCTTCATCCTGTGGTCAGGGAGAAGGCAAGGATGTCTGCTCTCATCAATTCTATTCAACATTGTACTGAAGTATCTAGCCAGTTCAATAAGGCAAGAAAAAGACATACAGATTGGAAAAGAACTAAAACCATATTTCTTAGTAAATAACATAATCATTTCTGTAGAAAATGCAATGAATTCTACAAAAGTTTTAGAGCTAATACGTGAATGTATCAAAGTTATATGATACAAGATCAATATTCAAAATTTAATTACTTTTCTCTATATTAGGAATAACAATCATAATTTGACTTTGAAAACAATAATATTTAGATTAGCACGAAAAATGTGAAATAATTATGGGCAACTTTGACAAACCATCTTCAAGACCTGTACATTGTAAACTACAGCGTATTACTCAGGGAAATTAAAGAAGACCTTTATAAATAGAGAAATATGTATTTCTTGTGAGTCAGAGATCCAATATGGTTAAGATATCAGTACTTCTAAAATTAATCTATAGATTAAGTGTAATCAAAATCAAAATCTTAGCAGTCTTTTTCTGTACAACATTTATGAGCTAATTTTAAAATTCATATGGAAATGTGAAAGTACCGGAAAAATAAAACTTTGAAAAAAAAAAGACCAAAGTTGGAGAAATAAAAATACCTGATTTTAAGAAGTATTAAAGAGATATAATAATCAAGACAGTGTATTAGTATTGTCATAAAATTAGACAAATAGCTCATGGAACAGAAGAGAGTTTCCAGATAAACCCACACGTAGAAAGTCTTTGGAATCTGACAAAGGTGAAAAGGCAATTTAGTGAGTTATGTACAGTCTTAAAAAAAAATGGTTCTCGAACAACATTTGGATTTCCATATCCAAAAAAATTGAGCTTTGATTCACACCTTTGATTTATATTTAAAAATAAACTTACATTTGAAGATAGATCTGGTTATAAAACTTAACACTCTAAGACTTCTTGAAAAATATGTAGCCTAAAATCTTTGTGACCTAGGGTTAGGCTATGTTTTCTTAGGTATAACATCAAAAGCATATTCCATAAAATTCAAAATTTATACATTGGACTTCATCAATTTTAAAAGCTTCTTCCCTTCTAAAGGCACTGTAAAAAAAAAAAAAGACAAGTCATAAACTGGCAGAAAATCTTTGCAAAGGGTCCATCTGATAAAGCCTTCTAGAATCCTTTATCATCTAGAATATGTAAATAATCTTCAGTACTCAATAATAAAATCTAAACTAACCAATTCTTTAAAAATGAGCTAAATTTTAACAGACACCAGTAAAGAAGATATATGAATGGGAAATAATTCCATGAGAAGATGCTCAACACTATTAGTTATTAGGGTAATGCAAATTAAAACCACAATAAGATATTACTATATACCTACCAGAATGTCTAAGGTTAAAATGACTGAGCATACTAAGTATTAGCAAGGATGTAGAGAAATGGAAAGGCTTATCAACTGCTAGTAGGAATTTAAACTGGGACGACCACTTTGAAAACAGTTTGTCTCTTAAAAAGTTATGCAACTATTTACAATGTGACCTAGCCATTTCTTTGTGAGGCATTTATGTAAGATAAAGCATATGTCCATATAAAGACTTTTACACAAAAGTTCATAGGTGTTTCACTTGTAATACCCCCAAATTAGAATCAAACCAAATGGCTATGAAGAGATCGCTAACAACTAAATGTTTGTGTTTCCCCAAAATTCATAGGTGAGCATCCTAACCCCTAATGTGATGATATAAGAAGGTGGAGCTTGGCCGGGCGCGGTGGCTCACACCTGTAATCCCAGCACTTTGCGAGGCTGAGGCGGGCGGATCACGAGGTCAGGAGATCGAGACCATCCTGGCTAACACAGTGAAACCCCGTCTCACTAAAAATACAAAAAATTAGCCGGGCGTGGTGGCGGGCGCCTGTAGTCCCAGCTACTCGGGAGGCTGAGGCAGGAGAATGGCGTGAACCTGGGAGGCGGAGCTTGCAGTGAGCCAAGATTGCACCACTGCACTCCAGCCTGGGCGACAGAGCAAGACTCCGTCTCAAACAAAACAAAACAAAACAAAGCAAACAAAAAAATATGAAAAAAAAAAGAAGATGGAGAGCTTTTAAGAGGTAATTAGATCATAAAGGTGGAGCCACCATAAATGAGATTAATTCCTTTACAAAAGAGAATCCAGAGAGCTTCTCTGGATTCTCTTTTCTGCTATGTGACAATACAATGAAAATTTGCAACCTGGAAGAGAGCAGCCCTCTTCAGAACATAATAATGCTGGCACGCTGCTCTCAGACTTCAGCTTCCAGAACTGTGAAAAAATAAATTTCTGTTGTTTATGAATCACTTCGTCTATCTATTCTGTTATAGCAGTTGGAACTAAAATAGAGATGAATAAATAAATATATTTTGGTGCATTCATGCAATAGAATTCTATTCAGCAATATAAAGAAACGAACTGTTGATGGATGCAACAACATGGGTAAATCAAAGCGTAATTATGTTGAGTGAGAGAAGCCAGATAAGAATCTACTTTATGATTACATTTATATAAAACTTTAAAAATACAAATACTCTATCATGACAGAAAGCAAATAAGTGATTGCCTAGGGGCTGAAAGTAGAGGTGGGCAGGGGTGGGAGAGAGAGATTACAAAAGGGCTTATGGAAATTTTGGGGGAGTGATGGTTATGTTCATTATGTTGATCAATCATAGGCGATGGTTTCAAAGATGTACAGATGTCAAATCTCATTAAATTTTACACTCTGTATACGTGTAATTCATTATATATCAAATAAACCTCAATTTAAAAAGCAGAAATAAGTTTATTTGTAAAGTGCAATAGGCAGGCATCTGGCAAATATTAATTAAAAAACAAAACAAAACTCTAACTCAAGTTTTCTCACTCCATATCCCGTTTTCTGTCCCCTAAATCTCCTGGTCTCAGGGCTACCTTCAATGACAGATAAATATAATTGTTTTCAATTGATAATAGCATCATATCTACATGATAATTTTAATAGTCTGTATCAATATTTCTTTTATTTTTTTGAATAATTTCAACTGTTAGATTCGGGGGTACATGTGCAGGTTTATTATATGGTTATATTTCATGATGCTGAGGTTTGGGATACAAATGATCCCATAACCCAGGTGTGACTATAGTAAACAAGTTAGTTTTTCAACCCTTGATGCCTTCCCTCCCTCCTCCCTCGAGTAGTCTCTGGTGTTTATTGTTTCTATCTTTATGTCCATGAATACCCAGTGTTTAACTCCTACTTATAAGTGAGAGCATGTGGTATTTGGTTTTCTGTTTCCGCATTGATTTACTTAGGATAATGTTCTCCAGCTGCACCCATGTTCTTTTTTTATGGCTGTGTAGTATTCCATGGTGTATATGTACCGTATTTTATTTATCCAATCCACCTTTGATGGGCACCTGGTTTCATTCCATGTCTTTGCTATTGTGAATAGTGATGCAATGAACATATGCATGCATTTGTCTTGGTGATGGAAAATTTTATATTCCTTTGGGTATTTACTCAGTGATGGGATTGCTGGGTTGAGCGGTAGTTCTGTTTATAGCTCTTTGTGGTACTGTCATACTGTTATCCACAATGGTTGAACTAATTTACACTCCCACCAATAATGTACAAGTGTTCCTTTTTCTCTACAACCTTGCCAATGTCTATTATTTTTTGACTTTTAATAGTGGCCATTCAGACTGGTGTGAGATGATATTTCCTTATGGTTTTGATTTGCATTTCTCTGGTAATTGGTGATGTTGAGCAGAATATAGTACATTTTTTAAAGAAACAATTTAAATGGTTTTGTGATGTTCTACTGAGTCATTTTAACTGACTGGAATTTTCCTCAAATATTTTTTAATAAGGCAGATATATAAATAAGTGAACAAATAAACGTAAGCATTAAAGATTTCAATGTTAAAACTGAAATTAAACTTCAAATAAGCTGTCAGTTCAGGGAAGTGATTCCTTAGGGGTTTTGCTGTTTCCCATTGAAGTAAGTCATTGTTTGGCTAAATTAATCAGTTGGCTTGGTACCATATGGACCATCCTTTCTCACAGTATGATCTACAGACCAGCACTGTGGACATCATTGTGTGATTGTTAGAAATGCAGTACCTTAGGCCCCACCCAGTATCTATGGTATCAAAATCTGTATTTTGATAAGGTCCCACAGTGATTCATATGCACTTTAAAGTTTGAGAAGCCTAGGTATAGATCTCATTTTAAGAAACCTTGCCCAGTGGTAATAAGAAGGGGCTGCTTGTACATGTTACATCTTCCTCATTATATTTTCCCTAACAAGTGATCTGATTTCTGAAGGAGGTGGAACATAGCAGATCTTCATAAAGTAGTTTCCAACATACTGTTTATTTGTGGGTCAACCAGTGTCTCGTTTGTGATATTTCAACAGCACTGGGATGCTCCCCTGGATTTATGAAAGGTAATTTTTTTCATTTATTGTCATTTCTCTCATTGCACCCTGTCCTTATATATTATAGCACTTAATTGGTTTATAATGGTGTATTTATTTAGCTGCTTCCTTATTTCACGCATGCCTTCTCTCCACTTTAAAGCCCATAAAAGCAGGAACAATTTCCACTTTGCTGTTCAATTCCTAGCACACAAGTAAGTGCACAATAAGTATTTGTTGACTTTCTCTGTTTTAAATTATTCATTGAAATATAAACTACATACAGAAAAATTCACAAATCATGAATGTACAACTCCATGAATTATTACAGCGTGATCACATATATGTAAACATGCTCAGGTCGAGATATAGAATATTGCTGGCACCTCAGAAGCCTCTTATATCCCCTCCTGATTACATCTCCTCTTTCATCCCCCCACAAAAATATTTGCATGACTTGTGTTTCTTACCTTTGAACTTCATATATACGGAGTCAAGCAATTTATCTTATTTTGGTCCTGACTTTCTTCCATGCAATGTTGTTTTTGAGCTCTTCCACATTGTTTTATGAAGCAGTAGTTCATTAATTTTCATTGTTGTGCAGTATTACATTGTATGGCTAAACCGTAATATAGATGTCCATTGTGGTGATGATGGACATAAAATTTATTTTTCAGTTTTGGGGTATTATGAACAATGTTGCTATGAAAATACTTGAACGTGTCTTTGTGCAAATATTGATGCATTTTTTTTTGTTGGGGTTATACTTAGGGTAAAATTGCTGGGTCATATTTTCAACTGTAGTGGATACTGCCCATTTTCCAACGTGGTTGTAACAACTAGCATTCCCAATAGCTGTTTATGAAGTTTTCCTTTGCTTTACACATTTCATAGCACTTGAAATTATCATATTTTAAAATTTTGAGCCATTCTTATGGGTTTGTAATAACATTTCCTTTTGGTTTTAATTTTTATTCACCTGATTGGTGATAAGGTTGGGAACCTTTTGATGTTTTTGGTCATTTGAATATCCTCTTTGGTTTTCTCAAGACTTCTGTTCATTTTTCTGTTGAGTTGTTTTTTAATTATTAATTTGCAGGTATTATTTACATATTCAGGTGCAAGATCATTGTCATCGTTTGTGTTTCAGTTTTATGTTGCCGTTCTGTTGCTTGGTACTTTATTTTAAAATGGCTGCTTGAAGAAATCACATTGGCAGCTGGATGAAGTGGCTCACGCCTGTAATCCTAGTACTTTGGGAGGCTGAGGTGGGAGGATTGCCTGAGCTCAGGGGTTCGAGACCATCCTGGGCAACATGATGAAACCCCGTGACTACCAAAATACCAAAAATTAGCCGGGCTTGGTGGTGCACGCCTGTAACCTCTGTTACTCGGGAGGCTGAGGCACGAGAATTGCTTGAACTCGGGAGCTGAGATTGTGCTGCTGTGAAACTCTGTTTCAAAAAGAAGAAAAAAAAAAAGAAATCACATTGTCTTACTCTCACCAGACTTTTCTATTGAGGTGTGGCTTTTAAAAATGGCATACCCTTTTTTAATTCTCTAATGCGGAGGGCTTTCTGGTATCACATCGTTTGTATTAGGAGGGTATGATGATATATAAGTAGATAATTTTGTATTATATTATAATTGATGGGCTGTCCATTCAGACAGAGAATGTGATATAAATTTGGCCTGTTTTGCCTATTATTGAAGCAGCTTCATTGTCTGGGGTAAATACGAAGGTTCTTGGTCTCGTGGCCAAGGAGATCGAGGTCACGGACACACACACAGACAAAGTGAGTTTGGAGTGGGAGTTTATATAGGCAAAAAGAAAGAACAGCTCTCCGTCACAGAGAGGGGTCCTGAGCAGGTTGGCAAGTAGTAGTAAAAATGTCAGGGTTTTTATAAATGGGCTAGTGAGGAGGGGATTAGTGAGGAGGGGAGGTCTTATCCTCCTAGGGCACGATGATTCAGCTGGGACCAGGTGTGCTATCTGTATAGAGCAGAGTTTTTGATCAGCTCTCACCCCATTCCTGGACCACGTAGGCTGACTTTTAGTCTGTGTTTCTTTGTCTAGCTTATCTGGGAGGGAGAGTTTCCATGTCTATTCCCATATATCTTCTTGTAGCTGCAGACATCCCCCTTCCCCCCAGTCTGCTTTTAGTTTCCCTATCTTAGTGGCCTAAAGGGAAGGGAATGTGCTTATTAAGGCCCACTGTTTTACTGGGCCCATTGTATAAGTGTGAAGTTGGGTGATTACCCAGGAGACTCCCCCCACCCCCACTTCTGTGTGGAGCTGTCTTATCTCCGCCTGCTCTTTCAGGCAGCTTGTTGTTAGAAGTGATTTCTTTGAACTGCATGAGGTTAAAAAGGGAGCTATTTTTGAGCTGCTTTTTGTTAAAAGGAAAGTTTTCTGCTGGGGACTCGCTTTACCTTAACTGTCTACCTAAATAATTTCTTTCTATTTCCTATAACATTATGGTTTCACACATCACTTTTGTTTGCATAAAACCATACACCATAAAATAGGTTTAAACACTGAAGAACCAGAGTTATGACTCTGTGTTTAGCTTTATACATCACATGTAACATAATATGAATGTATACCATTGTTTGTATTTTATCCATGCACAACTTCATGAGTCAGTCCCTATTCCATGTAAAATTCAGAGTTGCACAGTATGGCATTGCATTTTTTTTTTTTTTTTTGACAGAGTCTCGCTCTGTCGCCCAGGCTGGAGTGCAGTGGTGAGATCTTGGCTCACTGCCACCTCCACCTTCCGGGTTCACATCATTCTCCTGCCTCAGCCTCCCAAGTAGCTGGGAATACAGGCACCCGCCACCACGCCTGGCTAATTTTTTTTTTTTTTTTTTTGGTATTTTTAGTAGAGACCAGGTTTCACCGTGTTAGCCAGAATGGTCTCGATCTCCTGACCTCGTGATCCGCCCGCCTCGGCCTCCCAAAGTGCTGGGATTACAGGCGTGAGCCACCACGCCAGGCTGGCATTGCGTTCTTAAAAGAGAAGCAGTTTGGAAGAGAATGCTGAGACACCGTGGTTAGGAGGTCTTGAGAAGACTAGGTCTTTCTACCTTTCTTTTCTTTTCTTCTTACTAGCTAATGACCTTGGTAAAATATTATTGTATTAATTTTTTTTTTTGAGACAGAGTTTCGCTCTTGTTGCCCAGACTGGAGTGCAATAGTGCGATCTCAGCTCACCACAAACTCCGACTCCCAGGTTCAAGCAATTCTCCTGCCTCAGTCTCCCGAGTAGCTGGGATTACAGGAATGTGCCACCGCGCCCGGCTAATTTTGTATTTTTAGTAGAGACAGGGTTTCTCCAAGTTGGTCAGGCTGCTCGCGAACTCCCGACCTCAGGTGATCCACCCTCCTTGGCCTCCCAAAGTGCTGGGATTACAGGCGTGAGCCACCGTGCCCGGTGCTTAATGTATTAATTTTTGCTATGCAAAGTGTGGTCCATGGACCAGAAACATCAGCATCACCTGAACTCTTGTTAGAAATATGTAATTTTCAGTTGTGTAGATAACACTTCAATGTTTCCCCCTTCACATTTCTGACAGGCTTGTAGTGAGAATGCTAAAGATCCTGAATAAGATTGCAAATGGTGGTTCAGATTCCCTCTCCCTCTTATGACCTTTAGAAAATTGTATAGTTCCAGGTGCATTTTATTACCTAGTATGGAAAAAAAATGGGTCTCCTGCTCAAGGGTGGGGTGGGGTTTGGCACGGAGTGAGTTTCCATTGACTATTCTTCGTAATTTTCTTTAAGAAGGAAATAAACCAAATTCACTAAGAACATTCTCTGGATACTTTATGGTTATATGTTATGCAGAATAAAACCATTAAGTACACTTTATCTTTTTAAACATAGTGTGTTAAAATGAATTTGCAGTTTCATGAATGCTTTGTCTTATAACTTCAATGGGATTTCATGTGGAATTGTCTTCCCAAGTTCACTTTTCGTAATTCTGTTTTTGAATATGTATTGGGAAATACTTTAAGCCTATATATGTCATAAAAATAATAACTGAAGTAGCCCTTTGGGGAAACTTCATAATATTCGTATTGCTATTTTACTGCATTCATAATTAAATGGGAGAGCAGGAGAGCCATGAGTTTGTGTTTCTTATTATACAAAATCTGCTGATATAATGGAATATGTTATGGCCACTATATGTTGTAACAACATAATAGTGTCGTGTTGTTGACAGTAATAGGAAAAGTGTCTTTGCATTATAGGTGACTGTACTCTCAGAAAATAAACCAGAGAGATCAATGAAGCACAGACTTCTTTTTCCATTTTTATTTGAAGAGTTATTCCCCTGAGAAAGTAACACTTTTAGGTTATTTGTGCTTGGTGTTATAAAAGAAGACTTGATTCATAATTGGAAGACAAGGATCAAAAACCTGTTTTGTGGCTGGGCACGATGGCTCACGCCTGTAATCCCAGCAGTTTGGAAGGTAGACGCAAGTGATCACCTTAGGTCAGGAGATCCAGACCAGCCTGGCCAACATGGTGAAACCTTGTCCTACTAAAAATACAAAAAATTAGCCGAGCATGATGGCGGGTGCCTATAACCCCAACTACTTGGGAGGCTGAGGCAGGGGAATTGCTTGAACCTGGGAGGCGGAAGTTGCAGTAAGCCGAGATGGCGCTACTTCACTCCAGCCTGGGTGAAAGAGCAAAACTCCATCTCAAACAAAACCAAAAACAACCACAACAACAACAAAAAACAGTTTTGTTACTATGCTGACTTAGGCAAGTCACTTCCTCCCATCAGGCAAAAAAGGAGCTTTAGGAAATGCCCTTCAAGTGCTCTTTGTACTATAGAAGTTAAAACACTTCAGGCAAAATTGAGGGAATACAATAAGAAATCAGAGAAGAATCCTCATTTTTGATTCAAGTAAATCTTAAGATGAGATTAACTACAGAATGATGAAATTTCAGCAGAAAATTAGTGAATTATATAACTGCAAAAATTAGTGTGAGTTTATAATGAAGGTGTAAAATGAGATATTCAACAGTCCAGACATGAGGAAATGGTGTGATGGATGACTATTTCAAGTGAAAGCTATGACTGATTATTATCCCAAACTATATTGCAGCAGCTGATACTATTGTTAGAAATGCTTGTTCCCCAGTGCTGTAAAGAAATAGCACTTGAACATAAATTTAATTTCCTCAGGAAGGCCATTTTTACTTTCTGCAGAAAGGGTACACTCGCCAGCAGTTTTGCCATGAAAGTACACTGAACAAAGGAGACAGGGTCATTTATAACCTGACGCATCCACCCTGATGCTGCGTCTGGTTTCCGCTGGCTGGAACGGGACCTCACATTCTGTATTTGTCCCAATTGGCTAGCAAGTTAGAACTTTTTAAAAGCGTCAAAGTCAGAGGAGAGCAAAGGAAGGAGGAAGTAACTTGTGGAATGCTGAGAAAGGTAAAAACACCTTCAAATAAGGAAGAGGAACAGGCTATGACCTAATGCTTGCTTGGACCAGTATAAGCCTGTCCGGGCAAATATTTAGGCTAAATTCGGGAGCTAAGAACATAAAGTACATTGATTTCTTTATTACAGCTAGCAGATATTTAAGAATGTTAGCACAGGTCTTTGAATGCATTTTGCTTCTAAGAGGAGTTACTGTTTATTCCTTATTAGATGAGGAGGAAAGTCTTTGAAGAGGAACCTCTACTTTATTTTTTACACTATTAAGATGTAATAATGATTTACTGCATTTATATAGAGAATTACAGTTTATAATTTTTTTCACATGTATTGCAACATTTATTTATCACCAAAAGGGTTTAAATGGTAGATAAAGCCAAATGAAATTGTGTGTGTGTGTGTGTGTGTGTGTACGCACACACCTATATTTGTTTGGTGATAAATAGCTGTTTAAAATAAATCTAAAAATACATTTCCTTAAGGGAACTGCCATTACTCTTTAAAGTCTGTGATAGCTTTAAAAATTTAATTACTACTTGTAGCTGAAGTATAAAGTATATTAGTATATATAAAGTATATTACCATTTAAAGAAAACAAGGCCATTGCATTTCCTTATTCATCCATTGACCTTTTTTTTGTCATCCATTGACATAGTGAATGTGAGTAGCAATGCCGCTTTTGGTAGAACATGTGACTGATGGAATTAGTCTGCGTTTATTATGAATGTTATGGAAAAATAGCTTGACATTTTTTCACTAAAATTTTGTTTTGAAACTTGTGGAAAAGAATATCTAAGTGTGTTTTTCACATTGATCAGCAATAATAATAGATCTTTGATGTTTGCCAGTGTTTGCAACTCTTGTTTTCCCAATCTCTTCAAACAAGTAGGGATGTTACCTGTGAGATTACTACAGTGCCAGCAAGCTCTGGAATTTACAGCAAAGTCATGAGTCACTGTGTTCTTTATAAGTAACATTAATAGAAATAAATGCAATTCTAGAGTAAATATTGCACAGCATATTTTTGGTAAGAAATAGTCCTGATGCTTATCCTTAATCTAGGTTGGGAGAGACATTCAGAGATACCGTTGGAGGTAGAAGAAAGTGCATTGGACTAAGAATTAGGAAAACTGCGTTCTAACCCTAAGTCAATCACTTACTCACTGAGCATCAACATCTTTATCTGTAAATATGAATGCTATTAACACTGTCCAATCCATAGAAAAAACTGTGAGGAACAATCAATGCACACACACACACACACACACACATAAAAACAAAATGCTTCAAACTATAGTGCACTATAGAAATTATATTCACAGTATAGAAAAGATTATAATTTATTAGTAGCCATTAATTGTATGCTACCTATAGTAATGAGAACTTAGGTGTAGAATGAGACATGATGGAGGATAATTTTTAAATTCCAGCTCAGCCCCAAGTAGTTGTGCAGGATTGAGCAAGTGAATTAACTCAGCTGGACCCATATTCCTTATCTGAAAAATGAGCCAATTGGATCAGAAAAGTAAATTTCAGGTTGTTTCAATTGTGAAACAATATATTCAAATGACGCCTCAGTGAAGAAGCTTGTTACTTAACACAGATAAAACCAAAACTGTTCTGGTTGAATCAGAGGTATAGGGTTTAGGTTATTGCCACTGATTTCTGACTCTTCCTCCCTCCACAGTCCCTGAGAACCCTTTGAAACTATTGGACTTAATTTCTTGGCCTTCATTCAGGTCTGTAATATTCATTTCTGATTCATGCCATCATATAAAATCTTGCATTTGTTTAACTCTACAGATATGTTGATTGAATTATTAAGGAATGTAACATGTCAACACAACTACTATATCTTTACACCGTGAAAATCTCTACATTTGGTTTTTTATGAGAAAAATCATTTTGTGATGTATGTGTATGTTTTCACTTTGCAAAAACCCAGCCTTGAGGACAGTTTTTCTTCTTGAAACATGATGAATTGATCTACATTAAGAGGTGGAAGAAAAGTAAGATTTTCTTTATGTAGCAGTCGATCACATAGAATGGAGTGCTATCTGGTTGGGTACGTAGTAAGTAAATGAAATACTTGCATTTTTTATCCTGGTTTAAAACCAATACTCCTAATTCCACTTGTTATTACAATTGGTAATTTAGAACCAAAATTGTTGGCACTAGAATTCTGCATCCACAGCTTAACTGCTATGTGATTATAGGAAAATTATTGAACCTCTCTGGGCCTCAGTTTCCCCATCTGTAGAATTGCTGTAAGATTATTGAGGATTAAGTGAGATAACGCATTCAAAGCTCCTTGACCCACAGGAGATGATGGTATTCAGCTACTGTCCCCTGTACTTATCATTGAAAATACAAGTACATTTCACTATTTATTTGGTGTTAGAATAAGCATTTTGTAATTAACCTTTTCTCTGTGCTTTTGGGGAAGATGGTATCAAAAATGAATTTATGTGTAGTCCCCAAATTCTATTTGATCTATGTTACTATCTTTCTCCATAAGAAAACCTATTTAGAACACTATCATATCAAATATAGCCTGAATTGAGATTTTTCCTCTTTCCTTATTCTACTCTTATTTGAAAGAAGACTTGAATTACAAGTGAGGGGAAAGTACCCCACACAGATCTTGGTAATGAAAAGGAGCTCAAAGGCCTGCATGTAATCCAGAACTTGGTGAAATCAGTCCTTCCCTAATTGGAAATGTTCTCTATTAAAATTGGATAATCTGCATGTTTATGAATATTCTTCCTTGACATGAGTCCCAGAGAGATCTATCTTTTTTGATCATAAAAATACACAGGGAAAATTGAAAAGCATTAGAATATTGAATTAAAATATTTACTATTCTCAATGTAACATTATGCCAATATATATTACATTTATTCTGCTTCTTAGAGCACAAAAGAATATTATATCTGAGGCAGAAAGACCTATAATGATTGCAAGAAAATTTGAATTACATTTTCATATATCTACAGTGTCATATGACAAAATGAAAAATGTGAATAATATAGTTAATTCTCAGAAAGATGGCCATTAGAATCCATCTTATTTTATTAGGATATATCAATGTCATTGGGAGCTGGCTATTATTTTCTCAAAATGCTAAATGATCACATGACTTTATGTTGAAATATCCGTGGATGGTTTAAGCAATCTAGAATGTGATATGGCTACAATGCCTCTTTAATGCAACTATTTTTTAATTTAATTAATATCATGTAGGGGTGTTAAAGTCTCATTATTATTGGATCCTTGAGGGCTGAGACAGTGTGTTCTTCATGTTTTGTAAATCATGTTAATAGATATTTGACGATGACATTTTGTATGTTAAAGGTAGTACAGCAAAAGTATTCATTAATATACATGGAGATAAGATCTTTGATCCAACAATTGTGACCTGTTAAGACTTCTTTCATTCTAAGACAGTAGTGTAGGTCACATAAATGGGAAAAAATCAAGATACAACAGGATTTGAGTAGGAACCAAACAGTTCTAATTTAGAATAATAGATTGTTTTATTATAAAATAGTCGAGACACACAGAACACTGCAGTAAGTTTTATAACCCCCTATGTACTCTACTTAAAATAAGCAAAAGTACTAATATGTTGCATATTTACTTCAAATAGTTTTCTTAAAGAATGCAATATTTCACGCCAGGTTCAGTGGCTCGTGCCTGTAATTCCAGCACTTTCGGAGGCTAAGGCAGGCTGATCACAAGGTCAGGAGTTCGAGACCAGCCTGGCCAATATGGTGAAACCCCATCTCTACTAAAAATACAAAACTTAGCTGGGTGTGTTGGTGGGTGCTTGTAATCCCAGCTACTTGGGAGGCTGAGGCAGGAGAATTGCTTGAACCCAGGAGGCAGAGGTTGCAGTGAGCTGAGATCGTGCCACTGCACTCCAGCCTGGGTGACAGAGTGAGACTCCGTCTCCAAAAAAAAAAAAAAAAAAAAAAAAAAAAAAGACAAAAATAAGAAGAATAAAGCACTTCAGATATGTTTAAATGTTTTCTTTTTAGATCCCCTTTTTAAGCCTTCCTTGAAGCAAGCATTAGCTTGAAGTTGGCATATATAATTCCATTCCATGCTTTTATAATTTCTTTATGCACGTATGTGTCTATAATCAATATATAATATTGTTTTGTTCATTCAAAAATGTACATAAATGGTATATCCTATTGCTCATATCATTTTCTTTTACGTCCACTGTGTTATTTAATGTTTCTATTTAGCATACTTGTTCCTTTTCCTTTTCCCTTTTCCATGGATTCCTAAGATTTGGAGTTTCTATTTAGCATACTTGTTCCTTTTCCTTTTCCCTTTTCCATGGATTCCTAAGATTTGGAGTTGTCCTTACTTTTTCCAGCTCTACTTTTTTCTGCTCCACATTGATTTGAAAGTTATGTCTTTGTATTGGTAAGGGTCCAATACACAGAGCGATGCACAGATGACACACTTCAAAGGGGTTATTGAAAAGAGTTGAACAAAAAGACTGCATGCAAAGATGTGGGCAGGGTTAACAAAAACAAGAGATCATGGATAATCCTGAGCATCTTTCTACAGGCTCCAAGAGGCAAAAAGAACCTATTACTACCCCCGGGTCTGAGAGGCAAGATGAGGCAGCCATTTATAGGGTGAAACAACTGCAAAAGCTGTAGGAGGGGCTCATTCCGTAGGAGATGTGGCCTTTAACAGAGTAACACAGCTGTGGCCAAACTAAGAACCTGGAGGATGAGAAAGGCCAGTTGATACAGTCCTTAGAGATAAGCCTCTAGATGCATAGATCAGAGCAAGGAAGAGTTAAGACCAAGCAAATGGTACTGAGAACCCTTTACTCAGGAAAGGGTTCTATTTCTGGTCCTTTAATGGCCACCCTTAACATTTTTAACATATGTGCTTAAACTCTAAAGCTAATCAATGTTTCTTACTCCTTAAGCCTTCAGAAAGATTAAATCCAAACTCTCAAATTGTATTTTTCATTCCATGTAAATCTAACATCTTATCTTGTTATTTACCTCTTCAAACTTTTCATTGCTATTATTATTATTTATTGTCAATATTTATTTACATATAGCAATATGTTTTAACAAATTTCTTTGCTTTTTTGTCCTACTTCTTCCTTAAAGTTCAATTTTCTTTATAAACATAGAATTGTTATTATTTTTTTCCCGGGGAGGCCTCTCATGCCAATAAAGTGGGTCTACTCCTCTTGGTGCACTTCTGTATTAACTGCTTCAGGATTCCCCAGTTCAAGTATTGTGCTAATTCTTACCTTTGCCCTTTCGCTATCCAGTGGTTGGTGCATTTTTGTGTTTCATTATAGCAGTCATTAGTGTTTTCATCCAAACTGATTTGGGAGTGAGAGTAGGGCAGAGCAGGACAGGGAAGATTCCTTGCCTTGTGTCTGGGAATATATTTCCTATGGAAGTACATTTCCCACTTAGTTCTACTTTTAATAATAGACATTGTTTGATAGACTTTATTCAGGCATCTCAGTTCTAGCTCCTTAGCCACACGCAGGCCTGAGGCTTCTTCCAAGTTCATATCACTCCTGCTCACCCTTTTGCTCTGAGGTCCAGTTTTATTTTTGTTGCTGGGGATTTCCCTTTCTTGCTTTTAGACTTGAGTATATCCTTTTAAAAAAGCCAAGTGCGTGTCATTGAGTATTTCTGTGTTTGAAGAAAGAGGAGGTGTTTTCTGTGTCAGCATAGTTGGCAATAATGATAGAAAGTTACTAGTGGATTATTTCTAGCTCTATAAAGCAATGAAGAATATTTCTGCTTTGTGGGGTTTGTTGTTGTTGTTGTTGTTCTATTGCTATTTTTCATCCACTTTTCGTATTTATTTCTTTGCTCGGGTGTTTTCATCTCTTTACTTTACTTGGCTTATTTTTCTTTCTGCTGTCTTCTTTTACTTGATTCATCATTCAGATGTATTATTTTTTCACATTATAGAAAAATGGAAAGCTAACATCCCACTTATCATGGTTTCAGTTCTATTTTAAACTTTATATTTTCTAGTTGTTTCCAAAATCTCAATTGTCTTTTTCTTGTCTCCATACATTGGATGTCTCCCCTATGCTGTGAAAGTTCTTCAATTAGTCACATGTCATCATGTCTCCCTATACTTATGCCTAGATCTTGTCACTTGCTGAGTTCATTTGCTCCTCAGCTTGCTGCATTTGGGTTGTTGCCTGGAGACAACTTCTGGGCATTCTTTTTCTCTAGATATCCAGAATGGCAAAACTGAAACACTAAATAAAACTGCCATAAGGTTATTTTTTTTCATGAAAATATTTTTTTACTCTAATATATTCAGTTGATTTTATCCAATTTCCAGGAAAAAAGTAGACCTTCTTTTGGGATTAAAAAATAAATAGAAAACATAAATTATAAATATAAGCTTATCTGGCTGCAGGTTGGTTTTACTTGATATCTGAACCTGGGAAACCTGTATGGCGTTGCCAGTGTAGCTGTAGGAGAAAATCAGCATTCAGGTCTCATTGTTTATATTGGACAGACTTAAGAGGAGATGTTTGAAAATTATTAGGTCTACACATTCAGTTTTGCAAGAAAAACTTCCTACTTCTTATAGCTCAACTTTTCTTTCTCTTTGTTTTTATTTTGTTTTTCTAACATCGTGTGTATCTTATTCAAGGCAGTATGTGTTAAAAATTTATATAAATGCGTCAAGGCTCATAAAGAAAGACAACACCTCTCTCCTCACATGTCAAAACCCTGTTCTTGTGGATTTTACTTTCCTATTTCTAAATAATGTACATATGCTGCCAGTAATTTTTTTTTCAATTTTAGATGTTAGCTGTTTTATATACCGTGGAAAGTGTAGATTTAGCCACTACCACACGACCCTCACATACTCTCAGTTACCCTTTCCTCACCATCCAAATACTATTAGAATTTTTGGTTTATTAACTAGTCAGTGTCTTTATACAAATTATTCACGAAAGAATCATACACATATATCTTACCTGCTATTAGTCTTTGTTTGCCTAGACTAGATAATTGCCTTGATTTTTCACTTGATTACTTTTCAACATAAAGTCCTATATTCTTCCTCAAACTCCCCTGTATAACTGTAAAATCTTTCTTCAAGGAGATCAACTATTCTATCATTTTTTGTTTGTTTGCTTTCTCTTCTTGGAACTGTCTGTCCTGTTCTTACAGCTCTCTGGCCTGATGTACATTGAAATCTTTTTATTTCCATCTAACCCCATCTTAAGAATCCCCTTCACAATTCTCCTGATATGAATTTCCTGTAGTTACTTTGTCCCGTGTTGGTCAGTTTCTTCTGAGAAGAATGTCCAAACACGTGCCTAAGGTATGCATATCAGAGTTCTCATAGTCTAGAAGGGAAAAAAAGAGCTGATTTTCAACTGATCTTCAGAACTGACGCAGGATCACTTCTGTCACACTCCACTGATTAAAGAAAATCACAGGGCCAGCCCAGAGTCAAGGTGAAGCATCTACACAGCAGTCTGAATGCTAACAATGACTTTCTGGTGATTACTTTGGTGACAGCCTGCTTCGTTAAACACATTTCAGACCTGCTTACTTAACGAAGGACCTTTGGATTTCCATCTTCTAACATGTTGTTAACCTGTTTTCTATGCTGTTTTCTATTTCCTCATTCCTTTTGCCTCCTTCCTTCCTTCCTTCCTTTCTTTCTTTTTTTTCTCTTTTTTACGGAGTTTTGCTCTTGTTACCCAGACTGGAGTGCAGTGGCACGATCTCTGCAACCTCCACTTCCCGGGTTCAAGAAATTCTCCTGCCTCAGCCTCCCGAGTAGGTAGGATTACAGGCATGCACCACCACGCCCGACTAATTTTGTATTTTTAGTAGAGATGGGGTTTCTCCATGTTGGTCAGGCTGGTCTTGAACTCCCAACCTCAGGTGATCTGCCTGCCTCAGCCTCCCAAAGTGCTGGGATTACAGGCGTGAGCCACCATACCTGGCCAACCCCCTTTTCTTTCTTTTAGTGTCATTTTATTGAGGATTGTAGGAGTAGTGGTAAATATGTATATTTCATTCACCAATTTTTAACCAAACCTCTCCCACCCATTAAAAAAAAATTTCCTTCAACTACTCTCCTAATTCAACAGCACTTACTCGAAACTTGCTTGGTAAGATGTCACAAGTAACCAGAGCCACAAATAACTGTGCCTGATTCTCACTAGATTGTTACTCTCATCACTTTTGGCCTAGTTTTATGGTTATATTATGACATAGAAATATTATTTATTAAATCATAGTTTTTCAAAATCTGAAAATATTCAGTGGCAAATTAGACATCTGAAGTGAAATGATATTTTTTGGCTTTGATTTTGTTTGTATTTTCTATAGACAACAAAATGAAGATATGTACGATAGGATGAGCCCCACTGGGGTGGAGCAGGACTCAAAGAGGAATTGACATTCAAGTCTATTGCATGCGATCTGAGAAGGTGCCCCCTTTAGTTATAGGAAGACAGTGGAATATAAGTAAAAAGAGTAAGAGGTTTAACTTTAGACTTCTCAGATTACAATCTGACAGGTGGCACATGTTAGCAATATGACTTTGAGCACTTTCATCTTTCTGATTCCAAGGACTTTGTACCTAAAATTGAGATAATTGAAAGAACCAAAGTCATGTCTATTAAATGAGATCTTACATATGAAAATAATAATTCAAAGTATAAATGTTCTGGAATACTTTATTCTGAAATGTATAAAAATTAATCCCAAGATAATACTTAGACAAATATGCAATTAGTTTTTAGTAGGATATTCATTGAAAAGTTTATAATGGCAAAAGGGTAAAGCAACCAAAATGTTCATTTATAAGGGATTCGTTACATAAATTATGATCCATTCATACAATGAAGTACTATATTAATTTTCAAAAGAATTAGTTAAATTTGTCCTTTGAGGCAAATAGGACAGTGGTTAAGAATATAAACTCAAAAGCTCAGCTACCTGGGTTTGCATTCTGGTGAGCTACCCACCAACTGCATGATCAGTGCTTCCGTTTCCTCTTCTATAAAGTATGGAAAGCAGTAGTTACTAATTCACTGGGGAAAGCACTTAGAACGTTGATTGGCATATAGTAAGTGCTATATAAATATTTTCTATTATTATTTACTAAGCATTGATTTTCACATAACTACATATGTTGTATTTTTAGAAATGCTTTGGCCGTTGGTTCTGATCGCATTCTTTAAAATCGTGTCACATTTCTTAACATGCTTTATGTGTCAGTTGGTGTTCAATAAGGCACAAGAATTTGACAAGGGTAGACGATAGGAAACATGTCCTGGGAACCATTAATAGCTTCTTCTTCCAAATTAACATTGACTTCATAAACATTTTCTTAGAGCCTATGTTCGGTAATACATCTGACCTTTGGAAAGAAACAAAAAGGATTTATGCAGAAGGCACTTTGCCAACATAGAATAAATTCATGGGTAGGTTGCTTGGTTCTGTATTACCATGACGAAATATGAGAAAATATGAAGTCTGACCCAAAGCTAGGAAAGGGTAGATAAATGTTTATTTCTATGTTCTTAGAAGGGTAATTTAATGGCCCTAGGCCTCTGACCTATAAAAGCTATAGACACACAATGACACTGAACACCGAACATCGTATTTCCTTTAAGGCCCCGGTTTATGGTTTTCAAAAATATTACCTGATTTTATCTTCACAACAACCAACAACACTATGACTTAGTTAGGATGGCGGGTTTATCCCCGTTTTATAGGGAAGGGAATGGGCACCACTTACTAAAATCACTTGTGTTGAAGAACATATGCTAGTAAAAAGTGGAACTGAGACTTCAGTCTTGATTCGCTGAATTCAAGTCCAGTGGTCTTTCCACTATACCATTCAGTTCTTTACCCATTCAATTAAAATCACAAACTTTGTAAAGACCTGTCTTAAGTGGAACTCAAAGAAATAGAAGGCCACCGTCGTCCCTTACACTATGCTAATTTGATTAGGGAGACAAAATGCAAAATGGCTAAAAAGGGGAGTATCATATGTAAACATGAAAATTATTATTTTGAGATTGTGATTGTCCTTAAAGAATGAATGGAGGAGAATGATTGTATTATGAGCCTTGGGGGCAATTGTGAAGGTTGAGAAGAGGTGGTCGGCAGCAGTAGCATGAGCAAAGGTCTGGAGCACATGATAAACTTGCCCCTGTTGAGAGGGACAGGAGGAGTGGAAACAAAAAATGATGAGAGGACTTGAAGATTAGAAAGATGAGGCCTGTGATGTACAGCTGTATGGGTCTGGCTGAGGCATTGGCCATGACTTTCTAAGCAGCAGGGGGTCACCAGAGCTATTATGTAGAGAAATGAAATGGGGAAATTTTAGGAAGATTAGCTTGGCATAAGGTAAGTTGGAGTGAGCTAAACTAAAGGAGGAAGAACTAAGAAGAAAACTGACACTCCAGTTGTAACTACACTGCACAAGAAATATTTAAACAATAAACCCACAGGAGGGCAGGCAGCATTTTCCCATAGAAAGGTCATTTGTTTTTTCCACCCCCATCTCTGTTACCTTTAATGGAGAAAATGTTCAACAGCGGAAGCTGAGAAATAAATATAGAGCAAATAATTGCTGAGTGTTACAGGGAATTAGTTTTCAAGTTGCACTTTCTCTCTAAGATGTTTTCCCCATTTAAAATCACTAATGTCTACAAACCTCCACTTACATCAAAAAAGTAGTATATGACACATTCGTGAACAGTTTGTTGAAGGTAATGATGGCTTAAATTCACACTGAAGGCTGAGTGCAGTGGCTCACGCCTGTAATCCCAGCATTTTGGGAGGCTGAGGCGGCTGGATCACCTGAGGTCATGAGTTCAAGACCAGCCTGGCCAACATGGTGAAACCCTGTCTCCACTAAAAATACCAAAATTAGCCGGGGGTGGTGGTGTGCACCTGTAGTCCCAGCTACTCAAGAGGCTGAGGCAGGAGAATCATTGCTTGAACTCGGAGGTGGAAGCTGCAGTGAGCCGAGATTGTGCCACTGCACTCCAGCCTGGATAACAGAGTGAGACTCTGCCTCAAAAAAAAAAGAAAAAAAAGGAAAAAAAATTCACACTGAAGGTCTGAAGGTGAGCCACACTTCAGAGTTTTAAGAATTTGTTTGCATTTGGGTTAAAAAGCATTTAACTTACTGGCCCAGAAATAGCTAAAATAATAGACAATTGACATTTGTGTAATTGAGGCAAAAGGTCTCGGTACTTAAATTTCAGACACTGACACTGAGGGAACTCTCCTGTTTAAATATCATCCCTGGCGCATGGATATATGTAGATTGGTGTGCATCCATGAGCGCTGTAAATAGAAGGGATTCTTATCAAAATTTCAAAGAAAAAGTTGAGACTAAGACAAATGGGAGAGAATACAACTCCATTTTCCCATTGCCTTCCATAACAGTGGTTAATATTTAACACATGATCCATACTGTAGTTATTCTTGTACAGTGGTTAATGATAATAATAATGATTATTTTCTCTCTACATACATATGTATTGCATATTTTTACGAATATCCTGTATGCTAAGTATAGTTATCCTCAATTTACATTACACTGCCTCCTGTCCTGATTGAGTGCCAAGATTGAATATTGTAAGTAAATATTTCTCCCTAAAAGAAGAGCATCCAAAGAGAAACTAATTTTGGGGCCCATTATGAGGGAAGCTTGGAGATGACTGATGACAGCAGCAATGTACAAAAGTTAAAGGCTCGCAAAAAACAGATCAGCAGGTCTAAGAAAATGCCTGCATATAATGGCCAAGTGGAAGGAGTCACTCGGATGAAAGTTCAGCAAAAAAGCCAGATAGACCTGGAGAATGGTGATGTCCCTTTAAGTGACAGCAATGGCTGGTTGGACTACACATTTTGGAGGCTAAACCTGTGACTCATGTTTCATATTTTAGATTTGAAACAATGATGAGATATCTAGGTAGAGGTGGCCTGCAGGCAGTTAATGTATGAGGTTAGAGACTTAGATAAGTGGTAAGAAAAGAGAAATAACAATTTAAGAGCTATCAGCATAAGGTTTAGTGAAAGCTGTTATCAGTGGGGGAAAATAAAAATAAAAAGCAGAAGGCTAAGTTCACCCACAGTGAGAAGGAAAAGAACAATAAGACAGCAGAGGAGTAACCGTATATATGGACACAAGGTGGCCGGGCGCGGTGACTCACACCTGTAATCCCAGCACTTTGGGAAGCTAAGGCAGGTGGATCACGAGATCAGGAGTTCGAGACCAGCCGGGCCAAGATGGTGAAATCCCGTCTCTACTAAAAATACAAAAATTAGCCAGCCACAGTGGCAGGTGCCTGTAATCCCAGCTACTCAGGAGGCTGAGGTAGGAGAATCGCTTGAATCCGGGAGGCAGAGGTTGCAGTGAGCCGAGATTGCACCACTGCACTGTAGCCTGGGTGACAGAGCAAGACTCAGTCTCAGAAAAAAAAAAAAAAAGATATGGACACAAGGTAAGATTGTCATATTTAACAAAAAGAACACCCAGGTATATTTGAATTTCAGATAAACAAGAAATGCTTTTTTAGTATAGGTATGTCCCAGATATTGCATGGAACATATTTACTCTGAAACAAATCTGTTATTTATCTAAAATTCAAATTTAACTATTTAAGTGGACCTTCTGTATTTCACCTGGCAAATCATATCATTTTGACATGACAACGTGACAAAAGCTGCAAAGGTGTAGAAGGGTCATGAGAAACATTTATAAATTAGCACATTAGAAGGCATCCATTGTTGTGACTTCCTAGTAATTAATGTCATGTCACACATAGTGTCTACTCAGCATGGGAATGTCTTGTCAAGCAATGAATTTCTTGTCTGCCTCTTGTCAAGTAAAAACGCAGCTTTTTTTTTTTTTTTCTATATCTTGACTTGTGTTATTTTAACTGATATATTTTGGCTAGTTATTTCCTTTTTCCCTGCCATTCTCCATCATTCTGATTTATTTAAATGTTCTTTCAACAAATATTTATTGAACATTTACTATGTGTCTAACACTAAGCAAAGTGCTGGGGATAAAATTGTGGTCAAGATAAGCATATTTTGTTACATCTTGGAAACTACAGGTCTAAGGATGAAAAGACTTATTAAACAAATAATCATAAAAATCCAATGTAAAATGGTAGCTGAGACAAATACTACAAAGAACGTATCTTGTAATAGGGAGATGATTTCCCGAAGAAGAGGTAATGGATCTGAGGTGTGAAGTATAATTACACAAAGGGAAGGAGCCGGTATGTCAGGCCTATAGGCCAGTACATGCAGAGCTCTGTGATGAAAGAAAACATAGTTGACTAAAAGAATGTCAGTGTAATCAGAGCACAGAGAGTAAGGGTGAGTTTGATGTGACAAAGAGGGTGGAGTCAGAACATATAGAACATATTAAAAAGTTTTGTTTATCCTTAACCTAATAGCATTGCAAAGTTTTAAGGAAGGAAGTAATATGTTCCACACTTTTTAAAAGATCACCCTGGATTTTGGAAGAAGATGAATTGGAGCGGAACCAGAACAGCTGCCAGCAATGCAGTTAAGAATTTATAGCGGCAATGTAGTTGAGCTATGGTGGCAGCTTTGACTAGTGAAGTAGTAGTGAATAAGAGGAGAGGTGGGTGGATCCCATTTGTAGGTAAAATACATAAGAATTATGATGATTGGAGATGATAATGAGGGTGGTAGAAGCAACAGTGACAACTCCTGGATTTCTGGCTTATATAGCAAGATGGACAGTGGTACTCTTAATGAGAGAGGAAACAGTGGGGGAAAAATGAAATCCTTTTGGGTAAGAAGTTTATTAGCTCAATTTTAGACATTTTGGTCCTGAGGTGCCTTTGAAACATTGAAGAAATTTCAGGTAAACAATTGGAAATACAGAGCTGATACTTAGAAAAGTGGTCTACATGGAAGATGAAAACCTTGGAACCATCTGTGCATAGGTGGTGATTTAAGCCATGAGTGTGGGTGACTTCACCTGGGAATGATGAAATAAGTGAGCTTAGAACCAAATCATGATGTACTCCAATATTTCTTGACCAGGTAGAAGAGTATTCATTTGAAATAAAAATGGAGAATAAAAAAAGAGAAGGAGAGAAAAGGATAATGTGTCATGTTAGCCAAGAAAGGAATGTGTCTCCCAAAAAACAGATGTGAGCAATGATATGAAAAGTTGTTGCAGTAAAGTAAGATGAAAACTGCATAGTGTCCATTAGCTTTTAGCAACATGGAGGTCAGGAATTTAGTTGTAATGTTGCTGAAAGGCTTACGGAGTCAAGTAGAAATGAATGAGAGGTGAGGAAATGCAGAAAGATCATGAGTATAGAGGAATCTTTGAAGAGATTTGGTTAGGACAGGAGGAGAGATAGAAATAACCAGAAAAAGTGTGAGGTTCCATGAGATATTTTTAATTTTTTTTGGGGGGGGGTGGGAGGACTAGGTCTCCCTCTGTCATCCAGGCTGAGTTTTTGTAGGGATGGGGTTTCGTCACATTAGCCAGGCTGGTCTTGAACTCCTGGGCTTAAGCGATCCACTTGCCTCAGCCTCCAAAGGTGCTGGCATTACAGGTGTGAGCCACTGTGCGCAGCCTGTTTTTTTGTTTGTTTGTTTATTGCTTTTTGTTTTTTTAATGGTGGAGACTTAAGCATGACTAAATCTAATGGAAGGATCTGTATGAAAAAAAGTGATTGAATATGCAAAAGAGAGAAGGATAATTGCTACCATAAGTAGGAGTTCCTGAAAAGGATGGGGCCTTAGGATAAATGAACGTTGTCCATAGACAGGAGTGGCTCCTCTTACGTGAAAGGTTATAGAAATAGATTATAGATTAGGTATGAAAATAAATTTGGTAACAGAGAAAAGATCATATCTATCTGGTGGCTTTTATTTTCTATGTAAAGTAAAAAGTAAGGTCCTCTGGAAAAGGGAGAAGGATGCGTGGTAGAGGAGTTGATTAATTGAGTAGTTTGGAGGATGTCTGAAATAGAAGTTTGGGGAGAGTAGAAATGTTGATTAAAAGGATGTAGTAGGCTAGACAGGCAGTATTGAGGGCAAATGACAGTCGATGTTTATGAATTTGTAGTGGAAGCAATTTGTATTTTTGAGTGTAATATGGTGTCCAATAATATACTAACATTTTTTAACAAGGGTCCCAGCTTGAGCCTAAAATATGCTTGCATTGGGAATCATTAATGTCTGCAGGGCTAGCTGGGGAGACTCCCAGATGTTAAGTGCTAGCACATTTTGCTGTCACAGCATGCAAAGTAAAACGAATAAAATAATTACATAGAATTGCAATGCTTGCATTAGTTCCACCTACTAGTAGTGACCACACTGGAGCTGATAACGCTTATGTACCATCCCTTAAGGAGCTAGGAGAAAATGATGAATCTAACCTGGATATTTCTGGAGTGCAACTTTAGGAAAACTTTTTTTGGCAAGTAAGAGAAAGCAGAAATATGTTGCGGAGGCAGAAGAGCCTTATTGAAATTTCAAATCAGAAAATTCTAAAAATGATGCAGTGATGGATTCAAATATGGTAGTTATCATGTGTTTACCTGATCTGTCCTATAACAGCGGTTTTTCCTATCAGTCTCTCTCTTGTGGTTTTCATTAATTCCCAGGGATAGTCTCTGTTCTTTCCTCCACTCAACTGTCCATCAATGCTTTTGGAGAGTCAGCCGTCATTAAAGTGCCTGCCTCAAAGAGTTATTCGCGATGAATATAATCAAACATCCTGCCTTTAAACTCTATACTACAAAGGCATATAAGAAAAAAAAGTGATGCTAGGTGTGGCTTTGTACAATATACTTTCTAGGCTGTGAGTCTTAAAGAGTAGGAGGACACACAGAAAAAGTCCCACATAAAGGACATATGCTCTCAGGATCACATAGGTGATATGTGGGGTTACACTTACTAGTTGTAAAAATAATTTTGGTTTTACCATTCCCAATAAAATGCCCATGATGCTACTTTTCCTGTGCATCTGTAAATTGGAAATGATAACATTTGCCTGGATCCTCTCAGAGCTATGTAAAATTCCCTTGATATAATGGCAGAATAGGCTGTAAAACAGCAAGTAAATAGGAGTGTTTCCTATATGATAATTCAAATTTTCTTTAATTCCACAGCTATTTTATACACTTGGCCTTGAAGGCAGCTGTGAATTGTGTTGAGCTTTTCCTCATTCAGTCTCTAATTTTATTCTGGAAAGAATTTCCTCTCAAATCCACTCATCATGTACTGAGTTCCCACCATGCACTAGGCACTGTGTGCGTGCTAAGTGCTGGGGATTTAGTGGCAAAAAACAGCAAACACGTTTCCTGTCCTCATGGAGCTTATAATCAGGTCATGTAAGTACCTCCCTCCCCAATTATACAAAGATACCTTGGAAAAATATTCATTTAAGCTTTTGAATGCGCTGACTTCTAATAGCAACAGTGTTGGGAACCTTGTAATAGTAGCTTTAGGCCCCTGTGTTTACTTGACTGTTTCCATACCTTAGGTCCTTCTCTGAAGGTATTATTAAGTTTGTTACCATTATTGTTAGTATATGCAGCAGCATTGCTGATACCTGCTTAACGATCATTCCTTAGGTTGGTAAAATGTGTAATAACTGTAGCCTGTCATAAGCCAAGGTTAAAGGGGCATAAACAGAGTTACCATTTGCCTCCTGTATACTTTTAACATGGTGGTTTACATTTTGAGAGGAGGTGTGTTTTATTTGCTTTAGCTTAGGAGCACTGGCGGAACGTGGGGTTTGATTTGTATTGATATATACAGATATCCTGATTTTATTTATTTTATTTTACATAAAACATGGTTTTACAGAATCAACACAATAGTTGCTAAGAAACCACGTCGTTCCTCCCTCCCTAAGGTTTTATTGCAAGGGCTATAAAAGTATGCTGTTATACAAAGCATTTCATTTATATAGATATTCTTCCTGTCATGTCAACAGGATGCATTGTTTTTATTCTAAGGCTTGTCTACAGAAGTGGAGAGTGAAAGTGACCATTGCTTTCAAAGTAAAAGCAGACATGTTGACACAAATGGGTCACTTGGATTAATTTATTTATCAAATTCACCAGTTAATTGCTGAAGTTTCTACTTTATTGCCTGGCTACACTCAGGAAGTATTCAGGCTTACCAATAATATGTTGATAGGGCGATCTTATGCAATTTGTCAAATTGTCTCTTTCAGGATAACTGTCAATTGAGGGCACATTTGCATACACATTTTAACAGGTGTATTTTGTTGAGTACCCAAGGGCACTCTGACTTTCTTTGTTTTGTTAGAAAAATACTCTCCCCACGTTCCTCATATGCGCTGAATAAAAGCACAATAGAGGGAAAATTTGAGTGGATATTTTTCTTTTCAGTTTCTGCATCATTCTGGTTCCAGTTTTTCAGACTTCACAATTTTAAGTGCTAGAAAAAAGAATTCACAGCTTGTGTTTTCAAGGAATTCACAATTCAGTAAGTAAAAAACGTGTAAAAGGATAATTGCAGGGGTGCGATTGTTGGAGACGTTTGAACCAGAGCAACTCCATCTCAAATAGTGGCTAGGTGAAATAAGGCAGAGGAGGCCTGCTGGACTGTATTCCCAGAAGATTAAGGCATTCTAAGTCACAGGATGAGATAGGAGGTCGGCACAAGATACAGATCGTAAAGACCTTGCTGATAAAACAGGCTGCAGTAAAGAAGCTGGCCAAATCCCACTAAAACCAAGATGGTGATGAGAGTGACCTCTTGTCGTCCTCACTACTACACTCCTACCAGGACCATGACAGTTACAAATGCCATGGCCATGTCAGGAAGTTACCCTATATAGTCTTAAAAGGGGAGGCATGAATAATCCACCTCTTGTTTAGCATATAATCAAGAAATAACCCTAAAAATGGGCAACCAGCAGCCCTTGGGGCTGCTCCTCAGGGCTGCCTGTGGAGTAGCCATTTTTTATTCCTTCACATTCTTAATAAACTTGCTTTCACTTGACTCTCTAGACTCACCTCACATTCTTTCTTGCTTGAAATCCAAGAACCCTCTGTTGGGTCTGGATAGGGACCACTTTCCAGTAACAGGATTACTAATATAATAGACAGTACCTCCGTGAAAGTATAAAGGCAATAACAAGCAAATCTACTTGGTCAGGGAAAAGAGTTAGGAAAGGCTTCAGGCAGCACAGTGTACTAAAAGTAAATGGCACACATGGAGGACTAACTATCTATGAAGAGGCCCATATCCTCAGGCAAACACATAGATATTCTGGATAACATAGAGTTCAAAATCAATGTATACAAACACATATGTATGTGCATTTACATATATACATATACATGCACATGCACAGTTCTATGCATGCATCTAATCTTATACTGCTTATGTAGGTTAAATACTAGAAGCCCTCAAAACACAGTAAAAATTGGACAAGGGCCATACAATCCTTTTTGGAAATAGAAAATCACTTTGTAAGGGCATTTTTGTAACCTAGGGCACAGAGGCTCAATGTGGAAAACAAAAACAAACCAACTCTAAGCTGGGGATGAGGCCCAGATAAAAGAATTATAAATCATATGATCAAACTAGCAATAATAGAAAGAGCCAGCAAATATAACAAATTACAAATCTAACACCCCAGGAAATTCAGAAAATAAGGATCTGGAAAAGACTATAAAATATGTATGTTTAAAATGATGGAAAAGGTAAAAGAAAATCTAAAAGTCATAATGAATGAGCTGGAGAGTAATTGTTTAAAAAAGAACATACAAAAAAATCAATAGATAAAATAGAAAAACTAATATGAATACAGATAATTTGATCAACCTAATAAGTGAACTTGATTAACGAACAGATGCAGAGCATTTCACCCAAATAGTAGAAAATACAGCTCTTTCAAGAACATGTGGAAGAGTTCCAAAAAACAAATGACCTTGGACTAGGCTGCAGAAGGTGTCTAAACAATTCCTAAAGGATTTATATTGTATCATGAAGATCATATTTTGTGATTGTAGCAAAATCAAATAAATAGCAGTAAAGGGGGCCAATATCACCACTTTTTCACATGTTTGATAATAAAAATTATACTTTTCAGTAACCCATGGATCTAGGAAAAAAAAAACAATGAAAATTATGATTTAGTGATGATCAAATGATGAGCAGAGCACCTCATTTAAGAAAATAACAATGCAGTTAAATTGCTCCATAAGTGAAAAATTTTAGCCAAAAAGTGTTACATATAAAAGAATGCTGAGAATTAATGTAGTGCACTCAAAGCATGAATATAGAAGAAGAAGAAAGTAAAACTAAAGAAAATAGAAGGAAAGGAAAAATATAAATTACTGAAATTGATTTTTAAATATAGTTTTCTGGTTAGATCAGGAAATCATCAAACCTAAAAGTTGTTTGTTTGAAAACAATAAACATCTGAGACGATTTCTCAGGAAAAAATTAAATAGAGTTGGCAAAAAGAAAATAAAATGCTAGTTTAAAAGGTGGTATTGTAGTGTGGAGATTAAAAACATGATAAGATTCAAAATAATAACCTGTCAATAAATTTGAAAGCTTAGATACAGTAGAATTTTGTCAGAAAAATATTTTTAACACTGAAACAGTATTCATATGATGAGTTGATTATGCACAGTGCTTTTATTTTTCAAAAGACATCTAACAGTTAAATCTCAATTAAAAAAATAACAACTTTCTCAGTATGGATGACTAACCATTGTTTCATTTTATTAAAACTATCATAGTATTTCAAACTAAACATGCTGTGTCTAAAATTTATTTGTAAAATTCCAGATTAAAATCCATTTGAAGAAATTCTTAGCATATTTCTCTGAGCTTGCAGATATTAGCAATTTTTTGTTTTACAACCATAGCTGAGTTCTGTTCTACTCAACAGCTTTCGGCACTATTTCCTTAATAAGAGATTATAAGAGCAAATACCCATATTTCAAGGCTGTTAGAAAGTAATGGATTTCTTGGAGCATGATCCTAACACACCTGATAATAATCCAGGCTGGCATAGATTTAGACTTTTCCTTTGTCTTGCTAAAACTTATTCTATAACGCAAGAGTTATTTTATTGACCCACCAGATCCAATTAATTTATGAGTTACAATTTAACCTTATCACCTGATTGGAACTGTGAGAAAGTACTTCAGCTTGACATATTTCTTACTCATCTTAACCTCTTATATAAAAAACCAAGATTTCTTAGCACTGGATGTTGCCATAAAATATATGAACCAGAAAGAACTGGCTTGAGTAAAGCTTGATTTAAAGCAACTCTGAAAGAAAGAAATGTTGAAAATAAGAAATAAACGTGGCATCATATATTACATAGTTTACTACGCAGGTATAAACACGATGCCATATGCACACACATGAGTGCAGAGGAACTAGAGAATGCATACATTATCACTCTCATCCCATTTTACAAATGAAGAAACAGACTCAAAGTTTGACAGCCCTTTGTCAAGGTTATATAGTCAACAAATACTTGTGGAAGGACTAATGTTAGGATTTACTCCTTTACTTTGCATTACAGACACCAAATGAGTGTCTGCAAAGTGAGAACAGTTCCTCACTGGAAGTAAGAAACACATATCTTCTCTGTTTTGGTTCTTTACTAATCACTATTTTCTCATTATTTATTATATACCAGGCACTATAATTGAGTCCTCAATATATAATTGGTGTCCCTTTTGCCTTATTTTCCCCATTTTTGTAGCTACTTTTTTTTCTCCCATGCTTTTCTGGTACTCTTTGGCTCAAACAATTTTGCTATTTTCAACAACTAATCAACAGATTCCGCTAAAGCACACCAGGACTGGATAACGTGGGCTGCCATAACCAGAGGTGGCTCCTGTAAGGTGGTTGTCATTTTTGTGCAGAGAAGCAAGGGCTATTTGCTGAGCAGAACGCTTCCTTGTAAGTCAATTCGCTTCCATAAGTAAGTCAATTTCTTAAGGCGAGGTAGAAGAGAACACTGAAAATTGGAGGAAAGCACCATCCAAAATTTGAAACTATATTAGGAAATTTTCTCAAATGTCCTTGACACATTTTTACTAAATGTTGGGAATTTAAGATAACTATTAATTGCATAGGAATATGACATATACTCTGACTGTTTGGCACAGTAATGTCATAGGGCTAAGATCTACAAACATCACTTGGCTATTCAGTGTAAGGTGACCTGGCATTATGGCCTCCGGCCAGTTCATTATTATTACGGATGCCCAACTTTTGTATCTGACTGTATTTCCTTGGAAGGACTTGAGGGAGCTTGACTTCTTCTGAACTATAGTATGCCAATAACCATAATAAAAATATAAAATATCATATCATGTCACAAAACCTAGTTAGATGAGATGCTTAAATTTCACTTGTTTTCAAAATAATTAGTTGTCTGATCAATTAAAATGCTTTTTCTTGCCAAAACCGTTTCTGTGCTTGCATCCGCAAAGGCAGAACATTGCTTATTCCCAAGATGGTGAGCAAACTGGTATTGGATTTCTTGTATTGTAATGGTATGTGGTAGTTTTTTCCTATTAAAAGTCCAGAATTCACTGCAGTTTAGCAAAGATGTCATAACAAAAGCATTTGTCAAAGTTCCTTAGAAGAAACAATTAGAGCTTGTTGGGGAGAGGCTGTGTGTGAATACTAAGTGTTATTTTTATGTTCTGACTGGTTTTAAAGAAATAGTGATGTGTTCACAAAATAGAAACGTACAGTATTACTTCTTTTTGACATGGGCTTCCACTAAAAAATGTCTCAATCTTCATGTGAATGTTGCAGTGCCTGGGGATGGTACATCCATCCAGTTGATGCTCCAGGCCCATGCTCCTCTGTTATTAACTTGTTTAGATTTTTTGCCAAGTCCATTGTAAGCAAGCAGACTTCTTTTCTTTCCTACTCCATGTTAGCATGCAGAGCAAAATTTTTGTGGAAGCACTGAGGATATTTGGGTCACTTAACTGCAGTAGTAAAATACAAATTTACAGAAAAATTGCTGACATCATTAGTATAAAACATTAACATATGCAGGTTACACATGCTAGATGCATAATATCTGTTAATTATAGTTGTAACAGGAGACCATTGGGAGTGTGAATCAGGATTTATGTGAAATTTTTGCTACTGTCAGACATACAGAATTCTACTTGTACTATTTAATTTATAAAAATGAAGATGATGCTATATGTGGGTAGGGATATAAGTGAGTACAACATGTTTGAAAATGAATCCAATCTGTTCTTTATTTCTTTTCTTGCCAAAAACATTTGAGTAAGCTTAATATTAATAATATAGAAACATAAACTTTCCATTCCTTTGTTTTTAAAAATGCACTGATTATTTGCATAAAATTATTTATTTCTATGTATCTTGTGTGACTTTCCATTATCATCATGACACAGTGATTCTTACCCTTCCCTACTGTTTTCAATTAACTTCAACATTTTCCATATATTTTATTTAATTTACACTTCAATTGTCTTCTCATGTCGGTTTATACTGTATTGAACTATGTCTCTAAGGGCATTAATGAAGTTGATTCTGTATTATAATAATTATGTGTATTGAAAATATATGTGGCCTGAAATGAGGAACTCAGCAATTTGATGGGTTTAAGAGATATGAAAAAAATAAACATTAGAGATTTTTATAATTGAAACTTGGGAGTAGGAGACATAGGAAAATAGTTACAATTGCAAGTGACTGATGACTTTCCCTGGATTTGACAGACTTGACTTTTTTGCATGTGAGTTCTGTCCTTGACAAAAGTAGTAGACAACATTTAGAAAATAATGTAGACAACATTTAGAATCTTCTTTGCACGGATTTTTCATGCAGTTGGTATATAACCAATTCTCCAAATGCCCTTTAAACAGGCCTGCTACTAATCATCAGCTTTTCTCTACATAGCAAATTTGCATTATTTTTAATAATTTTTATATTACCCCAAACAAAGTCACACATACAACCAAAGTCGCACTGATTTTTCATGCAGTTGGTGATATATAACCAATTCTCCAAATGCCCTTTAAACAGGCCTGCTACTGATCATCAGCTTTTCTCTACATAGCAGATTTGCATTATTTTTAATAATTTTTGTATTACCCCAACCAAAGTCACACATACTTGAAGAAATTGATTGGATTCAACTAAGACTTGTACCCTGGAGTAAATGTTTCTGAATAATTTAATGATAGATGAGGGGAATGCATTGAAAAAAGAAAATACTAGAAGGGCTACAAAAACACGTGGAGATATTCTGAAAAATGGCACACAAATGGGTAAGGATTAGAAAATTGAGGAGCCAAAGATATGCCACTACATAAATCTAGCAACATCTGAAAACTTGTGGGACAGAAATAAAGTTATGGAAAGAAAAAGAATGATACTCTACATGCAAATTAATTTCAGTCCGCAAACAAGGCTTGTAAGAAATTTAGCTCTATTTTCTAAAACAACTGAATTTCTATTATAAATCCTATTCACTAGGGCAGGATATAATTATTGTGAGTCTACTGAGTGTCCCTTCCTTTCTTTGGGGCTGTGCTTGAAATCTGAAGGAGGTCACATATGTCAAAGTGTTGAAGATTCATTTAGACTTCTATTTTATATGTCCACACTGATATTTGATGTGACACCTGTTAGTCCATCCTAGCGGCAGTAAAATGGATATGCAGGTCACCAGAGTGATACCCATCATTCCTTACCTAAGGTTCCCTTTAGAGACCCCTTTCCCCTGCATTCTTCTCATGTTGGGGCATATATAAAGCATCTACTGCTTCTAAATGACACACGGGAAAAGGAAAATCCATGAGACTGTCTAAGGCTCAATTTTCCAAATGAGCCACACAGTCAGTTCTACTCTGTAACTTGCCATTTCCCTGATCTGTCCCTTAGCAACAGGGCAGAAGTCTATCTTGCTTTCATATCTACAAACCTATCTAGGGTGATTTACCTACTCCTGGAACTTGGACCTCTCTTTGGGGCCCAACATCATCCACTCTCTTGACTTCCCCTCTGATTCTCTTTTCCTCTAGCCTGGGAACTTCCATTCTAACTAAGGGGTTATGATGTCTTTCTAACTCTAAAGCTTTCTTTCAAAATTCATTCTCTAAAGAGAATGGAGTTTTGTGTTTCAAAAGCTGGAAGACACTTCTTTTGCTTGAGGCTGTCACTTCCTTTCACTGAATGAATTATCTAGTAGTTCAACCTGGTGGAACAAAGGGCAGAGAGGAGGATACCAAGAAATCACACTGCTTAATATTTTAAAAATATTATCTAGCTATGTAGAAAGCAAAAATAGAATATTCTAGAGAAGGAAGAAGCACAGTGATTGTATGCACCTCATCTAAGTCAACAGCTGCTGGGTCCTTCCATCCCTGGGAGCAAATTAGGCTTTAAGGTATTATGGGAAGAGAAAACCAACACAGATCTTTCTTCTTCTGGAACGGGGCAAGATCTCAAAGACAAGTATATGAGATTATATGAGATTTTGGATTAGGGTTACAATGCAGAGATTTGAAAGCCATGTGCCACAGAGCTCTATGAAACCCCAGGAGGAGATCTATGTCTGTTGCCACCCCAACATTAGTATACTTCATCTATCTGGTCCATAACAGGCCCCAAAGGAGATAAGGAATAGTCTGATTAGGAGATAATTAATAGCCCTGAGTCGGAGAGAGGAGACAGTGAGAACCTGGAGGCTTTCTCCAGGTGACTCATGACGGAACTAAGTGGCCACCTGCTTCTTCCCTCCTTCCTACAGGAGAAGGGCTTATGCTTCCACCACTCCTCAAGGCACCATCAGCTTCTTGGATATGGCAGCCAACTGATATGAATGCTAAAGAGCCAGCCAAGAATAGCAATGCACCTAAGGAGTCTCAGAGGTCAGTTTAATCTGAACAAACAAGTCATGTGCTCAGCAAATTCAAAATTTAAATGGAAAAGTGAATTCCAGACAATAGCCAAAAACGTGTGTAAAAGAAAAATAATAAGGCTAGAGACAGTGATATTTAAACAATGACCCGAGGAAAGAGGTAGCCAAGCTTATACTTAGGGGAAGAGCAACTTAGGCGTGGGGGAACATCCAGTACAATCGTTTTAAGGTGTGTTGAAGAGAAACAAGGAGGCCAGTAGGGCTACATCCTCTAGCAGTCCAATGACTTTATTAGCATTTTATTCCCTGTATTGGATCCCTGCTTGCTTACAATAGCTGTTGTGGTTTCAGTTTCCTTCCCTGAACTCTTACTGATATAGAAATGATACATTTTAGACGTCTGGCAGACACGCAAGTAAAGGTGTTGAGAAGGGAGTTTAATATCGGCATATTGAGTCAGACCAGAAGGGCTGGAGATTTAATTTAGGAATTGTCCACATGTAACTGGTATTTAAACCTAAGAAAGGATGAAATGGCCAAGGGAGTCAGTGTGCATCTGGAGACCAAGTCTAGAGAGAGAGCCCTTGGATTGATTGCCTACCATTTAGAGGTAATGTTCTGGAAGCCAAAGGAATAATAAATTGCTTCACAATAAGGAAAAATGATTAACTGGTCAGCTGCTACCACTAGAAATAGCAAAATAAGGCTAATAATTGATTATTGAATTTAGCTTTCTGGAAATCATTGGTAATCTTAACAAAATAAGTTTGAGGGAGTGGATATGGAATGGAGGTTGGGGCAAAATTCTAATTGGTTAGAAATAGTGGCAATAATCCTGAAGCTAAAACTCTTACAGAATGAGGGAGAGTGATCCAGGTTAGTAGGTGACCCTGCCACTGATGGGTAATGGGTTCTAAAGTCTGGTGACACAAATTTCAAAGCTGGATGGTATTGGGCACAAAGGAGAAACAGGGTATGGGTATAGCAATAGGAAGCAGAGAGAACATCTACCCTGCCTCTATAGGGTACTGGGCATAGTAGAGCAAAAGTGTGATGGAGAAATTAGACACCACTTGAGAGGGCTGTAGGGACACTAAACTGGAGCCCTCAAGGGAATTTTGGAAAAAGGAAAAGGGGAGCATTCAGTGAATATTGGTGCTACTGGTGTAGAAATAAACAAGTAGAAATAGATCCTCATATAAATGAAAAATGTATATATGTCAAGAGAAGGATTTCAAATTTGGTGAGATGATGATGGATTATTCATCAAATGGTTCTGGTACAACTAGCTCTCCACCAGGAAGAAAATAAAAATGTATTCCTATCTTATACCAACTACAAAAATGAATTCCAGAGGGAGTGAGACCTAACAGCTAATATATAAGATAAAAATTCTACAAGAATATTTATGAGACTATGGGTATGTTTTAGAGGTGAAGGAATTTTTCTTAAGTAAGACTGTAAATTTAGAAGCTATGAAAAAAACATATTTGTTATGTAAATTTTGTCAGTGTTACGGAAAATAACAATGGAAGTGAATGGACAATAGACTTGCAAAACAAAAGAATTTCAACACATAGTTGAGAAAGAGAGGTTTTTGTTTATAATGTAAAGAGTTCTTACACATTAAAAGGAAGACAATGAATTCAGAAGAAAATGGGCAAAGAAATGAATAGGCAGTTTACAAAATAGAAAAAAATTAAATAAAAAAAAATTTACAAGTAAAAATATTATAAAAGATGTAATAGATGGATGCTAATTTCAAAAGGGAGATATATTTTTGACTGTAAATTTTATGATATACAATTTACAAAGCCATCCTATGTGTAAATTATTACATATATTAATGGCCAATGAATTTATTTAAATAATCAAAAGATATTCTGTCTTTGTGGGGAGACAAATAATCATAATTTTTTTTTCTGGTCATCATAATATATTTTTCTAGTCACAGGTGGCAGGATTCTTTTCTTCTCTCCACTCAATGGTTATATTTTTCATTTTTCACTAAAGATTATTTGAGGATCTTATCTTTTTTTTTTTTTTAGACAGAGTCTCGCTCTGTTGCCCAGGCTGGAGTGCAGTGGCACAATCTTGGCTCACTGCAAGCTCCGCCTCCTGGGTTCATGCCATTCTCCTGCCTCAGCCTCCGGAGTAGCTGAGACTACAGGTGCCCACCACCACGTCCCGCTAATTTTTTTGTACTTTTAATAGAGACGGGGTTTCACCGTGTTAGCCAGGATGGTCTCGATCTCCTGACCTCGTGATCTGGCCGCCTCGGCCTCCCAAAGTGCTGGGATTATAGGCGTGAGCCACAGCGCCTGGCCTTGAGGCTCTTATCTTCAACTTCTTAATAGAAAAGAGAATTGTCAACCATAGAGTCATTTGTGGATTGCCCCACCTCATAGCATATTTATACACTGTTTGGTGGTGTTGATGACAGATACCATGTTTGAACTTTTCAGTTTCTGACATGAATCATATTTTTGCTTTCCTGAATTATACAGAAAAGTTACCCTGTTGCAGGGATCAAGAATAGTTGCTTTGCTTTCAAGAATATTAGAATGTGTTTTCCTGTACATAGTATTTCTAATATAAATATATTTTGCCATTCCTTATCTAGAAATCTCAAATATTGTTCATCTTTTATAGCTGTTTTCATTTTTCTTTCTCTTAGCTTGCAGTATAGTCACTGAAACCTCCTTTTGCTGACAATGTCACTAGTTATAACCCTGTGCTACTCCAAGAAACACACACATGTGCATACATATGTATGAATACATGTACAATTTTACACTTCTTCTCTACTTAAGATTTTCCCTTCACCAAAATCGACTGTCTCTAAATTTTCTAAATTATCTAATTTGCCACATTCATCAATCTGATAAAGTATTTTAAATAATCCTGAACTTTTGTGATGGTCGTGAGACATCTGTTTCCCAAATAAGTCTTGCAGTGGTGTTTTGACCTTTTTATAATTTTTTATAGCCAAGCCAATTTTCATTTTTTTGGTCAATTTTATTGCAGGATAATTTATAGGAAATAAACTAAACTTACTGTTAGTAAACAATTCAATGAATTTTGACACTATCAGAATCTGGACATAAAACACTTACATCCAAAAAGTTCCCTGGTGCTTTTTGTAGTCAATTAACTTCCCTCACTTCTAGCCCCAGACAATTAATTATGGTCATTTAATATATACAGAGAGTAGGATATACTGTAAAACATGCAGTAAGATCTCAGTTTTTTTAAAAAGATTACATATATGCTTAGAAAAGCTACTGTATGGGAAAGCACAAATATATTAATGGTGGTTATCAGAACAGCAGTATCTCTGGTAAAAGAAAGAGTAGCTTTTCGTTTTGCCATTCCACCTTTGTTGTTGGTTTTTTTTTTTTCAGATTCTTCGTAATAAGAATGTATAACTTTCATAATGAAAGGGACAACTGTTATTTCATTAAAATTATATAAATAAGAAAATTGTATCTAACAAAATATCTGGAAATTACCATAATCGCCATATTCCATTTCAGTGACTGAACCCTTCTTCCAGGTCACAGAACACCAACAATCCACAGAAACTTGCTCTGAGAGAATAACTGTCCTCCAGATGGTCAAGACTTATGGCTTTGCCATTGATACAGCAGTTTCTTTGTTCCCAGAAAAAGTATTATTCAAATGCATGTCTTTTGTGGTTTAAGGATGATGATTAGTCTGATGGGCATTGGCTCTTTATTCAGACTGAGGCAATCATGGTAGTATTTAAAAGTAGCACAATTTAATATGTTTCTTAGATGGAGTAGTACTAAATTAAGCTCTTAAACCACTAAGATGTAGTTAGAAATATAAAAATCACTAGGACCAAAAGCTAAAAACCATCTAACAGACCGTGGTGAGCATGAGAAAATAATTCTAGTGTTACCATAGAACTAAGAGTAGCTGCCAAACAATTCAGGGTCTGAACATCTGTTTGCTGTCCCAACTCTACCAAGGGGCTATTTTTAAAGCCAATGTTGAATCTGTTTACTGAGGGAGCGGGAGCTCTACATTTCCATATGATCTTACACAGTGAATTCTGGATAATTAAATCAGCAAGCTTCAACATCTTTTGAACTGAAGTTGTTCTTTTTCAATAATACACCTGCTATTTGTTTTAATTTTTAACTTCTGTGAGGACATAATAGGTGTATGTATTTATAGTTTACATCAGATACTTTGATACAGGTATGTAATGCATAATATAATCACATCGGGGTAAATGGAATATCCATCCAGTTAAGCATTTATCCTTTTTGTTACAAACAATCTAATTGAACTCTTCTAGTTATTTTAAAAATTACAATTAAATTATTTTGACTATAGTCACCATGTTTTGCTATTAAATACTAGGTCTTATTAATTCTTTCCAAATACTTTTCATACCCATTAAAAATCTTAATTTCTCCCCAAACCCCTCATGACTCTTCCCATCCTCTGGTAACCATCCTTCTACTCTCTAGCTCCTTTAGTTCAATTATTTTAATTTCTAGATCCTAAAAACAAGTGAGAACATGTGATGTTTCTCATTCTATGCCTGGCTTATTTCAATTAACATAATGACCTCCATTTCCATCCATGTTGTTGCAAATAGCAGGATTTCGTTCTTTTTTATGGCTGGATAGTACTCCATTGTGTATACGTGCCACATTTTCTTAATCCATTTATCTGTCGATAGGCACTTATGTTGCCTGCGTATCTTGGCTATTGTGAATAGTGCTGGAATAAACATGGGGGTGCAGATATCTCTTTGATATAATGATTTCCCTTGTTTTGGGTATGTGCATAGGTGTGGGATTGCTGTATTGTATGGTAGATATATTTTTAGTTTTTTGAGGAACCTCTAAACTGTTTTCCGTAGTGGTTGAACTAATTACAACCCCACCAACAGTGTACAAGGGTTCCCTTTTCTCCACATGCTCACCACCTTCTGTTGTTGCCTAACTTTTGAATAAAAGCCATTTTAACTGGAGGGAGATGATAACACATTGTAGTTTTGATTTACATTTCTCTGATTATCCATGACGTTGAGCACCTTTTCAAATGGCTGTTTGCCATTTGTATATCTTATTTTGAGAAATGTCTATTCAGGTCTTTTTGCCCATTTTTAAATTGGATTATTAGTTTTTTTTCTATAGAGTTGTTTCAGATTTTCATATATTCTGGTTATTAATCCCTTATCAGATTGGTAGTTTACAAATATTTTCTTCCATTCTCTGGGTTGTCTCTTCATTTTGTTGAGTCTTTTCTTTGCTCTGCAGTAGCTTTTTAAACTTGATGTCATCCCTGTTTGTCCACTGTTGCTTTGATTGCTTGTACTTCTGAGGTATTACTCAAGAAATCTTTGCCCAGCACAATGTCCTGGAGGGTTTCCCCAAAGTTTTCATGCAGTACTTTCATAGTTTATGGTCTTAAATTTAAGTCTTTAATCCATTTTTATTTGACCTTTGTATATGTTGAGAGATAGGGGTCTAGTTACATTTTTCTGCATATGGATATCCAGTTTTCCCAGCACCATTTATTGAAGAGACTGTCCTTTCCCTAATGCATATTCTTGTCCCCTTTGTCAAAAATGAGTTTATTGTAGATGTATGGACTTATCTGTGGTTCTTAATTCTGTTCCACTGATCTATGTGTCTGCTTTTATGCCAGTATCATGCAATTTTGATACTGCCATTATACCATAGCTCTACAGTATTAATATAATTTAGTCAGGTATTATGATTCCTCCAGTTTTGTTCTTTTTGCTTAGAATAGCTTTGGCTATTCTGAGTATTTTGTGGCTGCAAATACATTTTAGGAGTGTTTTTTCTGTGTCTTTGAAGAACGTCATTGGTATTTTGATAGGGATTGCATTAAATCTGTAGATTAATTTGGGTAGTGCCGACATTTAACAATATTGATTTTCCCCATTAATGAACAAGGAATTTCTTTCCATGTTTTGTGTCTTCTTCAATTTCTTGCCTCAATATTTTATACTTTTCCTTGAAGACATCTTTTACTTCTTTGGTTAAGTTAATTCCAAGGTGTTTATTTTTATTTGTAGTTTTAAATAGAATTGCTTTCTCATTTCAATTAATATGATTTCTTTTTCATATTGTTCACTATTGGTATAGAGAAATGCTATTGAATTTTGTGTGTTGATTTTGTGTCCTGTTACTTTACTGAATTTGATTATCAGTTCTAATAGATTTTTGGTGGAGTCTTTAGGTTTCTCCAAATGTAAGAGCGTATCAACTGCAGATAAAGATGATTTGTCTTCTTCCCTTCCAATTTGGATGCCCTTAATTTCTTTCTTTCTTTTGTTCGATTTCTCTAGTTAGGACTTTCAGTACTATGTTAAATAACAGTTGTAAAAGTGGGCATCCTTGTCAGATTCCTGATCTTAGAAGAAAGGCTTTTGGTTTTTCTACATTCAGTATGATACTAGCTACGGGTAAATCAGATATGGCTTTTATTATGTTGAGAAATGTTTCTTCTATACCCAGTTTTATTTTTGTTTTTATCATGAAGAGATGTTGATTTCATCAAACGTTTTCTCAGCATCACTTGAAATGATCATATGGTTTTTGTCCTTCATTCTGTTGATATGATGTATCACATTAATTGATTTGCATATGTTGAACAATACTTGCATCTCTGAGATGAATCCCACTTCACCATAATGAATGATCTTTTTAATGTATTGTTGAATTAAATTTTCTAGTATTTTGTTGAAGAATTTTTCATCAATATTCATCAGTGATATTGCCCTATTTTTTATTGATATGTATTTGCCTGGTTTTGCTATCAGGGTAACACCGGCCTCGTAGCATGAGTTTGGAAGTTTTCCCTCCTTGTGTATTTTTCAGAATAGCTTGAGTAGGATTGGTATTAGTTCTTCTTTAAATGTTTGCTAGAAAATTCAGCAGTGAAGCTTTTGGGTCTCGGGTTTTTCCTTGTGGGGAGACCTTTATTATGCCATCAAAATTGTTACTTGATATTGGCCTGTTCATGTTTTGGATTTCGTCCCGGTTCAATCTTGGTCTAGGAATTAATCCATTTCTTCTAGATTTTCCAATTTATTGGCATATAGTTGCTCATAGAATCCTCTAATGATCCTTTGAATTTCTGCAATACTAGTTGTTCTGTCTCCTTTCTCATCTCTGATTTTATTTGAGTCTTCTCTATTTTTTCATAATTATTCCAGAAAAAGGGTTTGTCTATCTTGTTCTTTAAAAACAACTACTGTTTGTTTTGTTGATCTTTTGTATTGTTTTTTTGATTTCAATTTCCTTTATTTCTGCTCTGACCTTTGCAATTTCTTTTATTAATTTTGGGTTTGGTTTACTCTTGATTTTCTAGTTCTTTAGGATGCATTATGAGGCTTTTTTTTTTTGAAGTTTTTCTTCATTTTTGCTGTGGGCACATATAGCTATAAACTTCCTTCTCAGTACTGCTTTCACTGTATCCCATAGGTTTTGGCATGTTGTATTTCCTTTATCATTTTTTTCAGGAAATTATTAATCTTTTTTCTTAATTTCTTTATTGACCCACTGGTCATTCAGGAGCATATTGTATAATTTCCATGCATTTGTGTAGTTTCCAAAATTCCTATGTTTATTGATTTCTAATTTTACTCCATTGTGGTCAGTTAAGATGCTTGATATTGTTTTAATTTTGTAAACGTTTTAAGACTTTTTATGATCTAATATATAGATTATCCATGAGAATGATTCATGTACTGAGGAAAAGAGTGTATTCTGTAGCCATTAGATGAAATGGTCTGTAAATATCCATTGGTCCATTTGTTTTATAGAGCAGATAAATTCCGATTTTCTTGAATTTTCCCTCTGAAAGATCTGTCCAATGCTGAACTTGGGGTTTTAAAGTCTCACACAATTATTTTATTGGTGTCTACCTCTATATAGCTCTAATAATATTTGCATTATACATCTGTGTTCTCCAGGGTTGAGTGTGTATATATTTAAAACTGTTATATCCTCTTGCTGAATTGACCCCTTTATCATTGCATAGGGACCATCTTTATCTCTCGTATTTTTGTCTTGAAATCTATTTTTTCTGATATAAGTATAGCTATTTCTGTTCTTTTTGGTTTCTATTGACATTGAATATTTTTTTCCATTCCCTTTATTTTCAGTCTATGTGTGTCTTTATAGGTAAAGTGTGTTTCTTGTAGACCACAGATCAGTCGGTCTTCTTTTGTCATCCATTCAGCCACCCTATGTCATTTCATTGAAGATTTTAGTCCATTTACAGTCAGTGTTATTATTGATAAGTAAGGACTTATGCCTGCCATTTTGTTATTTATTTTCTGAATCTCTCTTGGTCTTCTCTTCTCTTTCTCTTCCTTCCTGTCTTCCTTTTAGTGAAACTTACTTTCTCATGTGACATGATATTATTTTTTGCTTTTTATTTATTTTATGCATATATTTTTAAGTGTATTGGTTTGAGGTTATCATGATTCTTGCATGTGCTATCTTATAACCCATTTTAAGCTGATAATAATACTGTTTGCGTAAAGAAAGAAAGAAAGAAAGAAAGAAAGAAACGGGAAAAAGAAAACCGATAAAAACTCTACACCTTATCTTAGTCTCCTCAAATTTTAACTTTTTGTTGTTTCTATTTATATCTCATTATATTGTCCATGTCTTGAACACTTGTTTCTGTTATTTTTTATTGGTTCATCATTTAGCCTTTCCACATAGTATAAGAATAGTTTACACACCACAGTTACAGTATTATAATATGCTGTGTTTTGTGCATTTATTACTATTACTACCAGTTTTTTACCTTCAGATGATTTCTTACTGCTCATTAACATCCTTTTCCTTTTCCTTCAGATTGAAGTACTCCCTTTAGTTGGGTCAGACCTGAAGCCAGCACAGCACTGTGTCTCACCCAAGGTCTGCTGTAACTACTGCCTGGCTATTGCCAATGTTTCCTCAATATCCCAGGGCTCTAAAATCATCATTTTGTAAAGCCAGCCAGGCTTCTATCCTTGCTCTCAGGGTTTTGAGATCCCCCAGGTTTGGGGAAGGTCCAGGGGCGCCATCTTGGAACCAAGGAGTACAGTAAAAAACCTTAGAAGTCTACCTGGTGTTATATTGTACTGCTGCTGTGCTGACACTCAAACCATAAGACACAGTTCTTCCAATTCTTACCACCCTTTTTTTTCAGGCAGAGGAGACTCACCCCATGGATACCAGCACCACAGGACCATGGGGAGTACTGCCGATGTTCCCTTTATGGTCAATGTCTCTTTAGTCAGTTTATGGTGAATGCTGCCAGGCCTGAGACTCACACCTCAGGGCAGTGGGCTCCCCTCTGGCCCAGAGCCATTCAAGAAATATCTTCCAATAGCCAAGGTATGGATTCTGGGACCCCCAGGAGATGACTTGGTGTTCTACCCCCCTTTCCTGAGCTGGTACATAAGATGCAAGACAAAATCCCTTTTGTGTTTCCCTCTACTTTTTGCAATCAAAAGGAGTCTCTCCCCATAGCTACCACAGCTGGGAATGTGCTGAGTCTCATCTGAAGCCAGGTAATCTCAGAGTCTTACCCAAGCCCCACAGCGTACTACCTGGGTATCACTGCTGGTTATTTGGAGTCATAAGGCTCTTTAGTCAGTGTGTGATGGGTCCTTCCAGGACTAGGTCCTTCCCTTCAAGGCAGTCGTTTCCTTTCTGTCCCAGGCTATGTCTAGAAATGTCGTTTGGTAGCTAGGGCCTGGAAATAGGAACTCAAACTTTGATTGGTGACCTATCCTGCTGTGGCTGATCTGGTATTCAAAATGCAAGACAAATTCCTTTTTACTGTTCCCTCTCTTCTCCTCAAGTGAAAAGAAGGAGTGTCTTTTGGACCACAAGCTGTGCAGCATGGGGTTGGGGAAGGGGTGGTGCAAGCACCCCTTTAACTGCCCCAGCTGGTGTTTCAGTAGGTCATGTGTTCCCCAAGTTCACTGGCTCTGAGCCCAATTGTCTACTAGAACTCATCTAGCAGTTGCAGTCCTTGGGGCCTAGACTGTATTTTAATATTATTTAGGGACCCAGAGTAGTTTAGCCCATGGTGGCAAGGCTTGCCAGAATTCAAGTTCCAACTGCTGCTATGGGTGATACCTTTCTAGCTAGGCCTGGTTTAAATACTCCCACTGTGGGAGAGTGTCAGCTGAGTTCAGACTAGTTTTGCTTTCTGCTGTGACAGGGTAGCACTAAGATGAATGCAATATTTCACAGAACCAAGTGCACCGATTTTCTCTCCATGCCACGTGGTCACTGTGAGGGGATGGGAGAGGGGTGGTGTTGCTGCTTAAAGCCTGTCTTTCCTACCTTCTTCCAGTGCCTCGTTCAGTGATTTGAAGTTAAAACCACGTACTCTGAATGCTTATCTTGTTTTTGGTTCATAAGAAGATATTTTGTTGTGTGTACATAGTTTTTAAATTGGTGTCTATTCTATTTGGCCATATTACTCTTAGAAAGATCTAAACTCGAGTTTTAAATGACTATCTTGTAACTCTTATAAATGTACAATTGCTTTTGAGCCCAGTGTTTTTTAACCTCTTCAAGTGTCTAACATGAATTTTATATCCATCCCTTCTAAATAAAATATTTCCTATGCAGTCAAAAACATTTCCATTTGTGTAATTTGTATTGAATTGGTTCATTTATAAACAAGCCATTCACTGCCTAATTGTACTGTGTAAATTTGTTTTCGAAGTGTAGTTTCCTGGACCATGACCATCTGTTATCAGAATCATTACAGTGTGTGTGTGTGTGTGTGTGTGTGTGTATATATATATAACATATATAATATATATATAAAACATATATATTATATAATTGTATATGTTTTATATATATATGTTTTATATACACACACATATATAAAACATGTATATACATATAACATATATATAAAAAACATATATAATATATGTGTAAATCTCAGTCCTCTCAATATCTGGATCTGGAATCTACATAGTTAATAAGTATCCAAGTTTGACAACTATTGATTCATGGCTATATAGTTCTTTATATCCATCCTCAAAGAAAAGGAATGTTCTAAATTCATTAAATTCTAAGATACTGGTTGGTTCCCTGTGATGATGAGTGGAGATATCATGCCTTATTTAAAGGTCTAAGAAACTTGGATTTCACCTCTTTTCATATGATTTCATGATGAGGCTGAGGTAAAAAGAGTGAGATGATCTCTCTTTTTTCCTCCTCTTCTACTCATTAAGCTGTTGAAACTGAGCAAATCCTATGGCTAACGCCTCCAAATTCTAGAGGCCCCGACATCTCTTTTTATCTCTACCTTCTCTTCCTATCTTCCACGTCTAAAGATTTTATTAGCTCTACTCTAGGCATTAAAGGAAAAAAATCTTTCTCATTCTCTTTGGGTGCTTTATTTCTGACACTCACAGGCATTTCTTAGACCAGCCTTTTCTTTTCAGACCAGCCTTTTCTTTTCAAGTAAGACAAGATTTATAATCCGGTTTTGGGTTTAGGGCAAAAATAACAGTCTAATGACCACTTTTGTTTTTGAGGTTCTTTTAGTCTAACTAGTTAGGAAAACAGGAGAACTCCAAGGGTTCCAGTCTTGCTTACGAGATATTGTTGACATCTTAGCTGCCTATTTAAGCTTTCTCCACCCCACTGCCTCCCTAAGAATATTTTAATCATGTTCAGGTAGGCATTCGTCACCCACATGATTCAGAGGAGGGTGACCTCATCACCAGCTTTAGGAGTAGATCTTGATTTCTTTAACCCAGTGTTAAATTTTTAAAAGGAAGTAAAATAACAATGGGGATGCCATTAACATTTTGCAGGAAAATTCTTTGTGAGACTGTCTAGAACATTGCCAGTAGTTCTTTCCAAGCATCATGACAACCAAAAACACCTCTATACATTTCAAAAATTCCATAGGGTAGTAGTTTGTACCACCGGTACATCTTTTATGGCAGTCCTATTCTCCTTGCTATTGATTAAGAATGAACTTATAAACCCATGGTGGCCGATTAATACCTGAAAGAGAATCTGCTGGGGCAGAAAGAGTATTCATAACTCTCTTTTTAAAAAAAAATTGGCCAGGCACGGTGGCTCATGCTTGTAATCCCAGCACTTTGGGAGGCCAAGGTGGGCAGATCACGAGGTCAGGAGTTCGAGACCAGCCTGGCCAACATGGTAAAACCCCATCTCTACTAAAAAATACAAAACGTAGCCGGGCATGGTAGTACATGCCTGTAGTCCCAGCTACTTGGGAGGCTGAGGTGGGAGAATCACTTGAACCTGAAAGGCGGAGGTTGCAGTGAGCCGAGATCATACCACTGTATTCCAACCTGGGCGACAGAGTGAGACTCCAACTCAAAAAAAAAAAAAAATTAAGTAACACCAGATAAGATAGTACCTTCTTTTTCTTTTTGGACTTTCTCATGTATGGATATGCCACTGGGAACTATTGCAGCCATCTTTCCACTAGTCTGAGGACGATATCAGCACATGGAAGAGCAGAGAGCCAAAGAATCATGAAGAGTTGAAATTTAGAACTGTGTATGGAGCCTGGCCGATCACTGAACTTGCTAGTTGAGAAGGCAAATGCCTTTCTTTCTTTCTTTTTTTTTTTTTTTTTTTTTTTTTTAGCTAGTTTGATTCCAGAATTTTTTTGCCCTTTATGTCGGTCAATACTGCAACTGATACAGTTGAGATGTACCTTGGAGATTACATGTCAACATTCTAGTTAACGATAAGTGTTACTTTGCTTACCCCGGTCTCTTTTATGCATACTATTCAATTGACTTATGTAGAGATGTGACAATGCCAGCAGGCAAGATTTGGGCTTTCCTGCATTCCTGAATGAACAAGATTATAATGTCACATGGATACAACCCCTTAATAACCTCATTTTTATTGCCAATCAGCAAGCAGTCTTTCCATTGCTGAAACAGAATATGTAAATTTGCCTTATGACGTTTAAAGAGAGGAGACTACCTGGAGTAGCCATTTCATTTACTAATTAATTCACTGATATATTCAGCAAACATTTATTGAGCATCTGCTAGGTATCAGACACTATGCTCATAGCCAGGGCTACAACAATAAAGAAGTTAGAACAGATTTACATGGATACACGTGGAAATTTGTAAACAGCATTTGATTACAACTATTTTATGTACTGTTCAGAGTGTATTATGCCTGAGTTTTTCTGGATAATCATTTCCCCTGTGCTCAGGTAGCTATGGCCACACCCTAGCTCTGCCCTGATGGTGCCAGGACTGATGTATTAAATTATAAGAGCAATTATATGGGCAAAAATCTCAGCCCTAATGGATTTTGTATCTAAATAGTAAAATAGAAAGTAATTAAGTAATCAAACAAATAAATATATGATTTCAAATTATAATAGTTATGAAGGAAACAGAGTACAATGGTAAATAATGGGAGAGGAAGAGGTAGTTAGATGGTGAAGCTGCAGGATATGAAGATGCCAGCCATGTGAGAGCCAGGGTGAAAATACTTCAGGAGAGAGAAGAGAATGTACATGGTCCCTGTAGCGTTGAGAGAAGTTGCCATGCTGGAGAGACTGAAATAAAGCACAGTAGGCATGAGGGAGAGTGGAACTAGATCAAAGGAAAGAAAATAAAATAATTTTATTTTATTTTAGTCATTCGTTAATGTTAGAGCATGGATGTTTCTGGGTACCATTTTTCAAGATTCCACCTTTAATAGTGGCACTCTAATCTGCTTGATTTTGGTCTCTTTAGTAGGAGTGGAAGGAGAGGGGAAGTGAAGCAGAATGGTTTAAGAGTATTTATAATGAGCCTGGCAGCCTGTGCTTGAATTCTGACTCAGCCACTTTGTTAACCATGTGACATTAGGCATGCTATTTCTCCTCTCTGGGCCTCAGTTTCTTGATGTGTAAAATGAGGATAATCATAGTGCCTACTCTGCTATTCTGTAAAGTTGTTGTGAGCATTAAATGAGTCGATGTATGCCAGGTGCTTAGAATAATACCTAATGCAGAGCAAGTACTTAATAAGTGTTGGTTTTTCAAAAGGGAGGAAGGTGTTAGTGGAGGTGCAGCTAGTGTTCCAGGGATTCTTTGAGGGTATTTCATGCATGTGAACTTCATTAGTCATTTGGTCCATGAACAAAGGAAAGATTGAGAGCTGCTTATTTTCTGCTATGGAGTAAGTGATGTGGTAGCCAAGAACTGAATATGCCAGACATATATGAAAAAAAACTAATGGTATTGACAGCTCTTTCATTTGGGTTTGTTTGTGTCAGGAGGATGCATCCCTGTTCCCTCTGAAGTGTGAATCAATTGAGACATAGTTTACAGAAGTAGATACAAATTTTGATTTACAGTGACAAAGTCAATAAACATTACACTTTTTTTTCAAGTAATGGTTCATTTCTGTATATCTCTACTATGGCGAATGACCCCCTCAGGTGAGAAACTTTTTTAGATGATGATAAAAGCTTGCTTTGGGAATAGGGGGAAAGGAGTTAAGAGGAACAATTTCAAAGAGTTTTACTTTAAAAGGGGACAAAACAATGGGGCAGAAGATGGAAGCGGATGTAGGGGCTAAGACAGCTTTCTTTAAAAAATATGGGATCTATTATATAATATTTGGATGCTGAAGGCTATTATCTAGTGTGTAGCAAAATATTGGTGTTGCGGGAGACTGGAGTCAATCGCATGAACAAAGTCCTTGGGTAGATAAGGAGGCTCCAGTGCCCCGATGAAGTGTTACTTTACTGGGCAGCCGGGACAGATCACCCATTATAGCAGTAGGGGAAGTGGAGTTTATAGAGAAGAGAGAATTTACTAAGGAAATATGGTTAGGTTCCTGAGAAATACAGAGTATACAATTGAAAATTATGGCCCTAAATTGAATGTAAGATGAGTCAGTCAGTATTGTTGCTGTTTTTCTGTAGCCATTGGCTGCGTAAACAAAAGCTCCAGAGATTTATGTTTGAGTAGTGCTAGAATTTTGTCAATAGAGAGAAAGAAGAGAGAGAGAAGGACACGGAGTTTTACTGACATATATTTAACTCCCTTGTTAACAGATGCTGGCCTCTAGAAGCTATGATGGGTAAGAGGAGAAGGAGGTAATAAACAGTTTAAAGAGCAATAGATTAATTGTGTTAGAGGTCTTCATATGGTCACAAAGCTGGTGGAATGGATGCAGTACTATCAGCAATCGGGAAAGGCAGAAGATAGTAAGAGATCGTTCATTCATTAGTGATACTAAGGTTTATAAAGTTAGACTTAAAATTTTGCTAAGAATTGATATCATGTAGACCACACAATCAATGAAAATTTAGATGACTAATTGAATATCATAGGTTTTAAAAATTAAAAGCAAATTGCTGAGTAGTTCATGAGTCGAAGAATAAATCGTGATATTAATTAGAAAATGCCTATGTACAATAAGGAAAACATTACATATCAAAACTTACGGGACACAGCTCAAGTAGCACATAGAGGGACATGTGTAGGCTTAAAACTTCCATGAGATGGGTGAGCTGAAAATAATGAGGAAGTAATTCCAGATAATAAGTTAGAAAAATAATATATAAGAAACCCAAATAAAGTAGAAGAAAATAATAAGGATAGTAACAGGAATGTATTAAGTAGAAACATAGAGAGAAGAGAGATCAACAAAGCCAGAAGCTTAATATGTAAAAAGATAATTAAAATTGATAGATCTCAGATAAATTTATCAAGAAAAAAGAAAGAACAAAGAATACACAGTGGAAATGAAAATGTGATGTAATGACAGATGTAGTAGAGATGACAAGGATAAGAGGATATTATAAACAATTTTATGACAAAGTATTTGAAAATGTATGGTATATAGACAAAATGCTAGAAAAAGAGACATTACCAAATGTATTCAAGAAAAAATAGAAACCTGGATTTGTCTCATAAATATAAAAGAAATGAAATCTGCATTTAAAAGTCTTTCCATGAAGAAAACATAAAGCCCAGGTGGTTTTATGATGGATTTTTATCAATAGTTTAAGGAAGAGATAAATTTACTATTTGCACAATTCTTCAGTAAATATAAATAAACAAACAAAATATCCTTCTCTTCGTGAGGCTAGTAGAAACATAATAGCAAAGAAAGCAAAGAGTAATATGAAAAATGATAAATACAGCCCAGCCCACACATGCACATAGATGCAAAAATCCTAATATATGGAACGCAGATCTTCAAGTGTATCCACTAACTGGCCACTTCTCACTGCTTCTTTCATTACCATCCTGAGATAAGCCACCATCACCTTTGCCTTGAATTAGTGTTCTATTGATATCCCTGCTGTACCTTGCCCCCAGTTCAACACAGCAGCCAGAGGGATCCTTCTGAAATGCACATCAGGTCCTATTCTTCCACTACTCAGAACTCTCCAGTGGCTCCACATCTCAATCAGTGAAACCTAAAGCAATGGTGTCTAAAATCAAAAGCTGAAACTGGATCCCTTCCTTACACCTTATACAAAAATCAATTCAAGATGGATTAAAGACTTAAACGTTAGACCTAAAACCATAAAAACCCTAGAAGAAAACCTAGACATTACCATTCAGGACATAGGCATGGGCAAGGACTTCATGTCTAAAACACCAAAAGCAATGACAACAAAAGCCAAAATTGACAAATGGGATTTACTTAAACTAAAGAGCTTCTGCACAGCAAAAGAAACTACCATCAGAGTGAACAGGCAACCTACAGAATGGGAGAAAATTTTCGCAACCTACTCATCTGACAAAGGGCTAATATCCAGAATCTACAATGAACTCCAACAAATTTACAAGAAAAAAACAAACAACCCCATCAAAAAGTGGGCGAAGGACATGAACAGACACTTCTCAAAAGAAGGCATTTATGCACCTTTATTTGTTAAAAACGCAAGGCATACCTCTGAAATTGCTGTCCTCTCTGCCTGGATTGCTCTTCCAGTTAACAGAATGGCCCAATCCCTCCTTAATTCTTTCAGATCACTTTATCACTGAGCCTTTCTTGGCCACCCCATATAAAACTGAAACCATTCTATCCTGACCTGGCTAGTCCCCACTCCATTTTCCTGATTTGTTTTTCTCCATTGCACTCGTCACCATTGAATATCCTTTCTATATTTTACTTTTATATTTTGTTTATTTTTTTGTCTCATGATGGGGAGTATTTTTCTTTTGTTGACTGCTGGCCTGACATATAGAAAGTGCTCAATAAGTGTTGAGTAAATGAATAGATAAGTTGGTGATTAATAAAAATAGCCAGAATTATTGCATAGTCATTATAAGTTAGACACTGTATTTTAAAATATTTGTCTTTAATTCACAGAACAATAATGCAATGTGGCATCACTAGCCCCATTTTCTGAAGCAAGTAGCTAAGGTTCAAAGAGGTTATGTAACATACCCAAATCTGAGAAGGAATACAGAAATTCAGGTCACTAGTGAGCATTGTAGACTTTAGAAGAAAGGCATTAAGCACGGGGGAGATTATTTTGAGAAGATTCTGGGCTGACCAAGTCCCCGTGATATCCTGGGCTATTAACATATTTAAGAAACATATTTTGCTGGTTTGAGGAGTGATTTAAACAGGGACAGGGGTCTTTATTCTATTTGCAATGAAGCAAATCAGATTCTATAGCAATTCAAAAGAAATTCAAGTTTGAAAAAAGACCTCTGAATAAATCAGTCACTAGGCAGGGATGGCAAACATGCTTATCATGTTTCGATAAGTGCCACTTGTCATGGTGATATCACAGATGACGACAATAAAATAAATATCACGTGGAGTTAAAAAGAGCTATGGAGACAGAATGCATTGCAAAGATCTAATAACTAGTGCAAGTGAAATATTTTGTAGTATTAAAATGAAACTAATAACAGTCATTATGGATCAACACTGCTGCACTGAGGGACAAATATTCCATTTGCTCTGAGGATTGAGGAGTCTAATTTTATAGTTGGTAATTTTATAGCTGCACAAAGTTCTTTTATGAAACCGTGTAGCAATATTTAATGTTTCAGAATCAAATATTGTATTTATTTTTTCTCTTTCTTCTAGGGAAAATAAACTTGCAACGGCTTTTTCCTGGAGTTTATCAAGGTTGACAAGTGAAGTTTTATGAATATGATTTCTATATCATCTCTTAAGGTTGCTGCAGTGAATATCCATAAGGTAAGTCAAACAAGTACATGGAGTTATTTCAGTGACTGATGCTTACCTGTGGGTTCACATTAAAACCACCTGGAAACTTTATAAAAAATGACTTACGTCTGCCTGGCACCAGAGATTTTAATAAATTTCAAAAAACCAGCTTTTTGTTCCCTTTTTCTTTTGTGATTTTATTGTTTCAATTTCATTTAGTTCAGCTCTGATCTTCGTTACTTCTTTTCTTCTGCTGGGTTTGGATTTGGTTTGTTCTTGTTTCTCCAGTTCCATGAGGGTTTCTGTCTTGATGACCTGTCTGGTGCTGTCGGTGGAGTCTTGGAGTCCCCCACTATTATTGTGTTGCTGTGTATCTCATTTTTCAGGTCTAGTAGTAATTGTTTTATAAATTTGGGAGTGCCAGTGTTAGATGTATATATAGGTAGAATTGTAATATTTTCCTATTAGACTAGTCCTTTCATCATTACATAATGTTCCTCTTTATCTTTTTTAACTGTTGTTGCTTTAAAGTTTGTTTTGTCTGATATAAGAGTAGCTACTCCTGCTCATTTTAGGCATCTATTTGCATGGAATATCTTTTCCCACCCCTTTAATTTAAGGCCCATGATATGGACCTTCGAGTTTCCCAGTGATGTGTTTGGGGACAGACATTTGCCTTCTTAAACTTTGGGCACTCACAGTTTTTGTCTGTCTTATGGAGCCTGCAGTGGCAAGCTGCCTCCTGCATAGGGTCTGTGGATTCTCTGGGCTTTTCTGGTATGTTCCTGTATTAGTTCTTGGAGCAAAAGTTCATGATGTGAGTCTCCACATGCTGCTCTGTCTGTCCAAGCAGGAGCTGCAAATTAGCCTTGCCTCCTATCTGCCATTTTTCTCTAATTTTCAATTCATTATTTTATTCAGCCTTCTAATGAATTGTGATATGAATTACCAGAGACTAAGAATCAAAGTAAGGAATGCAGGGATTTCTCCACTTGGCTCTTCAAAGTGCCAAGAAAAGACCAATAATTTTCACATGAATGGATTTTATTTCATTTCACCAGATATTAGATGTTGCAAACAACTGACTTACAGTGGTTCAGAGTACAGGTACTGTAGACAAACTGCGTAATTTTGGTTCCCAGGTCAGCCACTAATTAACTCTGCGTATTGTGATAAGTTACATACCTTCTCTGTTCTATAGTATTTATAACAGGGCTAACAATAATCTCTAGTGTAAAATAATACATGTTTTCTGTAACAAATATTATTAGAGTTGTTTTGTGCTAAGTGAAAGCTATAGCTGAAAGACTCAATGAGGATGATGAAAAGGTTTAGCTTTACAAGGAGTCTGTGGGTTCTGGATCCAAGAAGACTCTGCCACTCTTCCTGGGTAATCTCATTCACTCCAATTAAAATCATTCTCATCTGTATGTAGATTTTCTTAAATCACTAGTCCCGGCCCAGATTGTCTCTTAAGTTCAGGTTCTATACCGTACTTACAAATTTCTCTGGGTCATCTCCAACTGGATGTCTCTTAAAAAACTGCAATTCATCATGCCTAAACTCTCATTTACTCGATCACATTCCAGCTTCCTCTGCTCCTTCCCCTGTCAATATTGGATAACAGCCTCACCATCTACCTCAGAAAAAACTATTATTTCAAGCCCTCTTCGCCATTCTTATCATGTCTGCTTCATTCCAGGCTTAGAAGGCAGCATGGCAGAGTAAAAAGAGTGATAAGTTACTTATCTTTTCACTTGTAAAATCATTATGTAAAAATCTACCTTTGTCAGGCAGAGAAAAAAAATAGAAAGAGTACAGACTACAAGATCTATTCCCACTTTGCTACTTACGTGATGTCGTGCCTTGGCAAAATTACTGAATCTTTGATCCTCAGTTTTTTCATCTGTAAAATGGTGATCCTAATACCTACCTTGAGTGTAATGCCCTGAGTAATGGAGACAGAAGAAGTTCAAGAAATGTAAGCCTCCTTTTTAATCTGTTGATAACATGTCATCTGATCTTGTAAGCAGTTTAGCTCAGCAGTCGAAGAACAGTTTAAAATAATTGTATTCTTTACTAGCATCTCTTGAGGAGTGTTAGTGTGAGATCTAACTTGCAATCCATTGGACTAAGCCTTACGGTCTTCTTTTTCCATTCCTTAATTCCCTTTCAGTCACATCTTCCCCAGAGCCATTCCCATGTCTAACTTATGTCTTCAACTCCAAACCTGACTCAATGTGATTAAAAACAAACATACAATCAGACCAAAAACAACAAAAAACCAAACAAAAAAAAACCTTTATCGATTTCATTGTCATCTCTTCTACTTCTTTTACATCCATTCATCCTCTCTCCCAGAAAGCAAGAATCCTTAGGCTTCCAAAGGCTAAAGGAGGAAAGCAAGTGGCTGTGTGTGTTGGTGGTGGGAGACAAGGACAAGGGAAGAAACCAAGAAGGAAAATATAAAATTATCTTTTCCTTGGAGTGGGTGGCAGCCTGTAAACCTTCAAAAGTCAACAAAGCAATGTGTATGCTGTCACAGGAGCCATTATTCAAACCATTAACAACTCTTGTCTATTGCTATAGCCTCCTAACCTGGTCTCCATGTCCCTCCAGTCTGTCAATGACCAATCCATCTTTTATACTACCACTGGAGTATTTCTTTTTCTGTAAAAAAAAGCTCTTGAGATAGCAATATTTCTCTGCCACTCCCAGCCCAGGCTCTCCACCAACTGTAGGATAAAGTCCAAAGCCTCTAGCACAGTATATAAGCACAATCTAGCCTTCTATATGTTTTTTGCTTTTTTTTTTCAAATTGTCCAATTCCACTGATCCCCTTCCTGCCCCCACCCCTGCGACGTAATCAAGATACTAACTAGTGAGAACACATTGTCCTGTTCCAGGTGTCAATAAATCTTCATATATTGTTGTCTTTGGAAGATCATCCTGTCTTTTTCTTTATGTGTATGTTTGTATATTCATACTTGAGGGCACTAAGTACTAGGTTTTTCTCTTTTTTTGGTTATCCACAGGGAAGTCTACTTCTGATATTTTGTACAACACATTCATCAGATGACAACTAGTTAGCAAGTTCCTCTATGCCCCATGTCACAGCATACCTCCTAGAGCAGATCCAGGAGTAGAAATGTTGCTTCTCTTTGTCTTTCATATCCTGTATTCTCTCCACTACACCATGTTGCATTCTTAGTATCAGATTCTATGATAGGAATTAAGGATGAAATCATCTTGGAATGTTCATCTGATTTGAAAATGTCTTAGTAAATATAATGTCTGCTTGACTTAAATTATAACTAAAGCTTTCTGACATTCCCTAATGACATTAGGGAATAGATTTCTATTGCTGGTCCCCTTTTGTGTTTTTCTATAACTGTGTCTCACCCTGTTAACCATGACTGAGACACAATTTTTGATATTTTTTGCTGGTGCTTACATGCATCCCTTGCCGTGACCATTGAAAGTGCATCAATAATTATGCTGTGCTTTCTGACAAGGAAAAAACCGGAATGACCTTGTGCGGCCTCAGGGAGGCAAGTAGATGAAACCCCAGCTGTGTCACAGAGTTCCAATTTACTGCCACTCTGCTGATTATATGCTTGCATATTTCCTGAAATAGTGAAAAGCTGTCAAGTTGTAAAGGAAATAGACAACATGGCCAATGGTGAGGGTTTGTAATCTGAGAATTTGGTGAAGTGAGCATTGAATAGCTGTATTGATGCTCTCAAACTGTGTGAGGAATGTTTCTACCACTTAAGAATCATAAAGTAAGGTATTTTTTTTGAAGTGTTCCTATTTCAAGGGGAATGTGGCTGATACAACATCAGCTACCAGAAAGCAGACCAAGAAATAAAGATACTGTCACATCTAACATGACAGTATTTGGAAAGCCTGTACTTACGGGATTCAGGTTTACCATGCTTTTTATCTTAGAGGGTGCTTTTATAAGCTCTATTTAATTTGATCCTAGTGACAACTGTAATGTAAGGATAGTGATAATTATCATCATTTTATCCATGAGGAAACTGAGGCACAGAGTGGAGATGACTTGGCCAAAGTCACTCAGCTTGTCAGTAGTAGAGCTCAGGTGTGTCATTTTACAGTATCACACTGCTGTCTCTCTCTTAAATAATGCATTCTTTATAAGACCAGAAGATAGAGAGAGAAGAGTGGAAAAGGGGAGTAACCAGCTATGAAATTTCAGTTAGCTAGATGCTGTGCTAGCTGCTTTTTATCTCCTTTCAACCTCTCAAAAACTCTATTAGGTCCTTGTCTTCCTGCAACTGAAGAGGTTGCCAGGAGTTAGCAGTTTCAGTGCTAAAACCAAAAAGATGTGGTTAATGTATGTAAAATATTGTGAATTTCATTGAGTGGATATGAAATTTGAGGTTTGGCATGACTGGGTAACTTGTCCCCAGAAATGTATGTTTTTTTGTTGTTGTTTGTTTTTTTGTTGTTGTTGTTTTGTTTGTTTGAGACAGAGTCTTGCTCTATAGACAGGCTGGAGTGCAGTGGTGCCATCTCGGCTCACTGCAACCTCTGCCTCCCAGTTTCAATCGATTCCCTTGCCTCAGCCTCCCGAGTAGCTGGGACTACAGGCACGTGCCACCATGCCCAGCTAATTTTTGTATTTTAGTAGAGACGGGGTTTCACCATGTTGGCCAGGATGGTCTCGATCTTCTGACCTCGTGATCCTCCCGCCTTGGCCTCCCAAAGTGCTGGGATTACAGGCGTGAGCCACCGCACCCAGCCAAAATTTCACTGTTAGCTAAATGCTGTGCTAGCTGCTTTTTATCTCCTTTCAACCTCTCAAAAACTCTATTAGGTCTTTGTCTTTCTGCAACTGAAGAGGTTGCCAGGAGTTAGTAGTTTCAGTGCTAAAACCAAAAAGATGTGGTCAACATATGTAAGATATTGTGAATTTCATTGAATGGATATGAAATTTCTGGCAATGTTTGTACATATGAACAAAATAATTTTACAGTCATGCTCTCAATAAATTCATGTTTTAAGTGCATGTTTGGTGGAAATTAATATTCTATATTGGAAATATAATGAGAAGTAATTTTAGAAAAAAGATGGTTTACAAATGCATTTAATTAAAACATGAAATTTACATTATTTAGAATCTGACTTTTTACTAGTTTTACAACTTAATTTGCAATAAGATAATAGAGGAAGACATAATATGAAAATTAAACTTTGAAAAGAGAAGGGCTTAAGAAGAGATAAAAGTGAAAATGTACAAAGAAATGTCAAAGAAGGTTATTTTTTATATTAGCTTTATAACTGTTGGTTGAAGAAAAGTTAGGAAAATGAAAAACCTTATTAAACAGTTACCTGAAAATATAAAATAAGTCCTAGGGAATAGTTACCAGAAAGGGGAAGTTCTGTGACTGAGGAATGATTTGATATAATAATATAGCTGACTCAAAGGATCAGAGAGGAGACTGGTTGGAAATAAGTAATTCTCCGGAACCTGCTGACCTACCTGTTGGAGGATGGGAACAAGCTGTGAGGATGGATGTGGTTTTAAAACTGTTTTTCCAGTAATGAAGTTGTAATTTGCATGGCTGCATCATCAATTTCCATATCTCTGGTTAGAAAACTAAAAAGGCACAGAACTCAAAAATGTAATGGTGCATACAATTTGAAATCTCATACGTGCAGGGCACAGCCAAAACCTACTTTTTCTTTTAGGGAGGCTGTATATTCAACCTAAACCCTCATTAGGAAAGTTTAACTATGAGTGCTAACCCAAGGGTCCCTGACAATGCTGCCACCAGGAGTCTGCAAGTGTCTCAAGTTATAATAGTTTTGACAGAGTAGTCTAGGCACTTGGATAATTTATACAAAACCTCTTTTCTGAAGGAATTCACATAAGTGAGAGGAGACTGTCAATTTCTTCCAGAAATCAAACTATATATATAAACACCAAAATGGTATTTAAACCCATAAATGGCTTCAATAATATGTCAATTAATAATATAAAGCCCTATGAGTAAAAAGTACATTGTAAACTCAGTTTCAACGTGAGATAATTAAATATACAATATAATAGTAAGATACTTAATATCCTCTTATCTTTATCCTGTTTCTTTAAGAATTGTGGTTAAGGCTATTACTCCTCACAACTTTATGTATAAACTATTTTTTCTCATTTTCCCATTTTTTCTCTAACTAGTTTCTGGCGAGAGCCTAAATATAGACACTCCCTTAACCTAATTAAGAATGCATTAATTTAATTAGGTCATGTATAATATACTTTCCATATCAATCAGCCTCAACCCTGGAGACTTATTTTCCCTCAGTCAAATTTCTGGCATTTCCTTTACCTGTCGTTTCTCTAGAGAATCTCTGTCAGTTTTCTTCATCCTCTGTCAGAAAATGGAGGCCAACCTCCTCTACCTCTTCTTTATCTAAATGTTTACTCAACTTAATGTTACACAAGATTATAAGCATCTAATGTCCCTGCTTTCAAACAATTCCATTATAAATTACCAGGGGTTTTCGTTACCAGTAGGAACGTTGAAAGCACTCAATAAATATTCACTGACTGTGTTCTTATTAAATACAAAAGTGCTTATCTTGTAAAATCTACCTTTAGCAGCCTGAGAAATTGAGTGGACATATATAGGTGCTGACTTCCCCACCTGACAGTAGGAAAACAATAAGGGATGCAGCTATTCTGCTGAAGGATTACATATGAAAATATCACAGACTTGTAACATACTACTATTACACCATGAAGCTATAAATATAATGCCTGCAATGTAGCCAAAGTTGCATGAACAAATAATGAAATTCTGAGTGGCTTCCCTCTGTGAGTTTAGAGTTTAGCAATTGCCATTAGCTGTCACGTGCATATTTCTTCTAAGGTATTATGACAACTACTTAAATTCCCTTCTTCAAATTCAGAGAAGATAATGTAACATCACTGTAGACCATGCCTGGCAGAAAATGGGCACACATAACTACTGAGTGACCAATCATGACTAGAAAGAGATGTATCTTTCTTAAGATAATTTTTATAAAATTACACCCCATATCATTAATGAACTAGATAAATGAAAGTATGTCAGGCACAGGGTGACCTGGTCTTCTTGAAGTCATTGAGCTACTTAAAACATTCCCTCAGGAGAAACAGATCAAGATGGCAGAACAGAAGGCTTCACGAAACACCCCCCACACAAGGGTACAACATTAACAACTACACACCAAAAAAGCACTTTCATAAGAACCAAAAATCATGTGAGAACACACAATACCTGGTTTTAACTTCATTTCACTGAAAGGGACACTGAAGAGGTAGGAAAAATAATGTCGAATCACAGGTGCTACCCCTCCCGCATCACCTGCAGCAGTGGCATAGTGCAGAGCGCAATTCTGTATGCTGGGGAGACAGAGACTGTAGCAATTGTGAGGCATTGAATTCAGTGCTGCCCTCTTGGGCCAGAAGGGACCCCACTGCCTTGAAGGGAAGGGCCCAGTCCTGGCAGGATACATCACCTGTTAACTGAAGAGACCTTGGGTCATGAATAACCAGTAGTGATGAACACCAAGTAAGTTCCTGGGGACTCCAGTTCCAGACCTTGGCTCTTGAATAGCATTTCTGGAATAGCTCTGGGCCAGAGTGCAGCCCACTGCTCTGAAGGGTGCATCCCAGGCCAGGCAGCATTCACTGCAAGCTGACTGAAGAGACCTTGGGCATAAAGGGAAAATTGGTACCCTGGGAGAAAAAAGGTACCCTGGGAGAACTGCTTGTGGGCCTGTAGTACTGTTGGTTACAGGGTGAGGCTTCTCTGACACTGGAAAGGGGCAGGAAAAGAGGAAAGGACTGCATTTCATGCATTTAGTGCCAGCACAGTGGCAGTACAATAGAACACCAGGTAGACTTCTAAGGTTTTTTACTCTAGTCCCTGGCGCCCAGAGGATGGCACATCTGGACACACCTGGGGCTTGAGGGAGCTCACTGCCATGAAAGGAAGCACACAGGCCTGGCTGGCTTTAGTGCCTGCTGATTGTAGAGTCACGGAGCCAGATTTGAGGCTTGTAAGACAGGGAGTGATTACAGTGGACCTTAGGTGAGAATCAATACCATGCTGGCTTGAGGTCTGACCCAGTTTAGTCCCAGTGGTGGTGGCCACAGGGGTGCTTGTGTCACTCCACCCTCAGCTCCAGGCAGCTCAGAAAAGAGAGGGGATACTGTGTGTTTGGGAGAAAATAAGGGAATAGAACAAGAGTCTCTGCCTGGTAATCCAGAGTATTCTTTCAGATCGTACCCAAGACCGTCAAGGTAGTACCTCTACAAGTCCATAAAAACCACAGCATTTCTGGGATTAGGGTGCCTCCTAAAGCAGATACAGCTTAGATCATGACATAAAAGTCCTTTCAAATACCTGGAAAGTCTTTCCAAGTAGAACAGGTACAAACAAGCCCATACTGTGAACACTACAATAAATACCTAACTCTTCAATGCCCAGACACAGATGAATATCTGTAAGCATCAAGATCATCCCGGAAATCATGACCTCACCGAATGAAATAAGGCACCAGGGTTCAATCCTGGAGAAACAGATATACGTGACCTTTCAGACAGAAAATTAAAAATGGTTGTCTTGATAGAACTCAAAGAAATTCAAGATAACACAGAAGGAATTTAGAATTATATTAGATAAATTGAACAGAGATTGAAATAATTAAAACAAATCAAACAGAAATTCTTGAGTTAAAAAATGCAATTGGCATACTGAGGAATGCATCAGCACTCTTTAATAGCAGAATTCATCAAGAGGAAGAAAGAATTAGTGAGCTTGAAGGTAGGTTATTTCAAAATACACATGGAGAGAACACAAAACAAAAAGAATAAAAAACAATGAAGCATACCTACAGGATCTAGAAAGTACCCTCAAAAGGCAAATCTAAGAGTAATTGGCCTTAAAGAGGAGGCAGAGTAAGAGAGGGGGTAGAACATTTATTCAAAGGGATAATAACAGAGGACATCTCAAACCTAGAGAAAGATATCAATATTCAAGTACAAGAAGGCTATAGAACACTAAGCAGATTAACCCAAAGAAGACTACCTCAAGGAATGTATTAATTAAACTTCCAAATGTCATGGATAAAGGGTCCTAAAAGCAGCAAGAGAAAAGAAACAAATGACATACAACGGAGCTCTAATACATCTGACTGCAGACTTTTCAGTGGAAACCTTATAGGCAGGAGACAGTGACATGACATATTTAACATGCTGAAGGACAACTTTTACCCTAGAATAACATATCCAGTGAAAATATCTTTCCAACCTGAGGGAGAAATAAAAACATTCCCAACTAAAAGCTGAGGGATTTCATCAACACCAGATCTGTCTTACAAGAAATGCTAAAGGGACTAATTCAATCAGAAAGAAAAGGATGTTAATGAGCAATGAATAATCATCTGAAGGTGCAAAACTCACTGACAATAGTAAGTACACAGAAAAGCACAGAATATTATGAAACTGTAACTGCGGTGTGTAAACAATTCTTATCCTACATCGAAAGACTAAATAATGAACCAATCAAAAATAATAAATACAGCAACTTTTCAAGACATGGACAATACAAGAGGCTATAAATAGGAACAACAAAAGTCAAAATGCCTAGGAATGAAATCAAGGTGTAGAAATTTTATTAGTATTTTTTTTGCTTATTTCTTTGATTGTGCAAACAGCATTAAGTTGTTATCACATTAAAATAATAGTTTATGAGATACTATTTGCAAGCCTCATGGTAACCTTAAAGCAAAACTTATACAATGGATGCACAAGAAATAAAAATAAAAAATTAAATCATACCACCAGAAAACAATATCAAAGATCAATGAAACAAAAATCAGGTTTTTCGAAAAGTTAAACAAAGTTGATACACCTTTAGTCAGACTAACTAAGAAAAAATAAGTCCCAAGTAAATAAAATCATAGATGAAAAAGAAGACATTACAGCTGATACTACAGGAATTCAAAGGATTACTACTGGCTATTGTGAGCAGTTGTATGCTAATAGAGTAGAAAATCTAGAAAAAGTGGACAAATTTCTAGATACATACAACTTACCAAGATTTAACCATGAAGAAATCCAAAACTTCAACAAACCTATAAAAAGTAACAAGAATGAAGCCATAATAAAAAGTCTCCCAGTAAAGAAAAGATCAGAACCTGGTGGTTTTACTGCAGAATTGTATCAGGCATTTAATGAAATAATACCAATCTTACTCAAGGTATTCTAAAAACAGAGGGGATGAGAATACTTTCACATTCATTCTATGAGGCTGGTATTACCTTGTTACCAAAACAAAACAAAGACACCTCAAAAAAAAGAAAACTTCAGGCCAATCTCTCTGACAAATATTGCAAAAATCCTCAAGAAAATAATGGCAAACTGAATTCAACAATGCATTAAAAAGATAATTTATCGTGACCAAGTAGGATTTATTCCTGGGATACAAGGATGGTTCAACATACACAAATCAATCATTGTGATACATCATATCAACAAAATGGAGGACAAAAAACATGACTATTTCAATTAATGATGAAGAACATTTTATAAAATTCAGTGTGCTTTCATGATTAAAAAAAAAAAACGAGAAGAAACATACCTCAACATAAAAACCATACACAATAGACTTGCAGCTAGCACTATACTAAATGACAAAAAACTGAAAGCCTTTCCTCTAAGGTCTGGAATAACACAAGCATTCCTACTTTCCCCACTGGTATTCAACATAGTACTAGAAGTCTCAGAGGGAAGGAGGGAAGGAGGAAAGGAAGGAAGGAAGGGAGGGAGGGAGGGAGGGAGGGAGGCAGGATTCAAATTGGAAAGGAAGAAGTCAAATTATCCTTGTTTGCAGATGTTATGATCTTATACTTGGAAAAAAAAAAACTAAAGACTCTGCCAGAAAATAGAACTGATAAACAAATTCAGTTGATAAACAATAAAGTTGCAGGATACAAGATTAACATACAAAATTCAGTATCATTTCTATATAGCAACAGTGAACAATCTGAAAAAGAAACAAAAACATGATGCCACTTATAACAGCCACAAATAAAATCAAATACCTAGGAATTAACCAGAGAAACGAAAGATAGCTACAATGAAAACTATAAAACACTGATGAAAGAAATTAAAGAGGACACCAAAAATGAAAGTTACTCAGAAACTTAAAAATAGAGCTACTATATGATCCAGCAAACCCACTGTAGGTATAGACTCAAAAGAAAGGAAATCAGTATATTGAAGAGATATCTGCACTCCAATGTTTGTTGCAGCACTATTCACAGTGGCCAAAATTTGGAAGCAACCTAAGTGTCCATCAACAGATAAATAAAGAAAATGTGGTACCTATACACAATGAAGTACTATTTAGCCATAAAAAAGAATGAGGTCCTGTCATATGCAACAACATGGATGGAATTGGAGGTCATTACCTTAAGTGAAATAAGCCAAGCATAGAAAGACAAACAGCTCATGTTCTCACTTTAGGATCTAAAAATCAAAACAGTTGAACTCATGGATATAGAAACAGTTGAACTCATGGATATAGTTGAACTCTAGGCTTACTAGAGGCTGGAAAGGGTAGTGGAGGAATGGGGAGTATGTGGGGATGGTTAATGTGTACCAAAAATTAGTTAGAATAAATGAATAAGACCTAGTATTTGCTGGGACAACAGAGTGACTATAGTCAGTAATAACTCAACTATATATTTTAAAATAACTAAAACAGTATAATTGGATTGTAACACAAAGAAAACATGCTTGAGGGGATGGATACCCCATTTTCCATGATGTGACTATTACATGTTGCAAGCCTGTATCAAAACTTCTCATGTACCCATACATATATACACCTTATATACATCTACTATGTATCCACAAAACTTAAATTTTTAAAAATCCCCTTGGTACGAGTGAGCACTATGGTGTCTCAATGCAGCAGCAAATACATTCCACATGTATCAGTCTTATATGTATACTCTCATGCTCACAATATTTTATAAGTAAAACTGTTCATAAAAAGAAGCGTGCGTTGGAAAAGTTATAGACATCTATCGCTCCTGCTAGGATAAATAAAAAGATATGTAAATTAGAAAAAATTGGAAAATAAAGCATAATTCAAATTCTTACTTACCCATAATTAAACATCATCTATGGGCACTGGCTGAGCGCTCGGTGCTGTCATTTTTATGTCCCTTCACTACTTGTCTTTCCAGTGTAATCTCCCACTTGCCTATATATGTGGCAGGACAATTGTTAATTGTCATTCTTATGTATCTACAGTAATTTTACACTATGGATTGGAACTTTTTTTGTGTATGTGTTCTCTGCTGCTAAAATAATTAGATCTTGACTCCAAATTAGTTAAAACCTGAGAATCAATTCTCTCCCGGTTTTTGTTTGTTTGCTTGCTGGTTTTGTTTTTAGTTCACGTTCCTGGTTATGCTTAGGGTTCAAATGTTAAGCTTGGATTACGTCTTTTCAGTTGTCACGTGGATATTCTGTTCAGAAGCTGAATACTGATTTCTATTATTAGGATAAATTTTATTGTTTGTTTTCCCTCTTTTCTCATCTAAAATTTTACTTGACTCCTGAGAAAACACAATATCCCAATTCTTAGTATTTTTCTACTCTATTAGGACATAAAATCTTCCACATTTACCTAGAATTTTGTCTGTTTAAATTCAAATATGCCTCTTTGCCCTCATCCTTCCAGAAAAGCTGTGACCCTTATTATAATTTCCAGCTTCTGGTTTTCAGTTTCCTAGAGACTTTCGTTAAGCTGGCAAATGATAATGGCTGCCAAGTGGTAGTGGTACAGAGTTGTGGCTCAGGCATTAACTATTTCGTAACTGTTTAACCCCCTTTTATTTTTAAGTTCTGATAACTTTGTTTATTATCCCTAATTATCAAATTTTACATCTCTTTTAAATTACAAAGGCCATGAAGAAAACACATTAAACACATTTTAGAAAAGTCCTTTTTTTAGTTCTAGCTTTCTTTCTAAGATGATGTAGTGATAGCAAATTAATTTTTGTTTAGCTATTTCCTGTTTGTTTAGTAACAAATAGGAGATAATGGAAGCTGTTCAAAAAAGGTAGAGAAATTCTGAAACCAAAAGAACTGAGCAGGTGGATGTATTTCCTCCTAGAGGGATAAGGAAAAGACATACAGTATGAAATTAAATGGGACAAGAAAGAAAAATAGCATATGCCAAATAATAAATTAAGAAAAAAAGATGATGGGTAGGTGAAAAAGACATATGAGGCTTCTTAGAAAAGAGCTAAAGTCTAGGCCAGTTATCAAAGCCTAGAGTGGACATCTAGAGGAAATGAAGATGGAGAGAGAGGAAGGAAGCAGAGTAGGCAGGGTGTGGGAAAGAGAGCAAGAGAAGGGGAGGCAGAGGGAGGGAGAAGTCGGAATAGAGAGAAGATGGCACAGGGATCAAGGAGGGAGAGAGTAAAAGGAGGAGGGGTGTTGAAAGACGCAGGGTGGGAGGGGGAAGAGAGGGAAAGGGAGCAGAAGAAGGAGGGATATAGATGGAATAAAAGATTGGAGAGAAGAGAAACAGAGAGAGTAAGGGAAACAGTGAGGGATGTAGAGAGGGAAGAAGGGAAAGGAAATGAAAAAGAAAAAAGAGAGTGGGGAGAGAGAGAAAAGGGAAGGTATGAGAAGAAAGAGAAGGGAGAAAGAGGGAAGGAGAGAGGGGAAGAGGTTTTTGCTAGCTACTTTTGGTCCATTTGGTCCTTGGTTGGGCTCTACCAGCTGTATTCTTACCAACCAGCCAGTGTATGACATAAGTAAATGTTTAAAGTTCAATTGAACATGCTCCTCATTCATGTTTAATTAGCTGAGTTGGAAGAGGACTGATATTTCAATCAGAGTAAGTTTCTGTACCTAGTATCAGGAAGGTCTTATAATACCCAAATATATTTGATGCAATTGCATTTGAGAGGAAGATTTAGTAACCATCAATTGTGATGAAAAATATTGTTTCTTATAGTCCTCTCAAACCTCAAATCCAAAATTTAGTGGCATATTTAAGGAGGGCATTTTGTATACATATTTTAAGTTCATGCTTACTCTTTTATTAACTTTTTGTGTTTTAAATTCCAGCTGCTACTAATCAAAGCATTAATAAAATCATCATAATGTTAAGGACATTGCTACATATCTCTTTCCCTGGTGATGCACTCCTGGACTGAAAGACTTGGATTATCTGCCGTAAAGGGCATCGTTTGATTCAAATCAAGATACAGAGTCATGATTGAGGGACTCTACCTGAGGTCAAACGGCCTAGCTTTAAATTCCAGATCACCATTTGTTCTTTTATTAGATGAGGATGACTTCAGAAGATGGGCAATAGAGGAACAAACTTAAAATTTTCGCCCAAGTTACTCATCATGGATGTAAAACCTGTTCTTGGGTGTAAATTCCCAGGCCACATGAATACATGTTACGTATGCTGGTATGACATGGCTTTCAGTTTTTGTTACACAAACACAAGCAAAAGACTAAATGACATTTTTGTTGTTGTTGTTGTTTTTGAGACAGAGTCTCGCTTTGTCACCAGGATGGAGTGTAGTGGCGAGACCTCCACTCACTGCAACCTCCACCTCCCAGGTTCAAGAGATTCTCCTGCCTCAGCCTCCTGAGTAGCTGGGACTACAGGCACATGTCACCACGCCCAGCTAATTTTTGTATTTTTAGTAGAGACAGGGTTTCACCATATTGGCCAGGCTGGTCTCAAACTCCTGACCTCGTGATCTGCCCACCTGGGCCTCCCAAAGTGCTGGGATTACAGGCATGAGCCACCACGCCTGGCCAACTAAATGACTTCTTGAACAAAGAAGCATAGGGCTGTTATGGTTATCAAAGCATATCTTTTTATTGCTTTCCGTGGCTGTGCTGTTCATTAAGCAGAAGTGTTATCATCATATAGTATCCACTTTATAGATAAAAAAATAAAAGCTCAAAGATGTTTAAATCTCAGTCAGCTTTTCTGACTTTTGCTTCATATTATGATGGGGAAGCATGGATTTCTATTATTAAGCCTCAATCCTCCTCTTATGACTCAACAAGTTACTTTAAAACTTAGAACCTATAAAAGGGAAAAAAAATATTACCCCACAGGGTAAAGAATGGCAGGAGATGACATATGAAGTACCTAACACTTGTCTGGCACATTTTATGCAGACAAAAACACTAGGTACTTTTATTTCCAGAACATTGCCCTGTCTTTGATTAAAAGTATCATCTTTTCATGATAACAAGTGTTACTATTTTTCCTAATCACTTTAATAGTGTTTTCATTGTCAAAGATGTGTAAAATTTAGATAAGAACAAAGAAAAAAATTAAAATCACCTATAATTTCACCACTCAGAGATATGTCATAAAATGTAGGCATTTGGGTGTATATATTTATAGTCGATGTAATGTGTATATATATATATGTATACATACATATATATATAAAACAGAGCATGGGTTCACAACCTATGTAGATGCATAGAGCCCCATGTTTAGAAGGACACTTGGTTTAATGTACTGCTGTTACCTTCTTGATATTCTTAATAAGTTTTGAGTAGGAGGCCTCACATTTTCATTTTGCACTCTGCTTCACAAATCATGCAGCTGGTCTGGCACTCACAGTAGAGTTTTTAAAAAATTTGAATGATGTTTGAAATTAGACTGGGAATATGTATTGTTTAGTAACCTGACTTTTGCATATAATAAATTCTGTTCATTTTCCCATGTCATCAAATATTTTTATGACATGATTTGCATGACTGCATGGTGTTTTCTATTGTCCAGTCCATGAAGTCCCAATATTCACCGTTTTTACTCTTGACAGTACTATCGGCTTCAGTTTATAATTATCTGAAAATAAGCAATTTCAAGATATATTTAAAATACACTAGGAAGGTTGTAATGTAAGATTAATTGGTACACTATGAATTCTCAAAAATGCTGTCTTTTTAGCCACATCAAGAGTCCACTTTACCTACTAAAAGGTGCTACCTTTCTATGTTAGTAAAATTCTTAGACTAGGACTATTAAATGATGTGTTAGGAGATCTTACCTCCATTTACTCATGTAGGTGATATTTTGCTTGCCTTTCCCAAGCGCATTCTAACTGAGGGAGAAGTAAAGAATTTATAAGTGACTTAGCACTTAAACCTAACGCGAAGCACCCTGCAAGGTAACTAGAGTAATAATTTATTCTGAGTAGAAACTCCTGAACTTGGTAATAAATCGGATAATATAACTATGTTAACAAATAGTTAAAAAGGAGGATAAATCTTTTTTTCCAATATCTGAGCAGTATGAAATAAGAGCTCTTGGCAAATGAATCCAATAAAAAATTCCCTAATTGCAGAAAAGCAGTTTGAAAGTGATTTTGCAAATCAAAGGGAGCATTTGGGATTAGCTTTCAAAATGAAGACTGGAGTCCTACATCTTTATTATAGCAAGAATGGTGAGCCGAGCAAGCTTAAAAAGTGGTCACGTGAAAGAGTAAAAAGAATAGAATCTTGATTATAGTAAATTTAAATTTGGCCTGACTAGAAATGGTAAATTTTGCAGAAAGGCAACGGAAATTACACTGGAACTTGGCATAGCTCTCAGAAAGTAGACTAGATGAATAATAACAGCAAATTTCATGACTTTGAGAGCGCAAAGAATCATCATATATACATGCATAGTTCCTTTAAAAAGCCATGCTTTCTATCCAGCGTTGATTTTTGAGAATCTCTTTACAGATTGTTAAGTAAGTTCTATTTATTTATTGCAAATGTGATTAATTTCCAGTAATATGCCCTTATGTCCCTTCAGGATTCTTACTAAACTAAAGCCAATAATAGCATCAAGTACCCGAAACTGAACATTGTGGTTTCATGGGACATCATTTAATGGTATATGTATAATATTTTCACTAACATATAAAGATAATGCCTTTCTTACCACTCAGAATGAGTAGGTAAATTGGACTTTTGATGCAGTTTACAAGATCTAGCATTTTTGAGAATTTGTGGTATGAGAATTAATTTTACATATCTAACTGCTGAGAGTGAATTTTAAATACAAAAATATATATTGCATGTATTTAAAAGCAATTTTAACTGCTGCATAATATTTGTACATGTTAATGAGAGTTCATGTAATATTTTGTTACATGCATAGCATGTTTTCATATGCCTCTTTGCCATTTGTATATTCTCTATTGAGAAATATCTATTCATATATTCTATTTTTTTATTATTATTATACTTTAAGTTTTAGGGTACATGTGCACAATGTGCAGGTTAGTTACATATGTATACATGTGCCATGCTGGTGTGCTGCACCCATTAACTCATCATTTATATTCTGTCTATTCTTTAATTGATTAGATTTTTTTTCCTATAGAATTGTTTGTGCTCCTTATATATTCTTAAAATTAATCCCTTCTCAGATAGGTTGTTTGCAAATATTTTCTTTCATTCTGTGGGCTGTCTCTTCATTTTGTTAATTCTTTCCTTTGCTGTGCAGAAACTTTTCAACTTGATATGATCCCATTTGGCTACTTTTGCTTTGGACACCTGTGCTCGTGGGATACTACTCAGGAAATTTTTGCCCAGATCAATGTCCTGGAGATTTTCCCCAAAGTTTTACTGTAGTTGTTTCACAGTCTTAGGTCTTAGATATAAGTCTTTAATTCATTTTGATTTGATTATTGTATATGTTGAGAGATAGAGGTCTAGTTCATTCTTCACCATATGAATATTCAGTTTTACCAGAACCATTGACTGAAAAAACTATTTTTTTTTTTTTACCAGGGTATGTTTTTGGCCCATTTGTTAAAAGTAAGTTTGCTGTAGCTGTGTGGATGTGTTTCTGCATTCTCTATTCTGTTATAGTTGTCTATGTGTAAGTTGTTATGCCAGTATCATACCATTTGGTTACTACAGCTCTGCAGTATAATTGGAAGTCAGGTAATGTGACTCCTCCAGTTTTCTTCTTTTTTCTTACAATAGCTTCGGTTATTCTGGGTCTTTTATGGTTCCACATACAGTTTAGGATAGTTTTTTCCATTTCTGTGAAAAATGTCATTGGTATTTTGATAGGAATTGCATTGAATCTGTAGTTTGATTTGAGTAGTATAGACATTTTGGTATTGATTCTTCTAATTGATGAACATGGAATATCTTTCCATTTTTTGTGTCCTCTTCAATTTCTTTGGTTGCATTTTATACTTTTTATTATAGTAATCTTTCATTTCTTTGATTAAGTTAATTCCTAGGCATTTAATCCTATGTGTGGCTATTGTAAATGGGATTACTTTTCTGATTTCTTATTCAAATTGTTCACTGTTGACATATAGAAATGCTACTAATATTTCTATGTTGAATTTTTATCCTGCAATTTTACAGAATTTGTGTATCAATTTGAATATTTTTTGTGGGTCTTTAGGCTTATCCAAATATGAGATCATACCATCTGCAAACAATGATAATTAGACTTCTTGTTTTCCCATTTGGATACCCTTTATATTTTTCTCTTATCTGATTACTCTAAGACTTCCACAACTATGTTGAATAACAGTGGTGAAAGGGGGCATCCTTGTTGTGTTCCAGATCTTAGAGGAAAGGCTTTCTGTTTTTCCCCATTTAGTATAGTGCTAGTTGTGTGTCTGTCATATATGGCTTTTATTATGTTGAGATATGCTCTTTCCATACCCTGTTTTTTAGTGTTTTTATCATGAAGTGATGTTGAATTTTATCTAATACTTTTTCAGCATCAATTTAAGTGATCATATTGATTTTGTCTTTATTCTGTTCTTGCAATGTGTCATGTTGATTGATTTGCATATATTGAACCATCCTTGAATTCCAGGGACAAATCCCATTTGGTTCTGATGAATGATCTTTTTAATGTATTGTTGAATTTGGTTTGCTTGTGTTTTGGTTCACGATTTTGCATCTGTATTCAATGGTTATATTAGCCTGTAGTTTTCTTTTTTCGATGTGTCTTTGTCTGCTTTCAGTATCAAGGTAATATTGGGCTCATACAATGAGTTTGGAAGTATTCCCTTCTCTATTTTTTGGAATATATTGAGTAGGACTGCTATTAGTTCTTATTAAATGTTTGGTAGAATTCAGCAGTAAAATCATCAGTTCTTGAGAGTTTCTTATAAGGGAGATTTTTTTGTTATGGTTTTGATCTTGTTACTTGGTATTGATCAGTTTAGGTTTTGGATTTTTTCACGGTTCAGTCTTGGTAAGTTATATAAGTCTAACAATTTGTCTACTTTTTCTAGATTTTCCAAGTTATTGGTGTATAGATGCCTCATAGTAGCCAGTAATAATCCTTTGAATTTATGCAGTATCAACTGTAATTTCTCCTTTTTCATACCTGATTTTATTTATTTTGATGTCTTAGTTAATGTCACTAAAAGTTTGTCAATTTTGTTTAATTTTTCAATAAAACAACTTTTCATTTTTTGACCTTTTGTACTGTTTTGTCATTTCAAATTCATTTATTTCTGCTCTGATCTTTGTATTTCTTCTCCTAATGTTGGGTTTGGTTTGCTCTTGTTTTTTCATTCTTTTATGGTTAAGTTGTTTATTTGAAGTTTTTCCACTTTTTTGATGTAGGCACTTGTAGCTATAAACTTCCCTCTTAGTGCTGTTTTGATTGTATCCCATAGGTTTTAGAATGTTGTGTTTTCATTTTCATTTGTCTCAGGAATTTTTTAAATTTCCCTTTTCATTTATTCACTGGTCATTCAGGAGCATATTGTTTAATTTACATGTATTTGTATAGATTTCAAAATTTCTAGTTATTGATTTCTAGTTTTACTCCTTTGTGGGTAGAGAAAATACTGATATTATTTCAATTTTTTTGAATGTGTTAAGACTTCTTTGTGATCTAACATATGGTCTATCCTTGAGAATGATCCTTGAATGGAGGAAAAGAATGTGTATTCTACCACAATAGGATAAAAAGATTCATAAATATCTATTAGGTTTATTTGTTCTATAGTGCAGATTAAGTCCTATGTTTCTTTGTTGATTTTCAAGGTCGGTCCAGTGTTGAAAGTGGAGCGTTGAAATCTCCAGCTATTGTTGTAATGGAGCCTATCTCTCTCTTTAGCTCTAATAATATATGCTTTATATATCTGAATGCTCTGGTGAGATATATATGTATATGTATATATACGTATATATACATATATATGTATATATATATGTATATATACGTATATATACATATATATGTATATATATATGTATATATACGTATATATACATATATATGTATATATATGTATATATACGTATATATACATATATATGTATATATATGTATATATACGTATATATACATATATATGTATATATATATTTAGAATTGTATACTCTTGCTAAATTGCACCCCTTTATATATACAGTGACCTTCTTTTTCTTTTCTTATGGTTTTCATCTTGAAATGTATTTTTTCTGACATGTGTGTGGTGACTCCTGCTCTTTTTTTGTTTCCATTGACATTGAATATCTTTTTCCATCTCTTCATTTTCTGTCTACATGTGTCTTTATAGGCACAATGCATTTCTTGTAGGACACAGATTAAAGGGTCTTGTTATTTAATCCATTCAGCCACTCTGTTTCTTTTGATTGGAAAGTTTAGTAATTTACATTCAATGTTATCATTGATAAGTAAGTACTTACTCCTGCCATTTTCTTATTTCTTTTTCTTGTTGTTTTGTGATCTTCTCTTCCTTCCTTCTTTCTTTCCTTCCTGTCTTCATTAATAAAAGTGATTTTCTCTGGTGACATAATTAATTTCTTTCTGTTTTATTTTTTGTGTATCTGTTGCATGTTTTTTTTTTGTTGTTAGAGGTTACCATGAGGCTTGCAAATACTATCTTATAACTCATGTAACTCATTATTTTAAGCCAATAACAACTTAGCACTGTCTGCATAATAAAATCACAAGCAAAAAGGAAACCAATAAAAACTCTATGCCTTAACTTTATACCTCTACTTTTTAAACTTCTTGTTGTTTCTATTTATAGCTGATTGTACTGTCTATATCTTGAAAAGTTGTTGTAGTTATTATTTTAGATTGGTGACTAGTTTAATCTTTCCACTTAGGATAAGAGTAGTCTAGACACCATAGTTACAGTGTTATTATATCCTGTGTTCTTCTGTGTACTTACCAGTGAGTTGTGTACTTTCAGGTGATTACTTATGACTACTCATTAACATCCTATTTTTTAATTGAATTTCTCCCTTTAACATTTCTTATAGGACAGGTCTGGTGTTGATGAAATCTCTCAGCTTTTGTTTGTCTGAGAAAGTCTGTATTTGTCTTTCATATTTGAAGGATTTTTTCTGAAGATAAACTAATCTAGGGTAAAAGTTTTACTCCTTCAATATTTTAAATATGTCATGTCAATCTCTCCTGGCCTGTGAGTTTTCCACTGAAAAATCTGCTGCTAGACATATTGGAGCTCCACTGAATGTTATTTATTTCTTTTTTCTTGCTGCTTTTAGAATCTTTTCTTTCTCCTTTATCTTTGGTAGTTTGATTATTAAATGACTTGAGGTCATCTTTTTTGGTTTAAATCCACTTGATACTCTATAGCCTTCTTTTACTTGAATATTGATATCTTTGTTTAGGTTTGAGAAGTTTCCTTCCTTCCTTCCTTCCTTCCTTCCTTCCTCCCTTCCTTCCTCCCTCCCTCCCTCCCTCTCTCTCTCTTTCTCTCTCTTTGTTTCTTTCTTTCTTTCCTTCTTTCTTTCTTTCTTTCTTTTTCTTTCTTTCTTTCTTTCTTTCTTTCTTTTCTTCTGTCTTTCTTTCTTTCTTTCTTTAATGTACTTTCTTCCCATGTCTTTTTCTCTACCTACTCTTTAAGGCCAAAAACTGAGATTTGACCTTTTGAGGCTATTTTCTCAATCCTGTAAGCATGCTTCATTGTTTTTTATTCTTTTTTTTTTTTATCTCCTTTGTATCTTTTCAAATAGCCTGTCTTCAGGCTCACTAATTCTTTCTTCTGCTTGATCAACTCTGCTATTAAAAGGCTTGTATGCATTCTTCACTATGCCAATTTTGTTTTTCTGATCCATAATAACTGCTTGATCATTTTTTTAATTATTTCAATCTCTTTGAAAAATGTATCTGATTGAATTCTGAGTTCATTCTCTGTGTTATATTATTTTTTGAGCTATCTCAAAACAGATGTTTTGAATGCTCTGAAACGTCACATATTTCTTTTTCCCCAGTGTGGATCCCTGGTACCTTAGTTAGTTCATTGGGTGAGGTTATTTTCTTCTGGAATGTCTTGATACTTATAGATGGTCATCTGTGTCAGGGCATTAAAGAGTTTGGCATGTATCATAGTCATCACTGACTGTACTTCTTTGTACCCATGCTTCTTGGAAAGGCTTTCCACATATTCAAAAGGACTTGGCTGTTGTGATCTAAGATGTGTCTGCTTTAGGGAGCACCCCAAACCCAGTAACACTGTGGTTCTTGCAGACTTATATAGCTACCACTTTCATGATTCTCAACAAGATCCAGGAGAATTCGCTGGATTACTAAGCACAGACTTTTTTTGTTGTTGTTTCTATTCCCTTACTGTCTCTCAAACAAACGAAATCTCTCTCTGTTCTGAGCCACCTGAAGCTGGGGGTAGAGTGATCAAAGCACCCTTGTAGCCACCACCACTATGACTACTGTTTCAGGACGGTGTAGGAAGGACAACTCAAACACTCAAGTGGGTGGGAGAGGAAGACTAAAACTTTATTACTATAAGCAAATATCACAACAGAAACAACCTTATCACAAGAGAAGACAAAATGTAACCGATTCTCATCTGACCGCAGGAAGAGTCATCACCAGAGTCGAAAGGAAGATGCCCGGGAGCCTGCAGTCAAAGTTTTAAGCAAATGTCACAGCAAAAACAACCTTACGAGAGGAGAAGACAAAATGTAACCAAAGCTTACCAGACCACAGGAAGGTCATTACCGGAGTCAGAAGGCAGATGCCCGGGATTCTGCAGTCAGACTTGGGTCATGCCCCAGCATACGACAACACAGCAGCCTTCAGCTCCTCCTTAGTGTAAGCTCCTTCTATTAGTCCAGTTGTTACCTTGGGCACCCTCTGTTGCTTCCTTGGGAGGGCCCTTCCCGAGGAAGCAACATTTAAACAATTGCTCCGGGAGTGGTGTTTTGGGAGCAGTGTTGGGGGACATGCTCGGGGGACTTGAACAATCGTTCCGGGAGCAGTTTCCAGGAATGTGTTCCAGGATTTGAGTTAATTTCTAGGCTTTTAGCCAAATCTCACACAAGGTGTTTACCTTTACACTTTAGGTGCCCCTGCCTTTATAGATGGAGGCATATTTTAAAATGGTGTTAGCGTGGCCAATTTTTTCTCTTCCTACAACCACGCTGGGTCAGACCTAAATGCAGCACAGCACTCGATATCTCACCCAATGCCTGCTGTAACCACTCCCTGGTTACCACCTATGTTTGCTCAAGACCTTGGAGCTCTACGATGAGCAGGTGGCAAAGCCAGCCAGGCTTATGTCATTCCTGTCAGGGTGGTAAGCTACCCCAGTCTTTGGTAGGGTCCGGAAGTGCTATCCAGGAGCCAGGGACTAAAGTTTAAAATGTTAGAAGTCTACCCGGTGTTCTCTTGTACTGCAGCTGAGCTAGCACTCAAACCACAAGATGCAGTTCTTTCCACTCTTTCCTCCACTTTCCAAAGGCAGTGGAGCCTCACCCCATGGCCAACACCAGCACAGGTTTATGGATAGTACTTCCAGACTACTACCAATGTCCCGTTAAGGCTCAAGGGCTCTTGAGTCAATTTGTGGTGAATGCTGCCTTACATGGAACTCATCCTTCAGGGCAATGAGCTCCCCTCTGTCCCACAACAGGTTCAGAAACGCCATCCAAGACCCAAGTTCTGGAATTGGAGACCCCAGGTGCCCACTCGGTGCTCTACTTTGCCGAACTCAATCAGAAGGTGTCTCACCCCATATTAACCACAGCTGTGCATGTGCTGAGTCTCTTCTTGAAGCCAGCAGGTCTCAGTGCCTCACCCATGGCCCTTTACATAATACATTTGTATCACATCTGGTTATTCAGGGCCCAAAGGCCCTTCAGTTAGCAGGTGACAAATCCTGCCAAAAGTGGGTTCTTCTCTTCAAGGCAGCAGGTTCCCTTCTGGCCCAGAGGCTGCCTAGAAATGTCATCCAGGAGCTAGGGCCTTAAAAGCAGGCTTTGGAACACTGAGCAGTACCCTGTCCTGCTGTGGCTGAGCTGGTATCCAAGATACAAGACAAAGTCTTCCCCACTCTTTCCTCTTCTTTCCTAAAGCGGAAGGAAGCTGTCTCTATTGTAGACATGAGCTGTGCAACCTGGGTTTGGGGGAAGGGTGATGCCAGCACTCCTTTAGCCACCCAAGCTGGTGTCTCTGTAGGTGGCATGCCCACCTGGCCTACTGTCTCTGGGCCCATTTCCACAATAGGTCTTACATGAAAATTGCAGTCCTTGCTGCCTAGAAGGGCCCCAGAGCACTTTATTCTGTGGTGACAGGGCGTGCAGGAACTCAGTTTCTGACCACCGAGATCAGTCATTCTCTTCTGATTCGGGCTGGTTTCAATGCTCTCTCCAAGGGTGTCAGCTGAGTTTGTTCCGAATTTGCCTTCTGTTATAACAGACAGCACAGAGTTCAGTGTCTCACAATTGCAGTGCTTTCCCTCAGCCAGCATGCAGAAACACTCTCCACACCATGCCACTACTATAGGGATCAGAGGAGAGGTGGCACCAGTGAGTCAACACTGGCTCTTCAGTGCCTCTTTCAGTGGTATACAATTAAAACAAGTCACTGTGAGTGCTCGCCTGATTTTTAACTCTTAAAAAGGTGCTTTTCTTGTGTAAATATTTATTAAATTGGTGTCCTTGCAGGGCAGATGATCACTGGAGGCTTCTGTTTCACCATCTTGCTCCCTGTGGAGAGTTCTTATCATGAAGAAGTGTTGAATTTTATTAAATGCATTTTCTGCTCCTATTAAGATGATCATATGGTTTTTGTCCTATATTCTGTTGATGTGATGCATCACTTTTATTTATTTGTGTATGTTAAATTATCCTTGCCTCCCTGAAATAGATCCCATTTGATCATGGTGTGTTGTCTTTTGATGTACAGCTGGATTTGGTTTTCTAGTATATTGTTGTGAATTTTTGCATCTATATTCTTCAGGGATATTGACCTGTAGTGTTTTTTATTTTTTTAATTTTTTATTGTGTGTGTGTATGTGTGTGGTATTATTGTCTTGTTTTGATATCAGAGAGTGCTGGACTCATAGAATGAGTTAGAAAGAACAATTCTAATTTCGTTTACTTGGGTATTTTTTCTTGGTTACTCTAGCTAATGTTTTATCAGTTTTATGGATTTAAAAAAAAGCTTTTCATTTTGTTGATTTTTTGTATTGCCTTTTTAGTCTCTATTTTGTTTAGCTCTCCTCTGATCTTTATTATTTCTTTCCTTCTAATGGTTTTTAGATTGATATGTTCTTACATTTAAACTTCCTTGAAACGCATCTTTAAATTGTTTATTTGAATTTTTTTACTTTTTATGTAGGCACTTATGGCTATAAACTTCCCTCTTAGCACTGCTTTTTGCTGTATCCCATAGGTTTAGTTATATTGTGTTTTCACTTTCATTTATATCAAACATATTTTTGATTTTAATCTCAATTTCTTCATTGACCCAATAGTTATTCAGGTGCATGTTGTTTAATTCTTAGGTATTTGTATAATTTCTGAAGTTCTGTGAAGATACTTGATATAATTTCAACTTCAAAAAATTGATTGAGACTTGTTTTGTGACCTAAAATGTGGTCTATTCTGGAGAATGTTTCATGTGCTCATAGAATGAATGTGTATTCTGTAGCTGTTGGATATAATGTTCTGTAAATATCTGTTAAGTCAATTTGGTCTAAAGTGTAATTTAAACTCAATGTTTCTTTGTTAATTTTCTGTCTAGATGATCTGTCTAATGCTGAGAGTCATGTGTTAAATTTATCCACTGTTATTGTAATTGAGTCTTATCTCTTTATTTAGATCTAGTAATATTGGATTTCTACATCTGTATGTGCCAGTGTTGGGTAGATATATATATATAAATTTATATATAATATATATATAAATTTATATATAGTATATATATAAATTTATATATATATTTGCATTTATATGTAAAAATATATATTTGTATACTTTTTTTTAGAACTGTTGTATCTGTTTGCTAAATTTATTTATTTTCTTTCTTTTATTTTAGGTTCCAGGGATACATGTGCAGAATTGTTACATAGGTAAGTTATGTCTCATGGGGGTTTGGTGTACAAATAATTTTGCCACCCAGGTAATTAGTGTGGTCCTAACCCTCCTCCCACCCTCCATCTTCAAATAGACCCCAGTGTCTATTATTCCCTTATTTGAGCCCATGTGTACTCAATGAATTGCACCTACTTATAAGTGAGAATGTGGCGTATTGGGTTTTCTGTTCCTGAATTAATTTTTCAAACATAATGGCCTCCAGCTCCACCCGTGTTTCTACAGAGGCCACCGTCTTATTCTTTTTATGGCTTCGTAGTGTTCCGTGGTATATAATGATGTTCTTTTTTTCTAGTTATTGTTTTTGATTTAAAGTTTGTTTTATCTTATATGAGAATAGAAACACCTGCTTGCTTTTGGTTTCTCTTTACTTGGAATATTTTCTTCCATCTCTCTACTTTCAGTCTATATGTGTCTTTAGTGGTGACCTGTGTTTCTTTTCAGCAGCATACAGTTAGGTCTTGTTTTTAGAATCCATTCAGTCCATTTGTATAATTGAAGTGGCAAATTTATTTTCATTCAAAGTTATTATGGATATATGAGGTTTTCTTTCTGACAGTGCAATTTTTATCTGGATGTTCTGAGTATTCTTTGTTCTTTTTTAAAACCTATTATTGTTTAGTGTTGTGGTATGGTGGCTTTCTGTAGCGGTAAAATTTGAGACTTTTTATTACTCATTTGTGTGTTTGCTTTAAGAGTGAGTTTTATACTTTAATATGTTTTCAAGATAGTAGATTTTGCCCTTTTTCTTCCAGGTTAGGACTTTATTAAGCATTTCTTGTGGTGCCAGTCTAATGGTTACGAATCCTCAGTTTTTGCTTGTTTGGCAAACAATTTATTTAACTCTTTAAAAAAATGATCTGGATATAGTTTTCCTGGATAACAGTTGTTTTCTTTCAGCACTTAACATCTCATGCCATTATCTCTGGGCCAGTAAAGTTTTGACTGAGAAATCCATTCTTAATCTGATGGAGATTTGTTTATATGTGACTAGATGCTTTTATTTTGCTGTTTTTAGAATTATCCCTTTGTCTGTGACTTATGGCGGTTTCACTATCATATGCCAGTGAGACATTTTTGAATTGTATTTATTTGGGTTGATGTGATTTGGCTCTGTGTCCCCACTCAAATCTCACCTTGAATTAAATCCCCATAATCCCCATGTGTTAAGGGTGGGACCGGGTGGAGATAGTAGAATCATGAGGGCAGTTTCCTTCATGCTGTTCTCATGACAGTAAGTGAGTTCTGACAAGATCGGATGGTTTTATAGGTATCTGACATTTCCCCTGCTTGCACTCCCTTCATCCTGCCACCCTGTGAAAAAGGTGCCTGTTTCTCCTTTGCTTTCTGCCATGATTATAAATTTCTTGAGGCCTCCCCAGCCATGTGGAACTGTGAGTCAATTAAACTTTTTTTTTTTTAAATAAATCACCCAGTCTTGGGTATTTCTTCATAGCAGTATAAAAATGGACTTATACAGCAAATTGTTACCTAGGTAGTGGGGTGCTGCTATCAGGATACCCAAAAATGTGGTGGCGACTTTGGAACCAGGTAACAGGCAGAGATTGGAACAGTTTGGGGGACTTAGAATAAGATAGGAAAATGTGGGAAAGATAGAAACTTCCTAGAGGTTTGGAGGACTCAAAAGAAAGGAAGATGTGGCAAAGTTTGGAACTTCCTAGAGACTCGTTAAATGGCTTTGACCACAATGCTGATAACGGTATGTGCAATAAAATGCAGGCTGAGGTGGTCTCAGATGGTGATGAGGAACTTGGTGGGAACTGGAGTAAAGGTGACCCTTGCTATGTTTTAGCAAAGAGACTGGCAGCATTTTGGCCCTTCCCTAACGATTTGTGGAACTCTGAACTTGAGGGAGATGGTTTAGGGTGTCTGGCAGAAAAAATTTCTAAGCAGCAAAACATTCAAAAGGTGACCTGGGTGCTATTGAAAGCACTCCATTTTAAAAGGAAATCAGCATAAGAGTTCGGAAAATTTGCTGCCTGACAATGTGATAGAAAAGAAAAACCCATTTTCTGAGCAGAAATTCAAGCTGGCTGCAGAAATTTGCATAAGTAACAAGGAGCCGAATGTTAATTTCCAAGATCATGGGGAAAATGACTCCAGGACATGTCACAGACCTTTGCAGTTGCCCCTCTCATCACAAGCCCAGAGGCCTAGGAGGAAAACATGGTTTCCTGGGCCAGATGCAGGGCCTGCCCGCTATGTGCAACCTGGGGACTTGGTGCCCTGTGTCTCAGCCACTCCCATCATGGCTAAAAGGGGCCAAGGTACAGCTCGGGTTGTTGTTTTCAGAGGGTGCAAGCCCCAAGCCTTGGCATCTTACACGTGGTGTTGAGCCTGTGGGTGCACAGAAGTCAAGAATTGAGGTTTGGGAACTTCTGCCTAGATTTCAGAGGCTATCTGGAAACACCTGGATGCCCAGGCGGAAGTTTGCTGCAAGGGCAGGGCCCTCATGGAGAACGTCTGCTAGGCCAGTGCAGAAGGCAAATGTGGGGTTGGAGCCCCCACACAGAGGGCCCACTGGGGAACCACCTAGTGGGCCTGTGAGAAGAGGAGCACTGTCCTCCAGACCCCAGAATGGTAGATCCACTGACAACTTGCACCGTGCACCTGAAAAATCAATAGACACTCAACACCAGCCTGTAAATGCAGCCAGGAGCCGGGCTATACCCTGCAAAGCAACAGGGGTGGAGCTGCCCAAGGCTGTGGGAAGCTACCTTTTGCATCAGTGTGACCTGGATGTGAGACATGGAGTCAAAGGAGATCATTTTGGAGCTTTAAGATTTGACTGCCCCGCTGGATTTTGGACTTGTATGGGGCCTTTAGCTCCTTTATTTTGGCCAATTTCTCCCATTTGGAATAGTTGTATTTACCCAATACTTGTGCCTCCATTGTCTTGAGGAAGTAACTAACTTGCTTTTTAATTTTACAGGCTTGTAGGCAGAAGGGGCTTGCCCTGTCTCAGATAAGACTTTGGTCTGTGGATTTTTGAGTTAATGCTGAAATGAGTTAAGACTTTGGGGGACTGTTGGGAAGGCATGATTGTTTTTGAAATGTGAGGACATGAGATTTGGCAAAGGACCAAGGGCGGAATGATATGGTTTGGCTCTGTGTCCGCACCTAAATCTTATCTTGAATTGTAGTTCCCATAATTCTCACATGTTGTGGGAGGGACCTGGTGAGAGACAATTGATTCTTGGGGGCAGTTTCCCCCATACCATTGTGGTAGTGAATAAGTCTGATGAGATCTGATGATTTTATAAGGGGTTTTCGCTTTGGCTTCTCTCTCATCCTCTCTTGCCACCACTATGAAAGAACTTTTCACCTTCCTTCATGATTGTGAGGCCTCCCCAGCCGTGTGGAACTGTGAGTCCATTAAACCTGTTTCTTCCAAGTCTTAGGTATGTCTTTATCAGCAGGTCTACAGATTAGTCATTGGTTTTGTTAAATTATGCCAAAATTAATAATGTTTATAAGCTGTGTAATCAAAGAGCAATTTATATATTTTCTGTTTTGTTTTGTTCTTTTTTTGTCATTGGGGAAAATTTAGAAACTCTAAATGTAAAGAAGAAAATTAAAATTATGTATTTACTTCAAGAGATAACCACTATTTGCATTTTACTTTCCAAGATAATTCAAGCTCTAGGCCCCTTGTTTTATTGAGGCAATATAATACCTTTACCTGTCAGGATTTAGACAGCAATGAAGGAAATAGGTGTGGAGACTTGCAGTCTAGTTGCAAAAGACAAATTCCAAATGACACAAATAAAAACAAAGAAGGTGTTGATAAACTGATTAAGTGAAATGAAGGTAAGGATCTGAAAGCAGTAAGAGAGAATAATAGAAAGATGGGGAGATGGGTGGTAATTTGACTGTCTTGAGATTTGAATTTGAACCAGAGTTGATGCATTGAGACCCAAAAGGGAACCAGATGGAATAAAGACTTGGACAAAATACCCAACTTTAACTTTCTGCAAGAAACCTAAAGCATGAAAAACACTATGCAGCAGAGTTAGCTGGGCTCAGGTGTGCAATCTCGACTCAATGTAAAAATCCTGAGCCTGGAAACAAACATAAAAAGTAGTTTGTAACACTGTCTCCTAGGGTTGTTTCCACAGCTTAAGCCATTCATGAGAGAAAATAGAAGAAAAATATAACTTTCAGGGAAGATGAGCTGTAGGATAAAAATTCCTAAATAAGCAAACAAAGAAATAAATGGAAGTACAACTCCATGTAAAAGAGTTTACAGATAAACTGTACTTGATAAATTAGAGCCAACAGAGCAATTTAAAGATGTCCGTACATATGTTTATACATTTTAGAGATAAAAAAAGAAGTGACAAATATTTTGTCCATTTAACAGGAAGCTAAGAAGCATATACAAACTAATATGAACAATAATTGAGTATGATATGAACTGATATAAACAATAATCTTAGAGATAAATAAGTAGTTAACATGAAACAAAATATGAGTTAAATATTACTCTTGACATAACTAAACAAATAATTAATGGACTAGAAGAGAAAATAAACATTTTCTTTGATCAAAAAATAAGAAAAAAAATTGAAGTAGGCTGGGTGCAATGGCTCATGCCAGCAATCCCAGCACTTTGGGAGGCTGAGGCAGGTGGATCACGAGGTTGAGAGATCAAGACCATCCTGGCCAACATGGTGAAACCCCGTCTCTACTAAAAATATAAAAATTAGCTGGGTGTGGTGGCACACGCCTGTAGTCCCAGCTACTTGGGAGGCTGAGGCAGAAGAATCGCTTGAACCCGGGAGACAGAGGTTGCAGTGAGCCAAGATCATGCCACTGCACTCTGGCCTGGCGACAGAGTGAGATTCTATCTTAAATAAATAAATAAATAAATAAATAAATAAATAAATAAATATATAAAATATAACCAGAATATTCTGCTACAGGAAGAAGAGAATGAGGAGCTCTACCATAGAACTTGAAGAGGAGAGAATAAAATGTCAAAGAGGAGATATTTGAGGAGATTAAATATTCTGAGAGATTATATTAAATAAATATTATGGCAATATTCAAAGGAATATTTCAAAAATGAGAACTTAAGAAATTCCACAGTGTCAAGTTCACTTTAAAAATAATTGTCCCTAAATACATTGTAATGAAAGCATAAGGAGCATAAATAAAAAATTTCACGTACAAAGAAACAACATAGAAACAACGTTCTTCTTGAGGTGAGTTTTCCTATTGCTTTTATATTTAGAGATTTTTCTTCCCTTGAATGTTTTGATTACATTTTGAGAGTCCTAGGACCAAAACAAAACATTTGATGCGATACAGAAGAACACAATCCAAAGATACAATTTGATTAGGAGATTTTTTAAAAGAGATTTTATTTATCTGTGACACACCTCATGCCATGGAAATTTTGCCAGATTTAAGAGAAGGACGCTTTCAAAAATATAGTTTTTAATTGTTTAAAGTTGAAATATTTCAGTACTATGTTATCCAATCTTCTTCCAGCAGCTCTCCACTCCTATTGTAATAGCAAAATGGAAGAGTCCTGTTTTTATTTTCCCCCCACTAACTTTGTTTAATCGTTGGAAATTTTAAGTTTTTATACCACCACCAATAATTTGTCATTATACCTTTAAAATATCATGTTACCTAAATTTCTATATCAGCAGAGATTACACCTATCAGATATATTTGAAAACCAAAAAAAAAAAAAAATTAAACACAATTTTCTGGAAATGAAATGAACTGGTAAGTCACTTTACAATCCTGTGGCTAGATGTCCATTATTTTGACTAGAGGAAATAATGGGGATAGAGAACTATCTTAGTCAGTTTGGGCTGCTATAACAAAATGCCATAAACTGGGTGGCTTATCAACAATGGAAATTTATTTCTCACAGTTCTGAAGTCTGCAAGTTGGGAATCAGGATGCCAGCATTTTTTATTTCTGATGAGGATTCTCTTATCTTCTGAGTTGCACACTGACTGACTTCTTGTTTAATGTTCACCTGGCAGAGAGGAGAACCAAGGAAACATACTCTCTTGACTATTATAAGGTCACTAATCCTATTTACGAGGCCTTCACCCTTATGACCTCATCTAGTCCTAATCACTTCACAAAGGCCCTGTCTCCTGATAATATCCCAAGTAGAGGTGGGTTGTCAATATAGGAAATTTGGGGGAACTTAAGTATTCAGCCTGATATGGTTTGGCTCTGTTCCCACCCAAATCTCACCTTGAATTGTAATCCCCATAATCCCCATGTGTGGTAGGAGGGACCGATGGGAGGTAATTGAATCATGGGGTCAGTTTTCCCCATGCTATTCTCATGATAGTAAGTTCTCACAACCAAAATCTGATGGTTTTGTAAGGGGCTTCCCCCGCTTTGCTTGGTTCTCATTCTTCTCCTTCCTGCTGCCATGTGAAGAAGGACATGTTTGCTTTCTCTTTTGCTATGATTGAAAGTTTCCTCAGGCCTCCCCATCCCTGTGGAACTGTGTCAATTAAACCTCTTTTCTTTAAAATGTATGAAGCCTTGGGCAGCTTTTTATAGCAGCAGGAGAACGGAACAATAAAAGTACCCATGCAAAAGGGTTCTGTCCTTTAGACTCCTCAATTAATATTATGCCTCTGTAATCATATTGTATTCATATCCTTGCACATTATGTTGTTAAACATCCACCTACATGTTCTTTAGAGTTTTCATGCCTTCTATATTTTACATTCAGCTCTTTAATACATTTGAAATTTACCTTAGTATTTGATTTGAGGTCAGGATATACTTAAGAGATTTTCAAATAGTTATCTTCTTTGCTTGACATCATTTAAGGAATATTTTGTTTCCGTTGTTTTGTGGCAATTCACTTTTAATTTGCTGATTTTGTTTTTATAATAAAGTCCCTTTCGGAGCAATATAGTTCATGCAATTTATCTTTCTATTGATTCTTGCATCAGTACCAAATTCTTAATGCCCGTGACTGACAGTCATTTTAATATCTGGTTGAGCAAATCTCTCTGCAATGTCCTTTTTTCACTTCTTCAGCATGTTCCTAGCTATTACAAGTATCAAAAGTTTATTTTTACAGAAGAATATTAGAATATAATTTTAATTCAATTTTTTCCTAGGATATTTTTATTTGAATTTGGAGGGCTCAGAAGAAGACAGGAAAATTAAGGAAAGCTTGGAACTTCATAGATATTGTTTAAAACTATAAACTAATTTTACAAAAATGAATACATATATAATATATAATATTCTTATTCAAAAGATCATTACAAATCTTGATGGATCTTCAGTTATTACAATATTTTCTAAATAATCTTTTATCTGTCTTTTTTTAGTTCCCTTTATTTAGGTTCAATTAATTATCTTAAGATCATTTCTAGATGTTTCATGTCTTCTATTTCTATTGTGAATATAATTCTCTATATAATTAGTAACATTTATATTTAATTTTTAAAATAATTATTGTCTGTTGCACTATTACTTTAAACTAGAAAAGCTCTAGAACTCCCATATAATTTTATTTTATTATGCTTCCATTTTTTTCTGGTGTATATTCCAGGTAGATCATTAGATCATATAATACTTTTAACAATTTGTTCCTACTTCTGTTATTCAGAGCATAAAAGTTCATGGCCGTAACTTCTTCATGGTGAAATGAAACTTTTATATATGAATGAGATCTCAAATTGGTAAAGGTGACTTAGGTCACAACCTTTTCTTTCCTCAGAACTCTGTAGACACTGCTTCATTTTCTTCCAGTGCTCAATATTGCAGAGAAAAGTTCTGATATCAGATTGGGATTTTTGTCCCTTTGTGAGTTGCCTGATTTTTCTGCTGAGCTGTATGTACAATTTTTTTGTACATGTAATTCAAAAATATCACTAGGATTTGTCTACATATTTTTCTCTTTTCATTAACTTTAACTGAAATACAGTTAACTTTTTTCATCAACAGACCCTTTATTCAGCTCATAAAAAGTTTCTTCTATTATGCCTTTAGTTATTCTTTCGGCTTAATTTTGGTTTCTTCCTTTGGGTAGCTAATTACCTGCAAATCAAATTTTGGCTGTCTCTTGTCCTATCTCTCATTTTCTTTCATCATTTTCATCTCTTCATTGTTTTTTTCCATAGTTTAGTGTGGGGGACATGCTTATAGAATTCAGGATCTGACAAAGAGTAAGAAACCAGGAAATAATTACTATATAATTATATCCAAAGCCCTTCTTTACCCAGACTTTATTCAATGCATGAAGGTATTAACAAATTCCATTGTTGTGCAAATTTAAGACTAATAAATCATTTTATATCCATAATTTTATTTGACTCTCATAACAACACTTAGAAGTGAGATATTATTGTTGCTATTTTATAGATGGAAAAACTGATGTTCAGAAAGGTTAAGTAATTTAAGATTGCACAACTGGGTACTGGTGGATCTAAGAACAGGGACCTCATTCTAGAGAGTGCCCAAATCATTATTCTTTCCTCTCTTGGGCAGCATTGATACCTGGTAACTGTTCCTTCAGAATATAAAACCCTCCAAATAAAGAATTAGCTATGGAATTTCAGCTTGAGGGATTTGTACTTTCAGGAAGCAAGAAATCATTATTTGTCATTTTTTTCCTTTGTTTAAACTGACATCATGGCATTTTCTATTCTTCAAACAGATATTCTAATCACTCTAGCAATATAAAGCAATTGTAATCACAGATGTACTTGATCCTTCTTGCTGGCTCTCTTTTCCAAAAATAGAATCTTTGCTTCAGATTCCTCATGAAATAGTACAGTTGAGCCTTTGTGTTTAAAAATCCTGATTATTTGAAAATAGCTTTATCTGCAAACTACAATATCATAAAAAGAGAATAAAAACATAAGAAAAAAGAAAAACCTTACCACAGTTTTTGATATATGTCACACATTCATGAAAGCTTTCCTCACACACTAAATGGCAGTTGAATATTTAACTCTGAAATTTAGTATTTCGTATTTATTGGTATAAATATGATTATACTTTTCAGCTCTGAAATAGTGGATCATTATTTGTTAAGGATGGGGACATTGCACTTCTAAAATCTGTCATATGAATATTGCATGGTGAATTTATATATAAAATCTATCTCTATCTCAGTTGTGTATAGGCTTGTGTTGCTCTAGTGGTAGTGGGCCCTGATGCTAGACCATCCTCTGCTCCCTGGGCCTTCTTCACAAACACACACACAATCACAAATGCACACAAACATCTACACAAATTGTAACCTCCTAGGGTCCCAGACTAATGGAGACAATACAAAGACTCATCTTCTTTGGGATACTTTCTTACCCCTGTGATGTCAGAAGACCTGCTCGAGAGAGATCTGTGAAGCATTTTTTTTCCATAGTGAATTACAGGAACAGAGTTTTACTCTCTGCTCCTTCTAGGGTAATATCCAGGATTGTACCTCCCTGGCTAAAACTCAAAGGGAGGGCTAAGAAATTTCTCAGCCTTTGCGTCTTTATATTAATTCTAATTCCAAACTACCTTCCTTTTGATTGCATTCTCTATAGCCTTTGACTGCTTCAAGCAGAATACTTGAAAAATTAGAGGCATCATACTACTTATCTTCAAAATACATTACAAAGCAATAGTAATCAAAACAGCATAGTATTGTCATAAAAATAGATACATAGACAAATGAAACAGAATGGAGAACCCAGAAATAAATTCACACGTTTACAGCCAACTGGTTTTTCACAAAGGAGCCAAGAACACACACTGGGCAAAAGATAGTCTCTTCAAGAAGTGTTGCTGAGAAAGCTAGATATCCAGATATCTAGTTTTACTAGATACATGCATTGTATATAGCATATATATTTATTATACACAATATATATATTATACACACACACACAGTGGAATACTAGACAGAGACCTAAAAAACATTCTCTCATTTGGTACAATATGGATGAACTCCTAGTAGTCATTATGTTAGGTGAGTCAATTAAACCTCTTTTCTTTATAAATTACCCAGTCTCATGTATTTTCTATAGCAGTGTGAGAATTGACTAATATACAAGTTCTGGTTGTTTAAAAGCATGTAGCATCATCTCTTCCTCCTGCCCCAGCCATGTAAGACATGCTTGCTTCCTCTTCACCTTCCACCATTATTGAAAGTTTCCTGAGGCCTCCCCAGAAGCCGTCATGCTTTCTGTAAAGCCTGTGAAATTGTGACCCAATTAAACCTCATTTCTTTATAAATTACCTAGTCTCAGTTATTTATTTATAGCAATGTGAGAAAGGACTAATATACTGATTAAAAATGGTAAAAATATCTGAATAGGCATTCATCAAAAGAAGAAACATAAATTGCCAATGGGTATATGAAAAAAAGGTGAAATGTATCTAATAATCAGTAAAATGCAAATCAAAACCACAGTGTGATATCATATCATCCCAGTTAGAATAAATATTATCATGAAGAATGAAAAAATAAATGCTGGCAAAGATATGGAGAAAAGGGAACTTTAATACCCTGTTGGTAGGAATGTATATTAGTAAAGCCATTATAGAAAACTGTATGGAGTGTCCTCAAAATACTGAAAATGGAATTACTGTATAGTACAGCAGCCTCACTTCTGGGTGTATATCCAAAAGACATGGAATCAGCACATTGCAGAGATATCTGCACTCTTCATTGCAGCACTCTTCACAATAGCCAATAAATGGAATCCATCTAAGTGTCCATCAACACATGAATGCTTAAAGAAAATGTTATATATATATACACACACAAATATTATATATATCACATATATTTATATATCATATAGATATATACGTTATATACACACACAATGGAATACTATACAGAGTTCTAAAAAAATAAAATTATCTCATTTGGGACAATATGGATGAACTCCTAGTAGTCATTATGTCCGGTGAAGTAAGCCCAGCACAAAAGGAAAAATAACATATGATCTCACTCTTATGGAATCTTAAAAAGTTTACCTCATGAAAGTAGAGAGTAGAACAGTGGTTACCAGATGCTGGGGAGAAGATGGAGGGACAATGGAGACATGTTAGTTAAAGAATGCATATCGGGAATTCTCTGCGTCCTGGGAATTATCTGGCTCCTTGGTCCAGGAGAATCACTTAAATCCGGGAGGCAGAGAATGCAGTAAGCTGAGATTGCACCACTGCACTCTGCACTCTGCACTCCTGGGCAACAGAGCGACACTGCCAAAAAAAAAAAAAAATTATTCTGGGCCTGAAGTCAACACTGGGCTAAATGGATCTGCTGGACATCTACAGAACTCTCCACCCAAAAACCAACAGAATATACACTCTACTCCTCACTACAGGGCACATACCCTAAAATAGACCACACAGTTGGACATAAAAGAATCCTCAGCAAATGCAAAAGAATCAAAATCATACCAAACACTCCCTCAGACCAACTGCAATGAAAATAGAATTCAAGACTAAGAAAATTGCTCAAAACCATACAATTACATGGAAATTAAACAATCTGCTCATGAGTGATTTGGGATAAATAATGAAATTAAGGCAGAAATCAAGAAGTTCTTTGAAACTAATGAGAACAAGTATACAACATAGCAGAATATCTGGGACAAAGATAAGGCAGTGTTGAAAGGGAAATGTATAGCACTAAATGCACATATCAAAATGTTAGAAAGACCTCAAATTAGCAACATAATATCACAACTAAAAGAACTAGAGAAGCAAGAACAAACCAATTCCAAAGCTAGCAGAAGACAAGAAATAACCAAAATCAGAGCTGAACTGAAAAAGACTGAGACACAAAAAAATCATTCAAAAGATCAGTGAATCCAGGAGCTGATTTATTGAAAGAAAGAATAAGATGGATAGACTGCCAGCAAGACTAATAAAGAAGAAGACAGAGAAAATCCAAGTAAATACAAGTAGAAACAACCAAGGGGATATTAGTACTGACCCCACAGAAATAAAAATAACAATCAGAGACTACTTTGAACACCTGTGTGCACACAAACTAAAAAATATGAGAAAAAGACAAATTCCTGGACACATACACCCTCCCAAGACTGAACCAGGAAGAAACTGAATCCCTGAACACACCAATAATGAGGTTCAAAATTGAATCAGTAATAAATAGCTGTATTAGTTCATTCTTTCATTGATATAAAGAAATACCTAAGACAGGATCATTTATAAAGAAAAGAGGTTTAATTGGCTCACTGGTCTGCAGGCTGTACAGGAAGTGTAACATTGGCATCTGCTTCTGGGGAGATCTCTGGAAGCTTAAAATTATGGTGGAAGGTGAAATGAGAGTTTTCGCATCACATGGCAAAAGCTGGATCAAGAGACAGAAGGGGGAGGTGCTACACACTTTTAAACAACCAGGTCTCATGAGAACGGACTATTTAAAGGACAGTACCAAGGGGAATACTAAACCATTCATGAGTAATCTACTAATCATAATTCAATCACCTTCCCCCCAGCAGACCCCATCTTTAACATTGGGGATTACAATTCGACATAAGATTTGAGGGGAACACAGATCCAATCCATATCAATAGCCTACCAACCAAAATATGCCCGGGACTGGATGAATTCTCAGCCAAATTCTACCAGATATAAAAAGAAGAGCTGGTACCATTTCTTCTGAAACTATTCCAAAAAATTGAAGAGGAAGGCTCCTCCCCAACTAATTTTATGAAGCCAGCATCATCCTGATACCAAAACCTGGCAGAGACACAACAACAACAAAACTTCAGGCCAATATCCTTGATGAACATTGATGAAAAATTGCTCAACAAAATGCTAGCACACTGAATTCAGCAGCACATTAAAATGCTAATCCACCAGGATCAAGAAAGCTTTATCCCTGGGATGCAAGTTTGGTTCAACATATGCAAATCAATAAGCATGATTCATCACGCAAACAGAATTAAAGACATAAACATAATCACCTCAATAGATGCAAAAAAGACTTTCAATAAAATTCAACATCCCTTAATGTTAAAAACTCTGAACAACCTAGGTATTGAAGGAAAATACCTCAACATAATAAGAACCATCTATGAAAAACCCACAGCCAATATCATATTGAATAGACAAAAGCTGGAAGCATTCCACTTGAAAACTGGCACAAGAAAAGGATGCCCTCTCACCAGTTTTATTCAACGTAGTATTGGAAGTCCTGGCTAGGGCAATCAGGAAAAAAATAATAAATAAAGGGTGTCCAAATAGAAAGAGAGGAAGTCCAACTATACCTATTTTGCAGACGACATGATTCTATATCTAGAAAACCCCATAGTCTTTATCCAAAAGCTCCTTCAGGTGATTAAAAAAAAAAAACAAAAACAACAAAAAAAAACTTCAGCAAGATTTCAGGATACAAAATCAATGTACAAAAATCACAATGATTCCATATACCAACTACAGCCAAGCTGAGAGCCAAATCAGGAAGGCAATCCCATTCACAGTTGTCACTAAAATAATAAAATATTTAGGAATACAACTAACCAGGTAGGGAAATTTTCTCTACAGCGAAAATTTAAAAACAATGCTGAAAGAAAGCAGAGATGACACAAACAAATGAAAAATCATTCCGTGCTCATGGATAGGAAGAATAAATATAATTAAAATGACCCTACTGCCAAAAAAGAATTTATAGATTCAATGCTATACCTATCAAACTACCAATGACATTTTTCACAGAATTAGAAAAAAAAACTATTTTCAAAATCATATGGAACAAGAAAAGACCCTGACTAGCCAAGGCAATCTTAAGCAAAAAGAACAAAGCTGCAGGCATCATGCTGACCAACTTTAAACTATTCTACAGGGCTACAGTAACCAAAACAGCATGGTACTGGCACAAGAACAGACACATTGACCAATGGAACAGAATGGAGAACTCAGAAAAACACCACACACTTATAGCTATCTGACCTTTGACAAACTTGACAAAAACAAGCAATGGGGAAAGGATTCCCTATTCAATAAATGGTGCTGGGATAACTGGCTAGCCATATGCAGAAGATTGAAACTGGACCTCTTGCTTATACCACATACGAAAATTGACTCAAGACAGATTAAATACTTAAATGCTTGCCATGTTTCAGGGTCTAGGCTTAGGTTATCTTAAAATAAGAGATCTATACTTTGTAACCTTCACTGTTTTACACTCTTTATATTTTCCTTTATTCATTTCCTTTGAGGATTTTGCCTGACTTCTGCAATGTTTCTTTTGAAAACCCCAGCCAGTATCACTTCTGCTGAGGGTTCTTGGCTTTACCTATACTAAGGTTATCATCTTCAAAGGGCACCAAGGACCTGTGGGAGGACAGGCATGCTGGTAGCAGTAAACATCATGTAAGTGGATTTCAAGAAGAATAGAAATCCTCATTGTAGCAAATTACTATTGCTTAATCCTCTTGAACTATCCTTACCCACTAGAGGTTCCTTTCAGAACTTGCAGGACTTTGTGCTTTGCTTTAACTAAAAGGATATTTCATTTTATGTGGAAATTTGTTCCTTTATATATCCTGAATTTATTTGACTTTGTTTTGCAGAATATCTATCAGGTAGAGCTTAGGTCCATACTGATAATAAGTCATGTAGTACATGGCATTCTTACAGATGACACCTTGATATGTTGACGCTTTGTTTTCTATAAAAATATAATATGTCCCTGGACTTGAAAATAGTCTCTAGATAAAGACAAAACACTTACATTTATCCAGGGTGTTCTGGACACCATAAATTACTTCATAGAAAACCTGGATTTCAGAAATAATGCACCCCAGATGGAGAAACCTCATTTTAAAGGACACTCAAGGCCAAATCAACCATCTTGATTTGACAGATGTTGCTTAGCAAAGTGTTTACAATACCAATTTCCAGATCTGAATTTTGTTGCTTTAAGTAATCATGTACGTACTGAGGAAAATAAATGAAAGTCTACACAAAACTGATCTCCCGTGTGTGGTTTTAAATAACCGTCAAAGATGAAATGGAAGCATAGGTGCTGAACTTCCCTGTAAATTCCTACATCACAAAAATATGCAGCATTTTTAGACTAGTCCTTCCCCACTCCTGAGTTTCTGCATTTAAAAAGACAATAGTGAAAAATTCAATATATACTTTTGTTCTAAATAAATCTGTTAGTATTTTAAAATGGTAACAAGAAAATAAGAAATAAGTTGCTTGAATCTGAAATGATTTTAGAGTTCCCTGTAAACATACCAAATGTATGCCAGACTATTTTGAACCAATATTTGTGTTTTATTCTGATTGATTGTTGTGTTTCATCTTCTATTGTACAATTCACAATTTTCTCATACCTCAAATATTTAATTTTCCTGCTTATTCTTGAAGTCTATTCTTGAAAGCAGAGATTTCCTCTGTAGTTTAAATAATCAGCCAAGTCATAGTGCCCCTGGGACCCTGAAAGGCATTCTATATTACCTATTATAGTCTCTGTTCAGGCACTCTCCTCCCTCTCTAGGTTTATGGTAATAGCACAAACAAGCACAGACACGAATGGTAATAGAAAAACAAACATGTACACAAAATCATGGTGTTCCAATCCTCTATTTGCTCTCACCCACATTTCCTTCAGCTAGAAGCTTATGTTATTGAACATGGGAGGAACGGCCATGTATTAAGTGTTTAACAATACTTAATACTGATACTGTATTATTTAACAATACTTAATACTGATACTGTATTAAGTAGATACAGCTGATCCTTTTGGCTTATGTCTGCATGGTTATATCAAAGAGCATTATAAAAGTATCCATCAGTGGAAATGACCCTTCCAGTGTACTCAAGGAGAAAATTTCTGTAACTGCCTAATAATCTAAAACATATTTTTATTTCCTGTAAATACTGACAGCATTTATAAAGGTTATAAGGTTGAAATTAAAAAGGTGTTTGTTAAAAAAAAAAAAAAGAAACAAACATGCTTATTGCCCTAAAATCACATGGAACAATGTCTTATCTAAGCGTGTGGGGCACCTGCCATTACCGTTATCTTTCCAGTAAGTGGTCTCCAAAGTATACACCTTTCTCTAGTTTCTCGACCACTGCCTGGGTGCAACTCTAATGACAATAGTGGAATTTCACATTAATTTGCATAATTCTTGATCAATGTCTTTCTCCTCCAGTATATGATAAATTTCCTATCATAGGGGCCACATCAGTTTTGTTCACTGCCATATCCTCTGCACCAAGACAAGAATAATATCTGGCTTACAGTAAGTTTTCCATTAATGTAAAGGAAGGCAATACTTCTATGAAGTGGGAAATTAGGGAACTATGATCCACAGTTAGTTACTGGAAATTTGAAGGTTTGAAAGTCCAAATGTAGGGGGTTCTGTGGAGGGCAGAATTTGGCCTGCCAAAATGTCCATGTCTTAATCCGGGAAACCTGTGGATAAGTGACCTTACGTGCCAAAAGGAACATGGAAGATGTAATTAATTTACTAATCCTGAGATCAGGAGAGTATCCTGGATTATCCAGGTGAGTATAATGTAATCACAAATATAAGAGAGAGGAAGAAGCCAGAGTGATGCAAGAAGGGAGGGTCTGAAGCTCTCCATTGCTGTCTTTGAAGATAGAGGAAGGGATCATAAGCGAAGGAATGCAAAACACAGAGATGAGTTTCATTTTTAAAAGCACAGCACATAGAATCACAAAGCACAGGACAAGTTTTGTTTTAAAAAGCATGCGCACTTCTGTCATTCAAGATCTCCTGCTCAGTGCTGGCAAAGTGTCACCCCTGACACTAAGCTTCCACTCTCACAACTAACACTCTTGAAGCTTCACATCTCTTGCCCTACATGTACCCCAAAAGAAAATTGTATGCAAATGCAATTGTGCCACTGCTGACATCAGAGAGGGGCACTGCTTTAGGGCACAGGGAGCATTTGAGTGGTAGAAGTCCTTAGGTAACCGAAGAGACAAATTAACCCATTTTTCTTCTTTAATAGAATGAATGCAATGGATTTTTCCATAATATTGCTTCCCTCAAGTGCCAAATTTTGATTTCCTTTTTTTAAAAAAAATTTATATTTCTAGAAATACACACCAATTAGCATGGTATTCTTAACAGTTACATAGCAACTGAAGAAGATTTTTCAATATTAAATTACTCATATTTTCATAGCTTTCTATTTATATAGGTTTAGAGCTAATATATATAAAGTGTAATATCATTTCTTTACATGAGCAAGAATAGACATTGAAAACTGGAATGGTTTTATTTTTATAGAACTACATAATAGCTATTTAAATTAAAAAATGGCCAGGCACAGTGGCTCATGCCTGTAATCCCAGCACTTTCAGAGGCTGAGGCGGGCAGATCACCTGAGGCCAAGATCAGCCTGGCCAACACGGTGAAACCCCATCTCTACTAAAATACAAAAAATTAGCTGGGTGTGGTGGCAGGTGCCTGTAATCCCAGCTACTCGGGAGGCTGAGGCAGAAGAATCGCTTGAACCCTGGAGGTGAAGGTTGCAGTGAGCCAAGATCACACCATTGCGATTATTAATTTAAAAATTAATAATATTTTTTAAAAAATTTCCTCTAAATTTATGTTTTATTTCCCTAACATTGATTTTAGATTTTATATTTATTAATTATAATTCATATATTTTAATTTAATGATGTTTGAAAATTTAAGAGAAAATAACTTTTGTATACATGGTAACAAATTTTTATTTTTAAAATACAATTTACATTGTTATTAAAATATACTAAAATTTTGCACACTTTGCAATTTAGTTTCCTAAATCTTTATATCATTATTTTCATTGAATACAAGCTATACCAAAATCTTGATTGTAACAGCATAATGAAGGGTTTTGATGAAATAAGGGTGAGAAAAACAAATCCCTTTGAATAAACACATAATAGTTTATTAGTAAAGTACAACTTTGTTTTGGTCCCCACCCAAACATTGCCAGTCAGTAGAGTAAATCCAGACCTGTGTTATATTTTTAGTTCCTTTTGACATTTTAACAACTTTAAGTGATATAAAAACCATAGCTTTATATTTTTTGATATAGTTATTATGGATCTATAGTTGTCAAGATTAGAGAATACAACATATTTAATTTAACTGTTTAATAGGTTGACTTAGAACTTTAAAATATTGCCGGGCGCGGTGGCTCACGCCTGTAATCCCACCACTTTGGGAGGCCGAGGCAGGCAGATCACAAGGTCAGGAGTTCCAGACCAGCCTAACCAACATTTAGTAGGGGTGGGTGAAATCCCACCTCTACTAAAAATACAAGAATTAGTCGGGTTTGGTGGTGCACATCTGTAATCCCACCTACTCAGGAGGCTGAGGCAGGAGAATCGCTTGAACCCAGGAGGCAGAGGTTTCAGTGAGCCAAGATCGCGCCATTGCACTCCAGCCTGGGCGACAGAGCAAGACTCTGTCTCAAAAAAAAAAAAAAAAGAATTTTAAAATATTTATACATGATGACCTCCATTTTCTTTCCTGTTCCAGGGTCTTGGAAGTAGCAGACCTAATTATTATTAATCCCATTTTACAGCTAAGGATTCTAGGGCTTAGAAAGGCAAAGAAAGATGTTCCTCAGCCAATGGTGTGCTGGTAAAAACGCTCTCCAAAATGAATGAATGAATGAATCATTTTGAAAAATGCTAATTTGTAGCATTTGATGATTTCTGTGGTGTAAATACTCTCACCAATATTACTTTCAAGCTGTCAATATTTCTTCAACCAACTTAAAAAAATCTCCTGAAAATTTAATAGTCTTTCATAAATGATATGGTTTGGCTTTGCGTCCTCACCCAACTGTCATCTGGAATCGTAATCCCCGCTTGTCAAGGGAGAGACCTGGTTAGACGTGACTGGATCATGGGGTGGTTTCCCCCATGCTGTTCTCATGATAGTGAGTGAATTCTCATGAGATCTGATGGTTTTATAAGAGGATCTTTTCCCTTCATTCTTCCCTTCTTCTCTCTGCTGCCTTGTGAAGAGGTGTCTGCTTCCCCTTTGTCTTCCACCATGATTGTAAGTTTCCTGAGGCCTCCCCAGCCATGTGGAACTGTGAGTCAATTAAACCTCTTTTCTTTATAAATTACCCAGTCTGGGGTAGTTCTTCATAGCAATGTGAAAACGGACTAATACAATATATTAGCATAAAGCTAGTTCCAGCACACCACTCCCAAGTCACAGGGCTAGTAAAGTGATTGAAGCAGATGTTTGCTCCTGAGCTGTTCTTGGACAACAGGGCACTGTCCCCCAGCCATGAGCATATGCTTCTTGTGTCTCAGTTCCGTGGTCTTCTATTTACTAATTGGGAAATGACCTCATTAGCCTACCTGTGCTGAGACCTTTTAAATCCTACTCACTTGCCCACTATGAGTTTGGAGGAACTAAACACAAAATATTCAGTCACGCATCACTACAGTGTTGTTAATGATTTTGTTGTTGTGCGAACATCAGAACATACTTACATAGACTAGATGGTATAGCTTACTACACATGTAGGCTGTATATTAAGACTTATCGCTTCTAGGCCACAAACCTATAAAGCATGTTACTGTACTGAATACTGTAGACAAGTGTAGCACAATGGTAAGTATTTGTGTATCTGAGGTTTAGATGCTGACATTAGGGCTGTACCTTATTGGGATTTCAGCTGAGTCCCTTGTTGTTATTTAGCTGTGTTGCTACTTCCTTTGCATTTCAAATGAAAAGCCAGAAACTGCTCCCTTTTATCCAGAATTTTCTTCACCACATATTTACAGATTAAAGTCCACCAAGAGCAAGGTCACTTGTGCATTACTTGGAATGCAGAAGATGTATAGAGGACATTATTTTCAGGAGGCAATTACAGGCAGCCATGGGAAGACAAGGGGTTTGAAACCACTTAGTGGGAGAGTTTCTTCAGAATCACTTGCATCCTGAGGGATTTCCAGGAAAACACTTAAGAACAACCTGCTTTGGTCTTTTGTTACTGGCTACACTGTCTGTAGCGACTTCCTTGGTCTCTTCTCCAGCACTTTTGATTCTTGTATTAATTCTCCTAAGTCTGATAGAAACAAACAAACAAAAAAAACAACCTTCACACTAAGAGTATATCCAGCAGCTTCTATTTTCCTGATTAAACCTTGACTGATACAGAATTCTAGGTGAAAGGGGCTTTCTCCCATTCTCCTTGTATAGTTTCCAGAACAATAACATTTCCAAGACTATTTCATTTCATAAGTAATTTTGCTAGGTGTGAAATTGTTATTTTAATTACAGAATATTACAGTCAGCCATCTTTTCAATGCATACATGACATTACTTCACATGGGTACACACCGTAGTTTATCTATCCCTATTCCTATTGATGAACATTTGAAAATATTTTCCAGTTTTCAGCTATGTTATACACTGCTGTGATTAACATCTGTGCACTTCAGTATCTGTCTGAATTTTGTATTTTTCCTTAGCACAAATTCTTGTCCTGAATATAACTATTTGGAAACAACTTTTGTCTCTTCTGCTCAAAATACCTATCAATTGCTTTCTACAGGCCAGACATTGTGTTAGTTACTGGGGATGCTGTATTGAAACAGACAAACATAGACTCCTCCCTAACAGAGTTCACAGTTGAGCTGGACTACAGTACAGCAAAAAGGCAAATAACATAGTTTGCAACCAGCCTGGCCAACATGGTGAAACCCCGTTTCTACTAAAAATACAAAAGTTGGCCGGGCATGGTGGCTCATGCCTGTAATCCCAGTACTTTGGGAGGCCAAGGCAGGTGGATCATGAAATCAGGAGATCGAGACCATCCTGGCCAACATGGTGAAACCCCATCTGTACTAAAAATACAAAAATTAGCTGGCCATGGTGGTGCACACCTGTAATCCCAGCTAGTCGGGAGGCTGAGGCAGGAGAATCGCTTGAACCAGCGAGGTGGAGGTTGCAGTGAGCCGAGATCGCACCACTGCACTTCAGCCTGGGCGACAGAGCAAGTCTCTGTCTTAAAAAAAAATGCAAATGACAATTGTTATGACCCTTATACAGAGGAGTATATAGTATTGGGTAGGAAGAACTCCTGGCGGAAATGACGTTTACTGCAATTAAGGAATAGACAGGAACTAAGCAGTAAAGCATGATGGCAGATGCAAAAGCACAGTAAAGGCCAGCTTATGAGAGAAGAGGGTATTTTGATATAATTGAAAGAAGTTCATAATTCTGAGAGTAGAATACATGAAAGGGAGGCCATGGCGTAGGTGAAAGTGGACACGTGCTTAGGAGCCAGCTCATTCAGGGCCTGGTAGGCCACCTTAGGTTTTAGAATTTAACTTGAGTGTAATGGGTAGCCATTGGAGAGCTTTCAGCACTGTAACTGGGGACATTGATAAGCAGTACATTGGAGGAGGAGAGATAATAGGCTCACTGTTGAACAAATTGAATTTGAGATACTTGTGGGACATCCAAGGGAAGCTCCCTAATAGGAGGTTAAGTATATAAGTCTAGACCTCCAGAAAGGTGATCTGATTGGAAATACAGATTTGGAAATTATTCTATATTGAAGCTGGATATGTTTAGGTGGATCAGGGTCATCTGTGGCGTACTCTGGCTACTGCCTACATCAGAGTTATCTGCTATCTCTTAGAAATGTATATACCAAAATAGTACCTCAGACCTGATGAAACAGACTATCTGTGAGAAGTACTTATGAAATTTCCATTTTGAACAGGCTACCCAGGTGATTTCTTTGCACACTAAAACATAAAAATCATGGTCTACAGATAGTCTATATCAGGAATCCTCATCCTGGGTGCATATTGGAATTACTTGGACAGATCAATTATATATAGTATATATGCCAAGGATCATTCCTGAACATTTGGTTTGACTCGTTCCGAGCCACTTGGTCTCAGTTTCTCCCCATCTTCTGCTATGTATAGGAATCCACTCCCCAAATTAGTATAGAAATTCTTAATTGTTTGAAATTCCTCAGACGTGCCATCCTGCTTTACCCTACTAGCTGTCCCTATCCTGCAGTACTGTAAGCAATCCATTTTCACTTGGCTAGCCTCTGCTCAGTCTCTAAGACTCAGTTGAGATATCATCTCTTCCAGGAAGCTTTCCCTGATGCCCCCCGACCCTCTATATTGGTTGATCCTTCTTTGTGCTTCTACTGGGTCTTCATATATCGAAGCACGTAGGTCATTGCATTGGAATTAGCAGTTTGCATGTCTGCTTCTCTACTAGTAGATGAAGTCCTCAAGATTCTGTTTTGTTTTATTCTTCTTTCTAGTTCCCTAAATCTTATACTGTGCCGACCACGTAGTACGCCTGTAGGACGTGCTGTGTTTGTTGAACTGAACTGAATTTTGGCTCCTCTACTTATTAGTCCTATGTATTTGTGCAAATCAATTGACGTCTTTGAGTGTCAGTTCTTTAATCCGTGACTCAGAGATGTTTTCTGTCCTGCCTGCATTGTATCATGGAGTTGTTATGCAGATTACATGAGATTAAAGATGAGAGAATGCTTTGTTTAATATAAAGCACTATTAAGCCATGAGTTAGTGATTATTACAAAATGATGGTATTAAGTAGAATATTTTATTTGCATGAGGATTTTGACTTTGGATGATAAATGATGGTGTCATCATTGCTCAAAATACTTGTGGATTTCATCTTGTTGCACTATGTTTGCTGATTTATGATGACGGTAATCTGAATGTTTGAAGGCTGCACCAGTCTTGAATACAATCACACTGATACTTGGCTCTAGGCATCCATGCAGTGTTATGACTGTGTTTCCTTCCTTGTGGGCCTGGGTGGTTTACGCTGCTCCTAGGCAGCCATCGCAATTTTCAGATCCTTCAAAATCAGCATCCTTTCATGCAATTCCTACAGCTGTGTTCTATATTCCTGAAGGGGAAGATGGCTTTCTGCCAAGGAATTATAGCCATTTCAATCAACCTTGAGACATTAAATAACTGTAGATCTTACAGTCTCCGAAAGATTCCCTGATTCTTTCAACTTTCTAAGCCCTTCTGTGAATAAACGTTAAGTCAGTTATCTTGGAACACCATCTTCCTGATCTACCTGCTTATGTCCACCACGAAGCTTTATTCCAAAGTGGAGACTAATTTTCTCTTCCCTTGAGGTGAGTCCCCAGTATTGTCAGAGTATCCTTTTCATTTTCCTACTGTGGACAGCATTGGAGAAATTTTGATCCCCAAGTTATATGTCTTTTTGTTCCATGTCCTAGGGCTCCCCGAATCCCTTTAAGTCAGAGACTAAAGCTGCAGCCTTTTTTGACTGGCTCAGTATCTTTCATACAGTAGATACTTGATAAATATTTGCTGAATTGAATCACTAAAACTCTATTCTCATTATTATACAGTCATACTTCATATACTAAACCAAAGATCTTCTTCCTTGTTACAGAAATAATTTCAATTACACATATTTTCAAAAACCAAGGTTGAAATTGAATATTTACTTTTTCCCCAAAGCAAGGAACTCTAAGAAAAATGTGTGATACCCACTTGCCATACAAATGTGCTCTCCTTACACACTATTCTATGCTTGACCCAGTACAAGGAGGCAAAGTACAGTGAGGGTGTTTTTTTTTCTTTCCAGTAATTAGTTTAAATACATACCAATCCAGACTCTGTTATTTGTCTTCCTTACTCCTGTGGCCTGTAGTTTCAGAGCCAGTATCTAGATATGAAAAACACTGGAAACCTAATTAATTCAAATGGGGAATCACAAGTAGGTCAGGTCCACTGCCATATCCCAAGATTCTTAGATGGAAGAATATACCTGATGTCTGTTCAGATTTCAGGGGGCAAGCCTAAAACCTCCAAAGAAAGGTCTGCTTTTCTGCATACTACAAGCACATCACCTGCAAGTAATCTGAGACGTTAAAAAGCAAATTAAAAAAGAGTGGCAGAGCAGCTGATTCTGTAGACTTTTTCTTCTGACCAGCTTCACAACCCTTTAGAGGCAGATGGGACACTAAAAATGTCTAGTCCCATTGTCTGCTTTTACCTACAGGTGACACGGGACTTGAGTGAGCACAGCACAGCAGTTATGGGCATGGACCCAGGAGCCTCATGCAAATCCCAGCTCCAAACCTCACAAACTGTGTGAGCTTGGGAACGCCCTTCAAGTTTCCTGATCCTTATCTCTCAGGTGGATCAAATGAGCTAAAGAGTCTGATGCAGTGGCCTAACGGGCAAAGCCGGTGGATGCCTGTCGACAGGGATCTAGCTGTTGCTCTTGTCAGTCTTTGTCTCCTCAGCTAAGGACTGTGTTCCGGAGTTCCCACGTCTATGTTCCTTCCCTCTCCTGAACCTCCAGGAACCACAAGCACCTGCCAAGCTTCCTTCCTGAGGTCAGGTTCAGGCACTGCTGACTGTGCCACAGCCAGCAGGTGACCAGGGAGCAGTGCTGGATGGCTTCTGTATGGGAGAATAACCTCACCCCGCACTGGAATGCAGGACTTCAGTGAGCCACAGTGAGGGACTCGAGTGTAAAAGGAGAAGCAGGTAAGTCTCGGCAATCTGAGGCAGAAACTATCCCTAAAGAGGGAGTTAGTTGTCCAAGTCCCATGAGAGAAAAGTGACAGTGTGCCAGGTGATAGCATGGCAAGGTAACAGTGGGGAGGATAGAGGGAGGGCAGCAGTGTATTGGGGTGCAGGACGTGGTGGGTGCATGGAGAAGTGGGGTTTCACTCCACTCTGCTTCAACCGCACTGGACTCCTTGCTGCCCCTGGATCATGCCAGGCTCATTCCCTAATTAGGGCCTTTGCACTGGCTGCTTCTTCATCCTGGGATGATTCTTCTCTATACATCCATGGCACTGACCCTCTTACACTTTTCAGGTCAAACGCCACCTTTTCACTGAGGCCTATGCTGGATACCTTTTTAAAAATTGCAGGCTTCCCTCACCCCAAGGCACATCCATTTTGCTCTACCCTACTGTATTTTTTCTTTATTCCACAGAACTTATCACCTCCTAACCTATTATATAATTAACTCATTCTTTGTGCCGATGGTCTCTTGTCTGCCTCATGCCACTGGAAGGTTAGGACAATAATCTTTCTTTTGTTCACTGATATGTTTCACACTTCTGAAATAGTGCTTTGTTCAAAGCAGATACTTCAAACATATTTCCTGAATGAATGAAGGCCTATCACAATATAACACAGGGCTATGTATTTTTTATAGCCTAGAATGAATACGTACACACATATGTATACACATGCATGTGTGTGTATCAAAATTATGCCATCTTAAGCTTTGATATTCTATTAGTAATGTTAATTGTGACTGATTTCACAAGTATTACTTACTCCAGTATTTTAGAACTACTTCCAAATGAATGTAGTGGAATTAAATACTAAAAGTATGTTGTTCAGTGGCCATGGATCATAAAAGTTTTGGAAGATCTGGTTATGTAATTGAATAGATTACATTCCAGATTAAATAACTGCAACTTTTACATTCTAACACTTTATAATACTAACAATTTATAACAATTCTCATCATAACTATATACAACTATGGCTATAGCCAAAAACTATAATTATAAATACACCTATTACACCTATAACTAACTAATCCTATAACTCTGTATTACTATACCCATAATCAACTTTACAACTACAGCCATCCACAAGTACACCAAACCTAAGTATAACTAACCACAACTCCAATTAGCCATAACTAGAAACCACAACTATTTATTATCCACAGCCAGTAACCACAACTTGTTAACAAGAACACATAGTAACCACAGCTACTTGGAAGCCACAAAACAGCAACTACAAAGTAGGAACCACGAGTACTTAGCACCCACAAAGCAGAATCATAACTAGTTTGTAGTCCCAAATTCACAATCACAACTTGTTATCACCCCCAACAAGGTAACCAGCACTAGTCAACAGTCGGAAGTGAGTAACTACAACATTTTAGTAGCAACACATCGTAGCCATGACTAGTTAGCAGTCATGAACTGGTAAGTACAAGCTATTCTCAACCCAGCCACCCCAACTACTTAATGATCACAAACTGGAAAACTTCAACTAGTTAGTAGCCCAATATGGTAACCAGAACTAATTAGCAGCCACAAATTGGCATCAGCTACTAATCATTAACCAGTTGGTTAACTATGACTAGTTAGCAGCCACAATCCAGTAACTACCACTAGTTTTTAGCCACAGCATAGTAACCACAACTAGTTAGTAACTGTGCCTAGTAACAATGAATAGTTAGCAGTTGTAAAGCAGAAACTGCCACTAGTTTGTAGCTACAACCAGCAACCACAACTAATTAGAACTTATAACTATAATACTAGCCATAATTGGTCATAACTATAGTTGGTAACCATAAAAGGTAGTATTTGTGACCAACCATAACTAATCATAGCTAACTACATGACTATAAGTATCATGAAATATAACTACTACTTTAACAAATTTGAAAACAAATCTGATGGTACAGAAACTGCCTACCTAAAGCATTCTGGAAATATATTTGGATGCATTTGGTGTTAGGATATGTAGGAATCCTACATATGTAGGAATGTGAGGAAGAAGGGAATGTCGAGTGCTTTGGGAAAGCTGGACTGTCAATAGTGTGTGTAGGTTCTGCTCTGAGGTTTATGCTCTTTATGAAAGGCTGCTATTCTGGGGGCTACTCCTTGGGTAAAACAAAGGCAAAGTAGTCAACCTTTAGTCTATGATTAGTTCAAGGCTGAGAGTTTCATTTAGTGGGGCTGAAGCAGAGAGAATGACTGTTAGTTCTAAGAATAGGGCCTGGTGAAATGACACAAATAAACGCTGACTGCTCATGTATGTAAGTTTAATTATTGTAAGAGATGGGTTTGGGGAAGTAGTAATATCCATTGAAAAGCATTTATCAATCCAGGGAGGCATAACAGGGCATATATGTAATTGACTGTTTTGTTGAAAGAGGTTTTTTTGTTCTATTTTTATTTTTATTTTTTTAAGTAGCTAATAATGGAGAAAGAGAGTGAGATAGGAGCAAAAATTTGGTTCTATATGGGCATTGCTTTACTCAGCATAGAGCCACTTCAGATTACGTGGCTCTTCTCTGTCCTGGGACTAGCTACGCATACAACAAAAATGTCTTATGGCATTCTAATTATGTTGGAGCAGAGATTATCAGTGGATCATCTGTTGGCCTACTCTTCAACAGGTCCTACCTACTCTTCAAAGTGAATTGGCTCCCATTCAAGGCTGAATAGCACTGGGATAACATTGGTAAGTCTTCTGGAGAAGTTTTCTGAACGTGTGGGAAATTAGACAACTAATGACTTTTAGCAACCCATGTTGCCTCTACCCTTCCTTTGTACCTGTTTTTTTCTGGAACATGCTCTCACCTATGGTTATCAAGTACACGTAACAATTGGGATGAAGTCATCCTCATGCCCACTAGAGTGAGCTTGTGGCAATACTGTTTTACAGTGGGATGGCCACATTCTCTAACTTTATGTCTTGACTCTGTGTTAGGGTAGATTGGGGTTAGGATATGGAGTAATATTTGGGGTGGCATTGGATTCAGTGGTCACTGGTAGGAGTATCTGGGAAGTACCTGGGTTGTCTCAGTTGTGTACTTGGAGTAAGGACTGCAGACCAGGTAAACCAATCACAAAGTTGTGAACATCTGGCCTCTAATTAGTTTGGAGAATGAACTTGCAATGGCTTGGTAACAGACGAGACATGAGGTAGGCAGATGCTAACAGATGAGGTTGAGTGACAGCCAATCACAGAACTGTGGCATGGAGGAGAGGAACCATATTTGGAGGTGGGAGTGGGGAACAATGATCAGAGATCAGGTGTACTTGAGAGGAGCTTCTTTTACTGTGTGCCACTGAGGAATGGAGTGGTAAGATAAGACAGACCCAAGCAGGATCCCCCGAACCTGGGAAGTGGCTGCCTTGGGGCTATTATCATACTTTCAGGTGCCACCCTGAGAAGATTCATATCTGATGGAAGTTAAAGAGTGTGAGATTTTTCAAAAAAAGCAGAAATGCCTTCTGTATATCTGGCAGCAGTAATTTATATTATGTGACTACAAAAGCAGAACTTTGAATAGTAGAAATTAAAATGCACACATATTCAACGCAAGGGACAACTATGACGTCACCAAAAATGGAATGATTGTCCCACATAGTTGAAAGCCATCTGCCACTGGACATGCTTAAAGAAAGGCTGAACAAACAGCTTTCATGGATTCTGTAATCTGAGTTAAATGTTCAGATGGATGACTTTTGTAGCCTTCTTACTCTGAAATAATATGATCCTTATGTGATGAAAATAATAAAATGATAGATTCACTAAGGCAGCCATGTGATAGTTACCAAATTCCATCCATGTTTCTCCATCCCATAGCACATTCTTATTCCTCTTGTTACTTGATTTTTTTAATAGCAGTGAGCACAGTTGATTATTCTCTACTTTCTGAAATACTATCATCAGCTGACTTCTGGGACACTGCTCTGTCCTGGGTTTCCTCCTCCTTTTCTTTTTTTTTTTTTTTTTTTTTTTTGAGACGGAGTCTCCCTCTGTTGCCCAGGCTGGAGTGTGCAGTGGCACGATCTCGGCTCACCGCAAGCTCCACCTCCCAGGTTCATGCCATTCTCCCGTCTCAGCCTCCTGAGTAGCTGGGACTACAGGCGCCCGCCACCACGCCCGGCTAATTTTTTGTATTTTTAGTAGAGTCGGGGTTTCACCGTGTTAGCCAGGATGGTCTCGATCTCCTGACCTCGTGATCCACCCGCCTCGGCCTCCCAAAGTGCTGGGATTACAGGCGTGAGCCACCGCGCCCGGCCTCCTCCTCCTTTTCTGATTGCTCTTTTTCCATCTCCTTTGCTGGATCCTCCTCATCTCCTCAGCTTGAAAACATTGAAGTGTCCAGGACTTGAATGTTTTCACTTTTCTCCCATCCAAGTACTAACCAGGCCTGACCCTGCTTAGCTTCCAAGATCAGCTGAGATAAGGCACATTCAGAGTGGTACAGCTCTAGACTATTTTTACTTTTCTATTTACAGTTCTTATATTGCCTCCCCCAGGATCATGGCTTTACATGCCACATGTATTTTGATGCCCCCCGCCAGAGTTATATCTTCTGCTTAGACCCCTGTGCAGAACTCCTGATTCACATATCTAGCTACTCATTGAGCATCTACAACTGGATTTCTGTTAGATGTTGCAAAATTAATCTGTCCAAAACCAAAGACCTGATTTTCCCAGCTAAATCTGCTCCTTTCATGTGTTTCCTTATTTCAGGAAATTACACTGCATTCCTTTCATTGCTCTGGCCAAAAAACTTCGGGCCACCCTTGGTTTTTCTCTCTCACGCCCCACATCAAACCCATTAGCAAATACCATTGGCTGTAATTTTATAATGTATCTGGAATATGACCACTTTATACTACACCCATTGATTTGACCTCAACGTTCTTATAATGAGCCACAGAGCTCTATTCCGTGTGACACTTTGCTCTGTGACCTCATATGCTACGACTTTCCCACCTAGTTTCACGGAATCTTGCCGTATTATTCTCTTTTGTTACTCACAGACAATAGGCATGTTATTGCCTGATGGCTGTTGCTTGCATTAGCTGTTCTCTTATTTTGGAAGGTTCTTCCTTTAGATATCTACATGGTTCATTTATTCACTTCCTTTACATATTTACTTAAATGTCAGTGAGACCTTCTCGAGCTACCTCATCTAAAATGGCAACTCCCACACCACCCTTCTTCTCCCTGGTATATTTTTCTCCATAGCCTTTTGCACCATCATCTATCATCCTCTATATTCAACTTCTATTGCCACTGTGTGTCTCCTCTGCTAACATTTAAGCTCCATGAGAGTAAGGATTATTGTTTATCTGTTTATTACTTTATCTCTAAGGCCTAGAAGAGCATCCAGTGTATAGTAAGCACATAATGAATATTTATATTAGTTAGGATCTAGATTTGGTTGCTAGAATAGAGACCCAAAGTTGAGTGGCTTAAACAAGATTAAAGTTTTTTTTTTTTCTCACATAACAGGCTTGATGTGAAAAATTAATGGCTGCTGTAAGTGATACACAGGGTCAGAGACTCAGATTCCTTCTCTCTTATTATCCTCCTGTTTTTAATGTGCTGAATCAGACAGCACGGTCCAACATGGCTCACCACTTCACTAAGTCTTTATTCTGGTGTGAAGCAAAGGGAAAAGAAGGAGGAGGTGACCCTTCCACTCACATCCCATTGTCCATAACTTTATCACACTGTCACACATTGTCTGAAAGGAGGATGAGGCGTAGAGCTGTTATTTCTGGGGAGCCCTAAGCACAGCTAAATCAGGGGTTCTTTTACTTCAAAAGAAGGAAAGAAGAATTAAAGAAAATAAAAGAAGGGATATTGGTTATCAACTAGCAATCTCTAGATCTCTGCTATTGTACCCCATCAACGATCTAGGTAAATGGCCAAGGGGTTAATCAACATCGTTCAATCTGGGTGGGTACCTGGGTGTTTGTGATTCTTTTCTGTATCCTTGAAACGTTCCAAAATGGTAAATATAAATTTAAATATATATTTAAAAATATAAATATAAATTTAAAAGAAACAAAAGACACTTTTATTAAACTATAAGACGTTAGTATCTACTTGGGCACAAAAGATATTCCTGGCCACATGGCCCATGGTCCGTGCCTTTAGGCTGGTGGCAGTAGTGTACACAACATTTTATCTCCTCTGGAAATAAGCAATGAGCTTATTTATCCAGGTTTCATCAACTTATGATTTGCCTTCCTCTCCCTACCTTTCTATCTCGCACGTTGACACTCTCTTTCCTCATGTAGCCCAACATGAGATATTCTGCCATAAGGAGGAGACCGTGTTTTTCTCCCACATGGGGCCTGGATGGACCCTCTCTGCTCCTAGGGCGCTAAGCCTTTCCTAAACTTTGGCAGCATGTTTAATCACAGGTTTAAAATACTCTAATAATTTATATTTCTTTCATCTCTTTCCTCTGAAATCTCTGTTTTGATAAAAAGCGTCTTTATTTCTTGTTTCTTAGATATAAATTGTGGAATGGTTATGATGCTCCCTATTCACTTCAACCTCAGCCTGTTCCCAGTTAATTGATGTAATAACTCAAAATTGCATAAGTATTTTCAAAGGTATGTTTGTGTGTAGGAGGGATTGAGATCTGTGATGTAAAATATCTACGCCTACTCAGAAACATACCATTATATTAAATTGAAAAGGAAAAAATTGGCCAGACACAACTGAAATTCCAGAGAGAGATTACAATAAATTCACAAAGCCTGTGATGATAGCTGCACTAGTTTACTACCGCTACCACAAATCCCAAATAAAATCCCAAATGAAATATTTTACATATTCTTTATTTCTTATGATTCCACTTAATTGTAATTGTGGTGAGGGAGCAGGGCATACTTAGTGGTAAATATGGAAGGCTCAAAGTGAAAGTCATGAACTTTGATCAGCGATGTCCTGTCAACTGCGTTACTAACCAGAATGTCAAGTTACCCTGGCAGTTTTATTTTCCTTTATGCCTACAACTGAAGGAAGACTCAAGGAAAAAAAAAATGCAAAAGCTTCCTCAATGCTCATTTATCAGTTCTAGCAAAATCCTGTCCCTCCTACCTGGTTTCATAAACTAATAGAACTCCACTTAATGGCTTCATGTAGTTTGAGTTGATGTGTCATTTGATACCAAAATAATCTTGACTACTGAATCACTGTAATTGCAACCAAAAGCAACAAAAAGAAAAGGATTGATTTTATGTTTCAGTAATAGAGAGGGTACATGAAAATTTCCAATCTCTAGTATTATATACATACAAATAAGTTATAATGTTTTGTTATGCATGATATTCATGGCCTCCAGAATGAATCAATAATTGAAAAATCTATGTGAAAAGGTAATTACTTTAATAATCTTTAAAAAATATTAAGCTGTCTCCTTTTCTTGCTCACTGGGGTGCTGACTAGGCATGTTCGTCCCCACATTGTCTTGCCACTGCTACTGTTTTGGTTCTTTTTATCTGCTACTACACTGACTTTGTTCTGCCTGCTAGGCTGTGTGTGTCCATGCATGCGTGCATGTGTGCGTGTGTGTGTGTGTGTGTGTGTGTGTGCGCGCATGCAACAAGGAAGAAATCTCCTTACCTGCAGAACATTTCTCAGATTTACCTGCTTTATCCCATGCAGGTCCTACCTCTTTCCTATATATTAACCTATGGTCCTGCCCTGGAGAAAGGGGGCTGGTTTCTTTGTAGGGGGCTAAAATACCTTAATTCCCTTGTGAATGAGAAAAGTTACAGCTTTTTGAGTTTTCCCACAGTATAGGTTGTCTGAAATGTAGTGAGCTAATCATTTTATGGAGATGTAGCCTACATCCAATTAACAGTGTATAGTTACCCATCATGCCTCCATGCATTTTCTATCAGCCATCCACCTCACCACACATAAGGCCGTTGTGTGAAATTGGAGCAAGAGGTTCCAACATAAAGAGAAAATAACACAGCAAGGAAAATCAAGCTGGGCAGGTGAGCTCAACACCCTCATGAGGATATGCTGCTCCCAGAGCCAAATGTGGAGGTTTTGGTTTTATTCCAGAAATTTCTGCTGCTGCCTTCAGAAGCCTAATACAGATTTGAAGATGGACTTGCTCTTTGCATCCGCCTTCAAATTATTTTATTCTTGCTCAGGCTTTCTCTGTAAAAATTATAAAATCTCTTAATAACATTTTGTGACTTGAAAATGGTAATGATAGATGATGTGGGGCTTATAATTTATGATGAGGCCACTGTGTCCTCAGTTTTTTATTAAAAAGTAGCATCAACTGACAGAATTGCATGTTCATTGAGGCTTTAGAGAAACTAGAATAAAGTGATGAAATAGCAGGCTGTTATTCCATTTACCGGTTATTTGTCAGTAGTTTTTGACATATGTTATGCATTCTGCATCCATGTGATAAATATTTTGACTACACAGATTCTTTATAAGATATAATCTTATTTTTAAATAAATGTAAATATAATTTTTAAATTTTAAAAATTATGTTAAATGCAACTATTTGTAATTTTATTTTCCTTTGACATACGCAGAGTTTCTCGGAAATATTATAGAATTAAATTTATACATACCAAGATTGATGCTCAATAAGTCTTGGTAGCTCATCTGTTACCCCTTAAAAATGTTCCAGTTTTTAAAGCCAGATGTGGTGGCTCACGCCTGTTATCCCAGCACTTTGGGAGGCTAAGGTGGATGGATTCCTTGAGCCCAGGAGTTCAAGACCACCCTGGGCAACATGGTCAATCCCCTTCTTTACCAAAAATACAAAAAATAGCCAGGCATGGCAGACACCTGTAGTCTCTGTTACTCTGGAAGCTGAAGTCAGAGGATCGTCGGAGCCAAGGAGGTTGAGGCAATCCTAAGCAAAAAGAACAAAGCTGGAGGCATCATGCTACGTAGCTTCAAACTATACAAAATGGCTGCAGTAACCAAAACATGATGGTACTGGTACAAAAACAGGCACATAGACCAACGGAACAGAACAGAGAACTCAGAAATAAGACTGCACACCTACAACTATCTGATGCTTGAAAAACCTGACAAAAACAAGCAATGGGGAAAGACTCCTTATTTAATAAATGGTGTTAGGATAACTGGTTAGCCATATGAAGAAGATTGAAACCAGACCCCTTCTTACACCATATACAGAAATTAACTCAAGAGGGATTAAACACTTAAATGTAAAACCCAAACTATGCAAAAACTGATAGACAACCTAGGCAATACCATTTAGGACATAGGCATGGGCACAGATTTGATGAAGAAGACGACAGAAGCAATTGCAATAAAGCAAAAATTGACCAATGGGATCTAGTTAAACTAAAGAGCTTCTGCACAAGAAGAGAAACTATCAACAGAATAAACAGACCACCTACAGAATGGGAGAAAATTTTTGCAAACTATACATCCAACAAAGGTCAAATATCCAGCATCTATAAGGAACTTAAACAAATTTACACACAAAAGAAAAACACCAAACAACCACGTAAAAAAGGTGGGCAAAAGACATGAACAGACACTTTTTAAAAGAAGACATACATGTGGCCAACAATCAGCTAATAAAATGCTGAACATCACTGATCATTAGAAACATGGAAAGCAAAACTGCAATGAGATACCGTCTCACAGCAGTCAGAATGACTATCATTAAAAAGTCAAAAAATAACAGATGTTGGCAAGGTTGTGGAGTAAAAGAAATGCTTATACACTGTTGGTGGGAGTGTAAATTAGTTCAGCAATTATGGAAGACAGTGTGGCGATTCCTCAAAGACAGAAATACCATTCAATCCAGTGATCCTATTACTGGGTGTATACCCAAAGAAATATAAATCATTCTATTATAAAGACACATGCATGCATATGTTCATTGCAGCACTATTCACAATAGCAAAGACATGGAATCAACCCAAATGCCCATCAATGATAGACTGGATAAAGAAAATGTGGTACATATACACTGTGGAATACCATGCAGCCATAAAAATGTATGAGACCATGTTCTTTGCAGGGACATGGATGGCGCTGGATGCCATTATCCTTAGCAAACTGACATAGGAACAGAAAACCAAATATCACATGTTCTCACAAGTGGGAGCTAAATGATGAGAACACATGAACACATCGAGGGAAATGACACATACTGGGGCCTTTTGTAGGATGGAGGGTGGGAGGAGGGACAGGACCAAAAAAAGACAACTAATGGATACTAGGCTTAATACCTTGGTGATGAAATAATCTATACAACAACCTCCCATGATACAAGTTTACCTATGAAACAAACCTGCACTTGTACCCCTGAACTTAAAAGTTAAAAAGAGTCATATGTATATATAGTTTATACATGTGACATATATACAAAATATGTAAATATGTATTATATATGCACCACTCTGCCACTGCTGGTGAATGGGTAGGGATGGTGTAATTCAAGACTGTTTTGCTACCTCTTCAGTGCCTCTTTCAGTGATAGGAAGATAAAACTGTGCACTGTGAGTGCTCACCTGATTTTTGTTTCTTATGTAGGTGGCTTTTTTGTGTAGATGGTTGTTAATTTTGTGTCCTTGTGAGGGGTGACGACCAGTGGAGCCTTCTATTCTGTCATCTTCCTCTGCTGCAAGTTCTTTGTGTGTCTCCGTTTCGCCAAATTAAAAATTAAAATGTGTGATTCATGGAAGCTTAAACAGTCCTAAAATTCAATAAATGTGTGCCACTTCCTGCACCATGTTACCATATTAAAATTGACATTACTCAATATACACATGACAGTGATTTTGGAGGTGGAAAACTGAGTAGATAGGGTAGCCCAGTAGACACAGGAAGTGGATGAGAGGCAGGAAAACCCACAGAGAGAAGAGTCACTAGATGACTCACAAAAGTAGTGGTTGTTTCCCTTATCTTGGTTTGTGCTTGTCTCTGGTGGAAAATTATATACCTAAGGAGCTACTGTGAGAGACAGAGGCTCAGGTGAAGAATTGCCTTGTCTAGAAAGGTGACGTTTTTACTAAAGTGATCAAGAAGACATGCCTCAAAAGTGCTAAGTCTTAGAACAAGCAGTGGTGTAATGAGAAAAGTGGGCAGCTTAATATAGGAACAAGAAAATCCAGGATTCAGTGGTTTGAACCTGATTAAGACATTTAACTTCTTTGAATATCTATTTCCTCTTGTAAAATGGGAGTAATATGTGCTTTGCAAGATTGTTGTGTGAATTAAAAATGATTAAAGTCCCTAATATAGTGTCTGGTACAGTGATTATTCCCATGAAAAAGTAGTTATTATTTAAAACCATGCCAGAGACTCTACAAGCAGCAGAAACAACATGGGAGGAATACAAACCCATTCCAGGAGGTTATTAAAAAGATAAAATGTTGACTAAATAATATCGCCGCTATCAGAGAAGGTAAAATCTGTGTCTTACAGTGATTTATTTTCTGAGCTTTCTACTTCAGTTGTATGTTTTAGTCCATCCAGCAGTTTATTTATAGGATTTTTTTATACCTTTTTTCTGGTATACCTTTTTTCTTACCAAAGGATCTTGCAACTCCTCAGGCCGAGTTCACCATTAGCAGTGCAAAAGTGCCTGGAGTTGCCTCAGTAACTCTGCCCTTTACTTATGGTTGGTGCAGTATATCTGCTTCAGTTACTAGTTCTAGTTATTCACCCAACCTCATGAGGCCTGACACTTGACTGGTTTTTGGAAGTCTACGTGATGTGACCCTCTAGTATTTATGTTGTCTTAACACTTATTGTTTATCTGACCTCTTGCCCAAACTCATTTAATGAGTTCAAGTTTCTTTCTGTTCCCTTCAATTCCATTGCTGCCTACAATCCAGCGTGGTACTGAGATAGTAAATTAGTTCAACTAACTTTAAACACCTGAGTCACAAACTTGTTCAACCTCCAGATATCAGTGGCAAACGAAAATACTAAGAGAGGATGATTTATTGTTAGGCCAGTGGTAAAAATTTTTTACAAGCTTTGGTTTTGTCTGAGCAACAGTTCTATTATCTCTCCAGTAAATTACAGAGCTTTTCTGTGATGAGCAAAATGGGTATATTGTTCTCATTTAGATACTTTTAACTAGAAATCTCACTCAAAATAGGCTCTTAAATAAGCCTGTTTGAACCATTTATGAAAAATACATAAGAACATCATTTTGTCATATATGTATCTTCTCACTTCCATTTTTTTCTATACAGGAGCTAATTTGAGTTATTTCTTGATAATTTAACAACATACTTCTGATGTGGACTTTTTAGGTCATTTATAACACATTTATTCTCTACTGGAAAACTTTTACCCACTGCTCACATTACATTTGTCTTCAGAAATAATGTCTGCTGATCCTAGGAAAAAATGGCTTGGATTAAGATGGACAAGTGAAAAGCAGCCAGTGACATCCAGATGCTGGACTGATACGATCACTGTCTGCGCATTGCTACAAGACAGTATTGCATTCATTGCTAGGCCTTGGTATTCTCCTTTTGAACATAAACAATGTCACAGAACATCAAACAAGGCCACTCTTCGACTATGATGGATCGAGACAAAAAGACAATTTCGTAATCATTACTGAACACAAGCAAAACACGAACATTGTCCAAGTTAAAAAATATCAAACATTCCCCTACCCTGGCTGATATGAATGGCTGATGATGCTTCTTTACTAATTACGGCTTTAGCCTCACTCTGGTCTACCTTCCCTATAGATTAGATTTATTAAAATATCCAATCATAGAATTAGCCCACTTCCTAACAGCATCCAATCCAGAGTGAAACCCTCATTCCTTAAACCTTCCTCAAAATAATCTAATATGAGCGCAAATTAAGTAAGTTCTTTCTATGATAAGTCTTTTCTATAGTTCACGTTCTTCCTTCCTGCTGTCAGTAATAAATACAACTTAACTAATTACATGTTCCTAGTGGTCTTTGCTTGGAGGGCATTGACAGAAATGGAGGTTATCCTAAGATTTAGCTGATGTACTACTCTCTGCTTTGAACCAGGAACCTCAACTCAGTCATAATATGTATATTGGAGATTCCATGTGTTTCTTTCTGTTTGATATTCCACCTTTCTCATGGCTAAAAAGCAAATTCATTATGAATTAAGCTCTACTGTTTCACTGAAGCTCTTCAACATTGGGTTTGTTTTATTTTCCTAGGAATACAATAAGGTCAGTTGGAATAATTATATTACCTGATGAGACGTGTATTATTCCTCGGTAGATTGTTTTGAAGCTTTATGATACGTGCTCCTGTGGTCTGTCTGCTGTTCTAGGGTCTTGAATGATGTTTGTCCATAAGAAGAAAAGTCTATGGAAAGAAGACAAGTATAAGTCCAACAAGTCATCCTTGACCTGGTCCCAGGGGTTGAGGTATTCAGAATCTCTCCTCAGACAAGGGTCCTTGGGACAATCATTATCATGGGTCATCATTATGAAATCGGAAAAGGACCTCCTCCTCAGTCCTGCCTTTGTTTTCCAGAGAATTGTTCTATTTAGTTTCAGCTTCCCAGAATCAGGAGGTTTTGTTTGGCCTCTGATTGGCGATGATCTACCTTCAGCTAAACACTGGATTCACTAAGTTACAAAAACACTGTTCTTAACAGATTGTTCAGTTTTCATGGGATATTCTACATCTAAAACTGTGCCTTTTGTAGGCTGAATGCCTGCTTCCTTCATGTTTTCTTATTAGAAGGCTAAATTGTATGCTTATTTTTCTAACTGGAACCATTTCATCAGGGACAAAGTGGAGTAGTAGTAGCCACTTTGGTGGAGCTTTTGACGTGACCAAAATTGTTCATGTGAGGAGTGCCTTAGAATAAAAGCAAATAAACTCTCATTAGGAGACTGTCATGTCTGTCTGAAAGAGACATCATTTTGTTTAATGTGACAGACTTACCCTTTTTTTCTGTACATTAAAGATTAATAAGTGCCGGCTTTTTAAATGTATGACTTAAAATTGTCAAGGGCCCAACTCATGTCAAAACTGGCTGTGTGATATTCTCATTTGCGTGTGTATATGTCAAATCTCTTTTTCTACATCCAAACTTTCTTTCCTCTCTTTGCAGAAATAACATAATCTGCCTTTTACAATGATAATTTCATATGTGTCTGAAGCTTCCTTCCTGTCATAATAATTTCATATTTGTCTGGAGCTGGCTCTCTCCTCATTTTTTCTTTCCCCTCCTTTATGAAACTTTAAAGATTATCTGATCAACAAATGATTCGCTTGGTTTTTTTTGCACTCTAAGAATATGTAATCTAGGTAATCCATATTGTCTAAAAAATGAAAACAATAAAGCAAATATATTAAACAGTGTTTCTTTTTGTGGACACTGAAAAGTATATTTACATAATACCCTTTGTTACTATAGCTATGAGATAAATAAGAAAGGGCTTTAGTTTCAAGATAAAATAAGACATTTGGCATGATTCAGAGTTTTCATAGTATTAGTTTGCCACACACAAATAATGTTGGCAAAATATTTTGGTTCATTCAAGACCAGGGTTAATTTCCTTGCAATTCAAAATTGTATATTTCCCACATTGATTTAATGAGTTAAAAAAAGTTACTGTTTTCACAAATTGTTTAAAATTAAAAATTATATGTATAAAATTAAGCAATTATGTATAATAATGGATATATTTTAAAAGGTTTAATTTTATGAAAATCTAGACAATTTAAAAAATAGACACAACGTACTGGTTACTACACATTTTAATTATTTCTTAAAATGACAACAGACTAAATAGAATAACAACAAAAATACAAATGATTTTGGATGATGTCTTAGTCCGTTGGCGGTGCTATAAGGGAATACTCCAGAATGGGTAATTAATTTATTTAAAAAAGAGGTTTATCTGGCTCAAGATTCTGCCAGCTGTACAAGAAGCATGGTGCCAGTATCTGTTTCCAGTGAGGCCTCAGGAGCTTTCACTCATTGCAGAAGGCAAGCTTCAGCCAGCGTGTAGAGATCACATGGCAAGAGATAAGCAAGAGAGAGCAAGGGGAGGGGTGCCACGCTTTTTTAACAACCAGTTCTCACAAGAACTTATACAGTGAGAACTGACTCATTACCATGGGGAGGGCACCAAGCCATTCACGAGGGATCCCACATCATGACCCAAACACCACCCACTAGACCCAACATCCAAAATTGAGGATCACACTTCAACATGAAATATGGAGAAGACAGACATCCAAACTATATCAGATGATATTTTAAACACCCATGTATTTGTATATTCATTCAAACATTCAATTGTTTTTGCCTCTAAACAATTGCTAAAATAATCCAAAGTATTTATTCATGGAAAAATCAACATCAAAATATTTCTTGATTGTTTCATATTCTCTAGTATTTCTTGGTCTGAAGAAAAAAACATTGATTATGTTGGTTAAAGATTATAATTACCATAAAGGGTTAATTATTCTAGGTCAATAATTGTAGAAAAATATAAATATGTATACAAGGCAATCAATATCAGTTTCTTTTTCATAAAAGTTGCCAGTATATTCAGAAGGTAAATCTAATATAACATATAGATTTATTTAATATTTCGATAAATTATATTTTAAAAGCCATAGTTAAAAGCTTTACAATTTTACATATTTGTACATGTATACATATGTGGTGCCTAAATACATATATATCAAACTATATTAACAAAGTCTTTACTGCAAATTGTTGCATGCATCACATACAAAATTGCAAAATTGAGACAGAGTACTAAGATTATAAACCAAAAATAGAGAAAGTTTCAAGGAGAAATAAGGCTGTTTATGCGTCAAAAGAGCAGAGAAACCTAGAAAAATAAGAACTAAAAATATTGTGTCTTGCAATGTGATGGTCACTGGTGATATTTGAAAATGCAGATTCATTACAGTGATAGGAGTTGAAATTGCACTGAATTGTGGAGTATGTGGGAAATAAGAACATATAGATAAAATATAAATTCGTCTTTCTAGGGCCGGGCATGGTTGCTCATGCCTGTGATGGTAGCAGTTTGGGAGGCTGAGGTGGGTGGATCACCTTAGCTCAGGAGTTTGAGGCAAGCCTGGGTAACATGGCAAAACCCCGTCTCTGCAAAAGATACAAAAATTAGCTGGGCTTGGTTTTGTATGCCTGTAGTCTCAGCTACTCAGCAGGCTGAGGCAGGAGAATCACTTGAGCCTGAAAAGCAGAGAGTTCAGTGAGCTTAGAGATTGTGCCACTGCACTCTAGCCTGAGCAACAGAAAAAGAGACCCTGTCTCAATTAAAATAAATAAATAAATGTAGATAGATAGGTAGGTACTTAGATAAATAGATAGATGGATGATAGATAGATATACATATGTGTGTGCGTGTGTATGTGTGTGTGTGTATGCGTATGTTTCTAAAAGATACTTTGATATTAGGAAGGTAGAGAAAGCATAGTAGGTAGAAGGAGGTATCAGATGTATAGTGTAAACAGTACTAATTATTTCTCCTTCAGGCTAATGTAAAAATGTAATTATGGGCCCTATTCAAAATCTCTGTTCTGCTTATATGGGGTATACCTGATAATATAAGTTCACCTTTATTTAAAAATTCAGAATTTTAATCATCTATATAGCAATATACAGTTTACAAAGCACCATTACAACTGCTACAAAGTGTCTTAAGATATTGGCGGGAGTTGTGTAACTACTTTGTCACTGTGTCTGGCTCCAGTTCTGGAGATGACATTTTGTGTTATAGACCCCAAATATATGAGACAGGTCTCAGTCAATATAGAAAATTCATTTTGCCAAAGTTAAGGATATGTGCCCATGACACAGCCACAGGAGGTCTTTACCACATGTGCCCAAGGTGGTCGGGGCACAGGTTGGTTTTATATGTTTTATGGAGATATGAGACATCAATCAGTATATGTAATATGTACATTAGTTCAGTCCAGAAAGGTGGGATGGGACAATTCAAAGCAGGGAGAGGGCTTCCAGGTCATAGGTAGATATGAGACAAACGGTTGCATTTTTTTTGAGTTTCTGATTAGTCTTCCCAAAGGAAGCAATCAGAAATGCATTTATCTCAGTGAAAAAAGGGATGACTTTGAAAAGAATTGAATTCTTTTTTTTTTTTTTTTTTGAGACAGAGTCTCACTCTGTTGCCCAGGCTGGAGTGCAGTGGCGCAATCTCGGCTCACTGCAAGCTCCGCCTCCTGGGTTCACGCCATTTTCCTGCCTCAGTCTCCTGAGTAGCTGGGACTACAGGTGCCCGCCACCACGCCTGGCTAATTTTTTGTATTTTTTTAGTAGAGACGGGGTTTCACCAGGTTAGCCAGGATGGTCTCGATCTCCTGACCTTGTGATCCACCCGCCTTGGCCTCCCAAAGTGCTGGGATTACAGGCGTGAGTCACTGCACCCTGCCTAAAAGAACGGAATTCTTGTAAACTGCTTTTACTTTTATCCTTTTCAAAAGGTGGTTTTATAATCAGCATAGGACTCTGACAAGTGCTCTTGAATGCAGGGTTTGGAGACCGTGACACTAGAATAGAGAAAAATCTTCCAAAATTCCCATGGAGAGCTGCCGTGTTCATGAATATCAAGCTGAACAGTCAGGCAGTTCCCAGCCTGACTTTTTCCTTTAGCTTAATGATTTTGGGGTCCCAAGATTTATTTTCCTTTCACAATTACTGCATTTTTTTTTTCTAAAATCTTTCAGAGTAAGCATTTTAGAAGAAAATAAGTCCTTGGTCTCAGGTTTCCTCTGATCTCTGATGGCCAGCTAAGATAGTTTATTCCTAGACAGATAGGTCATCCCATGTTATTAGGAAAGCTCATTTTTAGCAGGTTATGAAGTCTCACATTCTACAAAGAGAAAACAGGGGGAGGAAGGGAGAAAAAGCAACAACAAACAAAAGATAGAATAATCCTGGAAAATCGATATAGGCCATATTACTCTGAAGTCCATACATCAGTAGGCAGGTATGAAAGTGGCTTATGTATGTAAATAGGTTGCTGTTATTTTCTTCTGAAGTTTAAGTTGTCTCATTTCAGTTCTCAGGGCTTCAAGAAAACACAGCTTAGTTTTCTGTGATTTCAAATTATGAAAAATGGGATGAGGAAGAAAAAAAGAAAAAAATGAAAATATTATTTTGGAGTCTTGTAGCCAGGGAAATTTTAAAATTTAGTCCAAACCATGGAAAATAATAAAAATTTAAAAACATTAGGCAAGACTAGAATCTAAAAACAGGTATCCTATAGTTTATTTTGAAACATAATTTATCTCTCCAGTCCCTTTTTCACTAAAGACAAATCATAGAAGAAGTTCATTTGCAAAATAAATTTTAGTCTTATTATACTTGGCTGGAGTATTTGCATGAGATCAGCAAAAATAATTATTTGTCATATAGTCTCCTCATTTTTAAAAGTTAGTTTGCTATAACTTTATGTTGTGGGAAGTCAGGGACCCCGAACAGAGGGAACGGCTGAAGCCATGGCATAAGAACATAAATTGTGAAGATTTCATGGACATTTATTAGTTCCCCAAATTAATAATTTTATAATTTCTTACACCTGTCTTTACTGCACTCTGAACATAAATTGTGAAGATTTCATGGACACTTATCACTTCCCCAATCAATACCTTTGTGATTTCCTATGCCTGTCTTTAATCTCTTAATCCCATCATCTTTGTAAGCTGAGGAGGATGTATGTCACCTCAGGACCCTGTGATGATTGCATTAACTGCACAAGTTGTTTGTAGAGCATGTGTGTTTGAACAATATGAAATCTGGGCACCTTGAGAAAAGAACAGGATCACAGCAATGTTCAGGGAACAAGAGAGATAACCTTAAACTCTGACTGCCGGTGAGCCGGGCGGAACAGAGACATATTTCTCTTCTTTCAAAAGCAAATGGGAGAAATATCGCTGAATTCTTTTTCTTAGCAAGGAACATCCCTGAGAAAGAGAATGTGTCCCTGAGGGTAGGCCTCTGAAGTGGCTGCTTTGGGGATGGCTGTCTTTTACGGTCACAGCTGTAGGGATGAAATAAGCCCCGGTCTCCCATCGCACTCCCAGGCTTATTAGGATGTGGAAATTCCCACCTAATAAATTTTGGCCAGACCGGTTGTCTGCTCTCAAACCCTGTCTCCTGATAAGATGTTATCAATGACAATGCGTGCCTGAAACTTCATTAGCAATTTGAATTTCGCCCCAGTCCTGTGGTCCTGTGATCTTGCCCTGCCTCCATTTGTGTTGTGATATTCTAGTACCTTGTGAAGCACGTGATCTCTGTGACCCACACCCTATTCGTACACTCCCTCCCTTTTTGAAAATCACTAATAAAAACTTGCTGGCTTTGCGGCTTGTGGGGCATCACAGAAACTGCCGACATGTGATGTCTCCCCCGGACACCCAGCTTTAAAATTTCTCTCTTTTATACTCTTTCCTTTTATTTCTCAGACCGGCCAACGCTTAGGGAAAATAGAAAAGAACCTACATGACTATCAGGGGCAGGTTCCCCCGATAACTTCATTTTATAAGGAATCTCAGATTTGACTTTAATGATGTAAGCCCAGCCTGTACCTGTAAATACCGTATTAGTTGGGTAAATTTCTCATCTAGAAGTCCCAAGAAGGCTTGGGGCTCCTGGGCCTGTCAGAAAGTGACATTTGTTACTTACCACAGGTCAGGAACCTATACAGGGACTGTGTAGACAAGATATGAGGGCAGCTTTCCCAAGGGGCTTTTATTGGCTCTATAAGTAAACTTTGATTCCTTAAAGGAGTCTTTATCTCATAGTATTCTATTCCAGTCAAAACCCTGGTAAAATAACCAGTGTCTCCAATTGTGTCCTTTTACCAAAGAGAACAGTTTCTTATTGCACTTATGTAAATAACTATATTGCTATAAGTTAAAAATACTAGTTTCTGAATTTTGAAGAAATTATGTAGAGAGAAATATGCTCCATTTTTATATGGGTATCCTTTACTCAGTTATTAAAAGCTGTAAATAGCTCAAGAGAAAAGTTTTATTGGCTCTGAAAAACAAAGAAAGGATCAGCAACATTTTCAGCAAAAAGTCATAAAAGGATTATTTCAGTCTTCTATTAGTTCAGTCCACGCAGTTAACTCCTGTTTTGCTTTATATTCATGAACATTTCAGCTCTCCATGGGAGTCTTGTAAGTTTTTTCTCTATTCGAGTGTCACAGTCTCCAAAAACTGCATTCAGGAGCACCTGGCAGAGTCCCATGTTAATTATAAAACCACCTTTTCAAAAGAATAAAAGTAAAACAACTGTGGATGACAAAAGTTTTAAAACGGTCATAGCTAAAGACACAATTGATAAGGAAACTTGGTTACTTCTGGAGCATACAGAAATTTTACATAATAATCATAATTACTATTACATTGGTGCAAAAGTAATTGCAGTTTTCTCCGTGATAAATAATGGCAAAACCTGCAATTACTTTTACACCAACCTATACTGATAACATATGCTAAAATGTATCAGAATCACCAGAATTTCATACAATTCTGGAACATACACTGATAACACATTTTTATAAATATAATCCAAAGAAGGTCAAACACTATTTCATATTTAACAATACTTCCTGTATGATTTTATTATATCAAATAAGCTGAATATGTGTCTTTTGGACTTCAGGGGACTAATATCAAAAATTAACAAGGACCTAAGAATTTGACTTTGGAAAGTTTGTCAAATATAAAAAATTGAAAACACTTGATATTACAAAATAGGACCAAAGGTTATTGTAAAATAAGTCATTCATTTAGTCAAAGTGATAACTCAAATATTGCAAAAAAAGTGAAAACCTTTATTCTTTGAGAGAAGAGACTTAATTTTTCAAACAATAAGCCCTAATAAAAGCAGCATGAGGCCAATTAAACTTGCTTTTCAAAATTTTATAAACAATCCATAAAATTTTAATCATCTTATACCATGAGATATAGTTTCCATAAGCCTTTTTGTAACTTGTGTAACCTTTGTTAAGGAGTAGGTTAATGCTTCAAGAACACCTTGTTAATCTAACACAGGGGTCCATATGCTGGTCTTGCATCAGTGTGCCTTTGACATTAATGGTTAATTTATAGATAAACTGAACATATTTTGTCTCTCAAAATTGGCCCTTACAGTCTCACATGCCCTCCTCTTTTGCGATAGTCCCTGGCCTTGAGGAATTGAATACTTTGGAATTCTGCCCCTGTGAATCATAAACTTTACTTTACTTTAAAGTTTACTTTAATTGGAATCTTCTACCAGGTCTGAAGATTAGGCTTTAATTGCTGTCAGTGTTTAAGATTTTGCAGAACCTAGAGTACTTTTTAGACCCAGGAGTCAAAGCCCTGTAACTTGATGGCACAAGGACTTTAAAAGCACATACAGAAAGTTACACAGATGTAATAACTGTAATTAAAATTCTTTTTAATCTCAGTTTTCTTTAAGCAAACAAAGCTTAGTAATAATGAAATAGGGATTATTTTGATAAAGCATAAGATCTGTTTATTAGGCCAGTTACCCAAAGGCAAGGGAAAAGACCTGCAGTGTGACTGCTGTTTCCTATGGGGAATATTATGTTGATATTATGTTGGCAGGAAACGTTCCCTTTAGACCTCTAAGATAAAACTTTTTTTTTTTTTTTTTAATCAGGCTACAAAAGTTAGAACCAGAAAGGGGAAAAAAAAAAAAAAAAACTTACAGGAGCTGAAAATGAGTTGAAGAATAGAATTATTCTTTCAGGCCTTTTGAAAGCTAAAAACAGACTCAAAAGTTAAAATTTGCTTTAAATTTTATAATGTCTAATAATTTGTTAAGATTAAAGCAATACCTTAAGAAAATTTAATAGTTTGAACCAATTCTTTAACGTATAAGTGGTTTTTTTACTAACCAAAACCCAATCTCTAGAAAGACCATTATAATTTCCCTTTAATTATGGACAACTTGATCACATAAAAGCTTTTTTTCAAAAATTATTTTATTATGACTTACACAAACCACTCATGGCATGTGTGGACTTTCTGGTTTGTCCTAAACATCCTTGTTTCTTAAACAACCAGTTATTTTTGTCTAGGAAAAAATTTACCATACAAGATTCCTTCTCATAAAAAGAAATTATTTTTCTTTAAGCTTTCTTGCACAAAATACTTCTTTATTTCCGTAACTTTCTTGCATCTCTCTTATTTCCTGGTTCTTTTTACATTATTTTATACGTAACCTTTGAATTAGAAAAAAATTATTCACCTTTTAAAAGGACATATTTTTTTTAGAATGTTTTCCTAGAGTATTTTTATTGGAAAATACTCAATTAATGAAATATGTATTATTTAATTTTATATAACTTTAGATTCTAAATTATAATGTTTGTCTACAAGTATCCCATTTACCTAATTATTTTAATGGTTTACCCATGAAAACTACAATATTCATCACTTAAAATTATGAAACCACCATCACAGAACTGTAACTGATACATTGTAAGAGAGCTGACTTAACTGATTCCATCTTACTTCTAATCTCTAAGCAGTCCTTGCTCATTCCTGGGTGTAGGGTCCACTAAGTTTGGAAGAAAGTCGTTTGTAGTTTAGCTATTAAACAAAGATACTAATAGTCCTCTCCCAGAGCAAACCCCCTTCCTGCATGGGGACTAGACTGCCACAAGATTAGAAATTATGATTTAGGAGGCTTTCAGCTGGAGGCTTCAAGATTCTAAATATCCTCGCATTGCTCCTGGGGATAACATCACTATTGTAAAATGTAAGTTCAGTGCTTTAGATATTTTATAGACCCTGCATTAGATGAATCAGCTGACACTACCCAGATTAATAAACTGGCTTATCTGGTCTTGTGGCCCCCACCCAGGAACTGACTCAGCATAAGAGGACAGCTTCGTAGGAATATGATTTCATCTTAGAAACAACTAATCAGAACTCCTGACCCACTGGCACCCTACCCACCAAATAATCCTTAAAGACTCTGATCCCCAAATTTTTTGGGAGACTGATTTGAGTAATAATAAAACTCTGGTCTCCCGCACAGCTGGCTCTGTATGAATTACTCTTTCTCTATTGCAGTTCCCCTGTCTTGATAAATTGGTTCAGTCTAGGCAGTAGGCATGGTGAACCCATTGGGTGGTTACAGTTATTTCCCTGTCAACCGTTTTATAGCTTCTAAATTTCAGGTCTTTACACAAGTAAGAAACTTAATATTAAATAGATGATTATTTTACTAAATTCAAGATTTAGCTATTTCCACTAAACCAATATTAATGTCCTACTTATTAAAAATTACACAAGCAAAGATCATCTGTATTTCTCATGGATAATATGAAATCACTTGAGCAATAAATGCAAACAAAGTTGTATGCTGGCAGTTCTTAAGATATTTCTAATATTACTTTACCAATAATTTTAAAGCTAGCTTATTAAAGATTTTACTTTAGTCACGTGAACTTGAAAAGCATTTGGGCTTATTTTTTATGAGTATGCTTTAAGCCAATTTCATACCTTGTGGCCTAAAACACAACAAAATATGTATACTTACGTATAAATGCACACATACACAGTCATACAACCAAAGATACTCTAGATTTTACTTCAGAACTTTAGCCATCAGCTATTAATGCAAACTCACTGGTTTGCAAAAACAGTAACAACAAAAAAAAAAAAACGGTTGGATGCAAACAGTGGATTTCATCTTAGTTTGGGAACTTTATAGTTGTAGGTCAACCTTTTGGTTCTGAATTTTCACGGATGTAACTGTGCACAAAAAGACCATATATGTCCATTTTACGCAAACACTTGCAAGAACAGGTGCCATAAAACCAAAGGTGTGCCTGAGAGGGGGTCATTCTCTTTGTTTTTCCTCATTCATAGGTTATTTGTTTCCAACTATTTTTTTAAGGGAGGGACTGAGCTGTGGCCTAGGATTTTAGCGCAGTGAGTAGAAGTGTGCTGGTTGGGGTCGAACTCCACAGAGTGTCACCACTGAGTCACTTCCACCCTCTCACATGTCTCAGTTTCTCTATCTGGAGGTCTAGACCTGTGAGAGGGCTCAAAACGCAGAGTGACCAGCTCCTATATGCTCTCCTTGGTCGAGCCTTTTACAGTTAATTTTGTTGGGGGTTTCCTGAAGGGCCACTGACCCCCAGACACTCCCACTTGGCCCCCAGTCACCCAGAGCTGCCTTTTGGCTGGGATGATCAAAATGCCCATTCTCCTCAGAGCTGAGGAAACTCAGTCTCTCATTTATTTATGAAAACAGCAGTTCAGTTCCTCATACAAATGTGCAGACGACAATCGAGATTAATTTTAGGAGAAAAAAGGCAATGGAGAAGACTCTTTAGAATGCCCTTCTGAACTAGTATCAGAATTCTAAACAATAACTTCCTAGGAGACAAAAAAAAAGAGCCAAGACTACTTCCTGTAAACTGCCCTCAGCTATCCCTAACTTTGTTCACTCATCTGACACTACACACTCCAAGGTCAAATCTTCTCATGGTACAAGGTAATCTCTGGTAACCCCAAAGCCAAAGAGCTCAGGTAATGCAATACAGGAGAGCAGAGATTTAGACCTAAGAAGAATCTGCCCATTATCTTGAAATGCCACAAAAAAAAAAACAGGACACCCCAAAAGGGGTGAGTGGCACAGTTGAAACATTATGGAATGAGATAATGGGAATGAAAATATTATGTAAACTCTAAAGCACACTATAAAATCTAAACATTACTATTATTATTGAGATTATAGTCATCATTATTTCTTGCTACATCTGGAGTCCTAGAAAGCATGATCTTCATTAAACACTGGAGAATTTCAGTTGGCAGAACAATTTTGAGTTGAAAACCTTTAATGTTGAAATTCATTGAGTGTATGATTTCTTAGGGGAGTGCAATAGATAGTAAGTGACTAGAGGTGGAAAAGCTGTTGGAATCTCACCTTTGGCAAAAATTGCTCTATGAGGCAGAACATCATAGAGTTGGCTGTAGTCTCTGGATATGGTGTTACTTGAGTGTCCTGTCAGTAAAGCTTATAGAGTCTTCAGGGTTACCGTTTAATAACAGCCTCAGAGTCATAATCTACCAGTCATTGGGTACCTGGTTCTAGGACACCTTTATTGGATGCTCAAATTATCTTCTTACTTACCTCCTTCTGATTTGATTTTCTGCCCAATAACAGTTTGTTAAACTCCTGGTAGTAATGTATAATCAGCTAAATTTCACCTTCTCCCCAAACAAGGATACTATTTTTCACCTTACATATAGACTCTTTTATTTAATCACTTCTTCATAGATGGGGAAACCAAAGATCATGAGATTAAGTGATTAGTACATTCATTTGGACAATAATTAAGGCACTAGGACAGTAATTTACATAGCTGAGACAGGTTTCCTCTGCTCACACTTTGGGAACTCACAGTTTTCTGCCTGTGCCACAAAATTTGCAGCAGTGTGCCACTTCTTTCAAAGGATCTGTGAATTCTTTCAGTTTTCCTGGTATGCTCCTGTGGTGGTTCCTGGAACAAAAGTTCACAGTATACATCTCCACATACTGTTCTGTCCATCCCAGTAGGAGATGCACTTTAGCCCTGCCTCCTAGCTGCCATCTTCCTCCTGTCTCCAGATGAACATAATTTTGATTGGCAGCATTTCATATTTGTAATGGATCTAGTTAATGATTCATTTTTTTCCCAGAGACATAATTGGGTTATAATTACTTAAAGCATTAGTTTTGATATCAGAGACTTGGGTTTTTATCGCAGATCTGCCACTTACTAGCTCTATGGTTTAAAACAAGTTAGTCCCTTATACTTTTTGGAGTTTCAGTGTTCTCCCCTGTAAAAAATAATAATAATAAAAATACCAACTTCATAGGATTGTGGACATTAAATGTGACTCTGCGAAGAATGAACTTAGCACAGTGGCGGTTGCATAACAAGTGCTCCACAATATTATCTCTGGTTATTACAACAGAAAGTGGGCTTAGGGCAACAGCTGAATTTGTCCTCTGGCTGGTTCTAAGAGGAATGACACTAGTGTAGTGTTGCCAGTAAAATACAGGATACCCAGTTAAATTTGAATTATGTATATGTTTTTCATATAAGTATGTGTATGTTTTTTCACATAAGTGTGTGTCATTTAAGTATATGTTTTTCATATAAGTATGTGTCATTTAAGTATATGATATTTGAATACATTTGTGCTAAAAATATTCTTTGTTTATATGAAATTCAAATTTAACTGGGTGTCTTATTTTTTATTTACTAAGCATGCCCACGCTACACAGGTTCCTTTCGTGAGCACCCACTTTCTTGAAGACTCCCTTGAGGAATGTGTCAGAAAACTCATGTAATTGGGCTGTAGTTTGTTCCTCTTGTGTGAACCACTACTTCTGAGAGTCTACTGAGCTTCCCTCTGGCTGTGATAAAGTAGAAATATTCTGGTGTTGTCATCTTAAAGAATATAAATTAATTTTCAGTGTTTACTCTGGGTCATATATGGTGTCTTGCATGTTAATTTCATTAATATATTTAGCATCACCCCCCAACAGTCTTAGGTGTTTAGTGCTATTGATATTGTCATTTTGAAAAATAAGGAAACTAGGGTTCGCAGAGGTTAAATGACCTTTCCTGTGAGAAGAGTTAGTAAATAAGGGAACATGCACTTGAATTGCAGTAGACTAAATTGCAGTCCCATGTTCTTATGCTGTATGCTATGCTGCACATATATACCAAATATGCAGTATGGTCTACAACCACGACAGATAATTATGTAAAAATATACTGTATTATATTTCCCCAGGCACCAGGTTGAGGAAGCCAGCTGTCATACTTGCTTCAGAGTGAAGGCCTGGTTAGAGCTCCTTCACATGGACATAGCACAGCTTTCTACTTGTCTTCTGTCTTTTAAGTTAAAGCCTAGCTCATTTATCTGAGATTTTTACTAGGTTGTTGGATTCCATTCCTGAAATTAAAATCTCTGAAGCAGAAACTATAGTCTTTCGTTATCTCTCTTAATTTCATTAAGTATATTAGTCTTACATGAAACAGAGCCAGCAACATAAGGTACTATTCTAGCACGTGTTTGGGATCCATTGATAATAGGAAATATAAAATATATGTCTTTTACAGGATAGTCTATTTGGTTTCCTTAAAGCCAAAATGAAAACCTTTCAGCATAGAAATCCCAGTAAGAGTTTAACTAGTCTCAGACTCTTCGGGGAGGCCTGAAAAGAGGCATTTTTTTTTTTTAACACAGTTTTCATTGTGGAGGCCATATTCAATTGCTCTTTAGAATTGCATAAGAATGGTTTAATCCTGACCTTGCTGCTAAACATCTTTTTTTTACAGCATTCTATTCTCTTTGCTAAAAGGTGTTATATCAGGTAGCAATTAAACAGGCAAGGAAGGCAAAGAGCCTTAGAAATCCCTTATTAGAATCAGACAAAGCTATTCAACCAAAGCCCTATCCTACACACTGACTTCTGAAATTAGAAGACAACAAAATAACAAAGCAAACATTCAGCCATGGTACCTTCTTTTAAACAATATCTTACTTTCCTTCCAAATTTTGCCCCTCTTCTGTCCTGCATACCAGTGATCTATCTTTGACCCCTTTCATCATTCATGTTTCAGGCCCCATAAATCCTTGCTTGGATAAATCATACAGTCTTCTTCCTACTCTGAGAAGCAAGTACCTTTAATTTGTTTTAAGAGAATGCCTCATTCTCAGATTATTGGTTTGAGCAAAGAAAGCATGATTAGCTTGCATCGCACACCATACAAACTGAGGATAGTTCCTCACAGGGATTTTTAATAAGGGCTGTTCTGGCTTAGCTCCAAAATCCAAAGTGCCCACAATTGCATGCTCCCAGGCACTTCACTTGCCCTGAAATGTACGCAATAATTGTTGAATTGAGCTCTGGGAGAGAGAGATGCCAGACTGCAGTTCATGTGTAGGGATCCTAGGACCCAGGCATAGAGTGATGTACTTGAGTCCAAACAGAGACCCAGTCATACTGCTCTGAGAACTGCATCAGCTGGGGGCCTGGGAAATTTTAAGATATGTACCATGAATCCCCTAAAATGTTATGCATCAGCCATGCAGCTTTTACGTTTGTTGATATTTCATTGACTCAGCAATAGGCACTATACAAATCAGAGAGTTCTGTTTCCCAGAACAAAATAGATCTTTGGAATTTAAATTCTCCCTGGTATACTCATAAGAAACAAATTAAACACAAGCATGCAGGACCGGGAGGTTTTGAAACTTAATGTTTTAGACTGTAAATCTTGCATACATACATTCAGAATAAATGTGGTTTCTTCTTCTTAATGGTACCTTTTTCTTACATTTTCTAATATTTACCCTGTGGAAAAAGGCAAGACAAATACTAAATTGTTTGTGATGCCCTCTTTAATGTTACCTGCGTAAATCCTCAACTGGCCTCCAAAATGCGGTGGTTATTTTAGCCTTTTTTTCCCCCAAAGAACTACAGATTACTAAACAGCTCTATACATTCAAGGATTTAGAGTTTCCTGTGATTTCTTGGTGGTCCCAGAAAGACATTGAGCACAAGTATCCCTCTGAATGTTCATTTCTCTCGGTTTTCTTTGGGCTGGTTTTGATCATATTCATCAATTGAAATGATGTCCGAGCAGACAGATCACAATTTCTATTTTTTTCAAATACTATAGCTTTATTATTTATGATAAAGCAATGCGATGTTTTCTGTGTATATCATTGGTCAATAACCTCTTAATATGAAAAAGCATCTTGCCTAAAGTTTCCTTATACATGAAAAATTACCAAAGCTTGCTTTAAACTCCTGATATAGCTATGTGTAAACTTCCAACAACAACTCAGACACCTCTTCCTGCCACTTTATGCATAAATTATCCTATCAAAGAGCTGGTATTTATTCTGAGCTCTTTGAAATTCTAATCACTTGTATACACCTCCCCAGGCCAGTTGTCTTTTGAAATTTGGATTACTTACAATTGGCTATTCATAAGTGCTGGAATATACAATGTGGAGTGCCACCCATTTAGGAGCCTTTAAAGATTCATTGTTCCATTTTCCTTAATGGAAATTTAAATGTTTAATAATGATTCTAAAATGATTCTGCAATTCTCTTTATTTTAATATTAATGTCATTTTTAGTATCTTCTGTGCATGTTGAGTAGCTTTTTAATTAAACAGAGATGGTACCCAGAAATCATAGACCAGAAACCACCTAAAGATTCCATCAAACTATTTTCTCCTGATCTTCCCTGCTAGTGGTGAGAATGTGCAGGGACATGCATGAACCCATGTGTACACACACACACACACACACACACACACACACACACACACACATACCCTTTTTTCCTAAAACTATCCACAGAAGAGTCTTTATAGTTTTATTGGATATCGAATTTCTGTTTCACTCAGTACCATTTCAGTAGATTCTTACTCATATCTGCTTTAATCTCCTTTTTTACAATTTTGGTTCTTGTCCTGTATCTGAGATAAAATATGCTCAAACACGCCTCTATTTTGTGGATCGCTAGAGGAAGTAATTTGCAATCACTTGGTTTATCCTGGCTGCTGCCAGAAATCAACAGGAAACCCTTTACTTATGGTATATTCCATGTCACTTTCCACTTATGAGTTTGTAATGATATATTAGTTCCTAAGTACTGCCATTCTCACCTAGGTTGATTCTCATCATTCTACGCATGGATTGCAACAGCAACTTACTAATATATTGGTCTAATTCCCATTGTAGTGAGTCAGCTTCGCTTTCATTTACTGTATCAAGCCTGCCTCATCTTTTCCAATTCACAGTTATGTTGCCTTATCTTGCCGTCTTCCTCCTCTTAAATGAGCACTTATTGCCAATCTAGTCTTGAATAAGAAGTTTGAAATTGATGTTTCTTGTTATTTGCCGGCTGCATATGTATGTCTCATCTTCTGTGTAGGAATCTTAGGTCTTCAGAGCAGCAATTATGCTTAATATTTTCTAGTATTCCTGAAAGCACCTGACACAAGGCTTTAATTGGGATAATTTTAACTTTCTATTTATATGTAAATGAAGATATGAAACTAAGCTTATAGTAGGCCCTCAATATCTATGTGATATTTTCCTGTATACACACACACATGCATATATATCTATATAAAATGTTTCATATTATATGTGAAAACAAAGAAAACCTTAAATGATTTCTGTAGAAATAAGTCATGGTTCTGAGAAATGCAATACTTTCATTATTAACTGTTTTCTGTTATGATTTCATTGAGCCCAAAACTATAAAAAGTATTATTTTCCATTATTTCTGACCTCCTTAATAGGTCCTCCCCCTGACCCACAAGCATACCCTATGAGCTTATAAAGTTCTAATCATAGGATCGTCTGTCTTTGTCCTGTTGCATTCATTTTGATCCACAATTATTCATTTTCATTCTCTCTGGAATTCTTACATTCATTTGACTGTATACCTTGACTCATGAGTTCTGATTTACATACTGGTGGATTCATTACTTCAGTTGGTTAAACTTCTTAGGATTGGCCTGGCACCCGGCTATTTGCCCTCTGCCTTCGTATAACACATTTAAAGCAAGATAGACTCCCAGAATTTTAGAAAACATCTCCAAAGGAGCGACCTAATCTATACTTGACCTACCTAATATGGGAGAGTAATCGGAGAGTAAGAGTTCATTGCCTGTGCTTTGATTAGATACACTCAGAATTAAAGCAGAGTCCTTATACTGACATCATTCTACATAACCAGAGTGAGTATGACTTATTTGTGTTATTTTGCATCTAAGATACAGTTCACACGACATTGGCCCGTGCAATATTCAAATAAACTTATATATTCTGAAAGATTTATGTTATACGATGTTAAAGAAAAAAGAATTGATTCCCTGAATTATTTACTAAGCTTAACAGAACTTAGAAGCTGTTTCTGCATTTTTAAATGTATCTCTCCCTTGTGAAAATCAAGAGCTGCTCATTTTGGTGTTTGAGGCAGAGGAATGAAGTATTTTATTTCATTTTGCTTTAGCTAATGATTCTAAACTCAAAAGTTTACTATTGGTTAATGATTCTACACTAGGATATTTTAGGAGAGTACAAAACATTATCTTTTCAGAACATTGTTAACTTTCAGTCAACCCAGTTTAATTTCCCATGAAAAACTAAATTTTGAGCTAGATTTTTAACTTATTAAAGCATAAAAGTAAATCAGAGATAATACAGCAAAGCATTATATTCTTATTAAAATGTCCATCTTTTTTAATATTATGAGTTCAGCATAATTGCAGAAAAGCAACTAATATTTTAAGAACTTCATATTGTATTTTTGAAAGATAACAGAAAAACAAGTTTTCAATAGTCAATTAGGTTTTTGTATTCCAAGATGGCAGATTGGAGGCTTTCATCATGCGTCTGCCACTTGGGAAGACCAAAATCATGCATAAAATCAACTCTGTAAGCTTTAATTCAACAATGAAAATGGGAATCCACCGAAATACTGAAAGACACTCCAGATCCCGTAGAGAAGGTGGACAAGCAGCCCCCGTGATGGCATTTGATGAATAAAAGTGAGTGAGTGAAGCCCATAATAAGAAAGGGGCAGGAAGTCTCTGTGATTCACCTTTCCACTGGGGATCTAAGCAACCTAGAAGAAGGGAGAGAACATTATTTCTCCCAAGTCTTGGAGCTACCTTACAGACAGGCTAGAAGACATTGAGAAGGGAAGACAGTGGGGAGAGCTATAAGCATTTTCCCAGACCAGGGATGGAGAGCAGGACACCATTTTTATCCAGGCCCATACAAAGTCAGTCATTCTTTGGTGACCTGGGAGGATGGTCATGCAGGCATTTTAGTCTTGGGCCAAAGACGGTAGTACCCACTCTGGAGTGGGCTAGGGTCCTCCATAGCCAGAACTGTGGAAAGCACCTCAGAGGTAGGTGCTAGAATTGCAGTGTCCCCCATCACAGGCTAAGGGTGCGAGGAGAACTGCTACAGCTGCAGTTTCTCCTTGGTAACAAGACTTGAAGCCAATGCCAGCTTAGCAATCTGGAACTGGCCTGCGTGTGACATTGCTCAGTACCGCAGCCTGCTCACCTGGGATTGTGGTGCAGAGGGGCCCTCTCTGTTCCAGACCCAGGCAGATCTCCAGGCATTCGGAGCACCCACTTGCACAGATTAGAGTCTAGTGGGACCCTCTCCACTCTATTCCTCTAGGCAATTGGTACACTCCCTTGCCTGGAGCAGCTGCTTGAACTGCCCCACCCTTCCTGTACGTAGATTGTGGTATAGCCAGGCCCTCTCTGCTCTATGCCCAGGCAGATTTCCTTGTATTTGCAGTGTCTGCTTACTTGGATCTGCAGACTGATTCACCCCACCATTTTAGTGCAGAGATTGTGGTGCAATGTGGCCACCTATGCTTCATGCCCAGGCAGATCTGCAGGCATCTGGAGCACCTGCTCTCTTGGATTAGGAGTAAACGCAGACCTCCCTGACCATATAGAAAACTTGGGATAAAGGAGGTTCCCCAGCTCCATGCCTAGCTACACCTCTGAGAAATTGGTGACTGGCCAGTTGACACCCCTCAGTGCTGGTGTTTTAGTCTGCCATTAAGTAATCTGTAGGCAGGCCTCACTGGTCCAGCCCTACCCATCTTGGTTTCCTGCTATGGGGCTTCTCAGGGAGCTCACACCACTATGCACTCCACAGATCAGCCCATTTCCTAAACAAGGATCAAGTATATACTCATCCACATTAGCTGCAGACAGCTCTTACCTATAAGCACGATGTACTGGCCTGCAGGTTGAACCACATAGCCCAATATAAAACCAGCTAAAGGAAGTGTATAGGGCTATAGAAACAAAAGCCAAAAGACAGTACCCAACACTCTCTACAGTCACATCTCCTAGGGAGGGGGGGGGAAGGGGAAAAATTACTAATAATATAGCAAAAATAGGAAAATATTCCTATACACATGAAAATAATTGCAAAAGTTAGAAGTGCCAGTGTCCCCAGATAAGAAGAAACCAGTGTAAGAATTCTGGCACCATGAAAAATCTGAATGTTGTGGCATCACCAAATAATCACACTAACTCCCCAGCAATGGTTCCTAATCAAAATGGAAAATTGGAAATGACAGATAAAGAACTCAAAGCATGGAATACAAGGAAGCTTAATAAGATCCAGGAAAAGTTTGAAAACCAACACAAAGAAACTTATAAAGCAATTCAGAAAATAAAGAGATAAACATCTTGAAGATAAATCAATCAGAGCATTTGGAATTGAAAAATTGACTTAAGGAATTTCAAAGCACAAATGAAAGCTTTATGAATAGTCTAGACCAAGCAGAAGAAAGAATTTCAGAGGTTGAGGAACAGTCCTGCAAATAAACTCAAATAAAAACAAGAAAAAAATTTCAATGAATAAGGCCTTTTAGAAATATGGGATTATGTAAAATGACCAAACCTACAATTTATTGGCATTCCTTAGAAAGAGAAAAAGTAAACAACCCAGAAAATGTCTCTGAAGGAATAATCTAAGGAAATTTCCCTAGTCTTGCTGGAGAGGTAGACATCCGGGCACAAGAAATTTAGAGAACATCTGCAAGATACTATACAAAATAAATATCACCAAGGAATATATAGTCACTAGACTGTTCAAGGTCAAAGCTAAATGAAATATCTTAAAAGCAGCTAGGGAAAAAGGTCAGATCACTTACGAAAGTAACGTCATCAGGCTAACAGCACACTTCTCAGCAGGAACCTTACAAACTATAAGGGAGTGGGGACCTATTTTCAGTATTCTTGAAGAAAAAAAATCCAACCAAAAATTTCATACCTTTCCAATCTAAACTTCATGAGTGAAGGAGAAATAAAATATTTTCCAGACAAGCAATCACTAAAGGAATTCATTACCAGTAGACTAGGCTTACAAGAGATCCTCAAGAGAGCAATAAATATGGAAACAAAGCAACAATCCCTTACCCCAAACCACATTTAAGTATATAGTCCGCAGACCCTATCAAGCAACTACGTAATAGAAACTACAAAGCAACCAGCTAACAACTTCATGATAGTATCAAAACTTCACCTATCAATATAAACCTTAAGTGTTAATCGTCTAAACGCACCACTTAAAAGACACAGAGTGGTAACTTGAATAAAAAATTAGACCCATCCATCTGTTGCCTTCAAGAAATTAATCTCACAGGTAATGACACCCACAGGCTCCTGGTAAAAGTTTGGAGAATGTTATATCATACAAATAGAAAACAAAATAACAGGAATCACAACTCTTATATCAGATAAAGCAGACTTTAAACAAGCAACAGTAAAAACGGACAAAGAAGGACATTATATAAAGTTAAAATATCCAATTCAACAAAAGGACTTAAATATCCTAAATATATACACACCCAGCATTGGAAAATGCAGACACATAAAACAAATACTTCTAGATCTACAAAAAGACCTAACAACCACACAATAATACTGGGGAACTTAGTCACTCCACTGACTGCATTAGACAGACTATTGAATGAGAAAAGTAACAAAAAATTGTGGACTTAAATTGCATACCTGACCAATGCTACCTAATAGTCATCTACAGACTACTCTATCCATCAACCACAGAATATACATTCCTTTCTTCTGCACACAGAACATACTCTAAGACTTAGCACATGCTTGGTCCTAAAGCAAGCCCTAATAATTTCATAAAAATCAAAATTATACCAACCATACTCTCAGAACAACATGGAATAAACATAGAAATCAGTAACAAGAAGATCTCTCAAAACCAGGCAATTATATGGAAATTTAAAAACTTGTTCCTGAATGACTTTTGAGTAAAAAACGAAATTAAGGCAGACATCAAAAATTATTTGAAATCAATCAAAACAAACATTGCATACCAAAATCTCTGGGATACAGCAAAAAGCATTAAGAGGAAAGTTTATAGCACCAAACACTTATATCAAGAAATTAGAATGATCTCAAATTAACCATCTTACCTCACACCTAGAGGACAAAAAAAACAAAAAAAACAAAAAAAACAAACAAAAAAAAACTAACTCCAAAGCTATAGGAAGAAAACAAATAACTAAAATCAGAGCATAACTGAATGAAACTCAGCCTCCCAAATCCATACAAAGGATAAATGAAACCTAAAGCTGGTTCTCTGGAAAGATAAAATTAATAGACTGCCAGCTAGATGAACAAAGAAAAACGGGAGAAGATCTAAATGAGCACAATCAGAAAGGACAAAGGAGGTAACATTGTAACTGATCCTACAGAGATACAAAAAAATTCTCAGAGACTATTATGAACATGTCTATGCACACAAATTAGAAAATCTAGATGAAATGGACAAATTCCTAGAAACACATCTTCCCAAGATTGAATCAGGAAGAAATGGTAACTAAACAGACCAATATCGAGTTCCAAACTTGAATCAGTTATAAAAAATCCACCAAACAGAAAAAGCCTTGCACTGATGCATTTACAGCAAAATTCTACCTGATGTAGAGAGAAGAGCTGATACCAATTTTACTGCAACTATTCCAAAAAATTGAGGAAGTGAGACTCCTCCTTAACTCATTCTATGAAGCCAGCATCACCCTGATTAAAAAATAAAAATTAAAAAAAAAAAAAACCTGGCAAAGATACAATGACAAAAGAAAACTTCAGGGCATTATTTCTTCTGAACATAGACAGAAAAATTCTAAACAAAATACTAGCAAACAGAATCCAGCAGCACATCAATAAGTTAATTCACCACAGTCAAGTAGGCTTTATTACTGGGATGTAAGATTAGTTCAACATACACAAATCAATAAATGTGATTCACACATAAACAGAATTAAAAATAAAAACTATATGATCATCTGAATAGATGCAGAGAAAGCTTTCAATAAAATCTAACATTCCCTCATGATAAAAACCCTCAACTAACTAGGCATTAAAATAGTCTACCTCAAAATAATAAGAACCTTCTGTGACAGATCTATAGCAAACATCATACTGAATGGACAAAACCTGGAAGCATTACCCTTAAGAACAGGATCAAGACAAGGATGCCTACTCTCGCCACTCCTATCCAACATAGTACTGGAAGTTGTATCCAGAACAATCAAGCAAGAGAAAGAAATAAAAGCCATTCAAATGGTAAAGAAGTCAAATTATCTCTCATCTTTGATGATATGATTCTATATCCTGAAAACCCTAAAGACTGCCAAAATTCTCCTAGACCTGACAAACAACTTTAGTGAAGTTTTAGCATAAAAAATCAACATATAAAAATCAGTAGCATTTCTGTACACCAATGTTCTAAGCTAATATCCAAATCATAACACAATCCTATTTACAATAGGCACAAAAAGTGAAATATCTAAGAATACAGCTAACCAAGTAGGTGAAAGATCTCTACAAGGATCACTATAAAATACTGCTGAAATGAATCAGAGAAGACACAAACAAATGGAAAAAATATTCTGTTCTCATGGATCGGAATAATTAATATAGTTATTAATGTCCATACTTCCCAAAGCAATTTACAGATTCAACACAATTCCTACCAAACTACCAATATCATTTTTCACAGAATTAGAAAAAAAAATTCTCAAATTCATATGGAATCAACAAAGAGGAGAACAACCAAAGCAAACCTAAATAAAAAGCACAAATCTGAAGGCATCACATAACCCAATTTCAAACTCTACTACGAGGCTGCAGTAATAAAACAGCACAGTACTGGTATAAACACAGACACATAGATCAATGAAACAGAATAGGGAATCCAGAAATAAACCTGCACGCCTACATCTACCTGTTTTTTTACAAAGTCGACAAAAAAAAAAGCAATGGGGAAAGGAATCCCTATCCAATAATTCGTGCTGGGATAACTGGCTAGTCATATGCCGAAGAATTCAACTGGACCCCTACCTTTCATTGTATACAAAAATTAACTCAAGATGAATTAAGATTTAAATGTAAGACTTCAAACTATAAAAATCTTAGACGAAAACCCAGGAAATATTAATATAATTCTGAACATTGTTCTTGGCAAATAATTTATGACTAAGTCCTCAAAGCAATTACAACAAAACCAAAATTTGACGAGTGGGACCTAATTAAACTAAAGAATTTTTGCACAGTGAAATAATCTATCAACAGAATAAACAGACAACCCACAATATGGGAGAAAATATTTGCAAACCATGCATCTGACAAAGGTCTAATATGCCTAATCTATACGGAACTTAACTCAAGCAAAAAATAAATAACCCTATTAAAAAGTGGGCAAAGGACATGAATAGATACTTATCAAAAGAAGACATACAAGCATCCAACAAACATATGAAACAATCTTCATCATCAATAATCATCAGAGAAATGCAAATAAAAACAACAGCGACACACCATCTCACACCAGTCAGAATGGCTATTATTAAAAAATAATAATAATAAATAACAGATGATGGCAGGGCTGTGGAGAAAGGTAAACACTTATACACTGCTGGTGGGAATGTAAATTAGTTCAGCCACTGTGGAATGCAGTTTTGAGATTTCTCAAAGAAATAAAAACTGCTCTATCATTCAACCCAGCAATCCAATTACTGGGTATATAACCAAAGGAAAACAAATTGTTTTACAAAAAAAGTCAGATGCACTTGTACGTTCATTGCGGCACTATTTGCAATAGCAAAGACATGGAATCGGACTAGGTGTCCATGCAGTGGATTAAAGAAAATATGGTGCATACACAGCATGGAATACTATGCATTCATTAAAAAAAAAAAGTGAAATCATATTCTTTGCAGCAACGTGGATATAGCTGGGGGCCATCACCCTGAGTGAATTAATGTAGAAACAGAAAACCAAATATTGCTTATTCTAATTTATTAGTGGGAGCTAAACATGGGGTACTCATGGACATAATGATGACAACAACAGACACTGGGGTGAGAGGAGGAGGGGAGCAAAGGCTGAAAAACTACCTATTGGGTGCTATGCTTACTCCCTGGGTGACAGAATTATTTGTACCTCCAACCTCAGTACCACACACTATATCCATGTAACAAACCTGCATATGTACCCCCTGAATCTAAAATCAAACTTGAAATTATTTTTTAACATTCAGTTACAATGTTTGAGCTACAGTTATGGCTAGATGAGCATCAATATCACAGATGCTAAAGCAGAAACTATCAGGATGTTCTTTAGAAGACATTCTCTTTTTCACTTCAAGAATGAAATCTAAGTGTCTAGAAATGTTGATTTCAATAGAACATTCATGACAATCCTAAACTTAGATGATACGAAGTGTATGAGGATGGTTTTGGCTATAAATAATAGACTATCCAACTAAAATTGGCTTAAAAATAAAGACATTTATTATCTAATGTAACATTTCTGGAAGCAGGTTTGGTTTATTCTGAGGCTAAATGACATCAAAAGCCCAGGATCTGTCTCTCTGCTCATCAATCCTTGGCCCATTGGCTTTCAACCTCAGATTTGTAACTAAAGTGGTTATAGAATGGGTGCGAAGCATTAGACCTTCACTGATAGTGTTCATAGGCAGGATCATTTATATGGTTCGCATTAGGGGTAGAAGGTGTCTGAGTTACCGGCAGTGAATCCACATGGGTCTGCAGCAACCTCAATTCTTGTCTCCTCAGAAGAAGGAATTCAACTGAGGGGCATAAAGCAGAAAATGAGACCAAGGCAAGTCTCAGAGTGGTAATGGAAGTTTATTAAAAAGCTTTAGAACAGGAAAGAAAGGAAAGTACACTTGGAAGAGACCCAAGCGGGAGAATTGAAGGACAAGTGCAGCATTTAACCTTGATCCTAGGACTTAATATGCTGCCCCACTTCTGGCATCCTGTGCCCCTTTCTCATGATTCTTCCCTTAGGGTGGGCTGCCCGCATGTGCAGTGCCCTCCTTAAACTTGAGAAGTGAGCATGCCCAGTGTGTTTAAGAAGTTGTATGTATGCCCACCTGAGACTTTCTTTCCATTTCCTGTGGAATTCACCTGGAACGTCATACTCTGCCATTTTGTCTCTTAGTGTGCATTCCTGAACTCACTTGCCCAACTCCTGAGATTTTATTGGAAGCTGATTGCTTATCTCAAGTGTTTTTTTTTATCTGTTTGGAAAGTTGCCTCTCCCTGGAGCCTGTGATCAATTAACACTTTAGTGTGACAGCTGTGGACCTTCAGGAGATTGTCTCCCGCTGGCTCCAGCTGCCAAATTATCATTTTTGGAGAGGCAGTGTGATAACTGCTGAATCATCCCCTGACGGTCCCCTGACATTCCTGGTTGGTGGGGGGAGAGGCCTCTCCTGCCCCGCTCATGCCTATTTAACTACCTGTAATATTCACAGATTTGACTCTTATATTGAGAAGGAAAATCATAACTAAAAACTTCCTAGCAAACTTATCCTCAGAGATCATTATCTAGGATTAAATTACATCCATGCCCTGCTGCAGGGGTAGCTGGGAATGTATCTGGCACTAAAATGGAGGTTGGGGGACTTTGACTTCCACGATGATTGAGTGGTCATACTTTCTTCCTGTTCCTCCCACTAAATAGAACTAAAAACCCTAGGCACTATGTATGAAGAAAACAAAAGTAAACTCTGATAGGTGGAAAGAAGGTAGATTAGTTAGAGACCGTGGGACACAAGGAACAACACAGTGATGAATTTCCTGGGTTTTCTTTTTACTTCACACATCTCAGAGTTCTAGCTGAAGAAGTCAGCAACTTGAATCACCAATGAGTGCGGACCAAAGTATCCCACCCACACACAAAGATGGGCAGACAAGCAAGACAAAAGAACTTTCAGAAAATAACCACTCCACTCCAGCCAAACACCACAGAAAGATCTGTGGGTGGAACCTCACCAAGATTAACAAAAGCTGAGTGGTGAACCTAGATGTCTACCCTCACCAAGCTTTAATGAGGCACCCCAACTCCTACCTAACCCTGCTAGGGTTATGTCAGAGAAGCTGAGTGTGAAATTGGATTTTCATCTCCTCAAGCTGATAACAAGATATCTCTTCACTCCATGGTGTCATTAGAGGCCATGTGGAGAGCCAGGACTTTTAACCTCACCCCAAAATGTAATGAGGTGGCCCTCTGCCTCTCCGATGGAGTGGTATCAGATGAGGCCCATTAGAGAGCCAGAACTTTCACCACTTTACAGCAGTGACAAGTCCACCACATCACAGAGTCAGTGGAAGCCATGTGGGGAACAGTAATGAAGCACTCCTACTCCTCTTCCCCAGGGGGATACATATGGAAGCCTAATGGGGAGACATACATACAACCCTGGGAAACAGGAATCGTAAGCCCTTTCAAATGTTGAAATTAAAATGAGCCCCATGTTCTTGAAAAAACATAATGGTTAAGAAATTCCCCTTACCCTTTGGTGCTCCAGAAAACAGCTTACTGCAAACTACCCTTCCCCATATGACTTAGAGAAGACTCATGAATGCCTTCCTTTGTTTACCTATAACTATGTCCGATACAGACCCACCACATTCCTGTTTTTTTTTTCTTTTTTGCCTCATAATTGATGAGTAGAATTTCAGTAAAGCTTCTCTGTTTTTATCAGATACAAGAATAGCTACTCCTGCTCATTTGTGATTTCCATTTTTATTTTTCCACCCCTTTACCTTGAGTTTATATGAATCCTTATGTGTTAGGTGAGTCTTTTGAAGACAATAGATATTTGGCTTGTGGCGCTTTATTCATTTTGCCAATCTGTGTTTTTTAAATGGAGCACTTAGGCCATTTACATTCAATGTTAATATTTAGATGTGAAGTACTGTTGCAGTCCTCAATTTAAGTTTTACCTAGATACTTTGTTTTCTTTTTTGTGTTATTGTTTTCTAAGCCCTGTGAGTTCTTTGCTTTCAAGAGGTTCCATTCCAGTGCATATTGACCTTTTGTTTCAATATTTGTAACTCCTTTTAGAATTTCTTGTATGGCTGGTCTGGTAGCGACAAATTTCCTCAGCATTTGTTTGTCTGAAAATGACTTTTTATCTCCTTCATTTACGAAACTTAGTTTTGCTGGATAAAACATTTTTGGCTGAAAGTTATTCTGTTTAAGGAGGCTAAAGATGGGACCCTAGTCCCTTCTGGCTTGTAAGCATTTTTCTGAGAAGTCTGCTGAAGTCTGATAGGTTTTTCTTCACAGGTTACCTGATACTTTTGTCTCATTGCTCTTAGAATTATTTCCTTTATAATAAGTAGTTTTTATTATTATTATTATTATTATTATACTTTAGGTTTTATGGTACATGTGCGCAATGTGGAGGTAATTTACATATGTATACACGTGCCATGCTGGTGCGCTGCATCCACTAACTCGTCATCTAGCATTAGGTATATCTCCCAATGCTGTCCCTCCCCCCTCCCCCCACCCCACAACAGTCCCCGAAGTGTGATGTTCCCCTTCCTGTGTCCATGTGTTCTCATTGTTCAATTCCCACCAATGAGTGAGAATATGCGGTGTTTGGTTTTTTGTTCTTGCGATAGTTTACTGAGAATGATGATTTCCAATTTCATCCATGTCCCTACAAAGGACATGAACTCATCATTTTTTATGGCTGCATAGTATTCCATGGTGTATATGTGCCACATTTTCTTAATCCAGTCTATCATTGTTGGACATTTGGGTTGGTTCCAAGTCTTTGCTATTGTGAATAATGCCGCAATAAACATACGTGTGCATGTGTCTTTATAGCAGCATGATTTATAGTCCTTTGGGTATATACCCAGTAATGGGATGGCTGGGTCAAATGGAATTTCTAGTTCCAGATCCCTGAGGAATCGCCACACTGACTTCCACAAGGGTTGAACTAGTTTACAGTCCCACCAACAGTGTAAAAGTGTTCCTATTTCTCCACATCCTCTCCAGCACCTGTTGTTTCCTGACTTTTTAATGATTGCCATTCTAACTGGTGTGAGATGGTATCTCATTGTGGTTTTGATTTGCATTTCTCTGATGGCCAGTGATGGTGAGCATTTTTTCATGTGTTTTTTGGCTGCATAAATGTCTTCTTTTGAGAAGTGTCTGTTCATGTCCTTCGCCCACTTTTTGATGGGGTTGTTTGTTTTTTTCTTGTAAATTTGTTGGAGTTCATTGTAGATTCTGGATATTAGCCCTTTGTCAGATGAGTAGGTTGTGAAAATTTTCTCCCATTTTGTAGGTTGCCTGTTCACTCTGATGGTAGTTTCTTTTGCTGTGCAGAAGCTCTTGAGTTTAATTAGATCCCATTTGTCAATTTTGGCTTTTGTTGCCATTGCTTTTGGTGTTTTAGACATGAAGTCCTTGCCCATGCCTATGTCCTGAATGGTAATGCCTAGGTTTTCTTCTAGGGTTTTTATGGTTTTAGGTCTAACGTTTAAGTCTTTAATCCATCTTGAATTGATTTTTGTATAAGGTGTAAGGAAGGGATCCAGTTTCAGCTTTCTACATATGGCTAGCCAGTTTTCCCAGCACCATTTATTAAATAGGGAATCCTTTCCCCATTGCTTGTTTTTCTCAGGTTTGTCAAAGATCAGATAGTTGTAGATATGTGGCATTATTTCTGAGGGCTCTGTTCTGTTCCATTGATCTATATCTCTGTTTTGGTAGCAGTACCATGCTGTTTTGGTTACTGTAGCCTTGTAGCATAGTTTGAAGTCAGGTAGTGTGATGCCTCCAGCTTTGTTCTTTTGGCTTAGGATTGACTTGGCGATGCGGGCTCTTTTTTGGTTCCATATGAACTTTAAAGTAGTTTTTTCCAATTCTGTGAAGAAAGTCATTGGTAGCTTGATGGGGATGGCATTGAATCTGTAAATTACCTTGGGAAGGATGGCCATTTTCATGATATTGATTCTTCCTACCCATGAGCATGGAATGTTCTTCCATTTGTTTGTATCCTCTTTTATTTTCTTGAGCAGTGGTTTGTAGTTCTCCCTGAAGAGGTCCTTCACATCCCTTGTAAGTTGGATTCCTAGGTATTTGATTCTCTTTGAAGCAATTGTGAATGGGAGTTCACTCATGATTTGGCTCTCTGTTTGTCTGTTATTGATGTACAAGAATGCTTGCGATTTTTGTACATTGATTTTGTATCCTGAGACTTTGCTGAAGTTGTTTATCAGCTTAAGGAGATTTTGGGCTGAGACAATGGGATTTCCTAGATATACAATCATGTCATCTGCAAACAGGGACAATTTGACTTCCTCTTTTCCTAATTGAATACCCTTTATTTCCTTCTCCTGCCTAATTGCCCTGGCCAGAACTTCCAACACTATGTTGAATAGAAGTGGTGAGAGAGGGCATCCCTGTCTTGTGCCACTTTTCAAAGGGAATGCTTCCAGTTTTTGCCCATTCAGTATGATATTGGCTGTGGGTTTGTCATAGATAGCTCTTATTATTTTGAGATACATCCCATCAATACCTAATTTATTGAGAGCTTTTAGCATGAAGAGTTGTTGAATTTTGTCAAAGGCCTTTTCTGCATCTATTGAGATAATCATTTGGTTTTTGTCTTTGGTTCTGTTTATATGCTGGATTACATTTATTGATTTCCATATATTGAACCAGCCTTGCATCCCAGGGATGAAGCCCACTTGATCATGGTGGATAAGCCTTTGGATGTGCTGCTGGATTCGGTTTGCCAGTATTTTATTGAGGATTTTTGCATCAATGTTCATCAAGGATATTGGTCTAAAATTCTCTTTTTTTGTTGTGTCTCTGCCAGGCTTTGGTATCAGGATGATGCTGGCCTCATAAAATGAGTTAGGGAGGATTCCCTCTTTTTCTGTTGATTGGAATAGTTTCAGAAGGAATGGTACCAGTTCCTCCTTGTACCTCTGGTAGAATTCGGCTGTGAACCCGTCTGGTCCTGGACTTTTTTTGGTTGGTAAGCTATTGATTATTGCCACGATTTCAGCTCCTGTTATTGGTCTATTCAGAGATTCAACTTCTTCCTGGTTTAGTCTTGGGAGGGTGTATGTGTTGAGGAATTTATCCATTTCTTCTAGATTTTCTAGTGTATTTGCATAGAGGCGTTTGTAGTATTCTCTGATGGTAGTTTGTATTTCTGTGGGATCGGTGGTGATATCCCCTTTATCATTTTTTATTGCATCTATTTGATTCTTCTCTCTTTTTTTCTTTATTAATCTTGCTAGCAGTCTATCAATTTTGTTGATCCTTTCAAAAAACCAGCTCCTGGATTCATTAATTTTTTGAAGGGTTTTTTGTGTCTCTATTTCCTTCAGTTCTGCTCTGATTTTAGTTATTTCTTGCCTTCTGCTAGCTTTTGAATGTGTTTGCTCTTGCTTTTCTAGTTCTTTTAATTGTGATGTTAGGGTGTCAATTTTGGATCTTTCCTGCTTTCTCTTGTGGGCATTTAGTGCTATAAATTTCCCTCTACACACTGCTTTGAATGTGTCCCAGAGATTCTGGTATGTTGTGTCTTGGTTCTCGTTGGTTTCAAAGAACATCTTTATTTCTGCCTTCATTTCATGATGTACCCAGTAGTCATTCAGGAGCAGGTTGTTCAGTTTCCACATAGTTGAGCGGTTTTGAGTGAGATTCTTAATCCTGAATTCTAGCTTGATTGCACTGTGATCTGAGAGACAGTTTGTTATAATTTCTGTTCTTTTACATTTATTGAGGAGAGCTTTACTTCCAAGTATGTGGTCAATTTTGGAATAGGTGTGGTGTGGTGCTGAAAAAAATGTATATTCTGTTGATTTGGGGTGGAGAGTTCTGTAGATGTCTATTAGGTCTGCTTGGTGCAGAGCTGAGTTCAATTCCTGGGTATCCTTGTTGACTTTCTGTCTCGTTGATCTGTCTAATGTTGACAGTGGGGTGTTAAAGTCTCCCATTATTAATGTGTGGGAGTCTAAGTCTCTTTGTAGGTCACTCACGTCTTGCTTTATGAATCTGGGTGCTCCTGTATTGGGTGCATATATATTTAGGATAGTTAGCTCTTCTTGTTGAATTGATCCCTTTACCATTATGTAATGGCCTTCTTTGTCTCTTTTGATCTTTGTTGGTTTAAAGTCTGTTTTATCAGAGACTAGGATTGCAACCCCTGCCTTTTTTTGTTTTCCATTTGCTTGGTAGATCTTCCTCCATCCTTTTATTTTGAGCCTATGTGTGTCTCTGCACGTGAAATGGGTTTCCTGAATACAGCACACTGATGGATCTTGAGTCTTTATCCAATTTGCCAGTCTGTATCTTTTAATTGGAGCATTTAGTCCATTTACATTTAAAGTTAATATTGTTATGTGTGAATTTGATCCTGTCATTATGATGTTAGCTGGTTATTTTGCTCGTTAGTTGATGCAGTCTCTTCCTAGTCTCGATGGTCTTTACATTTTGGCATGATTTTGCAGTGGCTGGTGCCGGTTGTGCCTTTCCATGTTTAGCGCTTCCTTCAGGAGCTCTTTTAGGGCAGGCCTGGTGGTGAGAAAATCTCTCAGCATTTGCTTGTCTGTAAAGTATTTTATTTCTCCTTCACTTATCAAGCTTAGTTTGGCTGGATATGAAATTCTGGGTTGAAAATTCTTTTCTTTAAGAATGTTGAATATTGGCCCCCACTCTCTTCTGGCTTGTAGGGTTTCTACCGAGAGACCGCTGTTAGTCTGATGGGCTTCCCTTTGATGGTAACCCGGCCTTTCTCTCTGGCTGCCCTTAACATTTTTTCCTTCATTTCAACTTTGGTGAATCTGACAATTATGTGTCTTGGAGTTGCTCTTCTCGAGGAGTATCTTTGTGGCTTTCTCTGTATTTCCTGAATCTGAATGTTGGCCTGCCTTGCTAGATTGGGGAAGTTCTCCTGGATAATATCCTGCAGAGTGTTTTCCAACTTGTTTCCATTCTCCCTGTCACTTTCAGGTACACCAATCAGATGTAGATTTGGTCTTTTCACATAGTCCCACATTTCTTGGAGGCTTTGCTTGTTTCTTTTTATTCTTTTTTCTCTAAACTTCCCTTCTCGCTTCATTTCATTCATTTCGTCTTCCAGGGCTGATACCCTTTCTTCCATTTGATCGCATCAGCTCCTGAGGCTTCTGCATTCTTCACGTAGTTCTCTAGCCTTGGTTTTCAGCTCCATCAGCTCCTTTATGCACTTCTCTGTATTGGCTATTCTAGTTATACATTCTTCTAAATTTTTTTCAAAGTTTTCAACTTCTTTGCCTTTGGTTTGAATATCCTCCCGTAGCTCGGAGTAATTCGATCGTCTGAAGCCTTCTTCTCTCAGCTCGTCAAAGTCATTCTCCGTCCAGCTTTGTTCCGTTGCTGGTGAGGAAATGCATTCCTTTGGAGGAGGAGAGGTACTCTGGTTTTTAGAGTTTCCAGTTTTTCTGCTCTGTTTTTTCCCCATCTTTGTGGTTTTATCTACTTTTGGTCTTTGATGATGGTGATGTACAGATGGGTTTTTGGTGTGGATGTCCTTTCTGTTAGTTTTCCTTCTAACAGACAGGACCCTCAGCTGCAGGTCTGTTGGAGTACCTGGCCGGCCATGTGAGGTGTCAGTCTGCCCCTGCTGGGGGGTGCCTCCCAGTTAGGCTGCTCGGGGTTCAGGGGTCAGGGACCCACTTGAGGAGGCAGTCAGCCCGTTCTCAGATCTCCAGCTGCATGCTGGGAGAACCACTGCTCTCCTCAAAGCTGTCAGACAGGGACATTTAAGTCTGCAGAGGTTACTGCTGTCTTTTTGTTTGCCTGTGCCCTGCCCCCAGAGGTGGAGCCTACAGAGGCAGGCAGGCCTCTTTGAGCTGTGGTGGGCTCCACCCAGTTCAAGCTTCCTGGCTGCTTTGTTTACCTAAGGGAGCCTGGGCAATGGCAGGCGCCCCTCCCCCAGCTTCGCTGCCCTCTTGCTGTTTGATCTCAGACTGCTGTGCTAGCAATCAGCGAGACTCCGTGGGCATAGGACCCTCTGAGCCAGGTTCGGGCTATAATCTCCTGGGGCACCGTTTCCTAAGCCCATCGGAAAAGCACAGTATTCGGGTGGGAGTGGTCCGATTTTCCAGGTGCCGTCTGTCACCCTTGGAAAGGGAACTCCCTGACCCCTTGCGCTTCCCGAGTGAGGCAATGCCTCGCCCCTGCTTTGACTGGTGCATGGTGCACTCACCCACTGACCTGCGCCCACTGTCTGGCACTCCCTAGTGAGATGAACCTGGTACCTCAGATGGAAATGCAGAAATCACCCGTCTTCTGCGTCGCTCACACTGGGAGCTGTAGACCGGAGCTGTTCCTATTTGGCCATCTATATAATAAATAGTTTTATGACTACATGCCTTGGTTATATGCTTTCTGCAATGAATCTCCAAAAAGTTCTTTGTGCTTCTTGTATTTGGATATCCAAGCCTCTAACAAGGCTGGGGAATTTTTTTCTCAATTATTTCCTCAAATAAGTTTACAACCTTTTTGCTTTCTCTTCTCCCTTAGGAACACCAATTATTATTACATTTGGCTGTTTTGCATAATCCTATATTGCTTAGAGAATGTGTTCAATTCTTTTGATTCTTTTTTCTTTATTTTTATCTAATTGGGTTAATTCAAAAGCCTTGTCTTTGAGCTCTGAAATTTTCCTTCTACTTGTTGTAGTCTATTACTAAAACTCTCCACTTCATTTTGTAATTTCCTAAATGTGTTTTTTATTTTCAGACACTCTGATTGTTGTTGTTTTTTTAAAATATTGATCTCTTTAGAAAAATTTTCATTCACATCTTGAGTTGTATTTTTAATATCTTTAGCTTGGTTTTAATTTCTTCTGGTATCTCCTTGAATAGCTTCATAATCAACATTTTTAATGCTTTATCTGATACTTCCAAGATTTCAACTTGATTTGTATCCATTTGTGGAAAACTAGTGTGATCTTTTTCAAATTGTTCACTCTTGACATATAGAAATGCTACTAATTTTTGTATGTTAATTTTGTATCCTTCAACTTTACCGAATTTGTTTATTAATTATAATAGTTTTTGATAGAGTCTTTAGGTTGTTTCATACATAAGAATTTAAGTAACTAATACCAACCCTACTCAAACTATTCAGAAATATCAAGGAGAAGGAAATACTTCTGAACTCATTTCTGGGAGTATTACCCTAGTTAGTATTACCCTAATATGGAAACCAGATAATGACTTAGCACAAAAAGAAACTATAGACCAATATCTCTGATGAACATAGATGTAAAAATCCTCAACAAAATATTCGCAAACCAAATTCAAGAACACATTAAAAAGACTATTCAACTTACTCACATGGGATTCATCCCAGGGATGCAAGTATGTTTCAACATATGCAAATCAATAAATATGATATATCACATCAACAGAATAAAGGAATAGACCTGTATGATAATTTCAATAGATGCCAAAAAAACAATTTGATAACATTCAACATTCCTACATAATAAAATCTCTCAACAAACTGTATATAGTAGGATCATAGTGTAACACAATAAAAACCATGTAAGACAAATCCATATATAGTACCATACTGAACAAGGAAAAGATGAAAACTTTAAGATCTGGAATAAGACAAGAATGCCCACTTTCACCACTTTTATTTCACATAGTAACGGAAGTACTAACCAGAGCAATTATATCAGATAAATAAATAAAAGACATCAGAATTGGCAAGGGATAAGTCAAATTATCCTTGTTTGCAGATGATACAATCATTCATCGTATTCTTTAGCTTCAGAATTTCTATTTGGTTCCTTTTAAGAATTTCTCTGTGTTTAATTTCTATTTTTGCTCATGTATTATTTTTCTTATTTTATGTGGTAGTGTATGTGTGTTCGCTGTTTGCTTACTGAACTTCCTTAACACACTTATTTGGAGTTCTATGTCAGGCAATTTATAGATTTCCATTTCCTATGATCAGTTGTTTGAAAATTATTGTGTTCCTTTGGTGTCACGTTTCCTTGCTTTTTTTGTTTGTTTATTGTAACATTTCATTGATGTCTGCACATCTGATTGAGCAGTCACCTTTTCCAGATTTTTAAAACTGGTGTCAGTGGAGTAAGATCTTCACCTATGGGTGGCTGCAAAGGCGATGGCTTAGTGAAAGGCTGTAATTTTACCTCTGGAGAGTACACAATGGAATAGTCTACATCCAACTCTGTCAGTTAAGGTCAGCATCAGTGAAGATTGTGGTGTGGGGGTCTGCAGTCTTCTACATTCTCCTTCTTGCTGGCATCACTCTAACTTCCCCATTGGAATTATTTTAAAAATTACACATTTTTAAATTAATGTTTTTCTTGTGAAATTTTGGTCATGTACACCTAAAAGGTTGATACATACTGCCAAATGAATGTTTAAATCTGTTGCATCATTTTATATTCCAGTCCACTTTACAACAGAGGAGTTCCTGATTCCCTAGACCATCATCAATACTGTAAATTACAAGAACTTATATTTGCCACTCTGGTAGCTAAAACATGATTTCTAACTTTAATATTTAATTTATTATTGGGATTATTTTAATATTTTAATCATATGGTAGTAGTAACAGTTTCACATTTTTATATACTTTTTGAAATGTTCTTTTCAAATATCTTAGATGTCGATCATATATTAACTTTCCATTTCATCACCATTGCAAACTCTTAAAATAATAGCATTTCTTATATCATTCAAATCACTGTCTTTTTTAGTAACAATTGAGAGTTGTGATTCCCTTCTTTATGTTCATTATTGATTCAGCATCCACTACCCACTTTGTTATAATCACTCTGCAGTGGAGGAATTAATCCCTACCCAACACATTTTCCAATGTTTACTCTAATAACGCCAAAAGGGAGCAAGAGAATATAAAGAAATTTTAATGGTGCAATGAAGCTTTCTAAGTGGAGCAGTGTGGCTCTCCTAGAGGTCAGAAAATACCTTGAGAGAGCTAGAAGAGATAACTGTCTTTGGCTATAACTGTGGTTACAAGATGGGGCTGGGGTGAATTAGCCAGGCTTGAGAGGTTTGAACTGGTTATCAAATGAGGTAGCAACCAGGCTTTCTTATTTTCTTGTTGAATTCCTGGACAAAAGCAGAGAGAGGGGTAGAGCTTAAAATTCATTAGCAAACAGCAAAAATGAAGTCAGACTCTTTATTATACTTCCTCCTAACATATTATGATATATGTTTATATATCCAGCTCTTCATGAATTGTAGCTCCTGTCTCTCAGAGGAAGCTGACCTAATTCCCAGCTCCAGCAGTGGGTGTGATCAATCTAAAATAATACCATTTCTTTGTCAATGATGAGTTTATAATATGTGCCAGTAAACATATAGAATACTCCTGGCCATGAGGTATCTGTACGTGACTAAACTTTAACCTATAAGATACAAGAAAGTATTTATTTTGGGGGAAGGGGACTAATGAAGAGGGAGGTTTCCAGAGAAGGATTTGGAATATTTTCTCCCTCTTAAGAGAAAAACAAGTATAAATGATAAGTTCATTTGCTTTGGACATTGCCATGTGCATATGTGAACTATGAAAGTAATATAGTCATTCCACTTTCAGCTTGGAACTCTGGAGAATAAAAAGAAGCAAAGTTGGAATCTTGCTGGCACCATATCTTTTTACACTTCCACATCACCACATTTTAAGTCAATTGAGCCAAGTAACTGCCTGTCTTTATTTATACTAATTTTTATGTGGTTTTCTGTTAATTTACCTCAAAACAAACAAAACCCCACTCTGATACACATAGTTTTGTCTTCTGAGAGGAAGAAGTACCAGGAAAAATCCTGTTGAGGCCGGGCACAGTGGCTCATGCCTGTAATCCCAGCACTTTGGGAGGCCGAGGCGGGCAGATCACAAGGTCAGGAGATCGAGACCAGCCTGGCTAACATGGTGAAACCCCGTCTCTACTTAAAATACAAAAAATTAGCCCGGCGTGGTGGCGTGCGCCTGTAGTCCCAGCTACTAGGGAGACTAAGGCGGGAGAATTGCTTGAACCCAGGAGGTGGAGGTTGCAGTGAGCCGAGATGACGCCACTGCACTCCAGCCTGGGTGACAGAGCGAGACTCCGTCTCAAAACAACAACAACAAAAAACAAAACAAAACAAAACAAAACAAAAAAAATCCTGTTGAGTGCTATGCTCTTAGAAGAATGAGATTCTCCCTGAGGCATAGATAGTTAAATCTCACTTTCATTACTGGTTTTCTTTTTTGGAGGCAGGGCGGTTATTGTACCAATTTCACGATTTGTACTAGATGTCACTTGCCATATATTATTTCTGCCTCCAGTTTATAATCTAATGTCTTTCATGCTATGACTTTGGTTTCTCTAATTTTATTTTCACCCAAAGGTTCCCTCTGGACCTTGGGTGTTTTTTGGAGTGGGGTGGAGGAGGAGAATGGCAAGTGACTATCATCTATGCCATACTTCTTGAACTGCTTATTTTGAATAACATAAATTCTTACGTTGTCATTTTTTATTCATGAGTTACATCTTAAGAATTGGTCCTTTCCTGCCAGGTTTATTTTATTTTATTTTTGTAATTGTATTTATTTATTTTATTATTTCTTAATTTATTTTTGAGACGGAGTCTCTGTTGCCCAGGTTGGAGTAGTACAGTGGTGCAATCTCGGCTCATTGCAACCTCCACCTCCCAGGTTCAAGCGATTCTCCTGAGATTCTCCAGAGTATCCCAGGTTCAAGTGATTCTCCAGAGTAGCTGAGATTACAGGTGCCCGCCAGCACACCTGGCTAATTTTTGTATTTTTAGTAGAGACGGGGTTTCACCACGTTGGCCAGGCTTGTCTTGAACTCCTGATCAAGGTCAGGTGATCTGCTGACCTTGGCCACCCAAAGTGCTAGGATTACAGGCATGAGCCACTGCACCTGGCCTCCTGCCAGGTTTAGAGGCCATTTAGAAGTAAGTTGGGGAAATACGTTAAGTAAATTCAACTTGATAATGGTTTTATGTATGCTCTATTATTTTTTGACATTTGTCTTTGTGTCACATTTTTTTTCACTCAATAAACTCATAGGCTTCCAATGTCTATAATTATTCCTAGGAGCATTCAATTTTATGTTTTGTACCGTTTTCTTTCTACGTTAATGGAACTTTTGGTCATGACAGACAATTTATTAGCTTGTTCGTTGTGGTTAAAAGTGAATGCCTAAATACTCAGAGAGGCAAAAGGAATATTACAAATTAACTTCAAAAAATAATATTACTTATTTTTGTTTTTAAAATTTATTTCCACATAACTTTCATAGAAGCAATGTACTTTATCTAGGAATTATTTGATTCCTGTTGCCCAAGATCATTCTGAGATAAACTTTATCATACTGATTATTTTGTTATACTTAAGAATGTTTGTTTAGTGATGTGTACAAAAGGCATTTAAAGTGTGAAACAGTAGTATATTTAATGGCTATTATATTGTTTGGGTCATAAGAAGATATAAGTATTGAATTCTGTTTTCTAGGTGATATAGATATCACCGTTATATAAAACATATTTTATAACATTTAAGTCAATATCTGCATATTTGCTTTTAAAATCTTTTTACTTCTCTTTATTTTTTCATTGTTTTGCTAATAAGCATAGGTTTTGGTGCAGGAAAATTGAGTGGCAGTTTATGACAATAACACTATTCGTTTTACTCCCGTCTAGCACTCTTACCACATATCACTCTGTGACACGTAATAAGTTCCTCTTGTGTAATTAATTATTAAAATCACCTTATTGCATTTTTTAGAACTGGCACAAAGATAATGTAAATCACTATAATTCCCATTCCACTAAAGTGTATAATGCTATTCTGTCTATATAAATAAAGTTTGTACTTAATGTAAAGGAGATGGATTATTGTCTCAATGTGAATGCCATATAATTTTTTAAGATAATCTCAGCAAATAGTTTAGCAATGCTACCTCTATACCAATGAACATGTTTTTAAACTGAGTAGATGTGCATTTATTGCTAATTGATAAAAACCTAAACCAAATAAATATGTTGATGTTTCTTGATATTTTCAAGGTTTTAAAATTATTAATACAGTTTCTAGCACTGTTTATTTTCAAATATCAGGTACACACTTATCACAGTTGGAGGTCAGCATCCTTAGAATTAACACTGGAAATCATGCCAGCTATGATACAATTAGCAAGTTAGTTATAGACAGGCCTAAGTACATCTATAATCAACAAGAATTTTTCCAGCTTTTTCAATGTGTTGGTCAGTTCTGGAAAAAATTTAAAGTAATAACATGCCTTAATAGTATTGAACCCGACTAAGATAGCCTTTTGTAGTGTGGAGCTTTTAACATATTCTCCAGCATTTAACCATTCTCCAGCAAAGAGGCTATACAGATCACATAAATTAGTGACTTATGATGGGTTGAAAGACTGCCAAAATAAAGAGGGTAGACTGTCTAAAGGGAGCAATGGCTACCCAGCTAGTCTTTTTATTTGAACGAAGATACAGATCCAGTGCTATAATAACTTCAAATTTTTAAGTGAATATGTAAATTTAGACTTTTATGTTAACTTACCTACTTTTTAAATATCAACTCTGCTTTCTCCTTTCTAATTCAGAAATAAAACTGTATACAAAGCATCCAGAGTTGTATTTTTAAACAGCTCTATTGAGAAAAAATTTACATACCATAAAACATACTTAAAATATACATTCAATGATTTTTAGTGTCTATATAGAGATGTGTAACCATAACAACGGTGTAATTATTGAATTTTGTCATCGTATCACTTCCAAAATAATTTATGTGCCTATTAGCAGTCACTTCCCATTCTCCTTTACATCCAGCCCTTGAAAACCACTGACACAATTTAGTGTCTATAAATTTGCCTATTCTGAAAACTTCATGTAACCGGAATCATACAATATATGGCCTTTGTTTTGGCCTTTTCCAATTAGCATTACATTTTCAAGGTTTAACCACATTATAGCGTGTATCAACACTTCATTATTTCTGTGGCTGAATAATATTTTAGAGTATAATATACAACATTTTGTTTATCCATTCATTAGTTGATGGATATTTGGGTTGCTTACATGTTTAATATTAAATATAATGCTGCTATGAATATTCATGTACAAAATTTTGTGTGTACATATGTTTCATTTCTTTTGGGTGTATACCTAGAAATTTCATTGCTGGGTCATATGGTTTCTCCGGTTTGAACATTTTGAAGAAATGTTGGACTGTTTTCAAATTAACTACATTTTATAACCCCAGCAGCAGCGTACATGAGTTCAAATTTCTCCACATCCATACCAACACTTGGTATTATTAGTTCATTTGTTTATATTAATCTTAGAGGATGTGAAGTATCTCACTGTGGTTTGATTTGCATTTCGCTAATGGCTACTAAGGTTGAGAATCATTTCATGTGCTTAATGGCCATATCTGCTTTGGAGAGATGTCAGTTGAAATACTTTTCCCATTTTTTAGTTGTATTATTTGTCATTTTACCTTGAGCTGTGATATATATATATATATATATATATATATATATATATATATATATATATATACACACACACACACACATATATATGATTCATTTTATATATATATATGTCTGATTCATTTTTATGTAATTTTTATATACAGTGTGACATAGGAATTCAACTTCTAACTTTTGCTTGTGGATATTCATTTATTCCAGCACCATTTTCTGAAAAGACTATTCTTGCCCTATTGCATGGTCATGGCATTTTTGTAAAGCATAAATTAAGCAAAAACATAAGGATATGCTTCTGGACACTTGAGGCAATCTCATTAAATGTCTATTTTTCTTTTTTGCCAGTTACACACTTTCTTGTTGATTTATATTGCTTTGTAATGAGTTTTAATTTGAAAGTGAGAGCACTTCAACTTTGTTATTTTTTCAGGATTGGTTTGGCTATTCTGGTTTCCTTGCATTTATAAATGTATTTTAAGACCAGCTTGTTAATTTTGTTTTAAAATTCACCTGGGATATTAACCAGGGTATCACTGAAGCTAAGGATCGATTTGAGGATTACTGCTATCTTACCAATGTTAAGTCTCCCAATTCATGATCATGGATGTCTTTTCATTTATTTAGGTCTTCTTTAATTTATTTCAACAATGTTTGTAGCTTTCAGTCTGCAAATCTTGCACTTGTTTTGATACATTTTTTCTAAGTATTTTTTTCTTTATGATGATATTATGAGTTTGCTTTATTGCGTTTTCACATTGTTTATTGCTAGTGTATAGAAATACACTTGATTTTTGTACATTAATCTTTTATCTTGAAACCTTGATGAACTAGTTCTATTTTTCTTCTTTTTGGTGTATTGTTTAGGGTTTTCTACATTTATGATATTGATTGCAAGTAGAGAAAACTTGACTTCTTCCTTTCTAATTTGAGTGGCTTTTCTTTTTTCCCACTTTTTTTTTTTTTTTTGGCCTAATTGTCCTAGATAGAGCTTCTAGTACTAATGAATCAGCTAAATTATGTCTCCCTTCCCACATTCATATGTTAAAGCCCTAACACCCAAGTACTTCAGAACATGACTATATTTGGAGGCAGAGTCTACAGAAGTAATTAAGTGAAAATAAGATCACTGGGGTGGACTCTAGTATGGCTAATGTCCTTATAAATCGAGAAAATTTTAACACAGACACATACAGGGGGAAGACAATGTGAAGTTACAGGGAGAAGATGGTTATCTACAAGCTAAGACTAGTGGCCTGAAACACATTTTTTCCTCCTTACCCTCAGAAAAATATCAGTCCTGTCAACAACACATTTATTTAAGGCATCTAGCTACCAGAATTGTGAGAAAATAAATTTCTGTTGTTTAAAACACCTATTCTGTGGTACTTTGTTACAGTTGCCCAAGTAAACTAATACAAGTGACAAGAGAATACATCTTTGTCTTGGGCCTGATCTTACAGAGAAAGCAGTAAATCTTTCATCAGTAAAGTTGCGGTGAGTTAGAGGATTTAGGGGCTGATCAAGTAAAAGGCATGACTTTGAGACGTCAGTATTGCAGAATGAGCTTTATTGGGCACTGACTGAGCAGAATTGCATAAGAAGGAGTTTCTTATAGTGGGAGACCTTCCAGAGACAGGGCTGAAGGGTTATCGCCCAAAGAGGGAAGAGGACAAGGGACTAACTAGGGAGAGGAGAAATATAGAGAGGACTTACGTGTCTAGATACTGTTGCTCAGCAGCACAGTGGGAAATCTCGGGGTCACAGAGCTTCAAAGGGCAGAAGCCATGTGGGATCTTTTATAGACAACATAGTTTGTTTTATCAATGGCTAGCAGATGTTGGATGCAATTTTGCAAGACATGCAAAGCAGGCAGGCTCTGAATGGCTAAAAATAGATTTTTGAGAGCTATATTTAAAGCAATTGGAAGTGCAAAATTTTGAGATAGATGCCACTGAGCTTTGAGCTAATGTTCTTAGCATGCTATAAAGTAAACAAAAAGACCAATATAAAAAAAACTATCTTTTGCCCAACAAATATGTTATCTGTGAGTTTTTCTAACTGATCTTAACATGTTGCTGACGTTTTCTTATGTTCTTATTGAGTGTTTCTATCATGAAAGTTGGTTGAGTGTTTTTAATATAAAGCATTGTTGAATTTTGTCTAATTACTTTTTTTGCATCTAGAGAGATGATCATGTTGTCCTTTGTTCTATGATACAAAATTAATTATTTAGTATTAATTGATTTTCAGATCTTGAATCAACCTTCCCTTCCTAGAATAAATACAAGTTGGTCATGGTGTATAATTCTTTTATGTATTGCTGGATTTTATTTGATAGATTTTTTTTAAAGATTTATACACCTATATTTGTAAGATTTGTAAGACATTCTGGTCAGTGTTGTTTTCTTTTTCCTTTTTTTTTTTTTTTTTTTTACTTGAAACAAACTTTTATTTTGAATGCTGATCTAATTAGTTCATGGCCAGGGGTGGGTGGTAACTAGAATCGGCTAGAAGGAGGCAAGGGGAGGGGACCAGCAGTCCACAAGCAGGAGGAAAGGAGAGGTGTAGGTGTGTGTGTGTGTGCGTGTATGTCACAGGAGTGCCACCCCCAGAGCCCTGTCAGCCTCTCCTTTCTCCTCCATGGCTGCCCACCTGTTTATCTGTCTCTGTGAGAATCCTTGGGATGGTCAGGGGACGTCAGGAGCTGAAGGAGCTGTTGGGGATAGGAGGAGGCATGGCTGAGGAATGACCCAGCCAGCTGGGTGTTTGCCCCGGCTAGAGAAGGAACCACCCCGCCCACCAGGGTACCCCACACCTGTGGCTTCAGTGCAGAGAAGTCAGTCCAAGTGGGTTCAGGCCAACACCACCATCTCCGGCCTGCACAACTCCACATCAGGCAGGGGTTCTTCCAGAGGGCTAAATGCTCTGTGCTGAGCCTGGAAGTGTCCCTTTCACTACTCCCTACCTGCGCCACCCACACTCCAATTGGGACTTTCAAACCTTGAGCTCAGATCTTCACTACTGTGCTCCTGTAGCAGCCACAGGGGTGATGTGGTGGGGAAGGAGGGGTTACAGTCTCAGCCTAACTCAGAAGAACATCTCTCCACCCCTCTAACAGGAGGTGCTGGAAAATATAATCCTGAGCAGACCCAGACCCCACTCTGGTAATCAGTGCCCAAGGCCCAACGAGAAGCAGGGCTGGGGAGCCTCCATGCCGGGAAGATCAGCAAAAGCCAGGAGCAACCAGGGCCAGCCCAGGAAAATGCAGGATTGTCTCCGAGAGGAAACCTATCAGCTGTCTTTGGGTCAATGGCGAGGGTCAGGGTCAGGGTCAGGGTCAGGGGCTGGGATGGGGAGAGTCCTACAATCCCATCGCCACAGCCTTTCACACATCTGCAGGTTACAACCAGAGAGCTTTCGGCATGACCTGTTTAGGGGCTTAAAGGGAAAAAGGAGAGTGAGAAAAGGGGAAGCCACTACTTTCTCTTGGTTAAAATGCCCAACTCCTAGACTGGGGGTTCCTTCTCTGGCAGCAGCAGATACCAAATCCCAGAAGCCCCTCCACCCAGTCTGGCTCCATGGAAGGGGCCCTTAGGTGCCCAAAGGAGCAGCATGACAGGGAGGGTGGGCTCCTTCTGCTCCTGATATTCCCTGATGGCCCCAAGGATACTCACAGAAACAAACATCTGGGCAGCCATAGAGGCAAAAGGAGAGGCTGACAGGGTCCCGGGAGTGGCACTCGTGCACCACACAAACATGTGCGTGCGCATAGACACATGCACAAACACACACACATACACAAACACACACGCACACTTACACGCACATACATACACACATATAAACATACACATAACACACACACATGCACACACGTGCACACACATACACACATACACATATACACACAAACACACACACACATACACATGCACACATATACACACATAGACACACATGCACACACACATACACACACGCTGACACACATACACACACACACATGCTGAATAGAGACAGAGACGCATAATAAGCAGAATAAAAACTAAGGGCCCAGATGTACAAAAAAATGTAAATGAGGAAGAAGTTGGGGAGGAGAGTGCTTTCTTTTTCCTTGCGATGTCATTGTCTGGTTTAGGTAACAGGACATTAATGGATTCATAGGATGCGTTGGAAAATGACCTAAACTCTTATTATTTCACAAATTTGTGAAGAACTAGTACTAAATTTTCTGTAAATGTTTAGTAGGAATTACCAATAGATGCATCTGTGTATTAGTCCATTCTCATGCTGCTATGAAGAAATACCCAAGATTGGGTAATTTATAAAGAAAAAAAGTTTAATTGACTCACAGTCAACTTTTCTGGGGAAGCCTCAGGAAACTTACAGTCATGGTTGAAGGCACCTCTTCACATGGCAGCAGGGGAGAGAATGAGCACAGAACAATGAGGGGCTAAGCCCCTTATAAATCCATCAGATCTCATGAGAACTCACTATCAGGAGAGCAGCATGGGGAAGCCACCCCCATGATCTAATCACCTGCCAGGGGGTGCTTCCCCCAACACGTGGGGATTGCAATTTGGATTACAATTCAAGATGAGATTTGGGTGGAGACACAGAGCCAGACCATATCGATCTGGGTCTGGGATTTCCTTTGTGAGAAGTTGTGAAATCATGAGTCAATGTCTTTACTTGTTTCTTCATATTTTACTTGTCTGTATTCAAACTTCTATTTCGTTTTATACCTGTTTTGGTTGTTACTGTCTTTCTGGAAATCTGTCCAGTTGCATCTAAGTTATCTGATTTGTTGGTGTACAATAGTTTTTTTATATTCCTTTATAATTTTTAAATTCTGTATATTTGTTAGCAGTGTCTTCTCTTTTATTCCCGATTTTAGTATTTTGAGTCTTCCCTCTTTTTGTTTTGTCAGTCTAGCTAAAGTTTTGTCAATCTGTTGATCTTTTCAAAGAACCATTTCTTTGTTTCATTGATTTATTGACTTTCTATATTGTTTGGTATTCTCTGTTTCATTGATGTTCACTCTAATTTTTAATATTTTCTTCCTGATTGATTTGTATTTAGTTTACTTTGTCTAGTTTCCTAATGTAGAAATTTATGGTATTAATTGGAGATTTTTCTTCTTTTTTAAGACAAGCCTAGATGCATCCACTGGTAATTTTTAACTAAACGTTTGAAGAAAAATCAATAGCAATCTTCATAACCTTTCCAAAACATGAAAGAGGGTAGGTCATATTCCTATGAAGCTAGTATTGTCCCGTTTCCAAAACCAGACAATGACATCACAAGAAAAATAAATAAATAAATAAATAAATAAATAAATAAATAAATATACTTCCCTTTAAACAGTGCTTTAGCAGTGCATCCCCTTAATTTGGGTTTCTTAGAGTTTCATTTACATTCATCTCAAAGCGTTTTTAAACTTTTAATTTCTTCTTTGAGCCATTGGTTATTTAGAAATTTAATTTTTATTTTTTTAGAGGCAGATTCTTACTCTATCACCCAGGTTGGAGTGCAGGGGTGCAATTATAGCTCACTGTAACCTCAAAATCCTGGGCTCAAGCTCAATTGATTGTCTCACCTCAGCATCCCGAGTAGGTGGGAGTACAGGTGCATCCCACCATCCTCAGCAAATTTTTCAAACATTTTTAGAGATGAGGTCTTGCTCTGTTGGCCAGGCTGGTCTCAAACTTCTGGCCTCAAGTAATTCTCCTGTCTCAGCCTCTCAAAGCACTGGGATTACTGGCATGAGCTACCGCACCCAGCCAAAAATGTGTTGTTTGTATTGTCTACTTTCCACATATTTATGAATTTCTTGTATTGCCTTTTCTTATAAATACCTAATTTATTTCCCTTGTAATTAGAGAACATTGTATGATTTCAATACGTTTAAATTTTGAGACTTGTTCTATAGACCGGCATATGGTTATTCCTAGGAAAGTTCTATACATGCTTCAGGAGAATTAGTATTCTGCTGTTCTAGGATGGAGTCTTTTATAGATATCTGTTAGATCTAGTTGGTTTATGCTGTTCTTCAAGTCTTCATTATCCACTTTTATCTAATCGTTTTATGCATTATTGTAAATAGGTTATTGAAATCTCAAGCTATTATTACTGAATTGTTTATTTCTCCTTTTAACTTTACAATTCTTGGTATCCTTTATTTTGGCCCTCTTTTATTAAGTTCATATATATTTATACTTGTTTTATTTGTTGGTGGCTTGACCATTTTGTTAATGTTCTCCAGTAAATTTTTTGTTTAAAAGTATATTTTATGTGATATTAATTTAGCTACTCCAGATTTCTTATGGTTGGTGTTTGCATATCAATTTTCATCCTTTTACTTTGAACCTATTTCTATTATTTCTACCTTTGAATCTTCTAGACAGAAGTTTCACTAGACAAGTGAAAACAGCATAGAATTGTGTCTTGCTTTGTTTGTAAACTCAGTGTGATCATCTCTCCCTTTAGGATTCTTTAATCCATTCACTTTTAATTTTATTATTGATATGGTTGAATTTATATCTGCAGTTTCAGTTTTTATTTCTCTATGTCTCATATCTATTTTGTTCGTATGTTCTTGTGTTAGTGTCTTTTTTACCTTAAGTGAACATTTGCTATTGTAAAAACCTAATTCCTTTAATAATTTTTAAACCATATGCATATTTATTTTTTTGTCATTTTCTTAGTGATAGCTGTAGGGCTGATGCTATACATCTTAGTTTATCTGAATGTACTCGAGATTTATATTAATGTAATTACAGGGAACTGTAGAAAAATTATTCCTATATGGCTCTATTTTCCCCACTTTTTGTGCTATTAACGCAATATACTTTACATGTATATATGTTATAAACTCAACAACGCATTACTATAATAATTATTTTACAAATAATTATTTTATGACTTTTAAATAAAATATTTTATTTTTTTAAAATAATTATTTTATGTCTTTTTAAAAAGCTGAGAGAACACAAAACATGTATTAATAGAGGTTGTTATGTTATCTTTTTATTTTCTATTTCTCGTTCTCTTAATTTCTCCCTTTAGTTTTGAGAGACCATCTGGTGCCATTTCTTCACTCTAATACTGATTTTGTGCCCACATTTGTGTGCTGATATCATCAACTATGTTATATTTATATGTGTTGTAAGCCCAACAATATGTGTATGTGCACATGCAATTCATTTATTTTTAAAATCTTTTACTTTTTATTGATATTATTATGGTTTGATTGTTGCGGGTGCATAGTAAGCATATATCTTTATGGGTTACATGAGGTATTTTGATACAGGTGTGCAATGTGTAATAATCACTTTGGGGTAAATTGGGTACACATTACCTCAAGCATTTATCTTTTGTGTAGCAAACAATTCAATTATATACTCTTAAGTTATTTAAAAATGTACAATTAAATTATTTTTGAGTGTATTCAACCTGTTGTGCTATCAAATTTTAGATCATATTAATTCAGTTTATTTTGTACACATGAACCACCCCCATTCCCCCACCCAAACTTCCAGTACGTTTCCCAACCTCTGGTAACCATCCTTCTATTCTCTATCTCTGAGTTCAGTTATTTTAATGTTTAGCTACCACAAATAACTAAGAACATGTGAAGTTTATCTTTCTGTGCCTGGCTTATTTCACTCAACATAATGACCTCTAGTTGTTGCACATGACAGAACCTCATTCTTTTTTATGGTTGAATAATACTCCATCATGTAAATGTGCCACATTTGTTTAATACATTCATCTACTAATGGACACTTAGGTTGCTTCCAAATCTTGGTTATTGTAAATGTTGCTGCTGTAAGTATAGGAGTGCATACAACTCTTTGATATACTGATTTCCTTTCTTCGGGTATATATCTAGGAGTGGGATTGCTGAATCATATGGTTGCTTTGTTATTAGATTTTTGAGGAATCTCTGAATTGTTCTCCATAGAAGTTTTACTAATTTACATTTCCACCAACAGTGTGTGAGGGTTCCCTATTCTCCACACCCTCACCAACATTTGTTATTGCCTGTCTTTGGATATAAGCCATTTTAACTGGGACAAGATAATATCTCATTGTAGTTTTGATTTGCATTTGCTGTCCTTGTGGTCTGGACTACCTTTCAAGTTTATTTAGAGCCCCAGAGCTCTTTAGCCTATTGTGGTGAGGCTTGTTGTAACTCAAGTTCTGACCCTGGGATCGGCAATTCCCCTCTGGCTAGGACTGGTTTAAATATTCCCTCTATGATTGGGCATCAGCTGAGTTCAGACTGATTTTGCATTCTGCCATGATGGGGCAGCAGTGTGTTCGATGCAATGCCTCACAATTGCTGTGCTCTCCCTTTCCCAAGCACATGGATTCTCTCTCCGCGCCACACAGCTGCTGCCAGGAGTTGGGGGAAGGATGGCATTGGCAATTCAAGACTCTTTTCTACATCTTGAGTGCCTTTTTCCATAATATGAAGTTAAAACCAGGTACTTTGAGTGTTCAGCTGAATTTTTGTTCTTATGAAGGTGCTTTTGTTGTGTATATAGTTGTTAAATTGGTGTCATTGTGGTAGGAAGGATAATTGGTGGAATCTTCTAATCCACAATCTTGTTCCACCCGCTAATATACTTTACTTTTTGGAGTAGTTTTTGTTTTTCGTGGCAAAATTGAGAGGAAAGCACACAGAGTTCTTATATTTTTCATCTTCATACACATACATTCTCTCCTGTATTCACATTCTACACCAGAGGGATAAGTTTGTTGAAACTGCAATTACTTTTCAAATCACTTATGAGAAGAGAACAAATAGCCAATTGTACTGTGCTATAGTTACCTACATCCTTTTCTTCACCAATTCTCTTTGTATTTAATTTTGTGTGTGTATGTGTGTTCGTTTATATATGTAGATTCAAACTATAGTCTTGCATTACTTTAATTCTGCCTGAAAAATTTCCTTTAGTGTTTCCTGTAAAGTAATCTGCTAGTGATAAATTATCTCGGTGTTTGTTTATGTAAGACTGTATTTATATTGCATTTATTTTTTAATTTTGTTCATAAAACTTTATGAGGTATGTATTAGTCCATTCTCATGCTGCTGTAAAGAAATACCTGAGTCTGGGTAATTTATGAAGGAAAGAGGTTTAATTGACTCACAATTCAGCATAGCTGGGGAGTCCTCAGGAGACTTATAATCATGGTGGAAGGGGAAACAGATGCATCCTTCTTTAAGCAAATGCATCCTTCTTCACATGGCAGCAGGAGAGAGAAGTGCCAAGCGAAGGGGGAAGGCCCCTATGAAACCATCAGATCTTGTGAAAACTCACTGACTATCATGAGAACAGCATAACAACTCCCATGGTTCAATTACTTACCACCAGGTCCCTCACATGGCACATGGGCATTATGGGAACAATTCAAAATGAGATTTACGTGGGGACACAGCCAAACCATATCAAGGTATAAGTACAATTTTGTTACATGAGTACTAGGCAAGTCAGTGCTTTTAGGCTGTCCGTCACCTTAATAACATACATTGTGCACAGTAATTTCTCATCATCTACCTCCCCTCATGCCCCTAATTTTCTGAGTATCCATCGTCTGTCATTCCCTTCTATACATCCCTTTGTACATCTTTTTTAGCACCTACTTATGGGAGAGAATATGCAATATTTGTGTTTCTGTGTTTAGCTTGTTTCACCTAAGTTAATGACCTCCAGTTCCACACATGTTGCTGTGTAGACCATCATGTTATTCTTTTTTATGAATGAATATTCCATTGCATATATACCACATTTTCGTTATCCAGTCATCCACTGATAGACACATGTTGATTCCATGTCTTTGCTATTGTGAATAGTGCTGTGATAAACATATTAGTGCGAGTGTCTTTCCGATATAATAATTTCTTTACTTTTGGGTAGATACCCAGTAATGGAATTGCTATATTGAATGGTAGTTCTATTTGTAGTTCTTTCTGAAATCTCCATTTCTGTTTTTCACAGAGATTGTACTAAGTTATATTCCCATTAACAGTGTGTAAGAATTCCCTTTTTTTTCTGAATCTTAGCCAATATGTTTTTAATATTAGCCATTCTGACTGATATGAGGTGGTATCCCACTGTGGTTTTAATTTGCATTTCTCTGATGATTATTAATATTGAGCTTTTCTATATTCCTGTTGATATTTGTATATCTTCTTTTGAAAAATGTCTCCTTATGGTTATTGCCCACTTTTTAATGGGATTATTTGTTTTGTATTTGTTGTCACTGTTGTTGAGTTGTTTGAGTTCCTTGTATATTTTTGGTGTTAGTCCCATCAGATGAATGGCTTGTACATTCCATTTTGTTTATCCCATTTTGCAGGTTGACACTTCACTCTGTTTTTGGTTTTGTTTTGTTTTGTTTTGTTTTTGCTGTGGAGACCATTTTCAATATGAGTCCCATTTTAAAATTTTTATTTTAGTTGCCTGGGCTTTTAAGGTCTTAGTCATAAATTGCTGTCCTAAAACCAATGCCCAGAAGAGTTTTCTCTAGGTTTTCTTCTAATATTTTTATAGTGTCAGGTCTTGTGTTTCAGTTTTTAATCCATCTTCAGTTTATTTTTGTACCTGGTGAGAGATAGAAGTTCTGCTGAATTCTTCTCCATACAGCAATCTAGTTTTCCCAGCATCATTTATTAAAAGGGTTTTATATTTTCCAATATATGTTTTAGTAATATTTGTCAAAAATCAGTTGGCTGTAAATATGTTGGTTTATTTCTGTGTTCTCTATTATGTGCCATTTAGTTGTCGGATTTTTATATAGATAACATGCTATTTTTGGTTAATATGATTTGAATTCAGGTAATTTGATGCTTCTAGCATTTTTCTTTTAGCTCAGTATTGCTTTGGCTATTCATGCTCTTTTCTGGTTCCATATGAATTTAATAATACATATTTATAATCCTGTAAATATGAAATTAATATTTTGATAGAGATTGCATCGAATCTGTAGATTGCTTGGGGCAGTATGGTCATTTTAGTAACATTAATTCTTGCAATATATGAGCATAGATGTCTTCCCATTTGCTTGTGTTATCATGATATCATATCATCACTAAACAGGGATAAGTTCACTTCCTATTTTTCAATTTGGATATCTTTTATTTCTTTCTCTTGCTTGATTGCTCTGGCTCAGACTTCATATACCATCTTGAATAGGAGTGTTGAAAGTGCACCATCTAGTCTTGTTCTAGTTCCCATAAGAAATTTTGTCAAATTTTCTTTGTTCAGTATGATGTTGGCTATTTGTCACTTATGGCCTATATTATCTGAGTTATGTTCCTGCTATGACTAGTTTTGAGGGGTTTTATTATGAAGGGATGCTGAATATTATCAAATGCTTTCTTCTGTATTTATTAGGATGATATGCATTTTGTTCCTCATTCTATTGATGTGATGTATCACATTTATTGATTTGCATGCACTGAACCATCATTGCATCCCTGGTACAAAATCTGTCTTAAGATATAATATAGTATCTATTTAATGTGCTATTGGATTTAGTTTCCTAGTATTTTATTAAGGATTTTTGTGTCTATGTTCATCAGGGATATTAATTTGTAGTTTTCTTTTTGTGTGTGTGTCCTCATCTGGTTTTGGTATCAGGATGATACCGGTGTCATAGAGAAGAATGAGTTAAAAAGCACTCTCTCCTCCTCAATTTTTGAAACAGTTTAAGAATGATTACTTTTAGTTCATTTTTGCACTTCTGATAGAATTCAGCTGTGAATTCATCTGGTCCTGGAATTTTTGTTGTTGTTGTAAGGAGAATTTTTTTATTATTGATTCAATCACTGCTCTCTTCAAGTTTTCTATTTTTTTCCTTCTTGAATCTTGGAAGGTTGTATGTTTACAGAAGTGTACACATTTCCATTAGATCAGGTTATATTTGTTTTATGAAATGGGAACTCTAGTGTTGGGTGCATCTATGTTTAGAGTCGTTATGTCATCTTGCAGAATTTAAACCTTTTATTATTATATAATGGCTTTATTTGTCTTTTTTTGCTGTTTTTGATTTAAAGTTTGTTTTATTTCTGATATAAGTCTTGCCTACTCCTTATCACCTTTGGTTTGGAATATTTTTTACACTTGTTTAGTTTCAGTCTATATGTGTCTTTAAAGGTAAGGTGAGTTTCTTGCAAGCATCATATACTTGAAATATGTTTATATTTTTCCCTTAAGCCAACCTAGATGTTTTGAGGGGGAATTTAAATTAGTCCATTTATATTTAAGGCTAATATTTTCATGTTAAGGTTGTGCCTGTAGTAGTGTTAAATATTTTCCTCTTGTTTTATAAATTGCTTGTTTATTTCTTTTATGCTGACTACTGTTTGGTGGTATTCTGTAATGGTGCTATTTGATTCATTTATCTTCTTTTGTGTAATTACTTTACCTATGAGTTTTATACTTTTATGTGTTTTTATGATGGTGATTATGTTCTTTATCTCCCATGTTTAGAACCCTCCTGAACATTTTCGTAGGGTCGGTGTAGTGACGATGAATTTCCTCAGCATTTGCTTGACCAGGAAGGACATTTTTGTGTTGTATTTTCTTGAGGATTGCTGGAACTCTTACATGTTGATGTCTAAATCTCTTGCTAGACTTAAAATTTTTATCCGTTATTTTATTACATAGGTTTTCGAAAGTTGTTACTCTTACTTCTCCCATTTTAATGCTGATACTTCATAAGCGCTGTTGTTTTATGTAGTCCCAAATGTTTAAAAAGCTTTGTTCTTATTTTTATTATTGTTTCTTAATTTGTCTGACTAGGTTATTTCAAATATTTAAAGTTCTGAATTTTTTGTCTGCTTGATCTAGTCCATTATTGAAGCTTTCAAGTATTTTTTGTATTTTCTTCAATAAATTTTTCAGTTTCAAAATTTTCATTGCTAATTTATTTTAAGGATACCTATCTCCTTAGTAGATGTTTTACTCATATCCTGAGTTGGCTTTTTGAGTTATTTGTATTGGTTTTTGGATTTCTTTTGCATATCACTGAGCTTTATGAAAATCAATATTTTGAAATGTTTAACTGGCATTTCAAGTGTTTCTTTTTGGTTAGAGCATTTTAGAGCATTTGGCCCAGCATTCTATTGCTGCAGAATTATTGTGTTACTGTGAGGGTGCCATATTACCTCATTTTTTTCATGTTTCCTTTGTCTTTGCCTTGGTTCCTGCACATCTGCATTCATTTGTGGAAAGTTAGTTTTCCTGAACATAAGATTTAGAGTTGGCCTTTTTTTCCCTCTTTAAGCCCTTTTAATCTGCCAATACTTGACTTTCTGGCCTACTTTGTTTCTGAGGAAAAGTTATCTATTCTACTTATTTGGGTTCCCGTGTACATGATGAATTATTTTGTTTTTCTCCTGTTGCTTTCAAGATTTTCTCTAATTTTTGTCCTTTACAAAACTTATTATTTTTAACTGACAAATAGATTTTGTGTATATTTTTATGTACTACATGTTGAAATGTGTTTACATTGTGTGATGTCTCAGTTGAGCTAATTAACGTATACAAAAGTATGGTATATATACACATCATAGTATTCAGACTTAAAAAAAGTAAAATTTTGTCATTTGTGTCAATATGAATTAACTTGGAGGATAGTATGTTAAGTGAAATAAGCCAAGCACATAAGGAGCTATATTGCATTATCTCACTTACACGTGGAATATAAAATAGTTGAACTCATAGAAGTGGACAGTAGAATGGTGATTACCAGAGGCTTGGGTTGTTGGGGTGGGGGTGTAAATGGAGAGATATTTGTCAAGGGATGCAAAATTGTAGTTAGATAACAGATATAGATCAAATATTCCCCTTGGCTTTCATCAGTTTTACTATGATGTTTCTGCTTATAGATCTCTGTGTTTGTCATATTTGGAGTTTGTTAATTTATAAGTCAACATTTTTCAACATATTTAGGAAGTTTTCAGTTGTTTCTTTTAGTATATATTTTCCCTGGTCTTTTCTCTCTCTCCATTTCTTCTATTCCAATTACATCCAATTACATATTTCTTGGTGTTCTTAATTGTGCCTCAAATTTTTCTGAAAAAATACTTCATTATTTTTTCTGCTTATCAGATTACAGAATTTCTTTTAATGTATATTCAAATTGGTTAATTGTTTTTTCTGCCACTTCAAATCTAGTATTGTTGCTTTGTACTGGATGTTTTATTTCAATCAGGATATGGATTTGAGAGATTTCTAACATCAGAACTTCCATTTGGTTCTTTAAGTTATAATTTTTATATCTGTATTTATATTAAGATTTTGATTGGGCATTGTCATTTTACCTTAAGTCTTTAAAAATGGTTTCCTTTAATTCTTTGAACATATTTCAAATAGCTGCTTTGAAGTCCAACATTTGTTTATCCTCAAAAGCTTCAAATTGTCAGTTCCTGGGTTTTTTGTTGTTGTTTTGTGTTTGCATACTTCACACTTACAGATATTTTGCAATCTTTTATTTAATCAGTGGAAATTTAAGATAATATATTTTAGCATCTCTAGATGGTGGATCGCCTCATTTCTCAATGCTTACTTTTGTTGTTTGCTTGTTTATTTTTGTTTTTGTTTTTGCACCTTAGCTGGATTAGTTGTGTAAAATTTATTTCACCCAAAGTGTACAACCTCTGACTTTGCTCATCATGAAGAGCAGCCATAGACATGTGCATTAGTTTGTTCTCATGCTGATATGAAGAAATGCCCAAGACTGGGTACTTTATAAAGAAAAGAGGTTTAATTGACTCACAGTTCTGCATAGCTGAAAAGGCCTTAGGAAAGTTACAATCATGACAGAAGGCATCCCTTCACAGGGTGACAGGAGAGGGAATGAGTGCCGAGCAAAGGGAAAAGCCCCTTATAAAACCATCAGATCTCGTGAGAACTCACTTTCAGGAGAGCAGCATGGGAGAAACTGCCCCCATGATTCAATTACCTCCACCTGGTCCCACCCTTGACATATGGGGATTATTACAATGCAAGGTGAGATATAGGTGGGAACACAGAGCGAAACCATATCAACATGTATACAGTCACCTTAACAATAAACAGTGACTGGTTTTAGCCAGGCTTTCTCTTTCTCTTTATCTGATATCTCCATCAAGCTCGTTTGCTTTTATTAGTATCATGGCCAGCTGTTAGCCTCCACTAATTGCTAACTGATTGCTATATTGTTTTTCACAAATCTCCGAGGCAAAAATTGTTCTATGGCCTGATGAAATTGAAGTTGGTCTACTTTTTAGGGGAGGATATTTTTGGTCTTTGAGTCTTGCTCTGACTCCAGGAGGGCTTTTCTTAGATTCTTTTTCTCTTGTTCTCTCTTAAAATTCTAGCTGAACTACACTTTTATTTGTTGTTTGTTGCTCACTACCAAGATCTCCACTGCTTTCCTGTAATTCTCTCACCTACGAAACCTCCCACAGTCTGTTTCAAATAAAGTCAGTCTATTTAGCCAGAGTTGCAGACTTGTATGTTCTTGCGGCCCTGCCTCTCCACCTGAACAAAACTTCTGTGCCACTGTACCTGAGATGGATACAATTACAGTGAAATGCTTCTCTTGGAATGTAATTCTGCAGTTCTATGAGTGGGTAAACTTAACTGTGACGGTAGGTCCTTGTATTTTCAACTTGTCCCTTCTATTTTGGAATGTTTCCTTATGAACAAGCTTGAACAGAGGCTATTGGGTCCCAGTGTCTTCAGCCTGTCTCACATGGAGTTAATTCTTCCTCTCTACAAATGTGGAATATGTAAAGCAAGGAAGTTACAATATCTTAGGTTGCACCTGTCAAGAAAAAAAAAAAAAACTTTTACAACACAGAGCTGTGGGTAGATGACATACTGTCAGCCTAACCCTTTATGCCATATAAATTCCAAGATGCAATCAATTGTAAGAGTTTTTAATTGTAATTTGAACTAATACTGGTTTCTTAGAAAAAATAAACTATCATATTAATTTTAGGTTTCAAAAATTTCAATATATTTGGCCCAAAACCTAGTGAAAGAAATGTTGTGAACACAGGAAGGCTGAGCAAGATGGCAGAATAGAAGCCGACAGCATTCATTCCCCCACCACTGGAACACCAAATTTTAACAACTATTTGCACCATCACAAGAACCAAAAATCAGGTGAGCAATCACAGTACCTGGATTTACATTCATATCACAGAAAGAGGCACCAAAGACAGCAGGACAGACAGTCTTGAATCGCCAATACCAGCCTTTCTGTATCCTCCCCTGGCAGCAGCTGTGCACTTTGGGGAGGGAGAGCACGGTGACTGAGGGAATTTACATTGAACTCAGTGCTGCCCTGTCACACTGGTGAATAAAGTTATGCTGGGCTTAGTCAATGCCTGCACATTGAGGGGGAGTTTGTATCAGCCCTAGCCAGAAGGAAATTGCCCATCCTAGTGGTCAGAACTTGAGTTTCTAGGCAAACCTTGCCGCTGCATACTGAAGTCCTCTGGGGTCCTAGGTAAACTTGGAAGGCAGTCTAGCACATGAGAACTGCAATACCTAGGCAATTCCTAGTACTAGGCTAGGCTTAGAGCCAGTGTACTAGAGTGGCACATGACCTAGGGAGACACCAGCTGGCATGGCTAAGGGAGTGCTTTTGCCCTCCATCCTCCAACCCCAGGCAGTGCAGCTCACAGTAACAAAAGTGACTCTTTCCTTTTGCTTTAGTAGAGGAGAGCAGAGTAAAGAGGATTTTGTTTTGCATCTTGGATACCAGCTTAGCCATAGTAGGATAGGGTACCAGGCAGAGATGTGAGGTACCCTTTCCAGGTCCTATCCCCAAGACAACATTTCTAGATATCTCCTGGGCTAAAAGGGAACACACTTCCTTGAAAGCAAGAACCCAGTTCTGGCAGAATTGATCAATTCCTGAATAAAGAGCACTTTGGCCTTGAATAACCAGGAGCAATATCCAGGGAGTGCTGTGGGCATTGGGCTCTGAGACATGCTGGCTTTAGGATGATGCAGCAAATTCCCAGCTGTGGTGGCTAGAGTGAAAGACTCCTTCTGCATGAGAAAACACAGGGGAAAGTAAAGAGGACTTTGCCTTAAACTTTAGGTACCAGCTCAGCTACAGTAGGGTAGAGCAAAAATTAGGTGTTGGGGGAACCTCAGTCCAGGCCTAGCCACATAGATAGCATTTCTAATCCTGCCCTCGGTCAGAGTACAGCACACTGCCCTGAAGGATGAGTCCAAGGCCAGGCAGTATTTACCACAAACTGACAGAAGAGCCATTGGGCTTTTTGTGTGTTTGCTTGTTAGTTTTTGCATGCAGTAAGTGTTAAATTGTCATCAATTTAAAACAGTGCATTAGAACATAGTATTTGCAAGCCTTCTAGTAACCCCAGATACACGCACACATGCACACACACATACACACACACACGAGAAGATATCCACACAAAAAAGCAATTAAAGCAGACCATCAGAGAAAAACATCTTCACTAAAATAAACACAGCAAGAAAAGAAAGAAGAAAAAAAAAACTGCCAAACTACCAAAACTCGAATTAAAAAATGGCAGGAGTAAGTTGCTACTTATCAATAATAACATTAAATTCAAACGAACCAAACTCTCCAATCTAAAGACATAGAGCGACTGAATGGATGAAAAAACAAGACCCAATGATCTGTTGCCTATCAGAAACACATTTCACCTGTAAAGGTACACACAGATTGAAAATGAAAGAATGGAAAAAGATATGCTATGGCAAGGGAAACCAAAACAGAGCAGGAGTAGTTACACTTGTATCATACAAAATAGATTTTAAGACAAAACTATAAGAAGATACAAAGAAGATCATTATATAATGATAAAGGGGTCAATTTAGCAAAAGGATGTAACAATTGTAAATATATATGCACCCAACACTGGAGAACCCAGATATTTAAAGCAAGTATTATTAGAGAATAAGAAAGAGATAAATCCCAAAACAGTAATCTCTGGAGAGTTCAACATCCTGCTTCTAGCATTGTACAGATGTCCCAGAAAGAAAATCAGAAAAGAAACTTTGGACTTTATCTGCACTATAAAATAAATGAATGGATATTTACAAAACAATTCATCCAATGGCTGCAGAATAAGCGTTATGTTCATTAGCACATGAATGATTCTCAAACATATTACATATAGTAGGTCACAAAACAAATCTTAAAACATTCAAACATCAAATTAATATCAAGCATCTTCTCTGACCACAATGGAATAAAACAAGAAATCAATAATGAGTGGAATTTTGGAAACTATACAGACACATGGAAATTAAACAATATGCTCCTGAATGACCAATGGGTCAATAAAGAAATTAAGAAGAAAATTGAAAAATTTCTTGAAACAAATAATAATGAAAACACAACAGACCAAAACCTATGGGATACAGTAAAAGCAACACTGAGTGGAATTTATAGCTGTAAGTTCCTACATAAAAAAAAAGAAGAAAAATTGTGATATGGTTTGGCTGTGTCCCCACCCAAATCTCAATTTGAATTGTATCTCCCAGAATACCCACGTGTTGTAGGAGGGACCCAGGGAGAGATAATTGAATCATGGGGTCTAGTCTTTCCTGTGCTATTCTTGTGATAGTGAATAAGTCTCACAAGATCTAATGAGTTTATCAGGGGTTTCTGCTTTTGCTTCTTTCTCATTTTTCTCTTGAGGCCACCATGTAAGAAGTGCCTTTCATCTCCCACCGTGATTCTGAGGCCTCCCCAGCCATGTGGAACTGTAAGTCCAATTAAACTTCTTTTCCTTCCCAGTCTTGGGTATGTCTTTATCAGCAACATGAAAATAGACTAATAGAGTAAATTGGTACAAGTAGAGTGGGGTGTTGCTGAAAAGATAACACCTGAAAATGTGAAACCAACTTTGGAACTGGGTAACAGGCAGAGGCTGGAACACTTTGGAGCACTGAGAAGAAGACAGGAAAATGTGGGAAAGTTTGAAACCTCCTAGAGACTTGTTGAGTGACTATGACAAAAATGCTGATAGTGATGAACAATAAAGTTCCAGGCTGAGGTGGTCTCAGATGGAGATGAGGAACTTGTTGGGCACTGGAGCAAAGGTGACTCTTGTTATGTTTTAGCAAACAGACTGGCGGCATTTTGCCCCTGCCCTGGAGATTTGTGGAACTTTGAACTTGAGAGAGATAGTTTAGGGTATCTGGCACAATAAATTTCTAAGCAGCAAAGCATTCAAAATCTGAATTGGTTGCTGTTAAAAGGATTCTATTTTAAAAGGGAAACAGAGCATAAAAGTTCAGAAAATTTGCAGCCTGATAATGCAGTAGAAAAGAAAAACCCTGACCAGACGCAGTGGCTCACGTCTGTAATCCCAGCACTTTGGGATGCCGAGGTGGGCAGATCACGAGGTCAGAAGATCAAGACCGTCCTGGCCAACATGGTGAAACCCCATCTCTACTAAAAATACAAAAAAAAAATTAGTCAGGTGTGGTGGTGTGTGCCTGTAGTCCCAGCTACTCGGGAGGCTGAGGCAGCAGAATTTCTTGAACCCGGGAGGTGGAGGTTGCAGCGAGCCAAGATCGTGCCGCTGCACTCCAGCCTAGTGACAGAGCGAGACTCCATCTAAGAAAAAAAAAAAAAAAAAAAGAAAAGGAAAACCCATTGTTTGAGGAGAAATTCAAGCTGACTGCAGAAATTCACATCAGTAGCAAAGAGCCTAATGTTAATACTCAAAACCGTGGGAAAAATGTCTCCAGGCCATGCCAGAGACTTTCACAGCAGCTCCTCCCATCACAGGTCCAGAGGCGCAGGAAGAAAAAGTGGTTTCATGGGCCAGGCCCAGGGTCCCCATGCTGCGTGCAGGCTAGGGACTTGGTACCCTGGGTTCCAGCCACGAAAGCTGTGGCTGAAGGGGACCAATGTGGAGCTCGAGCTGTGGCTTCAGAAAGTGGAAGTTCAAGCCTTGGCAGATTCCGTGTGGTGTTGAGCCTTCAGGTGCACAGAAGTCAATAATTGAGGTTTGGAAACCTCTGCCTTGATTTCAGAAGATGTATGGAAATGCCTGGATGCCCCAGGCAAAAGTTTGCTGCAAGGGCAGAGTGGCTCATGGAGAACCTCTGCTAGGCCAGCGTAGAAGGAAAATGTATGTGAGGTTGGAGCCCCCACACAGAGTCCCTACTGGGGCACTGCCTAGTGGAGCTGTGAGAAGAGGGCCACCGTCCTCCAGAACTCAGAATGGTAGATCCACTGGCAGCTTGCACCATGTGCCTGGAAAAGCCACAGACACTCAATGACAGCCCATAAAAGCAGCCAGGAAGGAGGCTGGACCCTGCAAAGCCAGAGGCGTGGAGCTGCCCAAGACCATGTGAACCCACCTTTTGCATCAGCATGACATGGATACAAGACCTGTAGTCAAAGGAGATCATTTTTGAGCTTCAAAATTTGGCTGCCCCACTGAATTTTGGACTTGCATGGGCCCCATAACCCTTTTGTTTTGGCCAGTTTCTCCCATTTGGAATGGTTGTATTTACCCAATACCTGTATCCTCATTGTATCTAGGAAGAAACTAGCTTGCTTTTGATTTTACAGGCTCATAGGTGGAAGGGACTTGCTTGTCTCAGATGAGACTTTGGACTGTGGATTTTTGGGTTAATACTGAAATGAGTTAAGACTTTGTGGGACTGTTGGGAAAGCATGATAGGTTTTGAAATGTGAGGACATTAGATTTGGAGAGGCCAGGGGTGGAATTATATGGTTTGACTGTGTCCCCACCCAAATCTCAACTTGAATTGTATCTCCCAGAATTCTCAGATGTGGTGGGAGGGACCCAGGGGGAGGTAATGGAATCATGGAGGCCAGTCTTTCCTGTGCTATTCCCATGATAGTGAATAAGTCTCATGAGATCTGATGGGTTTATCAGGGGTTTCCACTTTTGCTTCCTCCACATTTTTCTCTTCCTGCTGCCATGTAAGAAGTGCCTTTTGCTTCCTGCCATGATTCTGAGGCCTCCCCAGTCACATGGAACTCTCAGTCCAATTAAACCTCTTTTTCTTCCCAGTCTCGGGTACGTCTTTATCAGCAGCATGAAAATGGACTAATACAAACTGCAAATAAATAAAATAACAACATGTCTTAAAGACGTAGAAAAACAAGAACAAATAAAACTCCAAATCAGGAGAAGAAAATAAATATGAAATATCAGAGCATAAATAAATTAATTTGAAATGAAGAAAATACAAAAGATCAAGGAAACATAAAGTTGGTATTTTGAAATTTTAAACAAAATTGACAAAACTTTAGCCAGACTAAGAAAAAAAGTGAGAGAACCCAAATAAATAAAATCAGAGATGAAAAATGATACATTACGACTGATACCACAACAATTCAAAGATCACTAGTGGCTACTGTGAGCAACTGTATGCCAATAAAATGAAAAATCTAGAATAAATTGACAAATTCATAGACAAAATCTGCCAAGATTGAAACAGGAAGAAATAAAAAACCTGAAGAGACCAATAACAAGCAACAAGTTCAAAGCCATAATTTAAAAATCTGCCAGCAAAGAAAACCATGGGACCCAAAGGCTTCACTGCACAATTCTACCAAACACTTAAGGAACTAATACCAATGTTACTCAAAATGTTGTAAAAAATAGTGGATGTGGCTGGGCGCGATGGGTCACACCTGTAATCCCAGCACTTTAGGAGGCCAAGGCGGGCAGATCACCTGAGGTCAGGAGTTCAAGAACAGCCTGACCAACATGGAGAAACCTCAGCTCTACTAAAAATACAAAATTAGCCGGGCATGGTGGTGCATACCTGTAATCCCAGCTACTTGGGAGGCTGAGGCAGGAGAATCACTTGAACCCAGGTGGCAGAGGTTGCAGTGAGCTGAGATCGTGCCATTGCACTTCAGCCTGGGCAGCAAGAGTGAAACTCTGTCTCAAAAAAAAAAAAATAATAATAATAATGGAGGAGGGAATAGTTCTAAAATCATTCTACAAGGCCAGTATTACCCTGACTTTGAAAAAATACAAATAAAAATAAAACTACAGGCCAATATCTCTGATGAGTATTGAGGCAGAAATCCTCAATAGCACAGTAGAAAACTGAATTTAATAATACATTGAAAAGATCATACACCATGATACTAAGTGGGATTTACCCCTGGGATGCAAGGTTGGTTCAACATATGCAAATTGATCAATATGACACCTTATATCAACAGAAGGAAGGACAAAACCATATGATCATTTCAATTGATGCTGAAAAAGCATTTGATAAAGTTCAGCATACTTTCAAAATAAAAACCCTCAAAAAACTGGGTATGGAAGCAGTATTCCTCAACATAATAAAAGCCTTATATTACAGATACACAACTAGTATCATACTGAATGGGGGAAAACTGGAAGCTTTTCCTCTAAGATCTGTAACACAACAAGGATGCCTACTTTCACCCCTGTGATTCCATATAGCACTGAAAGTCTTAGCTAGAGCAATTAGACAAGAGAAAAAAATAAAAGATATCCAAATTGGAAAGAAAGAATTCAAATTATTTTTGTTTGCAGATGACATGATCTTATATTTGGAAAAACCTAAAGACTCCACCAAAATGCTATTAGAACTGATTTAAAAATTCAGTGAAATAGAGGAATATAAAATCAACATACCCAAATCTGTAGCCTTCCTGTATGCAAAATGGTGAAAAAAACCTCAAGAAGAAATAAAAACAGCAATCTTATTTACCGTAGCCACAAATAAAATTAAATACCTAGGAATTAACTTATCCAAAGAAGTGATAGATCTCTACAGTGAAAACTATAAGATACTGATGAAAGAAATGGAAAAGGACACCAAAAAAATGGAAAAATATTCCATGTTCATAGATTTAAAAATCAGTATTTTTAAATTGTCCATACTATCAAAGGCAGCCTACAGATTCAATGCAATCTCTATTAAAATACCAATTACATTCTTCACAGAAATAGAAAAAACAATTCTAAAATTTATATGGAATCACAAAAGACCTAGAGTACCCAAAGCTATCCCAAGCAAAATGAACAAAACTAGAAGGATTACATTACCTGATTTCAAATTATACTACAGAGCAATATTTACCAAAACAACATGGTACTGGCATAAAAACAGTCAAATAGACTAATAGAACAGAATTGAGAACCCAGTAATAAATCTATACACCTACAGTGAATTCATTTACAACAAAGGTGCCAAGAACATACATTGGGGAAAAACAGTCTCTTCAGTATATGGTGCTGGAGAAACTCGATATCCATGTGCAGAAGAATAAAACTAGACCCCTATCTCTCATCATACACAAAAATCAAGTCAAAATGGATTAAAGACTTGAAGACCTCAAATTATGAAACCACTGAAAGAAAACATTTGGGAAACTGTCCAGGACGTGTGGGCAAATATGTCTTGAGTAATACACCACAAACACAGGAAATGAAAGCAAAAATGGACAAATGGAATCACATCAAGTTAAAAAGCTTCTGAACAGCAAAGGAAACAATCAACAAAGAGAAGAAAAAAACCCCATAATGGGAGAAAATAGTTGCAAGATACCTATCTGACAAGGAATTAATAACAAGAATATATAAGACGCTCAAAAAACTGTGTAGAAAAAATTCTAATAATCCCATCAAAAAATGGGCAAAAGATTTGAATAGACATTTCTCACAAGAAGGCATACAGATGACAAACAGGAATATGAAAAGGTAATCAACATCACTGATAATCAGAGAAATGAAAATAAAACTGCAATGAATATCATGTCACTCAAATTAAAATGGCTTATATTCAAAAGACAGGCAATAACAGATGCTGGCGAGGATGTGGAGAAAAGGAAACCATCTTACACTGTCAGTGGGAATGTAAATTAGTACACCTACTATTGAGAAAAGTTTGGAAGTTCCTCAAAATACAAAGAATAGAGCTACCATAGGATCCAGTAATCCCGCTGCTGGGTATATACTCAAAAGAAAGAAATCAGTACATCGAAGGGAGATCTGTACTCCCATGTTTATTGCAGCACTATTCATAATAACTAAGATTTGGAATTAACCTAAGTGCTTCCCTCAACAGATGAATGGATAAAGAAAATGGGATACATAGACACAGTGGAGTACTATTCAGCCACAAAAAAGAATGAGATCCTGTCATTTGCAACAACATGGATAGAGCTGGAGGTCATTTTGCTATGTGAAATAAGCCAGGCACAGAAACAAACATCACATGTTCTCACTTATTTGTGGATCTAAAAATCAAAACAATTGAACTCATGGAGATAGAGAATAGGACGCTTATAAGTCTGGGAAGGGTTTTGGGGGGTTGAGGGGAGGTGGGGGGGCTTAGTCTGTACAAAAAATATGGTTAGAAAGAATGAATGAGACTTAGTATTTCATTACACAATAGGGGGACTAAAGTCAATAATAATTGTACATTTAAAAATAACTAAAAGAGTATAATTGGATTGTTGTAACACAGAGGATAAATGCTTGAGGGAATAGATACCCAATTTTCCATGAAGCAATTGTTATGCACTTTATGCCAGTACCAAAATTTCTTATGTATCCCATAAACATATACAACTACTATGTACCCACAAATATTAAAAATAAAAAAAATTTTAAATGTGAGTTTTTGAACCCATATCGTGAAAATAGAACTTACATATGGTAATTGAATACATAACTAAGGCAGAGTTTTTATGTCAGGAAATAATTTTGAATTAGCTTCCCTCTTGTGCATGTTCTCCATCTACATTGAAATGGTTGCATCTATGTATCATGGCTGTTGTATTTATGACTAACAATTATCTCAATTACTCAAAGATTTCATGTCTGTGCTTTCTTAATCCAGGCGTTTTGTCATTAATTACATAGACCATAAGATATGTCTCTCTCTTCCAAAATATTCTGCAAAATATCTTCTACCTATTACTATCACCTTAAAAAGGATTTCACACTGGCCTCTCTCTCCTCCCTTCTCTCTCAGCTCTATTGTGCTCTTTTTTTTTTTTTTTTTCCACAGTTGGAGGAATTTTACTATCCATGGCTACGTATTATGCTAAGAGAGGTGGGATGCATTGACCAAAGCTTCCTAAGGAGAGTCAGAATATTGCTTCTGTTCAAACTTCATGTCTGTGGTTTCCACAGCTTCCCCCAATTCCTTCCCCCACTGCCATTAGTTTGTCACTCTGCCATAAGGGGATGTATAATAGGTTAAAATCTTTTCTGGATGGCCTCTGGTGAAAGCCTATTCAACAGCAGAGAGCTAGAGGGGAGCTTGTGCGTTTTGGTTCTCAGGATCTTAAGTTTCACCTTTCTTGCTGTTCCTGCTGATGCTTCCATTCCAGCTGTTTTCTCCACTCCTCTTAAATGTCTGCCTCTACTAAGCTAGCCACTGAAGAAAGAATCACAGCTGTGCTCTCTTTTTGTAATCCCCCAAACTCTCAAACCAATATTCACTTCAATGATCTTCTATCATTCTGTACAAATATACATGAGAAGCTATTCCTAGGCAAAATGAGTGAAATTGTTCTTTGTTGCTATGACAAGTCCACAGGCAGCCAAAATTCTCCTATCCTATTGAGAAACAGAGGCAGGAAGTTACTAACATTTACATAAGTACTGAAAACTAACTGATTTCATATTAGATGCCCTTGAGATACCCAGGCCTCCAGCCAACTAAATTCCCATTTTCCCGCCTCAACATTAGTACGTTAGACTTTTTGCCAAAGCTGCTTGCTCAGCTGTAAGACCTCATGCTGTGACCAAGATAAGTGACTGTATAAATTAGAAGTGGAACCTCTAGCAGGAAGAATGAGAGCTAAAGAATCCCATAATCTAAAGGAATGTTTCACACCCATCTTTCCAAAGTGTATATATGCTAATGAATAAGGGTACTCCTTACCAGTAGAAATCCCTACTTCTGTATTACCATATTATACTTATTTCATGTCCTCATAAATGTTATTTCCTTCTCAAATATTTTTCAGAAGAAAATATGGAGTCAGTAAATATCACAATATGCCTAAATATTCATATTACAGAATTTTCTCCTATAAAACTATCAAATCTTGCTCTCACGACAGTGTGTGTGTGTGTGTGTGTGTGTGTGTGTGTGTGTGTGTGTATTCAGAAACGCTACTTGTTAACATTTCACAGCCAGAAAATGCACCCAACTATTGATTTTGTGTTTTTAATGAAGTTTTATTAAAATTCTCTTTTTCCAAAGCCACCAATTCAAGAAGGAAAATATTCAGGCTGTCAAATTGTTCTTTTGTCTGAATTAGTCAAGACCATGTACATTATATTTCATATACCCAAAAGGGTTTAGAAATAAAACAACAGTCCAAAATATTTATAGAATTAATAATTCAGTAATGGTTAATGTGTTAAAATTATTTTCACTAATGAGAGACCGTTTAGTTCCATAAAGGCCACGCAAAGAGTTAGACTATCTATGTTCCAGAGCTCTGGTAAAACGAGCATAACATTTTCTAAAAAGTGTTGTCATAGAAATAATATTTACTCCTCAAATATGTATGGAATTCCATAGTCTCCAAATATTTTCCAACTCATTACTTCATTTTGTAGTCTTGAAAAAACAAAAAAAGCAAATTTTATTTGTATCAATGTGACAGAGAAATTCTGAGAACTAATCACACATACATATACTGTAGAGCCAGTCTCTACCAACTGCAAATTCTATTTATCTCCTTGAGGTCAGGAGCATGCATTCCCAGTGACTGTCACAGGGTATAGCAAATCATCGATATTTAGTAAATCTGTGCTGAATAAATGAATTAAGGACCTGTCTTTAGACAGAAGCCCTATGATAGGTTGTCTTCCCTGTCCAGCGTGTCTGTGGGGATTTGTGGGTGAGTATAACTCATTGATGAGGACATGTTGTTAGCGTCAAGAAAGGTTGCAAAAAAGTGGCCACTATAAAAAAAAAATAAATAAATGTCAGCAACTGCTTTCTATCTGTGTTGCTTTGTTTTTTACCCAAGCCACTTATGGTCACTCACTGTCTCCAAGTATCCTACAAGCACCCAGGCTGGACTTATTCTGGGGCAGTGTCTCATCACTCTATAAAAAGCTCATGTGATAATCTGAAAATCGTATTGCCAAGAGAATAATTCTGGTATGGTCTTGATCTTACTTTTGGCTTCCCAAACTATTCTTGGTCATTGTGGTCCGGACTGATCTGCAATGGGATAGCCATTGCTTATGTCATTCCCCTTATTAGTGAAGGTAGTGTTCCCGGCCTTCACCTATTATTCCAAGGACTGATTCGGCAATTTTCTACTTTGTAATCTGAATGCTCTGGATTGGAGTTTATGTAGTAAGTGATTTCTCTCTTCATGATTAAAAAGTTAAAGCGTAATTTTGAAAGAGAAGGCTTTTCCACTTGGAGAACAAACTTAAAATAGATTCATTTGTGCAGTATCTGGAAGCTTCCTGGGAAACAGTATTATGCATTTTCCAGGTGTGACAGCCATGGAGGTGCACTGCTCAGATCAGCCTTAAAGAGAACGTGCTGCAGGGAACACAGCAGACTGGCAGCTTCCAGCTGCTGCATCTTGGGATTCACTGTGGCGCTTGCTTCAAGGCCACACTTCCCCTGGAGGCAGCTCCCAGTTAAGTGTTGATCCAACAAGGGTACCAGAGCCAGTCCATCTCTGCTTGATGCAGGACTCCTCTCATGAGCTACTTTTGTGTGGGGCCCCCTCATTGGTCAGCCTGAGAGTTTCTCAGTAGTATGCTGCAGTCAGAAAACTGTATCATAATCAAAAGTCCTTCCCTACCTGCTCTTGTTCCTTCTCCCTTTATCAATATATCTCTTGCATGTCTTATCCCATCTCAACATCTGCTTCTTGGAAGTTCCAAATTGACACCGGGCATGGCAGAAGAAATCTGAGAAAAAGAAGAAGATGGTAAGATGGGTTTCAGGACTGGCTCACTCACTGCCTGGCTGGAAAGAATGACCCCTTTCTAAGTAAAATGAGAAGTAATAATCGTCCCTGGCACACCATTACAGCACAGTTGCTGAAGATTTTTCCAGTGATGAACTGAAATAATGTTTTGGTAGAGAAGAATGTACTTGCTGGAGTGAATATTCAGGCATTTGAAAGGTTTGGTGGGTAGGGAAAAAATGTCTATAAGAACAGTACAGTTGGCTGGTTATAATTAACTTGTAATGCTACCCTGTAGAAGGATTTTGAAAAAATTGATAGCGGTTACGAAGTAGTTAAGGGCTAAGTGTGTGAGTTAGCGAACGTTTCTGATAGCTTACAAAGAAGCCCTTTCCAACAGTGGAAGGGTAAACACAGCTGAATATACTCAGGATTTAAAGGTTGAGGGCTCCAAAGACATTTTAATAATGTTTGTCCATGGCTAGTCTGTTATGCTAACTTCAGCGTCCTGGGGAGAACAACTTAAGAAGCTGAAATATGAGATGGGATTAACTGGGTGTATGGCCCTAAGATTTTTGCCTCTGGAGACATCCTGGAATTTTAGAGCATGCAGAAGCTGCTCAGCACTCCCTAGTATGACCCGGCCTCCCCCTTCCATGTGGGAAGACAATGAAGAGGGCTCTTTCAGAAAAGGTAACAGGTAATCCCCTCAGGAGTAGTGACCACCTGCCTTCTTGGTTGTCAGACCAACAACTAGGATTAAGTTCCCACAAAACCCAGATAGGGGAGTTTTGAGCCTGATAATGGAGAAAAGGGTTTACACCCTAAAGGAGCTCCAAGAAGTAGCTAGCTGTCTTAGTTCAGGCTGCTATAACAAATTGCCGTTATCTGGGTGGTTTAAACAACAGATATTTATTTCTCATAGTTCTGGAGGCTGGGAAGTTGAAGATCAAAGCACCATCAGATCTGGTGTCTGCTAAGGGTCTTCTCTGTTTGTATATGGCTGTCTTTTTGCTGTGTCCTCATATTGGAGAAGGCAGAGAGTGAGAGGCAAGCTCTTGTGTTTCTTCTTATGAGGACACTAATCCTATTCAGGAGGGTTCTACCCTCATGACATAATTATCTCCCAAAGCCCTACCTTTTAATATCATCACATCAAGTTGTTGGAATTTCACCTTGTGAATTTAGCGGGTAACACAAACATTCATTCCGTAACACTATCATGTACTGACCAGGAGCCAATAAATTATCCCTGGGACTCAACTTTGAAAGTGCTTGATCAAGGGATGCAGATAAGTAAGAACTCATTATCTTGGAGGCATTTTTTTCAGAATATGGAATTTAATACTCTTGCAAGGACCTCAGTGGATGGAGCAAAGTTGCTGTTAGAATGGCTCATTAGAGACCAGGAGTAAAAAAAAAATGGCACATGCAGAATGAAGTGGAAATTTCTGAGTTTCTCCAGCAGATGAGAGATTAAGGAATTAAAAACGCTTGGGGAAGTGAGCTAGAATACATTAGTATATGATAACAGAAGGCCTTCCTGAGTATTATGTTTCACGAGATGGCCCAGATGACACATAGAAATAGAAATGTGTTTGTGAGAGGCCACCAGCATTGCCTAGTTAAGTGTTGACCCTTTTCTGTAGGCCATGGTTGATTGTTACAGAGGTGGTCAGCGATGTAAGCTTCTTTTAGAAATATATATATTCAGGAGGATGATGAGGTCCCCAAGTAACAAAGGCCAGAAGCCAGAATGATACAAACACCACAATGACCAGCTAGTTTGGAGTAGCACTTAAAAGGGCTTGACATGCAGGGAGATACAGAGATTGTTATTTGAGCCTGATATAACTAGGAGAAAAATAGAAGGCAGACAACAAGGGTGCTGCTTAACATCTACAACCAGAAAGAAAAGCAAGAATGCCAGAGCAGGATGCTGATGACCATTTATGTGAATTACTTTACACTGATAAAAGGGAAATACCCAGACATTTTGTGAACTATTGATCAAAGAATCTAAGTAGACACGGATATCTGGAGACCCAAAGAGTCACCATAGTCCCCCTACTAGAGTGAGAGCTTATAATGCAGGTGATGAATGAAGTACTGACTAACATCTGAATTACAGTGGGTCCACTGGGTCTTCAGAGCCAGTCAGTGTTTACCTCTCCAGTTCTCAAGTGTATAATTTTGGTGTGCCCTTCTGGAAGTTAGAGTAACACCCACATGGCGTGATTGGTTTGTTAGTTAAGAGGTATCAGAGAGCAGAATACCAACTGAATGTCTCAAAACTTCACCGTTTACCCTCAAGCCAAGATAATACATTAAAAACAAAAAGAAAAAAAATAGTGCACCCTTGGGGAGATAAAAAGATGGTGAAAAATAGTGTGGTCCCTATCATCTCTGCCTATCATCTCTGCCTAATTTGGTATTCTGGGCCCTGAAGAAACCAGATAGATACAGGAAAATGACTGTAGTCTACTGCAAGATAAATCAAATAATAGTCGATTATAGCTGTCATTCCAGGATTCAAATAAAAACAGGAAGAGAAGAGATCAGCAGATAGCTCAGCCCCTCACACCACCTGTCATAGTTGTTTCAGGTTTCCACATGTATTGCACACCTATGGCCATATGGGGTTTTTCTATGTTTAACTGATAAAGAAGGAAAAAAGCCCAAGCCATTTTACAAATGTATCAGCTTAGTTTTTGGGTGCAAGCCCAAAGGTGATCGTAGCTGCATTACAACCACATTCAGAGGTGGCCTTAAAATAAGGAGAAAGGGGGCTGGGCACGATAGTTCATGCCTGCAATCCCAACACTTTGCAGGGCTGAGATGGGAGGATCGCTTGAGCCCTGGAGTTTGCAGCCAGCCTGGGCAATATAGTGAGACATCATCCATATAAAAAGTTTAAAAATTCGCCAAGTGTTGTGGCATGTGCCTGTAGTCGCAGCTGCTCAGGAGTCTGAGGTGGGAAGATTGCTTAAGCCCAGGAAGTGGAGATTGTAGTGAACCAAGATTGTGTCACTGTGCTCCAGCCTGGGTTACAGAGCAAGATCCTGTCTCAAAAAAAAAAAAAAAAAAAAAAAAAAAAGAGAGAGAGAGAAAAGGAGAGAGGTTATCTTCCCAATGTGTAGATTTCGGATTAATGTATTTGGCAATCAACATTGTGTGGAAGAAGTGGCTTTAGCTGATAGTATGAATAAATTTTGAGGCAGTGGCCAAATGGCCTGGCTGTCTAGTTAAGGGTTTGGAAGTCAAAAGACTAGAAGATTGAAGAAAAGGAAACCTGTAATAAGGTATGTCAATGGACGCATAGGATGGACCAAAAAGTGTGACGGTTTTTGCTTCATCAATACCTACCAGAGACCATCTACCATGAAAGAGGCATTGACCAACCAGACACCAATGACTCAACAACTTGATATTAGCCTGATTTTACTGATGGCCACTTGGGAACTGGTGCAACGAGTGCAGGTGAGGACTGGTGGCCGTCATAAAAGAGATTAAGGCTATAAATGGGCCCAACAAACATGGACTGTCACTTACAAAGTTCAATCTAGATACTTCTGCCCAGCGGTACATTGAGGGTGATAATAGCAACAACGAAATTCAAACCAAGCTTAATTCCTGATGAGATTGACTCAACCTCCAACATTCATGACCTACCAAAGGAAGAAGTTTGCCAATTTGAAGCCATCATCCTATTTCCCTCAGTCTCTGCTATCCTTTATGAAATACCTAGCATTTAATAAAACCTATGGGATTCACAATAAAGCAAGAATAAACAATCTACTGTGAACAGATACATCAATCAACAAAATTAGACTCAGATTTCACCCAGGCATTAAAACTATCAGAAAATTTAAAATAACCATTCACTAATATTTTAATGGCTTTAAAAGTAAATCTGGACAATGTGCATGACCAGATGATGAATTTCAATGGAAGGATTAAAACCTTAAGAGTTAAGTGAAAACGCTGGAAACGAAAACAGAAACATGGTAACAGAAGTGAAGGTTGCCTTTGATGGGCTCATTATTAGACTCAAGAATCAGTGAACTTAAAACTGGATTAATAAAAATTACCTAAATTTATCGCAATGAGAAAAGAAAAAAGTGTTTTTTTAAAAAGAATATCTGAATCTTCTAGAACAATATCCAACACTTTAATGCATGTGAAATTGGAATCTCAGAGATGTTCAAAAATAATGAAGAAAATTTTCAGAAAATAATGAGAGACATCAAAACACAGATCAAAGGAGCTGAAAGAACCCCAAGCAGGATAACAGGATAAACATACACACACAGACACACACACACAGACACACACACACTAGACACATTATATCTAACTCCAACAGTTGAAAACCAAAGATAAACAGAAAATGCCAGAAGTATATAAAGATAAAAAAGAGATATTGCATACAACAGGACAAAATATTATGAAAGTCGAAATTTTGTCAGACAGGCAAATAGTAATAGTGGCAACTTTAAGGTGCTGAAAGAAAAAAAAACTTTCAACATGTATACAGAGAAAAGTATCTCTTAAAATGAAGAAGTAAGGTCCTTTTTAATCTAAGTACTGAGAAAGTTAATTACTTGCAATACAGGATATGTTAAAGGAAGTTATTTAGGCAAAAGGAGTATAATACCAAAAAGAGGCTTGAATCTATACAAAGTAATGAGGAAGTCTGTAAACGGTTGAATAAAGGGAAATATAATAGAGTGCCTCTTATTCTAAGTGTGTTAAAAGACAGCTGACTATCTAAAGCAACAAAAAATAATTGCCGTATGTTATGAATTTCTATCATACGCTAAAGTAAAATATATAAAATAATTGGACAAAAGATGAGGGGAAGAGTTGAGAGTATACTATTTATTATAAGAGTCTTAAGCTACACAAGAAGAGATAATATTATTTGAAGACTGGCTGTAGGTAATTAAAGATATATAATTTAAACACTAGTGCCACCAAAAAAAATTAAAAAGAGGTATAAATAACCAAATACTATAATTAAATATAAATAATATATTATTAATATAAATACTATGAAAATATAAGTAAAGAACATAAATAATATTTTTAAAATATACATAATAAGGCAATAGTGGAGATAAAATGAAATCATACAAGGCTCTCAAGTATTATCTGGAACAAAGGAAAGAAAAGGGAAATATGTAGTGTATTAGTCCGTTTTCACGTTGCTGATGAAGACATACCCGAGACTGGGCAACTTACAAAAGAAAGAGGTTTAATGGACTTACAGTTCCACGTGGCTAGGGAGGCCTCACAATCTTGACAGAAGGCAAAAGGCACTTCTTACATGGCAGTGTCAAGAGAGAGAATGAGAGCCAAGTGCAAGGTATTTCCCTTTATAAAACCATCAGATATTGTGAGACTTATTCACTACCACGAGAGAACAGTATGGGAGAAACCGCCCCCGTGATTCAATTATCTCCCACCAGGTCCCTCCCACAACACATGGGAATTATGGGGGTACAATTCAAGAAGAGATTTGGGTGCAAACACAGAGCCAAGCCATATCATGTAGGAAAGGATAGATGGAATAACAAGAAAGTAACTAATAAGATGGTAGACTTTAATACAAGCAAATCAACAATTACATTAAATGTAATGCATGCCAATTAATAGAGATTGCTAACTTGAATGGAACTGGAAAACATTATCCTAAGTGAAATAATTCAGGAACAGAAAACCAAATACTGCATGTTCTCATTTATAAGTGGGAGCTAAGCTATGAGTGTGCAAGGATATAGAGAGTGGTATATGCGACATTGGAGAATCAGAAGGAGAGAGGGGAGGAGGATGGGAAGAAATAAAAAATTACCTACTGGGTACAACGTACACTATTGAGCTGAGGGGTATGCTAATACCCCAGACTTCACCACTAAACAATTTATCCATGTATCCAAAAAATATTTGTACCCCTAATGCTCTTGAAATTTTTAAAAATTATGAAATAAAATAAATTACCTCATAACAAATTTTTAAAATATAAGAGATTGCTAGATTGGATATTTTTTTAAAAGGCCTACTTCTATGCTATTTTTAAGAAATTTAATTTGAATGTAGAGACCTAGACAGCTATAAGTCAAAATTGAAAAAAAAATATACTATGCTAATATTAATTTAAAGGAAGCTGGAGTGGCTCTATGAATATCAAATAATACTGGCCTCAAAAAACGGGTATTGCCACAAATAAAGTGGGACATTACATAAGGATAAAGAGGTCACGTCACCACAAACACATTAGCAATCCTAAATATGTGTGCACTACACAACACAGCTGCCAAATATGTGAAGTAAAACTTGACAAAACTTAAAGAAGAAATAGGTTCATAGTGACAATTGGAGATGTCAACATTCCTTATTTCAGCAACTGATTGAACTAGTAGACATTGATTAGTAAAGGTATGTAAGACAGCAACAATACTATCTATCAAGCAGCATGTCCCAAACGAGATCTTTGGGACATTCTACCTAGCCACAGAGAACACTCTTTTTCAAGTGCACAAGAAATGGCCAACAAGATATCATAAGCCATATCATAAGCCATGAAGCCGACCTCAGCAAATTTAAAAGAATTGAAGTTATATAAAGTGTATACTTTCACTAGAACTGAATTTAACTAGAAATCAATAACAAAAAGATATGTGAAAAATGATCAAACATTTGGAAATTGCACAAATCCACAAGTAACATAGGAGTCAAGGAGGAAGTCATAAGGTGAATTAGAAAATATTTTGAGTTAAATGTAAATAAAAACATACTAATATTTTTGGCACGTAGCTAAAGCAGTGTTTAGAGTGGACTTTATAGCATAGAATGTTTCTATAAGAAAAAAAATTCTTAAAAACTGCCTATATTGGAAGACAGTTCAAAAAAGCATGTATTTCTAAAGTCATCAAAAAAGGACACATTTAACTGAAAGCAAGCATAATAAAAGCAATAACCAATAAAATTGAAAACAAAACAATAGCGAAATTCAATAAGCCATAATTGTATTGTTAAGACTCATAAAGTTAATAAATATGTATCCTGCCTAGCCAAGAAGAATATAGAGCACATACAAATTACAAATATCAGAAATAAAAAAGCAGTTATTGACACAGACTCTACAGACATTAAAATGACAGTAAAGAAATATTACAAACAACTTTAGGCTGATAAATTCAGCAACTGAGATAAAATGGATAACGAGATCTTCCTGTCTTGGAAAGGCCAGCGGTTCATCCCACATGAGAGTTTCCTATTCTGGGTATGGGTTTTCTTTCTTGCCTGCAAACCTTTAAGCAGTACAACCATTGAGAGATTACAGGCTTCCTGATCCACAGACTTTAATTCCCACACAACATAAACATCAGACTAGGTGTCCCCTCTGGAATGAATCATGTTACCTATTTGTCATATCACTTAACTGTACTCTATAGTTTGAAAAGAAAAAAAATTCCATTGAACTGATAGATAAAGTGTTGCTGTGGAGATATTACTTCATGTGGATGAGATGCCGTCTTCTAGGATTCACTATATGCATTGATTCAGTGCCTTGTATATGGTGCTGTGTCCTTAATAAGAATAAAACATGTAGAGGATTCGAGTATCACTTACTGTTCTTCCTGATGACGCACTGGAGGACTTGCGCTTCTGTTCTTACACAATTGTATCCTTTGGAGTTAGAGTTCATGGTTCTACTTTTGCCATATGACACATTAAAATACAAGCTACGGCTGCTGCTCGCCATTTTGAGTTGCATCTTGGCAGAGGTAATTGATCCTCATAGGAAGCAGTAGTAGGACTATTTTTACATAATGGGGACGAGGAAGAATATGTGTGTAAATCTACTGTGTATTTTCTGCTACTCAAGTGCTTATTTATGTCAATGAATGAACACTTGTGGCAGCCTTGGCCTAAGAAGTATATGAATATCAAAGGCTTAGACCCTCGGAAAATAAATATTTGGTTTACACCATCAGATAAGCCAATGAGATCTGTAGAGATGACAGTTGTTGAATGCAGAGTTGAAGAGAAAAAGCAAGAATTTCATTCATGACTGTGAAATTAACTGCAGTGATGTGATGGGAGATATGTAGTTCATTTCCACTGACCTCCCTCTTCTGACTGAACGGAAGTCTGTGAAGGTCACTTAGAAGATATTTTCCAAACATGTAATGGAAAGTGCATCTGTGTGACTAAACAAGTGGACTGTGGTGGCCATAGTAAAGCACGATTCAGATTGTCCTCTGAAAAAACCTGCTGTAGGAAGCATATTTGACTAGCAGTGTCCAGTTGCTGCACCTCTGGATTTGCTATGCTACTCTCATTGAAGCCATTTCTCCAAGACTGCACCTAGCCAATGACTGAGCATGAAAGGGATACTAGAGGCAGACTTCTTCTCTACAACCTGGGATTTTTCTATGAAAAACACCCCATTGACTTGACTGATAACGTCTCAGAACTCCACTTCCATCTGAAGGTCTTCCTAACCAGTCCTTCTCCTTGCTTTTCTTCTATCACAAATGTCAGACTTGTGTTACTGTCTCAGGGCTCTTCCCACATATTTCTGCTCCCACCTTTTTCATCCTTTGCAATTGTATTCACCAATATATGTCTTATACATCTAATCCCATCTTGAAGTGTGATTTTTGGAGGTCCTGAGCAGACATATCAGGCTTTAAAAGATCTGGACGTTACTATTTATGATGGTTAATTGTGTGTGTAAACTTGAGGGGGCTAAGGGATGCCAAAATACCTGGCAGAACATTATTTCTGAGTATATCTGTGCGAGTGTTTCTGGAGGAGATTAGTATTTTTCTTGGTAAACTAAGTAAAGAAGATTGCTGTCCCCAATGTGCGTGGACATGATCCAATCAATTGAGGGTTTAAATAAAACACAAATGTGAAGAAAGGGTGAATTTACTGTCTCTTCTTAAGCTGGACGTTCATCTTCTCCTGCCACAGACATTAGCCCTCCTGGTTCTTAAGTCTTTGAACTCAGACTTATTAATTAATGGAAATTAATATCATTGGCATGGCTGGATCTCAGGTCTTTGGGTGTGGAGTGGCATTGCACTACTGGCTTTTCTTGACCTCCAGCTTGCAGACAGCAGATTGTGGGAATCCTCAGCATTCATAATAGCATGATCCAGTCTCTCGTAGTAAATATCTTTTTATCTATCTATCTATCTATCTATCTATCTATCTATCTATCTGTCATCTTTCTATCATCTATCTATCTTCTATCATTCTGTTTCTCTGAAGAATCCTAACTAACACAACATTTAAATTAAATAACAGATAAAGTGACTGGAACAATGCTTGGCATATAGTAGGCACTTGATACTTCATTCCTTCTCATTCAGCAAATGTTTGCTAATTGTTTATTGTGAGCTATGTATTTTATGGGGCACTATGGATACAACAGTAAAAAAGGTAAAAACAATCCATCCCTACTACCATAGAGATCCTAGTTTAGTAGAGTATACGGAAAAAATACATAGTCAATTACAATGAATGCTATACTTGTTATGGCAAGAAGAGGCAGGATACTCTGGGAGCAGAAAACAGAGCACCTGACCCAAAGCTTATGAGCCAGGACAAATTTTCCAGGAGAAGTGGTATCTAAGCTCTACCCAGATGCGTGTTAGTCATGTGAAGAGAATGAGGAAAGCTAATTTGTACACAGAAAATTGAGCTTATACAAAAATTTCATGGTATCCAATTAACTGAAGGTTCAAATAAAACATAAATGTGGAGAAAGGGAGAATGAGAGATAGCATGAAGCCGTGCTTTGGCATTAGCGTCGTTCCTTTTGCAGATTTCTCTTGAATCTGGGCCTAATGTGTACCTCAAGAAGTTTAAACTTTCTATTAACAAATCCTTTGAAATGTAAAGCTCTTTAAACTATCAGTCTGAACCTGCACCTATGTGGACAGTCATCTTAACAGCATTAGCAATTGCATTTATTAGCTCTTCAAATCATTAGAAATTTCTTTAAAAAGCTGTCCCTGCTCTCACCCATACATACCTAAAACTTCCTCCCTTTTTCCAGAAACAGAGATGAAGTGTGCCATTTCCTTAGCCCTCTTGCAGACATTTCCAGATGGGACTCATCCAATATACTATATATTAAAAACTATTACAGCTACATTTTTGGAGAAAATAAATCTCAGTATCATAGTGGGGAAACTGTCAGTCTTTCACCAATAAGTATAATTGAATTTCAAAATTATTGATTTTTTAGATACCTGTGGTTATTGTCTTCTAGTTCAATTTCACTGTTGTCAAAGAATACATTTTTTACAAATTCAATAATTTTACATTTGCTCATATATGTTTTATGACACATAATATGATCTGTCATAGTGACTTCCATATACACTTGAAGAGAATATTTATTCTACTTCTTAAGAGTTGAGTGTTTCATATATTTTAGATCAAATTCATTAATAGTTGAGTTCAGGTCCTTTACATACACATTAGTTTTCTGTCTACTACCTCTGTTACTTTCTTAGGAATACTGGAGTTTCAAATATGACTGTTGAATTGTCTATTTCTTCTATCAGTTCTGTCATCTTTTGTTTCTTGCATCTTGGGGCTCTACTTTTAGATACATGTAACTGTATAATTCTCATATATTCTTGATGAATTGATACTTTTACCATTATGAAATTCACTTATTTAGCACTAACATTTCTTTTCAATTTTGTCAGATTTTTAAAATTTTATTTTCATTTATTTTTAATTTTTGTGAGTGTATGGTAGGTGTATAGATCCACAGGGTATGATATGGTTAGGCTTTGTGTCTCCAACCAAATCTCATAATCCTCATAATGCCCATGTGTTAATGGGGAGACCAGGTGGAGGTAATTTAATCATGGAGGCAGTTTCCCCCATGCTATTCTTGTGATAGTGAGTGAGTTCTCATGAGATCTGATGGTTTTATAAGGGGTTCTTCCCCCTTTGCTCAGCATTTCTCTGTCCTGCTGCCTTGTGAAGAAGGCATCTTGCTTCCCATTCACCTTCTGCCATGATTGTAAGTTTCCTGAGGCCTCCCCAGCTGTGTTGAACTGTGAGTTAATGAAAACTTTTTCCTTTTTAAATTAACCAGTCTCAGGCAGTTCTTTATAGCAGTATTAAAATGGACTAATACAATAAATTGGTACCCATTTTCTGGGAAGAAACTCAAGCCTGCTGCAGAAATTTGCATAAGTAATTAGGAGCCAAATGTTAATCACCAAGACAATGGGAAAAATGTCTCCAGGGCATGTTAGAAGTCTTCACAGCATTGCCTCCCAATGGAGGCCCAGAGGCCTAGGAGAAAAAAAATGGTTTTATGGGCCTGGGCCAAGGCCTTGCTGCTTTGTGCAATTTCAAGACTTGGTGCCCTGCAAACCAGCTGTGGTTAAAAGGGGCTAATATCCAGCTCAAGCCGTTGCTCCAGAGGGTGCAAGACCCAAGCCTTGCTGGCGTACATGTGGTATTGGGCCTGCAGGTGCACAGAAGTCAAGAATTGAGGTTTGGGAATATGTGTCTAGATTTCAGAAGTCGTATGGAAATACCTGGATGTCCAGGCAGAGGTTTGTTGTAGGGGTGGAACGCTCATTGAGACCCTCTCCTAGGGCAGTGCAGAAGGAAGATGTGAGGTCAGAGTCCCCACACAGAGTCCTCAGTGGAGCACTGCCTAGTGGAGCTGTGAGAAGAGGGTCACTGTCTTCCAGACCCCAGAATGGTAGATCCACTGACAGCTTGCAACATGCACCTGGAAAAGCTGTAGACATTCGATGCCAGCCTGTGAAAGCAGCCAGGATGGAGGCTATACCTTGCAAGCCACACAGGTGGAGCTGCCGAAGTCCATGGAACCCCACCTCTTGCATCAGCATGAGCTGGATGTGAGACATGGAGTCAAAGGTGATCATTTTGGAGCTTTAAGATTTCACTGCCTCACTGAATTTTGGACTTGCATGGGGCCTGTAGCTCCTTTGTTTTGGCCAATTTCTCCCATTTGGAATGGGCGTATTTACCCAATGTCTGTACCGCCATTGTATCAAGGAAGTTACTAACTTGCTTTGTTTTTATAGGCTCATAGTCAGAAGGGAAGTGCCTTGCCTCAGATGAGACTTTGGACTTGGATTTTTGGGTTAATGGGTGGAACAAGTTTAAACTTCGGGAAACTGTGGGAAGGCATGCTGTGTTTTGAAATGTGAAAGGAACATGAGATTTGGGAGGGGCCGGGGTGAAATGATACGGTTGGGCTTTGTCTTTACCCAAATCTCATCTTGAATTGTAACCCCCATCATCCCCATGTGTCAAGGGAGAGGGGAGGTGGAGGTAATTGAATCATGGGGACAGTTACCCCCATGCTGCTGTTCTCATGATAGTGGGTGAGTTCTCACAAGATCTGATGGTTTTATAAGGGGCTCTTCCCTCTTCACTCCTCACTCTTCTCTCTCCTGCTGCTATGTGAAGAAGGTCCTTGCTTCCCTCTCTGCCATGATGGTAAGTTTCCTGAGGCCTCTCCAGCCATGGTGGACTGTGAGTCAATTAAATATTTTTCTTTTATAAATTACCCAGTCTTGGACAGTTCTTTATAGCAGTATGAAAACAAACTAACAGAGGGTACACGAGATGAGTTGATGCATGCAATGTGAAATAATTTCATCATGGAGAATGGGGTTCTCATCCCCTGAAGGAATTATACGTTGCGTTATAAACAATCCAATTACTCACTTTTAGTTATTTTAAAATGTAAAAGTAATTTAACTATAGCCACCCTGTTGTGCTATTAAATACAAGATATTATTCACTCTATTATTTTGTATTCATTAACCATCCCCACCTCACTCCCTGCCCCTACTATCATTCCCAATCTCTGGTAACCATCCTCCTATTCTCTATATCTATGAGTTCATTTTTTTTTATGCCACATAAGTGAGAACATGTGATATTGTTTGTTCTGTGCCTGGCTTATTTTACTTAACATGATCACCAACAGTTCCATCCATGTTGTTGCAAATGACAGAATCACAATATTCTTTATGATTGACTAGTACTCCACTATGTATATGCACCACATTTTCTTTATCCATCCATCTCTTGGGGGATATAAGTTGATTCCGAATCTTAACTCTTGTAAACAGTGCTGCAATAAACATGGCAGTACAGCTATCTCTTTAATATACTGATTTTCTTTCTTTGGGGTACATACCGAGAAGTGGGATTGCTGGATCATATGGTAGTTCAATTTTTAGTTTTTGAGAAACCTTCAAACTCTTCTCCATAGTGGTTGTGTTAATTTACATTCCCTCCAGCAGTGTACAAAGGTTCTCTTTTCTCCACATTCTTGCCAGTATTTGTTGTTGCCTGTCTTTTGGATATAAGCTATTTTAGCTGGAGGGTGAGATATCTCATTATAGTTTGATTTGCATTTATCTGATGATCAGTGATGTTGAGAACCTTCTCATATGCCTGTTTGCCATTTGTATGTTTTCTTTTGAGAAATGTCTATTCAAATCTTTTGCCCATTCGTTGATGGGATTATTAGATTGTCTTCTATACAGTTGTTTGAGCTCCTTATATATTCTTGTTATTAATCCTTTATCAGATACATAGTTTCAAATATTTTCTCCCATTTTGTAGATTCTGTTTTCACTTCATCGATTGCATTCTTTGCTGTGTAGAAGCTTTTTAACTTAATGTAATCCCATTTGTCCATTTTTTGTTTGGTTGCCTATGCTTGTGGAGTATTGTTCAATAAACTTTTGCCCAGACTAATGTCCTGAAGGTTTTCCTAAAAGTTTTCTTGTAGGAGTTTCATAGTTTAAGGTCTTAGATTTGAGTCTTAAATCTATTTTGATTTCATTTTTGTGTATGGCGAGAGATAGGGGTCTAGTCTTATTCTCCTGTATATGGATATCCAGTTTTCCCAGTACCATTTATTAAAGAGACTGTCATATGCACAGTGTATGTTCTTGGTACCTTTGTCAAAAATGAGTTTACTGTAAGTGTGTGGATTTCTTTCTGGGTTCTCTGTCCTTTTTTTTTTTTTTTTTTTTTTTTTTTTGAGATGGCGTCTCGCTCTGTCGCCCAGGCTGGAGTGCAGTGGCGTGATCTCGACTCACTGCAAGCTCTGCCTTCACACCATTCTCCTGCCTCAGCCTCCCGAGTAGCTGGGACTACAGGCGCCCACCACCAAGCCCAGCTAATTTTTTGTATTTTTAGTAGAGACGGGGTTTCACCGTGTTAGCCAGGATGGTCTCAATTTCCTGACCTCGTGATCCGTCCACCTCGGCCTCGTAAAGTGCTGGGATTACAGGCGTGAGCCACCGCACCCCGCCAGGTTCTCTGTTCTTTTCCACTGGTCTATGTGTCTGTTTTTATGCCAGTACCATTGTGTTTGGGTTACTATAGCTCTGAAGTCAGGTAATGTAATCCCTCCTTTTGTTCTTTTTGCTTAGGATAGCTTTGGCTATTCTAGGTCTTTTGTGGTTCCATATAAATTTTGGGATTTTTTTTATTTCTTTGAAGAATGTAATTGATATTTTGATAGGGATTGCATTGAACTTATAGATTGCTTTAGGTAGCATGGATATTTTAACAATATTGATTCTTCCAATCCATGAACATGTAAATATCTTTCCTTTTTTTTTTTTTGGTGTCCTCTTCAATTTATTTCATCCATGTTTTATAGTTTTTATTATATGGAGATCTTTCACTCCTTTGGTTAATTCCTAAGAATTTGATTTTAATTGTGGCTTCTATAAGTGGGATTACATTTTATTTCTTCTTCAGATTGTTCACTGTTGGCATATAGAAATACTACTGATTTCGATATGTTTATTTTGTAACCTGAAACTTCACTGAACTTTGTTTATGAGTTCTAATAGTTTTTTGTGGAGTCTTTAGGCTTTTCCAATATAAGATCATATCATTGGCAAACAAAATAATTTGACTTTTTCTCTACAATTTGGATGCCCTTTTCTTGTCTGACTGCTCTAGCTAGGACTTCCAATACTGTGCTGAATAATAGTGGTTGAAGTGGGCATGCTTGTCTTGTTTCAGATCTTAGAAGAAAAGTTTTCATATTTTCTCCATTCAGTGTGATGCCAGCTGTGGGTGTGTCATATATGGCTTTGGTTATGTTGAAGTATGTTTCTACTATACCCACTTTTCTGAGGGTTTTTATCAGGAAGTAATGTTAAATTTTTTCAAGTGCTTTTCCAGCATCAATTGAAATAATCATATGGTTTATATCCTTCATTCTGTTAATATGTTGTATCGCATTGGATTTATTTGCATATATTGAACCATCTTTGCCTCCCAAGGGGAAATCCCACTGTCATGATGAATAATCTTTCTAATATGTTGTTCAATTTGATTCACTATTATTTTGTTGATAATTTTTGCATCAATATTAATCAGAAAGACTGGCCTGAAGTTTTCTTTTTTCGATGTGTTTTTGTCAGTTTTTGATATCAGGGTAATACTGGTCTCACAGAACGAGTCTGGAAGTATTCCCTCCTTCTCTGTTTTTCGGAACAGTATGAGTAAGATTGGTATTAGATTTTTTTTATGTTTGGTAGTGTTCAGCAGTGTAACCTTCAGGCTTTTCTTTACTGGGGGATTTTTGTTATGTCTTCAATATCATTACTTGTTACTGGTCTCTTTCAGTTTTTAATTTTTTCTTAGTTCAATCTTGGTATGTTGCATGTGTCTAGGAATTTGCCCATTGCTTTTAGATTTCTTCAATTAACTGACAATATAGTTTCTAATAGTAGCCACTAATGATCCTTTCAATTTCTGTTGTATAAGTTGCATTGTCTTCTTTTTCATTTCTGATTTTATTTATCTGTATCTTCTCTCTTTTTTTCTTAGTGTGGCTGTTTCTCAGTTTTATTTTTTCAAAAAAAAGCTTTTTTTTGTTTCATTGATCTTTGGTATTGTTTTCTTCATGTCAAATTCATTTATTTCTTCACTAATCTTTATAATTTCTTTTCTTCTAATAATTTTTGGGTTGGTTCGTTCTTGCTTTTCGAGGTTTTTAAAATGCATCATTTGACTGTTTATTTAAAGTTTTCCCTCTGTTTTATGTAGGCACTTACAGCTATAAACTTCCCTCTTACTACTGCTTTTGCTGTATACCATAGGTTATGGTATGTTGTGTTTTCATTATTATTATTTGCTTCAAGAAACTTTTCAAATTCTTCTTAATTTTTTCATTGACCCAGTGATCATTCAGGAGCATAATGTTTAATTTCCATGTGTTTGTATAGTTTCCAAAATTCCTCCCATTATTGATTTTTAGTTTTACTCCATTCTGGTCAGGGAAGATGCTTGATATTATATAATTATTTTGAATGATTTATGACTTTTTGTGACCTAATATATGGTCTGTTCTTGAGAATTATCCAAGTGCTGAGGAAAAAATTCTGTGTTCTTCATCCATTGGATGAAATATTCTGTAAATATCTATCAGGTCCATTTGTTTTACAGTACATATCAAGTTCGATGTTTGTTGATTTTCTGTCCCAGAGATATGTCTAATGCTGAAAGTGGGGTGTTAAAGTCTCTAACTATTATTGTATTGTGGCCTGTTTCTCTCTTTAGCTCTAATAATATTCGCTGTGTATAGCTTGATGTTCCAGTGTTACGTGCATGTGTATTTAAAATTGTCATATCATTTAGATGAATTGACTTCTTTATTAATACATAATGACCTACTTTGTCTCTTCTTATAATTTTTGTCTTGAAATCTATTTTTTCTGCTATAAGGATTTTTTTTGGTTTCCATTTGGATGGAATATCTTTTTTCATCCCTTTATTTTCAGTAAATCTGTGTCTTTATAGTTGAAGTGTGTTTCTTATAGGGAAAAGATCAGTGGGTCTTGTTTTTCCATGTGTTCAGAAACTTTATGGGTTTTGATTGTATAGTCCATTCCCTTTGCATTCAATGTTATTATTGATAAGTGTAGAATTACTCCTACCATGTTGTTACTTGTTTTCTGGTATTTTTGTGGGCTTCTCTTTCCTCAGTGTTTCTCCCTGTCTTCCTTTAGAGCAGGTAATTTTCTCAGGTAATATGATTTACTTTATTGCTTTTAATTTTTTGTGCATCCTTTGTATGTTTTTTATTTTGAGGTTACTATGAGACTTGCAAATACTACCTTATAACCCATTACTTAAAACTGATTACAACTGAACACTCTTTACATAATCAAAAAACAAGCAAGAATGAAACTATTAAATTCTATACACCTTTACTTTATCTCCCTGCATTTTAACTTTTTGTTGTTCCTATTTATATCTTATTGGGTTGTCCATGTTTTGCAAAGTTGTTGTACTTGCTATTTTTGATTTGTTCATTATTTAGTCTTTCTACTCAGGATAAGTGTTGTTTACACATCACAGTTACAGTTTCATAATACTCAGAGTTTTTCTGTGTACTTACTATTCTTAGTGAGTTTTGTAGTGTCAGATGATTACTCATTGCACGTTAACATTCTTTTCTTTCTAATTTTCTTTCTAATTTCTAATGTGTATTTTTTCTTTCAATTCTATCAGTTTTGTTTTATACATTTTGAAGTTTTGTTCCTTTATGGGTGTATAGTTAGCACTTTTAGGTCGTTGTGGTGAATTGCCACGTTTAACATTAAAGAATCTCTCTGTTCCTGATAGTTTTCTTTGCTATGAAGCCTATTTTATCTGACACTAATGTAGCCATATTGTTTTCTTTTGATTAATATTTGAAAGATGTAGATTTTCTCCACTGTTCACTTTCAATCAACTTATATAATTACATATAAGTGAGTGTCTTGTGGGCTAAATATAATCAAATCACCTTTGTCTATCCTATACATTTCTACCTTTTAATGGGTATATTTAGATCATTTATATTTAAGGTAATTATTGAAATGCTACAGCCTAAGACTCCCATTTGTTTTGTTGTTGTTGTTTTCTTTTTGCCCATCTATTTTTCCTTATTGCCTTACTGAGTCACTTCAACATTTTCTTAAAAATCCATTTTGATTCATCTAGTATTTTTGAGTACATTTCATTATATAAATTATTAGTGCCTGTGGTATGTATAACACTATAGACATGTAATTTATTACAACGTATTGTTGTCTGTATTTATGACCTTGAATAAAATGTCACCATTTAGTTCCCCTTACATTCTTCCCTTTGTAATAAAATTGTTTCGAACAGCAGACATGTTCTCCACATGCACTTTGAATAAGATTATATATTTTAATTTTCACTTAAACATCAAACATAATATAAAACTCAAAAGAAGATAAATAGGCTATTATATTTACCCATTCACTTGTGCTTATTTCCTTCCTAATATTCTTAATGTCCTTATTTAAAAATCATTTTCTTTCTGTTTAAAGAACTTTTCCTTTAGCCATTCATTCCTGAAGTTCACTTCCCATCTGAAACCATGGAGGCCAAAAGAAAGTAGCATAACATTTTTCAAGTGGTGAAATAAAAAAAAAAAAATTGCTGGCCCAGAATAACATATCCAGTGAAACTATCCTTTGTAAATGAAGGGATATCAAGACCTTGTCAGATGAAGAAAAACTAAGAGAATGTGTGACTATTAAACCACTTTAAAGTGGTTAAAAAATTATCTAAACATAAAATCATTAAATAAGAAATATTGGACAATTAAAAAGTAAAAAAAAACAAATACAGTAAGAACAAAAATTGGATGAATACAAAAGAATTTCTTATCCTTTTGAGTTTTCTAAATTATGGTTGATGGTTGAAGCAAAATTGGTAACACTGTCTAATGTGATTCGCAATATATGTATTTAGAGAAAGCATTTAAAATAATTTTATTATAAATGGTGGAAGGTAAAGGGACATTAAGGGTGGTAAGGTCTCTATACGTCACTAGAACTGGCAAAAATGTTGGCACGAGTAGACTTTGATAAGTTTCATGTATACATATGAAAGTCTATAAAAGTATCACACTATACAAGAAGATGTATATATATATAATCTATATATAGATATATAGTGTGATACTATATGTATAGTGTGATACTTATAGCGACTATAAAAATGTTACATGAAATGATACATCCTCAATAGTATGAACAAAAATGAAATTCTAGATAATCTTCAAGTAACACTTAGGAAGGCAGAGAAAGATAAACAGAGAATTGAAAAACACAGATCACAAATAGCAACCAAAAAATTAAATGGAAGAAAGTCTTGATATATCAATGATTTCTCAAATGGAAGTGGTTAAAATAAACCAATTAAAACACAGAGATTCAAAGTTGAGTAAAAGAGAAACATGACCCAACTGTATGCTGTCCATAAGAAACTCACTTCAAATATAATGACATAGGCAGCTTGAAATAAAAGAATAAAAACCAATATAATCAAAAGAAAGCAGGTATACTAAATCAAGTAGACTTTAAAGAAAATGTTATCACCAAGGATAGAAGAGACATTACATAATGACAAAAGAGTCCATCTATGGAGAAGGCATGGCAATTCTAAATGTGTATGCACCAAACGACAGGGCTGCAAAATAAAGAAAATAATGATGCATAGAATTGAAATGAGAAATTGAAGAATCCATTACTATAGTATGAGACTTTAACTCTCTCAAAAATTAATAGAACAACTAGACAGAAAAATCATTAAAGATATAGAAAATCTTCAGCTCCAATCAACAAATAGGATCTAACAGATATCTATACAATACCCAACAGCAACAGAACATATTTTTTTTTTCCAAATACCCACAGAACATATAACAGGGTTTCAGGATACAAGGTCAACACAGAAAGCTCAGTTGTATTTCTCTATACTATCAATAATTTGTCAAAAGAAAAAATTAAAAATAAAATACCATTTACAATTGTTCACAAAGAAAGAAATACTTATGTATAAATTTTATAAAATGTATAAGACTTGTATGTTGAAATAAGTGGAGACATATTCAGTGTTTATCAACATGGCAAAGATGTAAATAATTTAAATTTTCTATATTGAACTATAGATGAAAATTAATGTGGATGTTTAATGCAATTTTATCAAAATTTCAGCAAGTTTTTATGTAGATACAATAATATCCTAAAGTTTATGTGGAAAGATGAAGTAAATATTACAGCTCAAACAATTCCAAAACTAAGTTTGCAGGAATATTCTGCCTAATTTCAGGACTTATTATATAGCTAGAGTAATCAATAATCTATAGTATTGGTACAGGACTAGGCATATAGATCAATAGAACAAAATACAAAATCTGAAAGTAGACCCTTGAAAATATGCCAACTGGTTTTGACAAGAGTGCAAAATAGCAATTTCAGAGACTGCATTTCCAACAGTGGTGCTGGGCATCCATAGATTGAAAACCAAATTAACCTCCACCTAAACCTTGCAACTTATATAAATTAAATTAAAATAGATCATTGATTTGAATGTAAAATTATAAAACGTTAGATGATAAAAAAAATGTAGAATCGAGAGGTGAGTAAACAGTTCCTAGAGTTGACATAAAATAACATTATTTATAAATGAAAGTGAATGTCATCAAAATTAATAACTTTTACTCAGCCCATTGTGGTGGCTAACACCGGTAATCCTAGCAGTTTGGGAGGCCAAGGTGGGCGGGACAGTTGAGCCCAAGAGTTCAAAACCAGCCTGGGCAACATAGAAAGACCCCATTTCTACAAAAAAAAATTTTTTTAATTAGCCAGATGCGGTGGCTCATGCCTCTAGTCCCAGATATTCAGGGGGTTGAGTTAGGAGGATTGCTTGAGTCAAGGAGGTAGAGGCTACAGTGAGCTGTGATTGTGCCACTGCACTGCAGCCTGGGTGACAGACTGAGACCCTGTCTCACACACACACAAAAAAACAATAATGCTGTATGAATAAAATTCCCTGTGATGGGAATGAAAAGACAAGTTAGAGATTGAATGAAAACATTTGTAATCTACATACCTGACAAAGTACTTGTATCAAGATTATAAGAAAAAAACTCTCAAACTCAACAGAAAAGTGACAAACTGTTTAAATAGAAAATAGCCAAAAAAAACAAGAAAAAACATTTTACAAAAGAAGCTATAAAGATGGTCTATTAGTCCATTCTCACACTGCTATGAAGAAGTACCCGAGACCAGCTAATTTATAAAGAAAAAAGGATTAATTGACTTACAGCAAGTTCCACATTGCTGGGGAGGCCTATGGAAACTTAGAATCATGGCAGAAGGTACCTCTTCACAAGACAGCAGGACAGGGTGAGTGCAGAGCGAAGAAGGAAGCCCCTTATAAAAGCACTGGCTCTTGTGAGAACTCACTCACTATCATGAGAACAGCCTGGTGGGAACCCCCTTTTCATGATTCAATTATCTCCACCTGGTCCTGCCCTTGACACGTGGGGATTATTACAATTTAAAGTGAGATTTGGGTGGGGACACATAGCCAAACCATATCAGATGGCAAATAAGCACATGAAAATATGCATATCACTAGCTTTTAGGAAAATGCAATTTAAAATGAAAATAAAATATCGCTCTACACTGAAGGGCTAAACTTTTAAAAATAACCATGCCAATTACCAAATACTGTTGAGGATGCAAAGAAACTGAATGTCCCAAACATTGCTGGTGGGAATGTAAAATGCTATAGCCATTCTGAAAAATAATTAGGCAGTTTCTTAAAACCATTAAACATATAGTTACTATGTGGTTACACACTCAAGACATTTATCCTGAAGAAATAAATTTTGTCCACACAAAAAATATGGAGATAAATGTTCCTAGCATCTTTATTTATGGTAGCCTCAAATCAGGAAACATGCAAATATCCATCAATGAGTGAATTGGTGAAACACACTGTGGCACAACCATATCATGGAATAAAATCAGCAAAAAGAAACAAATTATTGATACAACCAATAGGATGAATCCCAAGGACAACTTGCTGAGCAAAAAGAAGCCAATCTCAAAAGGTCTGTGGTGTAATAAAAATGTATACAGTATTTCACTTTTGTCTCACATTCCTGGCAAAAAGCCTCCAAAACCCTTGGAATTTCCTGAGTAATAGAAGTGTCTTTTGTCATTCATAATGAGCCCTTTTCTATCACACCTTAGTTCAGGAGAATGAGGTGACTTGTGTGGGGCCTCTGAATAGGCTTAGGAGGGGACTGGTCACCAGACAGACCAAGTGATAATAGGGGTGGTATTTTCAGCCACAGACAGGGTTCTCCAGAGGGCAAAGGGGAAGCTGGAGATTGACCTCTAAAAAAAACTCTTGAACAATGAGATTCAGAGAACTTACAGGTTGGTAGGATGACATGGGAGTTCTGTCCCCCACCACCTATCTTGCTCTATGTATCTCTTACATTTAGCTATTCCTGGGTTGTATTCTTTATAATAAGCTGATAAACATAAGTAAAGTGGTTTCCTGGATTCTGTGAGCTGATGAAACAAATCATTGAATCACTGAGGGAGGATATGAGAACCTCCAAACTTCTGTTCTGCTTGGTAGAAGTGTGGGTAGTCTGGGCACTCCTTTCATGGCTAGCATCTGAATTGAATGCAGTCTTGTTGGACTGAGCCCTTTAATTTGTGACATCTGACACTAATTCCAGGTAAACAGTATCAGAATTGAATTGCTTGATATCCATTTGTTGAGAATTACAGATATCTCATGCTGCATTATTCCATTTACATAACATTCTCAAATGAAAAATATATGGAGATGGGAAAACGCTAGTGGTTGGCAGGGTTTAGGAATGGTGAGGATAAGGAGTGGTTGTGACTATAAATTGTCAGCATGAGGTAGATTTTTGTGGTGACTGAATAGTTCTATATTTTGATGTTGTCATGGACACTATACAGATCTATGCATGTGATAAAATGACAAAGTACCAATGTTCACACCGCATACAAATGCTAATTTCCAAGTTTTTATATTGTACTATAATTATGTATGATGTAACCATTGAGGGAAATTGTTTGAAGGTTGAACAGGACTTCTCTGTACTACTGTAGTATCTTTGCAACTTCCTGTGACTCCATAATAATTTTAAAATGAAAAGTTAAAAAAATCCCTGATAATCACCATTGACTCCTCCATCACCCTTTCCATCATTGATGTTTAATTACCAAACCTTATTGATGTCCATTATTTGTATATATTTTTTCTCCATCCCCACTGCTACTGCCTCAATACAGGCTACCATAATTTCTTTCCTGAATTGTTACCATAACTTTCTAACTGGGCTCCGGGCTTCCATTCAAGCCCCATCTCCAAGCAAATTTTCATTCCTTTGAATTGGTAGTCAAAAAATATGTATATCGTCATGGCATACCCACGTCTTCATAAATCTTTCAGGTTCCTCATCATCTGCCGTATAAAGTGTCAATTCCTTAGTATGGCTTTTAAGGTGTCTCACAGATGCCTTTTAAGCCTGATTTCCCACTCCACTGCACAACAGTTCCTTTGTTACTGCCATACCAGCCTCATCAGCCTTTCATATTAATAGCCCACATGTTTGCTCAGACTATCTCATTTGCGTGGATTGTCCTACTTTTTCTCTCACAGGCCTGCTGAGAATCCATCCAGATTTCAGCTTCTGGCTTAAATGTGTCGTTCTCCATAACGCTTTCCTTGGTTACACTAATTTTAATTTCATTTACAAAGTTCCATTCAATTTATATGTTTCTTCATTCAGTACATAAAAATGGGTATGTACTACGTGCCGTTCTATAGTCTAGAAAAACACGTATGTTCTCTAAGTCAAATGAATTTTTTTATATTTTCAAATTTACTTATAATCTGCTCCATTTCACAAAGGATACTTAAGCAGTTATATAAGTGCATTTATTGAAAAAATATCAAAATATTGTAGTTGTAACAAATGAACCATTTGATTAGAACAGTAATACTAGTAAGGATAAAATTAACATACAGAGTGAGTTGACTTCAGAACTCTGATAATAAAGGGTGGTTTCCAACTTTGATGACTTTTACTATAATTTTAGCTGGAAGTGCTTCAGACAGATGTTAACAATTAAATTATAATGCAATCTGGTAAAGGTTCTAACAGAGTTATGTAAAAGAAGAGAAGCGAGAGGTGGTGACTTACTGCCTGTGAAAATCAGAATGTGTTTCTGTTCATTGATGGTTGAATTTTAGTTGGCAAATAGTGGAAATGGGCAGCGACTTTAAAAAAAGAGGGAATGACATGGATAATGGCACAGAGTTAAGAAAGGGCAGAGCATATTTGAGAATAGGACAAATATTAGTGTACCATGAGTATAGGGTACAAATAGGTAAAATGATTAGTATGATTGGATTCGAAACCAGAAAGAGGTTTACTCCTCATTGTCACCCCCTTGTATACCAGGTAAGGAGGTTTTGTTCTATCATTTAGTATTTGTATAAGCTGTGTTTTAACTCTATGATCTCATTTCTAAGTCTCCTGTATTATATTTAGTTGAATTCATGTTTTCCTTTCCTCACACATCGCTTTTGAGATATTCAAAAACAATGAACATTTCTTGTTGATCTTTGCATATCCAACACTTAAAACCTATTGATTATGCATATAATCTGTGCTTGTTGACTGGCTGAAGCAGAGATCTCTAGTCAGGTAGAACAAAGGGATCCCATCGTTCTCTCCCACTTTGTTTATAAGCATTTTCTGTTACTGCCTCTGATTCAGGAATACCATCTGCCTGCATTTGTGATGCTAGATAGTAGTACTAACATAATAAGCATCTTCATCTGTGCTGCAAAACTTCCAGCTCTGCTGTGTCACAAAGTATTAATAACATGATCCTGGTAGTTGCTATGGTAAAGAAAGGTTTCCTGCTGCAAAGCTCGTTTTTGAAACCATTTTTTACAGATGACTCAGAAACTGAAATTAAATATTTATAACCATTCATTGTTTTGCAGAAGTAAAAGTGTCCATATAGACCTTCTAGTCCAGCCATCCAATATTTTGAATTTGAAACTGTGTGCAAATGAGGAAAAAAAAATAATAATAAAACAACCTCTCCTGAGTTGACACATTTAGATATTCTGATTTAGAACCCAATCCCAGGACTTTTAACACTGTCAGTTTCTTTTTATCTTTAACAAAAAGCTTTTTGTTTCTTCCACACCTTGAGGGGAAAGTATTGCACTTAAGATGTCATACTACTAATATTCTTCTAACCAGTGAATCAAGGTTCCAAAGAATATAGTTTTTCAATTGGCTGAATGACATTCAAGTCAAAATTTTATAATCTTCCCCCTTAATTTTATGAAAATAATTGAAAAGTATCAGTAAATAGGAATTCATATCACTTCAGAAAAATATATTCTCCAACTTTTACTACCTATGTAAAGTTATATGTGTATGTATATGAACATGATTTTGTATGAATACTTTCCCCTAGTTAAAAAATTTAAAAGTATCAAATTGTGTGTTTTTAAACATGTATTATTATTTCCAGGAAAAAGCTTGATTTACGGCAAGTGATACCCTGTGCAAGAAAAAAAAAAAAAATTGCCTGATTCAAAACTAGGGGGATGAATTCTAATTAAATTATTTTTAGAAATGCTGAAGGAAAGAAAGGAGGTATTGAAGGTTGGTAGTAGAGTTCCTTAGAACTGAACCTTAGATCTGGGGAGAAGGGGGCATATATAGAATTTATTATTTCAATAAATATTTTTGAGTAGTAATTGTGTATCAGAAGTGATGCTAATCTATTACCGTATAATGATATTTATAGAGGAGTGGTTTCAGGAAGATGCAAATTAAATTTGGATAGAAATAACTTGACAATCAGAGAACTGAGTGTCTGAATCTGTTCCTGCTGCCATAACAAAATACCTTAGACTGAGTAATTATTTATAAATGACGGAATGTATGTCTTACAATTCTAGAGGCTAAGAAGTCCAAAATGAAGGCACCAGCAGATTTGATGTCTAGTGAGGACCCATTTCTCATAGGCAGCTTTTACAGCATCCTCACATGACTGAAGATGTGAAGCAGGGTAGGGCATTCCCTTCAATCTCTTTTGTAAGAACACTAACCTTATTCATGAGGACAGTGTGCTCGTGACTTAATCGTCTCCAAAATTGCCCCATTACTTGATACTATAACATGGAGTATTTGGTTTCAACATATAAACATTGAAGGGACATACACATTCAAACCATGGCACCAGGAAAAAGAGAATGTAAGAGGTCCTGCTAGTTCTGCTGATAAAGTATCATGTATCCCCCACTCTATAGTTCCACAATCACCACCTATGTTGATATCTTTTTCAGTATCCCATGGAATAAAGTGTTTTTGTTGTTTTTTTCTTCTATTGTACCTCATATAATTCATGATGTAACATAGTAGTATAATTAGCATCTCCATTTACATCTCATTGTCATAAAAGTCCTGTATTTTACAAATTGAGGTTCGAATTGCGTCCATACGTTAATGAAGCAGAGAAAAGTTTATATTGCCTGAGTTGCACCAAACCACTGTCTGTCTCTGTAAAATGAGAACTAAAGCAGCTATTGGCCGGGCGCGGTGGCTCACGCCTGTAATCCCAGCACTTTGGGAGGTTGAGGCGACGGGATCACGAGGTCGGGAGATCGAGACCATGGTGAAACTCCGTCTCTACTAAAAAATACAAAAAAATTAGCCGGGCGCGGTGACGGGCGCCTGTAGTGCCAGCTGCTGGGGAGGCTGAAGCAGGAGAATGGCATGAACCCGGGAGGCGGAGCTTGCAGTGAGCCAAGATCGTGCCACTGCACTCCAGCCTGGGCAGCAGAGCGAGACTCCAACTCAAAAAATAAAATAAAATAAAATAAAATAAAGTAGCTATTACATCAGAGAATTTCAAGAACTAATGGTATATGACCGGATAGTGGTTATTTCTTTTGTTTTCTTTTTTTTTTTTTTTTTTTTACTTTTTCTGGTGGTTAAAGTGTTATTGAATTCTGACTCCCTAAAAATCCAAGCAGAATAATATTTTTAAAAAAATTTTAACGTTTAATTAATAAAAGTTGTATATATTCAAGGTGTACAATGTGATTATTTGATATACATATATATTGTATAATTATTACCACAACCAAATTAATTAAAACATTCTTTTACCACCCATAGTTACCATTGTGAGTGTGTATCAAGGGGATATCTAACATTTTCTCTCTTATCAAATTGCAAGAAAACGGTGCAGAATTATTAACTATAGTCACCATGTTGTACATTAAATCTCTAGAACTTATTCATCTTATAACTAAAAGTTTGTATCTTGTGACCAACATTTTTGCATTTCTCACCTACCTAGGCCCTGGCAAACCATTTTACTCCCTGCTTCCATAAGTTCAGCTTTTTAAAATTCCACATAGAAGTGAAATCATACAGTATTTTTCTTTCTATGTCTGGCTTATTTCACTTAGCATAATGTCCTCCAAGTTTGTGCATGTTGTCGCGAGTAGCAGGATTCTCTTCTTTTTATGGCTTAACGTTCCATTGTATATATGTGTACACCAAATGTTCTTTATCTGTTTATCCATTCACAAACAAGTGTTTTCCATATCTTGGTAATTGTGAATAATGTTGCAGTGATCATGGGGCAGTGTCTCTGAGACACTGATTTTATTTCATTTGCACAAATACCCAGAAGAAGGATTATTATATTATGTGATCGTTCTATTTTTAATTTATTGAGCAAACTCTGTACTGTTTTCCATAATGGCTATACCAATTTACATTTCCACCAACAATGAACAAGAGTTTCCTTTTCTCCACCTGTTATGGCTTGTCTTTTTGATAATAGCCATCCGAAGAATTGTAAGGTGATATCTCATTTTGGTTTTGATTTTGCATTTTTCTAAAGATTAATGATGTTGAGCACCTTTTCATATATCTTTTGGCCATTTGTATGTCATTTTTGAAAAATATCTATTTAGGTCCTCTTCCCATTTTCTCTAATTAGGTTAGATTTTATTTTCTTTTTTGCTATTGAGTTGTATAAATGTCTTCATATATTTTGGGTGTTAAACCCTTATCAGATACATGGTTTTTAAATGCTTTCTCCCATTGATTGCTTCTTTTGTTATGTCAAAGCTTTTTAGTTTAATATGGTTCCCCTTGTTTATTTTTGCCTTTATTCCCTGTGCTTTTGGTGTCATATACAAAAAATCATTGCTAAGGCCAATATCAAGGAGCTTTCTTCCTATATTTTAGCACACAAAAATATCTGGTACCTCATTGAAATCTTCCACTTGGCTTGATTTTGACATAAGGGCAGCAGTAAATTAATGTCTAAATTAGCTCTTATTTTATAAATATGAAATTCCTCAAAAATTTTGAGATTATAAGGAGAGCAGTTTACCTGGCAATTTACTTTGCATAGTAAATCAGTTTCTATTGAATTATGGAATGTGATATAATAGAGGAGAAAATAATGCTCCTTGGCTAAAGATCCGAGGATGGTAATTATGTGCTGGAGCATGGCGGGATGTTTGTGAGTTATTAACCATACCAACCACCTGCAATTCATTGATTCTGGGGGATATGTTGTATAACGGTGTTAAGCTTAAGCTTCATATTATATTTCTGGCATCAAGATAAAACCGGTTTATGAGTAGCCTTTAATTTTGAGAAATTTTGTCTTATGAGTTTTAGGGGGAAAACAGAATATTTTTTTTTTCTCCTTTGGAGCACCTTTGGTAATTACTCACATATTTTTCCCTTGGAAATTTAGTTAACACAGGACAATATTTTTCCAGTATCTTTTCATTTGAGAGTATTACAAGTGTCTTTTTCAAGACTACCTCTTCCAGTGTGTAATGACTGGAGTGGGAACATTTTGTTAATAAGGCCAACAATTTATTTTGAGTATTATACTGTCTCTATTCTAAGGCTATTTGAAAATGTTCAGAGAGATGTTGAAGGTGTGTAAATGAGGCTCTGTTTCAGTCTAGTGTTGCTTGCATTTAAATGCCTTCCCAATCTCTGGGAAGGGATTTAAGATCCTTCACAGTATGTGAGTGAGAAAGGAGACCACATATGCTTTGGAGTTTATTCTGAATACATAAAGAAGTTAAGATGACTATCTTTGAAGTCTCCAGAGTACTTTTTTTTTTTTTTTTTTTTTTTGCTTACACTTCTGAATCCAAGCCCAATCTATTTTCATAAGAAGGATTTGGGAGATTGGCTACTGTCTTAGTCCATTCTATGTTGCTGTAACAGAATACCTGAGACCGGGTAATTTGTAAAGAAAAATGTTTATTTGGCTCACAAATCAAGTGGCTGCAAAATCCAGGATTAGGCAACTGTGCCTGGTGATGGCCTCAGGCTGCTTCTACTCATGGCGGAAAGTGGAAGGGGAGTTGATGTGTGCAAGATCACATGGCAAGAGATCATATGGTAAGGGAAGAAGCAAGAAAGCAAAACCAGGGGAGCTCAACTCTTAAAAGCTCACTCTCTTGGGAACTAATCCATTCTTATGAGTGGGAAAACTCACTCACTATTGAGACAATGGCACCAAGCTATTGATGAGAGATCCACCTCCATGATCCAAACACCTCACACTCGACTCTATCTTTCAACACTGCCATATTTCAACATAAGTTTTGGTAGAGGCAAACACATAATATCCAAACCGTAGCAGCTACAAACAGCCTTCTTCAATATTTAAAGCTTTTGTAAGCTTTTCTGGTTTCCTGTGCAGTCTGGGGGAATGCTAAAGACATGCTTGGAATCTTCCTATTCTAGCGTTTAAATCTGTTTTTTTTCTCTGTATGAGGTACCCACCATCATATGAATAAATTGGTATAGATTCTTTGGTTCTATATTATATGGTTAAAAATAATTCCAAATTCCCCTGCAAATTTTTTTTTTTCCATTTTGTCTAGGCTTTGCCAAGTCTTTGACAATGGCTCTCAGCTTAGAAGGAAAACCGGAGCTTAAAATTTAAAAAAAGATTTTTCCTTTTTTCCTGTTCTGAAAGGGCACTTATTTTAGAGGTAATTGAGCTTTGTGAATTTTTCCATTGGCCTGGGGTAAAGGAGAGCAGATCAAAGGAAAAGATAAGGATAAAGAAAAGGGAGAATGAATAAGAAGAATAGTAAGATAAAAACTATTAGTTTTGAGCTATGGTTGAATGGATATAAAAGAGAGTTTTGTGGGTTTTTTTACACTTTACTTTTGAATTGTCCAAAGGATAACGTTAAAAAAGCATTCCAATATCTGAATTTATTTTGGATGCTTCCTTATGCCAATGAAAAAGACAGACTATTGAACATTTAGTAATTATTCCCTTTTTTGTTCTGTCTTTCAAAGAAACAATTACGTTCATATAAAAGTCCCTAAATTGGCCACTATAATTCGAAATATTCCTTGGTTATATTATTACCTTTACAAAATAAAGTACACAAGTTTGATTTATAGCACAAATATTTGTAAGAAGCAGGAATTAAGCCTGGAGAGGATATGAAATTATATTTAGACATAAGCAAACCGAGTTTGGGAAAAGTTGTATAAAGTCTTATTGTATTTTTTTTTTTTTTTTAATATCTCAGGTTCTTTGGCCTAGTGTATGGCTGCCAACTTATGTTTGCAGTTGACGTTCAGCTGCAAACATAATAAAACTGTAGTGTGCATCAGTCAAAGGTCTGGAGAGGAGACTCCTAAGAAGCAGACACTCAATAGGCAAAACAAGCCTGATCACAGTTCTTAAAAGGTTTTTATTCATAATCTGAAGCCAAGTTTTCCCAAGATTGCTCATATCAGAAGCTTTCTGGACTTAGACTCAGGGACTGGCTTGGGAAATGGCATCCAGGCCCATATGCCTTTCCTCTTCCCTAGAATATTTTCTTTTCTGACCATACAGCCAACAATGAGAAAAACAAAGAGAAAAAGCAGTGTCGTGAGTAATTTAAGAAGAATTCAACAAAGGATAAAATATTTTTAAATATGATAATATTAAAGCATTCCTCAAATTGGGTTCCTCACTCCTAGGAAACCAACTAAACAGCGTTCAGTGAGTTCAATAAAAGGAAAAAAAATATTTTTAAAAGAAATGACTTGGATGTAAGACTGACTTACCTGTGGCTGTCAATGTGACTCCCAAGTGAGAGAATCAAGGGGCCTCAGAGAAGCAAGCTATTATTATACCAAGTTAAAGGTCTTGGACTATAGTAGTAAGGAGGTCTCAAGTGGATTTTGGTAGAACTGCAGTATCATTGAATGATAGCTTCCAGCATGTACCACCAAAACAACCTGTTGATATGCCAAACCCAAGTGTATTCTCACTGCAGTCAGAAAGGTTATCACCTGGACAGAGTTAGTTACCTCTGTAAGGGAAGAGAAGAAAGTCAGCATAGTTACAAGATTTTGCAGTCTTGTTTAACTGTGGATCTTCAAAATAGGGCCTTGATTAGGTTAAGGATCATGATATAAGATTGAGGATTGGTAGATAGAGCAAACACTTTAATTTTCATAGTGTCTTTTGATATTCTTTTATGGTCTCCGATTATTTATTATGTTAACAAAACATGATTTGATCCATCTAAAATAATAGGGCCCTATTTATAAAATATTGTAATATTTATATCACTGAAGATTTGAATGCAATACTAAGCAGGCTCATTTAAAATTATTTATTGACTTCGAGAACGATGGTGTAAGGAGTCCTCTGGACAGGTTTTCCAGTGAAACAATTCTAATTGATGAAAAATGTATGAAATAACAATATAAAGCCTTTGGGAATTGTGCTAAGGGCATATAGTGAATAAAGAGTAACTTATTTAAAAAGATTACTCTCAATAAAAACAGTATCTGTGGCACTTGAGACACGACCATCCCTTATTCTTCTCCAGCTCGTCTTGTAAGCTCCAATTTGTGTAGGCATGGCCAGGAAGAGGGCACTTCTCTACTTAGCTACAAAATAAGGAATACACTGTCTTAATGGAAGAGGCAGGATACCATCATTCTTACCCTATTTAACTCTAAGTTGCAAAGGCTAAACGACTGGTGAGTTCAGATAAGAGGTTGGGGGCTCATTTTCTTCACCCAGTCTCCACTCATGGAAGGGATTCTTTACCACAGGTGTGGCAGGCTGAGACTACAAAGGCCTTTCATGCCTTAATCCCAGTTCATCCATAGGCCAAAGATTCCATACCAGGAGAGGTAAGTCCAAATGAATAAAATCTATTGCCTCTGCTCAGCACCTGGAACAGTGGCTCACAGATTTTACCCAAGGGGAGCGGCAGGCCATAAGAACGACAGGTCAAAAGCTCTTCCTAAATGAATTCATTTTATTTTTAACACAGTTCAAGGAAGTTTAAGCTTAATGACACTCTCAGAAACAAGTATTTAGGTCGTAAGCCATTAAGAGCAAGCTAGTAGCTCTGTGAGAGCAACAGGTTAAACCACAGGCAAGCTAGTTTACTAGAGAAAAGAAGAAAAAGTTAAAGAAGAGTCTTTCTGAGGTTAAAACATCCTCAAAGACAGACCTGAAAAACTACTCCTGTCTGAACTTAACTGGATTAGACTGTGGAGCAATTTATGCACCAGAGCATGGTTGAAGCCTATGGAGCAATCAGTTGGCAATTAGTAGAGCATAACAGCTAGGTGTGACACCAAGGTAGGCAGAAAGTTTAACAGAGATAATAGAAAAGTGACAACCCAAACCACTGTCATCTCATCATGACTGTAAACATATCCAAGCCTGTGCTTTCTGTGGAGAAATATTAGAAGCTTCACGCTATAAAAGAAAAAGACTTTATTCAAATAATATAGCAAAGTAACTAAACAAATACATAAGCAAACAATAATAATGGCAAAGCCAAGACAGGGGAAGATGAATTGGTGTTCCTATTTACTACAATATATTACCTAAAATATTCAATTTAAAACAAAATATTATGAGACATGCAAAGCAACAAGAAAGGGTTACCCTTGTAAAGAGAAAACAAATGGCAACAGTAATTGCTTGTGAAAAAAACCCAGATGTTAAATTTAACAAAGACATCATAGCAGCCATTATAAATAGTTGATTCTCATTAATTGTGGATTCCACATTGGTAAATTTACCAATTTAGTAAAGTTTATTTGTAACTTTTAAATCAATACTGGTGACAATTTTATTGTCATTTATAGACATGTGCAGAGTAGCAATTCCCAGCTGAGATTAAACAGGGAGACACTGTGTCTTTTTGTGTCAACTCTCATATAAACAAGCGTCCTTCTTACTGTGTAGTTTGGAACACATTTTTAATAATTTTTGTTCATTTCATTGGTGATTTTGCTGTTTAAAATGAAATGTTCCCTAAACGGCCAGGTGCTGTGGCTCATGCCTGTAATCCCAGCACTTTGGGAGGCCAAGGTGGGCACATCACTAGGTCAGGAGTTCAAGACCAGCCTGGCCAACATAGTAAAATCCCGTCTCTACTAAAAAAAAAAAAAAAGTTAGCTGGGCATGGTGGCAGGTGCCTGTAATCCCAGCTACTCAGGAGGCTGAAGCAGGAGAATTGCTTGAACCCGGGAGGCAGAGGTTGCAGTGAGTCAAGATCACACCATTGCACTCCAGCCCAGGTGACAGTGCGAGACTCTGTCTCAAAACAAACAAACAAACAAACAAACAAAAAAACAATGGTCCCTAATCATATAGCTGAATTGATGTCTAGTGTTCCTAGGCACAAGAAGGTTGTGATATTCTCTACAAAGAAAAGCCATGCATTAGATAATCTTTATTCTAGCATAAGTTATAGTGTCATTGGCTGTGAGCTCAATGTTAATCAAAAACACATATTAAATAAAGGGTATTTAAACAATAACGCATATAAAACAAGCTTCTGTATTGATTAGTGGTGACCAGAGACTCACAAGAGCCAAAATATCTATTTCCCATAGGATCAATGTTTCAGTATTTGCTACTTCATTGTTCACAGCAACTTTATAGAACATCATTACTGCAAATAATGAGAACAACTGTATTTCAAAGAAAGAAAAAAGGATTATGCCAAAAGATGTGAAGAAAGCTATAATGACAATGTCTCATCAAATGCAGAGTATCACTAAAGAAATAGAAATTACAAGAAAAAATAACCAAATAGATATTCTAGAGGTGACAAGAATACTAACTGAAATAATAATTTTGTAATGTATATTTACCCTGGCAGAAGAATTGGTGAACATGAAGACAGATCAGTTGATATTACGCAGTCTTAAGAACTGAGTGAAAAAAGAATGAAAACAAATAAATACAGCATCACAGAAATGTGTAACACCATTAAGCACACCAAAATATACATAATGTGAGCACCAGAAGAAGAGGGAAGAGATACAGAAGAAAAAAAATTATAAAAATAATGGCTGAAAATTTTCCAAACTAATTGAAGATTTCAATATTCCACTTAATAGGACAACTAGAAAGAAATCGACAAGGAAATAGAAGATGTGAACAATACTACAGAACAACTGAAGCTAACAGACCTTAGGACACTGCAGCCCAAAACAGCGTAATGTACACATTCTTCTCGAGTACACATCAAATATTCTTTAGGATAGAAATAGGCTAATCCTTGGGAGGCTGAGGTGGGCAGATCATCTGAGGTCAAAAGTTCAAGACCAGCCTGACCAACATGGTGAAACCCCGTCTCTACTAAAAATGCAAAATTAGCTGGGCGTGGTAGCACATGCCTGTAATCCCAGCTACTCGGGAGGCTGGGGCAGGAGAACGGCTTGAACCTGGGAGGCGGAGGTTGCGGTGAGCCGAGGTCGTGCCATTGTACTCCAGCCTGGGTGACAGAGTGAGACTCCATCTCAAAAAAAAAAAAAAAAAAAGGTCAGTAAATTTTTTTTTTGTATTTTTAGTAGAGACTAGGTCTCGCCATATTGACTAGGCTGGTCTCGAACTCCTGACCTCAGGTGATCTGCCCTCCTGGGCCTCCCAAAGTGCTAGGATTACAGGTGTGAGCCACCGTGCCTGGCCTAATGAACAACTTAAAAATGAAATTAGAGAAACAATTAACATGTACAATTGCATCCCAAAGCATACAATATTTAGGACTATTTTAATAAAAGGAGAGCAAATCTTAGACTCTGATAACTACAAAATGTTTTTGGAAATTAAGAAAGACCTAAAGAAGTGGAAAAATGTACTGTTTTCCTGGATTCATGGAATAGAAGACAATATTGATAAAATGACAATACACCTCATATTGATCTACGGATACAAATTAATCTTTATTTAATCCCAACTGCTTATTTTTCAGAAAATGACAAGTTGATCCTTAATTTATGTGGTATGTAAATGAACCCCAAATAGCCAAAATAAATTTGAAAATGAAAATCAAAGTTGGAGAACTACTTACTGATTTAAAACCTATTACAAAGCCTTATGTACAGTAATCAAAACAGTGAGGTACTGGCATAAGGAAACACGTGTAGATCAGTGAGATACAGTTGAGATGGTAGAAATATACCCACATGCCTATGGTTAACTGATTTTCAACAAGGGAACGTAGACAATTTAATGGGGAAATAATACTTTCTTCAACAAATGGTGTTGGGACAGGTGGATATCCATATGCAAAGAATGCAGTTGGGACCCTACAAACATGCCTTGTACAAAAATTGACTCAAAATAGATCAGGACTCAAAACGTAAAAACTAAAATAATAAAATTCTTAGAAGAAAACATAGAAGTAAGTACCTGTGACCTTGTATTAGCCAAAGGATTTTTAGACATGACCCTCAAAGTGCAAACAAATAAAGAGAAAATAACTCAAGTTTATCAACATTTAAAACTTTTGTGCTTCAAAGGGCACTATCCAGGAAAGTAAAAAAATAAACAAAATGCACAGGCAGCCTTCCTTCCCAGAGAAAAGCTGAAAGAGGACAGTGGTCCATGAGGCTTGTGGCAAACACACAATGCCAGTGTTCGAAAATTAGGCAAATGGCTCCTTGGCAGTGGAGGGGCCTTGGGGATGGGGTAGCCTGGGCTTCAGTCTCCCCTTAGGTTGCAAGAAGTTGACTGGCAGCAAGTGTGGAAGCAACAGCAGCATAAGTATAAGCTCTGGAGTGTTTATGTGCTCCCCCTCAACCAGAGTTGTGAGATGCCATACAGTCCAAATGGCTGGAAGGGATTCTACTGTCCAAGAATGGGAATTCTCTTCAGAATATGGAGACTGTTCAGTTACTCTCAACACAAAGTTATCATTTTGGGGCTGGATAATTCAAGATAATCTACCAGTCTTCACCAGCTTTTTATGAATGAAGATTCGCATCCGTTTCCCACAATAGGAAGTAATGTTGAAGAGACAGTGGTTTAGTAGTACATATTTCCTAATGTGAGATACTGGTGTCCAATAACATCTTCATTTTTCCTGGACACTTACTGTGCTAACTGGATTTGTAATAGTTGTCATGGACGGTACAGACAGAGAAAGGATTTCTGTAACTACAGAAGAACTTTATAAAAAGTTAGCACTTGTGCACCCAAGGAAAGTTGGAATGCTGATTTTTGCTAATAAACAAGGTGCTAAATAATACATGCCTGACTGTACCTGAAATCTTTCAAGTTTTCAAACTAACGTCTATTAAAGATGACCAAGCATAAACAGGAATATTGTGTTGTTACTGAGAGTGATTAGGCTAACTTAAATGTATAATGTTACGATTTAAGATTAGATTATTTCTACAGTTTCCTTCTCATTGCCTGTATGTAAAGAAATGCTGGACTTTACCTGAAAGCAGCAAACATTAATGGTTTATATATATTTATAATAAACTGATTTAAAGTGTTTTCTGTGTAAAGAAAAATTAAGTTCATTTATTTGAAAACACGATAAAGTTTCACTTTCCTGTTTGTCTTCTCGTTAGTTCATTCCAAAGTAAGGTCTTAAAGCTGTGCTTGACATTTTTTTTTCAAAATGAATCCTCTCAGGACATTACGTCACCTGTGCTAAATACAAAGGGAGGGGAAGATAATTTTAACTTTAAAAGATTTACTATCAGTATAACCTTTCTTATAAATGTCTTAATCCTTCTTGACTGAAGGTTTTTTCCTCTTCTTGTTACATCAAGACAAAATGTAAATCAACTTAGCTATTCAATTTCCAATCTTCTAAAACAATGTAACTTGTGAAAAGTATTTTGCATAAGGTAGTGTATATAAATCAAGTTCAAGTTAATGTCTTTAATTTATGTTCTAAAGAAAAGTGAATAATACATTAATAATATACTTAGCTATAACCATAATGAGATAAATGCCACCATTGATGTTAAGTGGCATTTTGTATTTTTCCCGTTATATTATACCAACCAACATCCAAACAATTGAATTGCTCTTTAAAAGAAAGAAGGCTCTGCAAGAAACACAAATATTAGTCAGGCATGGTGGCACGTGCCTGCAGTTTTGGCTACTCGGGAGGCTGAGGTGGGAGCATTACCTGAGCCCAGAGAGGTTGAGGCTGCAGTGAGCCAAGATTGTGCCATGGCATTCCAGCCTGGGTGACAGAGTGAGACCCTGTCTCAAAAAAAAAAAAATATATTAAAAAAGAAAGGAAGGGAGAAAATAATAGATGGTATGGAAGAAAATAATAAAAAGAAAAAAAAGCTTGACATTGTATACATATTTTTGCTAGATGACACACACAGAAGCATGTAATACAAATGAGTAGAGTATACATGAAAATATTGAATTAGTATTACTGAGAGGCAAAATTGCACAGTAAGCAAGTATCAGATTATTTCCTTTATTAGTCCTGCCAACCAAGTTACCGAATAAATTGTGAATTTGGTAATTAGTCAATTGTGATTAAAATTATCAAGTGATCTTTTCAGTGCTAATTGACAACTGCTGTGTGAAAGTATGTCTCTCTAGAGAATAATATTCTATAAATAATATCAAATAATTTATCCAGAGTATTTTTAGGCATTAAATTATGTCAAATATTAAAAAATAAATTTGAGATTAAAAGTAACGAATATCGACCGGGTGTGGTGGCTCACGCCTGTAATGCCAGCACTTTGGGAGGCCGAGGCGGGCAGATCACGAGGTCAGGAGATCAAGACCATCCTGGCTAACATGGCGAAACCCCGTCTCTACTAAAAATACAAAAAATTAGCTGGGCTTGGTGGCAGGTACCTGTAGTCCCAGCTACTCGGGAGGCTGAGGCAGGAGGATGGCGTGAACCTGGGAGGCAGAGCTTGCAGTGAGCTCAGATGGCTCCACTGTGCCACTGCACTCCAGCCTCAGCGACAGAGAAAGACTCCATCTCAAAAAAAAAAAAAAAAGTGACGAATATCTTCTAAGAAACATTAATTTATATTACTATTTCAAAATTTCTCATTGTAGAAATTGGAATATTCTCAGTTTTTATTTCTAATACTTGTCTTTTATCTTTGTCTACCACATGAATATATTGTTTAACAATTAGAAAATCCAATATATTTAAATTATTTTAAGAATTTATTTTAAAAATTGATTGATATGATGCATTATTTTTATTAAGAAATAACTTGGTCACCACAATACCTTAAAAATCTCCACCTAAAGAATAGGAGAAAATTGTTCTAAATCTTATATCTGATATGGGACTTGAATACAGACTGTATAAAGAATTCTATAACTCAATGATAAAATCTAATTATTATATGGGCAAATGATTTGAATAGACATTTTCCAAAGAAGATATACAAATGGCCAATCTTTATAATTTTTCTTTCTCAGGATGTCATGTAAATGGAATCACACACTGGTTTTTGTCACCATAATACATTTAATACCCATCTATATTGTTGTATAACACATACATTTATTATCTTAAAGGTCTGTAGGAAAAGTCTGACACGGGTCTTACTGGGCTAGCTGTCACCAAGGTTATGCTTCTTTCTGGATGCTCCAGGGAAGAATCTGTTTCCGTGACTTTTCCAGCTTCTGGAAACTACCTCCGTTCTTTGAATTGTTGCCCTGTTCATCTATCTTCAATGCCAGCAACATTATATCTTTCTGAACATTCTTAGATTATATTGTTCTCTCTGATTATAACCAGGAAACACTCTCTACCTTTACTAATTTATAAGGTTAGACTGGTCCACCTGAACAATCCTGGATAACTTCCCAGTCTCATGGTCCATAACTTGATTCCCATGTCCAAGTTCCCATTATGATGGCAAGTAATATACTCACACATTCTCGGAATTCAAACATGGTCATGTTTAGGAAGCATTTTTTTTTATGCCTACTACAAGTTTCTTTTCATTTATGAGGATTCCAATTGTATTGATGTATCAAAATGTATGTAGACCATTGCCAGTTGATGAACATTTGAGTTGTTGGCAGTTTTTGGTGATTATCAACAAAGCTTCTATTTACATTCCATGGATCTATGTTTTTGCTTCCATTGGGCAAATACCTTGATAATCCCTGCATAATTATTTAATATTACTAATATCAGAAGAGAGTTTAAGTTTTGGAAAGCTTTCAAGCTTACCGTGGTGGATACAAGTTTTTCAAAATACTGCTTTTTGCTAAAGACCTTGAATTTTATCATTGGTCATTATTGTCCTTGAAGTTATAGGCCCGTTTTGGTCACCTTCCAGAAACTATTTTCCAAACAACCAAATCTGACAAAGATATAGTTTGCTTGACAGTTGTTATTATCACGTGAATTTTCTGTGCTATGATAAAAATGGCTAATTCAGGTTACAACTAAAACAATCACACAAGTGCTTTTTCCTAATATAACCATCCTGCTTCTCCTGCCAGGTAAGTATCAACTATCCTACTTCCATATGCAGTAGAAGCGTTTTATGAGTACTCTTCATGTGTTACACAGAATATTAAAAAGTTAGATCCTCATGGTCAAGATTAATTAGATTAATAATTTCTTTTCTTCTTCAAGAATATTCATAAGTGAAACTGATTTTTGTGTGTGTGTGTAACTGCTTTGATTCATGCTTAGACTCAGCAGTTTGTCCAACACTAACTTTACACCACCATTGCTTCGCACAACAGAGAGGACAAATAGTGCTTTATTATTATCAAGAACATAGTTTTGACCTCATGGACCCCCTGAAAGGGTGTTGAAGACTCCCACACTTTGAGAATGGCTGCTGCTGATAAATCATTGTCCATAGACTCCTGAAAGGCAGAGGATCTCTTTTATAAAGTAATAAAATACTCTTTGGCAACTATATATAAATACCAAAGTACTAAAAATATATGATCTGTATGTTACATATATGACATTTCCAATATCTTTTTTAAAATTTTAGTTACTGAGCTGAGGCTAGAGTTGCTTTATGCTGGCCTGTAAACATAATTAAGTTTCTGTGTTCTGTGTATTGAACAACTGAATGTACAGATGCTATCTGTGAGGTAAGGTTAATATTCCTATCTTACACATAAGGAATTTTTGCTTAAGGGAAGTTAATCAATTTTATAATATGTGATTGTATTAGTTCTTTCCTCCATTGCTATAAAGAAATACCTGAGACTGGGTAATTTATAAAGAAAAGAGGTTTAATTGACACATGGTTCTGTAGACCGAACAGAAAGCATGTTGCCGGCATCATCCTGGCATCTGCGGAGGCCTCAGGAAGCTTTTAATCATGAGAGAAGGTGAAGGGGAAGCCAGCAGGTAACATGACCAGAATGGGAGCAGGGGGAGTGGGGAGGTACCACATATTCTTGAAGAACCAGATCTCATGAAAACTCACTCTCTATCATGATGACAGAACCAAGCTATGAGGGATGCACTCTCATGACCAAAACACCTCCTACAAGGTCCCACCTCCAATGTTAGAGGCTACAATCCAACATGAGATTTGGGTAGGGACAAATATCCAAACTATATTATTCCACATCTGGTCCCCCAAAAATCTCATGTCCTTCTCATATTGCAAAATACAATCATGCCTTCCCAATAGTCCCTCAATATCTTAATTCATTCCAGCATTAAGTGAAAAATCCAAAGTCCAAAGTCTCATCTGAAATGAGGCAAGTCCCTTCCACGTATAAGCCTGAAAAATAAAAACAAGGTATTTACTTTCAAGATAAAATGGAGGTACAGGCATCGGATAAACATTCTCATTCCAAAAGGGAGAAATTGGTCAAAAATTAAAAAAAAGGCTACAGGGCCCATGCAAGTTTGAAACCAAGCAGGACAGTCATTAAACCTTACAGCTCCAAAATAATCTCCTTTGACTCTCTGTCCAACATCCAGGGCACACTGCTGTGAAGAGTGGGCTTCCAAGCCCTTGGGCAGCTCTGCCTCTGTGGCTTTTCAGGGCTCAGTCCCCCTTGGCTGCTCTCATTGGTTGTGGCTGAGTGCCTACAGCTTTTCCAGGTGCAGGGTGCAAGCTGCCAGTGGATCTACCTTTCTGGGGTCTGGAGAATGGTGGCCTTCTTCTCACAGCTCCACTAGGCAGTTCCCCATTGGGCACTCAGTGTGGGGGCTCTAACCCCACATTTCCCCTTGTCACTACTCTGGTAGAGGTCCTCTGTGAGGGCCCTGTCCCTGCAGCAGGCTTCTGCCTAGGCACTCAGGTTTTCTCAAACATCCTGTGTATGAGATGTATGAGAAATCTAGGCAAAGGCTGCCAAGCCTGCCTTCATTCTTGCACTCTGTAACCCTGCAGGCTTAACGCCATGTGGTTGCTTGAAGGCTTATGGCTTGTATTCTACAGAATGGCAGCCTGAACCCTTGATTGGGCTTCTCTGAGCCATGGCTGGAGCTGGGATGGTCAGAATGTGAGGAGCCCTGTCCTGAGGCTGTGCAGGGGGTCAGGGGGCCCTCACCAATAAAACCATTCTTAACTCCTGGGCCTCTGGGCTTATGATGGGAAGGGCTGCCACAAAGGTCTTTGAAATGCCTTCAATGCCTTTTTCCCATTGTCTTGGATATTAGCACTTGACTCTTTGTTAGTCATGCAAATATATCTAGCAAGTAGTTGTTCCACAGCCTGCTTGAATTCCTCTCCAGAAAAAGCTTTTCATTTCTTTGCCACATAGGTAGGCTGCAAATTTTCCAGACTTATCTTCTCCTTTCCTTGTAAATGTAAATTCCAACTTTGAGTCATTTATTTGGTCCTGCATCTGAGCATAGATTGTTTGTTAGAAGCAGCGAGGTCAAATCTTGAATGCTTTGCTGCTTAGAAATGTAGTCTGTCAGATACCCAAAATCAGCATTCTGAAGTTCAAACTTCCACAGATCCCCAGGGCAGGGGCACAATGCAGCAAATCTCTTTGCTAAGGTGCAACACACATACTCTTTGCTTCAGTTCAAAATAAACTCCTCATTTCCATCTGAGACCTCTTCAGCCTAGATTTCGCTGTCCGTATCACTATCAGCATTTTGGTTACAACCATTCAACTAGTTTCTAGGAAGTTCCAAACTTTTCCTCATCTTCCTATCTTATTCTGTACCCTCCATACTCTTCCAACCTCTGCCTGTTACCCAATTTCAAAGTGGTTTCCACATTCTCAGGAATCTTTATAACAATGCTCCACTCCTAGGTACTAATTTTATGTATTAGGCCATTCTTGCATTGTTGTAAAGAAATACCTGAGGCTGGGTAATTTATTAAAAAAAAAAAAAAAAAAAAGGCATTTAATTGGCTTTACAGTTCTGCAGACTGTATAGGAATCACGATTCCTGAGGGGAGGCCTCAGGAAGCTGTCAATCATGGGAGAACATGAAGGGGGAAGCAGCATATCACATGGCCAGAATGAGAGCAAGGTGAGGGGAGGTGCTACACACTCTTAAATAACCAGGTCTCACAAGGACACACTTGCTATTGGGAGGACAGCACCAAGCCATGAGGGATAAGCTCTCAGGAGCCAAATACCTTCTACTAGGCCCCACCTCCAAAACTGGGGAATACAATTCAACATGAGATTTTGGCAGAGACAAATATCCAAGCTATATCAGCAGTTAAGATTCAAAGCCAGGTCTGTCAGAATTGAATATTTGGGCTCTTTTTGCTATAGCATGCTGCCTTCCTATCATATAAATAGTAACTCTGGAAATAAAGTGGGAATAATAATAGAAGTCAATAATGACATGTACATATGAATGTATTTCTATTCCTTTCATTTATAAAATATTGAATTTCACATTTTATATGAGGCTTAGCGTCAATGAGCTTTTCCATGGATGTTACTTCAAATTTATCTTATGATATCTTGTTCAGTTTGAAACTGGAGGCTTCTAACAACTGTCATTTTATCCAGTCATAAATTAGGGAAGTCAAAATTGATTAATTCATTCTTGTCACTGTTCTATCCTTAATCTTTCCAGTGATTTCTAAGCAATTTACTTTTAATTTGTTTAGTTTATGGAAATTACTAGTAGTGGAATTATGTTTGAGATTTCCCCAAAAGAGAATTTTATTAAAGTTAAGAACTGAGTTGGAAAAAAAGTACGTTCTTTAGAGACATATTGAGGCACAATTTTCCATAAATCCAGTTCATCTCTGGGTAATTATGGCCATGTCCTTCTGATACTGACAGAATTGGATATGACATAAAAGTTTGATTGATCTTATGATTTGTGATTCTTTTTGATGTCCCCACAATTAGCACTTGTAGGGGAGTCAGTATTAATAAGATTCATTACTCATGGATCTATGCAAACAGGCTAGTGCATATCAAGATGAATATTTCATTTAGGGCAATGTGGGCTTGAGATGCAGGTTGAAGAGGTGGAATGATCAACTGAAATTGTATAGACTTCCTTCTATACTGAACACTCTGATCCAAATATAACTCTAAGCTTCTCATCCTACTTCTATGACTGTCTCTTTACTCTTTATCTACTAGGTTATATAATTTAATCCATATCCTAAACATGGACATTGGTACAGTGGAAAGAACACTTGGACAGGGATAGGATGACCTGAGATCTGAAATACTATACCTTAGTGTACTCCTCTTTTCTGTGCCTCACTTTTTGGTTGCTGTAAAAAAAAAAGAGGTTGGGTGAAATGAACTGAAATTCTTTCAACCTCTATCTTTGTGACAGCGAGAAAAGGAGAAAAAACTTGCACTATAATATTTGCCTACAGAGTTAATCAAATTAGGAACCAAAGAATAATACTCTATAATTGTAGTTTTTTGGTAATCCTTATCAGACTTTTATTTTCCAGCTTATGATAAAGTCATAGAGATCTTCATCCTTTGAAGGTGCTCATATAGCATTTATATACATTGAATCTAACTAACTGTGTCTAAAACACCACCAACATAAAGTGTTAGTTCAATGGATGGAAACATCAGCTCAACATTAATGTAAAACATATGGCTACCCTCCAAAATTATTTGGATAAATTTTTCCTTTTTAATTGGATGTTAGCCTGGTAAAGACGTAATCTCAAATCAAAAGCCTCAATAATAAGAGCATGAAAACATTTCTTAAAAGCTATTTTTAAAAAAAATGGATGAAAACTTTAAAAATGAACTACAGTATAGAAAAATATGATGATATTAAAGTCCTGTAAACCAAAAGGCCAAAACAGTTTAAATTATATTCAAAGGTTATGTTCACCAAATTGAGTCACTGTTTAGAATCTTGTCCTTTTCCCAGGTGCGATCTTGGCTGCTAGAAACAATGATAGAACACATTGTTACTACATTGATCCACTAAACACCCTAATTGGCCTGAGGCATGCTGGGCTTTACTGGACAGCCCAATGAGTGCCAGCAGTTGACTAAAATGTTCTTATTCTGGGCCATCTGATAAGGAGCAGGCAAGCCCATTAATACATGTACCATTATGGCCTGATTGTGAACATTTCAGTTTTAATGACATTTTACTTAGCAGGGACACATTTTTAGAACATTAATCAGTGCTTTGAAATTTATTTATATTTAGCATTCTTTGTTCTGAGTAGAAAACAAGACTATTCAAAAAAAAAAAAAAAACCACAAAAGTTAAATGACCACCATTGTTGAGGATATCAGTCAGATGACAGGAGAATGGTTACTATCTATCTCAGGTTTCCCAGAGATATTGAGATTAGACAACTTTTCTTATTATCTATTGAGTCAGGCAGAAAATAAATTACAACACTGCTTTGGAAGTAGCAGGGACCACCACATTAAGTAAAAGGGGATTTAAGGAAGGAAGAAAGGTGGATACAGAATTTTCCTTGAAATAATTTTTATAAAAGACAAATACTAAATTAATCACACTGTATATGCTGATTTAAAATGAGGGCATTTTCAACCACCTTTCTGGATTTACATTTTATTTCATTGTATTCTCAGGGAAACAGATTGAAGTATTGCTATAGATTATTGTAAACAATTTGAGAAAATAAGTGTGAGTATGTGGAAGAAATTATTTCATAAGGCTGTAAAACTCTGAATAAAATAATTAAAAGCATTATGAACTCACTTGAAGAATTGGGTTCATTGTAATCAATGCATATAGATACACACAAGCATGGACCAGAAGCATGAGCATAATACATGCAAATCTGTGTTTTCAAATATTAGTGGAAATACTGCTTGTCCAAGTCATTAACATTGTTAGTACGCTGTACATTGCTGTGGAAGACTCGTTGACTAATGGGATATGTACACCAAAAGTAACGTGAATATTTTCAGAAATTTGTACTTGTGAACTACAACATTGGCAAGTTTATTATAAAACATATGTAAGTCGTAGTATCTTCACTTAAAAAAATTAATATCCAAGGAAGGGGATTGTAACTAAGGGAAGCAGTTACAGCTTTAGTTCTCCAACTAAATGATAATAAGTACAGATTACTATAAGAGTGTTTAATGGGAAAATTGACTTATTCTGGGTTATCAGTGAAGATCTCTCTGTTATAGGAATATGGCATATTAATTATTCATTCTTTTATGACTTTTGGAAGGGTTTGGCCAATGGAGGAACTCTAAGAGATTAAAGAAAGGAAAAAATAAAGATATATTTATTCCCTCCTTTTTTTTCACCCTGCATGGCTGCCTTAGGCTGTTTTTGTCCCTTGACCATCAGCCACTACATATGTCTATCCCACACTTTCTACAGGATTCTCTTCCTCCTTCTTATCTCCTGGCCTAGGGGGTGTTACTAGCCCTAAAATACTTCAGTGTCTCTTGTAGTTTCTCTAAAATGTGTCCACATCTTTGTAAATAGTCTCACAGTTAAGCCCTTTTTTATCCTAATTTGCTGTGTCCCTGATTAATAGAGGCTTTGTTAAGGTAGTTAAGCTGACACTAGGAAGATGAGTAGAGGCTTGATAGGAAGAGAAATTTGCGTGGAGGCATAAGAAGCAGATTGGGAAAGGAGAATATTGTCAGAGTGGGACTTGCATATACAAAGCCTTCAAGGCAAAAATGAGAAACACATTTTAGAGATCAAATAAAGGTCAGTATGGTTGGAACCTGTGAGCTTATTATGATTATTCATTCTTTTGACAAACGTTCAGAGAGTTCCTTCTGCTGTGTATTTGCTACTTCTAGAGAGAGATACTAGGGACTAAAAGGAAGGATCAGACAAATTTGATCAGAATGTAGTTGCTGTGGTGTAGACAAACATGTGTTTGTCTCCTCCACTAGACTGTAGTGGAGTGATGATACAGGTTGTATAAAATGTTCTGGGATTATAATGAAGGGAAATATTAATTTTGACTAGAGGTATGTCTTATACATACAGTGATATTTGAGCTAGCATTCTAATATTGAGTAGAAATTTAGCAGGCTGAATCCATTACACATGGGATTTAACAGTAGACACCACTGATATATTGATTTGCTCAAAAATATGTACTGCGTGGTTACTATGTATGCCAGGAACTACTGTTCAAGCCACTGGAGATAAAACAGTACAAAGACTGACAGAATCCAAATTCTTATTAAGCTCATATTCCAGTGGAGGTGATTTACATTAAACAAATCAATATATGTAATATAATTTCAGGTAGTAATATATGGTCTGAAGAAAAGTAAAACAGGATAATGAAATGAGAGTCCTGGAGTGGGTGTCTTGAGCACTGTTTTAAAAAGAATGATAATCTCATAAATGAAGCAGCAATGCAAGCAAAGGTAAGGAGCAAGAACATTAAGGATCAGAAGAAATATCAAGTGAAAGACTGAAACAGGAAAATGCTTGGGGGCATATTCAGAGAAAAGCAAATACATCAATGTAGCTTTTAGATATATGGCACAGGCTTTATGATAAGTTAGGGACTAAATAAGAAGAGTCTTATATGCCACACCAAAGCATTTTTATTTTATTTTTTAAGTAATTGGGATCAATTGGTTTAAAGCAAACCAATTGATTTAATTGGTTTAAAGCAAAGTTGACTGGAATCATCATTGGCAGTTTAGAAGATGATTTATCAAAGAAGAAGACCGAAAGCAAGTAATCAAGTTAGGAGGAAAGCACATAGCATAGGCCAAGATATTCTCAGCCTATTTTAGGACAATGGCCATGACATGGGAGAGGACAGGGTGAATTCTAGATGTTATGCAGAAACTTTTCTTTAACTTTTATTTTAGGTTCAGGGGTACATGTGCAGCTTTGTTATATTGGTAAACTGTGGGTCATGGGGGTTTGCTGTACAGGTTATTTTATCACCCAGGTAATAAGCATAGTACCAGATAGGTATTTTTTTCTGATATTCGCCCTCCTCCCACTTTCCACCCTCAGTTAGGCCCCAGTGTCTGTTGTTCCCCTTTTTTTGTCCTTGTGTTCTTGTTGTTTAGCTCCTACTTATAAGTAAGAAAAAAATGGTATTCGGTTTTCTCTTCCTGCATTAGCTTGCTTAGGATAATGGCCTCCAGATCCATCCACGTTACTGTAAAGGACATGATCTTGTTCTTTGTTATGGCTGCATAGTATTCCATGGTGTATATGTACCACGTTTTCTTTACGCAGTCTACCATTGATAGGCTTTCATGTTGATTCCATATATTTGCTATTGTGAATAATACTGCAGTGAACATACACGTGCATGTGTATTTATGGTAGAGCAATTTATATTCCTTTGTATCCAACCCAATAATGGGATTGCTGGGTCAAATGGTAATACTGCTTTAAGTTACTTGAGAAGTAGCCATACTGCTTTCTACAATGGCTGAACTAATTTATACTCCCCCCAGCAGTGTATAAGTATTCCCTTTTCTCTACAACCTTGGCAGCATCTGTTATTTTTTGACTTATTAGTAATATCTATTCTGACCAGTGTGAGATGATATCTTACTGTGGTTTTGATGTGCATTTTTCTAAAGATTAGTGATGTTGGGCATTTCAGAAACTTGACAGGAATCTAGTAATGATGAAAGCAGAGATTTATATTTTTTTGTTTCTGTTTTGTTCATTGCAACTTACCTAAGCATCAAGAACACAAGAATGTAATAGGTGCCCATTAACTATTTATTGGATGAGTAGAAAATTTGGTGGCTGACTAGATGCTTTCAAGGAAAATTAATGAGAAGCATGTTTCAGGGGATAAGGATGATCAGGTGTATTAGTTTGTTCTTGCATTGCTATAAAGAACTACCTGAGACTGGGTAATTTATAAACAAAAAGGGTTTAATTGACTCATAGTTTCACAGGCTGCACATGGCTGAGGAGGGCCACAGGAAACTTACAATCATGGCAGATGGGGAAGGGGAAGCAGGCATGTCTTACATGAACAGGAAAGGAGGAAGAGAGTGAAGGGGAAGGTCCTACACACTTTTAAACAATCAGATCTCTTGAGAACTTACTCACTATCATGAGAATAGCAAGGGGGAAATCCATCCCCATGATGCAATCACCTCCCATCAGGCCCCTCTCTTAACACTGGGGATTACAATTTGACATAAGACTTGGTCAGGAACACAAATCCAAACTATACAATTCTGTCCTTAGCCCCTCCAAAATCTCATGTCCTTCTCACATTACAAAATACAATCCTCCTTTGTCAATAGTCCTTCAAGTCTTAACTCATTTATTTCAGCATTGACTCAGAATTCCATAGACCAAAGTCTCATCTGAAACAAGGCAAGTTGTTTCTGCCTATGAGCCTGTAAATCAAAAGCAAGTTAGTTAATTCTAAGATACAATGGGGGTATAGGCATTGGGTAAATACACCCATTCCAAGAGCGAGAAAATAGCCAAAACAAAGAGGTATAGATATTGGATAAACATTCCCATTCCAAAATGGAGAAATCGGCCAAAAGAAAAAGGCTACAGGCCCCATACTAGTCCAAGAAACACCAGGGCAATCATTAAATTTTAATGCTTCAAAATACTTTCCTTTGATTCCATGTCTCACATCCAGGCCACATGATGCAAGAGGGGGTCTCCCAAAGACTTGGGTAGCTCTGCCGTGTGGCTTTGCAGGGTATAGCCCCCTTGGCTGCTTTCATGGGCTGGCGTTGAGTACCTGTGGCTTTTCTAGGAGCACAGTGAAGACTGTTGGTGGATCTACCATTCTGTGGTCTGGAGGGTGGTGGCCCTCTTCTCGCAGCTCCACTAGGCAGTGCCTGAGTGGGAACTCTGTGTGGGGGTTCCAATCCCATATTTCCCATCTGCACTGCCCTACTAGAGGTTCTCCATGAGGACTTTGCCCCTGCAGCAGACTTCTGCCTGGACATCCGGTTGGTTCCATACATCCTCTGAAATCTAGGCAGAAGTTCCCAAGCTTCAATTCTTTTCCTCTGAGCACTTGCAGGCTTAACACCACTTGGAAGCCTCCAAGGCTTATGGCTTGCACCCTCTGGAGCAGTGGCCTGAGACATATCTGGGACCCTTTTAGCCATGGCTGGAGATGGAATCACTAGGATGCAGGCAGCAGTGACCTGAGGTTACACGTGGCAGCAGGGCTCTGGGCCCAGCCTGCAAAACTATTCTTCCCTCCTATGCCTCCAGGCCTATGATGAGAGGCGCTGCCAGTGAAGGTCTCTGAAATTCCTTTGAGGCATTTTCCTCATTGTCTTGGCTATTAACATTTGGCTCCTCTTTACTCATGCAAATTTCTGTAGCCAGCTTGAACTCCTCCCCAGAAAATTGTTTTTTTTTCTTTTCTACTACATGTGCAGGCTGCAAATTTTCCAAACTTTTATACTCTCCTTCTTTTTTCAATGTAAGTTCTTGGTCCGTGTCATTTCTTTGCTCATGAATATAAGCTTAGGCTGCTGTAGCAGCCGTGCCATATCTTGAACTTTTTGCTGCTTAGAAATTTATTCTACCGGATACCCTAAATCATCACTCTCAAGTTTCATGTTCCACAGATCTCTAAGGCGGGGTCACAATGCCTCCAATCTCTTTGCTAACACATAACAAAAGTGACCTTTGCTCCAGTTCTCAATAAGTTCTTCATCTCCATCTGAGTCCATCTCACCCTGGAGTTCATTGTCCATATTGCTATCAGCATTTTGATCACAACAATTTAATAAGTGTCTAGGAAGTTCCAAACTTTCCCTCATCTTTCTGTCTTCTTTTGAGCCCTCCAAACTGTTCTAACCTCTGCCTGTTACCCAGTTCCAAAGTCACTGTATTAGTCTATTCTCACATTGCTGTAAAAAACTACCCAAGCCTGGGTAATTTATAAAGGAAAGAGGTTTAATTGGCTCAGGGTTCTGCAGGCTGTACAAAAAGCATGATTGGCAGAGTTCTCAGGAAACTTAACAATCATGGTGGAAGGCATGGGGAGGTTGACATGTGCTACATCTCTGGAGCAGGAGGAAGAGAGAGTAACGGGGGAAGTGCTACACACTTTCAAACAACCAGACCTCATGAGAACTCTCACTCACCATGAGAACAGCAAGGGAGAAATCTGCTCCCATGATTCAATCACCTCCCACCAGGTCTCGCCCCCACCCCCACCCCCACCACAACACAGGGGATTACAATTCAACATGGTATTTTGATGGAGACACAGAGCCAAGCCGTATCAGTTGTTTCCACACTTTCAGGTATCTTTATAGCAATGCCCCACTTCCTGGTACCAATTTTCTGTATTAGTCCATTCTTGTATTGCTATAAACAACTACCTGTGACTGGGTAATTTATAAAGAATAGAGGTTTAATTGACTCACAGTTCCACAGGCTGCACAGGAAACACAGTTCTGGGGATGCCTCAGGAAACATAAAATTATGGCAGAAGGCAAGGAAGCAGGCATGTCTTACATGGCTGGAGAAGGAGGAAGAGATCAAAGGGGGAGGTGCTAGACACTTTTAAACAAACACATTGTGATAACTCACTCACTATCATGAGAACAGCAAGGGGAAAATCTGCCCCCATGAACCAGTCACCTCTCAGCAGCCCCTTCCTCCAACACTGGGGATTACAACTTGACATGAAATTTGGGTGAGGACACAAATCCAAACCATATCACCAGGTTTTCTAGTTGTGTGTCTAGGTGGAAGATGATACCATCAGTTAATTTAAGGTAGGGAAATCTGAAAAGAATATGAAAAGGGGAATGTGAAGGTGGACAAAGAGGGATAATTGCGCCTTAAAATTTTAGAAGTGAAACTGATTGGAAATGATTCCAAGTTATCTGTGTACATTTTGTACCTAATTTGTACACGTTTAACATGCTTACTGTAAGATTTCTTTTAGCGTGAATAAGGTTACCCTTAAGGACCTGGATAAGCTTGTGATTTGCTGAGGCTCCTCTGGAGGGATTGTGCAAAGAAGCAGAATCATGGACATCAGTGGCAAGCTAAGGAGGTGACAGTTGCTTCCACTTATTGGTGATGGTTAGAAAGTTGAGAAATAGACATCTCTAAAATGTTTCTTTTTATCTATTATTAATCCAAATACTGTATTTAGCTATGAAATGAGAGCCTCTGTGGATAGGCAAGGCTCTATCCTGCAAAACGATTCAACAACCCACTTGGATGTCAGAGTAAATGTAAGGAGGACATGATATTAATCATATCAGGTAGAACCCTTCTCCACTTTCTGAAAGCTTGTGGATCCTGTTGATCCCCCCACCAGGTACCTTTACTTGATGTTGAATTTATTGGGAAATGACATTTATTCACTGAGATCAAAGAGTAATTTAGTACCTTCCAGTTTGGGTTAACAGTTCCTCCTGAAGAGAAACTTGAAAAGTTAAAAAGTGATTAGATCATTAACAATCAGCTTTACCTTTTCACATTGCCTCCATCGGATACTCATCTTCTTTGCTCTATTGGTACAAAATCTTTTCAAGTTACAGTTTTACAAACAACAGTAATAACAGACAATTATTGCTAAGAAGAGTCATTATTTTCTAACACATTTTACTGTTTCAAATTTAATCTCTACAGATATAACCATTTGACAGCCTCTGGAGACAGAGAAGTAGGGGAAGTGGTATACCAGGAAGGAGACGTGGCAGTGGAGCCGGCAGACAGCATGGAGCCAGAGCAGGAAATATCACTGTGCTGTCCATGGGGCTTACCAGGCAGTCACCTAGGCAATTGACTCTTACCAGAACCATGAGAATGCACTACTTCCTCTAGCTTCTCTTTCATTCCAGGGACTCCAAGGGCTTATCAGAATCTCCCCAAACAATTCATCTACTGATATATACAACTTTACCTTTCATTTGTCAAATATGAGTAACTGTCAAGACAGAGCTGACCATACCCAACAAGCTTTCTAAAGCTGATACTTGTACACTTGACACAAGATAAAAAGATAGTGTGTAGAACAAACGGCTCTTATCAGGTAATACAAGTAAGAATGGCCTAGGCAGAAGAGGAATCCTGCAATGAATAGTAAACAATTAGATAACCATGTGTGGAGTGCCAATTTGGAAAGCACCTCAAGCCATTCCAGGTCCAATGCCCAAGTGGAAAAGAACAGCCTCCATTAATCTTGCACATACAACTCAAAAGTCAAGGGTTGCCAATGGTGTTCTCATGGGGCCGTATAGACACAGGGTGATTCACTTCCTGGAACTGAAGGACTATGAAACCAGAGTTGCTTGTTTCAGTGCAGAAAGACAGCCTTCAAAAAATAACAAGAACTCCCTTGGAAAAAATTATGTACCAGGTAGCCAATCTGAATACTAAGAATATTTAATATGTCTTAAAAAATTATGTTTTCAAAGAGCTTCAAAGAGACTAGCCTAGACACAATGGGCTAAACAGGCAGACATTGGAGTTGGTACTTTTCAGAAAAGTAGATCTATTTCAGAATGCTGCTAGTATCAATCACCTGGAATCATCTGTAGGTTCTAGTACAGATGACGCATCATGTTCTCGGAAAGAGCTTTTCAATTCAGCTTTTATTGATCCCTTAAATAAATAATAAGTTAGAATATCTCTCTGGAAAATTATAGTATAGTCAACATCAAATGGTCATTTGAATAATACCAGTGAAAAATCTTCTGCAGGCGTTCTACCACCTTCTTCAGCTAATGCCAGCCCCTCTTCACCACTGCCTGCGGCCCACCTTCCCATTTCAAAGCATCCCCCGCCTGTAAATTCCAATTGCCATTCTTGTAGAAAGACCTGGGATTCAATATCCATATGTTGACAGTTTGATATGGTTTGGCTGTAACCCCATCAAAATCTCAACTTGAATTGTATCTCCCAGAATTCCACGTGTTGTGAGAAGGGACCCAGGGGGAGGTAATGGAATCATGGGGGCAGGTCTTTCCCGTGCTATTCTCGTGATAGTGAATAAGTCTCATGAGATCTGATGGGTTTATCAGGGGTTTCCACTTTTGCTTCTTCCTCATTTACTCTTGCTGCCTCCATGTAAGAAGTGCCTTTTACTTCCCGCCATGATTCTGAGCCATGTGGAACTGTAAGTCCAATTAAACCTCTTTTTCTTTCCAGTCTTGGGTTTGTCTTTATCAGCAGTGTGAAAACAGACTAATACACACTTTTAGTCAAAACAGTAGCATCTTTGAGAACCAGAAGAATAAACACATTTATTTGGAAATGTTAGCCTCTATTTTATTTCAAATGAAGTATCTGAAACTCATGAAGAGAAAACATTTGATGCCTGACCAGAATTTTAAATATAAATTTATAGAATGTAGAGCAAAGAGCCAAAGGTACAATACTGAGATGATGCAGAAACAGAAGACAGATCATAAAAGACAAGATGAAGATGCAAAGCCAAACTCCAGTAAAAGAGATAAAATGGTTTGCACTGCATTTGTGAAGACCTGTCCAACATCTTGGCTCCCAGATTATTTACTAAGTATTTCACTATAGTTTTCTCTGAGCAACGTCAGCATTATGAGCTGGAATTTATAGCAGAATATGATTAATAACAGGTCTTGTGTGCCAAAATGCTGATGTTATCTAGCACAGTTATTAACCTAGGTTCAAAAAGAAATCCCCTTTCTCCAGGTTCAAAAGAGTATAATGATATTAATTTTTAAAATCTCCCTTAATATCAAAAGATGAAATAGATTAATCACTTTTTTTTATGCAGAGAAATATAGATGCCTGTATCTTTATAACAAGCTGGTTCACATTAAAAGCAAGTAGATCCATGGCACTAGTGCAACACTTGGATCAGAAAAAAACGTAAGCTTATTTTTTTAAAAATCCATGTACGCTCTCACTAATAAGTGGGAATTGAATAATGAGAACACATGGACACAGGGAGGGGGACATCACACACTGGGGCCTGTCAGGGGTGGAGGACAAGGGGAGGGAGAGCATTAGGACAAATACCTAATGCATGCGGGGCTTAAAACCTAGATGATGGGTTGACAGGTGCAACAAACCACCATGCCACATGTATACCTGTGCAACAAACCTGCATGTTCTGCACATGTATTCCAGAACTTAAAGTAAAATTAAAAAAAAAAAATCCTAATTACTTCCCATAAGGTTCTTTGTATTTAAGACAGAGTTTCACTCTGTTGTCCAGGTTGTAGTGCAGTGGTGCCATCAGAGTTCACTGCAACCTCCAGTTCCTGGGCTCAAGCAATCTTCCTGTCTCAGCATCGCTCATAGCTGGGAGTACAGATGCATGCCACTATACCCAGCCAATTTTTTTGTAGAGACAGCGTCTCCCTATGTTGCCCAGGCTGGTGTTGAATTCCTGGGCTCAAGCAGTTCTCCTGCCTTGGCCTCTCAAAGTACTAGGATTACAGGTATGAGCTACCACACCTGGCCCTTCCTGTAAGATTCTTAAGGGATGAAACTTCTTTTTCTATAGAAACTTTCAGTATTATTATTTTAATTTTAATTTTTCCTCTTTCTTATTTTAATTTTAAATTTTGACATTTATGTTTATTTATTGTTTATTATTTAATTTTCATTTTATTTTATCTTAATTTTTATGTACTTTTCAAGCCATTTCATCTCTTCCTTTTTACTCTCAAAATTTGTGTTTCCAGTTCTTTCTAAAAGATATTGAGGATCCAATGTCTATGAATCAAAATTATATACGTTAAAAAAAAAAAAGTATCTTATGTGCTTCATAAAACCTCTGCTATTTCTGAAAAGTCAAGGTAGTTTATTTTGCTTGACAAGACATATGCCTTGATCTTCTTTATCTAAGATGAAATTTTAGGCTGATCCCATTCAAGCTTTACAAATTCAGCTCAAGAAGCTGCACCCAAAAGTACAGGACCTCTGCAATTTCTACAGGCTTCTCTTATTTCATAGCTACCTGGGTTTCCTCACCTAAAAGCTGTCTTGCCTCATGGTGAGGCATATCTGTCTGCACTGGATTTCAAGGACTATGACTGGTCAGGAAACTCCTGCCAGGAGGGATGGGTTGGAGGAGTCAGTGTTTAACAACATTAAAAATTTCATTAGCTAAAAGACCGGGAAGCTAATGAACACCTGGAGGGGTGGGACCAGCCTGAAATCCTGAATAAATACAGGTGGAAACTTCATTTCTAGTCAAGGTGTTCTATGGCAGTTGGGGGAAAAACTACCTAAATGTATTGAGTACCTAGCAGGGTTGGATGCTTGGGAAAATGGGTTAATAATGCGGTTCTGAGGCCAGGTGTAATGGCCCATGCCTGTAATCCTAGCACTTTCGGAGACTGAGGTGGGAGGATCACTTGGGCCCAGCAGTTCGAGACCAGCCTGGGCAACATAATGAGACACTGTCTCTGTGATTTTTTTTTAATGAATCAGGCATGGTGGCACACACCTGTAGACCTAGCTACTTGTGTGGCTGAGGTGGGAGGATGACTCGAACCAGGGAGGTCGAGGCTGCAGTGAATGATAATCATGCCACTGTGCTCCAGTCTGGGAAACAGAACAAGACTCTGTCACAACAAAATAAAAAATAAATATAATGCAGTCTCTGACTTAAGGGATATTTAATAGCATAAATAAAGAAGTAATAAAATATACTGTTATGATAAGGGAGGAGCTGAGAATGCTGGAGGGCAAAGGTAGAGAACAATAATTGTAGTGGTCGCCTTTCATGGAATACCTTCAGCTACTATGCTAAGTTCTGTACAATAACTGTCTGATTTAATTAATAGTCCATTGCATTCAGTTAGATACTATTGTACCAACTTACAGAAGAGAAAATTATGGCTTGTAAAATTATAGTATTTTGATCAGAGTTTTAGGAATAGGTCATAAGACCTAGAAATTCAAACTCAATTCCATTTAATTTAAAACACCTAAGTGAGAAAGTCCAACCAAGCATGTTACTGACAGAGATTTCAATTGAGCAGATAATCAAAACATACAGCAAGAAAGACTTGTTGCCTTCTATAGCATTGTGGCAAGAGACTAGGTTTTGTATTCATAGCTGAATTCATTGAATCATGATTGCCACTTGGTGCAATTTTCAACAAGTTACAGGAGAGTTCTGAGGATTGGCTTATCTATATTTTCATGATAATAATACATCACAAGGTTATTGCAAGATAAGTAGTCAATAAAATAAAATTGATTTTGTTAGGATTACTTTTCCCTGTTAGATGTGGGCAACAAAAGCGGGCAAGTGTGTATTACAGACTAGTGGTCAAATTGGCTTAAAAAGTTATCTGAAGAACAAGGGATATTTACTGTGTTGGGATCCATAGAGAAACACTTTGGTTAGAAACATGGAAAACATGTCAAGTGGATTTTTTGATGAGCTCAAGTGCATGAGGTTTAGGAAGTAAAACTAAATTTGTCGAGGGAAGCTTCTGCTAGTATATATAGAGAAAAGAATAAAAACAGGTTTTTCTTCTAGTTCACGACCAAAACTTAAGCAAAGTACACCAGCTAGGCATTTTCTTAAAGTGTCACATTTCCTCTGAGAAGCGGTATGATAAGGTTGACAGTCAAGTTGAATGGTGACCCGGGGACCAGTATTCTCTTCTTTTGCTTAGTTTTCTCAAGTGAGCCATTCAATAGGGATATGTTGATCTGTCCACATTGGACAGAAAAGCTAGTATAGATGCATTATCTGTGTGAGGTGGTACAAGGGATATATCACTACTAGTAGTGGTAATTAAGGATATGATATGAGAAAATGTAATTGCTAAAGAAGACAATATAGAGAAAGGAGCCAGTAATTTGTCCTGTCTTAGGGAAGGTAGTAACATTTAGGTATAAGAGGAGGAACAGAAAGTAGCAGAAGAATGGCCGGAGAAGGAGAATGGAGACTTCATTGGCTAGGAGCCAGATAAAAAGGTGATCCGCAGTTTCAAATGATGCAGAGAAGTCAAGGAGGAATATTACTTAAGTTTAGCTTTCAACAGAACAGCATAAACATATAGAACTGTGGGAATCTCGGACCATATAAGGATCCCTGATGCCTTCCTAACAAAAATCAAACCATACACGTATTTCAGTTCCAGAGACTTTCAATATATTTACTTAATTAAAAAGGTATTTCGTAATTTAATTGATGACAAATGATTATTTCTAGGTGGACTAGATCCACATGTAGTAAGAATCTGGAGTCTTGTAACATTATTACTCCCATCCAAAGTATATAACATATGAAGAATATTTAACTATTTTTCTACCGGTAAATAGAGCTGTGTCGCTCAGATGAGATGATCTCGGTGGTGAAACTGAAATGTATTTGATGTCTATAACATGTTTGCTTGTTTTATGTTACCTAATGATACTTAATTTAAGTAAATGATGGATCTGCATTGTTTATAAGCTTCATCAAATTTCCCTCATCATTTTAAGAAAAATTGTTCATAAAGTTTTTCACTATCATCTCTACAGTTTTCACTGTCACAAATATGCATAAATGTTGTTGTTGTTATTGTTGTTCTTGTAGCCTTGGGATAAAATAAAGCTTTAGAAGTCCTGAGCCCTGAGTATGAAATAAACATGTATTGATAACTATTTATAGAAAATAACTTTGAGATATTAGCAAGATAAACATCTATTATATTCTGTGGCTTTCTAGATACATATTTTATATATTTCATTTTTATACCTTGCCTTTTAATGGAAGTATTTCTAATATTGGTTGAAAATATTGCTTCTCCTGTTTTGCTAGCCTCGAAAGTATTTAAACAGTATTACTTTTTTTAGCCTAAGTCAATGCTTCTTTTGCAAAATATATTATCAGAATTTAGAAGTTAATAAATTACTTCTTAATTTCACTTGGAGAAATCTTTGATCATAAACTCAATACTTGTTTTTCTGTCATTCTCCTTAAGCAAAAATGAGTCTTTCCCAGGGATAGTTGTGGTTTAGAGTGATGTCTTCTTTTTAGTCCAATAATCTATTCCCTCGGTAGACTGTCCTGCTTTCAAAAAGATGAGGTATCAAAACCTGGCTTAAAATCACCCTTTTCAGATCCATGTCCTTGGCTGCCCTTTGACTGCCATATCCTTGGCTGCCATTTGGCTGTCATTTCCTTGGCTACCATAGGTGCTTACTTGATACAAAATTGGCTTTTCTCACTCATTAAAGGTGTTTAAACTGAAAGGCTTGATTTTCTCTTTGCTTTTCACAATCCCTCAAATTAACCTTCACTAAAAAAGCAGAAGAGATATAGTGATGTCTTAACTACCTGTTCCAGTGACACTTTCTGTCAAAAAATAAGTAACTTTCAAATTGAAACCAAATGTCTGGCACAGCCAGCGCATGAACATTTGTGATCGGTCTTGACTCTTCTCATGGCTGCTTTAGCCTTTGATAAGGGTAATTTAGCTCCAATATAGAGATAATTGGTAAGTTGTGCTTCCTGTGAAACTGTCAGAGAACGTTGGTTACTTAGTTACCACAGGCTTCTCAATCTTTTTCATCTGTATCTCACAGCAGAAACATACGTAAATGGTATAAACAGCTAAGCATTGTAAATTGTGTCATCACTGGGCTTCTGATAGTACGGTGTGGGGAGCCAGTATGTTTGCATTTATCCTTCTTAAAGTACTTTTCAAATGACTACAATATATAGGACCCTGTATATGTGGTTAATTCCCTAATAAGAAATGAATCAAGTCGGTATTAGCTTAATAAAATACGATACATAATCTTATTTACCTGAAAAGATCACCATGTGACATGAAAGTTTTGATACTGATTTGTAAAATTCAAAAGGTAGACCTATGCAATCAATTATTCAATTGTATTGTGTCTTAGGATTTATACAGAAACACTTGAGTTAGCAACATAGAAAAAATCAAATCGATTGTTTGATGAAATCAAGTGCCTGAAGTCTTTGAAAGTAACCCAAAACGAGAAGAGAAACTGCACCCATTCTATACAGATAAAAGAATAAAAACAGAATTTATTGTAGTTTGTGACCAAAACTTCAGCAAATATTTTCAGTCGGGCATTTCTTACAATGTCACATTGTCTGTTGGAAGCAGTGTGATGAGGTTGACAGTGCAGTTGACTGGAGACTCCACAGACCAGCATTCTATTCCCATTCCAGGTTTTCTCAAGCAAGTCCTTTACCTTGTTTATATGAGGTTCTTCTGAACTATATTTGAAAATAAATGCTGTTTCTAAATCATTTTGAACTGCATTGAATTCTTTGGTACGATTTCATGAGTGCAATTCATTATATCATTGAGCTTATTAGTAAGAGAGTCTCTGAGACATGATTAAAATCTTTCACAGATGAGAAGACCAAAATCCAGAGAAATAATTTTCTTATAGATGTATTTTTCAGTCTTGGCACTATTGACAGTTTCATCTGCACAATTTCTCGCCACTTGAGCGGGGTGCCCTGCACATTGTAGAATGTTGAGCAGCATCTCTGGCCTCTACTCATTAGATTCCAGTAGCAACTCCCCGTCCCGAGTCATAACTACAAAAAAATGTCTCCAGATATGCCAAATGCCCCTGGGAGAAAATCCCTTAATTGAGAACCACTGGCCTAAGTCACACGACATGATAGTGGCTGAGTTAGAAATGAAGTCCAGGCCTGCTGGCTCTTACTATGGTGGTATTCTTGCTCAGTCACACTGTCTTACATACTAATTGGTATGTTGAGTGGAAGTAGATATCAGGGAGAGGGAGGAGTGAGAGAGAGAGAGAGAGAGAGAGAGAGAGCAAGAAAAGGAGAGAATAAAGAAGCAAGGCATTATGAGGATTGGATTCTGGGGCAAGCAGCAAGAAGATTCGAATGGAAGATATTAAAATATTAGAAATGTGCAGAAAAGTACATGTGGTTGTCCAGAAACCAAGGCAAACTAGAAGCCAGAGTCTTCCAATCCAGGTCTCATTAACATAGGCTCAACTCTTAATGAAGTTACCTTCTGTGTCCTTCTTCTCTCAGAGCCTTGAGTGTCCCTGTGAGCATGTAATCTTTGGAGTGGATTTTGGTCATTCTGAATGCAGAAGCCTCCCAGTGCTCCCTTGGGGCCTTCAGGTTTTCTCCTGAGCTTGCTTTTAGGATTCTCTACCACTGGATATTGCACACAGATTCTGACAGGAAAGCACTGACCCACTCCTGGACACTTAGGGGCTGTTAGCTGATTCAAATGTACTCTAGTTTGGCAGATTGATCCATTGCGCATCTGCTTGTGTGTGTGATTTTATTTTATTTTTATTTTACTTAATTTCCTCATCTTTATTGAGATAAAACAGACAAATAAACATATATATTTAATATGTACAATGTGATATTTTAAAATATATGCATACACATTGTGAAATAGTTAAATCAAACTAATTAACTTATTCAGCACCTCACACTTATTTTTTTGTGGAGAGAATATTTAAGATCTATTTTCTTGGCAATTTTCAAGTATACATTATCTGTAGTCACCATATCATATAATAGATCCCATGAATGTATTCTTCCTATCTAATCAAATTTAGATTCCCTTCATTTTTAAGGCCAAATAGTATTCCGTTATATTTCATTTTGGGTGTGAGAGAGTTAATGATAGCTCCATGTTTTGACCTGAGAAATTGTAAAGATGGCATATTTGTCTTTCCTCATATTTCTACAAAGAAAGATTTGAGACTGGGCAATTTATAAAGGAAAGAGGTTTATCTGGCTCATGGCTCATGGTTATGCAAGCTGTACAGGAAGCATAGTGGCTTTTGCTTTTGGGGAGGCCTCAGAAAGCTTCCAATCATGGAAGAAGGCAAAGGGGGAACAGCCATATTACATGGTAGGAGCAGGTACAGGAGGTCAGAGGGAGGTCCCACACACTTTTAAATGACCAGGTCTCACAAGAACTCATGATCACAAGGACAGTCCCAAGAGGCATGGTGCTAAACCATTCATGAGAAACCGCCCTCATGATAGAATCACCTTCAACCAGGCCGCACCTCCAAAATTGGGGATTACAATTTGATATGAGACTTGGCAGGGACACAGATCCGAACTATATCAGATGATTGCGAAATGGAGAAGCCTGTGTAATGAACTGACTTGAGGGAAGATAAGGAGCGTTGTGTGGTACAGTTTATATTTCAGATGCCATTAATTATACAAGAGTTTATATAAATTTTGACTTAAGGAGAGTTATAAGATGGAGACATATATTTGGGAATAATCTACCTGTAGCTACATTTAAAACATCAATACTGGACAGAATCATAAAATATATCAAAAGAGCATTCAAAGAATGAGCCCTGTGGTACTCCAATCTCTGGAAGTTTAGTGAAATGAGAAGGAATTTGCTAAGGAGACTGATTAGAAATGGCAAGTGCCATAAAAATGAATGCCAGGAGGGCATAGTTCCATGGAAACAAAGTGAAGAGACCATGCAAGGAGGGATGGTTAACTGTGTCAAACACTGCTGGAAGAAAGAAAGAAAATAGGGGGTAAGAAAATGATTTAAATACATGGAAGTTATTTGTAGCATTGTCTAGTACATTTTTGATGGAATAGTAGAGTTGAAAGTCTCATTGGAATGGGTCCAAGAAAGTATGAGAGGTGGGGAACTGGAAACCTTGAGTGCAAGCAATTCATTTGAAGAACTTTGAGATTATAAGGAACAGAGAAACAGGGCTAGAGCTTCAAGTAAATGTAGATTCAGAAGTCTTTTAAGATAAGAGAAACTGTAGTATGTCTCTGTATCGATGTGAAAAATCCAACAGAGAGAAAAATTATAAAAATTCTGGAAAGAGGGAAGAATTGGGAAAGTGGCATTCTTTTCTAGGTTAGGGTCTTACACAAAAGTGGAACAGATGATCCTAGAATGTAGCACAGACAATATGTCAATATTAATAGAAAGGTAGAGCATATATGCATATTTGCCAAAAGATATATAAGATATGTTATAATTTAAGGTTTGTTTGTGAAATTCTGCTTTACCCTCTCTCTTCTTTCCTCCTCCTCTTCCAGTCAATGCCATTAGCTGAGAGTGAAGATTGGGAAGGAAGTGTTGGATATTTGAAATAGGAGGAAAATGCACAAAATAGATTTCTGTGACAGTGGGGAAAGGAGTGAACTATAGAAACATATTACAATTGCCTAGTGTCATTAAGGTCCTTGACTAACTTCATGACGTGTAGAATGGTAATCCTCTTAGGTTTCCAGAAGTGAAGGAAAACCAGATACTAGTAAGCAGATGTAAAGACTATTCCACTGATAGACTGTGGAAGTCAATCTAGGGGGAAAAGAGGATGCAACAGGGCAAGGTATAGTAAAAAGTTACCAGGAGAAATGCGCCTTGGTGGGGAAAAAATAATTGGAATTGTGGTACTAGAAGAAGTACACTGAAATTATAGGATACGGTAGTCAGAACGGGATTCTGGAAATTGAAGTTATAAGGTAGTTATATTTTTGGTTATGACAAGGTCTAGGATATACCCATGGGAGTACATGGATAAGACTGGGTGGAAGCCAAAATCATTTGAGAAGAGGACATTTTAAAAGTGAAATTTTAGGGCACTTGAAGCATCATCCATGTGGATAATGCAAGTATCAGTAACTATGGCTAAAATAGTCCTAGAGGGAGTGACGATGTGTCAAGATAAAATCTTCAAGAAACAATGAAGAGTGACACCATAGTCTAACAATTCAAGAGCTTCTTCTCAATAATAGTTACAATTTCTGTGAAAAGAAGAAACATTGTTGGAGGTCAGTCAAGTGTACTCATCTTTACCACTTTCCTTGCCATGGTTGTTTGTGTTTATTTAAAATCACACAATTAGCATAATTATTATGACCCAGGACAGTGAATGTTCACTTACCTGCACATATTTTATATTAAACCTTTTTTAAAAAAACTATTGGCTGATCTTTTTCAGCGACAGAACATTTGGTTCCATAGCAATTCAAATTATTTCTAAATGACTTACCAGATCATTAGAGATTATACTTTACTCCTGGACAAAATTGATCCCTTGAAATAGAAAATGATTTGTTCCCAGATTAAAACAACCTTAGCATTTCAAGCTATTGACTAAAAATGTCAGCCTTTCACATTTCAAATGAATAGACTCCCACTTACCAAAATGATGAGGCACCAAAATGGTGAGATACCTAAGCAAATTGTGGTTGGTTTCTCATCAGTTTCCACAAATGGCATTTTTTAAACAAACAGATATAAAAACATTATTTACTTGCGATTAATTTGGCTTTGCTCATGTTCTTTACTTAATTTAAATTGGGATTAATTAGTTACTAGACATCCTTTTTATAATGACCTCCTGCAAATTCTTCATCTTTAAAATACATGAGATAACATAATATTTTAGTTTCTTAAATGCTAAAAAAGTGCTCATTCACAGACATAAGAAAATAAATTGCATAAGGCAATATTAAAATATTAATTAGAAAGTTAAGAACCTCAATAACATTGGGTTAGTACCTATATTTCCCAGTGGCAATAAGGATTTCAGAAATTGATGTTATCTTCATCAGGTTAATAATAATAATTTCTCTTTACTCCAGAGTGCATATATTATATAGTCTGTTTCTCAGAATGAAGCCTTGAAATTATTTTGAATCTAGAAACTAAATATCAGAAAGGTGGTGACTTGTTCAGCATCATTTAGCTGGTAGAGCTGGGATACAAACTCCAAAACCTGTGATCTATCCAGGTTTTGAATACATACAGCCTTTCAAAAAAAAATACAATAGTGATTAGTCATGTATTATGCAAGAAGTTTTCTGATCTGAATAAACCATTATTATAAGTTTATAACAACTTATATTTATATAATGCTTATATAATAAGTCCTTTTATTCTACATTATCCTTACACTACTTCAATTTCATTTGAAAATCGTATCAAGCCTCAGAGATAGATACCAATATTACCAGTAGATACCAATGTTACCACGAAATAGCCAAGAAAATACATGATGTTGCCAATATCACAGGTGAAGCAACAAAGCAAAAATAAGATCCTGATCTTTTGTCTCAAAGGTATTCTACTACACCACCCTGAAAATGCACTATGGATGCTGTCCTCACTTTGCCTGGGCTCTGACTGTCTGCACTAAGCATCCCTATTTTACAGATATTTCCATTATCGCATTTAGTTTCTGATACCTACTTTTTATGGTGGGTTCTCACCTGACGTTACTCAGGCTTTGACAATCTTACCTGCACCACCAGAGCTTCTCCTAGACTTTAGGCATGGCGCCCTGCCTTACTTTGCTCATTTAATGTCTTTACAATTGAATTGTCCTGAACCAGAAAAAGAAGAGGAAAGGCTCTTAAGGAATATGGTTCCAGAAAGAAGGGAAATACACAAAAACGGTTCCACTCTTACTCAGCTTACCCTTTGCAGTTTTCAAACTAGGAAATGCTTCCTAGTTTGCTGAAAACAAGTGTCAGTCTTACTGAACTAAGGGAGATATAATTCAGAACTTGGCACTGTCTAAATGAATGGATACTAAAGGGGAAATTTTTCTAGAGAGGACAACCACAGAACGGGCAACTCCTAATCTGTGTTTCTCATGAAAGACATAGGCTGCTCACTCTGAAACATCATAAAAGCAGGTAAAGAATTCAAAGAAACGGCAGAAATTTGCAACTGGTAGGCTAAAGAGTAAAACAGTGATCTCAGCTGCTGTGTCCTTAAGTGATCCTCCCACCTCAGCCTCCCAAAGTGCTGGGATTACAGGTGTGAGCCACCTTACAAGCCTCCTCTTCTTTTTTTTATCTCTTCATATTCAGTATTGCCAAAGTATGTCAGTTTTGTCTTTCCAAAGGATACACTTCCAGCTTTGATGATTCTCTTCGTTGTTTCATATATTTTCATATTTTGTTAATTTTAGCTCAGATCTTTATAATTTTTTCAAACTTTTAAATAAACTTGAGATTTAGCTCATGTATTTTCATTATTATTTTCTAATATACACATTCAATATTACTTTTTCCCATGAAGTACAATGTTAGAGGCATTGCACAAGTTTTGTATCCATTTTAATTATCTTTTATCTAAGTATTTTATAAGTGGTTTGAGTTTATTTAGAAGCAAGTGTTTTAGTTCATAGTTTCAAATTTTCATTTTTATTTTTTAGTGATTGATTTTTAATAAAAGGTAATGCTGGTTAGAAGATAGCTTATGTTTTATGACATTTATTTAATATTTATTGAAACTTGCTTCATAGCCTATCACATTATCAATTATTGGAAATCTCTCACATGGGCTTAACAGAAAGGTGTGTTCTCTCCAATTGTCAAGTAAAGAGTGCTGTTAATACGTTAAATCAAGTTTTTAAATGTTTTTTATTTTGAATTCTTCTAAATGTTTATTAATTTTGTCTTTCTCTCTGACTGCTCAATAATTAAGAGGGATGTGTTGACATCTACCACTGTGTTTGTAGATTTGCCAGTATTTGTCTTTATATCTACAATCTGTTCTTTACATATTGCGAGGCCTTTTTAAGTTCAAACAAATTTTGAATTGTTATAACATTTATAATATCATAATTTGTACCTTTATCATTGTATAGAGACACTAATTATCAATAATAACATTTTTGTCTTGTGGTTTATTTTGTCTGATATTAATAGAACTAATTTATTTTTAGTTTAGTACTCATTTAATATATATTTTCCATGCATCTATTTTCTATCTTTGTGTATCTTCGTGTTTTAGGATTTAATTTTTAAATTCAGTCTGATAATTTCTATCTTTAACTTTTAAATCAAATCAATTAACATTACATTTAATTATGGATAAATTTTGATTAATTTTTGCTACCAAAAGTTATTCTTTCTATTTACTTTGATTAATCTGTGCTTCATTTTTTCTCTCCTTTTTAACTTTTTATGAGCTGATCATTTTTTAAATCTTTGTTTTATTTTTGCCAAATTGAAGGATATATAGATTTCTTTTCTATTATAACTAATCTTGCCATCTTGAAATGTATACATATGGTAGACATTTCTAGTGGCGAAATTAATTCTGTTCTGTGTCCAGCTAAAAAGTCTGATTTACTCAGGATCTCAGACAAGTAGGAGTGGTAATGCCACCCACTTTGGGTGAGCAAGTTTTAAGCTTCAGTCTACTGTGTGGGGCTTTCATAAAGCAACTGTCTTCCTGATTTAAAAAAAAAGCGGGGGGGTGGTTATCTGACTGGTGTTTGCCTTTTCACTTTTACTCTTTACTCTTCTTCCTACCCAGAATATCAGGCAGAACAGTCATCTTGTAAGCATGAGACAGACTACCACACTCTGAGTTTGGCAGTGAAGGAAGTAAAACAGAATCTGTGTTACTGGTGAATTTGCACATCCATAGTATGGTCCTCAACTGCCTTCCTCTGTACTCTAAGAGAATCCAAACTCAGAGACTCCATCTGAGAAACTCTAAGAGAAGAAAATCATCTTGGATTTTTTTCTATTACATACAGCTTCTAATAGTTAAAGATTCTAAAATCACATATTCTTTTCTCAAGCAGTAGAAACACCTTAGAGTGCTTTAATTCTAATCATCTCAGTAACATTTTACTTGTTATTTCTGCCCAGTATTTTAATCCTGCACGGAGCCTATATCAGTGTCCCAATCAGAGACAATCATAAACAACATTTCCTCTATACATGTCCTCCATAAAGAACATTTCCTCTAAGAGATAGTCCCAGGGTGACACTTGCCCCTGGGGATTCTGCCCTCCCAGGAAACTGTGACACCAGATGTGCAGATATCAACATAAGAACACAGGAAACATGAAAAAGGAAAGAAATGTGGCACCTCCAAAGAAACACAATAATTCTCTAGTAACAGATCCTGATAAAAAAGAAATTCATGAAATCCTCAAAACAGAATTCAAATTATTGGTTCTAAATAAGCTCAGTGAAATACAAGTTAATTCTAAAAATTGATACAAAGGGATCAGATAAACAATTCAGGATATGAATAAGAAATTTACCAAGGAGATACATATCATCAAAAAGGGCAAAACAGAAATTCTGGAACCACAGAATTCATTGAATGAAATACAAAGTATGTTTGAAAGCTTCAGCAATAGACTAAATCAAACGGAAGAAAGAACCTTAGAAATTGAAGATAGGTCTTTTGCAAGAAGCCAGTCAGAAAAAATAAAGAAAAAATAATTGTGAAAGAATGAGTAAAGTTTGTGTGACATATGGGACACCACAAAGTGACCAAATATTCCAATTATCAAGATCCCAGAAGGCAATGAGCAAACAATAGGGTTAGAAAACCTATTTTTAGAAAAAGAATAGGTGAAAACTTCTCAAGTCTGGCAAGAGATTTACACATCTAGATACAAGAAGCTCTGAGATCCACAAACAGATAAAATGCAAAAAAGATTTTCTTCACAGTGCATAATAGTCAATCTGCCAAAAGTCAAAGACAAAGAGATTACACTAAAAACAGCAATATATATATTTTTAGCTATGAAGAAATTCCCATCGGACTAAATCAGATTTCTCTGCAGAAACATTACCGGCCAAGAGGAGAATGGGATGATATTTTAAAAGTGCTGAAAGTAAAACACTGAGAGCCAAAGACACTCTGTCCAGAAAAATTATCCTTCATAAATGAAGGGAAAATAAAGTATTTTCCATGTTTGAAATGCTTGTTCCCCAGTGCCATCAAGGGCTACTTCTTTACGGCACTGGGGAACAAGCATTTCAAACATGGAAAATACATTATTTTCCCTTCATTTATGAAGGATAATTTTTCTGGACAGAGTATCTTTGGCTCTCAGTGTTTTACTTTCAGCACTAAGTTCAAGACCAGCCTGACCAACATGGTGAAACCCCGTCTCTACTAAAAATACAAAAATTAGCTGGACATGGTGGCACATGCCTGTAATCCCAGCTACTCAGGAGGCTGAGGCAGGAGAATTGCTTGAACCCAGGAGGTGGAGGTTGCAGTGAGCCAAGATCACGCCATTGCACTCCAGCCTGGGTGGCAGAATGAGACTCTATCTGAAAAACAACAACAACAACAAAAAAAAAAAAAAAAAAAGAGCGAGAGAGAAGAAATAGCACTTGAACATAAATTTAGTTTCTTCAGCAAGGCCATTTTTACTTTCTGCAGAAAGGGTACACTCGCCAGCAGTTTTGCCACGAGAGTACACCGAACAGAGGAGACAGGGTCATTTATAACCTGATGCATCCACCCTGCTGCTGTGTCCGGTTTCCATTGGCTGGAACGGGACCTCACATTCTGTATTTGTCCCAACTGGCTAGCAACTTAGAACTTTTCAAAAGAGGCAAAGGCAGAGGAGACCAAAGGAAGGAGGAAGTAACTTGTGGAATGCTGAGAAAGGTAAAAACACCTTCACATAAGGAAGAGGCACAGGCTATGACCTAATGCTTGCTTGGACCAGTATAAGCATGCCGGGGCAAATATTTAGGCTAAATTGTGAGAGCTACAACATAAAGTACGTTGATTTCTTTATTATGGCTAGCAGATATTTAAGAATGTTAGCACAGGTCTTTGAATAAATTTTGCTTCTAAGAGAAGTTACTATTTATTTCTAATTAGATGGGGAGGAAAGCCTTCGAAGAGGAACCTCTACTTTACTTTTCACATCCAGATAAGCAAAAGCTGCAGAAATTCCTCATCACTACACTGGCCCTACAAGGAATACTCAAGGGAGCTCTAAACATGGAAGCAAAAGGATGCCATTTACCATGATGGAAACATACACAAGTATCAAACTCACAGGAAAAACCAACACACAAATGAGAAAGAAAAAGGTCTTAAGTGGTACCACTACAAGAAACCACTAAAGTGCAGTGACAAATAATAACAGAAAAAGAAAGGAAAAATGGAATACACCAAACAATTAGAACACACTTCACACTATGATAGGGACAAAACTTCTCATATGAATAATATCCTTTAATGTAAATGGATTAAACCCTCTGGTTAAAACAGATAAACTAGTTAAGTGGATTAAAAAATAAACATGATCCAACTCTGTGCTGTCTACAAGAAACACAATTTACCTGTAAAGGCACCTAAGATCGAAAGGGATCTGAAAAAGATATTCCACGTAAATGGAAACCAAAAGCAAGCAGGAATAACTATACTTATTAGAGAAAACAGACTTTGAGTCAAAAATGGTAAAGGAAAGGATAAAGAATGCCATTATATAATGATCAAAGAATCAGTCTTATCTTATGAGAGGATATAGCAATTCTAAATATGTATGCACGTAACCCTGGAACACCAAGCTAAATAACACAAATATTACTCAATATAAAGAGAGATAAACTGCAATACAATAAGAATGGGAGACTTTAACAACCTACCGTGAACTCCAAATATCTGAGACAGGTCCCAGTCCATTTATAAAGTTTGTTTGCCCAAGGTTAAGGACGTGCACCTGTGGCCCACACAGCCTCAGGAGGTCATGATGACATGTGCCCAAGGTGTTCGGGACACAGCTTGGTTTTATACATTTTAAAAAGACACGAGACATCAAGCAATATATGTAAGATGAACATTGGTTCATTCTGGAAAGGTGGAGCAACTCAAATCAGGCAGGGGGCTTCCAGGTCATAGGTAGATAATGGTTGCATTCTTTTGAGTTTCTAATTAGCCTTTCCAAAGGAGGCAATCAGATACGCATTTATCTCAGTGAGCAGAGGGATGACTTTGAATAGAATAGGAGGCAGGTTTGCCCTAAGCAGTGCCCATCTTGACTTTTCTTTTTAGCTTAGTGATTTTGGGGCCCCAAGATTTATCTTCCTTTGACACTACTCTCAGCATAGAAAGATCGTGTGTATAGAAAACCAACACAGAAACAGTGGATGTAAACTGGATTTTAGAAAATAAACCTAACAGACATTTACGTAGCATTTCATCCAACAATTGCAGAATACGCATTCTTCTCATAAACACATATAATATTCTCCAGGATAGATACTATTAGTTCACAAAACAAGTCTAAATATGTTTTAAAAAATCAAAATCATATCAAGTATGTTTACAGACTACAAGGGAATAAACTAGAAATCAATGCCAAGAGGAACTTTGGAAACCATACAATTACATGAAAATTAAACAACATGCCACAAAGTCATTGAACAAATTCATGTGCAAATCAAAAAAATTCTTGAAAAAAATTAAAATGGAAACACAGCATACCAAAGCCTAAAGGACTCAGCAAGGTCAAAACTAAGAGGGAAGTTTATACCAATAATTACCACCATCAAAAAGCAGAGATATTTCAAAACAATGCACCTCAAGGACTGAGAAAAGCAAGAATGAACTCAACCGAAAATTAGAAAAAGAAAAGAAATAATAAAGATCAAAGCAGGCCAGAGGTGGTGGCTCAAGCCCGTAATCCTAGCGATTTGGGAGGCCTAGGTGGGCAGATCACTTGAGGACAGGAGTTTGTGACCAGCCTGGCAAACTTGGCAAAATTCTGTCTCTACTAAAAATACAAAAAAAAAAATTAGCTAGGCATGGTGGCATATGACTGTAATCCCAGCTACTTTGGAGACTGAGGCATAAGAATTGCTTGAACCTGGGAGGTGGAGGTTGCAGTGAGTGGATACGGCGCCACTGCACTCTAGCCTGGGCAACAGAGTGAGATTCTGTCTCAAAAAAAAAAAAAAAAAAAAAAAAATCAAAGCAGAACTATATTAAATATAGACTTAAGAGCATAACTAAATTAAATATAGACTTAAAATACAAAGAATTAACAAAAATAAAAAGTGGGTTTTTTTGAAAACATAAAAGATAAACCACTAGCGAGATTAACCCCATAAAGAATAGAGAAGTCCCAATTAAACAAAATTAGAAATAAATAAGGAGACATTAGAACTGATATCACAGGCCGAGTGCGGTGGCTCATGCCTGTAATCCTAGCAGTTTGGGAGGCTGAGGCAGGTGGATCACTTGAGGTCAGGAGTTTGAGACCAGCCTGCCCAACATGGTGAAACCCCACCTTTGCTAAAAATACAAAATTAGTCTGCTGTGGTGGCACATGCCTGTAATCCCAGCTACTTGGGAGACTGAGGCAGGAGAATCGCTTGAACCTGGGAGGCAGAGGTTGCAGTGGGCCGAGATCCTGCCATTGCACTCCAGCCTGGGCAACACGAGTGAAATTCCATCTCAGAAAAAAAAAAAAACAAAACAAAAAAACTGATATCACAGAAATACAAGAGATATTAGACACTTGTGAACAACTATTTGCGAACAAACTGGAAAACCTACAGGAAATGGATGAATTCCTGGAAACATACAACCTACCAAGATTGAATCAGGAAGAAATGAGAAAGCAAAACAAACCAATAACAAGTAGCAAGATTGAATCAGTAACAACAAACAAAACCCCAGGACTTGAATTCACAGCCAAATTCTATCAAATGCATGAAGAAAAATGATTACAAATCCTCCTAAAACTATTCAAAAATATGGTAGAGAAGGGAATTTTACATAAATCATTCTACAAGACCATCAATACCCTGATACCAAAACCAAACAAGCATACAACACAAATGTGACAAAACTACAGACCAATAACACTGATGAACGTAGATGCAAATACCCTCAAAAGATACTAGCAAACCAGATTCAACAGCACATCAAAAAGATAATACATCGTGATCACGTGGGATCAATATCAGGGTTGTAATGCTGGTTTAACAAATGCAAATGAATAAACATGAGACATCATATTCAGATGTCCTTCAACTAAATAAAGGACAAAAACTATATAATCATATCAACAGATGCAGAAAAATCATTTTATGGTGTTCAACATCTCTTCACGGTAAAAACTCTCAACAGTCTAGGGATAAAAGGACCATACCTCAAAATAATAAATATCGTACGTGACAAACCCATAGCTAACATCATACAGAATGGGGAAAAGTTGAAAGTCTTTCCTCTAAGAACAGGGATAAGACAACGACGTTAACTTTCACCATTCCTATTCCACATAGTAATGGAATTCCTAGCCAGCACAATTTCACAACAGGAAGAAATAAAAGCCATCTAAATTTTAAAAAGGGGAAGTCAAATTTTCCCGCATTGCAGATGACATGATCTTATATTTAGAAATACCAAAAGACTTAACCAAAGTTTATTAGAGCTGAGAAAGAAGTTCTGTGAAGTTGCAGGATACAAAATTAAACATACAAAATTTATTAGACTTCCTATGTACCAAAATGATGAAATACTTGTAAAAGGAATAAAAAAGAAAGTACCATTCACAATAGCTAAAAAATACCTGTGAATAAATTTAACCAAGGCAGTGAAAGATCTCTACAGGGAAAACTGTAAAACATGATGGTTGAAATTAAAAAGGGCACAAACACATAGAAAAGCATCCCATGCTCATGAGTCAGAATAATTAATATTATTAAAATGACCATACTATCCAAAAGTAACCTACATATTCAGTGCTGTGCAGTGTCTGACTCTGGAGCCCAGGTTGTTGCTCGCCAGTCTGATGGTGAATCCTCCATAGGCTGGTGAGTGTAAATATCTTTTCCCTTATCCCCATCCCATTGCAATTTGCTTATTGTATCAATCTACTTATTATATCATTTGCTTATTTTTATATCATTTGCTTATTATGTCTGCATTGCTATTTACATGGGATAAAGGTTGTTTACCCTTAAAGGTATTGTGTGTGTGTCTTTTCTTCCCCCCTCGCGTATTTCCCACACAGAACAAATGTCACTCCTATAAAATTTCCAATGGCATTTTTCACAGAAATAGAAAAAACAAATCTCAAAAATTGTATTGAACCAAAAAAGAGCCTGAATAGCCAAAGCAATCCTGAGCAAAAAGAACAAAGCTGGAGGCATCACGATACCTCACTGGAAAATATATTACAAAGCTATAGAAAACAAAACAGAATGGTATTGGTATAAAATAGACACATAGGCCAATGGACCAGAATAGAAAATCTGGAAATAAATCCTCAATTACACCCTCAAATTAGGTTTCCAGACTTTTCATTTTTCTTCTCTCTCAGGAACACCAGTGATTCTTGTTTGGCCATTTTACATAATTGTATATTTCTTGGAGACTTTGGTCATTTATTTTGATTTGTTTTTCTTTATTATTGCCTGAATGGGTTAATTTAAAAGGCCTGTCTTTGAGCTCTGAAAGTATTTCTTATACTTGTTCTAGTCTATTGTTGAAACTTTCCACTGCCTTTTGTAATTTTTTAATATCCAGAAGTTCTGATTGGTTTTTCTTTGTGATATCTGTCTCTCTAGCCAATTTTTCATTCATAAACTGCTTTTATTAATTTCCTTATGATGGTTTTTACCTTTCTCTGGTATCTCCTTGAGTAGCTTAATAATCAACCTTCTGAATTCTTTATCTGGTATTTCATAGATTTTTATCTTGATTTGGATTCACTGCTGGCAAACTAGTGTGCTCTTTTGGGGGCTGTTATAGAACCCTATTTTGTCATATTACCAGAGTTACTTTTCTGGATGCTTCTCATTTGGGTACAATATTTCTTCTAATTATTCTTGAATTTGTGTTTGATTTTACTGTGCTTTTTAAATTTCTTTTTTCCCCTTATGGATGTGACTTTAATGCTTACAGTTAATTGTAGCCTAATTTGGTTTTTGGTGCTTTCAGGAGTGAAGATTCTGTAAGAGGTCCTTGGTTATAGAGAGTGTTTTTATGATAGATTTCTTGTATGTTGGTTGTAGTAGCAATGTGCTTGGTGTATGAGCAAGTTCACTGTCTCCTATGGGGTTAGAATGGTAGAGTCCTCTTGAAGCTTATCTCCTTCCTTCATGGCATGCAATTTTTAATTAACTTTCCCCCAGTATTTTATTTACTGGTTTAATGGTTCAGGCTTCAGTTCAGTATGGGGGATGTCCCTGGGAAGAAACCAGTTCTGGCTAAAGTTCGGTAAATGCAATACCCAATGCTGGGCAGAGGCCCCAGCCTTGACAGAGGTTGCTTGAGGAGCTCTCAGTGAGTTGCACTGAGGTCTTATTGGGTAGAGGGTTGGAGCCACCTCAGCTCCCCTGCTGGGTCATCAGGAACACTGTCCACCTATCAGACACACTCCTGTCCCTGTGCTCTGGCTATTCAGATCAAACAGGCACCTCCTTTTATCTGCAGGAATGTTGATATTCCAAGTAGACAGGAATTGCGATTCTGTCTCTCATGTAAGTCTGAACCTGGGGTGGCGCTCCTCCTGTGAGGATGCAGTCACCGTGACATGTTCCAGAAGTGCTGTTTATAGTTGCACCCACATCAAGATCATGTGGGAGAGGTACCAACTGTGCCTGTGGTGGTGAATGAGAAGGAAAAGGCAGCCCCTACTCCAAGACCCTTCACGTGCATCGGAGCTGTCTGACTGTTAGATTTGGGCTGCAGACATTCCCTGTTGAGCCCAGCACTGCAACTGTGTCTCTGCTGAAAGAAATTTCCCACCAGCAGAAAAATCTGGTGCTCAAGGTCTGCCATCCAGATCCTTTTTCCTATGTGGTGTTCCCTTGTTGTGGTGCACTCCTCCTTTCCCTAGGAGTGAGAATCCCTGGAAGCCAGACTACTGTGAGTATGGTTGCTCCTCTGGGTCTAGCTACCCAGTGAACTTGTCACACTCCAGGCTGGTGCTAGCAAATATGATCAAGGGATGCAGTGATGTGACCTGTCCTGAAGCCTTCCAGCAGTGGGTGGCAGCACCAGCTCTAATGGGGGTAGCAGCGGAGTGACGTAGATTCTGTGAGATTCCTTGGTTATTGATAGCCTTAGTGTGTTGGCTTTCTCGAACACAGGTTATAGTAGTAAGGAACTGGTCACGTGGACAGACTCAGGACCTCCTGGTTAGCCAGAATGGTGCAGGCAGTTGTGATAGCCGAGGTCACACAGCCATTTTCTCTTTGCTGGGTGCAGTGTTATTCTACCAGGAGATGCTGTAATGGACTGTGTTGGTGGGCCTCTAGCCAGGACCTAGGGCTTGCAAAAGAGCATCAGCTGCAGTAATAGCAGTGGGATTTTTGCTTGCCTTATGTTGCCCAGGGAGGGTACCCTGGTTTCTCTGGCAATGGGCAGTGTCATATGGCTCCCCAGAGTTTCTGTACTTTGTGTTAAGCTACCAGGACAGGTGACAGGGCAAAGCCAGGTGGGGGCTAGATCAGGCGGGTTTGCATTCTGACTTTCCACGCGTAGGGCAAGCAGCAGCCCCTGTGAGTGTTGGGGCATAGGGGAAGTTCTCAGGCCACTGACTTGATGTTCTACAGGGGAGCATTGCTGCCTCTGCTGCACGGAAGACTGGGGAGTAGCAGGCATCAGTAAGCCCCACACAGATCTCACTCAATTTGCAAGGCAGACCCACTCCCACCTACAGTGTTCCACTGGCAGCAGGGAGCTAAGTTGCAGACAGCCTGCACTCAGAACTCACAAGTGCCCCCAGGTTATAAGTTTTCCCTGCAGAGATAGCAACCACAGCTTTCAGGGTGTGCCCCTTCCACATCTGCCTGCAAAACTGAGTGCCTGACTCCTGCACTCACACTCCTGGCTGCAGCCCACTTTTCACTTGCCCTGCCCCTGCCCCTGACCAAGGGGGTTTGTCCTCACCAGAAGTTGTATTGTGAAACCCAGTTGGGGTCTTCCTTCCACCTGCAACCACGGCCTGAACTATTTGGCTGACCTCCACATCGCCCCCTATGAGGAACAATAAGTAATGTCTTCCCTCAATCCACGCTGGAGATTGGGAGTGCACACAAGCATCTTCCCATTGCTACTTCTAGTTTTATATTGTATGACCCTTCCCAACTCAGTTCTTGTGCTGAGTAGGGTTAAGGCTTTCCTCTGTGGTCTGGACTTTCAGGCTCCCTGGTGTGTGTGTATCTTCAAGGCAAACTCTCCCCCTCTTACACTCTGGGGACTCACAGCCCTTTATCTGACTCATAGTGTAGGTTGCAGCCTGCTGCTTCCCTCAAAGGGTCTGTGGATTCCTTCAACTTTTATATTCAGTTTCTGCATCACTTAAAAAGTTCACAGTGTGAATCTCTACTCACGATTTTGTCCCTCCAACTAGGAGAGGTATGCTAGCAATGGCAGATTAGAGGTATGCTGGCAATGCCTCGAACCTGCCATATTGGAAAACAAAACAACACAAAACAAAACAAAACCTAGTATGTAATGTTAACAGGAATTGTTCAAGCAGTGATGCAAGTTACTTTAATGAAGTAAAGTTAAATGTCAGGAGAATCAAATCTAATTGTACATTAGCATATGTGCAAAGTAACAGATATAGGTCACAAGATAAGAACTCAATCCAAATGGGAATGAAGGAAGCAAACAGGAATACAGTTCCCATACCAAATGAGCAGGTTCATATAAACAGCATGTTAGAGCGATGGCTATAACCAAATGGCAAAGTTTTGAAAGCAAATGTTCTAATCTCAGAATACCATTCTGCATCGTATAGAAGAATAGATGGTTGTATACTGGAAGTCAGAGGTAGGAACCCGCTTGTTAGCTCTCTTGGGACTCCAGCAGTTGCTCACAGCAGATACAAAAACTGAATATCAAGAGGTTAGGCAGGGCTAACTTGGATCTGATATAAAAATTTCATTTGTTATAAAGGACCATGAAAGCATTAAAAGAGTCTTTTCTGTATCTGTAGTAAAGCCCTGGCATTTTGGCTTCTAAATTTCATAGTCTACCTTTCTAGCTGAGTTCGAGATATAGTCAAGCTCTTTTCCACTTGATAATTTCCTTGTTATTCCATTTGAACTTTCTTCACCTAATTAGGTAATGTCCTTGAGATCTGTAATTCTCAGCACCACAAGCCCTCTTATTAACTTCAAGGGGAAAAAACAGGTGACGTTATTGTCCCTTTTCTTCCTTTCATTCATTTGAGTAGTTTGATCCAATTAGAAGAGACCTCTGTCAGAAATGGGTATACTTAGAGCTCAAAACATGATATTTGCATATGAAAGCATTTGGGGATAATAATAATAATTGTTTTCTAAACAGCCATAAACTTAATCTTCTAAAAAGCAAATATAAAAGCTATTTTAAATTGGAATATTATTTTCAGTAAACAAAGCTGAAAATCAAGTTAAGTGTACAGTCTGATTCCAAAAGCAACATTTGTGTTTCTATCTGCCACTTTTGATATATAGTCTCGCCTGAAGCATTCTGTTTGACTTTTTCAGTGTCAAATTCAAATGACATTTTTCTAACATTGATATTAAAAATTTAACTTCTTTCTTGCCAAAATGAGAGAAACATCTGTAAACAACAACTTTTAAGATGTGTTGGCTTTATCCTAAAACAAAATTATAAGGTCAGTGATTTTAGACTTTATCTATCTGTTGCATCTTCTGTCTTTGAAGAAGGATATTTGGAAATGTTCAATTTGCTCTCCAGAAAAACAAATCTAAGGATTTAAAAAAATATGCCATAGCACTTATTATACTGTATTAGAGTTAACATGATGTGAGCTATTTGGAAGAAAGGTATAAAAACCAATCTTCAAGATAGCCCCATGATTATCCTTACCTATTGTATTCATGCTCCTAGGTTGTCCTCATCCATAGTGAATCAGGGTTAGCCTGGTATAACCGGTAGAATGTGGCAGAAGTGGCAATATTGACTTCCAAGACTGTCATAAAGAGCATTGCAGCTTCCACATTGGTCTCTTATCATTCATTCTGGGAAAAGCCAATTGCCATGTTAGAAGACCAAGGAAGAGCCTTATGTAGACTCCTCCATGGAGAGGAACTGACTCCTTCTGCTCTCAGGCAGCAAGATCTTGCCAGCCATGTAAGTAAACCACCTTTAAAATGTGTCCCCCACACAGGGTCAAGCCTTCAGATGACTACAACTCTGACACCTGGTTGAGAAACATGGAGCCACAACTGTACAGTCAAGTGCTCCTGAAATTCCTGACCCTGAGAAACTATAAGTACTGAAAACATATTGGTGTTTTAAGCCGCTAAAGTTTGGTACTATTTGTTAGGCAGCAAAAAATAACTAATCCATAAGAGATTGTGTCTGACTTTTTATTAGCAAGTACTGTCCTCCAATAAATGTTTTTTATTTAATGAATGAATAAATGAAAGAATTCAATAGATAGAGAGAATGATAGAATAGATAGAATAAATAGACAGAATGAATTAATAGAAGTAGAAAATCTCTAAAAAACAATAGTGACTTGTAAGTATCCCCTCTGACTTGGGAATCGTAAGAATTCCCCAGTCTGAAACACCTCTGGTTGGCCTCCGGGAATGTGACTCATTGGAAAAAAGACCCTTTCCTAATTTTTCTCAGACTATCATACCACAATTAATATCAATGCAAATGAAAACATAGTATTCTCCTCCTAATTACTCCTGCATTACCATGATGTTTCACTGGCCGAAGTTTAATGGGATTACTTAACTTTTAGGATCCTAAGTTTTGTTAGGGGTTGCAAGGGTACTTGGTCATTTCATAAGATCTGTCTGCATTTGCCTGCATTTGTCTTCTTTTCGATGAAAGCTCATTTACTATGCTAACCATTTTATAAAGCAATATTTTACCTGGTGAGAAATCTGCTTATTTATTCATTTATTTATTTTTGAGATGGAGTCTCACCCTGTCATCCAGGCTGGAGTGCAGTGTGTGATCTCGTCTCACTGCAACCTCCGCCTCCTGGGTTCAAGTGGTTCTCCTGCCTCAGCCCCACAAGTAGCTGGGATTATACAGGCACATGCCACCATGCCTGGCCAGTTTTTGTATTTTTTGTAGAGACAGGGTTTCACCGTATTGGCCAGGCTGGTCTCGAACTCCTGACCTCAAATAATCCACCCACCTCGGCCTCCCATAGTGCTGGGCTTACAGGTGTGAGCAACCATACCCAGCCAAAATCTGCTCATTTATTTTCTATTTTACCTCACAAAATAGCCATTGATAAACCCCTTATTTAAAATGAAAGATTATTCCAAAGCTATTCTAATGTGTTTACTTATGAAATGTTATTTATAACTTATTATAATCTGTAATATCCTATTTGAAAACAGTCATTTAATAATTTTGACTAAATAAACAGGTCAACTTAACAAGCAGTCAATTCTCCAAGCCAATACATTGTTTTAAGGTTTTTATCCTCCTGTCCTGACCAATCTTGTATACTGAATTGACTCGGTGTTTTAGTGTCATGTATACACAAACATTAATATGCCAATAGTAATCTAAATTAAACTCTGATGACATGAATTTGCTTACTTACCAGTAGATCTGCATTTTAGACATTATGTACTACACAAATCTCACCCATTTTCGTTTTGTCTTTATTTTTTTCATTCATGAATATTTCAGATGCATACAAAAATAGAAAACAAATGACACCTATCCAGATTTAAAAGATATTAAAATTTTGCCTTATTTGTAGCCAATATCTAAAAGAAATTGAAGCACTAACCCAAATAGTTTTTCTTTTCCCCATAGAACATTTGTATATTGTCCCAATGTCAATTTTTGTAATTTTAGTACATGTTTATTTGTGTGTATATACAATATATGGTATTGTTGTGTGTGATTCAAAAACGTACATGAGCTGGAAAAAAAAAAAAAAAACGAATAAGTCTATGACATGGTTTGGGTCTGTGTCCCCACCCAAATGTCCTGTAAAATTTGGAGGTGGGGCCTAGTGAAAGTGATTAGATCATGGGATCGTATTTCCCCTTTGGTGCTGTTCTCCTGATAGGGAGTTATCCCAAGATCTGGCTGTTTAAAAGTGTGTGGCCCTTCCCCCTCTCTCTTTTCCCCATGCTCTCCCCATGTAGGGCGTGCCTGCTTCCCCTTTGCCTTCCGTCATAATTATAAGTTTTCTGAGGCTTCCCCAGCCATGCTTCCTGTACAGCCTGTGTAACTTTGAGCCAATTAAACTTTTTTTAAATAAATTACCCAGTCTCAGGAATTTCTTTATAGTAGTGCAAGAACAGACTATTACAGCCTAATACAAACTTAAGGCTAGTATTAATAAAAACTACATTAGTCTTTGTAGATAATTTTGTAAACTCCTTCAACATTATTATTTTAAGAATTGTTGATTCAAGTAAACCTAGTTCATTCATTTTTATTGTCAAATATACCTATATCACAATTAATTTTCCATTTCTCTATTGACATTTTAGATTTCTCCCTATTTTTGTATATTATAGTAGATGTGGAATGAAATCCTTAAATATGTCTTAAATGTAAACTCAAGACTTTCTCTGTGACATATATCCAAGAATATAATTGCTGAAAGGAGGGCATATGCTTCTGCAAGTATAACTAGGTTTCAGCAAACTGTTCTCTACAGTTACTGTAACAATATACAGCCTCATTAAAATGTGAGTTTTCATTTCCTCACATTTCTGTCAATTGTTGTTGGGAGACCCTTTAATTTTTGCCAACTTGATGGGTGTGAAATTGTGTCTTAGTATTGTTTCAATTGTATTTTTCTGAATAGTAAGGCTTTGAAAATGTTTTCATTTTTAATGGCTATTCTGAATTTTTCTGTTACTTTTCTAATAGTTGTTTTAATCATTTGCAAATATAATCTCTTGATCTGTGGTTTGTTATTTTGTTATGACATTTTTAGCATGAACAAATCTCATATTTTAATGTAGTAGAATTTATTAATTTTCTTTTTATGATTTGTGTTCTTAGTGTCTTGTTTAAAAAATTCTTCTGTATTGTGAGGCAATAAAGATGAAGATACTATCCTATATTTTCATCTAAGAGTTTGTGAAATGAAAATAAATCTTTGGGTCTCCAAATCACCAAGCTAAAGGGAAAAGTCGGGCTGGGAACTGTAGGGCAAGCCTGCCTCCCATTGTATCCAAAGTCATCCTTCTGCTCCCTGAGATAAATGCATATCTGATTGCCTCCTTTGGAGAAGCTAATCAGAAACTCAAAAGAATGCAACCATTTGTCTCTTATCTACCTATAACCTGGAAGGCCCTCCCTGCTTGAGTCGTCCTGCTTTTCTGGACCGAACCAATGTTCAGCTTACATATGTTGATTGATGTCTCGTGTCTCCCTAAAATGTATAAAACCAAGCTGTGCCCTGACCACCTTGGGCACGTGTCATCAGGACCTCCGGAGGCTGTGCTATGGGCGTGCATCCTTAAATTTGGCAAAATAAACTTCCTAAATTGACTGAGACCTGTCTCAGATTTTTGGGGTTCACAAGTTTCACAGGTTTTTTTCATATTTATCTTTAATTCATTCAGAATTTATCTTCCTATACAATATGGAATAGTGACTCAGCTAATATCTGCTTCTCAAATATGGATAGCCAATTATCAAAAACCCATTATCGAATGACCCTTGCTTTTACTATTGATTTGAAGGATATAATAACATACAAATTTCCAAGTATATATGTAAAACTATTTCTGTATGCACCATTTCCTACCATTTATCTCTTTTTCCTTATTTTTGAATGAGTATCTCATTGTATAAATACTGTAGCTTTCTAATAAGTCTGAATTTCAGTTGGAAAAGCATCCCATTTCCTTATTTGAAGTTGTCTAGACTATTTTTGGCCTTTACTATTTGAATGAATTGCAAAAGATTTCAACTGCAGGTATCAGAAGCCTCAAATGTATAAGATTTAAGCACACCTTTCACACATAAAAAGAATTCTGCTTATTCTGCATGTAGATAGCTGCCTGCATTGTTTCAGCATCGCAGTAATGTCAGGACTGGTGCCCATTTAATTCACTTGGTCTTTGCCTCAGTAGTGGAAGTTGTCTGCCACACCTCCAAGTAACATGTTCACTTTGGAGGCATTGTAGGGGGAATGTGTGGCCCCTACCCAGTGTCTTATTAGGAAATCAAAGGCCTTATGAGAAGCCCCTGGCAGATTTTTATGTATCCCTGGGCAAAACGGGATCTCATATTTAAATCTTGCAACAAAAGAGTTGAGGAAGAGGTGTGTGTTATGGTTTGAATGTTTGTGTCTCCTCCAAAATTCATGTTGAAACTTAAATCCCCTGTGTGGTTGTATTTAAAAGCGGGGTCTTTGAGAGGGAGAACACATACACACACACGTAATTAAGTCACAAGGGCTTTGTCTTCATGAATGCAATTAGTAACCCTATAAAAGGTCTGGGGGAACTAATTAGTTCCTTTTGTTCTTTCATCCTTTCTGCCATGTGAGGACACAGCATTTATCTCCTTTGAATGATGCAGCAACGAGGGGCCATCTTGGAAGCAAAGATGGGGCCCTCACCAGTCATCAGTCCTACTGTTGCTTTAATCTTGGACTTTCACTCTCCAGAATTGCGAGAAATAGATTTGTTGCTTATGAATTACCCAGTCTCGGGTATTTGTTATAGCAGTACAAATGGACTAGGACAGATTTTCTAATCTACACTGAGAAAGCTGACAAGGGAGCAGATATGACAGAGAATACACGTGAGTAACGCCATGAATAGTCCACCCTACTCTTCCACGTGAAAGATTGGATTGGCTTTTCAGTCTGTGAGAAAACCTGATGGGGTTTTGACTGGGATTTAGAGATTGAATATGTGGTTTAATTTAAGGAGAATTGGCATGTATAGAACATTTAGCCTTTTCATGCTAGAACATGAGTATTTTACTTTTTCATGTCTTCTCATGTTTTTCAGTAAACTAATTTTCTCCATAAGGGACTCCATCTTTTATTTTAAAATAGTAATTCTTAGGTATCTCATTGTATTGCTGTTAATGTAGTGGTATATTTGAAATATATTTGTACACACATTATCTATCTATCTATCTATCTGTCTGTCTATCTATCTATCTATCTATCTATCTGTCTTTATTTCCTTTTACTGATATATAGAAGTACTATTTGTTCCTGTCTGGTTCCTGGAATGCAGGTTTCAGGATGGAACGGACTTTTATCCATTTTGTTTACTGCTGGGCTTCCAACGTCTAGAACAATGCCTGAAAGATACTTTGTGTTCAATAAATATTTCCTCAATGAATGAATTAAATAACGTATTACTTAGAAAACTTATGAATCTTTCTTTTTATCGTTTAATACAAAGCGTTTTTATGTAGATTCTCTTGAGTTTTCTATTTAGAAAAACTTACCTGTGAATGATGGTAGCTATGCTTCTTCCTTTCTGATTCTAATATATGTTTTGTCTTAATATATCTTAAATCTCTAGTCTTAGGTTAAGAGTGGTAATATTGGACCTACTTCTCTTGCTCTTACTTCTCTTGTATTTAGAGGAAGATGTTCCTACAGTTTCACAATTAAGCATGATATTTACTGTCAATATTTGGTAGAAACAGTTGATCATATTCAGGATATTTTTTTCTTTCCATTCTCATTTGGTTATTCATTTTTTAAAATCCAGAATGTATCTATTTATGCAATTTAAAGTTTATTTTTCTTCTTTAAATTGGTAATGTGTTGAATTATATTAATATATGTTCTATTGTTATCTTTGCATTCCTAGAGTCAAACCTTATTTAATCATGATATAGTATTATTTATACATTGTGGGAATCACTTCACTAATATTGCATTTAGGGTTTTAGGTCTATATTTGTAATATTTATTTATTTATATTTACTTATATTACTTATATTTACAGCATGTTTCTCATGTGGTGCTTGTTTGTTTTTGGTACCAGGTTTGTTCCTTCCTCATAAAATGAGTTGAGGGCGGTTCATTGCAATACTCTCACAACTGTTAGAATCTATAGATTACTTCTGGGCTCATTAGGCTCTCCAGCAGAGTGCTGGCAGTCATACCAGTGGCAGTGGTAGTGGGTAGGCAGGATAGGGGCATATATGTTCAGCTGTGAGTTTTCTAGAAACTGAGATGGGGAGTGGTCTTTTATTTTCACCTTTTAATACGTGTAGTGTTAAAGGTATGATCTTGGAAGCAGCCTGTCTAGCCAATTCCATGCTTTGTCACTTAATGGATTTGCATTCTTGGTCAAATATCTTAACCTTACTGTGTCACAGGTTCTTCATGTGTGACATAGAGTAGTCGTGAGGATTAAATAAATTGGCACAGTTAAATTGCTTATAGCCTCTGGCATACATTAATTACTCAGTGAATGTTCGTTTTCCTTCTCCCCCTTTTTTGACCTTTTTCTTTCCTTCTTTCTTCTTCCTGTCAACTCTCCATTTTTTCTCTCTTCCATTTTGGTACAATGCCCATAGGATCAGTTGTGTCTGGTGCCTAGGAAGCCAGAATATTTTGCTTTAACGTCTTCAAATAGTATATTTCCCTGCCAGGTTGACAGAGTTTTAGACACCTATTCGTTGTGGGATAGGTGTGTAGACCTACTTCTTTTACCAATATTTAGATAATCTAGTTTTCAGCTCCACCCATTTACTCTTACATTCAATTCTGAACTATTCTGGAATTCTGTGGCCCAAATAAGCTTCCATCTTGTCTTCTTGTACTGCTGATGACCTAAACGTGCAATTCCCATCGGGTATGCTTTCCAACTTTAACAAAATGTGTTGCCTCTTCTCTATTTTTCTCGCATGTTTCTAATTTTTACATTCATTTTTCAAAAGTTTTGCTTTTAAATAAGTGTTTATATGGTTAAAAAATCAAAACAATACCAAAAGCAATTCAATGAAAAGTCTCATTTTTCTCCTACACATGCAGATAGTCACAATTTTCTGTTTCTTGTTTATCCTTTTAGAATTTTTTAGGCAAAATCAATCAAACATAAATATTTGTGTTTTTTTTTTGTTTTCTATATGAGAAAGGTAGCATACGCTCTACATACTGTACTACTGAACATTGCTTATTCTTTTTAAACTTCACATTGTATCCTGATGATCTTTTCAAATAAGTATATAGAGAGGTTCCTCATTCATTTTTTAAGTTGCTGAATAGTACTCCGTTATATGATTGTAACACAGTTTATTTATTGATTCACTATGAACAGACAATTGAATTCCTTCTCATTTTATGCATTGTAAATAATGCAACAGTGAATTAATTTATACTTCTCTGATGTTTAACTCATGCATGTATACTTGTAGAATAAATTCCAAGAGGAGGGATTGCTTCATCAGTGTATAAATGTATTTGTAATTTTAATAGATATTCACAAATTTCCCTTCAGTGGGATTTTACCATTTTACACTTTCATCAGCAATGTATGGGAATGTGTGGTTCCCCCAGACTTGCCAACGACAAGTTATCAAGCTTTTAGATTATTTGCCAATCTGATAGATAAAAAATGCTATCTAATCAAAATTGTAATCTCTATTTAGTGACATTGGCCATTTTTTATATGTTTGATGGCAATTTGCATCTTTTTCTGTAAGCTATTCATATTTTTTGCTCATCATTATTGGATTATTGATCTCTTTAATACTCTTTTAGGGAGATCAGAACTTTGTAATAATATGAGTTTCAAATTATTTCTAAATATGTCATTATCATTTTGACCTTGCTAAATTTTTTTAATATAGAAATTAATGGGTGTTTTTCTCATAGTCTACATCAATTTTTCTTTCATAGTTTCCAGATTCAGAGCCATTAGAGAAGTTTATTTCCAATTCTAAGGTTATAAAGAAATGTGTCTATTTTTTCTTTTATTACTTTTATAATTTCATTAAAAAAAAATTTGTCACATGTGGAGTGATGGTATTTTGCATGAGTAAATTCAACTTGATTTTTCCCATTCATATGGCTGTACAGTTGTTTCAAAGTCATTTACTACAAAGTTTTCTCCCAAACTGATATCTATTTCAAAAATATATATGTAAGTTTATTTCTAGAACTGCCATGGCATTGTCCTGTTCATATGCTCCATATATTGTTTTTCATCACTGAGGCTTTATAATAATATTTGGTGGGATTAATTTCTTCTCATTGATTTTTGTTTTCAGAATTGTACTGTATATTTTTGTTATCTTATTTGTTATCTTATTTTTTATATGAATAATAGAATCAGCTTGTCTAGTACAAAACAAAACCCTGTGTGTAGTTTTGTTGATATCATGTTAAGTTAATAAATTAATAATCCTCTAAAGAGTGACATTTTAATAATATGGACTTTTCTCTCTTAATAACATGGGGTAGTAAAGGTATTATATGAAAGTTTAATTATAAAGATAAACCTTAAAATAAAAACATGTAACTTTCTAACTTTTGGTTGTCTACGACTAAAAACAAAACTAAGAAAACAGGTTATGTAATAAAAGACACACAGAAATGACAGAACAGATACAAAACCTTCCTGTCATATCATAAAATTTAATTGGGCTGAATCCATTGGTTAAGAGAAAAATAATTTTAATTAGATCATGAAACAATTCAAGTCTACAGTGTACACAAGAGACATTTTAAAATAATGTGATTTTATAGGTTAAAATTCAAATGATTGGCAGATACATACTAGGTAAATAGAAACAAAAAAAATCAGTCTCAAAATCTGAATATTCAACTCAATGTAATTCAAGCCTTTGAAACATTAAATGAGACAAAGAAGAACACTTTATAATTCTAAGTAATATTAACAAGAAAGGTGTGTGTGTGTGTGTGTGTGTGTGTGTGTGTGTGTGTGTGTGTGCATTTTCCTGAAAACATTTTTTTTCAATTTTATTCTTTAATAATACCTAGCTGAGTATAGAATTTTAGGAAGCTAGCTATTTCCCCTACACTATTTTGAGGGTTTATTTTCTATTCTCAATAACTATTCTCTGACATCGTTAGTACTATTGAGATAGCTGTTACCAGTTTATCATTTCTTTGTAGATAAACTGAATTTTTTACAGTTGCTTTTCAGGTTTTCCATTTGTTTTCAATATCCTGTATCGTGTTGCACGTGGATTTTATTTGACTTTTCCTGCTGAGATTAAATAGTGTGCTCCTTCCTAATAATTCTTTATTTCATCAATTATGGAAGAAAAACCCAATTATTATTCCTATTCTCTATTTCTGGGATTTGATGAGAAATATGTTTATTGTCTGATACTTTCCCCCACATCTCTTAATCTCTTAGTTTACATTTCTTTTTTTCTTTTGTTACATACTCTTGGTAACTGAATCATCGATAGCTTCCAGTTCAATATAGTTTATTCATCTATGATTTTTTTCTTTCTAATTTTTGTGGGTACATAATAGGTGTATATATCTATGGGGTACATGAGTTATTTTGATGCAGGCATCCAATGTGTAATAATCGCATCATGTAGAATGGGATCTCCATCCCTTCAAGCATGTGTCCTTTATGTTACAAACAATTCAATTATTCTATTTTAGATATTTAAAAATGTATAATTAAATTATTGACTATAGTCATTGTGATGTGCTATCAAATACTAGGTCTTATTCATTCTTTCTAATTTTTTTTTTGTACCCATTAACCACTCCCACCTCCCCCATACTACCCACTACCCCTCCCAACTTCTGGGAACCATCCTTCTATTCTACCTGTATGAATTCAATTGTTTTAATTTTAAAATCCCACAAATAAGTAAGAACATGCAATATTTGTCTTTCTGTGCCTGGATTATGTACTTAACATAATGGCCTCTGATTCTATTCATGTTGTTGCAAATGACAGTATCTCATTCTTTTTTAAGGATAAATAGTACTCCATGGTGTATATATATCACATTTTCTGAATCCCTTTATCCGTGGATGAACACCTAGGTGGTTACCAAATACTGGGTATTGTGGCCAGTGCTGCAACAAACATGGGAGTGCAGATATCTTCTATATACGAATTTCCTTTCTTTTATGGTATACCTAGCAGTGAGACTGCTGGATCATATGGTAGCTTTATTTTTAATTTTTGGAGAAGACTCAAAACTGATCTCCATAGTGGTTGTACCAATTTATATTCCCACCAACAGTGTATGAGTGTTTCCTTTTCTCCACATCCTAGCCAGCATTGGTGATTGCCTGTCTGTCCTTTGGATATAAGCCATTATAACTGAGTTGAAATGATATCTCATTTTAGTTTTGATTTGCATGGCTCTGATGATCAGTGATGTTGAGCACCTTTTCACATGCCTATTTGCCATTGCTATGTTTTCTCTTGAGAAATGTCTTCTCAAATCTTTTGCCCATTTTTTGATTGGATTATTAAATTTTTTTCCTATAGAGTTGTTTGAGTTCCTTATATATTCTGGTTATTAATCCCTTCTCAAATGGGTACTTTGCAGATATTTTCTTCTACTCTGTGGGTTGTTTCTTCCCTTCGTTTATTGTTTTCTTTGCTGTGCAGAAGCTTTTTAACTTGATGTGATCACATCTATCCATATTTGCTTTGCTTTCCTGTGCTTGTGGGGTATTGCTCAAGAAATTTTTGCCCAGCCCAACGTCCTGGAGAGTTTCCACGATGTTTTCTTGTAGTAGTTTCATAATTTGAGTTCTCAGATTTAAGTCTTCAATTTATTTTGATTTGATTTTTGAGCAGGGTAAGAGATAAGGGTCTAGTTTCATTCTTGTGCATATAGATACCCAGTCTTCTCAGCACCATTTATTGAAGAGACTGTCTTTTCCCTAGTGTATATTCTTGGGATCTCTGTTGAAAATGAGTTCACACTAGGTGTGTGAAATTGGGTTTGTTTCTGGGTTCTCTATTCTTTTCCATTGGTCTGTGTGTCTGGATTTTTTGTTTATTTGTTTGTTTTTGTCAGTACCATGCTGTTTTGATGACCTTAGCTCCATAGTTTAATTTGAAGTCAGGTAACACGATTCCTCTGGGTTTGTTCTTTTTGCTTAAGATAGCTTTGGCTATTCTGGGCCTTTTGTAGTTCCACATAAATTTTAATTATTTTTTTATTTCTGTGAAGAATGTCATTGGTATTTTGATAGGGATTACATTGAATATGTAGATTACTCTGGGTAGCATGGACATTTTAACAATATTTATTCTTCCAGTTGATGAACATGGAATATAATTTTATTTTTTGGCATCCTCTTCAATTTCTCTCATCATTGTTCTGTAGTTTTCATTATAGAGATATTTCATTTATTTAAGTTAATTTCTAGGTATTTAATTTTATTTGGGGCTATGTTAAATGGTGTTACTTTTTAAATTCTTTTTCTGATTGTTCACTGTTGGCATATAGAAATGCTATTGATTTTTGTATGTTGATTTCGTATCCTGCAACTTTACTGAATTTGTCAGTACTAATGTTGAGATATGTTCCCTCTATACCCAGTTCTTTGAGGGTTTTTATCATGAAGAAATGTTGAATTTTATCAAATGCGTTTTCAGTATGAATTGCAATTATTGTATGGTTTTTATTCTTCATTTTGTTTATATGATGTATTGCATTGATTAATTTGCATGTTGAACCGTCCTTGCATCCCAGGGATTAATTCCACTTGCTTATAATGAATGATTGTTTTAATGTATTGTTGAATTCAGTTTGCTGGTATTTTTTTCCTTATATTCAGATTTTTTAGTTGGTTTGCTAATATTTTATTGAAATTTTTTACATCAATATTGCCCAGATATTGGCATGTAGTTTTCCTTTTTTGGTGTATCTTTGTCTGGTTTTGGTATCAGGGTAATACTGGCCTCATAGAATGAGTTGGGATGTATTCTCTCCTCCTCTATTTTTTTGGAAGACTTTGAGTAGAAATGGTATTAGTTCTTCTTTAAATGTTTAGTAGAGTAGAATTCAGCAGTGAAGCCATTGGGTTGCAGGGTTTTCTTTACTGGAAGACTGCTTATTAAGGCTTCAATCTTGTTACTTGTTATTGGTCTGTTGAGGTTTTGAATTTCTTTATGGTTCAATCTTGGTATGTTATATGTGTCTAGGGATTTGTCTCTTTCTTCTAGATTTTCCATTTTATTGGCATATAGTTGCTCATAGTAGCCACTAATAATCCTTTGAATTTCTGCAGTATTAGATGTAATGCCCCCTTTTCCATCTCTGAATTTATTTATTTTAGTATTCTCTCTTTTATTTCTTAGTCTGGATAAAAGTTTGTTGATTTTGTTTAACTTTTCAAAAACACAGCTTTTTGTTTCATTGATCTTTTGTATTGTTTTCTTCAAGGATAATTCACTATTTTTTTCTCTTACCTTTATTATTTATTTTCTTTTACTAATTTGGGGTTTGCTTTTGCTTTTCTACATCTTTAAGATGAGTTCTTAGGGTTGTTTATTTGAAGAATTTCTTCTTTTTGGATGTATGCATTTAGAGCTGTAAACTTCCCTCTTAGTACTGCTTTTGCTGTCTCCCATATGTTTTGGTATGTTGTGTTTCTATTATCGTATTTCAAGAACGTTTTCAGTTTCCTTCTTAAATTATTCATTGACCCACTGGTAATTCAGGAGCATATTGTTTAATTTCCATATATTTTTGTATAGTTCCCAAAATTCCTATCATTGTTGAATTCCAGTTTTATTCCATTGTGCACAGAGAATATGCCTGATATAATTTCAATTTTGTCAATGTTTTAAGACTTGGTTTGTGACCTGCCTTATCATCTATCCTTGAGAATGATACATGTGCTGAGGAAAATAACGTGTACTCTGCAGGTGCTGGATGAAATACCCTATAAATATTTATTAGAAATATTTTGAATATAGTGCGGATTAAATTCCATATTTATTTGTTGACTTTTCTGTCTGGAATATCTTTTCAATCCTGAGTATGGGGTGTTGAAATCTCCAGCTATTATTATATTGGTATCTGTCTCTTTCTTTAGCTCTAAGAATATTTGCTTTATATAACTGAGTGGTCCATTGTTGGGGGCATATATATTTAAAATTGTTATATCCTTGTCTTGAATGGACAACTATATTTACATATAGTGACCTTCTATATCTCTTCTTATGGTTTTTGTCTTGAAATCTATTTTGACTGACATAAGTACAGCTATTCCTACTCTTTTTTGGTTTCCATTGGCATGGAATATCTTTTTCTAACACTTCATTTTCTGTCTATGTATGTCTTTTTCGGTGATCTGCTTGTTGCAGGCAACAAATCAGTGGGTCTTGTCTTCTTTTTTTTTTTAATCCATTCAGCTAATCTATGTCTTTTGACTGGAGAATTCAGTCTTTTACATTCAATGTTATTATTGATAAGTAAGGACTTATTCCTGCCATTTTCTTATTTGTTTTCTGGCTGTTTTGTGGCCTTCTCTTTTTTCTTTCTTTCCTTCCTGTCTTTTTTTTAGGGAAGGTGATTTTCTCTGGTGATAGGACTTGGTTTCTTGCTTTTTATTTTTTGTGTATCTCTTATATGTTTTTGGTTTGAGGTTACCATGAGGCTTGCAAATACTATCTTATAGCCCATTATATTAGGCTAATAACAAGTTAACACTACATAATCAAACAAACAATCAAAAAGAAATGTGCTAGCCAGGTGCAGCGGCTCATGCCTGTAATCCCAGCACTTTGGGAGGTCGAGGCAGATGGATCATGAGGTCAGAAGATCAAGACAATCCTGGCTAACACAGTGAAACCCCATCTCTACTAAAAATACAAAAACTCAGCCAGGCTTGGTGGTGGGCACCTGTAGTCCCAGCTACTTGGGAGGCTGAGGCAGGAGGATGGCCTGAACCCAGGAGGCGGAGCTAGCAGTGAGCCAAGATTGCGCCACTGCACTCTAGCCTGGGCGACAGAGCAAGACTCTATTTAAAAAAAAAAAAAAAAAAGAAATATGCTAAAAACTCTACACCTTAAATCTGTCTCTCTGCTTTCTAACTTTTTTTTTGTTTTTATTTATATCTTATTGTACTGTTTATGTCTTGAAAAGTTGTTGTAGTTATTATTTTTAATTGGTTCATCGTTTATCTTTCTCCTTCAGAGTAGTCTACATACCACAGTTACAGGGTCATAATACTCTGTTTTTCAGTGCGCTTACAACTACCAGTGTTTTTTGTGTCTTGAGATGATTTCGTATGGCTCATTAACATCCTTTTCTTTCCTGTTGAAGTATTTCCTGTAGCATTTCTTGTAGGACAGGTCTAGTGTTGATGAAAACTTTCAGCTTTTGTTTGTCTGGGAAAATCTTTATTTCTTCTTCATGTTTGAAGGATATTTTCACTGGACATACTATGTTACAGTAAAAGGATTTTTTCATCACTTTAAATATATCACGCCTCTCCATCTGGGCCTATAAGGTTTCCAATAAAAAGTCTGCTGTCAGATATATTGTAGCTCCATTTTATGTTATTGGTTCCTTTTCTCTTGCTCTTTTTAGGATCCTTTCTTTATCCCTGATCTTTGAGAGTTTGATTATTAAATGCCTTGAGATAGTCTTGTTTGGGTTAAATCTGCTGGGTGTTCTCTAACCTTCTTGTGCTTGGACATTGATATCTTTCTCTAGGCTTGGAAAGTTCTCTGTTATGCCTTTGAATAAAGTTTCTACCATTACCTATTTTTCTACCTCCTCTTTAAGGCCAAAAACTCTTTGATTTACCCTTTTGAGGCTATTTTCCTGGCCAGACGCAGTGGCTCACACCTGTAATCCCAGCACTTCGGGAGGCTGAGGCAGACGGATCACGAGGTCAGGAGATCGAGACCATCCTGGCCAACATGGCGAAATTCCATCTCCACTAAAATACAAAAATTAGCTGGGCATGATGGTGCATGCCTGTAATCCCAGCCACTCGGGAGGCTGAGGCAGGAGAATCACTTGAACCCACGAGGCGGAGTTTGCAGTGAGCCAAGATTGCGCCATTGCACTCCAGCCTGGTGACAGAGCGAGACTCTGTCTCAAAAAAAAAAAAAAAAAAAACCCAGAGAAAGAAAAAAGGGTCTCTCTCAAGACAAAATCCTCTGCAATTTTTCCTCCACTGTTTTCAAGCAGAAGGAGTCTCGCCTTGTAACTACCACAGTTGAAAATGTGTTTAGTATCACCTGAAGCCGGCAAGTCTCATTGTCTCACCCAAGGCCCTCATCATAGTACCTGGGTATCACTGCTGATTTTTCAGGGCCCAAGGGCTCTTTACATAGCATGTGATGTTTCCAGGACTGTTTATTCCCCTTCAAGGCATCAGGTTCCCTTCTGGCCCACAGTATGTCTAGAAATGTCATCTGGAAACTAGGACCTGAAAACGGGGCCTCGTGACTCTGTTCTGTGCCCTAGCCTGCTGGGCCTAAGCTAGTATCCAAGAGGCAAAACAAATTACTTGTCACTCTTCCCTCTCCTCTCCTCAAGCAGGGGAAAGGGTCTCTTGGAACCAGGATCTGTGCAGCCTGTGATTAAGGGTGGTGTGATGCCAGCATTCCCTTAATCTCTCTGCTGGTGTCCCAGTAGATCATGTGCCACCCAATTCCCCTGGCCCTGGGACTAGTTCAGCACTAGAATTCACCTAACTGTTGCAGTCTTTGTGGCTTCAGCTGCCTATCAAGTTTATTCAAAGCCCCAAGAGCGCTTTAGCCCACGGTGACAAGGCTTCCGGGAACTCAAGTTCTGATCGCTGGAATCAGCGATTCTTTTCTGACTAGGGCAGGTTTAAATACTCACTCCGTGGGTGGATGTCAGCTGAGTTTGACTCAGTTTGACTGAGGGCAGCACTGAGATCAGTGTCTCACAATTGCTGCACTCTTCCTCTCCCCAAAGCACGGAAAGAATCTCTACACTCCTCTGTCACTGCTGAGAGATGGAAGAGGGAGGGTGTCAGCAATTCAAGACTGTTTTTTTCTACCACTTATCCATCTATGTTTGATGAGTTTTAAATCTTAATTTATTACTTTTCATTAGTAAAAGATTACTTTGGTTGTTTTTCCTACTGCCTGTTTCTCTTTGGAGAGAATCTTTATTATGGTGAGTAAGAACACAAATTCTGAAGCCAATTTGCCTGGTATGCAGTATGTTCCCACCATGTACTAACTATGAGAACTCAAGGAAATTCACCTTTCTTCTGGATGCCTCCATTCCCTCAGCCATAAAGTTAGGATGCAAGTGGTTTTCTATCATAGCTAATCTCTTGGCTTACTCACTGTACTCCACTTGTCTTGTAACTCTTTCATCCCTTATTTTACAAAGTTCCTCATTAAATTACCTCTATTTTTAATAGTGGTTTCTGTTTTCTTGAATGTACTGTTTCTTACTTCTGTTTCCACCCCCTGATTTATTGAAGTACAATTGACAAATACAGATTGTGTGTATTCAAGCATTATAGCATGATGACTTGAATATATCTATATCTATAGACTTGAATATATCTATATCTATAGATATATTCAATTATTCTATATATATACACATATGTAAATGTATATGTAGATACACACATTTTGTGATGATTACCAAAATCAAGTTAGCACATTCATCACAGACCATAGTTAACAGTGTGTGTGTGTGTGTGTGTGTGTGTGTGTGTGTGTGGTGAGGACTCAAAATCTGCTTTCTTCTTGTAACCAATCTCAGGTTCAGCTGCTTATGTCCCAAAAGCAAAATTTGAGAGACAAGCATTGGTGGATGGGAAGAAATGTAGGGTTTATTCAGGAGCCGGCAGCCCAAGGAGATGGTGGACTTATTTTGCAAAGATATTTCAATTTTCTCAGACTTGCAGAAGGGGATTTAAGGGAGAAGAGGCTTGGTAAACTATGTGTAGGAGTTAGCTATGCAGTTCAGCACGTCTGGTTGTGATTTTTATCTTGAGTAATGGGCCATCTAGATGTCTAGCTGATGTCATCTAAACTGAAACAAGATTGAAGATTAACTGTTCAGCATTTTTCTTTTCTGGGGAGAATGTTTCACAGTCTTGGTTTTATCTCATAATTAGTTCCTGGAATTCTTAAGCAAGCACACAGTAAGTCACGGTAAAAGAAAGCATATGGCAATTTGCTTTCAAAGTGGAGTGAGTGCTTCAGTTACATTATCAAATTTCAAGTAAACAATACAGTATAATTAATTATAGTCACCATGCTCTGCATTAAATCCCCAGATCTTATTCTCTTACAATGGAAAGTTTGTACTCGTTGACTAACATCTCCCCATTTCTCCATCTCCAGACCTTGGCAACCATGGTTCTACTCTTTGCTTCTTAGTTCAGTTTTTAGATTCTATATACAAGTGAGATCACATAGTATCTGTCTCTCTGTGATTGCCTTATTTCAGTTAGTATAACGTTGTCCAGGTTCACTGATGTTGTCACAATTTGCAGAATTTCTTTTATTGGTTGAATAATATTCATCTGTATATCTACCTGTCTATATCTCTATCTAATATTTTCTTTATTCATTCACCTATTGAGAGACACTTACATTGTTTACATTTTATATCTTAGTTATTGTGAATAATGCTGCAATGAACATTGGAATACAGATATCTCTTCCAGATACTGATCTCATTTCCTTTGGAAATATACCTAGATGTGGGGTTGCTTGATTTTATGGTATGTCTATTTTTATTTTTTTGAGAAACCTCCATAGTATTTTCCATAATGGCTGTACTAATTTACATTCTAATTAACAGTGTACAAGGGTTTCCTTTTCTCCACACCCTCACTATCACTTGTTCTCTCAGGTTTTTGATAATTGCCATCCTAACAGGTATGATTTTGATTTGCATTTCCCTGATGACAAATAATGTTAAGCATCTTTTCACACACCTGTTGGCCATTGCATGTTTTCTTTGGGAAAATTTCCATCTGAATCTTTTACTCATTTTTACTTGGGTTATTTGGTGCTTTTTTTTTTTTGTATTTTGGGGGATTTCTTGTGCCCTTTAGTTCCCTATATATTTTAAATATTAACCCTTCATCAGATATAAGGTTTGCAACTATTTTCTCCAATTTCATAGGATGCATTTTTATTTTGTTGGTTGTTTCCTTTGTTATGCAGAGGTATTTAGTTTGACATAGTCCTACTTGTTTCTTTTTGCTTTTATTGCTGTGTTTTTGATGTAATATCCAAAAAATCATTACCAAGACCAATGTTAAGGAGATTTTTTACCACATTTTCTTCTAGGAGGTTTACGGATTCAGCCCTTACATCTAAATTTTTAAATCATTTCAAGTTAACTTTTGTGTATGTTGTAGACAATAGTCTAATTTCATTCTTTTGCATGTAGATGTCCAATTTTTCCAGGACCATTTATTAAAGAGACTTTCCTTTCCCCCATTGTGTGTTCTTAGGCCTCTTGTCAAACATTACTTGACCATACGTGTATAAGTTAATTTCTGGGCTCTCTATGCTTTTCCATTGATGAATCTCCCTATTTTTATGCCAGTACCATTCTGTTTCCATTACTAGTACTTTGTAATGTATTTTGAAGGCAACCAATGTAAGGCCTCCAGCTTTGTTCTTCTTTCTCAAGATTCCTTTAGCTATTTAATAACATCTTTTATGGTTCCATACAGATTTAGGATTGTTTTATCTATTCCTGTGAAAAATGCCATTGGAATTTTGATAAGAATTGCATTTATCTTCTGGTATTTAGTTCTTCATTCATTTTTTTTTAGGTATGGGAGTGTGTTTTTTTCCTAATTTTAAAAATTGTAGTAAAATACACATAATATAAAATTTACTATTTTAAGTGTATAGTTCACTTCAGTAGTATTAAATACACTCATAATATTTTGCGACCATAACCCCCATCCATATCCACAACCTCTTTTCTCTATCAAAACGGAAACACTATAATCGTTAAAAAATAGCTCCCCTTTGCCCTCTTCCTCCAGCTGCTGACGACCACCATTCTATTTTCTGTCTTTATAATTTTGACTACTGTTAAGTATCTCATATAATTTGAATCATGTTGTCTTTTAGTGACTGGCTTGTTTCACTAAATATAATGCTCTCAAGGTTCATCCATGTTGTAGCATGTGTAAGAATTTCCTTTTTAAGGCTGAATAATACCTATTTATTTTAGTACAAGAGATTTATATTTCTTTCCTATAAATTCAATTTTGCATTGTTTATAACATTGTTATATTCTATTATTTATTGATTTCTGTAATAATATAGTTTTCCGGTTGTCTTTGTTGCACATTATGCCAGACCTGTGCATTTATAACATATATTATGTACCAAAGAGATATATTGTAGTATTAGCATCAGTACATTAGGTACATGGAAATAAAAAAGAAACTGTTATGCATAATAATATTTTATCCTCTCAAGCTTAATAAAGTGCTTTTGTAGGGCTTCAGTAGTTTAGATGTCTAAAGGGAATTGTTTGGAAACTAACTGATTGACTGCTAAAGGTGGAGGAATCATTATTAACCTGGGACACTATCATAAAGAAATGCCTCAGAGTTAATTTTCATTTAACTGGAGTAGAAAAAAAATGTTGACTAAACTACAGATTTTATGTAATTGGCAGTTGTAACCATTGTTGACCATAAGGAATTATTAAATATGATGTCTATTGTGTATTCATAGTATATCAGTCCATTTTCTTTTTTTTTGCAAGGTAGGTCAGTAGCTTTAATGTACTATAGTATGAAAAAGTCATTAATATGATTACAGAAACTTATCATTTAGTGAGTTTTGATCTAGAACAAAAGAAAATATCTACACTTATCTGAAAAGACTATTAAAAGATTCCCTTTCCAACCATATATCTGTGTGAAGCTAGATTTTCTTCTTTTTTTTTTCTATTATTTTTATTATACTTTAAGTTTTAGGGAACATGTGCACAACGTGCAGGTTAGTTACATATGTATACATGTGCCATGTTGGTGTGCTGCACCCAGTAACTCGGCATTTAACATTAGGTATATCTCCGAATGCTATCCCTCCCCCCTCCCCCCTCCCCACAACAGGCCCCGGTGTGTGATGTTCCCTTTCCTGTGTCCATGTGTTCTCGTTATTCAGCTCCCACCTGTGAGTGAGAACATGCAGTGTTTGGTTTTTTTGTCCATTTTCACACTGCTATAAAGAAATACCTAAAACTGGGTAATTGTAAATAAAAGAGATTTAATTGGCTCACAGCTTTGCAGGCTGCACAGAAAGCATGGCTGAGGGGTGGGGGCCTCAGGGAGCTTTTACTCATGGCAGAAGGCAAAATCGGAGCAGGATTTTTATATGGCCAGAGCAGGAAGAAGGGGTAGCAGTAAGTGCTACACACTTTTAAACAAGCAGATCTTATGAGGTCCATTTCAAGTTAACTTTTGTATATGTTGTAAGACAATAGTCTAATTTCATTATTTTGCATATAGATGTCCAGTGTTCCCAGCACTATTTATTAAAGAGACTTTCCTTCACCCCATTGTACAAACAAGGGTTTCCTTTTCTCCACACCTTCACCATCACTTGTTCTCTCAGGTTTTTGATAATTGCCATCCTAACAGGTATGATTTTGACTTGCATTTCCTGATGGTAAATAATGTTAAGCATCTTTTCACATACCTGTTGGCCATTGCATGTGTTATTTGGGAAAATTTCCATTTGAATCCTTTACTCATTTTTAATTGGGTTATTTGGTGCTTTTCTTGTATTTTGGGGGATTTCTTTTGCCACTTAATTCCCTATATATTTTAAATATTAACCTTTCATCAAATATAAAGTTTGGAACTATTTTCTCCCAGATACCCTAAATTATTACTGTCAAGTTCAAAGTTTCACAGATTCGTAAGGCAGGGACACAATGCCTCCAAGTTCTTTGCTAAAGCATAACAAAAGTGACCTTTGCTACCATTCCTAGTAAGTTCCTTAATTCCCTCTGATACCTCCTCAGTCTGGACTTCATTGTTTATATCACTATCAGCATTTTGCTCACAACAATTTAACAAGTCTCTAGCAAGTTCAAAATTTTCCCTCAACTTTCTGTCTTTTTCTGAGTGCTCCATGCTCTTCTAACCTCTGCCCCTTACCCAATTCCAAAGTTGCTTCCACATTTTTGGGTATCTTTATAGCAGTGCCCCACTCATCGGTACAATTTGCTGTATTAGGCCATTCTTGCACTTCTATAAATAAGTACCTGAAACTGGGTAATTTATAAAGAAAATAAGTTTAATTGGCTCACAGTTCCACAGGCTGTACAGGAAGCATGGCTGGGCAGGCGTTAGGGAGCTTTTATTCACGGCAGAATGCAAAGTCTGAGTGAGCGTCTTCACATAGCTGGAGCAGGAGGAAGAGAGAGAGTCAGAGGTGCTACACCTTTTTTAAGATCTGGTGCTTTTAAACGACCAGATCTCGTGAGAACTCTATCACAAGAACAGCACTAGGGGGATGGTGTTAAACCATTAGAAACCACCCCCATGATCCAATCATCTCCCACCAGGCCCCACCTCCAGAATTGGGGATTACATTTCAATATGAGATTTGGGTAGGAGCACAGATCCAAATCATATCACATGGGTATTCATAGATATCTCAGACCACACTTTCAGTGCAGAAATCATCCTATAACAAATATTTACTGAGCAAATACCTTGTGTCAGACATTGTTTTAGGTTGTAATGATGCATTGGCCAATAATAGGGACAAAAATCACTACCATTTTGGACTTACATATTAGAGAAAGAAAAACAGTAGGGTGAGAGATGTCGGGAGTGTTGAGAAGAGGGAATATAAAGTGGGGGGACTACGATGTAAGCATCACTGATGAGGTTGCCTTTAAGTAAAACTTGAAGGTACGAACTGTGGAAAAGAACCTCTATGCATAGCAAAAAAACAAGCCAAAAATCTGAAGGTGAGAAAATACCTGGCTTGTTCAGAAATGGCGGTACTGAATTAAATCTTTAAATTAAGTATTTTAATGAATCTCCTCATGCAATACATGAAAAATAAAGACTGACTGCAGATTTGGTCATACAGGAAATTTGTTTACATTTATCTTATTAATAATTACTGAAATGAAGTGGGGAGAGTGGGCTGAGGGTGTGACAGTTATGTTCATATATGAATCTTGTTAGAATAATTGGGTATGAGGAATTCAACATAAAAAATAATTAATAGGGATTGCACAACAGAGAAATTAGCAAACAAATGAATTAAAATTAAAAAGTCCCACTTCATTATAATTATTTTTGATGGAGAAAAATGCAAGATACAGGTTTTCATTCTTTGATCAAAGACTTAGTCAAAACAGTAATCCACAAAAAAAGAGATTGTCAGGAATTCTCATAAATGAAACTCATTTATCATATATGTGCATTATCTCTCCAAATATCATAAGTTTAGTTTTTCTTTATATTAGTATGAATACATAGAAAACAGATACTTAAAGGTTACTAGCATTTGCAGGAATTCTAAATGTCATGGCCAAATGTGTATTTGACTGGGTTTGAGGTTGGAAAATAACTAGGATGCATTTTTAAATTGTTATTTCTTTACATGCCTAGATAGTGATACATTGAAGGTTTTTTTTCAATTTTATTATTATTATTTTACTTTAGGTTTTAGGGTACATGTGCACAATGTGCAGATTAGTTACATATGTATACATGTGCCATGCTGGTGTGCTGCACCCATCAACTCGTCATTTAGCATTAGGTATATCTCCTAAAGCTATCCCTCCCCCCTCCCCCCACCCCACAACAGTCCCCAGAGTGTGATGTTCCCCTTCTTGTGTCCATGTGTTCTCACTGTTCAATTCCCACCTATGAGTGAGAATATGCGGTGTTTGGTTTTTTGTTCTTGCGATAGTTTACTGAGAATGATGATTTCCAGTTTCATCCATGTCCCTACAAAGGACATGAACTCATCATTTTTTATGGCTGCATAGTATTCCATGGTGTATAAGTGCCACATTTTCTTAATCCAGTCTATCATTGTTGGACATTTGGGTTGGTTCCAAGTCTTTGCTATTGTGAATAGTGCCGCAATAAACATACGTGTGCATATGTCTTTATAGCAGCATGATTTATAGTCCTTTGGGTATATACCCAGTAATGGGATGGCTGGGTCAAATGGTATTTCTAGTTCTAGATCCCTGAGGAATCGCCACACTGACTTCCACAATGGTTGAACTAGTTTACAGTCCCACCAACAGTGTAAAAGTGTTCCTATTTCTCCATATCCTCTGCAGCACCTGTTGTTCCCTGACTAAGGATTCCCTATTTAGTAAATGGTGCTGGGAAAACTGGCTAGCCGTATGTAGAAAGCTGAAACTGGATCCCTTCCTTACACCTTATATAAAAATTAATTCAAGATGGATTAAAGACTTAAACCTTAGACCTAAAACCATAAAAACCCTAGAAGAAAACCTTGGCATTACCATTCAGGACATAGGCATGGGCAAGGACTTCATGTCTAAAACACAAAAAGCAATGGCAACAAAAGCCAGAATTGACAAATGGGATCTAATTAAACTAAACAGCTTCTGCACAGCAAAAGAAACTACCATCAGAGTGAACAGGCAACCTACAAAATGGGAGAAAATTTTCGCAACCTACTCATCTGACAAAGGGCTAATATCCAGAATCTACAATGAACTCAAACAAATTTACGAGAAAAAAACAAACAACCCCATCAAAAGGTGGGCGAAGGGCATGAACAGACACTTCTCAAAAGAAGACATTTATGCAGCCAAAAAACACATGAAAAAATGCTCACCATCACTGGCTATCAGAGAAATGCAAATCAAAACCACAATGAGATACCATCTCACACCAGTTAGAATGGCGATCATTAAAAAGTCAGGATACAGTGAAGGTTTTAAAAGTTATTGGATTTTTCCAAGAAATTCTCAAATGATTTTCATAGGAAGAAATTGCTCAATGTGATTGTCCCTCATTATGTAAATTGTACTCATTGGGAATTTCACATACACACATTTTTCTCTTTAGATAGAGCTGTTGAATTTCTTAGGCAGCAAAGATGCTGAATTAGCCAGAATAAAGGAGATTTGGAAGATGTACCACACATACAAAGCAATATTAAGTTAAAATTAACAAAATCAGTTTGAAAGTTCAATGAAGTGAAATCATTTGTAATTATCAAATAAGACCTAATGCACTTTAATGTTTCATTGGGTCCTATATGATGATTTACTTTTGTATACATTAACATTGTATCTTGCAATTAAATTCATATGGCTGCTCAGGTTCTCAGCTCGTTCTCTGGGGTTTCAGTCAATATGTCTAGTTCAATGTTGATTTCATTTTGTGTTAATTGAAGGATTTTTCTGATCCTGATAGTTTCTCTAATTCTTAAAATTCAGTTTAAATAATTTTGCAGTTATATAATTTTGATCTCCTACATAAATCAACAGAACTTTAAATATTATTCAAAGCAATAATAATAAATTGATGGTATCAATCAGAATATATACTCTGAAGAAGCCAGTGAGGAAATTAAACATAATCATAGTTCAAATCTTATGACAATTGAATGGTATTTATTTAAAAAAATAAAATCTGACTAAGTACAGTTTCAGCTATGATTTGCACAATTTAAATTGGAATTAAAGTTTCCTGTTTCATTAAAACTGTATTAAAAAGCAAGCCATTAAATAATCAAAATTATCATGATATGCAAATGGGTTGCTGCTTTGAGAATTATAGCAGCAAAAGTAACAGTGTTTTGTATATATTAATATAAGCAAAAAAATGTAATAAGGGACCTTGGGCTGATGACCTAATTAATGTTATGTGGCCATGTTGCATATACACAATCTATTCCAATTTATAAATTTAACCTAATTGGAAAAACTAGAGATACATTTATCTTGGTGAAGTCACAATATAGATTGTCAAAATTGAAATCAATCCTGATTTTACTGACTGATTAAATAACAAGCTAGTAACAAAATCTGTACCATGCTAAAATTATCTTTTTGAGAAGTTAACTGATCCCTGGGAAAGCAGGTATTGGGGTAACCTTAGAAGGCGTACCCTTCCAGGATAGTCACATGACTGTCAAGGTCAGAGCTGTGGGGTAGGCTGAACATGCACGGCCTATAAGAGCGCACTTGTCATTTACAAGGAGTTAACGTTCAAGCTTGTACTAATCAAGAATACAGACGTTCAAAGTGGAGTGCATATTATTGTTCAAGATATCTTCAATAATTGCATAGGGTTGAATTTTTGATGGTAGAAATTTTCAGCATTTCAGGTAAATTTGTAAACTGTCTTTTATCTGATTGGATATAATGTGTATAATCACTTGGAATGTACGTGTGTTTTAAAGACAGGTGGACTTGGTTGAATTCCTAACACAGTTCTTTCATTTGTTAGCCATGGAACCTTGAATGAACTTAAGCTGCTGAGTTTCACATTTCCTATCTGTGCAATTAGAATAATAAGAATACCTACCTCAGTTTAAAGGAGATACTGCATGTAAAGTGTTTAATGGAAAGCTAGCATCTGTAAGGTGCTCAAAAATGTTAGCACTCTCATTGAGTTTACTGGAATGTCTTTTGCCACTAGGCAACTTGACTGCCCCCTTTACATTCTTCTCTGCATCACTAGGGAACTGCCTCTCCCAGGATCCTTTGCCTCCATGATTTTTCACTGCTGTCTTTCTCTGAGCCATTCACATGAGACTTGGAAGTTGGACAAGAAAGATAAGGCATTATTCTCAGGTGGCATCTTTGGGCAGAGGCTTGGATATTGGCCGCCTGCAGATCATTTTCTTGAGAGTTGAAGGCGGCTGAAGGTACTGGTGGCAAGCTTTCTGTAATCCCTATTCTTCCAAATTTCCTGAAAGTTAGCCATGGCTCTCAATGACATTCCCCCTCAGGCTTCCAGTAATTATATAAGCTTATAATTATCTGAGTGAAAGCTCCTTTTACTCAGAATACCTAGGGTGTCAACTATTTTTATAACTCTGGCAGATACTTTGAAGATACTATTGTCCTTCTAAGTTGTCACTCCTGATCAATAGTTTATCTCTCTGTTGCATTCGATGTTGATAGGTGGCTTCCTTAACATTTCTTTCACTTGCTCTTAGCCAATTCTTAGAATGATCTTCTGTGGGTCCCCTTTTCTTCAACATCTCAAAACTGGTGCATCTGAGAGTTCCATTTATGGTCTTCTTTTACTATACACATTATCCCTATATTGATACCTACTTCCTCTTTGTCTCAAAAAGGTACATCTCTAGCCTCAACACTTTGAATAAATGAATAATGAAGTAAAAAAGAAAGTTGAATGCAGAAAGAAAAAGTGTACCCTTAATATACATGGTATTTTAATGGAGTTTATTTATTCCACCTACAGAAAGGTGGAAAAAGGAGGAAGCACAGAGGTACCACACTTAGAGAAAACATCAAACTTATAAAATCATTCTAAACATATTTAGGATGTACAATTTACTCCAAGTATTTCTAATGATGAATATAATAGAGGAGATGCTGCTTTTAGTAAACTAGGAAGAAATTTAAACTTTAAGAAATCCTGGAAGAATATATTTTTTAACTTGATGCTCTTTTTGAGGATTAATAAAAGATAATAATGACAAGTGAACGTGAACAAAATAGGCATGAGAGAAAAGTAACATTTATTATACTGGACAGATTAGAACTCTTTTCAAAAATGATCTATGATCAAGTCAGGGAGAGATTTTCAAGCTGGGATATGAGAATCTAGGGTTCCTAGTATGTGCCCTAGTGAGACAGGCAGAGTTCTATAATGCCTGCCAAGATTTTCATCTCCCCATGTAATGTCCCCCATAATCCTTAAAACTGTCTATGGTGATTTGCCTTTCCTCTTATTTAGGTTATGTTATACGGAACAATAAATTTTAAGAATGTGAGGTTATTTAGAAAGACTGACTTAAACACTTGAGCCCTTTAAATCTGGGTCTTAGAAATCACAGGGCGAGAGATGTCAGAGAGACCCCTCTTGCTCTCCTGGAATAAAGCACAGTATTATTCTTAACTCTCAACTCTATACGTTGAGAGTGGCCTCTGGCTGACAGCCAGCAAGAATATAGGGATGTAAGTCCTATGGTCACAAGGAATTCAATTTTTCCAATGAGCTGAATAAACTTGGAAGTAGATTCTCCTTTAGAGCATCCAGAAAGTATCTTGATTTCAGCCATGTGAAACCTGAGCAGAGAACACACAGACACTGTGCTTAGAGTTCTGGCACACAGAACTGTTAACGAATACAGGGGTGTTGTTTGAAACCACTAGGTTTGTGGCAATTACATATACATCAAGTTATAATTAATACATCTAGGAACCTCTGTATGGGCAGGATCAGCAATCCAGACCCTCAGGATACTTCAACTCCAGCAGTTCCATTTCCATATTTTATGTTGTGCATTATAATTTATTAAAGTAGTACATTATTGTGGCACTCCTATATATTGCATTTACTTTTCAAGCAAGTTTCCTCAGTAATGTAGGCAGAAACAGCTTGAAGCCCTGATTCTTTTCTTATATAAAACCCTGAACCATTTGCAGAACTTTTACTGGAGAAAAGGGAGGATACCAGAGAATGATACTGAAAATACCATGAATGAAAGGACAGATTCTCAAAAGTTGGTAAAAAGCACAAAGATCTGTCCTGCTTGCAGTGAAACCTTGGTTCAGAATCCTAGAAGCACCCTAGATATGTGGCAAGCTATAGTGAATAATGTCTGCATGGTGTACTTATGGAGGTTCACGTTATTTCCACCAATATCTATGCTTTGACCATGGAGTCAAGTAGCATGGAAGTCAGGACGGAAGGGACCCTGTACACAGCATTAATGGAGGTTTTGGTGGTAACAGGTCAACACAGATGACATATGAACAATGGGGCCCAACTGTTTCAAGCCACCACCTTGTTTTGCTTCTACATACGATTCTAGAAAAGGGGAGGGATAAGCTTCAGAATTACTCAGAAAACATTTGCCAACAATTGGAGTTATAGATGTTTTGATTTGGAAGGTGATTGGAAGACAGTAATGTGGTATTTCCTACCTACCTGTGGTTTTACACTGCATTTCATAACTTACATCAAATTGGGATTTGATGTAAGATTTCACTTGAATTAAAAAAGTATTGACAAGCTACCACCTGACCCATCACCTGTTGCTATAAATACAGTCATTCGTCGCTTAGCAAATGGGATACATTCTGAGAAATGTGAGGTTAGGCAAGTTTGCTGTTGTGCAAACATCGTAGAGTATACTTACACACACCTACATGGTATAGCCTACTATACACTTAGGTTTGATGGTATAGCCTATTGCTTCTAGGCTATGAACCTGTACAGCATATCACTGCACTGAATACTGTAGGCCATTGGAACACAGTGGTAAATATTTGTATATGTAAACATTTAGAAACACAAAAAGGTAAAGTAAAAATGCAGTATAATAGATAAAAATGGTACACCTGTAGAAGGTACTTACCATGAATGAAGCTTGCAGGACAAGAAGTTGCTCCGTGTGTGTGAGTCAGTGAGTGAGTGGTGAGTGAACGTGAATGTGAAGGCCTAGGACGTTCTACTACTGTAGACTTTATGAACACCATACACTTCAGCTGCACTACATTTACAAAAAAGTACTTTTCCTTCTATGATAATAAATCAACCTTAGATTACTGTGACTGTTTTACTTTATAAACTGGTTGACTCTTTTGCAATAACACTTAGCTAAAAACAGAAGCACATTTTACAGTTGTACAAAATATTGTCTTTCTTTACATCCTTATTCTATATTCTCTATTTTTATTTTTTACTTTTTTAATTTTATTATTATTATACTTTAAGTTTCAGGGTACATGTGCACAATGTGCAGGTTTGTTACATATGTATACGTGTGCCATGTTGGTGTGCTGCACCCATTAACTCTTCATTTAGCATTAGGTATATCTCCTAATGCTATCCCTCCCCCCTCCCCCCACCCCCACAACAGTCCCCAGAGTGTGATGTTCTCCTTCCTGTGTCCATGTGTTCTCATTGTTCAATTCCCACCTATGAGTGTTTTAAACTGTTTTGTTAAAAACTAAACACACATATTAGCTTTGACCTATGCCAGGTTAGGGTCATCTATAGCACTATTTTCTACCTCCACATTTTGTCCCACTGGAAGGTCCCCAGGGGCAATAACAGGCATGGAGTTGTCATCTCCTATGATAACAATGTCTTCTTCTGGAATACCTCCTGAGGCTCTTCTTAAGGAGATGACGTTCTTTTCAGAAATATATGTCCATTGTGGTTTGCTTGATTTATTTTACTTGTTTTCACAGAGTTGTTTGTAAGCAGATAATGCAGCATGAGCATTCTTCTTTATTAAATGAAAACCTTTCAGTGTTGGGGTCCACGTTTTTAAACTCTTTAAGGAGCTTGTTGAGGCCTGCAAAGTCTTTTGCCAAACCCTTTTCTATGAATTTTTTCTTGGGGGCTATTTTCCTACTCCTGCAGTCTCCTTTCCTCTTGCCTCTTCTTCAACTATGCATTTCTTTTCCCATTCTACGACTCCTCATTACTCAATTTCTGAGGCACCACCTCTAGGCACTACTCAATGTCTCATTCGTCCACATCCGGGTTAAAGTTGTTTGTCATGTCAACCATGGCCTTGTCAATTGTTACAACCTCCTCATCCTTGACAAATTATTTGAAGTCATTAATGAACTTCTTGAGTGTCTTCATCCAGATGCCATTTCTACATTCCTTGGTGACATCTCTTCAATTCCAAGCAAGGTTTTTGATACATGTTGGATGTTGTAATCCTTCCAGAATTGCATCAGTGTCTTCCTCAGTTGCAGCGATAGCCTGGGTGTAGGTCCTTCTCTGGTAGTAGTCCTTTAAAAACTGCTGTAATTCCTTGATGCATTGGTTGGATCAAAGAGGTGGTGTTTAGAGAGACAATTACCACTTTGAGGTTGGGATGAAGATGATCAGTAAAAGGAAGATGTGCAGGAGCATTATCAACAACAAGCAAAATCTTGAAACGTATGTTATTCTCCTAACAGTACATTTTTCTCTGGCACAGCAACTCAGGAGGGCTTCCTGGAAGAGGAGATGCATAATCTGTGACTTCTTATGGCTCCTGTAGTACACTGGCCATGTGTGCTTATTGGTATGCTTGAATGCCCTGGGTTTCTCACTGTGTCAGATCACAAAGGGTTTCATTTTGTAGCCTGCAACATTGCCCCAAAGCAAGACTGTATCCTGTCCTTAAAACCCTTAAAACTTGGCATTGACTTGACCTCTTTATGACAGAAAGTCCTTTCAGGCATCTGTTTCCAGAATAGGGAGGTTTCCTCTACATTGAAGATTTGCTCTAGCAAGTATTTTTTATCCACGACTCATCTAGAGTTTCCAGAAATTCTTCAGCTGCCTTCATGTCAGCCCTCAAAGACTCACCAGTCACTTTTACATTATGTAATGGATAAAGATTCTTGAATTATTTAAACCACCCAGAAATACCAGTACATTCAATATTATAGCTGGATCCACGCTTTTCTTTCAACATTATAAATAACCCTTTTGCTTTAACTGTGGTCTTTATGGTGCTGAGAGAGCTATGTCTCTGTGTCTGGTTTTCAATCCAGGTCGTTAGAAGTTTCTTCATATCTGATATAGGCATTTCTAAAACTTGTTGGTCTCGTCACCTTCAATGAAGCAGATACTTTAACAATTTCTGTCACTTTGTTCTTGTTCTTCAAGGTTGTAGCTACGGTGGAATGGGACATATCTGTCTGGCCAGCAATAACCATCACTGATTTTCTACCTTTGGAGGTCCTTAATCACTTTACATTTTGTTATCAGCGTGACCTCTTACCACATTAACTGTGGATTTTGAATGCTTAGGAACTATGATAAACAAAACACTTGAGAATCAAGGACGAAAGAAAATGGTGCAATCAAGAGACACAGTAAAGACAAGGCTGTCTGTGGCTGCTGCCGGTATAACACGCCATACTATTTGACAGTAAATATTCTTTTATACGTACAAGGAGTACGCTCTAAAATAACAAATAAATGTATAGTAAATACACAAGCCAGTAACATAGTCATTTATTATCATTATCAAGTATTAGGTACTGTACATAATTGTATGTGCTATACATTTATGCAACTGGCAGTACAGTTTTGTTTACACCAGTGAAGCAGCTTTGTTGTCAAGGGTAAATACTAAGGTTCTTGTTCTCACGGCCAAGGAGATCGAGGTTGCAGACACACACACACACACACACACAGAGCAAGCTTGGAGCAGGAGTTTAATAGGCAAAAGGAAAGAACAGCTCTCTGTCACACAGAGGGGTCCCTAGCGGGTTGTCAGGCGGTAGTAAAAAATGTCAGGGTTTTTATAAATGGGCTAGAGAGGAAGGGGCTGGTGAGGAGGGGATGTCTTATCCTCCAAGGGCCCGACAGTTTAGTTGGGACCAGGTGTGCTATCTGTATAGAGAAGAGGTGTTTGTTTGTTTGTTGTTTGTTTGTTTGTTTTTAATCAGCTCTCACCCCGTTCCCTGACCACACAGGCACAATCTTAGTCTGTGCTGCTCTGTTCTGCTTTGTGTCGCTTATCTGGGAGGGAGAGTTTCTGTTCCCAGACATCTTCTTGCAGCTACAGGCACCCCCCTGGCCCCCAACGTCCACTTCTAGCTTCTCTATCTTAGTGTGCCTAAAGAAAGAAATGTGCTTATTAAGGCCCACTGTTTCTACTGGGGCCCCTTGTATGAGTGTGAAGTTTGGTGGTTATCCAGGAGACTGCCCCTCTCCTTCTGTGCTAGAGTGGTGGCTTATCTGTGATTTCCAGCCTGATCTTTCAGGCTGCCCTTTGTTAGAAGAGAAGTGATTTCTTTGAACTGCGTGAGGTTAGAAAGGGAACTATTTCTGAGCTGCTTTTTCTTAGAAGGAAAGTTTTCTGCCAGGGACTCGCTTTACTCTGTCTACCTGAATAAATTCTTTCTATTTCCTATAACACTAGTATCACCAGAAACATGTTAGTAATTCATTAAGCTACAATGTCACTAGGTGATAGGAATTTTTCAGCTTCATTTCAATCTTCTGTGACACCATTGTATATGTGATCTGTTGTTGACAGAAATGTCATTATATGGCACTCCACTGCAAAGTTTTATTGAGCACAGCCACGCTCATTAGTTTACATATTGCCTATGGCTATGTTCCTGCTACAATGGGTGTGCTGGTGGCAACAGATATTGTGTGATTATTAAAGCTGGAAACATTTAACGTTTACCCATTACTGGAAAAGTTTGCTGACCTCTGAAGTATAAGATTCTGTGGGTAAAATAAATTTGAGAACTACCAAAGTGAAGGAAACTCAATTATTGCAAATGTGTAACAAAGAACACACCCACCATTTTGAATGAACCCCAGAGAGACCAATATTTCCAAGTATCTGTTACTGGAAGGTGTCGACCTTGAATTCATTTTACCCTTATTCTAATTTTAGGACTAGCCATCATGCCATCCGAATATTATCTTACTTGCATTTATCCACAAGTTGCTGATCTGGGAGGTGTATAATTAAAGCAGGATGGGAATTTAAGTGATAAAGTGTGGATTTTTTATCGCTAGAAGGCAATACAAGCTGTTCTTTTTCTGACAGACATTTTAAAAGGACTATGTACAAATGACTCATTTCTTGTCAAACTTGAGGAAATTTGCTTAAAACTATTATTTTGAAATAAATACATATTTCATTCCAAAATGATAATTTCCGAAAAACATCATTTAACGTTTTGCTTGTCATGCATAAATGGGAAATCAGTCACAACAGGAATTAATTTGAGCATTTTTTTATTCTGAAAAGGTTTCTTCCAAATCTTTGTTTCCTCTTTTACTAAAGTTTTTACTTAAGTAATGTGAAACCTGTGCCTCTATTTGCTATTGTAGTTACGAATTCTTTCTCTTTTGGGAAAAAGAAAACACTGTGTAAGCTAGTCCTGCTCCCCTTGAATGATAATACTTGACTATAGTTAGTATTTTACTCTTTTGTGGATAAAACATTTAAAAATTACTTTTAGTTTATTAAGAAGATTGTACACATTTCAATTTACTGTTCATATATAACAGTATGTTCGTGTATATAAAAATACATGAGATAGTCCAAGTTAACTTTTACCAGTATGCTTACATTTTTAATTATGATCTATTAACAACCACATGAAATATTTTAAAGAAAAATATAAGAAATTGCTGTTTACCCAACACCTATCCACCTGAAAAAATAAAACATTACAAATGTAGTAGAAGAATCTCATGTAGCCTTTTCAAGTCATATTATTTTAAATATGGAATTTGCCACTCATGCATTTTAATAAATAATGTATACTATTGTTTTCTTGCATACCTATTGTAGTTTCCATTGCTCTACAACCTTTCCAGTATGTGGTATTGTAAAGGCTACTTGAATTTGGCCAATAAAACATATACAATATGGCCCATTGTTGTTTAGTTTATAATTCATTGATTACTAGTATGATTCAGCAGTTTTTCTTTTCTTTTTTTTCTTTTTCTTTTTTTTGAGATGGGGTTTCCTCTTGTTGCCCAGGCTGGAGTGCAATGGCATGATCTCGGCTCACCGCAACCTCCACCTCAAGGGTTCAAGCGATTCTCCTGCCTCAGCCTCCCGAGTAGCTGGGATTACAGGTATGCACCACCACGCCTGGCTAATTTTGTATTTTTAGTAGAGACAGGGTTTCTCCATGTTGGTCAGGCTGGTCTTGAACTCCTGACCTCAGGTGATGCACCTGCCTCAACCTCCCAAAGTGCTGGGAGTACAGGCGTGAGCCACCGCACCTGGCCAATTGAGCAGTTTTTCATGTTTCTTGACTCCTCAAGTTTATTCTTTAGTGAATTTCCAGCTTCAGGATTAGGTGGTTTCCCTTTCATTATTGATTTGGAAAATGGTTTTTATATACTGTGGATGTTAACTTTGTGTGACTCGTGTAGATTGAAAATAACTTTTCCATGTTCGTGGATAGTCTTTTGACATGCTTTATAGTGTCTTCAGACACACATATATTTTTATTTTAATGTAGTGTTTTTTTCTCTATTGCTTATGATTTTTCATGTTATGTTAAATCCTTCCTTAACCTGCAATCATAATACTATTTTCTATTTTGTGTTGAAAATATTAAAGCTTTTCTTTTTCACCTTTTTGCCACCAACCCCAGTGTTGAAGAATCCATCCTTTTCCTACTGATTAGTGATGTCAGTCCTGTCATTATCTGTTAACATTTCCTGTGTTTAGATTGGTTTCTGGGCTTTCTGCTCTTTTTTTTTGGTCTGTTGTCTCATATTCATATTAATATATTAATTAATATGCCCTTATAATAAATGTTTATATTGCCTAGGACAAGCATGCTCACTTTATTTCTCTAATTTAGAACTATCTTAAATTTTCTTGGCTCTTTGTCCTTTGATATAAAGTTTAGAATCAGCTTGTTAACTTACATAAAAACTTGTTGGAATTATCATTACAATTGCATTGACTTCATACATCATTTGGGGAAGAATTAACTTTTCTCCCCAATATTTAGGCTTCAAATGCATACGTTTTCAATTATTTATGAAGACTTTAATTTGTTTCAAAAAGTTCATGTTTTTCTTCCTAAGAGCTTTGCATATCGTTCGTTAAATTTTTTTTTTGTAACACAGTTTGAAGGCTACTGTAAATGACATATTGTTAATATTACATTTTCTAACTCTTTGTTGCTCACATATAGTAATGTAGTTGATTTCTTTGTATTGTCCAGCAACCTCTACTTAAGATCTTCTTAAGATTTATAATGCCTTTTTGTGCGTTGTCATGTGGTTGCTCTCAATCGCCATCCTCCTGCAAATAAGAAAAAGCTATTTTATTCCTTTCTATATCTATCTATCTATCTATCTATCTATCTATCTATCTATCTATCTATATCTTTTTCAACTCTTATTGACTGACTAGCCCAAGTGGGATGTTTTAGAGAAGCAGTGAGTGTATCTATCATCACCTCGCTTCTCATTCTGAAAGGAATGCAACTACCGTTACATCATTTGTTGGTCACCATGTAATTTATCACCCATACCAGGACCTTTTATGAAAATGTGTATGTATTAGTTTTTCTAATTTTGCTGTAACACATTAGCATGAACATAGCGACTTTAAACAAGAAAACTTTATTATCTACCATTCTTGAGGTCAGAAGTACAAAATGGGTTTCCCAGGACTAACATTAAGCTGTTGGCAGGGCTCTGTTGCCTCTGAAGGCTGTAGGCTTCCCTGCCTTTTCCAGCTGCTGGAGGCTGTCTTGGTTTGTGGCCTCCTTTCTCCATCTTCAAACCTATAAACATTACAGCTCTCTGACCACTTTCTAGTAATCATATTCCCTCCGATTCTTTTTGTCTGTTTTCCTTGTTCAATTTTAAAGACACTTAAAACTCCGTTGGAATTATAATTGCAATGGAGTCAAATTTATACATCGTCTTAGGATGAACTTTTTTATTATTTGGTATACCTGGATAATCTAGGATTATCTCTCTGTTTTAAAAAGGCTGCTGATTAACCATCTTAATTTTATCAGCAACCTTAATTTTCCTTTACTATGTAATGTAACATGTTCACAAATTCTGGTAATTAGGGTGTGAACCTTTTATGGGGCGCTATTCTCCCTACCACAAGGTACAATTGATAATCACACCAAGACCCAGGTATTAACATATTTTTTCATGCGACTAGTTCCATATGATCATCCTAATTGTGTATGATATCTAGTGCATTTTTCTTTGTAGATAGATAGACTTTATCAAGTGGAGAAAGCACCCTTATAACCCAATTTGGTAAATCTTACATCAATATATTTAACATTAAAATCATCTCTGTATTATTCTATAATAATTCTAATTTGTACATAGGGTGTGTGTGTGTGTGTGTGTGTGTGTGTGTGTGTGAATTTAGTTCATTTATATTATTTAAGGATTTTGTATCTATATTCATAAGTGTCATTGCTTTTTATTTTATTTGGCAATTCTTCTCTGGTTGTAAAATTTATGCTACCTTGTAAATTTCATTCAGGATATTCCAACTTTTTCTATTCTTTGAAGGAACTCTAGGTTAATTCATATATTTCACTTTAACCTTGAATATGTCTTAGAAAATTCTAATTTTCTGAAGAGAAATTCCATTTTATCCAACTTTACAAATGTACTGGCATACAATTGTTTAAAATAAATATTATATTTTTTTCAAATACTTGCCTTGTTTTAATTTTTATCTTGTTTTTAATGAACAATATTGCTTTCCGTACTTACTTTTTCATCCCTTTTGGCCGAGTTTTATCTATTTTATTATTATTTTGAGAGAAGAACCCTTTGGCTCATTTGATTCTTACTATTATATATTTTTTCTCTTTTATTTCTGCTCTTTCATTAGTTATTTTCTTCTTTCTACTTCCTTTGAGTTAATCATACTGTTCTTTAATATATTTTGTAGGATGTTTAATTAATTAATTTTCAACATACTTTTCTACTATTAGCACTTCATGCTACAAATTTTATTTAAGTACCTTTTATCTGCAGCCTGAAAGATTTGTATATGTGATTTTATTATCAAGTATTTATAAATGTATTCTAATTAATTATCATGAGTAATTTGGCAGGTACCTTTACATGTTGATATGTGTGTGGCTTTTATCTATTTATTGATATGGAGATTTTTGTAAATATTGCACACATCCTTGAAAAGAATGTGTATCTTTGATTTGACAGTACAAATTCCCATATGTGTCCATTAGCTTCAGTTAATTATGTTATTCTAAGCTTTCCTGTCTTTTCTATTTTTTTTTGTAAAAATTTGTATTGCTGTACATACGTGTAACAGTTATTACATATTGAGGTAATCCCATATTTTCTTTTTCATTTGGATGAAATCACTGAATCAATTCTTGGCATATTTGTAGCACTTATATAAAAAGAATAGTTTGGTGAAGTTTTACTTTTTTTTAGTGAGAATGGATGCTTAAAAGAGACTAGTTTTTTTTTTTTTTTTTTTTTTTTTTTACTTTATGTTTCTCTGCCTTTTAATAAAGACGAAAAACTTTCTAAGATCGGTACTAAAGTAAGACCATCTATGTTCATAATTAAGAAAGGCATTGCTCTATTAATAAAATAAGTTACACTAGAGGTCCTCCTTAATTTATATGTGCTTGATGTGTCATTTACTGAACAGAAGTGTATTAAAATGACCTATGTACCAGGCAGAATTCTAAGATTCCCCCCCACAAGATTCCTAGCCCCTACTATACATACCTCTTCGTTATTCATTTAGATCCTAATGTAGGTACTGCTATGAAGTAATGGAGTGAATGTAATTAGGATCTCAAATTAACCTTAGGATAAGGAGATTATCTGGGTAGGTCTGACCTAACCATGCGATCCCTTTAAACATAGTTTTCTCCAAGGATTTTAGATGAGGAAGTCACTGTGAATTGCTAATGTGGGCCCTGTGGTTCTGAACTTTGGGAGGCTTCTAGGAAGTGAGAGTGGTCTCAGACCGATAGTTTACGGGAGAGAAAGGACCTTTGTCCTTCCACCACAGGAAAATGAATTCACTAATAACCAATAAACCTGGAAGAAGATTCTAAGCCCCAGATAAAAAACTCAGCCATAACCAACATTTTGTTTTTAGCCCCTTGAGAGCTTGAACAGAGAATCCAGCCACAGTTTGGCCAGACTTCTCACCTACAAAATGTATGAGCTAATAAATTGGTGCTTTTTTAAAGTTTCAAAGTTTGTGGTGATTTTATTACACAAGAGTAGAAAACTGATACAAGGTATGATGCCTATAATGGTTTTTGTTCTTCATGGTTATTTTATTTGGAGCATAATATCATATCATCTATGTACTGAGTATTATATATAAGGCATCAACTCAGTGAATCTCCCACTCAGGCATGTCCTTATCTCCTGACACTTATTATAATGGGTCTTACTCTGTATACCACAGTTCCCTAACTTGAATACTCATTTTTCATCTCTATCATAATCTAAACAGTGGCTTTATAAATTACTGTATGTAGAGACCAAAAATAAAATTCTAAGGCCCACCAACCATCTGAATGGACTTTCCCCTCAGCCAGGGTGCTTTCAGAATTTAACCTGAGAGACTGGTTCAGGCCATGATGTGGAGTTGGACGTGCCTCATTATTCCTTTGCAGTATTACTATCAACACAGACCTTTAAGTCTGATAAGAAGCATTTACAATCTTCTCTCTCTGAAGCCTGCTACCTGGAGGCTTCATCTGCATGATTAGACTTTGGTCTCCACAACCTTTTATTACCACCCAGACATTTCCTTTCTATTGATTCCAGGTCTTCAGATAAACTCAACCAATTGTCAACCAGAAAATTTCAAATCTACCTATAACCTGAAAGCGCCCCCCTGGACCAAACCACTGTGTTTCTTAAATGTATTTTATTGAAGTCTCATGTCTCCCTAAAATGTACAAAACCAAGCTGCGCCCCAGCTACCTTGGGCAAATGTTCTCAGGACCTCCTGAGGGCTGTGACACAGGCCATGGTCACTCACGTTTGGCACAGAATAAATCTCTTCAAATATTTTACAGAGTTTGACTCTTTTGTAGACATATGGTTACCACAGTAATCAAAATTCAAAATATCAGAGTTGTAAGATTTTCATTTAGAGTCTAAGGTGAATTGAATTTGTTTTAATTTGTATATTTTATATTTTATTTGTAATTTTGTTACTTGGATATAATGAATAGAGGTGAAGTCTTGGCTGTTAGTGTATGTATTACTTGAATAATGTACACTGTACCCATTAAGTAATTTCTCCTCATCCATCCTTCCCCCTTTTCATCCCCACATCCATCCCAGTCTCCAGTGTCTTTCAGTCTACACTGCTGTGAGCAATGACTGGGGCCAGTTTCCCAGGTGGTAAGAGAATTTACCAAGACAGAAATAAAACAACAGAAGAGAGTGTTTAGGGAGGAACACTGCTATGTAGTAGCAATAGACAGTAGCAAGAGAGCTGCTATCTACCAAGAGGCAGAAATGTGAGGGGGTTTTATAGGACAGTGTTGGAGGAGTCTACATGCAAGTGCGATTGTGCTATATGCTAAGAATATGTTGGGGTAATTTTTAACTGCGAGGCCTTTCCTCTCCAGGTGCCTGAGGGAAACACTCTGCTACTTTTAGCCATCTTGCAACCAGCATGCCTTCTGCTCTGGAGTTGCAAGACAATAGCTGTATTTTTTCCACACCAAGTGGTTGCAAGTGGGATTAGGCCCCTGTTTCACTAGCATGGCTTCTTCCCAGTTCCTGTGAACTTATTGATTTATTAGGGGCCCCCATATACATTACTCAGCTCCCACTTATAAGTGAAAACATACAGTATTTTTCTTTCTGATTCTGAGTTGTTTCACTTAAGAAAATGGCCACCAGTTCCATCCATGTTGCTGCATAGTGAACTGGATTTGGAATACCATGGTATTCTGTATATGTGTTATTGTCAGTTTCAGCTAACAGGGCATGACAATGGCTGTGAAAGTACAATACTCTAGTTAAGTTTCCAGAAAAAGGAATTTTCTTTTCTTTTTTTTTTTTTTTTTTTTTTTTTTTTTTTTTTTTGAGACAGAGTCTTGCTCTGTCGCCCAGGCTGGAGTGCAGTGGCAAGATCTCGGCTCACTGCAAGCTCCGCCTCCTGGGTTCATGCCATTCTCCTGCCTCAGCCTCCCGAGTAGCTGGGACTACAGGTGCCTGCCACCACGTCTGGCTAATGTTTTTTGTTTTTTTTTGTATTTTTAGTACAGACAGGGTTTCACCGTGTTAGCCAGGATGGTCTTGATCTCCTGACCTCATGATCTGCCCGCCTCGGCCTCCCAAAGTGCTGGGATTACAGGCTTGAGCCACCGCACCCGGCCGAGAAAGGAATTTTCATTATTTTTTTTTCTGTGGCAGTGTGGGAAACATGGACACCAAATAACTCTAAAACATTATATCTATAATTTCTAGTCTATGTAGGCTTTAAGCCTAAGTGAACTATTATGAACATCAGTTATGTACAAATATTGTGCTAGTTACTCTCAATTATGATATTAGTTTCTGACATAACCCTGTGTACTAGGTGGATATAATTCTAGTTTTACAGGTAAAGAAGTTAAAACTAAAATAGATTAAGTAATTTCCTGAGTTCCTAAAGGTGATTGATCACAAGGCTCTTACTCCAGAACCTGAGCATTTAAATAGGTCAGTGATTTTTCATATTCACTATATAAAACTGAAATATATTTTCAGAGATATTCATGTGTTCCACAAACATTTGCTTGGATTTTTATCTTAATATACAGTTGTCCCCTGGAAAACATGGGTTTGAACTGCGTGGGTCCACTTATACAAGGTGTGTCTTCCACCTTTGCCATCCCTGAGACAGTAAGACCAACTCCTCCTTTTCCTTCTCCTCCTTATCCTGCTTAAAATGAAGATGAGAAGAGTGAAGACCTTTATGATGATCTACTCCTACTTAATGAATAGTAAATATATGTTCTTTCCTCATGATAGTCTTAACATTTTCTTTTCTCTAGCTCACTTAATTGTTAGAATACAGTATATAATACATACAACATACAAAATATGTGTTAAGCAACTGTTTATCAGTAATTATAGGGACAGGAGGCAGAGAAATTCTGGGCAGAAGAGGGCAGGCCCCTGTTGAGGGCCCTACCCTCAAGCCTGGAACTGTGGCCCAAAGTGAGAACACACATCCTCATTTTTCCACTTGAATGTTGCCTTTTCCAAAACCACCCATGGCCCGCCCAACCCCTCATCCTGTGCCCATTAAAAATCCCAGGCTCTGTCACCAGAGAGAGGAGAAGAGGAGAAACACCTGGACATCAGAGACTATGGTCAGAGGGAAGCAGCTTGACTTCAGAGGGACAGTTTGATGGCGTAGCTTCAGAGAAGACTCCAGCTAGGGATGGCCAGACTCTAGGGGAAGATTACCTTCTCCCTCCATCACCTTTTCAGCTCCTCTTCTTGCTGAGAGTCACTTTCATCAGCAATAAAATCCCCAGCATTTACCATCCTTCAAATTTGTTCATGTGACCTCATTCCTCCTGAACACTAGACAAGAATTCAGGCATGGTGCAAAAGGTGCAAAAGACTGTCACACTCACCATCCACTGAGCTGTTAACACTTAAGCTATCCGTGGATGGCAAAGCAAAAAAAGCACTGACTGTAACACTCCTTATGGGGCTTCAGGGGTCGTGCGCATCCCCCTAGATGCTGCCGCAGGGCCAGTATGAAGTTCATTCCTTCCAGCACCCAAAAGCACTCACCCTAGCTCCTGCACCTGCTCACCTGCGCACTCCCTCTCATGAGGGATTGAGCACAGCGGGTACAACTGAGTGGAGTTCACTCCTGCTGGCATCCGTGCACTCCAATTCCGCCTGTGAAGGAGTCAAGGAAAATGTCCTGCTTCAGTAAGGCCTCTGATGAATAGTAGGCTTAGTTAAATATTGGGAAAATCAAAAGTAATAGTGGAGTTTTGACTGTATGGAGACTCAGCACCCAAACTCCTGTATTATTCAAGACTCAACTGTATATTGAGTATATAGTAAATTATTATTCAAACTTTCATAATATTAATAACTGGCACATTCAAATGTACCATGTACAAAATTGTAACTTGATGAAGACCAGCAGCATATTAGTTTTTGCTGCCTCACGTTTTTTTCTACTTTTGTCACCTCCCCAAATAGAAACCCATCTTACCATTTGTCTTCTTTTATAGTCTCATTCTTACACAGATTTAAGGTATTTCATACCACATAAATGTCCTGTTTCTTTCCTCCCTTCTAAATTTTTTTATCAATTTCTATAAAACAATCTTGGAAGCAAAGCACTACTTCTCTTATCTATTCTCAAAACTGCTCCTTTCTCACTTCTGGCATTAACAGAAACCTGACTTTTTTGGTAATACGTGATCCCCCAACAATTTACTGAAATTGAGACTTTTGCTTCTTCCACATAATGTGCACTTAAATTTGAAGAGCGTCACTAAGTATCCTCTTACACCCAATATAGCCTCCATGCCATGAATCTATGTTTAAGTAACCATAAAGATTGCTCCGGGTCCCTAAGTCTTTCATATTCACTGAAGGTTTTAGGATCTGTGTCATACTTTCCCTCTCTACTTTATTTCCCACCATCATTCCTATTAACTATTGCATTCATGTGGGTGACTAGAGTTGTAACATGAATATTCAGTTCTTTGACTTCAGCATCTACAATCATCCTTATCTCCAGTCTTACCTTGTATCAATCTCTCTCTTGCATGGTCACGTTATAGATTTAATCACTACTCAGATCTTCTCCAGCTTTGAAATCTTAATGTCTAATGTTATACTGGCTTGTAATTTAACTCACATTATAATTATTATTTGACTTCAAGGAGATCTCCTACTTCTTGGTCATTATATTTTCTCCCAGTATTCTGGAGCCTCTTGGCTTTTATCTGATTTTTTACATTTTATTTTGTATACTAACATATAGCTGTTTCTCTGGTAATGCTCATTCTGATAGAAGCCAGCTTTTATGTCAGAAATCTGACCACCATGAGTGCACCATGTTGGAGAGGACACATTAGATGCTCCAGTCAACAGCCTGAATTGAGCTCCCAGTCAATAACCAGCATCAATTATTAGACAAGTGAATGAGCCATACTAGACATTCAACTCAGTAAAATCTTCAGTTGTCTTTGGCCCTGGCTGATATCGGACTGCAAGTACGTGTGAGATCCCAAGTAGGAAGTGCCCAGTTGATTCCTAACCCACAGAATCTGTAAGAATAATAATAGGGTTGCTTTTTTATGCTACTATATTTTACTGATTTGTTAGGCATTGATAATCAAGAACAATTTCCAATTTCAGCTGAGTCTTCAATGAAATACTTCAATTCATTTATATGTTTTTATTTACCTGCCTCTTCCAGCCATCTCAATATTAATAACTATGACTTTTATCAAGTCTCCTTGGCTAATCTCAACCCTGATCATGCTTGGATAAATACTCTAACTCATATAAAAGAAAAATTTAGGTCAGATCATTAAAGTGTTATATATTTGAGTTCTCTCCATTCCTACACTATCGCCCCACCAGAACTAGTCCCTCTATGCACATCAAACCTCGTATTTTTTCTTCATCTTCAGAAGGTAAAGTGTCCTTTCAACTGTGCCTTTTACCAGGCCATCTTTATTTCTTTTCTCCTTCCTTTTCCATGTTTCCTTCCTTCCCTCCCTCCTTCCTTCCTTCTTTTCTCATTTTATTTTTCTTGTCTTTCTTTCTGTTTTTACTGATAACCTATGTATATGTAAGGAACTATGCTAGACACTATGCTTGTAATTATCTGTTCTGAAGAGCTTTGCCCTTATGTAAAGGAGGGCATAATACTTTCACTATTGTGTTCTTCCATGAGCCGTCCTGTAATATTGGAGAGTTTTTCCACTTCTTCCACTGTGCTGATAACATCACTTCATCTCATAAACCTGCTCAATAATTTAACATTTTTTCACTTAGATGAAATTAACGTAACATAAAATTGACCATTATAAAGAAGATCCATGTTAAAACTAAGAAATACCACAAATCAATAACCCAACTCACAAATTTAGAAACTAGTAAAAGAAGAGCAAAGTAAATAGAAAGCAAGCAGAAGGAAATAATACAAATTAGAGCAGAAATAAATAAAATAGGAAGTAGAAGCAATACATAAATCCAACAGTTGCCTCTTGGTAAAGATCAACAAAATTTAGAATCCTTTAGCTAGACTTTCCAGAAAAAAAAAAAAAAAGAGTTGACTCAATTTAATAAAATCAGAAATAAAAGAGACATCGCTACTAGTTTATAGAAAGAAAAAATAGTATAAGGGAATAGTATAAACAATTATATGACAACAGATTATCTAACCTAAACAGTATGGACAAATTCCTAAATAGATACAAAGCCAACATAGGGAGAAATAGATAATCATTGTAGACCTGAATTGGCAATTTGAATACTTCCCACAGATGAAATCACAGGACCAGACTACTTCCCTGATAAATTCTATAAAATCTAAACAAAAATCAATACCAATCCTTCACAAACTCTTTCAAAAATTATATAAGGAGAGAAGACTTGCCACCTTCTATGAGGCTAGTATTACCCTGATAGCAAAACCAGACAAAGACATCATGAGAAAGAAAAAAAAATGAATACAGATATTTCTTATGAATATTGGCTCATGATTCCTGAAGAAAATACCAGCTACCTGAATCAAGCAAAATATGAAAAAATAAATTATACACAAAGACCAAATGGGATTTATCCTGCACCTCAAGGTTGGTTTGACATCCAAAAATCAATCAATATATTACACCATAGGACGAACAAAAAAATAAAAGGCCTTCTTGACACGAGAAAAGCATTTGACAAATTCAACACTTAAGAAACTAGGAATAGAAGGTGACCTCCTCAAGCTGCTAGAAACCATCTACAAAATACCTGCAGCTAATATCAGAATTAACAGTGAGACTACATGATTTCCCTCTAAGATCAGGAAGAAGTCAAAGATGTCTGCTCTTAAAATTCCTAATCGACATTGTACTGGAGGTTCTAGCCAGTGCAACTGCATAAGAAAAGGCAATAAAAGGCATTCAGACAGTAGAAATAAAAGTACATTTGAAGATGACATAATCTTGAATATAGAAAATCCTAGGTAATTTATTGAAATCCTGTTAGAAATAATAAACATAAAAACATAATAAAAATAATGCACTTAGAATTAATCTTAAAATGACCCAAACACAAAAATCTATTTACAATATCATCAAAAAGAATAGAATACTTGTGAATAAATATATCTAAATAAATGCAAGGCCTGTACACAGAAAACCACAAGGCATCAGTAGAATAATTCAAAGACCAAATTAAAAGGAAAAAAACGCCTCATGCTCATGGATGGGAAGACATAATATTGTTAAGATGGCAATATTTTAAAAGTCGTTCTACAGATTCAATGCTTTTCCTGCCAAAATCCAAGCTGTCATTTATTTGCCTAAATTGATAGGCCAATTATAAAATTTATAATGAAATACAAGTGTAGGTGTATTAGTTCTCTATTGCTTATGAAACAATTTACCATAAGATTAGTTACTTAAACAACACGAATACCAGACGGCATTCCTCTGGAGATGCTAGGATAAATGCACTTCCTTGCCTTTTCCAGCTTCTAGAAGCTGCCCCCATTCATTGACTTGTGGATTTATCATTCTGATTTCTGTTTATGTTGTTAAATCTCCTTCTTTGAGTCTGACCGCACTGTTTTCTTCTTATAAGTATTCTTGTAATTATGTTGGGCCTACCTAAATAATAGTGATAAACTCTTCATTTTGAGATAGTTATCTTTATTACATATGCAAAGTCCCTTTTGCCATGCAATGTAACGTATTCAGAGGCTCTGGGGATTAGAATATCTGTGGAGGGTGAAAATTCTGTTTACCAGATCAAGAGGCTCAGAATAGCCAAAAAATGTATTTTAAAAAGCAAAGTCTCAGGACGCACATTTCCTGGTTTCAAAACTTATCACGAAGCTCTAATAATTAATACTGTATGATACTGGCATAAGGGTAGACATATAAATCAATGAAATATAATTGAGAGTCCAAAAAAAACCCTTAGTTTTATAGTCAGTTGATTTTTGTCAGCCGTGCCAAGACAATTCAATAGGAGAAAACAGCATTTTCATAAAATGGTGCTGAGACTACTGAACATGCAAGAGAATGAAAATGGAACTCTGTCTCACAAGATGTAAAAAATGAACATGAAATACATAAGAATCCCTAATTATGAGAGCTAAAACTATAAAACTCTTGGACAAGTGTACTTCTAGAAGTAAATAGAAGTAAACCTTTATGACCTTGAGTTAGGCAATGATTTTATAGATATGAAATCAAAAGGAGAAATGACAAAAGAAAAATAGGTAAGTTGGATTTCATAAAAATTAAAAACTTTGTCATTCAAAGGATATCATCAAGAGACAAACAAAATGAGAGAAAACTTTTACAAATTATTTATGTGATAAAGAATTTATATCCAGAATATATAAAGAACTATAATTCAAAAATGAGAAGATAAATAACATAATTTAAAAATGTGTAAAAGATTCTAATAGATATTTCTTCAAAGAAGATTAAACAAATGACCAATACATGCATGAAAAGATGATCAAAATAATTAGTCATCAAGAAAATGCAAGTCAAAACTACAGTGAGATTTATATCATCACACCCACTGGGATGGCTATAATGAAAACGATGTAAAATAACAACTGTTGTTTAGAATAGAGAGAAATTGGAGTCCTCATACATTGCTGGTGGGACTGTAACCTGCTATAGCCTCTGTGGAAAACAATCTGTCAGTTTCTCAAAATATTAAATATAAAGTTTTCACATGACCAACAATTCTACTCCTGGGTATGCAACCAAAAGAAATGAAAACTTATGAACACACAAAGATGTGTGTGTGTACGTTCATAGCAGCAATATTTACAATTGCCAGAAGATGGAAGCAACCTGATATCTATCAATTGCTGAATGGATAAGAAAAATTTGTGTGTCAATACAATGTAATGCTGTTTGACAACACAAATGACAAAGTACTGATACATGCTGTAACACAGATGAGCTTTGATTTCATTATGCTAATTATAGAATCCAGACACAAATGCCACATGTTGTACAATTCCATGTACACAAAATTTCCAGAATTAATAAATTTTTAGATAATAAATGAAAGATTATTGACAATCTAGGCCTGGGTGCTGGGGGAATGGAGAGTGACTATTATGTTGTGTGAGATTTATTTTAGAAGTGGTGAAAATTGTCTAAAATTGCTAGTGGTGATGGTTGCACAACTCTGTAAATATATTAAAAAATTTTAAATCATGTACTTTAAATGTGTGAATTGTGTATTATGTAACTCACATCTCAATAGATATGCAATGTATAAAATATACGTTTTATATCTCAATTTAACTTTTAAAAAATTAAGTGAAGATTAGAAAGACAGACAACAGCATGCTATGAGAAAGCCACCACGATACTGTATAATGCCCAAAGTGTTGTAACTACTCATATTTAATATGCATAATATTCAGAAACCATGTGCACCATAATTCCATGGAATAACTCCACAGGACATTTAGGTGTACCTAACCTGATTTCGAAGTGTGCTTTTTCAATTTCTCTGGGCATGCAGATGCTGATATTAGTATGGGATTATGAAGAGTCTGAAATAAATGCTGTTTATGTTTCGAATTTTCTTTGTATTAAAAAAGAAAAGGAGGTAAGTAATTCATGATAACTTTATGGTGAGACAGAGCTTACAGCATGACTGGATCTGGATGGAGCCAAATTAATAAATGAAAACTGGGCCAGGCACAGTGGCTCATGCCTGTAATCCCAGCACTTTGGGAGGCTGAAGGGCGAGGATCACCTGAGGTCAGGAGGTCAAGACCAGCCTGGCCAACATGGCAAAACTTTGTCTCTACTAAAAATACAAAAATTAGCTGGGCATGGTGGTGCACACCCATGATCCCAGCTATTTGGGAGGCTGAGGCAGGAGAATAACTTGAACCTGGGAGGCGGAGGTTGCTGTGAGCCAAGATTGCACCACTGCACTCCAGCCTGGGCAACAGAGTGAGACTCCATCTCAAAAAATAATAATAAAATAAAATAAAATGAAAACGGAACATTTTATTTATTACGTAGGGGTTTCTACATGTTTGAGTAAATTCTAACAGCTAAGTGTATAAAGTATCTAGGTTATTAGTGAAACTTTTCATTTTTTCTCAGGCTTTTCACTATATTGCTGGTCCAGGTTTTGTCTATTAGTCTGGGATACATCAGAGGCAATCATGACTTATGAACGAGTGTGTAGGAGTGGTACTCCTGGCCAAGTTATTTATACATCTGTTGAGTTTGATAGAAAATTTTAGCCACAAACTTTAACAAACTGAAAAAAAAATATCCTAGCTTATAAACATAACTCTACCCTTTGTTTAAGACCATATGCTCTGCCTGGTATTAAGAGAAGAGGTCACTAGCAATTCTAATACCATTCTGTCTGTAATTCGTGAAGTCAGCTGGATGAATGGCAAGGAAAGTTAAAATAAAATCATTCATCATCTTTGTTGATACTGAACTTATGCAAAGCCCATAGAGTACCACAAAGCCATTTAGATGCATTTTCCGTGAAAAGAAATTGCATCACTAAGGATTCCAGGCCAAGAACAAAGTAGTAGAGAAAATCGTGCTGCTTCAGCTGAGGAATTTCAAAGATAATTTAATCTCCAAAGGACATCTCACAGACTGAATTCAGAACATCACTTAGCATATGCAGTCATGTTGTGCTGCTACTGTATCAAGAAGATTGCTCATGCTAATTGAAAAGAATGAAAAACATAGTAACTAATGAAAAGATAGAATGTCTCCTTCATGTCTCCACCATTTGCCTAAGTAGTCTGTCTTCTTATATGTTGATAATCACTAATGATATCAAATATAGCTAATAAAATTACTTACATTCTGGAATCTGACAATATACAACAGCAGATTTTATTTAACTCCAAACTAACTCCCTATTTAAATGAAGGATCCTCAGAAATATTGAAATAAGCCAACAATATTTTCAACAGTAATTTACTTTGGAAAAAATGATGTTAATGGAAAGAACAGATAATTAAAGCATATCTCAACACTGTTATCTGACGTATGCTTTAAACTAGTTTAGAACAGCAATATCCAATAGAAACATAATGTGAGCCTCATATGTAATTCTGTTTTCTAGAAGCCACATTAAAAAGGTAAAAGGAAATAGGCTGAATTATTTAATAGTATATTTTATCCAACCCAATGTATCTAAAATATTAACATTTAAAACATATACCCAATATAAATATTAGTTAGATATTTTACATTGTGTTTTCATAATATGTCTTCAGAACATGCCAGTTATTTTAAATTTGTATTATATCTCAATGTGGGCAGGCCACATTCTAAATGTTTGATAGCCACATGTCATTAGTGGCTCATGCATTGTACAGCACAGGCTAGATTGTATAAGATATACAATAGAATGTCTTCTCATTTAACATCAATAATTCCATATTGGTCGTTGGTCAGCATTTGGCTATGATACTAAATAGAGCACATTCAGAGGGCAATTGAGAAGTAATTTAGCGTGGCATTTTTTTTAACTGTGAACTACTGAGTAGAAGATTTGAATGTGAATGTAGAATAGATTTTTGAGTCTCAACACTATTATTGTTCCTCTGTCCTGCTTACTGATAGCTGCAATGACGAAAGATATAACTTACTGAAATGTCCTATTCTTATTTTAATTATTTAATAATTTGTTGATTACACAAATGTCTGTTGGTAATCAAGGCCTCTTGAGTGCGGAGTTATGGCTATGTCATTGGTTTTGTTCTTCCTCGTTTATGTTTTCTGAGGATGCTCATTAACATCAATGTACTGAGTGCCTTATCCCAAGGCATCTTATGGTTGACCAGAGTATGGTTAAGTCTTAAATAAAGGACATCTTAAGGAACACAGGGTTAGAGACCAGACAAATTATTGGTATGGTTAAATTTAACACCTTGCATATGGATGGGGTGAACTTTGCTACCAAGCAGGCTGAGGCATGAACTACAGCAAGGATCTCACTAGATTACTTAGTCAACACAGACAAGAAACTACTGAAAATCAGAATCTGGGGCCTGGGAATTATGCTAGGCTTCAAAATTTAAACAGTTCTAAACTAGGTTAAATTGAGTTTGGGGATAATTTGGGAACTGAGAAATCACAGTCTTCAGTGCCCCTCATTACACAAGACAGAAACCTAGATAGTGTTGCGGGAAGTCAGGGACCGCGAATGAAGGGACCAGCTGAAGCCATTGCAGAAGAACATAAATTGTGAAGTTTCCATGGACATTTATTAATTCCCCAAATTAATACTTTTATAATTTCTTATGCCTGTCTTTACTGCAGTCTCTGAACATAAATTGTGAAGATTTCATGGACATTTATCACTTCCCCAATCAATACTCTTGTGATTTCCTATGCCTGTGTTTACTTTAATCTCTTAATCCCATCATCTTCGTAAGCTGAGGATGAATGTCACCTCAGGACACTGTGACGATTGCGTTAACTGCACAAATTGTTTAAACAATATGAAATCTGGGCACCTTGAAAAAAGAACAGGATAACAGCGATCTTCAGGGAACAAGGGAGATAACCTTGAAGTCTGGCTGCCTGTGGGTCAGGTGGAACAGAGCCATGTTTCTCTTCTTTCAAAAGCAAATAGGAGAAATATTGCTGAATTCTTTTTCTCAGCAAGGAACATCCCTGAGAAAAAGAATGTGTTCCCAAGGGGAGGTCTCTGAAATGGCCGCTTTGGGAACGTCTGTTTTTTTTTTTTTTTTTATGGTTGTAAATAAGGGATGAAATAAGCCCCAGTCTCCCGTAGTGCTCCCAGGCTTATTAGGACGAGGAAATTTCCGCCTAATAAATTTTGGTCAGACCAGTTGTCTGCTCTCAAACCCTGTCTCCTGATAAGATGTTATCAATGACAATGCGTGCCCGAAACTTCATTGGCAATTTTAATTTTGCCCCGTTCCTGTGATCTCGCCCTGCCTCCATTTGCCTTGTGATATTTTACTACTTTGTGAAACACGTGGTCTCTGTGACCCACACCCTATTCGTACACTCCCTCCTCTTTTGAAAATCACTAATCAAAACTTGCTGGTTTTACGGCTCAGGGCATCATGGAACCTGCTGACATGTGATGTCTCCCCCGGACACCCAGCTTTAAAATTCCTCTCTCTTGTACTCTTTCCCTTTATTTCTCAGACTGGCCGACACTTAGGGAAAATAGAAAAGGACCCACATGAAATATTGGGGGTTGAATTTCCCCCAATAAGATACTACTTTGAACTCTTTCTTCCTATTTACCACTCAGGACTGTCAACTTCACCACCAACAGTGAAGACCCCTGCTATAATCTGTCATGGCTTCTACTTTAATTTTCTTTTTTTTTTTTTTTTTTTTGAGACAGAGTCTCAATCTCAGCTCACTGCAACATCCACCTCCCGGGTTCAAGCAATTTTCTGCCTCAGCCTCGTGAGTAGCTGGGATTACAGGCACTTGCCACCATGCCTGACTAATTTCTGTATTTTTAGTAGACACAGGATTTCACCATTTTGGCCAGGCTTGTCTTGAACTCCTGACCTCATGATTCACCCACCTCTGCTTCCCAAACTGCTGAGATTACAGGCATGAGCCACCCCACCAGGCCAATTTTCTCTTTTATCAGCTATCTTCATTATTTAGTATTATTTTTTGCCTGGTGATATGGTTTGTCTCTGTGTCCCCACTTAAATCTCATTTTTAATTGTAATCCCCACATGTTGCGGGAGGGACTTATTGGGAGGGGATTGGATCATGGGGGTGCAGTTTCCCACATGCTGTTCTTATGATAGTGAGAGAGTTTTCATAAAATCTGGTGGTTTTATAAGTGTCTGACACTTTCCTCTGCCTTTGCTCTCTCTCCTGCCACCTTGTGAAGAAGGTCCCTGCTTCCCCTTTGCCTTCCTCCCTGATTGTAAGTTTCCTGAGGCCACCCCAGTCATGTAGACCTATGAATCAATTAAACCTTTTTTGTTTATAAATTACCCTTCCTTGGGTAGTATCTTTATAGCAGTGAGAAAACAGACTAATACAGAGAATTGGTACTGGTAGAGTGGGGTACTGCTATAAAGATAACCTGAAAAATGTGGAAGTGACTTTGGAACTGGGTAATAGGCAGAGGGTGAAATATATAGGAGAGCTCAGAAGAAGACAGGAAGATGTGGGAAAGTTTGGAACTTCCTAGATATTTGTTGAATGGCATTGACCAAAATGCTGATAGTGACATGAAAAATGAAGTCCAGGGTGAGGTGGTCTCAGATACAAATGAGGAAGTTATTGGAAACAGGAGGAAAGTTCACTCATGCTATGCTTTAGTAAAGAGACTGGCAGCATTTTGCCCATGTCCTAAAAATCTGTGAAAATTTGAACTTGAGAGATTATTTAGGATAGCTGGTGGAAGAAATTTCTAAGCAGCAAAGCATTCGAGAAGTGACCTGACATTTCCTGAAAGCATACAGTTATATGTGCACAGAAAGAGACAATTGGAAATTGGAATTTATGTCTATAAGGGAAGTAGAGTATAAAATTTTGGAAAATTTGCAGCCTGACCATGTGTTACAAAACAAAAACCCATTTTCTAGGGAAGAATTCAAGCCAGCTGCCAAAATTTGCATTAGTAACAAGGAGCTGAATGTTAATAGCCAAGACAATAGGGAAAATATCTACAGGATATGTCAGAGATCTTGGTGCAGCCCCTCTCATCGCAGGCCTGGAGGCCTAGGAAGAAAAATGGTTTAATGGGCCTGGCCCAGGTCCCTGCTGCTCTGGGCAGCCTCAGGACATGGTACCCTAAGTCCCAGATGCTTTAGCTCCAACAGTGGATAAATGGGGCTAAGGTACAGCTCAGGGCATTGCTTCAGAGGATGCAAGCCCCAAGCCTTGGCAGCTTCCACATGGTGTTGGGCCTGTGGGTATGCAGAAGATAAGAGTTGAGGTTTGGGAACCTCCATTTAGATTTCAGAGGATGTATGGAAACTATTAGATTTCCTGGCAGAAGTTTGCTGCAGGGGTGGAGCCCTCATGGAGAACCTCTGCTAGGGCAGTAAGGATGGGAAATGTGGAGTTGGAGCCCCATACAGAGTCTCCACTGGAGCACTGCCTAGTGGAGCTGTGAGAAGAGGGTCATTCTCCTCCAGACTCCAGAATGGTAGACCCACCAACAGCTTGCATTGTAATCTGGTGTGGCTGTGTCACCACCCAAATCTTGAATTGTAGCTTCCATAATTCCCTCATGTCATGGGAGGGACCCAGTGGGTGGTAACTGAATCATGGCGGCCAGTCTTCTCCATGCTGTTCTTGTGATAGTGAATAAGTCTCACGAGATCTGATGATTTTATAAAGGGGAGTTCCCCTGCGCATGATCTCTCTTGCCTGCCACAATGTAAAACATGACTTTGCTCCTCATTTGCCTTCTGCCATGATTGTGAGGCCTCCTCAGCCATATGGAACTGTGAGTCAATTAAACCTTTATCCTTTATAAGTTACCCAGTCTCAGGTATGTCTTTATTAGCAGTGTAAGAATGGACTCATACACACCGTGTGCTGAGAAAAGCCACAGGCACTCAACACCAGCACATGAAAGCAGCTGCAGGGGCTGTAACATGCAGAGCCACAGGGGTGGAGCTGCCCATTGGAGTCTACCTGTTGCATTAGTGTGCCCTGGATGTGAGATATGCAGTCAAAGGAAATTTTGGAGCTTTAAGATTTTATGACTTCCCCACTGAGTTTCAGACTTACATGGGGCCTGTGGCCCATTTGTTTTGGCCAATTTCTCCCATTTGAAATGGGAACATTTACTCATTGCCTGTACCCCCATTGTATTTTGGAAGTACCTAACTTGCTTTTGATTTTACAGGCCCCTAGTTGAAAGGTACTTGCCTTGTCTCAGATGTGACTTTGGATGTGGACTTTTGAGTTAATGCTGACATGAGTTAAGACTTTGAGGAACTGTTGGGAAGGCATTATTGGTTTTAAAGTGTGAAAAGGACATGAGATTTGGAAGGGGCCAAGGGCAGAATGATATTGTTTGGCTCTGTGTCCTCACCTAAATCTCATCTCAAATTGTAATCCCCACGTATCAAGGGAGAGACCTGGTGGGAGGTGATTGGATCATGGGGGTGGTTTCCTCAATACAGTTATTGTGATAGTGAGTGAGTTCTCACCAGTTTTGGTTGTTTGATAGGTGTCTGGCACTTTCCTCTGAAGTTTCTCTCTCTTTCTTGCCACCTTGTGAAGAAGGTACCTGCTTCCCCTTTGCCTTCTGCCATGATTGTAAGTCTCCTGAGGCTTCTCCAGCCATGTGGAACTGTGTGTCAATTAAATATTTTTTTGTTTTTAAATTACCCATTCTCAGGTAGTATCTTTATAGCAATGTGAAAACAGACTAATACACTTGGACCAATGAATAAGAACTTGTATCTTCCCTCATAACTCATATTAGAAATACACTGTATCTAAATTTTAGGAAGAACTTTACTCATGTTTTTTCTTATTGTTATGAAACAATGGCTAAATTTGGGCTGTAGTAGAACATAAGAACATAGTTGTGTGGATTGGTTCCTAATTAAGTAAATACACAGAATGACTATTTTTTTTTTTTTTTTTTTTTGAGACAGAGTCTTGCTCTGTCGTCCAGGCTGGAGTGCCATGGCACGATCTCTGCTCACTGCAACCTCTGCCTCCTGGGTTCAGGCAATTCTCCTGTCTCAGTCTCCCAAATAGCTGGGATTACGGGAGTGCACCACTATGCCTGGCAAATTTTTGTATTTTTAGTAGAGATGGGGTTTCACCGTGTTGGCCAGGCTGGTCTCAAACTCCTGACCTCAGTTAATCTTCCTTCCTCAGCCTCCCAAATTGCTGGGATTACAGGCATGAGCCACCGCACCCAGCCTAATGTTTTTAATGTAAAGTATAGCATACTCTATACTGCCTAACCCTAGTCCATATCTATATATAGCACTGAGCAGAAGAAAAAATATATTTTACTGAAAAAGAAAAACGTGTGGGATCAGTAATTATAGGCAATGCATGCAGTTTCAAGATTTTGTTGGCATATGCTTGAATATGTTTTGTTTGTTAGTAGAAGAATATACCAAATCAGTGGAATTAGACAATTAGGACTTTATGAATAAATCACATCTTGGTCATCAGGGTATAGAGATCCAGGCCAGACAATAAAGAAAATGAGATTTATGGTCACATTTATGTGACCATAGAAGTAAAGTCAGCAAAAAGGAACATAGCTGGATACTAAGTAAAAAGAGGTTTTGATCATGAATAAACTCTGCCTGTGCCCCCCACTTGTTGCCCTTGCTCATGCTCATGCTCATGCTCATGAGCTCATGCTCATGAAGACTGCTTGTCTTCATGCTCATGACATGATAATGGACAAAGCTGTGGGCCAGTTAGATTAGTAGTAATGAGGTATGAACCCATAAATATTTCTTACAAGGTTGCCTCAAGAGAAGGACTAGGGTGAAGTTCAAATGAAGTTTATTTTTTGTTTTCCTTTCTGCCATAATCTACATCATGTAATTTCTAGTCACAACAACTCTATTCATGGCAGATATAGATTATTAAACAATAGAACTAATGCTTCTCATCATTATGCTCAGTTGGATTTTCTTGTTGCTGTGTTTGACAGTCTACTGCCTAAAACTCTGTTTCTCTCTGTTGTTTTCATAGAAGACCAAGCCCTTCTAGTTTTCACTGAGGAAAATGTGACTTGGTTGAAAAATGCCAAATATAAACAATATCGTATGGAATCTTTCCAAGAGGCACAACACATAGGTCGTATATATTTGTGTTATAAATGAGCCAATAAGTTATTATATTTCCCATATGATACAAGAGGCAGATGGATAGAGATAGGATTATCTTTACGAAGGAAATAAGGAAACAGATTTTGATGTTTAGTCTAGTTAAAATATGGGGGAAGGACAGAATCTGAGGAATAAAAGTGGCTGAGCACAGAGTCAGGAAGAAGCATCAGGTAAACTAAAGTCTTGCATTTAAAGTCACAGAAAAATGTAGAATATCTAGAAATTCATCTTGACTTTTTTTACAAGTAGTTCCACCCTCAAGGGAATGTGGGCAAAATTGGGAAGATTGTTAGTATTCCAAGGCTGTCAATATTAAAAGGCAAATTCTGACAATATTTTGAAATTGTACAGTTAGACACCCAAATGGAAAACACGTTGACACCTATTGTTTTGAAGATGCCAGAGGGTGGCAATGAGTTCAGTTTTTAATTGACTATACCTAGCAAAGTGGGTAGAGATAAAGAAGATTAAGAGTAGATATTATAAAACACTGAATTAAGTTAAGGTCTATACTGGTCATATATATGTATGTATATATATATAGGGAGGGAGAGAGAGAGAGAGAGAGAGTTGAGAAACTATCTTAAAACATGTTGTATTTAATATTTCCTTTTGGGAAAACAACTATAGAATCTAAATAAAAAGTTCTGACCATCAAACTATAACTTGGTTCAATTAACTGAATGTTAATTCAGTTAAAAATATGTTTAGAGTCTTCAGATTTTCAAAAATAATTACTAGATTGGGAAATGCCATTTAAACAAACCATTAAAACTAATTGGTGGCTGGGTGCAATGGTTCATGCCTGTAATCCCAGCACTTTGGGAGGCTGAAGCGGGTGGATTTCATGAGTCCAGTTTAACCAGCCTGGCGAAACGCCTTCTCTACAAAAAATATAAAAATTACCCTGGTGTGGCATTGTACACTTATAGTCTCAGCTACTTGGGAGGCTGAGGTGGGAGGATCACTTGAGCCTGGGAGGCAGAGGTTGCAGTGAGCTGAACTCATGCCACTGCACTCCAGCCTGAGCAACACACCGAGACATCATCTCAACAACAACAACAACAACAACAACAACAACAAAAGCATTGGGAACATACATTTTCCATTGATAAAATTTTAAGAAATTAAAAACTTCATTTTTTAGAATATATATGAATGTCCCACCCACGTTAAATGTGTGGATTCTGTGCAAGAAGAGCTAAACGGCTGTATAGTCTTTCAGTTTGAGGATCCCCTGTGATCTCCAAGTATACTAAAAGAGACTAGGATAATCAATTGCAGTGTTATTATACATTACCCTGTCGTTTAAGTTACCGATTTTTGTACTCAAGTTATGTAATGGAAGTCACTAATTTTTGTAGTCAAGTTATGTAACGGATTGACCATGTTTGAAAGAATACAGTACTATTTTGGAAATCCTGGCCTGTATTTCCAACATCCTAGTTGATATCGTCCTTTTGAGTATCTGATAACAACCTAAACCTAATATGTACTAAACCAAGCTCTTCATGTTACTCTCCAAGTCTGCTCCACTTATAGTCTTTCCCTTTCTCTTAATTAATGGCAACCCTGACCTTTCAGTCCTCACCCAAAATATCTTGCTGTAATTCTTGACCTCTTTCTCATATCCAATATATTGTTTGTCATTAAATCTTATCAGCTGTACCTTTGAAATATATGCCAGATTTGACTACATGATTTCCACTGCCATTACCTTGGTCCAAACCACCAACATCACTCCCTAGATTATTGTAGTAACTTATTAGCTGGCTCCCCTGACTCTGCACTTGCCTCCCTTTAGTCTAATCTCAACACAAAGCCAAGTGATCCTCTCAAAAGTAAATCGTATTATATGACTCCTCTGTGTAAATTCCTCCAATGACTTCCAACCTCATTCAGAGTAAAAGCCAAAATCTTCATTATGACTTTATGGGCCCTGAGTCATCTGGTCCCCTTCCATCCCTCACCTCTCTGGCTTCATATTTTATGAGACTCATTTTGCAAACTTCTTAAGCTTATTTAATTTTCACTATTATTTATCACTCGAAAGCCACTTTTGCTGCATCTAAAAAAATGTTATTTTGTATTTGGTGCTTTCAAAATTATCAACTTTAACATATTTTCAAATTCTCATCATTTGTTTTTTGACATGAATATGTTTTTAAATTTCCAAATGTATGCTTTAGCATTATCTGTTTATAACTGATTTCTAATTGGAATGCATCATAGTCAGAAAATACAGTCTGGGTGATGCTGAATTCTTTGTAAGTTGTTAAAGAGGTTGATAGCCTAATATCAGGTTAACTTTTATATGTTTCATATGTGCCTGAAAAGAAAGTAAATTTTATAATGTGGGGTATACGAGTAAGCTTGTCAAATTTTTTGCTCAAATCTTTGTCAGTTTATTTATAATTGTTATTACTAATTTATTAGGATTGCTTTTAACTTTTATCTTAGGTACATGGGTACATGTGCATGTTTTCTACATAGGTAAATTGCATGTCACAGGAGTTTGGTGTATAAATTATTTTGTCACCCTGGTAATAAGCATAGTACCTGATAGGTAGTTTTTTTTATCCTTACCCTCCTCCCACCCTCTACCCTCAAGTATGCCCCAGTGTCAGATTTTCTTTCTGTTTTATTTTCCATTGTATTTTAATTTTTATTGCATCATCCTGCAATTATTCCTCGATTGTTTTCCTGTCTTTTTTTGCTGTTATTTGACTTGGTGTTTTATTTCTCCTGTTTCACTTTTTCTTACTGTTTACTGGTTCAGGAAATATACAATGTATTTCTACAAATTGTTATACTTGTAATTGTCAATATGCCCTACTTAACTTGAAGTAATGTTAGTCATTATCTTTAATATCCTTCTGAATAATACAGTATAAGAACCTTAAATACTTTAACTTTGTTTATTACTCATCTTGGCTTGTTATGATAAAAGAATAACAAATAGTCTAAGACATAGTGAATTTTAAGCTGAGTTGACTGCTGGGCAAGGCACAGAAAATCTGATCCAGCATGGAGGGGTTGGCTATGGGATAAGGCCTTCATATTACTGTCAAAGACTATCCCCAAGACAGTTCGCACATTGGGTATTTACATTTAGGCATGAAAGAAGGAGAGCAGCCCTTGTGAAGATTGCCTCCCAGAACAAGGGCAAGGGTAGAGTTTAGAAAGTTGAAAAGAGGCAAATGTGAATAGCCCTGGAGTCTCCTGGGGAAGTAGTTCAGCTGGATCTAGCCAGTTTCTAGAAAGGGAGCATAGCACTTGGCTGATGTCAGCCTCCTAGCTGCAAGGCTGTTCCCAAGGCTCACATTAAGTATGCAGACTTTGGCCTTTAGTATGCATATTATCTTGTATTGTTTCTGGACTTAGAGACTACTTGATCTATTTTCTCACTGCTTATAGAAAGTAGTTGTCCTCTAGACTTTCTTTGGCCAAGCTACAGCTATGTAAATACCTTAGGGTTGGGGCTCTTCTCTGTCTTGTTTCCTATCCACCCTGCAGGCCAAGGTAGGCCACATTTGGGGAACTGCATGGCTACATAGAGCATGTGGATAAAAAAAAAAATGTGGTACATATACACCATGGAATATGATGCAACCAAAGGAAAAAATGAGATCACGCCCTTTGCAGGAACATGGATGGTGCTGGAGGCCATTATCCTCAGTGAACTAATGCAAGAACAGAAAAACAAGTATTTCATCTTCTCACTTCTAAGTGGGAACTGAATGATGATAACATGTGGACACACAGAGGTGAACAAGACACTGAGGCGTACCTGAACGTGGAGGATGGGAGGAGGAAGAGCAACAAAAAATGTAATTATTCTTTACTAGTCTTAGTACCTGGGTGACAAAATAATCTGTACAATATACCCTTTGTGACACAAGTTTACCTATATAACAAACCTGCACATGTACCCCTGAACCTAAAATAAAAATTAAAAAGACAGGTACAATAAAAAAGGCTTTATTTAATTCAAGAACAAGATGAAATGACTAGGCTACTAGCTTGTGGCATGTGGTATAATGTCAACATATACTTAAGATAAAAAACAATGATCCAAGTACTATTGTACTTCCCTCTACCCCAACGAAGTAAAAGTCTTCTAATAGTGACAGGAGAATAACAAGTTTCTTTTAGTAGCAAGCACAGGAAACTAATTCTAGTGTTTCAGCAAGACGTCAAGTACACTGAAAGGGTACTGTTGTTTCTCACAGTTTTGAAGAATGATTTTAATAGCCAAGACTCAGGAAAGCCTGCAATTATGGTGGATGTGGGACTCTAGCAGCAGAAAACTGTGAATGTTCTCCCTCAAATTTTGATATTGACATGATTTGGCTCTGAAGACTCTCAGTCTTGGTTTAAAGGTCTTTAAATACCCTTAAGAGAATTGTATTTGGTCTATGGATCAGTCAGCTGTGGTGACATATTTGTTCATTTAATTATTTGCACTGATTTTCTTTCCGTTTTGAGGTTGTTTCAAGGAAAAGGAGAATTATTATAAATCAGATGGCTACCCCAAGAAGAGTTTACTGTAGGTTGGTAGTTAAAGTCTATGATTTCAGTGAAGTTCAAGAGAAGTGGGAGATAATAAAGAGTAATTTAAACCATTTCAACATCCGCTGATATTCCATTTCTCTTAAAAGGCCTTATGCCGGAAATAAGTGGTACAAAGATGAGTACACCCAAGGCCCAATTTGCCCTTCTGCTCTTCCTTGCCACCAGGCCTAATGCTATATTTTTACATCTCTGTATGACATCTATAAGGCATCCTTCCAGAGTGCCTGCTTTTGATAATCATCAAATTTAGGCAAGCCAATATCTGCAGATCAGGTAGAGAAAGCGTGTTGGGAAGGTATATGTGTAAAACAGTGTGGCGATTCATACAAAAGAGAAAGGGAACTAAGAGAAGAAATCATGAATGAAGTAACACTGTAGCACCTTGATAGATGGTGTACAGAAACTACTGGCCATTTACCATAAATCATTTTTGTCTTCTTAGGCATATGACTAAACTACATGTCTCAGTCTCCCTTGCAATTTGATATGGTTATTTGACAGTTAGAGCCAATGGAACATGAGAGAAAATGTTGTGCTATAGCAGGACAAGCTGCAGACAAAACCCCTCAGACACCGAGTTAAAGAAGGAAGGGCTTTATTCAGCTGGGAGCTTTGGCAAGACTCATGTCTCCAACAACCGAGCTCCCCAAGTGAGCAATTCCTGTCCCTTTTAAGGGCTCACAACTCTAAGGGGGTCCACGTGAGAGGGTCGTGATCAATTGAGCAAGCAGGGGGTACATGACTGGGGGCTGCATGCACCGGTAATTAGAACGGAACAGAACAGGACAGGGATTTTCACAGTACTTTTCTATACAATGTCTGTAATCTATAGATAATGTTGATTAGGTCAGGGGTCGATCTTTAACTACCAGGCCCAGGGTGTGGTGCCACGCTGTCTGCTTGTGGATTTCATTTCTGCCTTTTAGTTTTTACTTCTTCTTTCTTTGGAGGCAGAAATTGGGCATAAGACAATATGAGGGGTGGTCTCCTCCCTTAGTGCCATACCACTAACGTTTTTATATAAGCTTCTTTCTTATTATTGTTTTCATATAACACACTCTTATGGCAACCACCAAGCTGCGCTTGGAAGATGTATGTTGACTATGGTAGAGCTGCTATCATCCTGGATCCCTGAATGACCGTGAAGCAGAATATTCCAGCAACCCAGAACCACTCTGAACTGTTAAATCCATGGTGTATTAGTCCGTTCTCACGCTGCTATAAAGAACTTCCTGAGACTGGGTAATTTACAAAGGAAAGAAATTTCATTGACTCACAGTTCCCCATTGCTTGGGAGGCCTCAGGAAACTTACAATCATAGTGGAAGGTAAGGGAGAAGCAGGCACTTTCTTCACAGGGCAGCAAGACAGAGTGAGTGCAAGCAGGAGAAGTGTCAGATGCTTATAAAACCATCAGATCCCATGAGAACTCACTCATTAACATGAGAATAGCATGGGGGAAACTGCCCCCATGATCCAATTACCTCCACCTGGTACTGACCTTGACAAGTGGGGATTATAACAATTCAGAGTGAGATTTGGCTGGGGACATGAAGCCAAACCATATCACATGGGAAATTAACTTTTAATATGTTAGGTGTTTTTTTTCTTTTAAATTTTTTAGTCTATTTGTTAACACACACTACTTTCCCTTATGTAGAAATTAGTACCATAAAAAAAGGAATTAGTACAACAAAAGTCTAAAGCATGCATCACTGGCTTAATGGCAATGACAATATGTAGCAGACTGGGAAAATAGACTCCCAAGTTTCATATGGTTAAAACATTTGGCAAAGCCATCTTTCAATGTTTTGAAGCTAAAACAAAGGTGTATGTGCCTATATCTCCAGCAGAACTGATTATTAAGAGACAAACTATTAGTGCCAGTATGTCACTATGGGTTGACAATCACTTGCTACATTTAGCAAGAGGAAGCTCAGTTACTGAATGATCTTGCAGAACAGAGCTACGAGACAATCTGGCCCACTTAGGCAAGGACTGATATGTGAGAAGAAAAAAAAAAAACCACTTTTTCTCTCATATAAACTTCTGTATTTTAGAATCTGTTGGTTATATTGGCATAGCTTTCATTTCAACCAATCAGATGAAATAGTGGAAAGTGTCAACAAAAGCACAGAATTGACTTAGAAGCACCCAAAAAGTATCAAGACATTTTGTTTGTCTAGACCACAGTTTGGCAAACTATGGCTTAGGGCCAACTGAAGGCTTCTGCCTGTTGTTTTCTTCAACAAAGATTTTCTGGAATACAGCCATGGACATTCATTCATTATTATTATCTGTTATATAGGTATTGTCTATTGTGTTGTGTTGTATATAACATATTGAGTAGTTGCAACAGAGACTATATAGTCTGCAAAGCAAAAGATATTTACTATCTGACCCTTTACAGAAAAACTTTGCTGACCCCAATGTGTCTGTGTGTTGTGAATATGAGAGGGAATGGGAGATAATGCCCAAGAATATTTGCAAAAGTCAGTGTTGAAGGTCTTAAAAATCTGAATGAATAGGGCAATGGGGAATTATTACAAGTAATTGAAAAGGCAAGTGATTGCCCTTAAATATTTCCAGAAATTACACTGTAAGATGACATTGACCAACTAGAGTGGTCAAGGACAATAAGGATGTAAACGAAGGATCTAAAACTAGGTCATAAGTAAGAATGGTTGGAGAATCTATAAATATTTAGCCTATAGAAGAGAAGATTTAAGGAGTACAGTATTTAAATATTTGAAAGCTTGGTTGGTGTGAAAATATTCAACTTATTTGCAAATATTCAATTAATCATAAGGCAGTTCTCCTCTAAAACAGCCTCTTGAATAGAGCCAAATTGAGATGATTTAAATGGTCAAATCAGATAAGTGGGAATATACTCTAAAAATGTCCGTCACAAAACCATGTCATCTATTTTTTATGTTGAAATTCCTTGTTATACTTTCTCATCAATCCACTGCAGTTTTGTTCTCATTATCACTACTACTTCACTGAATTTGCTTCTTCCAAGGTCACTAGTAGCATTTTTATTTAAAAATTCAATGAATACTTTTCAGCCATTTACAGTATTCATGACATGCTTTTAAAAATTTTTCTTTTACTTTGATTTGTAACACTAACCTTACTGATTTTTTTTCCTCTGTGTACATTGCATGTTGATCTTCCTCGGAGGAGTCTATTTTGTTGTTCTTCCATTATGTTTGCTTTATTCTTTTCATTCTACGCACATCTCACTGGCTAATGCTGCATATTCTAGAAAGGAGATGCTAAAGCCATAATGCATCATGTTTTAAACGTTTTTAAATAATTCGTGAGTTTAAATGGTTTTAAGATTAAGTTTAAAGAAAAAGATGTCCCTGTCAATGACTTTACATTTATTCAATTACAACTTGAGTGTCCAATTGACACTTCTTTGGTGCTCAAGACGTAATAGTGGGTAAGTAAAGATATGTGAGTTTCTGGCTCTTATGAAATTTTCATTCCAGTTGGAAGGAAAGAACAGAAGTGAACAAATATGTGGATAATCAGGAAAATTTCACAAAGGGCTAAGTACAGAAGTAAACAAAAATGTGGATAATCAGGAAAATTTCACAAAGGGCTAAGTACTATAAAGAAAGTAGACTGTAGTAATTAAACAGGAGCTAGCTGGGAAAATGACTAATTTAGATAAGATGAGCAGGTATGATTTCTAAGAGAACCCCATAATGAGAAGCTGGGACTTTTGACCTGAGGTCTGCATAATGAAAAGGAGCTAGTCATGTTAAGAAATGGGTGAATAGTATTGCTAGTGGATTCAACAGTGGGTCCAAAGACCTGACGGTAGGAATGAGATTGGCATGTTGAAGGAACAAACAGAAAGAACAGAGTGTGGTTCACAACAGGGAAAGTAATAGTTGGTGAAGATAGAAAAATTACGGAAGCCAGATTATGTTGGGCCTTGTAGGCTAGGATGTGAAGTTTGAAGTACCTATAAATGCAATAAAAAGAGCTACTGGAAGAGTTTTTAACATGGTGCAACATGATATCACATTACCTGATTTGTTTTCTATTTCTCAGATGATACAAATTACGTAATGCCTTTTGACTTTGTTACAATGAAATTTAGACCTACAAATTAGCTGGCTGTAGTGGGATACACCTGTGGTCCCAGCTACTTGGGAGGCTGGATGGGAGGATCACTTCAGCCCAGGAGGCAGAGGTTGCATGAGCCAAGATTGCACCATTGCACTCCAGCATGGGTGACAGAGTGAGACCTGGTCTCAAAAAAAAAAAAAAAAAAAAAAAAATATATATATATATATATATATATATATATCTCCAGTAAATGCCTGTCTACAGGATATAGATTAGCTTATGACTACATGCATATTTATTATATTACTGGTATTTATTTCCAGAATAATGATTTTTGTTTATATGTAGCTTCTGTTGTAAAGTGTTTCAAACTATTTTGAATCATATACTACATCCTTATTGTACATAAGAGCATTGAATGTGGATTGAATAACCTACATGCAATGCTGGTTCTAACAGTGAGTTATTCATATGCATTTAAGGTGATTACCTTGCATTCAAACTCTTTGGGGCTTAATTCCCACATCTCAAAATGAGGATTGGCTATAATTATTTCTGTACCTCTCAGGAATATTGTGTGGAGGAAACAGACATATATGTATATGGGCAAATAATCATAAAGCTATAAATATTATATATTTCTTGAGTTCCTTTTATGGGAAAAATTTACATATTAAAGTTTGGAGATTCAAGATGTATTTTTAGAAAAGTGATCTGGATTAATTTTTGTTGAAAACATGCTACCAAACATTTTAAATCCGTGTACATTTCATACAGAGAAGGAAACACTGGATGTCTTCTCAATTGCGTGAATCTTCTGAAGATTTTTTTAATGGGGTGTCTGAATCTCCTGATAATCATATGAAATTTGCATCATTAAGAGTTGAAGTTCAAAGTTAAAATTAGGAGCAAAGTTTGAAGGTCTCTGTAAGCATCCTCATTAGAGTTACTGCTAATGGCTATGTGCAAATTTACTTAATCCGTTATTCAGTTTGATATCAATCTTGTCTGGTGCCACAGACGTTTGAAACAAATAATGTGTTGCAGCTCTCAAGAATATATCTTTAGGCAACGGTGGAAAAATCACTTGACATCTATAGCCTTCATGCTTTTAAAAATATTTAAACTTTAGGTAAATTGCATAAGAAATTTTCAATTTTTATAACTTTTCAATAATTTATCTTATTTTTATCAAGTTATTGTATATGTTTTTGCTATGAAACACTGTCGACCCCATGTGTACATTATTTTAATCCTAGATGGGGGTATCTTTATAAATATTAACATTTCAGGAGTGGCCAGTGAGAGGACTCCTTAGAACTCAAGTTCCCTGTGAGCCACATTTTGGAAGCCTCACTGACTTGTAGAAAATGGTCACCTAAGGACTGAACCCAGTCTTCAGAACTACAACATTTGCATTGATTAATGTATCTTCATTTGGTAAATCTCAAAATTTAAGTGGCTTTCACACCATTCCAAAATTTATGAAATCTTATTTCATAATGCTTCAGGCTTTATACATTGCTTTGTGTTTTTTTTCATCTATAATTTTTCATCTATAATTCCTTCTAATAACCACTTCTTGCCAATGTTAATATTACTTGTAATTGAAGGCTCAGCCATTTCTACCAGTATTTTGTATGTGTGGAACAGTTATAAGTCAGCCTTTCTCTTCACTGATGTAGGTCTTTTCCTCATGGTTGTTTATTGCATATTGTCTCCAAAGCTGTCACTTAACAGTGGTTGGGGCCTGGGAAACAAAATTGGTGAGATATGCTTAATAAAATAATCCATAGAAGGAAGCCACTCTACAGGCAGAAGTCATAGAACCCCTGGAATATTGACAGAAAAGATATTAGTGTACAACATACATGCTGTCACCCTAAATAAGTAGAACATAGTATAGCCACCTTGTTGCCCTGCCTCCAAAATGGCCTATTTCAATTACTGTAAACTCTTGAAGATACTGTATTTATATATATATGTAATATATACATATATATACATATATACATATTATATATGTGTATATATATAATATGTATATATATATATTCATACTTCAGGTTGTCTGAAAATTATATGGTAAATATGAGGCCTTCCTACATACATGTTGAAATGAATTACGATAGCATTCTGAGACATTACATACCATGTGTTTGCATGCTTTTCATAATATCACTGCTCATTTTCTTCATAGAAATAAGCCCCCAAATACAGTTTTTCTACCTAAGTTCTAAGCTTCTTAAAGGCAGAAATTGCAGGTTGGTTTTCCTAGAAAGCAGACTCTAAGGTGGAGAACTGTATGCAATACGTTTATTAGGGAGTGTTTTCACACCTGTGAGGAAGTGAAAAAAGTAGGGATAACTGGAGGGAAGAGTTTAATTGCCATACAGTTGCAGCAAAAGCTTCAGCTCATCATGAAGGGAGCACTTGAACTGGGATGATCACTCAGAGTTGTCTAAATTTTAGGAAAGATATCCACACATTTATACTCCAGCAAACAATCACTCTTTAGGTGTAGGCTATTTCTGCAAAGATGGGATGATCTTGGGCAACCTAGCTCTTTACAGATAAGAACAGTTTTCAGAGTGTCTTGGCCAATAAATAGCAGCTGCCAATACTATAATAGCAGCTGGAGCAATGAGGTTTTTTCAGTCCTAAAGTTGGGCTGAAACTCTAGGAGACATACCATAGAGTTCATTCCAACAGGGTTGAATGACTGAGTCACCTCTGTAACTCCCATAGAATTTGCTGAATTGCTGGCACATTGTGGGCACTCAAATAGTCATTGAATGAGTAAGTGAATATAATAATGTGATGGTAAACGTGAAATAAATATACAAACACATACTAAACAGTGATAAATTGTCATTATTATATTACTAGTATTTTTGTTAAAACTCATACTGAAAAACAAAGAAAAATTGATTTTTTCTTTATTCTGAAGAATATTTTATACAGGTCCAAATAATTCAACTAAGCCATTTATTATTTCATATCTTACTTATTAGATATGTTAGTCAGGTTATGGAAAAAAGCAGATAATACACTGAAACAAGGAAATGAAGAGAATTAACGGCAACCAGCTTGATATAATAAAATGTCGTAAGACTTGAAACAGCAGGCAGACATTACTACCCCTAGGCCTGAAGGGCAAGTGGAGAGAGTAATTATTACAAAGCAGAGATAGCAGCAACTAGGTTCGTAAGAGAGGTCTGTGGCCTTTCGTAGAGGGGCAGCCACTATCAATACAAAGCCCATCAAAGAGGGAACCTAGGGAATGAATCCCCAAACCTCATTCTACATCCACTCTTCATCTTTTGCAGAATGCAAGGAAATCTAATTGGTGCCATCCATGTAGGTCAACTTCTGGAGCTAAGAACAGGGTGAAGAATGGTAGAGAGCAGATCTTGAGAGGTCAATCAGTGAATACTCTCTGCACACTAGTTATATATTCCATTTGGGGAATAATACGTTTTATCATTTCTATCAGGGCCCTCACAGAGACCACAGTATACTATGGTATCACCAAAATGGTTCCCATCCAGAATGGAAGTTCAACAATATTTCTGAAATTGTGGTCTTGGGAGCTTGGGAGGCTCATAAAACTCTTCCATATGTCCACATGGTCATAACAATTTTCATAATACTAAAACAGTTACCTTTTAAACTCTGGTTCTCTTACAAGTATATAGAAGAACACTCTACAGTATCTCACATCACAAAAAAATGAATGTAGAAATATGAGTATTCAGCTCTCTTCTACAGACCCAGATATTAAAAATACTGGCAAACAGGTGAAACAAGTACATTCTTCTCAATTTTTGTCTTATAAAACATATTTATTTTTATAAAATTCATGATTTGTCAATATACAAGTTTATTATTAGTTTTAAAAATGCATTGATAAACATTTTAAAGATTCTCAACATTAATTTCCAATGTAGTATATATTAATAAACATGAGTTATATGAGAGAAAGCTTTTGGAAATCCAGAATATTAAGAGTTTAAAGAAGTTTCAAAAGCAAATGTTTTGAAAATTGCTGATGTAATATATTCAGGAATTCTGCTTTCTGACTTATAATTGCACTAAACAGTGGTCGAATAAAATGTTTCACTGTTTTGAAAGCTTTTGAAGAAGCATGTAAAAACATGTATTAAAGTAGACATGTATTGCCAAAGCTAGGCAATCAGTTGAATTACTCTTATTTTTATCTACATTCTTGGTTTCTTGTTACTTTCCTGTTTTAGTCAACTTGTTCTGCTACAACAAAATAACTGAAATGAGGTAATTTGTAAACAGAAATTTATTTCTTGCAGTTATGGAGGATGGAACGTCCAGGATCAAGGTAGGCACTGGTGTCCAATGAGGGTTGCCCTCTGCTTGCAAGATGGTGGTGTGTTGCTGCATCCTCCAGAGGGGAGTTCCTCACTTTTCAGTGTGTTCTCACATTGCAAAAGGGATGGAAGGGCAGGAGAGTGCTCCTTTCAAACTCAAGCTTTTTTATAAAGATGCTAATCTCGTTCATGAGGGTATGGCTTTCATGACTCAGTCACATTCCAGGGGTCACATCTCTTAATACTGTTGCATTGGGGATTAAGTTTCTACATGAATTCTGGATGGGATACCATCATTCAAACCAAAGCCTTTCCTCAGACATCCATTAAATGTAGCACTTTCCACTACCTGTTGTTTTACAGGGAAAGTTATTAAATACCCCAACCTTACAAAGCCTCATCACTTACCAAGGCCTTTGTTTCACCTGAAAGTTAAAGAAGAGGTAAATCTTGAGAAGCCCAGCAAGGAAATGTGTAAGACAATGATCTTCCACTAGGACTGAACTGAGGAATCATGGTTAAGGTTGCTAGGTTCTGGCTTCAGAATGTCCAGAGACACAACGTAAAAGGAGATTAAAGAAACGTTAGTTCAGCTTCCTGGTAACAAATAGGTTTGCTTGTGCTGTCAAAATGCTCTAAAAGTAGCCTTGGGATGCTGCCGCTGGTGTCTTATAATGCATGATACAACTGGGAAAGATCTGAAGAAGGGAAAGGCTTGGGGAAATGCTGCCTTATATTCTGGAGACAGTTCACTTGCCATTGTAACTATTTAGAATTAATTCCTGTAGTAACAATAATAATAATAATGATACTGATAATAATGAAGAAAAGAAGAAAGGAAGGAGAAGGAGGTGGAGAAAAAAAGGAAGGAAGAGGAGGGAGAGGAGACACAATTTCAATGGATATTGAGCTGAAATTCATCAGGCAAAGTTCTATCAGTGGGAAACTGCACTATTTCCACTCTGTGATTACTAAAGGCTTGAAAAAACACTCCTCGCTAAGAAGGCTGAGGGGGGCTTGAATTCTGCTTTTTAGCTCCCATCATACAATGGCCAAGTCTAATCTGGCTTACTATTGTTTGGGAGCCACAATTAAATTTTGTCCGTGCTCATGGAAAGTAGTCTCAAAGGCTGGAGGGTAATATACTGTTGTAGGCACACAATACAGAAATTAGGCCATTTGCAAATTGACATATACATATGGCAAGGTGAAAAAGAAACTCTAACAAGATTAAACATAATAGAAATAGCATGAGAATAAATTATTTGACTTTTTATTACTCAATTGCAGGTGAAAAATATTGATGGAGATTTTGATTTGCTTTTGGTTTTAGTCAAGATGGAGTAACTCCATTCCTCTCAGGTCCCCTGCTTACAACTAAAAATGCTACAACAACAACAAGAACAACAAAACACAGGAAGTCTTTGAAAGGTGGAAGAAAAGAAGGCAGACTGCGTAAGAGACATTGGGATTTGAATAATAACATGACTGTGTGTTTCTTGGGCTTCCTTACTGCTTTTCATATATCACAAATAGAGTTCTTGAAAAGAATTAAACCTAGACTATCAAGAGGAACAGATAATCCTCTTGAAAGGCTTGTTCCCCAGCCACAGGATTGAAAAAAAAAGAGGCCTAAGATCAGAAAAACTTTTGGCAATACCCATCTTGCTCCAGCCAAACACCAGCAAATGTGGCAGAAATGCATATAACCACCATCTCCACCTCCAAAAGTTTCAGCTGGCTTGAACAGGGAGCTGATATCCATACAAAACCCCCAATCTCCAACATCGAACCCCATAGAAACAGGCAGAATTCTCTGATTACCTAGGGAAATTGTGTTGGTGGAACCAAGTGGAAAGCTGATCTTCCATTCCATGCTTAGCAGAAGTAGATAATGGTCTTATTCCCTCAACCAACTTAGTGTAGTTGGGACTGAGCAAGGAACTTATCTTCCATTCCCCACCCAGTGAAATCAGGTGGTACTCTGATTATCAGCAAGACCCACCAAGCTGAGCCTCAACTCTCACCCTTCTGTAAGGTAAGTTAGTGAGGCTTTTCAAGTCAGAGAAACTTGCTACTCCACTTCATTTCACTACTAATTGTACCAGGTGTTAGCGGGATCCAGCTGGTAGCTGAGTCTTCATTCTCAAATGGCTGGAACAAGACTGAACAAAGTGGAATGAGTACAGTTTAGGTGACACTATATGTCACTGCTGGTGTCAGTGGGGCCCAGTGATAAATAATGTTTACACACAACTGGCAGCAACAGACTGAGGAATATGGTGTGAGGCAGGGTAAGGTGGTATTCCTAAGCTCCTTTTGCCTAACCTTGTGCCAGAAGGTATGGAATTGAGTGCTTACCCCCAATTAGCATAACTGAGGCAGAAGGAAGCATTGTAAAGTGGGGCCAACAACTTCTTCTTACTTCATGTCAGTGAGCCCACTGTGAAGCTGCTCTAATACCCAGGAAGAAGAAATAAGATATTGTGAGTTGGTGCCTACTTTCTCTGTGAAGGGATCAGAAAGGTGAAGGGGTGAACTGAACTTCCAATCTATCCACTTGTAATGAGGCTATATAAGTCAGCACTTCACTTTTGCTGTGTTCTGGGAAGTCAGGGACCCCGAACGGAGGGATTGGCTGAAGCCACGGCAGAAGAACATAAATTGTGAAGATTTCTTGGACATTTATTAGTTCCCCAAATTAATACTTTTATAATTTCTTACGCCTGTCTTTACTGCAATCTCTGAACATAAATTGTGAAGATTTTATGAACATTTATCACTTCCCCAATCAATACTCTTATAATTTCCTATGATTCTCTTTACTTTAATCTCTTAATCCCATCATCTTTGTAAGCTGAGGATGTATGTTGCCTCAAGACCCTGTGATGATTGCATTATCTGCAAAGATTGTTTGTAAAGCATGTGGGTTTGAACAGTATGAAATTTGGGCACCTTAAAAAGAACAGGATAACAGCAATTTTCAGGGAACAAGGGAGATAACCATAAAGTCTGACTGCCTGCGAGGCTGGGCAGAACAGAGTCATATTTCTCTTCCTGCAAAAGCGAATAGGAGAAATATCACTGAATTCTTTTTCTCAGCAAGGAACAGCCCTGGGAAAAGAATGCATTCCCAGGGGGAGGCCTCTAAAATGGCCGCTCTGGGAGTGTCTGTCTTATGCAGTTGAAAACAAGGGATAAAATACACCTTGGTCTCCTGCAGCACCCCCAGGCTTGCTAGGATTAGGAAATTCCAGCCTGGCAAATTCTAGTCAGACCGGTTCTCTGTTCTTGAACACTGTTTCCTGTTAAGATGTTGATCAATGACAATGCATGCACAGCGGGACATGGAACCTCATTAGTAATTCTAATTTCACCCTGGCCTTGTGATCTTGCTCTGCCCTCATTTGCCTTGTGATATTTTATTGCCTTTGAAGCACGTGATCTCTGTGACCCACACCTTATTCGTACACTCCCTCCCCTTTGAAAATCGCTAATAAAAACTTGCTGGTTTTGCAGCTTGGGGGCATCACAGAACCCACTGACATGTGATGTCACCCCCGGAGACCCAGGTATAAAATTTCTTTCTTTTGTACTCTTTCTCTTTATTTCTCAGACCGGCCGACACTTAGGGAAAATAGAAAAGAACGTATGTTGAAATATTGGGGACTGGTTCCCCCGATATTACTGGAAGTGTTGGTGGGGCCTCCTGGGAAGCTAAACCCACAGACCCACGAGGCTGTTGCATTGCACCTCAATGAGAGAGCTGCTTGCTAATAAGGAATATTAAGCATGATTCAGAATTACATAATATAACATCTCAACAGCTAGGATACAAAAAAGAAATTTATCATATCAACAGCTAGGAATATCACAACACAAATGAGAAGTGGTAATCAACAGATGCCAATATTGAAGTGAATCAAATGTTGGAATTATATTACAAGGATTTTAAAGCAGCCATTATAAAAATGTTTCAAAAGCAATTACAAATCCTTTTGAAACAAATGAAAACATGAAAGATCTTACTAAAGGAACAAAGTTATAAAAAATAACCAAATGTAAGTTACAGAACTGAAGAATAAAATCTCACTGGATGGCTTAAATAGCAGAGTGAAAATAATAGAGAATAGAATCAAATAACTTGAAGACAGACTGTTAGAATTTACTAACTCTATAAAACAGAAAAAGCCTGTAAAAGAATGAACAGAGCCTCAGGGACCTGTAGGACACATATATGTATATACACATATACCACCCCCCCACACACACACACACATCCTCATTCATATAAGTTTTTTAATTCATATTTTATAGTTGAAGGAGAAACATAATCCATATGATATGATGCTCAATGTATGTAAATATCTGACTATTATATTTAAAAAGTGGAGAAGAGAAGGTATAAGGGCACAAATAAAAGTCTACATTCAACTCAAAGTGGTAAAACATGAATACCAGTATACTATGATAATATGTATATTAACACATACACACATAACTATAACAACCACTATAAATAGAAAATCAAATAGAATCCTAAAAGTGTTAAGTAACACACAGGAAGGAAGAAAAGAGAAACAGAGGAAGCCAATGAAAAACACATAATAAAATGGTAGATGAAAGCCTTGAAATATCAATAATTATTTAAATGTAATTCTCTAAATGCACCAATTAGGATTTTTGAAGGGGGAATAAAACCAAACAAAAAAAAAAAAACCCTACGAACAATCTAATCCATCATCTAAAGTAATATATTGTCTACAAGTAACTCTTTTCAAATACCATAGCATAAGCAGGTTGAAAGCAAAATGATGGAAAATATGTATTATGTACATATTCATTTTAAAAAAAATTACAGGGTAGCTAATATGATAAAGCCAAATTGAGCACAAAAAAACCCTAAAAAGAGGAAATATACATAATTATAAAAATATCAATCCACCAGAATGACATCATTGTCCCAGATGTGTACACACCAAACAACAGAGCCTCACATTATGTAAAGAAAAAACCAATAATGCTGAAAGGAGAAATACATAACTTCATAATTATACATATAGGAGCTTCAAGCCTCCACTCTCAGCAATTGACAGCAGTACTAGCAAATCAGCAAGGATATAGAACAACAACATAGTTAATCAATAGGATCCAATTGTCTACACACACACACACACACACACACACACACACACACACACACACATCATTCCACCCAATGACAGGAGGACGCACATTGTTTTCAAGTGCCCATAGAACATTCACTAAGTGTGACAGTCTAATGGCCCTTTCCCTAAGATATCCATGTTCAAATCCCCAGAACATATGAATATGTAAGGTTACATGGTAAAGGGGAATGAAAGTTGCAGATGGAATTAAAGTTGTTAATTAGCTGACCTTAAATTGGTAAGATTACCTTGAATTATGAATTGGACTCAATTTAATCACAGGGATCCTTAAAAGTAGAGAAGAGAGGCAGAAGAAGGAAAACCAGAGAGACAGTAGTCTGAGAAGGAATTCTTCTGATGTTGCTGACTTTGATGATTAACGAAGAAAGGCCACAAGCCAGTGAATGTGGGCAGAATACAGAAGGTGGAAAGGGATTCTCCTCCTAGAGCCTCCAGAAAGGAAAACATACCTGCCAACCCCTTGATTCTAGTGAGCTCTATGAGGGAAGTTTTGCACTTCTGAAGTACATAACTCTAATACATTTTTGTTGTTGTTTTAAGCCACTAAACTTGTAGTAATTTGTTACAGCAGATGTAGAAATCTCATGCTCCAAAACAGACAATCTCCTTGGCCATTAAACAAACCTCAACAAGTGTAAAGTTACCAAAGTTATACAGAGTGTATTCTCTAGCCACAGTGGACTCAAACTAGAAATAAATAACAGAAAGATGAAAGAAAAATCTTTAAACACTTGAAAAATAAATAACATTTCTTATTGGGTACAATGTTCACTCTACAACTTGAAGAGTGATGGTTATACCGAAAGCTCAGACAACACCACTACACAATATATGTATGTAAGAAATCTGTACTTGTACCCCTTAAGTATATGAAAAAAACTAAAGATTATAAATAAATAACACATTTCTAAATAATCTCTGAGTCAAAGAGGAGTTCTCAAGAAAAAAACAAAATAATATATAATGTTCAATAATAATGGTAATACAGCACATCAAATTGTTTTGCAGGCAGCTAAAACAGAGAAAATTTATAACGCTGAATTCTTACATTAGAAAGAAGGAAACACTCAAATTAGTAATCCAATTCTCTAATGTAAAAAAAAAAAAAAAACAGGAAAATAAAAATAAAATAAAGCCTATGAAAGTAGAAAAAAGTAAATAAGAACAAAAATATGTAACATTGAAAACAAGCATAAAGTCAGTGAAACAAAAGCTGATTTTTAAAAAAATCAACAAAATTGACAAACTAAGGAAAACACTGACAATAGTAACAGAAGATACAAAATACCAGTATCAACAATGGAAAAAAGCAATATCACTACAGACCATGCAGCTCAAAAAGATAAAAGCAGAATATCACAAACAACTCTACACAGAGAAGTTGTCAACTGAGAAGTAGGTGAATTCCTTGCAAACCACAAACTACTGAAATGCAAATAAAATGCAACAGTAACTCTGAATAATCTTATAATCACTAAAGAAATTAAATTTGCAATTATAATACTTCTATAAAGGATGTTTCCAGGCCCAGATGGTTTACAAAATAATCTTATCAAATATTGAAGGAAAAATTAACTCAATATGTATATAATATTTTTCAGAAAATTGATGAGGAAGATACATTTATGAGACTAGTGTTATCCTGATACCTAAGCCAAACAAAGACAGCATGAAAAAAGAAAGAAAACTGTAGGCCAACATGTCTGACATAGATGCAAAATTTCTCAACAAAATTTTAGAAAATAAAATCTGGCAACATAAATATCATATATTAACAAAAAGAATAATCACTATGATCAAATTGGTTTTGTTCCAAGTATTTGACACTGATTCAACATTTGAAAAATTAATGTAATCCACCATATCAGCAAGGTTAGGGAGAAAAAAACTGCAGATCAAAACAACAATGAGATACCATCTCACACCACTTAGAATGGTGATTATTAAAAAGTCAGGAAACAACAGATGCTGGTGAGGCTGTGGAGAAATACGAATGCTTTTACACTGTTGGTGGGAGTGTAAATTAGTTTAACCATTGTGGAAGACAGTGTGGTGACTCCTCAAGGATCTAGAACCAGAAATACAATTTGACCCAGCAATCCCATTACTGGATATATACCCAAAGGATTATAAATCATTCTACCATAAAGACACATGCACACGTATGTTTATTGGAGCACTATTTACAATAGCAAAGACTTGGAACCAACCCAAATGCTCATCAATGATAGACTGGATAAAGAAAATGTGGCACATATGCACCATGGAATACTATGCAGCCATAAAAAAGGATGAGTTCATGTTATTTGCAGGGACATGGATGAAGCTGGAAACCATCATCTTCAGTAAACTAACACAGAAACAGAAAACCAAACACTGCATCTTCTCACTCATAAGTGGGAGCTGAACAATGAGAACATATGGACACCGAGGGGGGAACATCACACACCGGGGCCTGTTGGGGGGTGGGGACAAGGGGAGGGAGAGCATTAGGACAAATACCTAATGCATCCGGGGCTTAAAACCTAGATAACGGACTGGTAGGTACAGCAAACCACCATGGCACAAGGTTACCTTTGTAACAAACCTGCGCAATCTGCACATGTATCCCAGAACTTCAAGTACATTTAAAAAAAAAAAAAAAAAGAAAAAACACAAGATTGTATCAACGAATGCAGTAAAAAAAAAAAAAAAAAATGACAAAATCCAATGCCTATCGTGATGACCTCAGCCAACTAGGAATAAATAACTTTCTTCACTTCTCACACATAGCCCCCTATATCACAGAACCATCAATCATGCACCAAAGCCTTCTCACATTTGGAATCTCTTTGATTTCTCCTTCTGCTGCGTCTTTTCTACTTCTTCTGTTGATACATCTCTCTGACTTTCTTTGGCTTTCCTTTTTCTCTTATATCATATGACTGCATTCACCCCACCTGGATCTAGGATAGTCTCCCTATTTTAAGGTTACCCGATTAGCAAACTTAATGATATCTGCAAAATCCCTTTGTAGCAGCACCTGGATTAATGGTAGATTGAATAACCAGGTGATCGAAATCTTGGGAACATTTATTTAGATTTCTGTCTACAACAGGTGGCAAACTCAGATACACCTCCAGAGGGACATGAAGAGGAAGTCTTAATGGTTAAATGCTACTTCAGTCAAATTCCTTCTTTCTTTCTACTCTTTATTTACTAAATACTTATTGAATGAATATTATGTACTCAGACTGTGATAGATAAAAGGGATAAAGAAGTAAATAAGAAACAGTACCTGGCCTTGTGGATATGGTAAACTTGTGATGAATACCAAGAGTTAAAAATTTGTTTGGTGATTATCACCAAGATGTAAATAGATAGAATTCAGGGAGATGAATGTTTTTGGAAGAGTAATTATAGGGTGCTGTGGGAGCTAAATAGAGGGTCGTCTGAAACAGACTAATGAAGAACAAAATTTGCGATCTACATTTCTCCAAAGGTTAGAGAACTGATCATCTCCACAATGATTTCAGATCTAAGGATACATCTGACAAATGATGGCCAGATGTAGAAATCTTTGGGCTGGGTATGTTAAGACTGGATGATGATCACAGCGGTCTCCAAATACTCAAAGAGTAGAGATCCCTATAGGAGAGGCTTTGGTGGGAGGATGGAAAGCACCCCATAGTATTCCATGTTTCTCGTCTCAGTAACCATCCTTATTGTGATTTTTATTTGAAATATAAGATAAATGTTTGTGTTTCGTAAGATATAACTTCTACGTTACATGGAGAAAGAACATAGCAAGAATTGATGAAAATAGCTTCCTCCTCTTTTAACTTCCTTCCCTGCCTTCCTCCTTACTTCCTTGTCTTCTCCCTTCCTTTCTTCTTTTAAATGTTGAAGGAAAAGGGGAAGGCAAGTGTTAGGTAGCAATTTATTTAAACAAGGAAATCATTTTTTCTGTGACATCCAGGGATGTATGTGAGTGTCCATTATCTGCAGAAACCTTTATAGTTCCTTGTTGTATACAGTTAACACTATTGGGATTCTGTTTCCTCCAAAAATAGCATTTTATTCAATGATGACTTTTCTATTTATTTTTAATTGCCTTTAGAAGAAATGGTGGGGGGGGGAAGGTGGGGGCGGTGAGGAATCACACTACTATGGTGCCAAATTAAAAACTCCTGAAGGGAATAGAGGGAGTGATTATTATGACACTGACCATCCTGTGTTAAAATAAGTTTAATGAAGAAATGGATTATGAAAATAAGATCCAGGTTAGCACCAAATATCCTATTTTACTTAGTACATATATAACCTGGCTTGCAACACTCAAAAGGTGCTAGAGAAATTGTTTTAGGTAAAATGTCTGCCATGATTATTTCCAAAATGACTTAAGGCTAACTCACACATAAATAGTGAAAAATGTGCAAAGTTAGAGCAGAGACCAACTAAGTTCAAGAGTTGCCTCTTACAGGAAGCCTTCCCTGACTCTATTCCGTTTCTGCTTTTAAGGCTGAGTTAGGTGTTTCTTTTTCTCTTCCGATAAGTCCCCATGCTTCTATCTGTCATGGTATGTGTTTCCTGATACATTGTTGATGATGGACTTCAACTTGAGAGGATGTTACCCATTTTATGTCAGATCAGTATACCTTGTCCAATGCTTGGCATAGACTATAAACTTAGTAAATAGCTGCTAACAGTTGTAAGTGGGCACAGACATAGCTCTTCAGTTTCTTGAGAGTGAAGGAAAAAAAAAGAAGTCATAGTGAGTATCTTAGTTAATTCAGCCTTCTATAATGGAATGCCATAGACTTGGTGTCATATAAACAACAGAAATTTCTCACAGTTCTGGAGGCTGGGAAGTCCAAGATCCAGGTGCCAGCAGATTTAGTGTCTGGTGAGGACCCACTTCCCGGTTCATAGACAGCCATCTTCTTGTTGTAACCTCACATTGCAGAAGGGGCAAAAAAACTTTCTGGGATCTCTTTTATAAGGGCACTAATCCCCTTCATGAATTCTCCACCCTCATGAGCCAGTCACCTCCCAAAGACCCCACCTCCAAATCATATTGAGGGTTAGGTTTCAATATGTAACTTTTGGGGAGACACAAACATTTAGTCTATGGCACAAGTTACATAATTTGAGGACCCTTTTGTACCTTTATTTGAACTCTTTGAGCAAGACAAACAAGGAATCACACTGTCCTTTTTCTTTGAGCTTCTTTAACAACATAGTATCTTGGTTTTCTCCTGTTCTTACTGGTTACTTTTTTCAGTTTACTTGTTATTATTTCTGCATCTTCGTTGAAATTTCTCTCAACCCTATCTTGGGTCACATTCTTCTCTCCCTGTCTATGCTTTTTCTATAAGTAATCTCATTTATTTCTGTGACTTAACATTTTCCTGCCCTCTGCCATAATATAATTTGAAATGATCTGGACCACCTGGACATTGCATTGATTCCCTGCATTGGTAACATCATGTAGGTCGGACAGGACAGGCAAGAAGTGACAAATAGACTGAAGGCTTTGTTAAGACACATGTACTTCAGAGGGTGGGAAATTAACCCTAATAAGTTTCAGGGACCTTCAATTTCTTTGCAATTTTGAGGTTTCCAGTAGTCAGGAATGTTCTGGGATATTTGCTCCAAAGTAAAAGGCACATTGCTGCATCCATTGTGAATCTCACATTACAAAGAAAGCAACGCAGCACTAGGTAGCCATCTTTGGATTCTAGAGGCCTAGAATTCCACACCTGAGCAATTTCTCCTCTTCTTATACTTGATAATATGGAAATCCACCAGCTTTGAGTGGGGCCAAGAAGGAAAAGGCACTGAAGCAGGTCCAGACCACATTGCAATCATTCTTGTCATTTGAGCCATGCAATTCGTTAAACCCTGTTGTATTGGAAATATTAGTTTCGGGAAAGGATGCAGTTTGGAGTATATGTTTTAGTGGGATATTCACAATATAACCCCTTGGTATTCTGGAACAAAGCTTTGCTACTCATAGCAAAGAATTACATGTGTTTTAAGAAACAGCCCTAGGAGTGCTGCTGGACCCTGGCAGAGGCATAACACTTCGCCATGTGTCACTAAGTGAACATGTATTCAGAACTGCTCTAGGGCTGAGTTCTATTGAACCCAACAAATTATACAGTCAGACGTGTCTAGCAACAGACCATTAGGAAATGGACTAAATTAAACCCAAGCAGGATTAGAGAGCACAAATAAGCTGCATGAGCTGGAAGACTAGAATGCTTGCTACCCAAAAGAGTTGTACCAGTGTCCCTTCCCTGGTTTGCACCCATAGACATATAAGTTTAATGCGCGTCCGTGTGAAGAGACCACCAAACAGGCTTTGCGTGAGCAACATGGCTGTTTATTTCACCTGGGTGCAGGCGGGCTGAGTCTGAAAAGAGAGTCAGCGAAGGGAGATAGGGGTGGGGCCGTTTTATAGGATTTGGGAAGGTAATGGAAAATTACAGTCAAAGGGGGTTGTTCTCTGGTGGGCAGGAGTGGATCTCACAAAGTACATTCTCAAGGGTGGGGAGAATTACAAAGAACCTTCTTAAGGGTGGGGGAGCCTACAAAGTACATTGATCAGTTAGGGTGGGGCAGGAACAAATCATAATGGTGGAATGTCATCAGTTAAGGCTGTTTTTACTTCTTTTGTGGATCTTCAGTTACTTTAGGCCATTTGGATGTATACGTGCAAGTCACAGGGGATGCGGTGGCCTGGCCTGGGCTCAGAGGCCTGACAATAAGAGCTTCTGTACTACTGACTGAATGAAGAAAAACTCTGAGCTTAATTTACAGATGGGTCAGCATGCTACATGAATGAAATGGAAAAATTGACAGTGGCCATATTGTAACCACATTCAGGAGTGGCCCTGTAATTTAATGAAGATAAAAATCTTCTTGATGGTAAGAGGTTCAGTTCGAGCACCCTGGTTATCTACTTTGTGTAGAGGGAGAAGGGGCCTGAGGTGAGAATATATAGATTAATGGGCAGTGGTCAATGGCCTGGCCTTCTAATCTGGGGCCTAGAAAGACAAGCACTAGAAAACTGAAGACAATGAGGTCTATGGAATAGGCATGTGGCTAGACATATGGGAGAGAATAAAAGTGTGAAAATATTTTAATGTTCACCAGAAAGCATTTACTACAGATAGGTACTGCAATCTAAGTTGATGAATTGACTTGATCAGTTGACCTTACCAGCCTTTCTCATTAGCGACCCCAGAAGTCTCATAATGGGCACGTGAATGGAATGGCCATGGTAGCGGAGATGTACACTGTATGTGTGTTCAACAGCATAAACTTCCACAAGCCTAACTATTGTTGTCTCTGAATGTCCAACTTGTCAGCAACATAGACCAAATCAGCCCCCACTATGACACCATTATTCAAGGAGACCAAATGACCTTGAGGTGGCAAGGTTGACCACACTGGGCCCCTCTATTTTGGAAAGGCCAGAAGTTGATTCTCACAAAGATAGATACTTATCTAGCCATGAGTTTGCCTTTCCTGCTTATAGAGCCTCAGCCAGCACTTAACATCTGTGAGCTTATAAAATTCCTGATCCATAGACTGGATATCTCACACAGCACAGTATCTGACCAGACTGCCCACTTCACAGAAAATGAGGTCCAGGAGTGGGCTCATGGCCATAGGTTCCACTGACCGTATCACATGACACACCATCCAGAAACAGCTGACCTCAGCGAACACTGGAAGTACTTTCTAAAAATGCGACTGAAGTGCCAGGTCAGGAGAAACAGTCTGAATGAATGGGATGTCATCCTTTTAAATGCAGTGTATTTTAGTGGATTTATTAAATCAGCAGCCTCTCTATGATACTGTGTCTCCCTTATGAAAGCATATGTATCTGGAAACAAAGTTTGGCAACAGGATTGGCCCCACACCACCATTACCAATGATCCACTGGGAAATTGTGTGCTTCATATCCTCATAACTTTAAGCTCTAGAGTTTGGAGGGTCTTGTTCACAAAGGGGACACATTCTTGCCAGGAGAAACAAGTAACAACAATTTATGGCTGCCATCAGGGCACTTTGTACTCCTGCGCCAAAGGAGAAGCAGATGAGAAGAGGAATCACCACATGGGAATGTATAACTCATTCTGATCATCAGGATGAGGCAGGGCTGCTTTTCTCCATTGGAGCCAAAAGGGGTTATATGTGAAACCCAAGTGATCCACTTGGATACCTCCTTGTACTCTCTTGCCCCATTGTAACTGTGAATCGAAAAGTGCAGAGAACCCAGACCAAGAAGCTCTCAGAGCACTCAGGAATGAAGGTTTGGGTCACACCAGGTAAACCACCAAAACCTGCTGAGGAAATAGCTGAGGTTGTGTTGTCCTTCCCTTCCCTCATCCCCCAACCTGGCTCCAACAACTTTAGCCATTAAAAAGTTCTACTGGATCTCACTTCAAAATATATCTTACATCCATCTACTTTCTCTCATCTCCACTCCTACACCTTCATCTAAGCCATGATTATATCACACTTGCATCACTTCAAGTCTCGTAAACAATTTCTTATCTCTCTCTTCTGCTGCGATCCACACCCCCAACAGTAGACAAAGTGATTAAAATTATGTGTCAAATTTTTCACCAATTTAAAACATTTCTGTGACTTCCCACTAATTTTAATGTAAAACTTCAATTTCTAACATGGACTACAAAGCTCTGTGTGATCTCGTCATTTCCTGTTTCCATCCACATCTTGTACTATCTCCTCCATAGTTCACTAACCCTTCAGGTCTCACTGACTTCCTTGACAGTGTGAGGCTATGCAAACTTTCTTGCTTCAGGGTCTTTGCACCAGCTGTTATTTTGCCTGGAACTTTTTCTTTTAGAATCTTTGTATAGCAAGCTTTCATTTACCATTTAGGTCTCAGTAAAAAAGTCATCTATTTACTAATGCCTTTCCTGGCTATGCAGTGTAAAGTACTAAAGGAGGTTTCTTCTTTCCCCACAACTCATGGTTATTTTTTCTCAATAACCTGATTTTTATTATCTGTGTATTTTGTGAATTTTTAAAATTATCTGTCACCTCGAATAGACTTTAAGATTGATGACTTCAAGAATTGTTTGCCTTGTTTGTCATTAAATGCTCATTGCCAAACAGCACAAAGTATAAAGTAGATGCTCAAAAAATATGTTTATTGAATGAATTTGGTCACTGCCTAACAGAAGACACTTTTTACAAACAATTTTTCCTAAAAAAAAAAGTGATATTTTGTCCTATAAATGTAATTTTGATAAAGATAAGTGGAGAATATCTTAGAGAGTAGTTCAGTTGTGGCTTTATAAGGGAGATGCTATTTTATCTGCCATAGAGGCAGTAAATCACAATTCACAAGGACTTTTTTTTTTCTTTTTTTAGACAGAGTCTTTCTCTGTTGCCCAGGCTGGAGTGCAATGGCACAATCTCAGCTCACTGCAACATCCACCTCCCAGATTCAAGCGATTCTTCTGCCTCAACCTCCTGAGTAGCTGGGACTACAGGCATGCGCCACCACGCTGGCTAATTTTTGTATTTTTAGTAGAGACAGGGTTTCACCATATTGGCCAGGCTGGTCTCTAACTCCTGACCTCGTGATCCGTCCACCTCGGCCTCCCAAAGTGCTGGGATTACAGGCGGGAGCCACTGGCTCCCAGCCACAAGGACATTTTTATGGGTAAAGTTACAGGAGGGTGTATGGAGAGAATAAAGACAGATGTGTAATAATCTCAGAATGCATTTCTTTATGAGAATCCAATTATGTATCATTTACATTTTTACTCTGAAAATTTAATAAGCTCATTGTTGAATCTTTGGAATGTATATTTATATAATTTAGATATAATAACTTTTCCACCTTAATTTACTATTTTCCAATCTTTCTTTTAGAGTAAATCGGATATATAATTCTGTATTTTGCTTTATTCCCATTTATATCATATAATCATTTCCCCATATTTTCTCAAATAAAAATTAAAGGTCTGTCTTTTAAGTGGTCATATGGATGTGCCATATTTATTTTAACCTATTTCTTTATACTCAAATGTTTAAATTCTTCTCAGTTTTTTAATACAATTTTGAACTTTTATATTTTCATCATAATTTTGAATTTATGAAATAGTGCTGGGAGGAGCATCTTTGTTAACTAATGTATATACATACTTCTGATTATTTCCTTATTATGTAGTCTCCAAAGTGTAATTTCAGTGTCATAATGCTTGAGAATATTTGAAGGCTGCTATCGATTGATATTTATTTCCATAAATTCATAAATTTTGTACTAATTTACAGTCTCACCAGCAGGATTTGGTACGCTTTTCATAATACCTGTCCATCACTAAGCATCATTATGGTTTTGTAGACTTCATAATTTAATAGATGACATAGGGCATGTCATTACTATTTAGTTTTATATTTATTTGATTACAATTTCAAATGTTTATTTTATACTTTAAAACTCTATTTTGTCATGCTTATGGCGATGACTTTTGTTTACTCCTTACTTTTTATGTCAGAATCTCAGTTTTTTCTTATTCTTATTTAGTTTTAATTGTAAAATAAATGCTTATTAAGTTTGCAACCAAGTAGAATATAAAACAAAAATCCTCTTTCCCTATATATATATATTTCTTTAACATTTTTCTAGATGTTACTATTTTATTTTATTTTATTTTATATGACACGTTTTGAGAATTAACCAATAATGAATTGACAGGCCAGGGTTCTTATTGTAGACACACCGTATCTTTTTGTGTGACCTTGAAAAATAGAGAACAGATTTTATTCTAATACAGAGACAGCATGTGTCCACCCATTCATCCATTTGTTCATTTATTCGTTCATAACTCTATTATTTTCATGAGTACCTCATGGGAAGACCTTGAAAATTTTCCATCTCTATCTCTCTCCCGAAGCTGCTGGATGCCTGAAATTGAACCATTAGTGAATCATTTTAGAGATGATTGGTCTGGAAAAAAGGGCTATCAAAATGTTCAACTGTAAAGAGTCAAGCAACAGGCAAATATCTACCTCCCTCTATCTTTTCCATCCTGTTCTTTTTCTCCTTTTCCACAAACGAGAAAGGCCTTAGGGAATTTTTGTCCCAGGACTCCTCATTCTTTCCTCCCATTTCAAAGCCTTTTGATTTATATTGGGAGGACCATGGTGAGGTTTCATGTTTATTTTTGGGTTGGGGACAGTTGTTTTTCTCACCAGTTATAGGTAAGAAACACAGAGTACGATTTCTTCCCTTCTTAGCCATCTCTTGATGAATTAGGGTAGAAGGGGGTCCTACTACCTTTCTCTTGAATGAGAGCAGTTTCTTCTCAGTTACATGTGTTTCTGGGGCCTGGATGAGTTTTGACCAGGGCTGGGACTAGAGTGACAGAATCTCAAAGGTTAGATTCTGGTGACAGAATCACCCAGGTTAGGGTGAGGCAAGTGAGTGAATTGTGAAAGTGCTGGATTTATTTAAATTTTTTGTCCATCGTGGATTTTTTTATTGATTTAGAATTTTTAAAATATTGCATTAAAAAGAATCTCCTTGATTACTGAGTTGTTTTGATGGTCCCTACATTTTGTGCCCAAGTTGAGTGCCTCAGCTGCGTCATCCTAATCCTAGTATAAGCTTTGTTTCCCAGAGATGAAGGAGTCTTAGCGTCATCTGTGGGCTACTCTGGTTCCTCCAATGTTAACCAAAACTGGATGATCCCCAAACCCACTCTCAGCTGTCACTTTTGGAGAAAGTTTTGGGCTTCCTTCCATATCCATCTGCTTTAGCCCTGGGTGTATTCCACCTGTTTGAGTGAATGTCCTGTTCTGTCTAGATTCTGTGACCATTCAGTGGTTATCATCCATTTGCAATGTACACAAAAAGTAAAACAATGGTAAAAGGAACCATGCACTTCAGAGACGTCCACGGACTTATTTAGTTTAGGAATTTGTGTCAGGTGTGGTTGCAGGTAATGGGAAGCAGGACACATTCTTCCAAGGCTCTGAAGCTGCAGAGGCCTGCACAAGGTACCCTATTACATGGATTCTCAACATTTGTTACAAATTACAATCACCTGGAGAGCTCTTTAAAAAAGCCGGGCAAGGCTGGATGCTATAGCTCATGCCTGTAATCCCAGAACTTTGGGAGGATCACTTGAGGTTAGGAGTTTCAGACCAGCCTGGCCAACATGGTGAAACCCTGTCTCTGCCGAAGGTACAAAAATGAGCCGGGTGTGGTGGCAAGCACATGTAATCCCAGCTACTCAGGAGGCTGAGGCAGGAGAATCGCTTGAACCCAGGAGGCGGAGGTTGCAGTGAGCCAAGATTGCGCCACAGCACTCCAGCCTGGATGACAGAGCAAGACTCCGTCTTAAAAATAAAATAATAAAAAAAAAAATCCGAGATGGAGTACTACCTTTAGCTTTTCATTTAATTTGTCTAGGAGGAGGCCCACTCATTAGGGGGTTTTAAAGTGCTTCAGGTAATATTATTGTGTAACCAAACTTAAAAACCACTGTTCTTTCGTTATTCAGAGGACAGCTGAGAATTATTCTTAAGGGTATGGAAAGCAGATTACTATGAGCCTTAAACGCCAAGTCAACAGTATCTAAGGGCTTTGGTAAAGAAATGTCTTCTACAGCCAAAATTGCTAACAGCAGAAGGAAGGATGGGGAGCAGAGCTTGGTATTTCCGTGAGATTTGAAATGTATGTCCCAATGATATTTATGATTGAGGCTGGGAGCTGATTTCTCTTTTTCCCCACTGGGTGATCCAATTTTTATTTACTTTACTTTTGGATGTGAACTCACCTATATATTCGTATATACCTGATATGTGTTGTAACAGTAACTTGTCACCTTTCTGAGAAATGTATTTAGTATTATGAGTCTCTGTTAAATCACAATGAATGGTCAATGAAGGCTTCTGAGGCCAAGGAATAAACAACCCTGTGTGTTTCCATGTAGTTTCTATAAGATTATCAGATTTGTCCAATACAGTCTATGTTAATTCATCTAGCAGATTTATTTTCCTTATGGCAATTGTGAACTAGGAAATGAATAACTAGGAAATGAATAAACTATTTCTTCCATGATATGGTAATATGATTTATCAAAGTAATCTGATTTGAATCTAATCAATCTCATCAACTGGGTTTCTGAATATATTTAAAACATTTACCAAAAAGTTTCTTCCAAAATAAGTGTTTTCTTTGGGGCATACATACTAGCTATCTTGCTTGTTTTTTGAACGTCTTCACAGATATATTTTTGCTGCAACTTTCAGGCTAGAGTGTAAAATCTCTAGTGGGCATCAGTCTCAATTTCAAGCCATTACTTCCTCCCTTCAGAAAACCTCCTCTATTTAAGAGAAGTAAGAGAGCACCACTGTGGAAAGGGGCTGATATTGCTTCTCAGGTCGGCAAAAACCATAACCACGTGAAGAAGCTGGAAGAGTTTCTATCTTCATTACACTAATAGGATTTTGAGGACTATTAGGGTAATGAAGATTAATAGTCTCATTATTCTTTCACATTTATGGTAAACCAAAGCCACAGATCATTGAAGAAATAAGTGTTTTCAAATATTACATAATTGTCATGACTGAGAAGAAGGAGGCAATACATTTTGGTTTCTTGCAATAAGTTTACCTTGTCTTTGCTGGGTAACCACAACTTTCTGTGGTCTAGATTATATTGCTGAAAATGAACATCATATCGCCTTCCTACTCTGACATTTATTAAAGGTAGTTCTTGTTCTGTTGAGATGTTTGGAAGGTGGTGGGATGTGGGATGCCAGGGCTGTTTCTTTTTCTACATTTTGGAATTGTTGATAGAATAATATTTCTGCAACACTGAACTAACATCAAAAGATTACCACTGGGAGATTTGGAGTCAAGTTAATTGCCTAGGGATACATTGGTGAAGAAAACTTTTGTTTTATTTCGCAGCGACATAGTGGGAATTTACCTGGCACTTCCACTAAATTGCTGCATGAGCTTAGGGAGGTCCCATCCCTTCTTGTGGCCCCAGTTTTCATGCCAACATACCAGAATTGAACCAGATAATCTCAAAACTTCCATCCAACTCAAATAAGCTATGGTTTGTTGATTTATTCCTAAGATTATGTGAATTAATGCATGCAGGTTTTGCTTTATATCTAAGGAAAATAATTTTTGACAACGAATTCAGCCAAGCAATGCTATAATGTTACTATCTTTATATTTTTAAAACTGTATTTCTTCTAAATAACTTAATACTCTCTGACATTTAGAATTATCTCAGAAGCACAGTCTAAATTTTATTTCGTTAATTTTCACCATGTGTGAGCAGTGGTTATAGAAATGTTTTTCTTGTTTTATAGGTTTATAAAAAATAAGGCAAGTTAAATTACATTCTTCAAGGCATTAACGGATAAAAATTAGAATTAAGTACTAGGATTTGGTCAGCATGGGGGAGGGGAAGAATGAGCCACATAGAGGCTGCTAGAAGCTAGAGTTGGGTATGGGGTATGGGGACATCACATATATAGGGTTGGATGTGAAAGAGCCACTTGAAAGGAAGACAGAGGTAGTGGGCAGCAGCAATCAGGATAGTCATGATTCTGTCTGCCCAGCCCAGACTGTAAGAACTTATGTAAGAATTAGCTGCTAAGTGTGTAGGTGGGCCTAATAAATCTTCAAACCCAACTTTTTTATCGGGTATCTAATTTTATTCTAAAAGCCCTATAGCAACAATTATAGCTCAGACTTACCAAGGACCTGTGTCAAAAACTGTGTTTTGTATTTTATATACATTATAGTGGTTAAATATTCAAAGGTAGTTATTATGTTTATTTTACATCTAAGAAAGCTGGAGTTCATAGAGGTTAAACGTCATGGACCAGGTCACACAGCCTGTAAGTGGTGAAGCTGGCAGCTGAATCTAGATCTGTCTCAACTCAAATCTTCCCTTTACAAAATTTTTCTAGTAACCCATATTCAGTTTATAGTACTATCATTTTTGCCTGCCTATTTTATTGCTTTTTAGAAAATTTCAATCTTTATGAGAATTTTGAGAACTCTATCCCTTGACATTGTGTCGGTGTTAATAATAACTGATACTATCACTAGAGCCATGATTCTTCAAAAGGTAAAGAGATTTATTTGACTTTTTGTCCTATCTGTACAGGGAGCTTATTTTCATAACTCAAAATGTTTACATAAGGCCTCTGGCAGCAGACAGTTTGTGATGGTTAATACTGAGTGTCAACTTGATTGGATTGAAGGATGCAAAGTATTGATCCTGGGTGTGTCTTTGAGGGTGTTGCCAAAGAAGATTGACATTTGAGTCAGTGGGCTGGAAAAGGCAGACCCACCCTTAATCTGGGTGGGCACAATCTAATCAGCTGCCACAGAGGCTAGCATATAAGCAGGCAGAGAAATGTGAAAAGAGACTGGCCTAGCCTCCCAGCCTACATCTTTCCCCCATGCCAGATGCTTCCTGCCCTCAAACATTGGCCTCCAAGTTCTTCAGTTTTGGGACTCAGACTGGCTCTCCTTGCTCCTTAGCCTGCAGATGGCCTATTGTGGGACCTTGTGATCGTGTGAGTTAATACTTAATAAACTCCCCTTTATATATATTTATATAAACTGACAAATACACAGTTTTTGTCACCTAACTTGATTCCCCAAATGGCTCTATACATCTTTTTCTGCCCTTACCTCTCACCTCAGCTCAAATCCCGAAATTATTCCCTTCCCCTCTGGGACTCATAGTCAGTTATCCATAACATATCCTATACCCTTGACCTCTTCTCTGAAAGCTCCCTTCTCCTTTTTGTTCGAACTGTAACCTGGCTGTTCTCTGAGGACACTGCTTCCCCTACAGGACTCTTATGTTATGGTTGTTTCCCTCCCTTACATGTCTCATCCCACTAAGCCTGCAGGTGGAGAATACCATTTCTCCCTTCTGCTTCCTAATAGATCCCAGCACTGAATTCCACCTTTAGACTCTGCCACTCATTACCCCTCCCTATTGTGTCATCTACTTCTGAGTCATTTCTCCTCATTCCTCAGAGTTTTAATCTTGTGTCTCCCTGTCACGCATTCCACCACTACTCCTTTCATAATTTTGGGTGATTTTTGAATTTCTTCATGGGTGATATTTTCAATACCCTACACTAATAGTTTCTCAACTTACTCTTCTCCTCTAAAAGGTCTTATCTTCCACCTCACTTCAACCGTCATTCCTAAAATCATTTCTAGACGTTGTCATTACCGATGACCTGAATTTTTTTTATAATCTCCATTTCAAAAGTCTCATCTTTGAATAATAGCTCTTCTTTTTCCAGCTCACTCCTTCTACCCCCAATCTCCAGGCATCTTTAGTGTTCCCTGAGACCTTTAATTCATTGATCTTCCACCTTTTTCTTCTCTTTCACTCCACTCACATTTTTATTTCCCTCATTACTCAGCTTAAATTATATCTTTATAATGACTCACTGGCATATACTTTCAATCTCTTTGTTCTGCTCTCCCTCCCTGTATCCAGTGAGGAAAAACAAAAACAAAAACCCTGTTTAGCTAATACTACTCCCTTTCTACACTCATGCAGCTAGACGTAGGGGAAGAAAAACACCTAACCATGCCAACTTATGTCACTTTAAATTTGTAACACCAATTCTCAAGTGATCCTTTAAGGTTCTCTAAAAGAAAGATCACCTTTCTCTCTTCCACTTTATTCTATATCTTCCTACATTGCTAAAAAAAAAAAAAAAAAAAAGAAACAATCAAAAGTTAACTTCCACAAACCCCCCATTATAATTATTTATCTAGTTATCTGCAGATGGGACCATATACTCTGTCTTCTCTCCTGTTACAATAGTTTAACCTCTTTACTGTAGTAAACTTCACCTTCACTTATTTGAGGACATCTGGCAATTCTTCCCTCTCTCTTAAATAATCTGTTTTCCTCATTACTCCATCTTTTCTGTCAGCATAAAACATGTTATAATAAGGCCGGGCACAGTGGCTCACGCCTGTAATCCCAGCACTTTGGGAGGCCAAGGCGGGCAGATCATGAGGTCAGGAGATCGAGACCATGGTGAAACCCCATCTCTACTAAAAATACAAAAAAATTAGCCTGGCGTGGTGGTGGGCGCCTGTAGTCCCAGCCACTGCGGAGGCTGAGGCAGGAGACTGGCGTGAACCCCAGAGGCGGAGCTTGCAGTGAGCCGAGATCACGCCACTGCACTCCAGCCTGGGCGACAGAGTGAGACTCCGTCTCAAAAAAAAAAAAAAAAAAATGTTTTATCTTTCTTATTTACAACATCTTCCCTGTTACCCTACATCCTCTTCCAGCTATTCCTACATTGTTCTTCTCCCATCCTCTTACAGTTAAAGTCCTTTAAGATACTGTTTATATTTGCTTCCTCCAATTTATCTTCCTCTAACTTCCCCTGAACCCATCGCAGTTAGGTTATCCTCTGAAATCACTTCTGTCATAGACACCAAAAATATATATCCCTCTGTGTTCATAATTCTCAGAAAAATTTTCAAACTTGCAGACAAGCTCAAAAAATAATACAGTAAACATACATGTAACCCAACTTACACTGAGCAGATTTTAACATTTGAAATTATTGCTTTCGATTTTTATTTCTTAAAAATAAATGTATAGACAAAACCCAATTTAGTTCCCTCTATCTTTATCCAAACTTAACCACTCTCCTGACCTTAGCATGTGCCTTCTTCTTATTTATTTATTCATTTATTTTTTGGACGGAGTCTTGCTCTGTCACCCAAGCTGGAGTGCGCTGGCATGATCATAGCTTACTGCAGCCTCAAACTCCTGGGCTCAAGCGATCCTCCCGCTTCATCCTCCCAAGTAGCTAAGACTACAGGAGCAACCACCATGCCCAGCTAATATTTTTTAACTTTTCTGTAGAGATGGGGTTTCATAATGTTGTCCAGACTGGTTTGGAATTCCTGACATCAAGCAATCCTTGATTACAACTTTTATCTATTTTTTTTAGTCTATATATTGTATACCTTTTTATGCATGAAAACGAGCATTCGTATTATTTCCACAATTTATGTAAATTATATCTTATTGTGTGTTATTATCCATGTCAGTTTTGCAAATATGTTTGGTTAGTAAAATTTACTGATGATTTTTCTGTCTTATCTTTCTCTGATTTTATATAGAAGTCGAATTACCTTAATGAAATATGTCAATAAGCTCTTCACTTTCTCTACTCTTGAATAATTTGTATAAGATAGGGATTGTCTGTCCTTAGAGTGCTCACTAAAAATAAGCTGGTACATTTCTGTGGATAAATTTTTGAATTCTCACTAATTTTGTAATTAAAGGTCTAACATGGTTTTCTATTGTATTTATTCTTGTATCAGTGTTGGTAATTCATCTTCTTTCTAGAAAACAGCCAACTCTCTTGCTGCTATTTCCTAGATGTTTCTTAATGGTAAGGATAAACCATTACAGCTAGATTTCAAGGATCTTTTATAGAAACTACTCTGTGTCTTCTTTCTACTTGGCCTCTTAAATTCCCATGATAGAAAGGTATTTTTAGCTTTGTTTTTACATTTGATCAAAAAATGTGTTTGTCTTTGTATATTTACCTGAAATCTTTATTTTTCATTATTACTATTATTGTATAGAAAGTTATTTAAGTTAAAAAATAAAATTAATTTTAAGTAACTCTGGCTAAAGAAGTTATTTTATTAGACATAAGAGGTATAGATTTTGGTTTAGTAATGAATATTTGTATTTATTTATGTATTTTTAATTTTTGGGGGTACATAGTGGGCATATACATTTATGGGTTACATGAGATAATTCAATACAGACATACAATGCATAAAAATTACATCACAGTAAATGGAGTATCCATCACCTCAAGTATTTATTTGTGTTCCAAACAATTCATTTATACTCCTTTACGTATTTTTAAATGTACAATTAAATGATTTTTGACTATAGTCATCCTGTTGTGTTAGCAAATTCTAGGTCTTATTCATTCTTTCTAACTATGTTTTGTACCAATTAATCATCCCCACTTCCCCCCAACATCCTCCACTACACTTCCCAGCCTCTGGTAACCATTCTTCTACTCTCTATCTCCATGAGTTCATTTGCTTTACTCTGTAGCTCCCACAAATAAGTGAGAACATGTGATGTTTGACTTCCTGTGCCTGGTTTATTTCATTCACTTAACATAATGACCTCCAGTTCCATCTAGGTTGTTGCAGATGACAGGATCTCATTCCTTTTCATGGCTGAATAGTAATCCCTGGCCTGTATGTACCACATTTTCTTTATCCATTCGTCTTCATCTGTTGATGGACACTTAGGTTGTTTCCAAACCTCAGCTATTGTAGAAAGTGCTGCCACAAACATGGGAGTGCAGATATCTTTTCAACACATTGATTCCGTTTCTTTTGATGTATACCTAGCAATGGGATTTCTGGATCATATGGTAGCTGTATTTGTTGCTTTTTGAGGAACCACTAAAGTGTTCTCCATATTGGTGTTGCTAATTTACAGTCCCACCAACAGTGTACGAGGGTTTCCTTTTCTCTACATTCTTGCCAGCATTTGTTATTGCCTGACTTTGGGATGAAAGCAATTTTAAATGCTTGAGATGGTACCTCATTGTAGTTTTGATTTGCATTTATCTGATGACTAATGATGTTGAGCACTTTTTCGTATGCCTGTTTGCCATTTGTATGTCTTCTTTTGAGAAATATCTATTCAGTTGTTTTGCCAAATTTTAATTGATTTATTAGATTTTTTTCTACAGAGTGGTTTGAGCTCCTTAATATTCTGATTATTAATCCCTTGTCAGATGGTCAGTTTGCAAATACTGTCTCCCATTCCGTGAATTATCTCTTCGCTTTGTTTACTGTTTCCTTGCTAGGCAGCAGCTGTTAACTTTATGTGATCCTATTTGTCCACTTTTGCTTTGGTTCCCTGTGGTTGTGAGCTACTACTCAAGAAATCTTTATTGAGACTAAGGTCTTGGAGAGTTTCCCCAAAGTTTATTTGCAGTAGTTTCACAGTTTGAGGTTTTAGGTTTAAGTCTTTAATCTATTTTTATTTGATTTTTATATATGATGACCGATAAGGGTAGAGTTTCATTCTTCTGCCTATGGATATCCAGTTTTCTCAGCACAATTAATTGAAGGGACTGCCCTTTTTACAATGTATGTACTTGGTACCTTTGTCAAAAATGAGTTCACTGTAGATGTGTGAATTTATCTTTGGGACCTCTAGTCTGTTCCTCTGATTTATGTGTCTGTTTTTATGCCAATACCATGCTACTTTGGTTACTATAGCTCTGTAGTATAAGTTGAAGTCAGGTAATGTGATTCTTCCAGTTTTGTTCTTTTTGCTTAGGATAGCTTTGGCTATTCTGGGTCTTTCATTATTCCATAAATATATTAGGATTAATTTTTCTATTTCTGTGAAGTGTGTTATTGGTATTATGCACTGAATCTGTAGATTGCTTTGGGTACTATGGACATTTCAGCAATATTGATACTTCCAATCCATGAACATGGATTATCTTTCCTTTTTTTTTTTTTTTTCTATCTTCTTAAGTTCTTTCATCAATGTTTTATAGTGTTTATTGTAGGGATCTTTCACTTCTTTGGGTAAGTTAATTCCTAGGTATTTAATTTTATTTGTTGCTATTGTAAATGGGGTAACTTTATTCATTTCTCTTTCAGATTGTTTCCTGGTAGGATATAGAACTAATTGTTTCAGATTTTTTCCTGGTAGGATATAGCTACTAATTTTTGTGTGTTGGTTTGTATCCTGCAACTTTATTGAGTTTGTTTATAAGTTTGAATCGTTTTTTGGTGGAGTCTTTAAGTTTTTCCAAGTATACGATCATATCATCTGCAAAGATAATTTAAGTTATTCCTTTCCAATTTGGATGGTGTCCTTTATTTTTTTCTCTTGTCTGGTTTCTCTACCTTGGAATTTCAGTACTGTGTTGAATGCTGGTGGTAAAAGGAGGTATCCTTGTGTTCCTGACCTTACAAGAAAGATGTAAAATATTTCCCCATTCTGTATGATATTAATTATGGGTCTGTCATATATGGCTTTTATTATGTGGAGGTATGTTTCTTCTATACCCAGCTTTTTGAGGTTTTATCATGAGGGAATATTGAATTTTATCAAATCCTTTTACAGCATCAATTCAAATGATCATATGAATTTTGCTCTTCATTCTGTTGACATAATTTATCACATTAATTGATTTTAATATATTGAATAATCCATGCATCCTAAGGATAAATACCACTTGCTCATGATGAATGATCTTTTTAGGATATTATTGAATTTTGTTTGCTAGTATTTTTTTTGAAGATTTCCACATCAATATTCATCAGTGATATTGGCCTATGGTTTTCTTTTTTTGATGTGTCTTTGTCTGGTTTTGTTATCAGGGTATTACTGGCCTCATAGAATGAGTATATAAGTATTTCCTCCTTTTCTATTTTTCGGAATAGTTTGAGTAGCATTGGTATTATTCCTTCTTTAAATGTTTGGTAGAATTCAGCAGTGAAGCCATCTGGTCCCATATTTTTCTTTGCTGGGAGACTTACAGCTTTGATCTTATTACTTGTTTTTTTTTTTTTTTTTTTTTTTGTACACGTTTTGAATTTCTTCATAGTTCAATCTTGGCAGATCTTATGGATCTTAAAATTTATTTGTTTCTTTGAGGTTTTCCAATTTATCTGCATGTAGTTGCTCATAGTAGCCACTAATGTGCCCTTGAATTTCTACGATATAAGTTGTAATATCTTATTTTTCATCTCTGATTTTATTTATTTGGATCTTATTTTTCTTTTTCTTAGTCTGGCTAAAGTTTTCTGAATTTTGTTTTCTCTTTTGCAAGGAAACAACTTTTTGTTTTGTTGATGTTTTGTATTATTTTCTTTATGTCAAATTCATTTATTTCTGCTCTGATGTTTATTTTTTTCTGCTAATTTTGAGGTTGGTTTGCTCTTGCTTTTCTAGTTCTTTAACATGCATCATTAGGTTGTTTATTTGAAGGCTTTCTTTGTTTTTGATGTATACACTTACAAACTTCCCTCTTAAAACTGCATTCATCGTATCCCACTATATTGTGTTTCTGTGACCATTTGTTTCAAGAAATTTTTCAATTTTCTTCCTAATTTCTTTATTTATCCACTGGTCATTCAGGAGCATATTGTTTAGTTTTCATTGTTTATATAGTTTCCAGAATTATTCTTGTTTTTGCTTTCTAGTTTTATTTTATTTCTTTGAGCAGAGAAAATGCATGATGTTATTTTGAGTTTTTGAAATGTTTTAAGACTTGTTTGTGATCTAACGTATGGTCTATCCTTGAGAATGATCCATGTGCCGATAAAAATAACTTGTATTCTCTAGCCATTGGATAAAGTGTTCTGTAAATATCTAATAAGTACCATATAGTGCAGATTAAGTCTGATGTTTCTCTGTTGATTTTCTATCTGGAAGATCTGTCCAGTGCTGAGAGTGGGGTGTTAAAGTCTCCAACTATTATTGTATTGGGGTCTACCTCTCCCTTCTTCTCTAATAATATCTGCTTTATATATCTGGGTGCTTCAGTATTGGGTATATTTATATTTACAGTTTTTATGTCCTCTTATTAATGTACCACTATATCATTATATAGTGGTCTTTTTCTCTCCTTATGATTTTGAAATCTATTTTGTCTGCTATATGTATAGCTATTCTTGCTCTTTTTTTGTTTCCATTGGCATGCAACATCTTTTTTTATCCTTTTATTTTCAATCTATGTGTCTCTCTGCAGGTGAAGTGTATTTCTTAAAGGCAGCAGATCATTTACATCTTGTTTTTCTCATCTATTCAGTCAATCCAGGTCTTTCGATTGGAGAATTTAATCCATTGACATTTAATATTATTATTGATGGGTTAGGACTTACTCCTGACGTTCTGTTATTTGTGTTCTGGTTGTTTTTTGGCCTTCTGTTCCATCTTTTCTTCCATCCTGTCTTCCTCTTAATGAATGTGATTGTCTTTGGTGGTATGATTTAATTTGTTGCTTTTTATTTTTTGTGCATCCATTATATGATTTTTGATTTGAGGCTACCATGAGGCTTACTGTCTTATAACTAATTGTTTTAAGCTGATAACAGCACTGTTTGCACACAAAAAAAAACAATGAACAAAAAGAAAACTAAATTAAATCTCTACACCTTAACTTTTTCCCTCTGCTTTTTAGCTTTTTGTCATTTCTCTTTATATCTTATTTTACCATCTATGTCTTGAAAAGTTGTATTAATACAACTATAGTAGTTACTATTTTCAATCAGTTCATAATTTAATTTTTCTACTTAAGAGTAGTTTACACAGCACAATTACAGTGTCATAATATTCCGTGTCTTTTGTGTACTTATTATTATCAGTTTTGTACCTTGAGATGATTTCTTATTGCTCATTAATGTCATTTTCATTCTGACTGAAGTACTCCATTTAGCATTTATTATAAAATAAGTCTGATGTTGATGAATTCTGTCAGTTTTTGTTTGTCTGGAAAAGTCTTTATTTCTCCTTCATGTGTGAAGGTTATCTTTGCTGGATATACTATTCTAGAGTAATGATTTCTTTTGCCTTCAGCACTTTAAATATGTCACGCCACTCTCTCCTGGCCTGTAAGCCTTCTACTGAAAAGTCTGTTTCCAGGCATATTGAATCTCCATTGTATGTTATTCGTTTCTTTTATCTTGCTGCTTTGAGGATCCCTTCTTTGTTTTTGGCCTTTGAGAGTTTGCTTATTAAAGGCCTTGAGGTAGTCTTCTTTGGGTTGAATGTGCTTGGTATTCTACCTTCTTGTACATGGATGTTGACATCTTTCCCTAGGTTTGGGATTTTCTCTGTTACTGTCCTTTCGAATTAACTTTCTACCCCCATCTCTTTCTCTACCTCTTCTTTAAGGACAATAACTCTTAGATGTGCCCTTTTGATGCTATTTTCTAGATCCCATATGTGTGCTTCATTGTTTTATATTGTTTTTCCTTTGTCTCCTCTGACTTTGTCCTTTCAAATAGCCTGTCTTCCAACTCGCTAAGTTTTTCTTTCACATGATCATCTCTGCTGTTAGGAGACTCTGATACATTCTTCCGAATGTCGATTGCATTAAGTACAGAATTTCTGCTTGATTATTTTTAATTGTTGCAATCTCTTTGTTACATTTATCTGACAGATTTCTGAATTCCTTCTCTGTGGATTATCTTTCATTTCTCAAAATTTCCTCAGAAGAGCTATTTCAAATTTTCTGTCTGCAAAGTCATGTATCTCACTTTCTCCAAGATTGGTACCTGGTGTCTTCTTTAGTTCCTTTCGTGAGGTGATGTTTTCCTTAATGATCTTGATGCTTTTGGATGTTTGTCTGTGTCTGAGCTTTGAAGAGTTAGGTATTCATTGTAATCCTTGCAGTCTGGCTTTTTGTACTTGTCCTTCTTGGGAAGGCTTTTCAGGTTTTTGAAAAGACTTGGGTGTTGTGATATACTTAAGTTAATTTCTGATACATGGATAAACAAATGTGTATATGGGCAAGGGAATAATATGAAGATAATTTAAACAAAACTATAAACAGAAAGAATGTTAACAGCACTATCAATTTGTACAACATATATTAAAATAAAATGAAGTTATATTTTCACATGGAACTGGGAAAATTAAATACAGTATGAAAACCTAGTTTAAAATAGTAGTTATATATCACAACCTACACTGATGCAATCCTTTCAGAAAACAATTTATATTACAATGTATTACAAGAGAATAACTGAAAGCAGGAGTACACAGCTCTTTGTTGTTTATAAAATTAAATCCTGAAGAATACTCAATTATACAACATTAACTTTTAAAATAAAACATGGCATATTAGCTACAGAATGATATAGAATTGTTAAATTTTTCATTATTAAGAAAAACAAACCAAAACCAAAATTTTTCATGCAATAATATTCTCAACATATTTATGTTGCTACATTGTCATGCAACTGTGGAAGAATATATAAAGCACAAGGGTGAAAAATAGGTGTAAGCCCAAGGAAATAAAAATTGTTGTATTATAATGGAAGGATTGTGAGTACATTAGAGGAGACTGCCAGTTTATTTAATAATAGGTGTTGCCTTAGTTAAGTTTTGGGCTATCAGCCAACTGAGAAGTTAGATTTTAATCTTGTCTTCCTTGAGCCTCTAAAAGTTTCAGGTAACTTCAGCTTCTATTTTTAAATAATTCTCTTTTTGTAAGAAATCATGTCACTGTACTCTCTTCAGTAACAACAATCTGTCAGTCTGTGCTTGAGCCAGTAACGTATTGCTTTAATTTCTGCTGATTTGTATAAAGCTGAATATCTGGTAAGGCTGATATGTTTGATCACTCTCCATTTTCAGAATTTTCCTAGATAATCTCTAATGTTTATTTTCTTACATGTATTTTACTCTCATCTTGTCAAGTTCCCAAATTCTTTAAATTTCATTGCTAGTGCATAAAATTTATAGTTTAATTTGCAAGAATTGGCACTATGACTATGTTGTACCTCTCTATTCAAAAATAAAACATACATCTCTATTTTTTCATGTTCTATTTGTTTGTTAGCTGAGTTTTATAGCTTTCTTCATATAATACTGATGAATTCCTTATTACATTTATGTCTATGTGTTTCACATTTTGTGACTATTGAAAATTGAAAGCTTTCTTTAGTTATATTTTAAGCCCATTATCTCTTATCTATGGAAAAACTACTGATTTCTGTATGTTATGGAGACAGTCACCTCACTGAACATTTTTGTTACTTTTAGTAGTTTTTCACTTTATTATTTGAGTTTGCAGAAGACAAATTCTATCATCTGAAAGTAATATTAATTTTGCTTCATTCTTTTTAATATTCAGTTTTCATGGCTTCAATTTTAATTATTTATCTTTTGTCTCAGAAAAAAAATCTGTTGATCACTATACTCACTGAATTGTAAAACAAATGCTGTTATTTGAATCATCATCATAGAGTAGCCGTTAATTAAGTGGGTCATACTGTGTGCTAGACAAGGCCAGATAAGCATGAATTAATGGCTGGGGAATTCTGAAACCCTGCACTGCACACAAACACTAAAATGAATCTCATTGTTATTGTTCAACAGAGATGAAATGTACACTGACAATGTTAATTTCTCACTTAATTGTTCTCATTTTTCAATATAGTGAAAACAAATATCTAGTGAAACATTAGTAGGTTGAAAACCTGCACTAAGACTTGGATTTGGCAACAAAAGCACAAGTAGCAAAAGCAAAAGTAGACAAAAGGGACTACATCAAACTTAAAAACTTTTTCTCAGCGTGTGGGAGAATCAACAGTGAAAAGGCAACCTACAGAATGGGAGAAAATGTTTCCAAACCATACATCAGATAAGGGATTAATATGCAGAATGTACAAAGAACTCTTACAACTCAATAATAACAAAAAATAACCTGATTTTAAAATGATCAAAGGACTTGAGTAGTCATTTCTCCAAAGATATACAAATGGCCAAAAATTATAGAAAATGATGCCCCAAATTACTAATTATAATGGAAATGTGAAACAAAACCACAATGGGATATCACCTCACACCTGTTAGAATGGCTACTGTTAAAAAACAAGCAAGCAAGCAGAAAATAACAAGTGTTGGCAAGGGTGTGGAGAAATATGCAGTAGAATATTATTCAGCCTTAAAAACCTATTTATGTTCTGTTATAAAGCAGTTTGTTTAGAAGGAAATTGTGTCATATGCTACATGTGGATGAACCTTAAGGCCATTGTGCTATGTGAAATAAGCCAATCACACAAAAAAACAAATACCTCATAAATATGCTTGTAATCAAATTCATAGAAACAGAAAGTAAAATGGTAGTTTCCAGGGGCTCGTAGCGGGAAGGAGAAAACTGGAAGTTGCTGTTCAATGGGTATACAATTTTAGTCATGTAAAGTAAAAAAAAAGTTATTGAGATCCACTCTACAATAATGTACATATAATCAACAATACTATAGCAAACACTTAAACATTGTTATTAGGATAAGTTTATGTTACATGTTTTTTACCATAATAAAAATGTGAGGTAAAATAAGCCATTTTATGGAGGAATAAATGCTTTTCCCATATGACTCAACTCCTCTGAAGTCTTTTGTTGGCTCTATTTTTGCTTCGTTTATCAATGATCACATAGATAAAATGGAGCCCACGAGGAAAAGAGCTAGCTAACTGCCCTGGTAAGAAGGAAACAAACATGAGTTTCATGCATTAATTTCACTATTACAGACCATATACTTCTTCAGGATTTATTAGATACAATGAGCCACCATCTCTAGAAATGATCTTCTCTCGGCAAAAATGATGTCCAACCACCAGTCTTTCTCTTATTTTAACAATCTTTTATTGGTCTTTTTGCTGATTGCTATCTTCTTATTGATCTCTAACTGTTGAAGTGCTCCAGGGCTATGTCTTGAGCCCTCTCCATACTTCGTGTTCTCTCTATTCCTAAGTGACCTTATTCTGTCTCCCTTGATTCAGATACCACCCATATGCTAATAATGCCCAAAGCTGTCTCTATCCTTTATTTCTTTAATAAGTTCCAAATCCAAATCCAAATGGATTCTTGAAGTTCTCCACTTGACCATCTCATAGGGATCTCAAAAATCTACCCAGTCATTAAAGCCAGAAATCACTGATTCATTCATTATTGCTTTATCTCCCTCATTCTTTTAATCCATCAGCATATCACATTGATGCTATCTCCCAAGCTTATCTTCTACCTGTCAACTTCTCCCTATACTTATTGTCACAATATCAGTTCAAGCTGTAATGTTTTCAAATCTAAACTGATAAATACCCATGCCCATGTCTATTATGTACAGGCATCCCTTGGTATGTGCAGGTGATTGGTTTAAGATCCCCAACATACAAAAATCTATGCGTACTGAAGTTCCACACTCAGCCCGGTGTATTCAAAAAGTCATCCCTCAGTATAGCCCATCCTGCAAATATTGTGTTTTCAGTGCACCACTTGGTTGAAAATAAATCCACCAATAAGCAAACCTACACGGTTTAAATTAATGTTGTTCAAGGATCAATTATACTATCCTTAAATATTTTCAATATTATGCTTTTTAACTGCCCTGTATCAATTTTCATGCCCCTATCATTATTCTCTACCACTGCAATCCATGTTTGTGTAGTAATTAGTTGTTTATTTTATTTTTCTCACTGGGTTATAATTTTTTTGTGGACAGGAGCTACATATGTCCTGCTCAGCATTATCACCTCAACATCTAGTAGTGTATCTGGCTCATAGTAAGTCTTTACTAAATAGTTGCTGATTAAAACAATAAATATTTGAGCACTTAACAATATTTCAACAACTGTTGGCGGTACTTCATATATGCTATTTTATTTAACCTTCACCATAATGTTACAAAGCAGTTGTTTTTCTTTCCATTTTTACAAATGAGTGAACTGAAATTAATATCATGTCCACAGCTATGTGGCTACAAAATGTAATTTTGGAATTGAGACTTATTTCTGTGTGGTTGCAAAGCAGTTTCTTTTGAATGCACACACTAGTATAGGATAAAACTGAGGTTTTAGTTTCACATTCACTATTATATTACTTGTGTGGTCTTGGGCAAGAAGCATATTGATCCAGGATTTCATTTTCTCAAGTGCTATCTTATTAGTCTGTGGACAATTATAAAGTAGTAAAATTTTATACAAATGATATCATTCGTGCTCTTAATGCTGTACTGATAGTCAAGGAATGATGGTTTCTCAACTTCATTTCATGATTCTTATCACTCAGGAGCAACATCACTTGCTCCTGGAATTTTCAGACGTGTGCCTCAATCACTTTGTCCTTACAACTAATGATTATTTCAGCTTCAGTTCCCCAAATAATATGAGGCAGTACTTGCTGTTTTTTTCCTACATAAAATTTATCTCCAAGTACTTCTAGGAAAATTCACTAATAAGTAAAGGTTGAGTACCTGGTGCCTTCTCTATTTGTTCCACCATTTAGGGGAAATTGGACATCAGATGGGCAACTACTTATGTTTATGGTCCTGTCAGTTCTTTCCCTCTTCTTTGGAAGTTCGGGGCTTCATTTGGAACATAAAGAGAATCTTTTTTTTTCTTCACATGCAATTTTTTAATCAGGATACCCAGAGGCAAAATGTATTCATATGAACAGAACACACCCATTAACACAAACTATATTGGAATATAGTATATATTGGTTTATGTTAATCACTTAACCAGACACAAAGGATAGCATATTCTAAATGATTCTCTGTAATTAATGACTTTAGTGTGGTCCTGAAAGTGTAGTTGCAGCCCCCAGTGATGTTCCTCATTAGATCAGTGCTGCTGACTGCTTCTCTCTCTGAGGCAGGGATCAGGAAAGCACTGTTAACATGGCTGTTTTCTGCAGCAGAACATAGAATAGGGAGGCCACAACCTAGATTAGAAAATTAAGGCTGAACTAAGATCACTATAAAAATAGCATGAATATGCAGTGAGCCGAGATTGCACCACTGCTCTCCAGCCTGGGCGATAGAGCAAGACTCCATCTCAAAAAAAAAAAAGGCATAAATAAATAATTAAAACACTAAGAGTTAATACTTCTTGGTTTTTAACAATTTTATGTAGCATTTGATTTTCTAATTATTATAGGAATATACTTAAAAATGGCAGATTAAACAACCACATTTTAACTTTACTCCTTTTCACAGTCTATTAAAATGGGTAAAGGAACAAAAAAATTCAAATCTGTATAATGGAGAATATGGATGAGAAAATGATACCAAAAATGAATTGTCAAAAATGTTGCGAGATGGAGAGATAAGAGGTAACTGAATTAGCACAATGGAAATAGATGAAAACCACTTCCAGCAGCAGGAACTGTAAACAAGGTATTATTTTTCTCAGATTTGTCAGTTTCCTCAGAGAAGGATGCCCCAACCTCCTGTTTGACAGATAGAAAACTGGCTGCTTGATGTTCTGGCATCCAAGTGGGAAATAGGGTTAGAATGTCATTGATAACTATGCCATTTTTCATTTAGTTTTCTTGTTTTCAATCTGTGTAAAGCTGACTTATGCTGTACCATTCCATCTTGGAAAGGCTTAGAAATTAGAGGTACCAGGTACCTCTGGAAGCAGAAATGCAGTGATAAATCGTGTATATTCAGGAGCTATATGGCTACCAAGATCCTCTTCAAAACCTATAAGCAGAAGATCGTAGTTTTCATCTCTGGAGAGACTGAGGAGGTTGGACTCAAAGAAACTGGACTTGTGGAAGCTAAATGCAGTTCAGGGTGAAGTACCAGACTTAACATAGGGTAAGTAAGTAAAAATCAACATAGTGAACCATGAGATTCTACTTCCATTCTCCAACTTGGTTGCCGAAACACCGGCAGTCAAATTTCTCTACTCCAATCAGGAGGTAGGAGCTTCATTCTCTGGGGAAACTGGCAGACTTAAGAAATAAGATACCTTAATGAAAGACAGGATTTTTACCTCATTTCACGGTGAAGCCCACCAGTTAAATTCCTCTATTTTTATTTATTTATTTATTTTTGAGACGGAGCCTTGCTCTGTCGCCAGGCTGGGGTGCAGTGGCGTGATCTCGGCTGCCTGCAACCCCTGCCTCCCGGGTTCAACCGATTCTCCTGCCTCAGCCTCCCGAATAGCTGGGATTACAGGCACGGACCACCACACCCAGCTACTTTTTGCATTTTTAGTAGAGACGTTGTTTCACCATGTTGGCCAGGATGGTCTCCATCTCCTGACCTCGTGATCCGCCCGCCTCGGCCTCCCAAAGTGCTGGGATTACAGGCATGAGGCACCACCCCTGGCCTGAATTCCTCTACTCTTAAACCCCCCATCACTTCTAGTCCATATTTCAGTGGTTCATTTACCGTTAAATATAAACTGGCATCCATGTTTTAGTAGACATCAAATAAAACATTTGACCTAAAAGATAGGACGAAAATAAAAAAAAAAAATGAGAGAGAGTTGGAGGAGATAATATATAAAGGAGAAAGAAAGAGAGAAGAAACTATTGATGAAACAAGAAGAATATGCTATTAAAACACATATTCAAAGAGTAAGAGGTATTTGAAATTTTAAAAAGTGATAGCAGAATCAGTTTGGCAATTGAAGGGTGAGGAAGGACATAAAGGTAACAAAATCTTTCTGAAAGACAAACAAATAGTGAAAGATTCAATAAATTTAGAGATGGAAAAATAGGAGAGAACATGTAAGAAACTTAGAGAATCAGTTCAAGAAGTCTGATATCAGCTAATTGGAGAAAACACAAGGAGAGAAATGTAGGGACCACACAAGCTTTTAGAGATAAAACACTTAAAAATAAGTCAGGTCACATCCCAAGAAATGGGAATCAGAATGACATCAGAAATCTTAACAAAAATGGAATCTAAAAGCAATGGAGAAAAGGAGGACTTTTTTTTCCAATCTATGATTCCAAACCAATCCAAACTGTTCTTCAAATATGATGAGAGATTAAAGATATTTTAGATATACAGGATCTCAAAAAAATATCTACCTCTTAAACATCCTTTCTTAAGAAGCTACTGAAAGATGTACTACACTAAAGCAAGGGGTTCCACCGCTAGTGAGAAAGACTTGAGATCGAGAACACAGAAGATTCCACATAGGAGAGAGGAGAAAATGATTCATTCAGATTAGGATATGAGGAAATTCTATGATAATAGTTCTGCATCAGGCAGAGAGGGCAAAGAGGGCAGTCAGTCCAGACTGAAACTGGATAACTGAGGGTACTAAGAAAGTGTCATAATAGATGAAAAAATTGAACCAACAAGCAACCTTATTTGTTTGACTATAATAAAAGGGTTTAATCTCTGGAAGAGATTTTGGGATTAGATTAGGAAGAGGCCTATGCTTATTGTGTGCAGGTATATGTATATATAATATTATTTATAATATATACTATATACAGTTGGCCCTCTGTATCTGTGGGTTCTGCATTCTTGGAGTCAATCAACTGCCAAGCAAAAATATTAAAGAAAAATTTTCACAAAGTTCCAAAAGCAAAACTTAAATATTATAAGTAAACTAGAGATTATTTAAAGTATATGGGAGAATAGAGGGTATATGCAAATACATCCCGAAACCAATTCCTGTGGATATATAAGGACAGTTGCTTATGTATGTATGTGTGTATATTATATATGATATAATTTTATGTATGTAATAAAATGTATTAAAAATATATGTAGGAGCAAGGTCATTATTGATTCCTTCAAAACAAAAACAGTTTTAAGGAATGTAAATGTAATCATAGTATATACTATAGCTCATATCTGATTAATATTTATATAGTTGTCATAATGGAAACACTGACAAGTCATGTAGCTAAAAATTAAAATTATGAGGGAACTATATTTAGAAGATTGCTAGAAAACTGCATTTGAGTGTGAAGTTGAAAAAATAGTGATATAAATAGCTAAATTTCCTCCTCTTCCTAGTTGGAATTTTATAGTGTATATAACTGAAAATTTTGGAAATAGCAATAAAACATGTTATTTAGAACTGTGGAGGCAACACTGGAAAAAAAAAATCTCAAATTTTAAATTGGTTACTACTATGGCAAGGGCAGTGAAATTATTGTACCATAGAGCCCACCAATGATTTTTTTATAAGCTTTGTGATAGTATTTGATTATTCAAATTGTATTCATCCTTTACTTTGGTTAAAATAAAATTTCTTTGAAATTGGGTGTTTTGTAATGCAGAATACGCTGTAAGAAATAAAAACTGCATTACTTTCAATTTACCACCCCAAAAATTATGTCTCCATCTTCTGTATCAATCAAATAGTTCGTATTTGTTTTCTGTCATCACACCACATAAAAGTGGCTGATATTTATTTCACCAAACTTTCAGAGTATGTTTGGGATGTACTGGTTTAAAATTAAGGGTATGTAAACAATAAAATTCACTTGAGGACCCAGAGATGAGCACTTCAAAGAGCCAGACAGATGGCTTATTAACACATGAAATGTGTTATTGGTGAAATGCAAACAGAAACCACAATGAGCTATTATTTCACACCCACAATGATGGTTATAATAAACATCAGACAATAACAAGTGTTGGTGAGGATGTAGCAAATCAAAGCCCCCACACATTGCTGATAGGAATGTAAAATAATGCAAGCCCTTTGAAATAGGTTAGCATTTCTTCAAAAAGTTAAATATAGATTTACCAGATGACTTAGCAATTCCACCCCTCGTTATATATACAGTAGAATTAAAAACATATAGGCCAGGTGCAGTGGCTCTTACCTGTAATCCTAGCATTTTGGAAAGCCAAGGTAGGAAGATCATTTGAGTCCAGGAGTTCCAGATTAACCTCGGCAAAATAATGAGACTTCATCTGTACAAAAAATAAAACTTTTAATTTTTTAAAATTAAAACAAAACCACAGATGTTCACAGAATCATTATTCATAATAGCCAAATGTAGAAGTGTTTTGTGTTCAAGATGTTTGTCTTTTGTTCTAGTACTTTTTTTGTTCTGACTTTTTATATTTAGCAGTATTCAACACATATGAGATTTATCATAAAAAAATTATCAAGTAGAAACTTTACTTAACTTTAACATAGTTAGCTAATTTTTCTAATACCATTAGTGAATTGGTTTATTCTTTTTCCAGTTATTTTATCATGGACTAGGTTTGTTTCTGGATTTTCTAGTCTTAACTTTTTGTCTGAACACTTTCATATATAAACACATATACATATGTATACGTGTGTATGTGTGTGTGTTTATCTAGACGAACAAGCTAATGTAATTAGGCAAAGCTCTAAAACAGGGGTGTCCAAACTTTTGGCTACCTTGTGTCATATTGGAAGGAGAGAAAATACACTAACGCTAATGATAGCTGATGCACTAAAAAAATGCAAAAAAACTCATAATGTTTTAAGAAAGTTTATGAATTTGCATTGGGCTGCTTTCAAAGCTTTTCTGGGCTCCATGTGGCCCACAGGCTGCAGATTAGACAAGCTTGCTCTAAAATAAGAGGTACAAATAAATAGAAAGGGAGAAACTGAATTGGCCTTATTTGCCAATTATATGACAATGTACATATAAAACCAAGACTATGAGATGAAAGAGTGAATAAAAACTAAAAGTTTCCATAGTTTCTGGAAAAATGGCTGATTCCAGGGGTGAAACAGGAAAAAATAAAAGATGGTCCAGGGGCATTTTGTAGTGCCTGAAAGCGATAAAAAGAACTGAGGGTGTATGACAAAGTGGCACAGGGACAAACTGAAGGAGCTCCCAATGTCCAAACCAGAAGAATTTCAGCAACAAAATTAATAAATTAAATAAACTAGTATTGGATTATAACCCAAAATATAAAATGAGTAGCCATAAGTTCTTACTGATACATATTACTTTTTGAAGAAAGGAAGGAAGGATGGAAGGATGGATGGCTGGAAACTGTCACAGCCAAGAGGAGTTTAAGGAGACATCATGACTAAAAATAATGTTGTATCCTGTTATATCAGATGCATATTAATTTTTGAAGAAAGGAAGGAAGGATGGAAGGACGGACTGACAGACGGACGGAAGGAAGGAAGGAAGGAAGGTAGGAAAAAATCTTCTGTAAAGAAAAATTTCAAATAATTTAGGTAGATACCCCCCACTCCAATGAAGGAGATCAGCATGACTTCTCACCCTTAACTGTGGACCGTGTATAGTTACTTCCTTCCAAAAAGTATAACATGCAAAGGAGGGGGAAAAGAGTGGGGTAACCTGACAAACAGCCATCTCAGCCAGGTGATTAATATCAACTTCAATAGTGATATTATATTCTTAGTATGTATGTACCTTTTTTTTTTTTTTTTTTGACGGAGTCTCACTCTGTCACCCAGGCTGGAGTGCAGTGGTGCGATCTCAGCTCACTGCAACCTCTGCCTCCCGGGTTCAAACAATTCTCCTGTCTCAGCCTCCAGAGTAGCTGGGACTACAGGCACATGCCATAACACCGGCTAATTTTTTTGTATTTTTAGTAGAGGCAGAGTTTCACCATATTGGTCAGGCTGGTCTCGAACTCCTGACCTCAGGTGGTCTGCCTGCCCCAGCCTCCCAAAGTGCTGGGATTACAGGCGTGAGACACCGCGCCTGGCCTATGTATGTACCTTTGATATGATGTAATGTTAGTGGCATTTTGCCTCTGTATTCTTCCTCCTCAGAATTCATAAGGCCAGTCTAATCATGAGGATAACATTAGAAAAACTCCAGTTGAGAGACATTCTGCAAAATACCTCACCAGTACTTCTCAAAACTGTTAAGGTCTTCAAAGACAAGAGAACACTTGGAAATTGTCACAGCCAAGAGGAGTTTAAGGAGACATGATGACTAAATGTAATGTTCTATCCTGTATGGGATCCTAAAACATAAAAAGTACATTAGGTAAAAACTAAGAATATGTGAATAAAATATGTGCTGTAGTTAATAATAATATATCAGTATTGGCCCACTGGATGTGACATTTACCATACTAATGTGAGATATTAGGAATAATGGAAACTGGGTACGATGTGTACAGGGACTCTGTGTTACCTCTGCAACTTTTCTGTAAATCTAAAACACTAAAAATGTTTCTCATAGCTTTTCAATAGTAAATTTGCCGTCAACAGAAAGAAATCGGGGAAAAGGAAAAAATATTAAAGAACAAGCAGAAAAAGAAATGAAAAAATAAAATAAAATGCTGTTGGTGATAACGTAAAATGATGCGGCTGCTATGGAAACAGGATGTGAAATGATGCAACTGCTTTGGAAACAGGGTGGGCGTTGCTCGAAAAAATAACAGAATTATCATATGATCCAGAAATTCCACATTTAAATATACATTAAAGAGAATTGAAAGCAAAATCTTGAAGAGATATTTGCACATCCGTATTCAAAACAGTATTATTCACAATAGGCAATATGAAGCAATCCATATGCCCATCGACAGACGAATGGATAAATGAAATGTGGCATGTACGTATACATACATTGCGTATTATTCAGCTTAACAACGAAAGGAAATCTTGTCACATGCTACAACATGGATGAATCTTGAGGACCTTATTCTAAGTAAAGTAAGCCAGGCGCAAAAAGAAAAATGTTTCCTGATGCCCTTTGCATGGGGTATCTAAAGTGGTCAAATTTATACAGACTGAAGTAGAATGGTGCTTGGCAGAGGGCAAACCATGAGGGGGGTTTAATGGATGCATGTTTCAGTTTTGCAAGATAAAAATGTTCTGGAGATCTGCTGCACAACAAAATAAATATATGTAACACCAGCAAACTCTACATTTAAAAATGGTTGGCCAGGCGCCGTGGCTCAGGCCTGTAATCCCAGCACTTTGGGAGTCCGAGGCAGGTGGATCACAAGGTCAGGAGTTCAAGACCAGTCTACCCAATATGGTGAAACCCTGTCTCTACTAAAAAATACAAAAAATTAACCAGGTGTGGTGGCACGCGCCTGTAGTCCCAGCTACTTGGGAGGCTGAGGCAGGAGAATCACTTGAACCCGGGAGGTGGAGGTTGCAGTGAGCCGAGATCGTGCCACTGCACTCCAGCCTGAGCAACAGAGCGAGACTCTCTCTCAAAAAAAAAAAAAAAAAAAGGTTAAGATGGTGGATTTTATGCTATGTGTTTTTTATCATAATTTCATAATTTTAAAAACATTTAAAAATGAAATAAAATGGATAACTGCAAGGACAAATGCTATGACCAAATGTTATGAAAGAAAATTGTAAAAAGTCTTCTGAGTGACATAAACAATAAATATAAAAGGAAGAAATACTCTGTGGCCTTAGCTGGGAAATTTCAATATTGTTAAAGTGTGTTTTCTTCAAAAATAATGTAAACAACAAAAGTATAAAAGTCAAAATTTATTCTGATTTACGGGGAGAGGGAGGACTTGACAAATCGTTCTAAAATTCATTTGAAATGATAAAGATTGAAGGATATGCAGAAAGTACTAAAAATAAATAATGAGGCAACACATATTTTAATGCATATGTTTGGGTGTGTATATGTGTGTGTGCATATGTATATATGTAAATATATGAGAAAATGTGATTTACTGTCTGGCTACTGACTTATTTTTGATACTGTGCTGATTTTAACAGAAATACTTAAGAGGCATTTCAATATGAGATATGTACTTTTTACTCTATTAAATAGCCATTCATCTATCTCCTTTTTATTAACAATTTAAAAGTAAGAGATTTTGAATTTTATCACAAATGCCTTTGACATCTGTAAAGATGATCATATGCTTACAAATTATCATGACTGCATGATTTTTGGTCTCTCAATTCAAATATAGTGTAGCTAGATTTTCTTTATTTCTTGATTATATCTGCTAGTTACTCGCCTGCTTTTATTTTTTAACATCAAAGTATGAATTCTTGTATATTTTCATTTTTATTACTCTTAAAAATAAATAGTTCTTACTTTTATGTTGATTAACGCAAGCCAATCTTCTGTTTCTTGATTTAGTATATTTTTATTTTTCCAACTTCTTGAAGCAAATGTATAATTTATTCCTCTTCATATTTTCATTTGGAAATCTTTAAAACTATTTTTCCAAGATGGTCTTTGCAGCTCATATTATACACAGTGTGTTGTTTCAATCACTATTATTTTCAAGCCATTTAGCAACTGCAGTTTTGATTTCCCTTTTAATTCTATTATCATGGGGGAGATATTTTAACTTTCCAAGTGGTTGTATTTTGTTGCCATTAATTTCCAAATTTTTTCAATATGTCATTAATTAAGATTTACATGTTGGCCTAATATAAGATCAACATTTGTAAATTCTTTGTGACTCCTCTGAAGGAATAAGTATTTACTATTTGTGACTTAGAGTGGTAAATATATATTTAATAAATTGCATCGTTTTTTCATATTAGTTACATTCCTTTTGCCTGCTCTTTGTTGTCAGACATGAAATTATCTAGGTTTATGAGTCTCCCAACAGAGTGTGTATATATATATATATATATATATATATATATATATATAGTGTTTTGATCAATTTACTCTTTTAGTATGTAGTTTTGCTTTGTATTTTTTGATATTGTGTTTTGTTTAGTACAAATATAAAATGACTATAAAATGTCCTTTGTGAATTTATTTGCTATCATTAAAATAACCAGTATATTCTCATTAATTTTTATTTATATTTATTTTTTCAACTTTTATTTTATTTTATTTTATTTTTTGTTTTTTGAGACGGAGTTTCGTTCTTGTTGCCCAGGCTGGAGTGCAATGGTGCAATCTTGACTCACTGCAACCTCCACCTCTTGGGTTCAAGTGGTTCTCCTGCTTCAGCCTCCCAAGTAGCTGGGATTACAGGTGTGTGCCACCACGCCAGGCTAATTTTGTATTTTTAGTAGAGACGAGGTTTCACCATGTTGGTCAGGTTGGTCTCAAACTCCTGACCTCACGTGATCCACTCGCCCCAGCCTCCCAAAGTGCTGGGATTACAGGTGTGAGCCACCGTGCCTGGCCTGAACTTTTATTTTAGATTTAGGTGGCACATGTGCAAGCTTGTTACATGCGTATATGGAATGATACTGAAGTTGGGGTTACAAATGATCCCATCATCCAGGTACTGATCAGAGTACCCAATAGTTTTTCAACCCTTGCCCCTCTCCCTATACCCTCTAGTAGTTTACAGTTTGTATTGTGCTCATTATGTCCATGAGTACCCAGTGTTTAGCTCCCACTGACGTGTAAGAATATGCAGTATTTGGTTTTCTGCTACTATGGCATTTTGCTTAGGAAGATGGCTTCTAGCTCCATCCATGTTGCTGCGAATGGCATGATCATGTTCCTTTTTATGGCTGCATAGTGTTCCATGGTGTATATGTACCACATTTTCATTATCCAATTCACAGTGGATGGGCACCTAGGTCACCTAGGTTGATTCCATGTCTTTGTTATTGTGGATAGTGCTGTGATGAACATATGAGTTCATGTGTCTTTTTGGTAGAACAATTTGTTTCCTCTTTGGTATATACCCAGTAATGGGATTGCTGAATCAAATGGTAGTTCTGTTTTAAGTCTTTTGGGATATCTCCAAATTGCTTTCCACAGTGGCTGAACTAATTTACATCGACACCAACAGTGCATAAGTGTTTACTTTTCTTCACAGCCTGGCCAGCGTATGTTGTTTTCTGACTTTTTAATAATAGCCATTCTGACTGGTGTGAGATGTTATCTCATTTTGGTTTTTATTTGCATTTCTCTGATGATGAGTGATGTGGAGCATTATTTCATATGCTTGTTGGCTGCTTATATGTCTTCTTTTGAGAAATGTCTGTTCATTGATTTTGCCTTTTTTTTTTTTTTTCCCCGAGACGGAGTCTTGCTCTGTCACCCAGGCTGGAGTGCAGTGGCGTGATCTCAGCTCACTGCAACCTCCGCCTCCCAGGTTCAAGCATTTCTCCTGCCTCAGCCTCCCGAGTAGCTGGGATTACAGGCGCCTGCCACCATGCCCAGCTGATTTTGCCCATTTTTAATGTTTTTATTTGCTTATTCAATTTTTTAAGTTTCATATAGATCTGGATATTAGACATTTGACAAATGCACAGCTGGCAAATATTTTCTCCCATTCTGTAAGTTGTCTGTTTACTCTGTCAACAGTTTCTTTTGCTATGAAGAAGCATTTTCATTCAAATATGTACTACTTGTCAATTTTTTTTCATTGCAACTGCTTTTAAAGACTTTGTCATAAATTATTTCCCAAGGTTGGTGTACAGAGTTATGTTTCCTAGGTTTCCTTCTAGGGTCCTCATATTTTGAGATTTTACATTTAAATCTTCAATCCATCTTGAGTTGATTTTTGTATATGGTGAAAGGTAGTAGTCCAGTTTCATTCTTTAGCATATAGCTAGCCAGCCATACCAGCATCATTTATTGATTAGTAAGTCCTTTCCTCATGTCTTGTTTTTGTCAACTTTGTTGAAGATCAGATGGTTGTAGGTGTGTGGCTTTATTTCTAGGTTCTCTACTCTGTTCTTTTTGTCTTTGTGTCTGTTTTTGTAGCAGTACCCTGCTGTTTTGGATACTATAGCCTTGTAGTATAGTTTGAAGTCAGGTAATGTGATGCCTCTGGCTTTGCGCTTTTTGCTTAGGATTGCTTTGGCTATTCTGTCTCTTTTTTGGTTCCATAAAAATTTTAAAAGAGTTTTTTTTTTCTAGTTCTGTGAAAGATGACATTGGCAGTTTGATAGGAATAGCGGTGAAACTATAGATTGCTTTGGGTATTATGGCCATTTTAATAATACTGATTTTTCCAATCCATGAGCATGGGATTTTTTTTTATTTGTTTGTGTCATGTATGACTTTTTAAATAGTATTTTGTAGTTCTTTTTTTAGAGATATTTTACCTCCTTGGTTATATGTACTTTTTCTTAGTAACTATTGGGAATGACATTGTATTCTTGATTTGGCTCTCAGCTTGAATATTCTTGGTATAGAAAAATGTTACTGATTTTTGTACATTGATTTTGCATTCTGAAACTTTACTGAAGTAATTCGTCAGTTCGAGGAGGCTTTTGGAAGAGTGTTTTTTTTTTTTCTTTTTTTTTGGGGGGGGACAGGGTCTTGCTCTGCTGCCAAGGCTGGAGTTCAGTGGCGTGATCTTGGCTCACTGCAACCTCTGCCTCCCAGGTTCAAGTGATTCTCATACCTCAGCCTCCTGAGTAGCTAGGACTACAGGTGCGTGCCACCAGGCCCAGCTAATTTTTGCATTTTTAGTAGAGATGGGATTTCCCCATGTTGGCCAGGCCAGTCTCAAACTCCTGGCCTCAAGTGATCCACCTGCCTTGGCCTCCCAAAGTGCTGGATTTATAGGCGTGAGCCACCGTGCCCAGCCACGGCAGAGTCTTTATGGTTTTCTAAAACCATATGGTGTAGAATCATATGGTTCATGAAGAAAGACAGTTTGACTTCTTCTTTTCCTATCTGAATGTGTTTCCTTTCTTTCTCTTGCCTAATTTCTATAGCTAGCACTTTCAATAGCATCTTCAATAGAAGTGGTGAGCATGGACATCCTGTCTTGTTCAAGTTTTCAAGGGAAATGCAACCAGATTTTGCTCATTCAATATGAGGTTGGGTGTGGATTTGTCATCAATGGTATTATTCTGAGATATGATTCTTCTTTGCCTAAATTCTTGAAGGTTTTTATCATGAAGGAATATTGAATTTTATTAAAAACTTTTTGGGATTCTATTGAGATTATCATATGGTTTTTGTTTTTAATTCTGCTTATGTGATGAATCACATTTATTCATTGGTGTATGTTGAACCATGCTTGCATCCCAGGAATGAAGCATACATGATAATTGTGGTGAATTAACTTTGATGTGTTGTTGGATTCAGTTTGCTAGTATTTTTGTGAGGACATTCATGTCTATGATCAACAGGGGTAGTTGCCAGTATTTTTCTTTTTTCATTGTGTCTTCTTCACCAGGTTTTGGTGGCAGGGTGATGCTGACTTCTTAGAATGAGTTATGAAGGAGTTTCTCCTCCTTGGTTTTTTTTGAAGTTTCAGTAAAAATGGTGACAGCTCTTCTTTGTATATCTGGTAGGAGTCGGCTGTGAATCCATCTGGTCCTGGACTGTGATTGGTTGGCAGAGTTTTTTTTTTTTTATTACTAATTTAATTTCAGAACTCAATATTGGTCTGTTCATGATCTCAATTTCTTGCTAATTCAATCTTGGGGGATTGTGTGTTTCCAGGAATTCAGCCATGTTCTCTAGATTTTCTAGTTTGTGTGTTTAGAGATGTTCATAGCAGTCTCTGAGGATCTTTTGTTTTTCTGTGGGATCAGTTGCAATGTCACCTTTGTCATTTCTCATTGTGCTAATTTAGATCTTCTCTCTTTTTTTCTTTTTAAATATAGCTAGTGGTCTATCAATCTTGTTATTTTTAAAAAGAAGCAACTTTTGTTTTCCTTGATTCTTTGCATGGATTTCTGGCTCTCAGTGTCATTCAGTTCCACTTTGATTTTAGTTATTTATTTTCCTCTTTAAGCTTTGGGGGTTACTTTGTCCTTGTTTTTTAGTTTATCTGGGTTTTATATTAAATTTTTAATTTGAGATATTTTTAACTTTTTGAGGTAGGCATTTAGCTGTATACACTTTTCTGTTGATTCTGCTTTTGTTGCATCCCAGAGGTTGGTATGTTGTGTTTCTGTCTTCATTTATTTCAAAGAATTTTCTGATTTCTGCTTTCATTTCATTTCATTTTTTACCCAAAAATCATTCAGGAGCAAGTAGTTTAATTTTTATGTAATTGTGTGGTTTTGAGATCTCTTCTTGGGATTTATTTCTATGTGTATTGCACTGTGGTCTGAGAGCATAGTTGGTATGATATGGGGTTTTCTTTTTATTAATTTATTGAGACTTGCTCTATTACCACCAAGCCTGTGGTCAGTCTTGGAGTGTGTTCTGTATGCAGGTAAATAGAATGTATATTCTATCATTGATGAATCAAGTATTTCTATAGGTATCTATTAGGTACAATTGGTCAAGTGATGAATTTAAGTTTAGAAATTTCTTTGTTAGTTTTCTGCCTCAATAGTTTTACATATGTTGACAGTGGGGTGTTGAAATCCCTCACTATTATTGTGTGGCTGTCTATTTCTATTCTTAGGACTAGAAGTACTTGTTTAATGACTCTGGGTGCTCCAATGTTGAGTGCATATATACTTAGTATAGGTAAGTCTTTTTGTTGAATTGAGTTATTTATCATTATGTAATGCCCTTCTTTGTCCTTTCTTACTGTTGTTGGTTTAAAGTCTGCTTTATCTGATATAAGAATAACAACCTCTGCTTTTTTTTTTAATTTTCCATTTGCGTAGTCGCTCATTCTCAAACTTTTTATTTTGATCCTATGGGTTTCATTATGTGTGAGATTTGTCTCTTGGAGACATCAGATGGATAGGTTTTGTTTTCCTATCCAACTGGCCACACTGCACCTTTTAAGAAGGGAGTTTAGACCATTAACATTAAAGGTTCATGTTGATATGTGAAGTTCTGATTCTGTCATAAAGTTGTTAGCCCCCCAATCTCTCCTGCCTTGAAAAGCTTATACTGGGAAATCTGCTGTTGGCCTAATGTAGAGTTCCCTTTATATGTGGTCTGTCCTTTTTCTGTAGCTGCCTTTAAGATTTTTTCTTTAGTGTTGACCTTTAACAGTCTAGAGTCTATACACCTTAACACCTTGGTGATGTTCATTTTGTATAGTAATTCACAGGTGTTCTCTGGATTTCTTGTATCTAAGTATCTACATGTCTGGCAAAATTAGGGAAATTTTCTTGAATTATTCCCTTAAGTATGTTCTCCAGGTTGTTTGCTTTTTCTCCTTCTCTCTCAAGAATACCAGTAGTGACTAAGGTTGGTGTCTTTATATTATGTCATACATCTCAAAGTCTTTGTTCATTTTTTTTCAAATTCTGTTTTATTTATTTTGTCTGACTAGGTTGTTTTTTTTTTCGAAAAACTGGTCTTCTAGCTCCAACATTCTTTCTTCTACTTGATTCACTATATTGAAAAATCTTTTTAAATTGTATTTTGAAATTCCTTAAGTGAGAGTTTTAATTCCAGAAGCTCTGATTGATTTCTTTTTAGGATGTTTATCTCTTCCTTTATTGTTTGTGTTGCTTTAGAAGTTTCTTTGTGTTGATTTTCCACCTTCTCTTGCACCTTGTTGAGCTTCCTTGCAGTCCTTGCTTTGATTTCTTTATGTGTCAGTCATTTCTGAGCTATCTGTTATTTTCATTTTAGTTAGGGACTATTGCTGGAGAGCTGGTGGTATTCTTTGTTGGTGTCACTACATTTAAATGTTTCATACTGCCAGAAGTTTTGTGCTGGCTCTTCCTCATATGAAGATGCTGGCTTTTCTTATTTTCTAAATTTTGTAATTATTTTATGTTGGTGAAATTTTTTCTTTTCTTTTCTTTCTCTGTAATATTATTGTGTTTTTTTCTTACCTTTTTCCTCCATCCCTAGGGAGTGCGACTATAAAGAATGCTGGGGAGGGTGTTTTGGCTTTGCTTCTATAGTCCTATGCACTTCTTTCAGCAGATTTTATATTGGCTGTATAGTTCAGCCTACAAGTCAGTAGATGGTGCTTATAGTAAGAGTCAATGCTACTGAATGTACACCTGATTTTTGTTTACTTGAGGAAGCCCTCTGTTGCCTCAGGCAATGGGCTGACTCTTGGAATGCACAGTTGTCTGAGCTCCCTGCTTAGCCCCGGGGGGTGGGAGTCATGATGAATGGGCTGGATGGGGCAGCTAGCCTACAGGTCCCCCAGTGGCCGGCCTAAGCACCTGCACTGAAGGAGAATTTAGTGGATGGCAAACAAGCAGCCAAAGTTGTGCCTAGTCATGGAGCTGGAAAACCTCCTCATCTTTAAGTTCTCTGCGTGGATGTGGCAGCAGTCTTCTGGTAGGGGCACCAGCTGTGGGGAGTCTGTCCCTTGCAGACCTCTTACCCAATGACGGATGAATATAGTAACTGACACACAGATATTCTGCTCTGCCAGTCCAGCTGAGGGTCCAAGCCGCTTACAAGCTCCCTGCTGAGTCCTGTAAACAGTTGCCACTGGGCCCAGATCAGCTAGTCAGACTCGCATGTATTCAGTAAGATTAATTAACAAAAGCTTGAGTCAACACCATTAGAGGGTAAATGACACTGTGGACTTCCCAAGTAAAAAGCACTTAAGCACCTGCAGTACATCAAAGATTAGTTTTAAGATTATATGAGTAAACAAGCTAGCTAGGTAAACGACTCTGTCTTTCTTTATTACTATTTTCATTTATTTAAAGGTAGAGGGATCAAGCCGCCTTCAGCCAGATCTATTACCGAAGTTATGCAAACTTCTCGGCCTTCCAAGATTTGTGTCTATTTCTATAACTATCTCTAATATTTTTCCCACCAGCCTGATTGAATCCCAATACATGGGCATTGGATTCAGCCTAAACTCCTAATCCAGGAGAGTGGGTGCTTCAAATGCCTGGAGGTCTGCCTGGATGTAGACTGGAGATGGCCCTTCTGCCCCAAGATCTTTGCACAGACCAAAATGCGTGCATGGCCATGCTGCCAGGTTTTCAAATAATGACTAACTTTGTATTTGCCAAGATTAAAAATGGAATCCTGCTGTCAGTCCCTGGTATGAAAAAATGTCTGCAGCCCTTTCCAGTATTTTTCCCTCACAGCATCTCCAAGTCTCTTCTCAAGTTAGCTTCAGTGCTTGGGAGAAACAATGCGCCCTCCCTTAGCCTGTGTTGCTGCGATCTCCGTAGAAAAGTGAGTCATAAACATACTGGATTAAGAAAATGTGGCACATATACACCATGGAATACTATGCAGCCACAAAAAATGATGAGTTCATGTCCTTTGTAGGGACATGGATGAAGCTGGAAACCATCATTCTCAGCAAACTATCACAAGGACCAAAAAACCAAACACCGCATGTTCTCACTCATAGGTGGGAACTGAACAATGAGAACACATGGACACAGGAAGGGGAACATCACACACCAGGGCCTGTTGTGGGGTGGGGGGATGGGGGAGGGATAGCATTAGGAGATATACCTAATGCTAAATGACGAGTTAATGGGTGCAGCACAACAACATGGCACATGTATACATATGTAACAAACCTGCACGTTGTGCACATGTACCCTAACACTTAAAGTATAATAATAATAAAATTAAAAAAAAAAAAGAAAAGTGAGTCATAGAGGGAGGCTTTCCATCTCTTTCAGGTACTCATGTTTCACTCGCTTTTATCAGTCAGATGCTGTCACAAGGGCTGTTTGCTGGCATTCTTCTCCCCAGAAACTGGATTATCCATCACAATTCTGGTGGATTCCTATTTTCTTCTTGAATTAAAACTCACAGAATTGATTTTAATGCTTTATCTTGCTATTTACAAGTGGCTAAGGCATGCTAATAGTCTCTAATCTGCCATCTTGGAATTTAAAAAAACATTAAATTTTAATCTCAAATTTAATCTAGTCTTAAAGTTTTATTTCTAAATTTTTGTTGGCATTTTCAGATCACTGACACTTTTGGGGAGGACCTGTCATGATCTGAACAAATTTAACCAGGTGTATATTTTACAGACAACACATAAATGGATACTTAACAAATCTTTTTATTTATTTATTTATTTATTTATTTATTTTTTAGTATTATTATCATTATACTTTAGGTTTTATGGTACATGTGCGCAATGTGCAGGTAAGTTACATATGTATACATGTGTCATGCTGGTGCACTGCACCCACCAACTCGTCATCTAGCATTAGGTATATCTCCCAATGCTATCCCTCCCCCCTCCCCCCACCCAGCAACAGTCCCCGAAGTGTGATGTTCCCCTTCCTGTGTCCATGTGTTCTCATTGTTCAATTCCCACCTATGAGTGAGAGTATGCGGTGTTTGGTTTTTTGTTCTTGCGATAGTTTACTGAGAATGATGATTTCCGATTTCATCCATGTCCCTACAAAGGACATGAACTCATCATTTTTTATGGCTGCATAGTATTCCATGGTGTATATATTATAACAAATCTTCATTATTTGACCCAAGCTGATAGTCCCTTCTTTTAATCCTTAAAAAATATCTTTTTTCCACCTGCATTTATTGTTATACTAGTTATGCTTACTATATTTTCTGTCTTTTACTATATCATCTGTGACAGCTTCATATAAACTTTGTAGCTGTTCTAATGGTTACTATTCATACATTATATTTAAAAATTATATATATATATATATATATATATAAGTTTATGACAGAAGAAGTATCTATTTATCTCCAGTCTCATTCCATGAAAGACACATTTGTTCCACACATTCTTCTTACCTCCTCTGCTAAATTTGAGGTTGATCTTGGAGTTTTATTATTTAGAGTTAAGTTATCATTATTTTCTACTCAATCATCCTACAAATGTTTGAATGTCATACTATATGCCAAGAACTGTTATGGGCACTTGGCTTACATCTATATCAAATTGGACAAAGCTCCCTGTCTTTGGAGGTTTACATTCTAGTGAAGGTAGACAGGAAATAGTAGTCATAATAACTAATATCTATGGCATGTTAGAAGCTTATAAAGTTCTATGGGAAAAGGAATAAATAAGAGCAGACTAAGAGGGTTTGGGAATGTATAGGGCCTTGTTGGGGGCATTAATGCATTGTTAAATAGGGTGGTCAGAGTAATCATGGAAAAAGTGGCATTTGAACAAATATTTGAAGGATGTGACAGAAGTAGTCATGCAGAAATCTGGGGCAGAAGCAATCCAGGTGGTTGAACAGTGTGTGCAAATGACTTAAAGGCAAGAGAGTGCATGGCAGGACATAGAACCAGTAACAAGGCAAGTGGGGCTAGTGCAGAGTGAACAAGAAAATCATAGTAGAGGATGAAATTTAAAAGGTCATGGGGAAGTTTTGTAAGCTATTGCATAAAACCTTATTTTTAACTCAAAGTGAGATAGGGAGGCAGAAAGAAAGCAGGGTTTCAGCAGATTGGAAAGATAACTTGACTCACGTTTTAAGAATCACTCTAACTGCTTTGTTGAGAACAGACTGTAAGGGGGAAAGGATGGAAGTAACGAAACCAGTATTTACTTCATTAATTAGTTGTTTTTACAAGTTGATAACACTTATTTACATTTAAATAAAAATAAGTCAAATTTTAGGATTAGTTCTGTTTAAATAGATTGAGTGCTCCTTACCAATCTTCCCATATCGTTACATTTTTATGCAAGCATTGTTTCTTAGTAATTTATCAGGTTGCCGAATTACATCTCTGGTTAATGTTTTTCATTAGTGGCACAGTGATAATATATTTCTTGAGTCCTTGCATATCTTCACACATAAGTCTTTACACATGAGCCCAATGACCAGTTGGTTATAGCACTCATTAGTTACTAACTTTACAGATTCAGAACAACTTAGATTGTATTCCACTACCTTTTAGCATATAATGTTGCTCAGGAAAATCTAAAGTCAGCCTATTTTCTTTCCTTAGGTAAACATAATTTGACTGTTTCAATATTTGTATAATTATTTCTTTAAACTTGTACTTTAGTAATATCACACAGGTGAATTCTTGGTCAACCTGTATTATGTTTACTTGGAATACTCTCTCTCTCTCTCTCTCTGTGTGTGTGTGTGTGTGTGTGTGTGTACATGAAGAATTTTAAGGACATATTGCCAAGTGAAAGAAACCAGTCTGAAAAGGCTATGGATCATATGGCAACATTCATATGACATTCCATAAGAGGTAAAACTACAGAGAGAGTAAAAAAGATCAATGGTTGCCAGGAGTTTTGGAAGAGAGAAAAGGTTGAACAGATGAAGAACAGAATTTTTTGGGGTGAAGATATTATTGTGTATGATACTGTAATATTGAATACATAACACTATGCATTTGTCAAAACTCATAGAACTTTATATAATGAAGAGTAAATCTTCATGTATGCAAATTAGAAAAATTATTTGGGAGGCCGGTGGAGCCTGAGATGGAATGCAGACTGTATTGAATTAATTTACTTCTATTAGAAATATATAAATTAACCTAACTGAAGTGGGAGAAAAGGCATTGATCTAAGTAATTTTGGCAAGGTGTAGAGTTTGTAAGATTAAAGGCAAAAGAAACTATACATAATCACTCTGTTCAGTTTGGTAAAGTTGTGTCCCATAGTAATGCAGGTTAACAATTCTGAAATGAATATACATGCATATTGGAATTTAGCAATCAAGTAAATAGATGGCAAGTATTATATTAGGAGCTAGGTTTCTCAATATTGAAGTGGGAGGTTACAGACAAACAAGAAGAGAAAGCTAGAATAATCTATGTAATATTGGATTAGAATTGGAGACATCATTACTGAGAGTCAGCTTAATCTAGATACAGATTGATACAGAAGAATATATTTTTATAAATGTGTGTATACATGGGTTAGTATACATATGCATATGCTTTTTGCTCTGTCAGCTGAGAGGGCCTAGAAGCAATGACACCCAAGTAGCAATGAAGAAACCCAATGCCCAGATTGTGATTTCTACTAGGATTCTCCAATAAAACAAACCAAGGCTCCTGGGAGAAATGGCTGAATCCATGGCTGAGGCAAGAAATATACAGACTGATCCTCAAGCATCTTGTAGTGTCACAAAGCAAGACAGTACTTAAAAATAAAACAAAAAATGATGAGAATATTTCAAAGGGACACAGTAGTCAATTGAAAGAGCTCTCAAAAGTCAAAGCTGAAATAATTTGAGCAAAAAAAAGTAACATAATATTGGATTATAACAGAGGAAAATAGGCATCCAGAGTCCACACTGATATGAATGAATGAATGAATGAATGAATGGGGGCAGAATACAGAATTCTCTCATGCAGAAGAATTCTAAATAATTTATGTTAATACTCCCCTCTCAAGAAGATGGAACGTAACTCCCCACTATGTGTTTACAGCATATAGTGACTTCCTTTCCAAGAGTATAACATGGAAAGAAGGGGAGAAAGAGTAACTTTACAGGGAAGAAAGCTGAGAAACACTACCTCAGCCAGGCGATCAAGGTCAACTCAACAGTGACAGGTTATGTTGTTACGGTGTGATGAGAATGGCAGTTTATTTTTGTGGTGTTCCTCATCAGAAAAACCTCCCTTGAAGGTCATTCTGAGAAATGCCTCAACAGAATTAGTCCAAACTGTGTAGGTCATCAAAATCAAGGGAAGTCTGAAAAACTGGCATAGCCGAGGTGGAACCAAAGAAACAAGGTGAGTAAATGTAATGTGTTTTCCTGAATGGGATCTTGGAACAGGACAATGACAGTAGGCAAAAGCAAGAAAATCTGAATAAAATATGTGGTTTGACTAATCATACTGTATTAATACTGGTTCTTTAATTTTAGCATTACTATGGTAATGTTAAACATTAACAATAGGGAAAACTGTATTGAGTGTATGAAAACTTGCTGTGCTATTCATTGCAACTTTTCTATAAATCTAAAACTATGCTAAAATAATTAATTAAAATAAAACCCTGCACCAGTGGCCATCTGTACAGTATGGAAGGCCTGTCCTGTTTTCTTGTTATTCAACATGTCTTTCTCATGTGACAGAGCTAGTCACATTTATGTGAAGTTGGGATAAAACATTGTTCCTCAGCTTGTGGCTTTCGGTTTGTAGATGCATTTTTATTTATGTTTAAGAAATTTATCTTTAGTTATCAGCTGCAAAAAGGACTCTCAAATGTCACTTTTCATTTTTCTACCATCTACTCTCTCCCTTAAAACTCAGAGTTAGGGATTTAATATTAAAAATTAAAATGGCTCTCTGAGACTATGTAGTCACTTTTTAAGTTCTGCTGTTACTGCCAATCTGTCATTGTCAAACAGGTTTCAAAATATTGTGGTTTCCACACACCTATGTCCCCATCCATCAGTGCCTCAAAATTTTTATCCCTTGTAGTCTCAAGCAATGTACTAGACTTTTGAGCAGTAATATTTTTTTCTTTCAATAAGACCAAATATGGATTTTACCTGACAGTGCTCTTTGAGGTAACTTCCTGGCTTCAGTGTAGATGTTTTCTCACATAGGCATACCTCATTTTACTGTACTTCACTTTATTGCACATCACAAATAGTACTTTTTACAAACCGAAGGTTTGTGGCAACCTTGCATTGAGCAAGTCTATAGGTGCCTTTTTCCAACAGCCTGTGTTCACTTTGTGTCTCCGTGTTACATTTATTTTCACAATAAGATAAACTTTTTCATGACTATTATATCTGTTATTGTGATCTGTGATCAGTGATCTTCGATCTTACTCTTGTAATTGTTTTGAGATACCCTGAAACATGCCCATATACGATGAACTCAATAGATGAATGTTGTGTGTGTTCTGACTGCTCCACCAGCCAACCAATTCCTGTCTCTCTCCCTCTTCTTGTGCATTCCTATTCCCTGAGACACAAAACTACTGCAACTAGGCCAATTAATAATGCTAAAAAGGACTCTTAAGTGTTCAAGTGAAAAGACCATACATTTCTCATTTTAAATCAAATGCTAGAAATGGTTAAGCTTAGTGAGGAAGGCACTTTGAGAGCCAAAATAGATTAAAAGCTAGGACTTTTGTGCCAAACAGCCAAGTTGTGAATGCAAAGGAAAAGCTCTTGATGAAAATTAGAAGTGCTACTCCTGTGAGCACATGAATGATAAAGTTAAACAGCCTTATTGCTTATACGGAAAAAAGTTTTAGTGGTCTGGATAAAAGGTCAAACTAACCACAACATTCCCTTAAGCCAAAGCCTAATTTAGAGCAAATTCTTAACTCTCTTCAATTCTATGAAGGTTAAGAGAGGTGGGGGAGGTGCAGAAAAAATGTTGGTGGCTAGTGGAGGTTTGTTCATGAGGTTGAAGGAAAGAAGCCATCCACATAGTATAAAAGTGCAAGGTGAAGCTGCAAATGTCGATGTAGAAACTGCAAGCAATTATCCATAAGATATAGCTGAGATAATTGATGAAGATGGCTACACTAACCAACAGATGTTCAATGTAGACAAAACAGCTTTCTATTGGGTGAATATGCCATCTAAGACTTTCATAGCTAGAAATATGTCAATTCCTGGCTTCAAAGCTTTAAAACAGTCTGTGTATTACTTTGTTTTCACACTGTTGTCAAGAACTACCTGAGACTGGGTAATTTATGAAGAAAAGAAGTTCAATCGATTCATAATTCCACAGGCTTAACAGGAAGCCTGACTGGGAGCCCTCAGGAAACTTACAATCATGGTGGAAGATGAAGGAGAAGCAAGCACATCTTACCAAGGTGGAGCAGGAGACAGAGCAAAGATGAAAGTGCCACACACTTTCTTTTTTTTTTTTTTTTTGAGACAGAGTCTCATTGTGTCACCCAGGCTGGAGCGCAGTGGCATGATCTCGGTTCACTGCAACCTCTGCTTCCCAGGTTCAAGAGATTCTCATGCCTCGGCCACCCGAGTAGCTGGGATTACAGGCGTGAGCCACTATGCCCAGCTAATTTTTGTATTTTTAGTAGAGACGGGGTTTCACCATGTTGGCCAGAATAGTCTCGAATTCCTGACCTCAGGTGATCTGCCCATCTTGGCCTCCCAAAGTGCTGGGATTACAAGTGTGAGCCACTGCACCCGGCCCACACACTTTCAAACAACTAGATCTCGTGAGAACTCACTGTTACAAGAACAGTAAGGGGGAAGTCCACTCCAATAATTCAGCCAACTCCCACTAGGCCCCTCCCCTGACACGTGGGAACTACAGTTCCATGTGAGATTTGGGTGGGAACACAGAGCCAAATCATATCAGGCTGACTCTCTTGTTAGGGGCTAATGCAACTGGTGACTTCAAGATGAAGGCAATTCTCATTTAACATTCCGAAAATCTGAGGGCCCTTAAGAATTATGCTAAATCAACTCTACCTGTGTTCTATAAATGGAACAGCAAAGCCTGGATGACAGCACATCTGTTTACAGCATGGTTTACTGAATATTTTAAGCCCACTATTGAGACCTGCTACTAAGAAAAAATTTTTTTCAAAATATTACTGCTCGTTGACAATGTACCTATTCACCCTATGCAACTGATAGAGATGCCAAAGTAGATTAATGTTGCTTTCATGAGTAATTTTGAGTTTCAATTCTTATTATTTAAGAAATAACATTTGTAAGGCTTTAGCTGCCATAGATAGTAAATCATCTCATAGATCTGGGAAAAGTTAATTGAAAATCTTCTAGAAAATATTCAGCATTGTATATGCCATTGAGAACATCTATGAGTACTCATGGAAGGAGGTCAAAATATTAATATTAACAAAAGTTTGGAAGAAGTTGATTCAAACACTCATGGATAACTTTAAAGGGTTCAAAAGTTCAGTAGAGAAAGTAACTGTAGATGTGGTGGAAATATCAAGAGAGCTAGAAATTAGGTTTGGAGCCTGAAGATGTGACTGTTATGCTGCAATCTCATGGTAAAAACATTTAAAGCTGCTAAAACAAAACAAAAAAAATGTGTAGTTAAACAAAATTTTAGTGGATGAGGATTTACTTCTTATGGGTGAGTAAATCAAGTGGTTTATTGAGATGAAACCTACTACAAGTGAAAATACTGTGAACATTACTGAAATGACAACAAAGGATTTATAATATCACATAAACTTAGTTGATAAAGCAGCAGCGGAGTTTGACAGGATTGACTCCAGTTTTGAAAGAAGTCCTGTTATGGGTACAATGCTATTGAACAGCATTGCATACTACAGAGAAATCTTTCATTATAGGAACAATCAATCAATGTGACAAACATCATTGTTTTCTTATTTCAAGAAATTGCCACGGTCACCCCAATCTTCAGCAACCACCACTATGATCAATCAGCAAGCATCAACATCAAGGCAAAGCCCTCTACCACGAAAAGTTATGACTCACTGAAGGCTCATGATCATTAGCATTTTTAGTAAAAACCTATATTTAATTAAGGTACATTGATTTGTAGACATAATGCTATTGCACACTTAATAAGCTACAGTATAGTGTAAACGTAACTTTTACATGCACTGGGAAATAAAAAAAAATTGTGACTTGCTTTATGAAGATATTTGTTTTACTGTGGTGATCTGAAACCAAACCTGCAATATCTCCAGAGTATACCGTATAAATTTTGTTTCTTTAAATTTGTTTTGTTGCAGTTCAGGAGGATTTGGGAAAGAGTTGATTGAAAAGGTGCTTACACCACAATCTTCTCCAGTTTATGGACTGTATGACATACCATTATATTGCTGTATCACAAAATATTTAAACATTCATTTAAATATAGACATTGAGACTATGAAGTTTTAAATGTTATATTATAAATACTATGACAATAATGTATAAATAATATAAGAAGTCCTTGAAAACAAACATTTGATGATATTTTAAGTTATTTTGAGGGTAAAAATGGAAAGTATTCTTTTTAACTCAACAGTTACGCACATTTTGAGGCATTGATTTTACTTCTCTTTATTGCCATATTATTTCCAAAATGCTGTATTGCTTTAAACTCTTAGTATCCGTATTTTGAAAGTGAGTACTTTATTTATTATTAATGTTATGAAAGCAAGTTTCTTAGATTTGAATGTTACATCACTGAATTGACATCCTGTAGGGTCTTCTTTGCTCTTTATGGCTTAGATGCAAATTTTTATGGTCTTTTAATATCTTTTACACTTTCATTTGATGCTCTGAACATTGAAGTAAGTGACCTATCCACCTTAATCTTTTATGGTTTTATTGCATGTATCTCTTGCATTTTTTAAGTTTATTTTCCCTTAATTTTAAATAATTGTGCAAAGCAAGTGATTTCTAAAATTTCCTTATTATGTAGACTCAGGATTTTTTAAGTGTGGGTGTGTTTTCTTTGTTTCTTGACCATGGAGTATTTTCAAAGGCCCCAGATTGTTGTTTATTTCTGTTTCACTAATTTTGAAATAACAAGAGTTCCATTCAGATCTATAGTTTTGCATTAGACAATGTAGATAGTTTATCTTTGATTATTCCTCAGGTTCTACCTGGGTTCTCTTAGCATCCTTTCTATCCTCGAACTCCTGACCTCAGGTGATCCGCCCGCCTCGGCTTCCCAAAGTGCTGGGATTACAGGCGTGAGCCACCGCACCCAGCCGTCTCAGGAATTTTTAAAGCACTTCAAAAGTGTGGAAAGTATAAATGCTAGCAAAGTGAAATATATGTGTTTCCAACCATTGTTTAATATTTATCTGTAAAGAATGACTACACCATGGCTTAAAATGAAATGCAAAAATACTTCACAGAAAATACCACTTATTTATTTATTTATTTATTTATTTATTTATTTATTTATTTATGACAGCATCTCACTTTGTTGCCCAGGCTAGAGTGCAGTGGCACAATCTCAGCTCACTGCATCCTCTTCCTCCCAGGTTCAAGTGATTTTCCTGCCTCAGCCTCCCAAAGTGCTGGGATTACAGGCGTGAGCCGCCACACCCAGCCGTCTCAGGAATTTTTAAAGCACTTCAAAAGTATGGAAAGTATAAATGCTAGCAAAGTGAAATATATGTGTTTCCAACCATTGTTTAATATTTATCTGTAAAGAATGACTATACCATGGCTTAAAATGAATTGCAAAAATACTTCATAGAAAATACCACTTATTTATTTATTTATTTATTTATTTATTTATTTATTTATTTATTTATTTATGACAGCATCTCACTTTGTTGCCCAGGCTAGAGTGCAGTGGCATAATCTCAGCTCACTGCATCCTCTGCCTCCCAGGTTCAAGTGATTTTCCTGCCTCGGCCTCCGAAGTAGCTTGACTACAGGCACGCGTCACGCCGCCTGGGTAATTTTCGTATTTTTAGTAGAGACGGGGTTTCACCATGTTGGCCAGCCTGGTCTCGAACTCTTGACCTCAGTTGATCCGCCTGCCTTGGCCTCCCAGAGTGCTGAGAAGATACCACAATTTTAAATAAGGTCCTTTACTGCCTGCATTTTGGGCAGAGGGCAATGTAGATTTGAATCCAAATTCCAAGAGTTTTCTTGAGAACAATCACAGAAACTGTAGCTTTATATATGCTTTAGAGGTCAGTTTCTCAATGGAGTATTATTTTTGTTTAGATATAAATCATGACAAATGCTTAACCTTAGGTAGAAGTTTAACAAAGAGCATTTCATTTCTTCATTTTAGGTTATTGTTAGGATTAAATCAATGAGTTTGATAGATGCCAGCTTCGCTATTTGTGCTATTGCATATAAGAGATGATTAAATTTTCCTTACTATATTATTACAATTTTTATATTCTTTTCCATATTTTTTCACCAAATACTTGTTATGAGTGATGGTATTTAGGTTTTTACATCATGGCAACCTAAATAAAAAACTAATTTATTGTGGACACGTTTATTATTATGTGCAATATGTGTGTTAGGTACCCTTTTAGCCTATGCACAGCCTAGCAGTTTCAGCATTACATTGAATGATTCTCCTACTCTATTCTGGATTTTTTATTTATCAATTAAAAAAAAAATTAGTTACAGGTTAGGTGCAGCGGCTCTCACCTGTAATCTCAGCACTTTGGGAGGCTGAGGTAGGTGAATCACTTGAGGTCAGGAGTTTGAGACCAGCCTGGCCAACATGGCAAAACCTCATCTCCACAAAAAAATAAAAAAATAAAATTAGCCCGGCTTGGTGGAGCACGCCTGTAGTCCAAGCTACTTGGGAGGCTGATTCAGGAATCGATTGTACCCAGGAGGTGAGCTGAGATCATGCCACTGCACTCCAGCCTGGACGACTGTGCAAGACTGTCTCAAAGAAAAAAAAATTAGTTACATGTATTCTCTAGCATTTTTAACAACTGTTAACTATAGTAATTTACAAACCTACATACAAGTAGAAAGTACATGACCATCAACACATCACCTAACCATCAACTTTTATGTATCTTAATCATTTTTTTCATTGTTAAAACAAGAAACTCACACCATTAGCAGTCAACTCCCAATACCCCCACTCTTCCAGCCCCCAGCAAAAATTTATCTACTTTCTCTCGCTATGGATTTGCCAATCTAAGCACTGTATATAAATAGAATAATATACAGTGCCTTTTTGTCTCCTTCCTTTATGGAGCATAATGTTTTCAAGGTTCATCCATGCTATCGCATTTATTGATACTTCATTTTTTTCTGACCAAATAGTGTTTATTGCTTTTACATATAATATTTTGTTTATCCATTCATCATTTGATGGACATATGAGTTGTTTCCACTTTTGGACTATTGTGAACAATGTTTCTATAAACATTCATGTACAAGTTTTTACATAGCTTCATATTTTCATTTCCCTTAGGTATACACTTAAGAATAGAATTACGAGGTCATACAGTAACTCAGTGTTTAGGTTTTTGATAAATTACAACACTGTGTTACAAAGTGGCTGTGTAATTTTACATTTCCAATAGAAATATATGGGAGTTCCAATTTCCCCACATTTTTGCTACGACATTATTGTGCATCATTTTGTTTATAGTCAACCTAGTAGGTGCGAAGTGATTTCTCGTTGTGGTTTGAATTTTCTTTTGTTTTCTTTTTGTTTCATTTCTTTTCGTTTCTTTTCTTTGCGCTGCCTCTCCTCTCCTCTCCTCTCCTCTCCTCTCCTCTCCTCTCCTCTCCTCTCCTCTCCTCTCCTCCCCTCCCCTCCCCTCCCCTCCCCTCCCCTCCCCTCCCCTCCCCTCCCCTCCCCTCCCCTCCCCTCCCCTCCCCTCCCCTCCCCTCCCCTCCCCTCTCCTCTCCTCTCCTCTCCTCTCCTCCTCTCCTCTCCTCTTTCTTTTCTTTCTGAGACGCAGTCTTGCTCTGTCACCCGGGCTGGAGTGCAGTGGTGCAGTCTCAGCTCACTGCACCCTCTGCCTCCCAGGTTCAAGCAATTCTCCACACCTCAGCCTCCCTGAGTAGCTGGGATTACAGGCTCCTACCACCATGCCTGGCTAATTTTTGCATTTTTAGTAGAGACGAGGTTTTGTCATGTTGGCCAGGCTGGTCTCGAACACCTGACCTCAGGTGATCCACCTGCCTCACATCCTCCCAAAGTGCTGGGATTTCAGGTGTGAGCCACCGCACCCGGCCGAATTTTTATTTCTTTAATAACTAATGGCATTCAGCATCTTTTCATGTGCTTATTGTCCATTGTGTTTATACTAGTAGTATAGCTACTTGATATAGTTTGAGTATGTGTCCCCTTTAAATCTCATATCAAATTGTAATTCTCAATGTTGGAGGTAGGGCCTGGTGGGAGGTGATTGGATAATGGGGGCAGATTTCTCATGAATAGCTTAGCTCGATTCCCTTGGTGCTGTCTTCATAATAGTGAGTTCTCCTGATAGCTGCTTGTTTAAAAATGTGTAACACGTTCCCCCCACTCTCTTGTTCCAGTCCTCTTCATGTGAGACATCCATCTGCCCCCGCTTTGCCTTTCACCATGAGTAAAAGCTTCCTGAGGCCTCCCCAGAAACTAAGAGGATGTTGGTGCCATGCTTCCTATACGGCCTGCAGAACCGTGAGCCAATTAAACCTATTTTCTTTATAAATTACCCAGTAGTGCATATTTCTGTATAGCAACACAAGAACCATCTAACATACCTTTCTATCTCTCTTTTTCGTGTTGTTTGCATTATATATCTTTTTCCATTCTTTTACTTTCAAAGTTTTTGTGTCCTTGAATCTAATGTGTGTCTCTTACGGATATCATATATTTGGATCGTGTATTTTTATCCATTCTGATAATACTTGCCTTCTAAATGTAGTGTTTAATCCATTTATATCTAATGTTAATACTGGTAAGGTAGATTTTATGTTGTTGTTTTGCTAATTATTTTCTTTATCTTATGTCATATTTATTCCTCTATTTTCCTGTAGTACATTCATTTGTGTTACATAGACATTTACTAGTGTGCCATTTTGATTACCTTATCCTTTGTTTTACTATATTTATTGAGTTATGTAGTTAGTGGTTCCCTTGGGGATTATAGATAACACATTAATTGCACATCTTGTAACAACCAATTACATTCTTGTTCTTATACGGATTAATGCCAGATTCATACAAAAACCTAGCTCCATACCCTTCCTTCTCCTTGTCCTGTTAGTGTCATATAAATTACATTTTTAGACATTGTAATCCCATCAACCCAGTTTTATAATTAGTGCCTTATGCAGTTGTATCTTCAATTATATAAGAGAAAAAGGTTCACAAATAAAAATATGTTTATACTGCCCTTTATATTTACTTATTACTTACCTTTATTAGTGTTCCTTATTTCTTTATGTGGATTCCAATTACTATATAGTGGCCATTAATTTCAGCCAAAATGACTCCCTTTGGCACTTATGGAAAAGCAAGTCTGCTAGTGATGAACTATCTCAGTTTTTGTTGATCTTTGAAAGTTTTAATTTCTCTCTCCTTTTTGAGAAACAATTGTGCCAGATATATTCTTAATTGACAGTTTTTTTTCAGAACTTCACATCATCTCACTACATTCTTAGCTTCTGTAGTATCTGATGAGAAATTAGCTGCTACTCTTACCGAGGTTCTTTTGGTGAGACATAATGCTGATACTTTTATTTAGTTTTCTGGACATGTTTTCCTTTATTTTTTAAAACATATATAAAATGTCTAGTTTAAAGATTTCATCTTAAAGTCCTTAATGTAAGCTTTCTTGGGGTATAGTGTTTATTGACAGCTTTCACATCCTCTCCTATTTATTGGTCACATTTTCTAGTTTCTTTATGTGTCTCTTTTTATTAGTATGAGGAGACTGTGAGGGAAAACAACACTAATAACTTAATTTATTGAAGGAATAAAATATAGTCTTTTAATTTGTATTTGATAAACAGGAAGAATTATTCAATAAATTAGTTGTTTCAACAGTATTTGTAGTCTGCTGTGTGCCATAGGTAACTATACAAACCGGAAATGGAGACAAAACAAATCGCTATCTTCAAATAACTTACATTCTAGTGGTGAGACACAACCAAGTAACTAGGTAAATTTATATCGCAAGCCAGGTGACGTAACTACGAGAAAGAAAAATGAAGAAGGGTAAGGAGATTAGGGAATGCTTGGGATTGGGGGAGGTTAGGGAATGCTCGGGATTGGGGGAGGTTTGGGAATGCTTGGCCATTTATTTTAAAATCACACCCAGTGCATGCCTCACTGGTAAGGTGAAATTTGAGCAGAGTCCAAAAGGAAGTGAGGATGCATAAATCTAGGAAAAAGCACTCCATTTAGCCAATACAATAAGTGCAAATTGATATAGTTTGGACATTTGCCTTCTTCAAATCTTCTATTAAAATTGGACCCTCTGTGTTGGAGGTAGGGCCTAGTGGAATGTGTTTCAGTTATGGGGTTGATCCCTCGTGAATGTCTTGTCATTCTTGAAGCACTGAATGAGTTCTGACTTTTAGTTCCCATGAGATCTAGTTGTTAAAAAATAGTCTGGGACTTTCCTCCTCTCTCTCTCACCATATGACATACTTGCTCCCTCTTCACCTTCCTCTATGATTGGAAGCTTCCTGAGGTCCTTACCAGCAGCAGATGCTGGTGCAATGCTTCTTTTACAGCTTGCAGAATGGTGAGCCAAATAAATCTCTTTTTAAAACAAATTACCCAGACTCAGGCATTTATGTATAGCAATGCAAAATGGACTAATGTGAAAAGGTTCTGTGTTGAGAGCATTCTCGGAAAATTAGAGGAACAAGAAAGGGACTGGTGGACCTGGAATAAACTGAGCAAAAGGAAATCTTGCTAAGGAAATCTTAGCAAGCGATACCAAAGAAATACCAAGTATACACAACTCTTTTTCAAAAGAGTTTTTCACAAAAGGGAGCAGAGGAGTGGTTCAGTAGCTGGTATGAAAGTGAGGTCAAAAGAGAGTTTATTTTTAAGTTATTACAGTATAAATATCTGAAATATTGTATGCTTGTGGGAATACTTGATTGGAGAGGAAAAATTAATGATGTAGAAGAACAAAAAAATTGTAGCAAGTGAGGCTCATGATTAAGTAAGTGAAGATAGGGTATAGCATACTGCCAGGTCTGAGCAGCAGCAGGCCCTAGCCGAGCGACGGATGAAAAACTGTACGCAGACACAGGTTTTTTGCCTGGCCAAGTGGCTAGGGGACCAGGCTGCCCACAGACACCGAGGAGGGTGCCGTAAAGAGTCCCAGCAACTGCAGTCCCAACAAGCTGCTGCAGTCATTTATTTAGTACAGATTTAATCACAAAGGCTTTGAGTCAACACACTTGTGGGTTATTAACATGGTTGCACTTCCCCTGCCGCCCCAAGAGAGAGCAGTCCTGTGAATGGATGATTAAAGGCCAGGGCCAGGTTCCAAGGCCTAAGTAAACTAACTTATCTAGATCAATTCCTTTACACTTCCTTGTTATCTACCTTTTTCTCTCAAGCTCCAGATAAGATAATTTGGCTGCTTTTAGCCAAATTATCTTTCGAAGCTTTTGCAAAACCTCCCGGCCTTCCAAGAAGGTTTGCATTTTTCCTATAATTTCTCCCACCACTCTGACTGATCTCCTACAGTGTTCAGGGTGAGAAAGTATTACATAAGCAAAGACATTTAGAGGTATCAAATATCTCTAAGAGTGTATATGGAAAAGGTCACATATATTTATTAATTTTTAAATTCTCCTGGTTGCCAGGCATTGGAACATGTAGACTGTGTCCTGAAAGGAGAATAGGAATTTGTCATATGGAGAAACCTTGGAAAGTGTATCCCAAGCAAAATGGACACCATGTAGAAAGACATAGAGACATGAATAAGCCTTGTGTTCTGGAGGAACTGCAATCTTTGAAATATTTAAAGCAAATGCTGTGAATGAGAAAGTACAGGAGATATGACTATAAGAGTAGGCCAGGTCACTAATAAAAGGATTTGGACACTTAGGAATTTTAAAAAGTACATTCTACTTGTCTTGCAGCAAAATTATGTATTAAAATATATGTTTCTATTTATAATCTTATGTTCTTGAACTCATCACATTTTTCCTTTATCTATCATTGCCTGATTTTCACAGCATAACATTTAAGAGTATAAGTCTTAAGATGCTGTAAATACAAGTTTCAGTCTAAGTTCTATTAATACCAGTGAGACCTGTGAGTCTCTAATTCCTCATCTGTAAAGTGAGAAAAGTTGTCATTTCAGGACAAGCTGCATCATAGACTTATGTGGAGTCAATGAAATTATTCAGATAAAGTCTTAGGCATCCCCCGGCCCATACAGGAAGTAATAAATGAAAAGTTCTTACTATTTCTATATTTGTATTTTAGTAGCAGTAAACACATCAGTTTCATACTTAGCTTCGACACAGGCTCTTTAATGCATTCATTTCACTGGGAATCACTATTTTGTTGATTACAAAAGAAGTTATTACCACCTAAAGACCAGTAAAGCCAAGTTGTGGTTCTGTAATACGCAAAATGAATGGGACTTAATGTCTTCTGTTATTCATTTAGTTCTCAGTTTGTTCATGAGTTATGGACTCACGGAGTACAGTGTTTCTTACTGGAGTTGTAACTAGATTAATAAAATTGACATTTCAAGAAACCTGAAGAAGAAAAAAGCTTTATTTTTTACAAAAAAAAATCGTGTTGGTAATATTTCTAATAACTTTCTCGATGCACAATTTTCAGCAAGTTTGATGGCATCAATTGTATTTATCCCCAATACAAGCATCAATGATATATGCTATGCTACTAAGAGCTGCCAATGTTGTGAAACTAAACAAAGAAGCTAGGATTAGTATTTTGACAATTCTTGTATCAAAGTGCAATGATGATTAACCTGTTAATCTAGGATGTAACTTTTACTTTGGTATTCCAACATAATAATAAATGACTGAGACATAGTCAATTTGAAATTATCAATAAAAAATGCTTTCATTTTTACATATTAGTTCTTACCTTCTCCTTTTAACCATATTATATTTACTCACGTGACTTTGAATCTTTGGGTTATAATTGTCTTATAATATATGTCTCCTCAGTTTGCGTTGAGGAAAACAAAAGTGTTGTCTGACATAGTAATATGGCTAGTTTTTCATCAAAAGTGATCTGAAGGCTGGGTGCCGTGGCTCCCACCTGTAACCCCAGCACTTTGAGAGGCTGAGGCGGGCTGATTGATTGAGGCAAGGGGTTCGAGACCATTCTGGCCAACATGGTGAAACCTCGCCTCTACTAAAAATACAAAATTTAGCTGGGTGTGGTGGCACATGCCTGTAATCCCAGCTACTCAGGAGGCTGAGACATGAGAATCCCTTGAACTGGGGAGTCGGGGGTTGCAGTGAGCCGAGATCACACCACTGTACTCCAGCCTGGGTGACACTGTTTCAGAAAAAAAAAAAGGATCTGAAACTAGCCATAATATACTACTATTAGATTGGTGCAAAGTGATTGTGGTTTTAACTAATTTAAATCAATATCATAGTATTGCACACATTTCAAATGCCTGCTCTGCTCAGAAGGAGAATATTATCTTTGGAGGTACTTCTGAATAAAATATCAATTTTGTATTGTTAATTTTAATTTTATTCATGGTATGAAGCATTGTATACAATGTTAAGGACAGTGCTTAACATATGAGTAAAATATTTATTGACTCTAATGTTCAACATGAGATGCTGTATTCATTTATAATGCTTTGGTGATCATGTGCTGTCTTTTTAATAAATTATTTCACAATCTTGATAACTGGTGTCAAGATTACTAAGCTAAATTTGGTAAAAAAAATCACATTCTTCATCTGGAACATTAGAATATCATGTCTATCTCTAACCTTCCAAAATCTCTCTTGTTTTTCTTGTTTACTCAAATATTACTGTCAATTGTTAAGCAAACACTTGCATATATTCTTTCAGTCCCTTGAGACATGATTTAGTTTGGCTAGCAGATACATTTAGAACAGCACTTGTACCATCTTATAATCTTTTTACTCATTCTTTTCTTTAATTGGTTTTCAGTACAAGCAACACTATCTTGATAGAGAATACAACATTAAAATAAATTCTTGAGTGTAGAAGCAGCAGGATTGAACTACTTCTGCTCTATTACTTATTTGTCATGCATCCAAACAACCACTAGCAGCAAGCCACAGAATCTTCTTTATTTAATGAATGAGATTGTCTTGGTAGATTGTGGAAAGCAAGTATAAAACAAATGTCAATGCCTGGAAATATAATTTTTAAAGAAAAGACGAAGAGCTCACTAATAAGGTGGAGAGACATCTTCAAAGTAGCAGGTACTGATAAAACTCTTGATCTTGTCACCTGGCAAAGTTTTTCTTTTTTCTGCAAAAGACCAAATAGTGGGCCAGGCGTAGTGGCTCATGCCTGTGATCCCAGCACTTTGGGAGGCTGAGGCGGGCAGATCACCTGAGGTCAGGAGTTCAAGACCAGCCTGGCCAGCATGGTGAAACCTCGTCTCTACTAAAAATGCAAAATTAGCTGGGTGTGGTGGCGTGTGCCTGTAATCCCAGCTATGAGGCTGAGGCAGGAGAATCACTTGAACCCAGGAGGCAGAGGTTGCAGTGAGCCGAGATCGCGCCATGGCACTCCAGCAACAAGAGTGAAACTCCATCTTGGGAAAAAAGTTAAAAATAAAAAAAAAAAGGCCAAATAGTGGATACTTTATGCTTTACAAGCCACATGGTCTCTGCCACACCTATTCAACTCTGCCATTGTAGCCCAAATAAAGTCATATGTAATATAGTACAAAAATAATGGACATGGCTGTGGAAATAAAATTTTATATACAAGAATAGGCATAAGGCTTAATTTGGACCCTGGGCAGTGGTTTGTTGACCCTTATGGTAAACCATGAATTTGTAGTGACATAGTAGAAAAAATGCTAGCTGTACCTAAATGCCTATTCTTGCTTCCTTTTTTCGTAATAGCTAGGCGTGTAGTTGCCCAGAATAATTACTACATATCTCAGGCGAATTTGCAATTAGGTGTGGACATGGCATGAAGCTCTTGCCTGCAGGATGTAAGTAGAAATGTCATAAGCAACTTTCTAGACATGTCAGTAAATGAACAAGGCACACCATTATTTGCCCTGCCTTCTTACTGCTAATTGAAATGTGGACATGTTGGCTGGAGCTTAAGTGACTATATTGAATCATGAGATTGAATTCATGGTTTTAGATTGACTTTGTGACTATCTTCAGAGTCATTTATGTGCAACAAAGATAAACTTGTTTATGCCATATTGTTTTTGTCATTTGGGTCACTTGAAGTTGAACATAAAGCAAATTAACAATTCATTGTATTGCGTCATATTTTTATTGTAAAACTCAGTATCATGAATTATGAAAGAGAGGGTAGATAGTTGGTTTGATCCAAGGTTTAGCATATGTAAAGTAAGCATGGAGGAAGTATAACAGTAAAACTGGAAAAAGAACTTAAGAGGATATTTTTTTCTGTATGGATATGCTATTGCTTTTCTGACCGAAAAGTTGTCTTACATTGTTTATTGTGCTTTCATACAGTTTTATTCAGTGCTCTTTGCTTCTCACTTCATTCGTTCCTGTTTTATATTGATATTATCTGATACTTTTCTTACCATTTTAGCTGCTTCTTTCTCTTTGTATATAGGGATGAATAGGACCACTTTTCATACTATAGGCATCTCCTATGGAATGTCTTCCTGTTAAAGTTCTTCCATATAACACTGCATGACTTTTAATATCCAGACTTCATGGTATGTATTTCTTTCTCAATAAAACATTTCATGGTTTTTTTGTGTGCTGTTTTTATAGGGATTTTTTATATTTACATTAAATGCCATATAATATTTTAAACGGAACTTTTAAGTTACACTCCAGATACAAATCTGTGGAATGTCAGAGCCACATATAGATATCTTAAAAACTATACCGTGTCAACAAAGGGTATCCAAGCCACAAAAGTAGACTGTGCAAAGAGAAGCCGTGTTACTGCATACACTGCAACTTTGCAAAACCATTTTAGTATTTCAAAATAGTGAACAGAGTAAATTTCAGAGTATCACCACAAAAAAAAAATGTTAAGTAAGCAAGGTGATGGACAGGTTAATTGGCTTGGTTTAATCATCCACATGGTATACATATATCAAAGCATAACATTGTATTTTATAAATGCAATAAAATTATGATTTTTCTGTTAAAATAATAGCAATAATAAAAACATTTTAGTTATTTGATAATCAGAAATGTTTTAACCATTTTACCTACTACATGATAGCTCTTATTTATACATGTGCTCAGAAAGTTGATTATGAGTTTGGGTTTGATATTAAATGCATTATATTTTTCCCACTTAAAATAATGAAAAATTAACCCCTGGTTAGTGTTTTCAGGTAGAATGATTTTCAATAATGGATTACTGGTATAAAGTCAGGGATGTCTGTTCTTGAAGGCTTTTTGCAATCATAATGCTCTCTTGAACTATGATTTTATTTAGTATCATCAGTGTTAGGTCTCCTTATCTTTCCACTTATAAACTCACTAGATATTTCGATAGTTTGTAATCTTAGTTTTACTGCTTCTACCCTAGCATTACTTCACCTGAAATTATCCTTTGTTTATATAATGTCCACAAAACTAGTTGAAACATGGCAAATTCGTTCAAGCTGTGGTGTGTTGGTGATTATCTGACAGATAGCTGGTTGACTTTACTTACTTTTCAAGGAAATGAGTATGTAAAAAAACAAACAAACAAATAAACCTAAAGTATTGGCAGTGCTACCAGTAGAGACCATCTCTACCATAGTTTGAGATGCTGTGTTGTTCAACAATAACATAATTTTGTGGCCAAGACCGAAGAGAAGAACTGCTGCTAATGTATCTGTCTGAGCATAGGAAATACCACAGTATTTCTATACAGAACTCTTGTTTGCCTGAATTACTCAAGACACTTCTAAAAGTGGACTGCAAATCTCAACTCCAAATGACAAATAAAACCAGAAAAAATTTTTCTATTCAATTCTCATTTCTGTTTGTGCTGAATAACTGATATGTATATAATAAACTATAATAAATTTCCTAGGGAGGAAATGGTCCTTAAAGTCCTGTTTTTTAGCTCACAAAATGTCCTTTACTTTCTCTCAGTTCCTTCACACTAGGATCAAATGCAAAATAAAAATTCTGATGTCTTCAGTGACTTTGAAGGTAAAAAAAATGTTCATTCCTAAAAATAATTCACATAAATGGCAAAGCATAAAGTCAGTCCTGAACATAGTATTTAAAGATGGCCCTATCCCACTTTTGTAAATATGAAAAAGAAGTTATCAATTTTGCTGTGGAGACTTCTTGAATAACTAGTTGGGTTGTATAACTGCTTGAAGATTGTTCCCTCAAAGAAAAAAAGGTGATATCTAGATTCAGGCTCAGTGTGCAGGCCAGTCTAAAACACAAATAAAATAATTAGAGAAATTCTTATCTGGGAGTCAGAGAATAATCTTCAAACTCCCACATGGAGAGAAAAGTGGACTTAACGGAAATTTCACTAGCATTTTTATTTTCCCAGGTGAAATTAACAATCATAATCCTGTCTTTAAAGTTACTATTATTTAAATATGAAGCAACAGCAATTCTTTTTAATAATTATGACATTTAAAATAGACATAAAGATTAACATGTATTAATTTTATTTCTTTATTTCTATTTTCTTACCTTTGAGAATACAGTAGTCTCCACGGTAATCCTTAGCAGAAGACTGGGGCATTGTTGAAAATGTTATTATAAAAGTGTTCATTATTGCTAGGCTGGTATTGTAAATTATCTATGGACTCTCACATTTTATCTCAGTCAGGGTTTTTCCTAAGACACTTTCTTTTACATTTTCTTAGGTTTTAAAAATGGTAGGCCAAATCACTGAAAATATGGTATTGGTAGACACCCTGAGAGAAAAACCAACATCATGAAACCACTACCCATGCATTTGAAATAACATTTTTTTATAGTTACGCCTATTATAATTGCGGTATTTGGCAACTGATTAGTCCCTTTAACAGCCTCAAGAATAAGTCTAGAAAGGCCATGCAAATTTGTGATCAATAAGTCAGTGATATTTATTCAAAATTATCCCATATTGTTTTATTTCAACTTGGAATTTTGGTATTACTTGTTGTTGACTTAACATGAAAGGTTAGAGCAGAGGTTCAGAAAGTCAAGATGCCTAGATGACTCCTAGAATACCTCAGGCTGCCAGTGATGGCAGAGTATCTGCCAGAGCTTCTTTGGCTGTGCACACCTTCTCCATTTTTAACAAATACACTGATTTTGGTCTGAAGTCCATTTTGAATTAGTTTTTATACACGGTGTGAAGTAGAATTTGAGGTTCATGTATTTCTCTTTCTCTAGAGAGATACCCATTTATTGAAAAAGCTACCTTTTCTCCATTGAATTACCTTGGAACCTTTATTAAAACGCTTGTATCTATATATAGCTTGGTCTTGTTCAAAAATCCTATTCTATTTTATTGATTGATTTATTTCTCTCTGCACCATTACTTCATTGTCTCATTTATTGTAATTTCATAGTAAGTCTTGAAATGGTATAAATCCCCCAACTTTGGTCTTTTTCAAAAATATTTGGTTAATTTAGATACATTTTATTCTTACATAGATTTTTGGATCAACTTGTCAATTTCTAAAATAACCACTGCCATGGTTTCTTTGCAGGGGGAGTTCGTGTAAATCTATACATCAATTTGAAACCAATTGACCTCTTATCATTTTGAGTTTTCCAATATATGAGCACATTGTAACTTTCCATTTGTTTAAGTCTTCTATAATTTCTCTGAGTGATGTTTTGTAGTTTTCATTGTAGAGGGTTGGCATCTCTTTTATTAAATTTATCATAAATATCTTATATTTTTTATATTATTGAATAGTAGGTATTCAAACTTTTATTTTCTATTGTGCATTGCTATTATAGAGAAGTGATGTTGCTTTTTGTACATTGACATTTCATATCGACAGATTACTAAATTGACTTATTCTAGTATCTATTGATGTAAATAATCAAGTTGTATTCAAATAATGTTTGTTTATTTCTTTGTAATTATGATTAGCTTCTTTATTTTCCTTGCCTTATTACCCTGGCAATACCTCTAGTACAATGTTAAAGAGAAGTAATAAAAAAGATATTTTTGCCCTGGTACTGATCTAAAAAAGATATTTTTGCCCTGGTACTGATCTCAGGAAAAAATTCATTCAACGTATATTACCACTTAATGTATTAGCTGTGGATTTTTGTGGGTAAAGGGGTTGGTTAACTTTTTCTTTAAAACAACATATGATAAATATTTTAGTCTCTATCGGCTATATGATCTTTGTTGTAGCTCCCAAACTGCTGTTGTAGTGTGAAAGCAAACATAGATGATATGTATAAAAATGGGTATAATTGTGTTCCAATAAAACCATTACGTTTTTACAAAAACAACTTGAGAATTGAATTTGGCTAATGGTCCATTGTCTGCTAACTTCTGTTCCACATTTATTTGAGGAAGTTTGTCAGCCCTTTTCTTCAGTCTCTCAGCTTCCTCATACTTTGGGGTAGGTTTGCATAATCCTGTCCACTGTGAAACATTCTGATATAGGTATGTTTAAAGCTACACATTTTCCTTTCAGTGATATTTTAGCTGTATCTTGTACCTTCAGCTGATGTGTTGTAGCATATGGCTTGAAATATTTTTTAATTATTTTATGACAACAAAAGGGATATTTTTAAATGTACAGTTCAATAATATTAAGTATATTCACATTGTTATACAACCATCATCACCATCTATCACCAGAATTATTTTATCATGCAAGTGATATTTGTAATCATTAAATAACCTCATTTTCTCAACCCCTGCCCCTGGTAAATGCCCTCTTACTTTTTGTCTCTGTAAATCTGATTACCCAGGTACCGCCTATAAATGGAATTATATAGTATTTGTGTTTCGGTGACTGGCATATTTTACTTAGCATAATATCCTAAAGGTTGATTCAAGTTGCAGCATATATCAGAAATTTCCTTTCTTTTTAAGGCTGAATGAGGTTTTATTATATCTGTATACCACAGTTTGTTCATCTGCTTATTCATCAATGGACATTTGGATTGCCTCCAGCTTTTGCTTAATGTGCATAATGTTGTTATGAACATGAGTGCTCAAATATCTGAGTTTCTTTTAATTCTTTTGAGTGTATATTCATAAGTAGAATTGCAGGATTATATATTGTAATAATATTTTTGCTTTTTTGAGGAATAATCATGATGTTCTCTATTTTATATTCCCATCAACAGTGAGCAAGAGTTTTAATTTCTCCACCTCATTAGCAACACTAATATTTTCTCTTTTTTTTTTCTTTTCTGGTAATAGCCATCCAAATGAATGTGAAATGTTGTCTCGTTGTGGCTTGATTTGCATTTTTCTAAGTAGTGATGGTGAGCATCTTTTCATGTGCTTATTGACCATTTGTATATCTTCTTTGGGGAAATACCTATTCAAGTCCTTTTCCTATTTTTAAATCTGCTTTTGTTGTTAAGTTGTAGTTACTTATATATTCAGACTAGTAACTCTTTATCAGATGTATGTCTTAAAAATATTTTCTCCTGGCTGGGTGCAGTGGCTCATGCCTGTAATCCCAGCACTTTGGGAGGCCAAGGCGGGAGGATCACGAGGTCAGGAGACCCAGCACATCCTGGCTAACATGGTGAAATCCCGTCTCTACTAAAAAAATACAAAAAAAAAAAAAGTAGCTGGGCCTTGTGGCGGACGCCTGTAGTCCCAGCTATTCAGGAGGCTGAGGCAGGGGAATGGTGTGAAACTGGGAGGTAGAGCTTGCAGTGAGCCAAGATCGCACCACTGCACTCCAGCCTGGGCGACAGAGTAAGACTCTGTCTCAAAAAAAAAAAAAAAAAAAAAAAAAAATTTCTCCCACTCTGAGTTGCCTTTTAACATTGTTGATTGTGTCCTTTGGTGCACAGATTTTTTTTTTTTTTATTTTGATATAGTCTAATTTTATCTATTTTTTTTTTGTATTGCTGTGCTGTGGATTGGTGTCATTTTTCTAATTTTCTTTTGCGTTTTCCTTGTCTTTTTGGTTATGTCAAAGTGTGTTGTGTTGGCCGGGTTCATTGGTTTATGTCACTTGAGCTCAGGACTTCAAGGCCAGCCTGACCCACATGGTTAGACCCTTTCTCTACAAAAAAAAAAAAAAAAAAAAAAAAAAAAGCTATTCATGGTGTCATGTGCCTGCTGCAGTAGAGGCTGAGGAGGGAAGATTGCTTACAACAAGGAGGCTGAGGCTGCAAGGAGCCATGTTCTTGCCATTGTAATCCAGCCTGGGAGAGAGAATGAGAACTTGTATCGAAAAAATTGTGCTGTACATTAGTTTAGACTGCTATAACAAATTACTATAGCTTGGTGGCATAAACAACAATTACTTTTCATAGTTCGGAAGGCCAGAACATACAAGATCAAGGTGGAAGCACTGATATTTAATGAGGTTTCTAATGATTTTGTTATACATATTTTGATATTACTTCATATCAGTGAGGACTCATGGATTTCATGGCTTATCTTAAAGTTCAAATTCTTCTATATTTGCTCAGTGAGTGTCTCTTCAATTTGGTTGTTATTTTTGACAAGTCTGTTTTTTCAGTGGCATGGTTTCTGTATTAGTCCATTCTCATGCTGCTAATAAAGACACTGGATAATTTATAAAGGAAAGAGGCTTAATTTACTCACAGTTCAGCATGGCTGGAGAGGCCTTAGGAAATTTACAGTCACGGTGGAAGGTGAAAGGGAAACAAGGTACCAACTTCACAAGGCGACAGGAAGGAAAAGCGCAAGCAAGGGAAATGCCAGACATTTATAAAGCCATCAGATCTCATGAGACTCACTCATTATCATGAGAACAGCATGGTGGAATCTGCCCCCATGATTCAATTACCTCCACCTGGTCCCACCCTTGACACATGGGGACTATGGGGATTACAGTTCAAGGTGAGATTTGGGTGGGAACACAGAGCCGGACCGTATGATTCTGCAACTGGCCCCTCCCAAAACTCATGTCCTCATATTTTAAAACCAATCATTGCCCTCCCAACAGTCCCTCAAAGTCTTAACTCATTTCAACATTAACCCAAAAGTCCAAGTTCAAAGTCTCATCTGACACAAGGCAAGTCCCTTCCACCTATGAGCCCATAAAATCAAAAACAAATTAGTTACTTCCTAGATACAATGGGAGTATAGGCACTGGGTAAATACACCCAATCTAAATGGGAGAAATTGGCCAAAACAAAGGGGCTACAAGCCCCATGCAAGTGTAAAATCCAATAGGGCAGTCATTAAACCTTAAAGTTCCAAAATGATCTCCTTTCACTCCATGTCTCACATCTGGGTCACGCTGATGCAAGGGGTATGCTCCCACAGCTCTGGGCAGCTCCACCCCTATGGCTTTGCAGTGTAGAGCCTTCCTCGTAGCTGCTTTCACGGGCTGGCACTGAGTGTCTGTGGCTTTTCCAGTTGCATGGTGCAAGCTGTTGGTAGATCTACCATTCTGGAGTCTAGAGGACTGTGGCTCTCTTCTCACAGCTCCACTAGGCAGTGTCCCAGTGGGGACTCTGTGTAGAGGCTCCAACCCCACATTTCGCTTCCACACTGCCCTAGCAGAGGTTTTCCGTGAGGGTTCCCCCACTGCAGCAAACTTCTACCTGGACATCCAAGTGTTTGCATGCATCCTCTGAAATCTAAGCAGAGGTTCTCAAACCTCAATTATTTACTTCTGTGCACCCAGAGGCTCAGAACCACATGGAAGCTGCCAAGGCTTGGGGTTTGCACCCTCTGAAGCAATGGCCCAAGCTGTACCTTGGCCCCTTTTAGCTACAGCTGTAGCTGAAGCAGCTGGGACATAGGGTACCATGTCCTGAGGTTGTACAGAGCGGGGAGGCTCTGAGCCTGGCCCAGGAAACCATTTTTATCTCCTAGGCCTCCAGGCCTGTGATGGGAGGGGATGCTGTGAAGGTCTCTGACGTGCCCTGGGGACATTTTCCCCATTGTATTGGTGATTAACATTTGGATCTCTGTTACTTAAGCAAATTTGTGCAGAGGGCTTGAATTTCTCCTCAGAAAATGGGTTTTTCTTTTCTATTGCATTGACAGGCTACAAATTTTCTGAACTTTTATGCTCTGCTTCCTCTTGAATGCTTCGCCACTTAGAAATTTATTCTGCCAGATTGTTACAATCTACCCATCTGACAAAGGGCTAATATCCAGAATCTACAAAGAACTTAAACAAATTTACAAGAAAAATCAAACAACCCCATTGAAAAGTGGGCAAAGGATAAAGGATATGAACAGACATTTCTCAAAAGAAGACACTTATGCAGCCAACAGACACATGAAAAAATGCTCATCATCACTGGCCATCAGAGAAATGCAAATAAAAACCACAATGAGATACCATCCCACACCAGTTAGAATGGCGATCATTAAAAAGTCAGGAAACAACAGATGCTGGAGAGGATGTGGAGAAATAGGAACACTTTTACACCATTGGTGGGACTGTAAACTAGTTCAACCATTGTGGAAGACAGTGTGGCAATTCCTCAAGGATCTAGAACTAGAAATACCATTTGACCCAGCCATCCCATTACTGAGTATATACCCAAAGAATTATAAATCATGCTGCTATAAAGACACATGCACACATATGTTTTTTGCGGCACTATTCACAATAGCAAAGACTTGGAAGTTCATCAATGATAGACCGGATTAAAAAAATGTGACACATAGACACCATGGAATACTACGCAGCCATAAAAAAGGATGAGTTCATGTCCTTTATAGGGACATGGAAGAAGCTGGAAACCATCATTCTGAGCAAACTATCACAAGGACAGAAAATCAAACACCGCATGTTCTCACTCATAGGTGGGAATTCAACAATGAGAACAGTTGGACTTGGGATGGGGAACATCACACACCAGGGCCTGTCATGGAGTGGGGGAATGGGGGAGGGATAGCATTAGGAGATATACCTAATGTTAAATGACGAGTTAATGGGTGCAGCAAACCAACATGGCACATGTCTACATATGTAAAAACCTACATGTTGTGGTACCCTAGAACTTAAAGTATAATTAAAAAAAACAACTGGGTGTAGGAGCCAGCCATAGTTATGCCAATGAGCTTTAAAAGAGATCGATGATTCAGGTCAATAAATATTTTTTCTTCCAAAACAAAACAAAACCAACAGAAAAAAAAGAAATTTATTCTGCCGGATACCCTAAATAATCTCTCTCAAGTTCAAAGTTCCACAGATCTCTAGGGCAGGGGCAAAATGCTGCCAGTCTCTTTGCTAAAGCATAGGAAGAGTCACCTTTATTCCAGTTCCCAATAAGTTTCTCATCTCCATCTGAGATGACCACATCCTGGGCTTCATTGTCCAGATCACTATCAGCATTTTGGTGAAAACCATTCACCAAGTCTCTAGGAAGTTCCAGACTTTCCCACATCTTCCTCTCTTCTTCGGAGCCCTCCAAACTGTTCCAACCTCTGTCCATTACCTAGTTCCAAAGTGGCTTCCACATTTTCAGATATCTTTATGGCAGGACCACACTGCCTTGGTACCAATTTACTGTATTAGTCTGTTCTTACAATGCTAATAAAGTGATACCCAAGACCGAGTAATTTCTAAAGGAAAGAGGTTTAATTGACTCACAGTTCATCATGGTTGGGGAGGCCTCAGGAAATGTACAATCATGGTGGAAGGCAAAGGGAAAGCAAGGTACCTTCTTCACAATGCGACAGGAAGGAGAAGTGCAAGCAGGAGAAATGCGAGATGCTTATAAAACCATCAGATCTTGTGAGACTCACTCACTATCACGAGAACAGCATGGGGGAAACTGCCCCCATGATTAAAGTACCTCCACCTGGTCCTGCCTTTGATACTTGGGGACTAGCAGGATTACAATTCAAGGTGACATTTGGGTGGGGACACAGAGCCAAATCATATCAGTGTCTGAGATTACTCAAGAGAGACTACTGGATTCAACATCTAATATGCCACAATTCCTCCAGGTGTGGCAACTCATGCTGCTCTGTACTAGTTGAGAGATCTACCAAACAGGTATCCTGCCACGTGAGAGTGTGTATGTAGTCAATTTTCATACTCTTTTGGGTTGTCACCATGCTTAGATACTCATATAGTGTACGTTTCATCCCTCGCCCACTCTGGAACCCTTATCACGTATGAAACACTTTCTATCCATTCTTCACAATGCCATATTATATTCCTCTTTCACCTGACATTCCTCAAAAAAGTATACCTTGAATGCTTAATTTAGATCAGTCCATTACATTATACTCATGTGAACATCTCTATTTTATTTATATAGCCTTAACATAAATTTTAACTGTTATACGTGTGATTATTTATTTTCTCTCTCTCACTATATTACATGTTCCTTAAGGTTAGTAACTAGATAGGTTGTGTTTATTTCTGTATTTCTAGCAACTAGTACCTAAACACATAGTAGGCTCTCAATAAACATCTATTTAATGAATGCAAATTGTGATTTAAAGAGAAGAAAACTCAGTTTAATAACGTCCAAGACTCTCAAGTTTATTTTGTTACTAAGTTCCCATATTTATGCTGCCTACTCATTTCATGTATCTAGCAGAAAACTCAGTTAAATATTACTTCATACAGCTTTCATGTCTTTTCTTGCAAAAATTGCCACTATTTGAGGTTTAGAGCATCTGTAATACTAGGGCTATTGAAAAAAAAACTACACTGTGTCCATGCTAAAAACATCATATTCAAGAACTCTAAATAGTTCTGTCTTAGTGGCTGTGTTAGTTTTCTAGGGTTGCCATAACAAAATATCACAAACTGGTAGGTTAAACAACAGAAATATATTTCTTAAAGTTCTGGAGTGTGAAAATCTAAAATCAAAGTGTTGGCAGAATTGGTTTCTTCTGAGATCTCTCTCCTTGCCTTGCAGATAACTTTGTTCATACTATGTCCTCACATGACTTTTTCTCTGCGTTTATGCATCCTTGTTATCTCTTCCTCTTCATATAAGAACACCAGTCATATTGGATTGGGGCCACATCCCTATGAGCTCATTTATCTCTGACTACTTCTTCAAAAAACCCATGTATACATTATGTTCCCTTTTTTTTTTCTTTTTTTTTGCTTTCTACTTCTTGTTCCATGTATCTAGCAAAAAACTCAGTTAAATCTCCAAATACAATTGCAATGGGGTTAGAGATTCAACATATGGATTTAAGAGTACATGATTCAGTTCATAACAGCAGCTGTCTTTGTTTTATTCAGTTTTGACACCATGCCTGCATTGAAAATTCTATATCCTGGTTTTTTGGTTAAATGAACACAAAAATCTATAACACTCGGGTGGAAGTAAAGAAACATTTAAAATTTTTTCAGCATTTTGCAATTGGTTCTTTTTTCATTTTGTTACTAAATGCAAAAAGGAGCCTGTATTACCATATTGATAAGAATTTCCTCAAGTATCTTCAAATATATTAAATGCAAATTTTTTTGTTTAGCTTATTCATTAAAAAATTGATACAATTCACAAATAATATTAGCTAATATTTGATTTTCCCTAAAATGGTCAGATTATTTTTTAAAAATCTCATTTCCTACATCAATTGCTTCAGCTATTTATTTGAATGGCATGCATTCAAAAGGTACGCAGTTGGAAGCTCTGAGTACCTGCAAGATATTTTGAAAGTAATACCTGAGTTACTAACAATGTCTATAAGATTTCCTTTTGAACTGATGATTGATTTCAAAATATACTTCAAGTATACTTCAAGACTATAGTAATCAAAATAGCATGGTACCAGCATAAAAACAGACACAGAGATTAATGCAACAGAATAGGGAGGGCAGAAATAATAAATCCATGCATTTAAAGTCAATTGGTCTTCAGCATAGGTACCAATAACAGACAATGGAGAAAGGGCAGACTTCAATAAAGGGTGTTGGGAGAACTGGATATTCCTATGCAATAAAAAAGACATTGACCATTATCTCACACCATATAAAAAAATTAACTCAAAATGGATTAAATACTTAAATGTTACACCTGAAAGTGTAAAACTATTAGAAGTAAACAGAGAAAAAGCTCCTTGACATTTGTCTTGCCACTGATTTTTTAGATATGATACCAAAAGCACAGGGAACAAAAGTAGAATTAGAAAATGGGATTATATCAAACTAAGAAGCTTCTGCACAGCAAAGAAAACAACCAACAGAATGAGGAGACAAGCTATGGAACTGGAAGAACATTTTTGCAAATTGTACATCTGATAAGGGGTTAGTATCCAAAATATCTAAAAATTTCAAACAACTCAAAGTAAGAAAATAAATAACTGAGTTTAAAAATAGGCAAATAACCTGAATAGACATTCCTCAAAAGAAAACATACAAATGGCAAACAGGTATATTTAAAAAAAGTCCAACACCATTAATCATTAGGGAAATGAAAATTAAAACCATAATAAATTATGACTTCACACCTGCTAGAATGGCTATATCAAAAAGACAAAAGATAAAAAATGTTAGCAAGGATATGGAAAAAAGGGAACCCTTGTCCAATGTCAATGAGAATGTGCATTGAGTTCAACCATTGTGGAAAACGGTGTGGAAGTTCCTCTAAAAATTAAAAATAAGACGACTATATAGTCCAGCAATTTCACTGCTGAGTACACATTCAATGGAAGTGTAATTACTATGTTGCAGAACTGGCTACAATCCCATATTCATTGCAATACTATTCACAATAGTCAAGGTATAGAATCAATCTAAATGCCGATTGACAGAGCAATTGAAAAGAAAATGTGATACACACACGCACACACACACAAACAGTGGTATACTATTCAGGCTCAAAAAAGAAAGCCTGTCATTTATTACAACATAGAAGAACGTAGAGGACATCATGCTTAGTGGAGTAAGTGAAGCACAGACAGACAAATACTGCCTGACTTCACTTTTATGTGGAATCTAAAAAAGTTGAACTCATAGAAGCAGAAGGTAGAATACAGCCCCTTGCCCAGGGGCCGAGGATGGGGAAGAATGGGCAGATGTTGATTAAAAAGAAACACAGGACCGGGTAGGGTGGCTCACACCTGTAATCCCAGCACTATGGGAGGCTGAGGCGGGCAGATTACCTGAGGTTGGGAGTTCGAGACCAGCCTGACCAACATGGAGAAACCCCCATCTCTACTAAAAAAAAAAAAAAAAATACAAAATTAGCTGGGCATGGTGGCGCACGCCTGTAATCCCAGCTACTTGGGAGGCTTAGGCAGGAGAATCGCTTGAACCTGGAGGCGGAGGTTGTGGTGAGTCGAGATCATGCCATTGCACTCCATCCAGCCTGGATAACAGGAGCGACACTCCATCTCAAGAAAAAAAAAAAAAAAAAAAGAAAAACAGTGTTATGGCCGGGCACAGTGGCTTATGCCTGTAATCCCAGCACTTTGGGAGGCCGAGGCAGGCAGACCACTTGAGTCCAGGAGTTTAAGACCAGCCTGGGTAACATAGTGAAACCCCGTCTCTACAAGAAATACAAAAAATTAGCCAGGTGTGGTGGCAAACACCTGTAATCCCAGCTACTAGGTAGACTGAGGCATGAGAGTCACTTGAACCTGGGAGGCAGTAGTTGCAGTGAGCTGAGATCACGCCACTGCACCCCAGCCTGGGCGACACAGAGAGACTGTATCCCAAAAAAAAAAAAAAAAAAAAGAAGAAAGAAAAAAGGAAACAGTTTTAGTTAGCAGATTGAATAATTCTAGAGATCTATTTTCTAGTACAATGACTGTAGTTAATAATAACACACTGTATACTTGATAATTTTTAAGAGAGTAGATCTCAAATGTTCAAATCACAAAAAATGACAAGTGAGATGATGGATATTTTAATTAGATTATTTTCATCATTTTACAAGGTATACATACGTCAAAACATCACATTGTATACCATAAATATATACAATTTTTATCTTTCAATTATACCCTAATAAAACTGGGGGGAAAAACAAAGAAAATATTCTTAACTGAAATTGTGGTGATGGTTGCAAAACATTTTGAATCTAGTTAAAAAGAAACTGTGAGTCTTAAAATGGTGAATTTTATAGTTTGTAAGTAATAGCTAAATAAATATGTTTTAAAAAGTTAGTCTTTAATCTTTTATTGATCCGGTTTTTATAAATGATTTTCAACTCACAAAATTTCCTCAGTATATTAAAGTCAGAGTTAGACTTATAAGTAGTTGAAAACCAGAGGAAAATAAATGAAAACATATAAAGGGCTCTCCAACTTCTTGAAACTAAGAAAAGTGGGAATCTTCATAACTCATATTTTTTAAACTCTCAATTTTCTTGGCTCTAAAGATGCAAACCAAATTCCTGAAGTTCAATTATTACAGCTAAAGTTTCTCTTTCTGTCAGTCATCTCATGTCAGAAAACATCTTACACACACACACACAAAATAATAATAGCTTTCTTATGATGACAAGCATAGTTTCTACTTTTCCTAAATCTACAAGGTGTTTTAAGTGATTCACATTGCTCACTGCTCATGCTGATAATTCAGTATGTGGATCTTGATTAGCTTTTACCAGGACAAAATAATGTTCTTTCCTCAGGGTGAGATTTAAGCACCAAAATTTAGAAAATGAGTCTTGAGTCAGTTTTAGAGAATTTCTTTCATTACTTCAATTGCTTTGTCCTGATGAAGTAAATCATATTCTGTAATAAGGATTGGTACTTAATATCAAGTTGCGTTTACAATTTTTAGTTGTAAAATGACCCTTGAAGAATAATTTTAAGTAAAGCTTGTAACAATTAATGTTTATTAATTGTCAAAGTTGCCTAAATGTCTGCAGTTACAGACAGAAAAATATCTCCAAATCTGGAACTTACAGTTTTGCCTTTCTGTTGAGCTGATTAGCAAATGCAGCTCATGTTTACTCTCCATCTAATAGATTGAGGGTGTTTGTTTTAAATGTTTAACAAATTTCCTCAGTAACCTACTTATTTAAAAATATCTACATTTCCTCCTCTTGTTTCGTGTAGACAGAACCTATGATTTTCTATCCAAGAAAGGTTTGGCTATTTTGAATGACCTTTTTCACAAACTTGAATTGTGTTCTATTCCTCTTTGTTTCTCTGTGAATGATACATAAGCTTGGGAAAATGTTGCTGGATTTCTCTGAGCATAGAATGCAGATATTCCCAGAGCTCTCAGAGCTTGGTTACAATGCCTACTTCAGCCTGGCAGCGTGCCTAAGGGGCTGAGGGCCCAAGGCTGTTTTTGAAAGGAAAGACCTAGAGAAGCCAAAGAAGAGGAGAATCCGTCTTTAATTTAAAAGGGAGTCCAGTTTGATCAGTTACACTAGCTTACTGTGTCTACATGTGGTCACAGAACTCACTGAAAAGCTGATTCATCTGTAATAGTCATCAGTTTTTGCCTGGCCAATCGCATTAGCCATGAAATAGATATCATTCAGTCACTATTCGAATGCATCTAATTCAGACCCATTGCAGGTTATCTTAAGGAAAATGGAATTTGAAAAGAAGGTCTTCAAGCTGCTATGTGAAGGAAGGATGGGAGAGGAGAATCTGGGAGGCTTCTGTCTTTCCACGGCAGTTCTGTCAGTTAATAGCCTTCTCAAGCTACTTTCTGCATATGTACTGTGTCACATTCTTTTTTTTTTTCTACCACTACTAATTAATTTTTAATGGAAGTAATAGCTTCACCTCTCAATTCAGGCCCTTAGATCACCCAGCCTAATGGCCCTGAATATGCAGTGCTTCTTTGTAAGGAATCATATTAATGCTGATTTGGAGCAGTCAGTTTGGAGAGAAAATGAAATTCTCTTTAGATTGGTTTGCTCCACTTGAATGAATAGCTGGCCTTCTCTCTTGACTGGCAATACTTCCCTGATTTGTATTTAAAACTCATTCCTCTACTCTGAGACGAATATTTCTGAAAGTTAAGAAACAGGGGTTTTTGTTAAATTTCTCAAGCACAATTTCCTTTAGCAAATTACAGAATCGAAATTTTAGAAATCATTTACTCCTATCCTTGCACTGTACAGAAAAAATACAGAAATCTTCAGTGAGAAGTTGGGTTAAAATTTGAAGGTCTTGTTTAGCTTGTACCAAGAAATGTGGACTTTGTCCTGGAGGTGATCAGAGGCAGTTGAGTGTTATTGTAGTTTTTGTTTTCGTGGGAGGAGGTCAGAGTTTAGAAAGATCACTCTGGCAGCAGTTTAAAGGGCAGTTTAAGGAGGGAGAAACTAAAGCTCAAGGAGAGTAGTTAAGGATCTGTTTACTATTCCTGCTAAGAGTTAACCTAGGACTAAGCTAGGACATTGTGTATCAGGATGAAGACAAGAACATAGATAAGTGCTATTGAAGAGACAGAATCTGCAGGAATTTGTGAATGATTGAATACAGTGGGTGAAGGAGAAAGAGGAGCTGGGAATTATTCATTGGTAGGCAAGCTAAATAGGCGTGCCATTCGATGTGATAAGGACTACAGCGTAAGGATTTATGAAAATTTTTGGTTTTGTGAATAACAATATTAAAAACACAACAACTCAATATTATAATAATATTATAATTATATTAATTAATTATTAATGATTATTAATTATTACTTAATATATAATAATAAATATGTTATTGATTATTAATTAATAATATAATTATTATAATTATTATAATATTGAGTTGTAGAGATGAGAAACACCATTGAGGGATGTCTAATAGTTGTGAAATTAATAGATTTCACCACTAAACATATATGATTGATATATGTTCTGATCCCCTAAATTATCAAATATATTTGTCTTCTTGGAGTATATCCTTTCATTTGTTTAAGAGAGAGCAAAGTCTTAGAAGACTATTTTAATTTTATTTCTATTATGGCCTTGAGCAAGTCATTTCACCTCTCTGAACCTAAGTTCCTCATCTAAATGTGGAAATGATAAGACAGGCTCATCTTTCCTAAATGTAAGGCATGGGCCATATGAACTGATATGGGAAAGTACCTTGAAAACCTAAAAAATTAATACATATGCAATAAAAAGTTTATTTATTATTATTTTTTTTATTTTTTTTGAGACGGAGTCTCGCTCTGTCGCTCAGGCTGGAGTTCAGTGGCGCGATCGCGGCTCACTGCAAGCTCCGCCTCCCGGGTTCACGCCATTCTCCTGCCTCAGCCTCCCCAGTAGCTGGGACTACAGGCGCCCACCACCACGCCCGGCTAATTTTTTGCATTTTTAGTAGAGACGGAGTTTCACCGTGTTAGCCAGTATGGTCTCGATCTCCTGACCTCGTGATCCGCCCTCCTCGGCCTCCCAAAGTGCTGGGATTACAGACGTGAGCCACCGCGCCTGGCCCTAGTTTCTTTTATTAGTACGAAACTTGAGGAGGTGGAACATGTGTAATTCCTGTTACAGAAATTTGACTTTAAGGAATGCATATTCTTCATGCACTATGGAACCTCAGATGGCGTTGGCATTCTAAAGTTTTGTCTGTCAACTGGCTGTCAATGTTTCTAAGAACATCCACACACTTTAATTGGAATATTCAGTTATCATCTGGGAAACCACTGGGAATACTTTGACACCCAGGTGTTTCCCAGAGCGATCTGTCAACTGAAAGGAAAAAAAATAAAACAACAACAAAAAACGGAGGCCAAATTCACATAAATAGAGTGTTTTGTTAGCAGTGGAAGTTATCTGAGTTACCGGCAGTGAATCTGTACAGGTCTACAGCAGTCTCACTTCTTGCCTCCTCAGAAAAAAGAATTCGACTCAGGGGCATAAGGCAGAAGAAGAGACTGAGGCAAGTTTTAGAGCAGGAGTGGACGTTTATTAAAAGGCTTTAGAGCAGGAACAAAAGGAAGGAAAGTACACTTGGAAGACACAAACGGGCAACTTGAAGGACAAGTTCTAGCAGCTTGCATCCCATTTCTCTTGATTCTTTCCTTACAGTGAGCTGCCCGCATGTGCGGTGGCTTGCTAGCACTTGGGAGGTGAGCACACACAGTGTGTTTACCGGAGTTGTACACATGCTCACCTGAGGCATTCTTCCCTTTTCTGATGGAATGCCCCTGGACAGTCATATACCAGTTAAACTCCACCACGTTGCCTCTTAATGTGTTTGCTTGAGCCCACTTGCCCAGTTCCCGAGCTCTTATTAGGAAGATGCTGATCACCAGTTTCAGGTGTTTTTATCTTTTTGGAAACTGCCTTTCCCTGGAGCTGGCTGTGACTAGCCATTATTTTAGAGAGGCAGTGTGACAACTGCCTGATCATAACCTGATAGTTGCCTGACATTGTGCTGGGGTAGGGGGAGCCCTCTCCTGCCCCGCTCATGCCTGACTAGCTATCTACTGTAACAATTTGTGCCAAATTTGAGGATTATAACACAGGATCATAGATTCAACTTGCCCTAAATATACACTTCCATATACAGCAGTTACAAGTGGGTTTTAAAAACAAAGTGCATGGCGTGGGAAGTAAGGATAGTCCCCAAATTGTTTACTAAGAATTTACGTCGAAATAGCATAAGTTGTTCATTGGCTGTACATTATTCTTTGTATCATGAATTTCAGGAAAATGAAGATAATGAATGAGGCAGCTAGTCAGAGAACAAAGTGCCTTTAAACAATTGCCCCCAGGCTTAGGTGTAGGGGGCAAGACTGAAGTGTCATAATCATGTATCTCTCTGGGCCTGATAAATTTTGCATACCTCACATAGCTCAGATTGCTTTGAGCTGTTTTTCTTTTCTCAGATCTCTATGCCTGAGAAGGTATTTTTGCTTGGATAAGAGAAAGAGCATGAAATTTGTAATTTTACGGGGAAACAGCTTACAACTATAAAAGTTGTTGGTCCAAACGTATATTATAGGAACCTGAGTGGTTGTAAGACTTTACAAGATAACAGGTTTGAGTGACATAAGTATTAGAAATTATTCTTACACACTTCTTAGAGAAGCCTCTTTTTCTATTTATAGTAGCTTATACTTTGACAATAGGATTAGAAGGTGATTTGAAAGATGCATTCAAATACTGGGATCAATAGTGGCTACTATGAGTAACTATATGCCAATAAATTGGAAAATCTAGAAGAAATGGACGAATTCTTGTACACATACAGCCTACCAAGACTGAACCAGGAAGAAATCCAAAACCTGAGCCAACCAATAACAAGTAACAAGATTGAGGTGGTAGCAAAAATACTCCCAGTATAGGTGGTATAGGTTTGCTATGTGTTGATTTCTATTCCTGTAGACTCTAACTTGCAAACATGGCATAATGTTTGAGATTTATAACAGGAATACTGGAGGCCAAGATAATGAAATTTATCAATTGGTAGAGAAAAATGAGCCTCTTGGAAGTCATTGTGAATTAGAAGCCCTTTATTTTTTATTTTAGTTATTTAAATAATGTTCTTTAAAACCTGGGGTAGAAAGTTCACTCTCTACAAAATGCTTAACTGGAAACAGTGCTGGTTTCCATGCCACAAATTGGGTCTCTTGTCCTGTTTCAGATGCTCTCATGCAAATAGGCGAATCTCTTTACCACTCTGACCTTCTGCTTACTCATGTGAAAGATGGTGAAGAAATTGATAAGATTATACTTGGGATTCCTTCTAGCTCTAAAATTGAGTCATATCTTCTCAGAAGTCCTAAAATCCTTTTCAGTTTGGCTTTGGAAAGGTGTTACAACAAAGTGGACAATTTTGTATAACGAGGTAAGATTCAGCCCTGAGTAAAACTAAAATTTTCTGTGTTGCATGAAATGATGGATATAAAACATTTAAATAGAGAGCTCTTTCCTAGCTATGAACTGGCATTTTCAATTACTACATATTTAGCCATTATTGTTTTCTATCTCTTCTGTTTATCATCAGGCCATAACTGTTAGTTCTTTTCAGGTGGCCATCCAGGCATTGTAGATATTTGATGTAACCATTTGGGGAAGAAAATTACAACCATGTAGTATTAAGGATGCCTTGAGCACTGTTATCACATTGTATTTCCAGACAAAGCCGCATAGAAATACAGTGACTAGGCTAAAATGACACAGAATGTTTCTCTACACTACATTTCTACTCCAAGCATTTCTTTACCACGTTTTCTTCAGTTTTGTTTTATTTTTGTTCACAAAGAAAGCATAATAAGTTAATAAAGAAACACATAGACTAGTCTATCTTTCTAGCCTCTGTGGGACACTGCTTCATTAGCTGTAGTCAACATTTTAAAAAAATTATCAACACATTTCTAGCTATGCATTTCTCTATTATATTGTTCTGGTCAGTAGTCAGTGTTTCTGCCTGTGTTTCATTTTGCATATAGATGTCTCATTTTACCAGCTAATTGTGGAAAAATTTAGGTTGAAATTTCCCTATTCATTACCCTTTGATCTGTACAATATTGACAGCAATCCTCCTGTGACCATAATATTACAGTCCAGGAATGGTGGTTAGAAATAGGAAAGAACAGCTAGAAAGCAATGTATATCATGTCCATCAACCCAGAAGAAAGAGTTTGGCCAGTGTCAGCACTATGTGAATCACTTGTGGGTGACTATCCATAGACAAAATTACAATTAAATTGAATAAATGTAGCATACACTAAGAGCCATACTTAGAGTCTGGAATCTCCTGGAGCTTACAGTCTGACAGAAGTAAGACAAGTTAGTGTTTGGGGAAAATTTACTCTGATATGGATAACATCACTAGTCTTCTGTGCTGGTCTGACTGATTTCCTATCTGTTCCACCTAAAGCTGTCCCAAGATAGAGAAAGCCAACTTACAGTCAAGGGAATCTATGCAACTGCTACGCTGACCGTGCCTACTCTCCAGTTTCATAGGTAATTCAAGGTAGATAAAGACAACGCAATTACAAAGGCCTCAATAAAAGACAAATTTAAAGAATTTTGAGACTGGCTTTGTGGAATAGGCAGAATTTTGACAGGCACAAATAATAATAAAGGGAGAAGGAGATCAATTTGTAAGAATGAATAACATTAGGAAATGGAAGGTGGCCAAAAACTAAAGAGCAAGGAGAGATTTCTGGAAGGGGCAAGCGGTGTAATTTATTAATAGCTGCCAACACTGGGAGAGGAGCTTTGGTAGTAAGAGAATGACTTCATCAGTGAGCAATTTTCCGAAAAATGGAAGACAAGTAACTAATACCTGATAGACTTGGTTCACGCTTGCATTGTCAGAGACAAAGAGAAGGGCCAAGTCCATGAAAATATTATCTCTATCTTTCAGGAAAGCAGAGGTAGGAGCAGAGGCAAAAGTAAGGTCAGGGTCATAGACAGATAGAGCAGAGTAAAGAAAACGAAGAACTGCATTTAATCAGCTACTGGCATATATGACAGTGAGAGGCAGAATAGGAAAAGTTAGAGCTCAAAAATATAATAATTTGACAAATTTGTCTTCTGGTAGCTTGGATTTCAATGAATTGATTTTTAGTACATTGGGCTGCTTCCAGTGCTCAGTGACCATAAACTATTATTCTTACTTTAACTTGTATTTATTAAGGTTGCACAATAGTGGGGCCCCTGCTCATAATCCCCCCAATAGCAGCAATAATTTCACAGCCATCCATGGACAAAAGTGCCTTTGTAGGAGATTTGAGACTGAGGTAGGAGACTGCAAAATCCTGGTAGAGCCCAAGACCAAGGAGGAATGTTTAGAGAGGGCAGGCCACACACAGGTGGGAGGCTCACTGACTGTGTTCCCAGCTACAGACTTGGAAATGGCCTTGTGCCCCCTGTGGTCTCTTCTATATGGTACTGCAACCATAACCATTCATCAAAGTACTTGGGAAAAGTCATGACCACCTGCTTTCTCGGTGACTTGTCTACAAATCTCAGTCCCTGTTGTGGACTCTGAAGCAGCCCCATAAGTTAACTCAAGCCCCTCTCAGCTGCAGAGTTGACCTGCCTCTATAGGAGTCCACCAGAAGACATGTCCTTCTGTGCCCCTAGAGGCAGGACTGCCTAACTTGATCCCAGCGTAGATCTTGAAGCGGCCCTGCAACCCAGCTCCTGCGTCTGCTACCTATGGTTTAGGAAATTATTGCTTACCCAGGAACCCAGCAGGAGGCACACCTATATGTGCCCCCAGAGGAAGGCCTGCAGACTTTGGTCTTGGCTGTGAACCATGAAGCAGCCCTTTGACTTGGTTCAATTCTCTGTCATCCATAGTAGAGTGACAGTTCTGACTTCCCAGGGACACACTCAGTGGCACAGTGGGAGCCTTCCCTGGGACCTAGAATGAGCCACACCCATCTGTGCACCTGGAAATAGTCTCACCATCTGTTGATCTAAATGTGGACCCTAAAGTGGACACTTCGCCCAATATCAGCCCTACTGATCAAGGTCTTGGAGGCAATCCAGTCCATTCAGAACCAGGCAGCACCCATGCCCACTGAAGACCCTGGTAATGAAGCCACCACATGGGGACTCCACTGTGGATCCTGTAGCAGTTAATTAGTCTGTTCTCAGCCTGCTATAAATACTTGAGACTGTTTAATTTATAAAGAAAAGAGATTTAATTGGCTCAGGGTTCTACAGGTTGTATAGGAAGTATAGTGGCTTCTGCTTCTAATGAGGCCTCAGGAAATTTACGATAATGGTGGTAGGTGAAGGGAAACCAGGCAAGTCTTAACATGGCTGGAGCACAAGCAAAAGGGAAAGAGAAGGGGGAGGTGTCACACATTTTTAAGCAACCAGATCTCAAGAAAACTTACAGTATGAGAATATACAGTAACAAGGGGGAATGGTAGTAAAACATTCATGAGAACTCCACACTCATGATCCAATTGCTTCCCACAAGGCCCCTCTTCTAACAGTGGGGGTTACAATTTGGCATGAGATTTGAGCAGGGGTGGGAGAGTGGGGGAAGACGGGAAGGGGGCACACAGATTTAAACCATATTAAGCATCTGTGTGACCTGACTCCAACCCCACCTGACTGCATTTTAGGAGGTAATCCTATAAGCCAAGCGACCCAAAGCAGAAGATATTTATCTGCTGAAATCCATCTCTACAATTTGGAAGAATTGTTTGGTCCTTCAAATGCACAGGCACATAGGTAACGAAGAATCAGGCGAACATGACAACACCAAGGAAACTCATAAAGTTCCAGTAAATGACCCTAAAGAAATCAAGGTGTACAAATTTCTTGAATAATAATTCAAAGTAACTATTTTAAAGAAATCAATTTGATGCAATAAAACACAGATAGAAAACTAAATACAATTAGAAAAACAATGCATAACATACCAACATTACAGTACTAGAATATTCTACATTTGATTTATGTATTTATCATCACCAGTGAGTTTTATGCTTTTATATGTTTTTATTATTGTTACTTAGCATCCTTTCATTTCAACTTACAGAAATCCATTTAGCATTTCTTGTAAGGAAGGCGTAGTGGTGATGAATTTTCCTGTTTTTGTTTGTCTGTGAATATCTTTATCTGTCATTCATTTCTGAAAGACATTTTTGCCGGGTATAGCATTCCTGGCTGGCAGTGTTCTGCTTTTCATGTTTTGATTATATTATTTAACTCCCCCATGGCTTGCAAGGTTTCCCTTGAGAAGTGTGCTGATAGCTTTATGTGGGGTCCCTTTTGAATGACGAGTCCCAATTCTCTTGCTATTTTCTAGATTCTCTCTTCGTGTTTGACTTTCGACAATTTGATAATAATGTGTCTTAGAGTAATCTTTAGTTTGTCTTGCTTGGGATACTTTGCAACTCACGATTCTGGATGTACATATCCACCCCAAGATTTGAGAAGTTTTCAGTCAGCATTTATTTATATAAGCTTTCTGCCACTTTCACACTCTCTTATCTTGCAACTCCCATAATTCATATATTCTTATGTTTGATAGTGTCCCATAGGTTCCTTATGCTTTCTTCACACTTTTTCATCCTTTCTTGTTTTTGTTCCTCTAACTGGCTAATTTCAAATGACCTCTCTTCAAGTTCATGAATTCTTCTGTATGATCAAGTCTATTGTTGAAGCTATCTAATAAATGTTTTAGTTAATTCATGTGTTCTTCAGCTCCAAGATTTATGTCTATTTTTTATGGTTTCTATTTCTGTATTAAATTTCTAATTTTTTCATACATTGTCCTTCTAATTGTATTTAGTTTTCTATCTGTGTTTTATTGCATTACATTGATCTTCTTTAAAATTGTTATTTTGTGTTATTATTCAGGAAATTTGTATACCTTGATTTCTTTAGGGTCATTTACTGGAGCTGTATGAGTTTCCTCAGGTGTTGTCATGTTTGCCTGATTCTTTAACATCCATGTGCCTGTGCATTTGAAGGAGCAAACGATTCTTCCAATCTGTAGACACTGATTCCAGCAGATAAATATTTTCTGCTATTGGGTCCCTTGGCTTATAGAATTGCCTCCTGAAATTCAGTCTAGTGGGGCTGGAACTAGGTTATGTGGCTGCTAGATATGGTTTGGATCTGTGTCCCCCACACCCAAATATCATGTTGAATTGTAATCCCCAATGTCAGAGGAGAAGCCTGGTGGGAAGTAATTGGATCATGGGGGTAGAGCTCTCACGAACAGTTTAGCATCATCCTCCCTTCGTATTGTATGGGGAGCGAGTCCTCAGGAGACCTCGTTGTTTAAAATAACGTTTAACTCTAGAATAAGAGTTTAAAGACAAAAAGTATTAAAAATAAATATAGCTACAATAATTTCTTGGTGGATACATAATATAAAAAATGTAAAGTTTTACTTCAACAGTGTAAAATGTGGGCTGGGTCGCGGTAAAATTGTAGCATTTTTCATATGTAATTGAAGCTAAGCTGTCAACAGCATAAAAGAGAATGCAATAAGTATAAGATGATTAATCTTAGCCTCATGATAACCACAAAGCAGAAAACTCTATTAGATCACAAAAGTTAAAGAGAAGGGATTCAAAGTGTACCAGTACAAAAAATAAATCAGAAAGGGAGTCAGCAAGAGAGGAAGAAAGGATCTACAACATAGTCATGAAATAACAAAATCACAATAGTATGTCCTTGCTAATTACGAATTAATTTATGTAAATGTACTGAATTATTCAATCAACAGAGTGCTTGAATGGATAAAAATATGAGATCCAACCATATCGTGTTGATGAACGACTCTCTTTATGCTCAAAGACACATGTAGGCTGAAAGTGAAACAATTGAGAAAGATATTTCACATAAATGGTAACCAAGAGATCAGGTGTGGCTATACTTATATCAGACAAAATAGACTATCACTCAAAATCTGTCTTGAGAGACAAAAAAGTCCACTAGGCAATGATAAAAGGGTCAGTTCATCAAGAGGATATAACAATTGTAAATTTATATATATCCAACATTGGAATACCTAAATATATAAAACAATTATTAATGTAAGTGAAGGGAGAAATAGACAGCAATACAATAATAGTATGGAGTTTTAACACCCCACTTTCCACAATGGATAGATCATGCAGAAAGAAAATCAAAAAAGAAACATCAGACTGGAATGACACTATAGACCAATGGACCTAACAGACATGTACAGAATATTCAATTTAACAGTAGCAGAATATATGTTCTTCTCAAGTGCAAATGGAACATTCTCCAGGATAGGTCTTATGTTTGGGCCACAAAACAAGTCTTAACAGATTTGTAAACACCTGAAGTCACGTCAAGTATCTTTTCTGACCATCACAGTATGAAACTAGAAATCAACAGCGGTAAAAATTTTAGAAAATTTACAAACAGGTAGAAATTAAATAACTCACCCCTGAACAACCAAAGGGTTAAAGAAGAAGTCAAAAGGGAAATCAAAATGTATCCTGAGAAAAACTAAAATGGAAACACAACATAGCAAAACTTATGGGATGCAGTAAGATCAGCCCTAATAGGGAAGTTTATAACTATAAATGCCTAATAAAGGAAAAAAATCAAATAAACAACCTAACCTTATACTCCAAGAAAATAGAAAAAGAAGAACAAATTAAAACTAAAGTTATCTGAAGGTATACACATACAGAAGAATATTATTCAGCCATAAATAAGAAGGAGGTCCTGCCATTTGTGACAACATGGATAAACCTGGAAGACATTATGCTAAGTGAAATAAGCCAGACAGAGAAATACAGACATTGCATGATCGTTCTTATATGTAGAATCATAAAAAATTGTTCGCCTAGAAGCAGAGAGTAGAAAGGTGTTTCCCAGGAGCTGGGATGGGGAAATTGGGGATATGTACATCACAAACGCTCAGTTACAAGATGAATATGTTCACGGAATCTAATATATAGCATCATGACTACAGTTATAACACTGTATTTTTTACTTGAAGTTTTCTCAAAAGTAAAATCGAAGTGTCTTCAGCACACACACACACACACACACACAAAAAATACAACACAAAATAGTAACTACGTGAGATTTTTATGTATTAATTCCCTTTATTGTCGTATAATCATTTTATAATCTACATGTATATCACATCATCACATTGTACACCTTGAATATATACAATTTTTATTTACCAATTATGGCTCAATAAAGCTGAAAAAATAGTTTACATTTAGCGATGCTTAAGTTTAAACTTCATTTTAATTAACTTTTTCTTGATCATATGTTTTTTCAAATTGCAAATGAAATATGTACTTTTTGTTACAAGTGAAATAACATAATAGATCCCGATAGCTCCACCCCACAACCCATGTTAACCACTCTACTTTCCTCCATGTTCATATAAATATACATATACATGTACACACACTTAATACTAATAGACATATACACAGTTTTTTGGGTCGTTTTATGCTTTTAAACTTTGGATCATATATGTTTCTTTACATCTTTGTTTTTCTTAGTAAAGCCTCATTAAATCTTGAGTCAACTTATAGAGCTCTAATTTATTATTTATAAAATTCTGCATAGTAGCCCATGGTGTTGGTGTATGCTAAATCATTTGAATTATGTCTCCGTTTTGTGGAGTGGACAGTCTTCAAGGTTTGTGACACCATGTGCAACGTTCTAGTGAATTGTTTTGTGTATTTAGGTATTGGGACTTTTATTTCCATGTGAATAGGGTTATTAGTATCTTTGTTTCTTATTTTTTACTAGATACACATATGTATTACTTCTGCAATTTGCAAAACATCTAAAAAATGCATATTTTTATTTAAAATATTATTCCACACCACTAGAGTCTTAAATTGGGTTCCTGAGAAGCAGACTCTAGAGAAAAACTTGCATTCAGGGGGTTTCTTGGATATTCCATTAAGATTCAACACCTGCAAGGGAGGGGAAAAGGATTGAATAGAGGGAGAAGGTTAACTGTGATGCAGGTGCCACAGATTTTCCATCTGATTCAACAAGAAGCTCTGGAGTTTGTCCAGAGCTTCACAGTTGTCCAGAATTGAGGCAGGGGAGCTGGGCCTTCATAGCCCTGCACTGACCAATCATTGTACGTAGCTGCCCTTGGGGAAGAGACATAACTTTGAGCAAAGCAACTCCTTTAGATCAAGGGCAATGCCCAGAAAAGATCACAGCTGTGAGCTATTAGCAGTCAACACTCCTGGCAGCTGGGGAATTAAGTGGCTGAGTCCTGAAGTGGTATCTAGGCAGTACATCACAGCATTCACTACAACCAGTAATTAAAAATTCAAATGAAAACAAAAAATAATACCTAAAATGTACTGAATGCTGGAAGCATACCAATTTGTCAAAAATCAATTTGCTAGAAGCCAGTTTTTCAAATGACCAATTTGTCAAATTACTGAGGATGACTAGGTCAAAGGGTGAGTGTCTCTTTTTCTTTTAAAAGATGATGCCAGATTGGTTTCCCAGATAGCTGTATGACATTCACTTCCATCCGCAATGTGAGAGAACCAGTTTATCTTATTTTGCTGCCAGCATTTCTGATAACTATTTTGAAGAGTAAGTGCGTCAAGGAGTGTATCTAGGTATAAAGCAGTAGGTAATGGCCTAACCTCTGGAAAACTGGGAATTGCATGCCTAATTAAAAGACTTTGAAATTCAGTTATTTAGAAGACTACAATGTTGGACAAGCAAAATAGATCTTCAGGATTTTCCTCAAGAGCTGATAGTTTGGGACCCCCTGTTTTAAAAAGAGTATATATTGTGGAATAGAAAATTCCATAGCTAAGTGAATAGAGACTTTCCTTGTTTTATAACAAAGAGATAGCAAGAATGTTTAAGGCAGTCACCTATGATGTTTGTTTTAATTTGGGGCAAGATTAGGTATCAGAGTTTTCAGATCTTATGATGAACTAATATCTTAATTAAAAACATTTTCAGCCAGGCGCGGCGGCCCATGCCTGAATCCCAGCACTTTGGGAGGCCGAGGCGGGCAGATCACCTGAGGTCAGGAGTTCGAGACCAGCCTGACCAACATGGAGAAACTCGGTCTCTACTAAAAATACAAAATTAGCCAGGCGTGGTGGTGCATGCCTGTAATCCCAGCTACTCGGGAGGCTGAGACAGGAGAATTGCTTGAACCTGGGAGGCAGAGGTTGTGGTGAGCCGAGATCATGTCATTGCACTCCAGCCTGGGCAACAAGAGTGAAACTCCATCTCAAAAACAAACAAACAAACAAACAAACAAACAAAAAACATGTTTTCTAGGCCAGCATGGTGCTGATGCCTGTAATCTCAACACATTGGGAGGCTGAAGTGGGAGGATCACATGAAGCCAGGAGTTCAAGACCAGCCTGGACAACAGGGAGAAACCCCGTTTCTACTAAAAATAAAAAAAATTAGCCAGGCATGGTGTCACGTGCCAGTAATCCCAGCTGCTCGGGAGGCTGAGGCACCAGAATCACCTGAACCTGGGAGGTGAGGTTTCAGTGAGCCAAGATCACACCACTACACTCCAGCCTGGGCAACAGTGAGACTCTGTCTCAAAAAAACCACCAGAACAAAACATGTTTCCTCAAAAATCTGTGGAACAGATATATTTTGTGGTTAAAAAAGCACTTTCTGTTTATCTAAGATGTATTAAAATTACATCTTTAGCACTCTTGAATTATAAAAATTTATGCAATATCAACTTCTCTGCTCACTAATTGCTTTGTTTTTCAAATGGAAATTCACTGAATGCCTACTATATTTTAACCACTATGCTAGGACTTGGGATTCAACAGTGAACTGGGGAGGCATGGAGCTTACATACTACTAGTGGGAGAGACACAGAAATAACCAAACAAGATAACAAAAGAATAATTTCAAGTTGGAATAAATGCTATGAAGAAAATGGCAAAAGATTGAGAGACAGCATGTGAAAATTTAGCATGTTACATTCTTCTAGGGGAAACAGGTGGGTGAAAAAAGATACTAGGAAAAGGGGGCCCGAGTAGGAGAGCAAGGGAAAGAGAATAGACTCTAGGGCCCATCTCCGCTCTGTCATTGACTGGTTTCATAACCTTGGACAAGCCATTTTACAGCTTCCTGGCTGGACTTTCTTATTTGTGAAGTGATATTACTGGAATCTACCTGAAAAAGTTGTGAAAAGTAGATGAATTATCAAATGGAAAGACCATAGAATGCTGCTGGGCACATAGTAAAATTAACTTTCATGATTATAACTTGCAGAGTTGATGTATGAATTCACAGACTCACCAGCTGAAAATGAAAGTATGAAATGAAAGATGAGCAAGGCAACATTTTAAAGAGATGCAAGTATTTGTTGTAAAAGAGTAGTGCTTTCTGCAGTTCCATCTACCATTGTCCTTCTTATACTTTGTGCAATAGAAATAACAGAGTAAAATTTCTAGGTCCCACACTGCTGTATCATGCCTGGGCCTGGAATGTTCTCCTTGTTTCACTTTTATCACCTCCGACCTCGTGAATCACCTTTCCAATTTGAGGTCAGATACCACCACCTCCAAGAAGCCGTGTCTGTGTCTCCCTCCTCTCAGACAGCATATCAGATCTCTCTCTGTATAAGATCTACACATTGCATATTATGGAATTCTGTGTTCTGACACTGTGTTCCCATCTGTTTCCGTGGTTCTTTCTCATAAGAACTGTGAGTATCTCAATGACAAGGATTCTGTGTCACACCCATCTTCTCATCTCCAAAATTTAACATGGTGATTCATGTATAGTAGGTTTTCAATAATTATTATTTGTTGAATGAATGAGTGCATAAATGAATATTTTTATTGACATCATTCATAATTTTAGCGGACTTTCAACAATTGCACAGATGCACAGATGCATTAGTGCTACAACAAAGAAATAGGCAAGCGGTAAAATTGCCTATGAGAAATAGTAGTAGCAATATTAATTGCTAGTTTTTTGTACATACTGAATTTAATGTGCTTAACAGCCCTATTAGATAATTCCAATTATTATCCATATTTTCAGAAGTAATGAATATGAGGCTCAAAGGGGTTAAGCTGCTTGTGCCAGATTATATAGCTAATAAAACCATGTATTGCTTTGTATACTACTTGAGCTTTCACTAGCTAGAGTGGTACTGTTTTGCAACCATGATATTTGAAATAGGTTGTGACAAAATAATGATAGAAACATTTTAACATGTTATGATTAAGTAATTTTGGGAAACACTGCATCTTCCTCTTGAGGATGCACATTAAAAACTTCAGAAGTCCTGAAATAAAGGATTCAGTTGCTTTTCTTAACATAGCTTAGCTTAACTGATGACAGAGCTTTATTTTTTTTCACAGAACAACAATTGTTATTCAAAAAAGATACAGAGGAATATACTTTGAGAATCACTCACTAATATATGGAAACAAAACAGAAAATTTAGTCTCATATAATCGTGTATAAAATATACTGAGTCTATTTAGTTCCTAAACTCTCTTCTAGAGTCAAGATTGGTTCTACTAACTGAAATTGTTTAGATAAGACTATGGCAGTGTAAGGCCAGGCTATAAGCAAGGAGGAGATGACACTTTACATAAAGGTCTTACATAAAATTATCTGTGCACTGCTGTCTGCAAAACGTTAAGACATATGTAAAGAGACAAATAATGCTTACCACATTATCTATGTGTTTGATGAAAATGACAACACAATATTTAGGGTAAGATATGTCCCTATCAGAAAAATAAACTTATGTAGCTTTTTAGCATATACTTTTTTTTAAAATTGAAAAGCTGCTATATATTATTGCAAAGAACTTAATTGTATTTTAGGTTGCACGTACATAGGACAAATGACAGAAATAATTCATGATCATTTAGAAAAATTCCATTAATGAAGAGAGTAAATCTGTGAAAATAATGTCGTTTGGAGACCTTTCGAATTCCCGGCTAACCATCTTTGTATTGAATGTTGCCACATGATGTCAGTGCCTGGGTTTAGTGTTATAATTGTGTTGGCATCAAGTGCTACTACTTGGCCTCGAACTAAGGAGGAAAGATTAGGTGTGGGCATTACATGGAAGTGAAATGTTTGCACCAAGTGAAGGTCAAATTATATTATGGCATGTTGTATAATTTAAGAGTTGAAAATGTCTGGACAATAGAAAAATTGTGGGAAGAATGGAATCATCACACAGTCCTCGGTATCATAGGCATACAAAGCCCAAAGATGGAGGCCAGTCAGTGCCATATTCATTTCGTGTGGTACTCTTGTTTTCATAGATATTATGATTTTGTTGTTATTTAATTATACTTTTGTTTTACAGTATGATGAGAGCTATGACAATGAAGACAACTAATTTGCACCTAGTTTTATATTTGTATACACTTAAGCAACATTCTAATTAAAACAATTGTCATCACTGAGAATCTGACCTACTCTAATTGGTTACGGTTTTCTAAATAGAAAATGATGAACAATGTAAATCTTGTAACTCAGTTGTCCTCAAGTGGGAAAATATGGAAATGGGTGAAGGCATGGTAGTTGTCACAAAGCCTGGGCACTGCTCCAGTCAACTACCATGATTTATAGGAAAGTGGCCAGGATGCTAAATGTTCTGCAAGTGCTCAAAATTGACTTGAACAACTAAGAATTGTCTTGCCAACAGTGTCTATTGTACTAATGTTTAAGTCCTATTGATAATACTAGGGTTTTTTTTTTGTTTTTTTTTTTTGATTGACTCCCACCTTATTTGGGTCACTGTAATGTTTGAGGCAAATTTGAGCCGAGCTCTAGCAATTGCACTGTGCCATAGGATCCATATGTGTGCAAGCTCATCTACCTCCTTGCTTTAATATTTTCCCATTCTCTTTCCTCTTCATTTAGAATTATTTACTTATTTACATCCAATCTCATTCCATAAAGGATGTGAGTGTGTTTGTGCATGTGTCTATACACACCTGATTGAGCAACTGTCTAAATTGAACAGGAAGTATTTGGTTTATATTTGTTTACTATTGTTTCATTTCTTTACACGATATGTTTTTTGCCTATATTTGTATCTCCAATAGATTATAACATCTTTTAATCTTTCACACCACCACATAGTCCAGGGTTTCTTTTTATTTCCATACAGTACACATTTCTTAACCTTTTTTAGCCTCAGTTTTATCATCTGTCAAATGGAGAAAAGGCACATACCTTGTGAGTTTGTTGTAAGGTTTAAATGAGAAATAAGAAAGGGCATAGTTTAAGTTGGTGACTACCACATAGTAAGTGGTTAAGATTTAGCTATTTGCATTTTTTTCAATGAATCCCTGCAAATTTGTGATAGTTCCATTAGAAAAATAATCAACACTTTAGAGCTGAACAGGAACATAAACTTATTGCTACAGTGGAGCAAATTGGAGCCCAGAAAGAGAAATCACTCTTGTCCAGTACTGGACAGGTCTAGGAAGTTTTCTTATTTTCACTTGAATGTTTTCCCATTCTATCTCCCTTGAACCCTGGAAGCTAATAAAAAGGTTAAGGAATGGGGTGACAAGAGCGCTAATAATCTCTTTAAATAATAAAATTATTTAAAGTTGAAATGAGTTGAGAAAACAGGATGACAAAAGAATATTTATTTTTAAATGAAAACCACATTTGTTTTGTTTGTGTTTTTTTTTAAATCAGAATAAAAAATCCTCTGTGAGATTTAAATGTCCACTATAATGTGAACAGTAGTAAGCTGATTGCCAGAATATACTTTGATCACCTATCTTACTCAGTGGTAGTTTTGACCAAGAAAATGGGTTTTTATTTAGGTTTTTTAAGGGCATGTTACTGCCACTTCCCCAGAAACATATTGAAAATACTTGCCATTAATCTCTGAAGCAGGCGTATTATATTACCAATCTGGTTTTTATATGCTGGTTATCACATTGAGACATGCTTTCACTTACTTTTCAATTTTAAAAAGGCTGGTGATACGCATCCAAGTGGACATAATTCTTTCATCCTTTATAAATTTCCTATGGAAAACTGTGTTTCTTTTTAAAATTATTTATTGAGGTATAATGCATATACAAAAATTGCAAATATGTAATATATACAATTTGATGTTTGGACATATGCATGAAACAGTGAAACCATCACTGCAATCAAGGTAATAGCCTTTAAAAAAATAAGAAAAACTATGTTACCCCTTGAAATTGCCTTTTTTGATATGCCAACAGCAGTGGCCAAATAGCCAGGACATTTGCAGCTCTGTGTCACCAAATTTATTTTGCTTCTGGACAGTTTGACCTACCCTTGAACTTATCTATGTCATGCTGCCCAACTTATTTCCTATGTTTCAACACTATCATTAAGAAACTCATTTTTTTTTTTAGATTAACTGGAACCCTTGAAAAAGATTTAATGTTGCTTCTTCTGTGGTTTTTCTCATTTGATAGCAATGAAAATAAGATAAAGGAAAGACAAAAGTGAGATTCCAATATAAAACAATACCTTAGCTTTTTCTCATTTCCATTTTTCTTTGAAATGTATTTGTAGTTTGTATCTGTGGAATGCCTTTTTCATTACATGATGCATAAATATGAAGAATGTGTAGTGATATGCATGCTGCTTGTGTCTGGGCTTCTCTTTATGCTTATATTTTCTTGCCCTTGGCAAGAAATAAAAAGTGATTTTGCAGTTTTCTTCACTGCTTTTTTATGAGTATAAAATACTTACTCATAATATTTTTCATAGATCTTTTAGTAATGTGGTTGTCAAATAAAACCTTTCCTCTCTGGGTTGTTGATTTTACGGTAACAACCAGAAGGTGAGTAATTTCAATCACTTGACAACATATTAGGATTAAAGCAAAAATAAGTAGGATCTTTGCATGTCTTCAAATATGCATTGTATATGAAATAAAGCAGGATCAATGAAAGTCTTGATAAATATCTGCTGTTTTTTATCTACCAAATTTCTGTTGGAGTTCCTTAAGTTGTTAGAAAAAATCTAAATGCAGAGGCTACCACCTGCTATTGCCCATGGTACAGGCAACCCAAAGCAAATGCTAAGAGTTTTATGGAGTCCTTTTCTCAATTTGTTATTGCATCTGATCTCATTCATTGCAATAGATGTCACATGATGCAGACAGATAGAGGAAGGTGAATGAAACAGATTCCAAATGGCAAAATGGACATTTTATTGTGTTTGTATTTATTTTCTGAAGTAGAATGAGTACTAAAGCAATCTAGAATTGATATAAAGCATCCTCAAGTGTGATTGGCCAGGGTGTGCTTACTGCTTTGACTGTTTTATTAGTACCAAGTGGTGGAAACACTAGGGAGACATTCCCATCTTCCCAACAAGTGGAAACTTAATTATCACAGTGTCTTTTGCTGCTATATATTTCCTTTGCTAATCTTTTGTATTCTGCTTGGGTCCTCAACATTGGTTGTGTCATCAGAATTCACTTAACAGTTGCATTGTTCATCATCCCCCTTTTTGGTGAATGGCCACTCACTGTTACCCAAACTCTGCAGTTCAGTGGTTATCAATCGCATCAAATAAGGCCATGCCTGATATAAGCCTGATGAACAATCTCTATAGCATAAAGAGCCAAGAATATATTAGAGTGATTCTATAGATGATATCGTTGTTCAAGTATACTGGAAGAATTAAAAATGATGTTAAAAACAGAAGCACTATGGAAAGAGAAAAAGATGACCTTTTAGATTCACAGGTGAGATGGACACCCAGTGGTTGCATTCTTGGTGTATTTGTCTGTTTTTACACTACTCTAAAGATACTACCAAGACTGGGTAAGCTACAAAGGAAAGAAGTTTAATTGACTCACAGTTCCACATGTCTGGGGAAGTGTCAGGAAACTTACAATCATGGCGAATGAGGAAGCAAGCATCATCTTCAAAAGACAGCAGAAGAGAGAAGAATGAGGAGCACAGGGGGAAGAGCCCCTTATAAAACCATCAGATCTCATGAGAACTCACTCACTATCATGAGAACAGCATGGGGAAAACTGCCCCCATGATGCATCACCTTCCACCTGGTCTGTCCCTCAACACAGGAGGATTATGGAGATTACAACTCACGATGAGATTTGGGTAAGGACACAGAACCAAACCATATCACTTGGTGACACGAAGTATTGTGTTCTGAATTTCAAGTGAAAATTCTCTGGAGACATTGGGCGTGTATTTCCAATGTTTAATTCAAATATTACTCACATACCTTTGTGGAAAGGTAGAACCGTATTGGGTATATTTTATGTAATCTTGGGAAACTTGGGGGACTAGAGTGAGGAATAGGCCTCCTATTCTTGAGGGTTTATATAAAATGCACAATTACATCAGTGACTCAAACCCATAGTATAAATACTGATGGGAGGAACAACAGCCATTATGTTTTCTTCTCCACTCAAACGGGAAAGATCAAATCTCTATCATGTTGTGTATTATGTATAGGCCTATAAATTCAACTCCTACATTATACTAACTATTTAGATTCACAAAAAGTAAGAAAAAAAAGAGATTTGTCTCTGTCACCTCTATGAAGGATTAAATCTCTACTCATCTCACAAATGTGTCAGAGAAGAATGGATGGTACTATTGGATAGCACAATGCAAATCTACCTTCATTGTTGAAAAATATCGTAAATGTTTCTGAGAACAGCTTTGATTAGCAAATGGATTAGCAAATGGCAATTCCTTATCATTGGTATCATAGGAATCACCATAGGAAGAGAATGGTAAATGGCTAGAAAGTGCAAAGTTCCAGGAAAGCTTTTCCCAGATCATGAAAACCATCAATATGCTAGTACAACACAGATGAAAGAGGATCGGTGTTGGTGTCTGTGGTAGAAAGAAATGAAGTAGGATTGTGTTCCCGATTTGGCTTTTAGCTTGGCTGTTGTTGGTGTGTAGGAATGCTAGTGAAGTTTGTATGTTGATTTTGTGTCCTGAAACTTTGCTGAAGTTGTTTATCAGCTGAAGGCACTTTGGGGCCAAGACTATGGGGTTTTCTATATATAGAATCATGTCATCTGCAAACAGGGATAATTTGATTTCTTCTCTTCCTATTTGGATGCCCTAATTTCTTCCTCTTCCCTGATTGCTCTGGCCAGGACTTCCAAAACTATGTTGGAATGGTGAGATAGTGTATTCTTGTCTTGTGCTGGTTTTCAAGGGGAATGCTTCCAGCTTTCATCCTTTCAGTATGATGTTGTTTATGGGTTTGTCATAGATGGCTCTTATTATTTTGAGGTATAAACTTTTAACACCTAGTTTATTGAGAATTTTTATATGAAGGAATGCTAAATTTTATCAAAAGACTTCTGCATCTAGTGAGATAATCATGTGGTGTTTTTCTTTAGTTCTGTTTCTGTGATGAATCGTATTTACTGATTTACATATGTTGAATCAACTTTGGATCCCATGGATAAAGCCCACTTGATTCTGATGGATTATCTTTTTGATGTGCTTCTAGATTCAGTTTGCAAGTATTCTGTTGAGGATTTTTATATCAATGTTCATCAGGGATATTGGCCTAAACTTTTGCTAGGTTTTGTCTCCACCACGTTTTGGTACCAGGATGATGCTGGTCTCATGGAATGAGTTGTGGAGGAGCCACTTCTCCTCAATTTTTTTTTTTATAATAGTTTCAGTAGGAATGCTTCTAGCTCTTCTTTTTACATCTGGTAGAATTTGGCTGTGTATCTGTCTCACCCTGGGTTTTTATTGATTTTAGGCTATTTATTACTGATTCAATTTCAGAGTTAATTATTGGTTTGGTCAGGGAATCATTTTCTTCCTGGTTCAGTCTTGGGAGGGTGTATGTGTCCAGGAATTTACCCATGTCTTCTAGGTTTTCTAGTTTACATGCATAGTGGTATTCAAAATCTCTGATGCTTGTTTTTATTTCTGTGGGACTAGTGGTAACGTTCCTTTTTTGTTTCTTATTGCATTTATTTGCTTATTCTCTCTTTTCTTCTTTATTAATATCTGATATGGTTTGTCTCTGTGTTCCCACCCAAATCTCATGTCTAATTGTATTCCTGACATGTTGGGCGAGGAGCCTGGTGGCAGGTGACTGAATCATGGGGGCAAATTTTCCCCTTGATGCTGTCATGAGAGTGAGTTCTCATGAGATCTCATCATTTAAAAGTGTGTGGCACTTCCCCCTTCTCCCTGCTACCATGTGATTGTTAAGTTTCCTGAGGTCACCCCAGCCGTGCAGAACTAACTGTGAGTCAATTAAACCTGTTTTCTTCATAAATTACCTAGTCTCAGGTAGATGTAAATCCATCTTCATTGTTGAAAAATATCTTAAACGCATCTGAGAACAGCTTTGATTAGCAAATGGATTAGCAAATGGCAATTCCTTATCATTGGTATCAGAGGAACCGCCATAGGGAGAGAATGGTAAATGGCTAGAAAGTGCAGTCACAGAAAAGCTTTTCCCAGACCATGAAAACCATCAATATGCTAGTACAACACAGGTGAGAGAGGAGAGGTGTTGGTGTCTGGGGTAGAAAGAAATGAAGTAGGATTGTGTTCCCGATTTGGCTCTTGGCTTGGCTGTTGTTGGTGTGTAGGAATGCTAGTGAAGTTTGTGTGTTGATTTTGTGTCCTGAAACGTTTGCAGTGTGCAAATGGACTAATACAATATGTTACTTAATTTTTCAAGAAAACAACCTCTGGACTTGTTGGTCTGTTGAATGGTTTTTTGTGTCTTCATCTTTGTCAGTTCAGCTTGGTTATTTCTTGTCTTCTGCTAGCTTTGGGGTTGGTTTGTTTTTGGCTCTCTAGTTCTTTTACTTGTGATGTAAGGTTGTCAATTTAAGATATTTCTGCTTTTTTGATGTGGACATTGCCCAAAAGAATAACGTACCTAGGAATATAGCTAACCAAGTAGTTCTAAAATCTCTGCAATGATAATTTAAAAACACTGCTCAAAAACATCACAGAAGACACAAACAAATGGAAAAACATTTCATGCTCATAGACAGGAAAAAATACTATCATTAAAACGGCCATACTGCCCAAAGCAATTTACAGATTCAATGCAATTCCTATCAAACTACCAATGGCATTTTTCACAGAACTGGAAAAACCTATTTTAAAATTCACATGGAACCAAAAAAGTGGCTGAATAGCCAAAGCAATCCTAAGCAAAAAGAACAAAGCTGGAGCCATCATGTTACCTAACTTCAAACTATAATACAAGGCTACGGTAACCAAAGCAGCATGATACTGGTACATAAACAGACACATAAAACAATGGAACAGAATAGAGAACCCAGAAGTTAGGCAACACAGCTACAACCTTCTGATCTTTGACAAAGCTGACAAAAACAAGAATGAGGAAGGGATTCCTTATTCAATAAATGGTGCCAGGTAACTGGCTAGCTATATGGAGAGCATTGAAACAGAACCCCTTCCTATATCATATACAAAAATCAACTCAAGATGTATTAAACATTTAAAGGTGAAGCCCAAAACTATAAAAACCCTGTAAGATAACCTAGGCAAAACCATTTTGCACATAGGAACTAGCAAACATCTCATAGCAAAGATGCCAAAAGCAATACCAACAAAAGCAAAAATTGACAAATGGGATCTAATTAAATTTAAGAGATTCTGTACGCAAATGAAACTATCAACAGAGTAAACAGACAACCTACAGATTGCAGGAAGATTTTTGCAAACTATGCATCTGACGAAGGTTGCATATCCAGCCTCTATAAGGAACTTAAATAAATTTTCAAGAAAAAAACCATTTTAAAAAGTGGGCAAAAAATATGAATGGACACTTTTCAAAACAAGGCATATGTGTAGCAAAGAAGCGTATGAAAAACAGCTCAATATCACTGATTATTAGAAAAAACGCAAGTCAAAACCACAATGACATACCATCTCCCACCATCTTTGGAGATACATACTACCTCCCACCATCTTTGGAGATACATACCATCTCCCACCATCTTTGGAGATACATACTACCTCCCACCATCTTTGGAGATACATACCATCTCCCACCATCTTTGGAGATACATACTACCTCCCACCATCTTTGGAGATACATACCATCTCCCAAGAATGGCCATTATTAGAAAGTTAAAAAACAATAGATGTTGGCGAGGTTGCAGAGAAAAGGGAAGATTTATCCACTGTTGGTGGGAGTTTAAATTGGTTCCACCATTGTGGAAAGCACTGTGACAGTTCCTCAAAGTGCTAAAAACAGACCTACCATTTGACCCAGCAATCCCACTACTTGGTATATACTCAACGAAATACAAACTATTCTATCATAAAGACACATGCATGCATATGTTCACTGCAGCACTAGTCACAAGAGCGAAGAAATGCAATCAACCTAAATGCCCATCAATGGCAGATTGGATAAAGAAAATGTGATACATATATACCATGGTATATTATGCAGCCATAAAAAAGAATGACATCGTGTCCTTTGCAGACACATGGATGGAGCTGGAGGCCATTGTCCTTAGTAAAGCAATGCAGGAACAGAAAAACAAATACGACATGTTCTCACTTCTAAGTGGGAGCTAAATGATGAGAACACATGGACACAAAGAGGAGAACAACAGACACTGGGGCTTATCAAAGTGTGGAGATTGGGAGGAGGGAGAAGAGCAGAAAAATAACTAGTAGGTACTGGGATTATTACCTGGGTGACAAAATCATCTATACAACAAATCCCCATAACACAAGTTTACCTATACAACAAACCTGCACATGTCCCCCTGAACTTAAAATAAAAGGTAAAAAAAAGGGACAAAGTGAAACCTGATCATCAGTCTCTTACCTTGTAATATCATAATTTATTTTTATAGCGTATTTAGTAATTTAAAATTATTTATCTTCTTGTCTATAGTTTGCTCACCATTGACTAGAAGATAAACACTTTGAAGGGACCAACATACTCTGTGTTGTTCATAGCTAGTTTTTATCCCTTAATGTGTCTTCCAGTGACTCTGAGGTAAACACTCTCTTATCGTACTTACTGTCTTCATCTTATAAATATGAAAAACAAGAATCAAATATATTAAGTGGCTTGTCAAGTTAATTTATTAATTTGTATCTTGATTTTGTATACATATAATTTAACAAGAATATAATAAAATGCAAAAAAAATCACAGAAGTGAAATTTTAAAATACAGAAAAGCAAAGGTAATAATAAAACAAAATGAAGCCAGAAGTGGGGTTAAGATTGCTAAGCATAACAAGTGCTATGGATGAGATCCAACTTTGTCTCTAAGCTTTTTATAATCCACCACACGGAGAAGATCTTGATAAATTATAAAAAAACAAACTGTCTATAATAAGCAGCAGAGCTTGGAATAACCGATTAATGCAATATACCTGCCTTGCAACTTTTTCAGCCAACTCTTTCTTTAACATTTTATTGAGAGGTAGATAATTATATATAAATTCCTTCCAGTCTCTCGGCCTTACAGCAAGTCTGTGTATGTCACAATGCTTCCATAGATGTCTCAGAAAGACTGAGAATGCTAAAGGAGCGATGATCAATCAGGCCTCTTTCGTTGTCTTCTGGTTTACTTTCTGGGCCAGTGTGTCTAGGAAATGTGATGATCATATATAGCCATTTTTGGGTGAACCTTCAATATCACAAATAAATGTATTCTTCAAAAGGTGGGAAGATGCACTCAGAATCTTAAGTGAGGAAGATTATAATACAATCTTATAAAGCTATCTTGTAAGTAGCTGCTTAAATTTCACATAAGCTTGTGGATCTCTGGGATTATATAAGTCTAACTTTGAATAAGTGAGGCAATGGATGTGGAAAATTGCCCTCAGCTTATTCCCTTATTTTTATTTTATTTGATGATATAACTATATAATTTTGTATCCTGTGAATTATATAATTAAATAAATGTTGATCTGCAAAAGTCTATTCAGAGGACATTGGAACACTGTTTTAACCTTTCATGCAGATCTTACCTTAGAGTACTGATGTTTTGGAAATGCTATTTAGCAAGGAGTGTGAAAATATTTTCTGATTATATTATTTCTTTTGTTTCATTCAAATTTAAACAACTTTATACTGTAGAAAAACACACCCCAAAATATTTTCAGCTCATACTTAGTGATTTAAACTTTACACAAAAAATTATTCATGAATTAAGATAGGGCTGAGTGTAATGACACAATCACAGCTTACTGCAGCCTTGGCCTCCATGGCTCAGGCGATCCTCCCACCTCAGCCTCCCGAGCAGCTGGGACTACAGGCATGCAACACTAACCCTGGCTAATTTTTGATTTTTTTTGTACAGACAGAGTCTCACCATGTTGCCCAGGATGGTCTTGAGTTCCTGGGCTCAAGTTATCCTCCTGCCTTAACCTCCCAAAGTGCTGGGGTTACAGGTGTACCACCACTCCCCGGCAAGCACTAATATATTTCAATAACTTAATGACTTAAGCTACATTAGAAGATACAATTTGCCGGATTTTATTCTATCTTTTTCTCTAAATGTTATAAAGCATCTTCTGTGTTTCAATATACACAGTACTTCATTTAATCTTATAAGGCAGTCACTATTATATAACTTATTTTAAATATTCAAAGAGGTCAAATATCTTGTTTAAATATTTTTCAGTGTCCCCCCCTTTCTTACATATTGGTGTCTGCATGTGAATATATGAATTTCTGTTTGCTATGTTAAGCTCTTAATTGATCATCTTTCTCTCTCAGTACTACCAAATATACCAAGAGCAATGAATCATCAAAATGGGAGATATACCTAATGCTAGATGATGAGTTGGTGGGTGCAGCGCACCAGCATGGCACATGTATACGTGTGTAACTAACCTGCACATTGTGCATGTGTACCCTAAAACTTAAAGTATAATAATAACAAAAAAAAACCACTCAAAAAAAAATAGGGATTGCAAACCAGAGAGGGTTAGGATTCAGGGATCTGTCAAAAACAGGGCTCAGGATCCCCTATCTCTGCTTCATTGGGGCCATTTTGCTTTTGCCCATTTTAAATATTGGGGCTCTACAAATAATTTTTTTGAAAAATTGTCTTGCGCTAATAATAATTGGTTAAAGTGAGTGCTTCTCATCTCCAGAAAAATAACAAGCGGGGCTAGAGGTTGAGATTAGAAGTATTTGCATTTACACTGAATAAGGTTTCAGGGTACAGTTTTAGGCCAAGCATAATGTGGAGGCTAAGTTTTCCATGGTGTGAAAACCAAGGGCTCAAAACAGCAAAGACCTAGGAAGTCATTACAGATTCATTTGGAAAAAAACTGCTTTATATATCATTTGATTTTCACCTTTTAATTTTTTTTTTTTTTTTTGCATTATATAGGGCTGTCTAGGTTGGCCAAACTATTTCAAAGATCTATCTTTAAGAAAGAACTCAGGAGCCTATATTTTTTCACATTATGTGAGATTGACTATAAAGAACTTAGTACTTCTTGTCACTCACTTCTTTGTGGGAACCAGTGCCAGTTTGGACTATTGAACAAGTGGGATCTGTAGCTCATGACCTGGTAGGTTGATGAGAGTTTGTGCATATTTAACTGAGGGTTAACATGACAATAACTCATCTTCCAGAGAAAAATTAAGAGATTTCTATCAAAAGTCAAATGGATAAAGAAACCGTGATGTGTGTGTGTGTGTAATAAAATATTATTCAGCCTTATGAAAAGAGATTCTGACATTTGTCACAACATGGATAAACCGAGAGGACATTATGCTAAGTGAAATAAGCCAGACACAGAAAAAAATGTTGCACGATATTACTTCTATATGGAAGCTAAAAATTGTCAAATATGTAAAGGTAGAGAATGAAACAGTAATTACCAGAGGTGAGGGGGGTGGAGAGATGTGGGCCATAGGACCCAAAGTTACAAATGTGTAAAATCAACAAGTGTAGTGATCTAACATACAACATAAAGATTATAAAGTTTTACTGTAGGTATTTCTGTTAAATTAATAGATTTTAGTTGCTCTTGCCACCAAGAAAGGGTACACATGAGATGGTACATATATTAAATTACTTAACTATAGTAACCATTTTACTATTTATATGTATCTCATAACATCATATTGTATAACTTAAATATGCACAATAAAATTTATTTTTTTAAAAAAGATGTTAGTTACCTATGAATGAATTAACGTATTTACCTATAAATGAAAATACATTTAAATTCCAAATGTATTTAAGCCAAGACACAATATGAAAATATTTCTAGATAAGTGCATTTAAAATGCAAAAACATGAGTAAACATATATACAAATATGTTTACATATATATATGAGTAAACAAATTTTACCCAAGAAATACGAGAGTGAGGAAGAATGAAGTACACAAACTGGGAAATTAATTTAGCAGCCCAAGCAAGAAAGAGATTCAGTGGACAATACTGTGTCATTTTCTGGTGAAAGGAAGCAAACAATTTAAACTACCAAAACAACTGTTTTATTGCCACTAAATTCTAAGGATATATGGGGGAAAACGTATCTTCAACTTCTGTTATTAAATAAATACAGCAATGCTTTTCAATTGGATGATATTTAAATAGATTCTCCAGAAAAGCTGAGTGTCACATCAAATCAAATTTCAGTACAGGCATTTCTGTGGGAACAAGGGAATCTAGTTCGGGAAGACTAAATGATCATTCAATAGGGGACCAAAGCTTAGAGTACTAGGAGGAGGGTGTTCATGAGATCCTTTAGTATGTTTTTCTCAAATTTGAACCCTAGGCTTATACTATGAATTTATTTTGGTTAATTAATAAGGAAGGGTTGGGGAGGCAACAAAAATTCACTGAGAAGCATAAAATAAGATTAGAAGCTTTTCACTTGTGTCCCAAGTATCAATATTTCCCCATAAAACTTCATATTCTTTATCTTCAAGGATACCACAGATTGGTTTGGGTGTAGTCTGGGGACAGAAACAGCCTTTATCATGCAGAGAATAAGAGCGTGGTTAATTTGAAAAGCAGCATTATGGATTGAAGCTGAAATTAAGACCCAAACAAACAGTTGACCAGAAACATTACTCCAAAAGTACAGAAGAGAGTGTAAATAGCCAGTATGATGTGATTAAATACATGATAGGTCAGAGAACAATCGGTTGCATAACAGAGTATGGCAGGCATCTGCTGGACATATTGTTAGGGAAGCTTGCAAGTTTTATATGGAGCTCACTGGTATTTTCTACATGTAGGCCACTGATCGGTTTTTTTAATTTTCAATTTTTGTGGGTACATAGTAGGTGTATACATTTATGGGGTACATGAGATTCTTTGATACAGGCAGACAATGCATAATAATAACATCATGGTAAATGGGGTATCCATCCTCTCAAGCATGTATCCTTTGTGTTACAAACAATCCACCAACTCTTAAAGGCAATCAATTTTGCTTCACATATCAGGCAATAAGGAAACTCATAAATATTTACTTTGAATGTATATTCACATATTTGGTTTAAATGTATATTTCTCCTTCTAGACTGTGAGCTTCATGAGGAAAGAGGCTGTCTTATTTATCACTAAATACCCAGTGAGAATCACATGGCTTGACAATTATAAGATAGTAAAAAATGTTTGTTGAAGGACAGAATTACTCCTTCTATGTTTTTTTTTTAATTTAATAATAGCTACTTTACAAGAACGGAGAGATGGCATTATCCCTATGTTATGAGTGAGGATGTAAGACTCTGAAGATTTAAATAACTTATACATGTTACAGACTCATCCGTCCACTTAACAAATAACAGTGCTGTCATTTGAAGGCAAGTCTTCATTACGCCAAAGCCCGTTATGCGACACTCTCTCCTTATCAAACGAACACAGTAAACACACACAATGCACAACTCACAGTGTTAGGTATTTCAGATGGTGCAAAAATAAGTAAGACAAGGTCCCTAGGCCGAGTGCGGTGGCTCACGCCTGTAATCCCAGCACTTTGGGAGGCCGAGGCGGGTGGATCATGAGGTCAGGAGATCGAGACCATCCTGGCTAACACGGTGAAACCCCGTCTCTATGAAAAATACAAAAAATTAGCCGGGCGTGGTGGCAGGCGCCTGTAGTCCCAGCTACTCGGGAGGCTGAGGCAGGAGAATGGCATGAACTCGGGAGGCGGAGCTTGCAGTGAGCCGAGATTGCGCCACCGCACTCCAGCCTGGGCAACAGAGTGAGACTCCGTCTCAAAAAAAAAAAAAAAAAAAAAAAGAGAAGGTCTCTGGCCTCTGACTAGCCTCTGAAGCAAGAAAAACAAGGAGTCATACAAAATTAAAACACAAACTTTTTTTCAGATCTAAGGATGTTGAAAACAATCACAGTATTTTTCTCTTAATGGGATAGCACAAACTTTTTCTGTTAATGGGAGAGGATCTGAAGTTTTTGATGAGAAGATTGAAAGACTGACAATAGAAGTATTTAAAAAGTCTGATGCACATGTACGTGGGAGGTGTGGTAGGCAGAATTTTGGTCCTCATAGCCTTCTCTGGGTCTTTTCTCTGCCGTGAGTGTGTTATATATTACATGCCAAAATGGACCTTACAGATGTAATTAAGGTTCAGTGGCATTAAAATAATATTATCCTGGATCATCTGGATAGAACCAACAAAGTCACACGAGCTACTCCTTTTACCTCCATTTGTGGAGATCCAGATTTCTTTACTGAATCTTTTCTTTCTCTTTGGTTATATTGGCTATATTGATCAGTTATGGCATATATATATATATATACGTATATATATATATATACGTATATATATATATACGTATATATGTCTTTCATCTTTTTATGGAATCAGCTTTTGTTTTGTTAATTCTCTCATATTTTTATTTTACATGCCATTTATTTTGCCCTTAATTATATTTTTGCCTCTTATTCTTTTCTGATTTATTCTGTTGATTTCTTTTAACTTTAATTCATTGAAAAGGTGTTATATTTTAATTTTTTCACATATACAAATTATAATTCAAACCTATTAAATTTCTCTCTAAGATGGACTTTAGACGCATTTCTCAATTTTGATGGATACCAGTTTTATTGTTATTAAGCTCAAAATATCACATAATTTACATTGCAATTCAACATTTAGCATATGGATTATTTAGTGTTTTTCCTCTCAAGATATATAGAATGAAATTCTATATATATTCTTTCCAATATATATATAGGAATGAAATAATGGCACTCACAGCAACCTGAATGGAATTGAAGACTATTATTCTAAGTGAAGTAACTCAGGATTGGAAAACCAAATATTATATGTTCTAACTCACATGTGGGAGCTAAGCTAAGAAGATGCAAAGTCATAATAATGATACATTGGACTTTGGGGACTCAGGGAAAGGGTAGGTGGTGGTGAAGTTAAAAGAATACACATTGAGTACAGCATACAATGCTCAGGTGCTCAGGTGATGGGTGTACCAAAATCTCAGAAATCACCGCTAAAGAATTTATTCATGTACCTAAACACCATCTGCTCCCCAAAAACCTATTGAAATAAATAATAAACAAAATTATGGTGGTTAGTAAGACAGGATTTGAAGACAGATTTTCTGACTTTCAATTCTTATTCTGCTACCTACTAATTGTATAACCCTGACTAAGCATAAGGAAATATAATACCTCTATGTTTCAGTTTCCTACTCAATAAAATTGTTGGAAGGATTAAATAAATAAATGTATGTAAAATACTTAGAAAAGTGGCACATGGTAAGCATTTAATAAGTATTAGTGTTATTATGGAATAAAAGCAAAACTGTACATATGAGAAAATTCATGGTCCAAAGAAGTTGTATTATCAAGGAAGAATGAATGAAAACAAGTGAACTTGAGATGAAATTCAGAAAGTTAAAAGTACTAACAAAACAAAACCACAGGAGCTGATATTGTTTGGCTCTGAGTCCCCACCCAAATCTCATCTCAAATTATAATCCTCACATGTCCAGGGAGGGACCTGGTGGGAGGTAATTGGATCATGGGGACGGTTTCCCCCATGCTGTTCTTGTGATAGTGAGGGGGTTCTCATGAGAGCTGATAGTTTAAAAGTGGAAGTTTTCCCTGTACTGTCTCTCTCTTCTGCTGCCATGTAAGACATGTCTTGCTTCCCCTTTGCCTTCTACCATAATCATAAATTTCCTGAGGCCTCCCCAGTCATGTGAAACTGAGTCAAATCAACCTCTTTTCTTTATAAATTGCCCAGTCTCAAGTAGTATCTTTATAGCAGTGTAAAAATAGACTAAACCCCAGCACTTTGGGAGGCCAGGGCGAGTGGATCACTTGAGGTCAGGAGTTCAAGACCAGCCTGGCCAACATGGCGAAACCTCATATCTACTAAAAATACAAAAAAATAGCCAGGCTTGCAGGCAGATGCCTGTAATCCCAGCTATTCAGGAGGCTGAGGCAGGAGAATCACTTGAACTTAGGAGGTGGAAGTTGCAGTGAGTCAAGATTGTGCCACTGCACTCCAGCCTGGGCAACAAGAGTGCAACTCCATCTCAAAAAAATAAAAAAATACTAATACAGAGATTTGGTACTGGCAGAGTGGGGTACTGCTATAAAGATAACCTGAAAATGTGGAAGCAGCTTTGGAATTGGGTAACAGGCAGAGGTTGGAACAGTTTGCAGGGCTCAGAGGACAGGAAGATGTGAGAAATTTTGAAAATTCCTAGAGACTTGGTGAATGGCTTTGACCAACATGTCAATAGTGTTATGCATGATAAAGTCCAGGCTGAGGTGTTCTCAGATGAAGATGAGGAACTTATTGGGAACTGGAGCAAAGGCCGCTCTTGCTATGCTTTACCAAAGAGACTGGTGGCATTTTTCCCCTGCCCTAGAGGGGCAAAGTTCTGTCGAACTTTGAACTTGAGAGAGATGATTTAGAGTATCTGATGGAAGAAATTTCTAAGCAGCAAAGCATTCAAGAGGTGACCTGGCTTTTTCTGAAACATTCAGTCATATGCATTTACAAATAGATGGTTTGAAATTGGAACTTATGTTTTAAAGGGAAGCAGAGAGTAAACATTTGGAAAATTTGCAGCCTGACCACGTGGTAGAAAAGAAAAACCCATTTTCTGGGGAGAAATTAAAGCTGACTGCACAAATTTGCGTAAGTAATGAGGAGCCCAATGTTAATCACCAGGACGATGTGAAAAATGTCTCCAGGGAATTTTAGAGATCTTAAATTCAGCTCCTCCCATCACTGGCCAGGAGGTCTAGGAGAGAAAAATGGTTTTGTGGGCTGAGCCCACACCTCTGCCGTTCTGTCCATCCTCAAAACTTGGTTCCCTGCATCCCAGCCACTCCAGCTGCAGCCATGGCTTAAAAGGAGCTAACATACAGCTCAGGCTTAAGCCTTAATGGCTTCCACGTGGTGTTGGGCCTGTGGGTGCACAGAAGTCAAGAATTGAGGCTTGGGAACTTCTCCCTGGATTTCAGAGGATATATGAAAATGCTTGGATGTCTAGGTAGAAGTCTGATGAAGGGGCAGAGCCCTCATGGAGAAGCTCTGCTAAGGCAGTGTGAAAGGGAAATGTGGGGTTGGAGCTCCCACACAGAGTCCCCACTGGGGCACTGCCTAGTGGAGCTATGAGAAGAGGCCCACTGTCCTCTAAACCCCAGAATGGTAGATCCACCAACAGCTTACACCACATGCCTGGTGAAGGTGCAGACACTCAATGCCAGCCCATGAAAGTAGCTGGGAGGTGGGCAGTATCCTGCAAAGCCACAGGAGAAGAGCTGCCCAAGACCATGGGAACCCACCTCTTGCATCAGCGTGACCTGGATGTGAGACATGGAGTCAAAAGATATCATTTTGGAGCTTTAAGATTTAATGATTCCCCTGCCAGGTTTCAAACTTGCATGGGACCTGTAGCCTTTTCGTTTGGGCTAACTTCTCCTATTTGGAATGGGAACATTCACCCAGTGCCTCTACCCCATTGTATCTTGGAACTAACTAACTTGTTTTTGACTTTACAGGCTCGTAGACAGAAAGGACTTGCCATGTCTCAGATAAAATTTTGGACTTGGACAATGAGGTTAATGCTGGAATGAGTTAAGACTTTGGGGGACTGCTTGGAAGACATGATGGCGTAATTGGTTTTGAAATGCGAAAAGCACATGAGATTTGGAAGGGGCCGGGGTGGAATAATATGGTTTGCATCTGTGTCCCCACCCAAATCTCATCTCAAATTGTAATCCCCAAGTGTCAAGGGAGAGACCTGGTATGAGGTGATTGGGTCTTGGGGTTTGAGGTGATTGGTTTCACCAGTGCTGTTCTTGTGATAGTGAGGGAGTTCTCACAAGATTTGATGGTTTAACAGTGGCAGTTTCCTCTACACTCTCTCTCTGTCCTGCTGTCATGTAAGATTTGCCTTGCTTCTTCTTCGCCTTTGGTCATGATTGTAATTTTCTTGAGGCTTCCCCAGCCATGCGGAACTGTGAGTCAATTAAACCTTTTTTTAAAAATTAATTACCTAATCTCAGGTATTTTTTATGGGAATGTAAAAATAGACTAATTCAGGAACTATGAGAAATGAATTATTAACTTTAAGAACATAAATTATTGGATTGAGAGTATAGATGAAAATTAATTCAAGCACTGGCACATTGAAAAGATAATTGAAATAGACAATTTTGGAAAATCCAATTATAAATCAGAAACAGAAAATAAAATATACACTATCACAAATTAGGAAGGAAATAAAATTACTAATAATGATAGTGATTAGTTGCTCATTTTCCATCTTGTCATTTGCCTCTAGGAAAATTAAGTTATTTGTCTGGAGATTAAAGCCAAGTGACAAGATTCAAAGTCATGTAGCAGAAACATGGTTTCCTTATAATTCTGTGAGTTAATGACAATGCAAGCAGCTGACTGACTCTCAAATAGAGGGAAATAAAATGGCAGAGAGATGGGAAAGTAGGAATCAAAGATCAGGTGCTTGGGAAGTCCTTAGGAATGCAACATTATTTGGAATGGAAACTTGGACTTGGTAAACTTGGCAAGTGTTCTCACTTATTCTTACGTACATCTCCTCGTCTTTCCCTAATTGTGAATAAATATTACTTTTGAAAAAGCCGTCCTGGTTCAGCTAGATTAAGGGAAGCAAAGGAACATGGTTGGGCCAGGGACTGAGAGAAGTAGTATCATAATTTTGAGTGTTGGATATGATGGCAATTTTAAAGAACCCTAAGAGTTTAGGTGAAATTGACAGGGTCTTGGAAAACACAATTTCTTTTTAATTAGGACATTATTTGATTGTCATTTTCATAATGTAATTGTTTCCAGTACCCAGAAGTGTGCTTGGCACATAGTAAACGCCTAATACATTTCTGCTGAATGATTGAGGCCTTCCTTATAAAGGCAAACCAGGTAATTGTTTTATCTTACCCTAGTAAATGTCTCACAATGAAGATAAGTTTATGGCAGAAATGAGGCAAAGGTGTTTCCAGGTTGCTGTTTTTTTTTTTTTTTTTTTTAACAAGGTTGCCCTACTCAGTCCATTAAGTATTTCTGCTCTCTGCATCCACTGGTCTTTTGCCTTTGGTGATAATTATCAGGCACATGTGTGTAAATAGGATTATAAGTAATTAGCTAGAACTTTATTTACCAAACACATCTAATCATAGAATACTCTGGCTGTGGCAATCAGTGAACAGTGTCATCCTCCTGTGATTTTCCAGGCAACGATAACAATAGCACTAATAGCTCACAGTTATTAGTGCATCCACCAGCATTCGGAGTAGCAATTTCAAACCAAGTGTGATGGTAAAGGGACTTTGCAGACTGTGCTGATATTTTCACTAATAACCCACGATTGAAAGTTAATTCAGGCCTGTAACCTTGCCTACTCTTGAGATTACTAGGCAATATTTCTGGCCAAAAATTAAAATGCACATTTGTAGTTCTTACAAAGATGTGGGAAATATCATGACTTATTTTAAAAGACATGGGCTTAAGAACCAAGTAGTCCTGGCTCAAATACTTTCTGTGCCACTTAGTAGGTATCTGACTTTGGGAAAGTTATTTTTTTCTCTCTGAACTTTTTAACAGAAAACATCACTGAATAAGGAAAATAATATCTATCCTGATAAGCAATAGAAGATAGTGGTTAAAAGTATAGGCTCTGTACATGCCTCACCCATTGCAACCAGTGCAGACATGCACCATCAGGGGCCTTAAGGACAAGGTCACTATGATCACTTCCATCAGTGTCCACATGTGTTATTCAGGGTTCTGGGGATGAATTTATTCTGTTTGCTGGTGCCAGTGCACAACATTCAAAAAGCAGAGGATGGGTCCACTCTGCCCACACTGATGCCTATGTGCATCTCATAGGGGCCTGAAGACTGGCCCACCCAGCTTGCCACTAATACCACCACTGGCATCCATCTTCATGCACCACCCAGGGGCCAGAGAACTGGGATTTCCAGCCCACTGCTGCCATTGCTAGTATCCATGTGCAATGGGGCTTTCATGTTGGCCTGCCACTGCTTCTGCCGTCATCAATGCCACATATGCCATTCAGGGGCCCAAGGACCCTTCAACCCACCCAGCCCACAACTGTCACTGCTGGCACATAAGCAAGTTTTCTTGAGGCTCAAGGACCAGCCCGCCTAGCCTGCCTGGCATTGCCATCCCTAGGAAAGCCTCACCATAGCCTCTACTAACAAGTGCAGCCTAAGCCACTGAGAAACAGACACCACTGACAGTGATTGTAGCTGAAGAAGTCATACAGAAACTACATTACTGTACCTTCCCAGAATCAAAGCCAAAGTAGTCTACCAAGCCAACACTACAAATAGATATATAGAAAAATGTGTTTTCCTATGGAAACCATTGCATAAAATTGGAAAAAGTGACGATTACACCAGATGCACATATATGGACATAAGAACACAAGAAAGATGAAAAGGAAATATGCAACTTCTAGAAGAACACAGCGTTTCTCCTGTAACAGATCCTAATGAAAAGGACATATATTACATGTCTGAAAAATAATTCAAAATAATAATTTTAAAGAAATTCAGTAAGATACAACAGAATGCACATAAACAATACAGTTGTCCCTTGAACAACATGGGTTTGAACCATGTGGGTACACTTATACATGAATTTTTATTTAATAAATGCAGTCAATCTTCCATATCTGAGGTTTTGCTTCTACAACCAAATGCAGATTAAAAATACAGCATTTTGGGGTTGCAAAACCCACATATATGGAAGGCAGACTTTTCATATACATGAGTTCTATAATGCTGACTATAGGATTTGAGTATGTGTGGATATTGGTAGATGTTGGAGACCTTGGAACCAAACCCACATGTATACTGAAGCACAGGTAAACAAAGAAATAATAATAAATTTATGAACAAGACGACAAATTCAACAAATAGATGTCATAAAAAAGAACCAAACAGAAATCCTGGAACTGAGGAATTCAATGAGTAAAATCAAAAAATACAATGCAGAATAGACTACCTCAAGCAGCAGAAATAATTTCTAAACTCTTAGACTGATCTTTTGAAATAACTCAATACAACCGAAAGAAAAAAAAATAAAGAAAAAAGAAAAAAAAAGAATGAAGAAAGCCTACATGACGTATTTGACACTATAGAGCACATAAATGTTTAAATTTCAGGAGTTCTAGAAGGGCAAGAGATGGACAAAATCATTGAAAACTTATTAATAAAATAATATCTGAAAATGTCCAAGTCTTGCAAGAGATATATACATCCAGATACAGGAAGTTCAAAATCCACCAAGTATATTTAATTCAAGAAGATCTTCTCCAAGGAACATCGTAGTAAAAATATCAAAAGTCAGAGACAAAGAAATAATTTTAAGAACAGCAAGAGAAAACCATCATGTCACATATAAAGGAATCCTCATCAGACTAATACAGTATTTATCATCAGAAAACCTTACAGGCCAGGGAAGAAAGAGATGATGCATTCTAAGTGCTGAAAGAAAAATAAAACTGCTAGCCAAGTTTACTGTACCAAGTAAAGCTATACTACAGAGATAAAGGAGAAATCAAATATTTCCTGGACAAGCAAATACTGAGGGCATTTATCACCAATAGACAAACCCTATAATGAGTGCTTAAGGGATTCCTACATGTAAAAGTTAAAGGATGGTATCTACCATCATGAAAACACAGGACAGTATAAAACTCACTGGTACAGAAGATACGCAAATGAGAAAGAGAAAAGAGTCAAATGTTACCACTACAGAAAACCACCAAACCAGAATAATAAACACTAAGAAAGGAAAAAGAAACAAGGATAAACAAAATAATCAGAAAGCAATTGAGAAATCATCAAGAATAAGTCCTCAGTTCTCAATAATAACCTGAATTTTGTAACGGGATTAACTTCTCTACTTAAAAGTTACAGACTGCCTGAATGAATTCTTTTTTAAAGACCTAACTACATGTGGCCTACATGAAACTCACCTCACCTGTAAAGGCACATATACATTGAAAGTGAAGAGATGAGAAAAATATATTCCACACAAATGGAAACCAAAAGTTAGCGAGAGTAGGTATACTTATTTCAGATAAAACAAACTGTAAGTCACAAAATGTAAAAGAGACACAAAAGGTCATTATATAATAATAAAGGGATTATTTCAGCAATATAATATAACAATTCTAAAAACATATGCACCTAACACTGGAGCACCCAGGTATATAAAGTGAACATTATTAGATCTAAAGGGAGAAATAGACTGCAACACAATTATAGTTGGGGACTTCTATCAGTATTGGAAAATCATCTTGACTGAAAATCAACATAGAAACATTGGGGCTTATACTTCACTTTAGACAAAATAGACCTAAAAGGCATTTACAGAACATATCATCTAACAGCTGCAAAAGTGCACATTCTTCTCATCAGAACATGGAACATTCTCCAAAGAGAAACCACATATTAGGCCAAAAAACAAGTCTCAACAAAAATTTTTAAAATGGAAATTATCTTCTCAAACCACAGTAGAATAAATCTAGAAAATAAAACCAGGAGGAACTGTGGAAACTGTACAAATGCATACAAATTAAACAACTTGATCCTAAATGACCTATGGGTCAATAAAAAAAAAACCTAAAAATAAAATCAAACAAATTGTGAAAACAAAAGAAAATAGAAACACAGCATATTAAAACCTATATGATACAACAAGAGCAGTGCTTAGAAGGAAGTATATAGTAAAAAAAAAACACTATATCAAAAAAGTAGAAAGATTTTAAATAAATAACTTAAGGATACACCTCAAGGAACTAATCAAACACAAGATTATTAAGGATACACATCAGGATCAAACCAAACCCAAAATTCTTAAAAAGAAAGAAATAATAAAGATCAGAATGAAATTCAATGAAATAGAAAACTTTTAGAAATACAAAAAAAATCAATGTAACAAATAGAATTGAAAAAAAAACCCCACAAAATTGATGAACCACTAACTAGATTAACCGAGAAAAGGGGGGAAAGATCCAAATAAATGAAATCAGAAATGAAGAAGGAGACATTTCTACTGATAAGCACAGAAACATAAAGATTATTAAAGGGTATTATTAACAACTATATGCTAACAAATTGGAAAGCCTAGAGAAAAATAAGTTTCTGGACACTTAAAACCTACCAAGTTTGAATCAGAAAGAAATAGGAAACCTGAAGCCAAAAATAATGAGTTACAAAATGTAATCATTAATAAAAAGTCTTCTAACAAAAACAAGCCCAGGATCAGATGGTTTTATTGCTAAATTATCCCAAACTTATAAAGAACTAACATCAATTCCTCTCAAACTATTCCATAAAACTGAAGTGGAGGAAATTCTCCCTAACTAATTCTATTAGACCAGAATTACCATGATACTAAAACCAGTCAAGAACATAAAAAAACAAAAATAGACAAATAAACAAACATAAAAACACTACAGGGCAATATTCCTCATGATTCCTGATGAACACAAATGCATTTTTTTTACAAAATATTAACAAATTAAATCCAGTAACACATCAAAAATATAATACACAATTATAAGGTGGAATTAAATCCAGGGATGTAAAATGGTTCAACATAAGCAAATCAATAAATGAGATACATCATAACAATATAATGGACAAAACCAATACCATTTATCTCAGTAGATACAAAAAACATTTGATAAGATTCAACATCCCTTCGTGATAAAACTCTCAACAAACAAGGCACAGAAGGAACATGCTTCAAAATAATAAAGGTCATATAAGACAAACCCACAGCTAACATCACACTGAATGGTGGAAAGCTGAAAGCCTTTCTTTTAATAATTGAAACAAGACAAAAATGTCAATTTTACTAGTCTTACTTAATATCTTATTGGAAGTCCCAGTCAGAGAAATCAGTCAAGAGAAAGAAAAAAGAAATGCATCCAAATTGTAAAAGAAAAAAAATCAAACGGTCTTTCTTTTCCAAAGACATGCTCTTATATAAAGAAAAATCTTAAGTCCTGACAAAACACTCTTATAACTGACAAATTCAGTAAAGTTGCTGCATACAAAAGCAAGCAACATACAAAACTCCAATAGTTTATACATCAGTAATCACATTGGCTGAAAAATAAATAATGAAAACAATCTCATTTACAATAGCTACCAAAAACAAACCCACTGAGAAATAAATTAAACAAGAAAGTGAAAGACCGCTACAACAAAAATCGCAAATCACTGGCAGAAGAAATTGAAGAGAACACAAACAAAAGGAAAGACATCCCATGCTAATGATTGAAAAGATAAATATTGTTAAGATGGCCATACCACCTGATATGGTTTTGCTGTGTCCCTACCCAAATCTTATCTTGAATTGTAATTACCATACCACAGTGAGAGGGACCTGGTGGGAGGTAATTGAATGATGGAGGCAGGTTTCCCATGCTGTTCTAATGATAGTGAATAAGTCTCATGAGATCGGATGGTTTTATAAAAGTCAGTTCCCCTGCCCCTGCTCTTTTGCCTGCCACCATAATATGTGCCTTTGCTCCTCTTTTGCCTTCTGCCATGATTGTGTGGCCTCCCCAGCCATGTGGTACTGTGAGTCCATTAAACCTCTTTTTGTTTATAAATTGCCCAGTCTCAGGTATTTCTTCATAGCAGTATGAAAATAGACTGGTACAGTGAATTGCTACTGGTAGAGTGGGGTACTACTATTATGATACCCAAAAATGTAAAAGCGACTTTGGAACTGGTTAACAGGCAGAGGCTGCAACAGTTTGGAGGGCTCAGAAGAAGACCGGAAAATGTGGGAAAGTTTGGAACTTCCTAGAAATGTAGAGGACTCAGAAGACAAAAACATGTGGAAAAGTTGGAAACTTCCTAGAGACTTATTGAATGGCTTTGACCAAAATGCTGATAGTGATATGGACAATAAAGTTCAGGCTTAGGTGGTCTCAGATGGAGGTGAGAAACTTGTTTGGAAACTGGAGCAAAGGTGACTCATGTTATGCTTTAATAAAGAGACTGGCGGCTTTTTGCCTCTGCCCTAGAAATCTGTGAAACTTTGAACTTGAGATAGATTATTCAGGGTATTTGGCAAGAGAAATTTATAAGCAGCAAAGCATTCAAAAAAAGCAGAGCATAAAAGTCTGGAAAATTTACAGCCCAATGATGCAAGATAAAAGAAAAACCCATTTTCTGGGAATAAACTCAAGCCAGTTGCAAAAATTTTCATAAGTAAAGAGGTGCAGAATGCTAATCACCAAGACAATGGGAAAAATGTCTCCAGGGCATGTCAGAGACCTACATGGCAGCCCCTTCCATCACATGCCCAGAGACCTAGAAGGGAAAAATGATTTCATGGGCAGGGTTCAGGGCCCCCATGCTGTGTGCCCTGCATCCCCTTGGGACTTGGTGCCCTGCATCCCAGGTGCTCCAGCCATGGCTAGAAGGGGTCAATGTACAGTTCAGTCCATTGCTTCAGAGGGTCCAAGACCCACACCTTGGCAGATTCCATATCGTGTTGGGTCTGTGGGTACAGATAAGTCAAGAATTGAGGTTTGGGAACCTCTGCTTAGATTTCTAAGGATGTATGAAAATGCCTGGATGTCCAGGCAGAAGTCTGCTACAGGGGTACAGCCTTCATGGATAACCTCTGCTAGGGCAGTTCAGAAGGGAAATGTTGGGTGGGAGCCTCCACACAGAGGCCCCACTGGGGCACGGCCTCATGGAGCTGTCAGAAGAAGGCCACCATCCTCCAGATGCCAAAATTGTAGATCCACTGACAGCTTGTACCATGTGCCTGGAAAAACTGCAGACACTCAATGCCAGCCTGTGAAAGCAGCCAGGATGTGGGCTGTACCCTGCAAAGCCATAGGGACAAAGCTGCCCAAGACCATGGGAACCCACCTCTTGCATCAGGATGACCTGGATGTGAGACATGGAGTTAAAGGAGATCATTTTGGAACTTTAAGATTTGACTGCCCCACTAGATTTTGTACTTGCGTGGGGCCTGTAGCCCCTTTGTTTTGGCCAATTTCTCCCATTTGCAATGGGTGTATTTACCCAATGCCTGTACGTCCATTGTATCTAGAAAGTAACTAACTTGCGCTGGGTGCAGTGGCTCATGCCTGTAATCTCAATTCTTTGGGAGGCAGAGGAGGGTGGATCACCTGAGGTCAGGAGTATGAGACCACCCTGGCCAACATGGCAAAACCCTATTTCTACTAAAAATACAAAAATTAGCTGGGTGTGGTGACATGTGCCTGTAATCCCAGCTACTCAGGAGGCTGAGGCAGGAGAGTCACTTGAACCTGGGAGGCGGAGTTTGTAGTGAGCTGAGATTGTGCCACTGCACTCCAGCCTGGATGACAGAGCAAGACTCTGTCTCAAAAAAAAAAAAAAAAAAAAGTAACTAACTTGCTTTTAATTTTATAGGCTCATAGGTGGAAGAGACTTGCCTTGTCTCAGATGAGACTTTGGTCTGTGGACTTATGAGTTAATGCTGGAATAAGTTAAGACTTTAGGGGACTGTTGGGAAGGCAAGATTGTTTTTGAAATGTGAGGACATGAGATTTGGGAGGTGCTGGGGTGGAATGATATGATTTGGCAGTGTCCCCACCCAAATCTCATATTGAAATATAGTTCCCATAATCCCCACTTATAATAGGAGGCACCCAGTGGGAGGTAATTGAATAATGGGGGCTGGTTTTCCTATGCTGTTCTCATGATAGTGAATTAAGTCACGCAAGATGTGATGATTTTATAAAGGACCATTTCCCTGCACACCCTCTCTTGCCTGCCTCCATGTAAGATGTGCCTTTGCTCCTCCTTTGCTTGTTGCCATGATTGTGAGGCCTTCTCAGTCATGTGGAACTGTGAGTCCATTGAACTTTTTTTCTTTATAAATTACCCAATCTCAAGTATTTCTTCATAGCAATATGAAAATGGACTAATACACTACCCAAAACAATTTACAGATTCAATTCATTCCCTAATGACGTACCAGTTTTGTCACAAAAATAGGAAAAGCAATTATAAAATTTGTAGGGAACCACCAAAGACCCCAAATAGTCAAAGTAATACTGAGCAAAAAGAACAAAACTGGAGGCATGAAACTACCTGACTTCAGAATAGACTTCAAAGGTATAGTAAGGAAAACAGAATGGTAACTAGGCCCTTAGTCTCACTACACACAAAAGTCAACTTAAAATGAATTAGAAACTTAAATATCAGACCCAAAGTTGCATAACTAGTAGAAAAAAAATCATAGGGAAACACTTCAGGGCATTGGTCTATGTAAATATTTTATGGCTAAGGCTTAAAAAAGATAGGCACTTACTAATCCATCATCTAGGTATTAAGTCCAATATGCATTAGCTATTTTTCCTCATGCTCTCCCCTCTCACTCTCCACCAACAGGCCACATTATGTGTTGTTCCCCTCCCCATGTGTTGTGCACATATGTTGTCATTGTTCAGCTTCCACTTATAAGTAAGAACATGTGGTATTTGGTTTTCTGTTCCTGTGTTAGTTTGCTGAGGATAATGGCTTCCAGCTTCATCCATGTCCCTGCAAAGGACATGATCTCATTCCTTTTTATGGCTGCATAGTATTCCATTTATGGTACATAGTATATGTACCACATTTTCTTTATGCAGTCTATCATCGATAGACATTTGGGTTGATTCCATGTCTTTACTATTGTGAATGGTGCTGCAATGAACATACATGTGCATGTATCTTTATAATAGAATGTCTTATATTTCTTTGGGTGTATACCCAGTAATGGGATTGCTGGGTCAAATGGATGGCACATGTTTACCTATATAACAAACCTGCACATCTTGCACATGTACCCTGGAACTTAAAAAATAAAATAATTTAAAGTAAAAAGATAGGCAACAAAAACAATAAGGAGATTTTTCAAAAACCTAAAAATAGAACTACCATATGATCCAGCATTCTCACTACTGGGTATTTCTTTAAGGGAAAGGAATTAAATATATCAAAGGGATACTTGCACCCTTTGATGTTTATTGAAGGACTATTCACAGCAGCAAAGATATGGAAACAACCCATATGTTCATTAATGGATGAATCAGTAAAGACAATGTGGTATATATACATAGTAGAATACTATTCAGCCATAAAAAATAATGAAATGCTGCCATTTGCAGCAGCATGGATGAAACTGAAGGTCACTATGTTAAGTGAAATCAACCAGGAACAGAAAGATAAATATTGCATTTTTCCATATGTGGGAGGGAAAAATTGATTTTATTGAGGTAGAAAGTAGAATAATAGCTACCAGAGCCTAGAAAGAGTAGAGGGTTAAAGAGAGTTTGTTTAATGTCTACAAATGTAAAGTTAGATAGGAAAAAAATAAGTTATAATGTTAAATAGCACAGTATTATTGTGTATTTCAAAATAGCTAAAAGAGAAGAGTTGAAATGTTACCAACACAAAAAAATGATAAATGAGGTATTGGATACCCTAAATATCCTGATTTGACCATTTTACATTGTATGTATGTAACAAAATATCACATGTACCCCATAAATATGTACAAATATTATGTATCAACAAAAAAAATATAGATTCTGTGTTCCACTTCTGCTTAAGGCATGGGGATTGAATTAACACACTCACATCTTAATGATAATAAAGATTCAGATAAACTAGAAAATTATAACTTTTCTTGAGTCCATCAGAGAGCTGATATTGCAAACAAAAAGGGATGCTTCTTTCTCCCCAAGGAGATGTGAGATACACCAAGACAGAGCACTGGAAGAATATATTACTTTCATTAAAGTAGGTAAGAAAAAATCAGGAATATTCTGAATGAATTAATTAAGGCTGAGTGTGTGTTAGTGTGACAGTAACAAATGCCTGGGACGAAGACACAAGATGAATTAACATTAGCTTTCAGGCCCTTTTTTTTTTTTCGTGGATCTCCAATATTTTCTCAAGAGAAAGATTGGAGGCAGGGTAGGGGACCAGAGAGAACCTCCCTTGTTGATGCAAGCATACAACAAGGGATCAGATGCCACTACAGGAAAGATACGAAGCCCTGCACCAACCACTGCTTGAATCTTGTTTCAAAATACTTAACCTGCTGGTGAAAGGGCAAGAAACGGTGTCATCCTCAGGGCACAGGTAAAGACAGATTGTTACTAGAGGAAGGGCAGAGGAAAAGTAAAACTCTTCATGTCTAGAGGAAGGGTAGGTAATAGTACAGGGCCCAGGATTACTTATCAATCCCATTAGAAGTCTCCTGCTGCTGAAAGGTGGAGTGAAATTTATCTCCCACACAAAACTCATAATACAAGATTCAGGTTTGGCTGCCATAAGGCATATGGCTCAGAAAACTGAGAAACACACCTCTGAAGATCAGATTCACAGGGCCTAACTGAGACTGAGTTTGAACCAGAACAATAGAGAACTCTCTCTCCATGTCCCTAACCTATCAAGCATAAATAACCAGCAAGAGCAGTCTACCACTAGTTAACTGGCAAAATTATGCAGAGAGACTCCCTGTATACAGCAGACATATAGAGACATCAGAAAGCTAAGGATAGAGCACAAACTTTGAGAAACCTTCTACAGAAACTCCCAGCACTCAATCTCAAGACAAGCTAATGATAGAGGATGTTGCCAGTGAATAGCCACAAGGTAACCATAGCAAAAATAAAACATAAAACCTCAACCTAACTCCTGACTAGATTAATTCAGTTCCCCACATGAATTTCCTGAAAAGGACATATAAATTTCCAGACATAAATGCTATTCGCCTTGGTCTTTCTTATTCTACATATGAAGATGTTTGGCTTTCAACTAAAAAATTACAAGACAGAAAAAACAAGCAAAAACATCCTATTTTGAAGAGACAAACCAATATAATCAAATTCAGAGATCAATCAGATGCCGAAAGAAGCAAAGATTTTAAAATAACCAATATGAATATGATAATCTAATAGAAAATGGGGGCAACATGCATAAACACCTAGAGAATTTCAGCAGAAACATGGAAATTTTGAGAAAGACACAAATAGAAATTCTAGAGAAAAAAGAGCATAATATCAGAGATAAGGAATTATTATGAGAGGTTTATAAGTTGACATTACATAGCCAAAGAAATAATCATGGAGCATAAGATAGATGAATATAAATTATCCAACCTGCATGTAAATATTTTAAAAAGCATGTAAAAAGGGAAGAGAAATGAATATCCAAGAGCTCTGAAGTGATGTCAAAAAATCTAACATACACGTTGTAAGTGTAGTTGTAATTCCAGGAAAAGAAAAAAGGAACAAAGCAAATGAAATATTTGAAGAGACAATGGTCAAGAATTTTCCAGAAATAAAGGCAGACATTCAATCCCCAAATGCAAGCAAGATACATAACTCCATCTCTCTGTTTCTTTTTCTCTCATTTCACATCTCTTTCTCTCTGTCTGCTACAAACCAAAGAGAAAAATCAAATTACACTCAGAGTAAAAAATATGAGAATTATTACAGACTTCTCCCCAGAAACAATGAAAAAAAGAAATAAATAAATTGTCATTTTGATGTATAAATACAATAAAACCGTCAACCTAGAATTCTATGCTTATTGAACATTTTTAATAAGGAAGATGAAATCAAATATACTTTTAGATAAAAACAGCTGAGAGATTTTCTATCAGGAGAGATGCACTAAAAGAAATGATAAAGGAAGTTCTTAAAGCAGAAGGAGCATGATATCAAGCAGGAATTTTAATATACACAAAGAAATGGAAAGCTCCAGAGAAGATAAAATATCATTATATAAAACATTATTTTTTATGTTTGACTTTACTAAAAGTAACTGAATTTTTAAAGTAACAGTAGTAACAATATATTGTGCTGTACAAATAAAATAAAAATAATAGCACAAACAATAACAGTTAAAAACTGGATCTACATGGTGTCTTTCTTGCTATTAATACATATGAAGTAGAGTAACATTAATACATATGAACTAGAATAACATTTGAATATACACTGTGATATGTTAATTGCGTGTATTGTAAAACTTAGAAAAATGACTAAAAACATAGGTATAAAAAATAAGCTAATAGTATAGTTAAAGGAGAATCATAAAGAAAATTCATTTAGTATCTGCAGAAATGGTAATATAAAGTAAGTAACAAATGGAACAAGGAGAAAACAACTAGTAAGTTGGTAGAGGTATATTCAACTATATCAATAACTGGATTACATATAAATTGTTAAAATATCCCAATTTAAATGAAAGAAGTTTCCAGATGGGACACAGAATAAGACATAACTAAAGGTTATATGGAAGAATGTTCTTTTAAATATAAAGATGTAGATAGTTTAAAAGATGGAAACATACTTACCATAAAACCTCAAGTTAAAAAATAACTTGTTTAGCCACATTAATATAAGACGAAGTAGATTTTGTGTAAAAAAGAATAATACTAGGGAGAAAGATGGATATTACATATGAATAAAAAACATCGGTTTACCCAGAAAACATAATGATCTTTTTTTTTTTTCATTAAAAATGTATTTTCCTTTATTGTGTTGCTTGGCAGAAACAAGAATATATTTCTTTTAATCTTATGTAACTTTTACCTTTAAAACGTGTTTTAACTGGCAAAAGAAAAATTGTATATATTTATGATGTACAATGTGCTGTTTAAACATTAGGCACCTACCAACAACGCTTAAAAATGAATGAAAAACTGATAGAATTGAGGAAGAAATAGACAAATCCACAATGATAGTTGAAGATCTCAAGACTCTTCCCTCAGTTACTGATAAAAACAAGTAGGAAGCACATAAGTAAGGATATACAAGACCTAATAACCTTGTCAATGGATCTAATCTATTTGGCATTTGTAGATAAAGCTACACGATAGCAGCAGAATACGCATTCTCTTTAAGTACACAGGTAACATTCACAAAGATAAACCATAATATCAGCCATAAAGCAAAAATTTACAAAAATTGAAAATATAAAAATCATGTTCAGTAATATTTTAGAATGCTTAAAAAGAAACCAATGAAGAAAAATAAAAATCTAACAAACAAAAAAATCACTGACTCTACCAAATGCTGATGAAGATGTGGAGCAACATGGTTGATGGAATTGTGAAATGCTACATCTACTCAGGAAAAAAGTTTAACATTTCTTATAAAGTTAAATATATACTTGCTGTGAATTACATAACTCACTACTGGATGAGGAAGAGAAATAATAATGTAAATATACACAAAAATCTGTACAAGAATGTTTCTTTTATTTTTATTATAATTTCCAAAGCTTAGGAAAAAAACGGAAGTTTGTCAATTAGTGATTGGATTTTTAAAAATTCTGATAAATCCCTACAGTGGAATTCTATTTAGCAGTGAATAGGAAGGAGAAGTAGGTTCTGGCCAGAAGATAATAAGGTAAACATATCTGTACATAACATACAAGCATAGGAAGATTTTGAAATGTAGAAAGAAGAATGTGGCAGAATACAAAGGGGACTTTGGGACTTCAGGAACTACATGGCACTTATTTCCATGAGTTTTCTAATTAGCTTTCATATATCTTAAGAGTACTACAGCAGTCTCCAATCTGGTACCAGCAACAGGCACAGGCTAAAAGAAAAATCCTGAGGAAAAACCTATTTTCCTCAACCAGAAGACCAGAAAAAGGATGGCACAACATAGCAGAAAACATTTTGCAACACCCATCCTATTCCCACCAAACACCAGAGAAAAAGCTTCTCTTCCAGACACACAATTTCAGTGAGCCCAAGAAGGCAGCTAATCTTGCACCCAGCCCTGGACCCCACCAGTATAGTCTGGATATTTGTTCCACCCAAATGTCATGTTGGGATGTAATCCCAAGTGTTGGAGGCGGGGCCAAGTAGGAGCGTGTGAGTCATGGGGCCAGATTCCTCATGGTTTGATGCTATCTTCTTGATAGTGAGTGAGTTTGCATGAGATCCCATAGTTTAAAAGTATGGAGCACCTCCCACCTCCTCTCTTGCTCCTGCTTTCACCATGTGATGTGCCTGCTCCTGCTTCACCTTTTAGCATTAGTAAAAGCTTCCTGAGGCCTCCCCAGAAGCCAAACAGATGTCAGCACCATGCTTCCTGTAGAGCCTGCAGAATCATGAACCAATCAAACCTCTTTTTAAGATAAATTACCCACCCTCAGGTATTTCTTCATAGCAATGCAAGAATGGCTCAATATACATCCCAAATCAAGATGTGATTTTTTTTTTTGTCTTGGTAGTGTTCCTGAAACTCAGGGGCAGTAGATCTTGCATCTCCTGGCTGGTAGAAGTGGATTCTACTACAATTCTCCCAACAACAGAGTTGTGTATGTGATAGCAGTAGTACTCAGAGGCTAGATGAGCTTCTAAACTCATATGGTAGCAATTAGACTTCATGAAGCTGTGCAAGGCAGTGTAATTATTCACCATTATACTTCGCCACCACTCATTTTTGTTAGTGGGGACTAGCGGAGAGCTGAGCTTCTAACTCCCACCACACATCAATGAGACTGAACAAAACAGTTGACTTGTTCACTTTCTAATCATCCCTGGTGTTAGTGAAACCCACTGGGGAGCTGAACTGCTATACCTGCCTGATATCAGTGAGGCAGAATGGGGTGTTAAAAGATGGGGTTTATTAGCACTCCACTTTCTTCCATCCCCTCCCTTGGTGCCAGCTGTATTCACTAGGGCGTTTAGCTTCCACAACCAAAAATTATTGGTAAGTAATATTCCGTGGTATAGACGTACCACAGTTTGTTTAAATATTCACTTACCTGAGAGTGGAACTGATTTGCAACAAAGCAGTGAGAGTCGGCCCTTTAGTTGTCTCCTTGGGGACGGAAGGACACATCAGGGAGCTGAACTTACACTCCTATTTGGAGGAAAGGTGGTGGTATGTGTTAGTGACCCACTTTCACTGAGACGATATCAGCAAGGCTGAGCAGAGAGTTGAGCCTTTCCTCCATGTGTCTTTAATAAGACAGTGGGAATCAGCATTCAAATTTGGTCAGAGTGGTGTTGGTAGGGCCCATCCAATAATTGAACATGCACAAAATCAACAGAGGACAACATAACATGAATCATATGTTGAGGCTAACTGACAACAACTTTAAATCAGCCATCACAAAAACACTTCAATGAGCAACTACTAATTCTAAAGAACTTCACAAAAAAGATGTTATAAAAAACAAATGAAAATTATAGAAGTGAAAAATACAGTAACCAAAATTAGAAGGAAAAAAACTCACTGAATAGGCTCATCTATCAAGTTGCTGTGCATCATAGTTGTTTTTGTTTATTTATTTTATTGGCAAGTAATATTCTCTGCTATAGATGTACCACAGTTTGTTTAAATATTCATTTATTGGAGAATACTTTAGTTGTTTCCAACTTTAGATTACTATTAATACAATAAAACTGGTATAGTCATTCCTGTATAGGTTTTTCTATGAAGTTACGTTTTCTTTTTTTTTGGAATAAGTGCTCAAGAGCAATACTGCTGGGTCACATGGTGATGGCATGTTAAGTTTTGTAAGAAACTGTCATACACCTTTCCTATTGGGAGTACCATTTGACAAGCCCACCAGCAATCTAAGAGTGCTACAATTTCTCTGCATTCTCAACAGCATTTGTTGTTATCATTGTGTTAATTTTTAATGTATTTATGGATTATTATAATGCACATGATCACATTGGTGTTTACATCTGTATTTCCCTGATGGCTGTTATTGCTGCACATCTTTTTATGTGCCAATTTTCTATTTTTGTATCCCCTTCATTGAAATGTGTATTTTACCTGCTGCCCATTTTCTTTCCTTTTTTGATGTTTGCAGGGTCAAGTTTTAATTAACTTGACCACAAAGCACAGGTTTCCAGGTTCATATAAATACATTTTTATTTTATAATTACTTTTTCCTTCTCTTAAACATTTTGGACAGGGTTGACAGGACCAAATCTTTCCTGTTTGAGCAAGAGCTTTCTTAAAAGTACCTTGTTGTCTTTTTTTTAAATAGTTGATCACATATATATATATGCACACACACGTATAGTATTTTCTATATATAGTATATATTTTCATATATATACCATATATACTCTATACTACATGTATTTCTATATATATAATATATACTATACATACATAGTATTTTCTATATTTACTGTGTGTTTTGTGTGTGTGTGTGTGTGTGTGTGTGTGTGTGTGTGTAGTATTTTCTTCCTCCTACCCACCAACCACTAGCCTTGTTGCCTCCTAAATCTCAGCAATTTTTCTACAGTTAAATCATGCTTTTAATTTTAGTATGAACACAGGTCCACTTTGTTGGTTTCTCTAAATGGTATTTTTTTCTCTTATGTGTTATTACAGTCCATTTTGGCTGCATAATTCATGGCTACACTATTTAAATAAGCATGAGGGAAATAATATTTTCCTGACTCACAAAGCCCTGGTTTCCCCAGTCCAGATAAGCTATTGTTGTACTATGTTTATAGTAGACATTACCATCAGGAGAATCTGGGTGAACGGTACAAGGCATCTCTCTATTTCTCACAGTTGCCTGTAAATCTACGATTATCGTGAAAAAATAAAATTCAAGCTACTCTGGGGTATCGTTTTAGTGCTGATACTCGACAAAATAATAAAAAATTACAAAAAAGAATATAATACTGATGTATGCAACAACATTGATGACACTCAAAATTATGCTGAATGGAAGAAGCTAGATAAAATTAAGTATATAATCTGATCCCATTAATATGCAACTCTAGAATTGTAAACTAACCTGTAGAGGCAGAAGGCAGATGAGTGATTGGGAATTGGGAAGAAGTGGGAGGAAAAAACACAAGGTGGCAAAAAAAAAAAAAAGAAAAGAAAACACCTAATGCAGTGATGGGTAATGTTCTTATTTGAATTATGGTGATGGTTTCACAGGTGTATATGTGCCAACTCTAATTAATTGTATATTATAGTCAGTTATATCTGAATAAAGCTGTTTAAAACAAAACCAAAAGATGCCAGACACTAGGACCAAAGTGTGAAGTATTTGAAGAAAAAAGTCTTCTACCTTTGACCTAATTAGTGTATTTAAAACCAAATGGGGAATGCTTTTTAATGCCCCCTCCTCAGTAGAACACATTTTGAGTAATAACCATAAATTAAAACAAGAAATAATAAGGATTAATAAAGAAATATGGTGTTTCTAGTGAGCATTATATATATGTTTATATGTGTTAGTAAAAGTAAAATATAAAATGGTATTTTAAGAAAACCAAAAATTATGCAAAAGGAACAAATTAGTCAATTAATAAATTATCCAAATATGTAACATTTGATTTCCTTGAATTGGTCTGTAGTTCTAAAATAACTATTAAACAATTAAAGAAGAATAAATTTTACTTTTAAAGATATAGTTCAAATTTACAAAGTATTTTTTGTTTAAATGAAGTAAAGATTTGAACTTCTCAAACATTTATACCTTGCCATTCATACTTTATTAACTTAGGCATCATCCAAACAAGTGGTCACATGGAATGACAGCACATGAAAAACTGAGATTATTTATTCCTTTATTTTAAAATCAATCACTGTACTATTATTGTTTTAGAAATATTGTCTAAATGCTGATGTATGTGTGTCAAACAGGACCATGGATTATGGCCCAAAGTGCACTGCAAGAAATATCACATCCTTAGGAGCTTGCTTTAGAAAGAAACAGCAACAACTGAATCAGGTGATATCTGAGGCCAATGATATAACAGGAAATTATCCGCATTAATTTCCTTGTAGAATGCAATAAGTATTCATTAAAATATAATGAGAAATTGTGCTGTTTTAAGACCACTCCCACAGACACATGATTAAAACATATTGACCACAGCAATCTTTTAAAAACTAGACCAACAAAACAGCATATTTTTGGGAAGGAAAGATAGTTGTTCTAAGAAGCTGGACTAGAAAAAAAAAAAAAGAGTACATATCTTATGATTCCATTCTTATAAACCTCCAGAAAATAGAAACAGATAGTGACAGAAAGCAAATCAGTGGTTTTTTTTTTGAGAATGATGGTGGAGGTAGGGACAGGAAAGAATTGCCAAAGGGCATGAGAAAATTTTAGGGGGTAATGGGTATGTTCACTCTTATAGTTGTGATGGTTTAACAAGTGCAGATGTGACAAAACTCATCAAACTGTATACCTTTTAAGCATGTGCAGTTTGTCATATGTCAATTATACTTCAGTAAAGCTGTTGAAAAGTGATATTCTCTTTAGGGATAAAAACAACTTTGGAAAAATAAAAATAAAAGATGGAGAGAGAGAGCTATCTTGTTTTAAAATTCTCCGTAGACAATGCTCTCATTCACTGCCTGCACCAGAGGTAGACCACTCCCATTGCCCTGCTCCGCCCTAAGCTTTTTAAGAAGGCGGGCTAGTCAGTGTTGGATTTGTGGCGTCTAGTAACCATTATTTAAGGTGCTGCTGGTAACTTTTAGAGATATTTGGCCCTTTGAAGGGCATTTAGTTGCTTATATCATAGGGTGGGGTGTACCTCACACCTACCATTATGAGGTAGATGGCCTGCAGGTTATTTCTTGTCTGTTTTTGGGGATAGTACTGCCACCCACACACCTCACCCCATACAGGTTCTGACAATCAATACACTGAAGTCACATCCCTCTTTCCCCACCAAAACACACACAGGTAGAAACACCAACCCCTTTACTCTTTGTGTATTAAAGTGTTCAGGAAATTTATCTTCAGTGCTTAGTCCTGAGCCAGTCGTTATCCCCCAGTTTCCAGTTGTGGACCTGTTGGTCTGGCCTCAAACCCCACAGAAGCCACCTCCCTGCCTTCTCACACACACCTTTCTCTTCCCGTCACTCCTTCCTTCCCCACCATCAGAGAAGTCACAGAGATATATCCTTTCGATTCAGGTTGATTTTATTTTCATGGTTTTAACCTGTTGGTGTAGAATTCACTGACTGTATGATTGATGACTTTTCAGTGGCAGACCTCTAGAGACATCACAGAGCTGAGGTCTCGCTTTGGTCTTTGTCGACCTCTTCTTTCTTCATTTCTTCTTTCAGCCGGCGATAACGACGACGCAGTGTTGGTCCTCTAGCTTTCTTAGGTTTTCCTGCAGGGGTGTTAGTTTCACAGGCTTTTTGGCTCGAACTCCCTCGAAGGGGTCTTTTCGCCTTCATGGTGGTCTTTAGGCCCTATAGGGAGATCACAGTCAGGCCAGAGGGCGTTGGTTTTGGGAAAGAAGGTGGGAAATGCATAGGAATAGGCTTCATGAGAAGGGTGTGAGTTGAGGAGGGGGTTTGAGTGAGGCAAGGAAAGGGTACGAGTCGGGGTGGCAGAATCAGTGGGGCAAAGAGAAGGGGCTTGGTCAGGATCGTCTCACCTTAACGCCACTTCTGGATCTTCGTTGACAAGGAGTCTTCCCCTTCTTCCTCCCTTTGGTACTTGAGGTTGATGGGGTCTGTTTGTCCATATCTTCATTAGGCTTCTGTGGTTCACTGGTCACCTTTGCCATACTGAAGTGTCCCAGTGGTCTGCTCAGAGCTCCTGATCATCCTATGTATACCCCTCCCAGCACAATGAGGGGCCACGCCCTTCAACTTTGATTGGTCAGCAAGGCACTCTCCCAGCCAATGAGAGCTAAGGGACCCTAAGACATCACAAAGCACTACTCTTGTCACCTCTATGTGAGAGAGGGGTGGGGAGGTACCTGGGGAGTCTTAGTCATCAGAATGTACCACTCCTGCCACCTCTGTTTTGGGTGGGGGGGGGTGATATAAAGGCAAGGATAGCCTGGTGGTAGAAAAGAGGCTTTTCTGTAACAGCCTCTTCTATGCCTTCCCAACATGAACTACCACCCTTCCTCATATACCCATGTTCAGTTGTGGTGGCCCACATAGCAGACAGTTTCCTTTAATCTATTCCCCAAGGCCACACCTATTCATTGGTTTATTCCGAAGTCTCCCTCCCTAAGTCATTAGCTGTTATTTTTGATATTTTACCTAAAATCCCTCTAAAAATAATATGGCTATCTTTCAATGTCAGTGGAGAGGTGAGTAATTCTACAAACAAAAGACAGTTCCCACAAATAAACATCTTTCTACCTATCACATTTGGCATTAAAGGCAGCTTATTTTCATTAATTTCTGCTAGCCCTGCAATTGATAGAAAGGGATTAGAATTAACTGTCTATTTATGACGATTGCTTTTATCTTTACTTTTATCCTATTCTTGGACTCTGACCACATTCTCATTATTGATTTTTGAAAGGTTATTTCTCTATTTTATTGGATTTTTCTTTCTACCTTCCTAGTTTCTCTTACTAATTTCTTTCCCACCAAAAGACACCTACATGTGACACACCTGATGTGTTTGAATGATTTGCTTTCCTATGTTTTTACTCTTGTTAAACATATGGCTTTGTTAAATATGTGCATGTGTGAAAGTGTAACATTTTACTTAAGCTGCTATATGCATCTCTTGTTCATTGCTTTTAATGTTGCATCGTGCTTGTTCATTTTCTTCCCCCTTTGAGTGTAACCTATGTTGATGCTGTTCCTTACTGCTACTAATGATGCTGCTATGAGCCTCGTTAGTAGCTCATGACCCTTTGTGGAATTCTGCCTGTATTTCTTTAAGGTGTGTGTTCAGGAACAGAATTTCTAGGTAATAGACATATATAATTGTCTTAGTCATTTCAGGCTGCTATAAAATAATCCTATGGACTGGGCAGCTTAAACAATAAACATTTATTTATCACAGCTCTAAAGGTTGGAACTGAAAAATCAGGGTGTCTCTGGTACCAATTTACTGTATTAGTCCATTTTCATGCTGCTCATGAAGACATACCCAAGACTGGGAAATTTAGAAAATAAAGCTGTTTAATAAGCTTACAGTTCCACGTGACTGGGTGCCTCACAATTATGGCGCAAGTTGAAAGGCACGTCTCACATGGTGACAGACAAGAGACTTATTAAATTACAAATTCATTCTCTTTGTTAGTTGTAGGACTAATTATATCACCTATATAATTTTATTAAATTTATTTTTGGTAGTTTGTGTTTTTCTAACGAATTGATCAATTTTTTCTATATTTTTGAATTTATGAGCATACAGTTGTTCATAATATTTTCTTAGCCATTTAATGCCTGCAAAATCTGTAATGCTATTTCCTGTTTCATCCCTGATATTGTTTATTTGTTGTCTTCTTTTTTTTAAGCTGTCAGTTGTGCTTAAATTTCATCAATTTTGTTGACGGTTTTAAAGAAATAGCTTTTGGTTTAATTGATTTTCCTATTTTATTCCTGCTTTTAATTTCATTGATTTTTGTTTTTATCTTTATGATTTACTTCCTTCTGTTTGCTTTGGGTTTATTTTTGTCTTCCTTTTCTATATTCTTTAGGTAAGAAATTGGGTCTCCAATCTCAGACATTTCCTTGTTTCTAATGTAAGCATTTAATGGTATAAATTTCTCTCTCAGTACAACGTTAGCTGTATTCCACATGTTTTAACATGTATATTTTCATTTTTATTTAGTTCACGTATTTTTTATTTCCCTTGAGACTACTTCTTCACCCATGAATTATTATGAATTATTTAGAAATGCATAATTTAATTTCCAATTGTTTAGTTTTTGGTATTTTGTTATAGTTGCTCCTTTGATTCCATTTTGGAATCAATTCTTTTAATTATTTATCAACAATTTCAATTATTTTAAGTTGGGTGAGGTTTGTTTTGTAATCCATCGCATGGTCTATCTTGGTACATGTTCTATCTTGGTACATGTTCTGTGGACACATGAAACAAATATATATTCTGCTGTTGTTCAATGAACTGTTCTATATGTGTCAATTAGATACTGTTGATTGTTGCATTATTCAGTTATTCTATTATTGAGGATATTATGTCGAGAAGTTCTGTCAGTTGCTGAGTGTTTAAACCCAACTATAATTGTAAATAAGTCTATTTCTTCATTCATCTCTATTAGTTTTTGCTTCATGTATTTGAAAGCTCTATTGTTTGGTTGATACACAGTCAGTGTAGGTATATATTTGTGGTGGACTGATACTTGCATAATCATGTAAAGTCCTTCTTTGCCTTTATTTATTGTCCTTGCTATGATCTTTACTTTATACCATATTAATATAACTATTCCTACTTTCTATTTTTAATCGTGGTAAAATACACCTAACATCAAATTTCTATCTGAACCAATTTTTATTGTACAATATTGTACAGTTCAGTTGTGTTAAGTATATTCACACAACGAATCCAAGAACTATTGTCATATTGCAAAACTGAAACTCTATACCCATTACACAACTCCTCAATTCCTCCTCTTGTAGTCCCTGACAGAAACCATTCTACTTTTTGTCTCTTTGAATTTAACTACTCTAGCTACCTCATATAATTATAATTTTACAGTATTTGTCTTTTTGTGACTGGCTTATTTTATCTAGCATTATGCTCTCAAGGTTCATTTATGTATAATGCCAGAATTTTATTCTTTGAAAAGGCTTAAGAATAATATTTTATTGTATGTATATACTTCAATTTGTCGATCTATTGATGAACCCTTGGGTTGCTTCTACTTTTTGCCTATTGTGAGTAAGGTTGCTGTGAACATGGCTGTACTGATATACCTTCAAGACTCTGCTTTTAATTGTGTTGAGTATATACCCAGAAGAGGAATTGCTGGCTCATGTGTGAATTCTATTTTTACTTTTTGAGGAACTACCATACCATTTTTCGTAGTTGCCACACCATTTTACATTACTACCAACAATGCACAAAGGTTCCGGTTTTTCTACTTCTTTGTCAGCACTTTTAGTTTTCTGTTACTTTGATAGTAGCAATCCTAATGGTTATAAAGTGGTATCTCATTGTGATTTTTATTTGTATTTACTTAATAATCGGTACTGTTCAGAATCTTTTAATGTGTTTATTGGTTGTTTGTATATTTTCTTTCCAGAATTGTCTATTTAATTCCTTTGCCTGTTTTTAAGTTAGGTTGTATTTCATCGTTAAGTTGGAGTTCTTTTCATATTCTGGATATTAACCCCTCATCAGTTATATGCTTTGCAAATTTTTCCCCTATACAGCAGGTTGTCTTTCGCTCTGTTGATTGCATTCCTTGATGCACTTAAGGTTCTTAATTGTCATACACTCAAATTTATCTATTTCTTTTGTTGTTCTTTATTTTTGTGAAATAGCAAAAAAATTCATATCTAATAACATGAAGCTTTTCTTCTAAGGGGTTTACAGTTTTAGCACATACATTTAAGTCTTTCATCAATTTTCAGTTGATTTTTTTATATAGTAAGGGTCCAACTTCATTCTTTTGCATGTGAATATCCAACTTTCTCAACATCATTTATTGAAAAGACTGTCTTTCCCCATTAAGTGATTTTAGCACCCTTGTCAAAAATAACTTGACCATATATGTGAAAGTTTATTTCTGGCCTTTCTATTTCATTTCACTGGTCTATAAGACTTCCTTTATGCCAATACCACACTGTTAAATTACTGTAACTCTGTAATAAGTTTTAACGTGAGGAAGTGTGACATCTCCAGCTTTGTTTTTCTCAAAATTGGTTTGACTATTAAGGATCCCTTTAGATTCCATATAAATTTTAGAATAAATTTGGTATTTAAAAAATCATTGGAAAATTTGATAGGAATTACATTAAATTTGTAGATCTCTTTTGCTGGCATTTCCATCTTGACAACATTAATTATTCAACTCATGAACATGAATGTCTTTCCATTTATTTGTGTCCTTAATTTGGGGGGTCAATATTTTGCAGTTTTCAGTGTAAAAGTATTTTGCCTCCTTAGTGAAGTTTATTTCTAAGTATTTTTTTCATGCTATTATGAAATGGAATTGTTTCCTTAATTTCTTTTTCTTATTGTTGATTATTGACATAGAGAAATGCACCTAATTTTTTCAAGCTGATTTTATGTTCTGCAACTTCACTGAATTCGTTGATTCATTCTAAAAGAGTTTTTGTGTGGCATTTTAAATGTTCTCCATAGACAACATCATGTACTCTTAGAAGAAAGATACTCTTACTTTTTCCTTTCCGATTTGGATAGCTTTCCTTTCTTCTTCTTATCCAAATTGCTAGTCACTCTTGCTTTTTAAAATTAATATATTCAAGGCATATATTTTCCATTATTTTAGTTTCATTCTGTCAATGTCACGTAGTGTGTTTATTTTAGACAGCATAATTTTTTTTTTTCTTTGAGAGAGACAGGAGATTCTTTTGCCCAGGCTGGAGTGCAGTGGCCCAATCTCAGCTCACTGCAGCCTTCGCCTCCTGGGTTCAAGCAATTCTCCTGCCTTAGCTTCTCATCTAGCTGAGACTACAAGCACCCACCACCATGCCTGGTTAATTTTTGTATTTTTAGTAGAGATGAGTTTCACCATGCTGGCCAGGCTGGTCTCAAACTCTTGACCTCAAGTGATCCGCCTGCCTTGGCCTCCCAAAGTGCTGGAATTACAGGCATGAGCTAACATGTTAGGCCAGACAGCATATTGTTGAATCCTTTTTCAGCCACACAATTAGTTTATGTATTTTAATTACTATACAAAGACTATTTACTTTTAAGGTAATTATTTATATTGATAGTAAAGCTAAAGTGTGTCATTTTATTTATTTGCTTTCTGTTTATGTTTCCTGCTTGTCATTTTTCCATTTTTCTTTGCATACCTTCCTGAGACTTACCTGATTTTTTTTAAGAGTTGTATCTTGACTGACTTACAGTGTTTTTCAGTATATCACATTGTATAGTTTTCTTAGTTGTTACACTAGATATTACAATATGTAGTTAATCACAGTCTACAGGTATCAACATTTTACCACTTTGAGTGAAGTGTAAAATCCTTACTTCGTTTACATCTGTTTATCCTCCAACATTAAAAATATAATCATATGAAGTCTTTATATACATTGAGCAATATGTGAAATATTGTTTTAATTTTTGCTTCACCATAAAATATAACTTAAGAAACTCTCAAAGGCAAGGATATTATATGATATTTATGCCCATTTTTATTTATGCTGATGTTTTTTCTTTTTGAAGTTCCCAGCCTTCTTTTATCATTTTCTATTTTATAGATCTTCTTTTAGCCAATCTTTAAAAATAGATTTGCTAGCAAAAACATATAGTTTTTCCTCATCCGACAATATCTTATATTCCCCTTTATTCTAGAAGAATATTTTTGCTGGAAACAGAATTTATACTTGGCAATTTTTACAACACCTGAAATGCCCGGTTCCACTTCAAACTGGCCTTCATAGTTTTAGAAGAGAAATTCATTGTCATTCAAGTGTCTGTGTTCCCATAATAATGTGTCTTTTGTCTCTGGCTGCTCTGAAGATTTTTTCTTTGTCTGTAGATTTGAAACCGTAAATTATGATATGTCTTGGCATGTTTTTGTGTGTGTTTGTTCTATTTGGACTTCTCCCAGGCTCCTGAGTCTGTAGGTTTATGTGTCCCCGTACATTTGAGAAGATATATGCATTACTTCTTTAAACACTTTTTTGGTTCCACTTTGTCTCTGATCTCTTTTTAAGATACTGATGATATAAATTTTGTTTTTTTGTTGTCCCACAGGGTGCTGAGTAGCTTTTCGTTTTTGTTTTTAATTTGTTTTCTTTCTGTTTCTCCGATTGGATAAATACTATTGATCTGTCCTCAAGTTCACTGATCCTTTCCTTGTCATCTTGACTCTGGATGAGCCCATTCAGTGAGGTTTTTATTTTTTTTTCTAATTTCAATTATGGTATTTTTCACTTCTATAATTTTCATTTGTTTTTTATAACATCTTTTTTGTGGAGTTCTTTAAAATTAGTAGCTGTTTGTTGAAGTATTTTTGTAATAGCTGATTTAAAGTTGTCAGTTAGCCTCAACGTGTGATTCATGTTATGTTGGCCCCTGTTGATTTTGTGCATGTTCAATTATTGGATGGGCCCTACCAACACCACTCTGACGAAATTCGAATGCTGACTCCCACTGTCTTATTAAAGACACATGGAGGAAAGGCTCAACTCTCTGCTCAGCCTTGCTGATATCGTCTCAGTGAAAGTGGGTCACTAACACATACCACCACCTTTCCTCCAAATAGGAGTGTAAGTTCAGCTCCCTGATGTGTCCTTCTGTCCCTAAGAAGGAGATGAGTAAAGGGCTGACTCTCATTGCTTTGTTGCTGCTTTTTGGGTGTGGAAGCTAAACGCCCTAGTGAATACAGCTGGCACCAAGGGAGGGGATGGAAGAAAGTGGAGTGCTAATAAACCCCATCTTTTAACACCGCATTCTGCCTCACTGATATCAGGCAGGTATAGCAGTTCAGCTCCCCAGTGGGTTTCACTAACACCAGGGATGATTAGAAAGTGAACAAGTCAACTGTTTTGTTCAGTCTCATTGACGTGTGGTGGGAGTTAGAAGCTCAGCTCTCCGCTAGTCCCCACTAACAAAAATGAGTGGTGGTGAAGTATAGTGGTGAATAACACTGCCTTGCACAGCTTCATGAAGTTTAATTGCTACCATATGAGTTTAGAAGCTCATCTAGCCTCTGAGTACTATTGCCACTACATACACAACTCTGTTGTTGGGAGAATTGTAGTAGAATCCACTTCTGCCAGCCAGGAGATGCAAGATCTACTGCCCCTGAGTTTCAGGAACACTACCAAGACAAAAAAAAAAATCACATCTTGATTTGGGATGTATATTGAGCCATTCTTGCATTGCTATGAAGAAATACCTGAGGGTGGTTTGACTTATTTTAAAAAGAGGTTTGACTGGTTCATGATTCTGCAGGCTGTACAGGAAGCATGGTGCTGACATCTGTTTGGCTTCTGGGGAGGCCTCAGGAAGCTTTTACTAATGCTAAAAGGTGAAGCAGGAGCAGGCACATCACATGGTGAAAGCAGGAGCAAGAGAGGAGGTGGGAGGTGCTCCATACTTTTAAACTATGGGATCTCATGCAAACTCACTCACTATCAAGAAGATAGCATCAAACCATGAGGAATCTGGCCCCATGACTCACACGCTCCTACTTGGCCCCGCCTCCAACACTTGGGATTACATCCCAACATGATATTTGGGTGGAACAAATATCCAGACTATATTGGTGGGGTCCAGGGCTGGGTGCAAGATTAGCTGCCTTCTTGGGCTCACTGAAATTGTGTGTCTGGAAAAGAAGCTTTTTCTCTGGTGTTTGGTGGGAATAGGATGGGTGTTGCAAAATGTTCTCTGCTATGTTGGGCCATCCTTTTTCTGGTCTTCTGGTTAAGGAAAATAGGGTTTTCATCAAGATTTTTCTCTTTGTCTGTGCCTGTTGCTGGTACCAGATTGGAGACTGCTGTAGTACTCTTAAGATATATGAAAGCTAATTAGAAAACTCATGGAAATAAGTGCCATGTAGTTCCTGAAGTCCCAAAGTCCCCTTTGTATTCTGCCACATTCTTCTTTCTACATTTCAAAATCTTCCTATGTTTGCATGTTATGTACAGATATTTTTACCTGATTATCTTCTGGCCAGAACCTACTTCTTCCTTCCTATTCACTGCTAAATAGTATTCCACTGTAAGGATTTATCAGAATTTTTAAAAATCCAATCACTAACTGAAGAACTTCAGTTTTTTTCTAAGCTTTGGAAATTATAATAAAAATAAAAGAAACATTCTTGTGAAGATATTTTTGTATATTTACATTATCATTTCTCTTCATCATCCAGGAGTGAGTTATGTAATTCACAGCAAGTATATATTTAACTTTATAAGAAATGTTAAACTTTTTTCCTGAGTAGATGTAGCATTTCATAATTCCACCAATGATGTTGCTCTACATCTTCATCAGTATATGGTAGAGTCAGTGTTTTATTTTTGACTGTTAGTTTTTTATTGTTGTTGTTCATTGGTTTGTTTTTAAGCATTCTAAAATATTATTGAACATGATTTTTATATTTTCTATTTTTGCAACTTTTTGCTCTATGGCCCATATTATGGTTTATATTTGTGAATGTTACATGTGTACTTAAAGAGAATGCATATTCTGGTGCTATTGTGTAGCTTGATCTACAAATGTCAAATAGGTTAGAACCATTGACAAGGTTCTTAGGTCTTGTATGTCCTTACTTATGTGCTTCCTACTTGTTTTTATCAGTAACTGAGGGAAGAGTCTTTAGATCCTCAACTCTAATTTTGGCTTTGTCTATTCTTCTTCAATTCTGTTAATTTTTCATTCGTGTATTTTTAAGCATCGTTGGTAGGTGCTTAATGTTTAAGATCATTATGTTTTCTGGGTAAACCGATGGTTTTTATTCCTATGTAATACCCATCTTTCTCCCTAGTAATATTCTTTTTTTAAAAAAAAAATTACTTCATCTTATATTAATGTGGCCAATCCAGTTATTTTTTAACTTGAGGTTTTATGGTAAATATGTTTCCATCCTTTTAATTTTAAACTATCTACATCTTTATATTTAAAAGAACATTATTCCATATAACCATTAGTTATGTCTTATTCTATGTCCCATCTGGAAACTTCTTTCATTTAAATTGGGATATTTTAATGATTTATATGTAATCCAGTTATTGATATAGTTGGATATTCTTCTACCAACTTACTAGTTGTTTTCTACTTTTTCCATTTGTTACTTACTCTTTATTACCATTTCTGCCCAGACTAAATGAATGTTCTTTATGATTCTGCTTTAAGTACACTGTTAGCTTATTGTTTATACCTATGTTTTTAGTTATTTTCCTAAGTTTTACAATACACACAATTAGCATATCGCAGTGTATATTCAAATGTTATTCTACTTCATATGTATTAATACCAAGAAAGGCACCATGTAGATCCAGTTTTTACCTGTTATTGTTTGTGCTATTACTTATTTGTTTTATTTGTATAGCTCAATATATTGTTACTACTTTTACTTTAGAAAGTCAGTTATTTTTAGTAAAATTAAACATAAGAAATCATGTTTTGTATAATGATATTTATTTTTATCTTCTCTAGAGGTTTTCAATTATTTCTTCACTTTTTTTTTTTTTTTTTTTTTTTTTTTTTGAGATGGAGTCTCAGTCTGCCACTTAGGCTGGAATACGGTGGCATGATCTCAGCTCATTGCAACCTCTGCCTCCCGGGTTCATGCAATTCTCCTGCCTCAGACTCCCGAATAGCTGGGACTACAGATGTGTTCCACCATGTCCAGCTAATTTTTGTATTTTCAGTAGAGATGGGATTTCACTATGTTGGCCAGGCTGGTCTTGAACTCCTGACCTCAAATGATCCACGTGCCTTGGCCCCCCAAAGTCCTGGGATTACAGGTGTGAGCCACAGCGCCTGGCCTGGAGCTTTTTATGTCTTTGTGTAGATTCAAATTCCTGCTTGATATCATGCTCCTTCTGCTTTAAGAACTTCGTTTAACATTGCTTGTAGTGCATCTCTCCTAGAAGAAAATCTCTCAGCTATTTTTCTCTAAAAGTATATTTGATTTCATATTCCATATTAAAAAACGTTCAATAAGCATAGAATTCTGGATTGACAGTTTTATTGTATTAATACATCAAAAATGACAATTTATTTTTTTCTTATTTTCATTGTTTCTGGGGAGAAGTCTGTAATAATTCTCATTTGTTACTGTTAATGTAATTTGATGTTTCTCTCTGTTTCGTAGCAGAGAGAGAGAAAGATATGGGGAAATAAGAGAAAAAGAAACAGAGAGATGTAGTTATGTATCTTGCTTGCATTTGTGGATTGAATGTTTTCCTTTATTTTTGGAAAATTTTTGACCATTGTCTCTTCAAATATTTTATTTGCATTGTTCCTTTTTTCTTTTCCTGGAATTACAACTACACTTATAATGCATATGTTAGATTTTTTGATATTGCCTCAGAGCTCTTGGATACTGTTCTCCTCCCTTTTTACATACTCCTTTTATTTTATTTTATTTATTTATTTTGAGATGGTGTTTCACTCTCGTCGCCCAGGCTGGAGTACAATGGTGCGATCTCGGCTCACTGCAATCTCCGCCTCTTGGGTTCAAGTGATTCTCCTGTCTCAGCCTCCCGAGGGGCTGGAATTACAGGCACCCACCACCACGCCCAGCTAATTTTTGTATATTTAATAGAGACGGGGTTTCACCATGTTGGTCAGGATGGTCTCGAACTCCTGACCTCAGGTGATCTGCGCACCTTGGCCTCCCAAGGCCACGCTGGGATTACAGGCGTGAGCCACCATGCCTGGCCAAAATTCAATATGGATCTTAAATGTTTGCATGCACATGGTAAAAAGTAAAATCACCATCACGTGATTAAAATTAACTTTTGAAGTGAACGATCTGTAGAGAAGATTATTAAATATTTCCTTATAAATTAATAGTTTTACTGAGAATTTACTACATTTGATATGAAAATTAAATAGAACACTTTATATTTAAGTGACTTGCTATGAGATGTTAGGCAAATCATTTAGGGTAGGAAGTTTTCTACCATTTTCACAGATAATTAAAGGATTTACTGATAGTTTGAGTAATACAGGCAGTATTAAGAGTAATATTAGTTGTAATAGTCTTAATGGGGATTAGGATAATAAAAATATAAAAAGAATAAACACTAAATGGCTCCTTTGCTTGCGTGTAATATGCTAAGAAATTTTGTGCAAAATAGCTCATTTCAACATCACAACAAACATGTGGCATAAAACTACTATAAATTAATGCTACAGGTTTGTGATGCAAATCAAATGAGGTGACATATTAAAATACCTTTGGGGCCGGGTGCAGTGGCTCATGTCTGTAATCCCAGCACTTTGGGAGGCCAAGGCGGGTGGATCACCTGAGGTCAGAAGTTCGAGTACAGCCTGGCTGGCCAACATGGTGAAATGCTGTCTCTAGTAAAAATACAAAAAAAAAAAAAAACTGGCCGGGTGTGGTGGTGTGTACCTGTAGTCACAGCTACTGGAGAGGCTGAGGCAGGAGAATCGCTTGAACCTGGGAGGTGGAGGTTTCAGTGAGCTGAGATTGCTCCACTGCACTCCAGCCTGGGTGACAGAGCAAGACTCCGTCTCAATGGAAAAAAAAAAAATACCTTTGGAACCTGAAAAGAAAAGGAGCAGCAGGAGCCATTATATTATTACTACATAGGAAAACAAAACAGATGTAGTATGGCATGTTGATTTTCTGCTTACAACCTACTACCTAAAAGTAAGTAGGTTCTATGAGTAATTCTTATTAGATAAAATTAACTACCATTATGAAATTATCTTTTTCTAACCACAGTCACACATACACGAATACAAGCACATACTAACTTATTTACACACAAAAATATTTAGCCTCTTCTATTGAGATTTGATATGTGTTTGTTAAACTATGTGGAAGGTTTTAATATTAGGGTACAATGCAGTTAATTTTGTCACTAGGGAGCTATGGAAAACAGGTTGGTTTCCATATATTTATACAGAATAACACGTATGTATTTCCTATATTTTTTCTGTATAGTTCTGTTTTCTAGAAACAACTATAGAATTTTCACTAGCAATTGATAGTAAAACAATATTTAAAAATATAGAAACAAATTTATTACATTCACATTGTGCATAATGTAAAAGTTAAAGACAATTATTCTACATTTGCCAAAATTTCCCTTCACTTAAATAATGATTAGAAATATACAATATCATAATAATATTAAACAGTCATTAGTAACATTTATTTAATGCTTATTAACCTGTCAGTTTTATAGTTTAGTAGCCAATGGTGGATTATTTTATCTAATCTCCACAAATCTCTAACAATATTAATTTTATATTATGTTGTTTTGAATACTGAATTAGGTATAATATTTAAAATACTTTTATAAACTTAGAAGTGAGAGATATACTCATACTGGTAAATTACAATGTTTGTACACCTACTAAATCAAAATAATGGAAAACAAATTGTGATTTCCTTTTCAAAGATTCTTAACCAATGCCCCAAATATTAGATTTTCAATACTCTTTCCTATTAATTAAGGTAAATTTCCACTATTCAATTGTCTCAGGTTGATGCCCAGTGGTTGACTGGAATTCAAGTGGCTGCCAAGATCCAGCTCTATCAACTAGAGGCAGTTGCTCCAGTCCATGGGTAATTTTTAGTTAGCCTCCACATAAAGTCTGAATGAAAACCTCATAGATTTACCATTAAAATATACTGGCAAGAGGTTTGGCAACAGACGGAAGTAAGGTATATGATGGATCTGTAATATACACATTTTAAAATATGTCATTAGATAAAATTGTGATAAAGAGTTATAACAAAACAGAATGAGCAGATAAAATGCTATTGAATAAATATGAATTTCACATTGAAAAATCAAGATTCCATTTAGCAACAATTAACTCTTCCCATAAGAAATTGCTTATGGTTTCTAGAGGTTAATTTTAAAATCTACTTTGAATAAAATTCATGAGGTAGATACCTGGAATCAAAATGGGATGTGAAGAGAAAACTATGTATGTAATGAGAGATTATTAAGTATTGGTTTATAAACCACTGTTGCATTTCAATGCTTTGACTATGAAATATTAATTTTTATATAAAAATATAAATAAAAAAATATTTTTTTCTGAATCACTGTCTGTGAGATATTAGCAACTCTTTCAGGCTCTAGAAATCCTAAAATTCTCCACCCATGCATATTCCATAAGTAGAACCTAGTCTTTTATCTTTGGTTATAGTAATGTCAGTGATAGCAGCAGGAGGCAGACAAATCCTGGGAAGACAGGGCCAGGTCCCAGGTGAAACCTGACCTTCAAGCTGAAGACAGTTTAAAGCTTAGCTACAATTCCCAGATAAATCCATGGACTGGATTTAGAATCTCTCTTCCCATTTGGCATGCTTTCCTCTGATTGATCCCTACCCCTTACCTATTTTACATATACATATCTTTCCCTAATTGATTTTTTACAGCCATGGCCATCTTTAAGTGGTGCCTTTGTTTCAGATGCTTTTGCATACTCACAAACCAATCAGCACACACTTCCCCATTCTGAGCCCATAAAAGCCCTGGACCCAGCCACACTGGGAGAGAGACTTCCCGACTTTGGGTGGGGTACCACAATCACATTCCCCCTCTGCTGAGAGCTGTTTCATCACTCAATAAAACTCTTCTCCACCCTTCTCACTCTCCAGTTGTTACCATAATCTCATTCTTCTTGGACAAGAGACAGGAACTCAGGACCCTGCCAAACTTGGGTACAAAGAAGGCAGTAACACCATAGACCACCCTGCTGTTTGCACACAACAGCCGCCCCATGTGACAGGAAGCAGCAGCAAGGCAGAGCCAACCCCAAAGCTGTAGGCTGGAATGAGGCAATGGGATTGACAGAGCTGTTAACATACCCCTGTTCAATGGGCTGCAGACAGCAAGACTAAAAGAGCTGTTAGCACACTGTAACACCCCCGCTGGGGCTTTAGGGTCACAGGCATTCCTGTTTTGGTACCACCATGTTCCCTTTGTTGAGACACTGGAGTCCACCATGAGAATCACTTGCAACATGCCTGGTTCAGCCACAAGCCCCACACAGAGCCCGCCCCTGTGCCACTCTTGGAGCAGCCACCTGGACCCCACACTCACTCACTTACATACCTCCTCCTGCTGCAGGCTGAGCACGCAGTTGTGGTGACCATGGAATCCACACAGAAGTGCAAGCCAGGTGTGGACCAGTGGGTCAAGTAGGCAGGGTGCCTCCTGTGCTGAGCCTATGCCTGAGAGTGGCCCAGGCGGGGATGTTGCCAGCCACGAATGTCTCTGGCTGGCAAAGTGGCACTGAAGAAAAATCCGGCATCATTAGAATATTTCAAAATATTCTTTCCCTTCTTTAGTCTCTATTTCTTCTAATAATTTTCAAAAATTTACCTTCGTTTAATTAGGTCCCATTTGTCAATTTTTGTTCTTCTGATTGCTTTTGAGGACTTAGTCATAAATTCTTGGCCAAAGCTGAAGTCAAGAAGGGTAATTCCTAGGTTTTCTTCTGGGATTTATATGGTTTGAGGTCTTACATTTAATTATTTAATTCAACTTGAATTAATTTTTATATATGATAAGAGATAGGGGTCCAGGTTCATTCTTGTGCATACGGCTAGCCAGTTATCCCAGCACCAATTATTGGATAGGGAGTCCTTTCCCCACTGCTTATTTTTCTTCAATTGTTGAAGATCAGATGCTTGAAATTATAAAAATAAAGAAGTAAATAAGTAAAATAAAATTATTCCATTTTAAATTGACAGATAATAGCTTTGTATATTTATAGGGAGCACAATGTGATGTTTTGATCTATGTACTGTATACATTGTAGAAAAATACAATCAAGCTAATTAACATATCCATCACTTCACCAAATTATCATTTCTTTGTGATGAGAACATTAAAAACCTATTCTTTTGGCAAGTCAATACATTATTATTAACTGTGATCACCATGCTGTGCAATAGATTACTAGAACTAGATTCCTCTAGTCTAACTGAAATTTTGTACACTTTGACCAACATTTTTCTTCCTCCATTTCTCCTTTGACAAGCAATTTCTACTCACTGTTTCTATGAGGTGGACTTTTTTAGAGTCGACATATATGTGAGATCATACAGTGTGTATATATATGTGTAAATATATAATGTATTCCATATGTATAAATGTATATATGCATATAAATATTATACATGTATATATGTAAGTGTATATATACATGTATATAAGTATTATAAATATATAATGTATTCCATATGTATAAATGTATATATGTATATAAATATACATGTATATATGTAAGTATATATACGTATATATACACACACTCATATGTATATAAATATATTATCATGTATATGTATTATTTTGTGTGTCCCCTGGTCTCCATTTTCCTTGGTGGAAGTTCTTCCCAGATGTCTAGTGATCCTTGATTGTCTGCTCATGATTAAAGTTTAAGGATTGGGGAATAATGTTTGAAAGTTCTGAGTTTGCAGCCTGATTGGTCAAACTTTAATTTTACTGTAAAATTATTGGGTTTTTTTATTGAAAAATGCTATATTTTAATATCTTCACATCATTATTTTTCATCTGAGCGCATTGCACTAAGAAGAGTTTTCTAATCTTCTGTTTGAATGATAAAGATCTAGCTGGCTCTAGAGATATGGAAGCAGGACTGGGTGAGGATTAAAAAATAAGAGAGCCAGAGATTCTTAGCATTCAGCATTCAGTATGCACATGGCCCATAGTCATTTAACATTCTCTCAACTATGCCTGGCATTTCCCACTTCAGAGACTTTCTAATTTACTTTACCCGAAGAAAAAACCTCTAGGTTATCTTCTCTGGTGGGGGAGACAGACTCCTAGGGATATATACTGGATAAGGGGATCTGGAGGTCTGAAGGCTTTTCAACAGTTTTTTTTCTTTTCCCTACTCCTTATTTCAGCCTCTTTCTTTTATACCTGATTCTACAGGTACCTGGGGCTAACATTTCCTCACTCCATGGGGATTCTGTAATATAAATCTGGTTGTTTCTCAGCTTTTCCCAAAGCCTGCCTGAGAGTCAGTTTTTAGTCCTGCTAAGTTAATTATCACTGGTTCGTTTGCTTTCCAGCTTCTGAAATGTTGTTGCTGTTTTATTCTCTCCTGTTCTCTCTGTCCTTGTGGATCCTAGTGGAGTTTTCAGATGAAGTGAAGTTAGATGTGTATATTCAATCTACTATCTTATTATTTTCTGCCTCTGGAGTAAAGTACTAGGAATTTATACATTTAGGCAAACTGGAGTAGTCTTCTTCATGGCACAAATTCAAATACATAGACCACAGTTAATTTGGAAATGATATACATCTGCATTCTTCAAATTGAATCAAAATATAGACACAGTGAGAGAAAATAAATCATTTTTTATTTCTCTCAGATTCTCATTTATTCTTTAATAAAAATTGTGAAGGCCTGAAACTTTTATTTTCTATATAGTCTATACTTCTGATGTTCAAAAAATAACTAAAAAACCTTTAGTTCCTGTTATTGTTAATACTGAGTGTCAACTTGATTGGATTGAAGGATGCAAAGTATTGATCCTTGGCGTGTCTGTGAGGGTGTTGCCAAAGGAGATAAACATTTGAGTCTGTGGGCTGGGGAAGGCAGACCCACCCTTAACCTGGGTGGGCACCATCTAATCAACTGCCAGCGAATATAAAGCAGGCAGAAAAACGTGAAAAGGCTAGACTGACTTAGCCTCCCATCCTACATCTTTCTTCAGTGCTGGATGCTTCCTGCCATTGAACATAGGACTCCAAGTTCTTCAGCTTTGGGAATCGGACTGGCTTCCTTGCTCCTCAGCTTGCAGATGGCCTATTGTGGGACCTTGTTATCATGTGAGACAATACTACTTAATAAACTCCCTTTTCTCTATATATATCCTATTAGTTCTGTCCCCCTAGAGAACCCTGACTAATACAGTCCCCCTTCTGGCAATAGACTTGTCACTCCAAATAATTCCAAGTAAGGCAGCTTTGAAGATTGCTAGGTATCAATGGTACATTTTGGCATAAATTGTGACATAGATTGAGATTATTGGCTTTATTTGAAACCAAGAGAACAGAGCTAAAGGAGCCTGACTCTCAAGTGTGACTGAACAGGCCAAGAAGCCCAAAGTATAGTATCCAAAGGAATGAAGTAAGATAGAAGTACATTATGAATTCTAAAAGAGTAATGAGAAAGTTTTTGCCACCCACGTGCTTGTTTCCTCTAGTACCCTATTGCTTTTTGAATGTTGCTAGTATGTAGGGTATCAAAATAGTGTTTCAACCTTATATGCTCTAAATGAATTACACTTAACACAACATTAAACATAAGTAAAAGTACTTGCCAGCATGGATAGCTCATTTCTTTCTTTCTTTTTTTTTTTTTTTGAGATGGAGTCTTGCTCTGTTGCCCAGGCTGGACGGCTCACTGCAACCTCTGCCTCCCAGGTTCACGCCATTCTCCTGCCTCAGCCTCCCGAGTAGCTGGGACTACAGGTGCCCACCACCACACCCAGCTAATTGGATAGCTCATTTCTAAAGTCCAGAAAATATGTTTTGTGCACATTGTGTAAACAAGTCCTTTAGAAGAAATAGAAATAAAAAATGATGAGTTCATGTCTTTTGTAGGGACATGGATGAAATTAGAAATCATCATTCTCAGTAAACTACCGCAAGAACAAAAAACCAAACACTGCATCTTCTCACTCATAGGTGGGAATTGAACAATGAGAACACATGGACAGAGGAAGGGGAACATCACACTCTGGGGACTGTTGTGGGGTGGGGGGAGGGGGGAGGGATAGCTTTGGGAGACATACCTAATGCTAGATGACGAGTTAGTGGGTGCAACGCACCAGCATGGCACATGTATACATATTTAACTAACCTGCACATTGCGCACATGTACCCTAAAACCTAAAGTATAATAATAATAAATTAATTAATTAATTTAAAAAAAATGGGAGCTAAAATTACAGTTTCAGATCTGGAAAAGCTTAAAATATAGGTTAGGTTCGGGGGCATAGCCAGAGGAGATTATATATATGTATATATATATATATATATATATATATATATATATATATATATCTTGAATGTAAGAGGAGGTTCTGAGGAAGAGTATAGGAAAATTAAAGTAACTAGAATGATAGTGGGTCAATTTAAGAATGAGGTCAAAATCAACCTTATTTTCTGCAGTTTCACTCATTTATTTAATCAATATTTAGTGAGTGCTTGTTCGTGCTACACTCTGTGCTTGGTGTCTGGCATTCAGAGGTGAAAATAATCATTACTATTTTCTACTGAATGTATTTTATGTAATAGGAATTGTAGTAGACATGTTATTAATGTGCCCCTTCTCATTTATTCCTCATAAGAACTTTTGAGTGGGAGTCCTTATTATCCCCAATGACTTCTCCAATGTTGATCAGCTGGAGTCCCCATAAAAAAACAGAACCCATTACAATTAGGATAATTCATGGAGGAGAGTGGGTGTTTAAAATGGAACCGTTTATAAAATTATATTATTAATTATATAACTAATTATAAATTATAGAAGAAGCCACACGGAACACTGCAGGAATCCTGGTATTATTAGTGGCAAAACTGTCACCATCTCAAGTATATGAAGACCTTGGAGAGGAATTGTATAAAGTTAAACTCATTGAAAGGAGCACTATTAGACTGTTGAGTGACATAGCAAGCCTGGTGTTTCCTACCTTACACAAAGATAGCCAAGGGAATAAATATTTTGATCTCACTTTCCTCCCTCCTCCAAATCTCATGCTTGGGATTTGGCATTAACCAACCTCAACCAAAAACCAGATGTGCCTGTTGATGTAATTCATACCAGTCAGTCAATCTGAACAGAGAGAGTGATGGGGAGAGGTGTAGAATAGAGATAGAGAGACCTACAAAAGATATCCAGCACACAAGGTTATGCAGTAAAGGGCAGAAGAGAACTTCAGTGCAGATATAAATGGTTCCAAATCTTATGTGTTTTTCATTGAGCATTTCAATCTTACACATTTCTTCCTTGATAATTTGGTGGGATAGACAACAGTTTTAACAACTACAATACTTACACAAATAAAATGAGCAAGATTAAGAAAATTAATTGATAATTTTGTGACATGCCTATCAATAGCTTATAAACTTCCAGTTTTAGTTCTTGCTGTGGCTTTACATCTTACCAGGATCCTGGAGTCCCCTTTAGTCTGAAGCTTCTATGTCACAATGGCCCAAAGATGAATCAAACAACTCAAGGAGCTCACAACTGAGTGTGAGAGATATATATGAAAACAACTAACTACAATACAAGTCTCCAGGTCTCTAGAAGTGGCAAGTCCACTGCCTTGTGATATCATCGAAGAGTAAACAATTCAAGTGACTGAAGGTTGGTGGAATAAGGAAAGGTTTCATAGAAGTGACATTAAAATAAGCCTAGGATAATCAACAAGTGCTCAAGGCTTAATGGACCTGAAATTCTAGAAACTTTGTTAGGAAGATGTCAACTCTCAGTTCATGCCTAATACCAATCAAATCTACCTTGTACATTTCAAATCTCGGGCTAAAATCTGATCTCCAAGCAGTTGGTCTATGGGGGACATAGATGAAAGAATTCTGAGAATTGCCAGTGCATTAGGCTTCATCTAAATTAAAAGGAAATTATAGTAGCAGCTTTTATTGCTTTTGGCAACACATTTTCATCTTTTATTAAAAACATTAATATGTTTTTCTCCTGACAAAGACCACGTGTCACCAAGGTAAAATTTTTGTTTCACAAAACGCATTTTAGTGTTTTGGAACTTTGTGGAACTAAAATGAAAGCAGGAGTGGAAATGTAATCCTCCTTCAAGAAAGAGTACAATCTTTATCATCAAATTTCATTATTTACCTGGAACCACACATTAATTGTTCCTCAATAAGTTCTTGGAATTTGTCCAAAAAGCAAGACTTTAGTACAGATATTAGCAGAAACACTACTTATGCAACAAGTGGGAAATGAATTCTTTTTTTTTTTTTTTTTTTTTTGAGATGGAGTCTTGCTCTTGTTGCCCAGGCTGGAGGGCAATGGCGCGATCTCGGCTCACTGCAACCTCCACCTCCCAGGTTCAAGTGATTCTCCTGCCTCAGCCTCCCGAGTAGCTGGGATTACAGGTGCACGCCACTGTGCCAGGCTAATTTTTGTATGTTTAGTAGAGATGAGGTTTCACCATGTTGGCCAATCTGGTCTCAAACTTCTGACCTCAGGTGATCCACCCGCCTCAGCCTCCCAAAGTGCTGGGATTACAAGAGTGAGTCACTACGACCGGCCAGGAATTCTATTTTTGGCTCCCTTCTAAGACTTTGGCATACTAGTTAGCATATCTTAACTATGGCAGAGTAAGTCTAAAAGCATATAAGCGTCACTCATGCTAAAAACTTGAAGATCTATCACATAGTGAATATTTCATTAAATTGTTCTTTGAGAATAGGTTCTTCAACAATGAGAATATTTTTCTCTCATTCCTTTCCAATGACTACTATAGTTTACATTAGCGGAAACCAATCTGCAGTTTTGGTAAAAGCATTTAAAGAAATATGAAAATTCCTGTTTGATGAAAATATTTTGTAAATAAAGTCAAATTATTTTCCATACAACTTTAGAGTTGAGCAGGTTCTTTCGTATGACTGGTTCAATATTTAACCAGTTATTGCTGAGTAAATTGAATTCCTATGAAGGGAAATGACTTTAATAAGAACATCTTTCTTATTTTGTTGCTTTTACTTCCTAACTTTAATATAGAGTTCTATCTGGCCATCCCTGTTTATAATTATGCAGCCAGCTTCTAGTTCTCCCTCTCTATAATATCTACTCTGTCACCTCCATATCAAAATATGTTGACTCCACATCAGAAATATACTTTAAATTTGGCACCTTATTGCCTTTCCCTCTGTTCCTACTGTAGTTCAAGCTGCTATCATGTATTATACAGTTTTGATGGATCCCTTTCAGCCACAAGGAAGAGTCAAAATTTTAAAAAGAAAATACAAAACCTTCTTAACCCAGCTTGAACTATCCAAGCTTCTTTTTAGCCATTCACCTACCAATCACCCATTCCAAGTAAATGTCCAACTTTTTAGCAACATGGGATTCTTTCTTTTCCCCAAAAGTGTTAGTCTTACACACTTTCAGGACATAGCATTCTTCCTGCCTAGAAGGAAATGTAATCCTCATTCAAGAAAGAGTATATTCTGTATTACATTTCATTATTCAAACAAAACCTCACATTAAATGTTCCTTAATACATTATTGGAATTTCTCCAAAAAGGAAGGCTTTAATACAGATATTAGCAGAATCACTACTTATGAATCAAGTGGAAACAGAATTCTATTTTTGACACATTTCAAAGACTTTGGCAAACTAATTAGCATATGTTATGACAGAGCAAATCTTGGTTGCCTACTGAATATCTTTTCCATCTTTTGAGATCCTAGTCAAATGTCAGTTCTTTTTTTTTTTTTTTTTTTTGAGACAGAGTCTTGCTCTGTTGCCCAGGCTGGAGTGCAGTGGCGTAATCTCGGCTCACCGCAAGCTCCACCTCCTGGGTTCACGCCATTCTCCTGCCTCAGCCTCCCAAGTAGCTGGGACTACAGGCGCCCGCCACCATGCCCAGCTAATTTTTGTATTTTTAGTAGAGACGGGGTTTCACCTTGTTAGCCAAGATGGTCTCGATCTCCTGACCTCGTGATCTGCCCGCCTCAGCCTCCCAAAGTGCTGGGATTACAGGCGTGAGCCACCGCGTCCGGCCCAAATGTCATTTCTTGTGTAAAATCTTCTCTACCCTCCAGGACAATGAAGCCCTGACTACTCTGTGCTCTCACAGCATTATGTACAAAGTTGTGCCACAAACTTTTTCTTTTGTTGCAATATCCTTGAAGTCAGGGGACAAGTATTATTCAACTTTGTGTGTTTCTCATATTTACTACCATGGCTGGAACATAATAGAAGCTTTTATGTTTGCAAAATAAGTTGTTTAATGCATTAGTTGCCATCAGGGTCTGGTTTTAAAGTTCGATGTAGACGGATATATTAATAAATGGTAAGTACTTCCACAGAGAGATGGTTCTCTGTTCTCATTCCCCTTGGTATTGTAGGGTATAACACAAATGAATTAACTGGGACTAGTAGGATGGGAGTTGGTATTTAGGTTATAGCTTTGGAGGGCATCCCTACATTTGACACTGTTTTTCATAGAAAGTTGCCAATTGACATTTGCCAACAGAGTAATGGAACAAATGTTTCTCTATTAAGATGAGTTTTGGTGTGGAAGGCACACAAATAGCTAACTACATTATTCCAAAATTCACCTTTGAGCAATGTAAGAAATAACAAAGAGTTCAGGAATTTCTTCTGGACCCATTTGAGCCTTCATATTTCAGTCTTTTAATCCCAGGACCATTAAGAGATATTAAGGTTAAAAAGTACTTAAAGTTGAACTGTAAATGGACTTGAAAAAGTTGAAATAAATCACCTGTAAATTAGTGAGGTTCTGACAATAAGCAATCCAATTAGGGTACACATCTGTCAACTTACTCAATTTTCTTTTGAAAGGTATTAATGAGAATGGCATATTTGAAATTTGCAGCAGTTCTGATTTATAGCACAGGCCCATTTGCATAGCTTGTACCATATTGTCACTCTAGAGACAATAGCTAGATCCTCTTTATATGAAGAGTTCACCTCTGTCAACAAATTTGTCCAGGTGATAGTGCCAAGAATCTACAAAGGGAAATCACTGGGGTCTATGTGTTTAACTAGAACTGCTGTGTTTACCTATTTGCTGCAGTTCTCCTATGCTAGGAAACAACATTTACCTCTTTCTACTCTCCAAAAACCTTTGGTTCTAGTTAGCTTTTGACCCAGAGATGTTCTAGAAAGCCAGGTTTCTCTTTTTGGTCTGTGGTGGCCTAGGCCCTACTATGTGCCTGTCTCTCTTACAGTCCTCTGGCCCTTCACTATTTGTCTATGTAACCTTGAACATGACAGATTCATTGGGATAAAAAAAGAGGATCTTGATAGCTTCCAAATCATTTTGTGGTTGACTTTATGATATATCAGTTTCCACTAAATAGAAAATTGTGGTGTTGTCAGTCTGACAAAGAAAACTAAATTTTGCTTCAGTCTGGATAATGTCAGTGAATAACAAATTGCTTTCTTTTGCCTTTCAAGTGTCTTATACAAAGACAAAAAGAAATTTGTTTTTGTAACATTTAGAGTCTAAATAGAATGGCAATGCCTTCTTTAGTGTGTAAATATGACATTATTAAATTGAAGTGCTTAATGAACGTCTTTTCGTTGATTCATTTATCAAAAAGGTTTTATATGTATGTTCACTTCTATTTTAATAATGAATTTAGGGTTAGAGATTGGAAAACAAGATTTTGTCACAGATTTTGTTAACTTCCTGAACACACATCAAAAATGGCATTAGTCAAAATTCATAGATACATAGCCTATGAAACATTTGCAAAGAAAAGAAAGATGTTCTTAAGTAAAATAGAGCACTCAAATTTTGAGGGATATACATTGATTTTGATAACAGAAAAATACTGATGTTCAATTGAAAATATTAGCACATTTTTATCTTCAGCTTTGTTGCAAAACATTTTCATCTGGCAATTAAGGCTGAAGGCAACAAAGAAAGTCTTTAAAAGGTTAAGTTAAATAATACACAGTTATAACCATACTGGAGACTATAAAATTTCTCCAATAAATGACCATTAGTACAATTTTGCAAATACTGAGTCGCTCATTTCACCAGTTGTTTCTTTTTACTTAGTTTGTTTTATTAATTAAACAATGTATTTATTCATAAATATATAGCTATCCAAAAATAATTATTACCAATTATGTGTAAAAGAGCAACACAAACTGTTTCTCATCTTATAACATTTAGTAATATAAGAAACACTTCTTATATTAGAGATAAATGAAATCATGTCTAGATCCTGTAAGGTGAACAGGAATTAACTGAGGCATGCTAATATCATCACTAATATTATACTTGTACAAAGATTGCACACAACTTGAAAGGTAAAAAAAATGAGCAATTTGGTTTCAAATATGACCAAGAAAAAGCGAAGAGACTAAGAACTAGAGAGTTTTCTAAAAAGTTAAAAATGCAGCATATATCTTTCAAAACAGAAAGCTGAATAACCCTGAAAATGTCACATTTTGCCACTTTATTTTTATTCCTGGAATTGTACTTGAGAAATGATGAGTGTATTCCCACAGTTAATTAGCAGACATGGAATAGGGTTACAAGGAGCACTCAGACCACAGTCATGCCATCCTGAAGATTCTTTCACACTCTAGAATGAGCAAATGCCAAGCCTTATCAAACAGAGGAACCAACTAATGATGTGTACATACATGTGACAGAATTTAGAAATGTCTAAATAATGTAAAAGTCATCTGGTCTACCTCACTTTGAACATGAGGAAACTGCTCAGGGAATTGAAGATGATTTGCCCACGGTTACCCAATAAGTTAGTGTCAAATCTGGGGCTAATTTAAACTTAGTGGTTCCCAACAGTGAGGTCTTTCAAAGAGCATTTGTGCTTCTTCAGGTGACTTTTTATAGTCAGTATTCCCCATCCGTTTGCGGCAATGCTGTCTCTTTTCTATTCAGCTTTTAGTCATTCATCTCGATAAGGTGCCTAAAATTTTTCACCATGCAATTAGCAAACAATGGTCCAGAGAGGCTTTAAATATTGACATCAAGATACAATATTTCTATAATCGTGCATACAGCTCTTTTCCTAGTCCTATTTCCCACGGCCTTCACTTATGCACACTCCAGACATGCCAGTCAAACTTGACAGTTCTTGGGTTTGCCATGCACTTTCATACCGCTTTGTCTTTGTTTCAGCAGTTCTTAGCCTGGAATTCCTTCTGCTTGATTATTTTTCTGTCTTCTAAAGTCCTTCTCACTGAAAATAAAAACAATACAAATGAACCAGCAACAAAATGCACAGAGAATATAGACAGTCCACATATAGAAACAGAGTTACGTGTAGTCAATAATTATATAAAAAGTGCTCAGCCTCACTAATACAAAAGTGGAAATTCAAATGAAGTGACATTTTTTATATTGGAGGTTACCAATAAGGTTTGCTAATAAGCACTATTAGTGGAAATATATGGAGAGAAGAAAACCTCATAAACTTTATGGCTAAATGTGTGGTAGGTTTTTCCATTTGTTTGTGTCGTCTCTGATTTCTTCAGCAGTACTTTGTAATTCTCATTGCAGAGTTCTTTCATCTCCATGGTTAGCTTGGTTCTTAGGCATTTGATTATTTTTGTGGCTATTGTGAATGGGATTGCGTTTGTTATTTCACTCTCACCTCGAACGTTATTTGTGTACAGAAATGTTACTGAGTTTTGAATATTGATTTTGTATCCTGAAACTTTGTTGAAGTTGTTTATCAGACCTAGGAGCCTTTGGACAGAGACTAAGGGATTTTTTCAAGGCGATGAATCATATTGACTGTGAAGAGACAAAGTTTGACTTTCTCTCTTTCTATTGGGGTGCCTTTTATTTCTTTTTCTTGCCTGATTGCTCTGGCTAAGAGTTCCAGTACAATTTTGAATAGGAGTAATGAGAGTGGGCATTCTTGTCTTGTTCTGGTTCTCAAAGAGAATGCGTCCAGCTTTTGCCCATTCAGTATAATGTTGGGTGTGGGTCTGTCATAGATGGTTGGTATTATTTTGAGGTATGTACCTTTGATTCTTGGTTTGTTGAGGGTTTTTAACATATAGGGATATTGAATTTTATCAAAAACCTTTTCTGCATCTATTGAGATGATTATTTGGTTTTTGGTTTTAGTCTTGTTTATGTGATGAATCACATATATTATTTTGTGTATGTTGAGCCAACTTTATAGCCCAGGAATAAAGCATACTTGCTCATGACGGATTATGTTTTTAATGTACTAACGGATTCAATTTGCTGTATTTTGTTGAGGATTTTAGCATCTGTGTTAATCAGAAAATTGGTCTGAAGTTTTCTTCTTTCATTGTGTCTCTGCCAGGTTTTGGTATCAGAATGATGCTGAACTCATAGAATGAGTTAGGGTGAAGTCCCTCCTCTGTTATGTTTTGAAATAATATCAGTAGGATTGGTACCAGCTCTTCTTTATACATTTCATAGAATTTGGCTGTGAATCCATCTGATGCAGAGCCTTTTCTGATTGGTAAGATTTTTATTTCTGATTCAATTTCAGAACTCATTATTGGTGTGTTCAGGCTTTCTATTTCTTCTTGGTTCAATCTTAGGAAGTTGTATGTTTCCAGGAATTTATCCATTTGTTCTAGGTTGTCTAGTTTGTGTGCATAGAGGGGTTCATAATAGACTCTGAGGGTTTTTATATTTCTGCGGGGTCGGTGGTAAGTAAGGTCTATGTTATCATCGCTGATTGGGTTTATTTGGATCCTCTTCATTTTTTCTTTATTAGTCTAGCTAGTGGTCTATCTTATGTATTCTGTCAAAGAACCAACTTTTTGTTTCATTGATTTTTTGTGTGGTTTTCCTCATCTCCATTTTGTTCAGTTCAGCTCTGATTTTGATTATTTCTTATCTTCTGCTACATTTGGGGTTGGTTTACTTTTGCTTTTCAAGTTCTTCTAGGATTGATGTTAGATTGTTAATGTGAGGTCTTTTTAACTTTTTGATGTGGATGTTTAGCACCATAAACATCTCTCTTAACACTGTGTTAGTTGTGTCCCAGAGATCTAGTACATAGTATCTTTGTTTTTATTAGTTTCAGAGAATTTCTTGATTTCTGTCTTAATTTCATTGTTTACCAGAAAGTCATTCAGGAGCATGTTGTTTGATTTCCATGTAATTGTATGGTTTTGAGAGATGTTCTTGGTATTGATTTCCACTTTTATTTTGCTGTGGTCCAAGAGCGTGGTTGGTATGATTTCAGTATTATTTTATTGTTTACCCCAAATCATTTAGAAGCATTTTAATTTTCATGTAATTGTTTGTTTTGAGAGATATTCTTGGTACTGATTTTTATTTTTATTGCACTGTGATCCAAGAGTGTGGTTGGTAATTCAGTTTTTTAAAAACATTTGCTGAGAATTCCTTTATGGCGTAGTGTGTGGATAGGAAGAATCAATATTGTTAAAATGGCCATAATGCCCCAAGCTTTTTACAAGTTAAATTTTATTCCTATCAAAATACCAATGACATTTTTCACAGAATTAGAAAAAAAAATCTAAAATTTATTTGGACCCCCCCCCCCCCAAAAAGCCATATAGCCAAAGCAATTCTAAACAAAAAGAACAAAGCTGGAATCATCTCACCACCTGACTTCAAACTATAGTACAAGGCAATGGTATCTAAAACAGCATGGCAATGGTACGAAAACAGATACATAGATCCATGGGAATGATCAGAGAACTCAGGAATAAAGCCGTATACCTACAACCATCTGATATTTGACAAAGCTCATAAAAGCAAGCAATGGGGAAAATACTCACCACTCAGTAAATGGTGCTGGGATAACTGACTATCCATATGCCAAATATTAAAACTGGACCCCTACCTTTCACCATATACAAAAATCAACTCAAGATGGAATAAAGATTTTAATGTAAAACCTAAAACTATAAGAATCCTAGAAGAAAATCCAGAAAATATCATTCTGAACATCATCCCAGGTAAAGACTTCATGATGAAGACTCCAGAAGCATTTGCAACAAAACCAAAACACTGACAAGTGAGACCTAATTAAACTAAGGAACTTCCATACAGTATAGGAAATTATCAACAGAGTAAACAGACAACCTAGAGTATGGGAGAAAATGTTTGCAAACTATGCGTCTGACAAAGGCCTAATATCCAGAATCTATAAGGAACTCAAAAAAATAATCAAAAAAGTAATGCAATTTAAAAATTGGCAAAGGACATAAACAGACACTTTTCAAAAGAAGACATTCACTCAGCCAACAAGCATATGAAAAAATGTTCAATGTTACTAATCATTAGGGAAATCCAAATCAAGACTAAAATGAGATACCATCTCACACTAGTCAGAATGGCTGTTATTAAAAATCCAATAAATAATATATACTGATGAGGTTGTGGAGAAAGGGAATTACTTATCTACTGCTGGTTGGAATGTAAATTTGTTCAGCCACTGTGGAAAGCATACCCAGGTAACAAATCTGAATGTGTACTTCTTGAACCTAAAATAGAAGTTGGAATAAACAAAGGAAATCTCATAAACCATTGCTAAGTATGTGTAACTATATATTCACATGTTCATTAAAAGGCTAGGCAAGAACCTGTATATTATACATATATACATTTATGCAAATATGTATATATGTATATGGATGTGGCTTAGGTCTATATGTGTTAACTACACACTGGACAAGTTCAACTTCTGTATGGTAATAACAATTACTTACATTTATGTGGCACTTTACAGTATCCCAAACACATTCTTATTTGTTTTTTCATTGGAAACTTAGGAATTGGTACTAAGAATTTTTTAAACAAAGTAAGTTTATATTCCACAACATTCTTATTAAGTTATTTGTTTAAGGAAGTAGAACTGGTTAGGGAAACTCAAAGAAATTTTACATTTACTACCCTCTTTGTAACTCTTCACACAAGTGGGGTGAGGGAGGATGGTGGAGGATGCAAGACAGAGATGGGCTGGGCAAAAAAGCTATGAATAAACAAGACAGAAAATGGCCAAAAATAGTAAGCACCTTGGAATCACCACCTTCTTTGCCAGGCATTTTCTTTTATTCCAAAAGAAATCTTTCGTCTGCCTGATTAGTGTTTAAAAATGATTGCCTCCCATATACCCCTCCTAAAACCCAAGGAGCTAAATATCTACAGTGAACCTTAAAATCAGTACCCATTCCAAAGACAGGATGACCTGTATATATTCTGAATAATTCTGCACATTAAATGTGGAATTGTGTCATTTTATTTCATTTCAATTCACTTCTTTTTATTTCATTTTTTAATCTCTCTCCACCTGATCAAAATAAATCAATATCCAGGCAATGGGTTAAATTTAGAAGTTTATGCTTGAAAAAATATTCAGTATGTCAGTAGGTGAGTTTTCTTGCCGGAGCTTGAAACAATGCTGTGAAGTCATCCTTCCATCTTTTCTAAATATCTTATTGCAAAGGAACTCTTGCCAAAACACACAACCACCAACTTTCCTCTAATTAGCCCTTAAGGAATTGTTTTTAAAGTCTTAATTTTCAGGAAACAGATGTAAACCTAACTTCTAATTATGAAAGACATAGGCTTCTTTTTCCATTTTTTTTCTTTTTATTTCATTTGCTGACAAGTGAGACAACCCACTGTGTTTTCTTCAAGGATAATTTTCCAAAGGCAAAGGAGGGGTTGGAAAGCAATTGAGCTCTTTCATGAATGGAGATTGTAAAAAACACAAATGTAGAGCATTTAGTCTTGCCTCAGGAAATAGTTCCATACTTATACCTCAAATTATGCATGTGCTCAGAGCAGTCAGAAACACATGCATGCGTGTACATATGTGTGTGGACACATGAGCACACGTTAACATTAGTGGTAAATAGAAGAGAGGATTAATGAAAACCAACCGTGATAAAGAGAGTAAAATGGCTCATTAGTATAATGCTGTTATATCAAACACATAGGATGAACTGTAGAATTGGATTGTGATATAACACTTGCATTTTTAGAGGCAGAAAGAGAAAGACTCTAGAGATCTGGCGACCTGCTTCAGGACAGATCTCAGATACAGAAGTGATTCTTAATAGTATTTACAATATACATTCTCTCCTTATATTTCTCCTAACTATTCCACATTATATGTTATTTCCTTTTTCCTTACTATAGCAATATTTTATTTCAGATAGCAACATGCCCAAATGAAAATATATATTTCCCATTCTCTTTTGCAAGTAGGCTGTCACGTGGCAGGCAGTTCTGGCCAATGAGTCGTAAGCAAAAGTCACTGGGTGAGATTTCTCAACAAAATTTTCAGAGGGGTCTGAGTCTACTGATACACAGGTTTTGGCCCTTCCCTGTTGTCTTTCCTTCTTCTTTTTAGTGGGAAAAAAACAAGGTGGCCAGCACCATAGTAAGCATCATGAGATAATTGATAATGACCTTGAGGATAGAAGGCAGAGACTATGGGAAGCAGAACAGAAAGAAAGAAACTTGGAGAACTGATGGCTTCACAAAGCTTCTGTACATGCTTCAGACTTCCTACTTTGCAGATTGTGGTAAAAGAAATATAACATCACACTGGTTTACTCCATTGTTTTCCAGTTTTCTATTAGTAGCAACTGACTATGAGAGGGAATATTTTAACCAAATAAAGTTTGTACATTGAAGGCTCTTCTAAACCAGATAATGAAGGGCTCGGAAATGATCCTTCTACTTTTACAAAAACTGTTAAGTGATACCTATCAGAATTCAGGGAGGCAGGCAAGTTTTCTACATATACCAGGAGAAAGTCAACAGCAGCCATATCTAACAGCAAAACTTCCCAGAAAGAAATGGCGATGTGGACATGCCAGCAGCCGTCATCTCTCAAAATTGCCCAGGACAACATAATTTATTTCAATCTATATTTACAAGACTAGTTTCCAAATGAAGTGATGTGGAGTGAAGTGTTCCAGGATTGCTGTGAACAGTAGCAGAGAGAAAATGATGGCAAAGCAAAAAACAAAATTAACTCAGAGTTGTTTAGTCCTCAAACGAACTTTCCCCCCAGCCTCAGTTGGTTCTTGGTCCTGCACATCTCTGCAGCATAAATTTCTTCTTACCCTCTTTCTCCTCCCCTAACACCACACCTTTGTCTCTAGCCACATGTAACTCCGCGTAATTGATAAACACATGCTATTTCTCACCTCTAGCTTTTTACTCATGCTGGTTTCTCTGCTTGCATGCCCTTTTTGTCCTTGCCCCTTTTTCTAAATAACTGATATTTGTTCTGCAGAACTCAGCTTTTAATTCTGCCCTTCCAGAAAGGCTTCTGTTCCTATTCTTTCCATCTTACCATCACATATAATGTGGACTAAGTACCTCCCACCGTTTGCTACCTGGGCTTACCACCCAGAGCTTATGCAGAGTATGCTATCACCACACTGATTTTTTATTTCTTCTAGAGTTCTGGGTTGGGAGCAGGAACTACGTATGACCCATTTCTGATTTCCAAGCCCTAGCACAATACCTAGTACTTAGTATTCATTAAATATTTGTTGAATGAATGGATGTCATAAATTATTTAAAAATGCTTTTGGTATTTGTCCACATTTGCAATGCCTCTGTAAAATTGATGTTAAGTAAAATATGTCCTTAGAGCGATTTGCTGACATAAAACCCAAAACGAACCAAGCTTCACTATAATGCTGAATAAACTCTAAGATGATTTTAGGTAGAACACATAGAGAAAAATAACTTAATATAGAACTTTCTTCTACATTTTAATATCCATGGCAAATTAGTCTAGTGATTTATAAAATCTTCCTGTTTATTTTTCATGTGTTTTGGCTGTAAATATTACAGGCCAAGTGGGCACAATGCATGAAGGAATTTGTGACTGGGGTTCGAGGAAGATGCCAAAGTTAACGTGAAGGGGTGATCATACATATTTTTATTTATGTGAAGTACATTGAGAAGGCTGGGCTTGTCTGCCTGCAGGAAATTGGCCAATCTGGTGTAACACCCTGGAGGGATGAGGAAGGAGTGTCTGACATGGTGGACCTGATGAATCACGGTATCATTTCACACAACCCCTCAGTGTTTCTCCAGAATCTTTTCTCACATCCATCTTCAACCAGGCATTAACAATTAACCAGAGGCTAGATATATGGTAGACAGGCTTATCTATGTCAGCTGAAGACATCTATTTTCAGAGTTGAATGTGTATCAGAATCACAGGGAGAGCTTGTTAAACCACAGATTGCTGTTAAATTCCCAGAGTTTTTAACTTTGCAGGTCTGGGGTGGAGCCAAAAATTAGCATTTCTGATAAGTTCCCAGGGGATGTTGGTTCTGCTCCTACAAACAACAGGCTTTTACAATTACTACCATAGTTAGTTAAGGTGATTACATTCCATAATTAGAAAAATATAAAAAAAAAAAAGGCATTCCCTTTTCCCTCAAAGGATGAAGAGTGTCCTTGGGCATCTAAGAGACTGGAATTCTGAAGCTAGGACTAAAAGTAGAAAAGAAAGAAAAAAGACAAAAACACTGATTAATTTGTTTGTCAGGAGCATACGAGCAAATAGTATTGCCACCTGGATAGGAAACTGTAAACTTCTACTAGCCCAAACCATCTCCTCCTCCTCTTTAGCTTCCATTCCTGAAAATTCTGTCAAGGTAAGGTAAGGTAAGTTTTGTTTCCTTTAGAGCTAGAACCACAGCAAGTATGCCCCTGGACAAATGAATTCACTCTTAAATATAATTACTTAATGCAAACCACCTTGCTTTACAATTTCTTGCTCCACTCTCCCAGTACTGCTTCTTTTTTGTGAAAAGCATCTGCTCTCTCTCTCTCTCTCTCTCTCTCTCTGTCTCTCTGGATTATGTCAATAGGATATTGATGAGCCTTTTGTGGTAAATTCTGAGTATCAGCTTTGGATACCTCTTCACAGTTGTGCCTTCTAATTGACATCTACCTGTTTGAGTTATTTCTGCAAACCCATGATTTTCTTTTCTATTAAGCCCTGAATTGTACTGAGTATAGTCTTCTCTGGTAATGGCACCACATCTATGTGGTCACCTAACCAGGAAACTTTACTCCTCCTCTTTAGCCCTTTCATCTAATCAGATCACAAGACTGAGTAATATTTATGACCCCTCTTCTTTCCTCTAGTTCTACTATAATTATTATAACTCTGACTTTCTGAGTCTTTTTTGGCTGCAGTCTCTTTCTCTAAATCAAAAATTGTGCTGATCAAACCCTCCAGCTTGTTGAAAACTCTTCAGTAACTCTTCATTACCTACAGCACTGTTCTTCAAATTCTCTTTTTGAAGGGCCTATAGTTACACGGAGGAGATGACATTTATTCTGGTTCATAATGCGTGAGTTCCTTAAGGCATGGAAGATAAAATATTTTATTCCAAGGCAAGCAAAATTTATGGGGTTGGGTGGGGGAAAATAGTCAAACTTCTAATAAAGTGCTGCTACAGGTGTCCATGTCTTCACTTCAGCCAGACTTGCTTCTTTGATATATTTTATATATTCAGCCCTGTATAAGTTTTCCCTTGGAAAACAGATTTTTAAGAAAAAGAATCTGAACACCTTTGGGATGTAGGATAAAATCTCTAAATATGTTGGATAGTCAAGGCTCTCAATGATCTAGTCTGCACCTATCTTTCCAGCCTCTTATCTTACTACATTATCTCATGTCCCCTTGAAAATAAATACAGATTCTCCCCCAAACACTCTTTCCCATGTCTTTGCCTCTGCACATGGTTTCCTCTGTACTTGGGAAACCATTTTTCATCTCTCCGTACCAGTGAACTCCCTCATTATGGCCCATTATGACTCAAAGCAAATCTCAATTTCTTTCCAGAGTCAAATTACTACCACAATTATCTGTGCTCCCACAGTACTCTGAAAGTACTTTGCAAACACCTCCTTAATTCAGTCACTTTAATTTCCTGGGTGAGGTATCGTCTTTGATTGTCCCAAGTCCCACTACCTTGCCAGACCCAAAGTAGCTATCGCTAAGTACTTGTGTTAAAATGAACGACATAAAGGTAAAATTTTCCCAAACATGTAATAAATAACACTAATTTACATTTATATAATTTGATGTTTGATGCATTAAATTTCTGTGCTATGCAGTGGTACACTACAGAGGTAGTACCATACTAACTGAATTTAAATCCTGGTTGTACACTTTACTGGCTTTGTGGCTTTAGGCACATTACATAACCTATTTACGTTGCAGTTTCTTCATGAGTAGCAGATAGACATAACTACATCAAAGGACTGAATTAGCTGACATATGTAAATCACTTAGCATAGCACTCAGCTCATCATTACATTTATTCTGGCTCATAATGCGTGAGTTCCTTAAGGCATGGAAGATAAAATATTTTATTCCAAGGCAAGCAAAATCGATAGGGTTGGGTGAGGGATATATTCAGACTTTTAATAAAGTGGTGCTACAGGTGCCCATGTTTTCACTTCAACCAGACTTGCTTCTTTGATATATTTTATGTATTTAGCCCTGTTTAAGTTTTCCCTTAGAAAATAGGTTTTCTTAAAAAAAAAAAAAAAAAAAACCTTAAAAAAACCTTTAAAAAAAAAGAAAAATACCTATTTTCTCATCATAAGCACGCAGTGTATGTTAACAACTACTATTCTGCTGTTTCATACATTGACTTACTACTCATTGTGTATTTTAGTCCACATTTCAATAACTGAGAATCTTCAGGATTTATCCAACATTCTCAGCTTTAAAGTTATGTAATTCTATGTTGATCAAGAAAATAGACAATGAAATTAATTAATTTGTAGGCAATATGTAGAACTTTTTGAGCAATGAAGATATTTGCCAAAATAAATCAAGTTTTTAAGGCTTCTTTCATAGTATATTCCATACTTCAACTCATAGGACAATTTTAAAAAATCTAGTATGAACAAAAAGGCATTATACCTAATTATTAATTGTATTTTTTGAATAGCCTCAACTAATACAATGCATAAATCTTAAGTGTTCAGTACAATGACTTTTGATAATTTTTTGATCCCCTGTAACTACCATCAAAAGGAAAATATAGAGCATTTCCATTACCCCAAGAAGTTTCCTCCTGCCTCCACCAAGCTGATCTTAACAGCCACTTTTTAGAGATAATCAATTGACTGGCTTATTTTAACAAAGATTACTTTTGACTGGCTTGCATTTGATATAAATTGAATCATGCAGTCACAATTGTTTCTAGCTTCTTCCATACAAGATTGGGCTTTTGAGATGCATCTATATTGTTGCATTCATCTCTCTTTCATTTCTTTTGATGGCTGAGGAGTATTTCATTGGAATACTCAATATTATTACTCATGCTTCTGTTGATAAGCCTGTAGGTGGCTTTCAGTCTGGGGCTATCATAGACAGGACTGTTATGAATAAATAGTCTTTTAGTTGTCATTTGTAGACATTAGTTTTGATGTATTTTCAAATAAATACATAATATGTATTTTCAGATAAATGCATATGTATTTTCAAATAAATGCAACTGGAAGATAACATGGTTTTGGATGTATGACCCCTCTAAACCTCAGGTTGAAATTTGATCCCTAATGTTGGAGAAGGTGCCTAGTGGGAGGTCTTTGGGTCATGAGGACAGATCTCTCATGAATGGCTTGGTGCCATTCTCATGGTAGCGAGTGAGTTCTTGCTTCATTAGATCCTATGAGAGATGGTCGTAAAAAAGAGCCTGGCACCTCTTCTCTCTCTCTTGCTTCCTCTTTTGCTGTGTGATCTCTGCACACACCAGGTCCTCTTCCCCTTCCACCATAGTGGAAGCAACCTGATGTACTCACCAGATGCAGATGCCAAATCTTGAACTTTTCAGCCATCAGAATTCTGAGACAAATAAACATTTTTTATTTGTAAATTACCCAGCCTCAGCTATTTCTTTATAGCAATACAAAATGGACTAAGACAGTTGGTTATAGATAAATTATGGTTAACTTCATAAGCAACTGCCAAATTGTTTTCCAAAGTAGGTGTATCGTTTTTACACTCCTACTGGCAATGCATATCCTTTTCAAAATTTGGTACAGTCAAATGGTTTTTATTATAGCCAACATATTGAATGTGAAATTTTATCACATTAGGGTTTTGTTTTGCATTTCTCTGATGACTAGTGATATTGAGCACCTTGTCAAGTGCTTTTTAGCCATATATTTATATATACATAGACATATACATATACAGATATGAAATACATATATATATTATTGTTTGCAAATGTTTCATATACTAGGATATGAAACATTTTTTCAGATATATGTACTAAAAATATTTCATCCCAGTCTATGACTTGTGTCAAAGATAGACAAAGCATGGCATTAGAGTGGTCAGTAACTATGACAGTCAGGAAAAAAGCAGAGTTCCACTTTGATTTGTACAAGGGTAACTGGGCATTTTAAAGGGAGAATGAAAAAGCAGAGAGAAAGAAAATGGGAGATGGGGGTGGATGCTTCTTTATATGTCTCATAATTTTGGTTTAATGCTGTACATTTTTTTTAGGACAGTGGTAACTAAGGCAGGCTTTTAGTTGGCCTGGTCTTCAATGTGGGTGCCTGAGACGTTGGGCTGAGTAGGGTTTTATTGTTGCGATGATTACCTTCAGTGTACTATGGTCTTTAAATTCCTCTAGTGTTACTGTGTATTTAGGCTGAAAACTCATTTTCCAGGAGATTATTTTCTTAATGTCTGGTCCACCTTCAGCTGGGGGTCTTCTCTTTTGCCTGTGTCTCAAAGTAGGCTGCAGCCTTCTCTTTTGACCCTCTCCCAGCAGGAGGTTGCTGTTACTTGTTACATGAAGCTGGCTAGGCTGGTGATCGAGGGTGGAGAGTATTCTCTGTTGTTCTGGTTCAGTCTGAGTTTTAGGCAGGCTCTGTGTCTCCCTTGATCTTACAGTAGGGCATTATTGATCCGGTTCCTTCCACAGCAGTAGACTCTATTTTTCTTGGCCATGAATGTGTTCCTGCCCTTTCCCTAGGTATAGAGGGATTTCTCTGTTCCCTTTACCCAGCTGCAATTTGTCTTCATCTGTGCCTGAAGGTGACAGTGCTTGTTGTCATTCCCCTAGTGAATTAAGGCTTTTGTTCCCTAGGGGGAAGAGGGGAAGATAATTCATATGGAGTATCACACCAGCTATCTCCTCTTCCCTGTCCTGCACTACAAAGGAGGCCTGTTCATCCTCTGTACTGCCTCCAATTTTTCTCACGAGGAATGTGAGAGGAAAACCTGTAAGTAGATGTGAACTTCCCTTGTTTGTAAGGCTCCAGAGATTTCTATACTCTCATGCTAGGTCTCCTACGGTAGAATTACAAGTCATAGATATTATATTTTTTTTCTAATATACTCATTTAAAGTGATTTAAGTTTCTCTCTAAACACAGCTTTAGCTGTATCCCAAAATTTGGTATACTTTATTTCATTTCCATTCACTTCAGACTAATTTCTTTTGTGTATTTTTTTGACCCAGGTTTGTTTAGAAGTATACTTGTAATTACCAAATATGCTGGATTTTCTAGATATCTTATTATAATTTTTACTTTAACTCTGTTGTTGTCATACAGTACACTATATATGATATCAAACCTTCTAACTTATTAATCCAATATCATGTTGGTCATAGATTATATTCTACATAATGTTGATGCTTTGAAATTTATTAAAATTTGTTTTGGGTCTCAGAATATGCTCCATCTTGATGAATGTTCCATGTCTCCACAAGAAGAATATGTATTCTGCTTTTCTGTGGTATACTGTCCTATAATGTAAAGTAGGTAAGTTTATGGTTTCACTGTATCCCCACCCCAGTCTCATCTTGATTTATAGTTCCCATAATTCCCATGTGTTGTGAATCATGGGGGTCGTTTCCCTCATAATGTTCTCATGGTAGTAAATAAGTCTCACGAGATAGGATGTTTTTACAAGGGGTTTCCTCTTTCACTTAGCTGTCATTATCTCTTTGCCCGCCGCCACGTAAGATGTGCCTTTCACCTTCCACCATGATTATGAGCCCTCCCCAGCCATGTGGAACTGTGAGTCCATTAAACCTCTTTTCCTTTATAAATTACCCAGTCTTGGGTATGTCTTTATCAGCAGTGTAAAAATGGGCTGATACTGTTGATAATGTTGTTATAGTTTTACATGATTTCGCGGCTCTTATACTTGATGATTTTATTCTCTATTTGTAATAAATTACTGAGAGGTAGGTGGTGAAATTTCCAACCATGATTGTAAACTTGTCTATGTCTTTCTTTGTTTCTCATTTTTTTCTGTTTCATGTGCTTTGAAACTCTGTTTTTAGTTTAATAATGATTTAATATTGTTATATGTTCTTGATGAATTGATCCTTTTTATATCACTTATACTTGTTCTTCTCTATAGTTAGTAATAATTTTTATCTTTAATTTTACTTTTTAATTAATATAGCAATAGAATCTTTATTATGCTTAGGATTTCATAGCATAATCTTTACACCCACTTACTTTCAACTTATAGTATATTTATATTTAAAGAGCATTTTTGTAATACAATGATCTGTTTCTTTTCTATCAAGTCTGATAATCTGTGCATTTTTATTAGCTTGTTCAGCCAATTTATATTTAATAACATTATTAAAGTCCCTTAATTTAAATTGTGTCATTTATTGCTATTTGTTTTTTATTTATATAATTTCTTTTGATTTTTCTGTTCCTTTTTTCCTATCTACTTTTGGACAAATCAATTTTTTTTTAGTATTTCATTTTAGCTGCTCTGATAATGTTTTAGGTGTCACTCTTTGTGTTCTTTTATTGGTCATTCCATAAGTTTCAATGCATATTTTAATATTATGATAATTTATTTTTAAAAATTACTTTAAGAACAATACAGCAAACTTAAAATAGTACAATTCCATTTACTTCTCCTCCTCTCCTTTGTGATTTTGCTGCTTTATATTTTTCTACAGTGCTATGAAATTCACAGGACATTGTTTTTGTTCTTGTTTAAATAATTAACAATTAAAATATATGTCATATTTTTAAAAGGTATTTTATATTTATCTACATATATATGGTTTATATTGCTGCTTATTCTTACCCCAGAACTAGTATTGCATGTAAAATTATTTTCTTTAACTTGAGAATTATAATTTAGCGTTTATTAAGGTGCTGGTCTGCTCAAGACAAATTATCTGAGAATTTGAAATTCTGAAAATATCTTCCCTTTACCTTCAGTTATTAAGGATGTTTTTACTGGAGATAGATTCAAGGTTCATTTCCACCCATACTTCAAATATAGCTTCCCATATTGGAGGCCTCTGTCCTCCATTATTTACATTGAAAAGGCAACTGTTATTTGTAGCCCTGCTTCCATGTTTATATTGTACCTGTATTCTCTTGCTGTTTTTAACAGTTGCTGTATGCTGCTCATTTTCAGTCCTCTCTCCTTTGAAGAAAGTTTTGCCCATATCAATAAGGATAAGAAAGGAAAGATAAGATTGAATTAACTATCATTCTCTAAGTGATAATTAACTACCACAGCAATAAATGATCATACTCTAAACTCTCCCAATTATAGTGGGGACTTTGCACCTATATAATGACAGGGTCTTTTGGGAGTGATTATTCTTTCCCCTTATACAAGGTCCCTTCTTTATGACACTAAGATGCAGTAACTGAGAGTAATTGTTTTGTCCCCACCCTACCTGGTAGATTTTGCTCCCCCTAACCCTTATATACATGCCTGTTTTCATTCTGGCTACAGAAGAGGTTCCTTTTTGCCTTATTTAATCAGAGTCCTGCATTAAGAAGGCAAATGTTTAAGTACCAATCTGTAGCATATGCCATCATAGGATTATTCCTATTAGAACACCAAGTACAGATCACACTCAGAAACCACTACAGGAAAAGTTGATACAGTAAAATTTTTAAATGATTTTTGCAAATACCAACTTGATGTATTGGTATTGCACTCTTTCCAACTTAACATTTATTTTGAAACAACATAGACAATAACTTCACTCCTACAGTAAACTCATGCTTATCTTAGCACTAAGTCCATGACCTGGTACCCCTCTGGAACAGCTCCAATTAACATCAAGCTCATGGCTACTTTTCAACACTGTTTCAACCATCTTCCTGTTGGTCTCAGGGGGAGCACCCACTCCAGGGTATGTAGAGACCCATGATTGAAATTTCAGAACTAAACTTTCGTTTTGCTTTTCATCTTCCTTTATGAAAGTTGCAGAGTACCATATGTTGACCTCTGATAAAAAGGAAGTTAAAAACCGAATTTTCTCAGTGAAAGGCATCTGAGGACAAAAAATAACTCCCTAATAACTAGGAATAAAAAATATACAACAGCAGATTAATATCTTGATTCCAAGGGCCAGAGGGCTTACCACATTCTAATGGACATATTCTCAAATTAGATGTCTTTGCTGGATTATGTAACTGCATTAATTCGCCACTTCATCTTAAAATGAGTTCATTTTTGATGAAAGATTCATGAAGGGATTAAATGGAAGTGACAATAATAAACTGAGTAAAGCTCACAGTGCCAATTGCAAAGCTCAAAACTTGGCCAAAGGGAGAAATATGACGTGGTTAATACCACCTAAAGGCTACCTTAATTGACAAGTTTTTTTTAAAAAAAAGTAACTTTCTGCACTTGGCTAGACGTTTTTATTTCTCTGTGTCTTCCTAGGAGATTTAGGAGGAAGTAGACAAGAATTAGGTTCCTTAGCACATTTTAAATATGTCAGCAGCCATCCCCTACCTATGGTTCAGCCTGGGAAAGAAAGAAACCAAGAAATTTAAAAAGAGTTTATGAGAAATCTTTTCATCATCCCTCTTGAAGATTGTCTTCAATTGGGTCTTCTTTAAATCGGTGGTAAGACAAGATGCTTTCTTGTATTTAGTATAGGCATGACTTAAATTAAGAGCAGGAGAAGTATGTGCAGTTTCAAGTATACAGGAAGGCAACAGGATCAGGCTTTTAGTACATGCTTGAAAGCGTTGTCTTTCTATTATAGTTTTCATGTAAGTAGAACTTGAAATTGAGTGATAACTTTCTGATCTTCCTTTGTTGTGGAGCTAGTCGAGACTGTTAAATGGTGTTCTCATATAGCTCTGAAAACAAAACAAAACAAACTCTGAAGGACTGGCAACAGTATCATTTGCTGCCATAAACTTCAGTGTGTATTCCAATGAACAGCAACAAGGCAGTAAATAGTCAAGATATTTTGATTCTTGTCACTCTTATTTGAGATACATGTGACTTAAGGTACCTGCAGTTTTCATCAATGTTTGCAGCCTTTATATCACTGACTGCTAACAGAGTACCTTCAGAAACCTATTACAGAGATGAGAATGGTTTTATGTTCAGTTGCAGCATTCTAAAAGATGTAACACCACTTGTACGTTTCATCATCTCAATTCAAAATACTCTAGTGACAAAGTGTCAGTAGTACACATTTCCCATTGAAAAAAATGGCTTGAAACTAGATTTTTGGTAAAAACAGCAGAGATAGAAAAGTGTACTGTAAATGTGAAAATTTAAAATTGTCAAGGTGCTGGTGATTATCAATTAATTTTTGCTTAGATATGCAATTATAGTCCTTCCAATTAGAGTTAACATTAAAATATTATAATCCTGCTTTCTATGTATATTATAGAAGCTGGTTTTATAAACCTATATAAATGGGAAATTATTACTAAAACAAAAGTAAATAAAACAAAGATAAAATAATTTTGGGAAATTCTTTTGAGTTTAGAATTTCAAGTATAAAGAAAACGGACAGAAAAAGCTGGAAAAATATTTTCAGCAAAAGATATAGGTACTTTTAGCTGACCTTTATCTTAATTAAATATTATTCATTGCTATAAAGAGATAATTGAACATTTTTAAGTCTCCTTCAAAGTAGAAATTTCTAAATTGATATTTAGTAAGGTTATTTTAAAAGTTTAAAAATTCTAATCTGTATTATGAACCTCAAATACCTGAGACAGGTCCCAGTCAATTTAGAAAGTGTATTTTGCTGAGGTTAAAGATGCACACTCATGGCACAGCCTCAGGCGGTCCTGACAACATATGCCCAAGGTGGTCGGGCACAGCTTGGTTTTATACATTTAGGGAGACATGAAACATCAATCAATACATGTAAGATGTACAATGGTTCACTCCAGAAAGGTGAGACAATGTGAAACAGGGAGGGGGCTTCCTAGTAAGACAAAGAGTTGCATTCTTTTGATTTTCTTTCTAAAGGAAACAATCAGATATGCATTTATCTCAGTGAGCAGAAGGATGCCTTTGAATAGAATGGGAGGCAGGTTTGCCCTAAGCAGTTCCCAGCTGGACATTTCCCTTTAGCTTAATGATTTGGGGGTCCCAAAATTTATTTTCCTTTCATATTTCCCTGTTTTTCCTTTTAAAATTATTCAAAGAAAGCATTTTAGAAGAAAATGAGTCTCTGTTCTCAGGCTTCATCGGATCTCTCATGGCTAGGATAGTTTATTCCTAGACAGGTAGGTCCCACATATTTAGAAAAGCTCATTTTTAGCAGGTTGTGAAGTCTCACATCCTACAAAGATAAAATAGGGGGAGGAAGAAAGAAAAACAACAACAAACAAAAAAAGAACAATCCTGGAAAATCAATATAGGCTATATTACCCTGAAGTCCATACATCAGTAGACAGATATGAAAGTGGCTTATGTATGTAAATAGGTTGCTGTTATTTTCTTCTGTGGTTTAAGTTGTCTAGCTTCAGTTCATAGAGCTTTAAGAAAGCACAGCTTAGTTTACAGTGATTTCAAATTAGGAAAAATGAGGAGTGGGGAAAAGGAAAAGAAAGAAGGAAAAAAAATAAGAACATTATTTTGGAGACTTGTAGCCAGGAAAAATTTTAGAATTCACTCCAACTGTAGGAAATAATAAAAATGGAAAACATTAGACAAGACTAGACTCTGACAACAGTTGTACTATAGTTTTTAAAACATAATTTTTCTCTCTCCAGTTTCCCGTTTTTACTAAAGACAAATCTGGGTAGGACCAATTTCCTTTATTATACTTGCCCTGATTATTTGTCTAAAGAAGTGCAGCAAGAATAATTATTTTTTAAGATGGCTTTGATGGAACTTTGTTCCATAGAAGGAATCTCAGATAAGACTTTTATAAAGCTGAGCTCAGCCATGGCTTTGTACCACCACATGCCTATGAGTTAGGCAAATCCATCTTCTCTTGAGGTCTCAAGATAACTTGGGGCTCTTGGGCTTGTCAGAAAATGACATTCTTTACTTACCAGAGGTCAGTAATCCTGACAACATAGAAGGCCAGTTTTCCCAAGTGGCTTTTTATTGGCTCTATGAGTCAATTTTGATTCCTTAAAGGAAAGCACACCATTCCAGTCAGAGCCTTGGTAAAATAACCAGTTTCTCCGATGCTGTCCTGTTGCAAAAAGAAATCATTCTTATTGAACTTATGCAAATAACTATGTTGCCATAAGTTAAGAATACTCACAAACAGTTTCCAAATTCTGGAGAAATCATGTAGAGAGAAACAAATATGCTCCAAATTTTGTTCACAAAAGTACACTTTACTCAATTGTTAAAAGCTGTCAATAGCTCAAAAAAAAAAAGTTTCCTTGACTCTGAAAAACTAAACAAAGGATCAGCAATGTTTTAAGCAAAAAAGTCAAAAAGATTACTTCAGTCTTTTATTAGTTCAGTCTATGCAGTTAACTCCTGTTCTGTTGGATATTCATAAACATTTCAGCTCTCCATGAGTACTGAAAGGTTTTCCTCTATTCTGATACCACAGTCTCCAAAGTTATCAGAACCCTACATTCAAGAACACCTGGTAGAGTTTCATAGCTGATTATAAAACCACCTTGTAAAGAGGACCAAATTAAGACAACAGTTGTCCATGGATGGCAAAAAGTTTTAGGGCAGCCATAGTCAAAGATACAATTGACAAGGAAATTTGTTACTTCTGTTGCACACAATAATTTAACATAACAATTATAATGATTAACAACATATACTAACTCATATCAGAATTATAGGAGTTTCCCATAATTTTAGAATACATACCAACAGCATTTGTGTAAATACAGCCTAAAGAAAGCCAAACACCATTTCATATTTGACAATACTTCTGGTATGATTTTTACACAAAATAAGCTGAATATGTCTCTCTTGGACTTCAGGGGACTAATATCAAAAAATTAATGAGAACCCAATTTAGAATTTGACTTTGGAAAGTTTGTCAAATATGAAAAGTTTAAAAGGCTTGATATCATAAAATAGGATCACAGGTCATTGTGAAATAAAGTATTCATTTAACCGAAGTGATAATTCAAAGATTTATTTAAAAGAAAAAAACCTTTATTATCTGAGAGAGGAGAATTTCCAAAACAATAAGCCTCAATAAAAACAGCATGAGACCAATTAAATTTGTTTTCAAAATTTTATAAGCAATCTATACAATTTTAGTCATTTTGACCTAAGATATACTCTTCATAAGCCTTTTTATAACCTTTATAACCTTTATTAAGGAATGGGTTAATGCTCCAAGAAAACCTTGTTAATCTGACACAGGGGCCTATATACTGGACTTTCATCAGTGTACCTTTGACATTAATGGTTAATTTATAGAGAAACAGAACTTATTTTATCTCTCAAAATTGGCTCTCACACTCTCACATGCCCACTTCTTCCATGATAGTCCTAGGTCTTGAGGAGTTTTAATTTCTGGCCCTGTGTGTCATAAACACAGTTTATTGTGATGGGCATGTTCTACCAGGTCTGAAGATGAGGCTGTAACTGTGGTCAGTGTTTAAGATTTAGCGGGATTTAGTGTCCTTTTGAGACCCAGGGGTCAAAGCCCTGTAACTTAATGACACAAAAACTTTAAAAGCACATATAGGAAGTTATCCAGATATAATAACCTTAATTTATTATTTTTTTAATCTTCAGTTTTTTTAAGCAAACCAAACTTACTAATAATAACACAGGAATTTTTTCAATAAATAATAAGATTTGTTTATTAGGTCAATTACTCAAAGGAAAACAAAAGACCTACTGCAGTGCAACTGCTGTTCCCTATGGGTAATATTATGTTGGAAAGAAATACGTCCTTTGGACACCTCTGAGATAAATCTTTTTTTTTTTTTTTTTTTTTTTTTGCATCAGTTAGAACCCGAAGGAAGAGAAAAAAAAAGAAAAAAAATTTTACAGGAGCTGAAAATGAGCTGAAGGATACAGTTATTTTTTCAGGCATTTGAAAAGGGGAGAGAAAGCTGAAAACAGCAAGATGTAATAAAAGTTAAACTTTGATTAAAAAAATTATAATGTCATGTAATTTATTAAGAGTAAAGCAATACCTTAAGAAAATTTTAAAGTTCAAGCCAATTATTTAGTGTATAAGTGTTTTTAAAAATTAAAATCCAATCTCTAGAAAGACCATTATAACTTCCCTTTAATTGTAGACTACTTGATAATGTAAAAGTTTTGGATTTTCAAAACAAATTCTCTTATTATGAGTTACATAGACCATTCATAACATGCTTGGACTTTCTGGTTTGTCCTAAACATTCCTCTTTCTTAGACAGTCATTGTATTCTAGGAAAAACTTTACCAAACAAGATTCTTTCTCATCTAAAATTATTTCCTTTAAGCTTCCTTACCAAAAAACAACTCTTTATTTCTATAACTTTCTTTACATCTCTCTTGTTTTCTGTTTCCTCTTACCTTGTTTTTTAACATAATCTTTAAATAAGCTGTGAATCAGACAAAAAAATTCACCTGTTTTAAAAGGACACACATTTTTTAGAAAGAATGTTTTCCTGTGATATTTATTATTTGGAAATACCCAAATAATGAAATATATATTATTTAATTTACTATAACTTTGGATTCTAAATTATGACAAGTTTGTCTACAAGTATTTATCCCATCACATTTACCTAATTATTTTATTTTAATAGTTTACCTATATTCTTTATGAAAACTGTGATAGTTATCATTTAAAGTTATGAAACCACCATTGCAAAATTGTAACTGAGAAAGCGAAAAAGATATGACCTAATTGACACCATCTTGCTTCTGACCTTCAAGCTGACCTTGTTCATTCCTGGGCGTAGGTCTAACTAACTTTGTGAGGAAATTAGTTTAAAGTTTAGCTTTGAAATTAAGATGATAACAGTCTTTCCCTGAAACAAACCCCATTTTGGCCTGGAGACTGGACTGTTTAAAGCCACAAGATTAGAAGTTATGGTTATTTTACTAAATAATTTAAGATTTAGCTATTTTCATTAAACCTTTATTAATGTCTTATTTGTCAAAAATTACACAAGCAAAGATCATTCTGTTTTGGGCTGGGTTTACAGTTTTGTAACACTTATGCAAAATTTTGACACCTAATAGTATTTGGCAGGGTTAAGTATGAAATCACTTGATCAATAAATTCAAACAAAAATGTATGCTGGCAATTCTTAAGACATTTCTAATACTACTTTACCAATAATTTTAAAGCTAGCTTATTTATTAAAGATTTTACTTAAGTCACATAAACTTGAAAAAGCATATGACCAGTCTTTTTTTGATTTAAGCTCTTGTATTTTTCTTAAGCCAATTAATTAGAGCTCTTTTGTATATATTTAGTAGTGAAACATTGTGTACAGAACACATAGATACATAGATGTATTAGACATGCCTATGGAAGTACATCTTATAGATTTATAAGACCTTGTTTTTTATTTTCAAATTTTAAATTCTTGATAACCTGTTTCATTACCCTTGGCAATTGTCACCTACATCACCTTAAATTTGCATATTGAAGGAAATAACTCGTAGGTGAAAAATCAGATAGCAAAATTTACATCACAAAATAGAAAGAGAAAAACTCTAGTGTGCTAGAGGGTAATTAAAACTGATTTAATTGAAATTTAAATATAAAAGTATAGAAATCTATCATAAAGGCCTTTTAAATATATATATACCCACACATACACACCCTCACACACAAAGATCCTATAACTTATGCTTCAGAACCCTAGCTGTAAGATAATACAAATTTGGAAAACAAAACAAAAACAAAAACAAAAAACATTTGGATCCAAACAGTGTTTTTATCTCAGTAGAAAAGTAACATTAGCTTTAAAGCAGGCAGAAAATAAAATAAAGGAAAAAGATAACTTAGGAACTCTATAGTTTGCAGGTTGACCTTAGGGCTCTTTTTGCTTGATGTAAATGTACACAAAGACCATAATATTTCCATTTCACACAAACTCTAGGAAGTAGAGGCACCATAAAACTAGCAGAGTGCCCCAAAGGGGGACATTCTCCTTGTTCTCTCCTCACTCTTAGATTGTTTCCCACTTTTTTTTCTTTGTTATAAGAATAAACTGAACTGTGGTCTAGGGTTTTCATAGAGTGGGTCCGAGTGTGTGCTGGTTGCAAGCAGGACTTCACAGTGTCACCAGTGAGTTATTACTGCCCTCTTGCATGTCCCAGTTTCTCTCTCCAGAGGTCTAAGCACCTCCAGGAGGGCTCAAAGTGCTGAGTGAACAGCTCCTATATGTGCTTCCTGGACAAGCCTTTTTTAAACTAAATGTATTGGGAGTTTCCTGTAGGGCCACTGCATGTCATGGGAAAGTCAAACCCCCTGACCCTCTCATGAGGCCTCTGTTCACCAAGAAGCACTTTTCAGCTGGGAGGAGCAAAATGCCCTTTTTCTTTGGAGCTGAGGAAACTCAGTCTCTTATTTACCTGTGAAAACAACACTTCAATTCTTCACACAAATGTTCACAGACAAGCCAAATCGAGATTAATTTGGGGAGAAAAAGCAATAGAGAAGTCCCTTTGGAAAGCATCTCTGAAACAGAAGTAGGATTCTTAAACAACAACTTCCTAAGAAAAAAAAAAAAACCCAGCCAAGACCACTTCCTGTATTTTGTAGCTCTTGTCTGCCATTACATACACCAAGGTCAAATCCTATCACAGTACAAGGTAATCTCTAGTACCGCCAAAGCCAAACAGGTCAGGTAATGCAATACAGGAAAGCAGAGCTTTAGACCTAAGAAGAATCTGCTCATGACTCTTGAAACTCCACAAAGAAAACAGAACACCCCCAAAGGGGTGAGTGGTACTTTGTTCTGAGTTCTTTAAGGGATTTCAGTCACTAGAAGCCTTCTCTATATTTTTCTTGGTACTGAAGACAGCAAAGGAGATATAGGGTGGAAGAAAAGTAAACAAAATAACAATTTGTTTTTAAGACAAGAAGGAAACACAGAAACCAAGCACGTAGTTTTATCTCCCTCTTTGGCAGCTGAGAGGAATTTTAGCTAATTCAGAGAGGCCCTGTTACCCATAATTTGGAATTCTCATTTGGATTTTGTCAAGTCAGGTAGAGTTAGTCAAATCTGACTGGAGAAAGACCAGAAGAAACAACAACAAATCCCCTACAATATGATCACTGAGCACTTTAATGGTAAGGAGAAGTTAATATCAGCTGGCTGTTAATCTTAACTTTAGCCAAGACATAAACCCCAATTCAGTTACTTATCTAGGGATGGGTCTCAGGCTGAAGACTGCTCTCTACCATACTAGAAGCAGGAGAAAATTTAAACCTGCCTTCCCCGTTGGAAGTGAGCTCAAACTCCAGAAAGGAGTTACCTGCCTTCCATTATCATGAAAGCAGGAAAACTTGCCTTCCTTTTGGAAGCAAGTAAAACTCCACAAAAAAGGAGTTGTACAGTAAAATAAACTTTAGATCTCAACTAAATTTGAGGAGATCAGGGATTTTCTATAGGTGGGGGCTTCCAGGCCTCAGCAAATTATCCTATTGGTTTGAGCCATAAAGATAGCTAAAACTGGTACCAAACACCAATAAAAGATTTGTCAAAGGTCAGGGGCACCTCCACTCAGAATCCCTCCATGGTTAACAAATGTGAACCCCAAATATCTGAGACAGGTCTCAGTCAATTTAGAAAATTAATTTTGCCAAGGTTAAGGACACAGGCCCCTGGCACAGCCTCAGGAGGTCCTGAGGATGTGTGCCCAAGGTGGCCAGGGCATAGCTTGGTTTCATACATTTTAGGAGACATGATATTAATAGTGGAAGGCATCTGAGTTACCAGCAGCAAGTCTATATGGGTCTGCAACAACCTCAATTCTTGCCTCCTCAGAAGAAGGAATTTGCCTGAGGGGCATAAAGCAGAAAAAGAGACCAAGCCAAGATTCAGAGCAAGATAGGAAGTTTATTTTAAAAAGGCTTTAGAACAGAAAAGAAAGAAAGAAAAGCATGCTTGGAAGAGACCCAAGTAAGCACTGAGGTCAAGTGCAGTGTTTAACCTTGATTCTAGGACTTTATAGGCTGGCCCCTTTCCCATGATTGTTCCCTTAGGGTGGGCTCCCTTCATGCCCAGTGCCCTCTTTACCCTTGGAAGGTGAGCACGTGCAATGTGTTTAGGTAGTTGTATGCATGCCCTTCTGAGAATTTCTTCCCTTCTCCAGTGGTGTGCCCCTGGAAGGTCATACTCTGCTATTTTGTCACTTAATGCACATGCCGGGGAAGTTGTGTCTTGCTGGTGCCTGAATTCAATGAACTCTTTAGTGCAAGATGTGTGGACCATCAGGAAATGACCTCTCCCTGACACCGGCTGCCAATTACTCACTTTTAGAGAGGCAATGTGATCATTGTCAAACCATCACCTGGCATTCCTAGTGGCTGGGGGAAGAGACCTCTCCTGCCCCGCCCGTGCATGCCTGTCTAACTACCTGTAACAACTAGATAACCATCAATATATGTAAGATGTACATTGGTTTGGTCTGGAAAGATGGGACAACTCGAAGCAGGGAGGGGGCTTCCAAGTAAGCGACAAAGGGTTGCATTCTTTTGAGTTTCTGATTAGCCCTTCCAAAGGGAGCAATCAGATATGCATTTATCTCAGTGAGCAGAGGGATGACTTTGAATGGAATGGGAGGCAGGTTTTCCCTAAGCAGTTCCCAGCTTGACTTTTCCCTTTAGTTTACTGATTTGGGCGGTCCCAAGATTTATTTTCCTTTCATAGTATTATCCCTCCATGTATGTTGCAAATGCATAAAAATTCCCTAAAAGGGTTTATACCTGAATGGAGAAAAATAGCTTTAACTCCAATTTAAATAAAAAAGCAGGATTAAATACAGAATATTCAATAGGAGCATTTTCTAAATTGAAAACTATAAGTCTTTCTGAAATATAAACCCTAAATTGTAATATTTCTTGGTCTAATCCTTATTCTGTACTATAAATCAAAGCTTTATCCAGGGAACACAAATGCAAATAGAAATGCGTTTATGATTCTGCGATGGTTTAAAGATGAATAAAATCCAGGATGAGGTTAAAAAATATGAGTATATATTTAGATTCTAAAATGCTGAAGTCAAGTAGCAGTTTTCTGCATTAAATTCAAATTTCATTCAGGGGCCCTATCAAGTTGCATCCCTTTCTCCTGTTTCTCACATTCCAGTTATAGTCAACTCCTTGTTTTCTGTCCTGTGAAGCAATTCCTCCAGGTACCTTTCCAGGACAGAACATTCTTTCAGTGTAGCAAGATTTTGTCAGGAAGCATTCTTAGTTAACCCCATTTTGCCCATTCATATTCTTATTGTGAGTTGACTTAATTTGCTGCTATAGGGAAAGAAAAATATTTTTTCAACCCTCATAAATTGTTATTTGGAATTAACCCCTGTAACAAAAGACAGACTAACGAGAGAAAAAAATAGTTTACTAATTTGAACATTTCATATATGCATGGGAGATACCAGAGGAATGAGTAGTTCTCAAAGAGGTGGCTTTGAATTCCAGCTTATGTAGAATCTTCAACAAAGAACAGTAAATTTTCAGACAAGTGACAAGACACAGGGAAAGGACTTTGCCTCTCCGTGGGTGTCAACTTGTGGAAAGGCAAATAACTGGCAGATAACGGCTAGTTAGTAAAGCTTCTTAATATAAATTCCTCTGGCACCATCTCCAGGCAAATAAAGGTCTTACGTTTCCTTCAGTGGTTTACCATTGTTCTCTCTAGGGTGTGTGGAGTTGGGAGGGTGTACCTTTTGTCTTTGTAATTCTATGTCTTGCTTTTAGGCAAATGGAGGGTAGAAAGCTCTTCTGCATAGGCTTCTTGTTAATTGCTGTCAGCTTTAAAATCCTTCATATTTGGGGGTGACATATTCTGGTCTCCCACACTCCAAAATGGCTTCCTGTAACACCAATTTATTTGGTGCTGATTATGTACAATTTTTAAAAATAACAAGCCTACTGGAACATAAGAAATAATCATCTTTATCCACAATATCCAAATGCCACATTCTCTATAGAGGTTTCTCTGTTCACCTACTTGGAATTACATTCCACATTTTTTCATCTTTATAATTACTTTGCAACTTTTGCTAATTTATATTTATTATGCTATGTGTTGTGGTTACTTGTTTGTATGTGTGAGACATATTTCTGGGTTTATATTTAAATAGAATTAAAATAATAGGAGTAATCTATATTTTGCTTGTTTGCTCTTTTCTTCTACCTGGTAATTCAAATCCCAGACTTCTACAAAGATCTCATTCTCACTTATTTCTGAGAAAACCAATGGGTTAGTTCATGGATGCTTATGACTGAAATCTGTGTTACTATATGAGAGTGGCCGTGTGACTTCTTATTCTCTGAATTTTCTCCCATTAATCACCACTGATGCTGACAAATTAGAGGTTGGTGTAAGATTTCTAAGAGTCCTTAATATTCTTGTGTTCTTGTGTTAATAGCTTTTTCAGTTTCTTCTTGCAGCCTTCTCTAACCTAGAGCTCAGAAATCAATTTACTGAAATAGGACAGAGAACAAAAATTGAGACAAGCACTCTACTGTTCTCCAGGTTCATTCAAACACTCACAGGCTTAACATAATTGTGTATATATATTTCTGCCTTTCTGCTCCAACCAGACCAAAATTTAAACCCAGCCATTTCTAAATTTAGGGAGTAAATGTGGCTGATATGGAAGCCACGGCCTCTGGAATACAACTGTACCCTAAAGAGCCTTTGAACTCTGTAGACACTGAGGATACTGTCTTCTGCATCTGCATGTCCAACAGCAACAAGCACAGTGCTTGGCATATACAATGTGCTCAATATATCTAGGTTGAATAAATGCATTATCTCCAGTGATTTGTAATATAAATTCTATGAGTAATAGAGTCTTACTACATTTCTTTAATTTAGCCACATATATAGTGCCATAATCTATAAAAAGCTGCCTTTGAGTTAAGAGATTTCAATTTTAAAACAGAAAATTGTAATTGTGTAGTAAATGCTAGAGATATAGTCTTCATACTGATTTTAAAACCCACATTATGCTCATGTGATTATATTTACTCTACTTTTCTTCCTAGTTCAAACTCTTGAAATGTGGCCTATGTTTTTCTTCTTTACATCCTCAAATCCTATCCTCTCAAAAACCTACAGCAATTTGGCTTTTGCCTTAACCTCACACTAAAATTGTGCTTACCAAGGTCACCAAAATCATCCTAATTGCTTAATCCAATAAACAGCCTTCATTCCATGCCTTATCTGAGCACTTTACACAAGTTGATTAAGTGAACAATAACTCTATCTTTAAAATATTCATTTCTTGGTATACGTGAGACTGTATTATGTGATATACTTACACGATACAGAAAGGTGGCTCAAATAATGACAGAGATTAAATTTCCTGATAGCCAAGATAGGTGTTTGAAGCACCTTTAATACGATTTAGAGAAATTTTAAAATGTAATTTATCATTTCTCCAAAAGATTAGTATAATTTATACTAAATATATTATACTTTATATATATTACAAGGCCCATAAGCAAGAGAGAGTATGGCATATGTTGTATACTTAAAGTAATTCAGAACCTTAGTAGTGTAGTGTAGTCTAATCTAAGAGCTAGCAAATAATTAGGTAGCAAATTATGGAAGAAAGGAAGTGGAAAGTTTTCTGAGTGAGTGCATCTCAGTCCTAAGCAACATCATGTGAAAGAGTAGTTGGAGAAAAAATATGACATGTCTGAGTAACTTCAAGAAATGTGTTGTTCATGAACTATTTCCAGTAGCATTTTGATAACAAAATTTGAAACATAGAGAACTGGGTTGGAGATGTGAAAGGAAAATAAATCTTTGGACCCCGAAATCACTAAGCTAAAGGGAAAGGTCAAGCTGGGAACTGCTTAGGGCAAACCTACCTCCTTCACAATTTGCCTACAAGGAAATTACTTGCGGACAAAGGAAAGATAGAACTCAAAGGCATCCCTCTGAGGCTCATCTGAGACAAATATATATCGGATTGCTTCCTCTGCCTTATTGTTTATGTAAAACTGCAGATTCATGGAGCTAGACTAAATTGTATATTCGGTAGAAAGCTGATCAAGGATTCAAAAGAATGCATCCTTTTGTCTCTTACCTACTTCTAACCTGGAAGCTCCCACTTCCAGTTGTCCCACCTTACTGGACTGAACCAATGAACACATTACACATATTGAATGATGTCTTATGTCACTCTAAAATGTATAAAAGCAAGTTGTACCCCGACCACCATGAGCACATGTCATCAGGACTTCCAAAGGCTGTGTCACAGGTGTGTTCTTACTTTGGCAAAATAATATTCCCAAATTAACTGAGACCTGTCTCCGATATTTGGGGTTCACAGAGAGTTGGTATTTATCAGCTTATATTAATAGAAAATATGAGAATATTTACAGAGAAGAGAAAAGATCTTAGGACAAATTTATCAATACTTAAAGATGGAGAAAGAGCCAAAGGCTGCAAAATGATAAAGAAAGAGACACTAGAGGAATGAAAAGGAATCAGGAGAATATCCTATCATGTAAGCCAAGAAATGAATATTTTAAAGACAGAGTTGTTGTTAACCTAATCAACGTCTGTAAAGGGCTCAACCAAGGCATGTAATGAAGACTGTTTATTACATTTAGCAATTAGGATGACTTTGGTGACCTTAGCAAGCACAATTACAATGTGTAGTTAAGGCAAAAGCCAAATTGCAGTAGGTTTTGGAGAGGATAAGATTTAAGGATATAGAGAAGAAAAACATAGGACACATTTCAAGAGTTTGAACTAGAAAGGAAAGTAAATACGATCACATGAGAGTGATGTGGGTTTCGAGATTTCAATTATTATTTAAAATAATTCCAGGTTTACATTTTGCTACAAAAAAAGGGGAGGGGACCCTGTTCTTAGTTACAATTGTTGTCCTAGAAATACTTATTATCCAAATTCATGTAGTCCATTTAACATGGAAATTACCAATGTTTTGTGCCAAGCATGTGAAAAGGGATCTTCTCTTTAGCTCCCAAGGACATGGGACTTGGTATTAATTCTTGACCACATGCTACTTGATATGGTTTGGCTGTGTCTCCGCCCAAATCTCATCTTGAATTGTAGCTCCCATAATCCCCATGTGTCATGGGAGGCACCTGATGGGAGGTAATTGAAATATGGGGTCAGGTCTTTCCCATGCTGTTCTCTTGATAGTGAATAAGTCTCATGAGATCTGATGCTTTTATAAAGGACAGTTCCCTTGCTCACACTCTCTTGCCTGCCACCATGTAAGAAGTGGCTTTGCTTCTCTTTTGCCTTCCGCCATGATTGTGAGGCCTCCCCAGCCATGTGAAACTGTGAGTCCATTAAACCTCTTCCCTTTATAAATAACCCAGTCTTGGGTATGTCTTTATTAGCAGCGTGAGAACAGATTAATACAGTAAATTGGTACCAGGTAGTGGGGCACTGCTGTAAAGATATCCGAAAATGTGGAAGCAACTTTGGAAGTGGGTAACAGACAGAAGTTGGAACAATTTGGAGGGATCAGAACAATACAGGAATATATGGGAACGTTTGAACTTCTTAGAGACTTGAAGGGCTCAGAAGACAGAAAGATGTGGGAAAGTTGGGAACTTCCTAGAGACTTGTTGAATGGCTTTGAGCAAAATGCTGATAGTGATATGGACAATAAAGTCCAGGCTGAGGTGGTCTCAGATGGAGATGAGGAACTTCTTGGGAAGTGGGACAAAGGTGATTCTTGTTATGCCTTAGCAAAGAGACTGGTGGTATTTTACCCCTCCCTGCCCTAGAGATCTGTGGGACTTTGAACTTGAGAGAAATGATTTAGGGCATCTGGTGGAAGAAATTTCCAAGGAGCAAAGTGTTCAAGAGGAAGCGGAGCATAAAAGTTTGAAAGATTTGCAATCTGAGGTTGTGATACAAAAGAAAAACCCATTTTCTTGGGAGAAATTCATGCTGGCAGCAGAAATTTGCATAAGTAACCAGGCACCAGATGCTAATCACCAAGACAATGAGAAAAATATTTCCAGGGCATGTCAGATACCTTTGCATCAACCCTTTCCCTCAGAGGCCTGGAGGCCTAGGAGAGAAAAATTGTTTCCTGGGCTGGGTCCAGGGCCCCCCTGCCGTGTGCAGACTCTGGACTTGATGCCCTGCATCACCACAACTCCAGGCTCAAGCCGTGGCTAAAAGGGGCCAAGGTACAGCTTGGGCTGTGCCTTCTGAGGATGCAAGCCCAAGGTATTGGCAGCTTTCATGTAGTGTTGAGCCTGTGGGTGCACAGAAATCAAGTATTGATGTTTGGGAACCTCTGCCTAGATTTCATAGAATATGTGGAAATGCCTGGATGTCCAGGCAGAGGTGTGATGCAGGGACAGAGCCCTCATGGAGAACCTCTGCTAGGTGCAGTGCAGAGTGGAAATGTGGGGTGGGAGCCCTCACACAGAGTTCCCACTAGGGCACTGCCTAGCGAAGCTGTGAGAAAAGGGCCACCATCCTCCAGACCACAGAATGGTAGATCCACCCACAGCTTGCACCATGTGCCTGGAAAAGCTGTAGACACTCAATGCAAGCCCGTGAAAGCAACTGGGAGTGGGGCTGTACCCTGCAAAACCACAGGGGTGGAGCTGCCCAAGACCATGGGAACCCAGCTCTTGCATCAGCATGACCTGGATGTAAGACATGAAGTCAAAGGAGATTATTTTGGAGCTTTAAGATTTGACTTCCCTGCTGGATTTTGGGCTGGCATGAAGCCAGTAGCCCCTTCATTTTGGCCATTTTTTTCCATTTGGAATGGGTGTATTTACCCATTGCCTGTACCCCCATTGTACCTAGGCAGTAACTAACTTGCTTTTGATTTTACAGGCTCATATGCCTGTAAAAGGAACTTGCCTTGTCTCAGGTGAGACTTTGGACTGTGGAGTTTTGAGTTAAGATTTTGGTGGACTGTTGGGAAGGCATAATTGGTTTTGAAATGTGAGGCCATGAGATTTGGGAGGGGGCCAGGGCTGGAATTATGTGGTTTGGCTCTGTGTTTCCACCCAAATTGTATCTGTAATTGTAGCTCCCAAATCCCCACATGTCATGGGAGGGACCTGGTAGCAGGTAATTGAATCTTGGGGGCAGGTTTTTCCTGTGCTTTTCTCCTTGCAGTGAATATGTCTTATGAGATCTAATGGTTTTATAAGGGGGAGTTCCCCTGTACATGCTGTCTTGCCTGCCACCATGTAAGACATGCCTTTGCTTCTGCTTTGCCTTCCACCATGATTGTGAGGCCTCTTGAGCCAGTGGAACTATGTGTCCATTAAACCTCTTTTTTTTTATAAATTACCCAGGCTCAGGTATGTATTTATTAGCAGTGTGAGAACAGACTAATACACTATCCCTCCCACTCCATATGCATATATGGTTATACCACTTATTCAGAGATTCCCTCACCACTTAGGATGCTGTGCTGGAGTTAAACCTAAGTTCCCTAGCATTCTTATAAACCCCAATCTCTAGTTACACCCAATCTTTCTAGGAAAATCACCGTCTCCTCACAATATTCAGACCATTTACCTTTGCTTTATTCAAAGAATTAGCATCCATACTTTTTTATTTTGAAAATACTCACCACAATCTTCTTTAAAGGATTTGCCACACAAAGAATTGTAACTTTCCTGCAAATGTGTTACTGGAGATATGAGTATAGATGTAGTGAGCTCACTCCTGTATAAATGAACATGGGCCCTTTTCTTCCATGGTTGGGGGAAAGAAGTGCCTTAGTTTTTATTTATTAAGAAACCACATGCTTACATACTATGGGTAGAAATGTAGATTACCTCAGCCACTGTGGAAAGCAGTTTGTAGATTTCTCAAAGAACTCAAAACAGGACTATCATTCCAGCCAGCAATCCTATTACTGGGTATATATCCAAAGGAATATAAATTGTTCTACCATAAAGACTCATGCACACATATGTTGATTGCAGCACTATTCACAATAGCAAAGACATGGAATTAACTTAGAAACCCATCAAGGGTGGACTGGATGAAGACAATGTGGTACATATAGCCATGGAATACTATGCAGCTATACAAAATGAGATCATGGCCTTTGCTGCTACATGGATGCAGTCAGAGTCCATTATCCTAAGCAAGTTAATGCAGGAACAGAAAGCCAAATACTGCGTGTTTTCACTTATCCATGGGCGCTAAACATTGAGTACTCATGGACGTAAAGATGGGAATAACAGACGCTAGGGACTACTGAAGTGGGGAGAGAGAGAGGGGAGCAAGGGCTGAAAAACTACCTATCAGGTACTATGCTCACAACCTGTTCAATTGTCATGTAGAGGTTTTTTCACTTGGCATTTTTCTAGGTCCCAGACTCCATGATCTACCAATTACGTGGCCTTATCTAACTTGTTTCTTGGAGAGATGAACCCTTCAATAAGTCTTTGACAGTCTTTCAAAGGATCTGAAGAACTGATATGAATCAAATCAAACCACTAAAAGCCTGGTGCTTAACCATTGCCCTGAGGTCTAATCTGGGAGTGGACAAATATTTGTTCTATTTCTGATGAGGTACACACTAGCTGTGACCTTTAGCAAAGTCAGCTTCAATATTTGATACTCATTTTTCTCCTTCGTAAGATAAATATAATAGTATACATGTCAAAGCGTTGTTACGATGATTAAATGAGATTATAAATAAAATTGAGCACTTAGCATAAACCTGGTACATAGTAAAGGGCCAATAAAATGTAGCTATATAATTAGTTACTAAAACTTTATTTTAATGATATAGTCCATAAGTTCCTGTTGAAAATTCTCGTAGTTAGAACTCCATGACTAGAACTTTTAAAACAATTATGTACTATATCCTCAGAGGAGTGACAGCGAATTCTTGAAAATGTTTTTCCAAAAGCTAGGCTCTGAGAAGGAGGAGGCTCATGTTATTTTTTCCAGCCCAATCACGAGTTGGTTGCATAAATTATCTTCAATGCAATAATGTCTTTTTACTCTGCGTATTTTTACGTTAAATTAATGCAAATGAACAATAACATGAAAATATAATTAAGCACAGTATCTAAGAAATAAGGAGATGTAGCCAGGCGTAGTGGCACATGCCTGTAATCCTAAAGCTTTGGGAGGTCTAGGGAGGAGGATTGCTTTAGGCCAGGAGTTTGAGACTAGCCTGGGCAACATAGCAAGCCCCTTTCTCTACAGGAAAAAAAAAAAAAAAATAGCTGGGCATCGTAGCTAGTCCCAACTTCTTGAGAGGCTGAGGCAGGAGGATTGCTTCAGCCCAGGAGTGCAAGGCTGCAGTAATTTAGGATTTGTCACTGAACTCCAGCCTGGGTAACAAAGCGACATGTTGTCTCTAAAAAAAATAATTAATTAAAAGAAAGCAATAAAAAATCCAGTGAGTAATTCCAATTGGACTGGTTTTACAACCTCATGACAGTGAGATTTAGGAGAAAATCATAAATTCCTTTATGAAGAACAAATATTTAGGCCCTGCAGTCAATTCTCTCAATACTATGTTCCAATGTTTGCAAATATACCCTCACTGTAGCTTATTAGAGTGTGACCATCTGTGATACTTTTGCAGATTCTTAAACAATTGCCACATTTCAAAGGTCATACATGGAAAGTGATTAAGAATTCTTAGATAAGAATCAGCGTTGATTTTACTAATATTATTTACAAAGGCTATTTTTGTAGGGTGACTTTTATGAGACAAGTATATTACAGTTGGCCCTCCATAGTTGTAGGTTTCACATCTGCAGATTCAACCCGTCACACATGGAAAATATTTTGAAATAAACAATAAAAAGTAGCAATACAACAATAAAGATAGAAAATGTAAAATACATTATACCAACTGTTTATATAGACTTTACATTGTGTTAGGTATCAGTAATCTAGGCAGCATGTGCACAGGTGATATACAAATACTATGCCATTTTATATCAGGGACTTGAGCATCCACAGATCTTGGTATCCGAGGGGTTCCTGGAACCAATCCCCTGGGGATATCAAGGGACGACTACAAGTGGTCTTTTATAGACATTACTTTTAATCCTTGTGACAACTCCATGGTGTAGGCATAATCACCACCATCTTCAGATGAGGAAATAGAAGCTCAAAGAGGTTCATAAAGTGACCAAAGTCACATAAAATAGAAGTTACTAAGCTATAACTCAGGTCTGTCACACTGCCATGTTTTTTCTAACAAGCCACACTGCTTCTTCCAGAAATCTCCCTGTTTTGGGACCATGTAGGCCTTATATGATGATGGCTGAAACTGATTGTTCCAATGCAATTAAACCCTTGATGTTTGAAAAATAAGTAAAAATCTAAAAATCAGTAGAAACAAAAGGATTCAAAAATTACATATGTTTATACCAGAATTTTCTTTTTGGTTTTCTTGAGCTATGTATTATTCAACAATGCCACTTCTTTCAGGGTTTCTTATGCATTCTCCTCAGTACTGTTTAAGAGATTTTTAAACAAGAGCCTCATTCAAGTTGTCATCATTGAATTTTAATCCCCTCAAGCAAATGGTCACACTAAAAGGGTGCTGCAGATGATGAAGGGTGCCCTGCAGCAAATTGCTTCAGGGGCCTGACCAAAAGGATTCAGTCAAGTTTCTAATCTTTCTACACACCAACAGCAGAAATCATCAGGCAATCTTGATAATCAAGTGTTATCTCAATACTTGTTTCAAACATTTAAAGGAGACCTTGATGGGAACTTAAAACATAAACATGGCTTGTGCTTTGATTGTATCTACTCTTTCATTTTAACAAGAACACTTAATATTTGGGGGAACTAGTCCTTACCCCAGGTATTCTCAGCTTCAATGTCAGTCGCTCAGAGGATGTCTCTGAAATGCAAACCTCTACTTCATTAAAATAGTCTCCTATTCTGAAATCTATTTTTGGTTTCCCTGAGTTTATTTTAATTTTACTTTGCTTTTATGTTGCCTGTCCATTCCCTAGTAAAACACTAACTCTATCAGAACGATATCTTATTTGTATAATTATTCACTGTATTCCTAGTTCCTAAGGAGTTTTCTGGAGCATCATAGGAGCTCAGTAAACAAGCCATGATGGAACCAATGGCTGTAGAATTTACAGAGTATGTGCTATATGTAGAGAGTAGAAACGAGGCAGGATAATAGGGTCTGGAGGCAGGGAACATAAGGCCGATTCGCACTGACTTCTTAGAACTAAATCTGAAGGAAAACCCCAACTTTCCACACCCAAGTAACAAAAAGGCCAGAGGCTACTCCCTTTGCAACCCCTGCCCCCTATTTTCTGCGTGGCAGATGAAAAACTGAAAGTACATGTCCTTTGTAGGGACATGGATGAAATTGGAAATCATCATTCTCAGTAAACTATCGCAAGAACAAAAAACCAAACACCACATATTCTCACTCATAGATGGGAATTGAACAATGAGAACACATGGACACAGGAAGGGGAACATCACACTTCGGGGACTGTTGTGGGGTGGGGGGAGGGGGGAGGGATAGCATTGGGAGATATACCTAATGCTAGATGACGAGTTGGTGGGTGCAGCGCACCAGCATGGCACATGTATACATATGTAACTTACCTGCACATTGCGCACATGTACCATAAAACCTAAAGTATAATAATAATAATAATAATAATAATAAAAGAAAAAATAAAAATAAAAAATAAAAAATAAAATAAAATAAAATAAAATAAAATAAAAAAAAGAAAAACTGAAAGTACTAATGATTGGTCCCCTCCCATAACCAATCAGGCTGGCCATGGGCCAAGTCTTTATTTGCATAGGAGCATAACTTTGTAACTTCACTTCAGCCTCTGGTTGGTCACTTTCTGCAACCAATGAGACTGATCGTGGGCCGCTACCTCATTTACACAGGGTGTACATCAGGTAACCAACGGGAAACTTCTAGAGCGTATTTAAACCCCAGAAAATTCTGTAACCAGGCTTTTGAGCCCCTATGCTCAGGCCCACTCCCACCCTGTGGAGTGTACTTTCGTTTTCAGTAAATCTCTGCTTCTGTTGCTTCATGCTTTCCATGCTTTGTCTGTGTGCTTTCTCTGATTCTTTGTTCAAGATGCCAAGAACCTGGACACCCTCCACCAGTAACAGAAGAGCTGAGTATAGCATTTCCAGGTTGATCAGTTTTCAAGGTTTTCATTTTGAAAGGGCTTGTTGAAGTAAAATCATCCAAAGTGTTTCCTCTGGAGCCACCTGGAATTGATTTTTCACACATCTAAAGTCTGCTTATGGCCACTGTATTAGCCTGTTTTCACATTGCTGATATAGACATACCTGAGACTGGATAATTTATAAAGAAGAAGAGATTTAATGGACTCTCAGTTCCACGTGGATGGGGAGGCGTCACAATCATGGTGGAAGGTGAAAGTCATGTCTTACATGGCAGCAGATAGGAGAGAGAAGAAGAGCCAACGGGGAAACTCCTTATAAAACCATTAGATCTCGTGGGATTTATTCATTACCATGAGAAGAGTATGGGGGAAGACCTGTCTCCATGATTCAATTACCTCCTGCTTGGTCCCTCCCATGACACGTGGGAATTGTAGGAGCTACAATTTAAGAAGAGAGTTGGATGGGGACACAGCCAAGCCATATCAGCCACCAAGTGAAGAAAGTTCTCTGTGGCCACCACAGCTGTTGAGGAAGAAGCCATGGAATTTGTACTTTCACTTTTAGAATACAAAAGGAGGCTTGTAGAAGGTGTAAAAGAAACTGTTAGCTAAAAAGGATAAAATTCTGCATTTCTCAAGAGGCGTAATACATTAATTAAATTAATATTTATTCAAACATACTGTTTATCATATGTCAGGCATCATGTTATGAGCACAAGTTTCTAGGTTTGTGTCCATGGTGAGAAAAACCAGACAATTTTCAAAGTTCTGTTGACCAAAAGAATCAAACTCTGTAAAACATTTGAAGAGATTTATTCTGAGCCAAATATGAGTGACCTTGACCCATGACACAGCCCTCAGGAGGTCCAGAGAACATGTGTCCAAGGTGTTCATGGTGCAGCTTGGTTTTATACATTTTAGGGAGGCATAAGACATCAATAAAACACAGTTAAGAAATACACTGGTTTCTTTGGGAGGCCAAGGCAGGTGGATCACAAGGTCAAGAGATCGAGACCATCCTGGCCAACATGGTGAAACCCCATCTCTACTAAAAATACAAAAAATAAGCTGGGTGTGGTGGCATGTGCCTGTAGTCCCAGCTACTCGGGAGACGGAGGCAGGAGGATCGCTTGAACCCAGGAGGCAGAGGTTGCAGTGAGCCGAGATGGCACCACTGCACTCCAGCCTGGTGACAGAGCAAGACTCTGTCTCAAAAAAAAAAAAAAAAAAAGAAAAAGAAAAAAAATAAAGAAAGAAAAAGAATACATTGGTTTGGTCCAGAAAGGCAGAACAACTTAAAGCCGCAGGTGAATTGGGAGATGGGCTTCAATTGGTTGAGTTTGTCTGAAGACCTAGCATCAACAGAAAGGAATGTCTGGGTTAAGATAAGAAGTTGTGGAGATCAAAATGTTATCATGCAGATGGCAGGCTTCAGAGAGAATAGATTATAAAATGTTTCCTACCAGACTTAAAGTCTGTGTTGATGTTAGTGTCTGCCAGAGAGGTATAATGAGGCATGTTTGACCCCCACTCCCTATCATGGCCTGAAATGGTCTCTCAGGTTAAATTTTAAAAGAGCCCTGGCTAAGGAGGAAGTCCATCCAGATGGTTGGAGGCCCTTAGAATTTTATTTTTGGTTTACAACAGAAAGCCCTCCAATAACTCTCCAAATATACCTCTTATCCTGCCCTTCAAAGCCCTACTATGATCTGTCATATTTTCTCTCTGAACCGATCTCCTAGGATACATTCTCACTTACACTATTCCATACACACTGATTTCCTTGTTAATCACTGAGAACACCAGGGTCTATTCTAATCTAAGAAAGTTGTATTTTTCCCTATGCCTGGAATGTACTTCCCTCACCTTCACTCTCCTCTATGCACATCGTTCCATAGCTGACTTCTCAATAATTCAGATCTGGAAAGTGGCATAGTTTAATAACTCAATGTTAAGTAGCCAGATGACTATACTCTGTCATATTACCTGTTCTATTTATCTGAAAAACACGTTGCTATTTAAATTTTTATAGTTTTTTAAATATATTTGCCTGTTTATTTTCATGCCTCCCTACTAGAATATGAGCTTTGCGAGAGATGGGATCTTTTCTGTCTGCCAGGGATTCCTTTTGGTTTGGTTCCTGCTGCATATACTCTATCTAGAATAGGGTTTGATACATAATAGATTCCCTCTATGTATTTGTTAAATGAAAAATGAATAGACATTTATCAAATAAAACCAATAAATATATATTTGCAAGAGTGCCGAGTACTGTGAAGAAGTTCAGGGGATTTTGATGAAGAAAAATACTGGTAGGATGTAGGGAAGCTACTTTAGGTAAACACATTTACCAAGTGCTTTCCATGGGGATGGTAATTTGAGACCTGATAGAAGAGAAGGAGCTGGCGATGGAAATGTGATAGAAAGCGTTCTCACTATTTTTTCTTCCACTTATTTTTTACACATTTATTTTAACTTTTTATTTTAAAATAGTTATGGATTCACAGAAAGTTCCTAAGATAGTACAGAGATGTTCTGTGTACCAGTCATCCAACTTTCCTCATGAAAACTATAGTATAATAGCAATTCCAGGAAGTTGACAGTGGTACAATGTTTGTGTATAGTCCTATGCCATTTTATCACATGTGTAGGTTTGTGTAAACACTATCACAATCATACAGCAGAACTACTTCATCATCACAAAACATCACCCTCAGGCTGCTGCTTTATATTTTTCTCAGTCCCTTTGATTTTCTGCAGTTATGTGCTGTGGTGATTTAGGGTGAGGTCAGTACAAAATCGTTTCTATTCCATAAAGAAATGTATCCATCCATTCATTGTTTAACTACTTCCTATAAGGCAGGATTTGTCGGGAGATTTTGAAAGCAAGTTATACACTTGCGTCAAATAGTGCCCTGAGTCATTTACAAGATGTTCAAAATAGCATGTGTTAGAGTAATAATTTTATGGTTCACATTCAATTATTGCTGTCCTAAAATCAGCAGGGTCTTTCTCTACTACAAGGTCAGATGCAAATTATTTCCCCAATGTGAAAAAAAAAAAAAAAAGATTTTCGTAAAAACCTAACATGAAGTGTGCAAAGGGAGTTAATTCCATTAGAGTGCTAGCTTGTGCCTTCAAACTACCTGGGTTTTCTGAAGATCTGTTTTGTAGTATTTTCTCTTTTCTACTCACTCTCATTTGGAGATTAAAATTTTAAAAATACTTTGGTCAAATCTGACTCTTCTTTCTTGATCTTTTCTCATTACCTCGTTATACAGTCGTGTCTCACTAACAATGCTTTTAATTCTCCTAAGCATTGGGACTAAGACTAGCAAAGGAACGTTGTTTTCATGAGATGGTTATTAACCTGACAGTGCTCATAGATTGTCACCCCACACAGCCTTCTTGTCCCTAAAGAAAATTTGAGCAAAGTTCCCCAGGCACAATGCTTCTGAAGCTCTGGGCAGCTGCTCTCTTTCAGAGACTCTAAAAACATGATGAAATTATGTCACCAGAAGCAGTTCATTTGCCAGTGGACCAGCTGCCGTTTTGTGTAGACAGATTTATCAGAGGGTTGAATGCTGAGAATAACCTCAAGTATGGGGACATTGTAATTATGAATTCCAAATGGAAGAATTCACAACCAAAGATATCATCACAACATAATGCATCTGAATCTGTGTCCTCTGCTCCCCTAGGATTAAATATCACTATAGCACAAATAGGCAATTTATCTGCAGTGTCAGCCTTTAAAAAATTGTATTGAGCATCCTTGATTTTTCCTAAGTTTAAGTTAAGGGGAACACACACACACACACACACACACACACACACACACACACTCACTTACTTTTAGGACTTGAGGACAGATGCAAAATGCATATAGGCAAAAATTTTCTCATCATAAATATTCCAAAATCACTGTATTGATTATTTTATTTAATCTATTACACATTATTGGGAAGTGTCCTAAAATTCTATGTGTTAGTGAAATTACTAGTTGTCATTCGAAAGGCTATATTAAATGGGGATTAGAACACAAATCAGATGAGAGGGAGAAGCAAGGTGGCAAAATAAAAAGCTCCACAAATTATTTTCCCCACAAGGACACGAAGGTACCAACCGTCTACAAGGAAAAAAAAAACCATCTTCATAAGAATCAAAAATTACGTGAGCACTCATAGTACCTGGTTTTAACTTCATATCGCTGAAAGAGGCACGTAAGTGACAGAAAAAACAGTCCTGAACCAATGAGGCCACCCCTCCCCGACCCCCAGCAGCAGCAGTGTGGTGCTGAGACCATCCCTGGACATTGGGGGAGGGAGAACACAGCAATTGTCAAGCATTTAACTCAGTGCTGTCCTGTTAAAGCACAAAGAAAAACTGGACCAAACTCAGCTGACGCTCACCAGCGGAGGGAGCATTTAAGCCAGCCCCAGCCAGAGGGGAATCACCAATCCCACAGGTTGGAAATGCCAGGCGGAAATTGAGCGCCTGCAAACCTCACCACCAGGGGCTGCAACACTCTGTGTCTCCAAGTAAACCTGAAAGGCAGTCTAGGCCATAAGAACTGCAACTCTTAGGTGAGGTCTAGTGTTGAACTAGGCCAAGAGACAGTGGACTGGATGGGCACAAGACATACTGAGACACCAGCTGGGGCAGCAAAAGGAGTGCTGGCATCAGCCCTCACCGAATCCCACATGGCACAGCTCACACTTCTGAAAGAGACCCCATCCTTCTGCTTGAGGACAGGAGAGGAAAGAATGGGGAGGATTTGGTCTTGCATCTTAGAAACCAGCTCAGTCATAGCAAGATAGGGTACCGGTCAGAGTCATGAGGCCTGAAAGACCAAAAAAAAAAAAAAAAAAGTTCCAGGCCTTAATGTCCAGAAGACATTTCTAGACACATTCTGGGCAAGAAGAGAACCTTCTATCTTGAAGGAAAGGACCCAGTCCTTCCAGCATAAATCACCTGCTACCTAAAGAGCCCTTGGGCGCTGAATAACCAGCAACAATACCCAGGTACTGCGTCGAGGGGTTTGGGAGAGCCTCTGAGACTTGCTGGCTTCAAGTGAGACTCAACACGTTACCAGCTGGGGTGACTATGGGATGAAACTCTTTGTGCTTGAGAAAAGCAGAGGGAAAAGTAACGGGGACTTTGTCTTGCACCTTATATACCAGCAAGGCCACAAATGGGCTGTTAAGGTCCCTGTATTTACAAGTTGACACTTAAACAGTATTTCTGGACCTACCCTGGGCCAGCAGGGAGCCCATTGCCCTGAAGGGTGAGTCTCAGGCCAGGCGGCATTCACCACAAGCTGACTTAAGAGACCTTGGGCTTTAAGGAAACATTGGTGGTTGTCTGGCAATACAGCTCCTGGGCTGCAGTGGTGGTGGCTACGGTGTGAGGCTCCTCTACCTTGGGAGAAGGGAGGGAAGAGTGGGAAGGACTGCATCTTGTGGTTTGAGTGCCAGCTCAGCTGCAACACAATAGAACACTACATAGACTTCTAAGGTTTTTGATTGCAGTCCCTGACTCTTAGACAACACTTTTAGACCAACTAGAGGACTGGAAAACCTTGCCACCCTGAGGCAAAGGACACAAGAATAGCTGGCACTGCCATCTGCTGATTGTAGAGCCCGAGGGCATTGAAAAAACATAAGCAGTAGCCAGGGAGTGTTTACATCAGGCCTTGGGCAAGAGCCAGCACTGTGATGGATTCAGGTATGACCCAGAGCAGTCATAGTGGTGGTGGCCACAGGGGTGTTTCTGTCACTGCATACCCAGTTTTAAGAGGCTTAGAGGAGTGAGAGAAACTCTGTAAGTTTTGGAGAAAATAAGAAAAGAGAACAAGAGTCTGTTCCTGGTAATCCAGAGGATTCTCCCGGATCTTGTCTAAGACCATCAAGGTGGTACGGTGGTACTTCTATAAGTCTGCAAGATCCACAGGATTACTGGGCTTGGGGTGCCCCCAAAGCAGATACAGCTTAGATCACAAGACCCAAGTCCTTTTAAATATCTGGAAAGGCTTCCCAAGTAGAATGGCTGCAAATAAGCCCAGAAAGTAAAGACTACAATAAGTACCTAACTCTTCAATACCTGGACACCAAAGAACATCCACTAGCATTAACACCATCCAGGAAAACTTGACCTCACCAAATGAACTAGATAAGGCGTCAGGGACCAATCTTGGAGAAAGAGAGATATGTGACCTTTCAGAAAGACAATTCGAAATAGCTGTGTTGAGGAAACTCAAAGATATTCAAGATAACACAGAGAAAGGAAATTAGAATTCTGTGAGATAAATTTAACAAAGAGATTGAAATAATTAAAATAAATCAAGCAGAAATTCTGAAGCTGAAAAATACAATTGGCATATTGAAGAAGGCATGAGAGTCTCTTAATAGAAGAATGGACCCAGCAGAAGAAAGAATTAGTGAACATGAAGACAGTCTATTTGAAAATACACAGTCAGAGGAGACAAAAGAAAGAAAAATAAAAAACAAACAAGCACTCCTATAGGATCTAGAAAATAGCCTCAGAGAGACAAAGTAAAGAGCTATTGGCCTTAAAGAGGAGGTAGAGTTATAGTGGTAGAAAGCTTATTCAAATGGATAATAACAGAGAACGTCCCAAACCTAGAAAAAGATATCAATATCCAAACACAAGACAGTTATAGAACACCAAGCAGATTTAAACCAAAGAAGACTACCTTAAGGTATTTAATAATCAAACTTCAAAAGATGAAAGATAAAGAAAGGATTTTAAGAGTAACAAGATAAAAGAAACAAATAACATACAATGGAGTTCCAATATGTTTGGCAACAGACTTTCAGCAGAAACCTCACAGGCCAGGAAAGTATATATAAGGTGCTAAAGGAAAGACACTTGTACCCTAGAATAGTATATCCCTCAAAAATATCCTTCGAACATGAAGGAGAAATAAAGACTTTCCCAGAAAAACAAAAGCTGAGGACTTTCATCAGTACCAGACCTGTTGCACGGGTATTTATATATATAGATGTGTGTGTGTGTGTGTATGTGTGTGTGTGTGTGTGTGTACATATATATATATACACACACATGCGTATATACATATATATACACATACGTATATACATATATACATACATATATACATATATACACACATATATATACATATATGCATGCACATATATATATACATATATACACACATATATAAAATATACACATATATATATACACACATATATACACATATATGCACACACATATATATATGATCCAAATGGATCTAATAAATATTTACAGAACATTTTATCCAAGAGATGCAGAATACACATTCTTCTCCTCAGCACATGGATTATTCTCAAGGACAGACTAAATGTCAGGTCACAAAACAAGTCTTAATACATTCCACAAAATTTTAATAATATCAAGCATCTCCTCTGACCACAATGGAAGAAAACTGAAAATTAATAACAAGAAAATTTTGGAAACTATACAAATACATGGTAATTCAACAATATGATTTTGAATGAACAGTGGGTCATTAAGAATCTAAGAAGAAAATTGAAAAATTTATTAAAACAAATGATAATGGAAACACAACATGCCAAAACCTATGAGACACAGTAAAAGCAGTACTAAGGGTGAAGTTTATAGCTATAAATGCCTATATCAAAAAAGAGGGAAACCTCAAATGAGCACTCTGATGATGTATCTTAAAGAACTAAAAAAGCAAAAACAAAGCAAACTCAAAATTAGTAGAAGGAAAGAAATAATAATAATCACAGAAGAAATAAATGAAATCAAAATAAAAAAATACAAAAGATCGATGAAACAAAATGTTGTTTTTTGAAAAGTTAAAGAAAATTGACCAAACTTTAGTAATATTAACTAAGAAAAAAAGAGACAAGATCCAAATAAATAAAATCAGATATGAAAAAGGAGACATTACAACTGATGCTGCAGAAATTCAAAGGATCATTAGTAGCAAATATGAACAACTATATGACAATAAATTGGAACATCTAGAAGAAGTGTACCAATTCCTAAATATATGCAACCTACCAAGATTGAACCAGGAAGAAATCCAAAACCTGAACAGACCAACAACAAGTAATGAGTTTGAAGCCATCACGAAAAATCTTCCAGTAATGAAAAACCCAGGACTCGATGGCTTTGGTGATATAGTCTACCAAACATTTAAAGAAGAACTAATACCAATTCTAGTCAAACTATTCTGAAAAATAGAGGAGGAAGGAATACTTCCAAACTTATTCTGTGAGTCCCGTATCACCCTGATACCAGCATCAGGCAAAGACACATTAAAAAAAAAAAAAAAAAAACCTACAGGCCAATAACTTTGATGAATATTGATGCCAAACCCTCAACAAAATACTAGCAAATGGAATTCAACAATTAGGAAGATCATTCATCATGATGAAGTGGAATTTATCCCTGGGATACAGGGATGGTTCAACATAAGCAAATCAATCAATATAATACATCATATCAACAGAATGAAGGATAAAAACCGTAAGATTATTTCAATTGATGCTGAAGAAGCATTTGATGAAATTCAACATCCCTTCATGATTAAAAAAGAACCCTACAAAAACTGGAGATAGAAGGAACCTCCCTAAACATAATAAAAGCCATATATGACAAACTCACAGCTAGTATCATAGTGAATGGGAAAAAACTGAAAGCCTTTCCTCTAAGATCTGAAACACAACTAGGATGCTCACTGCCATCATTGTTGTTCAACATAGTACTGGATGTCCTACTTAGAGCAATCAGACAAGGGAAAGACTTCAAGGGCATCCAAATTGGAAAGGAAGAAGTCGAATTATCCTTCTTTGCAAATGATAGAGTTTTATATTTGGAAAAACCTAAAGACTCCACAGGAAAACTGTTAGAACTAATAAAATTCAGTAAAGTTGCAGGATACAATATCAACACACAAAAACAGTATCATTTCTATATGCCAACAGTGAAAAATGTGAGAAGGATATTTAAAAAACAATCCCATTTACGATAGCCACACATAAAATTAAATACCTAGAAATTGAACAAAGAAGTGAAATATCTCTACAATGAAAACTATAAAACATTGATGAAAGAAATTAAAGAGGACACCAAAAAAAAAATTCCGCATTCAATAATTGGAAAAATAAATATTGTTAAATCTCCATACTACCCAAAGCAATCTATAGATTCAATGCAATCCCTATCAAAATACCAATGACATTCTTCACAGAAATAAAAAATATTCTAAAATTTATACAAAACCACTAAAGACCCAGAATAATCAAAGCTGTCCTAAGCAAAAGGAACAAAAATGAAGGAATTACATTACCTGACTTCACATTATACAGCAGAGCTATAGTAACCGTAACAAAATAGACATATAGACCAAGGAAACAGAATACGGCACCCAGAAACACATCCACACAAGTACAGTAAACTCATTTTTGATGAAGCTGCCAAGAACATACACTGGGAAATAGACAGTCTCTTTGATAAATGTTGCTGGGAAAACTGGATATTCATATGCAGATAAATGAAAGTAGACCCCTATCTCTAGCTGTTTGCAAAAACCAAATAAAAATGGATTAAATACTTAAATCTAAGAGCTCAAACTATAAAACTACTACAAGAAAACATTGGGTAAAATATCCAAGACATTGATCTGAGCAAAGATTTCTCGAGCAATTTCCCGCAAACACAGACAACTAAAACAAAAATGGATAAATGGGATCACATCAAGCTAAAAAGCTTCTCAACAGCAAAGGATACAGTCAACAAACGGAAGAGAAAATCCACAGATTGGGAGAAAATATTTGCCATCTACCCATCTGACAAGGGATTAAAAACCAGAATATAGAAGGAGCGCAAACAACTCTAGGAAAAAAATCTAATAATCTGATCAAAATTGGGCAAAATATTTGAATAGACATTTCTCAAAAGAAGACATACAAATGGCAAACAGGCATATGAAAAGGTGATCACATCATTGATCATCAGAGAAATGCAAATCAAAACTACAATGAGATATCATATCGCCCCAGTTAAAATGGCTTATATCCAAAAGACAGGCAATAACAAATGTTGGTGAGGATATGGAGGAAAGGAATCTTTGTACACTGTTGGTAGGAATGTACATTAGTACAACCACTATGGAGAACAGTTTGGAAGTTCTTTAAAAACTAATAATAAGAGCTACTATGTGATCCAGCAATTCTACTGCTAGTTATATACCCAAAAGAAACAAAATGCGTATATTGAAGAGATATCTGCTTTCCCATGTTTGTTGCAGTACTGTCACAATAGCTAAGATTTGGAAGCAACATTAAGTTTCCATCAAAGGATGGTTAAAGAAAATGTAGTACATATTTATGATGAAGTACAAATCAGCCATAAAAAAGAATGAAATCCAACCATTTGCAACGACATGAATGGAACTAGAGATCATTATGTTAAGTGAAATAAGCCAGGCACAGATAAACAAACATCGCATGTTCTCACTTATTGGTGGAATCTAAAAATCAAGACAATTGAACTCCAGGATGGTTACCAGAGGCTGAGAAGGGTAGTGGAGAGACTTGAGGAGAACTGGGGATGGTTAATGGGTACAAAAAAGTAGAAGAATGAATAAGACCTACTATTCGATAGCATAATAGGGTGAGTAGAGTCAATAATAATTGTACATTTTAAAATAACTTGAAGTGTGTAATTGGATTGTTTGTAACTCAGTATAAATGCTTGAGGGAATGGATACTCCATTCTTCATGATGTGCTTATTTCACATTGCATGCTTGTATCAAAACCTCTCTCGTGTACCCTACAAATATATACACCTACTGTGTACCCACAAAAATTATAAAAATAAAAAGGCTGGGCATGGTGGCTCACGCCTGTAATCTCAGCACTTTGGAAGGCCGAGGCAGGTGGATCACCTGAGGCCAGGAGTTCGAGACCAACCTGGCCAACGTGGCAAAACCCCGTCTCTACTAAAAATACAAAAATAGGCTGGGCATGGTGGCGCATGCCTGTAATTCCAACTACTCGAGAGGTTGAGGCATGAGAATCGCTTGAACCCAGGAGGTGGAGGATGCAGTGAGCCGAGATCATGCCACCGCACTCCAGGCTGGGTGACAAAGTGAGACTCTGTCCCTTCCTATCCCCCCAAAATATAATAATGATAAAAAGAAAAAAAATTGTGAAAACAAACAAAAAATCAACAGTGATATGTTATTGAAAGTCCCCCGGAAATGTTCAGTATTCTATGGTATTTTGGGCAGAATTAACAAACTTTATATCTAACATTAAAAATTCAAAATTTTTCACATTTCAATACGGATAATTTCATCACTTAAGGCTGTCTGCACCATATGACACTGCCTTTTATAGTCATCTTTCTAAGAATAGTAAGAGTTTTTTTATTGAAACACATGATATATATTTCAGCTAAATTTTGCTTTTTTCTATTTCATAGTTGATAGATTATCTCACAGAGCTCTTTCTTTTCTAGTTTATTTAACACAGATTTCCACCAATATTCAATTGGTAGCTATATTCTCTCTTAGCATCACTGGGCAATTCCATCCATTGCCATGTTTTAAGTACCATATATGTACTGATGATTCTCAAATATTAATCTCTAGCCCAGCCTATTCCTCTTAATTCTAGACTGAAACACTCAACTACCAGCTGTACCTTTTACTCATATATCCAGTGATCATAAAATCTATTCTCCAAACTTGAATGCACTTCTCCAACACCCTAATTTCTTTTTTCTTTTTTTTTTTTTGCCTACTCACTTTCATAGTACCATGAATAATGTCACTATCAAAGCAGAATGTAAACTTTTCATCCTGCCCTCAACATGTACATGCAGTTAGCAAACAAATCTTTCTGGTTTCTTTTGATCTCCCCCTCTTGTCTTTCTTTAAGGCCACTTCTCAAATTCAGACTCTATTCCTCTTGTGACATATTGCTATAGTCTCCTAACTGGCTTTTCTACTTCCAGTCTCTTTTTTATGCTGTCATTTTCACACTGCTCTTTGATTTACCTTCCAAAAACATAGATCTGATTATGCTGCTGATCTGTTCCTTTTAAAAAATGCTTTCTAGTGCACATATTCTAATGTAGAACCTCATATAATATAATCTCAATGTATCTTTTCAGCTTTATTTTTCTACTAGCCATACTGACCTATTTGCCATGCATGATGGAAAAAGACTCAATTCTTCCAAGTTTGGCTTTAGCTTGAGCTTTTCCCACAGCTGAAAATTCTACACTTGCACATCCATGTTCTGAATTTGTGGTCCTATTTATCTTAGAAGATAAAATTCAAATGTTTCCTCCTCCATAAAATATTTCTGTATCTCGTAGCACGTATATCTCTCATTCTCTTTCATGGAATGTTTTTATAACTGGGTTAAATAACCTTTTATTATTTTTACAAAATTCACTCATTGAGTTTCTTGAGTTATTATTTGTGAGGTACAAAAGTTGTACTGGTGACCAATACAGACCAGCTCCCTATTATTAGGAGGCTTATATTCTACTGGTGAGATAAATAAACAATAAACCCAGTTCAGAAGGCACAATAGTGTTGCAATGTGCTGTGACTGTGGTGAGAGTAGGGAGCATCTTTAGATCAGATCATCATGAAGGGCCTTGTTGAGGAAATGACATTTGAAATGTAGCCTGAATGACGAGCAGAAGCTGTCCATGTGAAGTTAGAAATAAAAAACATTCCATATAGAATCAACGATAAGTAAAAATTTCTGAAGGGGAGAAAGGGTATTCGAGGACCAGAAGAGAACTGCATACCTGAAATGCAGTGAGCTGATATTTGGATATTTACTAAGCATTTACTATGTGCAAGATGGCGAACAAAACAGAAACATTCCTTGATCTCAAGTGGTGTCAGTATAATGAACCGTATGAATATTGTCCCGCAATAACACAAACACATACTTATATTGTGATTAGGGCAATTAAGGAAATGTAAGGGCAGGCACTCTTATATGCTTTCCAGGTAGCAAAATGGAGATTTTCAGAAAATTGTCACATCTGTGGAGGTCAGAGAAGAGGTTCAGACCGAAGATATTAATTAGTTGGTCCTCAACATATAGGTGAGTAATTGAAGTCTTGGTTTTAAAACAAGGCTCCAGGCTACAACATTAAGAAACGATTTGAGGATAAGCCTATGAAAGTGCCTAGAAGGAGAAGCCAGAGAACTAAGAGGAAAACCAGAATACCAGAAGCTAAGAGAAATAATAGCCTCAAAAGAGAGGGAGTTAAAACTTTGGCCAATACTGTTGAGAAATTAATGGTCATGAAATCTGAAAAGCGTGTACTGGATTGTCCAACAAGAAAATCATTGGTAAAGCTGAGAGAAATTAGTATTGGTGAAGCGGTGGGGACAGAGAAGGAACTAGAATGAGTTGGGGAGAAATGGGAAGTAATGCAATGGAGACATGATTTATAGACACTTCTTTCCAGGAACTTGGCTATAAGCAGTAGTGGAGAACTGGCAATTAGAATAACCTCAATTAAAGTGATCCCAACATCATTTGGGTACTACCAAATGATTTAAATCTCTTCATTGATTTAAACTTCTTTTTCCTTCTCTTAATTATGTGTTGTTAGATCACCACCATTATTTTCATTTTCTATTATTGTAGAACAAGTGGGTTAGACTCAATGAATTTTTAAAGGCCATAAGTATCTATTCAAAGGTTACACAGCTTAGAAGTAGCAGAGCTGAAGCCGAAAGCTATGTCTTCTAATTTCAACTTGATCATGCTACGTGCTACCTCCAGTCAAAACCTATATTCTAAGTCATTCTGTCTTTAAATATAAAGAGATTGAGTTATTCTGAAGGAAATTGTTTACCAACCTCTTAAGGTTAATTTTGGCTTTAGGGGAAATTTCCTTATTCTGTAATGATTTAGAATGTGATCTTGTAAGCAGACATCTAAAGGCAATCACCTGAAGATGACTGCTCCTAAGCATAGATCCTCACGGATAACCCTACACCTTGGGCTTTTGTTATCACTAATTATATAAAAAAACATAATTTGTTGGGGATGGGATGTAAATAATTATATTTTTCTCAGGAATTGATGTTGGGACACACATATTTACCTAACAAATATTCACTTTTTAAAAATTATAACAATGATAAGTTGTCCATAATCACATTTGTAATTGTTTCTGGTGCTCCAAATCCATTACAGAGAAACATCTGTGTATCATTTTCAACTCAAAGAATAGAAGAGCTGAAATGGACAACAGAGGTCTTGCTACCCAATACTGTCCTGGTTCCATGATTGAAGGCATATTACTGTAAAATACTTTTAAACATCCTATTTGTTGGAAGAGAAGACTACTGTGCCTCTTTGCTTTTTATAAATAATACCCAGAAGTTTTCTCTCCATTTCTCGGTTCTTGGACATTATATCACAGCATGCATACCATTGTTTGTACCCTCACTATATTTGCTATTTATGGGAATTCACCCAAGTTATTAATTTTATAATATTTTTCTGGAAACATTTCCATTTGTAAGTATTTTTAGGGAATTTTGGGAAAAATCTCTTTAATCACAAAGTTGTACTAAAAACTTAAACAGAAACTATGACATAATACAGGTTAACCTTTAAACTTTAGATAGCTTGTATATAGACACAAAGAAATAAAATGGTAATCTTAGTCCAAGGAACCCATTTAATTTGTCACTATCTTTACCATTTTATTCCTTATTTAAGTGTGGGGATGAAGCCACTTCCTGAGACTTTCAAGCCATATTGATCACCTCTTTGTTATGCTCACCTTCTGAATATTGCCTGGACTCTCATACATGTGCCAAGCCTCGGCCTTGGACAAGCATGTTCTCTCTCAGCTCAACTTCAGTGAGTCCATCATCCAGCATATTTACCACCACCCGTAAAACTAGCACGGTACTTTTTATGGCTAGTCAATCAGAAGGGTATACATCAGCTCTCCTGAGTTCTGAAAAAGTAGATTCTGACAAATAAACAGAAAATTCACTGTAAAACAAAACAAAACAAAACAGCAGTGCTAATCGTGAGCATTTTCATTGTGTTGAAAAAGGCATGAGGCAAAGAGCACAGCAGCTCCTTCCCCACTGTCACTTATAGATTTATAGTTTAAGATATACAGTACAAGTACATATACTTGGGAGAATATACTGGAGAGGAACAGAGTAAAACCTGATACCAGTCAAGGGAAAAAGCAAAAGGGCCATATAGTTTCAAGAACAAATTGAAACAAACAGTGAGCAGAGAGTTATTTTATAAATGAGAAAGAATGCTGCTTCATAAATATAATGCACATTTTACTCCTCTTTTAATCAATAGAGTTTATGTTTTTAAAACAGTTTTAGATTTACAGAAATCTACAATTTCCCCTATTGTTAACATGTTGCATTGGTATGGTACATTTGCTACAATTAATGAATCATAACAATTGATACATTATTACTAACAAAAGTTCACACTTTAGGGTTCATTCTTTGTGTTATATAGTTTTATGGGTTTTGATAAAAACATAATGTCATGTATCCACCATCACAATGGGAGGCAATTGTTTCGTCATCGTAGAAATTTCTTATACTTCACCTATTTATCTCTATTTTACTCTTTTTTAAAGGTATCATGAGTATATTTATTATGGTATCAAGTTCAAATGAGATCAAATATTTAAATCTATTGAATTTGTCAATACAAAGCAAAATTGTAACATGTATGCATTTTCTTCTATATTTTTAAAATTTTATTCAAAAGACTATCAAAATAATTTTTTGGTTTTTTAGATGGAGTTTTGCTCTTGTTGCCCAGGCTGGAATGCAATGGTGTGATCTCGGCTCACTGCAACCTCCGCCTCCTGGGTTCTAGTGATTCTCCTGCCTCAGCCTCCCAAGTAGCTGGGATTTCAGGTGCCTGCCACCACACCTGGATAACTTTTGCATTTTTGGTAGAGATGGGGTTTTACCATGTTGGCCGGGCTGGTCTCGAACTCCTGACCTCAGGTGATCAGCCTGCCTCAGCCTCCTAAAGTGCTGGGATTACAGGCATCAGCCACCATGCCCAGCCCCAAAATGAGTTTTGTTTTGGTTTTGTTTTTTTTTTTTTTTGAGACAGAGTATCACTCTGTTGCCCGTCCTGGAGTGCAGTGGTGTGGTCTCGGCTCACTGCAACCTCCGCCTCCCGGGTTCAAGTGATTCTGCTGCCTCAGCCTCCCGAGTAGCTGGGATTACAGGCGTGCACTACCACACCCTGCTAAATTTTTGTATTTTCAGCAGAGACGGGGTTTCACCATGTTGGCCAGGCTGGTTTTGAACTTCTGACCTCAAGTGATCCACCCGCTTCGGCCTCCCAAAGTGCTAGGATTACAGGCATGAGCCACTGTGCCTGCCCTCCAAATAAGTTTGTAATATCAAAATAATCTCTTACGAATATGTGAGGTCATGGATATGTTAATTAGCTTGATTGTGGTAATGATTTCACAAAGTATATCAAAACATTACAATGTATACTTTAAATATATACAAGCCTACCCCAAGGTGTAATGTGTTTCACTTTATTGCTCTTTTCAGGTATTGTGTTTTTTACAAATTGAAGGTTTGTGGCAACCCTGTGCACAGCAAGTCTCTTGCCACCGTTTTTCCAGTATCATGTGCTCACTTTGAGTCTCTGTCGAATTTTGTAATTCTCACAGTATTCTAAATATTATTATTATTATTATTATATCTGTTATGGTAATCTGTGATCAGCTATCTTGGATGTTTTACTATTGTCATTATTTGGGGCCCCCATAAACCACGCCTATGTAAGATGGCAAAGTTAATCTATAAACACTGTGTTCTGATTACTCCACTGACCAGCCATTCCCCTGTCTCTCTCCCTCTTGTTGGGCCTTCCTATTTTCTCGGACACAACAATATTAAAATTAGGACAATTGATAACCCTACAATGGCCTCTAAGTATTCAAGTGAAATAAAGAGCTGCATATCTATCACTTTAAATCAAAAGCTAGAAATGATAAAGCTTAGTGAAGGAGGCACGTTGAAAACTGAGATAAATAGCAAGCTAGACCTCTCGTGCCAAACAGCCAGGCTGTGAATGCAAAGGAAAAGTTTTTGGAGAAATTCAAAAAGTACTACTCCGGTGAACACATGAATGATAAGAAAGCAAAACAGCCGTATTGCTGATATGGAGAAAGTTTTAGGGCTCTTTATAGAAGATAAAACTATCCACAACATTCCCTTAAGCCAAAGCTTAATCCAAAGCAAAGTTCTAACTTTTTTCAATTCTGTGAAGGCCAAGAGAGGTGAGGAAGCTGGAGAAGAAGAGTTGGAAGCTCATAGAGGTTGGTTCGTGAGGTTAAAGGAAGGAAGCCATCTCTTTGTTGAAGAAATACGTGCTGATGTGGAAACTGCAGCAAGTTCTCCAGAAGATCTAGCTAAGATAATTGGTGAAGGTGGCTATTCTCAAAAATAGATTTTTAATGTAGACAAAACAGCTTTGTATTGGAAGAATATGCCACCTAGGACTTTCATAGCTAGAAAGAAGTTAATTCCTGGCTTCAAAGCTTCAAAGGACAGGCTGACTCTCTTGTTAGGGGCTAACGCAGCTGGTGACTTTACATTGAAGCCAATGCTTATTGACTATTCCAAAAATCCTAGTGTTATTAAAAATTATGCTAAATTACTCTTTTTCTTTCCCTATAAATGGAACAACAAAACTTGGAAGTCAGCACATCTGTTTGCTGCATGGTTTACCGAATATTTTAAGCCCACTGATGGCACCTACTGCTCAGAAAAAACAGATTCCTTTCAAAATAGTACATGTTTACTGAAAATGCACCTGGTCACCTAAGAGCTCAGATGAAGATGTATAAGGAGATTAATGTTGTTTTCACACCTGCTAACACAATATCCATTCTGCAGCCCATGGATCAAGAAGTAATTCTGAATTTCAAGCTTTATTATTTAAGAAAGACATTTTGGAAGGTGATAGCTGCTATAGACAGTGATTCCTCTGACAGATCTGGGCAAAATCGATTGAAAGCCTCCTTGAAAGGATTTGCCATGCTAGATGCCATTAAGAACATTCATGATTCATGGGAAGAGGTCAAAATATCAACATTAAGAGAGTTTGGAAGAAGTTGATTCCAACCCACATGGATGACTCTGAGGGGTTTAAGACTTCAGTAGAGGAAGTAACAGCAAATGTGGTAAAAAAAAAAAAAAAATAGCAAAAGAACCAGAATTAGAAATGGAGCCTGAAGATGTGAGTGATATGCTGAGTTCTCATGATGAAACTTCAATGGATGAGAAGTTGCTTCTTATAGATGAGCAAAGAAAGTGGTTTGTTGAGATAGGATATGTTTCTGGTTAAGATACTGTGAACATTGTTGAAACGACAACAAAGGATTTAGAGTGTTACATAAACTTAGTTAATAAAGAGGTGGTAGGGTTTGAGAGGATTGATTTTAATTCGAACAGAATTTCCACTCTGTGTAAGATGCTATCAAACAGCAGAGCACGCTACAGAAAAATCTTTCGTGAAAAGAAGAAGCAATGGATGCAACAAACTTCACTCTTATCTTATTGTAAGAAATTGCCACAGCCACCCCAAACTTCAGCAGCCACCAACATGGAGGCAAGATTCGCCACCAGCAAAAAGATTATGACTCACTGAAGGCTCAGATGAGTGGTAGCACTTTTCGGTGATAAAGTATTTTTAATTAGATATGTACATTTTTTAGACATAATGTTATTGCACACTTAATAGACTACTATGGTATAAACATAGCTTTCATATTCACTGGGGAAAAAAGCATTTTACTCACTTTATTTTGATATTTGTGTTATTATTGTGGTCTGGAACTGAACCCACAATAAGTCTCAAAGGTATGCCTTTACAATTTCAATCATACCCCAATAAAGCTAGAAAGATACATAGAAGACACATAAAAATGAGATAAAATTTGAAATAATAACTAGAAATGTGTAAAACAAATTTATTTTTCTTAGTGGCTCTGTCCAACAACCTTCAGAAACATTTCTTTTTTTTAATATTTTCTTCAGATTATCTCTAAGGTCTCTTGACAATATATCTGCTTTATTTTCAAAAGATATTAGCATTATCACTGTAGTATCACTCTAGTAAATGATTAATGCATACCACAAATGTGCAAGATATTTTAAATTACAGTGTTTACCAACTGTCATTTTTTTTAGTAGATGGTTTAGGCTCAATTTATTTGTGGATTTTTTTCAGCAAGTCCTCTAGCTACATACTCTCTCTTTTCCAGGCTGAAAGACCATAGCAATAGGTTTAACTAAAAGTCCACAAAAAAACAACTTTAGTATTAAATTCTTATCAAAAAACTTTGTGTTGTATTAAGCATAATTCAAATCAGAGTAGCATATTTTGCATCTTTGACATGACTGTGGATCTTTGATTTATATGAAATATGAAGCAGAAATAGCCATTTATTAGCAGCTGTTGATGAAAACTTAGAACATACATTTCCTTTTCTTCCAATGAGAATATTATTTTGTAGTCATTATTAGAATTTCTCCAGTGGATGAGTCATGGTTAATTCAATAACTGTACTCATCCCCATGCTGTGCATGAAAAAATTAGAGTCAAGAAGAATAAAATGACTCAGAGAATCTTCTTTGTAACCTACCTGTAGGTATTGCCAAATGTATCCTGAGAACAGCTTGATAATATTTTCAATTTGACCAGATACACAGGCAGATCAATTTAAAATATTCAATTTTACCAGTTCAATTGATCATTATGTACTCAATGTAATTCTTATGCCTAGAGAGACAACGGTTAAAAAATGACAATATACAGTTTAAGACTTAAGATTTTCTTATGCTTTTTTAAATGACACTGAGAGATAAATATCAAATCGTAATGTCTTACGAGGGGTAAATTACACATACATTTTATAGTTTCCAATTGTTTACTTCTTATGTTCATAAAGTATGAGAACAGGAATTACCATTCATACAAGTAAGAAGATAGATTGTTTTATCCATGGGCAACATCATGCTAAGTTTTCTTAAATATACAAAATTCTCTCAGAGTTCTGAGGCGGGCAGAGTTTTTGGGTCAATTTTGATTTCAAATTGCTCCTTTTTTCTAGACTATTAATATTTAAGGAAGGCCTAACTACTACATTGGCAAAGCTAGGAAACACCTCTCTTCGTTATTGGAACTTCTGCTAGTGCCACAAAGGAAGCAACAGTTTATTAATCAATTCAACAAATTTTTATCAAATACCTACAATGAACAAAACAAAGAGAGAGGTAGTTACGTAAATATAAATCATAGAGGACTTGAAAGCAGAGGGACAAACAGAAAATAAAAAATAATAATGTATATCCAACATAACACAACAATAAGCATATTACATTTTAATGGAATACACCCATAAATTTAAAGGCAGAGATTTTCAGAATTATTGGAATAGTAGAAAGCACCTGTAATCTGTCTACAAGGGACATATTTTAAATAGAAAGTTATGGGAAAGTTGAAAAATTGGATGTAAAAATATATGCCATACAAATAGCAACCCAATTAAGGTTGTAATGGCTATGTTAGTATCGGATAGATTTCAAGGAAAAAAGTATTTCTGGGACAAAAAGAAGCAACAAGCCATGATGACACCAACTTAACCATCATATGTTCCTGACTAGACAGAACTAGCATTTCCCAAGGTATATTCTGAGGAACACTAGCCCAATGACACAATCAGCAGAAAAAGGTTTGTTGTCCAACAAATATTTGAGATGCAGTTCTTTTTTTAACTCTACTTCAATACTTCTTGCACATTCATGATAAGACTTGAAGGGATAGTGGTTTAAAGACCTTAGGGTATTCTGTACACAAGAAAATTAATTGCCTCTGTTTAACCTGCCTTTTTCCAAATCCATGTAACCATGAAGCCTCTTTTTATTTTATTTGTTTTCACATAACAATCTTAATGTCCTATAGAATACAATGTTTGGTCAAAATTAAGTTTATCTAGAGAGCTCCATCCCAAGCATTAGGAAAGTGCCTGAAATATTATGGACTATTAGTCAATGTTTGGTGACCAAATGTACAGATATAAACGGAGACAGAGGCAATATTTGAGAATTGTGGTGACAGTTGCATCCAAAAGTTAAAATGCCTTATGAGTGTCCTTATATTTTTATAATGTATACAACTCATTAACAAGATTGATAGAAAAGAGCACTGCTATATTAAATTCCCCTCCTGGCTAGGGGCAGTGGCTCACTCTTGTAATCCTAGCACTTTGGGAGGTCAAGGTGGGTGGATTGCTTGAGTTCAGGAGTTCAAGACCAGTCTGAGCAATGTGGTCAAACCCCATCTCTAAAAAAAATACTAAAATTAGCTAGGCATGGTGGTGTGTTCATGTAGTCCCAGTTACTCAGGAGTCTGAGGTGGGAGGATTGCTTGAGCCTGGGAGGCCGAGGTTGCAATGAGCCAAGATTGCCCCACTGCATTCCAGCCTGGGTGACAGAGTGAGACCCTGCCTCAAAAAAAAAAAAAAAAAAAATCCCCTCCATGCTAAGAAGTACTGGTCATTCTAGCTTGCAAGGCCAAGATAAAACTTGTGATTAGAGGATTTTCTCTCATCGACATATCCTAGAAAGTCAAGCTTGATTATAAACCAAAGAAATTGAAAAAGTGGAAGCCTATTTTACCAATTGCTATGATAATTTGGGCAGAAGGAGACTACTAAATATGGGTCCGGGTGAAAGTGTCAAATGATAAGCAAGAGAAATATGACCAAATGATTCATAAGGCAAATGTTGCAAAAAACAAAAAAAAACAAAAAAACAAACAAGAGCAATAGAGTCCAGTTGTTACGGGATTCTTGGGGTATCACTTCTCTGGCCTGAAACCTCTGACTGGTAGCACCTTTGCCCGAGTTTTGCTTGGGCCCCTTGGGCTTGTTCTGTCCACTTGGCCTGGCAGGCTGCGCTCAGCTCACACTGCTGGCCTGGATCCCACTCCTGCCAAGGGCAAGTCAGGCCTGGAGTGGAGAGGGGTTGGTGAGCGAGTGTGGGGTCTGGCCATGGCTCAGACATGCCGGCTTCTGCAGTGGGTGGGCAGCTCCAGGTTTCAACATGGGTGCCAGGTCTCTTCAAAGCTGTGGCTGTACCAGGTGCATCACAAGCAGCTTCCCGGGCTGGCACCAGGGAACACAGTGGTGCCCTCAAGCTTGGAGACACCAGGCACTGCAGGACCCCAAAGAGGAAGTCACAGCTCTGGCTTGGGGAGCTCTCAGGTCTGTACTCCCTGAGGGGCTGCAGCTATCCTCTCCTTCTCTTTGCCCAAAAGGTGGTAAGCAAGGGACATGTTTCAGCCCATGTGTTACAGCTCTTTTAGCTCCACCATTCAGCAGGTCCCAAGTTCTTGTCCTGTGACCACGAGTAATGAGGTACACAGGAAAGTGGAAGGTTAGCAAGATGAAGAGGAGCTTTACTGAGCAATAGAACAGCTCACACGACCTGCAGTGTGTAGCTCCTTTCCACGTTCAGGTTGTCTCAACAAGTGTTCAGCTCCTAGCAGAGACGAGACCCTGGAGTAGGAAGCTCCTCTCCTCAAGCAGATCATCCCATTATCTTCCCAGCTCTTAGCAGAGAGGAGGCCCTGGAGTGATTTGATCCTCTCTGCAGCTGGTAGTCCTGACATCTCTGCAGGCCTCTGAAACTCTCAGCGGAGGGGAGGCCCTAGAGTGTGTAGCTCCTCTCCGCTGCTGGTCATCCCGACATCTGCTGCTATCAGCAGAGAAGACAGGTTCCCTTTGCAGCTGGCCGGTCCTGTCATCTGCTCAGCTCTGGCTGAGCCTAGGAGTTTTATGGGCCTCAGAGGGGAGGAAGTACGTGCAGGATTGTCCATGGGTGGCCATGGGAAGCCCAGAAAGGCCACCACAAGTTCCCACTCCAGTCTGCGGGACTGGCAGCCTGGCCCCCAGCCATCAGGACCTCCCTGGCCTGAAGATGGTACCTCACTGGGGACTTGCTCCCTTCTGCCCAGAAATCTGTCTGCCACCCACTGCCATTCATGGCACTGGGGCTTAGCCCTGACTTTGCTTCAAGGTTGAAGTGGGTGCCAACAGCAGGCAGATGCCAGACAGTGGGAGCAGGCATTCCTGAGCCTGCAAGGGCAGGGGGACATTCCCAGGTCCCCAAGAGTGCAGAGATGCCTGAGTCTTCTGCAGCAGTGGTTCGGGCTGCTGCCCCTGAGCCCCAGGGTAGGGTTCCTGCCTGCTCCATGGAGTGAGGGGCCCGGGTCTGAAGCCATGGTTTGGGCAGCTGCAGCTGTGACTGGGAGGTCAGGGCTCCTGCCTGTTCCCAGCCCCCAAAGAGCACAGGAGGGCTCGGATCTGCAGCCACAACTTGGGCAGCTGCCAGCCTGCCAAGGAGGGTGGGGCTCCTGCCTTCTCTGTGGAGCAGGAGGCCTGGGTCTGCAGCTGTGGTTTCAATGACTGCAGGGCTCCCAGGGAGCTCCTTCCCCAACTCAGAAAGGACAGGGCTCCCACTTGTCCCATTTCCACTGTCTCCATGGAGGATGCAGCCTCGGCCACACCTCCCTGCTGCTGTCAGATTGATTAGTCAGAAAAGAGAGCAAGAGAAGCAGAACAAGGATTGAAAGTGGAACTGAACGAATTCCAGCAGCACAGGATCAAAGCCTGTTTATGTCTGAATTCCATTGCCTGCATGTGGGCACCAGGGTGGAATGTGGGATAATCACAAGGCATCTTACACAGTAACAAATTAGGTTATAATCACATATTTTGAAGAAAGTTCTAAACAACAAAGAATGCATGGAAGTTCCAAAGCTTACATATATACTGGAGAAAATTGGCAGCATGAAGTCAAAGGACATCTAAAAAAATACTACTAGATTATGCCTAATGGAGGAACTTCTATCGGAGAGGGTTGTGGGCTTTAATTGTCTTTTTAAGATGGCATCTCAACTACAAAGAAAATAAATCTCTGGTTAGGAATTATGGACCTTGTTTCCTATTATCTTAGTGTTTAAAGGAAGGAATTATAGACTAAAAAAGTTATACTTAATAAGCTTGTCTTTCCCGGTCTCAGTAGAGATGGTTAATAATAGGCTGAGGACATCAACAACTACATTACTGTCAGTGATATAAAAAAAGTTTCATCATTAACAAATGTAGCAAGGGCAAAGAATAGAACTGGGTTTCTAGCTTACGAGAGAGAAAATGAAAGAGACAGAGAGAATTTAAATGCAATTAGGTCTGGGATTGGGTAGAAGATGCAGTGATTGGCAGTGAATGATCTTGTCAAGCCACTGTGTAAGTGAATAATAGGATTGTTAGACAAGGGAGGAAGAATCTCTTGTCAATTTTTGCTGTGTGTCAAAGAGAAACAACTTTCTAGTGCAAGTTTAGCAGTGCCTCAGAGCGTAAGTGAAGATGAAGGAACTTTTTTTTTTGTATTCCCCTTACTTCCTTGAAATCAGCTATGCAATAACGAATTGATTTGTTCAAGACTGTCCTTACTGTGCTTTACAACCAAGAAATAATTATAAGTATTTACTGAGCACCTACTATGTGACTGATACTATTTGGGAGTAGACCTACAGCATTATTTTATAAAATTCCCTACTGTTCTGCAAGAGCTATACGTGGTAATTGTTTCCCTTCAAGAGAATGGGCAGATAAATCTCTGAACAAGACAGCTCATGACAAGGTTTATTGGAGCCTTCCTCAAAACCCATCCAAGGTAAGTAACCGTGGATACATCAAATTATCCACAATGTGAGTATTCACTTTTGTTATAATTATGTTCAAAGCAAGGCAGTGCAGGTATTACAAGATCTTTACTTTTTGTATTAGAAATCAACTCTTAAAATAACAACAACAACAAAATCAATATGCAGCCAGTATGTTTTATTTTAATTGTTTGCTGAGGTAGTAAAAATGTGTTTGCTAACAGCTAAATCCTAACTAATGTAATCAATAAAAGTTTTAGAAGAGACTAATAGTGAGTTTAGGAGGAAACAAAATTCTGTTAACCTTTAATTAATGACAGAATTACTTTACACAGAACTCCCCATTCAGACAAAAACTATAGCTTAATGAAGTTCTATGACCTCTAACGAATAAAGATAAGATAGCAGACACTCTAGTATGGACATATACAAGGCATTGCAATGCTGATATAAATTTTAGTTTGCCTCAGGAAAGAATGAGAAAGATATTTTTGGAAGACTATTTTGGAGCTATGAGAATGAATCACACATACGTCACATCTACCAGAAAAAGTCAAGCTGCAGAAGAACTCATACAATTGGATACTGTTTATATGATATTTAAAAACATACAAAACAATGTATTGATTACAAATACCCAAATATGTAGTAAGTGTATAAAAAGTAACAAGAGAATAACAAACACCAAAATTAGCGTAATAGTCACTTCTATAAAAGGTGGAGGTAATTGGTGCAAGGAACTTAATTGAATTAAGTTTTTTTTTTCCCCTGAACTGGTTTTGGATACACAGGTATTTGTTGTGTTCATAGCTATATTTCATTAAATGTACTATTAAAATTTTTTTCAAATATACACAAAAGTAGTGGCTTTAGTAAAATAAACTCTCCCATTCATCTTTTGTATTCAACAGTTATTAAAATGTTATATTTACTTCATCTATCTTTGTTCTTCTTTATATTTCTAAAGCATATTTTTTTAAATCCGAAACAATGTGTTATCTTATTTCTACATACATACATTCTACATTCTTTATATATTTACTACATATTTATGTATTTTAATCAATATATTGTTTTTCATGTTTTTAAACTTCATATAAACAGTATGCGATTGTATGTGTTTGTATTAGCCCATTCTTACACTGCTATAAAGAACTACTTGAGACTAGGTAATTAATAAAGAAAATAGGTTTAATTGGCTCATGATTCTGCAGACAGTACAGGTAGCATGGCTAGTGAGGCCTCAGGAAACTTTCCATCATGGCAACTTTCCATCGTGGTGGAAGGTGAAGAGTAAGCAGGCACTTCTTACATGGCCAGAGTAGGAAGAAGAGAGAGAAGGGGGAGGTGCCATACACTTTTAAACAACGAGATCTCATGAGAACTCGCTTACTATACAGTACCAAGGGGGGATGGTGCTAAACTATTAAGAACCGCCCCAATGATCCAATCACTTCCAACTCGGCCCCACTTCCAGCACTGAGGATTACAATGCAACATGAGCTTTGTGTAGGAACACAAATCCAAACCATATCAGTGTTCTTCTGCAGCTTAACTTTTTCTGGTCAATGGGACATATGTATGATTCATCCATATAGTTTCACAACTGTTTTACAATATGGGTTTTCAAAAAACATAACAGCAATCCATCATCACTATTAACTAAGATAATAGTAATTCCTTAGTATCATGTATATCAGAAGTCTATAAAAACAAAATCTTCCCCTAGTTGTCTCAAAAATCCCTTTTATTCAGTTGATTTGTTCAAATCCGGTCCACACTTGATATTTAGTTGTTAGATCTCTAGCCCCTTTTAATCTAGGGTGTTCCTCCCTCCCATTTATCTTTTTATGCTATTGGCTTACTTCAGTAACTGGGTCAGTTCCCATAGGCTGTTTATTCATTCTTTTTGTATGTCTTGAATATTGCATATGTTTTAAAATATTTAAGATGCTATTATATTGAAAAGGTTATGTATGGCATTCGCACAGTTGTTGGCCTTTTGAAGCATGATGAGATGATAGAAATGGAGAAAAGTCTATTGTCTGGCACTATGAACTGTATCTTTTTCAGAAGATGTGCCTGGATAATTTTTGACCAAGAAAAGCACTGTGTTATGAGTGAGCATGTATTTAGACATTAGTAGATAATAAATGTCTTACCTAAGAAGCACCAAGAAATGGCACTTTGTGAATTGCAGATCCTCTACCTATCCTTTTTCTAATGATAAATAATCTTTATTCCAGATAAGACTTATTTAATTTAAATTCAGCAAACATTATTTAACACCTAGTATATGCAAGTCATTGTTATATACTGCACTGAGGGTTAGAGACCAAGAGGAAGATTATTATTTATTAATAATAACAATAGCTGATATTTATATAAAAATAAATACATGTCATTAATATCCCCCAAACAATTCCATAAGGTACCATTGCATTTGCTATTATACAGATGATGCTCAGAGAAATTAAGCAAACTGCTCAGGGTCTCATAGCCAGTATAAACTGTTAAAAAATAACTATAGCTGACATTTGTTTTGTTTGAACTTGATTTGTCTGACTCCAAGACAGAGACTTTTAACACTATCCTACAGTATACTGCCTCAAAGATAAGTGTAACTAACATGTTGATCACAACAGCTAGGACATTCCACTTCACAGCAATCTGCTTAATTTGGCCCAAACTTCAATTTAATGCCCAGTGCAAGTAAAAAGCCCATTCCCTCCTTCCTATAATTTCAAGTGGCTTATTTTCACACACCTTCCTCCCTGCAGGAAAGTTTTATTTTTGTCACTAAACTATGAATACAACTCATGTTTTCATCAGTTTCCCCATGAAATCTGCCAACACCCAGCATGTTTTTGTTTGCTTGTTTATTTGCCTGAGGATGTGAGGTTACAGTCACATGGAGCATTTCCTGGTGGTGGAGTTGGGTCCTACTTCCTGTCTCACAACACCATCCTTACATTATATTTGTACCCAGGTCTTTGGATATCTGGGCTCCTGCCATTAAGTAGCATGAATTTTTTCTCCCCCAAAGAGTACATGTACTATCCTAAGAAGAATTTTGCTGGCAGCTGTTAGAATAAATATATTTTTCCACCATAAGAGAAGCCTTTCCCAGGTTTCTAATCTATGGGAGTGACATATGCTTTGCTGAGTGACTCCACCACGCAGCAGACAGTATTAGACAAGGACAGTATTAGACAGATTCCCTGAAGTCTACTTTTTCACAGACCTTCACAACAGCCTTGGTGGGAATTCTAATTTTCCTACTTTATTTATAAGGACATTAAGTAAAATTAGGAGAGCCTAATCACTCTAATCAAACCTCCAGAAACTCTTCATTCACCTGTCTCAATTGCATCCCCTGAGGCTCACTTCTTGTTCATGACAGTTGGCAGCAGTAAATCAGTACCAGTGCTTACTCCTTTGACTGGGAACAGAGATTTCTGCTTTAAGAGAGCTAGAAATAGAATTATGTAAATACCGTTAGCTTACAGCACTTCTCATTAGCCTTCATACTAGGATTGGCGTGTATCTCAAATTCTACATTAATTTCCCCCAATAATTTATCTATATATCTATATTTCCTTGAAAAGTTTTTGCAAACATAGGAGATATATATATATGTACATATGTGTGTGTGTATATATATGTGTGTGTGTATATATATATGAATCAGGAACATTTAGAAAATGTCAAATTAGAAAATAATATGCTAAAGGAGAGCTTTAGTTGTGGCATTTACAAGGCTTTTCTTTTAAATCAATATTAGTACCTCAATCATAGGCAATAGAAGGTGCTATTATTTTTATCTTAAATTGCCCATAAACAAAGGACTTTCAAATCTTAGAACAGTATTGCACGAATGTGTTTTTTCTTTATTAATTTTATTGGGGGTGTAATTGAAATAAAATGCAGTACAAACATTTTCAGTGTGCATTACGATAAAATTTGTCAATACAAAGGTGTAACCACCATCACGATCATGACATAGAACATTTCCATCAGCCTAAAAAAAGTTCCCTCTTGAGCCTTTGCTTTCTGTCACTATGGAATAATTTTGGTGATTTTAGGATTTCATACAAATGCAGTCATGCAGTATGTCATACTCTGTGACTAGCTTTTTTCCCTCAGTGTAAAGTTTTGAGATTCATTCATGTTATTGTGTATCAATGGTTTATTTATTTCTACTACTGTATTCCATTATTTGTGTTGTTTGAATATTTAACAGGTTTTTTTCTACTCATCTGTTGGTACTACTTTGGTCATTTCCAGTTGTCAAATATTACAAAGGAAGCTGACATTAACATTTATGTACAATGCTCCGTATAGACTTAAATTTCTTGTCTCTTGGATAAATACTTAGGAGTGAAATTGCTGGTTCATGGGGAAGCATGTGTAATCTTTTTTCTTTTTATCTTTTTTTTTATTTTTTTATTATACTTTAAGTTTTAGGGTACATGTGCACAACGTGCAGGTTAGTTACATATGTATACATGTGCCATGTTGGTGTGCTGCACCCATTAACTCGTCATTTAACATTAGGTATATCTCCTAATGCTATCCCTCCTCACTCCCCTGACCCCACAACAGGCCCCGGTGTGTGATGTTCCCCTTCCTGTGTCCATGTGTTCTCATTGTTCAATTCCCACCTATGAGTGAGAACATGTGGTGTTTGGTTTTTTGTCCTTGCGATAGTTCTTTTAAGAAAATGATAGATCTTTTAAAATTGGTTATACCATTTTATGCTACCCCTAACAGTGTATGAGAATTCTCATCACTGTACGTCTTCATCAGTATCTAGTTCTGTTAGTGTTTTAATTTTAGTGAGTGTGTACTGGTAGCCCGTGGTGGCATTTAGTTGCATTTTCTTAATTACAAATGAAGTTGTTCCAGCAACAGTTATTGAAAAGCCTAGCATTTTCCATTGGTACTTTAGTTGAATTTATCTATTGAACGTATATGTGTAGGATTATTTTTAAATTTTCTATTCTGTTCATTTAAACTACTTATTTATCCTTACATCACTAATACACCATCTTGGTGCCCATGATAATGCTTGAAATCAGGCAGAGTAGCCCTTCAATTTGCCCTCCCTTTAAAATTTTATTTAGGCTACTCTAGATCCTTCACATTTTCATATGAATTTAAGAATCAGCTTGTATATTTCTACAAAAATATTATGTTCTGGACATTGTAAAATCTATGTAAAGTAATGAATAAGCCTCCAGCCTCTTCTGGAATGACAGAGGCTGCTGAGTACTTTTCTAAGTTAGCATAGATTAAAGCTATTTTAAGTGTTTCTAAGTATTTTGCAAGCACTTTGTAATGATAAATGGGAGATTGGGTATGAAAGCGACTTTTGAACATCCAAGAATTGTGTAGGATTGTGTGTACGTGCGTATGTATGTATATAGTGTATGTGTATATGTGTATATACACATATACAGATACAGATAAGAAGAGACAGAGAGACAGAGAGAGATGAGAGAGAATATTTATTATTTTAAAAGAGTACATTTGAATATATTATTGAAAGACCAGTCTTGTGTCTTGTAGAATTTGCACCAGTTCACAAAAGGCCCATAGAAAATCCACTGAAATGTTGGACATTCGAGATTAGTAACACTTGACAGTAAAGGAAACTGTTATGCCTTTGGGCCAAATTTGTATTTCTAGGTATCACATCGAGTTAATTTTTTTTTGTGCTTCATCCTTCAAGAAAACTAATCTTAGCTTGCTTATTAATTCTTGAAGGAACACTACAATAAAAATAAATCCTATAATATTAACTTAATACATTGTTTTTCATGTTCTAATTTTGTTAAATTTGCACAAGGTGTGGATCACTAGTATTTCTCAATATTTAGGTTCAAATATGCATGGTCGTGTGTCTTTATTCTCTCTTCAACATGCCCCTCCAGTGACAAATTAGCCAAGAAAAGTGCAATTTGTATTTTGTATAGTTCCAGTTCTCTCAGGATGTGTCATAATATCCTATTAGATAGTAGTAGTGCAGTGACAGGGAAGATAAAGAGGTTCTGGTCTGTGCTTTGAATGCTGAACTTATTTTTATTAAGAATGTGACAGTTGGATGGACTTCTGAAACCTGTGAAGCTGCTTCTAAAATCTCTCGTTGACCTATTCTCTACAGTACAGGATATGTGTACGGTGTTTTTGCTCTAAGCAAAAGGATGTAATACTATGTTACAGAGTAAAGTTAAATTCCCATAACCATCGCCCTTTTGAAATGTATTCATGTGCAATTTTAAGTGAGGCTTCTAAGACCCTACTGATATTGGAGGAACCCGCCCCCGATAATTCAACGTGGGTTCTTTTCTATTGCCCTAAGTGTCAGCTGGTCTGAGAAATAAAGTGAAATAGTACAAAAGAGAGAAATTTTAAAGCTGAGTGTCCGGGGGGAGACATCACATGTCGGCAGGTTCTGTGATGCCCCCTGAGCCGTAAAACCAGCAAGTTTTTATTAGCAATTTTCAGAGGTGAGGGAGTGTATGAATAGGGTGCGGGTCACAGAGACCACGTGCTTCAAGGGTGACAAAAAATCACAAGGCAGAAGGTCAGGGCGAAACTAGAAGCACTAATGAACTTCCACGTCCCTCTGTGCACGCATTGTCAGGGTTCAAGAGCAGAGAACCGGTCTGACTAGAATTCACCAGGCTGGAATTTCCTAATCCTAGCAAGCCTGGGGGCGCTGCAGGAGACTAGGGCCTGTTTCATCCCTATCTACACCTGCATAAGGCAGACACTCCCAGGGTGGCCATTTTAGAGGCCCCGCCCTGAGAATGCATTCTTTTCCCAGGGCTGTTAATTATTAATATTCCTTATTGGGGAAAGAATTCAGTGATATTTCTCTTACCCGTTTTCGGTAATAAGAAAAATATGGCTCTGTCCTGCTTGGCCCACAGGCAGCCAGACTTTAAAGTTATCTCCCTTGTTCCCTGAAAATCACTGTTATCCTGTTCTTAAGGTGCCCAGATTTCATACTGTTCAAACACACATGCTCTACAAACAATTCGTGCAGTTAACGCAGTCATCACAGGGTCCTGAGGCGACATACATCCTCAGTTTATGAAGATGACAGGATTAAGAGATTAAAGTAAAGACAGGCATAGGAAATCACAAGAGTATTGATTGGGGAAGTGATAAATGTCCATGAAATCTTCACAATTGATGTTCTTCTGCCATAGCTTCAGCTGGTCCCTCCGTTCAGGGTCCCTGACTTCTTGCAACACCTATCCTGTCATTCTTTAGAGAGCTTGTTCCTGAAGCATGGTGCTAAGTCCATATGCAGCAGGTAGAGCTCATGAGAAAAGAGTTGCTCTTGTGAAGACCAAAGCTTGGTAAGTGACTGCTTTATTATTTGAATTTGGTCATTCACAAATTAGAGTTTATGTAGAGGCCATCAAAATGCTCAAAGCCTGTGTACTATTAGGTGAAGACCTGTGAAAGTAACTGAGGACGTTCAACATGAAGACTTGTAGATGACATGATGATGGTCTTTATAAATGTTATGTTTCCATCTGGATGAATATTTTGTAAATAAAAGGTGTTAATTTTCAGATAAAATTAGAAACTTAAAAAATAATAATTAGCGTTATCTCATGAAGTTGTGAGTTAAAATGTCAGAATGCTGAGCTTTATTTTCTTTTTTTAATTAGACAAAATATGGGATTTGAAGTCAGGTAGAAAGCTGCTATTATATCTGGGCCCCATCACTTACTAACTTTGTGAATTTAGACAAGTTGTTTGGAATTTCTGTTTCTCAGTTTCCTTATCTGTAAAATAACCTAACTCCTAGAGTCATACTGTGAAACTATGTGACATAGTGTGTGCAGGACCTAGCACAGTGCTCAGCTCATAGGACATTATTTTGTCTCTGTCAATGAAGTATTTCCAGCTGAGCTGAATGCTTATGTGTGGGACTGAGGTAAGAAGGCTGTATTAGTCTGTTTTCATACTGCTGTGAGGAACTGCCTGAGAATGGGTAATTTTTACAAGAAAGGGGCTTAATTGACTGACAGTTCAGCATGGCTGGGGAGGCCTCAGGAAACTTACAATCATGGTGGAAGGTGAAGGGGAAGCAAGGCAACGTTTTCACGAAGCATCAGGAAGGAGAAGTGCTGCGTGAAGGGGGAAAAGACCCTTATAAAACCATCCGATCTTGTGAGAACTCACTCAGTATCACTAGAACAGCATGGTGGAAACCACTCCCTTGATTCTGTTACCTCCATCTGGTCTCTCCTTTGACACATGGGGATCATGGGGATTATGGGAATTACAATTCAATATGAGATTTGGGTGGGGACACAAAGCCTAACCATATCAAAGGCTTTCCCAGTTTTGGTAAAAAAAAAAAAAAAAAAAAAACTCAATTATCTTTAAAGTCTCTTCAAACTCTGCAACTCTGTGTATTATCTTCTAACTTGTAATTATTTTTGTTTCAAATCAGACAGTGTGATATAATACAATAAACATTTCTTTGTGCAAAAATACTCAACTACTCAAATACTTAATATTCATTAAATGAGTAAGTATAGGAAATCCTTACAATCTACTCAGAAGCTCAGATGATTATAAACAGTAAAATGTGATCACATTTCCTCTGTGTATCTATTTTAATAACTTATGCTTGACCTATGAGTTTATAGTGAATGTCAGATTCTATCCGTATTCAGCACCGCTGCCAATTTTCAGCTTCAGGAAGTCAGAAAGTATAAGGCATGAAGTGTTAGGTCTGCTCAATTGTCCAGCTGACTCTTCTGACAGCATAAAAAGATTTTGTCTGTGAAGAAGTTGCCAGTTGTCCTTATAAGGTTAGGAGCTGAGTTTGAATCTCTTTATGTGGCTATTTTATATCTTACATGAGTGAAATGATGTAAATCTTTGCAAAACATTTTTTTACATTTTTAGCTTGTGAAAATTCTTTACTCCCGACACCTCCAGTGCAAAATAGCACTTTCCTTTTTTATCTACAAAATGGCCTCCTTTCAGAATATCCCTGGTGCTAATATTAGATTAATATGTGGATTTTCATGAAAAAGATGTCTCCAACTTTTTTTAATTTAAATTGTCATTCCTTTATAGATTTCTGTTTGACTTTTCAGACTGAGGACCCCAAACCATTTCCAGTCACCCTATGCTCTCTGCATCTTCCCACTATATATACTGCAGAGATTGTCTATGATTTTTACAACATTTAATTTCTCTGCCTTTATATGCCTCTTTGGATTTCCTGGCACTATTCAGAACTTTTCTGGCTTCTTTGGCTTCTCTCATTTCTAATCACTTACTGAACATCTCTGCTGGGTTGTTCTATATAAACCTCAAATATCAAATTCAGCGTATACAAACTGTGCTCATCCCTCCAATCTGCCCAAACTTGCTCCTTTCCCCATATTCCCTTTCTGGCATCCTCGTAAAAGAATCCTGGAAGTCATCTTAGACTACTTTCCATACATACCCACATATTTATCACTTGTGGCACTCTTCATTTCCTTCTGTGTATTCACATTACCATCCAGTGCCATTTGATAGTTCGCATCAATCAGTGTTATAACAATAAACTGATTTTTTTCTTCTGCCATCTCAATTCGGCTGTTGAGATGATATATATAGTGGATTTTTCATTTCTGTCATTTTACCTTTCAAATCCACAATTTGTATCTGGTTCTTTTCTTAATAATTACTAGTATTTATTGTATTTCTATATTATATTATATATATTCATATATTTTCTCGTAGTTAAAGCAGGCATATGGGAGTACTTGAAACCACCTCTCAGAGAGGTGGCTTTCTGAAACTGTCTCAAGAGACGGAAAGTCTCTTTCCCAGAACTGTCTTGCAAAATGTTTTCACCGCTCATTGGCTCTAATCATCATAGGCCAATCCCCCTGAATGCAATCATTGGTAAGGGGATGGGATTACCATGATAAGCTTTGATTAAACAGTACTCATTTTTAGAGATGAAGACAATTCCCCAAACTAAATAGCTGCCAATTAATGCTGTATTTGTGTGTGCTTGTGTGTGTGTGTTGGGAGAAATAGATTGAATTCTGGTAATTCTAATATAATGTTCAATAATGTATTTTTGAAGAAAAAATTTGTGGGTACTGATTCAGTTTTTGAAATGGTGGCTAGTTTATAGACCTTTCTACTTCTTCCTGAGTTAATTTTGGTGGTTTAGACATCTTTAGAAAAATATTCATTTTTTTCTGATTTTTTCAAATGTGTTTACAATTTGCTATTCATTAACATCTTTGTTTCCTTCCTTCCCCGTTTGGGGAGGCTATTCTCTTGTTCCTGATTTGAATGTTAACTTCTATTTTTAAGATGTTATTTAAAAATGAATCAATATTTTTGTACCCATTAACCATCCCCACCTCTCCACTAACCCCCACTACCCTGCTCAGCCTCTGGTAGCCATCCTTCTACTCTCTATGCCCATGAGTTCCAGCGTTCTGATTTTTAGATTTCACAAATATATGAGAACATGTGATGTTTTGTCTTTCTGGGCCTAGCTTATTTCACTTAACATAATAATCTCCAGTTCCATTCATGTGGTTGCAAATGACTGGATTTCATTCTTTTTTTACGGCTGACTAGTACTCCATTGTGTATATGTACCACATTTTCTTTATCCATTCATCTGTTGATGAGCACTTACATTGTTTTCAAATCTTGGCTATTGTGAACAGTGTTGCAACAAACGTGGGAGTGCAGATATTTCTTTGATATACTGATTTTGTTTCTTATGGGTATATACATAGCAGTGGGATTGCTGGATCGTATTGTAGCTCTATGTTTTGTTTTTAAGGAGCCTCCGTATTGTTCTCCATAGTGATTTTACGAATTTACATTCCCACCGACAGCCTACGACGATTCCCATTTTTTCCCACATCCTCGCCAACATTTGTTATTGTCTTTCTTTTGGATATAAAGTATTTTAATTGGGGTGACATGATATCTTGTAGTTTTTGTTTGCATTTATTGATTATTAATGATACTGAGCACCTTTTAACTGAGCACCATTTGGCAAATGGCAAAAATGCCGGTTTGCCATTGTATGTCTTCATTGGAGAAATGTCTATTCAGATCTTTTGCCCATTTTAAATATGAGATAATTAGATTTTTTTCTATAGAGTTGTTTGAGTTCCTTATCAATTCTGGTTATTAATTCCTTGTCAGATGGGTAGTTTTTGAATCTATGGGAGGGCAAAGGAAGGAGTACTTCATTTGAAGAAAATCGGGAAATGAAGGAGAAGTGAAAAAAACGTGTCTCCTTGGAACCATGTATAAAGGTTTTTCCAAGACTAAAAGAATTCCATTAGAATTTCAGGCAGAAGATAAAGACTGAGCAAAAGCTTATGGAAAATGACAGTATGTCTAACATCAAGGACTGTAGCCCTGGCTCATGGAATTGTTACTTGTTTGTATTTGCTGGGCATTCCATACTTGCATTGAATTTGGTGCCTGAAAGATGCCCATCCTCCTGAGTCATTGGATCTGAACACTGCCTTGGATCATGATTCCATCATTTCTATGTTTAATGCCCAGACCTGAACCTATTTCCTTTATGTAAATCTTTCCATCCATCCATCTATCTATCCATCCATTCATCTGCCCATCCATCTTCTACCTAGCTACAATTTAGTTAATGCTTACTAATGCAATCATATACAGAGGAACTCAGTCAGGTGAAGACACAAATATACAGAAAGCTATTAACTAGGTCTTCCCCAAATAAATGAGGCATAGAATTGCTTAACAAAATAGATGCAATTCTTACATTTAAGGAACTCACAGCTAATAGAGAAAGCAGGCAAATAAGCAATTACAGTTCAGTGTGGCAAGTACTGACATAAGTAAACTTAGCATGCTATGAGAACCCGGAGACTGGTCACCTCACCCTGCCTGGAGTTACAGCAAAGGCTTTTCAAAAAAAGGATAGCTACAAGTTTGAAGTTAGCCATGGTAAGGATAAATATTTCAAGAAGTAGAAGAAATTTATGAAGACCTAGAGTTAAGAGAGAATGACATATTTAGGAAATAAAAGTAATCCACTGGAAAGAATGCTGACACCTCCTTTGTTATGGGTTAGGAATTTGTCAAAAAACCAAAAGCATGGGCCAAAGAATAAGAATTAAAAAGGCTAACTAGACAGGTACTGTGAGTGAAATTCTACTTCCTGTGCTCAATTATTCAGCTTTGTTTCAGAAGTTTCATATGTACTATTTTTAAATGCGTTTATATTTTGAGTTGATTAAACATCTGAGGTCATGCTAACATTCTGTCCTTAGGTCAAGGTAAAAAGTAGGTAGAGAGGAACTCACCATTTAAATTTGAAGTTGATAAATAATAAAAGAAACCCAATGCATATTGGTCGTATGTTTATTCCTAGTCGGAATGTTGTTTAATAAAAACTGTCTAATGTTTCCAGAAGATTTATTAGCTGCTGATCAGCTCTTTAGGGAAATGTTACTGATTTTGTTAGGTCATGCAAAATTGAATCAGATATGTGGAGTTTTATTCCTGATTCTACCACTGACTCACTTCAGGCCTACCTTTAAGGCCTTTTTATATGAGGCCAAAACATTTTTTCTTACAAGGAGAACAAACTTTGGAGCTTCTTGAAGGGACTGCTTTGTTTATACAGGTATAAATTATTTATTAGGAAGGTTGAACTTTCAGATTCTTTCATGAATAGCAGAAGTTCCTTATAGGGTAAGAGCTAAGCTCTTACCTGGGAAACTGAGCCAGCAACAAAAGGAGTTTCCAAAAAATAAACTAGGCCTAGGAGACACATATATGGAAATCTGACAAACAGATAAATATTTAGATAGTAGTTGGCACTCGAATTTCCAATTGTTTGGGAAGTTTGAGATTCGAGGGATTAAACCAAGGTCAAAAGTTGACAGATACTAAGTTGGGCACAGGACAAGGCCCATTCTCGGAATCACAACAAAGGAGTTAAGACCAAACAAAATTCCGTCATAAGGAATGACACAAAATTGGAAATGGGAAAAAGGTTGGTAAGAACAGTGAAGAATAGTTATTTGGTAACAATGGGCATTCACTAATGCTCTCTATGAAAATCAGATCCAAGGTTTACTTATCAGTGAGGAAGATCTGGAGAAAAAATCAGAAATTACTCATTACAACTGGGCAACTAGTTCCCAGGTCTGCTGGTCTGCTCATTTTTGAGTCTGTGGCCGTGTATTTGTCAGACGTTCTCTAGAAAATCAGAACCAACATTATATATATACACACACACACACACACACACACACACACACACTCACCCATGAGAGAGAGCGACAGAGACAAAGAGAGAGAGAGAGATTGTTTCATTTTAAGAAATTAGTTTTCATTATTGTGGAGGCTTGGGAAGTCCAAAATCTGCAGGGTGGGTCAGAAGGCTGGAGACCCAGTGAAGATTTACAGTTTTAAGTCCTTCTTCTTCCAGAAAGGTCAGTCTTTTTTTATCAAGGCCTTCAGCTGACTGAATGAGGCTTTATCCACATTATGGAGGGCAGTCTGCCCTACCCAGGGTCTACTAACTTAAATGTTAATTTCATCCAAAAATCACCATCACAGAAATATTCAAAATAATGTTTGATCAAATACCTGGGTACCATAGCCCAGCCAAGTTGACATACAATATTTGCCATCATAGCCAGTGACTTAGACTTTAAGGCCATGCTAAATAAATAGTTAACTGGGACGAAGATTAACACTAGAATCCCTAAACACTGAAAGGATTATGATGCCTTCACCATACCTAATTGAAAAAACATAACATTAAATTATCCTTGTTTTGAAATAATATCTTACATGAATGCTGACTTTCCTAGTTGTGTGTGTGTATGTTTGTGTGTATTCTCTATTTTTCTGGTTCCCTAAACATACTTTTAGTCTATTATATAATACAAGCTCTCTTACCTTATTTGCTTCAAAAATTGAGTAAGTTTCCGAGGCTACAAGACACAGACATTAATGGACACGGTTTTCATGAGCTGGGGCCAAGAGAATCTGAGAAATGCATGAAGCAAAGGAGATGCACGCACGCACGTGTGTGTGTATGTGCGCACGCGGGCATGTGTCCTCACTAGTGATTTGAAAAATTGATGAAACAGTCTGAAATCAGAGATACCCAATTGGTATTGAGAAATATGAGGGCCTGACGTGGGATACTGATATTCGGTGGCTCAGAAAAGACTGGTAATTTTCTACCCCGTTATCTGTTCTATCAGTTTTCTTTTTAGTAATAAACCACCGCATTTTTAACTAGACTAATGGCTGCCCATAATAAGGCCGTGTTTCTCGGTCATTCTTGCTCTCTGATGACTCTGTTTTTGCCAGTGAGATTAAGGCAGAAGTGCTATGCAGCAGTTTCTTGGCAAACAAATTAGAAGATTGCTCATACGTTCATTTGCCCCTGTGTTTCCTGTGTTTTTCTTTTTCCTTCTGGCTTCGATGTAGACATGATAGTTTCATATGATGCGGCTATCCTGGATCCCAGCCACCTTTTTTCTCCACGATTGGATGTACCTACGATAATAGCTGATGCCTGAGATCTCAGGATTCTTTCTATTTAAGAATAAAATCAATTTCTGTTTTTAAAAATTATTTTTGTTATTTTTGTTGTTATATAAAATCTCATTCAACTGAAACAGATGATGCTGTCATTTTACAATATAAAGAACCAAAGTGTAACACGTTTGGGGAGCCAGATGTTACATTGTGTTTTATATTTCTGAATCTAGTATGTGTGCTGGTCTAATATTACCAATAATGTTACTGTTTCAGTTACTGCTAAGCTACTATACAAATGTAACGATGGTGATTATACCAAAACACACTGAAATAGCCTCAAAAATAAGTGATAGCTTTTGGCTTCCCATGAGAGATGGCAATTATGTTATTTCGTTGTCAAAAATGTAATTGTATAATTTCCTGAATCAACCTGGTACCGTTTGTTGATAAATTTATCCTAGTAGTTTATAGTTCATAATTGTAATCTTTATCTAATTGTCCACAACCTCAATTTTATAACTTTCCATGTTATATTTATTTATTTTAGATTCAAGAGATACATGTGCAGGTGTGTTACATGCATATATTGTGCAATGCTGAAGTTTGGGCTTCTATTGACTCCGTTACCCAAAATAGTGAGCGTAGTGCCCAATAGGTAGTTTTCAACCCTTGGTCCCTCCATCCCTCCTCCTTCTGAAGTCCCCAATGTCTATTGTTCTCAACTTTATGTCCATGTGTACACATTATTTACCTCCTACTTATAAGTGAGAATATGTGGTGTTTGATTTTCTGAGTTATTTCACTTAGGATAATGCCTCTAGCTCCATTCATATTGCCGCGAAGGACATAATTTTATTCTTTTTTGTGGCTGCGTAGTATTCCATGATGTATATGCAGCACATTTTCTTTATCCAGTCCAACAGTGAGGTGTACTTAGGTTGATTCTCTGAATTTGATGTTGTGAGTAGAGCTGTGATAAACATACAAATGCACATGTCTTTTTGCTGGAACATTTCCTTTTCCTTTGGATGGATACCCAACATTAGGACTGCTGGGTCAAATGATAGTTCTACTTTTAGTTCTTTGAGAAATCTCCATAGTGTTTTCCATAGAGGTTGTACTAATTTACATTCCTACCAATAGTCTATAAGTGTTCCCTCTTCACCACATCCTTGCCAACATCTGATAATTTTTTGACTTTTTAGTAATAGCCAGTTGACTGGTGTGAGATCGTATCTCACTGTGGTTTCAATTCACATTTCTCAGATGATTTGTGATGTTGAGCATTTTTTCATATTGTTTATTTTTTGCTTGTGTATTCTGTCTTGAGAATTGTTTGTTCATATTCTTTGTCTACTTTTTGATTGCGTTATTTGCTTTTATCTTGTTGTTTTGCCCAAATTTCTTACAGATTCTACATATTAGTCCTTTGATGGATGCATAGTTTGCAAATATTTTCTCGCATTCTGTAGGTAATCTGTTTACGCTGTACATTATTGTTATTTTTTCCTGTGGAGAAACTCTTTGGTTTAATTAAGTCTCAATTGTCCATTTTTGTTTTTATTGCATTTACTTTGGAGCTCTTAGTAATAAATTCTTTGCCTAAACCAATGTCCAGAAGAGTTTTTCCTAGTTTTTCTTCGAGTTTTGATAGTTTGAGGTCTTATATTTAAGTTTTCAATCTATTTTGAGTGAATTTTTGTATATGGTGAGAGGTAGAGGTCCAGTTTCATTGTTTTTCATATGGCCAGTTATTTTCCCCAGCACCATTCATTGAATAGGATGCCCTTTCGTCACTGTTTGTTTGTTGTGGCCATATTGCCCAAAGCAATCTACAGATTCAATGCAATTCCTATCAAAATATCAACATCATTTTTCACAGAATTAGAATAAAAGCAAATCTAAAGTTCATATGGAACCAAAAAAAAAAAAAAAGGCTGAATAGCCAAAGTAATCCTAAGCAAAAATAACAAAGCTGGAGGCATAACATTATCTGACTTCAAACTATACTACCCACTATGGCATTCAAAACAGCATGGTACTGGTACAAAAAGAGACACATAGACTCATGGAGCAGAATAGATGGCTGTCAAGTGACCTTCAGCCGTCAATTTTGAAAATCAAGCTAGTTCTACTTGTTGATAAATTTAGTTCTATGATTTATATTATACTAAAAATATAGATTTGCATTTGTAAGGATGCCATTGAGTCTCTTGATAGTATATCAAGGTGTGTTGTATATTTCATATTCTTTCATTTTAAAAGGTAAACAGAACAGAAGTTGCCTCAAACCAGGCAAGGTAGTGGGATCTGGAGTAATAAAAAAAAAAAATGAGCCTTTATTTCTCAGTTTCACACATCTAAGACTTAGCCTCAGCAACAGGCATATGCGGGCAGGATGCAAAATGCTGAAGTCTTATTTCTTTTGGGAAGAAAGCCATCTGGCTGGGAGTTTGGGAGAAAAGTTTTGGGCTATAGAATTTTGGAATGGAATTTCTATCTTAATGATTTGAAAGGAGAGAGGGAAGAAGCAGTTTTGGTTTAAATACCACATATTCTCACATTTCTTACCCAATTTGTGTATATTTTCTTAAATAGATATTTCTTCATTTGCAGTTTTCTCCTAGGACCATTTCCAGTGGCTTTAAATTATTGTTTTGGAAAATGTTTTTCATGATTTCACTGGTCAGCGGAGTCCCTCAATTTCTTATGCTGGAAATTAATTTGTGTGTGTGTGTGTGTGTTTTCTTGAGATCTGCTACTCACTCAATAATCAGTTCACTGATTGGAATTTCACCTGCTTCTATTGTGCTTGTTTTAGTTAAGGTTTTTCCTCAGGTGTATTTTGTATTGTGTAAGTTGAGCTTGATTCCTCTCCCATATGCTGTTGATTGTCTTCACATATTTGGTAATTCTTCATTATTTGACATATTTTTTGGTGGGGGAGGGTCTCTGCTCTATCTGCTTTTGCAGTCTTCTTGTGGGAGGTTTGTGGAATACTTTAGGAAATGGTACTCGGAAAGAACAGCAAAAGGCCAGGTTAGACTTCTTGGATTGTGTAGAATATTGGGTTGGGTGTTACATAGCTAAGCATCCCCTAATGTATTGTTTTCAAGTAATCACCTTGTCATTTTCCTGTGGGCCTCTTGCATTACCTGTTTCTCCTGTCTCAGAGCAGATGTTCAATTTTTGTAGCAGCCATCTCTTGTGATTTTGTGTGCCATTTCTTTCATTAATATGATCTTATTTCTTTTCTGACTTTTAAAGATTTATTATATTTAATGCTTTTCCTAGAGCTTCCATTCTTCTTTCTCAGCATGATAATAGATTTATATCTCAAATATATTTTCTGACATTTCTAGATATTTGTGTTGGGAATTTAAGCCTCCAAAGTGTACTCAGCCCGTATGAACCAGAATAAAATGTTCCTTTTAAAAAGAATTTCTGTCTAGAGTATACTTGATTCTGGGCTCTGATAATACTTTACTTACGAAAAAATGCAATGGCATTATATGGTAGGAAATATGCAGAATTTGGAGTCAAACATACCTGGGTTTTGATCCTAACTCTAGTGCTTATAAGTCATGTTACTTTAAAGCTATTTAATATCTCTGAATGTTAATTTGTGCTTTTGTAAAAATAAACCCTGGCATAAAGGTTGGCTGTGAGAGTGAAAACAAGTAGCAAATTTAAAGTGCCTAGAATTTATTCAATGATCAATAGATAAAAGTTATTGTTTTCATATAGATTAAAACCTTGCCATTTATGCATTAATTTTCTTTAAATGTCTGTAACTTACACATCAATAAAAATCATGTTAAAATACTAGATGTTTAAATCTAAATTTATGATGAAATATGAACAAATATTTAAAGTATACAATTATCATATATATTGCTATGTAATTCTAGGTGCCTGCTTTCTCATTTATAAACAGGAATAAAGCCCTCCTGGGTGTTATTTTCATTCATCTACCCTCTCATTTCTAGAAAATGTTTGAAAAGGACAATGAAGAGAAAGGAAGGAATAATACAGATTTATAAATTATTAGAAATGGCCAAATTTTAACTAAGAAATTAATTTCAATTTATCTTTCTTAATTTCTAGCTATTCTGTTGTAAACTGGTTAATTCCATTTTTTTTAATTGATTCATACCTTCCTGTAACCTGTAAGCATCACTTAACCTGAAAACTGGGTCATAAACAAATATAGCTTTTAAAATATTAGAGCAGAAAATTGCAACATGTTTTACTCAAATCGAATCAAGAGAAAAGCCCGCTGGTAAAATAAGTTAGACAAAATATTATAGATAAATCACCAGATTTTAAATCATAAAGCATGGAGGGTAATTGCTACTGGAGTTTTCTTAGATTCTTAAATTACATGCATAATTATCTAGCTTTGTTTCAAATTATTTGTGAATTGCCTTAAACCCCACATTAACATTTGGGATGGGTCATCTTAAACAATGGAAATCAAATAGGAAAATTTTTGTACAATAAGATAACATGGAACAAGTAGAATCTTTACTAGAGGGTATTTGCCATCCTATTTGTTCTTCTTCACTTTTTCATTAGTAAGACATTTGTGAATTCAGAAATTGCTCTGCACTTTTATCTTTGTTGATTACAAAAACTTTATGACATTAATCATCACCAAGTAAGGTCTCAATTTCTGAAGGAATTTTAAATAAAATGATTAAATGGGTTTATTTCTTTTTTTATTTTTATTTTTATTTTTGAGACGGAGTCTCGCTGTGTCACCCAGGCTGGAGTGCAGTGGCGCAATCTCGGCCCACTGCAGGCTCCGCCTCCCTGGTTCACACCATCCTCCTGCCTCAGCCTCTCAAGTAGCTGGGACTACAGGTGCCTGCCACCACGCCTGGCTAATTTTTTGTATTTTTAGTAGAGATGGGGTTTCACCATGTTAGCCAGGATGGTCTCGATCTCCTGACCTCATGATCCGACCGCCTCGGCCTCCCAAAGTGCTGAGATTACAGGCCTGAGCCACTGCGCCCGGCCAAATGGGTTTATATTTCTAAAGGAAGCTCTAAGTAAAATGACTAATTCCTTCCAGATATTTATGAAAAAAATAATGGAGTATCTTTCCTGAATAAGCCAAGTTGCCTGAGCTGATAACTTCAGATGATCAAGTGCTGCTTTATATTCGACCATTACATCCCCACTGGAGATGTCTGTTTTCATCTTTGAACCACTCTATGGACCTTGGTATTCCATATTAATATGGCTTCCAATTAAAGACATAGAAGGAAAACAACAAAAAAGAACCCTCTGTTTTATATTTGTCCAAATTGTTATGCAAAATTTCTGGAACCCAACCATCCTGGCACCCTGATCTTGAACTCAGTCTCCAGAATTGTGAGAAAGAGGGTCCTGTTGTTCATGAGCTACCTAGTTTATGACATCTTGTTATAGCAGCCCAAATTAATTAAGATAAAAATTGGTACCGAGGAGTGGGTGTACTGCTGCAATAAATACCTAAAATGTGGAAGTGGCATTGGAACTGGGTAACAGATAGAGGCTTGGGAGTGTTTTGAGGTGCATGCTAGAAAAAGCCTACATTTCTCAATAGATCATTAAGGGTGATTCTGGTGAGTACTCAGAAGTGGAGAGATGTATAGAAAGTCTCAATCTTCTTAAAGAATATCTAAGTGGTTTTGAACCGAATGTTGGTAAAAATATCGATGGTAAATGCTATTACGATGAGATCTCCTATAGAAATAAGGGACATATAATGGAGGAAACGTAATGCTTATTATTAAGTGGCGAAGAATTTGGCTGACTTATGTTTATGTCCTAGTATTTTGTGGAAGTTACAACTTATGAGTGATGAAACAGGATGGTTAGCTAAAGAAATGTCTAAACAAAGTGCTGAAGGTGTACCATGGCTTCTCTTGGTTGCTTACAGTGAACTGCAGAAGACAGAAATGATTTACGTATGCTATTTTTAATCAAAAGGGAAACAAAGCTTCAAGCATTCACAACACCAAATTTTCATAAGGTTTTGGAGCACAAGGAACTCTCACTCTTTGCTGGTGGTAGTACAAAATGGTAGAGATGGTTTAGCAGTCTCTTTCAAAACTAAATATACTCTTATCTTATGATCCAGCAATCACATTTCTTGTTTTTAACTCAGATAAATTGAAAACATATGCCCACAAAAACCTGCCTACAGATGTTGAAAGTAGCTTAATGGATAAATAACCTGGGGTATGCTCAGTCAGTGGGATACTATTCAGTGCCAAAAATAAATAAGCTATAAAGTCATGAAAGGACATAGAGGAACCTGAAATGAATATTACTAAGTGAAAGAAACCAATTAGAAAAGGCTATCTATTGTGTAAGTCCAATGATACGATATTCTGGAAAAGGCAAAACTAGGGAAACAGTTAAAACAGTAATTGCCAGCATTTGTGGAAGAAGGAGGGATAAATAGGCAGAAAATAGGATTTTTAGGGGAGTGAAACTATTCTGTGTAATACTACAATTGTAGATACAGGCCATTATACATTTTTCAAACCTATCATGTATGTAACACTAAGAATGAACCTTAATGTGATCTATGGCCTTGGGATGATAATGATGTATTGATGTAGGTTCATCGGTTATAAGAAATATGGTATAATTATAACCACTGTGGTGTGAGATGTTAAGAGTGGAGCATTTGAGTACAGCGAGGTATACAGAAATTCTTTGTACTCTCCACTCAATTTTGCTGTGAAACTAAAACTGCTCTAAAATAAAGTTGATTAATTAAAATATGTACAAATAATGGATGGAAAATTTTCAAATTGGGTGGAATACTATACATTATAGAAGATCAGTAAAACCTCAAATACAGTAAATACAATGAAAGCTATAACTTCAAATACAGTAAATACAATGAAAGCTATAACTCTTTATCCATCAGAGCCCAGCTGTTGAAAACCATAGTAAATGAGAAACTATTAAAAGCATCCACAGAAAAAGAAGACTTTAAAAGATTAAATGGTCCTGTACTTACCAAAGATTAAGGATAACTAGAAGGTAGTGGAAACTTCTTTAAAGTGCTGGGATGGGAGGAGGAGAAAATATATCAATCCATCATTCTATATCAAGTGTAAATATCCTTCAATGATAAAGATGTAATAAAATATTTTCAGATAAAGGAAAACAAAAAGAATTGTTTTCTTAAAGATCTGCACTATAAGAAGTGCTAAAGAAAGTTCTTCAGAGTAAAGGAAAATGATCCCAAAGAAAAAAATAAGCAATATCAAGAATAGAAAATGTTTGAGTAAATATAAAATATTTTCTCTTAATTTATTTAAATCTAGAGGACTCTTTAAACCATGACTATAACATTATTTCGCTGAGTTTTAAATTGATGTAGAAGTAAAACGTATAACAATTTTAACAGGAGGGATGCTAAGGGAATGTATAAAAGCTACCTATACAGTTGCTATTTTTCTTCATTTGTTGTGAAGTGGTAGACTAGTATCTCCAAATAGACTGTAAAAGATTAAGGATGTGCATTGCTATCCTTACAATAACCACTGAGTATCTCATATAAAGAGATAGAAAAAAAAAGAACTTATTTTTTAAGATAAAATCACAAATAGTTTGAAAATAAATGGATGGGAAATTATATACTATGAAAACACTAAGCATAGGAAGAATAACACAGACATCACAAAAACTAGCCATCAAGACAAACAGAATTTTAAAAGATAAATAAGGTCATTTTATTATGATAAAGGGGCCAATTTTTCAGGAAGACATCAATATTATAAATGTATGTGTGACTGATATCAGGGCTATAAAACCCATGACCAAAAAAAAAATATTTTAGAATTTTGGAAGTCAGAAGTCTGGAGTCAGTTTGGCTGCACCAAATATATATCTCATGCCTCTTTTCTGGTAGCTCTAAGGGAGAATTCTTTTCCTTGCCTTTTCCGGCTTCCAAGGAATACACAGCAGAGGCCACGCATATTCCTTGGTTTGTAACCCTGTTGCTGGACCTTTAAAGTTTATCACTCCAATCGCTACTTCATTTGTCACATGTCTGTCTCATCGAAACTGACTCCTCCTACATCCCTCTTATAAGAATCTTTGTTACTGCCTTAGGCCTACCTCAACAATCACGGATAAGTTTACCATCTCAAGATCTTTTTGCTTTTCTCTACAAAGCTCCATTCGCCCATAAGATAACATTCACAGGTTCTGAGGATCAGAACATGGACATCTATCGGGGAGGGGTGTTATTTAGTCTACTATAGCATAGTAGGTATTACAATTTTGAATTCATTATGAAAACCTTTTCTACAGCTTCCGGAATTCCAAAATTCCAAAGGATATGTCTTTTTCTGCTAAACTATATTGCATATTCAAGAAGGAAAAAACCACACCAACCTTATACAAACTTTTTAGAGAAAATAGAGGAAAGGAATCTCTGCTCAACAAATTTTATGAGACCGGCATAATCCCATTGTCAAAGCCTGATAAAGGCATAAAAAATAATATTACAGACCAATATCACAAATTAATACAGGTATATATTTATATTTACACAGGTATATATTTATATACATGTATATGTACAGGTATATATTTATATACATGTATACGTACATGTATATTATTTTAGACATGTATATACATGTATATATTCTAGACATGTATATATTATATGCATATTTTAATATAAATTTATTTATATTTATAAATATGCATTTATGTAAATATGTATTTATATTAAAATATCAACAATATTTTTATTTAAATATACTATATTTATGGTATACTGATTTAAATATTTAAGTATAATAAATATACACTTGTTTATATTTTGTATTATCTATATACGCACACATATTTTTTTTAATTTCAGCCATTCTAGAACATAGGTAGTGGTATCTTATTGTTATTTTAATTTCCAATTGCCTCATGAAAAATGATGTTGAACATATTTTTAAATGTTTGTTTGCAACATGTCTGTCTTCTGTGTTTAGGTGTCTGTTCAGCTCTTCTGTCCATTGTTTAATTTTGTCCATTGTTTAATTGTGTTGCTCACTTACTTATTGAGTTTTAGGAGTTCATTTTGAAACCATGATTGCAAAAGTGTAACAGTGAAAGAGATTTTACCTAGCCAACTCCTTCCTGCTTCTAACCTCCAACCTGTCCTTGTTCATTCCTGGGTGTAGGCTGAACTTAACTTTGGGAAGAACTTAGTTTTTAGTTTCAAACAAAGACAATAACAGCCCTTTCCCAAAGCAGACCTCCTTCTTGCCTGGGGACTAGGTTGCCTTTGTAGGGCTAACATTAGCCACAAGATTGGAAATTATGGTTTAGGAGTCATGCAGCTGGAGGCTACAAGATTCTGACCCTCCCTAAACTGCTTCTAAGATCAGTGCTTGAGATATTTTACAGACTCTGCACTTGATGGATCAGCTGACACCATCCAGATGGAGAAACTGGCTCATATGATCTTGTAGCCACCACCCAGGAACTGACTCAGCACAAGAGGACAGCTTCAATTCCCTATGATTCCGTCTCCAACCCAACTAATCAGTACTCTCAACTCACTGAACTTGCCCCACCCACCAAATTATCCTTAAAAACTCTGATTCTCAAATGAGACTGATTTGAGTAATAATAAAACTCTGGTCTCCTGCACAGCTGGCTCTGTGTGAATTACTCTTTCTCTATTGCAATTCCCCTCTCTTGATAAATAGGCTCTGTCTAGGCAACGGGCAAGGTGAGCCCATTGGGTGGTTACAATTTTATATTTTGGATGTGTCTAAAATATGTGTTTTGTAAATATTTCATCCCAGTTTGTGGCTCATGATTTTTTTTCCTTAAGAAGTCTTTCACAGTGTAGAAGTATTTAATTATAATAAAGTCAAATTATTACTTTTTTCTTTCTCAAATAATGCTTTTAGTTTTATGTGTGTAGAAACTCATCATGAAAGACAAGGTCACCTATATTTCCTGATATTTTATTTTAGAAGATTTGTAGTTTTGCATTTTACATTTATGCATATGACTCACTTGTTGAGCCAAAATACACATAACATAAAATCTCATAACAGTGCCATTTAGTGCATTCAAAATGTTGTGCAAACATTGCCACTATCTACTTCTAGAACATTGCCATCACCCGCAAAACAAACGCAATACTCATTCAGCATTTGATCCCCATTCCTCCTGCCCTCCCTATCCCCTCAGTGTCTGAAAATCACTATGTCTTTATGGATTTAACTATTATGGATATAAGATTTTTATGGGAATTACATTGAATCTGTAGATCTCAGCGGGGAGTACTGCCGTCTTAAAAATATTAACCCTTCCAAGCTATGAACATGAGATGGCTTTATATTTATTTTTGTCTTTTTAAATTGTTTTCAGCCATGTTATGTGTTATTAGTATACACATTTTTTTTCTTACTCCCTCAGTTAAATTTATTGCTAAGCAATATATTCCTTTGGATGCTATTGTAAATTGAATTATCTTGATTTCCTATTTGTGTTTTCATTGCAAATCTGTAGAAAATACTACAGATTTTGAGTGTTCAGTTTGGAATCTTCAACTTTGTTGATTTTGTTTATTAACTCCTAGATTAGAAGAATTTAGTGCTAAAATTTGTGAAGTTAAATAAATTTTTGGTCTAACATTTAAGTCTTTAATCCATCTTGAATTGATTTTTGTATAAGGTGTAAGGAAGGGATCCAGTTTCAGCTTTCTACATATGGCTAGCCAGTTTTCCCAGCACCATTTATTAAATAGGGAATCCTTTCCCCATTTCTTGTTTTTGTCAGTTTTGTCAAAGATCAGATACTTGTAGATATGTGGCATTATTTCTGATGGCTCTGTTCTGTTCCATTGATCTATATCTCTGTTTTGGTACCAGTACCATGCTGTTTTGGTTACTGTAGCCTTGTAGTATAGTTTGAAGTCAGGTAGTGTGATGCCTCCAGCTTTGTTCTTTTGGCTTAGGATTGACTTGGCGATGCGGGCTCTTTTTTGGTTCCATATGAACTTTAAAGTAGTTTTTTCCAATTCTGTGAAGAAAGTCATTGGTAGCTTGATGGGGATGGCATTGAATCTGTAAATTACCTTGGGAAGGATGGCCATTTTCATGATATTGATTCTTCCTACCCATGAGCATGGAATGTTCTTCCATTTGTTTGTATCCTCTTTTATTTCCTTGAGCAGTGGTTTGTAGTTCTCCTTGAAGAGGTCTTTCACATCCCTTGTAAGTTGGATTCCTAAATGTTAGACCTAAAACCATAAAAACCCTAGAAGAAAACCTAGGCATTACCATTCAGGACATAGGCATGGGCAAGGACTTCATGTCTAAAACACCAAAAGCAATGGCCACAAAAGCCGAAATTGACAAATGGGATCTAATTCAACTAAAGAGCTTCTGCACAGCAAAAGAAACTACCATCAGAGTGAACAGGCAACCTACAAAATGGGAGAAAATTTTCGCAACCTACTCATCTGACAAAGGGCTAATATCCAGAATCTACAATGAACTCCAACAAATTTACAAGAAAAAAACAAACAACCCCATCAAAAAGTGGGCGAAGGACATGAACAGACACTTCTCAAAAGAAGACATTTATGCAGCCAAAAAACACATGAAAAAATGCTCACCATCACTGGCCATCAGAGAAATGCAAATCAAAACCACAGTGAGATACTATCTCACACCAGTTAGAATGGCAATCATTAAAAAGTCAGGAAACAACAGGTGCTGGAGAGGATGTGGAGAAATAGGAACACTTTTACACTGTTGGTGGGACTGTCAACTAGTTCAACCCTTGTGGAAGTCAGTGTGGCGATTCCTCAGGGATCTAGAACTAGAAATTCCATTTGACCCAGCCATCCCATTACTGGGTATATACCCAAAGGACTATAAATCATGCTGCTATAAAGACACATGCACACGTATGTTTATTGCAGCATTATTCACAATAGCAAAGACTTGGAACCAACCCAAATGTCCAACAATGATAGACTGGATTAAGAAAATGTGGCACATATACACCATGGAATACTATGCAGCCATAAAAAATGATGAGTTCATGTCCTTTGTAGGGACATGGATGAAATTGGAAATCATCATTCTCAGTAAACTATCGCAAGAACAAAAAACCAAACACCGCATATTCTCTCATAGGTGGGAATTGAACAATGAGAACACATGGACACAGGAAGGAGAACATCACACTCTGGGGACTGTTGTGGTGGGGGGGGAGGGGGGAGGGATAGCATTGGGAGATATACCTAATGCTGGATGACGAGTTGGTGGGTGCAGCACACCAGCATGGCACATGTATACATATGTAACTTACCTGCACATTGCGCACATGTACCATAAAACCTAAAGTATAATAATAATAATAATAATAATAATAAAAGAAAAAAAATAAAAATAAATAAATAAATAAATAAATAAATTTTTGGTAACTACTTAAGACTATATTTAGAATCATGTCATCTGTGAATAGAGATAGTTTTACTTCCTCTTTTCTAATTTTAATGTCCTTTGTTTATTTGTGTGCTGAATTGGTCTAAAACTTTCAGTACAATGTTAAAAGTAGTGGCAAAAGCAGGCATTCTTTCCTTGATCCTAACCTTAGGGAAAAGATTATGCCTTTCACCTTTGAATATAATGTTAGTGGTAGATTTTTAAAAAATGGACTTTGCATGTTGAGGAAGTACCCTTCTATTTCTGGTTTGTGGAGTGTTTTCATTATGGGAGAGTGTTACATTTTGTCAGTTTCTTTCAGTGTCAATTTAAGTGAGCTTGTACTTTCTTTTCTACTCTATTAATGTTGTTCACTACATTGATTTATTGTCGTATGTTGAACAACTCTTACATTTCTTTAACAAATCCAACTTGGTTATTACGTAATCCATTTAATATGCTATTGGATTTCATTTGCTAATAATTGGCTGAAGATTATTTCATTTTTTTAATTTTTATTTTTTGTGGGTACGTAGGAAGTGTATATATTTATGGAGTACATGAGATATTTTGATACAGGCATACAATGCATGATTTATCACATCAGCATGAACAGGATATGCAACACCTCATGAATTTATACTTTATTTGTGTTACAAACTATCCAATTATACTCTTTTAGTTATTTTTAAATGTACAACAAATTTTTGACTACAGTTATCCTGTTTTGCTATCAAATAATGGATCATATACACTCTAATTAACTATATTTTAAAATTTACCTTCTTTAAGAATTCTTAATTTTTATGTGTATATAGTGAGTATATATATTTATGGATTACATGAGATATTTTGATACGGGCATGCAATGCATAATAATCACATCGGGGTAAATGAGATATCCATCACCTCCTGCATTTATCCTTGGTGTTACAAACAATCAAATTAAACCTTTTTAGTTATTTTACAATGTACAATTAATATAGTCACCCTCTTGTGCTAGTAAATACTAAGTGTTATTTATTCTTTCTAACTATTTTTTTGTACCAATTGACCATCCCCACTTGCCCTCCAACACCCTGCCCAATACCCTTCACATTCTCTTGTAAGCCACGCTGTCCAAAACCCTTCAAATCCATTTGTAAGCATCCTACTCTCTATGTCCATGAGTTCAATTATTTTAATTTTTAGCTCCTACAAATAAATGAGAATACATGAAGTTTGTCTTTCTGTGCCTGGTTATTTCATTTAACATAATGACCTCCATTTCCATATTTCCATCCATGTTGTTGGAAATGACAGGATCCCATTTTTTTTGTGGCTGAATAGTACTCCATCGTGTATATGTACCACATTTTCCTTATTCTTTCATTTGTTGATTAACATTTAGGTTGCTTCCAAATCTTGGCTGTTGTGAATAGTGCTGCAACAAACACGGGAGTGCAGATATCTCTTCAATATACAGATTTCCTTAGTTTTGTGTATAAGTCCAGCAGTGGGATTCCTGGATCACGTGGAGACTCTATTTTTAGATTCTTGAGGAACGTCCAAAGTGTTCTCCATAGTGGTTGTACTAACTTAAAGTCTTGTCAACAGTGTGCAAGGGTTCCCTTCTCTCCACATCCTCACCAGCATTTGTTATTGCTTGTTCTTTTGATATAAGCCATTTTAACTGATGTAAAATGATGTGTCATTGTAGCTTTGATTTTCGTTTCTCTGATGGTCAGTGATGTTGAGCACTTTTTCATATACTGGTTTGTCATTTGTATGTCTTCTTTTGAGAAATGCCTTTTCAGGTCTTTTCCTCATTTTTTAGTTAGAGTATTAGATATTTCCTATAGAGTCATTTGAGCTCCTTACATATTGTGGTTATTAATCCCTTTTCCGATGGGCAGTTTGCAAATATGTTCTTCTATTCTGTGGGTTGTCACTTCACCTTTTTTATTGTTTCCTTTGCTGTGCAGAAGCTTTTTTACTTGATGTGATCCCATGTGTCCATTTTTACTTTGGTTGCTTATACTTGTGAGAGATCTCTCAAGAAATCTTTGCCCACTCCAATGTCCTGGAGAGTTTCCACAAAGTTTTCCTTTATTAGTTTCATAGTTTGAGGACTTAGATTTAAGTCTTTAATTCATTTAGATTTGATTTTTGTATATGGTGAGAGATATGGGTAAGTTTCATTCTTCTGCATATGGATATTCAGTTTTCCCAGCACCGTTTATTGAAGAGACTGTCCTTTCTCCAATTTATGCCCTTAGCGCCTTTATTGAAAATGACTTCACCGTAGAAATGTAAAGTTGTTTCTGGGTTTTCTATTCTTTTTCATTGGTTTGTGTGTCTGTTTTTATGCCAATACCATGCTGTTTTTGTTACTATAACTCTGTAGTATAATTTGAAGTCAGGTAATGTGATTCTTCCAGTTTTGTTCCTTTTCTTAGGATACCTTTGGCTATTCTGGGTCTTTTGTAGATCAATATAAATTTTAGGGTGTTTTTTCTATTTCTGTGAAAAATGTCATTGGTATTTTGATAGAGATTGCATTTTGTCTGCAGATTGCTTTTGGTAGTATGGACATTTCAGTAATATTGTTTCTTCCAATCCATGAATGTGGAATTTCTTTCGTTTTTTTTTTTTTTTCAGAGTCCTCTTCAAATTCTTTTATCAGTGGTTTATAATTTTCATTGTAGAAATATTTCACTTCTTTGGTTAATTCCTAGGTGTTTCATTTCATTTGTGCCTATTCTAAATGGAATTACATTTTTATTTCTTTTTCACATTGTTCACTGTTGGCATATAGAAATGCTACTGGGTTTTGTGTGTTGGTTTTGTATCTGCAAATTTACTGAACTTGTTTACAAGTTCTAATAACTTTTGGTAGAGGCTGAGGTTTTTTTTTACATATGCGATTATATTATCTGCAAACAAAGATACTTTGACTTTTTCCTTTCCAGTATGGTTGCCCTTAATTTCTTTCTCTTGTGTGCTTTGTCTTCCTAGGATTTCTAATACTATGTTGAATAACAGTGGTAAAAGTGGCCGTTCTTGCTGAGTTCCTCATCTTAGAGGAAAGCTTTTATTTTCCCTCCTTTCAGTATGATATTAACTATGGATCTGTTATATACGGATTTCATTGTGTTGAGGTATGCTCCTTCTATATCTAGGTTTCTGAAGTTTTTTTTTTTTTTATCATGAAAGGATTTTTTTTGTTGTTGTATGTTTTTTCTTTATTTTGCTTTTTTTTTTTTTTTTTTTTTTTGAGGCAGGATCTGTTTATGTCTCCCGGCTGGAGTGCAGTGGCATGATCAAAACTCACTGCAACTTTCACCTCTAAGGCTCAAGCAATTGTCCCACATAAGCCTCCTGAGTAGCTGGGACTACAGGTGCTCACCATAATGCCTGGCTAATTTTTTGTGTTTTTTTGTAGAGATGGGGTTTTGCCATGTTGCCCAGGCTGGTCTCGAACTCTTGGGCTCAAGTTATCTGCCTAACTTGGCCTCTCAAAGTGATGGGATTATAGGCATGAGCCACTGTGCCCAGTCAGGATGCTGAGTTCTATTAAATGCTTTTTCAGCATCAATTGAAATGATCATATGGTGTTTGTCCTTCATTCCATTATTATCATGTATCACATTAATTGATTGATTTGTGTGTTTGAGTTATTGAACCATCCTTGCATCCTTGAAATAAATTCCACTTGATCATGATGAGTGATCTTTTTAATGTATTTTTGAATTTGGTATGCTATTATTTTGTTAAGTATTTCTACATCAATATTCATCAGAGAAATTGGCATGTAATTTTTTTTTTTTTGATGTGTCTTTGTCAGGTTTTGGTATCAGGGTAATACTGGCTTTGTAGAATGAGTTTGGATGTATTCCCTCCTTCTCTGTTTTTCAGAATAGATTGAGTAGGATTGGTATTAGTTCTTCAAATGTTTGGTACAAGTCAACATTGAAGCCATCAGGTTTTCCTTTCTGGGACACATTTTCTTACTACTCTAATCTCATTACTTGTTTGGTTCTGTTTGGGTTTTGAATTTCTTCATAGTTTGATCTTGGTAAAGTGTGTGTATGTAAAAATTTATTCATTTATTCTAGGTTTTCCAATTAATTTGCATAGAAATAGTCATAGTTCCCTCTATCCTTTGAATGTCTGCAGTAACAGTTGTAATGTCTCATTTCTCATTATCTTATGGTATTTATTTGAGTCTTGTCTCCTTTTTTCTTAGTCTGGCTAAAGGTTTTTTGGTTTTGTTTGTCTTTTAAATAAACCAAATTTTTGCTTCATTGATTCTATTTTTAATTTTTATTTATTTATTTCTGCTCTGATTTTTATTATTTTCTTCTACTTATTTTGGCAGTGGTTTACTCTCACTTTTCTATTTCTTCAACATGCTTCATAAAGTTGTTTGTTTGAAATGTTTTTTACAATTTTGATGTAGGAGCTTATTTCTATAAAATTTACTCTTTGTACTGCTTTCACTGTCTCCCATAGGTATTGGTATGTTGTGTTTCTCTTTCCATTGGTTATAAAATAATTTTTAATTTTTTTCTTAATTTAGTATTTATTATTCTTTTAATTGATGCTCTGTTCCGTTAGGAGTATATTGTTTAATTTCCATGTTAGTCCCACGATTCCTCTTATTATTGATTTCTAGTTTTATTCCATTGAGGTCAGAAAAGATGCTTGATTCAATTTTAATTTTTTAAATTTTTTGAGACTTGTTTTGTCACCTAATATATGGTCTATCCTTGAGTATGATTCACATGCTGAGGAGAAAAATGTGTATTCTGTAGCCATTGGATGAATTGTTCTGTAAATATCTATTAGGTCCATGTGGTCTACATTGAAGATTAAATCTGATGTTTCTCTGTTGACTTTCTGTCTGGAAGATCTCCCCAATGCTGAGAGTGAGGTGTTGAAGTCTCCAGCTGTTATTGTATTGGATTCTATCTCTCTCTGTAGCTCTAATAATTTTTGCTTTACATACCTGGTTGCTCCAGTGTTAGGTGTATATATCTATACAATCATTATATTATCTTGCTGAATTGACCTTTTTATTATCATATAATGAATTTCTTTATCTCTTCTTATAGTTTTTGTCTTACAGCCTATTTTGTCTGATGTAAGTATAGCTAATCCTGTTCTTTTTTTTGGTTTTCATTTGCATATAATAGCTTTCTGTATTTATTTATATTTATTTTTAGTCTGTGTGTGTCCTTATAGGTCAAATGTATTTCTTGTAGGCAGTAGAACATTGGGTCTTAATTATTTTTTAAATTCATTTGGCCACTCTATGTATCCTCTATGTATTTTGATTGGAGAGTTTAGTTCATTGTCATTCAATATTATTATTATTGATAAGTAAAGACTTACTCTTCCTATCTATTTTGCTTGTTTTCTGGCTTATTTGTGGACTTCCTTCCTTCCTTCCTTCCTTCCTCCTGTCTTCCTTTTTGTGATGGTAATTTTCTCAGGCAGTAAGTTTTAATTTCTCACTTTTTATATTTTATATATCTTTTGTATCTTTTGTATCTTTTTTGATTTGAGGTTACCATGAGGTTTGCAAGTAGTATCATATAATACTTCATTTTAAACTTATGACAACTTAACACTGATTGCATAAACAAACATATAAACTACCAAAGAAGCTGAAAGAAGCAAAAAGAAGACTAATAAAAACTGTACACTTTAACTTCATCCCACTAATTTTTTGACTTTTCGTGCTTCCTATGTATATCTTCTTGTACTGTCTATGTCTTGAAAAGTTGTTCTAGTTATTATTTTTGATCAGTTCGTATTTTAATCTTTCTACTGAAGATATGAGTGGTTTACACAATACAATTACTGTGTTGTAATATTCTGTGCTTTTCTGTATACTTAACTAGTACCAGTAAGTTTTGTACCTTCAGATTATTTCTTTTTGCTCAATAATGTCCTTTCCTTTCACATTGAAAAAATCTCCTCAGCATTTCTTCTAGGACAGGTCTGGTGTGGATAAAATCCTTAAACTTTTGTTTGTCTGGGAAAGTCTTTATTTCTTCTTCACCTTTGAAGGATATTTTCACTGAATATATTTCACTGAATATATTATTTCACTGGATAATTTTTTTTCAGCACTTTAAGTATGTCATGCTACTCTCTCGACCTGTAAAGTTTCCACTAAGAAGTTTTCTGACATACGTATTGTATCTCCATTGCATGTTATTTGTTTATTTTCTCTTGCTGCTTTTAGAAACATTTCTTCATCCTTGACCTTTGAGAGTTGGTTTATTAAGAGTCTTTAGGTGGTCTTTTTTTTGGTTCAACCTGCTTTGTGTTCTATAACTTTTCTTCACTTGAATATGAATATCTTTCTCTATCTTTGGTAAGGTCTCTGTTATTATCCCTTAAACTTTCTATCCCGATTTACCCCTCTACCTCCTCTTTAAGGGCAATGACTTGTAGATTTGCCCTTTTGTGGCTACTTTCTAGATCTCGTAGGAATGCTTTTTTTTTTTTTTTTTTTTTTTTTTTTTTTTACTTTTTATTCTCTTTTCTCCTCTGACTGTATATTTTCAAATAGCCTGTCTTCAAGCTTCATCTTTCTGCTGTTAAGAGACTCTGATGCATTCTGTAGTATGTCAATTAAATATTTAAACTCTAGAATTTCTGCTCCATTATTTTTCATTTAATCCCTTTGCTAAATTTATCTGATAGATTTCTGAATTCATTTTCCATACTATGTTAGATTTTTGTTTAGGTTCCTCAAAACAGTTATTTTGAATTCTGTGTCTGAAAGTTTACATATCTCAAATATCTCTGTCTGATATGGTTTACCTGTGTCCCCACCCAAATCTCATCTTGAATTGTAGTTCCCATAATTCCCATGTCTTGTGGGAGGGACATCATGGGATGTAATTGAATTATGGGAGTAGTTACCCTCATGTTGTTCTCATGAGAGTGAGTGAGTTCTCATGAGATATGATGGTTTTATAAGGGACCTTTTCCCCTTTTGCTCGGCACATATCCTTCCTGCCATCATGTGAAGAAGGACACGTTTGGTTCCCCTCCTTCCCTGATTGTAAGTTTCCTGAGGCCTTCCCAGCCATGCAGAACTGTGAGTCAATTACAACTCTTTTCTTTATAAATTAACCAATCTTGGACATTTCTTTATAGTAGCATGAGAACGGACTAATACACTACACTGTCTTTCCAGGACTGGTAACTGGCACATTATTTAGTTCTTTTGGTGAGGTAATGTTTTCCTACATAGTCTTGATGCTTGTAGATGTTCGTTGGTGTCTGGGCATTGAAGATTTATATGTTTATTGTACTCTTTGCCAGGTGAGGTATCAGATCCCCAGCGATGGAAAGCAGTCAATCCATGGGTAGTAAAAAGAATGTATTGACAACACTATAGGTTTGAAAAGGAAAGTTTCGTTAGATAGAAAGAACACTGCAGAAGACCACAGCAGAGGACCTCAGCAAGAGAGAACTAAGTATATCATGGTGGATTTTTCCTAAGGGGTATTTATTAATTTTAAAGCAGGAGCTTAATGAAAATTTGAACTATATTAGTCATATAGATTATGATAAATGACTACATTTGTAGGCATTTTGGTGCCTTAATATCAGCAAGAGCTACACAATGAGTTTTGACATGCATGCATCCTAAAGATGTATACAAATTCCAGTTATTTATAAATGTTTTGGGAAAGAAGCCTGGAACCAGATGCTTGCTTCAGATAATAAGGAAGTCTAGTTACATTCAGATTTTTTAGATAAGAAGTTTTGCCTCTGGATGGCCTGCTAGATGCTCACAAAGTGATTTTTGCTCTCTTCATTTTCCCCCTGAAAAATATTTTGTTTAAAGTGTTTACCCTTTATATTCCCCCATGCTCATGTCTACCTGCTGCCTACTAGGGTCTCAAGAAAGGGAAAACAGCACAGTGAAGAGGGGCATTGTAATAGTTCTTTTTATGCTACTGATAAAGACATACCCGAAACTGGGAACAAAAAGAGGTTTAGCTGGACTTACAGTTCAATACGGCTGAAGAGGCCTCAGAAACGTGCCCTTCTTACATGATAGCGGCAAGAGAAAAAATGAGGAAGAAGCAAAAAAAGCAGAAACCCCTGAAAAACCCATCAGATCTTGTGAAACTTATTCACTATCACGAAAATAGCATGGGAAAGACTGGTCCCATGATTGAATTATTTTCCCCTGGGTCCCTCCCACAACATGTGGGAATTCTGGGAGATACAATTCAAGTTGAGATTTCGGTGGGGACACAGTCAAACCGCATCATTCAACCCCTGGCCCCTCCAAATCTCATGTCCTCACATTTCCAAACCAATTATGCCTTCCAAACAGTCCCCCAAAGTCTTAACTCATTTCAGCATTAACCCGAAAGTCCACAGCTCTAAGTCTCTTCTGAGACAAGCCAAGTCCCTTCTATCTATGAGCCTGCCAAATCAAAAGCAAGCAAGTTACTTCCTAGATACAATGAGGGTACAGGTATGGGATAAATACAGCCATTCCAAATGGGAAAAATTGGCCAAAACAAAGGGATTACAGAGCCCATGCAAGTCTGAAACCTAGTAGGGCAGTCAACTTTTAAAGCTCCAAAATGATGTCCTTTGACTCCAGGTCACGCTGATGCAAAAGGTGGGTTTCCATGGTCTTGGGCAGCTCCACCCTTGTGGCTTTGCAGGGTGCAAAGCAGCCTCCTTCCTGGCTGCTTTCATGGGCTGGCATCGTCTGTGACTTTTCCAGGTGCATGGTGCAAGCTGTTGGCGGATCTACCATTCTGCATTCTGGAGGATAATGGCCCTCTTCTCACAGCTCCACTAGGCAGTGCCCCCGTAGGGTCTCTGTGTGGGTGCTCTGACCCCACATTTCCCTTCCGCACTGCCCTAGCAGGGTTCTTTGTGAAGGCCATGCCCCTGTAGCAAACTTTTGCCTGGGTATCCTGGCATTTCCATACATCTTCTGAAATCTAGGCACAGGTTCCCAAACCTCAGTTCTTGACTTCTGTGCACCTGCAGGCTCGACACCATGTGGAAACTGCCAAGGCCTGTGGCTTCCACCCTCTGAAGGCACAGCCTGAGCTCTATTTTCGCTCCTTTTAGACACAGCTGGAGTGGCTGAGACACAGGGCACCAAGTCCCTAGGCTGCATACAGCATGGGAACCCTGGGCTTGGCCCATGAAACCACTTTTTCCTCCTGGGTCTCCGGGCCTGTGATGTGAGGGGCTGCTGTGATGGTCTCTGACATGATCTGGATACATTTTCCCCATGGTCTTGGGGATTAACATTAGGCTCCTTGCTACTCAGACAAATTTCTGCAGCCAGCTTGAATTTCTCCTCAAAAAATAGGTTTTTCTTTTCTACTGCATCATCAGGCTGCAAATTTTCTGAACTTTTATGCTCTGTTTCTGTTTTAAAATGGAATGCTTTTAACAGCACCCATGTCATCATTTGAATGCCTTGCTACTTAGAAATTTCTTCCACCAGGTACCCTAAATCATCTCTCTCAAGTTCAAAGTTCCACAAATCTCTAGGGCAGGGGCAAAATGCCGCCCGTCTCTTTGCTAAAACATAACAAGAGTCACCTTTGTTCCAGTTCCCAACAAGTTCCTCATCTCCATCTGAGACCACCTCAGCCTGGACCTTTTTGTTCATATCACTATCAGCAATTTTCTTCAAAGCCATTCAACAAGTCTCTAGGAGTTTGGAAACTTACCCACATTTTCCCGTCTTCTTCTGAGCCCTTCAAACTGTTTCAACCTCTGCCTGATACCCAGATCCAAAGTCATTTCCACATTTTTGGGTATCTTTTCAGCAATGCCCCACTGTACTGGTACCAACTTACTGTATTAGTTTTTACGCTGCTGATAAAGACATACCCGAAACTTGGAACAAAAACAGTTTTAATTGGATTTAGAGTTCCACATAGCTGAGGGGGCCTCAGAATTATGGTGGGAGGCAAAAGGCACTTCTTACTTGACAGCGGCAAGAGAAAGATGAGACAGAAGCAAAAGCGGAAACTCCTGCAAAACCCATCTGATCTCGTAAGACTTATTCACTATCACGAGACTAGCATGGGAAAGACCAGAGCCCATGATTCAATTACCTCTCCCTGGCTCCCTCCCACAACATGTGGGGATTCTGGGCAATACAATTCAAGTTGAGTTTTGGGTGAGGACATAGCCAAACCATATTAGGCATCGAGTCTGGCTATGTTTTGCTGAATGTGGGTGTGGAGGGGATGAGTTGCATTTCTCCCCCTCTTACTCTGTCATGAAGGCAAAGGAAGGTCGTGAAAAACTTGTTCATGAGAGTAAGACCGGATTCCATCAAGAGGCCTCATATAAATGGAAGTTGCTGTTGCAGGCTGGTATTGTGATTGCATAATCACCTGTGGTAGAATTGTTGTAATCTGAAAGATATAAAGTTAATGAGAGCATTAAAAAGGCAGGGACCAAACATTAAAAGAAGAATGAAGAGGAATAAAGTTCCAAGGAATGGGAGAAGCCAAGTGATTTTTAGAAACCAATCGATAAAGGCTTTGGTCCAGTCTTGGTTAGTTTGAGAAAGTGTGTGTAGCTATTTGGCTTGTTTGTTTGAAAATTTCTCAGACATTGGTTTCTACTTCTCCAGACACATTAACATAGGTGCAGTGGGTTTTATTGATGGCAGCACAGACTCCTTGTTCAGCTAGGAGATAATTTAGTGCTCATCTATAATCAAAAGCTATTCCTGCAAGTGAGTCTAAAGATTTCTTTAGCTTTGATACTCTTGAGCCAGTTTTTGCTAAGGTTATTTCAAGGGAGGTGGTAAGTTCTCATAGTGTGATTTCATGGTATGTAAAGGGTTTAGATAAGGAGCTACAAGATCCCTGAGGCATTTTGGACCTCTCTTTTCCCTTGGGCTCACTCTATTTGGGGGCACTCCACCACAGATAGAGGGTCTGCCTTTGCCTGGATGACCATTCCAGGAATGCCCTTGCTCGAAGGGTCAATTCAAACCTAACGTAAAGGAGAACTCACTTGTAACTTGGGATGTGGTGTTTGTGACAAAGTTGAATCCAAAATTGGGTTCGCAGCCAGTAGAGTGTGTCTGTGCACACAGGTTTATAGAGTGTTAAAGTGAAAGTAGACTTGCCACCCTGACGGGCAATAATGAATTAATAATGAATTAATAATAATGAATTAATAATGAATTAATAATAAATACATATTATTTGTCTTAGGCTTCGGGTAACACCAAGAAACGGTCCTCGACAGAAACTGTCAATTGCCAAAGAGGACTTAAATCGGTTCACTGGCAGTACAAAAAATAGAAAAGAAAACTGGCCATTCCCTCGCCCCTAAGGGAAATGACAGACAGCTATCTCTTCTCTAGGGCTTCAGAATCCCACTGAAGAGCTGCTTCAGCCAGGGACCTTGAGTTCCCAGGGGTAAGGAAGCAGAGCATCAAGGGAAGCAGGGAGAAAAATGCTTAATATTTATTAAGCATTCTGCATACCATATGTAGTGTACTAGATGCTGTTGGTATAAATAGCAGTTGCAATATATTCATTACATTACCTCCAACGTAAGCTTGACCATTTTTCCTCTCCCCATTGCATCATCAATTTTTCTCTTCACTCGAACATTTTCACCAGCACACAAATATGATGTAAAATTGTCAATCTAAAAAACAAAAAAATCTAGAAATCACATATCCCCTTAGCCGTCCTTCTATTTTTTTGTTCCTTTTAGATAAAAGCTCTTTAAAATTGTTAACTATACTTGTTGTCTCCATTTCTCTCCTTTTGTCACCGTTGGCCCATTTCCAATCAGGTTTTCCCTATGAAGATTTCACTGCACACTTCAGTAATAAGGACCAGTTTTTTGTTTTGTTTGTTTGTTTGTTTGTTGTTTTTTGTTTTTTGTTTTTGAGACGGAATCTTTCTCTGTCACCAGGCTAGAGTGCAGTGGCGTGATCTTGGCTCACTGCAACCTCCCCCTCCCGGGTTCAAGCGATTCTGTCGCCTCAGCCTCCCGAGTAGCTGAGATTACAGATGCCTGCCACTACGCAATAAGGACCAGTTTTTTAAATTCATCTTATAAACACAGTCACTCTGTTTTTGAAAGTTTTACGTCATTCGGCTTTCAGGAGCCCACATCCTGGCTTGCCTTCTGTCTCATTAGTCACTCCTCAGTCTCCTGTGTGGAATTGAAACCATTTTCCTAGGTGATCATATTTAGTTTTATGTTTATGTTTGCTGGTTTTTTTTGTTTTGTTTTTTGTTTTTTTTTTTTTTTGAGACGGAGTCTCATTCTGTTGCCAGGCTGGAGTGCGGTGGTGCGATCTTGGCTCACTGCAACCTGTGCATCCCAGGTTCAAGTAATTCTCCTGCCTCAGCTTCCCAAGTAGGGGGACTACAGGCGTGTGCCACCACACCCAGCTAATTTTTGTATTTTTAGTAGAGATGGTATTTCACCATGTTGGCCAGGAGGGTCTCAGTCTCTTGACCTCGTGATCCACCCTCCTCGGCCTCGTGAAGTGCTGGGATTACAGGTGTGAGCCACCGTGCCCAGCCACTGTTTTTTATTTATTTAGTTTTTGTATCAGTTGGTTGTGGTATGGTATAATTTTCATACAATAAAATACATAGACTGTAAGAGCACAGTGTGATGAACTTTGAGAAATATATAAATACCTGTAATCACTACATCAATAAAGTTACAGAATATTCCCATCACCACAAAAGTTCTTTCATGCCATGTCACAGTCTAATACACTTATCCTTCTGAAACAATCTCACGTGACTTCTACCATACCTTAGTTCTGAACATTCTAAAAATTCATGTAAAGTGAACGACGTACATGAACTTTTTTTTGCTTGTCTCACCTCTCTAAAGATAACAGTTCTGTTTGTATGCTTCAGCAGTTCATTCCTTTGGTTAAATACGTAGGATGGGAATTGTTGCACCATATGATAAGTGCATGTTTAAAGTGTATAAGAAACTGTCTTTTTCCCCCAAAGTCACAAACCATTTTATATTACCACCAGCAAAGCAGGAGAGTTCCACTTGTTCCACATTCTCTCCAACACTTGGTATTGTTGTTGTTGTTGTTTTTAATCTTAGGCATTCTGCTGGGTTTGGGGTTATCACATTGCAGTTTTTATTTTCATTTTGCTAATGATTAATAACACTGAACATATTTTCATGTTTTATTTGCTTTTTTTTATTTTTTATTTTTTATTTATTATTATTATTATTATTATTGTTATTATACTTTAGGCTTTATGGTACATGTGCGCAATGTGCAGGTAAGTTACATATGTATACATGTGCCATGCTGGTGCGCTGCACCCACCAACTCGTCATCTAGCATTAGGTACATTTGCTATTTTTATATACACTTTCATGAGGAGTGTGCTCACATTATTTGACCATTTTTTTAAGTTAGTTGTTTTTCTTCTTATGTCTATATTTCAGTAACTATCTCTCTATCTGTGTGTATGTATGTATACATATAAGTATACATACTATATATGGATATTATATATGGGTTTATATTATATTACATCAATTATAATATAATTGATATTATATATGGGTTACCCTTATATATATATACACACATACACACTAACATATATTATTATATAATTAGTGTTACACTTATATATACACTAATACTTATGGCATATACTTATATATTTTTGTGTACTATATGTATGTTACTACATGTAGTGGGTTTGTAATATACATACATATATGTGTATGTGTTTGTATATGTGTGTGTATATATATGATGGAACCAATGATCAGAAAATATGTGCACTCTCTTGTCCTCTCATTTCTATTTCTGTCTACAAGTCTGTTGAATATGTCTTTATCTTTACTTCTTTGTTATTATAGTAGGCTGAATATGGCTATGCTTTAGCTCTTAACATTAAAGTATCCTTTTTTTCCCCAAAATTGTTACCTATTAACCAAAAAACGTTCATTGACTGACTAATCTTCCTTTCCCTATTTGAAGTACAACCAATATCAACTCCCATATTGTAATGTTTGCCTGGCTAAATATATGGACCCTCTATTCCGATCTACTTATTTGTTGATAATGTTATACTACCTCATTGCTTTAATTTCTGTAGTGCTAATAATATGTAGCAGATAAATATCGCTCAATTATTTTAATTTTAATATGTAGCAGGTAAATATCCTCTCAATTATTTTATTTTAAAGGTATATTCTGGATAGTCTTACAGACTTGTTTTTTTTAATTAGTTTCGGAATTATTTTATCCAACACTCCTAGTGCGAACACTCTAAAATGAACAGACATGAAAGAAAGAAGCAAGTTTGTATTGTGATTGAGTATGATCTACAAAATAATCTAGGGAGAATTCAAATCTTTACAATATTGAATGCATCAAAGAACAATCTATGATTGACAAAAATGTGTGTAGCGCTCTTTAAACCGTCCAAATTCTGCATTTAAAACACAAGAATTTGTGGGCAAATAGATTACAGCCAAAATTACACAAATTTCTGTCTTCTGCTAAAAAACCCCCCAAAAAACAAAACAAAACAAAACAGAAAAAACCACTGATAAACCTACTTAATGTACAATTAGTAGGTAACAGCTAGGTGTTCTCCTTTATCCCGGGGTTAACGACTACTTTTCTCCACTCCTTCATTCACTGTTACTATTCTTCATAACCAACCAACATCACTTCTTGTTGCATCACATCCTAGCTCACTTTCCCGGTATTTTAAGTTAGAAAGTGGAAAACACCATATAGGTATTTTTTTACTCAAGAGAACACCATGGCCATTTTATTATCGAGTGCATTATTAAGTGTATAGCTTGAAGGAATCGTCATGGGAATCCACCTTTCATATTCACAATACTCCCAAACAAAAAAGAATATTTTACCAGGGAAATATTAGTTAATTCTAGAATTGCTCCCATTGCGGGAGGAGATTGCAGATGGAGGTGTTGTATGTGACTGTTTTACATGGATTCTTTGCTCTGGTAGCAGATGTTGAAGAAGCTCTGTGAATGTCCTGTCTCTGTGTCCCAGGTGGATCTTCAGTTTCTTCCATCTCTCTGTCAACTAAATGCAGTTTGCTCAATCTTACAGTTTTTAGTTACTGCCCCATTGCTTCCTATTGTCTTCTTTACTTCAGTGTTTGAATTAGCTGGCCCTCCATGCCTGCTTTGCCATGGAATGTTGTCCTTCCGATGTTTTTAGCTTCATGTTAATAGTATCAAGCCTCTGATAATGGTAGTAAGTGCAAGTAACATTTATTAAGCTCTTAGCTTATATAACTGAATTCTGATTTTGACATCCCGTAGTAGGTACTACCACGACCTCATTTTCACAAAAAGAAATAGAGGTTTACATAGATTAAAGCACTGCTCCATTTTGACAGATCATCAATTGACAGAGTGGGAGTTTGTAAACAGGTCTATTTAACTTGAGACCTTCATTATCTTAACCACAACGGATTGACATCTAATATAGACTTATCCCATTCTCTTACCTGCTCTTGCTTTTAGCTCTGAAAGCTTCAGCCCAGTTTGCAGTTCTGTGCCTTTCACTATTCCCTATTTTCACTTATTTAAGATGGGTGTTCAAAATAGTACTTTTCAAAACAATTTGGCAATGAGACAAAGAAGGGAATATGGTGGTGGCTGGAGGAGGAAGTGGAGTTTAGATTAATTTTCTTTAAATGTTGGAGATTTGAATATGTTTCCAAGTTGCAGAAAAGATGCCACGATTGAGCAAGAGAGATTGAAGATACAAGAAAAATGCTCTTCTGACTTTGTTTTCCTGTTTATGTTGACAGTCAAAAGTGAGAAAACAGAGGGAAAAAAAGGCAATTAACAAAAATACAAGAAAGTATTTCGTACAGCCAAAGGATATAAGTTCCTATATTGAAAAGGGCTATCAAATGCATAGCAAAAGGAAGGGTCATGACTGACACTATGAGACATCATCAAAAGATTTTAGGATACTAAGGATAAAGAGAAAATCTTAAAAGCTTTCTTTAGCAGTCAGGATGCTTCAGGCTGAAAACAAAAAAAAAAAAAAAAAAAAAAAAAAGAAAAGAAAATTCTCACTCAAACTTGCTTAAATAATAATCAAATTGATTATCTTACTAAGTAAACGATGTTATAGAAGTAGGGTAGGTTCCAGTAATTGAATGATTAGTAGCTCAGTTGAGGTCATCAGGGACTCTGATTCTATCTGCCCCTTACTTCTTCCTGTGAATCTCCCTAAGTCCACTTTCCTTAATGTTCACAAGATAGCTGGTGGTGACAATGAGGGCTACAATATTTATAGTTTACATACAGAAGAAGATGGAGAGCCCCCTCCTTCACCAATATGCACGTGTACTTTCCTTCAGTCTGAGAAGGCAATTTATGCCACACACTCTCTTATGCTGTTTGGCTTAAACTAATCAGGATACCCCTATAAAAATGTGGATGGAATAAATATTCAAACAAATTTGGGGTAAATGAATGTTGGACGGGTAATAAAAATGTCTCACAATTTCAGGTGATAAAAACCAGATCATCTGAAAAAAAAATAGGAGCTGAAGGGTGTTGTGTTTCTTAACAGCAGCAGTGGAAGATAAAACGGACTGGAATAAAACTTTCAAAATGCTTAAGAAAAATAATGTCTCTTTTTTTGGTTGGTAAGCTATTGATTATTGCCACAATTTCAGCTCCTGTTATTGGTCTATTCAGAGATTCAACTTCTTCTTGGTTTAGTCTTGGGAGGGTGTATGTGTTGAGGAATTTATCCATTTCTTCTAGATTTTCTAGTTTATTTGCACAGAGGTGTTTGTAATATTCTCTGATGGTAGTTTGTATTTCTGTGGGATCGGTGGTGATATCCCCTTTATCATTTTTTATTGCATCTATTTGATTCTTCTCTCTTTTTTTCTTTATTAATCTTGCTAGCGGTCTATCAATTTTGTTGATCCTTTCAAAAAATCAGCTCCTGGATTCATTTATTTTTTGAAGGGTTTTTTGTGTCTCTATTTCCCTCAGTTCTGCTCTGATTTTAGTTATTTCTTGCCTTCTGCTAGCTTTTGAATGTGTTTGCTCTTGCTTTTCTAGTTCTTTTAATTGTGATATTAGGGTGTCAATTTTGGATCTTTCCTGCTTTCTCTTGTGGGCATTTAGTGCTATAAATTTCCCTCTACACACTGCTTTGAATGCATCCCAGAGATTCTGGTATGTTGTGTCTTGGTTCTCGTTGGTTTCCAAGAACATCTTTATTTCTGCCTTCATTTCGTTATGTACCCAGTAGTCATTCAGGAGCAGGTTGTTCAGTTTCCACGTAGTTGAGCGGTTTTGAGTGAGATTCTTAATCCTGAGTTCTAGCTTGATTGCACTGTGATCTGAGAGACAGTTTGTTACAATTTCTGTTCTTTTACATTTATTGAGGAGAGCTTTACTTCCAAGTATATGGTCAATTTTGGAATAGGTGTGGTGTGGTGCTGAAAAAAATGTATATTCTGTTGATTTGGGGTGGAGAGTTCTGTAGATGTCTATTAGGTCTGCTTGGTGCAGAGCTGAGTTCAATTATAAAGACACATGCACACGTATGTTTATTGCCGCATTATTCACAATAGCAAAGACTTGGAACCAACCCAAATGTCCAACAATGATAGACTGGATTAAGAAAATGTGGCACATATACACCATGGAATACTATGCAGCCATAAAAAATGATGAGTTCACGTCCTTTGTAGGGACATGGATGAAATTGGAAATCATCATTCTCAGTAAACTATCGCAAGAACAAAAAACCAAACACCGCATATTCTCACTCATAGCTGGGAATTGAACGATGAGAACACATGGACACAGGAAGGGGAACATCACACTTCGGGGACTGTTGTGGGTTGGGGGGAGGGGGGAGGGATAGCACTGGGAGATATACCTAATGCTAGATGACGAGTTGGTGGGTGCAGCGCACCAGCATGGCACATGTATACATATGTAACTTACCTGCACATTGGGCACATGTACCATAAAACCTAAAGTATAATAATAATAATAATAAAAGAAAAAAATAAAATTAAATTAAAAAAAAAAAGAAAAAGAATGTCTCATGTAAAATTCTATCCTGATTCTATTCTGATGTATTAAACATGAGGTAACATTAAATTCTCAATATTTGAAGTCTCAAAAAGTTACCTTCTAAGTATAATTTTTATAAATTTATCTGAGAATGTGCTCCACCAAAGTCACTGATACACCAAGAACAAAGGAGAAATGAGATCCAAGACACAGTGAATCCACATTGAACTAACAGAAAATAAAAATGAAAATCCAGGATAACCACTGTACAATAGGTCTAGAGGGTAACCAGTCCAAATTGGAAGAGGAGACTATAAGGCTCTAGAAAGGAGGGCTCTATAAAAATAAAAAGGACAAAAATTTGCTACATGAAGTTTATCTTTTTGAAGATAAATCAAGGAATTTTTAAATTATATCAAAGGCTAGTTAAAATGCACATGGATGACTAAAAAAATGAAGACATAAATTACTTTAAGAAAAACGGGAAGTTGTATAAAAGAGAAAATATGGCCATAGTCTAGTACCTGGTTCTTCAGTGAATAAATTTTATGGAATGATAATAATTAAGTAAAAAATATATTGGGGTCTCTGAAGGGTCCAATAAAGAGCTCCTTCTTTTTTCTACCTGAAATTTTGACAAATTGAGAAATAAAGAATATTGGATTGGAAGGCAGATAGCACTATTTTTACTTGCAAAAGCAGGGGACATAGATTAGGGTAAGAGGAAGAGCAAAATGGACCTCTAACCAAATGACAGGCAGGCTCCCTCACCCAATCATAACACCATTGGATAAGGAAGTCCTCCTCCTGTAGGAGAGCAAAGAAAACCCTGAAGGAGCACTGGGGAGCAATTCTTCCTGTGGAAGTCTCATTCTGAAGTAAGGCAGAGATGAGTAAAACATGCTGTTTTATTTATTTTTCTGAATTTATCTTCCAAATGTCACGTACCTCTCCTAGTGTGATGTGAGTCAAGCAGCAGGATAAAAGGCCAAGAGTAATCCTAATAGGGCTCCGTTCACTTAGAAGCAACAGGGATGAGAAATAGGCAATCTATAAGCTATTTAATCAGAAATTTGGACTCGTCTTGGGAGGATGGCTGGGTGTGGGTGACAAATGAGAGTGAAGAGTGTTAAGGGAGCTAAACTTTGTCTTTCATAATGATAAAACAATAGAAAATGTGCAAACGTATTGTTTAGAGCTATAGTGAGTTGAATACCAGATAAAATGGCAAAATGAGTTGAATGTAGCAATGTGTGAGATTGTACAGTGGGAAGTGATGGGATAGAGAGCTAGTAATTTTTGTTATGCACCTTCCAGTAATGTGTATTTATTTTGGATAATTCAAAACATATGTATGTATTATGTTAATAAAACATTAAAGATATTTTAAAAGACTTGTCAAAAACATGACCTTGATATGATGAAAATATTGCCCAAGTATAGCTCTACTTTAAAATCTGAGAGGTAAAAGTCAAGCATTGTTCTGAAAATTTAAGAGCATCATTACTTCTGGACAAGCAAGAGAAGTCCAAGCTTAATTCAAACCTGTGGTTATTGTTACCTAGACTTGCAACCTGCTATACTATGTTTGGATTTCACCTAAATATAAAACTGTGGAATTAACATGTGCTCTCATTTCCTCATAAATGTTTGTTTACCTTTATATCCAACATGACCAGCATATTTTATTTTTTAATTCTTTATTATGAAACTTAACAGATATATAAAAGTATTTGGTTAGTTCATGAAATTAGTTTGTTAGTTTATTAAACTAGTTTAATAAAATCCCATAAACTCTTCTCGCATCTTCTTGACCAATTTTATGTCATGTGTGCCCCGTCACTGGCTTAGTTAAAGCAAATACGTGTTTAATTCATCCTTAAATTAAAACCTTAATGGTTTCTGTCCGTGGTGTCCAAAGAGAGTAGCCAATTTTTAAAATATGATTATTGCTACGTAGGTAGAATTGTATCTTATAGCATCGTAATTAAAATTTGTTTATGAAATGATTTTACACTGTGACAAACTAAATTTAGTACTTCATTGATCTATTTGGTTCATTTGTTTAAATGAAAAGTGCCAATATCAGTGACCAAGACATTAATTAGGTATTTTTCTTTTTGATATAACTGTATATAAATATAATTCAAGGTTTTTATTTTTTCATTTTTAATTTTATTTTAGTTTATCAGTTTCAAATACTCATGTATCTGATTGTCAATGCTGGAGAGCTGGGGCCAGGGCAGTAGTTGATGAATATCACCTGACCGTCTCCTGCAGAAAAAGCATTCCCAGAAGCACGGAGAAGTGAGGAGAAAAGGCAATGCACCTGGAGCTGGAGACTGAGGCCCCGTTCTTACTGATGGCCCTTGGAGCAGATATTTGAATTGGAGAGATAAAACCGTGGTTTTGGGGGTGTTAATGTTGGTGGCTGATGCATTCGGTGATTAAGATTTGGCTATTACAACTGGTATTAACTTTAAACACATTAATTGCAAAATCTCGATTGTGATTTGATTTCTGTATTTACAATACTAAAAACGAGGCTTTAGCCAGGAGAAGACAATTGGCAGTACTCAGTTGGAAGTGCTTAATTGTTAATGCATATCAGCCGTGGTTCTTCAGCGTCCTCAGTGTTGCTCAGCCTTGCTCTTTGTGGCAACTACTGAATGCTTGAAAAATTCTCTCCCGTACTCCCATTCTGCACTGTAGAAGAGAAAGAGAGGAGAGTGGAAGAGAAAAGAGAGGGAGAGGAGACAGAGAGGAGAGAGAAACATGGGCATGGATGATACATAAGGTAGTTGTAAACCGTGATCAGCTTTGACAATAACTAGATACATTCTCCTAATTAAGAAAACATAGAAGACATTTTGCCTTTTTTTCAAATTTCAAATAAATGGATTTGTATAGAATGTAGTCTGTTGCCCAGAGTTTTCATTTAGCATAATGCATTTGAGATTTATCCATGTTGTTGTATATTCTTTTTATTGCTGAGTAGTATTCCATTGTGTGGATATACCAGTTTGTTTATCCATTAACCTTTGATGGATATTTGGGTTTTTTTAATATGAGGCTCTTATAAATAAACCTTCTGTAATCAGGTCTTTGTGTAGGCACACAGTTTTTTTTTTTTTTTTAAAGATGTTAGTATTGTAATTGTGTTTAATAAGAAACTGTTCAGTATTTCTGCATGTCTACCAAAAATACGTGAAATTTTTAGTTGCTTCTTTTAAAATACTTGGTATGTTTTGGCTTTTTTATTTTAGCAACTTAATATGTGTGTATTATAACCTCCTTGTGGTTTTAAATTAAATTTTCCGCAGTAACTAATAATGCTGAGCATCTTTTAATGTATTTAATGGTCATTCATATATCTTCTTGTGAGATGTCTGTTAAAATTGTATGCTCATTTAGAAAAATCAGGATGATTGTCTTGTTGAGCTTTGAAAGCTGTTTGCATATTATGAATACAAGTTCTTTATTAGACATAGATTTTACAAACATTTTTTCCAGTCTTTTTCATTAACTTAGCTTTTGGAGAGCAAAAAAATTTTAATGTGATGAAGTATAACTTATTTCTTGTTTGATAGCTTATGAGTTTCAGTTGTAGGGGTTTTCTTTAAATACATGCCATTCATTTATTCTGAATCTTATATTGATAGATAATTCCAGAAGATTTCAGCATACCAGATAAAATACAGCAAATCCTAACCAGCACAGGTTTCAGTGACAAATGGGCCGGTTCCATGGACACAGATGACTTCATCAGGTAATTACATTTTTGTTTTCTTAAGTGTTTACATGTCTTTACTGTGACACCTTCAGATTAGAGATTTTAAGGGCTTTTAAGCGGTATAAGGTGCTTCCTGGGAGAGTTATTGCATAGCACTTCCATGGCATGGAATAGTATTTGGTGTAGAAGATGAAGGCTAGTTAGCTGCAGCAGAATGAACATTTCTTTAAGAACAGTAGTAAAGAACAGTCCAAGCCAGAATATTGCCTCTGTGTTAATGTGGTGCGCATGTTCCTCCCTTCCTGCTCCCTCCCCAACTCTCCTTCACAGTCGGAGTATTAATAGCTTATCCCTCCAAAATAGTCCGTAAGGTAGAAAAATCATAATACATGTAGCTGGATCTGATTTTTTAAATTTGCTTACTGGGAATAGCTGTTGTTAAATCAATCTTAAGCGTACAATGTCAGTTAGAATCCTACCTGGCTATCCATTTAGTAATGATATAGTTAGTTTTGTAACCCAAGGCAAGTTCTACACTTCTCAAGTAAAAAGATGTCATAATTATCTAGGTAATTTAGACCAAAATTTGTTTGCTTGAATTGAGCAAATAAGTCTTATGAAAATAGAATAAGACTTCAATTAATTACCCAGGTAATTACTCACCTGTAATTACTGTTTTTAATCATTAACATGTTAACTTTCAGAAGTTCTTGCCTATTTAGCCAATTCACTCTTAAAGCTTCCATGTTCTAGAGGCTGAATAAAATATGAGGGTAGATTGTTATAAAAGTCATTGGTTTGACCATTTGTAAGCTGGAAACACAGTTGTATATGGAGTTATATTTTATTGACTGGCTAGCAGTACTACTGAGTCTTTTTAGATGTTAATCCTAGGCATTGAATACTATTCATAAGTACCTACTTTGCTTTCTTAGACAGTTTATCTGGATCTGTTTCTATGGGCCAATCTAAAAATAACCTCAGGTCTAAATAGAAATATTTTATCTTTTCCTTTATCTTCAGTAAATTTCCTCAAAGTTATTGAGCATGTGCAGTTTACTAACTAGAATCTAATACGTACATAGGTATCTACAGTGAGAAATGATGTGTATTTAATTTGAATATAAATAACAGCTCAAGAGAGGAAGAATGGGCATGTAAGATTGGTCATTCATCTGACTTCTGCCAATTCCAAACAACTTGGAATTACCATGTTGAAATGAAACAAGTGCCAGTGAGTTTTAGGTTTTCAACTGAGTCTGTATAATCCATGTCAAATTAATTTTGAATATGGTGTGAGGTGTGAATTTCAATCAGGTTATTTGCATTTCCATATACATTTTAGAAATAGTTTATTAATATCTAAATTAAACTCGAGGTGAAGCAAGATGGCAGAATAGAAGGCTCCATCAATCGTCCCCATGCCCACAAGGCAACCAAGTTAACAACTATCTACACAGGAAGAAAAAAAAAAAAAAAAAAAAAAAAACCTTCATTAGAACCAAAAATCTGGTGAACACTCGTAGTATCTGGTTTTAACTTTATATCACTGAAGAGATAGAAAAAGCAGTCCAGAATCCCAGATGTCACCTATCCCCAACATTCAGGAGTGGCGGAATGGTGCAAAGAGTGTCTCTGGGTACTGGGGAAGGGAAAACACAGAAATTGTGAAGCATTGAACTTAGTGCTGTTCTGTTAGAGCAGAAAGAAAAACCGAACCAAACAGCTGATCCACCCACAGAGGAAGTATTTAAACCAGCCCTAGTCAGAGAGGAATCACCTACCCCGGGGATCTGAACCTGAGTGCTTACAAGCCTCACCACAGAAGGCTACAGTGCTCTGTGTCTCCAAGTAAATTTGAAAGTCAGTCTAGGCCATGAAGGCTGTAACACTTAGGAAAGTAATAGTGCTGAACTAGGCCCAGAGAGAGTGAACTGGGAGGGTATAAGACATACTAAGACACAAGTAGGGGAACCAAAGGGAGTGCTGCCATTACCCCTCCCCTAACTGCAGGCTGCACAATGTTTCCACAAAACATCTATACACTTGCATAACAAGTAAATATACAAGGATGTTCCTTGCTGTTATGGGAAGTCAGGGACCCCAGATGGAGGGACCGGCTGGAGCCGCGGCAGAGGAAACATAAATTGTGAAGATTTCATGGATGCTTATCATTTCCCTAATAATACTCTTATAATTTCTTATGCCTGTCTTAATCTCTTAATCCTGTTATCTTCGTAAGCTGAGGATGTACATCACCTCAGGTCCACTGTGATGATTGCGTTAACTGTACAAATTGATTATAAAACTTGTGTTTGAACAATATGAAATCAGTGCACCTTGAAAAAGAACAGAATAACAGCGATTTTAGGGAACAAGGGAAGACAACCATGAGGTCTGACTGCCTGTGGGGTCGGGCAAAAAGAGCCATACTTTTCTTCTTGCAGAGAGCCTATAAACAGACGTGCAAGTAGGAGAGATATCACTAAATTCTTTTCCTAGCAAGGAATATAATATTAAGACCCTAGGAAAAGAATTGCATTCCTGGAGGTAGGTCTATAAATGGCCGCTCTGGGAGTGTCTGTCTTATGTGGTTGAGACAAGGACTGAAATACGCCCTAGTCTCCTGCAGTACCCTCAGGCTTATTAGGGTGGGGAAAAAACTGCTCCCTGGTAAATTTGAGGTCAGACCCGGTTCTCTGCTCTCTAATCCTGTTTTCTGTTGTTTAAGATGTTTATCAAGACAATACATGCACAGCTGAACATAGACCCTTATCAGGAGTTTTTTATTTTGCCCTTGCCTTGTGATCTTTGCTTTGCCCTTTGTCTTGTGATCTTTGCTTTGCCCTTTGCCTTGTGATGTTTATTGGCCTCAGAAGCATGTGATCTTTGTTCTCCTTTTTGCCCTTTGAAGCATATGATCTTTGTGACCTACTCTCTGTTCATACACCCCCTCCCCTTTTGAAATCCTTAATAAAACTTGCTGGTTTTGTGGCTCAGGTGAGCATCACGGACCTACCGATATGTGACGTCACCCCCGGCGGCACAGCTGTAAAATTCCTCTCTTTGTACACTTTCTCTTTATTTCTCAGACCGGCTGACACTTAGGGGAAATAGAACCTACGTTGAAATATTGGGGGCGGGTTCCCCTGATACCTTGCAGCATTGTTTATGATAATATTGGAAACAACCCAAATAGCCATCAACTGGTGACTAACATGTTATATCCATAGAATGCAAGAATAGATAGTCCTTACAACATTTATTGTGTCAAGAAAATATTTGCCTTTCGTTCCAGCTTATTCAATTGTGACACTTTATTTTATAATAAATTGTCAATATTTTAGGCAAAATTTTAAGATTTGTTGACAGTGCTACATGAATGTCAGATTTGTTGACATTGCTACGTGAATTATTTCAATCAATGAGAGAGTAAAGAAAACAGGCAGGAGTATTTAAAACTTGTTTGAGCATCTTTATAAACTTCTGTTCCTATCTTGAAAAATTTCAGTTTGTCCAACTCAAGTAAGCCCTCCTTAGATGCAAAAAAAGATAAAAGTGTTAAATCTTTAAGAAAATTGATTTGTTTGAATAAGTAAATTTAACTTGAATTATCAATACTCCAAAGGTTCTACTGTTGCAATTTTCTTTTGTAACACCAGAAATTCTCTCATATAATGCTGCCTGCTAAAGTCAGAAGAGGTTTATTTTAAATGTCCTTGTAGTATTAGAAATGTGCACTATTAATCATGAAAGTCAAGAAAAACGTCAGAAAAAATATGAAAGTATTTGAGAAACTAGAAAGACTCAAAGTTTATGTCCTGTGGTAGGTTACTGGTGTCTGAAAATTAAAGTACCCAATCCTTAGTAAGGTAAATTATTTTTTGGTACACATAAAAGTCTATAGTCAAAATTCAATTTCTTTATGCTAAGTTAATTTTTTGATAGAAGAATATGTTGATCAGAAGGAGCTAGTATAATTGAAAAAAATCAATGAACTTGGGATCAGAAGACTTACAACTAAGTGTCAACTATACCTCTTACTCTGTGACCTTGTACAATTTAATCTCTCTGAGCCTTATTTTTGTCATTTACAAAGCAATGATACTTCTACCTCCTAAGTTTGACAGCATATAGTACAGGAACTCATATATTATTGTACCTAAATATAATCCAAGGAGGAATTAAAAAACAACATTAAAAATAGGTCTACTGGGAATTTCTCAGTTCAACCTCAACAAAAAGCATTCAGTCATTTTTCTTAGATTTATTTATTAATTGTAACTGTAGAATTAGATGGAATAAAGTTTGGCTAGTGTTACTCTGAATGTAATGGTGCCGAGGTGATTCTGAAATGCTTAAAACAGTGTATTTCTCAGAAAGCACACAACAGTTTGCGTTTTTGTTTTTCCCCAAACCTGAACAATATATGGATCACACTGAAAGAAAAATATTTCCAGGTGTTGACTTATTTTTATTTGAATGGCTAGTTAAGTACTCACAATCATAAAGCTAAGAATAAACTCATCCTCATAGCTCTTATACACCTATAAAATGGAAACATTTTTAGAAATAAAAACATATTTATGTAAGCAATAAAATTCAAATTCACAATATTAATTTCATATGAAAGATGATGTTTTTCAACAAATCTCTCCTCACAATATGAGCATGGTAATGACTATTGCTATTGTGCAAGTTCTTTCAAGAATTCAACATACCTATACCACCTTGTGTCTTGGGGTAACTCAATTTAAGAGATACTGCTTTAAATTGTTGCTACATTTTTGGAACCCATCTGTTGTGTTACACACTACCACAGGTGACTGGTTCCCTGGAATCATCCATGATCTTTTCTAGGAAATTTTCTAAATGGACAGATGTAATATGGATGCTTTTAAGAATTCCTGACCACACTGATATTCCTGAAGCATCTATAAGCTACGGCTTCCTGTGCACAAAAGCCTGTGATTTTGGGCCTTGCATGCAGTATGTTAGACATATCATATATAATCAGTGTTTCCTCTAATCCATCCTGTTGAAGCAAACTGAATATGTCCTGAGGAAGACTCTGTACTTCTATATTTGAGTCCTTGAGGACGAACTACAACCTAACTTAATAGGTAGACAAAATTGAAAAGCTAACGTAGGAGTATGCACCTGTAACAATTGCTAAGTTTTGGCCAATCCCAGCAGCCATAATTCAACTATTCATACCTTGTTGAGTGTTGAAACTGTGTTCAAATAAGGCAAATGCTGAGCTGTAACCAATCCATCCGTTCTGTACCTCACTACGGATTTCTGTAGGTCATTTCCCTTCTTTTCCTCTATAAATCTTCTTCCACCACATGGCTGTGCTGGAGTTTCTGTGAATCTGCTGTGATTCTAGGGGCTGCCTGATTGGCAAATCATTCATTGCTTAAACTCCTTTGAATTTAATTCAGCTGAAGTTTTTTCTTTTATCAGTCCTCACGTTCTGCTGGGTAACTCCTCCTTTAGACCATATCTGATTCATGTTTACGCCTTAAACACAAACTAGATAAACTTACTAGCTATTCTTTAATACATTCCATGACATTCTGATTTTCCAGGTTTGCTTACTCTTCTCTATCTGAAACACTTATCATACCACATCATCTTCCAGGACTTCATTTGAGTCTTATAACATGCCTTGTCATCATCTTCCACACCACAGATATTTCCTGAAATGCTGATTATATAATAATTATGAATCTATCACACTCTTAATACTTCTCTTCCCCTACTCCTTCACTTCATCTCTATTTAACTGTCAATAACTTGAAGAAAAACAATACAAATACTCATCTTTCAACCCTGTATTGCTCCAGTTAATAAAGTAATTATTCAAATTAAGCAACTCTTCATATTTATACATAAAAAGACTTTGTTTTAGAATGAGTTAACATTCTTTAAATAAAATGAACTTTTCCTTAAGAATTTAAACTGAGATAAATATAAAGCAGGCAAGTTGCTCTATAAGACACTTGGAAATGTGTTGTGTTGTACTACACCGGAAAAAGAGCTCTGATTCTCAAGCCAAATTTGTCAAGGTTGAGGAAAGGTCTCCCAACATAGGTACAATATAAAATCTCTTTCTTCCAGTAGATGCTGTAGATCAGTGTTTTTGTGTGTGTGTGTGTGTTCTCTGTTGGCCATCACAAAAAAGAAATAGTTTTGCTTGCTGCCTAATGACACTGCAATTTTATAGATATGTGGGCAACTGAAGTCCACACAGTAGGATACAAAATTGTGAGAATCAAGCTGATAAATTGTGAAGATCAAAAGCCAGAAAAATCAAGTGGGATCTACAAGAGAGATCTGATGGGTCTCAGATGATGTAGTTATGAAATATTATCTGTTTTTTTTAAAAAACAAAGAGTGAGTGCACAGTCTGACATTTATACTTCAAAACATTTTTGTTCTTTGTGTTTCTGTTTTACTATTTTAACTCTATTTGTTGGTTGTAATGAGGAAGAGAGATGTCACTGAGGGAATATTTTTTCTTAACACATTTTAGTCTAAATGCTTCTGTTCTGAAGCTAGATATTTGAGATAAAATATTGCCAGAATATTTCTTAAAGAGTCATCCAAGCATAGAAATTATGGATGACACTATTGTTAGCTTTGCATTCAGAATTTCTTTTCAGAACAGTCTCAGAAATGTGGATATACTAAAATTCCCTCCTAAAAGGGTAAATACTATTTCTTTTATTGACTAATTATCTTGATGGCAAACAATTTGTCTAATTTAAACGTAAATAAAATAGATTTTAAGTGCCCAAAGCTGAAAAAAAAAGTCTTTAAAAAACTGTGTATGATTATTCAATCACAATATCTAACTTAGTGAGCAATCAATTTTTGGAATTTAGGGGATCAGTGGGCACTATATATAAAAAGTATTGCTACTGTAAATGCTTATTAGTAGTAGCTTAAGTGAAAGCCTGTGTCTGAGGTACAGGACCCTTTATAAAATAATAGAGGCTTAGTTTGAGTCTCTGATGAGAAATATAAATATTCTTGTACCATCAAAGTCATTTTATATTGTAAATAATAGAAGCTTGTTGGCATTGACTTAGTTGAAGGAGACTGAATGTGAGGATATTGGCTGAATCATGAATCTCAAGGTGCAATAATACAGCTAAGCTTCAAGTCCTAGAAAGAGAAATTGAAACGCCCACTAAACTTTCCACGTTGTCCTCCTACTCTTATTTCTATGCTTGGTTCATATATTATTTTAATTCTAGCTGTATACAGATCATTTCTGCTTTTTAAGACACAACATAAAATATGGTTACAAGCTACCCCCAGATATACAGGTGACTGGTCCATCTACCTAAAATGAGACTACAATTTAGACTGAGTTCCAAATTCACAAAAATCTGTTTAGCTACCTAATTATTCTTGGCCAGGGGGACAGCTCATGTTGTGTGGATCTACTTGTAGCTCACCCCTTGGAAAGACAATGAGAAAAGGCTTCAAACAGAGGGACGTTGTTGAGAGTTGTAAAGAAATGTAATAGTTGCTGAATATAATATGCCACTTTGGTGAAAATTCTGGTTGCTGAGAGAGGTGGAATGAGTACTGCGCTATGGCATATAACAACTTTACCATCCCAGAGGAAGCAACTAAGCATGCCATTGTACAAATCCATGAAACTGTGTGCAGTGTTGGGAATTACCATTCGTTGACCTCCTTATAGTTTCATTTTACTCTTACAGCAGTGCTATGAAGTCAGTATTAGTAAGTTTATACGTAAAGAAAATAAAGTTCAAAATTTTGAGTTCTTTACCACTGCTAGTAAGTAAAAATGAAAAAAAATGTACCCCTTTGTGTCTGATGCCAATACCTGTTCTTTATACTCTGCTGCTTAGCAGATATCAAGGTCAGATAGGGTTCAGTGAAGTGCTGGTACAGAAGATCGATCCAGAAAGTCACAGTGGTGGGAGTCTGTAAAAAATGGTTGAGAAAGAGGAAGGAACCGAATTTTTTTTTCTGTGTTTCCAGATCTGTATATTCTTGTATACCATTTAGCTAATGCTTATGAATAGAGAAAATGGAATCCAGACTCGTGGACTAGACAGAATGTCAATCATAATCACAATGCTAATTAAAGGCAGAATCTGCCATTTGGTAAGCATCATTAGTGGCCATTATATATGTCAAGTACCTGTTATAAATCAAGCCAGGGACTTCTCCTAGGGTGAGATTGTAGAATAGGGTAGGATACCTACAGAGTCTTGATTACTTAGTTTGATTTACAAGGATCTACACAGACCGGTTCCAAACAATATTTCTCACTGCATCTATCCATACTCTTCAAATAAACCATACTTGTATTTCAACCGCAACAGATATCTCGCCATTTTCTGAACGTATCATGTCCTTTTAATGGTTTAAACACAACCACGTCTTTAATTATCCCTCCCCACATCCATACTCAGAGCACCGTCCTATCCATTTCTGCTGTGAAAGTGTTTATTATCCTTTAAGATTCACACCACTTCCTCTGTCAAGAGTTATCTGAAATTGCTTTCCCACCATTAGAGGTGAGTGTGACTCACAATACAATGTAATAATCTGTATAAATCTGTCAGTCCCTCTAAACTGTGAGCTCCTTGAGGAAAGGAAGAAAGCATTTACTTTTTCTCTATCCACTGGCAAGATCCAGATATTTATAAATTACCTAGCCAACATCATCAGAAACTTCTCTCTCACTCCTTAGTGTCCCGTCTATGAATTAAGCTATTTCAATGTGGTCATTTTGAAAGCCTGCATGACCTACAACAGTTCTTCATAATTTCAGTGTTTGATTCACACGCAATCACATGTAGTTTGCCTTTCTCTGAAAAACTTATATCTGACTTATATCTGAAAATACGGTTAGTTTGAGTCATAGTATTCATGGGACTGAAAAACATTTTTCTTAGTATTACTGACCAGTTACTGTTATTTGCTTCACGTCTTTGTTAACTCCTACTTTTATTGCATTAGCTATTTTGCTTACAACTAGATCAACCAATGATTCTGGATTTAAGGTACTTGTCTCTGTTTCCTGTAACACATTATTTTCCAATTTATCCAACGGAGACTCAGTTCACTTGAAAATAGATGCAAGAAAGACTGGAATCACAATTTCGATGGTAATTAACAATTTTTGTTTTCTGACATCTCCAAAACACTGTAGCAGCTTCTTCCGAAGGTGACAGTATCACTGCCTTGGTAGATCTTGCAGCATACATATTGTTGATCTTACCTCCACCAAGCACTTTTAACTGTGGTATGTTGGGCTTTTCTGAATCAAATGGAACTTGTTCTAATAGCATGAGGGTGGCATTCAAAACAATATTAGAAAATCGATATACATATACATATATTAATTTTATTTAAAGAAAGAACAAAATAAACATCATTTATGTTTAATATATTCATTGACACTGGTCTGAATTGACATGCAAATATCTTCATTTCATCTATTTATAAAGGTCAAAGTATCCTTGATACTATAAATGTCTTGGCATAAAAATATTAAAGGAAATAGCCCACAAATTGTAGTAATAGTAATAATGAAGGACAAATAAGAACAAAATGTCAGAACTGACACTTCTCCTCCCTATCATAACCATCTTTAGATTTATCTGAGTCTCCAAAGAAATGGTGACCTGTTAATATTTTCGTAATTAGTAATAAGTGAAGGCTTTTTGACAGAATTATGCTATTGGGAGAATATTCCAAAGGTGGATGTTTGAAATGTTTTCATCGCCGTATGCTTACCTTTTTGCCAAAACAATGTAAATGTGTTGCTTATAAAACTTCTGTTATTTGTGCACATTAGAAACAAATTTTTCTAGACATTTTTCATATTCCAAGCAAATGGTTTTAATGGTTTTAAAATATATTCGATAAACAAAAATATCACTTCTAATTAGTATTATTTCCATTTGAGAATATAATCAGCTATTTGCTGATTATCAATAACAACACAATTGACATAATTGGTATTTGGGATGGAAAAATGTATACCATGATATGCTTCCTCTATATGGATTCATGTATCTCTATGAGTTTTTTTCAGCTATATCAGCATTAAAACAAACCTTTAACATCCTATTCAATAAATGGTACTGAAAAAATTAGCCATATGCAAAAGAATGAAACTGGATCCCTGCCTCTCACCATGTACGAAAATGAACTCAAGACGGATTAGAGACTTAGATTTTTGAGGAACCTCCAAACTCTTCTCTATAGACCTCAAACTATAAAGATCCTAGAAGAAAACCTAGGAAAAACTTTTCTGGACATTGGCCTAGGTAAAGAATTTATGACTAAGACCTCAAAAGCAAATGCAATAAAAACAAAAATAGACAAGCGGGACTTCATTAAATTACAAAGCTTTTGCACAGCAAAAGAAATAACAGTAAACAGACAACCTACAGAATGGAAGGAAATATTTGCCAGCTATGCATCTCACAAAGGACTAATATCCAGAATCTACAAACAGCTCAAAGAACTCAACGAGAAAAGAAGAAATAACCCCATTAAAAGGTAGACAAAGGACATGAACAGACATTTCTCAAAAGAAGACATACAAGCAGCCAACAAACATGAAAACATGTTCAATATCACTAATCATCAGCAAAATGCAAATTGAAACAACAATGAGATATCATCTCACCCCAGTCAGAATGACTATTATTAAAAAGACAAAAACAACTGATGTTGGCGAGGATGTGAAGAAAAGGGAATGCTTATGCACTGTTGGCAGGAATGTAAATTAGTACAACCTCTATGGAAAACAGCATGGAGATTTCTCAAATAACTAAAAATAGAACCGCCATTGAACCCAGCAATCCCACTACTGGCTATCTACTCAAAAGAAGAAAAAAAAACGCACCTGCACTCGTATGTTTATCATAGCACTATTCACAATAGCAGTCATGAAATCAACATAGATGCCCATCAGTGGTAGACTGGATAAAGAAAATGTGATATGTATGTACTATGGAATACTATGCAGCCATTAAAAGGAATGGAATAATGTCTTTTGCAGCAACACGAACAAAGTTGAATGCCATTATGCTAAGTAAAATAACTCAGAAACAGAAAATCAAACACCACATGTTGTTCACTTAGAAGTTAGAGGTAAACATTGGGTGCACATGGACATGCAGAGGGGACAATAGACACTGAGGACTACAAAAGGGCGGAGGTTAGTTTTGAAAAATCACCTATTTGGTCCAGTGTTCACTTTTCGGGTGATGGCTACTCTAGGAGCCCACACATCACCACCCAAGCAATATATCCACGTATCAAACTTGCATATTACCCCCTCAATCTATAAAAATAATAAATGAATAAATAAATACAAATCTTTAGAAATGAGCTTTATACTAATCTTTTGAATTGCTGTATTATAGATAAACAGTGATTCAAAAAGTAATAATGAAGTCTATTTTCTCAATAATTTGTCTCATTAAGAAAATACAATTTTGATCTGTTAATGATTTTTAAAGTGGTTTATTTCCTCTTTAGCTCACAAAGTATATTTTTACATGTTTAATAAGACTGCAACTTATTTGCTGTTAATATATGCACTTTATCCGTAACGATACACACGTTGGTATTGGGAGTGTATGTAAAATTGTTTTAATTTTTAAGTGTACGTGAGCAAAAGAAAAGAATAAACATGGATACAACTGATGTAAAGAGTTCAAATTTGTTGTTGTTTTTTCTGAGACGGAGTCTCACTCTGTCACTCAGGCAGAAGTGCAGTGGTGTGATCTCGGCTCACTATTAGTAAGGTGCTTAATCTCTCCATTCTTGAACCACTGCATACCTATTTAGTTACCCCTCCTTTTCCACCCTTCCAAGCATTCTATATGCCTTGCATTATCCCACGCTCCCACGCCCACCCAATTCTCTGCCTCAATATTTCTGCATAACATAATTCCATTTGTTTTTGCTGTTCTCTTTATGGTCATTTATTATATCAGAATCACGCTCAGCCTTCCAAAGCTAGCTCACTGCATCTCATAATGTCTTGTTAGGCTTCCATAGAAATGTTTTTATGCATCTATTATAGCTCTGATCATACTTATAGTTATCCTTGTAAGCTTCCATAAATGGCTCTCTTCTCTTATGAGTTCCTCAAAGGCAAGGATCACATCTTACTCATCGGTTTTCCCAGTGTCTAGCATAGTGACTCTCATGGTATAAGTATCAATAAATGGGTCATAGTGTATTTCCTCACAGGAAAAGGGAAATTAAATAAACGATTACACTGTGGTTAGAAGAATGGACTAGTTTAAAATGCCACAAGTAGTTGCCTCCGGCTATCACTGTAATAAGGTTTTGCTTACATACCACTTTTAATTTTAATCTTCAGATTCTACACATATAAGTAAACTTTTACATGGGTTCTGGGAATTTATGTGATAGCAATTGGAAATATTCCAAGGATTTTATTGAAATAAGAGGCAGCACAATAAAGTGACCAGATGTTACACACTATGAACATGTACCGTTGGCATCTCATTTTAGTCTTAGCAAAAAAAAAAAAAAAAAGAAAAAAAAAGGAAATAATTTTTCAAAATTGCATGTGGGGTTCACATCCACAAAGCCCATTATTTTCCCACAGGTATCTGAAATAATAGGAATAGGGACAGCTTTTCTTCTACATTCCCAACATACACCTAAAAAGGAATGAGACCACAGGGACACATGAGAAGTACTCAATAGCTTTGTAGTTGGTTGTAATTTTTTCCTCAACAAATAATCTCATTGCCAGCATTAAAATGCCTGCAACATATGAAGTGAGGGTTGAGAGTCAGCAATGAGGTTCAAATCTGAAACTTAGTTATATCTGTTGTCTGTTTTTAAATTTAATAAATATGGGATTTAACAAGATATGATGTAGTAATTATATTTACTTAAAAAAGAGTACATTGGGAGATACTGGCTTAATGACAGCTTATCCTGTTGTGAAAGATCACTGGGCTTGGGAGGAGCCAGACATGGTTTAGAATGCTATATCAGTGCCTTAATAGCTGTTGCTGTAGAATTTTGGGAAAAGTACATGACCAAATCGCCCATAACATGTCTTTTTAATTTATTTTCTTATATAAGGGTAGTAATAAGTTCTCCAAAAGGTTATTGTGTTGACTGAGGTAATGGATGCATTATTGAGCACATAGAGGATGTTTAAAATTATAAACACAGTATTAAATATGATACTTTAGCTTGTAAATTATGAAGATAAACTTATCTAATAAAAATAAATGTTAATGATTCAAAATAAATGTCTACATTCTAATAAAAATAAGGCTCATGGTAGATTATATTCCCATCCCCAATTCTTCATTCCTCACTTATCCATTTTCTTAACTATTTATGAAATTTTGCAATATGCTTACATAATGGGTAGGACTCCTTTCCCGTCTCTTGACTCTAACCTTGGCCATGTGACTTTTCTAAGCCAATAGAATAAAGTGAAACTGATGAGCTGATGATATGGCTGTTCTGAACCCAGGCTTTATGCACATTTTTATGAACTCTCACACCTTGGCAATCACCATGAGAAAGATACGTCTAGGCTCACGTTTTAGTCTCAGGAGCATAATGAGACATACTTCAAGGAAATTCACCTTTGGCTGAGCTCAGCCTAGACCAAGTGATTTCTTGCGAAACCACAAACTGATAAGATATAATAATGGTAGTTGTATAGACACTGAGTTTTGGTAGTTTAAATGGCTAAACTGACAAAGTCACAATAGTTGAGAAAGGGTAACCTATATGGTATTTCCAGAGAAGCTTGATAGAAGATTGCATGTAGTCCCACTCTAATAAAACATAGACTTGCCCCTAAAATCCTCACAACTGTAGCTAATCACTTAATTATTATGCATTCTGGACCTTCCTTGCTATAATTTAATTTTATCACATCGTTAATGTGAATATATTAATTTATCATAATTTATAATAAGTTAACATTTATTAGGGTTAGGAGTCAGGAACATGGAAAGGCAAGAACTCTAACTGAACAGGCGGAGTATATAGACTTAGGGAGTTCAAAAGACAAAAAATAACTGCCAAAAACATATTTTCCATTTTTCCAAGTTATTATATCAGAATTCTGTCAATGAAAAATACATTTTTATTGATATCTTTCTTTTACTGACCATGAGGGTAATTCCTTTTTATTGCAGAACAACTTGGAAAACACAAAAGGTATGAATCATATGATTAGCAGTAATGAAGTAATACCATAATACAGGTGACATAATGTGGATAAAATGTTTGATAAAATTTAGATGTGGATCTTTCCACACATTTATCTGTATTTATACTTGGGTTTTAGGTTGGGGTCAACAATTTTGTGCCATTTTCTTATAAATGATTTCAAATAATGCATCATGAATGTTTTATAAAAACATTAGCTTAATAATTGTGAAACATGGTTTTATGTGCTATGTTTCATTCTATCATACAATTTTTTTTCTGATTGATTTCTGACTTGCTTTAATAGAATTTTAAATATTTTAAATGTTTTCTAAGTGTTTTCTACTTTCAGATTTACTAAAATATTCCATTTTAAATAGTGTTTTCTTTTTCTTAGATTTTGTTCCATAATTTTTTTCATTAAGAACATACATGTATTATCACATTTAATCCACTCAAAACCCTCAGAAGGCAGTATTTATTTTTTATCATGAATTTACAGATAAAGAATGAAGCTTAGAGAAGTTAAATAAGTTGTTTAATGCTATGAACCAAGTCCATAGTCTGATCCTAGGGTTATACTGTAACACGAAAGGATACTTACTACCGCAAGACTAAAGAGGATCAAACCTGATACTCAACCTATGGCTGCATTCCATCCTGAACCACAGTGCCTGAAAACAGTGATTACAGTTTTCTATGATTCAGTGAGTTCACTGGGTATTTCTTCTGCTAGGCTCACCTGGGCTCAAACATGGAACTACAGACAGCTACTCTGGGGTGGTCTAGGATGCTCCATCACAAGGATGCAGTTCCAACTGGAATGGCAGGAACAGCTAGCATGGCTGGGCCTCTCCCTCCAGCTGGTGTTTCATTCTGGAATTGTTCTCAGCGTGGGGAGCTCAAGACTCCAAAAGGTCAAAGACAGAAACTGTGAAGCATCTTAGGACTCAGCCTAGGAAAGTGAGTAATGTGACATCAGAAACATTTCACTGATCAAAATAATCAAGCCAGCATCACCGCATAAGGAAATGAATTCAAACCCTGAAAGGAGAGAGGCAAAAAGTCTCATTGCAAAACGGTGTTTTCACAGGAACACCTGACTCATTGGGAGTCATTGTTATCAAAGCGCACACAACATCTACGCAGTATTTTCATTCTAGTTTACAAGATATGTCTTTGTTATTTCTAAAGTGAGACTTCACAGGGTTACGTTGATAAAAGGTGGGGGCTCTCTGACAAATACCAAGAATTATTAAGAATTTTTGTACTTGTGTTAGCCTGGATGGAGCACCTTTAACGTCACTGGCACAAGTGATATGGTTCACTTCTTTAGGCACATTTTTTGCTTAGAGTTGGAAGGAGCCCAGGTGGTTTGCTGACCCGATGGTGCTAGATTCTTGAGATACTTTAGAGCTGACTGGGAACATGGAATTGTTCATTTATGTGTACCCATTCTGGGTCAAGAGAGACCACTTGTCCTGTGAACCATCTGGTCCAATCTCTCCCTGTTCTCTGTGACCTTCACGGGTAAAGAGGAACAAAGCAACTAAGGCTCCCGTCATTAACCACAATTGTCAGGTTTCCTTTTATTGACAAATTTGGAGTTGGAATGGTTTTGAGGAGAGGAGATGAGCTACCTGACTCAAACCTTGCAGCAACTTCCTGGCTGCTCTGAGACATCTCCCTGCAGCCTGCATCAGACGGTAGGTTTGAGAACAGAGACTTAAAGGAATGGGAAGGAAAAGAACAAAAAGACAATCAGGAATGCGTAGTAAGAATAATCGGCTGCCATGCTGGTCATAGGACTTAGGAGAACACAGGACGTGAAGGGTATCACACAAGACTTCGTCCCCCACCCCAGCCTACACCACTGCCATCCTTGCCCCTGCTCTGTCCCCCTCAGCAGGATGCCAAGAGACAGAGGGTGGCAAAAATCAAATGCGTTATTCTTTTCCGACCCCCTCCCCACTCTCACCAGATGCCTCCGAAAATCAACTGGACGATGGGAGGGATCAAGAATGACTGCCGTCACCATGGAAACTCCTTGATGGCGAGATTGCTTTGAGAACCAGGAGGGGTTGAGATAAGCACCAGAGAAACACTGGGCAGTCAGGGCCCAGCATCCACCAACCCTTTCTTCCAGATAACTCCTTTGTTCTCTGGGCTGGTCTCCCTCTTGCTCCTATAGGGGTCCTTTCTGCCTCTTCACCTGTTTTGATTCTTCCAGTGGTGCCCTTCCCAGGTCTGGGAGGGAAGGGCCCGAGGCCCACTCAGGGCTGCCCCAGGATGCCCACTTCTCACTGCAGCCCAGACACCCTGGTCTATGAGACACACTATCCTTGCCACTGAGAAGGAAGGGATGTCACACTTTTGAGCCAAGCCCTGTGTCCCCTGCATCCGGCAAGGAAGAAGGAAAATAAATACATGCCTATTTTTCACAGGTGCAACAGGTGACTAAAGACAGAAAGAGAGTGATGTGGTTTTCACTTCATCTTGTTGAGAAGCCAGGGCCTGAAGTCCAGAGATCCCCATTCACATGCACCCTCTTGGGTGGGAAGGGGAAGAACTCTTACCTCCCTCTCTGCCATGTTCTCCTCTCATTGCCCATTTGTTTACTATCCTCTCCGTCCCCTACCTGACTGCATGTGCCTTGAATGCAAAGGTCTTACTGCTCATCAGCTTTATATCTGCATCATAGTCACAATTCCTGCACCTTACATGCCTGGATCAAATTCTTGTGAACGAGCGAAAGGACCTATAAAGGTCACCAATGCCCTGCTTGTCTCAATCCTAGCTGGACACTAGGCTATAATGCTCATTATAAATGCGAAAGAAGCTGTGTGGGCTTTTTGCAGTGTATAAACAGACTGGCCTATTATCCACGCCTTTCCCTAAGAAAGATCTTCTATAGTTACACGAAAAATGCAAATAAAGCCTGTGGGGATTATCAAGTATCTGGATTGTCTCTGGAGGACACTGTTCCTGTAGGCCCAAAGTGAAGGGCTTATGTATTATGCATGGCCCTTCAGAGAAACAGAAATGAAAGAAAGATAAATATTATAAGGAATTAAATCACATCATTATGGAGGTGGAGAAGTCTCAGTATCTGCAGTTTACCAGCTGGACAGACAGGAAAGCCTATTTGTAGTTCCAGCCGGAGTATGGAGGCCTGCAAACAAGGAGAGCCCATGGTGCATGTTCCAGCCCAAAAGCTGGAAGGCAGGAGACCCAAGAAGAGCTGATGTTTATTTTATTTTATTTTATTTTATTATACTTTCAGTTTTAGGGTACATGTGCACAATGTGCAGGTTAGTTACATATGTATACGTGTGCCATGCTGCTGTGCTGCACCCATTAACTCGTCATTTAGCATTAGGTATATCTCCTAAAGCTATCCCTCCCCCCTCCCCCCACCCCACAACAGTCCCCAGAGTGTGATGTTCCCCTTCCTGTGTCCATGTGTTCTCATTGTTCAATTCCCACCTATGAGTGAGAACATGCGGTATTTGGTTTTTTGTCCTTGCGATAGTTTACTGAGAATGATGATTTCCAATTTCATCCATGTCCCTACAAAGGACATGAACTCATCATTTTTTATGGCTGCATAGTATTCCATGGTGTATATGTGCCACATTTTCTTAATCCAGTCTATCATTGTTGGACATTTGGGTTGGTTCCAAGTCTTTGCTATTGTGAATAGTGCCGCAATAAACATACGTGTGCATGTGTCTTTATAGCAGCATGATTTATAGTCCTTTGGGTATATACCCAGTAATGGGATGGCTGGGTCAAATGGAATTTCTAGTTCTAGATCCCTGAGGAATCGCCACACTGACTTCCACAATGGTTGAACTAGTTTACAGTCCCATCAACAGTGTAAAAGTGTTCCTATTTCTCCACATCCTCTCCAGCACCTGTTGTTTCCTGACTTTTTAATGATCGCCATTCTAACTGGTGTGAGATGGTATCTCATTGTGGTTTTGATTTGCATTTCTCTGATGGCCAGTGATGATGAGCATTTTTTCACATGTCTTTTGGCTGCATAAATGTCTTCTTTTGAGAAGTGTCTGTTCATGTCCTTCGCCCACTTTTAGATGGGGTTGTTTGTTTTTTTCTTGTAAATTTGTTGGAGTTCATTGTAGATTCTGGATATTAGCCCTTTGTCAGGTGAGTAGGTTGCGAAAATTTTATCCCATTGTGTAGGTTGTCTGTTCACTCTGATGGTAGTTTCCTTTGCTGTGCAGAAGCTCTTTAGTTTAATTAGATCCCATTTGTCAATTTTGGCTTTTGTTGCCATTGCTTTTGGTGTTTTAGACATGAAGTCCTTGCCCATGCCTATGTCCTGAATGGTAATGCCTAGGTTTTCTTCTAGGGTTTTTATGGTTTTAGGTCTAATGTCTAGGTCTAATGTTTAAACAAGAAGGCTGTCTTAATGTTCTTACTTCATCCTCAGGTTTCAGTGTTCCCTCTACATCTGCACCATGGAGAAGGTCTCTTTCCATTGTCTTACCCCTTACCCAGCAGTAAACTGTTGTTTCTTGTAATTTTGTGCTTATAACCTAGGTAGTGAAGTCCAGGAGAATCTCTTTTAGATGGCAAAGCCCCATTCTTTCACAGGCATTTATCCTTCTCTGTGGTCTTTCTCTTCCACTGTCTTTCCACCTCAAACTCTACCTTTTATCTTTGGTGACTCTTGTAGAGCCAAGGGCTTCTTGCCCCATCACTGCAGCAGAACATACTTGTCTAGGCTCGTGACTGATTTCTGGTAGTCTTCTAGGGACTCAGAGATTTTTTAAAATCTTTTTTTTAACCTTTCCCAGCTACAGTGATTCTTCACTCCTGCCCTTGGAAGAATTAGACTTACTGCCCCTACCAAGGATATTTACAGATGATATATTTTTCTATATGGCATAAGGATTAGAGAGGAGCTTCATGCTTTTTACACAACAATGGGATCTATACTCTGTCAGGCTTGTACCACCAAGAAAAGCTTTCTTCAATCTCCTGCTTTTTTCCCAATCTTTAACAACCAGGTGGAAGTTGGTAGAGAAGATTCTGTCTGTGGTAGCAGCCCTTTTGTGTCTGAGGCTCATAGGAATTCTGTACCTGCACACTAGCCTACACTCTTCTTTTAGCAATGTGTTACAATCTTTAACAGACTCCTTCTTTCCTACTTGTATACACTTGATGTTTCTTTAATCTACCAGTGGCTGAGCCAGTGTTCATGTCTTATCTCTGATTTCTTTTGTCATTGCTTCATCTTTGATGTATTCAATAAATGTTATAATTTCATAGCTTCGTTGTTGTAAGAATTTTTTTTGTTTTGTTTTGCTTTGCTTGTTATAGTGATTTTCTTTGGGAGAAATGACACTTTTTCTTTTTAGATTCATGAATTATTAGGAAAGGAGAGGACCTCTAATTACACTTTGAGAAGATGCTTCTATCCCTCATTACGCTTTGAAATCGAAGAATTTAGATATATTTAAGTCTATTTCATGCTTTTTAACTGATATATGAATAAACTGTTCTCTTTATCAATGACCCCTCTTGGAGACCATTTGGTGTTTCTACTTTTTGGTTATTAATAACAATGCTTCAATAAATGCCTTTGCACATGTCTCCTTGTAAACATATGTAGGGATTTCCCTGATGCAGCTAAAACCTAGAAGTAGTTTTACTGGGGAGAAAGGTTTTACATTTATATTATCAACATTTTAAGGTACTACCCATCTGCTATTCAAACTGGTTTGATTGGTTTACACTTCTGCCTATAATAAATGTTTATTATTTATGATTTATGAATACTATTTATCCATCTACGGGCTGGCGTGTGATGTCATCACACTTACAATTTTTCTAAACACAATGGATGTGAAATTGTATCTGAGTTGCTTAATTTGTGTTTTCCTGATTACTAGTAATGTTGAGCATCTTTTTACATTTTTTATGTACTTATTTTTTACATTAAATAAATTTTGAAAAAGAATTTGTGTCCGAGTGCTAAGTGTTAGAAAATGAATTAACTATTGGGAATAAAAAGAATCAAGAAAATGGATAATATCCCTGTCCTTATAGAGCTTAAATTGGCCATATATTTTCTTCTTATGGATCTTATCTGCATATTTATGGCCCATTTTTCTACCACATTGTTTATCTTTATAAAAAATGAGCTATAATAATTTTATATCATGGATATTACTTTTGTGCATTATATCTATTATAAATATCTTCTTCCTCCATATCTACTATTTTATTTTACTTTAAAATATTTTTTATTCTGGAAATTATTTATTTAAATGCATTTAATTTTATCAATATTGTCATTCAAGGTTTGTGTCTTTTGCATCTCATTTAAGAAATTATTTACTATTTCATTGTAATAAACATATTCTTCTATTTTTTAATTGTAAAACTTTACATAAAACTGTGATTTACACATATGTATGGTATGAGGGAGGTATTTTATTTTGTTACTCTCTATATACATTTTTTTCATTCACTTAGAAAATATTCAACCAGGATTTCTCTCTTCTCTCAGAAATACTTAAGAGAAAAATTACCTACCTTAATTTAGCTTATGGTCTGGAGTAGGAGACAGCCAATAAAAATAATATGTAATAAGATGTAGATAAGTGGTAAGTTCTATGAAAATGATGCAAGGTAAGGAAGGTATAAAGTGAAGGTGAGTGGGCCCTACTTTATATAGAAGAACTGTCTTTGAAATGATGACTTTTGAGCAATGACACAATAGACCTGAGGGAGTGATCCATGCAGATACTTGGGAAAATACCTTGCAGGTTGAAATAGCAAAGAGTGCAAAATTCCCAAGGCAGGAGTTCCTAGGAGAATGAAGAATCCACAGTACCAGAATCAAAGTTAACTTGGGGAAGAGAATTAGAAATGTGATAAGAATGGGGGGACGATATTGTGCAGGGATTTGTAAGCGATCATATGTTTGGCTTTTACTCTGTAGTGTATAAAAAGGCATTAGGAGGGGATTGAACAGAAAACTGAAAGGACTTAACATTTTAACAGGATTGTAGGCAATAGGCTTCAGACTGTAGAAAAAGACAAAGGTAAAATCAGAGAGATCAGTTAGAATGTAGTTATCTAGGGAGTAATCTAGAGGAGGGAGAATTATGGTTTGGATCAAGATAGTATCAATAAGAATGAAGAGAATAATTCAGATTGGGTAAAGTCAGCAGTAAGGATAGTGAGAAGTGCCCAGATGCTGCATATATTGTGAAAATAGCACTTATATAATTTGCTGATGGGTTAGATGTGAGATGAGAGTTAGGAGTCAAGGATGATTCCAAGGTGTTCTCATGTGAGCAATTGGGTGAATGACAGTGCCATATAATGAAATGGGGAAGACTGCAGAGGAGTGAGTATGGTAACGGAAAAGATCAGGAAATACTTATTAGACATTCCAATGGTGATGACAAGTAAACAGCTGTATGTATGTATGTATGTCTTTTTCAATTAAATCTTATTCATTTTAGAAGCACAATTCAAATATTCTTCATTCTGTAAATCCTTCCTTGAGTTCCCTTAGCTGAGCTGATTATTATCCTCTGTTTCTCTATCCTTTTATATATTTCTTTATCCTAGTGCTATTATTTTTTTCTATCTCTCCTTTTCTGTCTCACAAGCCAGATAATGCTCTCATTGAAGGCAGGCAGTTTGCCTGATTTGTATTTGTACCTTCAACAACTCACACTCACTCTCTCTCTCCCATCCTCTCTCTCTCTCTCTGGATTGACACATAGTAGGTACTTAGTAAATATTTGTTGAAAGAGCTGAATATGCTGTCAGAGGATCAGAAAGAGGAGCCTACTTCTTATCTCTTCTTTGTCCTTTTAGTAACTTTCTTCATGTTTTGTACATGACAGAAACACTCCACTGGCTGGTTGGAAGAACATAATTGTGTTTGTTGTATTTTAATTAAATCTTGTTACAAAATATATGTAACATAAATGGAGTTATCTCTTTCGCAAATGGGTGATATAATGTTTGCATCCCATTAAGCTTTATAAAATGTTGTTACATCATACAATGTGACAAGCAAGAACAGCTCATAGCTTAAAAACTGGAATCATTTGAATTGCCTTTATTCAGGATTTTGGAATTTTTATCATAAGATCACAGTAGGCTAAATGCTTTACCTTAGGGTAACTGAAATGTGATCCCCACTATGGGAATTTGTGCCTCAAAGACTGGCATATTTCCATTTGTGTACAACTGTGAATGACGATTTTTGTGTCTCTCTCTTTCAAAATACAGTTTTATGCTAAAATTTAAATGCTTCTTTTCAAGATAAATTTGTATAAATTTTCTGCTGGAATTCAGAATTTCTGGTGCTAGTCTCAGTATGGTTTGTGTAACTAAATGTAAACTACTCTTCAATGTGCTAATTTTGAAAAAGGACCATATTCTTAACAACATATCCTGCCTCAATCTTAGATTTAAAGTATCACTAATTTTTTACTCATTAAAGAGTTGAAGAGGAAATTCAATAACCTGGAAAAGTTATTCTGGGCACAAATGGATGTCAAAATATTAATATTTCTACATGACACTATAACAGTTCACGTAGGATACTTGATGGTTGATTTTATTTTAAACAGATCAATATTGATTTGAATACAATAGAACTTTCTCAATCATGATTGAAATAATCTAAAGATCCTCTGTGCTATATTGCCACTTTCTTACCTGTTTTCTATACCCGTTTAAATTTGGCCTTTTTCCATTATTTTAGATGTGCTGCTTGTCTAACACCGACTTATACATTATCTCTAATAAGCAACTCTATCTCAAAGAATACGAACATTCTGAAAAACATTCTTAATTATAATTCTCATGGTCCAGATATTTGAATGTGTTGTTGCATCCAAAAAAACTCATCTAAAAAGAATCTTCACTAAAATATTGCCTAGCAGTGATGCTGGCACTTTTGGATATTCTAGTTCAATGCCACAGTTTTTCCCTGTAGACAAGTTACACCAACATATGCAAACTGTGTACAGTGGGCATTAAGAAAATGGATAAAGCTAGAAATAAGACTTAGGTGGTTAGTTAACTACACTGTATCTTTTTTTTTTTTTTTTTTTTTTTTTTGAGATGGGGTCTCGCTCTGTCGTCCAGGCTGGAGTGCAGTGGCGCGACCTCTGCTCACTGCAAGCTCCGCCTCCTGGGTTCATGCCATTCTCCTGCCTCAGCCTCCCGAGCAGCTGGGACTACAGACGCCCGACACCACCTCCAGCTAATTTTTTGTATTTTTAGTAGAGACGGGGTTTCACCATGTTAGCCAGGATAGTCTCGATCTCCTGATCTCCTGATCTTGTGATCAACCCGCCTTGGCCTCCCAAAGTGCTGGGATTACAGGCGTGGGCCACCGTGCCCGGCCAATGCTTTTAAAGACAAAATGTAGCAACAACTAGATAATTTCTCTGATGATGCAATATTGGCAGTGCCATAGACAATAGAAATTGTGACCAAAATTAAGTTCTCTAAATCTTCCTGACATGCAAAACAAACCATAGTAATTTCATAATTTCCCCCCTTGGCAAACCACAAGGTAATAATTCTCAACTTTTTCCCTAAGAATTACTTATGCAATTTAGTAAAATGCAGATTCCATGGCCTTTCATGGCCCTGAAAAATTTTCATTTTTAACAAACTACCGGTGTATGCACATATATCCACGTAAATTGAGAAAAATAATGACTTTCCTTAGAAGTCAACTGAATAAAAATCACAACTGAAGTTAAATTGCCCTCAAAACCTGGTAGTTATTTGTATTTCTTGCTTTGCATACCTCATAACTTACCTCATAATGAGGTATGAAAGAGGCACACAGAAAACCAATTGAGAGTGTTGATGGAATAATAATTAAGAGTCTGATAAAGGCTAATCTTCCACAGATTAAGCCAAACCATTGCAAAATGTATTTCGTAGTTCATAAGAAAGGGTTCTGTGGGCAAACACCTTTGCAAAACACTGCTTCTCTTTCTTCCTATAGGGAATTTCCAATCACACTAAAAACTCTTAGTAGTTCTTCAGTAAAGAGAACTGTTTAGTTTTGGCCCAGCATCCCACATGATTATTTTATCACAGAACTATTTTTTTCTCCCACAAAAACCTACAAAGATACAACTAACAAATGTTTCTTGTGTATATGTTAAACTAAATCACTAATTATATTTCACATAGGAACACATGATCAAATATTTGAACCATGGATACACAAAAAATAAAAAGCAAGAAATTAAATCATATCATCACGGAAAATCACCTTTACTAAAAGGAAAACAAGAAGGAAGGAAAGAAGGAAGAGAATAACACAAAACAAACAAAAAACAAATAACAAAATGACAGAGGTAAGTATTTACTTGTCAGTAACAACATTGATTGAAAATGAGCTAAACTCTCCAATCAAAAGACATATAGTGACTGAATGGTTAAAAAACAAACAAAAGAAGATGCAATGTTCTGTTTACTACAGGATATACATTTCACCTATGAGGACAAACATGGTCTAGAAATAAAGGAATGGAAAAAAGATATTCCATGGCAAAAGAAACCGAAAAAGAGCAGGAGTAGCTATACTTATATCAAACAAAATAGACTTCAAGACAAAAACTGTAAGAGACAAAGAAGGTCATTATGTAATGAAAAAGGGGTCAATTCAGCAAGAGGATATAACAATTTTAAATATATATGTACTCAACACTGGAGCACTCTGATATATAAATAAAATATTAGGAGAGCTAAAGAGATAGGCCCCGATACAATAATAGCTGGAGACTCCAAACCCCACTTTCATCATTGAATAGATCTTCCGGGCAGAAAATCAACAAAGAAACATCAAACCTAATGTGCTCTATAAACCAAATGGACCTAATAGATATTTACAGAACACTTCATTCAAGAACTGCAGAATACACATTATTTTCCTTAGCACATAGATTATTCTCAAGGATAAACCATAGGTTAGGTCACAAAACAAGACTTCAAACTTTCAAAAAGTTGAAATAATATTAACTGTCTTCTCTGACAAAAGGGAATAAAACTAGAAATCAATAAAAAGAGGGATTTTGGAAACTATATAAACATATGGAAATTAAATGTACTCCTGAAGGACCAGGTGGTGAATGAAGAAAATAAAAAGCAAATTGAAAAAAATTCTTAAAAACATATAATGTAAGCACAACATACCAGAACCTGTGGGATACAGTGAAAACAGTACTAAAAGGGAAATATGTACCTATAAGGGCCTACATCAATAGATGAAAAAAAAGACTTTAAATAATCGAATTAGGCATATTGAAGAACAGGAAAAGGAAGAGCAAACCAAACCCAAAATTAGTAGAAGAAAAGAAATATTAAAGATGGCAGTAGAACAGAAAAACAAAACAAAAGATCGATGAAACAAAAAGTTGTTTTTTAAAAAAGATAAACAAAATTAATAAAATTTTAGGCAGACTAAGAAAAGACCAAAATACAAAAGAGATAAAAAGGTAACATTACAGCTGATACTGCAGAAATTCAAAGGATCATTAGTGGCTACTAAGAGCACCTATCTGCCAGTGAATTGGAAAATCTATAAGAAATGGGTAAAGTTCTAGACACATAAAACCTACCATGATTAAATCATGAAGAAATTCCAAATCTGAACAGACCATTTACAAGTAAGAAGATTGAAGTCATAACAAAAAGCCACTCAGTAAAGAAAAGCCTAGGACCCAAAAGCACAAGTGACAAAACAATTAATTGGACTTTATCAAAATTAAATACTTTCGTACTATAAAAGACACCATCAATAAAGTGAAACTTACAGAATGGAAGAAAATATTCAGAAATCATACACCTTATTGTTTTAGATTAGATAAATAATACAACACAATCATATGGTATATAAATAAATGGGCAAACTATGTGAATGAACATTTCTTCAAAGAAAACATACAAATGGCCAAGCACATGAAAAAGATGCTGAAATTCATTAGCTATTAAGGAAATACAAATGAAAGCCACAATGAGATACCTACCACTTCACAACTACTAGGATGGCTATATTAAAACAGACAGATAATAATAAGTATTAGCACATTTGTGTTTGCTGGTGGTCATCTAAAATGGTGTAGCCACTTTGGAAAACAATTTCACAAAAAAAGTTAAGCATAAAGTTATACAACTCAAGAATTCCATTCCTGGGCATATACTCAAAATAACTTAGAACATACGTCCACACACAAAAAACCTGTATGCGAATGTTCATAGCAGTATTGCTCATGGTAACCAAAAGACGGAGCAACCCAATTGTCCATCAACAAATAAATACATAAACAACATGTGATATAGCCACACAATGAAATATTATCAAAATAAAAAGAAAGTAAATATTGCCATACACTACAACATAAATAAACATCAAAAACCTTATGTCACATCAAGGAAGTCAGGTTCAAAAGGCTGCATATTGTATAATTTAATTTATCTGAAATGCCTATAATTTATATGAAATGTTCATAAAGACAAAAAGTAGATTAATAGTTGCCTGACTTGGGTATGGAAATGGAAGTTGTCTGTGAATAAGCATAAGGGATCTTATTGGGATGGTGAAAATTTTCTAAAAATTGAGATGATAGTTGAACAACTCAGTAAATTTACTAAAATTTACTGAAATACACTTAAAATGACTTATACAAGATTTATGATTTCCTTTATAATGTTGTTCATACTGTCATACGTTCATTCAATTATTTAGTAGGGTTTTTTGGTCTATCTCCTTCTAATAGACTGCAAGCTACATAAAGAATCATATCTGTCTTATTCACCACTGTATTCTTAACACTTTGCACAGTACCTAGCAAATAGTGGGTACTCAGCTAATATTTAGTGAATACATTTTTTTCCCTGTGGAATTCTTTGTTATCATAAAAATTGGAAGTGACTTAAGTGGCTGACTATATAAAAAGACTAAAGAATTTATGGTGTCTAATATTAAATATTATGGCATCCTTTCAAAATAACGTAGAGCTACATGTACTGCCATTGAAAAAAGCTAAGATTAAAGTTAAGTAAAAAGCTGGCATCGCAAAATAGCATACTTAGTGTCAAAATTAAGATCATGAATTTGAATCCTGACTTTGCCATTTAGTATCTTACGATCTTGGACAAGTTATGTACCTGATTAGCACCCCAAAACAATATGCTGAAATGCAGGCTGCTCACCAATATTTATTCCTCCTATTTTTATTAATGGTCACTTAATTCTGCTTGAAATATCTTTCTTCTCATCTACTTTCCTTGGTTACATACATTTGCTCTTTTATATCCAGATTAGGATTCACTTTTTCTAGGAAGCCTTTTGGCCCATTCATATCCAGAATAAGTGAGGTATGCATCTACTATACCCTTGTAATACCCACTGTTGATTTATAACATAGGATTTATTCCAATGAATTAGGGTGGTGTCTTTATTTGTAAATTTTCTGCCCTTAAGTATCAGCTCCTTGTGGGAACGAGACTATTTCTAATTCACTTCTATGTCAAGAGTGCCTATTGAAATGCCTGGTACAGTGTGATTCACTTAATTGTGGTGGATGTAATTCATTCATTCATTTGTCTATACATTAGTCACTTTTTCAAGAGAACATGTCTGGACAGTAAGTGGTAGTGTTCGGACCCAAACACATATCTTTTTATTTTATGTTTAAGGTTTTTTCCATTGTAACATTATATAATATCTCACATTTCTCTAGGATACCAAATCTCAAAAAGCACTTCTAGATATGGAATTATCTTATTTAATTATCACAAATGCTCTGGTAAATTATCAATAGTGTTCTCATTTACAGATGTGGTACATAGAGGTAAAATACTTTGCCCAAAGTAACAAAGTTAGAGTGGCAGTAGTGACAGAACTAAACCATGTTTGTCACACTGCCTATTGATTTTCTTTCCACTCAATCATACTGTATGGATGAATTGATTAACTTTTTTATTGGCTTAGAGATGAATAGCAATAACTTTACACTGATCCTATTTATTTATAGAGAGCTTCTAAGATGTCAACACAAACAACTTTAGGATTGTGGCAACTTTTGCTTCACTCCCATTATGTAAGCAGAGAAATGAGGCATCCCCTTTGAAAGATAAACTTGTCAAAACCCATTATTTTGTTATGTTTTGTTAGTATTTTCATTTCTTTAATTACTATTGAAGTGGTACAGTTTTTACGTACTTATTAAACATTTTAAAATTTTATTCTTTTGTGACTCACGTATTTTTTTTTCTTTCCAACTTTTATTGTAGGTTCAAGGGGTACATGTGCAGGTTTGGTACATAGGTAAATTTTACCTTGCGGAGGTATAGTGTACAGATAATTTTGTCACCCTGGTAATCGGCATGATACCGGATAAGCAGTTTTTCAGTGTTCGCCCTCCTTCCACCCTCCACCCTTGAAAACCAAATACTGCACGTTCTCACTTCTAGTGAGAGCTAAACACTGAGTATCTATGGACTCAAAGAAGGAAAAAATAGACACTGAGGCCATTTAAGTGGCTTTCAAGTGACCCTCTTTTGTCATTGAACTTCAAGTTGACACTGAGATGTCATGTGAAAGTTATGATGAAATTATGCACTTCAATGATGGAGTATGTGATTTAAAAAAATTTATTTAGGAAACTTTAGTAGTTAACTTGCTGTTCGACCAACATTTTACAAATCAGGAATATTTTATCAAATATTACAGTCAAAGGTTTGAGTCCTACATTCCTCTTTATTTTGTCTTCTCCTCAAACGTTTGCTAAAGAACAGATTTACTTTGACATGAAAATGTTTAATCTCAGCTGGTTAGTTTGAATAGTGATTTCATGACAGCCGGGTAAATAGGCTAGTTATGTATTATGCACATGAAGTCCTGTACTCTACATAATCATTGGCATACATCTTTAAATCATATAAATGGTAGATGATCAGAGAAATACTGAGATTATCTGTGCCTGCTGGTTTTCAGAGACAGAGGCTTTAGGTCAACAGAGATACTCAGATATATGAATAAAGTTGGTTGAACACCACTGCCATTAGAAATACCCTAGTACTTGAGGAGACAATCTCCATTTCTCTATAATTGTTTCTGGCCTAATTATTTTTTCTTGCTTAATATAAGAAGTCTGTTAGATATAGTAGACTGGACATCAACTTAAGCTCAATTTCGAGAGGGCAGTTTTTCATTTTTAAGGCATAATTATCTATGGATAATTAGCTGCAGGTGGCGAAATAATAGACACAGTTCACTACACATGAAATTAGCCAACTGTTGGCTTTCTGGGCTAGTTTACAGAGAAATTGACCACTTGAAAGTTATTTAGTGAGTTCAAGTAGCAAATTACACATAATTATTTGATGATCTAATTATTCCACATGCAGTTAATTTTGAACTGACAATTGTATGTGATTAATAGAATGGCTGTGTAAGCTCATTTATTATAAAGGTATCTTGTAAGCTTGCCTAGAACACTGAGGGGATAATGCAAGATCATGCAGATGTTACAAATCTTTCCAGACAGCCAGGAAGGTTTGGGAAATTAAAGAATCAGGGAACACATGTTAAGCACCTACTCTGTGCCAGGCACCATTCTTGGCACTGGGAATACAAAGAGAAACAAGATATAATCTTTGTTCTTTAGCCACTTTTACACAGATCTGTATAAAATCTGTCAACCATTATGTTGTAATAGTTATGAAATTAAGTGCTATAGGAATTCTGATAAAAGTGACAACTTATTTTAAATCTGTCTACATACTCCATTTCTACTTTTAGTCTAAGTTACTGTAATTACATGTTCTAAATTTTTGCATGGCCAGCCACTCCTTAGTCATTTGGCTCTCTGCTCATATATTATATTTTCGGAGATACCCTGTTCGTCACTCATTTAAATGACGTCACCATTCTAATCCTTGGTCATTTGTTCTATTGTTTTATAGCTCTCATTATTACCTGACATTATTTTTTGTATTTAAATTTGTATTAACTATCTCCACAGAAGTCATTTGCAACAAATTGAATGGAACTGGAGATCATTATATTAAGTAAAATAAGCCAGGCACCGAAAGACAAACATTGCATGTTTTCACTTATTTGTGGAATCTAAGAATCAAAACAATTGAACTCATAGACATAGGGAGTAGAAGGATGGTTACCATAGTCTGGGAAGTGTAGTGTGATGCTGGGGATGGGGAATGGTTAATGTGTCCAAAAAAAAAAATAGAAAGAATGAATAAAACCTACTATGATAGCACAACAGCATGACTATAATCAATAATAAGTTAAAGAGTGTAATTGGATTGTTTGTAACTCAAAGGGTAAGTGCTTGAGGAGAAGGATACTCCATTTTTCCATGATGTGCTTATTTCACATTGCATACATGTATCAAAACATCTCATGTACCCCATAAACATATACACCTACTGTATACCTACAACAATAAAAATGTTTAAAAAATTGAAAAAAATTATTCCAACTGAAGAAGCATATTACAGCTGACTGAACGCAGAAATAGGAAAATCTAGTGTTTTCTATTTAGGCAGGCACCTAAGACTAGAAGTCCTCACTTCTAACTATTTTGAAATGTACAATACATCGTTTTTAAGTATAGTCAACCTACTCTACTCTCGAACATTAAAGCTTATTTCTTTTATCTACCTGTATGTTTGTAACCATTAACCAGTCAGTCTCTCTTTATCTCCCTCCACACACTCACATCCTCCTCTGCCTCTGGTAATTATCTTTCTAAAGTTTATAGGATAAACTTTTTCCTATTTTTTCTTATTAATGGCTTCACAAGGAACATATCTCAATTAAAACCTTTATTTCCTATTTGTGTAACTTCTTAGCAGAAATGGGCCATATTATGCCTCACTATTATGAATATACAAGATGAAATATGTAAAATTGCATAAGGCACAGGTGTACCAGTTAAAGAAGGCCACGGGTCTCAGGGAGAATTCCACGATCTGTATCCCCATATCCCATCCTGTATCAAACAAGATGATGGGCTGGTATTTCATGTAATGATTTTCAGTTTTAATCTCCTTAAGAGTTAAATATTGCTTCTTTCTACTTTACATTTTTTCTACTGTCATCTAATTTTTCTACTGAGTTTTAGCAAATTGAATGTGGATAGTCCCAGCTACTTGGTAGCCTGAGGTGGGAGGATCACTTGAGCCTGGGAGGTCAAGGCTGCAGTTGGCCATCATCACGACACTGTACTCCAGCCTGGGCAACAGAGTGAGACCCTGTCTCAAAAAAAAAAAAAAAAATAGCAAACTGCAACTTTTATTTTAGACATGGGGGTACATGGGGGTACCCAGATTTGTCACATGTGTATATGGTACCCCGGTAGTGAGCATAGTACCCAGTAGCTAGTTTTTCAACCTAAGATTCCTGCCCCCTCCCCGTCTAGTAGTCCACAGTTTATTATTCCCATGTTTATGTCCATGTGTGATCAATGTTTAGTTCCCACTTATAAGAGAGTGTCTAAAGTAAGGGAGAGAATATTTTCTGAAAGCAGGCAAATGAAAAATCTTTTGAACCTGCCTTTTTCCTCTGCATGCCTGTTATATCTATGTTTATATGTGTCATGTGGAAGTGATATTTCACTATTATGCTATATGAAAGAGCTAATCAACTGACTTTAAGAAAAAAGGTAAGGGCTCATCAGACTGTTAGAAGCCAGCTCAGATACCTTTTAGTTGACATGACCTTGTTCTTCTTTGGTAAAATTTTAAGCTCAAAACTCTCTCTAGTAATTTCAAATCTTAAAGTCATGTTATGTTAAATTAAGTAATCTTTTTTTTTTTCCCCCTGAGAAATTGGGTTACTAAGTAAGTTAAAATAGTAGGCATGTCAAAAGTCTTTTGGTAAAGTTATAAAACATAAAAATGTCAATTTTGCTTTAAAAATGTAGTTTTCTAGTAAAGAAAAAGAGTTGCTTTAAAATGAAGGGAAAATTATACAGATAAAACTAAATGGATTTTAAAAATTAGGCCACAGTATCAAGTTAGCTCTGAGAACTGTGGTTACCAAGAAGATAGTCGATGTGGGAGAAGGGCAAAACCAAGTAACTATTAAAACCAGAGAGTATAATGTAAAATATTTGTTCCATTTTGTAGATTGGTATCATCAGCTTCTTGAGAAATCTTTACTATAATGGACTGTAAAGATAACCTCTTTAAAGACACAATTCTTAATTTTAAATACTGGAGAATAAAATAGTTTGGGTTGATGCAGAACCCGCAGCTCACTATTGAACAGTCACTGATGAGTATATGTGACCCAAATGCATGGGAGGTTATTCCTGAGAGAACAACCGGCCTAGTAGACCAGATAAACACCACTTTAATATCTGTTTGCCCTGAGAAGGGGACTGCCTGCCTCTTCCTATAAAATGCTAAGTGGAACACCCCAGATGAAGCAATGAATGTGCTTCATATGCAAGCCATGTGCAACTGGCTTTATGATGACCACGATATTCTCCCACTGAATATGCCTGTAACCCAGGTCATGGTAAATTTTGGGGTTAAGGGGGCCCGTTTTACATGGGCACCCCTCCCATAGAATCATAGGACTGTCTGAGAAGACTTATCAAATTTGCCATCTCTCATGGATCTTACAGATGCAACTTTCTGCTGAGCGCCCAAACCCATTTTCACCAGAAAGGGTAAAATGGTCTGGGGATAGAAAAAAATAAGTTCCTGGGACCAGAACATAAAAACATACAGGTTAATAGAATTATTAAATTTACGATGTTTAAACAGGCTTTATGTAAGGTAGTTTTAACCCCTCTACCTAAATGTCTTGTGAAAATGGGTATTTGACAAGGGGAGGTTTTTCGTATCTAGTAGTATAAAACTGAAGGCATGTAAATCTTCTCTTTGAGAAATGTCAATTGGACACTCTGTGAACTAGTAAGATTGCCTGAGCTCACAGACTATAGGGTAAAAGCTAGATGGGTAGTGAGGACAAATCATCCACTTCATAGCCCTTTGTGGAGCATTTACTGGGGCTTATGGCAAAAGACTGCGAGCACTTCTCAGTGACAATTACCATACTAGAGAATTTTCACTTGAATGGCATTTACTGTCTTGCTATGGATTGTTAACTGAAGCTACCCTATGCTAATGGAAATAATGGTGCCCATAAGAGTTCCATGATAAAAATGGTTTATATAGGATCTTGCTACCTGGGGATACAAGGAGGAGATACCCATGACAGGAGGCCTTTTTTTTTCTCCCTAGGACTGACTCTAACTATGTGAGGAGCTGCTAAATTCTACAATACCTAATAGCTCCTATCTAACAAGAGCTGCTTAACATGTAAACGGCAGTCCCAAGGTGAACAAATGTCTTGTTTGGAAGGCTGCTATTCTGGTTAAAGGGTCAAGAAAATCATTTTCTTTTGAGTTATTTGGGTGAAGTATGTTTTTGTAAACAAATTTACCTTTCTCTCTGAGTTCTCCAAAATTTGGATTGTGATTTTATGAAAATATAGTTGTTACCAGAAAGGGGACCCAATCCAGACCCCCAAGAGAGGGTTCTTGGATCTCACAAGGATTCAGGGCGAGTCCATAGAGCTATAAAGTAAAAGTAAGTTTGTTAAGAAAGTAAAGGAATAAAAGAATGGCTACTCTATAGGCAGTGCAGAAGCTTGGGCTGCTGGACTAAGGATACTTATAATAATTTTGTGATTATATGCTAAACAAGGGGTGGATTATTCATGAGTTTTCTGAGAAATGGGTGGGCAATTCCCAGAACGGAGGGTTCCCCCCATTTTTAGAGCATATAGCGTAGCTTTCTGATGCTGCCATGGCATTTTGAAACTACCATGATGCTGATGGGAGTGTGTTTTAGCATGCTAATGCATTATAATTAGCATATAATGAGCAGTGAGGACCACCAGAGGTCACTTTCATCACCATCTTGGTTTCGGTGGGATTTGGCCAGCTTCTTTACTACAACCTGTTTTATCAGCAAGGCCTTTATGACCTGTATCTTGTGCCAAACTCTTCTCTCATCTTGTGACTTAAAATGGCTAACCTCCTGGGAATGCAGCCCCGTAGGTCCCAGCCTTATTTTACCCAGCCCCTATTCAAGATGGAGTCGCTCTGGTTTAAACAACTCTGAAACAGTTATTTGCATAAGTTTAGTAAGAGTCTTTTAAAACAGAACAGTTGGAGACACTGGTTATTTTATCAATATTTTGACTAAAATAGCATGTTTTTAGGTAAAGTTCCAGCAAAGCCAAATTAAAAGGAGTTTATATGGCTAATAAATTCTTGCTGCATTTTATACAAATAATCAGGCCAAGTATGATAAGCTTATATTTATTTTGTACACAAATTGTTCTTACTATAATTTCTCTTTAATAGGATTGGAGGGCTCAAAAGAGAGAGAGAAATTGTTTCAATGAAAAAGTGTAATACTTGATACTAGATTACAGCCCTACCTTTCTTGTGTGTTTGTGTGTGTGTGTGTGTGTGTGTGTGTGTGTGTTTGAGTGCAGTTTGAATCACGAACTATTTCTTGGCTATAATCATCCTCTAAAGAGTACCAAGTTATAATTTTTCTTTGTATCTTTAGTTGGTGCCCTGATGGAATGTGTTCCTTTTTCTGTTCTAACATGCAAATATAAAAAATACTCTTTTCATTTTCAAAGTATTAATGTTATTTATTTCTTCTTGTTTTACTTCCAAGAAAACCAAAGTCGTGGTATTCTGAAGCCCAGATATGCAGATATTTCTCATTTAGCATCCCACTGGGACTGACCTGTTTTTTTGCTGCAAAGGCCTTGTTCATAAAACTATACAAACACCCTTCCTCTACGCCCAGGGAGTGTTTAAGAAGAGGTGAGCATTTGAAATTGTAAGGGCTGGTTTTGAGGGATAGAGTTCGGTTAAAGTCAGACCCTCTAAATCAAGGAGGGGTACAAAGATTCTTTGCCTTTGAAGCTATTATCTGTCACTTTTGCATCCATCCCAACCATAAATAATTTTCTGCATCTTGTAAAATGAAAATAAAATATTTACTGACAGGATAAAGATACCTTGTTTAAAAAAAAAAACTCCTGGGTATAATACTTTCAGTTATGAGTTGTAAAGACAGAGATACATTTTTTAAATTATTTTTTAGAACAACACGTTTTGTACAGCTAATTGCTGTATAAGTCTGTAACTACAACCAAGCTTATGCATAGAATTATGCAAGCTCAATGCATAGAATTTATAGATAAGTCACTTTTTGCCTTTGGTTTTTATTTGTTGGTTTTTTACTTAAAATAATAATAATTTTAATGGTTAATGAATGCCTGTCCACATCCATTCCTATCTGACCTAGAACATTTAATTGGCTGTACGTCTTTTGACTTTTAAGTCCCTCAGCCATACAGAGTCCCACCGAGGGACAGAATGGACATGGGGCAGGCAGCCATGCCACCCCAGCAATGCTATAAGACTGTAATACCTAACCTTGTTAGACTCTCCCTTAGCTACCTAACTTTGTTTTAATATGAAGAGACTCTCCCTTAGCTGAGAAAACCAGAGGGACTCCATTTGGCTCCTTCATTTGCAAGACATCAAGGACTCCTTACCCACCCCCTTCCTCAAGGAGTTAACTTGTGTAAACTGACTCTCAGCATATCAAAGAGTCCAATTAACTGATAAGGTACTGAGGCAAACTGGTGTCCGCAGTTCCCAACAATTTACTCAAAGATGGTACCATAAAGCCCCCGCATTTGTCCAGTAGATAACGCCCAGAGCCCCCTCACCTATCACTTTGTGATGAATTTAAAGCCCCTGCACCTGGAACTGTTTGTTTTCCTGTAACCATTTGTCTTTTTAGCTTTTTTGTCTGTTTCTCTTCTGTAAAATTGCTACAGCTAGAATTCCCCTCCCCTCTCTAAACCAAAGTATCAAAGAAAATCTAGCCCCCTCTTCGGGCCAAGAGAATTTCGAGTGCCAGCCATCTCTCGGTTGCCGGCAAATAAAGGACTCCTGAATTTGTCTCAAAGTGTGGCATTTCTCTCTAACTCGCTCGGGTACAACAAGACAAAATAGAGATTTGCTGTCTGTGGATGTTGCCTCTGGCAAATCTTGGCCAGAAGGGAGAGAGTGTAAACCAAAAATAAAATTCTAAGGCCCCCCAACTATCTGAATGGACTTCCTCATAGACCAGGGCATGCTAAAATTTAACCGGAAAGACTGGTTCAGACCATGACAGGAAGTAGGGGACCAACATGTCTCATTATAACTCTCTGGCATTAACATCAACAGAGACTTAAAGTCTGATAAACATTTACAATCTGTTTCCTCTGAAGCCTGCTACCTGGAGGTTTCATCTGCATGCTAAAACTTTGGTCTCCACAACCTCTCGTTGAAACCCAGATGTTTTTTTCTATTGATAATAACTCTTTCAATCAATTGCCATTTGAAAAATTTTTAAATCTCCCTGTAACAAGCAGCTCCTGCTTCAAGTTGACCCACCTTTCCAGACCAAACCAACGTGTATCTTAAATGTATTTGATTGGTGTCTCATGCCTCCCTACAGGCCACACACCAACCACTTTGGGCACATGTTCTCAGGATCTCCCGAGGGCTGTGTCCCAGGCCGTGGTCACCTATATTTTGGCTCAGAATAAATCTCTTCAAATATTTTACAGTTTGACTCTTTTCATCAACAGCCACTTGTATGTCTTTTTTTTGAGGAGTGTCTGTTCATGTTCTTCACTCATTTTTTAACAGGGTTGTTTCTTACTTGATTTGCTTAAGTTTCTTAGATATTGTGAATAGTAAATCTTTGTCAGATGGCATGGTTTGTGAGTATTCTCTCCCATTCTGTAGGTTATCTGTTTACTTTGTCAATAGTTTCTTTTGCTGTGCAGAAGGTCTTTAGTTTAACTAGGTTCCAGTTGTCCATTTGTTGTTGTTGTTGTTGCAATTGTTTTTAAGGAAATAGCCAAAAATCAGTTGCCAAGGCCAATGTTGGGAAGGTTATTTCCTAGGTTTCCTTCTAGGATTTTTACAGTTTGAGGTGTTACATTTAAAAATTTTAATCTTTGAGTTAATTTTGGTATATGATGAAAGGTAAGGGTCTAGTCTTATTCCGCTGAATATGACTAGCCAGTTATCCCAGCACCATGTATTGCATACAGAGTCCTTTCCCCATTGCTTGATTTTGTCAGCTTTGTCAAAGATCAGATAGTTACAGGTATGTGGCTTTAATTCTGAGGTGTGTTTTTTGTTTTTTTTTTTTAAGATGGAGTCTCACTCTGTTGCCCAGGCTGGAGTGCAGTGGTGCGATCTCAGCTCACTGCAATATCTGCCTCCCAGGTTCAAGCGATTGTTCTACCTCAGCCTCCAGAGTAGCTGGGACTACAGGCACATGTTACCACGCCTGGCTAATTTTGTATTTTTAGTAGATACAGGGTTTCACCATATTGGCCAGGCTGCTCTCGAACTCCTGACCTCGTGATCCGCCTGTCTCAGCCTCCCAAAGTGCTGGGATTACAGGGATGAGCCACCGTGTCCGGCCATTTCTGAGTTTTCTATTCTGCTCCATTGGTCTGTGTATCTTTTTTGTGTCAGTACCATGCCGTTTTGGTTATTGTAACCTTATAGAATAGTTTGAAGTTAGGTAGTGTGATGCCTCCAGCTTTTATTTCTATTTCCTTAGGATTACTTTGGCTATTTGGGCTCTTTTTTCGTTCCATGTAAATTTTAGAATAGTTTTTATTTTTATATTTCTGTGAAGAATGATGTAGGTAGTTTAATAAGAATAGTGTCAAATCTGTAAATTGCTCTGGGCAGTATGGCCATTTTAGCAATACTGATTCTTCCATTCCATAAGAATAGAATGTTTTTTCATTTATTTGTGTTATCTCTGATTTCTTTGAGCAGTATTTTTTAGTTCTCCTTTTAGATGCCTTTAACTTTCTTGGTTAGCTCTATTCCTAGGTATTTAGTTTTCTCTGCAGGTATCGTAAATGTTATCGTGTTCTTTATTTGACTCTCAGCCTGTATGATGTTGATGTATATAGATGTTACTAGATGTTTTACATTGATTGTGTATCCTGAAAGATTACTAAAGTTATTTATTAATTCTAGGAGCCTTTAGGATTTTCTAGGCATAGAATCATATTGACAATAAAGAGAGGTAGTTTGACTTCTTCTTTTATTTAGATGCATTTTGTTTCTTTCTCTTGCCTTACTGCTCTGGCTAGGACTTCTAGTAGTATATTGAATAGGAGTGGTGGGAGTGGGCATCCTTGTCTTGTTTCAGTTCTCAAGGGAAATGATTCTAGGTTTTACCTGTTCAGTATGATGTTGGCTGTGGGTTTGTCATAGATGGCTCTTATTATTTTGAGGTATATTTATTTGATGCCTATTCTATTGAGGGTTTTTATCATGAAAGACTGTTGGATTTTATCAAATATTTTTTTCTGTATCTATTGAGATGATCATATGGTTTTCGCTTTTAATTATGTTTATATGGTTAACCGTAGTTATTGACTTATGTATGTTGAGCCAACCTTGCATCCAAGGAATAAAGCCTACTTGATGGTGGTGAATTGAATTTTTGATTTGCTGCTGGATTCTATTTGCTAGTATTTTGTTGATGATTTTTGTGAATATATTCATTATGGATATTGGCCTGATATTGTATTTTTTATCATGTCTCTGCCAGATATTGGTATTAGGCTGATGCTGGCTTCATAGAATGTATTAGGGAGGGGTCCCTCCTCTCCATTTTTTGGAATAGTTTCAGTAGGATTGGTACCAGTTTTTCTTTATAAGACTGGTAGAATTTGGCTGTGAATTCATCTGACCCAGGGCTTTTTTGGGGTCAATAGGTATTTTATTGCTGATTCCATTTCAGAGTTTGATATTCATCTATTCAGGGCTTCAATCTCTTCCTGATTCAATCTTGAGAGATTGTGCATTTGCAGGAATTTATCTATTTCCTCTATGCTGTCTAATTTGTGTGCAAAGAGTTGTTTATAGTATTCGCTGCAGATCTTTTGTATTACTGTGGGATCAGTTGTAATGTCATCTTCGTCATTTCTGGTTGTCCTTAGTTGGATCTTCTCTTTTTTTTTTTCTTTGTTAATCGTGGTCTATTCATCTCGTTTAGTTTTTCAAACAGTCAACTTTGCTTTCAGTAATCTTCTGTGTGGATTTTTGTATCTCAAATTTATAAAGTTCTTCTCTAATTTTAGTCATTTATTTTCTTCTGCTAGCTTTGGGGTTGGTTTTGTTGATTTTTTTTTCCTAGTTGCTGTTGTCTTCTAGGTGTTATTCTTTTTATTTCATGTTTAGCACTCCTTTAAGGTCATCCTGTAAGGCTGGAATAAAAAATTCAGGTCATGTTTATGAATAGTTTTGCATGATGTGTAGGTACCAACTCAAAGTGAACAGCTGCAACACTGCAGCCCCTTTCTGGGATATCCCTGAAGGACAATTGTAAAGGGGAATTCCCACAGTGGGCAGAAATTTGAGCAGCACACATGGTTGATCACTTTTCTTGAAAGGAGGAAGGGCCAGATACATAATTACGTATTAATTCATGGGCTGTGGCCAATGGTTTGGAACAACAATTGACCCATGTTCGTGGAATATGCTGGTCTTGCTATGTTTCTTCTTATCCTAAAATTTCTGGTTTGATAAAATGATAAAATGGCTTTTTGAAGGCTCGATTACAGTGTCAGCTAGATGGCAATACTTTGCAAGATTCTCCAGAAGACTATCTATAATCTGAAGCAGCTTCCAATACAGGGTGTTATTTTTTTTTAATTGCCAGGATTTATTGGTTCAGGAATCAAGGGGTGAAAGAATGATTGGCACCACTCCGCATTACCCCAGTCACCCACTGGCAGAAATTGTATTTCCTGTTCCCATGACTTTACGCTTTGCTAACATAGAGGTCTTAGTGCCAGAGGGAGAAACGCTTCCACCAGGAGACACAGCCAAGAGTCCACTGAACTAGAAGACTGACACCCAGCTATATTGGGCTCCTCATGTCTTTGAATCAATAGGCCAAGAAAGGAGTTATGGTGTTGGCTGAAGTGGCTGATCTTGACTAACAAGGGAAATTGCATTACTATTCCACAACGGAAGTAAGGAAGAATTTGTTTGGAATACAGGAGACCTCTTAAGGCATCTCTTAATATTACCATGCCCTGTGATTAAGGCCAATATAAAGCAGAACAACCCAACCCACGCAGGTCTATGAATGTCCCAGATCCTTTGGGAATAAAGATGTGGGTCACCCTGCCAGGTAATAAACCATGAACAGCTGATGTCCTTGCTGAAGGCAAAGGGAACACAGAATGAGTAGTAGAAAAAAGTAGGTATAAATACCAGCCATGGCCGGGTGCAGTGGCTCACGCCTGTAATCCCAGCATTTTGGGAGGCCAATGCAGGTGAATCACAAGGTCAGGAGTTCGAGACCATCCTGGCCAACATGGTGAAACCCTGTCTCTACTGAAAATACCAAAAAAAAAAAAAATTAGCTGGTTGTGGTGGCAGGTGCCTGTAATCCCAGCTACTTGGGAGACTGAGGCAAGAGACTTGCTTTAACCCAGGAGGTGGAGGTTGCAGTGAGCCAAGATCGCACCACTGCACTCCAGCTCAGGCAACAGTGTGGGACTCTGTCTCTAAATAAATAAATAAGTAAATAGCAGCCACAACCATGTGATCAGTTACAGAATTGAGGACTATAATTGTCATGAGTGTTTCCTTTCTATTTGGCTAACAACCCGTTCTAATTGTGTGTGTGTGTGTGTGTGTGTGTGTGTGTAGCTATATATATATATATATATATATATGTATATATAGCAAATGTCCTTGTTTTCTTTACTCTTTTATTCCCTTGCCTCGTACCATAACATGTATTGACTTTATATGAATATTAAGGTATTGTTAATTTTGCGTCAGAGTATATAAATTATTGAATATCATGAAGAAAAGTAAATATCATTCAAGTACTTCACCTCCTCTTCTGAGATGGCTTTTATGCATTTTTATTTGTAGGGAAGATATTTGTTTTACCTTAGGCAGAATAACACCTTTGGAATAAGAAATACGCATTGTTGTCATTTTATTTGGATAATTAAATATGGTTTAAGGAGATACGTATGAGTGCCAGTGTGACAAGGGATGGACTTAGGATAGTAGTCCAATTATACTCTTTTAGTTGTTTTATAAAGTACAATTACAGTACAATTAAATTATTATTTACTATAGTCATGCTGTTGTGCTATCAAATACTAGGTCTTATTCATTCTTCCCTTTTATTTTGTACCCATTAACTATTCACATTTTCTCCACTCCCTCCCACCCCCCATTATCCTTCCTAGCCTCTGGTAACCATCCTTCTACTCTCTATGAGTTCAATTGTTTTTATTTCTACCTTCCACAAATAAGTGAAAATATGCAAAACTTGTCTTTCTTTGCCTGGCTTATTTCACTTAACATAATGACCTCCAGTTCCATCCATGTTGTTGCAAATGACAGATTCTCATTCTTTTTCATTGCTGAATAGTGCCCCACAGTATATATGGACCATATTTTCTTTATCCATTCATCTGTTTATGAGTATTTAGATTGCTTCCAAACCCTGGCCTTTGTGAATAGTGCCGCAATAAACATGGGAATGCAGATATCTCTTTGATATATTGATTTCGTTTCTTTTGGGTATATATGCAGTAGTGGGATTACTGGATCATACGATAGCTCTAGTTTTTTTTTTTTTTAGGAACCTCCAAAGTGTTCTTCATAGAGGTTGTACTAATTTACATTGCTACCAACAGTGTGCAAGGATTCCCTTTTCTCCACATCCTTACCAGCAATCGTTATTGCCTGTCTTTTGGATATGAACCATTTTCACTATGGTGAGATGATACCTCATTGTAGTTTTGATTTGCATTTCTCTGATGTTCAGTGATCTTGAGTGCCTTTTCATATACCTGTTTGCCATTTGTATGTCTTCCTTTCAGAAATGTCTATTCATCTTTTTACTCCATTTTTAAATGAGATTATTAGATTGTTTCCTATAGAGTTATTTGAGCTCTTTACATGTTCTGGTTATTTAGCCCATGGCAGATGGGTGGTTTGAAAACGGTTTTTTCTCATTGTCTGGGTTGTCCTGTCACATTATTGATTGTTTCCTTTGCTGTGCAGAAACTTTTTCACTTGACGGGATCCCATTTGTCAATTTTTGTTTTGGTTGCCTGTGCATGTGGGATATTACACAAGAAATCTTTGCACAGTCCAATTCCCCAATGGATTCTTTTTAGTAGTTTCATAATGTAAGAACTTAGACTTAAGTCTTTACTCCATTTCATTTGATTTTTATGTATGGTGAGAGAGAGAGGTCTAGTTTAGTTCTTTTTCATATGAATATTCAGTTCTCTCAGCACCATTTATTGAAGAAACACTCTTTTCCTCAGTGAATGCTTTGGCAACTTTGTTAAAAATGAATTCAGTGCTGATGTATGAATTTATTTCTGAGTTTTCTATTCTTTTCCATTGGACTGTGTTTCTGACTTTATGCAAGTGTCATGCTTTTTTGGTTACTATAGCTCTGCCGTTTAATTTGAGGTCAGGTAATGTGATTTTTTTCCAGTTTTGGTTTTTTGCTCAGGGGAATTTGGCTATTCCTGGTGTTTTGTGGTTCTATATCAATTTTAGAATTGTTTTTCTATTGCTGTGAATAATTTCATTGATATGTTGATAGGGATTGCAAGGAATCTGTAGATTGAACATTTTAATAATATTGATTCTTCCAATCCAAGAACACAATATATCTTTCCTTTTTTTGTCCTAATCTTTAGTTTCTTGCATCAGTGTTTTATAGTTTTCATTTTAGAAATCTCTTACTTATTTGGTTAATTTTTAGATATTTCATTGTATTTTGTTTGTTCACTGTTGGCATATAGAAATGCTGCTGATTTTTGTATGCTGATTTTGTGTCATGTAATTTTTCTGAATTTCTTTATCAGTTCTTATAGTGTTTTCTAGGTTATTTAGGCTTTTCTAAATATAAGAACATACCATCTGCAAACAATTATAATTTTACTTCTTCCATTCCAATTTGGATGCCCTTTAAATCTTTCTCTTGTCTGATTTATCTTGCTAGGTCTTCCAGTACTATGTTGAATAACACTAGTGACAGTGGGCATCCTTGTTGTGTTCCAGATCTTGGAGGAAGGGCTTTGAGTTTTTCTACATTCAGTATGGTCTGTCATATATGGCTTTTTAAAATATTTATGTACCTTCCCTCTAGCACCAATATTTTGATGGCTTTAATCATGAAGTGATGTTTAATTCTATCAAATGCTTTTTCCTAATCAGTTGAAATAATCATAGGGTTTTTACCCTTCACTCTGTTGATATGCTGTATCACATTGGTTGATTTGCATATATTGAATAATCCTTGCATCCCTAGGATAAATCTCGCTTGTTCATGAAGGATAATTTTTTTAATGTGTTGTTGAATTCAGTGTGCTAGTATTTTGTTGAGAATTTCTGCATCAATGTTCATCAGAGATATTGGCCTGTAGTTTTCTTTTTCTGGTTTGTCTTTGTCTCATTTTGATATCAGGGTAATAATGGCCTCATAGAATGAGTCAAAGTATTCCTTCCTGCTCTGTTTTCTGGAATAGTTTGAGAAGGATCGGTATTAGGTCTTCTCTAAATAATTGGTAGAAATTAAGAGTGAAGTCATCAGGTCCAGCTTTTCTTTGCTGGGAGACTTTTTATTATGGCTTTGATCTCATTACTTGCTATTGGTCTGTTCATGTTTTAGATTTCTTTATGATTTAATATTGATAGGTTTTAGGTATCTATAATTATATTTCTTTATCGTTGATTTTCTAATTTGTTAGCATATAGTAGCCACTAATGATCCTTTGAATTTTTGTGGTATCAATTATATTGTTTCCTTTTTCATCTCTGATTTTACTTATTTGGGTCTTCTTTCTTTTTTCCTTAGTTTGTCTGGCTAAAGATTCATGAATTTTGTTTATCTTTTCAAAGATGCCCTACTTTTTTGTCCATTGTTCTTTTCTATTTATTTGTTTCAATTTAATTTATTTCTGCTTTGATACTTTAATTTCTTTTCTTCTACTAACTATGGGTATTTTTTGTGCTTGCTTTCCTAGTTCTGTAAGATGCATTGTTAGGTTATTTCTTTGACATTTTTCTTCTTTTTAATATAGGAATTTATAGCTATAAACTTCCCTTTCCATATCACTTTCATTGTATCCCATAGATTTTGTTATAATGTGTTTCCATATATCATTGTTTTCAAGAAATTATTCAATTTTCTTCTTAATTCATTGACCAACTAGTCACTCAGGAGCACATTGTTTAAATTTCATGTGTTTTTATGGTTTCCAAAGTTCATCTTATTATTGATTTCTACTTTTATGTCATTGTAATCAGATTAAGTGGTTGATATTATTTCAAGTTTTGAATGTTTTAAGACTTTTTTTTTTTTTTTCGCCTACCGTGGTCTTTCCTTTAAAGAAATCCATGTGCTGAGAAGCAAAAAAGTATATTCTGTTGGTGATGAAAAACCGTAGTGTAACTATGTTTTGGGTACATTTGATCTACAGTGCAGATTAAGTGTGATGTTTCTTTGTCAATTTTCTCTCTGGATGATTTGGCTAATGCTAAAAGTAGGGTGCTGAAGTCTATAGCTGTTACTGTATTAGGGTCTATCTCTCACTATAGCTCTAATAATATTTATTATATATTATTTATAACATTATACTATACAAATCTATAGTAAATTAATATTGTATATATTATATAGTATATAAATTTATACATAGTAAGTTTATATTATGTACTTATAATATATGAATATTATATATAAATGATATATGTAACAATATATGTACTATATGTAACACATAATACATTAATAATATATTATTTTAAATATATTTTTACCATATATATGTTGCTATATATATAAATATGTACCCAACCCTGGAGAAAATATATTTGTATGTTTGCTCTAGTGTTGGGTACATACATTTAAAATTGTTATATCCTCTTGTTGAGTTGACCCCTTTATCATTATATAATCACCTTCTTTGTATTTTATTACACTTTTTTTTCTTGAAATCTATTTTTTCTGATATAAGTATAGCTAATCTTGCTTTTGCTTTGGTTTCCATGTCATGGAATATATTTTTTCCATTCCTTCATTTTCAGTACATGTGTGTCTTTATAAGTGAAATGTGTTACTTGTAAGCAATCAGTCTTTGGATCTTGCTTTTATTATCCCTCAGCCACTCTGTGTCTTTTCTTTTTCTTTCTTTTTTTTTTTTTTTTTTTTTTGAGACAGAGTCTTGCTCTGTCACCAGGCTGGAGTGCAGTGGGATGATCTTGATTACTGCAACCTCCGCCTCCTGGGTTCAAGTGATTCTTCTGCCTCAGCCTCCCACGTAGCTGGGACTACAGGCACAAGCCACCATACCCGACTAATTTTTATATTTTTGGTAGGGACGGGGTTTCACCATGTTGGCCAGGATGGTCTCGATCTCCTGACCTCATGATCTGCCCTCCTTAGCTTCCCAAAGTGTTGGGATTACAGGCGTAAGCCACCGCACCCGGCCACTCTATGTCTTTTCATTGGAGGGTTTAGTCTATTTACATTCAATAATATTGATGATAAGTAAGGACTTAATATTGCTATTTTATTATTTGTTTTCTGGTTGTTTTGCTATATTCTCTTTTTTTTTTCCTTCCTTCCTGTCTTCCTTTAAGTTAAAGTGATGTTCTTTTGTAGTATGACTTAGTGAATTTTTTTGTATGTTCATCCATTGGGATTTTGACTTGTGATTACTTTGAGGCTTGCAAATACTAACTTATAACTCATTGTTCTAAACTGATAACAACTTAACACTGACTGCATAAACAACTGAATAAAAAAAAAGAAAACTAGTAAAAACTCTACAGTTTAAGTTCCCTCGCCATTTTTAACATTTTGTTCTTTCTATATATACTTTATTCTATGTCTTGAAAAGTTGTCGTAGTTGTCATTATTCTTTGGTTTATCTTTTTGTCTTTCTACTTAAGAATAGTTTATACTCCCCAACTACAGTGTTATAATTGTCTGTATTTTTTGTGTGTACTTATTATAACTAGTGGATTTTGTACCCTCACATGATTTCTTATTGCTCATTAAAGTTTTTTTTTTCTGATTGAAGAATTCTCTTTAGCATTATTTTACGACGTCTGGAGTTGGTGTCTGGGAATGTTTTTATTTTATTTATGTTTGAAGGATATTTTCACTGGATATCCCTTTCTAGGATGTAAATTTTTTTCTTCAACACTATAAAGAGTTCATGCTGCTCTCTCCTGGCCTGTAAGCTTTCCACTGAAAAGTCTGATGCCGTACATATAGGAGTTCCATTGTGTGTTATTTAAGACTATTCACTTGCCATTGACTTATCACAGTTACCTGACAACCTAATTGTATACTAGAAAACCCTAAAGACTCTTCCAGAAGACTCCCAGATCTAATTAATGAATTCAGTAAAGTCTCAGGATACAAAATCAATGTATAGAAATCAGTAGCTTATACACTGTTGGTGGAAATGTAAATTGGTTCAACCATTGTGGAAGACAGTGTGGTAATTCCTTAAAGATCTAAAACAGAAATCCCATTCAACCCAGAAATCCCATTACTGGGTATATACCCAAAGGAATATAAATTGTTCTATTAAAAAAACACATGCCCACATATTTTCACTGAAGTACTATTTACAATAGCAAAGTCAAGGAATCAAAACCTAAATGCCCATCAATGGTAGACTAGATAAAGAAAATGTGGTACATATACACCATGGATTACTATGCAGCTGTAAAAAAAAGAATGAGATTGTGTTCTTTGCTGGAACATGGATGGAGCTGGAGGCCATTATCCATAGCAAACTAACGCAGGAACAGAAAACCAAATACTGCATGTTCTTACTTATAAGTGGGAGCTAAATGATGAGAAAACATAGACATATAGAGGGGAACAACACACATTGGGTCCTATAAGAGGGTGGAGGATGGGAAAATAGAGAGGATTAGTAAAAATAACTAATAGGTACTAGGCTTGATACCTGGGTGACAAAATAATCCATGCAACAAACCCTCCCCCATGACACAAGTTTACCTATATAACAAACCTGGACATGTACCCCTGAACTTAAAAGTTAAATTTTTAAAAAAGAAATAGCATATCTATTCACCAATGACATTCAGACTGAGAACCAAATTAAGAACTAAGTCTCTTTTATAATAGCCACAAAAATATAAAATACCTGGGAATACATTTAACCAAAAAGATAAAGTATCCTTAAAAAAAGAACTACAAAACACTCATGAAAGAGACTGTAAATGACACAAATAAATGAGAAAACATTCGATGCTCATGGACTGGAAGACTCAATATCATTTAAATGACCATATTATCCAAATAAATCTGCACATTTAATACAATTTCTATCATATTATCAGTGTCATTTTCACAGAAATATTATAAAAAATTCTAAAGTTCATATGGAACCAAAAAAGCCTGAATATTCAAAGAAATCCTAAGCAAAAAAAAATAGCGCATCAGATTGCATGACTTCAAATTATACTATTAGGCTGCAATAACTAAAACAGCATGATACTGGTGCAAAAATAGTCACATAATTCAATGGTACAAATAGAGAACCCAGAAATAAAGCCACATACCTACAACCAACTGATCTTCAATAAAGTCATCAAAAATAAACAAATGGGATAAGACACTCTATGTCATAAATAGTACTGGGAAAACTGGCTAGACATATGCAGAAGAAAGAAATTGGACCTCTGTCCTTCAACATATAAAAAAAATTATCTCAAGTTGAATTAAAGACCTAAATTTAAAACCTGAAACTATAATAATACTAGAAAAAATTATTTTAGGGATCTTGTGGATATTGGCCTAGGCAACAAATTTATGACGAAGAATCAAAATACAAATGCAACAGAAACAAAAATAAATGGGACTTAATAAAACTAAAAAGTTTCTGCTCAGCAAAAGAAGTAATCAATAGGATAAACAGACAGCCTACAGAATGGAAGAAAACATTTATAAGTTATGCCTCCAACAAAGAATTAATATATAGTATCTACAAGGAACTCAAAACAACTCAATGACAATGAATGAACATAAATAATCTCATTAAAAAGTGGGTGAAGATTATTAACAGACATTTCTCAAGAGAAGAAATACAGGTAGTCAACAAAGACATGAAAAAATTTTCAACATCACTAATAATCAGAGGAATGCAAATTAAAACCACACTACAATGACATTTCACACCAGTCTAAATGACTTTTATTAAAAAGTTAAAAACACAATAAATGTTAGTGTGGATGTGGAGAAAAGGGTATGCTCATACACTGTTGGTGGAAATGTAAATTAGTCCAACCTCTTTGAAAAACAGTATGGAAGGCCGGGCTCAGTGGCTCATGCCTGTAATCCCAGCAGTTTGGGAGGCCAAGGCAGGCAGATCATGAGGTCAAGAGATCAAGACCATCCTAGCCAACATGGTGAAACCCTGTCTCTACTAAAAATACAAAAATTAGCTGGGCATGGTGGCGCGTGCCTGTAGTCCTAGCTACTCAGGAGACTGAGGCAGGAGAATCGCCTGAACCCAGGAGGCGGAGGTTGCAGTCAGCCGAGATCGTGCCACTACAGCCTGGTGACAGAGCGAGATTCTGTCTCAAAAAAAAAAAAAAAAAAAAAAAACAGTATGGAGATATCTTAAAGAACTAAAAGTAGGGCTACCATTTGATTGAGAAATCCAACTACTGGGTATCTACCCAAGGGAAAAGAACTTATTAAATAAAAAATAAACCTGCACTTATATGTTTATTGTGGCACTATTTACAATAGCAACATCATGGAACCTACCTAAATGTCCACCAAAAGTTGATTGGATAAAGAAAATATGGCACATGTACACCATGGAATACCATACAGCCATACAAAATAATGAAATCTAATGAAATCATGTCTCTTGCATCATCGTGGATGGAGTTGGAAGCCATTATCCAAAGTGAACTACCACAGAAGCAGAAAATAAAATATTACTTGTTCTCATTTCTAAGTGGGAGATAAACAAATGGTACACATGGACCTAAAAATGAAGAAAATAGACTCTGGGGGCTCCAAAGTTAGGGGACTGGGATAAGAGTTGAAAAATTACCTACTGTGTATATTTGGGTGATGGATACACTAGAAGCCCAATTCTCATTATTATGCAGGTAATACCTATGTAACAAAAAAATGTATCATTCTCCCTGAATCTACATTTGCAAAAAATTTGGAGTTTTATTATCAAATAAATTAATTGTCAAAACAGTATTCATTGTTAACCAGTAAGACTTACTTTTTCAGAAAATGCCTGAGTTGATTTTCTTCCAATTCAAATAAGTGTATTAATAGCATCTCCATGACTGCTTCTCACCTTTAAAATTTAAGATGGAAAATGCACAAGGCATTACCTTGAGTTTGTCACCTATCTGAAATAAAGCACCACCACTTTCCACATTTCTTAACAGTGTTCTATTTGTTTTGCTCTCACAAAATTCCACTGACCAGTGAATTCTTTGAAAATACTTGGGTTGTGAAGGTATAGTTCATTAAACAATATTTTTCTATCCTACCCCATGCCACAGTATATCTGAATTCGGAACATCCCCAGACAAGTCCACACACCATATTTCTACTGCCATTCTTTGTTTAAAGGAAGTTTTAATGATATTCCAAATTTCCTCTTTGCTTAGCACCTCGGGAGACTGTCAGTACAATCTAAGGCACTCAAGCAAGAATCCAGGTATGTTAGTTGGATGCCTTTTTTTTTTTGTAAATTGGAATAAGTATAATTTCGATTTTGAAGTGGACATGTGAAAGCAGAACCTGCATGAGGCCTGGACCAGAGGGGTATTCTGACAGGTGATCTTTAGAGAGTACATAAGGAAGCGGAGGATCAAATAACTAATGTTCTTAGATGTAGCATCTCTCTGGAACATTTGGAAATTTGTTACCTACAGGGGCATGTACTGTACATTAAAGGCCACTGGTTGAGCAGGCATTCACTGAACACCGCTGTGTTTAAAAACAGTAGGTTAAACATTGAGTTGTGGGAGGTTAGAGAGACTTCTGAGCTATAGTCTTTGTCCTGTCAGCTTAGACTGTATGCTCCAAGGGAGTAAAATCAAGGCACAGTGAATGTTCAGCTTGAGCAAAAAAATAAAAACAGACTTCTCTCAGGTTTCAAGAGGCAACACAAATACCATACTGTAAAGAGATTTTGCTCGTTTATTTGTTTTATGGTTTTTCTTTTACTGGCCATATGTATGGTGGCACATCACTATTTAGGTCTTGTGCTGACTGCAGATATGGCAGCATTTTACGTATTCAAAATTATAAAATCTGACACTTTCCTCTTTCTCTGTGATACTCTGTCCCTTGACATTTTTTATTCCAATATATCCTTTTTATCAAACAATTTGTGATATAATTGATATACAAAAAAATTGTACATATTTAATGTATATAATTTAATGAGTTTGGATATGTGCATGTACCAATGAAACTGTCACCACAATCAAGGTAATAAATACATCCATTAGCTCCAAAGGTTTTCTTTTGCTTTTTTATGTTTTGTTGTTGTTGTTATTGTAAGAATACTTAATGTAAGATCTACTCTCTTAACAATTGTTTAAGTGCACAACACAGTATTATTAACTATAGGCCCTATGTTGTATAGCAGATCTTTAAAACTTACATATCTTGTATAACTGAAATTTTATACTCGTTAAACAACGTTGCATTCTCCACTTCCCTTAGTTCCCTTAGTTTCTTTCTTTTTTTTTTTTTTTTTTTTTTTTTTGAGATGGAGTTTCGCTATTTGTTGCCCAGGTGATCTCAGCTCACTGCAACCTCCACCTCCCAGGTTCAAGTGATTCTCCTGCCTCAGCCTCCCCAGTAGCTGGGATTACAGGCATGCGCCACCACACCTGGCTATTTTTGTATTTTTAGTGGAGACGTGGTTTCTCCATGTTGGTCAGGCTGGTCTCGAACTCCCGACCTCGGGTGATCCACCCGCCTCGGCTTCCCAAAGCGCTGGGATTACAGGCGTGAGCCACCACGCCCGGCCCACTTCCCTTAGTTTCTGATAGCCCCCACCACTTGCTTCTTATGTCCAATAAATGATTGTTTCACTCTAGAACAATGAGGGACCAGCTGTGTACAGCAGCAAAAGTGTGCTGCACGTTTCGTATTTGTAGAGCCCTGTGCTAGGTACTGGGTAAGCTGAAGGGTAGAAGGCTTAGACACAAGAACATGGTAAATTCAACCCTAGTGGCACACACAATAATTACCACAAACTCTATGAGGTCTGAAGCCTGAGACCATCAAGGAAGCCCATTACAAGGAGGTAAAAATTGAACTGAGGAAACACATAATTTAAATAAGCAGAGAAAACTTAGAAAAACACTCTAGGAAGAAGATCCTTTTTATGCCTGTGAGAGTCAATAGTTTTAAAGTAAAGAAACTCAAAAAGGGGAAGAATAGCCTGTAGATACCCAATAATAATTGGAGCAGAGGAATTAGTGCAGGTTTGGATGTTGACTTTACTAAATTTCTCATGACATGACTTGGGACCCAATGCTTATTTTATATTTCATTAACTTGGAAGACCCCAAATTTGCAAGTTTATCTTCATTTGCTACAGATGCCAAGGCCATATGTGCCTTTTGTTTTCTTTGTCTCACTTGAAGGCATCGATAAACATTCCTGTTAAATATTTGGAAAGTCACTAAAAATATGAACTTACATACAAAAACAACACTAATGAATGTTAATGAAAGCAATGAAGAGAATCTCCAGATCTTTCACATTCATCTTTGACATCTTTGACATAGGCTGTGAACATGTGTCAAGGAGATTGAATTTCCAGGTGATAAAATATTGGTAATGTGGAAACAAATATTTCCTCTCAGTGCCTATAATAAGGAGACATTTCTAGTTCTAAAATGTGTACTACCCACAATAAAGCAGAGGTTACTAATAACATTTTCTCTTCATTTAGTATCTCTTTGATTCCAGACGGTATTACACTTGCTTGTTCGTATGTGATTCATTTAATCATCAAAAGACACTCTCTCAGTTAGCTATTATCTCAATTTTATTAATGAAGAAACTGAAATGTTGACAACATAAATAACTTTGTGCACGGCTACTCAGGAAGTCAGTGGTGATGTAGTTTACAAACATAATGTTAGGCTCCAAAACCTGTTCTACTTCCATTAGGTTTTGCTTTCTCACAAATAGACAACCAGCGCTGATAGCACATAATGCCTTTGGTAAAACTTGGTTGCTCTTCATGAAAGGCCATCGTGAGAGGTTCCTACTTTGTGTTTTTCGATTAATTAGACTTTGAAAGGGCCTCCAGGAAAGTGAATGTCTCTTAACAGTTTACATTTTGGTAGAATAGCTAAGAAGCAAAGGTTACTGCTTAGGCGAAACTAGACAAAGGTAGGATCTGATGCTTTCACTAGGTTTGGTTTTGTTTGTTTGTTTTTTATAAAGCAGAATTATTTTTGTTGAAGAGCCATAACCTGGTCTCAATATGCTCAGAGACACTAGACGAAGCAAAACAATTTCATTTATGACCTTGCTTTTGGAGACAAATTATGTTCATTGACTTAAGTGACCTTTTTTTGGTATATTGAATTTAAGTTCTAAGAGTTAATGGGATGTGGTGTGAGACATACCTTTTTCTTTTTTTATTCAAGTATTTCCCTGAGGATTTAGAAGGCTGAAGGCATGCAGCTTGAGCAAATACGCATTCAAATGTGTTCCTACTGTTACAAATATAGGTACAGAAAGGAAGATCAGTTAATAATAAAAAAAAAACCTCTTTTTAATCATAAAATACTCTAAGTTTTGTTATTACGGTTCGTCAACAAAAAGAGTCAGACTCTGTAAAATATTTGAAGAGATTTATTCTGAGCCAAATATGAGTGACTGTGGCCTGTGACATAGGTCTCAGGAGGTCCTGAGAACATGTGCCCAACGTAGTCAGGGCCCAGCTTGGTTTTATACATTTGAACAGGCATGAGACATCAATCAAATACATTTAAGAAATACACTGGTTTTGTCCAGAAAGGCAGGACAACTCAAAGCGGGGAGGGAGCTGGTGGGGGGGATCTTCCAGGCTATAGGTAAATTGAAACATTTTCTGGTTGGCAATTGTTTAAATTTGTCTGAAGACCTGGAATCAATAGAAAGGAAATGTTCAGGTTAAGATAAAAGATTGTGGAGACTGAGGTTCTTTTGAATCTTATAGCGGCTGCCCTCAGAGACAATAGATGACAAATGTTTTCTGTTCAAATCTTTAAAAGGTGTTAGATTCTTACTTAATCTCTTTAGGATTGGAAGGGCCTGGAAGAAAAAGATCTGGCTATGTTAACAGAGATTCTTTAGGACAGCTTTGCAGGGCCATTTCAAGATAGAGAAAAGAAACATGATTTGGGGTAAAATATTTTGACTTTCTTCTTTGTCACATAATGTTGAGAGACAAGACTAGCTGGATTTCCTAGGCCGACTAAGAATCCCTAAGCCTAGCTGGGAAGGTGACTGCATCCACCTTTAAACACAGGGCTTGCAACTTAGCTCACACCCAACCAATCAGAGAGCTCACTAAAATGCTAATTAGGCAAAAACAGGAGGTAAAGAAATAGCCAATCATCTATTGCCTGAGAGCACAGTGGCAGGGACAAGGATCGGGGGATATAAACCCAGGCATTCGAGCCAGCAACGGCAACCCCCTTTGGGTCCCCTCCCTTTGTATGGGAGCTCTGTTTTCACTCTGTTTCACTCTATTGAATCTTGCAACTGTACTCTTCTGGTCCATGTTTGTTAAGGCTGAAGCTGAGCTTTCGCTTGCCGTCCACCACTGCTGTTTGCCGCTGTTGCAGACCCGCTGCTGACTCCCATCCCGCCGCTGACTCCCATCCCTCTGGATCCGGCAGGGTGTCCTCTGTGCTGCTGATCCAGTGAGACTCCCATTGCCACTCCCAATCATGCTAAAGGCTTGCCATTGTTCCTGCACGGCTAAATGCCTGGGTTTGTCCTAATCGAGCTGAACACTAGTCACTGGGTTCCATGGTTCTCTTCCATGACCCACGGCTTCTAATAGAGCTATAACACTCACCGCATGGCCCAAGATTCCATCCCTTGGAATCCGTGAGGCCAAGAACCCCAGGTCAGAGAACATGAGGCTTGCCACCATCTTGGAAGCGGCCGCCACCATCTTGGAAGTGGCTGGCCACCATCTTGGGAGCTCTATGATCAAGGAACCCCCCAGTAACAATGTTATGCCAGAGTCAGATTGGAAAGTAAGTCATGATATATAGGGTTAAATAAAACCCCCCTGATGAGAATTTATGGTTTGTAGTGCATGACTCTCCAGACCTCTCAGATAGGAATTTGGGCAAGATAAAAAACATCAGAGCTTAGTTCTCAGGTTGATGTTTAGAAATAGGTACTTTGTGACAACCACAAGGTAAAAGATGGAGAAAATATTTTTCCTGATACTCTAGATTCATAGTCCGTAACTAGTATTGTGGTAGAGTAGAAAGGGGGGATCTATTACTGGTTTTAGGTTTGCGACTGAAAATTATTTACCGATCAAAAAAAAAATACAAGTATGATTCTTACCAAGCAAAAACTCTGACTGCAGCTGAAAACTTCAACTGTGGAAAACTTTATAACCTATCCATGTAGTGCATTCCATTTTTTGGGTGACTGTAATCATTAGAGAGCTCTTGGAATAAATTTTCTGTCAGTACCGGGTACAGTGCATCATGACATGGATTTTTGTTTTACTGTATGCTTCTAGTAATGCAGTCCACATAGTAGTCCAAAAGACCTAGTGAGCCAAATCTCAACTCAGGTGTCACCATTTTATGCGATATAAGGGAATTCAAAAACTTTATGGAATAATGGAATTAAAAGATAAAAATGTAAACTCTGTTTCTCAACATAAGCTCCATCATGTTCAACACGTTCAAGACACTTTTTTTTTTTTTTTTTTTGAGATGGAGTCTCGCTCTGTCATCCAGCCTGGAGTGCAGTGGCGTGACGTCAGCTCACTGCAACCGCCGCCTCCCAGGTTCAACCGATTCTTTAGTCTCAGCCTCACCAGTAGCTGGGATTACAGGTGCCCACCACCATGCTGGGCTCATTTTTCTATTTTTAGTAGAGATAGAGTTTCACCATGTTGGATGAGGCTGGTCTTGAACTCCTGACCTCAGGTGATCCACCCGCCTCGTCCTTCCAAAATGCTGGGATTACAGGCACGAGCCACCACACCCATCAAGACACTTTTGAAAGCAATAATTCTAGCCATCTAGTCCATTCCTAAAGAACTGAAGTCCTGGAAATTTAACCATGCCAACGCAATCTTGCTTATAATATTAACTGATGAAAAATGAGTACCATTTAAAGATATATTAAGATTAGGAAACAAAAAGAAGTCAGAAGGATCCAAATCAGGATGTTAAGGTGTATGCCTAATGATTTCCCATCAAAACTCTTGCAAAATTGTCCTTGTTTGGGCCAAGCATGGTGGCTCATGCCTATAATCCAAGCATTTTGGGAGGCTGAGGTAGGATGATTACTTGACCCCAGCAGCTCGATACTACCCTGAGCAACATAGCAAGACCCTGTTCTGTTAAACTGAAAAAAAAAAAAAAAAAAAAAAAAAAAAAACTCTTGTTTAGTGACAGGAATGAGTAGGAGCACTGTGGTCGAGAAGGACTCTCTGGTGAAGCTTTCCAGGGTGATTTTCTGCAAAGCTTTAGCTAAGTTTAGCTAAGTTTCTCAAAACACTTTCATAATATATAGATGTTGTTGTTCTTTGGCCTTCCAAAAAGTATTCAAGCAAAATTGCTTGACCATCCCCAAAAAACTTTTGCCATGACCTTTGCTCTTAACTTGTTTTGCTTTGCCTACAGCACTTCTACCACTTAGTAGCCATTGCTTTGGGTCTGCTTTGTCTTCAGGATTGTACCGGTAAAGCCGTAGTTCATCTTTTTTACAGTTCTTTGAAGAAATGCTTCAGAATCTTGATCCCACTTGTTTAAAATCTCCATTGAAAACTCCACTCTTGTTTGCAACTGATTTGAGTGTGATGGTTTTGGTACCCACTGAGTAGAAAGTTTGTTCAATTTTGATTTTTCAGTCAGAATTGCGTAAGCTGAACCAGTTGAGATGCTATGGTGTTGGGTATTGTTTCTGCTGTTAATCATCAGTCCTATTCAGTTAGAGCATGAGCAAGATTAACTTTCCTAGCAAATTTTTGTGGAGAGTCTGCTGCTGTGGGCTTCATCTTCAACAATGCCTTGTCCCATCTTTAAACAAATTATCCATTTGTAAACTGCTAATTTTTTGAGCCATTGCCCCATAAACTTTTCATAAAACATCAATAATTTTACCATTCTTTTCCCTAAGCTTCACCATAAGTTTGATGTTTGTTCTTGCTTGAATTTTAGCAAAATTCATGTTGCTTTGATAGCTCTTTTCGAGCTAATATCTTACACTTCTTGGTACCTCAAACTGGATCCTATTCAGACATATAACAAGTTAGAACAGGTTTATTTTGTTGCAAAAAAATTTGAAATCCAGGCATAGTTTCTTCATAATATACATCATTGTTCATAAACTTTTTGAAGAGACACTGCCCAATTAACATTATGAATATATTTTGTGGCAAAGTACATACAAATTAAGAGGAAATATCAATTTGCACCCTAAAAAAATCAAATTTATGTTTTGAATCTTTACACTTGTCAAAGAAGAATTTCTGCTAGCTAAGAAAATTAGCATATAATACATGCTATTTCAACAATGTTAAATAAAACATCTAGGTTTATGGATATTTTAAAACAAGAGACTGATGTTTCCACCTCATTACTTCAAATAGAAGAATAAAACACAGAAAATTTAACAATCTTATGGTCTTTGCCATTGCTCATTTGTTGAGTTTTGGATGCATTTTTCAAAGATTTACTGTACCATTAACTTTCATTCAAGATTTTCTTAAAACAAAAAGAATACTTGCCAAATATTTAATAATTCTGTGTTTTACATGTCCTCACTGATATGCCGTATCTTGATGAGCTAAAACTGAAGCTTCAAAAAAGAAAAAGCTTCTGACCTAGCTAGAAAGGTGCAAAAATTTATATGAAAATTGAAGCTTCTCATAATGAATATCAACAATAATGGAATCACACATTTTCCCACTATGAATCAGATGTGGAGGGTATTAATTTTAATTGACATCCCAGAAACTGTGAGCCAGTTTGGCAATGTGGATATCAATATTAAAGGAAAATGCTTTTTGGTGCCTGTTTTAATTATTAGAAAATATTTAAGTATGTCTGAGATAATTTGAATATATAAATCTGATTTTTCTATGGTAAATTGTACAAAATCTCAATGAAGATCAAGCATTCCTGAGGAAAATGGGCACCCAATTTGAGTTATGCTATAGGTGTAATATATATACCAGAGTTTGGAGACTTAGTGCAAAAAATGTAAAACTTGTCATAAATATTTTCTATTGATTACATCTTGAAATAAAAATATGTTAGATATGTTGGGTTAAATTAAATAGTATTTTTAAAAATTGGATTTTTTTAATTTGACTTTTTATTTGAGATAACTGTAGATTCACACAAGCAGTAAGAAATAATAATGAAATTTTTCATGTACACTTTACCTAATTTTCCACAATAGTAACATCTTGCAAAATTATAATATTGCAACTAGAATATTGATATTGATAAAGTCAGGAAGCAGAACACTTTCATCATCCTTTATAGAAACATCTACTTCCATCTTGCCCTCACTTCCTTATTAAACCCTGGTAACCACTTAATCAGTTCTTCTTGTATCTAATTTTGTCATTTGAAGAATGTTATATAAATGAAATCATACAGTATTAAAACTTTTGTTATTGGCATTGGCATTTTTTCACCCAGAATATTTATCTAGATATCAGTAGTTTTTCTTTTCTTCTTTTCCCCTTTCCTTTCCTTTCCCCTTTCCTTTCCTTTCCTTTTTCTTTCTTCTTCTTTCTTCTTTCTTTTCCTTCCTTCCTTTCTTTCCTGCTGTGTAGTGCTTGATGGTATAGTGTGTATTTAAATATTCACCTATTAAGGGAAATCTGGGTTGTTTCCAGTTTTTGACTATCATGAATGTATCTGTTATAAACATTTATGTAGAGCTTTTTCAGTGAACGTGAATTCATTACTCTTTGATATGTGCTCAAGAGTACATTACTGAGTTGTATGATTTGTGTATGTTTAGTTGTGTGTTTTTTTTTGTTTTTTTTTTAAAAAAACAAACTTTTCCAGAGTGGTCATACCATTTTACATTTCCACCAGCAATGTATGTTTCCCAAGATCCATGCCAATATTTGGCGTTGTTGATAAGAGAGTTGTCACTATTTTTTATTCTAGTCATTCTGATAAATGTGTAGTATGTATCTTATTTTATGGTTTTGATTTGAATTTTCCTTATAATTATATCAAAAACCTTTACATGTGCTTATATGCCATTTATATATCTTCTTCTGTGAAATATCTCCACATATCTTTTGCCTTTGTTCTAAGTGTTTCTGCTCCTTTTTTCCTAGTGTTGAATTTTGAAGTTCTTTATACAGCTTATATGTAGCTTTATATATAGCTTATACATTTAGTCTTTCGACAGGTCTTTCTCAGAGCCCGATTTTTAGATTTTGACAAAGTCAAATTTATCATTTTAAAAAATTTTATAAATTATAATTTTGGTGTCAAATCTAAAAACATTCTGGCTAATCCTACGTCCCAAAGATTTTCTCCTGTTTCTCCTAAAAGTTGTTACATTTAAGCCTGTTATTCAGTTTGAATTAATTTTGTTGAAGGCGTGAGACTTAGGCCTAGATTGTTTTTCTTTTATTTGCCTGTGGATGTCCAATTATTTCAACACCATTTGTTGAAAGGCTATATTTCCCTCCATTGAATTGCTTTTATACCTTTAAAAAATTAGTTGGACAGATTTGTGTACATATATTTTTGAGTTCTTAATTCTTTTCCATTGATCTATATGCTCATTTCTCCACAGATAACCACACACTCTTGATTACTGTAGCTATATTATGTCTTAAAATCTTCCTTTCTGATTTATATGTTTTATTGCCTTATTGCAGTAACTGGAACTCCTAGTACTGTTTAACTAAAAATACTGGGAGTGAATGTCCTTGCCTTGTTTCCAGTCTTAGTGGGGCAAGTATCAAGTCTTTCACTATGAAGTTTAATGTTAGCTGCATGTTTTTCATAGATGTCCCTTATCATGTTGGAGAAGTTCCCATGTGTTTCTATATTTCTGAATGTTTTATTAAAAATATTAAACTCTGCCAAATAAGTTTCCTATGTCAATTAATATGATCCGGTGATTTTCTTTTTACTAGACTGCTACTATGGTGGATTACACTGACTGATTTTCAAATATTGACTCATCCTTGAATGCCTGGACCAAATCCCACATGGCATGGTGAATAATTATCGTTTTTATTTTGCTAGTATTTTGCTAAGGATTTTTCCATCTATAACCATGAAAGATATTGGTCTATAATTTTTTTGGTGCAGTCTTTAGCTTGTTTTTGTATCAGAGTAATATTACTTTCATAAAATGAATTAGAACATGTTCTGTCTTCTCTTCTTTGCATCGTATTATGTAGAATTGATGTCAGTTTCTTTTAAATGTTTGTTAGAATTCTCCAACAAAAATATCTGAACTTAGAGATATTTCATGTTGGACTTTTTGAATTTTAAATTTAATTCCCTTAATAGTTTTAGAACAACTTAAATGATCTATTTTATATCAGTGAGTTTGGATAGTTTGCATTTTCTTTTGAGGATGGTGTGCAGTTTTTCTAAGTTGTTAATTGTGTGTATATAGAATCATATGTAGGATTCCCTCATATATTTTAGACGTCTTTAGAGTCTATAGTGATATTCCCTATTCCATTTTTCATATTGGTAATTTATGTCTTCCTTTTTTCTTTCTTTCTCATTCTTGCTGGAAATTTGTCCACTGTATTGCAGTTTTCAAAGACCAGTTCTTAGTTTCATTGATTTTCACTACAATTTTTGTTTCAATTTTATTGATTTCCACTGTAATCTTTACCTTCCTTATGTTTGCTTTGGGTTTATTTTGTTCTTCTTTTTTAAGTTTTTTTTGGGGGGAGGATGGGGGGAGCTTACATTAATGATTTGAGATTTTAATTATTTTTTTAATGTACACATTTAGTGCTATAAATTTATCGTCTGCATTGCTTTCACTATGATCTCATTGTTTTGTTTTTCTCTTTTTTAATCAATAAAAGATTCCAATACTCCCTCTCTCACTCTACACACATTTCCCCTATTATTAACATTTTACATTAGTGAAATGCACTTGTCACAGTTGATGAACCAACACTGACGCATGATTATAACTCAAAGTTCACAAAGTCCCCATTAAGGTTTGCTCTTGGTGTTGAACAGTTCTAAGATTTTTACAAATAAATGATGGCATGTATTTAGCATTACAGCATTATTCAGAATAGTTTCACTGCCCTAAAAATCCCTTGTACCCCACCTATTCTTCCCTTCCTTTCCCTGCAAGCCTGGAACCTGTTGCTATTTTTACAGTCTTCATAGTTTTCCTCTATCCAGAATGTCAGATTATTGGAATCGTCCAGTACATAGTCTTTTCAGATTGGGTTCTTTTACTTAGTGATATGTGTTTATAATATCTCCATGTCTTCTTATGGCTTGATAGCCTGTTTATTTTTTGTGCTGAATAATATTTTATTGCATGGACGGTACCAGTTTGTTTATTATTTCACTTTTTGAAGGACATCTTGATTGTTTTCAATTTTGACAAATATGAATAAAACTGCTATAAACATCCAAGTGCTGGTTTTTGTGTGAAGATAAGTTTTAATCATATTTGGGTAAATAACAAGAAGTATGAGTGTTGAATCATATGGTAAGATTAAATTTAGAGAGATTATAGATATTGCTGGATTAATATCAACCATTTTTGTATCTGTTTTCTATTTGTTCCTCTTATTCCTTTTTTCCTTGTTGTCTTCCATTTCTTTGCCTTTTCTGGTTTTGAGTATTTCATATGATTCTATTTTTTCTCACATTTTAACACATAAATTATACTTTTAAAAAACTTTTTAAGAGGTTTCTTGTAGTTCGCATTATACAAATCAAAGTCCACTTTCAAATAACTGTATACTGCTTCAAGTGTAGTGTGAGTACCTTATGACAGAATATTATTAATTTTATCCTTCCATCTTTTATAACATTACTGTCATTCATTTCTCTCAACCATATGGTAAAATTACCCAATATATTCTTGCTATTGTGTTGAATATACTGTCATCTATTAGATCAGTAAGACAAAAAAATGAAATGTTTTATCTCCATTTATTCTTCATCTAATGCTCTACCTTTCTTTATGTGCATCTGAGTTTCTGACCTCTATTATTTCCCTTCTCTCCGAAGAACTTCTTTTGATATTTCTTCCAAGTCAGGTCTACTAGTGGCAAATTCCCTGCTTTTGTTTGATAAAGTCTTCGTTTCATTTTCATTGTCAAAGGTTCACTGGATACAGAATGCTAGGTTAATTGGGTTTTTCATTCATGACTTTAAATGTTTCCCTCTTCCCTCTTATTGCTTCAATGGTTTCTGAAGAGAAGTCTGATATAATTCTTATCATTTTTACTTTATTATGCAGTGTTATCCCTCTACCTGACTTCTTTCAAAAAACTTTATTCTTATCTTTCGTTGGTCTTCTGCAGTTTGAATATAATATGCCTGACTGTATAATTTTTTGGCATTTATTTTGCCTGGTATTATCTGAGCTTACTGACTCTGTGGCTTGGTGTCTGTCATTAATTTTGTAAAATTCTCAGTCATTATTGCTTCAAATATTTAAATATTTCTTCTCTCTTTCCTTTTTTTCCTTGTGATATTCACATTATGCGTATGTTACCCTTTCTGTTGGTTTCCAATTTGTTCACCTTTTTTTCATGTATTGTGGATGGAAGCAATGACTTTGAAGTGCCTTACATGCTGGGCCAGAAATCCTGACTTTCAAAAAATGTGCAGACATTAAGGTTTAGTCTTTGTGCTGTAACATTCTATGAGTTTTGACAAGAATGTGTGTCATGAATTCACTACTACAGTATCATACAGAATAGTTCCTTTGCCCTAACAAAATCTCTTTTGCTTCACCTACTCAACATTTAAACACCCTCTAAATCCTTGAAAAATCCTGATCTTTTTTATAGTCCTTGTATTTTTACCGTTTCTAAAATGTTTTATAATTGGAATAATAAAGCATGTTGCCTTTTCAGTCATGTTTCTTTCACTTAGCACTATGCCTTTGAGAGCCATCCATGTCTTTTTTGTTTGAAAGCTATTTTCTATGTATCACTGAATAACTTTCCGTTGTATGGATGTACCATAGTTTGTTTATCCATTCTCTTATTAAAGGACATCTTGGTTGCTTCAATTTTTTTTGCCATTATGAATAAAGGTACTATAAACATTCATATACAAATGTTTATATAAGCATAAGTTTTCAAATTAGTTGGGTAAATACCTAAAATCACAATTGCTCTTTTGCCTGATAAACTATGATTAGCTTTGTAAGAACCTAAAGTTGTGGTCAGAATGGTTGTACTAGTTTGCATTCTCTCCATAATGAATGAGAATTCTGGTTGCTTCACATCCTCACCAGCAATTGTTATTGTTCAGGTTTTTATTTTAACGATTCTAATAATAGTTAGTGGTAACTTGTTTTATTTTGCAATTTCATAGTGACATATAATGTTGAGTATCTTAATATGCTTATTTACCATCTGTGTACATCTATATATATTTTTTGATAAGGTGTCTGTTCAGATCATTTACCCTTTTCTTAATTAGGTTTATTTTCTTATTTCGAAATTTTAAAAGGTTTTTGTGTGTTTTGCATACAAGTCTTTTTTCAGATATTTGTTTTGTAAACATCTTATTCCAGTTTGGGGCTTGAAAGTTTTATTTCTTTAATTTTGATGAAGCTAAACTTATCAATTTTTTTCATTTATGGGTTGTGATTTTGGTGTTATATCTTAAAAACTCATTGCTAAGCTCAAGGCCATCCAGATTTCTCCTCTGTTTTCTACTAGAACTGTTATACTTTTGAATTTTACATTTGCATTTATAATTCAGTTTGAGTTATCTTTGTGAAAACTGTGAGCTGTGTGTATAGGTTTTCTTTCTTTCTTTATGTGGACATCCAATTGTGCCAGAACCCTTTGCTTAAAAAATTATTATTTCTCTATTAAATTGACTTGACTTTGATACTTTGTTCAACAGGATATTAATTATTCCAAAAATGCACTTTGGCAATGACCTGGCATGACTTCTCTGGAATCTTGGCATCATCCTCATGAAGCTCATTCTCACAGAGGTCAAAACTAGAGAACTTGATTAAAATTTGTCAGGCTAGTTCATGGCTGTGATTCATACTTTACTGAGGACTTTTTCTTTCTTTCTTTTTTTTTTTTTTGTCATACATCAAGTAAATATTTATGTTTGCTTCTTTTTCTGGATACTGGTTTTTGTTCATTGGTCTGTTTATATCTCATGCAAGAAAACCGGGATTTCTTTTTTTTTTTTATTATTATTATACTTTAGGTTTTATGGTACATGTGCGCAATGTGCAGGTTAGTTACATATGTATACATGTGCCATGCTGGTGCGCTGCAAACACTAAATCGTCATCTAGCATTAGGTATATCTCCCAATGCTATCCCTCCCCCCTCCCCCCACCCCATAACAGTCCCCAGAGTGTGATGTTCCCCTTCCTGTGTCCATGTGTTCTCATTGTTCAGTTCCCACCTATGAGTGAGAATATGCGGTGTTAGGTTTTTTGTTCTTGCAATAGTTTACTGAGAATGATGATTTCCAATTTCATCCATGTCCCTACAAAGGACATGAACTCATCATTTTTTATGGCTGCATAGTGTTCCATGGTGTATATGTGCCACATTTTCTTAATCCAGTCTATCATTGTTGGACATTTGGGTTGGTTCCAAGTCTTTGCTATTGTGAATAATGCCGCAATAAACATACGTGTGCATGTGTCTTTATAGCAGCATGATTTATAGTCCTTTGAGTATATACCCAGTAATGGGATGGCTGGGTCAAATGGAATTTCTAGTTCTAGTTCCCTGAGGAATTGCCACACTGACTTCCACAATGGTTGAACTAGTTTACAGTCCCACCAACAGTGTAAAAGTGTTCCTATTTCTCCACATCCTCTCCAGCACCTGTTGTTTCCTGACTTTTTAATGATCACCATTCTAACTGGTGTGAGATGGTATCTCATTGTGGTTTTGATTTGCATTTCTCTGATGGCCAGTGATGGTGAGCATTTTTTCATGTGTTTTTTGGCTGCATAAATGTCTTCTTTTGAGAAGTGTCTGTTCATGTCCTTCGCCCACTTTTTGATGGGGTTGTTTGTTTTTTTCTTGTAAATTTGTTGGAGTTCATTGTAGATTCTGGATATCAGCCCTTTGTCAGATGAGTAGGTTGCGAAAATTTTCTCCCATTGTGTAGGTTGCCTGTTCACTCTGATGGTAGTTTCTTTTGCTGTGCAGAAGCTCTTTAGTTTAATTAGATCCCATTTGTCAATTTTGGCTTTTGTTGCCATTGCTTTTGGTGTTTTAGACATGAAGTCCTTGCCCATGCCTATGTCCTGAATGGTAATGCCTAGGTTTTCTTCTAGGGTTTTTATGGTTTTAGGTCTAACATTTAAGTCTTTAATCCATCTTGAATTGAAGAGAGAAGAATCAAATAGATGCAATCAAAAATGATAAAGGGGATATCATCACCGATCCCACAGAAATACAAACTACCAACAGAGAATACTACAAACACCTCTACGCAAATAAACTAGAAAATCTAGAAGAAATGGATAAATTCCTCAACACATACACCCTCCCAAGACTAAACCAGGAAGAAGTTGAATCTCTGAATAGACCAATAACAGGAGCTGAAATTGTGGCAATAATCAATAGCTTACCAACCAAAAAAAGTCCAGGACCAGATGGATTCACAGCCGAATTCTACCAGAGGTACAAGGAGGAACTGGTACCATTCCTTCTGAAACTATTCCAATCAAAAGGAAAAGAGGGAATCCTCCCTAACTCATTTTATGAGGCCAGCATCATCCTGATACCAAAGCCGGGCAGAGACACAACCAAAAAAGAGAATTTTAGACCAATATCCTTGATGAACATTGATGCAAAAATCCTCAATAAAATACTGGCAAACAGAATCCAGCAGCACATCAAAAAGCTTATCCACCATGATCAAGTGGGCTTCATCCCTGGGATGCAAGGCTGGTTCAATATACGCAAATCAATAAATGTAATCCAGCATATAAACAGAAGCAAAGACAAAAACCACGTGATTATCTCAATAGATGCAGAAAAGGCCTTTGACAAAATTCAACAACCCTTCATGCTAAAAAGTCTCAAGAAATTAGGTATTGATGGGACGTATCTCAAAATAATAAGAGCTATCTATGACAAACCCACAGCCAATATCATACTGAATGGGCAAAAACTGGAAGCATTCCCTTTGAAAAGTGGCACAAGACAGGGACGACCTCTCTCACCACTCCTATTCAACACAGTGTTGGAAGTTCTGGCCAGGGCAGTTAGGCAGGAGAAGGAAATCAAGGGTATTCAATTAGGAAAAGAGGAAGTCAAATTGTCCCTGTTTGCAGACGACATGATTGTATATCTAGAAAACCCCATCGTCTCAGCCCAAAATCTCCTTAAGCTGATAAGCAACTTCAGCAAAGTCTCAGGATACAAAATCAATGTACAAAAATCACAAGCATTCTTATATACCAATAACAGACAAACAGAGAGCCATATCATGAGTGAACTCCCATTCACAATTGCTTCAAAGAGAATAAAATACCTAGGAATCCAACTTACAAGGGATGTGAAGGACCTCTTCAAGGAGAACTACAAACCACTGCTCAAGGAAATAAAAGAGGATACAAACAAATGGAAGAACATTCCATGCTCATGGGTAGGAAGAATCAATATCATGAAAATGGCCATACTGCCCAAGGTAATTTATAGATTCAATGCCATCCCCATCAAGCTACCAATGACTTTCTTCACAGAATTGGAAAAAACTACTTTAAAGTTCATATGGAACCAAAAAAGAGCCCACATCGCCAAGTGAATCCTAAGCCAAAAGAACAAAGCTGGAGGCATCCCACTACCTGACTTCAAACTATACTACAAGGCTACAGTAACCAAAACAGCATGGTACTGGTACCAAAACAGAGATATAGATCAATGGAACAGAACAGAGCCGTCAGAAATAATGCCACATATCTACAGCTATCTGATCTTTGACAAACCCGAGAAAAACAAGCAATGGGGAAAGTAGTCCCTATTTAATAAATGGTGCTGGGAAAACTGGCTAGCCATATGTAGAAAGCTGAAACTGGATCCCTTCCTGAGGACTTTTTCAACAACAAAAAACAAGATCATTGAATTACAATTGACATCAAATATATTACTTTCTTTGAATTTTTTTCTAAATGTTAATGTTGCCCTGTGAGTGATTTTTGCTATAGGTATGGTTTGAAACTTAGAATTAATCAGGAAAGTTGGGCCAGGCGTGGTGGCTCACGCCTGTAATCCCAGCACTTTGGGAGGCCGAGACCGGTGGGTCACCTGAGGTCAGGAGTTTGAGACCAGCCTGACCAACATGGAGAAACCCCATCTCTACTAAAAATACAAAATTAGCCAGCATGGTGGCGCATGCCTGTAATCCCAGCTACTCGGGAGGCTGAGGCAGGAGAATCGCTTGAACCCGGGAGGCGGAGGTTGCGGTGAGCCGAGATCGCACCATTGCATTCAGGCCTGGGCAGCAGGAGCAAAACTCTATCTCAAAATAATAATCAAAATAATAGTAGTTAGCAAAATCAAGTGTTAAATATGTTTTGACTTAATATGTCCTAGAAAGCCAAACTAAATTTTAGCTGGATAAATAGAATGGACATAGAAACCCATTTTTATTATCTTCTAGGTTCATTTTTCCCTCTCAGTTTTGTATTTATTATAAAATTTACAGTTGGAAACCCTTAAAACCTTGAAAACATGATATAAATGACAATAACATTGCCATTATTAAATCCGTTTGGGTTTTATTTTTCTTTTTATATACTGTCTCTTCTTGAACAAGAGTTGTCCTATTAGTGGAATTTACAAATAGATTCAGTACAGGTAATTATGATTTCAGTGAAAATGCTCTTATGTGGAAATTGGTTAGTGGAACAGTACTTCATTTTAGTATAAATGAATAGATTCAATCACAATAGACTACATATCATAAACATCTCTAAAATGTATTTTGAATATCATCGTTAATTTAGGTTCAGTGATACTGAGCACTTAAACATCTGCATTCAGTCATAAATAATGGTGTTTTCCCCGACATCATTTTTATATTTTAAAAATAAACATCCTAGATTATTATTGGGATGAATTTGGCCATTTAACTGATAGAGGATTATTCCCTGTTGTCTTTCTCCTTCTATCCTCTACCACTTTGAATGGCATGGGAAATTATTTTTTGAGGATGAACTCATTTTTCCTCCCAAATTCATATATGGAGTGAAACAGCAAGTAGAATCATTATGCTTGTAGAGCCTGGTAGGTCCACCTAAGGCATCAGGTTCTTTGAAATCTGCGTAACAGAGACAACCCAGAAGTCTTCCTCTCCTTGGAGTAAAATGAGAGTTGAGGGAGCAGCAACGGAAGAGGAGATTCACCTCTCTTTAGAGTTAAAACTCAAGGTTTCAGGGATTTTTAAAGAAGCCTCAGGCTATAAATTCCTCAAATAACATCTAAACTTCTATGTTTGACATTTTTTTTTTGTACATCGTATTGCAATTTTCATTTTGATCCCTGATGACACCAGTGAAATGAGTTTGGTAGGATTTTTCTGCACTGGGCGAATTGCTCTCAGTCCGTGAGGTTGACAGGGGCCTACAGCTATGCAAAAAGGCAGCCAGGTTTCAACATCAGAAAGAGGAGATCCAGGGGGCATGTATAGAAGGTGGTTCAAGAACAGTGCTCATGTCAGTGGTTGATTAGTATACAATAAAGCACATAAAAAGCCACTTTAACTATCTCCTTTTTGAATTCCACCATGCTGCCTTCACAGTGTTTTATCTAAAATTCTTAAGAGTTTTAAAAAAGATTGCATCAACTTACAGCCCATCATACATATTGAAAATAAAATTATTTTAAGGAATGTGCTCAAATGATCCTTTTCTTTTTAACTTCTAGATCTTAGTTTATATCTCCAAGAAACCTGGGAAAAGAACAGTAGCAATGTTTAATCCCCACTTCTTAGCAGGTTATCTAATAATTTGCCTATTCATGCAATGGTGACTCATAAAACCACTGCCTTCTACCACTAGATGGTGTTCCATTTCTAAATAAATAATAAATAAATAAATAAAATAAAAAACACACAAAAAGCTCTTACTTTTATGGATGCTGTGGGAAACACAAAACAATGCTTAAGTAATGAAAAATATAACTTACTTATAGGTTCTCAGTAACATGAGAGAAGAAATGCCATATAACCATAATACAGATGATCCCCATTTAAACAGATTAATGGAAGAGAGAGAAGTGAACTCTTAAAGGATGTGATTAGAATATATCAAACGTTTCTTTGGAACATAATTTTGAATTAAAAATTTCAATTGGCGAATTGAAAAGAAGATGATAAATATTGAAGACCGAAGTTAGTGGACTAAAAAATCAAGGAAAATCTCAAAATAGAACAAAAACACACAAATAAATCACTAAAAGAAAAATAAACTTAAAGGACAGATCTAGGGAAACAATTTCAGGAGAAGAAACTCAATCATATGAAAGAAATATATATAGTAAAAAAGAGAAGACATTTAGCTTCACCTAAAGACTTGAGTCTGGGAACATAAGCGTCTTGCTATGGTCTGACTGTGTCTTCATAAAATTTGTATATTGAAAGTTAATTACCAGTATGATAGGATTAGGAGGTGGGGCCCTTAAGAGGTTATTAAGTCATAAAAGCTGAGCCCTTATGAATAGTATTAGTGCACCTACAAAATAAGTTGCAGGGAGGTGCCTTGTCTTTCTGCTCTCTCTTCTTTGGTGAAGCAAGCTACAGTAAGTTATCCAGAAGAAACAGCTAAGATACATGATTAGGGTGACTACACCAAAAAACAGATTCTCAATGTAGGCAAAATAGTATTCTTTTTGGAATACTATTTTTGGAATAGTGTTCTTTAGGAAGAACATGCCATCTAGGTCTTTTGTAGTTAGAGAGAAGACTTCAATGCCTGGCTTCAAATGAGCAAAGGGCAGGCTGACCCTTTTGTTAGAGGCTAGCACAGGGCTGGTGACTTTCAGTAGAAGCCAGTGCTCATTTACCATTCCAAAAATCCTAGGGCCCTTAAGAATTATGCTGAATTGTGACTCTGCCTGTGCTCTATAAATAGAAGAGCAAAGCCTGAATGAGAGCACATCTGTTTACAGCATGGTTTACTGAATATTTTAAGCCTACTCTTGAGATCTACTGCTCAGAAAAAAAGATTCCTTTTAAAATATTACTGCTTATTGACAATGCACCTAGTCATCCAAGAACTCTGATGAAGATGTACAAAAACAATGTGGCCCATGAATCAAGGAGTAATTTCAACATTCGATACGTATTATTTAAGAGATACGTTTTGGGCCAAGTGTGGTGGCTCACACCTATAATCCCAACACTTTGGGAGGCTGAGGCAGATTGCTTGAGCTCAGGAGTTCGAAGCCGGCCTGTGCAACATGGCAAATCCCCATCTGTATAAAAAACAGAAAAATTACCCAGTCCTGTAGTCTCAACTACTCAAGAGGCTGAGAGGGGGAGGATCACTTTAGCCCTAGAGCCAGAGGTTGCAGTGAGCCAAAATCACACCACTGCACTCAGCCTGGGTGACAGAGCAAGACCCTGTCTCAAAGAAAAAAAACAAAACACAACTCAACAACAAAAAAAAAACAAAAACAAAACAGACATGTCATAAGGCTATAGCTGCCATAGATAGTGATTCCTCTGATATATCTGGACAAAGTCAAGTGGAAGCCTCTGGAAAGGATTCACCATTCTAGGTGCCATTTAGAGCATGTGATTCATAGGAGGAGTCAAAATATCAATATTAACAGGAGTTTGGAAGAAGATAATTCCAACCCTCGTGGATGAATTTTGAGATTTTTAAGAATTCAGACCTTTGTCTTTACCAAAATATACAAAATTTAGGTGGGTGTTGTGGCATGCACCTGGTTATTCTTTATACCACTCTTTACAATTACTTTAGAAATACTTCTTGTGGCTGCTTTGGAACTTACAATATGCATATTTGTTTACAGAATTTCATCATTGAAAAAAATTTTTTTCTTTATTTTTGTCAGACTGAGTTGATTCAAAGAATCTATTTTGAGCTCTGAGATTCTTTTTTCAGCTTTGTCTATTATGCTGTTAATACTTCTGATTTTATTATATAATTATTGCAGTGAATTTTTCAGCTCTAGAATTTCAGTTTGATTTTTTCTTAAAATGGCCATTTTGTCTTTCAGCTCTTGGATTCTTTTTCTGGATTCTTTCGATTCCTTGGTTTCAGGTTCAAATTTCTGCTGAATCTTGCCATCTAGACTGCCATCTAAACTGGATTCTATGTCTGTCATTTCAATCACTTCAGACTGGTTAAGAAACATTGCTGGGAAGCTAGTGGACTTCTTTTGAGATAAGAGGACACTTTGGCTTTTACATTGCCAGAGTTCTTGTGCTGATTCTTTCTCATCCTTAAGGGTTGGTGTTCCTTTAACTGTGATGTAAGTTTAGTATAGTTAGTTGGCTTTATTTCTGGATTTTTTCAGAGGGCTAAGCCTCTGTGCAGGGTCTTTATTTGTGGCTGAATTGCTGCCATTGCTTTCTTAGGGGTGTATAATTGCAAAGTATTTTTGGTGTTTTAGTTTGGGCTGCAATCCAGTAGATTGTGCTTAAGAGTAGAGGCCAGTGGGTAGCCTCTTACTCAGCTGTGTCTCCTTTGTATTTCCTTGCTTTTATAGCCGTGCTCCTTGCTGTGGTAAGGAGGGAGGTGACTGGCTCACCACCTTCACTCCTGGGTCTCAGGAGAGCCCCCTCCCATCACGGGCACTGTGCTTTTATTTCTTTTGTTAAGTATCCTGAGCCACAGTTAATCCTCAGGAAGAAGACTCAATAGGGAGATAGGCCACAGCCTTTCTGGGCTGACCCTGAGGAGGGAGACATGCCTCGTTCCCACATCAGCCCACAAACCCACATGCCTCACCCCTTTCAGTGCTCAGGGAATGTGGGCTCCTCCCCTGCTTAAGTGCTGGCCACCAGTCTTGGCTGGGTAGTCCTGAAACTCAGAGTCAAGTTCTGGGTGTGCTGGGAGATTCAGTGTGCTCCCAGTGAAAATTGAGTGGAACAAAGCCCCCAAGCTGGGTAGTGGAGGCTGCACTGTGCAAATGCTTCTGCAGTGTATCTAAGAAGAGGCCCTGGTAGGGGCTGGTGTACAGGACTGTTTGCAAAACAGACATGCCCCAGGCCCTCTGGGAAGTTCACTCTGGTTTCTCCTGGCCTGATGATTAGCTGCAGCTACAGCTTCTGAGAGGAAGATGTGGAGTCCCCGGGGGATGTGTGTCTATGGCTGTGCTCTGCGAGAGTTGCCTCAGGCACAAAAGCCCCTGGCTGCACAGTAGATGAAGCCCTCTCTCTGCCTGCTCCCTAGGCAGTCCTCCTGCCAGCTCAAATGTCCGTGGAGGATGTGGGGTCCCCTGTAGCTAGGAACCCAAAGGTCCATGAGGAGAGTGGGCAGTCCCACCGTTCCTTCACTCACACCTTTCCCAGGAGCTGTTTGGGGCTGGGAACTAGCCCTAGCATTCAAATACCCAACACAGGGTTATGTGATTACTCTTTCTTACTCTTTAGCCTCAGTGTCTGCATCATGTCTCTACCCACTCTCAGTATTTTCTTTCCAATGATTTATTGAAATTATATTGGTTTATTTGAAATTTTTGTCTCAGTGGGAGCAGCACTTCCTGGCTACGTTTAGTTGGATACTTTGTCCTGCTCCTTTTTTCATTTTTACTAAAAAAAACTTTTAATGTAGAGAACAACGAGCCAGCTGTAGGTGATTGCACTCAAGTTAGGAGGTTTAAATTTTCTTTATAAGTTGGATTACTTGATAGGGATATTATATTTAGTCCCATTCCAGTTTGTAAGACTTTGTTGTTTAGCAACATAATTTAAGCAAATTTTAGGCAAATTTTTATCAATATTTTTATCAAAATTCTGTAATTTTGTTTTATGAATGTAATTTTTATGCTTTTTTATTTCAAATATTTTGATTTTTTAACTTTTAATTTTTATAAGTACATAGTATGTGCACATATTAATGGGGTACACAAGACACTCTGAAACAGGCAAGCAATGCATGATAATTACATTAAGGAAAATGGGGTATCCATTTCCTCAATCATTTGTCCTTTGCGTTGTAAATAATTTAATTGTACTATCTTAGTTATTTAAAAATGTACACCTAAATAATTATTCACTATAGTTACCTTGTTCTGCTATCATATGGTATGTCTTATTCTTTCTAATTATTTTTATTTTGTACCCACTAACCACCTCCACTTTCGTGCTAGCCCCTCAAAACCCTTCCAACCTCTGGTAACCACCCTTCTGCTCTCTATCTCCATGACATAAATGGTTTTGATTTTTAGCTCTCAGAAATAAGTGAGAACATATGATGCTTATCTTTCTTTCCCTGGCCTATTTCACTTAACATAATGACTTGCAGTTCCCTCCATGTTGAAAAATAACAGAATCTCAATCTTTTGAATGGCTGCATGGTACTCCATTGTGTATATGCATCAAATTCTCTTTATCCATTCGTTTGTTTTTGGGCACCCAGATTGCTATCAAATCTTGCCTATTGTGAACAGTGTTGCAACAAACATGGGAGTACTGATATCTTTTCAATATATTAATTTCCATCCTTTTGAGTATATACCCAGCAATGGGCTTGCTGGATCATATGGTAGCTCTATGTTAAGTTTTTTGAAGAACCTCCAAACTATTATCCATAGTGGTTGTAGTAATTTACATTTTTCACCAATAGTATATGAGAGTGCCCTTTTCTCCACATCCTCTCCAGTATTGTTACTGCCTGTCTTTTTTTTTTTTTTTTTTTTTTTTTTGACACAGACTTTCACTTTTGTTGCCCAGGCTGGAGTGCAATGGCATGGTCTCGGCTCTCTGCAACCTCCGCCTTCTGGGTTCAAGCGATTCTCTTTCCTCAGCCTCCCAAGTATCTGGGATTACAGGCTCCCACCACCATGCCCAGCTAAATTGTGTATGTTTAGTAGAGATGGGGTTTCACCATGTTGGCCAGGCTGGTCTCGAACTCCAGACCTCAGGTGATCCACCCATCTCAGACTCCCAAAGTGCTGGGATTACAGGCGTGAGCCACCGTGCTTGGCCCTATCCTTTGCATATAAGCCATTTTAACTGGGCTAGGATGACATCTTATTGTAATTTAGTTTACATTTCTCTGATGATTCATGAATTTAAGCACCTTTTCATATGCCTGTTTGCCATAGGAATGTCTTCTTTTGAGAAATGTCTATGAAGATCTTTTGCCCATTTTTAATCAGATTATTAGATTTTTTATGGAGTGGTTTGAGCTTGTTATAGATCTTGGTTATTACTCCTTTGTTTGATGGGCACTTTGTAAATATTTTCTCCAATTCTGTAGATTGTCTCATCACTAGCTGACAGTTCCCTTTGCTGTGGAGAAGTTTTTTTAACTTGAAGTGATTCTACTTGTTCATTTGTGCTTTGGTTGCCTGTTTTTCTGGGATATCAGTCAAGAAATTTTTGCCCAGACCAATGTCCTGGAGATTTTCCCCAATGTTTTCGTGCAGTAGTTTCATGGTTTTAAGTCTTATATTTAAGCCTTTAATACATTTTGTTTTGATTTTTGTATATGGTGAGAGGTGTGAGTCTCATTTCATTCCTTCTGCATACGGATATACAGTTTTCCCAACAGTATTTATTGAAGAAATTGTCTATTTCCCAGTATATGTTCTTGGCATATTTGTTGCAAATTAGTTCTCTGCAGGTGTATGAATTTGTTTCAGGGTTGTCTGTTCTGTTCCATTGGTCTATAGTACCATACCGTGTGGTTGTGTTTACAATAGTTCTGTAGTATAATTTGAAATCAAGTAATGTGATTCTCACAGTTTGTTTTTATTTTTGTTTATTATTCCCAGAATAGCTTTGGTTATTTTGGGCCTGCTATAATTCCATATAAATTTTAGGATTTTTTAATATTTCTGTGAAGAATGTCATACATATTTTAATAAGGATTGCATTGAATCTGTAGATTGCTGTGGGTAGTATGAACATTTCAACAATATAGATTTGGATGCCCTTTATTTATTTATTTTGTCTGATTGCTCTAGCTAGGACTTTCTGTAAAATGTTGAATAACACTGGTGATGGTGGGCATCCTTGTCATGTTCCAAATATTAGAGAAAAAGGTTTCAGTTTTTCCTCATTCAGTATGATATTAGCTGTGGGTCTATGATATATGTCTTTTATTATGATGATGTATGTTTCTTATATAATCAGTTTTTGAGGGTCTTTATCATGAATGGATGTTGAATTATATCACATGCTATCAATTGAAATGATCATATGGCTTTTGTCCTTCATTTTGTTGATAAGATGTATCACATTGATTGATGTGATATGATGTGATATGATGATTTGTGTGATATGATGAATCATCCTTGCATCACATGGATAAATCCCACTTGGTCATGGGAAATGATCATTTTAATGTATTGTTGAATATGCTTAGCTACTATTTGTTGAAGATTTTTACATCAATATTCATCAGAGATACTGGCCTGCAGTTTTCTTTTTTGATGTATCTTTGACTGGGTTTTGATATTAGGGTAATATCGGCCTTGTAGAATGAGTTTGGAAGTATTCCCTCCTTCTCTACTTTTCAGAACAGTGTGAATAGAATTGGTATTAGTTTTTCATTAAATGTTTGGTAATATTCAGCAGTGAAGCTGAATATATATCGTATATATCATATATATATGATATATTATATTAAATAATATATCATATATATGATATATAATATTAAATAATATATGATATATATCATATATATTATATTAAATATATATGATATATATCATATTATATATTATATTAAATAATATATGATATATATCATATTATATATTATATTAAATAATATATGATATATATCATATATTATATTAAATAATATATGATATATATCATATTAAATAATATATGATATATATCATATTAAATAATATATGATATATATATCATATTATATAATATATTAAATAATATATGATATATAATATATTAAATAATATATGATATATAATATATTAAATAACATATGATATATATATTATATATTCTATTAAATAACATATGGTATATATTATATATTCTATTAAATAATATATTATATATTATATATTCTATTAAATAATATATTATATATTATATAGTCTATTAAATAATATATTATATATTATATAGTCTATTAAATAATATATTATATATTATATAGTCTATTAAATAATATATTATATATTATATAGTCTATTCAATAATATATTATATATTATATAGTCTATTAAATAATATATTATATATTATATATTCTACTAAATAATATATTATATATTATATATTCTATTAAATAATGTATTATATATTATATATTCTATTAAATAATGTATTATATATTATATATTCTATTAAATAATATATTATATATTATATATTCTATTAAATATTATATATTATATTATATTAAATTATATATTATGTATTATATATTATATATTATATTAAATTATATATTATATATTATATATTATATATCATATATTATATTAAATAATATATCATATATTATATTAAATAATATATCATATATATTATATTAAATAATATAATATATATTATATTAAATAATATATATTATATTAAATAATATAATATATATTATATTAAATAATATAATATATATTATATTAAATAATATAATATATATTATATTAAATAATATATTATATATATTATATTAAATAATATATTATATATATTATATATATATACACACATACATACCCATACATACAATAATAGGGTTGCTAGGGCAATTGGTCTTTAGGTCTTTGAGGATTTGCCACTCTGTCCTCCACAATGGCTAAACTAATTTACACTCTCACCAACTGTGTGTAAGCGTTCCTTATTCTCCACAGCCTCACTAGCATCTGTTCCTTTTTTACTTTTTAATAGTAGCCATTCTGACTGGTGTTAGATGGTAGCTCATTGTGGTTTTGATTTGCATTTCTCTTATGATTAGTGATGTTGACCTTTTTTTCACATAATTGTTGGCCTCATGTATATCTTCTTTTGAAAAGTGTCTGTTTAAGTCCTCTGCCCACTTTTTAATGGGGTTGTTTGTATTTTGTCTTGTAAATTTGTTAACATTCCTTATAAATGCTGAATATTAGACTTTTGTTGGATGTAAGTTTATAAAACTTTTGTGCCATTCAGTAGATGGTCTGTTTACTCTGGTGACAGGGGTTTTTTTTTTTTTTTTCCTGTGCAGAAGTCCTTTAGTTTAATTAGATCCCATTTGTCAATTTTTGCTTTTGTTGCAATTGCTTTTGGAATGTTTATCATAAAATCTTGGCCCATGTTTATGACCTGAATGGTATTTTCTAGGTTTTCTTCTCGGGTTTCTATAGCTTTGAGTTTTACATTGAAGTCTTTATTCCATCTAGAGTTAATTTTTATATATGCTTTAAGGAAGTAGTCCAGTTTCAATCTTCTGCATATGGCTGGCCAGTTATCCCAGCACCATTTATTGAATTGGGTACCCTTTCCCCATTGCTTCTTTTTGTCAAGTTTGTCAAAGATCAGATAGTTATAGGTGTGTGGTCTTATTTCTGGGTTCTCTATTCTGTTCCAGTGTTCTATGTGTCTGCTTTTGTACCAGTACTGTGGTGTTTTGGTTAGTGTCACCCTGTAGGATTGTTTGAAGTCGGGTAGCATGATGCCTTCAGCTTTGTTCTTTTTGCTGAGGATTGCCTTGGCTATTTGGGCTCTTTTTTGGTTTCATATGAATTTTAAAATAGTTTTTTCTAGTTATGCGAAGAATGTCAATGGTAGTTTAATGGGAATAGCATTGAATCTATAAATAGCTTTGGGCAGTATGGCCATTTTAATAATATTGATTCTTCCTATCCATGAGCATGGAAGGTTTTTCTGTTTATGTCACCTCTGATTTCTTTGAGCATTGTTTTGTAGTTTTCCTTGCAGGGATATTTTACCTCCCCAGTTAGCTGTATTTCTAGTCATTTTATTCATTTTGTGACAATTGTGAATGGGATTATAATCCTGATTTGGCTCTCAGCTAGACTTTTTTGGTGTATAAAAATGCTAGCAATTTTTGCACATTGATTTTGTATCCTGAGACATTGCTGAAGTTGCTTATCAGCTTAGGAAGCTTTTAGGGTGAGACTATTCTAGATATAGGATCAGGTCATCTGAAAATAGAGATAGCTTGACTTTCTCTCTTCCTATTTAGATGCTCTTTATTTCTCTTGCCTGAATGCCTTGCTCAGAACTTCCAATACTATGTTGACTAGGAATGTTGAGAGAAGACATCGTTATCTTGTGCTTGTTTTCGACGGGAATGCTTCCAGCTTTTGCCTATTCAGTATCATGTTGGCTGTTGGTTTGTCATAGATGGCTCTTATTATTTTGAGGTATGTTCCTTCAGTATTTAGTTTCTTGAGAGTTTTTAACATGGAGTGGTATTGAATTTTATTGAAAGCCTTTTCATCGTCTGTTGAGATAAGCATGTGGTTTTTGTCTTTAGTTCTTTACATGTGATCACATTTATTGATTTTTTTGTATGTTGAACCAACATTGTATCCTAGGAATGAAGCCTACTTAATTGTGGTAGATTAGCTTTTTGTTGTGCTGCTGAATCTGGTTTGCAAGTGTTTTGTGGAGGATTTTTCCCTAGATGTTCATCAAGGATACTGGCCTGACTTTTTTTTTATGTTGTTGTATCTCTGCCAGGTTTTGGTATCAGGATGATGCTGGACTCTTAAAATGAGTTATAGAGAAGTCCCTCCTTCTCAGTTTTTTGGAATTGTTTCAGTACTAAAGTTACCAGCTCTTTCTTTTTTTTTTTTTTGATTTTTTTAAATTATTATTGTTATTATTATTATTATTATTATACTTTAGGCTCTATGGTACATGTGCGCAACGTGCAGGTAAGTTACATATGTATACATGTGCCATGCTGGCGCGCTGCACCCACCAACTCGTCATCTAGCATTAGGTATATCTCCCAATACTATCCCTCCCCCCTCCCCCCACCCCACAACAGTCCCCGAAGTGTGATGTTCCCCTTCCTGTGTCCATGTGTTCTCATTGTTCAATTCCCACCTATGAGTGAGAATATGCGGTGTTTGGTTTTTTGTTCTTGCGATAGTTTACTGAGAATGATGATTTCCAATTTCATCCATGTCCCTACAAAAGACATGAACTCATCATTTTTGATGGCTGCATAGTATTCCATGGTGTATATGTGCCACATTTTCTTAATCCAGTCTATCATTGTTGGACATTTGGGTTGGTTCCAAGTCTTTGCTATTGTGAATAATGCTGCAATAAACATACGTGTGCATGTGTCTTTATAGCAGCATGATTTATAGTCCTTTGGGTATATACCCAGTAATGGGATGGCTGGGTCGAATGGAATTTCTAGTTCTAGATCCCTGAGGAATCGCCACACTGACTTCCACAAGGGTTGAACTAGTTTACAGTCCCACCAACAGTGTAAAAGTGTTCCTATTTCTCCACATCCTCTCCAGCACCTGTTGTTTCCTGACTTTTTAATGATTGCCATTCTAACTGGTGTGAGATGGTATCTCATTGTGGTTTTGATTTGCATTTCTCTGATGGCCAGTGATGGTGAGCATTTTTTCATGTGTCTTTTGGCTGCATAAATGTCTTCTTTTGAGAAGTGTCTGTTCATGTCCTTCGCCCACTTTTTGATGGGGTTGTTTGTTTTTTTCTTGTAAATTTGTTGGAGTTCATTGTAGATTCTGGATATTAGCCTTTTGTCAGATGAGTAGGTTGCAAAAATTTTCTCCCATTGTGTAGGTTGCCTGTTCACTCTGATGGTAGTTTCCTTTGCTGTGCAGAAGCTCTTTAGTTTAATTAGATCCCATTTGTCAATTTTGGCTTTTGTTGCCATTGCTTTTGGTGTTTTAGACATGAAGTCCTTGCCCATGCCTAAGTCCTGAATAGTAATGCCTAGGTTTTCTTCTAGGGTTTTTATGGTTTTAGGTCTAACATTTAAGTCTTTAATCCATCTTGAATTGATTTTTGTATAAGGTGTAAGGAAGGGATCCAGTTTCAGCTTTCTACATATGGCTAGCCAGTTTTCCCAGCACCATTTATTAAATAGGGAATCCTTTCCCTATTTCTTGTTTTTCTCAGGTTTGTCAAAGATCAGATAGTTGTAGATATGTGGCATTATTTCTGATGGCTCTGTTCTGTTCCATTGAGCTATATCTCTGTTTTGGTACCAGTACCATGCTGTTTTGGTTACTGTAGCCTTGTAGTATAGTTTGAAGTCAGGTAGTGTGATGCCTCCAGCTTTGTTCTTTTGGCTTAGGATTGACTTGGCGATGCGGGCTCTTTTTTGGTTCCATATGAACTTTAAAGTAGTTTTTTCCAGTTCTGTGAAGAAAGTCATTGGTAACTTGATGGGGATGGCATTGAATCTGTAAATTACCTTGGGAAGGATGGCCATTTTCATGATATTGATTCTTCCTACCCATGAGCATGGAATGTTCTTCCATTTGTTTGTATCCTCTTTTATTTCCTTGAGCAGTGGTTTGTAGTTCTCCTTGAAGAGGTCCTTCACATCCCTAGTAAGTTGGATTCCTAGGTATTTTATTCTCTTTGAAGCAATTGTGAATGGGAGTTCACTCATGATTTGGCTCTCTGTTTGTCTGTTATTGATGTATAAGAATGCTTGTGATTTTTGTACATTGATTTTGTATCCTGAGACTTTGCTGAAGTTGCTTATCAGCTTAAGGAGATTTTGGGCTGAGACGATGGGGTTTTCTAGATATACTATCATGTTATCTGCAAACAGGGACAATTTGACTTCTTCTTTTCCTAATTGAATACCCTTGATTTCCTTCTCTTGCCTAATTGCCCTGGCCAGAACTTCCAACACTATGTTGAATAGAAGTGGTGAGAGAGGGCATCCCTGTCTTGTGCCAGTTTTCAAAGGGAATGCTTCCATCAGTGTGCTGTATTCAGGAAACCCATCTCACGTGCAGAGACACACATAGGCTCAGAATAAAAGGATGGAGGAAGATCTACCAAGCAAATGGAAAACAAAAAAAGGCATGGGTTGTAATCCTAGTGTCCGATAAAACAGACTTTAAACCAACAAAGATCAAAAGAGACAAAGAAGGCCATTACATAGTGGTAAAGGGATTAATTCAACAAGAAGAGCTAACTATCCTAAATATATATGCACCCAATACAGGAGCACCCAGATTCATAAAGCAAGTCCTGAGTGACCTACAAAGAGACTTAGACTCCCACACATTAATAGTGGGAGACTTTAACACCCCACTGTCAACATTAGACAGATCAACGAGACAGAAAGTCAACAAGGATACCCAGGAATTGAACTCAGCTCTGCACCAAGCAGACCTAATAGACATCTACAGAACTCTCCACCCCAAATCAACAGAATACACATTTTTTTCAGCACCACACCACACCTATTCCAAAATTGACCATATACTTGGAAGTAAAGCTCTCCTCAATAAGTGTAAAAGAACAGAAATTAGAACAAACTATCTCTCAGATCACAGTGCAATCAAGCTAGAACTCAGGATTAAGAATCTCACTCAAAACCGCTCAACTATGTGGAAACTGAACAACCTGCTCCTGAATGACTACTGGGTTCATAACGAAATGAAGGCAGAAATAAAGATGTTCTTTGAAACCAACGAGAACCAAGACACAACATACCAGAATCTCTGGGATGCATTCAAAGCAGTGTGTAGAGGGAAATTTATAGCACTAAATGCCCACAAGTGAAAGCAGGAAAGATCCAAAATTGACACCCTAACATCACAATTAAAAGAACTAGAAAAGCAAGAGCAAACACATTCAAAAGCTAGCAGAAGGCAAGAAATAACTAAAATCAGAGCAGAACTGAAGGAAATAGAGACACAAAAAACCCTTCAAAAAATAAATGAATCCAGGAGCTGGTTTTTTGAAAGGATCAACAAAATTGATAGACCACTAGCAAGATTAATAAAGAAAAAAAGAGAGAAGAATCAAATAGATGCAATAAAAAATGATAAAGGGGATATCATCACCGATCCCACAGAAATACAAACTACCATCAGAGAATATTGCAAACACCTCTATGCAAATAAACTAGAAAATCTAGAAGAAATGGATAAATTCCTCAACACATACACCCTCCCAAGACTAAACCAGGAAGAAGTTGAATCTCTGAATAGACCAATAACAGGAGCTGAAATTGTGGCAATAATCAATAGCTTACCAACCAAAAAAAGTCCAGGACCAGATGGGTTCACAGCCGAATTCTACCAGAGGTACAAGGAGGAGCTGGTACCATTCCTTCTGAAACTATTCCAATCAATAGAAAAAGAGGGAATCCTCCCTAACTCATTTGATGAGGCCAGCATCATCCTGATACCAAAGCCTGGCAGAGACACAACAAAAAAAGAGAATTTTAGACCAATATCCTTGATGAACATTGATGCAAAAATCCTCAATAAAATACTGGCAAACAGAATCCAGCAGCACATCAAAAAGCTTATCCACCATGATCAAGTGGGCTTCATCCCTGGGATGCAAGGCTGGTTCAATATACGCAAATCAATAAATGTAATCCAGCATATAAACAGAAGCAAAGACAAAAACCACGTGATTATCTCAATAGATGCAGAAAAGGCCTTTGACAAAATTCAACAACCCTTCATGCTAAAAACTCTCAAGAAATTAAGTATTGATGGGACGTATCTCAAAATAATAAGAGCTATCTATGACAAACCCACAGCCAATATCATACTGAATGGGTTACCAGCTCTTTCTTATACATCTGGAAAATTCAGCTGTGAATCCATCACGTCCTGGGTCCTTTTGGATTGGTGGACTATTTATTACTGCCTCAATTTCAGAACTCATTATTGATCTGTTCAGGGATTCAATTTTTCCTGGTTCCATCTTGGGAGGGTAAGAATTAATCCATTTCTTCTAGACTTTCCAGTTCATATGCATAGAGATGTTTATAATATTATCTGATGGTTGTATTTCTGTGGGATCAGTGGTAACATCCCCCTATTGTTTGTGAGTGCACTTATTTGAATCTTCCTCTGTTTTCCTTTATTAGTTTAGCAGTCTATCTATTTTATTGTTTTTCTCAAAAAAAAAGTCTTTGACTTATGGGTCTACTGAATGTTTTTTTTAATGTCTCTATCTCCTTCAGCTCAGCTCTGATTATTATTATTTTTTGTCTTCTGCTAGCTTTAGGATTTGTTTGCTCTTGGTTCTTCAGTTCTTTTAGTCAGTCCTTTTAGATGTTAGTTTGCTAACTTGAGATCTGTCTTACTTTTTTGATGTGGGCATTTAGTGTTAATAATTTCCCTCTTAACACTGCCATAGCTATGTCTCAGATATTCCGGTACATTTTATTTTTGTTCCTATTACTTTCAAGGAACGTCTTGATTTCTTCCTTAATTTCATTATATACTCAAAAGTCATTCAGGAACAGATTATTCAATTCCCATATAATGCTACTGTTTTGAGTGAATTTGTTAGTCCTGAGTTCTAATTTGATTGTGCTGTGGTCTGAGAGACTGTATGTTATGATTTCAATTCTTTTGCATTTTCTCAGGATTGTTTTACTTCCAATTATATGATGAATTTTAGAATAAGTGCCATGTGATGATGAGAAGAATGTATATTCTGACGTTTTGGGTGGAGAGTTCTGTAGATATCTATGTTTGTTTAATGCAGTGCAGAGTTCGAGTCCCAAATATCTTTGCTTACACAGAATTTAATGGCAAAATATTTCTTGGCAGACAAGAGTAGTCATACGAGTTAGAATAATCAGGATCAGAAATTTGGAAAAGTTTGACAACAACCTGTTATTAATCATTGCATGTTGAAGGAAATCCAAATAAATTATGAAGAACATAAGCAATGTAGAAGAATTAGTTTCCTACTTCAGTAGTACAAGTTTCTTTAAATAGGTTGCTGCATTCACAATTTCTGTTTTCTGTGGAAAATATTTAATTGTATATTTTAGGTATGTGGCTCACTTTCTGTATTCCTCAGTTGGCTATAAATACCAATATTTAAAATGTATTCATTATTTCAATTAACATTTCTATTATACATTTATATTATGAATTATATTTCTCCAATTTTAAGTATAATGTACATGCATTTAATTTTTTACATATGTTTTAATAACTAAGTAGTTAAAACTGTCTTTTCAATACTTTCGAGTATATACAAAACATAATTACCACCAATATCTCTTTGATTTACAGTAGCCTGATCTTCAATTATCTCTATTTTCATGATAATAACATCCAGGTCCAAACTTGTTACAGTATCATTTTTAATCTTTGATAGAGTATCTGTGTATAAGAAACAATTATTTTTTAAAAGTGTGATTGTATCCACAATCTAAGTGTACCCTCCCTCCCACACACACACAAAAGCCTAAGGAAGGACTCAAAGCAAAGCTCGTTTCTCCAGCATCACTCTTACATATAAGATTTTTTTTAATCAATCCAACACTGACATTGGGTTTAGAATACTAAGAATAATGATATTAAAGAAAATTTCAGTGTTGAAAATGAATTGCAATACATGTATTGCTTATATAATTTAATCAGCCTTTCTGGTCTTAGCAACTTTGCTGAAAAAACTGGTAATGTTGTTGTAATACTAGTTAAAAAGCTATTATAATTAACCAAGTGATGGATGATTTTGGTAGCAATAGCAATAATTGAGAAATGGTGGGAATCTGTAAAAGTTTGGAAATCAGATCCAACAGGATTTGCTGTCAGTTTGAATTTGTGGTGTGGGTTACTCACCTTATTTGACACACCTATGATCATAAATAGGAATAGAACCAATAATAGTTTATCTGTGATGGGGTTATTTTTATGATTATGAGAGCTAGTACACTTAAAATGTTTCATATAATGATTGTAACATAGTGAGTGATCAACTAAAGTTTGATGTTCTAAAAGACTTTAAAAAGGAAACTTACAGACACAAAGACAGTAGTTTCATCAAATTCAATTCAATTCAATTATTTAACCGTCAAGAAGGCCAGAAGTTATTTTGACTTTGTAGCTATGATGCGGGTAAAATAAAATATCAGAACCTTTTCTTCAGTCTTTCCTTTTGCTTTGTCAGTGAGGCTTCATTCATGCTAAAAAAAAAAAAAAAAAAAAAAAAATGCCATTTTACATCAGTGACATTTTGAGGTCAAGATCATTTCTTTGCCTTAGTAATACTGGCCTAAACTAGGGAGTGTAATTTCAAATATCTGGCTCATCGCTAAGATGTTTTGATTTTATATACTTAAGTGGCAGAACGCCACTAACAAGCTTCCCTTCCTGATTCCATTTAAAGAGACTTGAAGATAATAGAAGTGTATGCATCAGTACTAGTCATAAAAATAAGGTACTTTCTATGCATGATATGTACTTTTATATGCTTACTTTTCCCCATCAGTGCTAATAAAGTATTGCAGTTATGTGTAAACAGCCACATCTTTCTCTACTACTTCAGCCTCATTCATTCGGTGACATTGTAAAGTTTCATAATGGTCTGTCATATCACTTTTTCTTGCATGCATGTTCTTGTTTAAAAGTCCCCAAAGGCCCATAAAAGCTATATATTCTCAATATGTTTCACAGATATGTAAAATATAAAAATTCAGTCCTTGGCAATTGTCTGCAATTTCACTGCACCATTCTTATTGATGCCTTTGTTAAAAACCTCTTCTAACCAAGTGATTAGACGCATAATAAAATCCAACTTAGACTGTTCCACAAGAAATTAGCTTGAGTCTCTCATTCAGCAGTCCTTGATTTCCACCTAGCTTTCTGCTATCCTTTACTGACCACAGGCAACATGAGCCTACCTTGAAAACAAATTAATCCTTCGTATACTGGAAGCAATTGCCCAGAATAAGCCTCAGTGCTGCCTGGGCTTGTTGGTAGTGTGCATATGGATATGCATGTGCGTTTTGGGTGGGAGAATAATATTATTTCAAGGAAGAAGGGGAGAGGTTACTTTATAATATTCAATAATGAACAACATAACCTGTTCTTATACTTGAATCCTCTTAAAATTCATAGACAAAATTATGCTTTAGAAGAGAATCAATGTTTACTTAGTACAGTTTCTGAAAGCTTCACATAGAAAGTAAATGAAGACATTTAAGGTAGAAATGACAAGAGTGTATATTGACAATATGAATTATTCTTTTTATCAAAAATAATTTGTACAAGAGTGCAAAAGTATAAAAGTCTCAACAAATATGATGCTGAATAGGCACATACATTTGCAAAACAAAAATCTCAAAAAGCAACATTGGAATCAAGATAATGTAGCACTGAATTATAAATTATGAAGAAAATGCATTTTGAAATTGATATGGTTTGGCTCTGTGTCCCCACCTAAATCTCATCTCAAATTGTAATCCTCACATGTCGAGGAAGGGAAGTCATTAGACTATGGGGATGTTTTCCCCACGTGCTGTTCTCATGACAGTGACTGAATCCTCATGAGATCTGATGGTTTTATAAATGCTAGTTTTTCCTGAATGCTCACACTCTCTCCTGCTGCCTTGTGAAGAAGGTGCCTGCTTCCCTTTTGCCTTCCACCATGATTGTAAGTTTCCTGAGGCCTCTCCAGCAATGCAGAACTGTGAGTCAATTAAACCTCTTTCCTTTATAAATTACCCAGTCTCAGGGAAGTTCTTTATAGCAGCGGGAAACAGACTAATACAGTAAATTGGTACTGGGAGTGGGGCACTGTTATAAAGGTAACCTGAAAATGTGTAAGTAACTTTGGAACTGGGTAACAGGCAGAGGTTGGAACAGTTCGCAGGGCTCAAAAGAAGGCAGCAAGATGTGGGAAAATTTAGAACTTCCTAGAGACTTCTTGAATGGTTTTGACCAAAGTGCTGATAATGATTTGGACAATTAAGTCCAGGTTGAGGTGGTCTCAGATGGAGATGAGGAACTTCTTGGGAACTGGAGCAAAGGTCACTCTTGCTATGCTTTGGCAAAGACCCTGGCAGCATTTTGCCCCTGCCCTAGAGATCTGTGGAACTTTGAACTTGAGAGAGATGATCTGAAGTTAGAACTTATGTTTAAAAGGGAAGTATAGAATAAAAGCTTGGAACATTTGCAGCCTGACAATGTGATAGAAAAGAAAACCCCATTTTCTAGGGATAAATTCAACCTGGATGCAGAAATTTGCATAAGTAACAAGGAGCCAAATGTTAATCACCAAGACAATGGGGAAAATTTCTCCAGAGCATGTCAGAGACCTTGGCAGCAGCCCCTCCCATCACAGACCTGGAAGCCTAGGAGGAAAAGATGGTTTCATGGGCCCAGGGCCTTGCTGCTGTGTGTAGCCTTGGGACTTGCTGCCCTGCATCTCAGCCACTCCAGTCTAGCTGTGGCGAAAAAACACCAAGGTACAGTTCAGGCCATTGCTTCAGAGGGTGAAAGCCCCAAATCTTGGACTTCCATATGGTGTTGGGCCTACAGGTGCACAGAAGTCAAGAATTGAAGTTTGGGAACCTCCACCAAGGTTTTGGAAGATGAAAGGAAATGCCTGGAAATCCAGGTAGAAGTCAGCTGCAGGGGCAGAGCCCTTATGAAAAACCTCTGCTAGGGCAATGCAAAAAGGTAATGTGGGGTTGGAGCCCCCACACAGTGTTCCCACTGTCACACTGTCTAGTGGAGCTCTGAGAAGAGGGCCACCATCCTTCAGACTCCAGAATGGTAGATCCACTAACAGCTTGCACTGTGAGGCTGGAAAGGCCACAAGCACGAAACACTGGCCTGTGAAAGAGGTGCTCAAGCCTGTTGGAGCTCACTCCTTGCATCAGCATGCCCCAGATATGAGACCATGGAGTCAGAGCAGATAATTACAAAGCTTTAAGATTTAATGACTGCCCTGTTGGATTTAAGACTTTTCTGGGGCCTGTAGACCCTTTGTTTGGGCCAATTTCTCCCATTTGGAATGGGAGCATTTATCCAATGCCAGTACTTGCATTGTATCTTTGAGGGATAACTTATTTTTTATTTTACAGGCTCATAGGTGAAAGGGATTTGCCTTGTCTCAGATGCAACTTTGAACTTGGACTTTTGAGTTAATACTGAAAAGAGTTAAGACTTTGGGGAACTTTTGGGAAGTCATGATTAGCTTGAAATGTAAAAAGGATATTAGATTTTGGAGGGGTCGGGTGGAATAATATGGTTTGGCTCTGTGTCCCACCTAAATCTCATCTCAAATTGTAATCTCCACATGTCAAGGGAGGGACCTGGTGGGAGGTGATTGGATCGCAGGGGCATTTTTCCCCCATGCTATTCTCATGATAGTGAGTTCTCACAAGATATGATGGTTTTATAAGTGTTTAACAGCTCCTCCTTTGCATGCTCTTTTTCCTGCCACCCTGTGAAGAAGGTGCCTGCTTCCCCTTTCACCATAATTGTAAGTTTCCTGAGGCCTCACGTGGAACTCTGAGTCAATTAAACCTCTTTCTTTTATAAATTACCCAGTGTCAGAAAAGTTATTTATAGCAGTGCGAAAATGGACTGATCCACAAACTGACCATGTCTCTGGCAGACATTCAAGGCCTGCTTAAAAGTGCGGGTCTGCCAGACGTTTTGACCTTGATGAGCCCTACGCTTTCCAGGGCTCACAGTGACTTCATACACTGACTTTCCCTGCAGGGGTCTTATAAACTCTCAGGGAAACTGAAAACAGACACTTCAGCTTATCTAATTCTTTAAAGTGGCAGTGTTACCCTTTTCTTACACAGGTAGATTTGTACTTTCTACTAATTTATTCAACAAAAAGCAAGTTATTATCTAGCAATACATACTCAAATTGCAGAAGTATGGAGGAAATCAAGAGAGAAAGCCATGACCCCACAGATCTTGCATTCTGTGTGCCTATATCATTGACACCATTAGATGGTGCCAAGGATCACTGCTTGTGCTCTCTGGAAGGGTGGCCTGTGTCACACCTGGGTCCTTCTGTGCCACAGCTGAAGTGGGTAAGAAGTACTGCACAGGAATTCAGGCAGTAGATACTAGAAGTACCTTGAGCAGCAAGCCCCAAAGTCTCATGGGCACACTGGGGCTGTCTTTGGAAACCTTCTTTTCTCAAGGTCTGTGATGTGCATTAGAGCCTGAAAAATCTCTGAAATGCCTTCTGTGTTATTCTCCCATGTTCTTGAAGAATACCACCTGGCTTACTTATATCCATACTAATTTCCTCAGCAAATTGTCTCTTAGCCACACTCTTAGTTTCCTCTCAGAAACATGATTTTTATTCTTCAAATGGCCAGGTTTAGAATTTTCCAAATCTTTACATGCTGCTTACCTTTTGATTATAAATTCTGTCTTTGAATCATTTCTCACTCCTTGAATTTTACTATAAGCACTTAGGAGATGCCATGCAGTTCCCTGAACGATTGGCTGCTTAGAGATTTTGTCCACCGAATATATTAGTTTATCATTCTTAATTTTTTTCCTTCTACAAAGTCCTAGGGCACCGACATAATTCAACCAAATTCAAACAAAAATGGCCTTTCCCCCAGTTTTCAATACCTTGTTCCTGATTTCCCTCTGAGACCTCATCAGAATAATCTTCACTGTCATGACTACTTAAGATACCTCTAAAAAAAAATGAGGCTTTCTCTACAGCTTTTCTCTTCTTATCTCTCTCTAGAATCAGCTTTAACACTCCCTTCACAGCAATCTAATGTTTTTCCAGCATTCATTTCAAAACTGCTCCAGCCTCTACCCATTACCCAGTTCCAACCCAGCTTCCACATTTTTGGTTATCTGTTATAGCAACACTCTACTCTCTTGGCATTAATTTCTGCCTTAGTCTGTGCTGCTATGAAAAAGTTCTACAGACTTTAAAAGCAATATAAATATGTAAGCATTATGAATTGATTTTTTCACAGTTTGTGAGGTTGGGAGTCTAGGATCCAGTTGCTAGGCAGGTTCAATTGTTAGCTGAGGTTTGCTCTCTGGTTTCTAGATGGTGCCTTATTGCTGCATCCTCCCAAGGTGAGGAAGGCTGTGTCTTCACATGGCAGAAGGCAGAAGGGCAAGTGACCAAATGCAGCATAAGCTTCTTCTGTAAGGACATTAATCCCATTCACATGCGAGGAACCCTAGTGGCCTAATCATCTCTTAAAGGCCCCACCTTTTAATATAATCATATTAGCAACATCTGAATTTTGAAGGGGACACATTCAAACCATGGCAACAATTTTGTCTTATTGAAAAATTTTCATAAAGACATAATCACTAGGAATGGTTCAATTTAAATTCACAGTGTTCAGAGTAAAAATAAACATTCTGAAACTATTTAGCCGAATTGGGATTAAGGAATGACACATTTTCATTATTAAACAAAACAAAAAGTGTTCAAGATTTCCAAATCCTAGATTTAACTGCAATAAACCGAGCATATTATAAAATATTATTCAAAACTGAGTAAAACTCATTCCTATAAATTATCTACTGTTAGTATAATAAAGGCAAATTCTGATGTTTTCAAGATTCAATATGAAGAAATGCCATTTTGATAATGTGTTCAATATGAAAATGGGGGTTTGCATAATATTCATTGTTTCAGATTCAATTTCCCAACACCTACAACTGAAGAAATGCATTTATCATTACCTTTGTTAGAACTCCAAATAACAAAAAAACTTTATTCTGAACATATTCTCCACTTTTCTCTATTATTCTATTATCTTCCATTAAAAATATTTTATCTATTCAACTCAATTGTAACCATAAAGATGTATGAGTACCCATGAACATCTTTCTCAATTGCTTTGAAACGTAAAAAAATACTAATTTCACTGTCCTCAATACTGCTATTATTAGAATTGCATGATGTTTAATATATGTTGCCTTCTGAAGCATTATTAAATTTTCTTTTTAAATAATCTCATTCATACAAGAATCTTACAACATAATTTGGAAATAAATGGTTCCTTCAGTGGGATCAGCAGGAATATTATTAAATAAGTGATTTTCTTTGGTTATAATTAATTGGTCTGGATGACACTCCATGTTCCAGAGAATTTTTTTTTACTGTTCTCATTTGTGATGACAGAAATCTCAAACTTAGTCGTACAGACATTGTGGGGAACAATTAAAGAGGATAAGAAATCTGCTCCGTGCATTTTGATATAGACTAAATCACAAATGAATTAAATGATGGTTCAGAGGTTTGTCAGTCAGTCTGTGGCTTTTGGAGGTTGCTGTTTTCCTACCACAGTAAACTTTATGCCCCTCCAGTGCTCCATAGCCTAGGTACAAAGAAGAAATAGAATTCCCAAAAGTTAATGCTATTTTATGTTAGTTCTGCTGAACAATTAATCAACACCTTACCAGGACTAAGGACTACATTAGATACTAGGAATACAGAAACCTGGTCTTTGTCGTGGAGATTAAGAGAGTGCAGTCAGAAAAAAGAAAGTGGCCATTATGGAGGCTGAAAAATCTCACAATTTGCCATCTGCAAGCTGGAGATCTAGGGAAGCTGGACGTGCAGCTGTGAAAATCAGAGAGCTTGTGATATAAGTCCCGTTTGAGGGCAGGAGAAGGCTGATGTTTCAGTTCAAGCAATCAAGCGGAGAAAATTAATTTCTCCTTCTTCCACCATTTAGGACTTCAACAGATTAAATAATGCCCATCCATACTGGGGAGGGCAATGTGCTTTACTCAGTTCACAGATTTAAATGCTCATTTTATCATGAAATACTTTCACAGGCACATCCAGAAATAATGTTTAAGGACTTACTGTCCCAGTCAAGTTGACATAAACTTAACCATCCTAAGTTCACCCTGCATCAACTTAAATAATATAACATATTTATAATGTATATTATCTAAATATAAATAATGAATTGCAATTCAGCAATTAAACATAAAAACTATCTTTTGCTATAACGTGGAACAAACTGGAAGCCATTATCTGAAGTAAAGCAATTCAGAAACAAAGACAAATGCCACGTGTCCTCACTTATAAGAACTAAATAATATGTATGTATAGACATAGAGTGTAGAATGATAGATATTAGAGACTCAGAAAGATGAAGCAGTCATAGGGAGTTGGATGATTACTAAATGGGTACAATAAATATTATTTGACTAATGGATACACTGAAAGCCCACACTTCACCACTACACAATATATCCATGTAACAGTGTTTCATTTGTACCCCTTAAATTTATACAAATAAAAATTAAAAATTTTTAAGAGAACAAAATGCCGTTCCTTTCATTATGGAAGTAGTCCAATATAATCAGCTTGTCACTAGGTAGCAGGCTGATCACCCCAGAAATAAATGTCATATCATGGATTCAGCGTTGGTCTGTCATGCTGGCAGATTGGACACTCAGCAGTGGCCATAGCCAGGTCAGCCTCAGTGAGTGTAAGTTCATGGTGGTGAGCTCATGCATAAGCCTCGTCCCTGCCACTATGGCCATTGTTTTCGTGAGCCCATTGGGCAATGACAGCAGTGACTGCAGAAAGAGGCTGAGTGCTAGCCACAAAACAAGTCATCCTTTCCACCTGACTATTAAAATCTTCTGAGATCACCCTTTTGTGAGAATTCATATGGAAGACAAAGATCTTCAAGGTAATTTTGCCCATTCAGAGAGATCTTTTCATATACCCCTTTCCTTATTTTCCTTTTTTCCAATTTTTCAATCACGTTCCTTGGCCACAGTCTGTGAATTGGTAATAATCACACATCTGGCCATTTTCATTCCAAGCAAAGTAAACAACCAGTTAACACTTCTCGAGATTCTGTCCACTGGAAAGATTTTTCTTCACTGCTGTCCTTTAGAAATATCCCAGAAAGAGGCTGAAGTGCTACAGCTGTCCACTTTACGATGGTGCCTGCATGTCATCCAGCACTGTATGTAAAACCATGCCTAAGTCTCTTCTTCCTCCGTCTCAAAAAAAAAAAAAAAAAAAAAACAAAAAAACAGCCAGGCATGGTGGTGTGTGCCTGTAATACCAGCTACAGGAGGCTGAGATGGGAGGATCACTTAAGCCCGGGGGCAGAGGCTGCGGTGAGCCGAGATCATGCCACTGCACTGCACTGCACTCCAGCATGGGTGACGGAGAAAGACTCTGTCTCAAAAAAAAAAAAGGTACAAATACACCACAAAATTACTACGTAACCAAAGAAAGAATGAAATCATTTCCTTTGCAGCAATATGGATTCAGTTAGAGGCCATTATCCTAAGTGAATTAACACAGAGACAGAAAACCAAATATCACATGTCCTCACTTGTAAGTGGTAGCTAAACATTGAGAATACTCTTCATGAGGCCGTAGGTACAGGCTGGGAGAGAGAAGGCAGGGTGGCAGGAGTGGGGATCATAGGACCAGGAGTTGGGCCATTTCTTCATGTAACTTACTTGTACCTTTAGGGCTTGCTAAGGTCTGATCATGTGTATGCTATTTCCATTTCGTGATGCAGTTTTGCTGTGTATACCTGATTTTTTTGCTTAATGTGCCAGAATCCTCAGTTTATCATGGGAAGCCCAGGTCACATGGTAACTTTTTGGCCCAAGGTTTAGCATTCAGTCTCTACTAAGATGCAGTAGCAGGCCAAGATCTGTTTCTTAAAACAATTAAAAAAGTAATTATTATTACAGAATAATAAGACTTTGCTCCAAAATCCTAAGGGCCTGTGCTATGATCCAAAGGGGCCTGCTGTAGGCTCCAAAGTGCAATCCTATTTGACATTGACACTTCAAGCACCATTGGACATACGGAATCATATGACCCAAATGGCAGAGCAGATTGCACAACAGTCTGGATGTGTTGCAGAGCCTTCTCCTTTTCTGGATCGTATTCAAAACCAGCACCATTGGGGTCAGTCCGTATATGGGCTGGAATAACACACCCAAATGAGAAATATGTTGCCTACAAAATCCATAGAGCCCCACTAGGTGTTGTGCCATTGTTTTCGTTGTAGGAGGAGCCAAGTCCAATACAATTACTTATTCTCCATCTTAAGAGAGTTGTCTCAATATGGTCCATGCCATAGGCCTCCTAGAAATTTCACTTGGGTAAGAAGGCCCCTGATTTTTTGTTGGATACATTATTGACCCTCGGCTTTGAAAATACCTGACCATAAGTCCAGAGTAGTTGTTATATCTTGCTCACTAGGTCCAATAAACATAATGCCATCAGTGTAATTGAGAAGTGAGTTTTCCTGTGGAAGGGAAAAGCAATCAAGATTTTTGAGAACTAAATTATGACATAGAGATAGAGAGTTGATATATCCTGAGATAGGACAGTGAAGATGTATTGCTGGTCTGGCCAGCTGAAAACAAATTGCTTCTGGCGAGCTTTATTAATAGGTATGAAGAAAAAACAATATCGTTTGCCAGATCAGTAGCTGAATCTCTGGTACCAGGGAATGTGTTAATTTGCTCAAGCAAAGGAACCACCTTTGTTACAACAGCTACAATTTGAGTCACCTCCTCATTAAGCCTATAATAGTTTATCATCATTCTTCAAGATCCATCTGTCTTATACAAAATCCAAATAAGCAAGTTGAGTGAGGATATGGTGGAAACTATTACCCTGTGTTCTTCAAATTTTAATGGTGCCACTAATTTCTTTAAACCCTCCAGGAATATGGTATCACTTTTGGTTTATTGTTTTTCTAGGTAGAGTAATTTCTAATGACTTCTACTTGGCCTTTTCTGCCATAATGACCCGCAATCCACTGGTTAGAGAGTCAATGTAGAGATTCTGCCCCTTGCTGAGTATGGCTACTCCAATTATAGTGGGTAGGCTACTTCCACTGGAGGAGGAGAGGCAGATTCCACTGGTGGTTGGGAGACCTCTTCCCGTAACAAAAACTCATCAGAATATAGAGGTTCATTGACCCCACCTCGTCAATTTTATCTCACATGAGGAACCTGAGCTGACTCTTACAATCTTGCTCTCTTACTATGTGATGCATTCTGCCGTGTTGTGATGCAGGAATAAGGCCCTCAGCAGATACTGGAGCCATCCTCTTGGACCTCCTAGCTTTGAAAACTATGATCCAGGGCATGAGTTTGCCCAAGGCCTTGGGGGTTCACCCTCTACTCTAGTGTTCCAGAATGGAGCCAAAAGAAGACAATACCCAGCCTTAAGACTTAATGTTGTTTTCCCTGTTGGATTTTGGACTTACTTGTGACAAGTTCCCCTTTTTTTTCTTGCTTCTTTTCCTTTTTTTGGAATGGGAATCTTCTATCCTATTCCTGTCTCACCATTGTATTTTGAAAGTAGATAACTTATTAAATTACACAGATCACAGCTGGAGAGAAATCTACCTTGAGAGGAATCACGCCTTGATTGTCACCCATATCTGACTTAGACGAGACTCTGGACTTTGAAATTTTGAGTTGATGCTCAAGTGGGGCTGGGTGGAATGCTATAGTTTGAATTTTTTCCCCAAATTTCATGTGTTGAAAATGTAATTCCCAAATTCAAATATTGATTGACAGTGAGGCTTTGGGAGGTAAGTAGAATTAGATAAGGTCATCAAGGCGGGGCTTCAATGAGAGGACCAGTGACCTTATAAGATGAGGAAAGGAGGCCTGACTGACATGCATGCTCTTCCTCTCTTGCAATGTGACGTCCTCCTCCATGTGAGGATGCAGCAGTAAGGCCCTCACTAGATGCTGGTGCCATACTCTTAGATTTCCCAGCCTTCAAAACTGTAAGCCAAATAAATTCAGTTCTTTATCAATTACCCAGTCTCAGGGATTGAATTATAGCAACAGAAAATGGACTAAAACACAGTCCTGGGTATTTGCCTAAGGAAAATCAAAACATATGTAATTCAAAGGTGTACACACATGTTCATAACTTTATTTTTAACAATCAAAAACCTGAAATAGGCCAGGCATGGTAGCTCATACCTTTAATCTCAGCACTATGGGAGGCTGAGGAGGGAGGATCGCTTGACCCCAGGAGTTCAAGACCAGCCTGGGGCAACATGGTGAGCCTGGCAAGATCTCATCTCTATAAAAAATAAGACAAAATAAATTTGCTGGGCATGGTGACACACACCTGTGGTCCCAGCTACTCAGGAGGCGGAAGCGGGAGGATTGCTTGAACTCAGGAGGTAGAGGCAGCAGTGAGCCATGTTCATGCCATAGCACTCCAGCCTGGCTGACAGAGCAAGTACCCAAGTACCTGTCTCACAAACAAACAAACAAGGAAAAAAAAACTGGAAATAAATAAAATAAATATTTCTAATGTCTAACTTGGGAAATTGATAAACAAATTTTTACATATAGTTAACATTTGAATCTACTCGGCCATGAAAATGAATGAATTATTACTTAAAAGAATATGAATGGTCCTGAATGGCATTATCAAGTCAAACCAGACTCTAAAGGAGACACTTTTAACAAGATAAAACTACAGGGAAAGTAAAGAGATCAGTGGCTTCCGGGGCATGGGGCTGTGGGAAAATGTTTACAAGGAGAATATGGGAATCTTTTGAGTGCGGTCATAGTTACACAATGCATAATTATATCTATTTGGGAAAACTCACAAAAATGCACAACAGAACTAAAGTATACCTTCATAAAAATTCAGATAATATAGAACTGCCTGTACGTCTGGGGTATGAAAAAATACTAGTATATAGCCCTTATATCAAAATGTGAGGAATTTAGCTAAAATATTATTTTCCTCTTTCATCAGATTTTTGTTCCTCCAACGGTACTCCTCTGTTTAATTCAATCACTGTCTTTTTCCACTGAAATGGAAGTTTTATTTTATGAAATTCATACATCTGTTGTGTAAGACATTTTATGAGTATCACAAAATATTAATATTAATGTTTTCTAGAATAGTAATGCTGAGAAAACAGACTCACACATTAGACTAAGATACAGAAAATTTGTATTTTATTCCTGTCTCAGTAGCTATTTCACAGGTGATCTTGCCCAATCAATCACCTTCCCTCTCAGAGCCCCATAAAGAAAGAACTTTGTAAAATGAGAAAGGAGGACTAGATGATCTCTAAGACCCCTTCAAATTTCAATGCTTTGTGATTCTATCTAGAAATCAGAATCAACATATTGAAAATTAACTAGCAGCTTCATAATTTCTAAAGTCATGTTTTCATCCAAGAATCCTGTTTTCTAATTCATTATTATGGATTATTCATGCAAATTAATTTTTTCAGACTTTTTTTTTGGTTTTCATTAAGACTTTATTCAGAACTTTGATCTTTGTGAAAATAACCTTCTTTAGCAGAAAAGCTGTCTAAAGGCAGAGCCAGTTATTTGATGATAACTTCATAACAGCAAGTCATAAAGTTCATCTGAAAGTAGAATACTAATTTTTATCATAATACTTTCTACATTCAGTTTTCAATGTTGAGTTTAGCAAATGCTTATTAAGCTCACTGTTTGCTTCACATCTATATACTGCAATTTTAACGTTATTTTTTGTGCACAGTAAAACTCATATTTCATTCATTAAATGGTTAATGAACTTCTACAATGTGCAAAGCTAGTAATTTACATTTTGGGAGGAAATAGACACATTAAAATCCACTGCAATTTACTTTTTGCAAATTACAGAAATGCCCTCTTGCACAGAGATTCTGCTATGCTCTATAGCAGTAATTCCCAAACCATCTCATATCATGTTCCTCATAGAAAAATAGTAACTGTAAAGCCCACTGGGATCAACAGAAAAGGCAGCTCAGGGTACTGAACCATCCTAGTACATCCAGTTGCTCTAGGTGTCAATCAGCTAACCTGGTTGATATCGCCATACACCTGTAACCCATTTGCAGCATCTCACTCTGCCCTGCACTTTCCTATCACCCACAGCTAACAGGTCACTATTATCTAATTATCATACCCTGGAGGTATATGAATATGGGTAAAAGATAAATAGCGTACTATAGTTAAAAGCAATATGCTGGGTTCTGAATATTACAAAGATAATTAAATGTAGCAGCTGCTTTAATCATGATTGTGGACTACTGGGAGAGAGGGTAAACATATTATTTTTAGCATATAGTATGATTAGTACCGTAAAAGCATGCACACTGTGTAATTGCAGCACACAGAGTATATTAGTTTAGGTCCTCTGAAAGCAGACGCCAAGAAATCTTTAGATTTGTAGGAGATCTGTTGGGGAACATGATCAAGTATAGGCGAGGAAGTTTCAGATGGCAAAGCAGGTATGACTTCTGTGAAGAAGGGGAAGGAAGAGTTTTATCCTGTGGTACATTTATAAGAAAGGTTTTTCTGGGCCAATGAGGAGTTCTCAAGCCAAAATGACCTATTAGAGGTATCCACAGGAATGGGCCAGCATTAATGCCCAGTTATTGGCTAGGAGCCAAAGACCTTAACTGCATCTGTAAAAATGAGTGTCCAAGCAAGGTGAAATACAAGTTTTCTCATTTTGTTTTATTTGCCGTGGATCTCTGTTTATTTGTATGGCTCCATAACCAGGAAGAAAACTGCTCATTTCAGTAACCGAACATAATTACAGAGTATCAGGTTAACAGTGGATTTTTCATGTACTCCTTTTATCATGTTTAAGGAAGCTCACTACTATCCCTACTATGTTGAGTTTTTTTTAATCACAAAACCTTATTGGATTTCTTCAAGTGTTTTTCCTTGAATCAATTAAAATAATCATTTTTGTAGAAAATAGGTTTATTAAAAATGCTTGACATGGCTAATAATCAGGGAAAAATAAAACCACAATGAGGTATCACCTCATACTTGTTATAATGGCTATTATAAGAAAGGTTAAAGATAGTAAGTGTTTTCAAGGATGTAGAGAAAAGGGAACCCTTGCACACTGTGGGTAAAAATGTAAATTAGCAGAGCCATTATAGAAAACAGTATGGAAGTTCTTCAGAAAATTAAAAATACAACTACCATATAAACAGCAATCCCATTTCTGGGGGGGGGGTGTGTGTGTGTGTGTATATGTGTATATATACATATGTGTGTGTATATATACATATATACACATAAATGTACATATATACATATATACATATATACACATATATGTACATATATACATATGTGTGTGTATATATACATATATACACATAAATATATATGTATATATATTTATGTGTATACTGATATATATACATACATACTGATTTCAATTACATATATAATATATATAAAATATATATATAAAAATATATATAAAATTGAAATCAGTATGTGAAAGAGATATCTGCACTTTTATGTTCATTACAGTATTATTTACAATAGCCAAGATATGGACTCAACCTAAGTGTCCATTAATGGATGATTGATGAAGAAAATATATGGTACATATCCATAATGGAATACTACTCAGCCTGAAAAAAGAAAATTCTGTCATTTGTGACAACATGACAACATGGATGAACATGAAGGACATATAATGCTAAGTGAAGTAAGCCAGGCATAGAAAGGCAAATACTACATTATCTCTTACATGTGGAATCTCAAAAAAGTCAAACTTATAGAAGCAGAGGGTAGAGGGTAAAATAGTTGTTGACAGAGACTAAAAATCCAGTGGGGAATGGTGAAATGTTTGCCAAAGAATAAAAAGTTTCATTTATTCAATGTCTATTGCACATCACTATCATTATTCATTATTAACAATGGTTAATAATAATGAATCATATATTTCAAAATTACTAAAAAATATTAAACATTCTCACTATAATAGTAAGTACTGAGGTGATAGATACATTATTTATCTCGATATAATCATTTTACAATTATACATATATCAAAACATCACATTTTACCCCATAAATACATACAATTATTTGTCAAAAATAAAAATTTAAATGGAAATAATTATTTGTGCTTTTTCTTCTTGATTCTGTTAACCTGGTGTATTATTTCGATTACTTTTCATATATTGATCCACCACTGCATTGTTGGGATAAATCCCATTTAGCTATGTTGAATAATCCTTTGAATATACTGCTGAATTTGGCTTGCTAGTATTTTCTTGAGGATTACTTTATCTATATTTATAAGGATTATTGGTCTGTCATTTTCTTGTGTATGTGTGGTACTTTTCCTTGTTATGGAACCAGGGTATTGATGACCTCATGGAATTATTTAGTAGGTATTTCCTCATCTTATATTCTTTTAAGAGTTTGAGAAAAATTGGTGTTTATTCTTCATTTGTTTGGTAGAATTCACCCAGTGGAGGCATCTGGTCCTGGGCTTTATTTGATGGGAAGTTTTTGATTACTGACTCAATATTTTTACTTGTTATAGGTCTCTTCAGATTTTCTACTTTCTCGTGATTCTGTGTTGGTAGTTTGTGTGCTTTTAGTAATTTTTTTTGTCAAATAAATTGTTGATATACAATTGTTCACAATATTCTCTTATGATCCATGGATTTCTGTAAGGTCTGTAGTAATTTCCTGACTCTCTGAATTTAGTAATTTCAGTCTTCTTTTATTCTGAGTTATTCTAGATCAAAGTTTGTCAATTTTCTTTGTCTTCAAGAAACCAATATTTTTAAAAAAATCTCTATTGTTTTTGTATTCTTTACTTTGAATACTGTGCTCTTTACTATGCTCTTTTTTTTTTTTTTTTTGCTCTTTTTGAAATGTGTATCAATTTAAGGGGTACAAGTTAAATTTTGTTACATGGATATATTGCATACAGTCCTTCAAGGTCAGCAGCAGAAGTTAAAAGAATAGGGCCATCGCAGGTTTTTCTTGTACGTGTGCAGAGCTCTCAGCATGTATGTGACCTTGTAGATTCCTAGGAATATATTTTATCTTTTCAAAGCTCTTGGGGATATCTCACTTCACACCCTTTCCTCCCAAGGTTTTTTATTAGTGTATTATTTTACCCAACTGTTATCTGCCACCTCATGCAACAGCAACCTAAAATATTAGCTTATAAATGTGCTTGACAAATACTCCTGGGAAGCAACATCAGCATTAGACCAATTCCCAGTTAAGTGAAATAAAGATGTACTTTTCGAACAGCTCTTCCAAGGAGTCACCAGAGAAGTCAGAACAAATAATTACAATTCTTTGTGAATGATGTCTGTTTTGCTCCCTCCAGTACTGGGCACTAGTACCTGGAATGCAGGCTGTTATTTTCATGGTTATGGCTGATATGGGGAACAGAGGATGAAACTTGTATAAATTAAAATGTCACAAATTTTACTGTTCTTATGAATAATGAGCTTTTTTCGAATAAGCATTTCCAACGTCATGACAAGCCATTTGTCAGTTGCCAGAGCTTGGAAGAAGTTGATTCTGATAGTTTTTGTGTGTTCTTTTTTTCTCTTAGGGAAGAGTGGAATTCATAGTTCCTCACTCTGCCAATTTGACTGATGTCACTCTATAATTTGTATACGTTTGTTTTGTATTCTGCAATGTTGCAAAACTCAGGTATTCTAACAATATTTTAGTAGATTCCTTGAAGTTTTCTATATACAAATTTATGTAATATTTGAAAACAGATAGTCTTACTTTCTTTACAATCTGAGTGACTTTACCCTTTTTTTTCTTGCATAATTTCCCTGGCAAGAACCTGCAGTATAATTGTAACTGCCCAATAGGTTCACCTTGCCTGCTGCCTAGACTCAGCCGATTTATCAAGACGGAGGAATTGCAATGGAGAAATAGTAATTCACGCAGAGCTGGCTGTGCAGAAGACTGGAGTTTTATTGTTACTCAAATCAGTCTCCCTAAGCATTTGTGGATCAGAGTTTTTAAAAATAATTTGGTAGGTAGGGGCTTGGGAAGTGGGGAGTGATGATTGGTCAGGTTGGAGATGGAATTATAGGAGGTCAAAGTGAGTTTTTCTTGCTGGCGTCCGTTCCTGGGTGGGATGGCAGGATTGGTTGGGCCACATTACTGGACTGTGTGGTGTCAGACGATCCATCAAGTACAGGGTCTGAAAAATATATCAAGTACTGATATTAGGTTTTACAATAGTAATGTCATCCACAGGAGCAATCTGGGGAGGTTCAGACCCTTGGAGTCAGAGGCTTCATGATCCCTAAACTGTAGTTTCTAATCTTGTAGCTAATTTGTTAGTCCTGCAAAGGCAGACTGGTCCCCAGGCAAGAAGGGAACCTTTTTGGGAAAGGGCTATTATCAGTTCTGTTTCAGAGTCAAACCATGAACTGAATTCCTTCCCAAAGTTTGTTCAGCTTATGCCCAAGTATGAACAGACAGCTTAAAAGTTAGAAGCAAGATGGAGTCGGTTAGGTCTGATCTCTTTCACTGTCATAATTTCCTCAGTAATTTTGCAAAGGCAGTTTCACAATGTAAAGTAGAAGTGTTGGGAGTGGACATCCTTGTTCTGTTCCAAAACTTACGGGGAAAGCATTTAGTCTTCCACCATTTAGAATGATGTCAGATGTGGAATTTTCATAGATGCCATTTAACAGCCTGAAGAATATTTTTTTTCTATTCCTGGTTTATTGAGTAATTTTTATCATTAAAATATGTTAGATTTTGTTAAATACTCTTTCTGCAACCATCAGAATAATCATGAGTCTTTTTTCTCTTTGTTGTATTAATGGGGGTATATTATGGTAATTGATTTCAGTATGTTACAACAAATTTGCATTTCTAGTCCAGATAGCATTTTATAAACATTTATGATCATTTTTGTATGTTGTTGTATTTTATTTGCCAGTATTTTTGTTAAGGAATTTTGCAGGTATTTTACCGTAATCTTTATTATTTCCTTGCTCATGCTTGCTTTGTCTTTAGTTTGCTCCATTTTCCAGTTTCTTTTGTTGGAAAGTTACAGTAATGATTTGGAATGTTTTTCTTTTTAAAGATAGATTTAAAAATGCTAACTTTTTTTCTGTAAGCATTACTTTGACTTAATCTCCTATATTTTGGTATGTTATTTTAAAAAATTCATATCAAAGTATTTTTAAATTCTCCTCTTCATTACTTCTCTGATTGGTTATTTAAAAGTATGCTACTTAATTTCCACATTTTTTTAATTTTACAAATTTCATTATCTTGCTTGTTTCTAATTTAACTTCAGTGTCTTCAGAGAACATTCTATTATCTCAGCTCTTTAAATCTACTGGTGCTTATTTTATGTTGTAACATGTAGTCCATTTTGAAGAATGTTTCGTGTGCATTCGAGATGAATCTGTATCCTCCCGTGGTTGCATGGAATGTTCTGTAAATATCTTTTATGTCTGATAGGTTTATGGTTTTATTTGTCTTTTAAACATTTGTCTATCTTCTCCCTATTTGTCTTATACATTATTGAAAGAGGTTTATTCATATTTTTTGTTTTGTTGTTTAATTTTCTATTTTTCATTTCAATTCCATAATTTTAATATATTTAATTATGACCTTTAAATACCTTCCTTTGCTTCTGGATTTGTGTTTACTTTGGGGAACACATTCCAATTCAGGCAGTTAATAAATCTGTTCTGGCTTTTACTTAGTGTGTGCTCAAAGTCTCTCACTTATTCAAAAATAACTATCTGGTTAGAGTCTTCTCTAGTCTTTCCTGGGCATGCACAGTCTTGCACAAGTGTGAAGGCTTCTAGATCCCTGAGTATATTCTAAAGTTTATCAAGGCCCATCCTACCTGTCTTGATTCATGTAATTCCTATTTAATTTTTGGCTTATTTCCATGTGTACTGTGCTTGCCTTAGCCAAGATTTCATCTTCAGTCTTGCCATGATGTTGGACTTCTCGGATAGTTTGCTATTGTTCCTGGATTGTCCTGCTATTGTTGTCAACAACATGCATCAGCAGCAAGCCTCACTTCTACCCCAAGCTCTGGCCCGTATTAAACATGTGCCTTCTTATAAGAAAATTAAACATCCTCATAGCCTGTCCCATCCTGGTTGAACTACTATACTATGGAGATGGGCTCCATGATGAAAGCATTTCCAGTCTAAAATGCCACAGTCTTCCACTGTTCCTACTGAGTTTCAGTAGATATTTTTTTCCATGAAAAAGCACTTGTCAAATTTTTGTATGACTTTGTTGAATTTCTCGAGTCAGAAGTCTAGAAGTAATTGTCTTTGACATTTTTATTGAGTTGTATTATTATTTGTCTTGAGGGAGAGCACTTGCAAAGCTCCTCACTTGTGTGTTCTGTAAGTGAGATCTGGAGTATTCCAATGCTTTCTTACAGGTTATACTTCCACTCTCAAAGGCAATGTACAAAGGTTCTGTTTTCTCCACCCCTTCATTAAATGTCAAATCTGGACATGTTCCTTCCCTGATTTACAAGGCTTCATTGTGCCCCAGCCCACCCTGAGTTTATTTTATAATTCATTTCATGATCGGATCTGGGTTTCCTTGCTATTGCTACCCTCTATCCCACACTTAGCCTTTACAGTTTCTAAAATGTGACATGTTTCATTATGCCTCCAGGCTTTTGTTCATATTACTCCATCAGCTTGGAGTATTCTTCCACCTGGATAATGTCTCTTAGTCTCTAAAGACCTAACATAAAAATCACCACACCTAGGAAGGCGCACTCTACTAACTTAGGCAGCTTTGGTGACAGTCACCATTGCTCTAATAGCATACCTATTATTGCATATAAATTTTGCATTGAAATAACCTGTTTCATATTATTAATTTTCCCAATTGACCATGACTTACTTTGAAAAAAAGAGAACTACTCGTTGTTTTAATTCCAATGTCTAGAAGAGTGGTTAGCACATAGTAAGCAATAAATAACTACTGAATTGAAATAAACTTTAAATGAATCAATGGGAAACAGAGACAGATGATTGCAAATCCAGAAGTCATAGAAATTACTTTCCATTGAGAATAATATATACCTGATTATGTGCAAATAACAATAATAAAGCCATCAGCAATAACAACAGCTTCCTTTTATTGAGTTGCCAAAATGAGTCAGGTGTAGAATAAATGATTTATGTGTATTCTCATTTTATCTGCACAACAATTATAAGAAATGCCAGCATTTTTATCTCTTTCAGTTTGGGATCAAGGCCATCTGAATATGAGATTTAATCAGCATGCATTTTATACTTACTAATATGATTTTCACTCATTTTTTTCTAATTTCTATTCATGTTATGCTTTGGATAGACTCTCCAAGCACATTTGCTTGCCAATGCCTTCATAATCCTCCTATAGTTCTCATCCTTTACAGGTTTAATGAAGTAGGTAGATTTTTCCCTTAATTAGTAGATGAGAAAATGGGTAAATTGTTTAAATTTACATGTTTTAGGCAGGTAATATGTTTTATCAAAACTGTTTAGAGATAATTGGTAGAAGATTTAATTTCCTTCATTTTGAAGTGCAAAATATTCTTTCTACGAATTCTAATGTTTTAAAAGGGAAAAAACACCCTGCCCTTTCACTTATATATAGAAGACTGTTCTAGCTTTAGTTCTTCACTAATTTACTATATTTTATTAGAAACTGCTTCCATTTTTGGCCTAAGTTTGCTCAGCTTGACAACTAAGTCATTGAACTAAGTATTCTAAGATTGAGGTTCGGTATTCTGTGAGTGTCTAACACACAACAAATATATGTGTTGAAAAAATGAATGTATGACTTTATTACCAAGGCTCCCAAAATTTTATCTTGTAAACATCTTATCTTAGTCCCTTTTGTGTTGCTATAAAGGAATACCTGAGAATGAGTAGTTTATGTAGAAAAGAAGGTTTATGTGGCTTTTGATTCTGATGGCTAGAAAGTTCGAGATTTGGCATCTGCTTCTGGTGAGTGCCTCAAGCTGCTTGCATTTATGACAGAGGGCAAAAGGGAAGGTGCAGTGTGTGGAGATCACATGGAGAGACGAAGCAAGAGAGAAAGATGGGAGAGGCCATGTTTTTTTTTTTTTAACAACAAACTCTTGTGGGAACCAATAGAGTGAGAACTCACTCATCTCCTCCCCCAGGCTGAGCATTTATTTATGAAGGATCTGCCTGCCCCATGACCCAAACACTTCCCCCCAGGCCCTAATCGTAACATTGAGAATTAAATTTCAATATGAAGTTTGTAGCAGACAGAACTCCAAATCACAGCACATCTTTTGAACCTCCTTTCTCTTCTTTTTTTAACTACCATTTTTGAAACCAGACTTGAACAATTGCAATGGTCTTTGAAATAGTTTTTCTGCCTCCAGTCTCACAGTGCTCCAAAGTTTTTCCGTGTACCAGTGTACCACTCCCTTAATAAAAACTCCTCAGAAGAAACCTACATGATTTAGAAAAAGTTGAAAACTACTCATCATGGACTAAAAGACCTTTCATGACCTGGTTTCAAGCAATGCTCAATAGAGCGTTATTTAACATTCCATGAAAGTATAAATTTTATACGCTAGAACTTTTGTACACCTTAATTCTAATTTCTGGATCAATCCCTCTCTCTCATTCTCTCTCTCTCTATCTCACCCCATTCCTCTAAGCCCAAGGAGACACTGAATATCTCAATTTGTATTAACTATCTACCTCCACAAAAAACACTATGATCATAAGCATAGTGATACACAGCAAACATATTGTTGTTAAAAATCATCCTTATTAGTCAAGTAGGCAATCCTCAGAAGAGAGGGGCTATGCAAATAATTCAAATGAGTGTCTATTATATTTATGATTTCAGACTATGAGTGATCATTATGTATGAGAAACAGCTTTAATAATACTGCTCCAAGCCCCCAATTTGGGGAATTTTTATCAAGACTATAAGTAAATAATACCCTCTTCCCTGACCAAGTTATGAGCCAATTAAGAGACAAGACAAATAATTCACAGAAGCTGGCCAAAATATCACCTTCATTATTAGTAAAGCTCTTATTAGATAATGTACCTTATATCTGCAATAAAAAAGACTACTTAATCCTAAATCCCATAACTAGGCAGATTTGTCTACCCTGTCATTGGCAGCAGTAAATTAGGAAAGGTATTCCAATGAGGGGAGCAAATTCCCCATTGTATTAGTCTGTTCTCACGTGGCTATAAAGTACCCAAGCGTTGGTAATTTATAAAGGAAAGGGGCTTAATTGACTCACAGTTCCGCATGGCTGGGGAGGCCTAAGGAAACTTACAATCGTGGTGGAAGGGGAAGCAGGCACCTTTTTCACAAGGCGGCAGGAGAGAGAGTGTGCAGGAGAAAAAAAAAAAAACACCATTTATAAAACCATCAGTTCTTGTGAGGATTCACTATTGTCAGAACAGCATGGGGAAGAATGTCCACATAATCCAATCCCTTCCCTTCTTCAGCACATGGGGATTACAATTTGAGATGAGATTTGGGTGGGTGCACAGAGCCAAACCTTATCATTCGTTAAGATTTACAATATAAAAGGAACACATGAAAATAGATGCTTCCCGTAAAATACTCTTCAGAGAGACTGGAGAGGAAGGGGCAGGGCTATTCATGTCCAGTTCCCCGTCTGACTCATTCATTAGTAAACAGGAAATACATTTAGAAAGACTGAGTAAGTTTCCTCTACATGAAAACAGCATCAGGAGAGAGAATAAATCCATAAGTGTTTCCCCATAATGCCACCAAAAACTTACTAAATCACTGAGTAATTTACAGGAAACTGTCTTTTCAAAGCCTTAGAAACGTCAGTTGCTCCTAATGCACAGGCAGGTTTGGGAAATTCTATACTGCCTCATGGAATTAAGTTTGTATTGTATTCCGAGAGAACCCTGAAAAACTCTTAAGGGTCTTGATTAATTGAATAACAAAATTTTCTTTTGTAAAGGATCAATGTACATTTGTGTGAAAAACCTGTATCAACGATATTAAGTGCCTATGATCTATTGTCATGGTTTTTAAACTTTTCCACATCTCAGTAAACATAGAAAATGTTAATAATTAGTGTAAAATAGTAGAGCAAATAGATATAGCTGCCACAGACTAGATGGACCACCGTAAGCACAAAATGGATTACATCGTGTCAGTTATAATGACCTGTTAACACAGAAGTTAAGGGTGTCTTACGTAATGCAAGTTTTGGTAAACTGGGATAAAAGTAAATACTTGCAGCAGTGCCGCTCCTGACAGAAAGCATTCAGGTTACTTTAAAGGGTTATGTCATTGCTATTGTAGCATTGATCCATGTAAATCAGAACTTTTTGTTTTAACGGCTATGAGTATGGAATCTAACAGAGATTCTTCAATAATATATGAGGTAACATGACATTCTTTCAAACAGAGATTTGATTATCAGTTTTCTTATAAATCAGAAGATTTATATGGGTCAGTGCTTTATATGGGTCAGTGCTGGAATATCAATGACATAAACCCTCAAGATTACAGTTAGCAACTACAGACGTTAAAATCAATATTGTATAAATAAATAAATAAAATTATTGTAATCACTAAAAAGAAAAGGTCAAGTGCACAAATATGGCATGGTAGATAACCCGATATATATGAATATATGCTAGTCAAGCAAAAATGAAAGGAAAATGTGCCAGACTCCAATAAACAGCATTTGTAAAAAATCTGAGATAAGAACTTAACCAGTTTGAGCAACTAAGAAATGTCTCATGTGATTTAACTGTATCATAGCTATTGAGAATGGAGAGGACTCACATAAAACGAAGGTAAGAAAGACAAGGGCCAGGCCATGCAAAGCCTTATAGGCAAAGTTAAAGAGTTTGAGTTTTGTCCTAAACCCAATGGAAAGCCATCAGAGGACGTTAAGAAGATGAGTGGCATGGTATAATTTACATGTATTAAAGAATCGCTCTTTAGTAGTGTTGACTGGCCAGGCCAAGAGTGCTAGTAAGAATTTCAATTAGAAGGCAGTTGCAGTTATCCAGATGAGACATCATATTAATTGGGCAATAATATTACAGGAGAAGGTAGAGCAATAGTGACACTAAATATATATTTTGTTGGTAAAATGTATAGAATTTTACAAGATATTGTTTGTGGTGGTAACAATGAGTTAGTCATGTAGTTTACGGGAAAAGCGACAACACAGAAAGTGGTTGTAAATTTCCTTTAATGTCTATGATATGGAAGGTAACAGAGTTTCTTCATTAATATATGAGGTAACCTGGCATTCTCTCAGACAGAGATTTGATTATCAGGTTTTTGAAATTTTCTCATAAATGTATACAGTTATAAATCATACCATGTGTATACATATGTATACACACACACAGACACACACACAAAGAATTATCTTATGTGATTCTGGGTGATGGCCTGGCCCCAGGTAGAATTTCTTCTCTCTTAGAGGATCCTCAGCCTGGCTTTTGAGGCCTTCCAAATTATCCACTTAGGCCCACACAAATCATGCAGAATAATCCTCCTTCCTTATGGTAAACTGATTAGAGGCATTAATTGCATCAGCAATTTTTTTTTTCCCCAGTATCACCTAGATTACCATTTGACAGAGTAACTGGGGACTATAGCATGGCCAAATTCACCCATCAAAAATACCATTATTGTACCTGCAAAATCATTGTTGCTTGAAACATTTTATTTGTGGCTCTTAACTTGTGGGAAATCTACAACCCTACAATTGATGTTATCTGTCATGAGAGTGATATAATTGACATTTCAGCCCACAGACTGGGCAATTAAAAGATCTCATTGAATTTTCTGCAGAGTTCTCTGGCTAAACATCTATACCTTGTCTTTAGGCACCTGCTTTCTTTTTATTTTTATATTTTCTCAATTAAATTTTGAAATTTAAACTTTAAGGGAAGGTAATAACCTGAATGGAAGTGGAGGGAGAAGAAAATATGGAGGGATAAGAAGATATGCAACATTTATCTCAAGAAATTTAAAAGTAAACTCAAGAAAGTTGTAAAACACTGGCTGAGTGGTGATAAGCAACTTTCTGAAGTTGCACTAATCGTATTCAGGCTCCAAAGTAGTTGACATCCATAACTCCATTTTATCTCATTGAATTCTCACATACCCTAAGGGTGGTCATTTTACCCCATTTTATAGGGGGTCTGAATGTTAAAATTATAGATCTAGAACTAGAAATTCCATTCGACCCAGCCATCCCATTACTGGGTATATACCCAAAGGACTATAAATCATGCTGCTATAAAGACACATGCACACGTATGTTTATTGCGGCATTATTCACAATAGCAAAGACTTGGAACCAACCCAAATGTCCAACAATGATAGACTGGATTAAGAAAATGTGGCACATATACACCATGGAATACTATGCAGCCATAAAAAATGATGAGTTCACGTCCTTTGTAGGGACATGGATGAAATTGGAAATCATCATTCTCAGTAAACTATCGCAAGAACAAAAAACCAAACACCGCATACTCTCACTCATAGGTGGGAATTGAACAAGGAGAACACATGGACACAGGAAGGGGAACATCACACTCTGGGGACTGTTGTGGGGTGGAGGGAGGGGGGAGGGATAGCATTGGGAGATATACCTAATGCTAGATGACGAGTTGGTGGGTGCAGCGCACCAGCATGGCACATGTATACATATGTAACTTACCTGCACATTGCGCACATGTACCATAAAACCTAAAGTATAATAATAAGAATAAGAATAATAATAAAAGAAAAAAAAAAGTGAAAAGAAAAAAAAAATTATTTCTCTAAAGTCACAGTATTTTCAACTTAAACTCACCTTTGATTCTCCGTCCAATTGCTTCAACTCTGTAAATTCTCAACTGGGCTTTGTGGAGCGTTAGAAATTCTGTGGAGACATGTCAGTAACCACTATGGAGAAGGAATATGGGGAAGGCTGAGCAGTTTTTCTCTCACTTATTTTGCATATTGGGCTCTTCCATTTGGCCTGTGTAAACCCTCTCATGTACTTTTGAAAATTGCCTCCTACTCCGTCCGTCGAGTCATTATAGTGCTGTCATGTCAGTAGCACATGATTATAGTTGCGTGTCACTGTTGCAGGACTTCCTCTTTAGTTCAGCTAAAAACAGAGTCCTTGTCAAATGACCAGGAAGGATTAGGTTCGCAGACACATAGAAGGGTGAGAAAAATGGAATTTATTGGGTGAAAAGGAAAAAAACTCAGGAAAGCGACATAGATTAGTATTAACAGTCCCCCATCTCACAGATTGAATTCCAGGTTACTACCCTGGAACGGGAGAGACCAGGCTCCTCCCCGCTGAAAAATGAGGAAAATCATGGAAAATGTTTTTCCATGGCTACACCCCAGTGTGCATTTCTCCCAGTGCACAGGCCAGTGGGAGGTTCTGCAGGGACTCTTTTATACTTGACTGTCTCATCCCTTAACAATAAATTTAGCTTCTGACAAATGTGGCTGGGTGTGGTGGCTCATGTCTATAATCCCAGCACTTTGGGAGGCCAAGGTGGGTGGATCACTTGAAGTCAAGGGTTCGAGATCAGCCTGGCCAACATGGCAAAACCCCGTTTCTATTAAAAACACAAAAATTAGCTGGGCGTGTTGGCACACACCTGCAGTCCCAGTTACTTGACAGGCTGAGGCATGAGAATTGCTTGAACCCGGGAGGTGGAGGTTGCAGTGAGCTGAGATCACACCACTGCACTCCAGCCTGGGCAACAGAGCGAGACTCTGTCTCAAAAATAAAAAAAACAAATTCTTCAAAATGTAACATTCGGTCTAAATTTTGTCATTGGGTGAACATTATGGAGCATATTTACACAAGCCTAGATGGGGTAGCCTACCACACACCTAAGGCATATAGTTAGCCTATTGCTAGTAGGCTACAAACCTGTAGCCTGTTACTGTACTGAATATTGTAGGCAACGATAACACAGTGGTAAGTATCTGTGCATCTAAACAGAAAATATACGGTAAAAATGTGATATGAAAGAGAAAAATTCATACACCTGTAGAGGGCACTTACCATGAATGGAGCTTGCAGAACTGGGAGTTTTGTTGCACTGGTGAGTAAGTGGTGATGAGTGTGAAAGCCTGGGACATTACTGCACACTACTGCAGACTTTATAAACACTGTACACTTAGGCTACACTAAACTTATAAAAAGTATTTGTTAATAATAAATTAACCTTAGCTTACTGCAACTTTTTTTATAAACTTTTTAATTTTTTTAACTTTTTGCTCCTCACATTTAGCTTAACACATACATTGTATGGCTGCTCAAAATATTTTCTATCTTTATATTTTTATTTTATAAACTTTGTTCTATTTTCATTTGTTTTTACTTTTTAAACTTTTTTTTTGTTAAAAACTAAGGCACAAATGCACACATTAACCCAGGGCTACACGGGGTCAGGGCCATCAGTACGACTCTCTTCCACCTTTACATCTTCTTCCACTGGAAGAATATTTTCTATCTTTATATTTTTATTTTATAAACTTTGTTCTATTTTCATTTGTTTTTACTTTTTAAACTTTTTTTTTGTTAAAAACTAAGGCACAAATGCACACATTAACCCAGGGCTACACGGGGTCAGGGCCATCAGTACGACTCTCTTCCACCTTTACATCTTCTTCCACTGGAAGTTCTTCTGGGACATTAACGTACATGGAGCTGTCTTCCCCTATGATAACAATGCCTTCTGGAATATCTCCTGAAGGACTCATCTGAGGTTCTTTTTCATCAATGTTTTAAGAATACATAAATGGAAGTTCGCTTCAGTTATCTATTTTTTCGTCATAGATTTGCTTGTAAGCAAATAATGCACGATGCATATTCCTCTCTATTAATGAAAGCATTTTGATGTTGGGGTCCATGTTTTCAAACTTTTTAAGAAGGTTGTTGAGGTCTGCAAACTTTCTGTTAAACCCTTCACTGTGATTTTTTCTGGGGATTCTTCTTTTTGTGCCTTTGAAGTTTTCTTTTCCCTTGTCTCTTCTTCAGCTATGCATTCCTGTTCCAAGAAATCATTAGTCAACTACTTAGGAACCATCTCTAGGGGCTTCTCATTGTCATTTTCATTCACACCCAGGTATAAGTTGCTTGCTCTCTCAACTACAGCCTTCTAGACTTTTGCAAACTCCATCGCATATGTGGTCTGGACTGTTGCTGACCAAACTTTGTTATGCAGTGCATGACTGTATACCCGTGGCCAGTTTATAGTACCAAAGGTGCGTACCAACCATACCTGTCCAAACACTTTTTTCCTTAGTTCTTCATGCAATTGAAAATAATAGATTTGTTCAGTGGTGCAGTCATTTCTCCTATAATGTGCAAGTCAAATGTCTTTATCAGATAATTTTGATTTGAAGTTGATGGAATCAAGTTTTATTTTTTAGACACTGGGACTCTGGAATACGAGGAGCCTGAGTAGCAAAGGGTGGTCATTCACCTCACAAAGTGAAGCAGTCAGAATTAAGCAAGAAAAAAGACTGAACGTTCTGATACCATTTCTGCCCTGAGTTACGGCTGTGGCCAGGGGATGATTGCATTATTGTCCTTGGTTTCTATGATACGACCCCCAGGTTTCCTTTATAAGCTATTTTTTTTTCCTTAAGCTACTTCATGACAAGTTTGTAATAATTACAAGTTTCTAAGCAAATGTTCTCTGTAATAAAAAGAATCAATTTATCTATCATCTATCCATTTAAAATTTTAAAATCACTGAACTTCATAGAACTCCATATAAAATAATCCAATATTTCTAAAGCTTTATGTATTCGAACACTGTAGCCACTGAATATAAATTCAGATTTCCAGGCTCCACCTGCAGATGGGGGATAGAGAAAAATAAATTTTAATCAACTACCTAATTCAATGGTGGTAAATGACTTAATTTTGAAATAAACACTGCCATTATTTCTTTCTTGAATTTTGTGCAATATATTCAATATTTTCAACAGCATTTGCCTTATATTATTTATTTGATTGTTATAACAAAATTGGTCAGCATTTCTCAAAGTTTATTCTGTATAACATTAGTTCCCTGCAATGTTCTACAAAATTATAGTAAGATGAAAAGATCTCATGGCCAAATACATTGGGAAATGCTGCACATTTATATTTCTTTAATGGACAGTCACAATACATATTTGTACTTTAAGGGTATAGGAACCCCTGAGGCAAATAAGCCTATTTATTTTTGCTTAGTTTAGCATTTTTAAAAATTCAGTTGATCACTTAACACACTTTAGCAAATGCTGGAAGAATATTAACACACAGATTTAGTGAGCAGAAATCAATCATAAATCACTATCCTTTGAGCCTCTGCATATAATAGCTGAAGGTACCGTAGTTTCTCATGGTCACTGGGAGCTCATCTAAAAAAATGTGTAGGTTATAACATTGTGCTAAGAAGCAGAAAATACCTGATTTAGCTCTGGAAATGGAACAGAACTGAGAGTCTACAAACTGCCTTAACATATATGTGAGGACTTGAGATCAAAACCATATTTTCGTGAGTCTAATTTGTACAATTTTTGGATTTAAACTGCACAGAAATAGTGATTTTTTATATGTTCAATGGCATGCCATTGACAATTATGTTTTTGTTTTTCTCTCTTAATAGTACTTCCCTGAAATAAAGTACCTATATCAAAGCCTTTCTGTCATACTCTGTTTTATGTTTTCTTGGATGGGGAGTTGGAGAAGGGACCTAAGCTTAGAAATATCTGAAACAGAAGATAGGGAAAGATTGGAGATGATTTTTAGAATCTGAATGATAGGTATTATGATGATTAATCTTAAGTGTCAACTTGACTAACCTAAAAGCTTCCCAGATAGCTGGTAAAACATTATTCTTGGGTATGTCTTCGAGGTTCTTTCAGAAGAAGATTAGCAGTTGAATCAATAGACTGTATAAAGAAAATCCCCCTCACCAAAACAGGTGGCCATCCAATCCATTGGGACCAGAATAGAGCAAAAAAGTGGAAAAGTGGAAGAAGGGTGAATTCCTTCTCTCTGTTTGAACTGAGACATCCATGTTCTCCTGCACTTGGTCATCAGTGTTCCTGCTTTTTCAGGCTTTTGGATTCCATCCAGGACTTACACCATCAGCTTCCCAGGTTCTCAGGTCATGGTACTTTGTCAAGAACTTACACCATAGCTGTCCCTGTTTCTGAGGCCTTGACTCTGACTGAATTATACCACAGGTTTTCCTAGTTTTCTTACTTACTGCCATCAGATTGTGCAGCTTCTATACTTCAATAATCACATGAGCTAATTCCCATAATAATTGTCATCATATCGGTATCTATCAATTTATCTAGATACATAGATACATGCTAGATAGATAGATAGACAGACAGACAGACAGATATCTCCTGTTGGTTCTGTTTTTCCAGAGAACCTTGTTACAGGTACATCATTTTATTTTGTCTAGTGAGGAAAATGCTCACTTAACCTCTTTGTATTAATATTCATCCAGCATTTGCTAAAGTGTGTTCAGTGATCAAATACGTTTAAAAATGCCAAGCTAAGCAAAAATAAATAGGTTTATTTGCCTTAGGAGATACTGTCCTCTTAGAGTAACAATTATTGATTGTGAAAATACATGAAAGAAATGTAAGTGTGCAGCATTTCACAATATATTTTGCCGTGGGTGGGATTTTTTTTTCTTATAATTTTACGGAACATTGAAGTAAACCAATGTCCTATAGAACATATTTTAAGAAACTCTGAGTAATACAGTTATCTCTACCATTTTGTATGTTGAAAATATTTCACGTATCTCACAAAAAATAAAAATGAACTTAATACTCTATAACTCTGAACCTAATAGTAGAGGTTCTGGAGTCAGGTTGCCTTGGTTTAAGTTAGTTCTGCTATTTATCAACTATGTAAACTGATAATTAAATTAACTTCTCTGACTCTGTCACATATAAAAATTGAGATTATAGTAGATAATACTCACATAGCGTTTATTATGTGCCAGACCCTGTTTAAGACTTTTATATATGTTGTAACTAAATCAATCCTCATAATTCTACCAGGTAGGTACAATTACAAGCATAGTCCATTGTTTAAAGACAAGGACATTGAAGTTAAAGGAGTTCAGTCACACATCAAGGAAGTAACCCAGAAAAGACTTAACCCAGTCTGGCTCCAGAGTCTATGCTCTTAAGCACCATACACTATGCTACATTTCTAATTAAAAAAAAAAAAAAAAAAACTTAATTCACGTAATACTCCATAAAGTATGCAATTATTGTTTGCCATTTTTTAAAAGAACTCGAATCAAAGATTCCTTAAATTTACTAAATGAGATAATACTCATTAAAGCACTTAGAAATGTTGGCACATTAACACTCACTAAATAAATTTCACTATTTGTCATTATTACTGTTTATTTTTTCTTGAGACAGAGTCTCACTCTGTTGCCCAGGCTGGAGTGCAGTGGTGCAATCTCAGCTCACTGCAACCTCTGCCTCCCATGTTCAAGTGATTCTCCTACCTCAGCCTCCCAAGTAGCTGGGACCACAGGCGTGCACCACCATGTCTGGCTAATTTTTGTATTTTTAGTAGAGACAGGGTTTCACTATGTTGGCCAGGCTGGTCTAAAATTCCTGAACTTGAGAACTGCCCGCCTTGGCCCCACAAAGTGCTGGGATTACAGGCTTGAGCCATGGCATCCAGCTTTATTACTGTTTTTATTGTTACTATTATTTATGCTGACCAGAAGCAAGTACACTACCTCATGAATATAATGAGTTTGGGGAATCAGTTGAAAGTACAAGGAGCAATACATTCGTTTTCCGCTTTAAGCGTAGAGTGCTCCTTTTCAGTAGTTTGGATGAAAATATGATGACAGGACATTGATTTATTGAATATTCTCATAAGCATGTTCATGGAACATTCTTCAAAATGCACTCTGCACAATTTTAGCAATTATCTTACGTATTTACTACCAAAGAGTAATCTTGGAGTTAGGCAATTTAAGTGTACCTGGAAGTAGTAAATTGCATTGCTGTAGAAATGAATTTTTCTCAAATTTGCAGCCATGGAGTTAGTTGAAATATATGCTGTAATTATCAAACTATGTATGATGTTTGGAGATAACTTGAAAGAGAGAGAATTATAATTTCTCACCACAGGAAACAACTTCGGCTTTGATTGCTCACTCGCTCATTTTGATTGCCACATATCTTCTCAGAGCATTATTTTGTACAATAACATGGGCAGCTAAAGTAATTATCCATGATCACTTCTTTTTCCTTTCAATGTCATTTTATGCTTTAATCGTTCCTAGTAAGGAGTTGAAAATATTTTCAAAATAATAATCTTGTTTATTGTATTGTATCTCTTTCCCTGAGCTACGTGGGATATACATTTTAGTGTGTGTGTGTGCATGTGTGTGTACACGCACAGATGTGTATTACAGTGCACATTCTCCATCCTTAACTCAGTTGTAACTCTCAATATGTATGGTGCACACATTCATGTAAGCATGTCCGTGTGTGTGTGTGTGCATGTGTGTGTGCGTGCACGCATGTGTGTGTGTTTTAAGGAGAAAGGTGGCATGCAACAGGGTAGTTGTTAGCTAATCTGTTTTCGATTGCTGCCATTTGCAGATAAACTAGGATCCTGAAAGGGCTTACATTATTTCTGTTTCAACTACTGTTTTTTTTTGTTGTTGTTGTTGTGTTGGGCTTATTTGTTTTTGTTTTTGTTTGTCCAAAATATGCTTAGACTAAATAGAACAAGGACCATGGGCAGATTGCTGAGTAAATATACCTTTTAATTTTAAGACCATTGTTATTGTCAAAGAAAATCACTCTAGGTTTCTTTAGGGTTAGAATAGAAGAACCTCAGTTACCTGCAGAACCAATCTCTTACAAATTCCACTTTGTTATAAATACATGACCAATCCTTCAGTCATTCATTTGGTTTTATTGTCATTGTTCTAAATGGTTGATATTTAGTCTCTCCAGTATGAGATAAAAATTTCAAAACAGATGAGTAAGCATTATTTTAAGGTCTTTATATCGGTTATTAATTATAGCATGTAAAGCATATTAATGTCTGGAATCAGAGAACAAGAAGGAAGTTTGGATTTCTGATACAATAATTACTAATGTGGGTGCTCATTAAAATCACCTGTAGGACTTCTTAAAACTGTGCAGATCCTAGTTTCAAACCTCCCAAAACCTACTAAATTAGGATCTCTGAGGAGACAAGGCTTGGGAATCTGCATTTAAAATACAGTCCTCCAGATGATTCTCCCAGTCTCCTTGGTAAAGAACCTTTGATCTTGACAAATCCTTTTATAACATAGGTGAGGAGACTGAGGCTCAGAGCAATTAATTCCCTGGTCTAATGTTATACGGTGAGTTAATGACAGAGATGAACTAAAATTTAGCTCTCTTGTTTCTGGACCTCTCTCCTGCACTTTCTCTACTCTGATATATTCCTGTTTCAGCAATGAGAGCTCTGCTTCCTTTACAATGCATATGTAAGCATGACATTAATATTGATTTTCTAAACTGCTGAAATTTTACAGAACTACTTGTACAGGACAAGTGTTGAAAGATAATTAATTTGTAAATAATTTTATAAACCTAATTTATTTTTAACAGCCCTCAAACTCTTGGAGGATATAGATTATGATTTTTCACTTCTAGAACTATTTTCACAACCAGATCGTGTTATTTATGCATTATTTTTTATTTAAGTAGGTCGCATTGTACGAATCTTATTGTTCTATTATTTGAAAAGTTTTGCAAACTAAAAAATACTTATTATTGTGCTCTTCTAACCAAAGGAATAATACAGTGCATTTGGGGACGTATAAAATATACAAAGATAATGAAAACCAATATAGTGTATACATAGAAGAGGAGAAACAGATCACCCTTGAAGTATTCACTATGCACAATTTCAATACGTCACTTAGTATATACAAAGAATATGGTAGGTGCTGGGGTTGCAGAGCTTACCTAAAACAATCTTATCATCTTGGTTGTGGGGCAGACAAGCACATGTATGAATACTAATAATATAAAATATGTCTAACAGTGTCTTAAAGTAAGTCACACTGAGGTAGCACTATTTTAAGGTAGCACTGTTACATAGTTGAAAGGGCATGAGCCTTGGAGATGAAACACTAGATTTTATCTCCAGAGAGTTGCAAATGAACAACTTAGATTCTAATCAATAATAGGTTATTTTAAGTCTGTGTATTTTGTATCTTGTTTAAAGAAGCTTTTGCTACCTCAGGGTCTAATATATCTTTACTATATTTTTTACTAAGAGTTAGAAGTTTTTTGATAATTACGTCTGTAATCCATCTGGAATTTTTTTATATAGTGTGAGCAAATAATCCAATTTAAGGGGGGCCTCCCCATGCAAAATTATTTTGTCCAGTTCAGTTTGTTGAACAATCCATTTTCCCCCCGCTGACATGACAAGCCAAATATTAATACCCCATCCCACCACATACCTTAATCATCTTGGTATTCTTCAGGTCTGAAAAAGCAAGACCTTCAAACTAATATTGGTGTACAGCCTCACACACAAAAAAGGTTTTACATAGATCATTTCATCCTATAATCACACTATAACAATAATGATGACTTATTTTTTGTTTTTGGATATTTCCCAAGATATAGATGGATATAATCAGAAAAAGATTTGGAAAAGGAGAACAAGATAAAAGTTAATTTATAACAAGATTTTTAATAAGATTTTGCATTCTCAAAGCAGATTAATGAGAAGTGAGGTGAGTCTGAATCTAAACTCATGAAGGAAAGTTATTCAGAAAATTGGGCTAAAATCCCAAATAAACAGTTCATATGGGAAGCTCTGCAGATATGTTCAATAGAATTCTGTGAAACATGTTTGATAATAAATGGCAAATAACTTTCATTTCTTCTGATAAGAGATCTGTAATTGCTTTTTTTGGGTTCTTCACATTCATGATAAGAGTCCTAAGACCTTGCAGTTCACCCAAGGAAAGAGAGTGATGGTTATGTAGCAATGATTACTGATATTGTTTGGATATGTGTCCCTTTCCAAATCTTATGTTGAATTGTAATCCCTAGTGTTGGAGGAGGAGACTGGTGGGAGGTGATTGAATCATGGAGGCAAATTTCTCCTTTGCTGTTCTTGTGATAGTGAATGACTTCTCACTAGATCCGGTTGTTTAAAAGTGTATTACCTCCCACTTCTCTCTCTCTTTCTCTTTCTCCAGCCATGTAAGACATGCCTTCTTCCTCTTTACCTTTTGCCATGATTGTATGTTTCCTGAGGCCTCTCCAGCGTGCTTCCTTTATAGCCTGTGGAATCATGAGTCAATTAAACCTCTTTTCTTTATGAATTACTAAGTCTCGGTGAGTTATTTATAGCATTGTGAAAACAGACTAATACATTTGGGAGCAGAGAAGTGGGGCATTGCTATAAAGATAACTAAAAATGTGGAAGCAACTTTGCAACTGGGCGATGGGCAGAGGTTGGAAAGCTTGAAGGTCTCGTAAGGTAGGAAGATGAGGGAGAGTTTGAAACTTCCTAGAGACTTGTTGAATGGTTGTGACCCAAGTGCTGATAGTCATGTGGACAGTGAAGTCCAGGCTGAGGTAGTCTCAGGTGGAGATGGGAAACTTACTGGGAACTGGAGTAAATGTCACTCTTGCTGTGCTTTAGTATTGAGACTGACAACATTGCTCCCCTGCTCTTTGGGATCTTTGAACTTGAGAGAGATAATTTAGGGTATGTGGTGGAAGAAATTTCTAAGCGGCAAAACGTTCAAGACACGGCCTGGCTGCTCCTTACAGCGTCAGCTCCTATTCATGAGCAAAGAGATTTTCTGAACCTGGAACTAACATTTAAAAATGAAGCAGAGCATAAAAATTTGGAAAATATCAAGCTTAACCATGTGGTAGAAAAGAAAACCCAATTTTCTGGGAAAGAATTCAAGGCTGCAGAAATTTGCATAAGTAAAGAGAAACTGAAGGTTCATAGTTAAGACAATGGAGAAAATGTCTCCAGGGCATTTCAGTGACCTTTGTAGCAAACCCTCCCATCACAGGACTGGAAGCCTAGGAGGGAAAAAATGATTTTCTGGGCCAGACCCAGGGCCCTGCTGCTCCGTACAGCCTCAGGACATGGCGCTTTGCATCCCAGCTGCTTTAGCTTTAGCTGTGGCTAAAAAGGACCAAGCTACAGTTTGGTCCCTGGCTTCAGAGGCTGCAAGCCCCAAGCCTTGGCTGCTTCCATGTAGATTAAGCCTGTGGGTGTGCAGTGGACAAGAGTTGAGACTTGGGAGCCTCCCCATAGATTTCAGAGGATGTATGGAAATGCCTGGATGTCCAGACTGAAGTCTGCTTCAGAGGTAGAGCCCTCATGGAGAACCTCTACTTGGGCAGTGCATAGGGGAAATGTGAGGTTGGATCCCCCACACAGTTTCCACTGAGACACTGCCTAGTGGAGTTGTGAGAAAAAGACCACTGTCCTCAGAACCTAGAATGGTAAAACCACAGACAGCTTGCACCATGCACCTGGAAGGGCTGCAGACACTCAACACCAGCCTGTGAAAGCAGATACAGGGTTTGTACCCTGCAGAGCCACAGGGGCTGAGCTGCCCAAGGCCATGGGGAGCCCTTCCTTCTTTGTATCAGTGTGCCCTGGATAGGAGTCCTAGTGTCAAAGAAGGTTATTTGGGAGCTTTAAGATATAATGACTGCCCTGCTGAGTTTCAGACTTGCACGGGGTCTGTAGCCCCTTTATTTTGGCCAATTTATCCCTTTTAGAAAGGGACTATTTATCCAACGCCCATATCCTTATTGTATCCTGCAAATAACTAACTTGTTTTCTATTTTACAGGCTTATAGGCATAAGGGACTAGTCTTTTCTCAGATGAGACTTTGGACATTAACTTTTGAGTTAATCCTGAGATAAATTAAGACTCAGAGGACTGTTGAGAAGGAAGAATTGTATTTTGCAATATGAGAATAACATGAGGTTTGGCAGGGGCCAGGGGTGGAATAATATGATTTGAATTTGTTTCCCCACCTGAATCTCATGTTGAATTGCCATCCCTAGTGTTAGAGGAGGGTCCTGGTGGGAGATGATTGGATCATGGGGGTGGATTTTCCTGTTGCTTTTCTTATGATAGTGAGTGATTTCTCATGAGATCTGTTTATTTAAAAGTATACCTCCTTCTTCACTCTCTCTTCCTCCTTATCTGGCCATGTAAGATGTGCCTCCTTCCTTTTTGCCTTCTGCTGTAAGTTTCCCAAGGCCTCCCCAGCCATGCTTCCTGTACAGACTGTGGAACCATGAACCAATTAAACCTTCTTTCTTTATAAAATACCCAGTCTCAAGTACTTGTTTATAGCAGTGTGAGAATGGACTAATGAAATTACCATGAGCATGGGAAATGGTGGTAGAGCTGAAATGTTAGGTATTCTGGCTGATGGAAAAAGCATACATATGAAGCTCTCAGTTTATATCTTTAACAATATGAAGAATGACACACTATATCTTTGATAATCTTAGTTCCATACTTTAGAAATATCACTTCAATTTGTGTTAAACTTAGAACCTATTTCAGGACAATAAGACATCAGAAGCATGTAACAGAAATAGAGGTTAGGGTAAACTGTGCCTACAATGTTTCTAAAAGTTCTCAAACCAATGAAAACAGCTGGAATGCTAAAATTAGGAATTATAATGCTAATAATTTCTTTAATAATCACTGCTATCACTAGAGATATTACAATTCATAGTGAAGGTAACAGAGTATAGCAGTTAGGAGAGGGTTGATTAAGGCAGAGTGTCTGTGTTCAAATCCTAGTGTTTTAAATGACTGCCTGTGTCACTGTGGGCAAGTTATTTAACACCTCTTCATCTCAGATTTTTTAAATCTGAAAAAATGTGGATGTTGATACCAGACCCTCAAAGCTGTGAGGATTAAATAAGATACATGAAGAGTAATCAATATCGAGCACTTAGTAAGAATGCTGCTACTACCAGTGTTATTGTTGTTATTGCTTTTCTTATTATTATAATTACTATTAGGGAAGGCTGATGCAAAGAAGAAATAAAATGTTAGCTAAACTGGGAGTTAAGAATATGTGTGGTTATAGGGAAGCTAAATTTAAAGTACCAAGTGAATTGTTAATGGTCCGTTTAAAACAAAACAGAAAGCAATGTTAGAACCATTTGGCATTCCAAGTTTTCCTGGTATATGAGTGATGAGCAAGGAATCAATTATGCTAGCACAGTTAGTATTGAGACTAGGAAATAAGTGTCTAGGATTTTGTGGCTAGCAAGTAACAGGCACTTAGTAACTTTTTAAAAATGAATTGAAGAACAAGTAAGCAAAACAAAAAATGAAGTAAGACTACTCAAACATAAATGCCCATTTTGAGGAGTAGTGAAAAAATTAGTGAATATGAACTCTATTAGAAACCAGAGCAAGAGAAAGAAATAAAAGGCATCCAAATAGGAAAATAAGAAGTCAAACCATTTTTCTTCACTGATGATGTAATTCTTTACTTAGAAAACTCTAAAGACTCTGCCAGAAGTCTACTAGAACTGATAAATGATTTTAACAAGGTTTCAGGATACAAAATCAGTGTACAAAAATCAGTATAATTTCTTATTTAAATTTTATTTTTATTTTTAATTTTTGTGGGTACGTAGCAAATGCACACATTTATAGGGTACATGGGATGTTTTTATACAGGCATGCAATGTGAAATAAGTGCATTGTGAAGAATGGGCTATCCATTCATCAATCATTTATCCATTGAGTTGCAAACAATCTAATTACACATTTTAAGTTATTTTAAAATGTACAGTTAAGTAATTATTGTGTATAGTCACCATATTGTGCTATAAAATAGTAGACCTCATTTATTTTTTCTATTTTTTGTACCTGTTAACTATCCCCACCTCCTGCATAAGCCCCCCAATACCATTTCTATGCACTAATAACATCCAGACTGAGAGTCAAGTTAAGAACACAATTTCATTTGCACTAGACACAAAGAAAATAAAATACCTAGGAATATAGCTGATCAAAAAGATAAAAGATGTCTACAAGGAGAACTATAAAACACTGCTAAACCTTAACTCCATGACCTCACTTTTTAAATCTTGTTGTTTTTAATTATGTCTTATTGTACTGACTGTGTCTTGGAAAGTTGTAGCTATTATTTTGGATTGGTTCATCTTTTAGTCTTTCTAATTTGGATATCAGCAGTTTACAAACCACTGTTATAGTTACTATATTGTGTTTTTTGGTGTATTTATTATTACCAGTGAGTTTTGTACTTTCAAGTGATTATTTATTGTTCATTAACGTCCTTTTCTTTGTGGTCGAAGTACTCTCTATAGCATTTCTTATAGGACAGGTTTGGTGTTGATGAAATTCCTTAGGGTTTGTTTGTCTGGGAAAGTTTTTATTTATCCTTCATATTTTAAGGATATTTTCACCAGATATAGTATTCTAGGGTAAAAGCTTTTTATTCTTCCGTATTTTAATCATGTCATGCCACTCTCTGCTGGCCTGTAAAGTTTCCACTGAAAGTCTGCTGCCAGACATATTGGAGCTCTATTTTATGTTATTTGTTTATTTTCTCTTGCTGCTTTTAGAATATTTTCTTTATCATTGACCTTTGGGAGCTTTATTATTAAATGCCTTGAGGTAGTCTTCTTTCTGTTAAATCTGCCTGGTGTTCTATAACTTTCTTGTACTTGGATATTGATATCTTTCTTTAGGTTTGGGAATTTCTCTGTTATTATCCCATTGAATAAGCTTTCTACCCTATCTTTTTCTCTGCTTCCTCTTTAAGGCCAATAACTCGCCCATTTACTTGCTTGAGGCTATTTTTCTAGAGTCTTCAGGTATGCTTTCCTTTTTTTTTCTTTTCTTTTCTCTGACTGTGTATTTTCATATAGCCTGTCCTCAAGCTCACTAATTCTTTCCTGTACTTGATCAATTCTAGTATGAAAGGGCTGTGATGCATTCTTCAGTATGCCTATTGCATTTTTCAGCTCTAGAATTTCTGCTTGATTCTTCTTAAAAATATTTTGATCTCTTTGTTAAATTTAACTGTAGAATGTGGAATTCCAGAACTTGGTCTTCTCCTTCAAGGCAGTGCGTTTTCTTCTGGCCCAGGGTGTGTCCCGAAACATTCTCCAGGAGGTAGGGCCTGCAAATTATTGTCTGAGAGCTAGGGCCCCATGGGGGCCTCGTGACTCTCATAAGTGCCCTATCCTGCTGTGACTGAGCTGGTAACTTATTTGCAAGACAAAGTCGTCCTCACTCTTTCATCTCCTTCCCTCAAGGTAAAAAAAAAAAGGGGTCTCTTTTGGATTCGCAGGCTGTGCATCCTGAGAGTCGTGATGCCAGTACTCCCTTGGCTGCCCCAGCTGGCTAGTGTCTCAGCATGTCTGTCCTATGCCTACTCAGTCCACTGTCTCTGGGCCTAGTTTAGCACTAGGAATAGCCTAAGAATTGCAGTCCTTATGGGCTAGACTGCCTTTCAAGTTTAATTGAAGACACATGTTGATGTAGCCCTCAGTGTCAAGGTTTGCAGACACTCAAGTTTAGACTGGATTTAGAAAGTTTATCAAAAAATGCAGAGACTCATGATCACCTAGCTAAAGACTGCTGTTATGCCTGGAGAAGAGGAGTTAATGGGCCAGAGAAAATTACACAATGGTCTCCACTGAATCAATAACATTTTATTTCTAAATAGTAAAACAAGATAAAATAAAAATTTTAGTCAATTATGGCTAAATGACAATATATATCAAAAGTGTGGGAAGAGGATGAATGCTCATTAAAATATTATCTATGTCCCCTGTATGTCTCAAGTCGTTTATTACTATGGAAACTAATTTTTTTAATACAAAAAATCTACATTATCATTTTAATTAAAAAAAAAATAAACATTATTGACTGTGCTATGGACTGAATTGTGTCTCCTTGCTCAAATTCACATGTTGAGGCTGTAACCTCCCCCTCCATTCCACCCACGAAACTATATTGGAGGTAGGGCCTTTAAGGATGTTAAAGGAAGTTTTAAGGGTAGAGCACAAATCCAGTGGAACTGGTGCCCTTATGAAAAGAGGAAGAGACACCAGAGATCTCTCTCCATTATATGAGGACACAGCAAGAAGGTAGTAAGTCAGGAAGAGGATCCTCACCCAAACCCAACCTTGCTAATACCCTGGTTTGGGACTTCCAGCCTCCAGAACTGCTTCAGAACTGTGAGGAATCAATTTTTGTTGCTTAAAACATCTGGTATGTGATACTTTGTTATGGCAGCCTGAGCCAACTAAAACAGACTGTATGGCCACTATATATATATATATATATATATATATATATATATATATATATATATATATGTGTGTGTGTATATATATATGTATATGCATGGCACAGGTATAGATATTTGTGTTGATATGCTTGAACACATACAGGTACTTCTGCATGCTTTTCTGCATCTGTATATATGCACATGTGCGCACACACATATATTCAACTGTAGTACTATATAAAAATACTGTACACACACACACACACACACACACACACACACACACAGATATTGGTTAAATCTGGTATAAGAAATTTTCTGGAGTAGAATGTGTTAGTATTTCCTTACACCATCATGATTATTTCACATTCTCTCCAATGAATGCATATTGGTTTTATAAATCAGAATAACTTTTTAAAAATTATCAATTTACTGATATGGATATTTTGCTTATACTAACTAAACATTCAGATAGCAATGGCAAATAAGAAACTGAGCTCACCTAGTTACTGAAGTGACAAAAATTATAAAAGATCAACTGGATATTAAGTAGCTATGGATTCAGTTTGTGGATAATGATTATACTTATGAACCTTAGTAAGGAGTGAAAATGAGACTTTTTTTTTTCTCCCTAAGGAAAGAGGATAGATGATTATTTGCATGAAAAAAATCCTCTGAAACTTTTTGCATTAAATAATGAAAGCATTATTTCTGGGATTTAGCAAGCAAATTAGAAAGCCTATTACATAAATGCCTTTCTCTGATAAGGCAAATATAATAATCTTCTTTATGAGAATGGCTCATCCTGAGCTTGATTTCCAAAGACAATATCAGAAAGAATTCCCAAGGGCTAGACGCTTTTTATTTTGTAGGTTGACCTTCCTACCTACTCGTGTGTGCTCTGGAATCTCTGCTAAAGTAAGCATCTCTATTAATAAACTTAATTTCCAATTAATATAGCCGACTGAGCTGATGCAGAAAGTGATCCTCACCCTATTACTGAAAGGACAGAAAAATGCAGAATAAATTATTATATTAAATAGTAATCAGCAGATCCTGAAAGGAAAGGACATATCTGTGTGCCAGGAGAAAGGAAAAAAAAAAAAAAATTAAAGCCAAAGTGTTGATTCCAAAGTGGTGAACCCTAGCTAAAAGTGGAAAGTCTGCATCAGATTAGAATGATTTTTTTCAGTACAGGTTTGAGGTCGTGACACCCTTGTCATGACCAAGGTAGGGAATGCTCTGGAGGCTGTAGGTCCAGGTTGTGGAGATCTGGAATTGTGCTCTCTGCATAAAACCTTGAGCTAGGCAGGGCTGCCCTGTGAAATGTAAAACAAAACTTTAACCAGATGGCCTTTGGATACAGGAAAGCGACTGATTGCCTTTAGTTATTAATGTGGAAAGGGTAATTTATTAGTAGTCAAAGTCACAAACCTCTCCCATACACAAGCAATGAGGTCCAAATACTCACTACCCACGAAGTGTGAGAACTCAAAGACTATAAGATCAAAACCAGTCCATAATAAGTGAAATCTGTTCAGGCCCAGAGAAGCAAATATGGAACTGTCTCATACAGTTGCCTCCCTAGCTAGGGCAGGAAATATTCCAATCGAAAACAACTCCCACTGAAATACAACTCAGAATTTTAAAAATGCAAAGGAAAGCTGGGCATGGCGGCTGGTGCCTGTAATCTCAGTTACTCTGGAGGCTGAGGTGGGAGGTTCCCTTGAGTCCAGGAGTTCCAGACCAGCCTGAGCAACATAGTAAAACCCCATCTCTCTCAAAAAAATATTAAATTTCAATTTAAAAAATGCAAAGGGAAAAAAATCGCCATTAGATTTAGTGGAGAAAACCCACAGGAGAGTTCACATGCTGGGAAACAGACGTTAGTGTTCTATGAAAGATACTAAAACACTCAAAGAGATAAATAAAAGAAAGATTTAGTTTAACTGACTAAAGATTTTTAAATATGAAACACTCTATTTACACTTGTGTCTGCACCAGGTGATATAAAAGGTTTTGTCTTTTTTATTTTTATTTTTAACCTGAGATATAGTCACAGACAGTAAGACACTTAAAATTTACTGAAGGAAAAAATAACTCATATATTTGAAATGTATTAAAGTTTTCTCTATGTATCTTATCTAACTATTCACAACATATGTACAAATATGTGTAAGTAAAAATGTATGTGTGTACAGTGTGAAATTATATGTGTCTATTTCTATCTATCTTTATTAACCTCTACCTATGAATCTTTGTGTCTACCTATGAATCTATTGATCTCTCTGTCTGCGGGATATAGTTATACTGGGGAAGAGAGAGTGTGAGACAGAGAAATAGGAAGACAAAAAGGAGATAGAGATGAGATGCAAAAAAAGCAGGAATAAAAATACAGAGAAAGTAAGATATAAGTGTGAAAGGAGGGAGGGAAAGTATAATATTTAATTTTGTCTAATTAAAACAAGAACAAAATCATAAATCATGAAAGTGTGCAATATTACTCAGCTAGTCTACTCATATGGAAAATAAGAAGCCATTTTCTTTAGATTAGGCAGTACACTATGTTTCGCGTAAATAAATAGAACTTCATACACAAGAAATATGTGACGTTACTAGCGGTATTCATTCAGCATACCATCTTTCTTCTTTCTCTCATTCAAGATTACTGTCATATCAGATGGACTTCCACCAATAAAATATCAATTTCTCTTTCCCTCTTTTGTATTTCTTTTTTTTTTTTTTTTAGAATTCATGTTTTTTATTCTCTTGTTTATCTGTACTTTCTAAATTTTCCAGAAAATGCATTATTGCATTTTTTTTCTTTTATTATTATTATTATTATTATTATTATACTTTAGGTTTTATGGTACATGTGCGCAATGTGCAGGTAAGTTACATATGTATACATATGCCATGCTGGTGCGCTGCACCCACCAACTCGTCATCTAGCATTAGGTATATCTCCCAATGCTATCCCTCCCCCCTCCCCCCACCCCACAACAGTCCCCAGAGTGTGATGTTCCCCTTCCTGTGTCCACGTGTTCTCATTGTTCAATTCCCACCTATGAGTGAGAATATGCGGTGTTTGTTTTTTTGTTCTTGCAATAGTTTACTGAGAATGATGATTTCCAATTTCATCCATGTCCCTACAAAGGACGTGAACTCATCATTTTTTATGGCTGCATAGTATTCCATGGTGTATATGTGCCACATTTTCTTAATTCCCTTTGAAAACTGGCACAAGACAGGGATGCCCTCTCTCACCACTTCTATTCAACATAGTGTTGGAAGTTCTGGCCAGGGCAATTAGGCAGGAGAAAGAAATCAAGGGTATTCAATTAGGAAAAGAGGAAGTCAAATTGTCCCTGTTTGCAGATGACATGATAGTATATCTAGAAAACCCCATTGTCTCAGCCCAAAATCTCCTTAAGCTGATAAGCAACTTCAGCAAAGTCTCAGGATACAAAATCAATGTGCAAAAATCACAAGGATTCTTATACATCAATAACAGACAAACAGAGAGCCAAATCATGAGTGAACTCCCATTCACAATTGCTTCAAAGAGAATAAAATACCTAGGAATCCAACTTACAAGGGATGTGAAAGACCTCTTCAAGAAGAACTACAAACCACTGCTCAAAGAAATAAAAGAGGATACAAACAAATGGAAGAACATTCCATGCTCATGGGTAGGAGGAATCAATATCATGAAAATGGCCATCCTTCCTCTTTTGTATTTCTTGCTCCAGTTCTTGAATTGTAGTTGACAGAATCAGGTCTCCGAGCAATATAGAAAAATTTCAATGGAATAAAAATCACATTACATGCTGATAAGATGTTTATACTAATTTTTAAAAAAGAATTCTAAAGCATTTAGAAATGATCACTATTTGTAATTTTTTTTTTTTTTTTTTTTTTTTTTACTAACAGAATGGTTAACTTTGCTTAGACATTTTGTACTTGCATGGTTGCATGTCTATCAACATAAGGGAATACATTTTAAAAGAAGCTGATAACATTAAACAGTAAATGTTGTTATTTAAAAGCAACTGCAAGTTGGGTGTGGTGGCTCATACCTGTAATGCTAGCACTTTAGAAGGCTGAGATGGGAGGATTGCTTGAGGCCAGGAGCTAGAGACGAGCTTGGGCAACATAGCAAGCCTTTGTCTACACAAAATTAAAAGTAATTAATTGGACATGTTGTCCTGAACCTGTAGTCCAGGTGCTAGGGAGGCTAAGAAGGGAGGATCACTCAAGACCAGGAGTTCAAGGCTGCTGTGAACTATGATCAGGCCGCTTCACTTCAATCTGGGTGACAGAGCAAGACTCCGTCTCAAAAAAAAGCAATTTCAAAATGAGACTGTGAGTGATTGATTATATTTTGATAGATTTCCAAGTTAAAACATAAGTATCCTATTTTTAAAATAGCACACTACTAGTGTTGGCATCTAAACAAGACAGTAGTTTTATGATACAATTTTTATATTTTTATAAATTAGTAGATTAATAAATATGTCCAGTAATTATAAAATAAAAGATGTAACTAGAAACAATGGTTCAGTAAGCCATCTGGTTAAAAATATTTTGTCATCTTTATTACAATTTTGAATATACCCTATCTTTTTCTGGAAATGGGAAAATGCGATTTCTAGAAGAGGACCACCTATAAAATGAAGTACCATAACTTCCTCTTTTCTCAATGTCTTTTTTCTTAATTCAAGGGCAAAAAGAAATTTTATAAGCAATATGTTTCACCATCCACTTTCAGCCATTTCATTTAAACTATGAGCTTCTGATTTTTATTCATTAAAGAAAAAGGATATGTCCAGAGGAATACAGCCAAAAAAAAAAATCGGAACTTAATTGTCTATGTTTCCTTTTAAAGTATTGTTTTATCTTTTAAAGTGAAAAGGTGTTTTATATAAGGAATACTCCAGATGTGAGACAAAGAGCAGAGTAAATATCAGGGGAGGAATATACTAATATAGATTTCGCATTTAGGATTGTTTGAAACCCATTCTACAGGCAGAAGGAAAGGCCACTTAGCTACAAGATGCTCCAGCATATTAGGTGTGTACCTTTATAGAATTAGAAGCATATGATGAAGAGTGTGGAATCATTTGGGCAACTTCTCTGTACCCTTAGTTCAAGATTGAGTGTAGAGAAGCAGCTATGTGAGTGGAGAAAATCTGGCCTGCCAATGAGTAAATATTCAATAACTCTTCTCAATTTCACCTTAATCAGGTGCAATGTAGTATTTCATAAAAGTCTCTTTCTACACAGTTTCTGTACAGATAAACTTTCCAAGCAAACAAAAGAAGGAGGAATAGAAGAAGGCAGAAATATGCTCAAAAAATACCACCCTGGATTTCTTTTTAAAAAATGTGTGTGTGTGTACATGTGTGTATTATATTACAGCCTTCCACTTTTTAGGAAGAAATCCAGGATGGTATTCCAGGGCTAAGAATATCTATATATATCTATATATATCTATCTGTCTATCTATCTGTGTGTGTGTGTGTGTGTGTGTGTGTGTGTGTGTGTGTTTTCCTTGGCTTAATATTATGGCACAAAGATTACTCTTGGCTTAACGTACCAGGTCCATATATTATATATAATATATATGTGTATGTGTTTATATATATATAATATCTATATATATCAGGTCTATATATATATATATATAATATCTATATATATCAGGTCTATATATATATATCAGGTCCATATATATATATATATATATATATATATCAGGTCCATATATATATATATATATATATGGACCCAAGATATATTCCCAAGAAAAGATAGAGTATATTCAAAATGTAATAAAGATGACAAAACATATTTTTTAACAAGACAGCTTACTGAAATTTTATATTATGTGTTTATATATATATATTCTATATTCTATATATGTATTCTATATTTTTATATATATATATATATATTCTATATTATACTTATTTAGGATCATCCCAATAAAGTCTACAAGGACGAGGTCAGATAAGGAGACATATTATCAGGTTAAAGTACACAGACACACACACATACACACACACACCAACACATACGTACACGCAAAGAAAGTGAATCAATGCTTTGAGATAACATAAAATAACTCAGCATTATTCAATATTTTATCATCTCTGCTCTTTCCCCCAGTATTTCAGTCCTTGTGACAGAGTACTTACTTGGTAGGCAGGGAAAAAAGAGGTAATATCTTATTTCTGTCATCTGGTGATTAAGCAGTTAAGAAAATTTTTCAATTAATCGATTGAACATTAATTATATGTGAATCTTGCAGATTCATTGGTTAGTTCTGTTTTACCAAGCATGTACAAAATAGGAAAACAAAGAACAATAAAACATCAAGGTAGCCAGTTAATCACTTTACTTATCCATTCAGAAACTATTGAGAATTTCAACTGTGGTGTTCAAAACATGGTCCTAGGATCTTTGTGGTTGTAAATGGAAAACACTGATAATTTAAGCAGGATATAATGTGTCACATGTGTATGTAGGATCATTCTGTCTGCTGTGTGGTGGATGGGTTGATGAGTACCAATGTGTGTGACAGAGAAAGAATGGATGTAGGAAACTGATTAAGAGGTAGTCATACTTGTGAAAATAAGAAATAACCCTAACTTTTATTAGAATAGCTTTTCTAACATAAACACTATTGACATATTGAGCCAGGTAATTCTTTGCTGTGGGAGGTTATACTGTCCATTGCAGGATGTTTAGTAGCAACACTGGCCTTCATTAAAGGGCATTACTTGCCAGTAACACCCTCTCCACATGTGACAACCAAACAATGTTTCCAGATTTTGTTAAATATTCCCTGAATGGGGGCAAAAACATGTCTTAGGTGACAGCCACTGGATGAAAATAATGACAGTGGGATGCCATAAAAGTGAATGGATTCTACGTGAGATTTGATGATAGAACTGATAGGATTTTCTAATTAATTATATATAAGAGTAAGGAAAATAAAGAAATTAAATTTAAGACAACTTGGGTTTTTGGCCTGGGCAACTGGACAAAGGAATATTCTATTTAATAAGAGGAAAAAGTGGGGAAATGGTAGACAAGGTTTAGCACTTACCAAATTATACTGAAATGATATGTCTGCACTTCTCAATGGACTAAGTTTCCTGAGAGAATTTTTATATAGCATTCTAATGATCAAAACAGCACCTAGTGTCAGCATGACTTCCAGATGTATTGCACATGGTAAAAAAGAAAGATTATTCAATTTTTAACTTGGGATATTGAGTGATGGTTATGTTTCCTAAGATGGAGCCAACTAGAAGTAAACCATATTTGGGATTACGGATTGATGAGTTCAGTATTACACATGTTGATTTGGAGGTTCCTCTTTTTCATATATTGAAAATGTTTAATATGCAAATAGATGTGTTTGAAGTTCAGAAAAAAAGACGTCAGCTAAGAATAGATCTGAGAGTCATCGGCAATTAAATTCTAATTAAATCTATTTGAATAACTGAGGTACCCCTGAGAGAGTATAGAGAAGAGAGTAAAAAAAGTAGTCCTAGAGAATACAGACTTTTAAAGGATGCATAAATGTTGTCCTTAGAAGGAAACTAAGAAGAGACAGAGAAGAATAAATGTATATGTGAATGTGTGCATGCATGCATACACACACACTGTAATGAGATACAGTAGAATAATATTATTATCATGGAAAATATTCATTGAGTACATGTTATATGTCAAGAGGGCTCTTTATATGCATTACCTCATTAAATCTTTCCTGATAACCCTAAGAGTTGGATAGGTACTATTTTCTCCATTTAACAGATAAGGACAATGAAATGCAAAAAGGTTAATTAATTTGCCCAAGTTTATCTTAAGTGAAAGCCTGAATTCAAATGGAGTAACTTAGAAGCCTATTCTCTTAACCACGGTGCTCTGGACAAGTTAAAAGAAAAGAGTGTCTTGGAGGAGGAAGTGTTCAATAGTGTTTAGTGCTAAGAATGTAAATTACATGAGAACTAAAAAGTGCTCACAAGACTTAGCAAAAGGAGCTCTTTAGTGAGACTGCTGTTGGACTTACAAAGGTGCTATATAAACAGAGTGAGCTTGGAGTTCATTCAGGTTAAATGAAAGATGAGGAACTTGAGTTAGTGACCGAGGAAAAGTTCTTCAAGAAGCTTTACTGAGAAGGTAAGAGAAGAGAAATGGGGTGGGAGACAGATTCCTCAAGATGGAAGGGAATTAAGCATGTTTACTTGTCAATGAGAAGAGAGTCAGGAAAAAGGTAAAAAGTCGAGGAAAAAAAAGTAAATGAAAGATTCAGAAAGTCCTCCAAGAGTTAATTTAATCTTCTGTTGCCAGAAGACAGGGACCCCACATGGAGGGACTGGCTGAAGCCGTGGCAGAAGAACATAAATTGTGAAGATTTCATGGACATTTATTAGTTCCCCAAATTAATACTTTTATAATTTCTTACGCCTGTCTTTACTGCAGTCTCTGAACATAAATTGTGAAGATTTCATGGACATTTATCACTTCCCCAATCAATACTCTTGTGATTTCCTATGCTTGTCTTTACTTTAATCTCTTAATCCCATCATCTTCGTAAGCTGAGGGTGTATGTCACCTCAGGACCCTGTGATGATTGCATTAACTGCACAAATTGTTTAAACAATATGAAATCTGGGCACCTTGAAAAAAGAACAAGATAACAGCGATGTTCAGGGAACAAGGGAGATAACCATTAGGTATGGCTGCCTGAGAGCCAGGCGGAAAGAGCCATATTTCTCTTCCTTCAAAAGCAAATAGGAGAAATGTCACTGAATTCTTTTTCTCAGCAAGGAACATCCCTGAGAAAGAGAATGTGTTCCTAGGGGTAGGCCTCTAAAATGGCCGCTCTGGGGACGTCTGTCTTTTATGGTTGTAGATAAGGGATGAAACAAGCCCTGGTCTCCTGTAGTGCTCCCAGGCTTATTAGGACGAGGAAATTCCCGCCCAATAAATTTTGGTCAGACTGGTTTTCTGCTCTCAAACCCTGTCTCCTGATAAGATGTTATCAATGACAATGCGTGCCCGAAACTTCATTAGCAATTTAATTTTAATTTCGCCCCAGTCCTGTGGTCCTGTGATCTTGCTCTGCCTCCATTTGCCTTGTGACATTCTATTACCTTGTGAAGCACGTGATCTCTGTGACCCACACCCTATTCGTACACTCCCTCCCCTTTTCAAAATCACTAATCAAAACTTGCTGGTTTTGCAGCTTGGGGGCATCATGGAACCTGCTGACATGTGACATCTCTCCCGGACACCCAGCTTTACAATTTCTCTCTCTTGTACTCTTTCCCTTTATTTCTCAGACCAGCCAACACTTAGGGAAATAGAAAAGAACTCACATTGAATCATTGGGAATGGGTTCCCCCGATAATCTTCAACAGGAGGAACTTTTTCTTATGTTTCTTTGAAAGTGTCAGGTTGATGTTGTTTCTCCTAAACACCCACTGCCCTTTTCTAAATCTTTGGTCTTCAGTCTCACCTCCATTTGCCAGACAGAGAGAGACAGAAGGACACATATGTATCCTCTCTCCCACCCACACAAAATCTCTGTTGGAAGATAAAGTATTTCTTTTTTCATTGGGGCACATGGAGGTGGAGACGAATAAACATTTGGGTCTCTAACTCTCTGCTCAACTAAGCATTAAATAATGAGGTGTTTCTACCCTTAAGGGTGGTTATAATCATGGCCTTCACTTCTTTCAGAGGCCCTTAGAAACTTTCAGCTAGTATGTGTTTGCAGTGAGCAAGCAATCCAATTTTTTAGGAAGAACAATAAACAAAGTCATCATTTTCCTGATCATTTTGTCACAAAATATAGTATGAGATAAACTCAGAATGAAATGTGACATTTGTTTAGTAACCAGTGGGATGAGTTTCACCTTTTGTATAATCCTTGAATAGAGGAAGGGGCAACAGTAGCTACACAGTCCATCAAAGATTCATGAAAATTAGATGTCAAACCTGCTTAGGGGAAGCCATGGAACAACATTGCTATGGGTCACTAGAACAATGCAGTATCTATCTCAAAAGATAAGCTTTTTCTTTATCATAAAGAGATAGATTTATTTTCATAGAGCATAGGAGAATTTAGATCTCAAAGCAATCCATGCCCGTAGTAGAGTGACTGAAACTTCCAAGTTTAATAGCTGAAGGTCATAAGCTTCAGTCATGAAAGAAAATGGCCAGGTCTTTCTCACTAAGTGCTCAAAGAAATTACTGCCTCAATCCTGCATGAAAATGGTAAAAGGAATCTAGCAAATTCAATAATTTAAATTATCTATTGTTTAGGTCACTTGCGGACATCTTATAATAAAGGCACATTAGCTGAACTGAAGAATACTGAGACATGAAAAAGCATTCCAAAGATCAACAAATCCAGGAGCTGGTTTTCTGAAAAAAATTAATAAAGAGATAGACTCCTAGCTAGAATATAAAAGAAGAGAGAAGATTCAAATAAACACAATTAGAAATGACAAGGTAGATATTACCACTGACCTACGGAAATACAAACAACTATCAGAGAATATTACGAACACCTCTATGCCCATACTAGAAAATCTATGGCCGGGTGTGGTGGCTCACACCTGTAATCCCAGCACTTTGGGAGGCCAAGGCAGGCAGATCACGAGGTCAGGAGATCAAGACCATCCTGGCTAACACAGTGAAACCCCGTCTCTACTAAAAAAATGCAAAAAAAATTAGCTGGGCGCAGTGGCAGGTACCTGTAGTCCCAGCTACTTAGGAGACTGAGGCAGGAGAATGGCGTGAACCTGGGAGGTGGAGCTTGCAGTGAGCTGAGATAGCACCACTGCAGTCTGGCCTGGGCGAAAGGGCGAGACTCCATCTCAAAAATAAAAAAGAAAAAAGAAAATCTATTAGAAATACATAAATTCCTGAACACATACACTCGTGCAAGACTGAGCCAGGAAAAAATTGAATCCCAAAACAAACCAACAATGAGCTCTGAAATTGAGTCACTAATAAATAGCTGATATGAGTTCACTAAAATCTCATGTCAAATTGTAATTTCCAGTGCTGGAGGAGGTACCTAGTGGGAGGTGATTGTGTCATGGTGGTGGACTTCTCCCTTGCTGTTCTCGTGATAGAGTTCTCATAAGATCTGGTTGTTTGAAAGTGTGCAGTTCGTTCCTTTGTGTTCTCTCTCTCTCTCTCTCTCTCGGCAGATCCACTGACAGCTTGCACTGTGGATCTAGAAAAGCCACAGGCACTAAACACCAGCCCATGAAAGCATGCAGAGCCACAGGGGCAGAGCTTCCCAAGGCCTTGGGAGCTGACCACTTCGATCAGTGTGCCCTGGATGCCAGACAAGGATTCAAAGGAGATAATTTTGGACCTTTCAAATATAATGACTGCCGTGCTGGGCTTCAGACTTGCATGAGGCCTGTAGCTGCTTTGTTTTGGCCAATTTATTCCTTTTGGAACGGGAGGATTTACCTAATCCCTGAATCCTCATTGTATCTTGGAAGTACCTACCTTGGTTTTATTTTATAGGCTCATAGGCAGAAGGTACTTGCGTTGTCTCAGATGAGACTTTGGACTTGGAATTTTGAGTTAATGTTGGAATGAGTTAAGACTTTGGGGGACTCTTTGGAAGGCATGATTTTGGTTTGAAATGTGAGAAGGACGTGAGACTTGAGAGGGTCCAGGGTAAAAATGATATGTTTTGGTTCCGTGTCCCCATCCAAATCTCATGTCGAATTGTAATTCCCAGTGCTGCAAGAGGGTCTGGTGGGAGATCATTCTATCATGGGACAGAGTTCACCCAGGCAAAAATCTGTTTGTTTGAAAATGTAGAATCTCTGGCTTCTGTCTCTTCTGCTGGCCATGTGCAGACATGCTTGCTTCCCCTTCACCTGCCACCATGATTGTAAGTTTTCTGAGGCCTCCCCAGAAGCAGAAGCCTGTACATTTACAGAATTGTGGGCAAATTAAACCTCTTTTCTTTATAAATTACTCAGTCTCAGCTATGTCTTTATTGCACTGTGAGAATGAATGAATACAATAACTTACCAACCAAAAAAAGTTCAGGACCAGATGGAGCCACAGCTGAATTCTACCAGATGTAGAAAGAACTGGTACAGTCCTGCTGAAACTATTTGAAACAATTCAGAAGTAGGGCCTTCTCCCCAACTCATTCTATGAAGCCATCATCATCTTCATACCAAACCCTGGCAAAGAACAACAAAAACATTTCAGACCAGTATTCTTGATAAACATCAGTGCAAAAATCCTCAACAAAACACTGGCAAACCAAATGCGACAGCGCATCAAAAAGCTTATCTACGTGATCAGCTGGGCTTTATCCTTGGGATGCAAGGTTGGTTCAAGTTACCTAAATTAATAAATGTGGTTGATCACCTAAACAGAACTAAAGACAAAAAAAACACAAGATCATCTCAATAGATGCAGAAAAGGCTTTTCATAAAATTCAAGATGCCTTCATATTAAAAACTCAATGAACTATGTATTGAAGGGACACACCTTAAAATAATGAGAGACGTCTATGACAAACCCACAGCCAACATCATACTGAATGGGCAAAAGCTGGAAGCATTCCCCTTGAAAATCGGCACAACACAAGAATACCCTGTCATATAACTCATATTCAATGTACTGCTGGAAGTCCTGGCCAGGGGCAATCAGGGAATAGAAGGAAATAAAGGCATTCAAATAGGAAGTGAGGATTCAAACTATCACTGTTTGCAGACCACATGATCCTACGTCTAGAAAGCCCCACACTCTCTTCCCAAAAGATTCTTAAGCTGATAAACAACTTCAGCAAAGTCTCAGAATACAAAATAAGTGTGCAGTAATTACTAGCACTCCTATGCACCAATAACACTCAAGATGAGAGCTAAACCAGGAATCCCACTTACAATTGCCACAAAAAGAGTAAAATACCTAGGAATACAGTTAACCAGGGAGGTGAATGATCTCTACAAAAAGAACTACAAAACAATGCTCAAAGAAATCAGAGATGAAACAAACAAATGGAAAAACCTTCCATGCTCACTGATAGAAATAATCAATATTGTTAAAATGGTCATACTGCCCAAAGCGATTTATAGTCAATGCTATTCCTATTAAACTAATATTAACATTCTTCACAGAACTAGAAAAATCTATTTTAAAATTCATATGAAACAAAAAAAAATGGCACAAATAGCCAAGGCAAAGGTAAGCAAAAAGAACAATGCTGAAGGCATCACACTATCCAACTTCAAATTATACTACAGGGCTACAGTAACCAAAACAACATGGCACTGGTACAAAAACAGCCACATAGACCAATGGAACAGAATTAAGAACCCAGACATAAGGCCCCACACCTACACCTATCTGATCTTCAACAAAACTGAAAAAAGCAAGCTATGAGCAAAGGATTCCCCATGCAATAATTGTTGCTGGGAGAATTGGCTAGCCATATGCAGAAGATTGAAACTGGACCCTTTCTTACACCATACAAAAATTAACTTGAGATGGATTAAAATCCTACACATAAATAAAATCCCTGAAAGACAATCTAGGCAATACCATCTTGGACATAGGCACAAGCAAAGATTTCATGACGAAGACACTAAAAGTAATTGGAACAAAAGAAAAAATTGACAAATGGGCTATAACTAAAGAGCTTCTGTACAGCAAAAGAGTGAACAGACAACCTACAGAATCAGAGAAAAGTTTTGCAAACTATGCATCTGACCAAGGCCTGATATCTAGAATCTATAAGAAACTTTAACAAATTTACAAGTAAAAAACAAACAACCCTATTCAAAAGTGGGCAAAGGACGTGAACAGAATCTTTTCAAAAGAAGACATGCACACGGCCAAAAATCAGATGATGAAATGCTTAACATCATTGATCATTAGAGAAATCCAAATCAAAATTGCAGTGAGATACTATCACACACTGGTCAGAATGGCTATTTATAAGAAGTAAAATAATAATAGATGCTGGCAAGGTTGTGGAGTAAAAGGATAACTTATACACTGTTACTGGGAATGTAAATTAGTTCAACCATTGTGTAAGACAGAATGGTGATTTCTCAAAAAGCTAAAAACAGAAACACCATTGAACACAGCAATCCCATCACAGTGTACATACCCAAATAAATATTATTATAAGGACACATGCATTTGGATGTTCATTGCAGCACGATTCCCAATAGCAAAGACATGGAATCAACCTAAATGCCCATCAATGGTAGGCTGGATAAAGAAAATGTGGTACATACACACCATAGAAAACTATGCAGCCATAAAAAAGAATGAGATTATGTTATCTGCAGGAACATCAATGGAGCTGCAGGCCGTTATCCTTAGCAAACTAATGTAGGATCAGAAAACCAAATACCACGTATTCTCACTTATAAGGGGAAGCTACATGATGAGAATACATGGACCCATAGAGGGAAACAACACACAATGGGGCTTATTGGAGGGTGGATGTTGGGAGGAGGGAGAGGATCAGGAAAAATATCTGATGTGTACCAGGCTTAATACCTGAGTGACAAAATATTCTGTACAGTAAACCCCCATGACACAAGTGTACCTATATAACAAACCTGCACGTGTCCCCTGAACTTAAAAGAAGCACATTATTTTGCGAAGACAATAGACACAACAGTGAAAACAGTAAAATGACATAGGACTCTGGGGGAGAGAAAAGGCATTTTTAGAAATTCATAAAATGTCAGAAGAAAACCAAGTCATAATGTAAGTGGTGCTTTGGAGGTTGTATGATTAATTTCTTTTGATAGAGTTGTCACAAACATGTGCCTACTAATAAAAAAAAAATTTGAATAGGGAAATGTGGAAACTTTGGCATGAAAGTCATTCCAAAACTGAAGCAGTGTGACAATCCACAGGGGTCAGCTATTAAGATAATTGAGTTAAAATTTTGAGATGAATACAACAAAAAGGAGGGAAAACAGGCTGATATAAAGAGTTGATTTTATGGCAAATGAGAATCTTTGAAGGGACATATGGGTTAGAATTACTAATCTTAGAAAATAAAAGTAACAAATGAAATATAAATGTGTTGCAGACCACCTGATCAAAGACAATGTGATTTAAAAAGTAAAATCTTGTTAAAAGCAAAGAGTATTTGCCATTAATAATTATTATAGTCAAGTGGAAAGAATAAAATAGCAGATTTTTGGTGCTGGTATAGCATTCTTAAAATCACCAAACACAGAAAGTACAGGTTTTCACAAATCATATCAAATACTATGCATGTTACCTTTACAAGCATAAAATAGGTGAACATCTGGACAACTATACAAATTTTTGGCACTGGCTTTGCCAATCAATGGATATTTAGACTTTAAATTTTTCATTAAAAAATCTGTCCCTACACCATTACCTAACAAAATTGAAATATCTTTCCAAATTAGGAATATATATCTAAATGTGAAACTTTACACTGTATTCTACAAGTGATAATGCATATCTCCTGTCTTCGATACCATCTGCCTCTTACACTGATATTTACTGATGAAGAAAACAGGATCCTGCTGGGCATGGTGGCACATGCCTATAGTCCCGGCTACTTAGGAGTCCGAGGCAAGAGGATTCATTGAGCCCAGAAGATTGAGACTGTAGTGCACTAAAATCGATCATGCCTGTGAATAGCCTCTGCACTACAGATCGGGCAACATAGTTGTTAAAAAACAACAACAACAACAACCCAGGCTCACTGATAATTGGTAATATATCTGTCATCTGGGTTTAGATGCAACTGTTTCCCCTGACTTCCTGTTATCAGGAAAGGAAAATAATATGCCTTTGTCAGTCTTAAATTAATCCAGGCTAATGTCATCATTCTCATACTTTTGCCACAGTTTTTGGTGCAAGCTTATTAAAATGTCAAGCTAATTAGTTTTCAGTACTATTACCTAAAGCCTCTTGATTTCCCAATACTCATTATAAAGTCGTGATTCATGATGTACTGAGAAAAACTTACAGGCAACCTTTTCTCTGATAGATTTCCCATCATATCCTGAGCAGACACGTCTATCATTCTATCACAAATTCCCCCTATAGTCATACTTAAGCAAGTTAACTTCTGGCAGCTGATAAAATGTTGCATGTGATTTTACATTTTTCACAAGTGGCATTGCATTTTATATTGAGCAATCTTCCTTTAATGGTTTGATGGTTTAGATGGTTGTTAAGCTAGTGAGTGAACTGTCCATTTTCCCCAAAGCTAGTAATAGAAAATTTATCGTAGTTTGTGCTGTGTGTGTGTATGTGTGTGTGTGTGTGTGTGTAAAATTAAATAAGAATGTATATTGCAATCATTCCCAGTCTGGCTAGAGGTTTCTCTAGAACAGTATTTTGGTTTCATTAATTGTCTCTATTGCTTTTCTGTTTTGATCATGACTATTTCCTTTCTTCTGCTAACTTGGGGTTTATTTTTTAAAGGTTTTTTTAAGGTGGAAATTTTGATCACTGACTGAAGGCCCTTCTAGTTTTCTAATACAAAAATTTAGTGCTGTAAATTTTTCCCACTAACTATTGCTTTGGTGGCTGATACGGTTTGGCTGTGTCGCCACCTAAATTTCATCTTGAACTGTAGCTCCCATAATACCTGTGTGTCATGGTGGGACGGACCCAGTGGGAGGTAACTGAATCGTGGGGCGGGTCTTTCCCATGCTGTTCTCATGACAGTGAATAAGTCTCACAAGATCTGATGGTTTTATAAAGGGGAGTTCCTCTACATAAGCTCTCTTGCTTACCACCATGTAAGATGTGACTTTGCTCCTCATTTGCCTTCAGCCATGATGGTGAGGCCTTCCCAGCCATGTGGAACTGTGAGTCAATGAAACCTCTTTCCTTTAAAAATTACCCAGTCTCAAATATGTCTTTATCAGCAGCATGTGAATAGACTAATACAGTGGCATTCCGCAAATTCAAATAAATTGTGTTTTTATTTTTTCATTGCTAAATACATTAGAATTTTAGTTGATTTTATCTTTGACCCATGGATTATTTAGAAGTATATTCTTTATTTTTCAAATATTTAGTGATTTTTCTAGATAAATTCATATTGCTGATTTCTAATTTAATTCTATTGTGCGGATATAACATGAAAAGGATATGCATTCTGCTATTGTTCAGAGTGTTCCGTAAATATCAATTATGTCAAGTTGGTCAATACTGTTAACCAAATATGCAATTTTTTGATGATTTTCTGACTACTTGCTTTATCAGTTATTAACAGTATTTAGATTTCCAATGTAATTCTGATTTTTGTCTATATCTTTTGGATTTCTGTCAGTATTTTCTTCCAGTGTTTAGAAGTTCTGTGTTTAGGGGCAGTGTTGATAAAAATTAAGATTGTTATGTTCTCTTGATGAGTGTACTTCTTAATAATTATACAATGACCTCTATTATCTGTGGCAGTATTCTATGATATTAGTATGGCCTCCTATCTTTCTTTTAACTAGTTAGCATGGTATCACTTTTACTATGATTTTACTTGTAACCTATCTATCTGTGTCTTTTAAATTTATCTGCATTTATTGTAGATGGCATATACCTCCTTTATTTGCTTATTTTTTCCACTTTGTTATATTTTTAACTATACTTTTGTTTTCATTGTAATTTTAATGCTGACTTTCAGTTTATAGCATACATTTTTAACTTTGATCTATTTTCATCATATTACGCAACTTCACATATAGTATAAAATCTCACAATAGTATACTTTCATTTCTTCCCTCCTGAGGAGAAACACACACACACACGCACTCACACACATACACACACATACGCATATACTCCTACAGCACATTCTTATTGTTGTTTAATCAAACAATTATTATTTAAACAGATTGAAATAATGATTAAAAACCTCACATATTTATGTATTCTGTTAGCATTTTATCCGTATAGGTGCCACTTCTGATGTTCCTCCTGCCTTCCTACCAGATTTCTATGGGGTACTGTTTCCTTTCTCCTTGAAAGACTTCTGTATCATATCTTCTAACATAGCTTGTTGCTGATGCATTCTTTCCACTTTTGTTTGTAAAATTCTTTATTTCAACTTGGAATTTGAAAGATGTTATTGTTGGGTATGATTTTCTAGGTTTACATTGCTTTTTTTTTGTACTTTAAGTATTCTATAGATGTCACTCCATCATCTTCTGTCTTGCAATGTTTCTGCTGGCAAAACTGTTGCAATACTTATCTCTGTTCCTCTATACATAACAGGTCCTTTGTCCTTTTGCTACATTCAAGATATTCTTTTTAGTTTTTGAAAATTTGATTATGATATGCCTTCGTGTCATTTTCTTCATGATTCTTGTGCTTGTGGTTCTTTGAGGTTCTTGAATGTGTGGTACTATAGTTTTTATCGCATTTTTGGAAAAAAATAGTTATTATTCTTTCAATATTTTTCTGTCCCCTCCCTTGTTTACAGGACACAAAACACATTTACATTGAGCCCATTAGAACTGTTCCACAGCTGACTAATATTCTTCATTTTTAAAAATTACATTTTTCCTCCTTCATTTTATATATTTTTTTTGTGTTAGATGTACTCAGTACCATAGTGACATATATAGTATGCCATCTTGTGTTTCTTTTGAAGTGTTTTTGCTGTTATTGGCTCCCTGTTGTTTTAATAGTAACTTGTCAAGTTCCACAAGAATACCTATTGGAAGTTTTGATTATACTCTTACTAAATATTTAGTTTAATGAAGGAATAATTAAAAATTTATAGGTTTGATTCTTTCAGCTATTTTACTACATTTTTAATACACTCAGATCTTCCTTCATGATTTTAAATAAAATTTTGTTATATTATCCATAAAAATCTTGTAAATCTTGTTATTTTTTAAAAAGGTACCTGTAGTTATTGTTTACCAAAAATAAAATTACTTCATTCTATTTTACCTTGTAATCACTTTGTTTTTGTTTTTGTATTGAAAGAATGTCATATTTCTACATTTTTTGTATCTAGCATCTTTGCTGAATTGCCTTTCTAGTGTTAATAATCATTTTTATATTCTCATGGATTTGCTATGTAGACAATTACATCATCCACAAATAAAGGCTATGTTGTTTATTCTTGCATTTTTTATTTATATTATCGCCCTAATGTATCGGCTAGGGCTTCTATTACATAATTAAATGGAGTAAGAAATAATGAGCTTCTTTGTCTCATGTCTTACTTTAGTAGGATTGGTTCTAAAATCTTCCCAATCATCTCTTTTTCTGGCTGGATTATCATAATGCATTGCAGTCTGTTACATGTTCTTTCCCTTGATTTTTTTTGTAGTACAAAATAGAACTGTTTGTCTTTTAAGCTATCAATGCAAAGAAAACCCATATTATTTAATAAGGCAGTAAATATTTAGAATAACTTAATCTTTAAAACCTCCAAAAGTGCCAACTTGCCCAGAAAACCCGTTTATATTCTCCTAAAAATCTGTATCTATAGTCTCATCATCCTGTAATTTGACTCATTTATCTTTCTATACCAAGCTAAATGAAATACTGGTTTATTATTTGTTTTACAATTTGAATTAAATGCTAGAATTGCAAGCTTTTAAAAAATACTTAAGATAAATATATAAATATATTTCAATGAACATATAGGTTAAATATATTTTCAAAGATAACCGTGTAAGAAACTTATCATTTAGAAGATTATTTCTAAAGGAAAATGCCGTATCTCCAAACAAGTAATGTACAAGTTAGCATTTAGAACTCAACCACTTTGTAAATAGGGTAATGTGTGTTGTCAGTACTGCAGAGACCTGAGGTCTAGTTAAGTAGGTCATTTAACAAGGTCAAGTGCCATCAGCTGATATATACCCAGATTGCAGAAGAAATTTTTAAATAACCAGGTTTTGAAGGGTATGTGTACCACAGAGCCACCCAACTATTTCTATGATTTTTTTAAAAGAAAACATGGACCCAGTAAAGAAACCAGCATTTTCCTACCACAGTGCAAGGACACATACTCTTAGGTACATAGAAGTCTGAGGCATGCTTTGCAGTAAGATTTATTGCTCTCTAAGCTATGATAACAAAGAATATATAAATGTAAAATATTCTTCTGAGAGCTACATGAGATAAAGAACAGATATAATTTTGACACGTGATTGAAGTTTTCCTATTCTTACTTTTTCTGAAAGCTGTATTTACAATATTCTTAGAAAAAAATTTTTTAAAGTTTCTCATTAAAGCTTTCAACAGTCCCCATTTCTACAATAGTTAGACATTCCGTCCTCTGTGCTTCCATAACATCATGTAGATGTCTGATTAGAATAGGATCTGCTATGGCTAGTCCAACCTGAGCACTCGTTGGTCTGTTGGCCTCCCCGGGCCCCAGTCTGACCACGCTTGCTTACAAGGCAGTCTCGGGTACCCTGGGGCTCACACCATAGCTTCTGTTCCTGACTGATGGAGAGCTCCAGCAAGACAGCTCTTACTGCCATTCCCTAGCCTGCACGTTCCCTCCCCGTACTGCAGATTCCCATGAGCCCACAACAAGCTCCCACATCACTTTGCTGGTGCAGGTCTGCATGGATGGGTTGGTTATGCTTTACTTGCCAATCCAGCACGTGGAAATGCAGTATTCCCCCCGACCCCTGCCGACTGCCATTGCAGACAGAGCCTTGGCAGGCACAGAGCCTGAAAGCCCCACCCCCACCAGCACCCCATCCTTATGCTAACCTTACGAAGAGAATAGGAGATCCTCTCACACCCTGAGTTAGCACTCCTTCTTGCAGGACACAGAGAAGGCACCCAGACATGAACCCATCAGAATCCCACCCCAAGCTAACACCAGCTCCAGTGCAACAGCACGCACAATCTCCAGCAGGGACACACCACTCTCTCCACCCAGCTGCTTTGCCCCCACCACTGTGGTGAATGCCCACAGGGAAGCAGCCACCCCTGTATCCACTAGAACTCTGTTGTAGCTGCTGCACCTAAGCCCCCGCAGTGCAGTGGACTCCAAATCCTGAGGGGACGGAGAAAAACACTGGGGCCCAATTCAAGTCCCCCAGAGTTAGAATACAGTCTTGGAGTTGGGAGCTGAGCATTGGTTCCTAAAACCTCCCAGAAACAAAGACAGTTGGCTGAATCCACCTTATACCATAACCAAACCCTCAAGGTCATCAAATACGATAAAAGAAACCACCCCCCCCCACGCACACACACACGCCCACACACAGACCAGCAACCTCAAAGTTTGAAGGTAGATAAGCCCACAATGATGAGAAAGATTCAGCACAAGAACAATGAAAATTCAAAAAGTTGGAGTGTCTTTCCTCCAAATGACCACATCAAATATCCAGCAAGGGTTCAGAAATGGCTGAGGCTGACATAGCTGAAATGACAGAAACAGAATTCAAACTATGGATAGGAACAAATGTAACTGAGCTACAGGAGTACGTTGTAACCCCATGCAAGAAAGCTAAAAATTATGATAAAATATTGTAGGACCTGACAGAAAAAATAGCCAGTATATAGAAGAATGTAACTGACCTAATAGAGCTGAAAAACATACTGCAAGTATTCTACAATGCAATTACAGGTATTAACAACAGAATAGATGAGGCAGAGAAAATCATCTCAGATCTTGAAGGCTGGCTTTCAGAAAAAAAAGATAGGCAGACAAGAAAACGTTCATGAAAATGAACAAACAACCTCTGATAAATATGGGATTACATAAAGAGACAAATACTAGGACTGACTGGTGTCCATGAAAGAGATGAGGAGAGTGGAACCAATGTGGAAAACATATTTCAGGATATCATCCATGAGAACTTCCCCAGCCTAGCTAGAGAGGCCAATGGTCAAATTCAGGAAATGCAGAGAACCCCAGTAAGATACTTCACAAGAAGATTATCCCCAAGACACAGAATCATGAGATTCTCCAAGGTCAAAATGAAAGAAAAATTTTAAAAAAAAGCCCACCAGACTAACAGTGGACCTCTCAGCTGAAAGCCTACAAGCCAGAAAAGATTGGGGGCAAATATTTAAAATTCTTAAAGAAAAGAAATTCCAACCCAGAATTTCATATCTGGCCAAAGTAAGCTTTATAAGCAAAGAAGAAATAAGATCCTTTTCAGACAAGCAAATGTTGATTGAATTCATTACCAACAGACCTGCCTTACAAGAACTCCTGAAGGAAGTACTAAATATAAAAAGGAAAGACTATTACCAGCCACTACACAAACACACTGAAGGATACAGACCAGTGACACTATGAAGCAACCACATGAAAAAGTCTGCAAAATAACCAGCTAACTACATGATGACAGGATTATATCCACATATATCAATACTCACCTTAAATGTGAATGGGCTGAAAGCCCCAATTAAAAGACACAGAATGGAAAGCTGAATGGAGAACCAAGACCAATTGGTATGCTGTCTTCAAGGCACATATCTCACATGCAATAGTATACATATGCTCAAAATGCAGAGATGGAGAAAAATCTACCAAGCAAATGGAAAAGAGAAAAAAAGCAGGAATTGCAATCCTACAGTAGTAGTGGGAGACTTTAACATCCCACTGACAAGACAGATCAGGACAGAAAATTAACAAAGATATTTAGGACCTGAACTCAGCACTGGATCAAATGGACCTGATAGGTATCTACAGTACTCTACATTCAAAAACAACAAAATACATATTCTTCTCACTTCCACATGGAACATACTCTAAATTTGATCACATAATTGGAAGTGAAACACTCCTCAGAAAATGTAAAAGTACTGAAATTATAACAGTCTTTCAGACCACAGCACACAAAAAAATAGAATTCAACACACAAAAATTCACTCAAAACCATACAATTACACGGAAATTAAACAACATGCTCTGAAATGACTTCTCAATAAACAATAAAATTAAGATAGAACTCAAGAAGTTCTTCGAAACTAATGAGAACAAAAATACAGCATACCAGAATCTCTGGGACACAGCTAAGGCATTATTAATAGGAAAATTTATAGCACTAAATGCCCACATCAAAAAGTGACAAAGATTACAAGTTAACAACCTAACATGGCAACCAAAAGAACTAGAGAACCAAGAGCAAACAAATACCTCAGCTAGCAGAGGACAAGAAATAACCAAACTCAGAGCTGAACTGAAGAAGATTGACACACACACACACACACACACACACACACACACACACACACACAAAACATTCAGAAGATCAACAAATACAGGAGATGGCTTCTTGAAAAAATAAATAACATAGATAGACCACTAACTAGACCAATAAAGTTAAAAGGAGAGAAGATTCAACTAAACACAATCAGAAATGAGAAGGGTATCATCACTGATATCATAGAAATACAAACAACCATCAAAGAATATTACAAACACCTCTATGCACATAAACTAGAAAATAGAGAAGAAATGAACAAATTCCTGGACACATACACCTCCCAAGAATGAACCAGGAAGAAATTGAATCCCTGAACAGACCAATAATAAGCTCTGAAATTGAGTCAGTCATAAATAGCCTACCAACCAAAAGAAGCTCAGACCAGATGGATTCACAGCAGAATTCTACCAGATGTACAAAGAAGAGCTGGTACTTTTCCTTCTGAAACTATTCCAAAATATTGAGTTGAAGAGGAAGAACTCCTCCTTAACTCACTATGAGGACAGCATCATCTTGATACCAAAACCTGGAAGAGATACAGCAAAGAAAGATAATTTCAGTCCAATATCTTTGACGAACAGCAATGCAAAAATCCTCAATGAAATACTGAGAAATCGAATCCAGCAGCACATAAAAAGGCTTATCCAACACGATCTAGTGGGCTTTTTCTCTGGGATGCAAAGTTGGTTCAATATATGCAAATCAATAAATGTGATTCATCACATAAACAGAACTGAAGAAAAAAAGCATATGATTATTTCAATAGATGCAGAAAAGACGTTTGATAAAATTCAACATCCATTCATTTTAAAAAACTCTCAAGAAACTAGTAATTGAAGGAACATACCACAAAATAATAAGAGCCAACTATGACAACCCCACAGCCAACAACATACTGAACGGGCAAAAGCTGGAAGCATTCTCGTTAAAAACCCGCAAAAGACAAGGATGCCTTCTCTCACCACTCCTACTCAACATAGCATTGGAAGTCCTGGCCAGGGAAATCAGGCAAGAGAAAGAAAAAATAGGCATCCAAATAGCAAGAGAGGAGCTGAAACTGTCCCTGTTTGCAGATGGCATAATCCTCTAGCTGGAAAACCCTACAGTCTCAGCCCCCAATATTCTTAAGCTTATAAGCAATTTCAGCAAAGTCTTGGGATACAAAAATCAATGTGCAAAAGTCACTGACATTCCTATACACGAACAACAGTCTAGCTGAGAGCCAAATCAGGAAGATAATCCCATTTACAATTTCCATAAAAAGAATAAAGTACCTAGAAATACAGCTAACTATGGAGATGAAAGTTCTATACAAGGAAAACTACAAAACACACTGCTCAAAGTCATCAGAGATTACACAAATAAATGGAAAAACCTCCCATGCTCATGCATATGATGAATCAATATCTTTAAAATGGCTATACTTCCCAAAGCAATTAATAGATTCAATGCTATTCTCATTAAGCTTCCACTGATATTCTTCCCAGAACAAGAAAAAACTACTTAAAAATTCATATGGAACCATATAAAAGCCCAAATAGCCAAGGCAATCCTAAGCAAAAAGAACAAAGCTGGAAGCTTGTTGCCTGACTTTAAAATATATTACAGGGCTACAGTAACCAAAACAGGATGGCACTGGTACAAAAACAGTCACATAGACCAAAGGAACACAGTTGAGAACCCAGAAATAAGATCCCACATCTACAAATATCTGATCTTCGACAAACCTGACAAAAAAACAAACAATGGGGAAAGGATTCCCCATTCAATAAATGGTGCTGGGATAACTGGCTAGCCATATGCAGAAGATTAAATCTAGACTCCTTCCTTACAACATGTACAAAAATGAACTCAAGATGAATTAAAGACTTAAATGTAAAACCCAAAACTATAAAAGCCCTGGAAGACAACCTAGGCAATACTATTCAGGACATAGGCATGGGCAAAGATTTTATGATAAAGACACCTAAAGCAATTACAACAAAAGCAAAAATTGATAAATGGGATCTAATTAAAAGAGACTCTGTACAGGCAAGGACACTATCAACAAAGTAAACAGACAGTCTACAGAATGGAAGAACAATTTTGAAAACTATGCATTCAACAAAGGTCTAATATCCATCACCTACAAGGAACTTAAATTTACAAGAAGGAAAAAAAACAATCCTGTTAAAATGTGGGCAAAGGACACGAACAGGCACTTTTCAAAAGAAGACACACATGCAGCCAACAATCAGTTGACAAAATGCTGAACATCACTGATCATTAGAGAAATGCAAATCAAAACTGAAATGAGATACCAGTTCACACCAGTCAGAAAGGCTATTAATAAGAAGTCAAAAAGTAACAGATGCTGGCAATGTTGTTGAAAAAAAGATCACTTATACACTGTTAGTGGGAGTGTAAATTAGTTCAACCATTGTGGAAGACAGTATGGAAACTTCTCAAAGAGCTAAGAACAGAAATACCATTCAACCCAGGCATCCCATCACTGGATGTATATCCAAAGGGATATAAATCTTTCTATTATAAAGACATATGCTTTTGTATGTTTATTGCGGCACTGTTCCCAATAGCAAAGACATGGTATCAACCTAAATCCTCATCAGTGGTAGACTGGATAAAGAAAATGTAGTAAATATACACCATGGAATACTATGCAGCCATAAAAAAACAAAATCATGTTCTTTGCAGGGACATGGATGGAGCTGGAGGCTGTTATTCTTAGCAAATTAATTCAGCAACAGAAAACCGAATGCTGCATGTTCTCACTTATAATTTGGAGCTAAATGATGAGAACATATGGAAACAGAAGGGAGCAACACACACTGGGGCCTATTGGAGAGTGGGGTGAAGGGTGGGAGGTAGAGGATTAGGAAAAATAACTAGTGGGTACTAGGCTTAATACCTGGGTGGTGAAATAATCTGTACAACAAAGCCTCATGACACAAATTTACCTATGGAACAAACCTGCACATATACTCTCCTGAACTTAAAAGTTAAAAAAAATGAAAGAATAGGATCTGCATCAATAATTTGATGACTTCATTTTTAAGGAATAAAAATTGCTTCACTTGACTGTCTATTTTTCCTGAAACGTTTACATTTTACCTAATCTCTTAATATTTCCTTTGACTCAATATATAACTAGGTTGTTAAATAATAATTGGCCCAAAGAGAGTATATACCAGGATGTCAGAAGCATAAATAATAATGGTTTTGTTTAATTGTTTATCCACATATATATCTGTGATGTTTGTATTTTGAGATCTAGTCTGTTCACCTAACTGTAGTTGGTAGCATGGTTATTGTCATGACTCACAATTGCACAGAATTGATTATGACCTTAACACCTAAGCATTAAATCTTTTCTTCTCCCATGTATCAAACATGGATGTTCCATCTTCACCTCATACAACATTATCAATTATTAAACTCTTTTATCATTATTCCTTAGTTATCATTTCCATGCAAGTATTTACAGAATGTTTAAGAGGCTTAATACAATCTCTTCATTTTACAGAAGGAAAAACAAACCTCAAAGTGAATGTGACTTGCTTAGGTTTACATACGTAGTTAGTGAAGGAACCAGACAAGAGTCAACTGGTGTTTTTCTCACTATACAATTTCTGTCTATGGCATTTTTATTCATCCTTCATTTCAACCTTCTATTCATTTCTATGGATCTAAAATATTATAAAAGTTTTTCATTAATTGAATAATTTTTGAAGCATAGTTTTTTCTCAGCTACTACTAACATCACCCCAACCTAGGTTCCACATTATCTTATGTCTGAAGAAATGCGATAGTTTTTTAACTGATCACCTTGAAGACAGTTTATTTATGCACCCCCACTGTGACAAACATAAAGATTTAAAGATTGTTTTTGTGGAATGTCATGCATTATTCTTCACTCTACTTTAAGACCTATAATAGCTACAAATAAAATTAAACTTCCTCATGCTTTTAAGCATAAGATTGATTATACTTTGCTAAGCTAGCTTTACCTACCCCACCCAATCTTAGATTCTGCCACTCCCCAGCATGTGCCCAGTATTCCTGGAAACATCATCTGCTAATTCCTAATGCCTGTGACATTTACTCTTGCTTTTACCTCTTGGCACTTCTTATCTCCTTAACTGGAAATACTCTTTCCATCTTTGCAAAGATGATCATGTCAGTTTCCATACCTTTCCATGAATTGTTTTTTTCTCCTTCCTGTTCAACCCATAAACTTTTTAAAAAATACTTTTGATATTTTACTATATCAAAGTTAGCACTTAAATATTATGCAATGTTGATCACTTTTCATTTAGCACGGGTCATTCTTTTTATACTCACTATATAACATCAAAGTTTATGGCTCATTCCTCTTTTATATCTGAAGAGTACTACAGTGGCATTAAATAACGGTAAATATTCAAGATACACTGCCTTAAACACATTTCTTTCTGATGCTCAGACAGAAAACATGATGTAGCTAACTTATAACGATTTTCTCTCTAAAACATGTCATACTGCTAGGAAAATTTTTGAAAAGTTAGTATTTTAGATAAATAAGTAGAAATGCAAGGCTAAACATGCACTCTGTGACTATACATCTATGAAAATATTTACTGATTATTTTTTACATCTAGTTTTCCTGATTGTAGTAGGAATACAATATTTCCTTTTAACATTATAGGCTGAGTTAATTTTAAAATAAAAACTTCTTGAGATAAGTAAAATAATGCATTTAAATTACCCAACACAGTTTCTGGCACAATGGAGGGTACTCAAGAAATGATAGTTTCTTCTCTGCTCTCAAGTGAAGTAAAGAAAAAAGAAACAGCATTCAAAATGTGATATATTTTTCCAAATCTGTGTATACTTAACACGTACTACTAAAGTGTATTTTTTCTGCCTCTGTTTAAATCTGTATATTTTATATAAAATGATTCTGCTTGTTTTCCGATTTTTGTCTTTTATGAGATGCTTAAGAGGCTACTTGGTTTCTGATATATTTTGCAAAATTTAAGTTGAAGGTACTGTTCCTTTTAGGTACCAGAGTCTTTTCATGATATTCAAAATTTTCACTTTATTTTATTGTCCTATGGTTACACTAAATCCGTGTTTATTGTAACTTTTGGCACACTGAAATGTTTTGGAGATAAAGAATGTCTTTTAAGATTTCCACTGAGTCTTTCTATAAAGTTTTCTCATTTATGGTAATCCTTCTTTTAGATTACATGGAAGGGATTTGCAGTGCATTGTTTGAACAGAATAAATATAAGAGTCTTGTTCTTTGCAAGTCAGCTTAATCCGTCTAAAGCTGACATTTTGATGCAACTCATAAAATGTCTGTTGAGATATATACACACACACACACACACACACACACATCTATCTATATAGTTAGATACATTAGAGGTAAAGTACTGGCCACATTTTGTCATTGAGAATATCCTACCTCAATTATCTTAAGTGTTGAAACAAAACAATCATTAAACAGTTTCCATATTTTGCATTAAAATATATTTCTAAAAACATATTTCCTTACCCTTTTGTGCAAAAGTGTTACCTGCCTATTCATTGAAGAAAATAAATGCTATTGACCAATATGTAAAGGCATTTTTCAAACTTGTTTTACCCAATAACCTGGACCTCTGCAGCTGCATATAAATATTTGAGGGCCTATTAAAAATCTCAAATTTTAATTTCCCCCAAATTACTGGCGCATCAAAACATAACCAAATTTTAAATGTACGAATCTGATTCAAAGTAATATTTGTTGCCTACACTGATTTTACATGCACTGAAATTATCTAAACCAAAAAAGACCATCAAAAGTGCCTCGTTGACACTCTAAATTTGCCTCATCCTACTGTTACTAAGAATTAGAAGCAGCACAAGAAAATGCTGACAATTTTTTTTTTTTTTTTGCATATTTGGCTATCTTCACATCAAGTAAAATCTGCTAAAAAAAAAAAAAAAAAAACCTCCCAAAGCCAAGTGTTAGCTATGAGCTTTAAATGTGTGAGGACTCATCTTCTATCTAATAAAGAAAAATACAGTGGAGGTAGCCCTGCATCTACAGTACACGTTAACACAAAAAAAAAAAACGCTCAAAATTCCAATTGATTTGTTTATATTAATTTTAGTCAAATACAATTGTAGAAAATCATCAAATTGACAGAGGGCTCTCTTCCAATCAAGATTTTCTGGATATTTTCCTCATTTCCCTTTTCTAATTATTCAGTCACGTCTATAAATCTAGAATGTACAAAAGCAAGGAAAAAAAAATCCTGAAAGAAGGAAGTCTGTTAATTTATTTTTATTCTCACCATTTTTTCATTTATAATATTTTATAAGTCTCCGGGTAATTTGGAAAACGTCTTTCTTATTGAGATATCTTTTAAAATATTACTTAGATAAAGATGACCATTAGTTATGAGTTTTCTTTGTCTATGCAGATTAAATATAAGTCCCTTGTCCTAAATAAGGCCATGACCTGTACATAGGAATTTTAGAAGCTGTACTGATTGTTAAATGTTTAGCTCATGGATTGATTTTGACCATGTAATCAAATCAAGAACTTTGATTTTGAGAGTTAGTAATCAACACAGTAGTCTCAGGAAGTACTCAGATTATATCTTCACTTGAATTATTTAAATTTATTATGTTACAAGAAAAAAACCACAAAGAACATTTTAGAAAATTTGATTAAGTCATCAGATCCTCTCTCTCTCTGTCTTTCTTTCTCTCTCTAACTCACTCACATGCACACAATGCACAATGAATGTACAAGTTTGAGGTAATATTTAGTTAATGAAGGCCCTCCCTGTAAAAATCTTATTTTTTCTATTCAAGATGCTTTTACAATATGTATTGTTTGTTTCAAAACACACCATATTTTAAAGAGAAATATGAAACTTTCTCAGGAACAGCCAGATCTATATGATGAGTGAGTGTCCTAGAAAATAAAGGAGTTGATAAGTAATAAATACAGAAAATATTTATACTAGATATGAAAGAACAGGAATGAAAACAGATGGAACTTGGCCCTGTCTTTCTGGAAGATATAAACAGTTGCAACAAAACAGTTGCTGTCATTATAACAATGAGAGCAAGAAAGATAAACTACATGGTAAAGATATTTTTAAAACTAGTTAGGGGGAGGCAGAGCAAGATGGTGGTAAGTCACATAAGTTAAAAGAGCTCCTGGACGAGGTGGACAGTTCTTTCAAAGGGCTTATCAAAACACGAGATACAGAACAGTAAATAATGAAGTTGAAGACAGATAAATGCAGAAAACATGTTTGATAAAATCTAATATTAATCGCAGATAGAAACGTCTCAGCAAACTACAAATAGAAATAACCTGGTAAAGGTTATATACCAAAAAATGCATAGCTTGCATTATACTTTATGATTAAGGAATGAATACTTTCTCTCTTAGATCAGGAAAAATGCAAGGATGTTTCCTGTTATCTATCAGTTTAACATTTTACTGGAGGTCCTATACGATGTAATAAACTAAAAAAAAAACAAAAAACGAATTCATATGAGAAACAAGTAAAACTGGCTTTTTTCCTTGATCCTTTATGTAGATAATTCAATAAAATAATAGAATAAATAAAATGTCAAAACTTACTAAATTGTATACTTACAATATGTGCAGTGGACTGTATGTTTTAAAAAATTAAAGAATTGAAAATTAAAACAACAGTATGTAGAAGAAACAATTAAATTTAAAAACAATCAGAAATCACTAACACTGGAAGTGAACAAGATCCACTAAATAAGTCGCATTCATTGTCTATTGTTATGTAACAAACCATTCAAAAATCTAGTGGCTTAAAACAACACATATTTATCATCTTGTAATGTCTGTGGGTCAGCAATCTGGACATGGTTTATCTGGGTCCTCTGCTTCAAAGCCCTTCAGAAGGCCACAACCAAGCTGTCAAGCCAGGTTCTGTAATCTCTCAAATCTGAAGGGTCAGTTGAGAAAGTATTTGCTTCCAAGCTTGCACATGTGGTTGATAGCAGGATTCAGTTTCTTGAGGAATATTAGACTGAGGGACTCAGTCTCTTGCTGATTGTTGGCTGAAAGCTCCTCCTTGCCAGGAAGCCCTCTCTATAACAGCAAACATAGAAGACTCAGAGAGAGAGAATACCAGCAAGAGAGAGGTGAAAATCTTTTTAATCTAATTACAGAAGAAACATTCCATCATTCCTGCCATATTCTATGCATTAGAAGAAAGTTACTAGCTCTAGCCTACAATAGTGGAATGAGAATACCACAGGGATATGAATACCAAGAAGCAGGGGTCATTGAAAGCCACGTGCGGAATATACAAATTATCAAAATTGACACAATAAATAAAAATTTAGAATAGCCATGTAGCCACTTAAAAATGCTTTACTGTTGAATTCTAAATGTTTAAGAAAGAAATAGCATCAATCTTTTGAAAATCTTTCCAAAATAGAAAAGATTACTTTCCTACTCATTTTATGAGGAAATTATTATTCTGAAACTAAAACCAAAGATATTCTAAGAAATTATATATATATATATATGTAATAAGCCTGTATTCCTCACTAATATGCAGGAAAAACTCATTAATAAAATAACACCAAATTTAGTGCAACTAGATATAAAATTATCTCATCACCAAGTATGGCTAACTATAGGGATGCAAGTTTGTGTTAATATAGGAAAATCAATTACTCATGTAATATTTATTAAAATACTCCCGTGTCATTAAATAGTCCTCAATAGTTATGAAAGAATGAATGAAGAGTATCTCTTTATATGAATATAATATGACCAAACCCATATTTATGCATATTTTTTGACATCTCAAATTTATGGTAGTGTGAAATAACCTTGTGATTCACTCTCCATACCTATTTTTTTATTAAATACTGCTTTATTTTCAGAATTTAAGTGAGTACAAATAGTTCCCAAACTCAACTGAATGCATGTTTTATGTCTTGATAAAAAAAAAAAAGTTTATAAAAATTTGGCCTAGATGATACTATATATCCAAATTTGAAATGCTTCTGCTGATCAAAACAATGAGCAAATCTCTAAAAATTATATAACATTAAAAGACATATACTCAAAAAGAAAATTAAAATCTCTATAAAATGGAAATTAAACATAAATACAAAGTGGTAAGGAAGATAGGATGAGAACTTTATGAGATTAGTGAAGGGGAACAAGTCAAGACAACCAGACATTTAAGTACTAAGAGATAGCAGAGGCTAATAGTGCAGCAAACATGTGCTGGGACTAATGCTTGTTCAACCAAAAATATAGGCAAGAATCAACCACCCATGAAAGGATACCAAGAAAAAGCTATAAGCTCATACTGAAGCTAGGGTTTAACAGGGGATGCTGGAACTAAGAAGCCTATCCTTGCGGCTAGGAGCTTGGCTAAGCTGCCTGCTGGCTTAGAGACTGCATCTGTGACAAGAAATCAATGTATGATAATATTTTCCTTTGTGGTTCTGTTCTAGGGATCAAACTAAAGCAATATCAAGTCCATTTGTCAGGGAGATTTGAGCACATGAAAAAACAAGGAAATAAAATAGTACTACTATAAATAAATCAGCAAACCAACTTGCAAACAGTTAAGAAAAGTTAACATTAAAAACACCATAAAGTGAAAAATATAGAAAATGTGTTAACTTCAGAAGAAATGGAAATTATAAATAAATCCAACATCATTTTTAACTTAAAGATGACTACAAGGTTCAAGAAGATAAATGAAAAAATTTTATGCATAAAACAAAAATGAGCCGTGTGCAGTGGCTCACGCCTGTAATCCCAGCACTTTGGGAGGCCGATTTTAATTTTCGGGTGGATCACCTGAGGTCAGGAGTTCGAGACTAGTCTGACCAACATGCAGAAACCCCGTCTTTACTAAAAATACAGAATTAACCTGGCATGGTGGTGCATGCCTGTAATCCCAGCTACTCAGGAGGCTGTGGCAGGAGAATCACTTGAACCTGGGAGGTGGAGGTTGCAGTGGGCTGAGAGTGCGCCATTGCACTCCTTTGGGTTAAAAATCAGCATGAATTGAAATGGGAAGTGGTGCATACGAAAAATTAGAAATTCTTGAAATTAAATGCATGTTCATTAGGAATGTTTTAAAAGTCAGTGGACAAGTTGTAGATAAGACACAGCAGAAAAGAGTACAAATGAAAGGAAGAAACAGTTTTTTCCTAATAATTTTTAAAAAGTGTACAAGTTTTAGATTTACAGAAAATTGCAAACATAGTACAGAGTTTCCTTACAAAGTACAGAATTCCCATACAGTTTTCATTATTTTTAATAGCTCACATTAACGTGGTACGTTTGTTACTGTTAATGAACTATAATAATAATGACATTATTAACTAAATTCTACTTGTCATTTAGTTTTACTTAGGTTTTAACTTAGTGTCCTTTTGCTATTCCAGGATATCATCCAGGGTATATATTATTAAATGTAGTGATGTCTCCCTAGACTCATCTGGACTCAGAGTTACTTAAAGATTCTTTTTGTTTTTGGATCACCCTGATAATTTTGAGGAGTACGGGAGAGATATTTTATTGAATTCCCTTCAGTTGAAATGTATCTAATGTTTTCTTAGGTTGGAGATGGGATAATCTTCTTTTGGGAAAAAGACTAAAGAGGTAAAGTGCCATTTTCATCACATAGTATAAGAGTACATACTTACATGACTTATCACTGTTGATATTAACTTTGGTCACCTGAAGTAATTTTTTTCAGGTTCTTCCAATGGAAAGTCATGCTTATTTATTTTTTTCTTTCTTTCAATGTTATATCATTTTAAAGGAAGTGACCATATGTAGCCAAAACTTAAAAAGTGGGGAGTTATGTTCTACCATCTTGATAGTGGAATATCTACATAAATTACATGAAATCATTCTGCAGGAAGATTTCTCTTCTATCTATTTACTTATCGAATATTTTGTTTATAGTAGGATGGACTCATTAATATTTATTTTATACTTTGAGTTCTAATTCAGTAGTACTTTATTGTTCAATATGTTCCCCCTCTGTCTATTGGGAGCTGTTTCAGTCTATACTTGTACCCATTTGACATACCCTTATCAATTTAGATTTTTTTGTTTTGTTGTGTTGTGTTTTTCTTTTGCATTTGCTTATTTTATTGTATTACAAGACGCTCCAGGATTATCTTGTATGTTTTCCGATTCATTCCTAGAATCATCCATTTTTCCGAGGAGCCCCAGGTCCTTATGCTGGAGAGTGGTTTTGGAAACGAAGATGTGGGCTAGCTAAATTTATATGTTTTTTTAATTTCAACTTTTATATTAGATACAGGGTATACATGTGCAGGTTTGTTACATGGGTATATTGCACCCAGGTAGTGAGCATAGTACCCAATAGGTAGTTTTTTAACATATGCTCCCCTCCTTCCCTCCCGCTCTAGTAATATGCAGTATCTGTTGTTCCTATGTTTATTTCCATATGTGCTCATCATTTAGCTTCCACTTATAAATGAGAACATATGGTATATTCTTTAGTACAAAAGTATTATTGATTCTAGGTGGTCATAGCTAATAGAAGAAGGACATAAATAGGTGTATACTAACCAATATATACACACATACTATAGTTGGTTGTTTGTCTCACCAAACCTCATTTCAAAACCTGATCCTCAATGTTGGAGGTGGAGTCTAATGGGAGGTGTTTTGGTTATAGGGGCAGATCCCTCATGAATAAATTGATGCCCTCCCTGATGGGGAGGGAGGGAGTGAGTTTTTGCTCTGTCAGTTCCTGGAAGAGCTGGTTGTTAAAAAAAAAAAAGAAAAAAAAAGCCTAGCACCTCTCCTCTCTCTCTCTTACTTCCTCTCTTCCCATGTGATCTATTCACAATGGCCCCCCTTTGCCTTCCATCGTGACTAGAAGCAACCTGAAGCCCTCAACAGATGCAGACTTGGGCACGATAGTTTTTGTACAGCCTGTGAAACTGTGAACCAAATAAGCCTCTTTTCTTTATAAATTAACCAGCCTCAGTTATTCCTTTATAGCAACACAACATATATCTTTAAATATTTCTTTATGTAATCATTTGTCTCTCTATTAAGCTAAATATGTGTTCATACTGATGTCACCAACTTCAGTGCACTACCATAGGAGCCATTCTAGTCTTATCTCTCGTTTGTCTGTAAACACCCACTGTAACAATGAGAAAACTGGCTCCTACCATTCCCTATGCATTTACCTAACTGGTCAATCCTGGTATATATTTAGAGTGGTTTTCAGAATTGTTAGCCTCTACTCTCACAGGAAACAACTTTCTCAACTAAAGTATAGTACTTTTCTCTGGTTCATTTTTGTCTTTATTTTTTACAGATTCCACTTACTTTCAAAGTTACTTTGCTCAACACTCTTCTCTCTCACTTCTTCCATGAGGTTGGTTCATACATTTGTAATACAGAGTAGTCAGGTTATTTTATCAGATTTGCCATTACATCCCCAAATCTCCTGACCTCCCGAAAGGTAATTTTGTAATGTGCATACACTGTTTCCCTCTTTTTTTTTGTAACGTCCAGTGGATTTTGACAAATGCCTAGTGTCAAATGTTTACTATTACAGAATCATAGAGAATAGTTTCACTGCCCTCAAATATTCTATTTACATCACCTATTCAACCCACTCATGGTCTCCGAGCCCCTGACAACACTGATGTATTTACCATCTTCAGAATTTTGCCTTTTTTCAGAATGTACTATAATTGGAATCATCCAGTACACAGCCTTTTCAGACTGGCTTCCTTCCACTGAGCACTAAACATACACATAAGTTCCCTCCATAATTTGACATAGCTTGATTGTTAATGCGTTCTTTCCTTTAAAGAGTATTTCATTGTATGGATATACTACAGTTTATTTGTCTGTTCACCTACTGAGGGACATTTTGGCTATTTCCAAGTTTCAGCAATTATGATTAAAGCTACTATAATAATCATCCACCTGCAGGCTTTTGTATTGGCCTAATTGTCTAAATCAAACGAATACGTAGGAACATGATTGCTGGTAAGACTATGTTTGACTTGAGAAGAAAATACCAAACTGTCTTCCAAAGTGGCAGAACTGTTTAAGATTCCCATCAGCAATGAATGAGAGCTCTTGTTACCCCATCTGCTCACCAACATTTAATATTTTCAGAGATTTAAAAAATTATGTTAGAGCCAGGCACAGTGGCCCACCCCAGTAATCCCAGCACTTTGGGAGCCGGAGGCAGGCAGATCACTTGAGGTCAGGAGTTTGAGACCATCTTGGCCAACGTGGTGAAACCCTATCTTTACTAAAAATACAAAAAATTAGCCAAGTGTTGTGGCACATTTCTGTAATCCCGTCTATTCGGGATGCTGAAGGACGAGAATCACTTGAACCTGGGAGGTTGAGGTTGAAGTAAGCCGAGATATCATGCCACTGCATTGCAGCCTGGGTGACAGAGTGAGTCAGTCTGTCTATCTGTCTGTCTCTCTCTATATATATACATACGTATATATATATATGCCATTCTAAGAGTAGGGGTGTCTTATTGTTCTTTCAATTTGATTTTCCCTACTTAGAAAGAATGTTGATTGTTTTCATATGCTTATTTTATACTTGTATATCTTCTTTGGTAAAATATCTGCTGAGATATTTGCTCATTCTTTCATTGGTTGGTTTGTTTTGTTATTGCTGAATATTGAGTGTTCTTTGTATATTTTGGATAAAAGTCTTTTCACAGATAGATGTTTGACGGATATTTTCTCCCAGTCTATGGCTTGTCTTTTTGTTATTTATTTATTTATTTCTATTGATACATAATAATTGTACATATGTATAGGGTACATGGGATATTTTGATACATGCATATAATATCTAATGTTCAAATTAGGATATTTAGGATAGCCATCACCTCAAACATTTATCATTTCTTTGGGTTGAAAACAATCCAAATCTTTTCTTTAGCTATTTTTGAATACATAATAAATCATTGTTAAATATAGTCACTCTACTCTGCTATCAACCATACAGTTAGATAAAATAAATATCTTCTTTATTCTAACAGTCTTTCACAAAGCAGGAGTTTTTAATTGCTATAGTTTAGCTTATCAATTTTTCTTTCATCATTTTTTATTGTTGTATGTAAATATTTATCACCAAGCTCACTTATAGTTCCTTTCATGTTTTCTTGTAGAAGATTCATACTGTCATATTTAGATTCGTAATCTATTTTAAAGTACTCTTGTGAAAGCCATAACTTCTGTGTCTAGCAGAACAATTAGTTGAAATAACTATCCTTTCTCCATTGAATATTATTTTTGCTCCTTTGTCAAAGATCAATTGGCTATATTTGTGTGGGTCTATGTCTGGACTCTTTATATATATATATGTAATATTATATATATATTATATATATATTTATATTATATATTATATATGATAAATATATTATATATAAATTTATATTATATATTCTATATAATAAATATATAATAAATATATTTATATTATATCTAATGAATATATTTATATTATATATAATAAATATGAATATATTATATATAATAAATATGAATATATTATATATAATAAATATATTTATATTATATATAATAAATATGAATGTATTTATATATAATAAATATGAATGTATTTATATATAATAAATATAAATATATTTATATATAATAAATATAAATATATTTACATATATTTATATATATATTTATATATATATTTATATATTTATATATATATTTATATATATTTATACATTTTATATATATATTTATATATATTTATATATATATTTATATATATTTATATTTATATATCTTTATATATTTATATATATTTATATATATTTATATATATTTATATTTATATATATTTATATTTATATATCTTTATATATTTATATATATTTATATTTATACATATATTTATATATATTTATATTTATACATATATTTATATATATATTTATATATATTTATATATACAAATATATATATAAATATATATTTATATGTATTTGTATATATAAATATATATTTATATATAAATATATATTTATATATATATTTATATATATTTATATATATTTATATATAAATATATATTTATATATATTTATATATAAATATATATTTATATATATTTATATATAAATATATATTTATATATATAAATATATATTTATATATATTTATATATAAATATATATTTATATATATTTATATATAAATATATATTTATATATATTTATATATATTTATATATAAATATATATTTATATATATATTTATATATTTATATATAAATATATATTTATATATATATTTATATATATAAATATATATTTATATATAAATATATATAAATATATATATATAAAAATACATATTTATATATATTTATATATAAATATATATTTATATATATAAATATATGTATATATACGTATATATACATATATACGTATATACGTATATATAAATATGTGTATATATACATATATACACATATTTATATATATAAATATATATGAATATTTATATGTATTTATATAAATATTTATATATATTTTATATATTTATATATATATTTATATATATAAATATTATATATATACACACTTAAGTTCTGGACTACATATGCAGAATGTGCAGGTTTGTTACATATGTATACACGTGCCATGGTGGTTTGCTGCACCCATCAACCCGTCATCTACATTAGGTATTTCTCCTAATGCTATCCCTCCCCTAGCCCCCCACCCCTGGACAGGCTCCAGTATGTGATGTTCCCCTCCCTGTGTCCATGTGTTCTCACTGTTCAACTGTCACTTATGAGTGAGAACATGCAGTGTTTGGTTTTCTGTTCTTGTGTCAGTTTGCTGAGAATGATGGTTTCCAGCTTCATCCATGTCCCTGCAAAGAACATGAACTCATCCTTTTTTATGGCTGCATAGTATTCCATGGTGTATATGTGCCACATTTTCTTTATCCAGTCTATCATTGATGGGCATTTGAGTTGGTTCCAAGTCTTTGCTATTGTAAACAGTGCTGTAGTAAAAATACATGTGCATGTGTCTTGGGTTTCAAGCACAAAACTGGGTGGTCATTTGGGCAGACACTGAGCTAGTTGCAGGGGTTATTTTTCATAGCCCAGTGGCACCTGGAATGCCAACAAGACAGAACCTGGGACACTCGAGCTTGGTGGGGGGGAGGGGAGTCCACCATTACTGAGGCTTGGACTCTTTATTTTGTTCCATTGCCCTATGTATCTGTACTTTCACCAATATCACACTGCTCTAATTACTGAAGATTTATAATAATCCTTGAAATCGGCTAGTGACAGTCTTCCAACTTTATTGCTTTTAAGTTCCTTTTAAGTAATGTGACGCCATTTAAGGTCTTTTGCTTCTTGGTATAAGCTTTAGAATCAGTTTGTAATGTCTTTACTTGGTTTTATCATTATGGTTATCCTGGCCTCATATAATGAATTAGAAGATATTTCCTCTGGTTCTCTTTTTTGGAAGATGTGGTGGAGAAAAGATAACATTTCTTTCTAATATATTTGGTAGAATTTACCAGTGAAAACGTACTGGACTGGTGCTTTTGTTCTTGTAAGTTTTTATTTATTCAATGTTTTAATACTTATATAAGTCTATTCATATTATTTATTTTTACTTGTGTGCATTTTGGTAGTTTATGCCTTTTAAATAATTTCATTTCACCTATGTTATGAAATTTGCAAGCAAAGAGTTGTTTTAATATTGATATGTTATTATCCCTTTAGTGACCATGGGATCAATAGTGATAACCCAAACATAATTTCTCATATTGGTAATTGTGTCTTCTCTCTTTTTTACTTGGTTTGCTTTTCTTTGAGAAGATTTTTATTAATCAATAAAAATCTGTTCAAGAAAAAGATCTTTATCTTTATCCTCCAGCTCCATCCATGTTCCTGCAAAGAACATGGCCTCATTCTTTTTTATGGCTGCATAGTATTCCATGGTGTATGTGTACTACATTTTCTTTATTCAGATTTATTAATAAAGAGCTTTTAAAAGAACTGTTCTTTTGATATCATTTATAGTGTCTATTGTTTTGTGGTTTTGATTTCATTGATTTCTGTTGTAATTTTTATTTATTTTCTTCAGCATACTTTAAGCTTAAATTTAACTTCTTTTTAGGATTATTATAAGGTGGAAACTTGGAATATTGACTTTAGGTATTTCATTCATTCTGACACCTGCCCTTAATGCTACTGACTTCCATTTAATCACTTAATACTACACAGTTTGAAAAGTTATATTTTCCTTTTAACTAACTACAAAATATTTTAAAAATTTCTTTTAAGACTTCTTATTTGGTTCGTGTGGTATTTAGAAATGTGTTCATTAATTTTCAAATATTTCAATAATTTTCAGCCATCTTTCTGTTATTGATTTCTAGTTTAATTTAAATGTGATTTCAGAACACATTTGACTTATTTCTATTTTTTAACCTAACTTTTATTTTACGTTTTGGGTACATGGGCAGGTTTGCTAAATAGGTAAACTTACGTCACGGAGGTTTGTTGTACAGGTTATTTCATCACCCAGGTATTAAGCCATTAGTTAACCCATTAGTTATTTCTCCTGATTGTCTTCCTCCTCTAGCCTTTACCTTCAATAGGTCTCACTGTGTGTTATTCCCCTCTGTGTAGCCATGTGTTCTCATCATTTAGCTCTCAATTATAACTGAGAACATGTGGTATTTGGTTTTCTGTTCCTGCATGAGTTTGCTAAGGATAATGGCCTCCAATTCCATTCATGTCCCTGCAAAGGACATGGCCTTATTCTTTCTTATGGCTGCATAATATTCGTGGTATATAGGTACAACATTTTCTTTATCCATTCTATGATTGATGGGCATTTGGGCTGATTCCATGTCTTTGCTGTCATGAGTAGTGTTGAAATGAACATACGTGTGCATGTGCCTTTGTAATAGAAAGATCTATATTCCTGTGGGTATATACCCATTGATGGGACTGCTGAGTTGAATGGTATTTCTTTAATGAATGGCTCTTTTGGGAATTGCCACACTGTCTTACAAAATGGTTGAACTAATTTACATTCCCACCAACAGTGTATAAGTATTCCTTTTCTCCACAATCTTGCCAGCATCTACTATTTTTTTTTTTTGACTTTTTAATAATAGCCATTCTGACTTGTGTGAGATGGTATCTCATTGTGGTTTTGATTTTCATTTATATAATGATCAGTGATGTTATGCTTTTTTTTCATATGGTTGGTGACTATATGTATTCATTTGAAAAGTGTCTTTTTATGTGTTTTGCCCACTTTTTCATGTGGCTGTTTCTTTGTTATTGTAAATTTGTTTAAGTTCCTTATAGATACTGAATATTAGACCTTTGTCAGGTACATAGTTTGCAAAATTATTCTCTCATTCTGTAGATTGTTTACTCTACTGTTAGTGTCATTTGCTGTACAGAAGCTGTTTAGTTTAATTAGATCCTATTTGTCAATTTTTGCTTTTGTTGCAATTGCTTTTGACATCTTTTTTAATGAATTGTTTCCTGTTCCTATGTCCAGAACAATTCAAATTAGGTATTGTCATATATTGATTGATATTTCATGTCTCCCTAAAATGTATAAAACTAGGCTGCACCCCAACCACCTTGGGCACATGTCTTCAGAACTTCCTGAGGCTGTGTCAAGGATGTGCATCCTCAGCTTTGGTAATATAAACTTTCTAAATTAACTGAGACCTGTATCAGATTTTCTGGGCTTACATTTTGTTAACCATGGGGGGATGCTGAGTGGAGATGCCCCGACCTTTGACAAATCTCCTATTGGTGCTTGGTTCCAGCATTAGCTAACTTTATGGCTCGAATCAATAGGACAATTTGCTGAGGTCTGAGAGCACCCCCTCCAGAGATACCTGATCTCCCAAAATTTGGTTGAGATCTAGTTTATTATGCTACACAACTCTATTTTTGGAGTTCTACTTGCTTCCAACACAAGGAAGGCAAGATTTTCCTGCTTTCATGATGATGGAAGACATGTAACTCCTTTATGGAGTTTGAACTCTCTTCCAACAGGGAAGATGAGGTGGTTTTTTTGTTTGTTTGTTTTTGTTGTTGTTGTTGTTGTTTTTTCTGCTTCTAGGATGGTAGAGAGAAGTCTACAGCCTGAGACCCATCACTAGCTAAGAAACTGGTTAGGGATTTTGTCTTGCAAATTCTTTTTAAATGACTAAAGTTAGCATTAACAACCAGCTGGTGTTAATTTCTGCTTTCACTTAGAGTGCTCAGAAATTGTACAATTTGTGTGATCATTGTTTAGCAGCATTTTGTCCTAGCTGAAATATGGTAATAAGATTAAAAAAAAATTTTTTTAAGGCACTCAGTGGTTAAAAGTCAGCTTAATTAAATGGCTAACATCCAAGATGTGTGTGAGTGTATGTGTGCATGTTTGTATTCAAAAGGCCTTCATCTTTTTTGTTTTGTTTGTTTGTTTGTTTGTTTTTCTCTCCTAAGACCTTGTCTTTTTTTTTTTTTTGAGCAAAAGTTTTATTTTCTTTTTCTTCTCAGTTGACTGAATTCTGTTTTTACTTGATTTTCTTTTTGACCAAAATAGTTATTGCAAGAGAGACTACTTCTTGGGGTTTTAAGGAAGAGTGTAGTTTAATTTTATGTTTAATTTGGCTCAAATAAAAATAAAGGTGTCTCCCTCTAGCACCACCAGACTTTTTCTCTTTGTACCTTATGATGTAAATTTTGCTATTTGATTTTCACCTTAGTTGTTTCCTTTAATGTGCAAATTTGAGGCTATTTGGCTGACAACTGCCTTGAGTTGTGAAACAGGTTATCAAGAATCTGAAAGTCTAAGTTAGGAAACAAAAAGAGGGTGGTTTTTATAAATCTATAAAATGTACTTCCGTTGGCATGCCTAATATGCCTTTATATGTATTTATGTGTTGTGTACAAAATGTTTCACTACTAAAAGTATATAAAAGAGCTCTAGTTAACTGGCTTAAAAAAATAAAAGTGCTTAAATCAGATACTAAAAAAAAACTACTCAAATGCTTTGTTGAGTTTATGTAACTTAAGTAAAATCTTTAGTAAATAAGCTAGCTTTAAAATTATTGGTAAAGTAATATTAGAAATGTCTTAAGAACTGCCAGCATACATTTTTGTTTGCATTTATTAATCAAGCAAATTTCATACTTGTCCCTGTCAAATACTATAAGGTGCCAAAATTTGGCATAGGGGTTACAAAACTATAAAGTGAGCCCCAAACAGAATGTTCTCTGCTTGCGTAATTTTTAATCAGTAAGACATTGATATAGGTTTAATGAAAATAGCTGCATCTTGAATTTAGTAAGATTACTATAACTTCTAATCTTATGGCTTTAGGCAGTCTGGTCCACAGAAAATAAGGAGGTTTATTTTGAGAAAAGACTGTTACCATCTTTGTTTCAAAGCAAAACTGTAAACTAAGTTTCTCCCAAAGTTAGTTTGGCATATGTCAAGGAATGAACAAGGACAGGTTGGAGGTTAAGAGCAAGATGGAGTGAGTTAGGTCAAATCTTTTTTCACTGTCTCAGTTATAATTTTGCAATGACGGCTTCATAACTACTATCACAGTTTTCATAAATAATCTAGGTAAACAATTAAAATAATTAGGTAAACGTAATGGGATAAATACTTGTAGACTGGTCATAATTTAGAATATAAAGTTAAATTAAATAATAGATATTTCATTATTTGTGTATTTTCCAATAAATATGTATTGTAGATTTCACTCATGTCCCTGTGAAGAGACCACCCATCAGGCTTCGTGTGAGCAACAAGGCTGTTTATTTCACCTGGGAGCAGGTGGGCTGAGTCCACAAAGAGAGTCAGCGAAGGGAGATAGGGGTGGGGCCATTTTATAGGATTTGGGTAGGTAGTGGAAAATTACAGTCAAAGGGGGTTGTTCTCTGGGCGGCAGGGGCGGGGGACACAAGGTGCTTAGTAGGGGAGCTTTTGAGCCAGGATGAGCCAGAAGGAATTTCACAAGTTAATGTCATCAGTTAAGACAGGAACAGGCCATTTTAACTTCTTTTGTGATTCTTCAGTTACTTCAGGCCATCTGGATGTATACCTGCAGGTCACAGGGGACATGATGGCTTAGCTTGGGCTCAGAGGCCTGACATTCCTGTCTTCTTATATTAATAAGAAAAATAACATAAAATAGTGTTGAAGTGTTGCGGCAGCAAAAACTTTTGGGGGTGGTATGGAGAGATAATGGGCGATGTTTCTCAGGACTGCTTCGAGCGGGATTAGGGACAGTGTGGGAACCTAGAGTGGGAGAGATTAAGCTGAAGGAAGATTTTGTGTTAAGAGACAATATTGTGGGGTTGTTAAAAGGAGCATTTGTCATATAGAATGATTGATAATGACCTGGATGTGGTTTTGTATGAATTGAGAAACTAAATGGAAGACACAAGGTCTGAATAAGAGAAGGAGAAAAACAGGTATTAAAGGACTAATAATTGGGAGGACCCAGGATATCCAACTAGAGAGTGTCCAAGGGGGTTCAGTGTAATTACTTGTTTGGTTGGTGAGTTTTGGGGCTCTATTCTTGACAGTCTTTTTGCAAGAGCAAGGGCTCAAGTTAAGGAAAAACAGGTATTAAAGGACTAAGAATTGGGAGGACCCAGGACATCCAACTAGAGAGTGTCCAAAGGGGTTCAGTGTAATTACTTGTTTGGTTGGTGAGTTTTGGGGCTCTATTCTTGACAGAGTCCTTTTGCAAGAGCGAGGGCTCGAGTTAAGGCAATGAGTTTGGCTTGTTGAGAGGTAGTGGAGGGGGGCAGAGCCATAGCCTCAATGATAGGTGTGGAAGATACTGTAGCATAGCCTGCCTTTGCTGGTGAGTGGTGATTAGGCCTGGTGGAGCTGCCATCAATAAACCAAATGTGTTCAGGGTGAGGAACAGGAAAGAAGGAAATATGGGGAGATGGAGTGAGTGTCAGGTGGATCAGAGAGATACAGTCATGGGGGTCAGGTGTGGTATCCGGAGTAATATGGGAGGCCGGATTGAAGTCTGGGCCAGGAACAGTGGTAACTGGGAGACTCAACAAAGAGTGAGTATAGCTGAAGGAGCCAGGGAGCAGAAAGTATATGCATCAGGTGGGAGGAAGAAAATAGATTTTGGAAGTTATGAGAGCTTGAGGGAAGAGAGAGACCTTCTCGTATTGTTTTATATTGTTTAATACTCAGTACCTGTTTTAAGAAAAAACAACAAGGAAGTAAAACCAAAGACAGGCAGCCCAGCGCCAGGCCCAAAACCAGGCTTGGGCCTGCCTGGCCTAAACCCAGTAGTTAAAAATCAACTCATAACTTAGAAACCAATGCTATTCATAGATTCCAGACATTGTATAAAAGAACATTGTGGGACCTGGCTCGGCCTGGCGAGTAGCAGCCTGGGGAGGAGGGGAGAGGTCAGATGGGTCTGTAGAAAAGGAAGATTGGAAAGACTCAGCAACGCTTGGGGTTGGGACTGAGGAGACAGGCAGGAGGGAAAGAAGCAAGATTTGGGACAAGTTGCATTGGGAACAGAGACTAGGGAGGGACCAATGTGTAAAAGAATGCCTGGACGTCAGGCACCTCAGACCCATTTGCCCATTTTTTGACAAAAATCATCCAGGTCCTGTAGGATGGAAAAATTGAAAGTGCCATTTTCTGGCTATTTGGAACCATTGTCGAGTTTGTATTGGAGTTAAGCGGCATTGCAGAAGAAAATAAGGCATTTAGGTTTTGGGTCAGGTGTGAGTTGAAGAGGTTTTAAGTTTTTGAGAACACAGGCTAAGGGAGAAGAGGGAGGAATGGAGGGTGGAAGGTTGCCCATAGTGAAGGAGGCACAGGGTGGGAGGTTCTTGCCCCCCAGGAAAGTGGAAAAGGGGTAGGAGGTGCTTGCCCCCCAGGAAATTGGAAAAGGGGTGGGTAGAGACACGGGGAGAAGGGGTTCAGTGAGCAGCCCTGGGCTGCAATGCAGGTGAGCAGCCAAAGCAGGCGTCCCCGCAATTGACTTGCCACCGAGGGAATGTGGGTGAATGACCAAGGCAGGCATCCCCGTGGTTATCAGACACCAATGAAATGTGGGTGAATAATCAGGCAGGCGTCCTCACGTGATTAAACACCAAGGGAAGACTGTCTTCCCGAGTCCGTGACTGGCGCCAGAGTTTTGGGTCCACGGATAAAACACGTCTCCTTTGTCTCTACCAGAAAAGGAAAGGAACTGAAATTAAGAGAAGGGAAAGACTGAATTTAAGAGAAGGGAGAGATTGAAGTGTGGTGCCAAGATTGAAAGGAGAAAGAGGTTGAGGGATAGGGAGAGAGGTTGGAGAGGAGAGTAAAAAGGGGCCGCTTACTGGATTTAAAATTGGTGAGATGTTCCTTGGGCTGGTTCTGAGGACCAGAGGTTGTAGGTGGATCTTTCCCATGGAGCAAAGAGCAGGAGGACAGAAAATTGATCTCCCAAGGGAGGTCCCCCGATCCGAGTCACGGAACCAAATTTCACTCATGTCCATGTGAAGAGACCACCAAACAGGGTTTGTCTGAGCAACAAGACTGTTTATTTCACCTGGGTGCAGGTGGGCTGAGTCCGAAAAGAAAGTCCGTAAAAGGAGATAGGGGTGGGGCCATTTTATAGGATTTGGGTAGGTATTGAAAAATTACAGTCAAAGGGGGTTGTTCTCTGGTGGGCAGGGGCAGGGGACACAAGGTGCCCAGTGGGGGAGCTTTTGAGCCAGGATGAGCCAGGAGAAGGAATTTCACAAGGTAATGTCATCAGTTAAGGCAGGAACAGGCCATTTTAACTTCTTTTGTGATTCTTCAGTTACTTCAGGCCATCTGGATGCATACCTGCAGGTCACAGGGTATATGATGGCTTAGCTTGGGCTCAGAGGCCTGACAGTAGGAAAACATTCTTGCTAAAGAGAAAAAAACTGTGTGTGTGTGTGTGTGTGTGTTTAAAGGTGAACAAGTTTTGTCTGATTCGAAGCTTATTTAAGGTTATACATAAAACAAGGTAAAAGGAACTAGGAATAAAAAAGATGTAAAGAAAGTCAAAAGTATAAAGAGGTTTTTTTTTGAGGTAAAAAGGCTTACAGAGAAACAATTTTAAATAAGAAAGAATCTTGTATGGTAAATTTCATCCTAAAATAAAATAACTGGTTGTTTAAAAAGGAGGGATGTTCAGGACAAACCAGAAAGTCTGAGCATGTCATGAACAGTCAGTGTAAGACACAATAAGAGGATTTATATATTAAAAAAAAACTATGATTGAACATACGCAAATCAATAAACGTAATCCTTCACATAAACACAACCAAAGACAAAAACCACATGATTATCTCAATAGATGCAGAAAAAGGCCTTTGCTAAAATTTAACATGCCTTCATGTTAAAAACTCTCAATAAACTAGGTATTGATGGAACATATCTCAGAGTAATAAGAGCTATTTATGACAAGCCAACAGCCAATATCATAGTGAATGGGCAAAAGCTGGAAGCAACTGATACAAGACAAGGATGCCCTCTCACCACTCCTATCAACATAGTATTGGAAGTTCTGTCCAGGGCAAACAGCCAAGGGGAAAAAAAGAAAGTATATTCAAATAGGAAGAGAGGAAGTCAAATTGTCTCTGGAGATGACATAATTCTATATTTAGAGAACCCCGTATCTCAGCCCCAAAACTCCTTAAGCTGAAAGCAACTACAGCAAAGTCTCAGGATACAAAATCAACGTGCAAAAATCACAAGCATTTCTTTACACCAACAATAGACAAGCAGAGAGCCAAATCATAAATGAACTCCCATTCACAATTCCTGCAAAAAGAATAAAATACCTAAGAATACAGCTAACAAGGGATGTGAAGGACCTCTTCAAGGAGAACTACCAACCACTGCTCGAGGAAATAAGAGAGGACACAAACAGGTGGAAAAAAATTCCATGTTCATGGATAGGAAGAATCAATATTGTGAAAATAGCCATACTGCCCAAGGTAATTTATAGATTCAATGCTGTTCCCATCAAACTACCACTACATTCTTCACAGAATTAGAAAAATCTACTTTAAATTTCATATGGAATCAAAGAAGACCCTATATAGCCATGACAATCCTAAGCAAAAAGAACAAAGCTGGAGGCATCATGCTACCTGGTTTCAAATTATACTACAAGGCTACAGTAACCAAAACAGCATGGTACTGCTACCAAAACAGACACAGACTAATGGAACAGAACAGAGACCTCAGAAATAACACCACAAATCTACAACCGTCTGATCTTTGACAGACCTGACAAAAACAAACAATGGGGAAATGATCTCCTATTTGATAAATGGTGCCAGGAAAACTGGCTAGCCATATGCAGAAAACTGAAGCTGTACCCCTTCCTTATACCTTATACATAAATTAACTTTAGATGGATTAAATACTTGAATGTAAGTCCCAAAACCATAAAAACCCTAGAAGGAAACCTAGGCAATACCATTCAGGACATAGGCATGGGCAAAGACTTCATGACAAAAACTCCAAAAGCAATTCAACAAAAGACAGAATTGACAAATGTGATCTAATTAAACTAAAGAGCTTCTGCACAGCAAAAGAAACTAGCATCAGAGTGAACAGGCAACCTACAGAATGGGAGAAAATATTTGCAGTCTACCCATCTGACAGAGGTCTAATATCCAGAATTTACAAGTAATTTAAACAAATTTACAAGAAAAAACGCCATGAAAAAGTGGGCAAAGGATATGAACAGATACTTTTCAAAAGAAGACATTTACATGGCCAAGAAATATATTTAAAAAAAAAACTCAACCTCACTGATCATTAGAGAAATGTGAATCAAAACCACAATTAGATGCTATCACATGGCAGTCGGAATGGCAATTATTAAAAAGTCAAGAAACAACAGATGATGGCGAGGCTGTGGAGAAATAGGAAAGCTTTTACACTGTTGGTGGGAATATAAATTAGTTCAACCATTGTGGAAGATAGTATGATGATATATCAAGGATCTAGAACCAGAAATACCGTTTGACCCAGCAATCCCATTACTGGGTATATACCCAAGGGAATATAAATTATTCTACTATAAAGACACATGCACACGTATGTTTATTGCAGCACTATTTACAATAGCAAAGTCATGGAACCAGTCCAAATACTCATCAATGATAGACTGGATAAAGAAAATGTGTTGCATATACACCTTGGAATACTATGCAGCCATGAAAAGAAATGAGATCATATCCTTTGCAGGAACATGGGGGAAGCTGGAAGCCATCATCCTCAGCAAACTAGCACAGGAACAGAAAACCAAACACTACATGTTCTCACTCGTAAGTGAGAGTTGAACAATGAGAACACATGGACACAGGGAGGGGAACAGCACATACCAGGGCCTGTTGCGGGGTGGGGGACCAGGGGAGGGAACTTAGAGGACAAGTCAATAGGTGCAGCAAACCACCATGGCACAAGTATACCTACGTAACAAACCTGCACGTTCTGCACATATATCCCAGAACTTAAAGGAAAATAAAAATAAAATAAAATAAAATAAAATAAAAGGGCTTGTTAAAGGGAGCTTATTTCTTTTTGCCCTTCTGTCTTCTGCCATGGGAGGACACAGTGTTCCCACCCTCCAGAGAGTGCGGTGTTTAAGATACCATCTTGCAAGCAGAGAGCAGCCCTCACCTGACACTGAACCTGCCAGCACCTTGATTTTCGACTTCCCAATCTCCAGGCCAGTAAGAAATAAATTTCTGTTCTTTAAAATTTACTTAGTCTCAAATAGTGTGTTATATAGCAGTACGAAATAAGCTAGGACAATGGAAGTGATGCTTCTATAGCCAAAGAACACAGAAAACTACAGCAAACCACCAGAAGCTGGGAGAAGGGAATGGAATAGGTTCTTCCTTACAACCCTCAGAAGAAACCAACCTGCTGGTACCTTTATCTCGGACTTCTAGCATCCGGAACTAAAAGGCAATACATTTCTGTTATTTAGGTCAGCCAACTTGTGGTGCTTTGTTCTGAGAGCACTAATACAGTTGGGGGAAATGGACTATCAATAAATGGTGCTGAAATAAGTAGCTGATCATTTGGATAAATTAATCAGGTATTTACCTCGAAGAAGAAGAAGAAGAAAAAATAAAGAAGAAAGAAGAAGAGGAAGTGTCAGGCCTCTGAGCCCAAGCTAAGCCATCATATACCCTGTGACCTGCACGTACACATCCAGATGGCCGGTTCCTGCCTTAACTGATGACATTCCACCACAAAAGAAGTGAAAATGGTCTGCTCCTGCCTTAACTGATGACATTACCTTGTGAAATTCCTTCTCCTGGTTCTTCCTGGCTCAAAAGCTCCCCCACTGAGGACCTTGTGACCCCCCACCCTTGCCCGCCAGAGGACAACCCCCCTTTGACTGTAATTTTCCTTTGCCTACCCAAAGCTTATAAAACGGCCCCATCCCATCTCCCTTCGCTGACTCTCTTTTAGGACTCAGCCCGCCTGCACCCAGATGAAATAAACAGCCTTGTTGCTCACACAAAGCCTGTTTGGTGGTCTCTTCACACGGACACGAGTGACACAAGTGAAAGGAAGAGGAAGAAGAGGAGAAGGAGGAGGAAGAGGAAGAGGAAACAACTATTAGGGTTATTGCAGGTAAATCCCATGAAATCAATAGTTTTCCTAGAAACATAGGAGTTTCTTACTCTCAAGAGTCCACACTCAGCCTCCAGAAATGCAGCAAAATCACAGTTGAAGTGTTTCTGACAGTGTATCACTTCAGCAGTTTCTGCTTCAGGTAGCCATATCTCAGTTGTTACTCTGGATTCACTTCTCTCTCCAAACATTGGAGTGGCGCTTTGCCCTGCAACTTCAGTTCTGGATGGATCTGAGTAGTAATAGATTTTTAGTTTGTTCAGTTTTTTTCTTGTACAGATGGTGGTAACAACTTCCAATCTCTTCGCATGTCAAAGATAAAACCAGAATATTAATATTTTATGCAGGTCTATGGTTTCCTATTGTGTAAAAGATCATGTCAAAACTGAGTGGCATTTAAAAAAATATATTGTATTTGTTACAGTTTTATGGGTTGTGTGCTCAGGAATGAGAGAGCAAGATGGCTCATCTCTGCTCTACAATGATTGTGGCCTAAGCTGAGGTGGTTCAGATGACTGGAGATGGCTAGCAGAACTTCACTGAGACCACATATCTCAGGCCTCAGTTTTAGACATTGGCTAGTGTCCTTACTTTTTTTTCAAGTCATGTCTGCTGGGTCTGGAGTGACTTTGATGTTTTTTTTTCACTCACAATTCTGGTGCCTGAGCTAGACTGGCTGGATGATAGATCTGTCCGGGATTTTCTCTCTCTCTCACTCCATCACCTCTTCACACGATTCATTTGAAATTCCTAACAGCATAATAGTCTCAATGCATTTGGACCTCTTACATCCTGGTGGCCAGGTTCCCCAAGAGAAAATCTCCCAAGAGATCTAGAGAGTTATAAATATTCTCATTGCTTAGCCTTGGATGCCCCACAATGTGATAGTATGTGGTCTAGATTCAAGGGGAAGAGCATTAGTCTCTATTTCTCAATAGAAAAAGTAGCAAAGAATTTGGGACTTTGTGTAATTAGAATCCAGAACAGAGAGATAAATATGTGAAAAAATTGTTCAGTGATATAGACAGTAAGTTGAGTGACAAAACCATGTTTGCAACTGAAGTTTCAGGAGCAAATTTAAAAGAGCTAATGATTCATAGTTTTTTAGAATTTAAAAACTGAGCATTTTTACTGAAAATATACAAATATTAAGGTATATAAAAATAAATATAAATTTATACCTTAGCCCATTACAGTGAAACTCCAAATTGCCAGGAATAAAGAAAAATTTTCAATGACCAGACACAAAAGACAACCTACAAAAAATGTTAAATTGCAATAAACATGGATGTGCAGATATCTCTTCAATATATTGATTTACTTTCTTTTGGATACATATCCAGTAGTGGGATTGCTGAATCACATAGTAGTTCTATTTTTAGTTTTTTTGAGGAGCTTCCATATTGTTCTCCATAGTAGCTGTATTAATTTTCATTGCCACCAACAATGTATGAGGATTCCCCTTTCTCCTTTTTTTGCATCCATTATTGCCTGTCTTTTTGATAAAAAACATTTCAACTCAGGTGAGATGATACACATTTTGAGTTTGATTTGCATTTCTCTGATGATTAATAATTTTGAGGATTTTTTCATATACGCATTGGCCATTTGTATGTCTTCTTTTAAGAAATGTCTATTCAGATCTTTTGCCCAATTTTTTATCAGTTATTTTTTTCCTATTCTTTGAGCTCCTTATATATTCTGCTTATTAATCCCTTGTCAGATGAGTAGTTTGCAAATATTTTCTTCTAGTCTGTAGGTTATCTTTCTACCTTGTTGATTGTTTTCAGTACTATGAAAAACCTTTTTTGCTTGATGCAATCCTATTTTTTCATTTTTGCTTTGGTTGCCTGTGGTTTTGAGGTTATACTCAAAAACTTTACAATTATTTTATCGTCTTGTTGAATTTATCCTGTTACTACTATATAAGAACTTTGTCTGTTTATAGTTTTTATCTTGAAATCTAAGTATAGCTATCCCTGCTTTTTTTCTGTTTATATTTGCAGAGAGTATTTTTTCCATCCCTTTGTTTTCAGTCTATGTATGTCTTTATAGGTGGAGTCAGTTTGATACAATTCTTTATTTATTGTTTCATGTAATTACTTTTAAAATCTGTTAATAAATGAAAGAATAAGAAATATGCAATTGTACCATATTTAAATTTACCTACATAATTACCATTACTGGCGTTCTTTATTGTTTCATGAAGATTTTAATCACTGTCTGGTGTGACTTGCTTTCAGCCTCAAGAACTTTCTTTAGTATTTATTGTAAATAGATGTCTGCTAGCAACACATTCTCTCTCTTTCTGTATCTGGAAACGTATTTATTTGACCTTCATTTTTCCAGAATAGTTTTGCTGAATATAGAAACATTGATTTAAAATCTTTTTCTTTCCCACTTGAATATATTATCTCACTGCCTTCTACCCATCATGGTTTCGGATGAGATGTCAGTATTAATCTTACTAAGGTTTTCTTGTGCATGACAAGTAGTTTTCCTCTTGCTGCTTTCATGATTATCCTTGCTATTTCAGAGATTGACTATTATGTATCTAGTTGGGTATCTTCTTCATTAAATATTTCTTGGAGTTCTTAAGCTTCTTGGATATCTAGACAGTGTTTTTCATCAATTTAGGAAGTTGTCAACCATTGTTCCCTCAAATATTATTTTTCCCCTTTTCCCCTTTCTTCTCTTTCTAGTATTCTTATTATACATATGTATGTGCACTTAATGGTACTTTACATTTCTCTGTTCATTATTCTTTGTTTTCTTCAGATTTCATATTTTCTATTATACTGTTTTTAAGTTCACTCATCCCCTTTTCTGCTGCCTCAAACCTGCTACTGAACTTTCCTAGTAGATTTTCTCTTTGGTTGTTGTACTTCTCAATTTCAGAATTTCTATTTGGTTCTTATAATTTATATCTCATATTTGGTATCTTTTGTGTGATGAGACAGTCATCATACCCTCTTTTGCTTTGATTTGCTTTCCTTTAGTTCTGGGAGCATATTTATAGTAGCTGCTATGAAATCTGTTTTATAAACCAAACATTTATGCCCCTCAAAAGCAGTTTCTGTTGTCTGCTCTTTTTGTGTGCGTAGATCACATTCTCCTCTTTCCTTTAATCTCTCATACCTGTTTATTAAAAAGAGGACCTCTCAGGTAATATATTGTAGAAACTCTGGATACTTAACTCTTTCCACCTGGGAAGATAATATTGTTGGTTTTTTGTGCTTGGTGATTTATTTATTTATTTAGTGATGGCTGAGTTAATTCTGTGAAGCCTATTTTCTTTACAGTGTGCAATCTGCTGTTTGTGCTCAGATTTTCCTCCCTTATTTTTGAATTTTAGCCTAGTTTCCTAGGGGTTGTCCCTGGGCTGGTATAGGTCACTTAAAGTCAAAGTTTGCATTAAGCACTCTTGGCCAGTTAGATTATTTTTTATTTTCTACCATCACATGCATATTTGTTTTTGTTGCTACTGTCACTGTCAGGGAGTTTATGTTATTACCTCCCATTAAACCAGGAAAAAGTATCTTGTACTTTCTCTCATCACTCCTAAGAGAGCATAGCTTTGGGCATGGACACAGTCCTCCACACTGCCAGAGATGTATGTGACTTTAATTTTAAGCCCGGCTTCCTAGGAGCTGCCTTGAGTCAGTGTAGCTTTTACTCTATAAAATAGCACCCTGTGTTGTAAAACTTAATGGGAAGCTATTGATGCTTAGATTAAATTACTATGACGTTAGCTTGTGTTTATACACTATTTTTTTTTTCTATAGCAAGGGAAAATAGAGAGATTATTAAACTAAATTACTTAAAAGGTTCCGGCGTTGTTAAAATATAAACAAAAGATTTATGTTATATAAAGTTTGTTTAAACATTTTACTCCCCACAAGTACCCACGCAAACGTTTTGTATAATGTTAAGGAAAAAAGAGGGAAATCCTTTAGGGAATGAAAACAAATGCACTTTATTTCACAACACTAATTCAGGGCCTTGTTTCCTAACTTCTTTAGAAGAATGCATTTGACCATATTTCACTTATATTTTATTATCGAATCAAAGAGTCATAGTAAGACTTTCTGTAAAAGCTTAGAAATATATGTGCATAAAATCTAGGTACAATACATTTGCCAGTATATGAGAACAACTTTTAAATATTTTACTTTAGGTAAAACAGCTTGTTTCTTTCATGGATTAGAAACACAACAAAAGTAATTTTAACTTCTACATTTATATGCTGAAAATCAAAGAATGATAAGATATTAAGTAGAAGAGCTTTTTATGAGTAAGAAAGTTAGCCTTCAGTACCAGTTAGGAAAATAATGAACACTTTCTTCTTGAAGAGCTTGCAAACAATGCTTTATATTTTCTCAACTGTTAATAACACCCCAAAAATGTAACAATTAACATTTATGAAGTACTTACTATGTACCTAGGACTAAGGTAGATAAGCAATATACATAGGCTTTGCTCTCAAGTTGTTAATAGAGGAGGGGAAACTAACTTGTTATAGGAATATTAGGAAATAATTTATTGAGAAAATAGTGCTTAAGCAGGAGTTTAGTAAATAGTTCAATTGTATGCATATCTTATTTACGCATTCATCAGCTGTTGGACATTTGGGTTACTTCCACTTTTTAGCTCTTATAAATTTGCTGATTCTATAAACATTTGTGTACAAATTTTTGTATGGTTATGTGTTTTCAGTTCTTTTCAGTAGATACCTAGGAGTGGAATTGCTGTGCCATATGGTAACTTCATTTTGAATCTTTTGAGTGACTGCCAATTTATTTCCAAAGTGGCTACACTATATGACATTCCCACCAGTAATGTGTAAGGGTTTACATTTCTACAAATTTTTTGCCGCTTATTTTTTTTTTTACAGTATTTGTTGCCACTATTTTTGCCAATACAGTATTTTCTGTCTTTTTGTCATAGCCACTTTAGTGTCTCTGAAATGATGTCTCATTCTTAGGGTAGTTCTCTCCCAGCCTTCATTAAAACAAAAGTCATCAGAAAAAGCTATGAATATGCCAACTGTCTAAGACAGTTTGGATTGATATAGCAAAATATCATAAATGGAGTGGGTTATAAATAACGGGGATTTATTTTGAACAGTTCTGGATGTTGGTTGTTTGAGATCAGGGGGCCAGCATGGTCATGTTTTGGCAGGGGTGCCCTTTCAGGCTGCAGACAAGTGTGACTTTTTCTTGTATCTTCACATGATGGGGAAAAACCTAGCTATCTCTCATACCTTTTTATATAAGGGCACATACCATTGATGAAGGCTGCACCCTTATGACCTAATTGTCTCCTAAAGGACCCACTTCCAAATACCATTACACTGGGATTAGGGTTTTAACATAGGAATTTTGGGGGCACACAAACATTTAGTACATGGCACTAGCCAATTAAATAACTGAGATTAAATTGACACATTTATAGAAATACACATGTAAAGTGAACTTAATGAAATTAAAAATTGTGTGCTACAAATGATATCCTTAAGAAAGTACAAAGATTACCCACAAAATGGAAGAAATGTTCATCAGTGATATATTTGTAAGGGACTCTTTTTTTTTTTTTTTTTTTTTTTGAGATGGAGTTTTGCTCGTGTCACCCAGGCTGGAGTGCAATAGCGTAATCTCGGCTCACTGCAACCTCCGCCTCCTGGGTTCAAGCAATTCTCCTGCCTTAGCCTCTCAAGTAGCTGGGATTACAAGCATGTGCCACCACTCCCGGCTAGTTTTTTTGTATTTTTAGTAGAGACGGGGTTTCACCTTGTTGGCCAGGCTGGTCTCGAACTCCTGACCTCAAGTGATCCACCCTCTTTGGCCTCCCAAAATGTTGGGATTACACACGCAAGCCATCAAGCCTAGCCTGTAAGGGACTCTTATACAGAATACATAAAGGACCTTATAACTCAATAATAAAAAGACAAACACCCCAATTGAACATTAGCAGAGGATCTGAATAGACATTTCTACAAAGAAGATAAGAAAAGCCAGTAAGCACATGAAGAGATGCTCAACATAATTAATCATTAGGGAAATAAAATTCAAACCCAAATGAGATAACACATTACTCTTACTAAGATGGATATATTTTTAAAACAAAAATACATTGCTGGTGAGAATTTAAAATCATGTAAACCAACACATGCACATAAACGTCAGGATTCCTTGCATACGTCAGGGATGTCAAAAGGCTCTCTAGATCTTTCTTTTTTAAGTTTTTGGCCTGGCTCTTGATCACCCTAACTATTATTTCAGGTTCAGGCAGCTGTGATGTTTAACTGAGTCAGTAAAAAAAAAAAAAAATACCCTGCTAATAGAGTTTTTCTAGGGAGCTGCAAGACGGGTCAAATGGGAACAATGATCTGTAGAAGGTACGTTCTGTGGAGTTCCAAACTTCGTCTTTCTCCTCTGGTAGTTGTTATACTGCTGATTTTCTAAGCTACTACAGAGCTTAGAAAGAAGAATGTGAGTATGTCAAGTTTAGTTTTACCAAGGCATAGCAGAATTTCTTTGATTTTCTTGAATACTTGGATAAGTATTCATCACATTGTTGTAAGTCTTCGGTTAACTTTCAAAACTATAAAAAAGTTGATCTTGTCAATTTTTTCAGTGTTTTTATTATCTTCATGGAAGAGATGATTTACTAATTTCTTCAGTCTACCATTAGGCCACCTAGTTTATGTTGCATGTGATGCGTAGTCCATATATAGAAGAAAAGGCCATCTGGGAACCTATTTATTATATAATTTGATGAAACCTGATGAATGAACTCTGCTTTTTCAACAATTATCCACTTTGAAGATTTTTGTGTGTGCTGACTTGATAGCTTTTTTTTTCCACTCAAAGAGCAAACTGCACTCCATTTTACATATCATAATAGCTAACTAATGGCTAAGGTTTTTACATTGCCCATTTACAAATTCTCACAGAGACTTTCATAAAGTGGGTAAAAACAAATAATTCAGAAGATTATTGGAGTATAAGTTTATTCTACTATTAAGTTTCTCTGAACCTATGCATCCAAAAGAGTCCAAAAATCCTTCAAAGCATGGAAACTAAACATACTCACACTATACTACCAAACCACAAACATTTTACTCCATTTTGTTTAAAGGCACCTAGCTTTTTCCTATTTCAGTCAAAATTATTCTAGTCACCTTAACTACCATAGTTTAGCAAAACCTGGAAACCAATTGGTCTTTGGACACTTATAAAAATTAACTCCAACATTATATTATGAAGGCTTGGTATCGTTAATGCTATGTGAAAAATAATGTGGTAAATTCAAAAAGGAATTATTAAGAAAAAATTCCATGAAAGACTTGACTTCTAGCAGCATAATGAAAATAATAATAAATATTCCTATGGAGATGGTTTTGAGTAACTTCACTCACTAAACGTTTTATATATATATATATATGTATACATATATATGTATACATACACATATATACACACATATACACATATATACATATATACATATACACATATATACATATACACATATATACGTATATATACACACATATATGTATATACACACATATATACACATATATAAACACATATATGTATATACACACACATATATACACATATATACACACATATATATACATATATACATACATATATAATCTATTGCTCTGCTAATTAAAAATTCATTATTTAATCGTCTTAACTATGAGAAACAGCCACAATAAAGTGACCTATCACTGCAAAATTATAATTTCTTTGAAATTCTTGCTGTAGTTATAATTCCATCTTTTTGTCCTTATATACATATATCTCTATATCCAACTTATCAAAAGTAATTATTTGATTCCCCAAACCAAAACTGGACTACAAAATTTACAGCATAGTAAGTCTTAAAGTAGCAAATATTCTTAAATTGCCAATATTGAACTTATATGTTTTAAATACAGTTTTACAGTTAGTACTTGAATTTTCTTTCTGAACTTCTCTCTCCGTGGAGTAAGATAAGTACAACTTTAAAAGATAGTTTATTTAAGTAACATGTAACAACTTCCAGAAAGCTTGTTTTTTGTACGTTTGGTTACTTTTACCATCTAAATTATAGAAATGTCATTGTTTATATTAGCGGAGATTCTCTAAGCCCTGGAAATTAAAGTTTCACATGGGTGGCAGGAAAGTCTAGAGACACATAGGCCACCAAAAGATAAAAAGAACTGGAGTTTTGTAACCCTTTGATTTACTCAATTTCCTGAGTACACAGAGATAATTAAGCTTCATAATAGCTACCTCATGATTAAGCCCTCTTATCATTAATAGTTCTATTTTAAAGAATTACTTTAAAGAGGCATAGAAAGCCTAATGATCAAAAGTTGGCTTTATTTTTAGGACTGCCAATGGGCATCAGCAAGTGTTTCTAAAATTTCTCAACAAAAATGTTCTTACTATATTTGAAATATATAATAGTATTATATAAGAATATCTAAATATAAAGACATACATACACATATGAATTTTATATATATATATATATACGTATATAACCATATAGAGGCATTGAGTTGTTTCATAAAAATGCAGAATCCAGAAAAAACAAGAATGATTTCTGAAAGTTAACCTACCAAAATCCATTTACTACACACTTTGTGAGAATCAACAAGATGTGTCTAAAATATACAAAACAGAACTGTGGCAGTACCCCTGAAATTCTTTCATGCTGTTATTGGTGTAATCTCAGTGAGAACTAATTATTTTTTATTTTAGTTAGAAGAAACCTAATTAAGAGGCACTGTACAAGTTTGGATCATGATGATGATAAATGATGGTGATAATAACAATAATGAATTTTTGAGTGCTATGTGCTAGGCACTGAATTCATAGTTTAATTCTGGAATAATAGCTCTCCTTATACAACTGTGTCTTTCTATATAAAAATGTATTTCTATTATTAACCATTTATTTTTTGTTTCTTAGTAGATACTAAAAATTAACTTTATATACATTATACACATCATACATTCATAGGTGCTTGCTTCATGAGGTTTTGCCATTAATCTTACTTTTAATAGATGAATACTACATGATTAGTTATGGAACATGTTCATAAATATATGAGACACATCTTCTATAGACTTTTGAAATACATGGAGATAATTTTGCAGGGATGCTGCTTGGCCTTTAGCACTACCATGAAAATGATGAGCCAGCTAATATGGGTCACAAGCAAGTACTCAGAATCATTTAGTCATAAATGACTACTTCTAATATGAAGCCAGTTTAACATGATCATCTACAAATGCTAAAGGCTGTAGTTATCTAATTCATTTTTTGGTCAGATCAATTTGTGACTAGTCCTCCACAAAATAAATGGAATGAAAATATCTAATGAGTGTTACAGTTTGTCAACTGTGATAATTCCAGGGAAGTTCATTTCTTTTCTGCACATCGTAGAATCAGAAGAAATGATGGTAGAAATGAGCACTTCAAAGGAAGCAGTCATGTTTTACCTAATTTAGACTGTATATACAAAAACATTTTTTAAGAAATCTTTCTTTTGTAGTTATTCTGTTGATTTCACTTTTCATATAGAAAGTAGTAGAGGCTTTACATAAAAATTTCCAGAATGCAACTGTGCTAACTGAAAAGAAAAATTGTGTAAGAAAAACGAAGTCAATGATAAAAACATATTTAGTTGTTGAAAGGCAAGCTAAATAATAGTATTTAAAAGCATAGTTTTTTAAAAAATAAAACAGTCTTAAGACTTCTGTCTCCCAAAATTAGCTTTGTGACTTTGACAAATTTACTTCCATGATTTCATTTCTCGATGCTGATCTTTAAAATGTATAATAGTACCAAACTCATAGAGTGGTTACAGTGATAGATAATGTAATGCATGTGAAGCATAATGATTAGCACATAGTGAGTATTCAATAACTCCTGTTGTTATTGTTATACTATTATACACAAGTAATATAATAGTATACACAATATACTATTGGCATTTATTCATTTTAATAACACCAAAGTGTGTCAGAATTGAGAGGTTAGAAATTGTAGGTGAGTTATTTGGGAATGTTTTCTCAATATACAAGTAAAGTCTTCTGCATAGGTTGAATTCCATACAGGGCATGAGATATTTGAATATGTTGTAGAAATTCTATGGGAATATTTGCATTTTAATAGCTAATTTTAAAATTGTTGGTGATGCCAGCAAGATGGCAGAGTAAAAGGCCTTGGACTCTTATTTCTTTCACATACACATCAATTCAGCAACAATTCAGAGACAAATTCCCTTGTGAGAAATCAGAAACCAGTAGAAAATCTCCTGCACTCCGGGAGAATGTGAAGTCAGACTCCCTGTATTAAGTCAGGGTTCTCTAGAGGGCCAGAACTAATAGGATAGATATATATACACAAGGGAGTTTATTAAGGAGAATTGACTCACACGATCACAAGGTGAAGTCCCACAATAGGCCATCTGCAAGTTGAGGAGCAAGAAAACCAGTAATGGCTCAGTCTGAGTCCAAAAACCTCAAAAGTAGGGAAGCCAACAGTGCAGCCTTCAGTCTGTAGCCAAAGGCCCAAGAGCCCCTGGCAAACCACTGGTGTTAAGTTCAAAAGTCCAAAAGCTGAAGAACTTGGAGTCTGATGTTCGAGGGCAGGAAGCATCCAGAACAGGAGAAAGATGAAGGCTGGAAGACTCAGAAGTCTGGCTGCTTTTTCTAGCCATGCTGGCAGCCAATTTGATGGTGCCCACCCAGATTGAGGGTGGGCCTGTCTTTCCCTGTCCGCTGACTCAAATGTTAATCTCTTCTGGTAGCACCCTCAAAGACACACCCAAGACTCCACGAAGCTCTGTCTGTCAGACTGAAGGCCTTGGTGGAGTGGGTTTATGAGGAGATCTTCTGACCTGAGGATTGCAAAGATCCATGGAAGAAGTATGGGTTTCTAGGGTCACGCATTCAATCACAGCCTTCCTGGGTGGGGGAGGTTCCCCTGGCTCAGAGTGACAAGCTGGATAAAAAAGCAAGATCCAATGGTATGCTGCCTTTCAGAGACCTATCTCACATGTAATGACACTCAATGACTCAAAATACAGGGATGGAGGAAAATCTACCAAGCAAATGGAAAACATAAAAAAGCAGCGGTTGCAATCCCAGTTTCAGAAAAAACATATTTCAAACCAACAAAGGTCAAAAAAGACAAAGAAGGGCATTACATAATGTTAAAGGGTTCAATTCAACAAGAAGACCTAACTATTCTTAATATCTCTGCACCCAGCACAGGAGTACCCAGATTCATAAAGCAGGTTCGTAGAGACCAACAAAAACACATAGACTCCCACACAATAATAGTGGGGGTGACAGTATTAGATTATTGAGGCAGAAAATTCACAAAGATATTCAGGACCTGAACTCAATACTGGACCAAATGAATCAGATAGACCTCTACAGTATTCCTCATCCAAAGGCAACAGAATATGCAGTTGTCTCATCATCACATGGCACATACTCTAAAATCAACCACATAATTGAACATAAAACAATCCTCTACAAATTCAAAAGAAACAAAATCGTATCACATATACTGTCAGATGACAGCACAATAAAAATAAAAGTCAAGAATAAGAAAATTGCTCAAAACCATGCAATTAGATGAAAATTATACAACATGTTCCTGAATGACTTTTGTTAATAATGAAATTAAGGCAGAAATCAAGAAGTTCTTTGAAACTAATGAGAACAAAGATACAACATACAAGAATCTCTGAGACACAACGAGGCATTGTTAATAGAAAAATTCATAGCACTAAATGCCCACATCAAAAAGTTAGAAAAATCTAAAATTAACAATCTAATTTTACAAGTAAAAGAATTAGAGAAGCAAGAACAAATCAACCCCAAAGCTACTAGAAGACAAGAAATAACCAAAATCAGAGCTGAACTGAAGGAAATCAAGATATGAAAAACTATTGGAAAGATCAACAAATCCAGGAGTTTTTTTTTTTGAAAAAAATTTAATAACAGATATACCTCTAGCTAGACTAAGAAAAGAGAGAATATCCAACTAAACGCTATTAGAAATGATTAAGAAAATGTTACCACTGACCCCACAGAAATAAAAACAAACCCCAGAAACTACTACTAACACCTCTATGCACACAAACTAGAAAACCTAGAAGAGATGAATAAATTTATGGACACATACACCCTCCCAAGACTGAGCCAGGAAGAAATTGATTCCCTGAACAGACCAATAACAAGCTATGAAATTAAATCAGTCATAAATAGCCTACTAACAACAATAACAACAAAAACTTAGAACCTCAAGGATTCACAGCTGAATTCTAAAACATGTAAAAAGAAGAGCTGGTAACATCCTTACAGAAACTATTCCAAAATGTTGAGGTGGGGGGACTCCTCTGCAACTCATTTATTAAGGCCAGTATCATCTTGATATTGAAACCCAACAGAGACATAACACAAAAGAAAACTTCAGGCTAATATCCTGGACGAACACTGATGCAAAAATTCTCAACAAAATACTTGCAAACTGACTTCAGCAGCACATCAAAAAGCTAATCCACCATGATCAAGCAGGCTACATCACCAGAATGCAAGGTTGGTTCAACATACACAAATCAATAAATGTAATTCACCACATAAACAGAACTAAAGACAAAAACCACATGATTATCTCTATAAATAAATAAAAGGCTTTCAATAAAATTCAACAACCCTTCATGTTAAAAACTCCAAATAAACTAGGTATTGAAGAAAAGTACCTCACCCACAGCCAATATTATACTGAATGGGCAAAAGCTGAAAGAATTACCCATAAAAACTGGCACAAGACAAGGATGCCCTCTTTCACCACTTCTATTCAACATAGAAGTGAAAGTCCTAGCCAGAGCAATCAGGCAAGAGAAAGAAATAAAGGCATTCAAATAGGAAGAGAGGAAGTCAAATTATTTCTATTTGCAGATTATATAATTCTGTGTCTGGAAAACCCCAAACTTTTGGCCCAAAAGCTCCTTCCACTAATAAAAAACAATTCAGCAGTTTCAGGATACAAAATCAATTTACAAAGATCACTAGCATTCCTATACACCAACAACAGCCAATCTGAATGCCAAATAAAAAAGGTAATCCCATTCATAATTGCCACAAAAAGAATAAAATAGCTGGGAATACAGCTTACTGGGGAGGTGAATGATATCTACAATGAGAATTACAAAACACTGCTCAAAAAAATCATAGAAGACACACAAAAAATGGAACAACATCCAATGCTTGTGGATAGAAAGAATGAACATCATTAAATGGCTATATTGCCCAAAGCAGTTTATAGATTCAATGCTATTCCTATTAAACTACCGACCACATTCTTCACAGAGGTAGAAAAAACTATTTTAAAATTCATACGGAAACAAAAAAGACCCCAAATAGCCAAGGCAATTCTATGCATAAAGAACAAAGCTGGAGGCATCATGTTACCAAACTTCAAACTACCATATAGGCCTACAGTAACCAAAACAGCATGGTACTGGTACAAAAACAGGTACATAGACCAATGGAACAGAATCGAGAGCCCAGAAATAAGGCTGTACACCTATGATCTCCTCATCTTCAACAATAAAAAGAGGACGTGTATGTGGCCAACAAACATACGAAAAAAAGCTCATCATCACTGGTCATTAGAGAAATGCAAATCAAAACTGCAATTAGATACCATCTCATGCCAGTTAGAATGGCAATCATTAAAATGTCTGGAAACAACAGATGCTGGTGAGGATGTGAAGAAACAGGAACACTTTTACACTGTTGATGGGAGTGTAAATTAGTTCAACCATTGTGGAAGACAGTGTGGCGATTCCTCAAGGATCTAGAACCAGAAATTCCACTTGACCCAAAGGATTATAATTCATTCTACTATAAAGACACATGCACGTGTATGTTTATTGCAGCACTATTTACAATAGCAGACTTGGAACCAACCCAAATGTCCATCAGTGATAGACTGGATAAAGAAAACGTGGCACGTATACACCATGGAATACTATGCAGCCATAAAAAAGGATGAGTTCATGTCCTTTGCAGGGACAGGGATGAAGCTGGAAATCATCATCCTCAGCAAACTAACACAGGAACAGAAAACCAAACACCGCATGTTCTCACTCATAAGTGGGAGTTGAACAAGGAGAACACATGGACATAGAGAGGGGAACATCACACACTGGACACACACTGCAACAACTCAGACAATACTGCATATGTCAACCTTTTTACATTTAATTTTATTCTAAGGAAGGCAAAATATTTAAATACTCTCAAAGTTTATAAAACACGTTCAGCAAAATCTAACTTCTATCAATGCTCTCTTCCCCTTTTTTCTCTCTCCTTCTACAGATAATACTTTTCTTAATTTTATGTTTTATTCTTACATTTTGGGGATATTTTATCGATATAACTGTACATGTATATGGGGTACATGTGATATTTTGATACATGTATATGATGTGTAATAATCAAATCAGTGTAACTGGGACATTTCTCACCTCAAATATTTATCTTTTCTTTGTGTTGGGAAAATTACAATTCTTCTCTTCTAGCTTTTTTGAATACATAATGAATTATTGCGAACTATATTTTCCCTAATGTACTATTGAGTACTCAAACTTGTTCCTTCTATATAACTGTATTTCTTCACCCATTAACCAACTTCTCTGTATTCTTTCTTTCTGCTTCCATTTCCAGCCTCTAATAACCACGATTCTACTCTCTACCACCATGAGAACCACTATTTTAGCTCCCACATATGAGTGAGAACATGTAATATCTGTCTTTCTGTGCCTGGTTTACTTCACTTTACATAATAAACTCCAGTTCTATCTATTTTGATGGAAATGACAATTTATTTTTTACAGCTAAATAATATTCCGTTATGTATATATACCACACTTTCTTTATCCATCCATCCATTGATGGATGCTTAGGTTTCTTCCATGTTTGGCTATTGTTAACGGTGCTGCAATAAACATGGGAGTGCAGATATGCCTTCAAAATACTAATCTCCTTTCTTTGGGCTATATAACCAACAGTGGAATTATTGAATTATATGGTAATTGTACTTGTAGTTTCTTCTGAGAAATCACCATACTCTTTTCCTTAATGGCTGTATTGTTTTACATTTCAACCAACAAGGTACAAATATTCCTTTCTTTGCATACTCTCCAGCATGTGTTAGTTTTGTCTTTTTGATAATAGCCATTCTATCTGGGTAAGATAATATCTCATTGTGGTTTTAATTTGCAATTCCCTGATGATTACTAATATTGAGCATCTGTTCATATACTTGACGTCTATTCATATGTCTTCATTTGATAAATGTCTATTCAGGTCTTTTGCCCATTTTCTTGTTAAATTATTTGGGGCTTTTTGCTATTGAGTTATTTGACATCCTCATATAATATAGTTATTAATCTCCTGTCAGATGGATAGTCTGCAAATAATTTTCCCATTTTGTAGGTTGTCTCTTCACTTTGTTAATTGTTTTCTTTGCTGTGCAGAAGCTTTTTAGCTTGATATAATCCCCCTTGTCTACTTTTGCTTTTGTTGCCTGGGCTTTTGAGGTCTTAGTCATAAAATATTTGCTCTGACCAACGTCCTGGAGCATTTTTCCAGTGTTTTCTTTTAATCATATAATAGTTTTAGGATCTTACGTGTAAGTGCTTAATTCATTTTGAGTTTAATTTTTTTAGGGTGAAAGATGAAGATCTAGTTTTATTCTTCTATATATGGATATCTAGTTTTTTTTTTCTGTGTCACTTCCTAAGGGGACTTCATTTCCCATTATATGTTCTTGGTGCCTGTGTTGAAAACCAATTGGCTGTATGTGTGTGGATTTATTTCTGGGTTCTCTATTCTGTTCCATTGGTCTATATGTCTGTTTTAATGCCAGTGCCATCCTGTTTTGGTTACTACAGCTTCATAGTACAATTTAAATCCAGTTAGTGTGATGTCTCCAGACGTATTCTTTTTGATAAGGATTGCTTTAGCTATTAAGGGTATTTTTTGGTTCTATATGCATTTTAGGATTTTAAAATTTTTTTGAAGAATGTCACTGGTATTTTAATAGAGATTACATTTAATCTGTAGATCAGTTTGTGCAGTATAAATATTTTAACAGTATTCTTCCAATCCATGAGTGTGGGATATTTTTTCATTTTTTGTGTCTTCTTCAATTTCTTTCTTGAGGGTTTTACCATTTTTCCTATAAGGATCTCTCATTTCTTTGGTTAAATATATACTTAGGTATTTTATTTTTATAGCCATAGTAAATGGAATTGCTTTTATGATTCCTTTTTTGGATTGGTTGCTCTAAACATGTAAAAACACTACTGATTTTTGTATGTTTCTTTTGTATCCTGCAACTTTAGTGAATGAATTTATGAATTTAAAGAGTTTTTTGGTGGAGACTGGGGTTTTCTAAATAAAATATTATATCATCTGAAAACCAGGATAATTCGAATTCCTTCTTTCTAATTTGGTCTTTTTTTCTCTCTTTTGAGTAATTGCTCTGGTTACAACTTCCATTACTGTGTCAAATAAAAGTGGTACAAGTGAGCATGCTTATCTTGCTCGAGATCTTAGTGGTTAGGCTTCAGGTTTGTTTTTTTTTTTTTTTTTCATTCACTATGATGTTAGCTGTGGACTTGTCATATATAGCCTTTATTATTTTGAGTAAAGTTTCTTCTATTTCTAGTTTATCGAGAGTTTTTCTCATGAAGGGGTGTTTAATTTTATTAAATGCATTTTCAGCATCTGTTGATATAATTATACAATTTTGCTCTTGATTCTGTTGGTGTGATGTATCACATTTAGTAATTTGTATATGTTGAACCATCCTGGCATCCCTGCTAAGCATCCCAATTGATCATAGTGAATAATATTCTTAACATGTTGCTGGATTTGGCTTGCTAGTATTTTGTTGAGGATTTTTATGTTCATATTTATCAGAGTTATTGGTCTGTAGTTTTCTTTTTTTGTGCTATTTTTGTCTGGTGTTGGTATCAGGGTAATGCTGGTCTCATAGAATCAGTTAGAAAATGTTTTCTCCTCTTCAGTTTTTTTGAAATAGAGTGGAATTAGTGTTCTTCTTTTAATACTTGGTAGAATTCAGCAGTTAATCCATTAGGCCTTTGCTTTTCTTTAATGGGATATTTTAAAATTACTGCTTTCTTCTTATTGCTCATTATTGGCCTGTTTACGTTTTCTATTTCTTCATGTTTCAATCTTAGTTGGTTTATATGTCCAGGAATTTATGAATTTCTTCTAGATTTTCAATTTTTTTGGCTTACAGTTTTTTACATTATTCCCTAATGATTTTTTTTTTTTTGCATTACTGTGGTATCAGTTGGAATGTTGCATTTTTTAATTTTGTTTTGGTCTTCCATTTTGTTTATTTGGGTCCTCTCTTTTTTCCTAGTCTGGCTAAAGGTTTGTCATTTTGTTTATGTTTTTAAAAAACCAAATTCCTATTTTGCTGATGTATTAAGTATCATTTAGTTTATTTCTTTTCCAACATTATTTATTTTCTTCTACTAATTTTAGAATCAATTTGTTCTTGCTTTTATTGTTACTTGAGTTGCATCAGACTGTTTATTTGGAGTCTATTTTTTGATGTAGGTATTTACTGATATATAAGCTTTCATCTTAGTACAGCAATTGCAGTTTCCCATAGGTTCTGATAGGTTGTGTTCCCATTTATATTGATTTTAAGACATTTTTGAAATTTCTCTATAACTTCTTTATTGACTGGTCATTTAGGAGCAAGTTTAATTTCGATGTGCACAGATATCAAAACTCCTCTTCTTATGGATTTTGCATTTTATTTTATTGTGATCAGAAAATATTCTTGATATAACTTCAACATTTTTGGCTTTTTTGAGACTTGTTTTTAGGCCTAACATATGGGTCTATCCTGGAGAATGTTCTTTGTGCTGATGAGAAAGAATTGCATATTCTTTAGAAGTTGGATGAAATCTTTATTTCAGTGTCTGTTAGGCTCATTAGTTCAAGCGTATAGCTTAACTTTGATGTTTCTTTGTTGATATTCTGCCTGGATGATATTTCCATTGCTGAAAGTATATTGCTGAAAGTGGTGTTTTGAGGTCTCTTTCTATTATTATGTTGCAGTCTATCTCTCTTTTAGATATATTAATATTTGTTTTATATATTTGATTGCTTTGCCATTGGGCAAAGATATAAAGATATAAAGATATAATCTTTATATCTTCTTGCTAAATTGACCACTTTATCATTATATAATAATCTTCTTTGTCTCTTTTTACAGTTTTGACTTAAAGTCTATTTTTATCTGATGTAAGTATAGCTACTTCTGCTCTTTTTTGGTTTTCATTTGTATGGAATCACTTCTTCCATCTGTTCATTTTCAATCTATGTGTGTCTTTATAGTGGAAGTTTCTTATAGGCAGCATATAGTTGGGTCTTGTTTTTTAATCCATTCCTCTCTATGACTTTTAATTGGAAAATTTTGTCCATTTACAATGTTATTATTAGTAACTAAGGACTTACTCATGTTATTGTTGTACTTATTTTCTAATTGTTTAAGTTGTTTTATTTTCTCTTCCTTTTGAACTGTCTTCTTCTGTGGTTATGTAATTTTCTAGAAGTATGTTTTAATCCACTGCTTTTTATTTTGGGTATATGTAGTATAGGTTTTGTTTTGTGGTTACCATGAGACTTAAACAAAATATCCTGTAGTTATAGGATATTTTTTAAACTGATGAAAATTTACTCTGATTACCAATCAAGAAAATAAACAAGCCAAAAAATACTTTACACATTAATTTCCTTCTCCCCTGAAATTCTGAATTTTTAATGTAAGAATTTACATCTCTTAACAAATCATTGTAGTTATTAATATTTTCATAGTTTTATTTTTTAGTCTTCTTACGAAAGATACATGTGGTTTAAACATCATGGTTACAATATAAGTAAACAATCACATTAGCATCTTTTTTCAGTTTAAATCATTCCCTTTATCATTTCTTGTAGGACAGGTCTTATAGTCATCAAGTCCTTCAGCATCTGTTTGTCTGGGAATCTTTTTATCTCCTTTATTTCTGTAGGATAACTGTGCTGGGTACAGTGTTCTTGTTTGTCAATTTGTTTTTTTTTCCTTCTGTACTCTCTATATTTTGTTCCACCACTTCCTGGTATGTAGAATTTCTGCTGAGAAGCCTGATGCCAGTCATATTGGATCTCCCTTATATGTTATTTTCTTATTTTCTCTCTCTGCTCTCAGCATACTTTCTCTATCTTTGACTTTTGAAAGTTTGATTATGACATGTTTCAAAGTATTTTTATTTGGGTTGAAAATATTTGGTGACTTTTGACCTTTCTGTACCTGGATATGTATGTCTTCCTCCAGGTTTGGACCGTTTTATGTTATTATTTATTTTGAAAGACTTTTTACCGGTTTGTCTTTCTCACTTTCCTCCTTTACTTAACAACTCAACTATTTGCTCTTTTTATGTCATCCTATAGATCCTGTAAACTTTGTTCATTCCTTTTCATTGTTTTTATTTCTCCTCTGATTTTTATTTTCTAAGATTTTCTTCAGGCTCACTGATTCTTTATTCTGTTTGATCAGTCCTGATGTTCGTGTTTTCTATTGCATTTTTTATTTCATTATATTTTTCACCTTCAAAATTTCTGTTTGATTTTTTAAATTATTTTATTCTTTGTGTTAATTTTTTCATGTGCATGTCTGAATTAATTCTCTGTGTTTTCTTGAAGTTTGGTGAGCTTCCTTGTAATAGCTACTTTGAATTCTTTGTTTAAAATACACATCTCCACCACTTTATCATAAGATCTTATTGTATCCCTTTGATGAGGTCACATTTCTTTCAATGTCGATGCTATGGAAGTTTGATGATGTCTACTTATTGAGGAATTCGATTTTCTTTTCAGTCTGGCTTTGTTCGTGCCTGTCCTTCTTCAGAGGACCTTCCAGGGATTCTAAGCCAACTGGCTTTTTGTATCCTGAGTCTGTGACCACCTCAGCCATCTCAGAACTAGAAGAGGCTTTAAGCCCAGACTTGCCATGAATCTTGTTAGGGCTCCAAGTTTATGTGGCTTCCCAGTGCTGATGGATGTGGGGAAGATCCAGTGAGGATCCTGGGGTTGTGTGGAAATGCTGGCCAGGGGCTTGAGTCCAGAAGACTGTCCCCATGGCCCAGATGAGTATACATCTTAGAAGGTCTCTGCACAGGTGTGATGGGTCCATGATTGCAAGGAGAGGAGCTGGAATTGAGATTGGGCCCCTTCAGCATCTGCTGTGGGAGGGGGGCTGATGGGCCTGCATCATTGGCTTAGATTGGCACATGTCACACAACAGATCCCTATAAAAGTGTGGTAGTTCTTTGATTAAAACAGGAGGGGCCAGAGCTGAGACTGGGCTTTCTTAGGATATGATTTATGACAGAGGCTGGTGTGCCTCTCATATTAGCTCAGCTGGATGCACATTTCCTAGTCGTTCTTCACATAGATAGGATAGTTTCCAACTGCAGCAGGAGAGGCTGGAGTTTAGACTTGAATCCCAAGGGAACCAAGTATTGGGATCTACTGTGTGAACAGAGGTCGAAGAGTCTGGTCTCCACTCAGGGGTGGACATTACTGCAGTGGCAGGAGCTGTAGCTGAGACTGAGCCCCTTTAGGATCTGTTGTGGGACAGAGATCATCAATCCTGTTAGACAGGCTCAGATTCCCAGGCTGTGAGATACTAGTGAGTCTGCCTATTGATTCATATGTATGCTGCTCTGACCAAGGATCTAAGCTGAGGAAAGCTGGAGTAGTGCCTCAAAGCAACTTTCAGGTTCTCTGCTGGATTATTGTCAGCAGGCAGGTGAACATTTCTGCCAAGGCACTACTATGTGCAATTCCTTCTGGACTCCTTGGCAGATAGTTTTGTTTGCAGGCTCAAGGCCCAGTTGGGCTGTGACCAAGTTCCTTGGGAAACTAGGCTATTTCCCACCTTAAACCCAGAAGCAAGCTTGGTGGGGTAGATCAGCCAATTGGTTGTCAGTCTTCACTCTCAAAAAGATGCTCCTAGGTCTTGGGCTCTACCAGGGTTTCACAAGCATCTATTCAAATTCTGAGTCTCCCATAGAGACGGTTTTGACTGTGAATGCATGCAATATTCTTGTTGTGGGGAGATATGAGAGGGTTATCTTCTATTTTGACATCATGGTGACATTATTCTCTTTATTCTTCTATTATTTTTAATATAAGTGTATAGATATATGATAGATTTATAGACTGATCAATAGATGCATATATGCATATCTACTCATTATCTATCTGCCCTACACACGTTCACAAATACAAATCGTGTGCTAAATACACTGCAGTGGCATATATACATTTTTATCTACCTTATTTTTTAATTTAAAATTATGTATTCTAGTGATCACTGAATAGTAACATGTATATATGTTTGAGATGTTTAGCTCCAATAATGTAATAAATTTTATTATATGGATTTTATACAAAATGCCTCAGTATATTTTTGATATTTAAGAATGTTTTATTTTTAATTGTTAACTATATATTAATATCCTTTTATTATATCTCTAGTCTATTTGTTGGCTCTTCTTAATTGGCTTTCTAATATGGCCAACACTGAAATTGCCTAGTTACCTCCTATTTTCTCAGCACTCTCTCCCATTCAGCATTTCATTGAAAGTATAACCCTTTTCCTACTATCAGTGAATAACAGTATGTCAATTACTTATCTTATACTTTTCATATACACTCCCATTTATACCCAGTTTTAATGGTTGTTCTATATATACATTATTAAACAAAATGGTCATTATATTGTATTCTGTGATGTGGTTTGGATTGCTGCTCCTTCCTAAATCTCATGTCAAATTGTAATCCCCGGTGTTGGAGAAGGGGCCTGGTGGGAGGCGATTCGATCATGGGGGCAGATTTTTCCCTTGCTCTTCTCATGACAGTAAGTGAGTTATCATGAGACGTGGTTGTTTAAAACTGTGTAGCACCTCCCCCTTTGATCTCTTCCTCCTGTTCCAGCCATGTAGGACATGCCTGCTTCCCCTTTGCCTTCCACCGTGATTGTAATTTTCCTGAGGCCTGTCTAGCCATGCTTCTTGTAAAGCCTGCAGAACCATGAGCCAATTAAACCTTTTTTCTTTATAAATTACCCAGTCTCAGTTCTTTATAGCAGTGTGAGAATGGACTAATATATTCTGTACCTTAGTTTTACAGGTAAAATTTAATGATCACCAACAATCCATAAACCAATATCTCTCCAGTAATTTTGCCTTTCTGAATTTCTTCTTTATTCCTTAAGAAGTTTACAGAGAAGTTCCCAAGATGACACTTGATCTCACTGTACTTCATAGCCAGAAAAGTATCAATAAATGTTGGCATCATTTTAAAGGGATTTAGGAGCAAACCTGAGGAATCTCCCATTGCTCAAATATGATACAATTTAAGTGCCAATAAAGTAATAACTATGATACATATATACCTCAATATGTTTAATTCTGTGAACTAAAAATGATACTCAAAAAAATCCATCATTGGTGAACTTAGGAAGATGCTAGTTATTTTAAGCTGGCTTGGTGTATTTTTTTTCTATATTTTTATTTTAAACAACTATAATATTATATTTAAAGTTTATTTCTTTTAAATATAGTTATATCATTTAAAAATAATTCTGCCAATCTCTGCTTTTTAACTGGTATGTTTAAGCTATTTATAATGTAATTATTTGTATATTAGGACCTAGGTCTGCCATTTTTGTTTGCTTTGTGTTTGATCCCTTCGTGTTGCATTCCTCAGTTTCACATTTCACTTCTTCCTCTAAGTGCCTTGAATATTTTTTAGAGTTCCCTTTTGTCTCATCTGTTTGTTTAAGATTTTTTAATGGTATTTTAGTGGCTTCTTCAGATATTGCATTATACATATATAATTTACGATCTGCTAGTGTAAGCTTTTCAGCAGCCTAAGACAAATGTAGACAATTTATCTCCACTTCAATCCCTTTATCTTCATGTATTCAGCATATAAATTTTTTAAATGTGTTTCTCTACATAGATTGAAAAACTGCATTAGACAGTGTTAAAAGCTTTTGCTTCAACTTTTTAACATAAAACTCAAAAGAAGGAAAGTATATTGTATATGATACAGATAGGAGACAGGGAAATACTGGATAGGAGAGGCTGGTTCCCTGGCAAAGGCCCCACCCTCAAGCCTGGAAACCCACAGCCCTAAATGGGAACAGGCATTCACATCGACTTTTGGCCTGCTGCGCCCCCTCCCCTGTACCCATAGGAACCCCAGCTCCAAGAGCAGATGAGCAGATGAACAGAAGAGCAGAGGAGCAGAAGAGCAGCATGGCAGAGAAGGAGAGAAGAGAAGGAGTGTCTAAATGTCAAGAGGAGTTCGGCTGGGGACGGTCGGAGAGGAGATTGGCTGTGTAACGGCCAAACTCCGGGGAAGATCATCTTCCCACTCCATCTCCTTTCCAGCTCCCCATCCATCCTGTGGAGAGCCATCTCCATCACCCAATAAAATCCCCACATTCACCATCCTTCAAGTCCATGTGTTACCTGATTCTTCCTGGATGCCAGACAAGAACCTGGGTACCAAGAGGGCACTGAGCTGGTTAACACTTAAGCTGTCTGTAGATAGCAGAGCTAAAACAGCACTGTAGCATGCCCAGTGAGGCTTTGGGAACCACAGGCACACACCCCTAGATGCCACTGTGGGGCCAGAGCCCAAAAGCGCTCACTCCGGCTCCTGCACCTGCTTGTCTGCATGCTTGCCCTCTGGTAGGGGGTTTAAGCAGCCATGGTGGCCAAACAGACAAGCCACACCCCTGTCACATGTCCTGTGAGGATGGTCTGGGAACTCTCTTGTTTCATATATACAGATACTATTGATGTTTTCATTGTTCTTTCTTTCTTCCTGAAACCCCATGATCCCTTCTGTAATATTTCTTTTTTGTTCGAAGAACTTTTCTTAGGTATTTAACCACTCTTTATTTTCTCCTTCTGTGACAGCAATGACACAGATGCTAGCTCTTTTGTTACTGTTTTACAAGTATGTGAGGCTCTGTAATTTTTTCATTCCATTTCCTATATGATGTTTAGATTTGTAAAGTCTAGTTCTTGCAGTCTATTATTATCACAGGCTATCTTTAGGTTCACTTTTTATTGCCTCTGTCATTTCCAATCATTCATTGTTGAGCCCAAGTAGTAAGGTTTTTAAAATTATTTTGGTTTTTACATGTTTCATAATTCTAATTTGATTTTGGTTCTTTTTTATAATTTCTATTTATTTGGTAAAATTTTCTTTGTTTACTAATTCAAGATAATTCATAATTGATTTATTGGGTATTTTTATTATGGCTGATTTAAAGTTCTTGTCAGGTAATTGTAGTATCTGATTCATCTCAGTGTTAGCATCTGTTTATTTATTTATTTATTTATTTATTTATTTATTATACTTTAGGTTTTAGGGTACATGTGTGCAATGTGCAGGTTAGTTATATATGTATACATGTGCCATGCTGGTGTGCTGCACCCACTAACTCGTCATCTAGCATTAGGTATATCTCCCAATGCTATCCCTCCCCCCTCCCCCCACCCCACAACAGTCCCCGAAGTGTGATGTTCCCCTTCCTGTGTCCATGTGTTCTCATTGTTCAATTCCCACCTATGAGTGAGAATATGCGATTTTTGGTTTTTTGTTCTTGCAATAGTTTACTGAGAATGATGATTTCCAATTTCATCCATGTCCCTACAAAGGACAGGAACTCATCATTTTTTATGGCTGCATAGTATTCCATGGTGTATATGTGCCACATTTTCTTAATCCAGTCTATCATTGTTGGACATTTGGGTTGGTTCCAAGTCTTTGCTATTGTGAATAATGCCACAATAAACATACGTGTGCATGTGTCTTTATAGCAGCATGATTTATAGTCCTTTGGGTATATACCCAGTAATGGGATGGCTGGGTCAAATGGTATTTCTAGTTCTAGATCCCTGAGGAATCACCACACTGACTTCCACAATGGTTGAACTAGTTTACCGTCCCACCAACAGTGTAAAAGTGTTCCTATTTCTCCACATACTCTCCAGCACCTGTTGTTTCCTGACTTTTTAACGATTGCCATTCTAACTGGCGTGAGATGGTATCTCATTGTGGTTTTGATTTGCATTTCTCTGATGGCCAGTGATGGTGAGCATTTTTTCCATTTGTTTTTTGGCTGCATAAATGTCTTCTTTTGAGAAGTGTCTGTTCATGTCCTTCACCCACTTTTTGATGGGGTTGTTTGTTTTTTTCTTGTAAATTTGTTTGAATTCATTGTAGATTCTGGATATTAGCCCTTTGTCAGATGAGCAGGTTGCGAAAATTTTCTCCCATTTTGTAGGTTGCCCGTTCACTCTGATGGTAGTTTCTTTTGCTGTGCAGAAGCTCTTGAGTTTAATTAGATCCCATTTGTCAATTTTGGCTTTTGTTGCCATTGCTTTTGGTGTTTTAGACATGAAGTCCTTGCCCATGCCTATGTCCTGAATGGTAATGCCTAGGTTTTCTTCTAGGGTTTTTATGGTTTTAGGTCTAACGTTCAAGTCTTTAATCCATCTTGAATTGATTTTTGTCTAAGGTGTAAGAAAGGGATCCAGTTTCAGCATTCTCCATATGGATAGCCAGTTTTCCCAGCACCATTTATTAAATAGGGAATCCTTTCCCCATTGCTTGCTTTTCTCAGGTTTGTCAAAGATCAGATAGTTGTAGATATGTGGCGTTATTTCTGAGGGCTCTGTTCTGTTCCATTGATCTATATCTCTGTTTTGGTACCAGTACCATGCTGTTTTGGTGACTGTAGCCTTGTAGTATAGTTTGAAGTCAGGTAGCGTGATGCCTCCAGCTTTGTTCTTTTGGCTTAGGATTGACTTGGCGATGCAGGCTCTTTTTTGGTTCCATATGAACTTTAAAGTAGTTTTTTCCAATTCTGTGAGGAAAGTCATTGGTAGCTTGATGGGGATGGCATTGAATCTGTAAATTACCTTGGGCAATATGGCCATTTTCACGATATTGATTCTTCCTACCCATGAGCATGGAATGTTCTTCCATTTGTTTGTATCCTCTTTTATTTCCTTAAGCAGTTGTTTGTAGTTCTCCTTGAAGAGGTCCTTCACGTCCCTTGTAAGTTGGGATGCAAGGCTGGTTCGATATACGCAAATCAATAAATGTAATCCAGCATATAAACAGAACCAAAGACAAAAACCACATGATTATCTCAATAGATGCAGAAAAGGCCTTTGACAAAATTCAACAACCCTTCATGCTAAAAACTCTCAAGAAATTAGGTATTGATGGGACGTATCTCAAAATAATAAGAGCTATCTATGACAAACCCACAGCCAATATCATACTGAATGGGCAAAAACTGGAAGCATTCCCTTTGAAAACTGGCACAAGACAGGGATGCCCTCTCTCGCCACTTCTATTCAACATAGTGTTGGAAGTTCTGGCCAGGGCAATTAGTCAAGAGAAGGAAATCAAGGGTATTCAATTAGGAAAAGAGGAAGTCAAATTGTCCCTGTTTGCAGATGACATGATTGTATATCTAGAAAACCCCATTGTCTCAGCCCAAAATCTCCTTAAGCTGATAAGCAACTTCAGCAAAGTCTCAGGATACAAAATCAATGTACAAAAATCACAAGCATTCTTATACACCAACAACAGACAAACAGAGAGCCAAATCATGAATGAACTCCCATTCACAATTGCTTCAAAGGGAATAAAAATACCTAGCATCTGTTAATCACTTTTTTTTCATTCATGTTTTGATTTTACTTGTTTGTGGTATGATTTTTTTTTTTTTTTTTTTTGTATCTGGACATTTGGGGTATGATGTTAGGAGACTCTAGATCCTTTTTACGTCATCTATTTAGCAGGCAGTCACCCAGTTTAGGTTTGGCAAATGGGGCCTGGCCTAGTTTTGTGGGCTGTGGTTCAAATGGCATTTAGTTTTGAGAGCCCCTTCAGTGCTATTTTGGTATGATTTCATTTTATGCGGCATAGAGGCCACTCTGAAAACCTGGGTGGTATTCCAAACTTTGGTTCAGTTATAAAACTTTTTGGCATATTTTCTTCTAGTAGCTATTACGTGTGAATGGGTCAGGAGTCTTCTTAGTGTTTTCCTTGAAGTTTAAACAATTCCTTTATTTGTTCAGCTCTTCCTTTCTGGGATTTTCTTCTCCTTGTATTTGGGCAGGTGGTGGGTACTGCCTCCCATTCATTTTGGGGTGAGAAGTGGCTAAATTTAGACACCTTGCTCTGTTTTTGCTATAATCACTGGCAATGGAGCAAAGTGTTTCTGTGGGCTGACTTCTTACACTGACTGAAAGTCGAGGGTCCAAATTCCCCATTTTGTCTGTACTGACATCGTGGAGGGAATAGAAACCCTCCCCAGGCCATCTTATATTCGGTCCCTGATTACATGGTGTTTGAAACAAAGGAATATTTTAGTTCATATTCTGTTCCTATAATGGAATATCATAGACTGGGTAATTTAGTAACAGAAGAGATTTATTTGGTTCATTGTTCTGGAGGCTGAGAAGTCCAAGATCATGGGGCTGAGGGCCTCCTCCTGATATCTCATCATACCACAGATTACATAATATGGTGGAAGGCATTACATGGTGAGAGAGTGAATGAGAAAAAGAAAACTAGGTTGAACTCCTCCTTTCATCAGGAGCCTACTCCTGTGATAAGTAACCCACTTCCACAATTATGAAATTTCTCCATTCATGAGGTAAGAGCCCTCATGACCTAATCAGTTCTTAAAGGTTGTGTAGTAACAGCAATTAAATTTTAAAGTTAGTTGTGGAGGAGACATTTAAACCATATCAAGAAAAGTGACTTTCTGAGCTACCTTCTGCTGCTGGATTGGAGTTGGAGATCACGTTTTCTATTAGGTCTCCATTGACACCAGCAGTGAAGTAGGATGGCACATCTCTGGACCGCCTGCCTGCTGCTAGCATGTCTACAGGGGTTTCAGGAGGACGTCAGTCATAGTCAGTCTCCCACTGACACCTCTGGGATGCAGAAGTTGCCCATGGTGTTTAGGGGTGGTAGCGTGGGTATTTAAAAAAAAAAAGTTTCCATCCTGTTGAGCTGCTACTTTCTTAGTTGTTAACTCCCATTTATAACTTGTCTTTGAACATATGCCTTAACCACTGAGCTTGTCTTCATGTTTACTGAGGACAGACTTTAAATCTGAGTGACCAGATTTTAGAGAAGTAAATACAATTGTTTAATAAATGTGAGTATCTTGGGTGTCACCACTCTGTGGCCCAACTTCACATAACCAGCTGCTGATTTGACTCCAGTTGATCAAATCAACCAGCTGATTAACTCCAGTTAATTCAGCCTGCTTCTGAGTTCTAACACTGCTATTGCACATACTTGCTCTGTGATGCCTACTTAGCCTTCCCCCACACACAAACCCAGGCACTATATCTCAGGCACAGGAATGTCTGTATTATTATCGTGCCTTGGCCCAAGACTTTTATCCACTTGTTTGGCTTCCCTGACACCAAAAGCAATGTGATCACTCTCTCTTTAGTAATGCTAATGGAAAATGCTCATTGAATGAGCAGCTGTCCTGAGACACAGCCTATTCAGCTATCCCTGTTTCTTCGCGAAGTTCAGTTCTTAATGGTTTGTAATTCTTTTTTTTTTTTTTTTTTTTTTTTTTCTTTTATTATTATTATTATTATTATACTTTAGGCTCTATGGTACATGTGCGCAATGTGCAGGTAAGTTACATATGTATACATGTGCCATGCTGGTGCGCTGCACCCACCAACTCGTCATCTAGCATTAGGTATATCTCCCAATGCTATCCCTCCCCCCTCCCCCCACCCCACAACAGTCCCCAGAGTGTGATGTTCCCCTTCCTGTGTCCATGTGTTCTCATTGTTCAATTCCCACCTATGAGTGAGAATATGCGGTGTTTGGTTTTTTGTTCTTGCGATAGTTTACTGAGAATGATGATTTCCAATTTCATCCATGTCCCTACAAAGGACGTGAACTCATCATTTTTTATGGCTGCATAGTATTCCATGGTGTATATGTGCCACATTTTCTTAATCCAGTCTATCATTGTTGGACATTTGGGTTGGTTCCAAGTCTTTGCTATTGTGAATAATGCCGCAATAAACATACGTGTGCATGTGTCTTTATAGCAGCATGATTTATAGTCCTTTGGGTATATACCCAGTAATGGGATGGCTGGGTCGAATGGAATTTCTAGTTCTAGATCCCTGAGGAATCGCCACACTGACTTCCACAAGGGTTGAACTAGTTTACAGTCCCACCAACAGTGTAAAAGTGTTCCTATTTCTCCACATCCTCTCCAGCACCTGTTGTTTCCGGACTTTTTAATGATTGCCATTCTAACTGGTGTGAGATGGTATCTCATTGTGGTTTTGATTTGCATTTCTCTGATGGCCAGTGATGTTGAGCATTTTTTCATGTGTTTTTTGGCTGCATAAATGTCTTCTTTTGAGAAGTGTCTGTTCATGTCCTTCGCCCACTTTTTGATGGGGTTGTTTGTTTTTTTCTTGTAAATTTGTTGGAGTTCATTGTAGATTCTGGATATTAGCCCTTTGTCAGATGAGTAGGTTGCAAAAATTTTCTCCCATAGGAATCCAACTTACAAGGGATGTGAAAGACCTCTTCAAGGAGAACTACAAACCACTGCTCAAGGAAATAAAAGAGGATACAAACAAATGGAAGAACATTCCATGCTCATGGGTAGGAAGAATCAATATCATGAAAATGGCCATCCTTCCCAAGGTAATTTACAGATTCAATGCCATCCCCATCAAGCTACCAATGACTTTCTTCACAGAACTGGAAAAAACTACTTTAAAGTTCATATGGAACCAAAAAAGAGCCCGCATCGCCAAGTCAATCCTAAGCCAAAAGAACAAAGCTGGAGGCATCACACTACCTGACTTCAAACTATACTACAAGGCTACAGTAACCAAAACAGCATGGTACTGGTACCAAAACAGAGATATAGATCAATGGAACAGAACAGAGCCATCAGAAATAATGCCACATATCTACAAGTATCTGATCTTTGACAAACCTGACAAAAACAAGAAATGGGGAAAGGATTCCCTATTTAATAAATGGTGCTGGGAAAACTGGCTAGCCATATGTAGAAAGCTGAAACTGGATCCCTTCCTTACACCTTATACAAAAATCAATTCAAGATGGATTAAAGACTTAAACGTTAGACCTGAAACCATAAAAACCCTAGAAGAAAACCTAGGCATTACCATTCAGGACATAGGCATGGGCAAGGACTTCATGTCTAAAACACCAAAAGCAATGGCAACAAAAGCCAAAATTGACAAATGGGATCTAATTAAACTAAAGAGCTTCTGCACAGCAAAAGAAACTACCATCAGAGTGAACAGGCAACCTACAAAATGGTTTGTAATTCTTTAAGTTTGCTTTCAGCACACATCCAGTGTGAAATTCCTATGGTAATGTATAATACATGTAACCTATATTAAAAGAGTAGATGCTAAACAGTGATAGCACAGTGATTTGAAAGACAAAACAAATGATGTTAGTTAATTCTGTCATTCAATGTGATGTTATATTGTTTTCATATCTAAGTAAGCGAATGTATTTGTCTGTGAAGCAGTCTCTTACCACTTTAAAAATTTCACTTATTTTTTTTCTCCTTTGCCATTTTTTATTTGCTTATATTTGCTAGTTCTCCTTTCTTTCTTCATAATGGTAGGTTGTGGCTTGTTTATATTTGGGTTTTTTTTTAGATGTTTCTTTTGTGTAAAGCATATAATTCAGCCTTGATTTGTGGGTAAATATGAAAAAATATTTTTATTTTTAGAGATGTGTTAACCTTATTTATATTTAATAACATGACTAATATATTTGGTCTTATATTTGTCAAATATTTATAATTAAGTATATTTTAATATCTTTATGAGGTGTATATTATTTGCTTTTTTGGTAGTCAATGATTTATTCATTTATCTAAGAGGTTGTATTTTGTTGTAGTGGATATCTTTTTTTCTTATAACTTTCTAATGTACTATTTTCTTATTTAAACTTTATTATCTGGATTGTGAATCACTAATCATGATGTTTAATACCTATTTATAGCTATAAAATGATGAGTTCATCTTGTTTTTTTCCTTTCTTCTCATTTAAAAAATTTCATTATTTTTTAATTATCATAACCTGTAACAATTGTACTTTATTATTCCACCTCTGCTCACGTTTGCTTTAGTCTTAGGTTTATAATTGTAAATATTAAAACACTCACTATTAGGTTTTTTGGTGGAATTTCCTTGGTCTTCTCTTGTGTGGATGAAGCTCATGCTCTAATAAAAGCCTCAAAAAGGTTTCATGTGTACAGAAATCAAAAGTTCTTGTATGTTGAAAGCTCTATTACTAAGGCCTTGATATTTGAGTGATAGTTTGGCTGAATATATAATCTCACACTCAATTTATTTCTTAGATTTTAAAATGTAATTCTATTTCTTTATTCTTTGCTTTATTTATTTATTGTAAAGCCTAATGCTAGGGTTGATGAAAAGTGTCAAACTCTGTAAAATATTTGAAGAGATTTATTCTGAGCCAAACATGAGTTACCATGACCCATGACACAGCCCTCAAGAGATCTTGAGAACATATGCCCAAGGTGGTCGGGGTGCAGCTTGCTTTTATACAGGTTAGGGAGATAGAAAGGCATCACAACTTGAGGGTGGGGATCCAGTTTATAGGCAGATTTAAAAATTTTCTGGTTGACAATAGAAAGGAATATCTGGGTTATGATAAGAGATTAAGGAGATCAAAGTTTTATCACGTAGATGAAGCCTCCAGGTAGCAGGCTTCAGAGAGAATAGGTTGAAAAATGTTTGTTATCAGACTTAAAGTCTGTGTTGATGTTAATGCCAGAAAGGTATAATGAGGCATGTCTGACCCCCACTTCCCATCATGGCATGAACCAGTCTTTCAGGTTAAATTTTTAAAAGAGCCATGGCTAAGGAGGAAGTTCATTCAGATGGTTGGGGGCCTTAACATTTTATTTTTGGTTTACAGTAGGAAAGACTCCTTAACATTTTAATTTTTCTTTCACCTGGAGGATTTGAAGATATTTTTTCTTCTTTTCTATTTGTTTTACTATGCGAGGTCTTAGATTCTATATTATTTAAAGTTAATTTACCCAAATAATAGGCAATCACTCTCATTATATATTTTGAGATTTTATTTTGGAAATTTTGAAAATTCTATTTTGGAAATTAATTTACTCCTCTTGATTGTTTTATTCTTTTTATTCAAGGACTTCAATCATATGAATATTCTCCCTTCCTTGTTTATTTCTATTTCCACCATTTTCTCTCAGACCATTTTTTCTTCTAATCTCATTTTCATTTTTCATTGTCTTATTTTTGTTATGACGTTGTCATTTGATCTTAAATTTCATTGAACACGTTGTGATTTTTGTTTTTGTTTATTATTATTATTGAGAAGGGACTCTTGCTTTGTTGCCCGGGGTGGAGTACAGTGGCAGAATCATGGCTCACTGCATCCTGGAACTCCAGGGCTCAAGTGATCCTCTTGAAGCAGGAGATGCGAGGGGAAAAACAAATTTTATTTCTTTTCTTTGGTATGAACAGCTTCCCTCGTGAATCCCTCCCCCGCTCCGTGCAATTGTGCCCTGCTCTGAAAGTTTTTTTGAGTTTATAGATTCCTGTTTTCGGTAACTAGTGTCTGTAAGTCTCTGTAGCACCACTGAGATCATGAGACGTGCTTGAGCAAGCTTAGATTGCAGCCATCTGGGCACCATAGCGAAGGACACGAGATAAAACTGTGCAGGCATCTTGAGCAAAGCTAGATAACAGCAACCTGGCCCACATAGCTAGAGTCACATGAAAGCCTGAGTTATGAGCCTGTCACTGTTTGATAAACTGCCTTTGTTCTGCTTCTGTAAAACCTGCTTTCACGCCACTGCAAGCTTGTTTCAAACTAGCCAACCACCCTTCAGATGCATGTATAAAAGTCAAGCCCTGTCTTTGTTCAGGGCTCAGCCTCTGGATATTAAGCCGCTGGCTTGGTGGCCACCTAAATACAATCCTCCTGTTCCACCCATTGGCTTCTCCAGTTCCTTGTTTCCCACAACACTCTGACCTTAGCCCCCAAGTATCTATGATTACAGACATGTGCCACCTCACCTGGCTAATTTTATTTATTTATTTATTTTTATTTATTTATTTTTGATACAGAGGAGTCTCACTCTGTTGGCATGATCTTGGCTCACTGCAACCTCCACCTCCCGGGCTTAAGTGATTTTCCTGCCTTAGCCTCCTAAGTAGCTGGGACCACAGGCGCCCGCCACTACACTCAGCTAATTTTTTGTATTTAGTAGAGACAGGGTTTCACCGTGTTAGTCAGGCTGGTCTCGAACTACTGACCTTGTGATTTGCCCACCTCAGCCTCCCAAAGTGCTGGGATTACAGGCATGAGCCACCGTGCCCAGCGTATTTATTTATTTTTGTAGAGATGGGACCTCCCAATGTTGCCTAGGCAGATCTCAAACTCCTGGCATCAAGTGATCCTCCCTCATTGCTCTGCACCTTGTGATTTAATGTTTAATTCTGTAATAATGTTGTAGGAAAATACGGGTTCTTGTCACGTGACCAAAAAAAGATTAGGTATGCAGACAGTTTGAATGGGGAGCAGGGCAGGGTTTATTGGATGAAAAGGAAAAAAAAAAACCAAAAAGGAAACAGGGACTGTCAGCAAAAACGACAGTCCTGCTAGTAGGATTCCTGCTTCTTCACATACTGAATCCCTGGTTACCACCCAAGAACAGGAGAAGCCAGGCTCCTCCCCACTGCAAGTGGCAGGAACTTCCCAAGGCTCCACCCCATCCTCCCAGTGAACAGGCCAGTTTGAGATTCTCTGGTACTGGCAGTCTGGTTTTTCAGCCTTCAGGCTGTTTTAGGCTTAAAGGAGGAGTTTCGCTGGGGGATGTTTGGCTGCCTCTTGTCTCTATCAATAATTTTGTCTTTTTCATCATTTTTATTGAGTTCAAGCAAATCTCTTTTCATTGGTCACAGTTTTTGTATATATCTATTCTTAGATACTGAATTTCAGAATCAAGGAAGTTTTTTTTTTCATATACCCAAGTGTTTGAGTATATTTAGTTCACTTGAAGACGTTATCGTACAGGTTTTTACTGCTTTATGGTTGTTTTGTTGAGAGAGGTTGCTTCTTAGTTTAAATTGAATCAAATATCAGCTTTTTGAGTTTAAAAATAAGTTTATATTGATTTATTCAACTATATATAGTGTGTATGTGTGTGTGTGTGAGTGAGAGAGAGAGAGTGTGTGTGTGTTTATAGGACCATGTTCTATCAGCACAGCAAAATCCAAGTTCTGTTCTGAATTTTTGGAGATTTGTTGTGCTTCTTTCATTTATTCTCTTGCTTATATTTAGCTAGCATGATCCTAAATTTCTCCTTTTTAAGTAAGTATTTTTCCTTTTCCAATGCACTTGTCAAAAGGCACCTCTTTCTTCCTTTTTGCTGTTTGCTCTCTCAAAATGTAAGTCTTTCCAAGACTGAAAATTCATATTACATACCTCTTTTACTCTCTTCCATATAGTTGATATTCTACCCAAACAAAACACTTTTTTAGTATTTTATCTGGCAGTATAAACTTATTTTTTCAGGCTATAGAGCTTAATAAATTTTAGCTCTGTCACTAGTACTCCTTTTTCTTCATCCTCACAGCTTTGTGGTTTTTTTTTCCCGGACCATCCTCACTTATAAGATAGGTTTACAGTCTAGGATTTTATGTGTTTTTTGCCTGTTTGCTTGCTTAATATTATTCCAAACTATGAGAAATCTGTATCTCAAATTATCCTGACAAGATTGGTTTGGGGCTAGTTTTATTTCTTTGTTTTTTTGATTGCCACTAAAGTTTAGCAAATAATGGTAGAAGTAAAATTCTATATTGTCTTTAACTTCCCAATCCAACTAATTATCTTTCTTTAATTTGACTTAAACCGTACACCTTGCATGGCTTCAATTCTTCCATCCCTTCAAATAATAGAACACAGACTCTTGAGACAAGGATGTATTCACTTGCCCTTGATAGGCAATCAGTTTACAATGTGTTGTTGATTCTCTTCATAGTGGTCCATAATTATTAGTATTTATGTTCATTATACTTTCATATCATTTTTGTTACTTCTTTGTAGTGTAAACCAAAATGTATCGGAGACTGGTCTCAATCACTTTGGATGTTTGTTTTGCCAAGGTTAAGGAAAAAAACCAGGAGAAAAATACACAATCACAGAAACAGTCTGTTGTCTGTGCCTTTCTCCAAAGATGAACTGAGGACTTCAATATTTAAAGAGGAAAAGCATGCTGGAGGGGAAAGAGGAAGGGTGTGGTAATCCACATGTTGCAAGAGAAAATGAGCAGATACGGGAATAGTCATATTCATCTCATGCTCAGTAAATTAGCACTTTACATGCAATTAGGTGAAGATAGAGTAGCTACCTGTGGGAAATTTTAACATTTCATCTTTATTAAAAATCAGAATAACAACTTTTGATCAGAACTTGTCTAAATATATTTATTCAAACTAATATATAGATAGATAGATATATAAATAGATTTAATCTAGGTTTTGTAAAATAGTTCTGACTCAATGCTAAACATAAAAAAATTAAACTACATTTAGCCAGGTTTGGTGGCTCATGCCTATAATCGCAGCACTTTGGGAGGCCGAGGCGGGTGGATCACCTGAGGTCAGGAATTCAAAACCAGCCTGGACAACATGGTGAAACCCGTCTCTATTAAAAATACAAAAATTAGGCATGGCGGCGTGCGCCTGTAATCCCAGCAACCCAGGAGACTGAGGCAGCAGAATCATTGGAACCTGGGAGGCAGAGACTGCAGTGAGCTGAGATTGCGCCACTGAACTCCACCCTGGGTGGAAAAAAAAAAGATCAAAGTATATTTACCACTATATGTTTAGGTTTTACTTACATCTGGTATCTAAGGTGAACTCTTTCTGTGAATGCTCACACTCAGACTCAATGACTATATTCATGAAGCACTTTCATTAGACATACACTGATATAATTTTTACAGTCTGCCTCACAAAAGTGGTTTTTCTATCAATTGTTCATAGAGCACATATCTTTTAGAAACACGAACTTTGACATTTATAAGACCTAAATCTTAGTTCTTGGAGAAGAATAAGACCGTGATTTTACCTTTAAATTGCCAAGAACTGTAAGCTACAATATGTTTAAACCATATTGTTACAGGTAGTTACGCATTAACGGAGCAGGAGAAGGCTCTCCCCACACCCAATAGAAGTTACTGGTGATTTCAGGCAATTATTGCATTGCCTCTCTAAAAATAATAATTGGGCAGCACCAGGGAGAGGCCATTCCCTGGTGGTCCACACCTGTTAACATCAAAATGTTAACTGAATGCAGGCCCCAGGGAGAAGCAACTTCCTGAGCATGCATATTAAGAGACAAAAAGGGTGAACTATGATCTTGGGCAGGGGAGGGCTCTCCCCCAACACTCATGCCTAACTACCTGTAACAATATAAAGACCAACTTTTTTTTGTAAGACACATTACTGAGAAGTAATTTATGGAATATAAAATCAGCAATTTAAAGTGCAATTCAACAATGTTTAGTATATTCGTGGACTTATGCAAACATCCATAGAATATAAATATAGAAGATTTTACTCAACTCATAAAAACACCCCAAATAGGGCTGGGAGCGGTGGCTCATAACTGTAATCCCAGCACTTTGGGAGGCTGAGGCAGGCAGATCACCTGAGGTCAGGAGTTCGAGACCAGTCTGACCAAAATGGAGAAACCCAGTCTCTACTAAAAATACAAAATTAGCCGGGTGCATGCTTGTAATCCCAGCTACTCAGGAGGCTGAGGCCGGAGAATGGCGTGAACCCGGGAGGCGGAGCTTGCAGTGAACCGAGATCGCGCCACTGCACTCCAACCTGGGCAACGAGAGCGAAACTCCATCTCAAAAAAAAAAAAAAATTTATCAGTCTATTCTCAATCACCTCAACACAATCCTCCAGTCCTAGAAATACACTAATGTAGTTTCGGTCTCTACATATTTGTCAATTCTGGACATTTTCTATGCATGAAATGATACAATATGTGACCTTTTGCATCTTTCATTTACCATAATGTGGAAGACACAGCAACAAACTAAAAAGGATTATTCTAAGACCTCAAGTTCTAATGGAATTTGCCTTGGTTAGTTTAGGACTTGCTTGGAACCCACTGCCCCTTCCTTCCCTACTAGTTCTCATTTTCAGGATGGAAATGTCTATCACATACATGTCCCATGATTGTATGCTGGAAGCACACATGTTGTCTGGCTTGACAGGTTCACAGCTGGAGAGGAAATTTGTCTCAGGATGAATCATACCTCAAGTCTCACCCACATCTAACTTAAATATTATTTACATGAGCCTTTGGATTTTAGACTTTGGAGTTGATGATAGAAAAAGTTAAGACTCTTGGTGTTGTTGGGATGGATTGGATGTATTTAGCCTGCAAGAAGGACATACATTTTGAGGGGTCAGGCAGAATGCTACAGACCAAATCCTGTATGATTAAAATTCATCTGTTGAAGCCTTAATCTTCATTGTGATTTTATTGGATGTGGGACCTTGGGAGATAATTAGGTATATATGAGGTCACAAGGGTGGGGCCCTGGTGATGGGATTAGTGGCCTCATAAGAACAGACACCAGAAAGCTTGCTGCTTGTCTCTCCATGCCTTGTAAGAACATGGAAGCGGGCAGCAATCTATAAGCCAGGAAGAGTGCTCTCATCAGAAAGAGACAATGCTGGAACCTTGATCATAGACTTCTAGACTCCATAACTGTGAGGTAATAAACTTTTGTCATTGAAGCCAACTAGTCTATGGTATTTTGTTGTGGCAGCCTAAGCTGACTAAGATACACTATGAGAGCAATAATTACACTCCTGGTTATATAACCAACAGAAGTGAGTGTTTACATATGTACAGTACCACATCCAGCTGATTTTTTAATGTTTTCATAGAGATAGAGTCTCTCTATGTTTCCCAGGCTGGTCTCGAACTCTTAGCCTCAAGTGATTCTCCCACCTTGGCCTTCCAAAGCGAGAAATGAGTGTTTGCATTCAACATTCAACAAAACACAAGTACAAGAATGTCAATTTCACATTTACTCGTAATGGCTAAAATCTGCAATGAACTAAAAGTACACCAAGTTTTGAATGAATAATTTCTGCTATATTCATATAATAAAACACTACAGAGCAATGAACAAGAGCAGACTACTGTTACATACAACAACTTATAACAACGTGTAACATATCACAGACAATGTAGCGAGAGAGACTCAAAAAAGTATCTAGTGTGTGGTTCCATTTATATGAATGTCAAAAGCAGGTAAACTATCCTGATAGGGTTCAGAATAATGGTTAATTTTGGAATATATTAGCTTGGAGAGAGGCATGAAGTTACCTTCTTTGGTGTTGGAAGTACTCTGAGTACAATTAACATTTATGCACACTGCTATAAATATGTTTAATTCAATAAAAAATAAGGAAACTAAGGCCTATCAGGATCCACCCATCCCCAGCCAGTGGCTCACTTCATATGAACAAGTAATATTTTCCCATAATGCCCTATGAGAATGAATGCGCAGCACCTAGCACAGTCCCTTTTCTAGAGAGAACGGGGCATTCAGTATTGGTTGAATGAGCGACACCGTCCAGCCTTGCTTTTGAAACCTTTCACCTTCCCATTCCCCACTTCCACAGTTCCAGCTGATCTCTAGCTTGTGTGATACAAGCACCAAGGAACGTGGAGAAGCCTGAAGTTGAGGATTGGGCGGCACAAATGGAGAACAAGTGGGCAGACAGCAGACGACCTGAGAAATGAGAGGGAGAGGAAGAGGAAAGGAGGGAATAGCCTGCTCTGGAGGGAAGTGGGAGTCCCTTCATGCCCCTCTCAAGGGGTTGACATGGTGGTCGGAAATGCTGCTGAGATTGTGCCGCCCATTTCAGAAGAGCTCTCTGGGCGGAATGTCAGCTGCATTAAAGCGGCTTCTACATCAATCCCTCTTTAGGACGTGGTAATCATCTCCTTAGTACATCTTTCTCCCATTTTCTTACGTGTTACCTGGTTATATTTTTCTATGACACAGAAAAGGAGGCAGGCACATTGTAATGAAAAGGTCCTCTTGATGAATAGACCTCTGAAAGAAAATCTGCATCAAGAAGAAAGGGGCTCCCTTCGCTTCAGGACACCCTCGATGGTAGCTGTGCCACCTGAGGGAATATGCTTCAATCTCTTCTGGGAGTTAAGAGGTTGGGGCCAGGCGCGGTGGCTCACGCCTGTGATCCCAGCGCTTTGGGAGGCTGAGGTGGGTGGATCACCTGAGGTTAGGAGTTTGAGACCAGCCTGGCCAACATGGAGAAACCTCATCTCTACTAAAAAAATGCAAAAATTAGCTGGGCATGATGGCATGTGCCTGTAATCCCAGCTACTCTGGAGGCTGAGGCAGGAGAATCGCTTGAATCCAGGGGGTGGAGGTGGCAGTGAGCTGAGATCGTGCCACTGCACTCCAGCCTGGGCAACAGAGCAAGATCCTGTTTCAAAAAACAAACACACAAAGAAACAACAACAACAACAACAACAAAAGAGAGAAGTTGGTGTGAATTCCCTGAGAAAACTATCCAGTGTAGATGCATCTTTCCCCCAAACCACTGAAGGTGACTCAGTTTGGCTGTTTTCTCTGTGGGTGTCTAAAGGAAGATGTAACGTCCTGTAACACTTGTCTTCTGTCTTCAGGTATCTGCACAGCTTCGCAGAAGATTATCTGGATCTGGAGAAGAGGTGGGTGTTTCTGGGAAAGAAGCAGAGAGGTGAGTGGCACAGAGGCTGTGGTGAGTGAATCTGAGGGTTTGTATAATCTCTTAGGCCTGAACACCAATGCCTTCACCTCAACACAGGAAGGGCGTGCTCACCGAGCAGCGGAGGAGGAAGGGCAAAGGGGAGGGTGAAGTCCAAGTTACTGCACAAAAGGCTGTAACCACTCCCAGGCTGATCATCCCTGGGGCTGGGAGGAAAGTTATTTGCAGAGGAGAACAAGCTCAGGACTCTTCCTAACAAAGGCTGAGTAAGAAACATAATTGTGTGAAGGAATGAAAGGAGGAGAGACAGGTCAGGCTTAGTGAGAATGGAGAAATGCCATTTGACTTTCCTTTTTCAACTGTTTTTGTGTGCCTTTCCTTACACAGGGAAGAGAGAGAGAGCGAGAGAGAGAGAGAGAGAGAGAGAGAGAAAGATACAAGTACAGGATGTACAGACATTCTGCTAAATAGCAATAGCAGTCCTTTGTGTCTGGGCACAGATGATACATTTTACATCCTTGAGTTTTGAATGGGGGGTTATCCTGATTCCTCCTACTCAGGTGAGTTTCCTTATAACATGTCAGGGAATTTCATGGGTAAATGGTGTTTAGGGAGTTTTATTGCCAATCTCAAAATAGCTACACACCTCCCCAACTCCAGCCTCAAAATGTGTTTTACAACCTGAGAAAAGGAAATGGCTCTGGGTTGTGTCCTTACATATCTAGCTATATCCAGCATTTGTTTACCTTTCATGGGGTCTGCTCACATCTTGCTTGAGCTCTGAGCCTTTCCCGTCTTAGAAAACCAGTTCAGGCCATGTAGCTATTACGTGTCAGTATGAGAACTCCGACCAAAGCCACTGTCCCTAGGAACTGTGTTCTTTTAACTCATATGCTTTATGGCCTCACCAGGTGAGGCCTGCCAGGAGAATAGGCAGTTGCAGAGGCTGGATCCTTTTTGTCATATAGCCACCTTCTTGGGACCTCAGTCAGCTGATGGAAGCAATCTAAAACTTCAGATTTCCTAAAGAGTGTGGGTAGGGTAATCTGATGGCCTAGGATAGTTGGAGAAGGCTCAGGAGCCTCAGGGTCTCCCAAGAACTGTGCAGGTAATTGAGTTTCATAAAATGTGGTATCATTTGTTCAGAGATGAAAAGTCTTTTTAAAATAGGCCTGACTGTTGCATGTTTGTTTGTACTGGGTTCATTGGGATGAGGCCCCTCTCACTGAGTTTTGCTGGATCTGGATTTAGAACGCCAAATTCCCTGCTCCCTTCAGGCAGAATTTCCACCCAGAAAAAAGCACCATCTCAGAACCAAACAGTAGTGATCAAGGCATGAAAGCAGGTAAAGGGAAGTTGATTCTGAGTGCAGAAGGAAGGAAGTGTGAGCTGGTCAAGTGGGACGCACGGCTTCCCTTTCCCCAGGCCCAGAGGTTTCATGGTTTTAATAAGTGACATGAACACACTATCCATACACGAAAATCATGGGTTTGCAATAGCATTTTACGCTATTTCCTGTGATTATAGATGTTTCATTTATCCATAATTTATGTTATTTAGGAGTTCTTAGTATTTTGGGGGGAGCTACCCTCCAGACATTTTTTATTTTCTTCACTTTGGGCATTTAGCAATAGTTTCCTCCAGAGGCAGCCCAGGTATTTGGAGGGCGTGATAATCCCCACAGGCTTTATTTTCATTTTTGGTGTAATGATAGATATTACTTAAGGAAAGGCATGGATCATAGGCCAGTCTGTTTATACTCTGCAAAAAAACACACACAGCTTCTTTTGTAGCAGGACTGGTCACAGCAAAACCTCTCGGACACCAGTTTTAGGAAGGAAGAGGCTTTAATCAGCTGGGAGCATCAGTAGACTCGCATCTCAAGGTCTGAGCTCCCCAAAGTAAAGATTCCTGTCCCTTTTAAGGGCTCACAACTCTAAGGGGTCCACGTGAAAGAGTCGTGATACATTGTGCAAGTGGGGGCTACGGGATTGAGGGCTACATGCATCAGTGATGGGGGCCAGCAGAACAGAACAGAAAGTTTCACAGCGCTTCCTCATACAATGTCTGGAATCTACAGATAACACAAGCGGTTGGGTTAGGAGTTGATGTTTAACTACCAGGCCTGGTTTTTGGTGCCAAGCCATCTGGCTATTGATCTCACTTCTGCTTCTTTTTAACTTTCTGCTTCCTTTCTGAAACAGGAGACAAATGGGAGAGGTGGTCTCCTTCCTTATTTTCACATTTATAATGAGCATTATAGCCTAGTGTCTGGCTAGGATTGAGACAAGCGGGGCATCAGTGTCCTTTATAGATGCTTTCGCTCATTCACAGGAATTTGATACAGGCCTGTAAGGTGCAGGAATTGTGACTGTGATGCAGATGTAAAGCTGATAAGCAGGAGGACCATGCATTCAGGGCACATGCAGTCAGGTAGGGGACGGAGAGGATAGTAAACAAATGGGCAATGAGAGGAGAACATGGCAGAGAGGGAGTTAAGAGTTCCTCCCCTTCCCACCCAAGAGGGTGCATGTGAATGGGGATCTCTGGACTTCAGGCCCTGGCTTCTCAACAAGATGAAGTGAAAACCACACCACTCTCTTTCTGTCTTTAGTCACCTGTTGCACCTGTGAAAAATAGTCAGGTCTTTATTTTTCTTCTTCCTTGCAGGAGGCAGGGGACACAGGGCTTGGCTCAAAAGTGTTGACATCCCTTCCTTCTCAGTGGCAAGGATAGTGTGTCTCATAGACCAGGGTGTCTGGGCTGCAGTGAGAAGTGGGCATCCTGGGGCAGCCCTGAGTGGGCCTCGGGCCCTTCCCTCCCAGACCTGGGAAGGGCACCACCGGAAGAATCAAAACAGGTGAAGAGGCAGAAAGGACCCCTATAGGAACAAGAGGGAGACCAGCCCAGAGAACAAAGGAGTTATCTGGAAGAAAGGGTTGGTGGATGCTGGGCCCTGACTGCCCAGTGTTCCTCTGGTGCTTATCTCATCCCCTCCTGGTTCTCAAAGCCATCTCGCCATCAAGGAGTTTCCATGGTGACGGCAGTCATTCTTGATCCCTCCCATCGTCCAGTTGATTTTCGGAGGCACCTGGTGAGAGTGGGGCAGGGGGGTCAGAAAAGAATAACGCGTTGGTTTTTTGCAACCCTCTGTCTCTTGGCGTCCTTCTGAGGGGGACAGAGCAGGGGCAAGGCTGGCAGTAGTGTAGGCTGGGATAGGGGACGAAGGCATGTGTGATACCCTTCCCCTCCTGTGTTCTCCTGAGTCCCATGACTAGCACAGCAGCCGATTATTCTTACTACGCATTCCTGATTGTCTTTTTGTTCTTTTCCTTCCCATTGTTTAAGCCTCTGTTCTGAAATGTACCCTCTGATGCAGGCTGCAGGGAGGAGATGTCTCAGAGCAGCCAGGAAGTTGCTACAAGGTTTGAGTCAGGCAGCTCAGGCTCCTCTCCTCAACACCATTCCAACTCCAAATTTGTCAATAAAAGGAAACCTGACAATTGTGGTTAATGACGGGAGCCTTAGTTGCTTTGTTCCTCTCTACCCGTGAAGGTCACAGAGAACAGGGAGAGATTGGACCAGATGGTTCACAGGACAAGTGGTCTCTCTTGACCCAGAATGGGCACACATAAAGGAATCTCTCAGTGTTTCCAAGCAATCAGCAGTCTCTTGACCCAGAATGGGTACACATAAATGAACAATTCCATGTTCCCAGTCAGCTCTGAAGTATCTCAGGAATCTAGCACCATCGGGTCAGCAAACCACCTGGGCTCCTTCCAACTCTAAGCAAAAAATGTGCCTAAAGAAGTGAAACATATCACTTGTGCCAGTGATGTTAAAGGTGCTCCATCCAGGCTAACACAAGTACAAAAATTAATAATTCTTGGTATTTGTCAGAGAGCTCCCATCTTTTATCAATGTAACCCTGTGAAGTTTCACTTTACAAATAACAACAAAGACATATCCTGTAAACTAGAATGAAAATACTGTGTAGATGTTGTGTGCGCTTTAATAACAATGACTTCCAATGAGTCAGGTGTTCCTGTGAAAACACCATTTTGCAATGAGACTTTTTGCCTCTCTCCTTTCAGGGTTTGAATTCATTTCCCTGTGCGGTGATGTTGGCTGGTTTTTTAACTTATTTTGATAAGTGAAATGTTTCTGATGTGACATTGCTCACCTTCCTAGGCTGAGTCCTAAGATGCTTCACAGTTTCTGTCTTCGCCCTTTTGGAGTCTTGAGCTCCCCACGCTGAGAACAATCCCAGAGTGAAAGACCAGCTGGAGGGAGAGGCCCAGCCATGCTAGCTGTTCCTGCCATTCCAGTTGGAACTGCATCCTTGTGAGGGGGCATCCTAGACCACCCCAGAGTAGCTGTCTGTAGTTCCATGTTTGAGCCCAGGTGAGCCTAGCAGAAGAAATTCCCAGTGAACTCACTGAATCATAGAAAACTGTAATCACTGTTTTCAGGCACTGTGGTTCAGGATGGAATGCAGCCATAGGTTGAGTATCAGCTTTGATCCTCTTTAGTCTTGCGGTAGTAAGTATCCTTTCGTGTTACCGTATAACCCTAGGATCAGACTATGGACTTGGTTCATAGCATTAAACAACTTATTTAACTTCTTTAAACTTCATTCTTTATCTGTAAATTCATGATAAAAAATAAATACTGCCTTTTGAGGGTTTTGAGTGGATTAAATGTGATAATACATGTATGTTCTTAATGAAAAAAATTATGGAACAAAATCTAAGAAAAAGAAAACACTTTAAAATGGAATATTTTAGTAAATCTGATAGAAAGTAGAAAACACTTAGAAAACTTTTAAAATATTTAAAATTCTATTAAAGCAAGTCAGAAATCAATCAGAAAAAATTATATGATGGAATGAGACATGGCACATAAAACCATGTTTCAGGATTATTTACTAGGCTACTCAATGTTTTTAAAAATATATTCATGATGCATTATTTGAAATCATTTATAAGAAAAATCACACAAAATTGTTGACCCCAACCTAAAACCTAAGTATAAATACAGATAAATATGTGGAAAGATCCACATCTAAATTTTATCCAACACTATATCCACGTTATAATGTTACTGGAATTATTTCATTACTGCTATTCATGTTTTTCACACCTTGTATGTGTTTTCCACATTGTTCTGTAATGAATAGGAATTATCCTCATGGTCTGAAAAAGAAATATATCAATAAAAATGTAGTTTTCTTTGGCAGAATTCTGATATAACTCGGAAAGATGTAAAAGTTGTTTTTGGCAGTTATTTTTCCTCTTTTGAGCCTCCTAAATCTATATATACTCAGCCTGTTCAGTTAGAGTTCTTGCCTTTCCATGTTCCTGACTCCTAAGTCGAATACGTTTTAATTTATTATCAATTATGAGGATAAACTAATATATTCACATTAACGAGGTGATGAAATTATAGTATAGCAAGGAAGGTGCAGAATGAATACATAAACATTAAACCAGGTTTTTTCGTGTGCTAGGAGTACAACACAGATCAAAACAGCTTCAACACATGCTAACAGAACTGACATTTTAAAACACAGATAATTTTTAAAAAGTAACTGGGAAAATACTTAGTATACACAGGAGTGCTAAGTTATATGTAGTTATTTATACTGGATGTAGGTTATATGTAATTCAATAATGTGATAAATATTTTTATTCTGTAATTTGCCTTTTTATTATCTCAGTGGTCTTATTTGAAGACAAGTCTTAATTTTTTCAAAGTCTATTTTATCAATTTATTTTTAATAAATTTTATTTTTATATTTTGATATCATATGTAATAATTTAATGGTCAAAGATATTTTCTCTCATTTTTTCATGCAATTTGATAGTTTGACATTTTGGCTTAAGATTGTGTTAATTTCTGCATGTGGTTTAAAATATGATCAAGGTTCATATTTTTTATATATCTCACATTTCCCAGCATCTTATTGTTTCAATACTATCATTTCTTCATTAGATTGACTTTACAGCTCAGTCAAAATGAATTGGTGACATATATGGATATTTCTGGTCCTTTTATTTGTCCATCCTTTCTTCAGTACCACAGTACATTGGGTAATCTAATTAGACAGTAAATCTGGAAATTACAAGTGTAAATTTTCCAGCTTTGTGATTCTCTTTCAGATTGTTTTGGATATTCTAGTTTATTCACCTTTTATATCAGTTTTAGAATCATCTTGCTAATGTCTACAAATATTTTTCTGGGACATTGGTTGGAATTGTATTACTTCTAGAGATTAATAGAAGTCTAAAAGTCTATAGATTTGAATCCTTCAATCCATAAATATGATAGTCCTCGCCACTTAATTAGTAATTTTTTTTAGTGTATTTACAGTTTTACCATACAGATGTTTTGGGGTTTCGATTGATACTGCAATAAATTGCCAGAGATTTAGTTGTTTACAAGAATACAAATTTATTTTATTAGAGTCTAAAGGTCAGAAATCTAAATTAGGTTTCTCTTGGCTAAAATGAAGGCATTGGCAGGGCTTTGTTCCTTCTGTTGGCTCTAGAGGAGAATCCACTTGATTGTCTTTAAAAGATTCTACTTGCTTTCTCCATTCTTTGGCTCATGGCCTTTACCTCCACCTCTAGTCAATACTATAGTATTTTCCAATGTTTCTCTTATTCTAACCACCTTCCCCAACTTATAAGGGCCCTTGTGATAATGTTGGGCTCACCTAGATAATCCAGGATAATCCCAATCTCCAAATATTTAATAACATCTACAAATTTTCTTCTACAATAAAATATGATGCTTACGAGTTCAGGGGTTACATTGTGAACATTGTTTGGGCGGGGGCTGTTACTCTGCCTACCACAGAGATCTTGTAATTTTTTCTTAGAGTTTCACCTAAATATTTTATGTTCATATTTTATCTTTCACTTAGCTTGACTTAATAATTGCATAAGGTACACATATATCAAAACATCATGTTGTACACCTTAAATATGATTTTTATGTCAGTTAAACCTTAATAAATTGGAAGAAAAAAGGCTGAGTAATACAAAACAGTATTTCACTGAAAAAAAACACAAATACCAGTAAATATACTATTCTTTTAAGAAATCATAAAAGAGGTATGATAACAACTAAATTCTCTTTTCTTTCATTTTAAGATATCACTTAAAGTTATATAAGTAAACATGCATCACTATAATACAGTTTTAGAAATTATATGCTAAAAACAGTTATCACTTTGGAAAATTCTATATACACACAGTATTGCAAAGTGACAAATTTTTTTTTACTGTTCAGAATGCTGCCCCCACCCCAAAAAGATTGTATGTATTCTATTATTATTACAATGGTTTTCATTATGGAAAAGATACTTCAACTGTTTTTTTTTTTTTTTTTTACTTTCAGACATTAATGGTCTTATACATATTCATACATTCTGAATCTAAAAAAACATAAACTAAAATCCTGCCTGTAACCATATAGTAATTGTTTTTTTATAGTCTTTCCCTTTCGGTGTTTATGCTGTAGCCTCTGTTTCAGCTGGAATCAAAATTGTATTAATCACTTACTATTTATAACATTTTTTACACATTTCCACAATATAAGTAGCTTATTTATAACCTACTTCCCAAACGTGTATACTAGATTAATGCTGCAGATGGCCTTACATAGTCTGGTGCTTGTCTTTCTCTTGCATGCTCGCTCTCGCTCTCTCTCTCTCTCTCTCTCTCTGTGTGTGTGTGTGTGTGTGTGTTTATTTCCTTCTGTTTCTCTCCATTAGGTTAAGAGTTAAGCGTCACCAAAAGAAAATGGGGAGAGAAGCCTAGGAGATATCTCTTGAGTATCAATTCTGTCGTACCCTTCCATTCTTCAAATATACTTTTAAAAAATGGGGAAAAAAAGATAATTAAAAAGGGTGAAATATTCTTGGGTGGACTATGCTTAACCCTTCATAAATTGGTGACTTAAGGCTTTGAAAGGTATTTTAAAAGTCAATGAGAAAATGTTTTAGTCTTTGACAGAAAATGGACACTGTGGATCAGCAATGAAGGGACCTGAGAGGCAGGAGAGTCTTTTGGGAGCTCTAAAGGAGAATCCTTGCAAATGATGACTAGTCGACAGGTGAAAAGAGTTTAGAGAATTTAGGACTCTTGAGTAAAATGTCTCAGCTGACAAAGAATGGCTGTGGCCTCTATACAATGTATTTCTTATTTGAGTCAAGCCTCATTTGGCAAAAGTAGATAAATTCTTAAGGAACCAAAGTGCATGCGTTTTCTCAGGAGTCCACAGTTCTTATGTGTAGTCTTCTAGAAGGCACAAAAAGTTCCTTGAAGTGTAGCCCAGCACTGAAGAGTGGGTGCACAGGATCCAAAACAGGCATCACCATGCTTGCAGCTACAACCCCATCCCTAGGGACACCACATATGCAGTGCATGCTGTACATTACTCTTCTCAAAAAGGTGACATTTATATTTTAGTTCACATAAACGACACCTCCTTGTGAAAGGCACTGCACACTGAATGGCTGAATGTGGCATCCCAGACCAAATGCTCCCTATTCATGCTGTTTTTATTCAAGACCCTATAGGTGTATGCCTTCGCATGGCCACCAAGATTTATGCCAAGGAACAATGCAACTTCTAGCCCCTAGCGTTCCCCTTTTCACCCTGCCCTGAGTGAGATTTTAACATGCAGATTTTTGTTTTGTTTTGTTTTTGTTTTTGTTTTGAGATGGAGTCTGGCCCAGACTGGCATGCACTTGTGTGATCTTGGCTCACTGCCACCTCCGCCTCCCGGGTTCAAGGGATTCTGCCTCAGCCTCCCGAGTAGCTGGGATTAAAGCTGTGCACCACCATGAACAGCTAATTAACATGCCGATTTTTAGGCTGAGCAATAATAGAGCTTTTCACTTCACCTCTTTTTCAGAGGTGAGTTATCCTTGTCTGAATTATCCCATTGGTTTTCCTGTTATTTTTCTTGTCTCATTAAAAATCCTCAAAGTCAGGCTAGGCTCGGTGACTCATGCCTGTAATCCCAGCAATTTGGGAGGCCAAGGTGGGCAGATCTTCTGAGGTTAGGAGTTCGAGACCATTCTGGACAACATGGGAAAACTCCCATCTCTACTACAAATACAAAAAATTAGCCCGGTGTAGTGGTGGGTGCCTGTAATCCTAGCTACTCTGGAGGCTGAGGCAGAAGAATCACTTGAACCCAAGAGGCAAAGGTTGTAGTGAGCCGAGCTTGCGCCATTGCACTCCAGCCCGGGCAACAAGAGTGAAAATCTGCCTCAAAAAAAAAAAAAAAAAAAAAAAAAAATCTTCAGACTCGGCCGGGCATGGTGGCTCATGACTGAAATCCCAGCTCTTAGGGTGGCCCAGGTGGGGAGATCACTTGAAGCCAGAAGTTTGAGACAATCCTGACCAACATGGTCAAACAAACATGGTAAAACACCATCTCTACTAGAAATACAAAAGTAGCCAGGTGTAGTGGCTCGCACCTGTAATCACAGCTACTCTAGGCTGAGGCAGGAGAATCACTTGAACCAGGAGGGCAGAGGTTGCAGTGAGCAGAGATGGCGCCAATGTACTCTAGCCTGGGTTACAGAGCGAGACCCTGTCTCAAAAAAACAAAAACAAACAGAAAGCCCTTAAAATTACAGTTAAGTACAAAGGACCAACCAGTCACTAAAGCTTTCTGTTGTCCTAAAACTCCAGCTGTGCTGCACACACCTAAATTCCAACAGAAAAACCACAGAATACAACCACCTGGATGCAGAGAAGTGGAGAAGAGTCAGAGAAAACTAGGTTGGAGAGAGCAGAAATTTAATTTCTTCTTCAGGCTATGCAGTGGGAAGAACCCATAGAAATTAATACGAGAGAGAGACAAGACAGATAATGGGCTGGAAGACAGGAAATGCTTTTCTATTTCTCTTAGCTCCATGGTTCTTTATAGTTCATTTATTTGGATGCTCTCTCTCTCTCTCTCTCTCTGTGTGTGTGTGTGTGTGTGTGTGTGTGTGTGTGTGTGTGTGGGCGGGGTGGTGTTGTTAACAATTAATAACTAAGATTTTTTAGCTTTAATATTTAGTGTTTGCATTAATATATTTTCCATCCTTTTACTTTTACCCAACTTTCACATAGGTCTTCATATTTAAAATGGGTTTGTTTTACATAGTATATTAGTGGTTTCTTATTTTTATGTACTTTGACAATCTCTCTCTTAATAGAAGCATTTATATCATTTATATTAATACAATTATTTATATACGTGCATTTAAATCTACTGGTTTTCTAGTTGTTTTCTACGTTTCATCCTTTTCTAATTCCTATTTTCCTGTTTTTCTGCCTGATGGTAGACTTGGTATTTTTATCATTCAGTTATATTTTCTGTACTCTTGGCTTATTAGTTGGTCACTTAAAAAAAGATAGTGGTTGCTCTGGAGTTTCCAGTGTTCATATTTAATTCATCCCAGTCTATCTTCAAAGAATATTATACTACTTTTTGTATAGTTTAAAAATCTTATGACGGTATACTTACAATTCACCCCATCCTTTGTAATATATATGTTAATTACTTTCATTAATGTTCTAATTCCCACACACATATTTATTTACACTGTTATCTGTTACTGACTGATGATTGAAAATAATAAAATAACCCCTGTATGAACCCCCAAAATTTGAGACAGGTCTCAGTTAACTTAGAAAGTTAATTTTTCCAAGGTTGAAGATGCACACCCGTGATCCAGCCTCAGGAGCTCCTGCTGGCATGTGCCCAAGGTGATCAGAGCACAGTTTGGTTTTATATATTTTAAGGAGAAATGAGACAACGATAAAAATGTGTAAAATGAACGTTGGTTTGGTCTGGTCCGAAAAGGTGGGACAACTCGAAGTAAAAGTGGGACAACTCAAAGTAGGGAAGAGGCTTCCAGGTCACAAGTAGGTGAGAGACAAACGGTTGCATTCTTCTGACTTACTAACTAACCTTTCCAAAGGAGGCACTCAGATACACATTTATCTCAGTGAGCAGAGGGGTGACTATGAGTAAAATGGGAAGCGGGTTTGCCCTAAGCAGTTCCCAGCTTGAATTTTCCCTTTAACTTAGTGATTTTGGGGCCTGAGATATTTCTGTTTCACATCCATATCTTCATCTTTATCATCATTTTCTGGGTTTTTAGTTTGTTCGTGTGGATTCATGTTTCTGCCTGGTATTTCTTTCTGCCTGAGGAAATGTGTTAACATGTCACGTGACGCATTTCTACTGGGGTGAATAATCTAAATGTTCTTTGTCTGAAAAAAATTGTCATTTTTTTGTGTTTATTATAGAGATAATGTGAGTCCATCAAAATAAGTATTTATCTCTCAAAATAGTTTGTTTGCTTTTTTCTAACTGTAAATTTCTAAGAAATTTACACTTCCTATCTCTGCGCTAAAATTCCTCATTTGCTCATCCATGATGTCTACTTTTTCCAATAGCGATGTGATTTGGATCTGTGCTCCTGCCTAAATCTCATGTTGAATTATAATCCCTAATGTTGGAGGTGGGGCCTGGTGGGAGATGTTTGGATCATGGGGGTGAAATTCTCATGAGTGGTCTAGCACCATCCCTTTGGTGCTGTTCTCATGATAGTGAGTTCTCACGAGGTCTGGTTGTTAAAACGTGTGTAGCACCTCCCCAACCTCTCTCTTCCTCCTGTTCTGGCCATGTGAGGTGCTAGCTCCTCCTTTGAATCTGCCATAGTTGAAAGTTTCCTGAGGCCTCCCAGCCATGCTTCCTATACAGCCTAAAGAAGCATGAGCCAAATAAAGATACCTAAAAATGTGGAAACAGCTTTTGCATTGGGTAACAGGCAGAAGTTGAAACAGTTTGGAGGGCTCCGAGGAAGACAGGAAGATGAAGGAAAAGTTGAAATTTCCTAAATACTTGTTAAATGGTTGTCATTAAATTGCTGATAGTGATATGGACACTGAGGGCCAGGCTGAGGAGGTCTCAGATGGAAATGAGGAACTTTTGTGGGGAAGTGGAGTAAAGGTCACCTTTGTTATGGATTAGCAAAGAAACTAGTGGAATTGTGCCCCTGCCCTAGGGATCTGTGGAACTTTTGAATTTGAGAGTGATGAGTCAGGGTTTCTGGTAGAAGAAATTTCTAAGCAGTATGGCATTCAAGATGGGGCCTGGTTCCTTCTAATAACCTATGCTCATGTGTGTCAACAAAAAAAGATATAAAACTGGCACTTATATTTAAAAGGAAAGCAGAGTGTAAAGCTTTTGAAAATTTGCAGCCTGGACAAATGGTAGAAAATAAAAACCCATTTTCAGGGGAGGAATTCAAGCCAGCTGCAGAAATCTGCTTAAGTAAGTAAGTTACAAGGAGCTGAATGTTAATAGCCAAGACAATGGGGAGGCCTCAAAGGCATTTCAGACACCTCTACAGTAACCCCTCCTCCCATCACAGTCTGAGAGGTTTGGAGGGGAGAATGCTTTCGTGGGTCACACCCAGGGCCCCACTGCCCTATGCAATGTCTGGACACTGCTCCCGATAGCCTGGGTGCTCCAGTGCCAGCCTCTGCCCAAAGGGCGCCCAGTACAGCTTGAGCCACTGGTTCAGAGGGTGCAAACCATGAGCCTTGGTGGTTTCCACTTGGTGTTAAGCCTGTGGGTGCACAGAGCAAGAGTTGAGTCTTGGGAGCCTTGGCCTAGATTTCAAAGGATGTATAAAAAAGCATGGAAGTCCAGGCAGAAGCCTGCTGCAGGGGTGGAGTCCTCATGGAGAACCTTTACTAGGGCAGTTCAGAGGGGAAATGTGGGGTTGGAGCCCCCATGCAGAGTCCACACTGAAGTACTGCCTAGTGGAGCTGTGAGAAGAGGGCCACCATCCTCCAGACCCCAGAATGGTAGATCCACTGACAGCTTGTAATAGGGCCTGGAAAAAGCATAGGTACTCATTGCCAGCCCATTGGGGGTTGAACCCTTCAGAGTCACAGGGTTTGAGCTGCCCAAGGCTTTGGGAGCACTCCCCTTCTGCCAGTGTGCCCTGGATGTGGGACATGAATTGAAGGAGATTATTTTGGAGTTTTGAGATTTAGTGACTTCCTTGCTGGGTTTCAGACTTGCACAGGACCTGTAGCCCCTTTCTTTTGGCTGATTTCTCCCAAGTATTTACCCAATGCTCATACCTCCATTGTATCTTAGAAGAAATTAACTTGTTTTTTATTTTACAGGCCCAGAGGCAGAAGGAATTAGCCTTGTCTCAGATGAGACTTTGTACTGTGGGCTTTTGAGTTAATGCTTCAGTGAGTTAAGACTTTGGGGGAATGCTGGGATTGTAGTTTGCAAAGTGAGAAGGACATAAGATTTGGGGGAGGGAAGGGCAGTATTATAAGGTTTGGATCTGTGTCCCCACCACAATCTTAGGTTGAACTCTAATCTCCAGTGTTGGAGGTGGAGCATGGTGGGAGGTAATTGGATCATGGAGGTGGAATTCTGGTGGAAATAAATAGCAAAAAGCCCACTATTTAAAATGGAATATTGTAGTAAATCTGAGAGAAAGTAGACAAGACTTAGAAAACATTTAAAATATTTAAAATGCTATAAAAGCAATTCAGAAATCAATCAGAAAAAAAATTGTATGACAGAATGAAACACGGCATATAAAATGATTTTTCAAAATTATTTACCTGGTAACTCAATGTTTTTATGAAATATTCATGATGCATTACAAAATTGTGGACCCCAACCCGAAACCTAAGTGTAAATACAGATAAATGTGTGGAAAGATCTATATCTATCTAAATTTTATCAACAACTGTATCCATATTATGATGTTACCGGTATTATGGTATTATTTCATTACTGCTATTCAAGTTTTTCATACCTTTTATGTGTTTTCCAAGTTGTTCTGCAATAAACAGGAATTGTGCTCATGGTCCAAAAAGGAAAGATATCAATAAAAATGGAGTTTTCTTTGACAGAATTCTGATATAAGAATAACTTGGAAAAATGTAAAATTTGTTTTTGGCAGTTACTTTCCCTCTTTTGAGCTCCCTAAATCTATATATACTCAGCCTATTCAGTTAGAGTTCTTGCCTTTCCATGTTCCTGACTCCTAACTCTAATAAACATTAACTCATTATAAATTATGAGGATAAACTAATATATTCACATTAATGATGTGACAAAATTATAGTATAGCAAGGAAGGTCCAGAATGAATACGTAGCCATTAAACCAGGTTTTTCCATGTGCTAGGACTACAACACAGATCAAAACAGCCTTAAGACATCCTCATAGAACTGACATTTTATTGAAAAACACAGATAATTTTTAAAAAGCAACTAGTAAAATTCTTGGTATACACAGGAGTGTTAAATTATATGTAGTTATTTATGCTGGATATATGTTATTTATCACATTATTAAATTACATATATTTTTAGTATTCTGTAGACTGCCTTTTTATTATCTCAGTGGTCTGATTTGAAGACAAATTTTAATTTTTTCAAAGTCTATTTTATCAACTTATTTTTAATTTTATTTTTATATTTTGATATCATATATAATAATTGATAGGATGCCTATGGTATATTATCAGGGGAAAAAAGTTACTGAAAGGTAAAGAAGATTAAAAATAAATATCTATAGAAATAAAAATATATATATATATTCTGCCTTTTATTCATGAAATTTTATAGTTTGACATTTTGGCCTAAGATTGTGTTATTTTCCGTATATGGTTTGAAATATGGATCAAGGTTCATATTTTTCATATATATATCACATTTTCCAGCATCTTGTTGTTTAAATACTATTATTTCTTCATTAGACTGACTTTACAGCTTAGTCTAAATGAATTGGTGACATATATGGATATTTCTGGTCCTTCCATTCTATTTGTCCATCCTTTCTTCAGTGCCACACTATATTGGCTAATCTAGTTAGACAGTAAATCTGGAAATTACAAGTGTAAATTCTCCAACTTTGTGATTCTCTTTCAGATTGTTTTGGATATCCTAGTTTATTTGCCTTTTATATCAGTTTTAGAATCATCATGGTAATGTCTACAAATATTTTTCTGGGACATTGGTTGGAATTGCATTACCTCTAGAGATCAATAGAACTCTGTAAGTCTATAGATTTGAATCCTTCGATCCATAAATATGATACTCCTCTCCACTTAATTAGTAATTATTTGATTTCCTAGTGTATTTACACTTTTAGCATACAGATGTTTTTGGTTTTCTATTGATACTGAATCAAATTGCCACAAATTTAGTTGTTTACAACAACACAAATTGATTATATTAGGGTCTAAAGGTCAGAAATCTAAATTAGGTTTCTCTTGGCTAAAATGAAGGCATTGGCAGGGCTTCGTTCCTTCTGGTGGCTCTAGAGGAGAATCTACTTGATTGTCTTTAGAAGATTCTACTTGCTTTCTCCATTCTTTGGCTCATGAACTTTACCTCCACCTCTAGTCAATACTGTAGCATTTTCCAATGTTTCTCTTATTCTAACCGCCTTTCTCCTACTTATAAGGACCCTTGTGATAATGTTGGGCTCACCTAGACAATCTAGGATAATCCCAATCTCAAAAGATTTAATTTAATCACATGTGCAGATTTTCTTCTACAACAAAATGTGTTGTTTACAAGTTCAGGGGTTACTCTGTAAACATGGTTTTGAGGGGGCTGTTATTCTGCCTACCACAGAGATCTTGTAATTTTTTCTTAGAATTTCACCTAAATATTTTATGTTCATATTATTTTATTTTTCAATTAGCTTGATTTAATCATTTCCTAATGTACACATATATCAAAACATCATGTTGTATACCTTAAACATATACAACTTTTATGTCAGTTAAACCTTAATAAATTCGTAGAAACATGGATGAATAATACAAAACAGAATTTCTCTGAAAAAAAACATAAATACCAGTGAATATACTATTCTTTTTGAGTAAATCATAAAAGAGATGATATGATAACAACTAAATTTTCTTACTTTCATTTAGGATATCACTTAAAGTTCTATAAGTAACATGCTTTCACTATAACACAGTTTTAGAAACTATATACTAAAAGGAGTTATCACTTTGGAAAATTCTACGTACATACAGTATTTCAAACTGACAGAATTTTTTTACTGTTCGGAATGATCCCCCCCCCACACACACACATACAAAGATTCTTTGTATTCTGTTAGTACAATTGTTTCATTATGGAAAAGATACATCAACAGATTTTTTTTTTTTACTTTCAGATACTAATGGTCTTACACATATTCATCCATTCTGAATCTAAAAAAACATAAACTAAAATCCTCCCCGTAACCATATAGTAATTTTTTATAGTTTTTCCCTTTCAGTGTATATGCTGTAGCCTCTATTTCAGTTGGAATCAAAATTGTATTAATCACTTACTATTTATAACATTTTTTACACATTTCCACAATATAAGTAGCTTATTTATAACCTACTTCCCAAACGTGCATACTAGTTTCATGCTGCAGATGGCATCACACAGTCTGGCGCTTGTCTCTCTCTCTCCCTCTCCCTCCTTTTCTCTCTCTCTCTCTCTCTCTCTCTCTCTCTCTCTGTGTGTGTGTGTGTGTATTTATTTCCCTCTCTCTCTCTCCATTGGGTTAAAAGTTAAGAAGTGTCACCACAAGAAAATGGAGAGAGAAGCCTGGGAGACATCTCCTGAGTATCAGTTCTGTCACACCCTTTCATTCTTCAAATGTATTCTTTAAAAATGGGGAAAAAAGATAATGAAAAAGAGTGAAATATTCTTGGATGGACTATGTTTAACCCATTGTAAACTAGTGACATATAGCTTTGAAAGGTAATTTAAAAGTCAATGAAAAATGTTTTAGTCTTTGAGAGACAAATGGACACTGTGGATCAACAATGAAGGGACCTGAGAGGCAGGAGAGTCTTTTGGGAGCTCTAAAGGAGAAGCCTTGCAAATGATGACTAGTTGACAAGAGAGAAAAGTTTAGAGAATTTAGGAATCTGGAGTACAACCTTCCAGCTGACGAAGAATGGCTGTGGCCTCTATACAATGTATTTCTTATTTGAGCCAAGCCTCATTTGGCAAAAACAGTTAAATTCTTAAAGAACTTAAGTGCATGCGTTTTCTCAGGAGTCCACAGTTCCTGTGTATAGTCGTCTAGAAGGCACAAAAAGTTCCTTGAAGTAGCCCAGCACTGAAGAGTGGGTGCACAGGATCCAAAACAGGCATCACGATGCTCGCAGCTATAGCCCCATCCCTAGGGACACCACATATGCAGTGCATGCTGTACATTACTCTTCTCAAAAAGGTGACATTTACATTTTAGTTCACATAAATGACACCTCCTTGTGAAAGGCACTGTACACTGAATGGCTGAATGTGGCATCCCAGACCAAATGCTCCCTATTCATGCCGTTTTTATTCAAGTCCCTGTATAGGTGTATACATTAGCATGGCCACCAAGATTTATGCCAAGGAATTATGCAAATGCTAGCCCCCAGTGCTCCCCTTTCATCCTGCCCTGAGTGAGATTTTAACATGCAGATTTTTGTTTTATTTTGTTTTGTTTTGTTATAATCCCAGCCACCCAGGAGCTGAGGCAGAAGTACACCTTGATCCTGGGAGTCAGGTTTCAGTGAGAGGAGATCAGGCCTCTGTACTCCAGCTTGGGTTACAGAGTGAGACCATGTCTCAAAACAAAAACAAAATGTAATAGAAAAAAAAAAACCAAAAAACTTAAAATTACTGGTTAAGTAGAAAGGACCAACCACTCACCAAAGCTTTCTGTTGTCCTAAACTCCAGCTGTGCTGCACACACCTAAAGTCCAACAGAAAAACCACAGAATACAACAACCTGGATGCAAAGAAGTGGAGAAGAGTCAGAGGGTACCAGGTTGGAGAGAGTAGAAATTTCATTTCTTCTTCAGGCTATGGAGCAGGAAGAACCCATAGAAATTAATACAAGATACACACAAGACAGATAATGGGCTGGAAGACAGAAAATGCTATTTTATTTCTCTTAGCTCCATGGTTCTTTATAGTTCATTTATTTGAGTGCCTGCTCACTCGCTCTGTGTGTGTGTTATTAAATAGTAATAGCTGTAAGATTTTTAGTTCTAAGATTGTTTGCATTAATATATTTTCCATCCTTTTACTTTTACCCAACTTTCACATAGGTCTTCATATTTAAAATGGGTTTGTTTTAGAAAGTATATAGTCGTTTCTTATTTTTATATAAATTGACAGTATCTGTCTTAATAGAAGCATTTATATCATTTATATTAATACAATTATTTATATACGTGCATTTAAATCTACTGGCTTTCCGATTGTTTTCTATGTTTCATCCTTTTCTTATTCCAGATTTTCCTGTTTTCTGCCTGATGGTGGATTTAGTATTTTTAGCATTCAGTTATATTTTCTCTAATCTTGGCTTATTAGTTAGGTCACTTTAAAAAATATAGTGGTTGCTCTAGGGTTTACAAAGTTCATATTTAATTCATCACAGTCTATCTTCAAAGAATATTATACTACTTTTTGGCTGAATAGGAACAGCTCCAGTCTGCAGCTCCCAGTGTGATCAATGCAGAAGATGGGTGATTTCTGCATTTCCAACTGAGGTACCTGGTTCATCTCATTGGGACTGGTTGGACAGTGGCTGCAGCCAGCAGAGGGTGAGCTGAAGCAGGGTGGGGCGTCGCCTTACCCAGGAAACACAAGGGTTTGGGGGATTTCCCTTTTCTAGCGAAGGGAAGCCGTGACAGACTACCTGGAAAAACAGACTCTCCCGCCTAAATACTGTGATTTTCCCAAGGTCTTAGCAATCGGCAGACAACACTGCTAGCACAGCAATCTGAGATCGATCTGTGAGGTGGCAGCCTGGCTTGGGGAGGCACATCTGCCATTGCTGAGGCTTGAGTAGGTAAACAAAGCAGCCAGGAAGCTCAAACTAGGTGGAGCCCACAGCAGATCGACAAGGCCTACTGCCTCTAAACTCCACCTCTGTGGACTGGGCATAGCTGAACAAAAGGCAGCAGACAACTTCTGCAGACTTAAACGTCCCTGTCTGACAGCTCTGAAGAGAGCAGTGGTTCTCCCAGCATGGCGTTTGAGCTCTGAGAAAGGACAGATTGCCTCCTCAAGTGGGTCCCTGACCCCCATGTAGCCTAACTGGGAGACACCTCCCAGTAGGGGCCAATGGACACCTCATATAGGCGGCTGCCCCTCTGGGACGAAGCTTCCAGAGGAAGGATCAGGCAGCAATATTTGCTGTTCTGCAGTATTTGCTATTTGCAGCCTCCACTGGTGATACCCAGGCAAACATGGTCTGTAGTGGAACTCCAGCAAACTCCAACAGATCTGCAGCTGAGGGACCTGACTGTTATAAGGAAAACTAACAAACAGAAAGAAATAGCATCAACATCAACAAAAAAGGTCATCTGCACCAAAACCCCATCTGTAGATCACCAACATCAAAGACCAAAGGTAGATAAAACCACAAAGATGGGGAGAAACCAGAGCACCTCTTCTGCTCCAAAGGATCGCAGCTCCTCACCAGCAACAGAACAAAGCTGGATGGAGAATGACTCTGACGAGTTGACAGAAGTAGGCTTCAGAAGGTCGGTAATAACAAACTACTCCAAGCTAAAGAATGATGTTTGAACCCATCGCAAGGAAGCTAAAAACCTTGAAAAAATATTAGACGAATGGCTAACTAGAATAAACAGTGTAGAGAAGACTTAAATGACCTGATGGAGCTGAAAACCATGGAACGAGAACTATGTGATGCATGCACAAGCTTCAGTAGCCAATTCGATCAAGTGGAAGAAAGGGTATCAGTGATGGAAGATCAAATTAATGAAATAAAGCAAGAAGACAAGGTTAGAGAAAGAAGAGTAAAAAGAAACAAACAAAGCGTCCAAGAAATATGGGACTATGTGAATAGACCAAATCTACACTTGATCGGTGTACCTGAAAGCGATGGGGAGAATGGAACCAAGTTGGAAAACACTCTTCAGGATATTAGCCAGGAGAACTTCCCCAACATAGCAAGGCAGGCCAACATTCAAATTCAGGAAATACAGAGAAGGCCACAAAGATATGCCTCGAAAAGAGCAACCACAAGACACATAATTGTCAGATTCACCTAGGTTGAAATGAAGGAAAAAGTGTTAAGGGCAGCCAGAGAGGAAGGTCGAGTTACCCACAAAGGGAAGCCCATGAGACTAACAGCGGATCTCTCAGCAGAAACCCTACAAGCCAGAAGGGAGTGGGGGCCAATATTCAATATTCTTAAAGAAAAGAATTTTCAACCCAGAATTTCATATCCAGCCAAACTAAGCTTCATAAGTGAAGGAGAAATAAAATCCTTTACAGACAAGCAAATGCTGAGAGATTTTGTCACCACCAGGCCTGCCTTACAAGAGCTCCTGAAGGAAGCACTAAACACGGAAAGATACAACTGGTACCAGCCACAGCAAAAGCATGCCTAATTGTAAAGACCATCGATGCTATCAAGAAGCTGCATCTATTAATGGGCAAAATAACCAGCTAACATCATAATGACAGGATCAAATTCACACATAACAATATTAAGCTTAAATGTAAATGGACTAAATGCCCCAATTAAAAGACACAGACTGGCAAATTGGATAAAGAGTCAAGACCCATCAGTGTGCTGTATTCAGGAGACCCATCTCATGTGCAAAGACACACACAGGCTCAAAATAAAGGACTGGAGGAAGATCTACCAAGCAAAAAAAAAAAAAAAAAAAAAAAACAGGGGTTGCAATCCTAGTCTCTGAGAAAACAGACTTCTTTAAACCAACAAAGATCAAAAGAGACAAAGAAGGCCATTACATAGTGGTAAAGGGATCAATTCAACAAGAAGAGCTAACTGTCCTAAATATATGTGCACCCAATACAGGAGCACCCAGATTCATAAAACAAGTACTGAGAGACTACAAAGAGACTTAGACTCCCACACAATAATAATGGGAGACTTTAACACCCCACTGTCAATATTAGACAGATCAATGAGAAAGAAAGTTAACAAGGATATCCAGGACTTGAACTCAGCTCTGCAACAAGGAGACCTAATAGACATCTACAAAACTCTCCACCTCAAATCAACAGAATATACATTTTTCTCAGCACCACATTGCACTTATTCTAAAATTGACCACATAATTGGAAGTAAAGCACTCCTCAGCAAATGTAAAAGAACAGAAATCACAACAAACTGTCTCTCAGAACACAGTGCAATCAAATTAGAACTTAGGATTAAGAAACTCACTCAAAAGTGCACAAGTACATGGAAACTGAACAACTTGCTCCTGAATGACAACTGGGTAAATAACAAAATGAAGGCAGAAATAAAGATGTTCTTTGAAACCAATAAGAACAAAACACAATGTACCAGAATCTCTGGGACACATTTAAACCAGTGTGTAGAGGGAAATTTATAGCACTAAAAGACCATAAGAGAAAGCAGGAAAGATCTAAAATTGACACCCTAACATCACAATTAAAAGAACTAGAGAAGCAAGAGCAAACACATTCAAAAGCTAGCAGAAGGCAAGAAATAACTAAGATCAGAGCAGAACTGAAAGAGATAGAGACACAAAAACCCCTTCAAAAAATCAATGAATCCAGGAGCTGCTTTTTTGAAAAGATCAGCAAAGTTGATAGACCACTAGCAAGACTAATAAAGAAGAAAAGATAGAAGAATCAAATAGACACAATAAAAAATGATAAAGGGGATATCACCACCGATCCTACAGAAATACAAACCACTATTAGAGAATACTATAAACACCGCTACGCAAATAAACTAGAAAATCTAGAAGAAATGGATAAATTCCGGGACACATACACCCTCCCAAGACTAAACCAGGAAGAAGTTGAACCTCTGAATAGACCAATAACAGGCTCTGAAATTGAGGCAATAATTAATAGCCTACCAACCAAAAAATGTCCAGGACCAGATGGATTCACAGCCGAATTCTACCGGAGGTACAAACAGGAGCTGGTACCGTTCCTTCTGAAAGTATTCCAATCAATAGAAAAAGAGGGAATCCTCCCTAACTCATTTTATGAGGCCAGTGTCATCCTGATACCAAAGCCTGGCAGAGACACACACAAAAAGAGAATTTTAGACCAATATCCCTGATGAACATCAATGCGAAAATCCTCAATAAAATACTGGTAAACTAAATCCATCAGCACATCAGAAAGCTTATCCAACAAAATCAAGTCAGCTTCATCCCTGGGATGCAAGGCTTGTTCAACATACGCAAATCAATAAAAGTAATAACCACATAAACAGAACCAACAACAAAAACCATACGATTATCTGAATAGATGCAGAAAAGGCCTTCAATAAAATTCAACAGCCCTCCATGCTAAAAAAACACCCAATAAACTAGGTATTGATGGAACATATCTCAAAATAATAAGAGCTATTTATGACAAACCCACAGCCAATATCATACTGAATGGGCAAAAACTGGAAGCATTCCCTTTGACAACTGGCACAAGACAAGGATGCCCACTCTCACCACTCCTATTCAACATAGTGTTGGAAGTTCTGGTCAGGGCATTCAGATAAGAGAAAGAAATAAAGGGTATTCAATTAGGAAATGAGGAAGTCAAACTGTCCCTGTTTGCAGACGACATGATTGTCTATCTAGAAAACCCTGTCGTCTCAACCCCAAATCTCTTTAAGCTGATAAGCAACTTCAGCAGTCTCAGGATACAAAATCAATGTGCAAAAATCACAACCATTCCTATACACCAATAACAGACAGCCAAATCATGAGTGAACTCCCATTCACAATTGCTACAAAGGGAATGAAATACCTAGGAATCCAACTTACAAGGGATGTGAAGGACCTCTGCAAGTAGGACTACAAACCACTGCTCAAAGAAATAAAAGAGGACACAAACAAATGGAAGAATATTCCATGCTCACGGATAGGAAGAATCAATATCGTGAAAATGGCCATACTGCCCAAGGTAATTTATGGATTCAATGCCATCCCCATCAAGCTACCAATGACTTTCTTCACAGAATTGGAAAAAACTACTTTAAAGTTCATATGGAACCAAAAAAGAGCCCACATTGCCAAGACAATCCTAAGCCAAAAGAACAAAGCTGGAGGCATCATGCTACCTGACTTCAAACAATACTATAAGGCTACAGCAACCAAAACAGAGTGGTACTGGTACCAAAACAGGGATATAGACCAATGGAACAGAGCAGAGGCCTCAGAAATAACACCACACATCTACAACCATCTGATCTTTGACAAACCTGACAAAAACCATAAATGGGGAAAGGATTCCCTATTTAATAATGGTGCTGGGAAAACTGGCTAGCCATATATAGAAAGCTGAAACTGGATCCCTTCCTTACACCTTATACAAAAATTAATTCAAGATGGATTAAAGACTTAAGTTTTAGACCTAAAACCATGAAAACCCTAGAAGAAAACCTAGGCAATACCATTCAGGATATAGGCATGGGCAAGGACTTTGTGACTAAAACACTAAAAGCAATGGCAACAAAAGCCAAAATAGACAAACGGGATCTTATTAAACTAAAGAGCTTCTGCACGGCAAAAGAAACTACCGTCAGAGTGAACAGGCAACCTACAGAGTGGGAGAAAATTTCTGCAATCTACTCATCTGACAAAGGGCTAATATCCAGAATCTACAAAGAACTCAAACAAGTTTACAAGAAAAAAAACAACCCCATCAAAAAGTGGGCAAAGGATATGAACAGACACTTCTCAAAAGAAGACATTTATGCAGCCAACAGACACATGAAAAAATGCTCATCATCACTGTTCATCAGAGAAATGCAAATCAAAACCACAATGAGATACCATCTCAGGCCACTGAGAATGGTGATCATTAAAAAGTCCATCCCACGCCAGTTAGAATGGCAATCATTAAAAAGTCAGGAAACAACAGATGCTGGAGAGGTTGTGGAGAAATAGGAATGCTTTTACGCTGTTGGTGGGAGTGTAAATTAGTTCAACCATTGTGGAAGACAGTGTGGTGAATCCTCAAGGATCTAGAACTAGAAATACCATTTGACCCAGCCATCCCATTACTGGGTATATACCCAAAGGATTATAAATCATGCCACTATAAAGATACATGCACATCTGTGTTTATTGTGGCACTATTCACAATAGCAAAGACTTGGAACCAACCCAAATGTCCATCAATGATAGACTGAATTGAGAAAATGTGGGACATATATACCATGGAATACCATGCAGCCCTAAAAAAGGATGAGTTCATGTCCTTCGCAGGGACATGGATGAAGCTGGAAACCATCATTCTCAGCAAACTATCACAAGGATAGAAAACCAAACACCTCATGTTCTCACTCATAGGTGGGAATTGAACAATGAGATCACTTGGACACATGGCAGGGAACATCACACACCAGGGCCTGTCAGGGGTTGGGGTGCTGGGGGAAGGATAGCATTAGGAGAAATACCTCATGTAAATGATGAGTTGATGTGTGCAGCAAACCAACATGGCACATGTATACCTGTGTATCAAAGCTGCACATTGTGCACATGTACCATAGAACTTAAAGTATAATAAAAAAAAATACAATGAAAAAACAAAAAAAACCTCATTGATTGTAGTGTCTTGTGTGTGCGTTCCAAAAAAAAAAAGAATATTATACTACTTTATGTACAGTTTAAAAATCTTATAGTATGCATACAATTCACCCCATCCTTTGTCATATTTTTGTTAATTACATTTATTAATGTTCTAATCCCCACACACGTATTTGTTTACACTGTTATTATTTACTGATTAATAAAATAATAAAATGCCCTCTGTGCTAAGCCCCAAAATTTGAGACAGGTCTCTGGTAATTTAAAAAGTTAATTTTGCCAAGGTTGAGGATGTGCATCCATGACACAGACTCAGGAGGTCCTGGTGACATGTGTCCAAGGTGGTGAGAGCACAGGATGGTTTTATACATTTGGGGAGACATGATACGTCGGTCAACATATGTAAGATGAACATTTGTTCAGTCTGGTCCAGAAAGGAGGAACAACTCAAAGCAAAAGTGGGACAACTCAAAGTGGGGAGGAGGCTTCCAGGCCACAGGTAGGTGAGAGACAAACGATTGCATTCTTTTGAGTTACTGATTGACCTTTCCAAAGGAGGCAGTCAGATACGCATTTGTCTCTGAGCAGAGGGATGACTATGAATAGAATGGGAGGCAGGTTTGCCCTAAGCAGTGCCCAGCTTGAATATTTCCTTTAGCTTAGTGTTTTTCGGGCCCTGAGATATTTCCTTGTCACATCCTTATCTTCATCTTTACCATTTTCTGGATTTTTGTTTGTGCAGATTCATGTTTCTGCTTGGCATTTTCTCTGCCTGAGGAAATGTGTTATGTCTTGTAATGCATCTTTACTGGGATGAATAATCTAAATGTTCTTTGTCTGAAAAAATTATGTCATTTTTGTGTTTATTATAGAGACAATTGTGAGCCCATTAAAAGAAAAATTCATCTCTCAAAATAGTTATAAAACCTAAAGTATAATAATAATAATAAAAAAATAGTTTGCTGTTTTCTAACACAACCATTTCTTACAGTTCCTATCTCTGTGCTAAAATTCCTCATTTGATCATCCGTGATGTCTACTTTTTCCAGTAGTGATATTGTTTGGATCTGTGTTCCCACCCAAATCTCAAGTTGAATTGTAATCCTCAGTATTGGAGGTGGGCCCCAGTGGGAGGTGATTGGATCATGGGGGTGGAACATTCATGAATGGTCTAGCACCATCCCTTTGGTGCTGTTCTCATGATAGTGAGTTCTCAGGAGATGTGGTTGTTAAAAAGAATGTAGCACCTCCCCCATCTCTCTTCCTCTTGTATTGGCCATGTGAGGAGCTAGATTCTCCCTTGCCTATTCGATGATTGAAAGTTTTCTAAGGCCGCCTAGCTATGCTTCCTGTACAGCCTAGAGAACCATGAGCCATTTAAAGTTACCTAAAAATGTGCAACCAGCTTTTGCACTGGGTAACAGGCAGAGGTTGAAACAGTTTGGAAGGCTCAAAGGAAGACAGGAAGATGAAGGAAGAGTTAAAATTTCCTAAATAAGTGTTTAATGGGTTGTCACTAGATTGCTGATAGTGATATGGACACTGAAGACCAGGTTGAGGAGGTCTCAGATGGAAATGAGGAACTTATGGGGAAGCGGAGTAAAGGTCACCTTTGTTATGGATTAGCAAAAAACCGGTGGCATTGTGCCCCTGCTCTAGGGATCTGTGGAACTTTTGAAATTGAGAGTGCTGGTTTAGGATTTTTAGTAGAAGAAATTTCTAAGCATCATAGCATTCAAGATGGGGCCTGGTGGCTTCTAATAGCCTATGCTCATGTGTGTCAACAACAAAAAAATCATGTAAAACTGCCCCTTATATTTAAAAGAAAAGCAGAGTATAAAAGTTTTGAAAATTTGTAGCCTGGCCACATGGTAGAAAATAAAAACTCCTCATTTTCTGGTGAGGAATTCAAGCCAGCTGTGCAAATCTGCTTAAGCAACAAGGAGCTGAATGTTAATATCCAAGACAATGGGGAGGCCTCAAAGGCATCTCAGAGACCTCTGCAGTAATCCCTCCTCCCATCACAGGCCGAGAAGACTAGGAGGGGAGAATGCTTTCGTGGACCACACCCAGGGCCCCACTGCCCTGTGCAGTGTCTGGACACTGCTCCCGACAGCCTGGGTGCTCCAGTGCCAGCCTTGGCCCAAGGGACCCCAATATAGCTTGAGCCACTGGTTCAGAGGGTGCAAACCATGAGCTTTGGTGGCTTCCACTTGGTGTTAAGCCTGTGGGTGCACAGAGAAAGTGTTGAGGCCTCGGAACCTCGGCCTAGATTTCAGAGGATGTATAAAAAAGCATGGATGTCCAGGCAGAAGCCTGCTGCAGGGCTGGAGTCCTCATGGAGAACCTTTACTAGGGCAGTGCAGAGGGGAAATGTGTGATTGGCACTCCCACACAGAGTCCACACTGGAGCACTGCCTAGTGGAGCTCTGAGAAGAGTGCCACCATCCTCCAGACCCCAGAATCATAGATCCACTGATAGCTTGTAATTGGGCCTGGAAAAGGCATAAGCACTAATGCCAGCCCATTGGGGACTAAACCATGTAAAGTCACAGGGTTGGAGCTGCCCAAGGCCCTGGGAGCCCAACCCTTGCACCAGTGTGCCCTGGATGTGGGACGTGAAATCGAAGGAAATCATTTTGGAGCTTTAAGATTGAATGACTTCCCTGCTGAGTTTCAGACTTGCACAGGACCTGTAGCCCCTTTCTATTGCTGATTTCTCCCAAATATTTACCCAAAACTTATGCCTCCATTGTATTTTAGAAGTAATTAACTGTTTTTTTTTTTTTTTTTTTTTTTTTTTTATTTTACATGCTGATAGGCAGAAGGGATTAGCCTTGTCTCAGATGAGACTTTGGATTGCGGACTTTTGGGTTAATGCTTCAATGACTTAAGACTTTGGGGGACTGTTGGGATTGTATTTTGCAACGCAAGAAGGACATGAGATTTGGGAGGGGCCAGGGCAGAATTATAAGGTTTGGATCTGTGTCCCCACCCCAATGTCAGGTTGGATTGTTCCCCAATGTTGGAGGTAAGGCCTGGTGGGAGGTGATTGGCTCATGGGGGTGGAATTAAATAGTGGAAAACAATGACTATTGAAAATGGAATATTTTAGTAAATCTGAGAGAAAGTAGAAAACATTTCAAATATTTAAAATGCTATAAAAGCAAGTCAAAAATCAGAAACAAATTGTATGCTAGAATGAAACGTGGCATGTAAAATTATGTTTCAAAATTATTTACTAGGCTACTGCATGTTTTTACAAAATATTCATGATCCATTATTTGAAATCATTTATAAGAAAATGGCACAAAATTGTTGACCTCAGCCTAAAACCTAAGTATAAATACAGATAAACGTGTGGAAAGATCCACATATAAATTTTATCAAGTATTGCATCCACATTATGATGTTACTGGTATTATGGTATTATTTATTTCATTACTGCTATTCAAGTTTTTCATACCTTTTATGTGTTTTCCAAGTTATTCTGCAATAAACAGGCATTATGCTCATGGTCAGAAAAAAAAAAGATATCAACAAAAATGTATTTTTCTTTGGCAGAATTCTGATAAAAGAATAACTTGGAAAAGTGTACAATTTGTTTTTGGCAGTAACTTTTCCTCTTTTGACTCCCTAAATCTACATATACTCAGCCTGTTCAGTTACAATTCTTGCCTTTCCATGTTCCTGACTACTAACCATAATAAATGTTAATTTATTATAAATTATGAGGATAAACAGATATATTCACATTAACGATGTGACAGATTATAGTGTAGCAAGGAAGGTCCAGAATGAATACATAAGCATTAAATGAGATTTTTTCATGTGCAGGGACTACAATACAGATGAAAACAGCCTCAACACATGCTAACAAACAGAACTGACATTTTATTGAAAAACACAGATAAGTTTTTAAAAGTAACTAGTAAAATTCTTAGTATACACAGGAGTGCTAAATTATATGTATTTATGCTGATACATGTTATTTATTACATTATATATTAAATGTTATTTACCATATTATTAAATAACATTTTTAGTATTCTATAGATTGACTTTTATTATCTCAATGGTCTTATTTGAAGACCAATTTTAATTTTTTCAAAGTCTATTTTATCAACTTATTTTTAATCAATTTTATGTTTATATTTATTTTGATATATATAATTGAATGGTCAAAAATATTTCCTGTCATTTTTTTCATAAAATTTTATAGTTTGACATTTTGGCCTAAGTGTGTTAATTTCTGTATATGGTTTGAAATATGGATCAAAGTTCATGTTTTTCATATGTGTGTCACATTTTCCCAGCATCATATTGTTTAAATACTATTATTTCTTCATTAGATTGACTTTACAATTTAGTCAAAATGAATTGGTGACATGTATGGGTAATTCTGGTTCTTCTATTTCTATTCGTCTATCCTTTCTTGAGAATCACACTACACTGGCTAAACTAGTTACAGAGTAAATCTGGAAATTACCAGTGTAGATTCTCCAACTTTATGATTCTCTTTCAGATTGTTTTGCATATTCTAGTTTATTCACCTTTTATATTAGCTTTAGAATCATCATGCTAATGTCTACAAATATTTTTCTGGGACATTGGCTGGAATTGCATTAACTCTATAGATTGCTAAGACTCTATAAATCTATAGATTTGAATCCTTCAATCCGTAAATATGATACTCCTCTCCACTTAATAATTATTTACTTTTTAAGTGTGTTTACTTGCACTCTTAGCATACGGATATTTTTGGTTTTTAATTGATAACTGTAACAAACTGCCACAAATTAGTTGTTTACAACAACACAAATTTATTATATTAGAGTCTAAAGGTCAGAAATCTAAATTAGGTTTATGTCAGCTAAAATGAAGGCATCGGCAGGGCTTTGTTCCTTCTGTTGGTTCTAGAGGAGAATCTACTTGATTGTCTGTAGAAGATTCTGCTTTCTTTCTCCATTCTTTGGCTCATGGCCTTTACCTCCACCTCTAGTCAATACTGTAGCATTTTCCAATGTTTCTCTTATTCTAACCACCTTCCTTCTACTTATAAGGACCCTTGTGATTATGTTGGACTCACCTAGATAATCTAGGATAATCCCAATCTCAAAATATTTAATCATATCTGCAAATTTCCTTCTACCATAAAATGTGATGTTTTTGAGTTCAGGGGTTACTCTGTAAACATCTTTTGGAGGGGGACTGTTATTCTGCATACCACAGAGATCTTATAATTTGTATTTAGAGTTTCACCTAAGTATGTTATGTTTATATTATTTTATGTTTTAATTAGCTTGATCTAATCATTGTATAATATATACGTATATCCAAACATCATGTTGTACACCTTAAATATATACAATTTTTATGTCAGTTAAACCTTAATAAATTGGTAGAAACACGGATGAATGATACAAAAAAGTATTTCACTGAAAGAAAAACCATAAATAACAGTGAATATAGTACTCTTTGGAGAAATCATAAAAGAGATATGATAATAACTAAATTCTCTTACTTTTCTTTCATTTTAGGATATGACTTAAAATTATATAAGTACACATGCATTCACTACAATACAGTTTTAGAAATTATATACTAAAAAGTGTTATCACTTTGGAAATTTCTATGTACACACAATATTTCCAACTGAGAGAATTTTTTTACTGTTCAGAATGTTCCCTCGCCCCCAATGAAAAAGAATCTATGTATTCTATTAGTACAAGTGTTTTAATATTGAAAAAGATACTTCAACTGATTGTTTTTTTACTTCCAGACATTAATGGTCTTATACGTAGTCATCCATTCTGAACATAACAAAACAAACTAAAATCCTGCCTGTAACCATATAATAATTGTTTTTTATACTTTCTCCCTTTTGATGTATATGCTATAACCTCTATTTCCATTGGAATCAAATTTGTATCAATAACTTACTATTTATAACATTTTTAACACATTTCTGCAATATAAGTAGCTTATTTATAACCTACTTCTCAAAAATGCATACTAGCTTCATGCTGCAGATGGCGTCACATCATCCGGCACTTGTCTTACTCTTTTGCTCTCTCTCTCTCTTTGTTTGTGTGTTTGTGTGTGTGTGTATTTCCCTCTATCTCTCTCCATTAGGTTAAGAGTTAAGAAGTGTCAACACAAGAAAATGGGACCAGGCGTGGTGGCTCACGCCTGTAATCTCAGCCATTTGGGAGGCTTAGGTGGGTGGATCAGGAGGTCAGCAGTTTGAGACCAGCCTGATCAACATGGTGAAATCCCGTCTCTACTAAAAATACAAAAATTAGCCAAGTGTGTTTGTGCGCACCTGTAATCCCAACTACTCGGGAGGCTGAGGAAGGAGAATCCCTTGAACCTGGGAGATAGATAGAGGTTGCAGTGAGCCCAGATCACACCACTGCACTCCAGCCTGGGCGAAAGAGCAAGACTCTGTCACACACACACACACACACACACACACAAAGAAAATGGGGCGAGAAGACTAGGAGATACCTCTTGAGTATCAATTCTATCATACCCTTCCATTGTTCATACATATTCTTAAAAAACGGGGAAAAAAGATAATTAAAAAGGGTGAAATATTCTTAGGTGGATTATGCTTAATCCTTCATAAATTGGTGACTTAAGGCTTTGAAAGGTATTTTAAAAGTCAACGAGAAAATGTTTTCGTCTTTGACAGAAAATGGACACGGACACTGTGGATCAGCATTGAAGGGACCTGAGAGGCAGGAGAGTCTTTTGGGAGCTCTAAAGGAGAATCCTTGCAAATGACGACTAGTTGATAAGTGAGAAAACTTTAGAGAATTTAGGAATCTGGAGTAAAGCCTTCCAGCTGACAAAGAATGGCTGTGGCCTCTATACCTCTATACAATGTATTTCTTATTTGAGCCAAGCCTCATTTGGCAAAAATAAATTCTTAAGGAACCTAAGTGCATGCGTTTTCTCAGGAGTCCACAGTTCCTATGTATAGTCGTCTAGAAGGCACAAAAAGTTCCTTGAAGTGTAGCCCAGCACCGAGGAGTGGGTGCACAGGATGCAAAACAGGCATCACCATGCTCGCAGCTACAACCCCATCCCTAGGGACACCACATATGCAGTGCATGCTGTACATTACTCTTCTCAGAAAGGTGAGATTTATATTTTAGTTCACATAAATGACACCTCCCTGTGAAAGGCACTGTACACTGAATGGCTGAATGTGGCATCCCAGACCAAATGCTCCCTTTTCATGCCGTTTTTATTCAAGTCCCTGTAGGTGTATGCCTTTGCATGGCAACCAAGATTTATGCCAAGGGACAATGCAACTTGTAACCCCCAGCACTCCCCTTTTCATCCTGCCCCGAGTGAGATTTTAACATGCAGATTTTTGTTTTATTTTTGTTTTCAGATGAAGTCTGGCTCTGTCACCCAGACTGGCATGCATTGGCGTGATCTCGGCTCACTGCAACCCCCGCTTCCTGGGTTCAAGCACTTCTCCTGCCTCAGCCTCCCGAGTAGCTTAGGTTAAAGGCACAGACCACCTCGAATGGCTAATTAACACGCAGATTTTTAGGCTGATCAAGAATAGAGCTTTTCACTTCATCTCTTCCCCAAAGGTGAGTAATCCTTGTCTGGATTATCCCATTAGTTTTCACGTTAATTTGCTTGTCTCATTAAAAATCCTCAAAATCAGGCCAGGCACAGTGGCTCATGCCTGTTATCCCAGCATTTTGGTAGGCCAAGGCTGGCAGATCATCTGAGGTCAGGAGTTTGAGACCAGCCTGGACAACGTGGTGAAACTCCGTCTCAACTACAAATACAAAAAATTAGCTGGGTGTGGTGGTGGGTGACTGTAACCCCAGCTAATCTGGATGCTGAGGCAGGCGAATCATTTGAACCCAGGAGACAGAGGTTGCAGTGAGCCGAGGTCGTGCCATTGTACTCCAGCCTGGGCAACAAAAGTGAAAATCCATCTAAAAAAAAAAAAAAAAAAATCTTCAGAGTCGGCCAGGCATGGTGGCTCATGCCTGTAATCCCAGTACTTTAGGTGGTCCAGGTGTGCAAATCACTTAAGGCCAGCAGTTTGAGACCACCCTGGCCAACATGGTCAAACACCATCTCTACTAACAATACAAACTTAGCCGGGTGTGGTGGCTCGCACCTGTAATCACAGCTACTCAGGAGGATCACTTGAACCTGGGAGGCAGAGGTTGCAGTGAGCGGAGATGGCGCCAATATACTCCAGCCTGGGTTACGGAGTGAGACCCTGTCTCAAAAAAAACAACAACAAACAAACAAAAAACCCCAAAAACTTTAAAAATTACAGTTAAGTAGACAGGGCCAACCACTCACCAAAGCTCTCTATTGTCCTAAAACGCCAGCTGTGCTGCACAGACCCTAATTCCAACAGAAAAACCAGAGAATACAACAACCTGGATCCAAACTACTAGAGAAGAGTCAGACGGTACCAGGTTAGAGAGAGCAGAAATTTAATTTCTTCTTCAGGCTATGCAGTGGGAAGAACCCATAGAAATTAATACGAGAGACAGACAAGACAGATAATGGGCTGGAAGACAAGAAATGCTATTTAATTTTTCTCAGTTCCATGGTTCTTTATAGTTCATTTATTTGGGCTCGGTCTCTCTCTCTCTCTCTCTCTCTCTCTCTGTGATTAACAATTAATAGCGCTAGGATTTTTTGGCTTTAATATTTAGTGTTTGCATTAATATATTTTCCATCCTTTTACCCAACTTTCACATAGGTCTTCATATTTAAAATGGTTTCGTCTTAGAAAGTATACAGCTGTTTCTTATTTTTACGTAATTTGACAATGTCTCTCAATTGAAGCATTTATATAATTTATTATAATTATTTATATACGTGCATTTAAATCTACTGGTTTTCTAGTTGTTTTCTGTACTTCATCCTTTTCTAATTCCTAATTTTCCTGTTTTTCTGCCTGATGGTAGATTTAGTATTTTTATCATTCAGTTATATTTTCTGCACTCTTGGCTTATTAGTTGGTCACTTTAAAAGAATAGCGGTTGCTCTGGAGTTTTCAGTGCTCATATTTAATTCATCACAGTCTATCTTCAAAGAATATTATACTAGTTTATGTATAGTTTAAAAACCTTATGATAGTATACTTACAATTCATCCCATCCTTTGTAATATATTTGTTAATTACTTTTATTAACGCACACACATATTTGTTTACACTGTTATTATTTACACTGTTATTTGTTATTGACTGATTTAAAAATGTTAAAATGTCCCCTGCGTGAACTCTGAAAATTTGAGACAGGTCTCAGTTAATTTCAAAAGTTAATTTTTCCAAGGTTGAGGCTGCGCACCCGTTACCCAGCCTCAGGAGGTCCTGATGGCATGTGCCCAAGGTGGTCAGAGCACAGTTTGGTTTTAAATATTTTAGGGAGACATGAGACATCAGTCAAAATATGTAAAATGAATGTTGGTTTGGTCTGGTCCGAAAAGGTGGGACAATTCAAAGTAGGGAGGAGGCTTCCAGGTCACAGGTAGATGAGAGAGAAATGGTTGCATTCTTTTGAGTTACTGATGAAGCTTTCCAAAGGAGGCAATCAATCAGATACACATTTATCTCAGTGAGCAGAGGGATGACTCTGAATAAAATGGGAGGCAGCTTGAATTTTCCCTTTAACTTAGCGATTTTGGCACTGAGATATTTCCCTTTCACATCCATATCTTCATCTTTACCATTTTCTGGGTTTCGAATTTGTATGTGGCGATTCACGTTTCTGCCTGGTGTTTTATCTGCCTGAGGAAATGTGTTTCCATATGTTGTATTTATAATGGGGTGAATAATCTAAATTTTCTCTGTCCGAAAAAATTATCTTGTCATTTTTGTGTTTATTATAGAGATAATTGTGAGCCCATCAAATGAAATATTTATCTCTCAAAATAGTTTGTTTTGCTTTTTTCTAATTGTAAATTTCTAAGAAATTTACAGTTCCTATCTCTGTGCTAAATTTCCTCATTTGCTTGTAATTGACTAATGTTTGAAGTGGCGCCTTGTGGGAGTTGTTTGGATCATGGGGGTGAAATTCTCATGAGTGGTCTAGCACCATCCCTTTGGTGCTGTTCTCATGATAGTGAGTTCTCACGAGATCTGGTTGTTAAAAACTGTAACGGCCGGGTGCAGTGGGTCACGCCTGTAATCCCAGCACTTTGGGAGGCCAAGGCAGGCAGATCACGAGGTCAGAAGATCGAGACCATCCTGACCAACATGTTGAAACCCCATCTCTACTAAAAATACCAAAAATATTACGTGGGCGTGATGGTGTGCACCTGTAGTCCCAGCTACTCAGAAGCCTAAGGCAGGAGAATCGCTTGAGCCTGGGAGGTGGAGATTGCAGTGAGCCGAGATCACACCACTGCACTCCAGCCTGGTGACAGAGTGAGATTCCGTCTCAAAAAAAAAAAAAAAAAAAAAAAAAAAAAGTGTGTAGCAACTACCCAACCTCTATCTTGCTCCCATTCTAGCCATGTGAGGTGTTAGGTCCTCTTTTGAATCTGCCATGGTTGAAAGTTTCCTGAGGCCTCCCAGCCATGCTTCCTGTACAGCCTAAAGAAGTATGAGCCAAATAAAGACACCTAAAAATGTGGAAACAGCTTTTGAATTGGGTAACGGGCAAAAGTTGACACAGTTTGGAAGGCCCGGAGGGACACAGGAAGATGAAGGAAAAGTTGAAATTTCCTAAAGAATTGTTAAATGGCAGTCATTAAATTGCTGCTGGTGATATGGTCACTAAAGGCCAGGCTGAGGAGGTCTCAGATGGAAATGAGGAACTTGTTGGGAAGTGGATTAAAGATCACCTCTGTTATGGATTAGCCAAGAAACTGGTGGCATTGTGCCCCTGCCCTAGGGATCGGTGGAACTTTTGAACTTGAGAGTGATAATTTAGGGTTTCTGGTAGAAGAAATTTCTAAGCAGCATAGCATTCAAGATGAGGCCTAGTTCCTTCTAATAGCCTATGCTCAAGTGTTTCAACAAAAAAAATGATGTAAAACTGGCACTCAAATTTAAAAGGAAAGCAGAGTGTAAAGCTTTTGAAAATTTGCAGCCTGGCCACATGGTAGAAAATAAATAAAAACTCATTTTCCTGTGAGGCATTGGAGCCAGCTGCAGAAATCTGCATAAGTAACAAAGAGCTGAATGTTAATACCCAGGACAATGGGGAAGTCACTGAGGCATTTTAGAGAACTCTGTGGTAGCCTTTCCTCTCATCACAGGGCGATAAGCCTTGGAGGGGAAAATGCTTTCATGGGACATACCCAGGGCCCCACTTCCCCGTGTAACCTCTGAACACTGCTCCCCATATCCTGGGTGCTCAAGCGCCAGCCTCGGCCCAAAGTGTCCCCGACACAGCTTCAGCCACTAGTTCAGAGGGTGCCAACCGTGAGCCTTGGTGGCTTCCACCTGGTGTTAAGCCTGCGGTGCACAGTAAAGAGTTGAGACTTGGGAGCCTCGGCCTAGATTTTAGAGGATGTATGAAAAAGCATGGATGTCCAGGCAGAGACCTGCTGCAGAGGTGAAGCCCTCATGGAGAACCTTCACTAGGGCAGTGCAGAGGGGAAATGTGGGGTTGGAGCCCCCACACTGAGTCCACACTGGAGCACTGCCTAGTGGAACTGTGAGAAGAGGGACACTGTCCTCTAGACCCCAGAAGGGTAGGTCCACTGACAGCTTGTAATTGGGCCTGGAAAAAGCATAGGAACTCAATGCCAGCCCATTGAGGGCTGAACCCTGCAAAGTGACAGGATTGGAGCTGCCCAAGGCTTTGGGAGCCCACTCCTTGTGCCAGTATGCCCTGGATGTGGGACATGAAATCAAAGGAGATCATTTTGGAGCTTTAAGATTTAATGACTTCCCTGCTGGGTTTCAGACTTGCACAAGACCTGTAGCCCCTTTCTATTGGCTGATTTCTCCCGATTATTTAACCAGTGCTTATAACTACGTTGTGTCTTAGAAATAATTAACTGTTTTTTTTTTTGTTGTCATCGTTGTTGTTTTACAGGCCCATAGACAGAAGGGATTAGCCTTATCTCAGATGAGATTTTGGACTTGGACTTTTGAGTTAATCCTTCAATGAGTGAGTTAAAGCTTTGAGGGACTTTTGGGATTGTATTTTGCAATGTGAGAAGGACACGAGATTTGGGAGAGGCCAGGGCATTATTATAAGGTTTGGCTCTGTGTCCCCACCCAAATCTCAGGTTGAATTGTAATCCCCAGTGTTGGAGGTGGGGCCTGGTAGGAGGTGGTTGCACCAAGGGGGTGGAATTCTGGTGGAATTAAATACTGGAAAAACAAAAAAACACTAAAATAGAATTGTTTAGTTAATCTGAGAGAAAGTAGAAAAGACTTAGAAAACATTTAAAATATTTAAAAGTCAGAAATCAATCAGAAAAAATTGTATGATATAATGAAACATGGTACATAAAATCATTTTTCATAAAATATTCATGATGCATTATTTGAAATCATTTATAGGAAAATAGCACAAAATTGTTGACCACACCTAAAACGTAAGTATAAATACAGATAAATATGTGGAAAGATGATACACATCTTAATTTTATCAAACACTGTATCCACATTATGATGTTACTGGTATTAGGCTATTATTTCATTACTGCTTTTCCTACCTTGTTTGTGTTTTCCAAGTTGTTCTGCAATAAATAGGAATTACCCTTATGATCAGAAAAAGAAAGACATCAATAAAAATGTAATTTTCTTTGATAGAATTCTCATATAAGAATAACTTGGTTTCTTTGATAGAATTCTCATATAAGAATAACTTGGGGCCAGGCGTGGTGGCTCACGCCTGTAATCCCAGCATTTTGGGAGGCCGAGGCGGGTGAATGACAAGGTCAGGAGATCGAGACCATCCTGGCTAACGTGGTGAAACCCCGTCTCTACTAAAAATACAAAAAATTAGCCAGGTGCGATGGCGGGCGCCTGTAGTCCCAGCTACTCGGGAGACTGAGGCAGGAGAATGGCATGAACCCAGGAGGCGGAGCTTGCAGTGAGCCGAGATAGCGCCACTGCAGTCCAGCCTGGGCGAAGGAGCAAGACTCCGCCTTGAAAAATATATATAACTAACTAACTTGGGAAGATGTAAAATTTGTTTTTGGCAGTTATTTATTTTTCCTCTTTTGAGCTCCCTAAATCTTTATATACTCAGCCTGCCTGTTCAGTTACAGTTCTTGCCTTTCCATGTTCCTGACTACTAACCATAATAAATGTTAACTTATTATAAATTACGAGGATAAACAATATATTCACATTAACGATGTGACACAATTATAGTATAGTAAGGAAGGTCCGGAATAAATACGTAAACATTAAACCAGATTTTTTAATGTGCCACGTCTACAACACAGATCAAAAACAGCCTCAACACATGCTGATAGAACTGACATTTTATTAAAAATCACAGATAATTTTTTTAAAAGTAACTAGTAAACTTCTTTTAGTATACACAAAGTGTTAAATTATATGTAGTTATTTATGCTGATATGTTATTACATTACATATATTTTTAGTATTCTGTAGTTTGAATTTTCATTATTTCAATGGTCTTATTTGAAGACAAATTTTAACTTTTTAAAAGTATTTTATCAATTTATTTTTAATCAATTTTATTTTTGTATTTTGATATCATATATAATAATTTAATGCTCAAAAATATTTTCTCATTTTTTTTTAATTTGATAGTTTGACATTTTGGCCTAAGATTGTATTAATTTCTGTATGTGGTTTGAAATATGGATCAAGGTTCATATTTTCTCATATGTATATCACATTTCCCAGCATCTAATATTATTATTTCTTCATTAGATTGACTTTACAGCTTAGTCTAAATGAATTGGTGACATATATAGATATTTCTGGTCTTTCCATTCAATTTGTCCATCCTTTCTTCAGTACCACACTACATTGGCTAATCTAGTTAGACAGTAAATCTGAAAATTACAAGTGTAAATTCTCCAGCTTTGTGATTCTCTTTCAGATTGTTTTGGATATTCTAGTTTATTCGCTTTTATATCAGTTTTAGAATCATCATGCTAATGTCTACAAATATTCTTCTAGGACATTGGTTGGAATTTCATTAACTCTATAGAGCAATAGAACTCTGTAAATTTATAGATTTGAATCCTTCAATCCATAAATATGATACTCTTCTCCACTTAATAATTATTTGATTTCCTTAGTGTATTTACAGATGTTTTTGGTTTTCCATTGATACTGTAACAAATTGCGATAAATTTAGTTGTTTACAACAATACAAATTTATTAGAGTCTAAAGGTCAGAAATCTAAATTAGCTTTATCTCGGCTAAAAGGAAGGCATTGGCAGGGCTTTGTTCCTTCTGTTGGTTCTAGAGGAGAATCTGCTTGATTGGCTTTAGAAGATTCTACTTGCTTCCTCCATTCTTTGGCTCATGGCCTTTACCTCCACCCCCTAGTCAATACTAATAGCCTTTTCCAATGTTTCTCTTATTCTAACCACCTTCCTTCTACTTATAAGGAACCCTGTGATTATGTTGGGCTCACCTAGATAATCTAGGATAGTCCCAATCTCAAAATATTTAATCATATCTGCAAATTTCTTTCTAGCATAAAATATGATGTTTACGAGTTCAGGGGTTACTCTGTAAACATCTTTTGGAGGGGGACTGTTATTCTGCATACCACAGAGATCTTGTAATTTGTATTTAGAGTTTCACCTAAGTATGTTATGTTTATATTATGTTTTAATTAGCTTGATCTAATCCTTGTATAATATATATGTATATCCAAACATCATGTTGTACACCTTAAATACATACAATTTTTATGTCAGTTAAACCTTAATAAATTGGTAGAAACATGGATGAATGATACAAAAAAGTATTTCACTGAAAGAAAAACCATAAATAACAGTGAATATAGTACTCTTTTTGAGAAATCATAAAAGAGATATAATAACTAAATAATTGTCTTTCTTTCATTTTAGGATATCACTTAAAGTTATATAAGTACACATGAATTCTCTCTAATACAGTTTTAGAAATTATATATTAAAAAGAGTTATCACTTTGGAAATTTCTATGTACATACAGTATTTCCAACTGACAGAATTTTTTTTACCATTCAGAATGCCCCCCGCCCCCAATGAAAAAGATTCTATGTATTCTATTAGCACAATTGTTTTAATATTGAAAAAGATATTTCAACTGATTTTTCACTTCCAGACATTAATGGTCTTTCTTATACATATTCATCCATTCTGAACCTAAAAAAAATCATAAACTAAAATCCTGCCTGTAACCATATAGTAATTGTTTTTTATAGTTTCTCTTTTTTATAGTTTCCCTCTTTCAGTGTACATGCCATAACCTCTATTTCCATTGGAATCAAAATTGTATTAATCGCTTACTATTTATAACATTTTTTAACACATTTCCCCAATATAAGTAGCTTATTTATATATAACCTACTTCTCAAAAATGCATACTAGTTTCATGCTGCAGATGGCCTCACACCATCCGGCACTTGTCTTACTTTTGTGCACGTGTGTATTTCCCTCTCTCTCTCCCCATTAGGTTGAATTAAGAAGTGTCAACACAAGAAAATGGGGCCGGGTGTGGTGGCTCACACCTGTAATGCCAGCAGTTTGGGAGGGTGAGGTGGGTGGATCACGAGGTCAGCAGTTCGACACCAGCGTGACCAACATGGTGAAACCCCGTCTCTACTAAAAATACAAAAATTAGCCAGGTGTGTTGGCACACGCCTGTAATCCCAGCTACTCGGGAGGCTGAGGCAGGAGAATCGCTTGAACCCGGGAGACAGAGGTTGCAGTGGCGCCATCTCAAAAAAAAAAAAAAAAAAAAAAAAAGAAGAAGGAAAGAAAATGGGGAGAGAAGACTAGGAGATATCTCTTGAGTATCAATTCTATCATACCCTTCCATTGTTCAAACATAAAAAAAAAACAGGGAAAAAAGATAATTAATTAAAAAGGGTGAAATATTCTTGGGTGGACTATGCTTAACTCTTCATAAATTGGTGACTTAAGGCTTTGAAAGGTATTTTAAAAGTCAATGAGAAAATGTTTTCGTCTTTGACAGAAAATGGACACTGTGGATCAGCAATGAAGGGACCTGAGAGGCAGGAGAGTCTTTTGGGAGCTCTAAAGGAGAATCCTTGCAAATGATGACTAGTTGATAAGTGAGAAAAGTTTATGAATCTGGAGTAAAGCCTTCCAGCTGACAAAGAATGGCTGTGGCCTCTATACAATGTATTTCTTATTTGAGCCAAGCCTCATTTGGCAAAAATAAATTCTTAAGGAACCAAAGTGCATGCGTTTTCTCAGGAGTCCACAGTTCCTATGTATAGTCGTCTAGAAGGCACAAAAAGTTCCTTGAAGTGTAGCCCAGCACTGAAGAGTGGGTGCACAGGATCCAAAACAGGCATCACCATGCTTGCAGCTACAACCCCATCCCCAGGGACACCACATACGCAGTGCATGCTGTACATTACCCTTCTCAGAAAGGTGAAATTTATATTTTAGTTCACATAAATGACACCTCCCTGTGAAAGGCACTGCACACTGAATGGCTGAATGTGGCATCCAAGAACAAATGCTCCCTATTCATGCCGTTTTTATTCAAGTCCCTATAGGTGTATGCCTTGGCCACCAAGATTTATGCCAAGGGACAATGCAACTTGTAGCCCCCAGCACTCCCCTATTTCATCTTCCCCCGAGTGAGATTTTTAACATGCAGATTTTTGTTTTGTTTTTGTTTTTGTTTTCAGATGAAGTCTGGCTCTGTCACCCAGACTGGCATGCATTGGTGTGATCTCGGCTCACTGCAACCTCCCCTTTCTGTGTCTAAGCACTTCTCCTGCCTCAGCCTCCCAGGTAGCTGGGATTAAAGGCACACACCACAGCGAATGGCTAATTAACACAAAAATTTTTAGGCTTAGCCAGAATATAACATTTCACTTCATCTCTTCCCCAGAGATGAGTAATCCTTGTCTGGATTATCCCATTAGTTTTCATGTTAATTTGCTTGTCTCATTAAAAAAATCCTCAAAATCAGGCCAGGTGCAGTGGCTCACACATATAATCTCATCACTCTGGTTGGTAGGCTGAGGCTGGTGGATCATCTGAGGTCAGGATTTTGAGACCAGCCTGGACAACGTGGTGAAATTCCATCTCTACTACAAATACAAAAAATTAGCTGGGTGTGGTGGTGGGCAACTGTAACCGCAGCTGCTGAGGCAGGAGAATCACTTGAACCCGGGAGGTGGAGGTTGCAGTGAACCGAGATCATGCCACTGCACTCCAGCCTGGGCAACAGAGTTAGTTAGACTCTTTTTCAAAAAAAAAAAATTGTATATATATATATATATATATATGAGTGTGTGTGTGTGTGCGTGTGTGTGTGTGTATGTACACAAATAATGATGAGCTAAGGCAAATTAAAAGACCTGGATTCTTCTAGCTCTGGCCCTTAATGGCAAGTAGAAGTCAGACCACATGATCATCAAGACCAAGTGTTTCTATGTACCATTCTCATTCATCTACTAAACATAACCCCTGAAAGACAGAGAAGCACATAGCTCAGTGTTAGTGCTGAGTCACGGTCAACGAACCAAAGTTCACTGAACAGAATGATTCTAAATATCTCAAGCCTTTTATTGAATTTTTTGAATTCCATGAAAAGCAACCAAAGTTAGATTCTACAGAAATATTTATATATATCAATTTCACTTTTCTCTTAAGTATTTGGGCCCTTGAGCTATCTCCCCAAAAAGTTCTCAAGGGGAAAAAAATACACAGACACAACACAATACTCCCTCCTTCAAACACCAGTACAAGTACTACTTCTCTTCCTCTGCGTCACCCACCCCTCAGTAGCTTCAAAGGAGTCTTTCCAGCAACCTGGCACATAGCGGGAGATTCTAAGACCCACTGCTCCATGAAACCACATACACAGACACATATATGCCCAAGTAAACAATATTGAAAAGAATGAGAATACAACAAAATATAAATACAAAAAAACTAACCATAAACAGAATTGATAAGCCATCAAAAGAACTCTAGCAATACACAATGCAAAGTTCCAACAACATATGCACAAATTAATATGCAAATAAAAATATAACAGAAATCACACAGTGAAATCCAAATAACAACAAAAAGAAAATACAAAATTCCAAGCAAGCAATGTACATAAAGAAATACCAATCAAAACACCAATGACCAAGAGCATGGCAAATCTGAAAACAAATTCAAACACATCATATAATCCCAAAGGAGCCAAAGTCAAACAAAGCAAAACCATACACGTGAAACAAACTGATAAGAATAGCAAAAGCAAAACAAAAACAAAACAGAGATCCAACTTCAAACAAAAACAACATAACAAAATCCTCATGCTACATGCCCCATGCACACACAAATGTATGGGCGCATATACCAAAGTGCACACAGATACATGTATTACTTCCCCCATCACCATATAAACACAAACAAATGTGCCAGAACAAATGTTACAAAGTCACAATCACCAACAAATATATCAGGGTATCCGAGACTCAAAGCCCATGGAAATCCTATGAGTGCAAGAAGGATGGAAATAGATACGACGAAGGGTAGCCACATGTAGTTGAATGGTAATACTATTAGGAAAGAAAGTAGAGTAGTTTTCTTCTATTTCATTATAACCTACATTTCCCATCAAGTTCTTGAGGTGGGGAGGGGCATGTGGTTGTTTGGAGATGGGAAACAAATTCAAATTACACAATCCATATTTGCCAACACTTGACTATAATTTGATAGAGTTTACCTGGAAGGAGGCATCAAGCTAGCTCTCTCACATTTTTCAGCACAGAAGTGTAAAAGACTTACTGCTCCAGTCGTGTCTCTCTGTCTCTGTCTCTTTCAGTCTGTCTCTGATTGTCTTTCTCTTTCTCTCGTAACAGCCATAGTTTAAGAAGAGATATCTTGAAAACATGGAAAGAGAAAAGTCAATACAATATTTCCTAATTTTTTAAGAGGTCAGAGAAGGGAGTTACTGTGTGGCCCGGGGCAGGTGATTCTGACTACCAAGGGAAAATTGGAGTACTACTCCACAATGGAGGTAAGGAAGACTATTTCTGAAATACAGAAGATGTCTCTTAGTATTACTATGCCTTGTGATTAAGGTCAATAGAAAACTACAACAACCCAATCCTGGCAGGACTACTAATGGCCCAGATCCTTCAGAAATGAAAGTTTGGGTCACTCTACCAGGTAAAATATAATGGCTGAGATGCTTGCTGAAGGCAAAGGGAATACAAAATGGGTAGTGAAGAAAAGTAGTTGTAAATACCAGCTACCACCCAGATGACAGTTACAGAAATGAGAATTGTAGTTCTCATGAGTATTTTCTACTTATATTTTTATTAATATATTTCTGTGTTTTCTTGTCTCTCTTATCCCCTTATCATGTAACATAAGATGTACTGATATAATATCGTAGTTATTAACCGTTGTTAACTTTAAATAATCATAGTATTGATGTTATGGAATACCAAGGAGAAGAGTAAACAACACTCCAGGACTTGATCTCCTCTTCTGGTGAAGTGGTTCATGAATTCTGGGTTGTATAAATGGTAGTTGTATCGTATTAAATGAAATTATGACCTTGGTATTTTTCTCATTTGATGATTAAATATAATTTAAGGAGATGTGTATAAGTGACAACATGACAAGGAGTGAACTTGCGATGATTAATTCTATATTTCAACCTGACTGGGTCACGGAGTGCCCAGACATTTGGTCAGTCATTATTCTGGGTGTTTCTGTGAAGGTCTTTTTGGATGAGATTAGCATTTAAATCAGTAGAATGAGTAGAGCAGACCACCCTCCCTAATGTGGATGGGCCTGCACCAATCAATCAGATGAAGGTTTAAATGGAACAAAAAGGCTGACTCTCCCCTGAGTTAGAGAGAATTCCTCCTGCCTGACTGCCTTTAAACTGGGGCATCTCATTTTTTTCTGGCGTTGTACTCAAAACATTAGCTCTTCCTGGGTCTCAAGCCTGCTGGCCTTTGGACTGGAACTACAAAATGGTTTGTTCTACTGCTTCTTTGGCTTCTGGACTTGGACTGCAACTATACCATCAATCAGTTCTCCTGGCTCCCCAGCTTGCTGACCCATCCCCCTGCAGATCTAGGAACTCACCAGCCTCCATAATTGCCTGAGGTTATTCCTTGCAGTATCCTTATAATAAATATCTTAAGGGATTTATTTTAAAAATAGACTTCTATAATTATATACATATATATTTGCTCAGTCATTGTTCTGGGTGTTTCTTTGAAGGTTTTATAAGACCTGATCCAGAATGTGAGGGTGCCTGGGGTACCTGTGAAAAGTATGTCCTGTAGGTTTTTTAAGCATTTATTCCGTTTTCTCCACAAAAGGACTACAACACTGGGAACAAGATTTGAGGTAGGAACATGATCCTTTTTCTGCATCCTTTTCCTTTTTCTGTGAATGTCATATGTATATGTGTGTGTGTGTGTGTGTGTGTGTGTATATATGTATATATATAAAGGGATATATAAATCCCTTTGTATATATAAAGTTTCCACAAGTATATGTACACACATGTTCATACATATATGTTCTCATCACTTCATCCATTCACATAATAGTTAAGACCAGCTAAAAACATATAAATAGTTCAAATGAAAGCAAATTTGGGGTATCATATCAAACTCTACTGATATGAGAATATCATCACGGATACACAGGAATATTAAAGGGAATTTGAGAGTATCTAAGCCTTGAGGAGATCACTTCATAAGACGGTTCATGGAGTTTGGAGTTCAGCAGGGAAGGGCAGGAGGGTATTTGTGCTCCCTAAAAAGAAGGCTTAAATGTTGTGAGGAAAGAAGATCAGTGTAAACTTTTCAGGGGTTTATAAGGCAAGAAGTGCATTTGGGTTGTATAGAGAGAAAAGACTAAGAGGTACAAGAGAAAAAGTATCATGTTCCTACCTCAAATCTTGTTTCCAGTGTAGTCAGTCATTTTGTGGAGAAAAAGCAATAAATAATTGAAAAACCTACATGAGAGACTTTTCCCAGGCACCCTCAGATTCTGGACCAGATCTCTCAAGAGGTACTTCAGAGAGTACCTGGAAATGGCTCATCACTGAAGGTTGGGTACCAAGGCTCAAGGGAGGGCAGTATTGTCACTGAAATTCCACTCATCATTACCGATGCCACCACAAATGTTGTCCATGTTGCACATTACTCTACTCAGAAGGGTGCCTTACAAATATTAATCTATTAAGTAACACCTTCCTGAATAAGGCACTACACATAGCGTAGCTGATGGTGGTGGTGCTGACCATCTTAATAGTAACATGGGGAAACTACAGATGAGGCTATTCCCAGAGAACCTCATTCTCTAGGTTTTACCCCACAGAATTCTCTTTAAAGGGTTGTATGAGTTGACCCATCGCTGAGTGGGTAGTTCTGACTTGTACCTGTTGTGCATTATTTCACTCCAAAAGGTGCAAAACATATTTCTAGACACATGCATGGCACTTCTTGAAGTGAAGCACTACACACAGCACAGCGGAAAATGTCCCTCACTCCGCCATTTCAGTCAGAATCCCAACACTCTCAGTCCATTAGGAATAAGCAGAATATACTCAATAGATTAACATAAAAAGAACTCTTTTTCCTCTCCCTTTTGTCTCCTATGTCTTTCGCTGAATGATTTTATTACTTTACCTGCTGCACATTTAATGATACAGATTTTAGGACAGAGAAAATTTTCCCTCTTCCTCTCAGACTTAGCATACATGACTAAATTGTTCTGCTAATTTTCAATTTAATATAGTTGGCACATGAACAACTACTTTGTATGCCTCAAAAGCCAGTCATTACGTAGAAAGGACCACTCAAGTTACTCATCATACCTAGCAATTGCAGGCCAGACAGAGCTCAGTTGAAACAGTGCTGGAGAGTTCTCTTCTTTCCAATTTGAATCTTCTTTATATCATTTGGGCCTTGGCTTGGCATCCTCTGTTCAGAGATGAACGCCTACAGCAGCAGAAGCAGTAATCACCACAGTCATGCACTTGCAAACCAGTGTTTAGACCAAGAAATATCTGCAACACATGTGAACACATGCATGCCACACATGCAAATAAACATGTGAACAATGAAACAACCCCAAAACGAATGCACACAAAATAGGGCAATGCAAACACAAAGACAAACACTGCATGATCTGACTCATATGCAGAGTCTAAGAAAGTTGATCTCATAGGAGTAGAGAGTAGAATGATGGTTACCAGAGTCTGGGCAAGGGAAGGGAAAGGGGGGTTGGGGAAAAATTGGTTTATGGGTACAGAATCACAGTTAGGAGGGATAAGTTCTGATGTGTTATTGTGCAGAAGAGTGATTATAGTTAGTTAGTTAACAATATTTTATGGTATATTCCAAAATCACTAGAAGAGAGCGTTTTGAATGTTCTCCCCACAAAGAAATGATGGACGTTTGAGGTAATGAAAATGCTAAATCCCTGATTTGATTATTACACAATGTATGTATGTATCAAAATATCTCACTATATCTCATCAATATTTACAAATTATTACGTGTCAACTAAAAAAACAATAAAAGAGTAACTTTTTTTTTTTTTTTTTGAGACAGAGTTTTGCTCTTGTTGCCCAGGCTGGAGGGCAATGGCACAATCTCAGCTTACTGCAACCTCTGCCTCCCGGGTTCAAGTGATTCTCCTGCCTCAGCCTCCCAAGTAGCTGGGATTACAGGCATGTGCCTCCAGGCCCAGCTAATTTTCTGTATTTTTAGTAGAGGCAGGGTTTCACCATGTTGACCAGGCTGGTCTTGAACTCCTGGCCTCAGGTGATCCACTGGCCTTGGTCTCCCAAAGTGCTGGGATTACAGGCATGAGCCACTGTGCCCAGCCGGGAGTAACAATTTTTAAGAATGTAAAAATACTACTGAAAATTCTAATTAACACACATTTAAAAACACCATTCAAAATCGGAATTAAAAAAAACACACAAAATATACAAAACACATCCAAATATACAAAATTCTACAGGAAACAGAAACCCAAAAAAAGCAAAAACAAGCGAAACAATAACAAAAAACAAAAGGAAGAACACACACAATACAAAACCCCCCAAAACATAAAAACAAATACACTAAAGTACAACTTTACTCTCCAATAATCCCAAACAAAACAGAGAACGAAGTTCAAAGTTCAAACAGAGAACAAAGTTCAAAGGAAATCTAGCACATATCAGGGATAGACGACACTGCACTGAGAAATGCTGCGAGAGCAGGAAGGAGAGCGGTGGACACTGAGAAGTAAACAGATGAGGTATCATAATAAACAATGATAGAAAACAAAGTAGAACAGTTTCCCACCTCTTCACTACAGCCTGTATTTCCTCATGGCTTTGGGTGAAGTGAGGTATTTGGCCACTTCAAAAACAAAATCCACACACATCAGTTGCCAACTAGACACCAAGACATGATTTGAAAGAGCTTTCCTGGGAGATGATAATGCAGCAGCAGACTATCAAATTCTATCCCATCCTCTGATATGGACATGTAACATTTACACCTTGCTTCCCAGGTCGTGCTTCCTGTGGGCTCTGGGAATTGGTTCTCCCTCCCCCTCTACTTTATCCTCCCCCTCCCTCCCCTTCTGCTTCTCTCTCTCTCTTCCACCCTCTCCCTTCTCCCCTTTCGCTTCTTCCCCTCCCCTCTCTTTCTCCTTCTCTCCTTCTGCCTCTCCATACAGACATTTTTATATCAAGGTTCATAGCTACTTCTTTTCTAGTAGTCAAAGCCAAAATAGATATAAACTGGAGACAAATGGCCATTAACAGGTGAATGCATTTTTAAAAAACTGGAATATCCATACAGTGGAATACTACTCATCCATAAAAACAAATAAATTATTGATGCAAATAACAATGTGGACGAATTTCAAAATAATTATGCCAGGAGAAATAAGCTAGGCCAAAATAAACAGTATATACAGTATGATTCCATTTTAATAAAAATTTTGGCCAGGCATTGTGGCTCATGCCTGTAATCCCAGCGCTTTGGGAGGCTGAGGTGGGAGGATCAGTTGAGGTCAGGAGTTTGAGACCAGCCTGGCCAACATGGTGAAATCTCGTCTCTACTAAGAATACAAAAATTAGCTCAGCATGGTGGTGCGCGCCTGTAGTCCCAGGTACTCGGGAGGCTGAGGTAGGAGAATTGCTTGAACCTGGGATGCAGAATTTACAGTGAGCCGAAATCGCCCCACTACACTCCAGCCTGAGTGACAGAGAGAGACACCGTCTCCAAAAATAAAAAATAAGAATCTGGAAAATAAAATCTAATCCATAGTGAATAAAAGCAGATTAGTGGCTGCATGGCTCTGTGGTTATGTGCAGAAGACCGAAAATGAGGATCACAAAGGGGCAGGAGGAATCTTTCAGGGAGGATGTATAATAAATATTCCCTATTTTGATTTAGGGGATGATTTCATGGGTGTATAAACAGAATATGTCAAAGCGCAAACTTTATGTCAGTCATATATCAACAACGCTTTTTAAGAACTAAAGCTATCACAATACAAAAATCTCAAAATAACTAACACATGCTCATACACACAATTCAAAAAAACCTTATGAGCTAAAAAAAAAAAATCGATCAACAAATAATGCAAATTGTCCCTAACAAAAGAAATTTTAGCCTTATGTACCAAAACTTCTATAAATGATTTTTTAAAAAGTAATGAATCAGAAAAACAGGGTGCAAATAAATAAAAACTAAGTAAACCAATAATATATTTTTAAACCCCTATCAACAATCATCCCAAATTAGAAAAGCTCAACAAAGAAGATTAAAATAAATAAATAAATCAACTACAACAAATTCCAAACAGAATCAATACATGAACTTATCAATTAGAAAGCATGTTGCAAATACCAAACCATGTAAACATACACACAGATACTGAGGCAAAACATTTAAAATCCAAGCAAACTCCCACAGCTTAAAAAAAAACACATCCCCAATAAAGCGCACATATATATGAAAGACAAAACTTTCTGAGCCCCACACAATTGAAGGGGAAAAAATAACTACAGCAACAAAACAAAATTCATACAAACTTAAATATCCCAAAACACAAGGAAAATGAAGAACCTCCCCCCCCACACACACACATACAAAATAAAACAATAAACACAAACCGAAACTAAAAATACATGGAAAATAACAAAATACCTTAAAAAAGTCAACATCATTCAAAAATAAAACAATCACAGCAATGCATGCATACACACCCACATCCATCCACCCACCCACCCACTCAGATATACACACACAAAAAGTCAAGCTGAAAAGCAAACAAATACACTAGAGAATAAAACAAAGAAAGATCTAGCAAAACAGCAGGAAAGAAACAAACATGTCTAAATACACAAAGGAAACTACAACTAAAACTCCCAAGCACCTCTCAGTACAAATCAAACCAAACACATAAATTAAAACCAAATCAAAACCAAAGAAGAAAACTCAGATTGGAACCAAAAACTAATAATTAAATCATGACAGCCCCCTCTCCCTGAAACAGGAATAAAACATTTGCTGAAACACAAACCACAATTTTAACTTAAAACAAAAAAAAAAAACTTCAAATATGCAACGAAACAACAACGAGCAGAGGTGCCATGAACACTGAATTGCAAACAATAAAAAGTCACACTGTACCCCCAAAATATGTACGATGATTATGTGTCAGTTAAAAATAATAATACAAGCAAACAAAATAAACAAATAAACCTAAAAAGCAAGAACCAACTTCGAAAAATAAATGCACAGAGACTTGGGAAATGAAAGGACAATTATAAACAAACTAATATCACAAAAAATAAAAACAAAACAAAACCAAAATCAGGTACCAATGTCTGGATAAACAATATTACTAAGCAAAAACAATTTGAAAAGTCCCACCAAACCCAACCACAATATGCACATGAACAATCAACTAACTAAATTAACTCATTTGTAAAAACCAGCACACACATACTCACACACAAACTCACACCTTCTCAAAAATAAGCACAAATTTGAGAACAATTTGCAGTGGTGCCACTGTCACTGCCCCAGACACACATCTAGGGTGGTGAGACTTTCTGCCCAGGAAAACTCTTAGAGCTCATGAAATAGGGAAGAAGATACCATGAGCAGTAGACACTGGTTGTACACAGGCGATAATGTAGTAGTATTAGTGATATAAGAGAAGAATACCCTTCCTCTTGATTACAATCTAAATTTTTGCCAAGATTTGGAATGGAGTGAGACATGTCACTGACTCGAGATGACAACAAAATTCCATAAACTTCAACTTGCCCACTTAAGGTGCTTTATGAGAATTAATCCAGAAGGGGTCACCAGGATGATTACCCTCCAACCCCACTCCACCTCCATTTTTCCAGCACTGTAGTGTGTACAACCTGCTTCCTAGTCACTGCTCCAGTCCTGAAGATGTTCTCCAGGGATCCGGCGCTGGCCATCTTTTGTCTGTGATTCTCAAGTTTTCTTTCTGAAGACCTTAGGTTAAGAAGGAGCAACTGAAGGAAAGTGGAAGGGAAAAGACAGATATATATGTTATCATTCTCAATAATCTGAGATGAATACCTTCACTTCTTTTTACTCCTTCACATAATTTTAAAAATAAAATGTTAAATAGAATTCAAAGAAAACTAACAAAACAAATATTCTAGGCAACTTCTTAACCTTTTATAGATATGTTGAATTTAGAAAGGACTGATATACACATATTTTCAATAAATATTTAAAAAATATATATATATATTTCAATATATAAATATTTATATATTTCAATATATAAATATATATTTCAATATATAAATATTTATATATTTAAATATACATATATTTATATGTAAATATTTTTAAAATATATATAAATATTTTATATATATATATATATTTTTTTTAACCAACAGATAATTTTAGAAATAATGTATTTTTCCAAATAAGGAAGAACATACAAACTCTTAAGGAGAGACTTGTCTTCAATCCTGAAAGAGCAAGAGCTTTTTGGTGCTGAGGGATGCTTCTGAGGCAGGAGGGAATTTGAAGAGCCCCTTGGGAAATGAAAAGGCTTGGAAGCTAAAAGAAGAAATGTTGTGAGGAAAAATAGGTTGGAGGTTTTTCGAGGCAAAATGAGCAGTTGAGCTCTGTAGCAGTAGAAGCTCTGAATATACAAAGAGGAAAAGCCAAATCCTCACTACAAATTTTCTTACCTGTGTGGGCATGCCTCCTCTGGACAAGGGTATATAAATCCCTGGAAAGCCTACATGGGTGATTTTTCCTGGGAGCCCTCAGTCCCTAGGATTTGCCTTTCAAGACCTGCCTATGGGAGTCAATTGAGTTAGCCCAGCAAGGGGAGAGTGGTGCTTGGACACAAGGGAGGGCAGCTCTGTGCATGCGGCTGTAAACACTCACACTCATGGCCATCAAATATGCCTTACGTGATGTGTATTACTCTACTCAAAAAGGCTACAATCATGTTTTAGTTTACGTGAGTGACGCCCTCTGGAGTAGGGCACTACACTCAGCTGAAGGTGGTGGCCCTACCCAAATATATACGTGAAGTTTAGGTACGATGAAGAATTTCTAGTATGTTCGCCACTCCACTCCCATTCTCTAACCATCCTTTAGTGAGGATACTCTTACTTGCTGCATATTTCACGTGCTGATTTTGAGGCCTTTTTCTCTTCAGTCGGCAACAAATAATCTCACCAACATTTTCCTATTTATTTTCAAGTCATTAGGAATGGCATATTAAAAAGGATTTGTGTTCCACCAATGTTAAAGGTCTCCCCACCCTCTGTGCCCCAAACTTCCCAGTCCCTTGGTTCAGAGTTATTTAACTTAACACCAAAACAACAGAGAGAACAAGGTAAACATGCAGAGAACTCAAGCGAAAGAGATAGATCATTTAGGCGGTGCCAGGATTCATAGGACAAAAATCTCATTTTCTCCACCATTCCTGGGGATTATACAGATCATTTACCTTGCCTGGAATCATTTCCAAGAGATCAATTGGCTTAGAACCTAGATATATATTATTCTTCCTTCTCAGCTCTGGACTTTCTCATCATTTCCTAGAGTTCTTGTCAAGAGGCTCTCTTTCAAAATTTTCATTTGGAGACACAGGCCTCCCAGGAATCTATTTTTTTCCTTTAAATACTGAGGCTGAAGAAAGGTAGAAGCAAGTAGGAGTAAGAGATCCACAGACCCCAAACTAGTTATATTTTAAGAGCTAGGAAGCCAAGTTAAACAAAAGACTGTAAAGCGAGAGGGAGGTGTACTGAATAAATTAAAGGATTAGCTAAATTACTTGCCATGGAGCAAGAGAAAGGGAGACTATGGTGTGGGACATTTAATCTGGACATGTCCAAGTCTCCCAGCATTCAGGAACCTCCACCAGTGTCAATAGTCCAAAATGGTCCAAGTCTACATCTATACACCAATAAATCAAAACTTAAACAAAAATATCTCTAAAATCAATTCTACCTCATAAATAAGTGAAACAATGCTCAATATCACTAATTAGGGAAATGCAACCAAAACCACAATGTGATACCACTTCACACCCATTAGAATCAATATTATCAACAAGCAAACACACAGAAAATTACAAGTGTTGACAAGTGAAGAAATTATAACCCCGTGCATTGCTGGTAGGAAAGTAAAATGGCACAGTCACTACAGAAAACAGTATGGTGGTTCTTCAAAAAATTAAAGATAGATAGAATTACCATATTTCAGCAATTCCAGTACTGGGTATATACCCAAAAGAACTGAAATCAGTATTTCGAAGGGACATAGTGCCCCCAGGTTCAAAGCAGCGTTATTTATAATAGACAAAAGATAGAAGCAATACAAGTGTTCATCAACAGATAAAGTGATATGCAAACTGTGGTATATGCATACAAGGAAGTGTTATTTGCTCTACAAAAGGAAATAATTTTCTTTTAAACTGGGTTTCCTTATGTTGTTCAGGCTAGAATCTAACTCTTGGACTCAAGCAATCTTCCTGCCTCAGCCTCCTGAGTAGCTGGGACTACAGGCATGTGCATCCATGTCCAGCTTAGAAATAAAATTCTGACACATGCTATAACATGGATTAACCTTGAAGACATTATGCTGAGTAAAATAAACCAGTCACAAAAGGAAAACTACTGTATGATTTTATTCTATTCAGTCCCTGGAACAGGCAAACTAGGAGAGACAGAAAGTAGAATAGAGGTTACCAAAAGCTGGGAATGGGGAGTCAGTGTTTAATGGTTACAGAGGTTTAGTTTGGGATAATGAATCATTTCTGGAGATGGATTGTGGTGATCATTGCACACCACTGTGGATTTACTTAATTCCACTGAATTTTACACTTAAAATGATTAAAATGGTAAATTTTATGTTATATACATTTTATAATTTAAAAAAAATTAACCTCCAAATAATTCCAAATACCTCTGAAAATATAAGAACCCACCCCCAGAACAGATATCAAAACTAAAACAATCAGTAATAAAGCAAAAAAATACAGCCACGAAGCAAAATAAAACCACTCTAAGTAGATACATGTTGTATGGTGTTAGCAACACTAGTAGATAAAATAGAAGATATTTCCTTTTCTTGATATTAACCTAAATTCCCATTTAAGGTGGGCAACAAATTTCCTTTAAAAGAAGTTATCAAGTAAACCCCCTGGTGTGGATTAAAAGAAGAGATGCATCAGAAAGCCCCATTTCCTAACACAGAAAGGTAAAATATATAACCCGATTCCCAGACAAGGTTCCTATCTTGCTTATGGTCATCAGGCCTCTGAGACTTAAAGCTTACAGCTCTCTTTTGTGCTCTTTGTACTCTCTCTCTCGCTCTCTCTCTCTTCTCCTTTCTGTCCCATCCACGAGGTTAAGTGGAGACATCAAACGGAAAATGTGATACAAAAACTCACTTAGCACTTCATCATTATAAGACTCTCTAAGGACTGATCCCACCTTGACATTATTCTTTTCACGTATAAACCTGAGGGAAAAAGTAATAAAAGTACAAGTGTCAGAAAAGAATAACCATTTTGGGAAAATTGAATTATTTGGTAATATCGTATAAGAACCAAAGTACATCCAAAGGAACTGAACACTTGTAGGTCTATGAAGAAAGAAGTAAGAAAGAAGTGGCTTCAACCCAGAGATTCAATAAAATTTTTAAAACAACAACTTTATTGCAGCATCACTGATAGATTGAAAACTGTATATATTTAATATATACAGTTGATAAGTTTGGACACACCGATGAAACCATCACTACAATCAAGGTAATAGATACACTCATCATCTCCAAAAGTTTCCTTCTTTCCCTTTGATTTTGATTTTGTTTTTCCGTGGTAAGAATATAACATGAGATCTGCACCTTAACATAATTTTAAGAACACAATACAATATAATTAATTATAGGTCCTGTGTTATACAGCAGATTTCTATAACTTTTTTTATCTTGCATAAGCAAAACTCTATATCCATTGAAAAACAATTACTCATTTCCCTCTTCTCCCAGTGTCTGGCAACCACCATTCTATTCTCTATTTCTATGTGCTTGACTATTTTAGATGCCTCATATAAGTGGAATCATACAGTACTTGTCCATCTGTGACTGGCTTAATAAGTTGATTCAAAAATGGACAAGGTACGTGAATAGAAATTTCTCCAAAAAAGACACACAAATGTCCAACAGGTATATGAAAACATACTCAGTAATCATTAGGGAATGCAAATCAAAACGATAATGACAAATCATACTGCACCTGTTAAAATGGCTGTAATTCAAAAAAGACAGATAAATGTTGGTGGGTATGGAGAAAAAGTAATCCTTGTTGTGTTAGTCCATTTTCATACTGCTATAAAGAACTGCCCGAACTAGGTAATGTATGAAAGAAAGAGGTTTAATTGACTAAAAGGTCCACATGGCTGGGGAGGCTGTTTCCACTTTGCCTTCCACAATTATGGTGGAAGGCGAAGGGGAAGCAAGGCACGTTCTTCACAAGACGGCAAGAAGGAGAATGAATGCACGAGGAACTACCAAACACTTACAACACCAGCAGATCTCCTGAGAACTATCATGAGAACAGCATGGGGGAAACCACCCCCATGATTAAATTACCCCTTCCCGGTCTCCCCTTGACACAGTGGGATTACGGGGATTATAATTCAAGATGATATTTGGGTGGCGACACAAAGCCTAACCATATCACTTGTACACTGTTGGTGGTAATGTAAATTAGTATAGTCATTTTAAAAAACACTATGGAAGTTCTTAAAAAAATTAAAAACAGTGCTACTATACCAACCAACCAACGATCCAGCTCCTAGGTATAGATCCAAAATAATTAAAATCAGAATCTTGAAGAGATGTTTGCATTCTCATATTTATTACAGCATCATTAACAATAGGCAAAATATAAAAACAACCCAAATTTCCATCAACAGATGAGCAGATAAAGAAAATGTGGTACATACATACGAATTAAATATTATTCAGCCGTAGTAAACAAATCAGTTCTACCATTTGCAACTACATGAATGAATCTGGAGGATATTAGGCTATATGAAATAATTCAGAGTTTTGGTGTAGATGTGGAGGAAGCTGAGCAGCTGGGGAGAATTTAGAAAGAAAGGAAAGTTTTGAAAAGAGTGAAAGGAATTGTCGGGTGACAAATGGTTAAGAGTTTGGGGGGAAAGAGAAAATTGGGTTCTACAGAGGAGAAAAACAGTGATAAAACAGGGGAGCTATGTTCTCCTAGCAAGTCTTTTTTCTTTCTTTCTTTTTTAAGGGACAGGGTCTTGCTCTGTCACCCAGGATGGAGGGAGTGGCGTGATCATAGCTCACTGCAGATTCAAACTCCTCGGCTCAAGTGATCCTCTCATCTTAGCCTACCAAGTAGCAGGGATGACAGACATGTGCGCCATGACTGGCTGATTTTTATTTTTATTTTATTTTTTTTGTAGAGGTGGGGGTCTCACTATGTTGCCCACGCTGGCCACAAACTCCTGGCCTCAAGTGATCCTCTAGCCTCAGCTTCCCAAAGCGCTGGGATTACAGGCATGACCCATCATGACTGGCCCCCTTAATGAGTTTTTTTTTTTTTTTTTTTTTTTGAGATGGAGTTTCACTCTTGTCACCCAGGCTGGGGTGCAGTGGCGTGATCTCAGCTCACTGCAACCTCAGCCTCCTGGGTTCAAGCGATTCTCCCGCCTCAGCCTCCCAAGTACCTGGGATTACAGGAGCCCACCACTACACCCAGCTAATGTTTGTATTTTTAGTAGAGACAGGGTTTCACCATGTTGGCCAGGCTGGTCTCAAACTCCTGACCTCAGGTGATCCACCCACCTTGGCCTCCAGGCGTGGGCCACCGCACCTGGCCATAACAAGTCTTATTTCTATTTGGTCAGGCCATTTTTGAAGAAAGAAATGTAAATCACCAAATCACCTACTTCGGAGGCTTCACCTACGGGATCTTAGTCTTGATGTTTTGCATCTTCGAAGGCACTTAAGAAAGTGTTTTGAGCTAGACCAGTACTGAAGTGGAAGAAGGATGCCTAGGCTGCAAAGAAAGCAGCTCTCCGCATGCTAATAAACACCACCCGGTCTCAGTGCTACCATCCATGTGTATTTGTCGTGCATTTACAGCCAAAATGGGGTTATAGGAAACTAATTATCCTCAGACCTGAACCAATGAAAAAACTGACAAAATATAGGAAACAACAGTCTATAAGACTTTACCAGAAATCAGGCGTGAAGTACGGTAATTCCTGAGAGATGGAAAATAAACTATAAATATTATTTGTACATATTAGCAATGAACAATTGTAATAATTTTTAAATAATACCAAAAATTACATAGTTAGCTATAAATAAATGGAGAAACATACTGTGCTTATGGATTGGAAGAAACAGTATTGTAATATATCAAATCTTCCCACAGGGATCCAGAGATTCAGCACAATGTTAATCAAATTCTAACTAGAAATGTTTGTAAATATCAACAACTTTATTCGAAAATTTATTTATTTTTTATTATGTAAGTTTAAGGTATAATTAAAATGTTTTGGTATATATATGTATATATACAGATATATCTAAAGTGAAATGATTACCACATGCAAACAATTTATAATATCTATCTTACATGGTTGGTTTTTTGTGGCAAGAACACTCTAAAATGTTTATGGAAAGACAAAAAAATAAGAATAGCCTAATCAATTTAAGAAATAGGTACAAGGCTGGGCGCAGTGGCTCACACCTGTAATCCCAGCACTTTGGGAGGCCGAGGCGGGCGGATCACAAGCTCAGGAGATGGAGACCATCCTGGCTAATACAGTGAAACCCCCATCTCTACTAAAAATATTAAAAATTAGCCAGGCTTGGTGGCGGGCGCCTGTAGTCCCAGTTACTCGGGAGGCTGAGGCAGGAGAATTGCGTGAACCCGGGAGGCGGACCTTGCAGCGAGCTGAGATTGCGCCGCTGCACTCCAGCCTGGGCGAGAGTGCGAGACTCCGTCTAAAAAAAAAAAAAAGAAATAGATACAAAGTTGGACTAATATTTTGATTCAAGACTTAGCTATAGTAATCAAGACAATGTGGTATTGGAAAAAGGAGAGAGAGAGAGAAAGAGATTAATGGAACAGAATAAGGAGTCCAGATATAGACCCACAAAAATACAGTGAAAATGTAGGTTGTGGATTAGCTAGAGATATCACATATTTCCAGAGTGTGAAATAGTACAGCCACTTTGAATATCTGACAGCTTCTAATAAAATTCAACATACATCTATGTAAGGCACAGCAATCCCACTCCCAGGTATTTACCCTAGAGAAATAAAAATGTGTGTTCACACAAAAAACTGTACTCAAATGTTAATAACAGTTACATTTTTGATTGCTACATATTGGAAGCAATGCAAGTATCCTTCACCTGGTGAATAGATAAACAACACTTGTGATACATCCATATAATGGAATACTATATAGTAATAAAAAGAAGCCCACACAACTTCATGAATATCAAGTGCATTATGCTATGTGAAAGCCAAATATAAAAAGACTACATTCTATATGATTTCACTTGTCTGAAGTTATTGAAAAAAAAACTGTATGGGTAGAATGCAGATCAGTGGTTTCTAAGGTCTAAAGGTGAGAGAAGGCAATTGAATGCGAATGGACATAAAGGAATTTGGGGGGGGGTGGCAGAAATATTGAAGTGTAAGCTACATTATTAAATATGTTTGTAAAAGCTCATTAAATTGTACAAATAATTATGATGAACTTTGCCATATGTAAGTTGTACTTCCAAAAGCTGATTTTAAAAAAACTCTTCACAGGAGAATAATGGCAAAAACATGCAAAAATATTACTCTGCTTCAACCATCCCAAGCCCAAATATCCTTCCTTCTTCTTTTTCTCCATCCTCTCTTTTAGTAACCTCAAAGTATTCATTTTAACAGCTTTATAGATTTCCAGTATATCTGAGACTCACTGCTGAGCAAAACCCTAAAGAAAATACTCACAAACAAGCAAACAACAAGAAAAATCAACAATAAAAAGAATAAAAGCAAACTCAAGCCAAAGAATCCCCAAAACATATAAAGAAAATTTAAAAAATATAAAAACAAATGACTCAGAGAATCTCTCTCTCTCTCTTTCACACACACACACGCACACACACACAGTAAACCCAAACAATTATAACTACAACAAGAAAAAAAAATACTGAAAATTCTAAACAATATAAAATCCTACATCAGTGAAAACAAAATAGCAAACCAACAAAAGCTGAACACACAAAGTGAGACAAGTGGCTGGTAATAAACAGGAAAAGTGACAAACATCAGTTGCCAACTCAATGCTCTTTTGTGATTTAAAGGCTGGGTACATCAGGATATACCTAATTTCCCAGTATGGGAACACAAAATACACAAAGTACTTCCCACTAACTTCTTCAATCCTGCAATGGTGTCCAGGACAGCGAAATGTTTGCTGTCTGTTATCTGTGTTTTTCTCTCTTTGCTAGTCTCTTAGAGGAAGCTGAATTAAGATAGATAGGATTCCTTAAGAAGAGAAATAAAAGTCTATGAAATATTTATTCAGTTCCAAAAGTCTGAGAAGTAAAACCTCTCATCACTTCAACAAATTATGTTTGACACAAAATGTACTCAAAAAAAGTTAACACAATAGAGAACTCAGAAATAACTCAGCACACCTACAACTATCTGATCTTCGACAAACCTGACAAAAACAGCAATGGGGAAAGGATTCCCTATTTAGTAAATGGTGCTGGGAGAACTGGCTAGCCATATGCAGAAAATTAAAACTGGACCCCTACCTTACACCATATACAGAAATTAACTCCAGATAGTTTAAAGACTTAAATGTAAAACCCAAAACTATAAAAACCTTAGAAGAAATTCTAGGCAATACCATTTGGGACATAGGTACAGGCAAAGATTTCATGATGAAGATGCCAGAAGCAATTGCAACAAAAGCAAAAATTAACAAATGGGATCTAATTAAACTAAGGAGCTTTGGAAAAGCAAAAGAAACTATCACCGAGTGAACAGACAGCCTACAGAATGGAAGAAACTTTCTGCAATCTATACACCTGACAAAGGTCTAATATCCAGAGTCTACAAGGAACTTAAATAAATTCACAAGAAAACAACAACCCCATTAAGAAGTGGCCAAAGGACATGAACAGATACTTCTCAAAAGAGGACATACACGTGGCCAACAGACATATGAAAAAAAGCTCAACATCACCCATCATTCAAAAAATGCATATCAAAACCACAATGAGACACCATTTCACACCAGTCAGAATGGCTATTACTAAAAAGTCAAAAAATAACAGATGCTGGCAAGGTTGCAGAGAAAAAGGAATGCTTCTACACTGTTGGTGGGAGTGTAAATTAGTTCAACCATTGTGGAAGACAGTGTGGTGATTCCTCAAAGATCTAGAGGCAGAAATACCATTTGACCCAGCAATCCCAATACTGGGTATATACCCAAAGGAATATATTCATATAAATCATTCTATTATAAAGACACATGCACTCGTATGTTCACTGCAGCACTATTCACAATAGCAAAGACATGGAATCAACCTAAATGCCTATCAGTGATAGACTGAATAAAGAAAATGTGGTACATATACACCATGGAATACTATGCAGTCATAAAAAGGAATGAGATCATGTCCTTTTCAGGGACATGGATGGAGCTGGAAGCCATTATCCTCAGCAAACTAACACAGTGAAAGAAAACCAAACAAAAAAAAAACATTTTTTTTTGGACAAAAAAAAAATATGAATCCTGAAACACCTAGAGGGATTAGAGGGGCCCTCAAATCCTAGGTCTGGACTCTCCAAAGGCACTCAAGAGTCTTCTGCAAGGATAGCAATTTGGCCAAAATGAGTACATCTACGGGTAGACAGCCACACCACCTCCCCACAGGGCCACCACATGTAGTTGTTTATGTTGTGAATTAAAGTGACTATCATATTTTAGTACACCTGATAGCACCTTTTGGAGTGGAGTACTGCACAAAGCAGGATTAAATGTAGCAGCCCTGCCCAGATGCTCCCCAATCATATTACTTTCATACAGTTGCTTTATGCTTCCAGCACATATGTAGCCCTTCAGATTACATAAAAGACCTATGAAACATACACCCCTGTTACCCTCACTCTGTCATCCCTCCCTGCATTAGTATCTCCTCACCTGCTACATACATGATTTGCAGATTTTCAGGTTGAGAGAGAATAATTATTTTTTCTTCTCTCACTCAGATTAGGTATATTCTCATCTGTGTTAATCTGTTGAATTTCATTATAAGGGATATTTATGTATTATTTACTTTCCTCCAAAGTTGAAAGGACTCATCAACATACCTACATCATCCTCTATTCCAAACTTCCACCTGAAATTTCCAAGCCCTTTTGTGAAAGGCAGAGTTCTAAGATAGTCCTGAAGATGAGCCCCATGCACAAGCCCTGTATAATCTCCCCTTTAGGGAGAGCAGGAGCTTTGACTTTCACAGAATATCACTCCCATGATTATGTTATGCTGTACAGCCAATAGAAAGTTACAGATGTAATTAAGGTCACTGGTCTTCTGAATTAGATTTAATCAAAGACAGAGTATCTTGAGTGGCCCTGACCTAATCAAATAAGTTGTTTAAAGGAGGATATGGAGACCAGCGATAAGAAAAAGCAGCCTTGAAGAATCAAACTGCCATATTGTGGATAGAGTGACATGGTAAGCAACGGCAAGTGGCATTCTTGGAGCTGAGAGCCTCGGTCTTAGAGCTGCAAAGAAATACTTTTTGCCAATTTTGAAGAAGTCCTTGAGCCCCAGATGAGATCACAACCCTAGTTGAAATCTTGATTTCAGTCTCTTAAGACCCTAAGCCAAGGACCCTGCTAAACTACGTACAGACCCCTGACTCATGGCAACTGTGGGATGATAAATGTGTACTGTTTTAAGCTGCTTAAATTTGGAGTAATTTGTTATGCATATATTGAAAATTAATACACCCTTGGAGTTTCGCACCTTAATGAAAGAACAAACTGCTAAGAAGCATAGAAAATGTGCAGGAATCTCACGTGAGAGAAGTAGTAGTCAGGAGTTGCCAACAGATAAAGGGCAGAGACCCCTGTACCTCTTCCTTCTCTAGAAAGGAAACAAAATATAAAGCTTACTTGGATTGATCTTCAAAAGAGAAAATGGGCTGACAGCCTAGAGATGTCCTGTTTCTCCTCTCACCCTGGATTTTTAAGCCTTTTTTCAGAGGTCTGGTTATAGAGAGAATCTATCCAACTATTCATTCTGAGCCACAGGCCTTCATGTGTTTTTAGTTTTCTGGCCTTGACAAATGCCCCCAGATAACATGGAAGGAAGAAAGTAAACTGATTCCAAGACCAAAAAATATTCTTGGTTTAAGAACACAAAAACCAGATTATGGAAAATTTTGTGGTTTGTGAAGTTGGGAAATTTGGAAAAAGATGTACCTCTCCAAGTTACACACGGTGAAGAATGTTTAAGAGGTCAGTGGCACTTCAACTGGACTTCCCTAAGTTCTCCAGAATTCAGGGTCCTATCTTGCCTCTAGTAACCTAAAATATGAGTCAAGTCTGCATCTCACAGAACTATAAGAAGTCTCACGTCATCCACAAATAGAGAAGACTCTAAATATTTACATTCACCAAATCATCTTTGGTCCTCAAATCGACTCCCCTTTGAGGTCATAGTCCCTCATCCTTTATTTCCAGTAGGAATATTAACAGGAAAAACAGAGTAGACAAGAAATTTCTCCAGTATCTATAGACATTTCAGATCTGAAAGAGCTGGTAGGTAGAGAATTTGACATCAGCCCTTCCCACCCATCCTCACTCCACCCTTCTTTACATTCTACATATAAGCATAGCTTATTCATCTAATTTGTTAGGAACAGGGATGGATATTTACATTAAAAAAGATAAAACATGGCAAAAACTGGATTTATCTTTATCCATCATCAAATACATAAGTAATGGCACAATGATGGTGGTTTCAATAACTAATACCTATGTATAGCTTTCATCACTGACTGTAAAAGGAAAGAAGACAGGCCTCCCTCTCTAGCAATGTAGAGAAAGGTGGGGTTTTCCTATTTTTTGAGATAAGGACTGCTACTTAATGTCAATCAACAACTAGAACGTTATGCTGGTTTTAGCCCTCATAATAACGTAACCATGTAAAGATGGGGATATACTTTAGTCTCAAACCTGGATGTGGTCCAGTAAATGAAAATAATTTAAGTATCTATATGTACGTACAAAAATTTAAACCTTCTACCTAATTTTATCATACCCAATGGCTCAACCTCAAGGAGACATTAGTAGACAAACATAACCAGACATCGTGACGTCCTCTGATGAGGGCTGAAGATCCTGGATGCAAGTGCAGTGGATTCCAATCCAGATCCTTTTCACCCTTCCGATGTGAATACTTGTGTGTTTTGTCAGAGCCCCTTTGTTTTGTGAGCAGGGCCATTATCAAAGCTCTACATAAGGAATTGTGAGCTGTGAGCTGAATCAAATGTTTAATACATTCTAGTGCTGGATTTAGAAGAAAAGAAACTAAGGGAGGGCAGTGAGTTGACATAAAAAAGGGGACACTGTAGAGTGGCTGCCTGGGTTCAAATAGAAGCTCTGCTTCTTGATAGCTGTGTGATCGTAAGGCATTTATTAAAATTATTTTTCTTGTCTTATTAGTAAAATGAGAGTGGATATAACAGCTCCTACTGCATAAGGTTCTTGTAAAGATTCACTGAATTCCTGTGCACTAAGAGCTTAGAATTCATCACATAAAGAGAATAAAAACAAAAACTACATGAACGCTTCTACACTTCTGGTGGGAGTGTAAATTAGTTCAACCATTGTGGAAGACAGTGTGGCAATTCCTCAGAGACCTAGAACCAGAAATAGCATTTGACCCAGCAATCTCATTATTGGGTATATACCCAAAGGAATATCAACTGTTCTATTATAAAGATACATGCACGAGTATGTTCACTGCAGCACTAGTCACAATGGCAAAGACATGGAATTCACCTAAATGCCCATAAATGGTAGACTGGATAAAGAAAATGTGGTACATACGCACCATGAAACACTATGCAGCCATAAAAAAAGAATGAGATCATGTCCTTTACAGGGAAATAGATGGAGCTGGAGACCATTATCTTCAGTAAACTAGCACAGAACCAGAAAACCAAATATGGCATGTTCTCATGCATAAGTGGGAGGTAAATGATGAGAACACATGGACACATAGAGGGGAACAACACACACTGGGGCCTATCAAAGGGTGGAAGGTGGGAGGAAGGGTAGGATCTGGAAAAATAACTAATGGATACTAGGCTTAATACCTGGGTGATAAAATAATCTGTACAACAAACCTGCATGACACATGTTTACCTATATAAGAAACCTGCACATCCTGCATATGTACAACTGAATTTAAAATAAAAGTTAAAAAAAAAAAGACCAGAAAAGACCAGAAATAATTACCCCAAAAAAAAGGAGCTTTAATACCTGGGAGAAAAAAAAAATACTTTGGTCTTTAGTAGGGTAAGGATCTGAGAAGAGAGGGAACAAATGGATGCCTAAGTGGAAAATCTTAAAAATGAAGAGGAATGTCAATAGGTGATAAGATAAGAGATTTGCAGGCTATGGTTGGGAATAGGTTCTTACAAAAGAAAAAACACTTTATAGGTGACAGGAACACCATGAAGATACTGAAAGGCTTGTTACCATTTTGGTCAAGCAACTTTGGCAAAAGGGATCTGAATCTCAGAAGAAACTCAATGGGAAGTTTTTCCTCAGACTTTCAGTTTCAAGGTCTCATGTCCGATAATTAATTTAGAGAATTAACTGAGCTAGTCCATAACAGGAAGGGTGTCAGTAGAAATGTCTGCACTCTAGGGAAAGTATTATACTGCTTGCAACTTAACACCCCCCATGTATCCACCGTGCCATGTCATATGATGTATATATCATGTGTTACTCCACTCACAGAGGTGTCAATCATATCTAATTACACATGATTGCCTCCCTCTTGAGAAGAGTACCACATGAAGAATAGAACATTTGAGGATAGCAGCCCAGCCTAATCACTGATTCATTCACCTTTCTTTTTATATTTTAAAATATGTAATTGACAAAATTTGTATATATTCAAGGTGTGCAATGTGATGATTTGATATATATATATATATACATTGTGTACTGATTACCATAGTAAAATTAATTAACACATCATTCATCACCCTTAGTTACCATTTGTGTGTGTGGTGTGTCTGTTGTGGGGGTGTGGTGAGGACACTTAAAATCTGCTCTCTTATCAAATTTCCAGTAAACAATTACAGCATTATTATGACTATGCTATACATTTGATAGCCAGAGCTTATTTATTACGTAACTCAAAGTTTGTACTCTTTGACCAACACGCATCTTTCAAAAACACATCACTGTTTTCAATCTGATTGGTGACTGGTGTTAATAAAAAGGGCCTCTGTAGCATGCACTACACTGTCTTTCTTCATCCATCCTTTCCTGTGTTGTCCAATCATGGTTTGGAGTTATGACATGGCAATTTTCAGAACTATGAACCATTAAGCTTTTCTGCTAGACTCTCTTGTGCATGGAAGAAAAATCCTTGCATGTCTTATCCTGTTTATTTTTCCATTATTATAAAGTGTTAGAAAGCAGTTTACATTCCTCAGGTCTAACAGGAATTAGCTCTCAGGTCTAATTCCTCAGGTCTAATTCTAATTAGGAATTCCTCAGGTCTAACATTCCTTAGTTAACAGGAAAATATGTCATCTATGCTTGTCACCTGAAGATGAGTCCCTCCACCTGAGTTACATCCCTCAACTCCTGAACCACAGAATAAGCAGTGAAAACACACAAGATTCTAGGATAGGATGGTAATCACTGATGTGATGGAGGGTAGAAATGTCTGTTTCTCCTTAAATCCTAGAGCAAAAATAAAAATATTTTACTTACCAGGAATGAACTGCAAAACAGAAAATGTTCTTGGCATCTATGGATGCCACTAAACTTCTTCCAGTTTGTGAGATTTCTGAGTCTTTCCCTTGAGCGTGGTCTTTTCAAGCATTTTTGTTTGCATTTTTCTCCATTTGGAAACATGCAACTATGTGTCTTCATTTTCCTGGATGAACTAAATCTGGGACACCAAAATATAGTAACACAAATATGGTAAATGGATGTCAGAGAACTGGGATGGAAGAAAGAGGTGATTGTAAGTAGCCTAAAATGTGAAGTTGCTACCAGTAAAAAATTATGGTATCTTAATGGAAGAAACAAGTTCCCAGCCTTTGTCATGTACCCTACCCCTAATTTTGTGTTGCTGTGGCTAAGCAACAGGTGCAGATGTTAGGGGCACTGTTCGTACACTCAGCTCACTTTCGTTGGGTGGAGGCTTTAGTGTGGTTTTGGCAGGTTGAGAATATGGGGTCTCTGATCATCCTCACCCCAGCATAATTATAAAACAGAGTTTCAACCCTGGAATGAGCAGGCTGAGAAGACCAAAATCTACGACTACCAATCTTCACTCTATATATAAAAGCAGGAGTGTTGTGAAAGAAGCAGGTCGCTGTACCTACCCAAAGCTTGAGAGCAGTGAGTCAGAGATTCTTTTCCCAGCATGAGAAGTGAGTTTGAATAAAAGATGGTATTATAGCTCTTCTAAAAAAAAAAAATAGGACTTTATTTATAGCAGAGTCAGGGAAAGCTCAGGCTTAATGGTGCTCCAGATAACAACACAGATCATGGAGGTAAGTAAGTAAGACAGAGTTGGTAGCTGTATGAGAGCAACAAGCTAAACCACAGGCCAGCTTATTTACCAGAGTATCCGATAAACTGACAGCTAATAAGAGCCTTCCTGTATCAGAACACACCTGAAAGACTTGCCTTTAAAACAATGTGTTCAAAGTGGCTCAAATTATTTTGATCAAACTCTGATACGTTTTTCCCTTAAAATTCAAAAAAAAAAAGATAGAGAAAATCAGCATGCAGTGAGAAAACCTAACATCTCTGTGTGACACACAGAGACCACTAGCTGGACAGAATGATCAGGAAAAGAAACAAAAAGAATGCTACTAAAATCGCTGTCATCTTAGAGTTACTATGTGCATACATAGGCTGTGCTATAAGAAAATTCACAGCAGATAAGTAAGTAAGCTCCAGCCAATTCAATAAACAAATTAAAAACAGACAACAACAGCAATAAAAGCCGGGTGCGGTGGCTCACGTCTGTAAATCCCAGCACTTTGGGAGGCTGAGGTGGGTAGATCACCAGGTCAAGAGACTGAGACCATCCTGGCCAACATGGTAAAACCCCATCTCTACTAAAAATACAAAAATCAGCTGGGCGCGGTGGCGGGCGCCTGTAGTCCCAGGTACTCAGGAGTACTAATTTTTTGCCTCAGGAGGCTGAGGCAGGAGAATCGCTTGAACCCAGGAGGCAGAGGTTGCAGTGAGCTGCGATCACGCCACTGCACTCCAACCTGGGTGATAGAGCGAGACTCCATCTCAAAAACAAAACAAACAAAAAAATACATAATTCCTCAGAGGGAGTAGTTATTATCCAGAATACAATATTTGATCTTAACTATCCTGTTTTACAGAAAATCATAATATGTACAAAAAAACGATAATGTAGTCTTTACAGATAATAAAAAAAAACAAACCAGAAATCATGCTAACAGATAAAGACTTTATCGCAACAATTAAAGATTTCAAAGAAATAAAAAAAAAAATAGACGTAAAGGAAGTTATGATGGCAATGTCTCATCTAAAGTTTATAATAATAAAAATGTAGAAAACACTTTTTTTTTTTTTGAGATGGTGTCTCCTCTGTCGCCCAGGCTGGAGTGCAGTGGTGCGATCTCGACTCACTACAACCTCCACCTCCCACGTTCAAGCGATTCTCCTGCCTCAGCCTCCCAAGTAGCTAGGACTACAGGCACCTGCCATCATGCCCGGCTAATTTTTTGTATTTTTGTAGAGATGGGGTTTCGCTATGTTGGCCAGGCTGGTCTTGAACTCCTGACCTCAGATGATCTGCCTATCTCGGCCTCCCAAAGTGCTGGGGAAAACACTTATTAAAAAGGAAAATATGGATTTTAAAAGTACAATAACTTAAAAAGTTCAACAGAGAATCTCTACAGTATATTTCAACTATGAGAATAAATAATACGTTGCACATTAATAGTACTAATGCCTTATGAAGAACACAGAGTAAAACGAATGAGGGAAAATGAACAGAGCATCAAGGAAGTAAAACACCAGAAAGGGCAAAAGATTTGCATTATGTAATTACCAGAATAAGAAGAGAGAGAGAAGGAAAAAAGAAACCTGCTCAAATAAATATTCTTAGGAAGGAACACTTCCTAAATTTGATGAAAAATGTTACACATCCAAGAAGTAAAACAAATTTCAAGTAGAACAAATACAAAGAAACTCAGATTAACAGACATTATATGCAATCTGTTGATACCTATGGAAAATAGTTAATATTGACAGCTGCAGGAGAAAAGCAACTCATTGCATACAGGGATTTTTGTAAGATTAATAGCTGACTTTTCATAAGAAAGTATACAGACCCGAAAGCAGTGGGAGGTTATATTCAATATGCTAAAATAAAAACATAGTCAAACAAGAATAATATATTTAAGGCTAACAGCTGTTCACTATAGCACTAAAAGCACAACTCATAACATAAATATATCAATAAATTGCACTTTATTAAAATTGAAAACACTTGCTTTGTATGAAACAGTTAAGAGAATGAAAAAACAGACTGTGGATTGAGCTATGCATGCAAATCACATTTTTAAAGGAGCTGTATTCAGAACATATAAAAATCATTATCATTAATAATATCATTAATAATATTCTAAATATAATAATGATCTTAATATTAATAATAATAATAATGATCTTAAATATCATTAATAATAACGCAGTGCAATAAAATTTGTAAAAATTCCTCAATGGATGCTTCATTAAGAAGATGTATGGCTGGGGAGCCAAGATGGCCGAATAGGAACAGCTCCGGTCTACAGCTCCCAGCGTGAGCGACGCAGAAGACAGGTGATTTCTGCATTTCCATCTGAGGTACCGTGTTCATCTCACTAGGGAGTGCCAGACAGTGGGCGCAGGTCAGTGGGTGAGTGCACCCTGCGCCAGCCGAAGCAGGGGCGAGGCATTGCCTCACTCAGGAAGCGCAAGGGGTCAGGGAGTTCCCTTTCCAGGGGTGACAGACGGCACCTGGAAAATTGGGCCACTCCCACCCGAATACTGTGCTTTTCCGACCAGCTTAGGAAACGGTGCCCCAGGAGATTATAGCCCGCACCTGCCTCAGAGGGTCCTACGCCCACGGAGTCTCGCTGATTGCTAGCACAGCAGTCTGAGATCAAACAGCAAGGTGGCAGCGAGGCTGGGGGAGGGGCGCCCGCCATTGCCCAGGCTCCCTTAGGTAAACAAAGCAACCAGGAAGCTTGAACTGGGTGGAGCCCACCACAGCTCAAGGAGGCCTGCCTGCCTCTGTAGGCTCCACCTCTGGGGGCAGGGCACAGACAGACAAAAAGACAGCAGTAACCTCTGCAGACTTAAACGTCCCTGTCTGACAGCTTTGAGGAGAGCAGTGGTTCTGCCAGAACGCAGCTGGAGATCTGAGAACGGGCAGACTGCCTCCTCAAGTGGGTCCCTGACTCCTGACCCCTGAGCAGCCTAACTGGGAGGCACCCCCCAGCAGGGGCAGACTGACACCTCACACGGCCGGCCAGGTACTCCAACAGACCTGCAGCTGAGGGTCCTGTCTGTTAGAAGGAAAACTAACAGAAAGGACATCCACACCAAAAACCCATCTGTACATCACCATCATCAAAGACCAAAAGTAGATAAAACCACAAAGATGGGGAAAAAACAGAGCAGAAAAACTGGAAACTCTAAAAACAGAGTACCTCTCCTCCTCCAAAGGAACGCAGTTCCTCACCAGCAATGGAAAAAAGCTGGACGGAGAATGACTTTGACGAGCTGAGAGAAGAAGGCTTCAGACGATCAAATTACTCCGAGCTATGGGAGGATATTCAAACCAAAGGCAAAGAAGTTGAAAACTTTGAAAAAAATTTAGAAGAACGTATAACTAGAATAACCAATACAGAGAAGTGCTTAAAGGAGCTGATGGAGCTGAAAACCAAGGCTTGAGAACTACGTGAAGAATGCAGAAGCCTCAGGAGCCGATGCGATCAAATGGAAGAAAGGATATCAGCCCTGGAAGATGAAATGAATGAAATGAAGCGAGAAGGGAAGTTTAGAGAAAAAAGAATAAAAAGAAACGAGCAAAGCCTCCAAGAAATGTGGGACTATGTGAAAAGACCAAATCTGCATCTGATTGGTGTACCTGAAAGTGACGGGGAGAATGGAACCAAGTTGGAAAACACTCTGCAGGATATTATCCAGGAGAACTTCCCCAATCTAGCAAGGCAGGCCAACATTCAGATTCAGGAAATACAGAGAACGCCACAAAGATACTCCTTGAGAAGAGCAACTCCAAGACACATAATTGTCAGATTCACCAAAGTTGAAATGAAGGAAAAAATGTTAAGGGCAGCCAGAGAGAAAGGTCGGGTTACCCTCAAAGGGAAGCCCATCAGACTAATAGCAGATCTCTCAGCAGAAACCCTACAAGCCAGAAGAGAGTGGGGGCCAATATTCAACATTCTTAAAGAAAAGAATTTTCAACCCAGAATTTCATATCCTGCCAAACTAAGCTTCATAAGTGAAGGAGAAATAAAATACTTTACAGACAAGCAAATGCTGAGAGATTTTGTCACCACCAGGCCTGCCCTAAAAGAGCTCCTGAAGGAAGCGCTAAACATGGAAAGGCACAACCGGTACCAGCCACTGCAAAATCATGCCAAAATGTAAAGACCATCGAGACTAGGAAGAGACTGCATCAACTAACGAGCAAAATAACCAGCTAGCATCATAATGACAGGATCAAATTCACACATAACAATATTAACTTTAAATGTAAATGGACTAAATGCTCCAATTAAAAGACACAGACTGGCAAATTGGATAAAGACTCAAGACCCATCAGTGTGCTGTATTCAGGAAACCCATCTCACGTGCAGAGACACACACAGGCTCAAAATAAAAGGATGGAGGAAGATCTACCAAGCAAATGGAAAACAAAAAAAGGCAGGGGTTGCAATCCTAGTCTGTGATAAAACAGACTTTAAACCAACAAAGATCAAAAGAGACAAAGAAGGACATTACATAATGGTAAAGGGATCAATTCAACAAGAAGAGCTAACTATCCTAAATATATATGCACCCAATACAGGAGCACCCAGATTCATAAAGCAAGTCCTGAGTGACCTACAAAGAGACTTAGACTCCCACACCTTAATAATGGGAGACTTTGACACCCCACTGTCAACATTAGACAGATCAACCAGACAGAAAGTCAACAAGGATACCTAGGAATTGAACTCAGCTCTGCACCAAGCGGACCTAATAGACATCTACGGAACTCTCCACCCCAAATCAACATAATATACATTTTTTTCAGCACCACACCACACCTATTCCAAAATTGACCACATACTTGGAAGTAAAGCTCTCCTCAATAAATGTAAAAGAACAGAAATTATAACAAACTATCTCTCAGATCACAGTGCAATCAAGCTAGAACTCAGGATTAAGAATCTCACTCAAAACCGCTCAACTACATGGAAACTGAACAACCTGCTCCTGAATGACTACTGGGTACATAACGAAATGAAGGCAGAAATAAAGATGTTCTTTGAAACCAACGAGAACCAAGACACAACATACCACAATCTCTGGGACACATTCGAAGCAGTGTGTAGAGGGAAATTTATAGCACTAAATGCCCACAAGAGAAAGCAGGAAAGATCCAAAACTGACACGCTAACATCACAATTAAAAGAACTAGAAAAGCAAGAGCAAACACATTCAAAAGCTAGCAGAAGGCAAGAAATAACTAAAATCAGAGCAGAACTGAAGGAAATAGAGACACAAAAAACCCTTCAAAAAATTAATGAACCCAGGAGCTGGTTTTTTGAAAGGATCAAGAAAATTGATAGACCACTAGCAAGATTAATAAAGAAAAAAAGAGAGAAGAATCAAATAGATGCAATAAAAAATGATAAAGGGGATATCACCACCGATCCCACAGAAATACAAACTACCATCAGAGAATACTACAAACACCTCTACGCAAATAAACTGGAAAATCTAGAAGCAATGGATAAATTTCTCAACACATACACCCTCCCAAGACTAAACCAGGAAGAAGTTGAATCTCTGAATAGACCAATAACAGGAGCTGAAATTGTGGCAATAATCAATAGCTTACCAACCAAAAAAAGTCCAGGACCAGATGGGTTCACAGCCGAATTCTACCAGAGGTACAAGGAGGAGCTGGTACCATTCCTTCTGAAACTATTCCAATCAATAGAAAAAGAGGGAATCCTCCCTAACTCATTTTATGAGGCCAGCATCATCCTGATACCAAAGCCTGGCAGAGACACAACAAAAAAAGAGAATTTTAGACCAATATCCTTGATGAACATTGATGCAAAAATCCTCAATAAAATACTGGCAAACAGAATCCAGCAGCACATTGAAAAGCTTATCCACCATGATCAAGTGGGCTTCATCCCTGGGATGCAAGGCTGGTTCAATGTATGCAAATCAATAAATGTAATCCAGCATATAAACAGAACCAAAGACAAAAACCACATGATTATCTCAATAGATGCAGAAAAGGCCTTTGACAAAATTCAACAACCCTTCATGCTAAAAACTCTCAAGAAATTAGGTATTGATGGGACGTATCTCAAAATAATAAGAGCTATCTATGACAAAACCACAGCCAATATCATACTGAATGGGCAAAAACTGGAAGCATTCCCTTTGAAAACGGGCACAAGACAGGGATGCCCTCTCTCACCACTTCTATTCAACATAGTGTTGGAAGTTCTGGCCAGGGCAATTAGGCAGGAGAAGGAAATAAAGGGTATTCAATTAGGAAAAGAGGAAGTCAAATTGTCCCTGTTTGCAGACGACATGATTGTATATCTAGAAAACCCCATTGTTTCATCCCAAAATCTCCTTAAGCTGATAAGCAACTTCAGCAAAGTCTCAGGATACAAAATCAATGTACAAAAATCACAAGCATTCTTATACATCAATAACAGACAAACAGAGAGCCAAATTATGAGTGAACTCCCATTCACAATTGCTTCAAAGAGAATAAAATACCTAGGAATCCAACTTACAAGGGATGTGAAGGACCTCTTCAAGGAGAACTACAAACCACTGCTCAAGGAAATAAAAGAGGATACAAACAAATGGAAGAACATTCCATGCTCATGGGTAGGAAGAATCAATATCATGAAAACGGCCATCCTGCCCAAGGTAATTTGCAGATTCAATGCCATCCCCATCAAGCTACCAATGACTTTCTTCACAGAATTGGAAAAAACTACTTTAAAGTTCATATGGAACCAAAAAAGAGCCCGCATCGCCAAGTCAATCCTAAGCCAAAAGAACAAAGCTGGAGGCATCACGCTACCTGACTTCAAACTATACTACAAGGCTACAGTAACCAAAACAGCATGGTACTGGTACCAAAACAGAGATATAGATCAATGGAACAGAACAGAGCCATCAGAAATAATGCCACATATCTACAACTATCTGATCTTTGACAAACCTGAGAAAAACAAGCAATGGGGAAAGGATTCCCTATTTAATAAATGGTGCTGGGAAATCTGGCTAGCCATATGTAGAAAGCTGAAACTGGATCCCTTCCTTACACCTTATACAAAAATCAATCCAAGATGGATTAAAGACTTAAATGTTAGACCTAATACCATAAAAACCCTAGAAGAAAACCTAGGCATTACCATTCAGGACATAGGCATGGGCAAGGACTTCATGTCTAAAACACCAAAAGCAATGGCAACAAAAGCCAAAATTGACAAATGGGATCTAATTAAACTAAAGAGCTTCTGCACAGCAAAAGAAACTACCATCAGAGTGAACAGGCAACCTACAAAATGGGAGAAAATTTTCGCAACCTACTCATCTGACAAAGGGCTAATATCCAGAATCTACAATGAACTCCAACAAATTTACAAGAAAAAAACAAACAACCCCATCAAAAAGTGGGCGAAGGACATGAACAGACACTTCTCAAAAGAAGACATTTATGCAGCCAAAAAACACATGAAAAAATGCTCACCATCACTGGCCATCAGAGAAATGCAAATCAAAACCACAATGAGATACCATCTCACACCAGTTAGAATGGCAATCATTCAAAAGTCAGGAAACAACAGGTGCTGGAGAGGATGTGGAGAAATAGGAACACTTTTACACTATTGGTGGGACTGTAAACTAGTTCAACCCTTGTGGAAGTCAGTGTGGCGATTCCTCAGGGATCTAGAACTAGAAATTCCATTTGACCCAGCCATCCCATTACTGGGTATATACCCAAAGGACTATAAATCATGCTGCTATAAAGACACATGCACACGTATGTTTATTGCGGCATTATTCACAATAGCAAAGACTTGGAACCAACCCAAATGTCCAACAATGATAGACTGGATTAAGAAAATGTGGCACATATACACCATGGAATACTATGCAGCCATAAAAAATGATGAGTTCACGTCCTTTGTAGGGACATGGATGAAGCTGGAAACCATCATTCTCAGTAAACTATCGCAAGAACAACAAACCAAACAACGCATATTCTCACTCATAGGTGGGAATTGAACAATCAGAACACATGGACACAGGAAGGGGAACATCATACTTCGGGGACTGTTGTGGGGTGGGGGGAGGGGGGAGGGATAGCATTGGGAGATATACCTAATGCTAGATGACGAGTTGGTGGGTGCAGCACACCAGCATGGCACATGTATACATATGTAACTTACCTGCACATTGCGCACATGTACCATAAAACCTAAAGTATAATGATAATAATAATAATAATAAAAGAAACAAACAAACAAAAAAAAAAGAAAATCATTTTCTGCCCTCTTATGGAGAAACATATCAATAAAATATTGGTTGATTTAAAAAAAAAAAAAAAGATGTATGAATGGCAAATAAATATATTAAGAGACACTCAATACTTGTAGTCAATATGAATGTGCAAATTAAAACTACAATGACAAAAATCTATACAAATATTACAGTGGCTAATAAAAACACAAAACAACACAAAAATTGCCAATAAAATACACTGATAAGAATATGAGTAACTGGAGATGTTAGACATTTCTCATGGCAGCAAAAAATTTTAAAGCAGTTCTGGAATAAGTTATTTTTCTATTGCTTTTAAATTTAAAATTACATTTACCGTAAGACCTACAAGTTTACACAAGTAAAATAAAACTTGTGTTTACAGACATATCTGTATGCAACTGTGCACGGTACAATTATTGAAAAAAAAAAACAACTTGAAAAAAAAACAAGATTATCCATCACCTGACTTGTACCCAACTCAGTAATAAAAACACTGAAGCAACTGAGTCTTGTCTCCTTTTCTTGCATTCTCTCTCCCTGTCTCTGTTTCTCTCTCTGTGTGTGTCTTTTTTTCACACTCACTCTCTCACTCATCAGTGTTAGGAAGTGACACCACGTGAAAAATAAAAGGAAAATGAAAGATATGTAAGTTAAAATAAATAGTAATAGCAAAACAAAATGAAACAAATCAAAGAGTACAAGTTTCTGTGTGCTCTGCACAACCTCTTATAAATTGGTGGTTTATAAAGGATTCAAATGCTTTTCAAAGAATGAGTACCTCTTCAGCCAATGAAGAAAAAAATGAGCTTTCATATTTGAGACAGAAAATAGGTTGTCAGCAGGTTGGGATCTGAGTAGTAGGAGGGGATTTGGAAAGGCCTAAAAAGAAGGCTTGAAAATGAGGAGGGGGGAATAATAAATAATAACTTGTAAACTGATATAAGCATCAAGAAAGAAAAAGGTTCTGTAAAAACTTAATACTCTGCAGCAGAGAATAAAAACATAGACACACTGAAAACCTGGTTTTCATTTTTGTCAGGCAGCTTTGTAAAAATAGATATCAATCCCAGGAAAAGATGTCCCAGGAAAAAATAAAAACAAGAAAAGGCGTTTTTCCAGGACCTTTAGTTCCTAGGACTTGCCTCTGCAAATGTACATAAGATGATTCCATGAGATGGCCCAGCAGGGTGGCGGAGACGTGTGAACAGCATAGATGTACTCTATGGAAAACAGCTCTCTGAATGCAACTAATCTTCCCTCAAGTGCACCCATAGTTATATTACGTATGCTGCATATGTCGTGTGTTACACTACTCGTAGAGGTTTCAATCATATGTGATTACCATATGTGACTGCTACTCTCTCGAGTAAGGCACCACAGACAGCATGTCTAAGGATGGAAGCCCTGCTTAAACATCCGTTCGTATACCTTTTAAAAAGCTACTCAATGTTTTCAGGCTGTGAGTGCCTACCAGTATTGGTTCAAAGTACCTCTACAGTGAACATTCCACTGTTTTTTTCCTCATCCATTCTTCCCTGAAGTGTTGTCGACTTGCATGTTGAAGTTTTCACATGGTAGTTTTCAGAACTGAGGAGCAATAAGCCTCTTTGTTTGTTTGTTTGTTTGTCTGAGACGGAGTCTCACTCTGTTGCCCAAGCTGGAATGTGGTGGTGCAATCTTGGCCCACAGCAACCTCCGCCTCCCAGGTTCAAGCAATTCTCCTGCCTCAGCCTCCCGAGTGGCTGGGATTACAAGTGCCCACCACCACACCCAGCTAATTTTTGTATTTTTAGTAGAGACGGGGTTTCACTATGTTGGCTAGGCTGGTGTCCAACTCCTGACCTCAAGTGGTCTCCCGCCTTGGCTTCCCAAAGTGCTGGGGATCATTAAGCCTTTCTCTTTTGTTCTCTTGCATATATAAGAGGTACCCCTGTGTGTCTTGTCTTGTTTTTTTAATCCATTATTATATATAAAGCATTAACAAATCATTTGTCTTCTTTAGACCCAATAATTAAGCAGTAAATACACTCCATCTCACCACTCTTGCTTTGTCACCCAAAGATCTGAATCCTTTTATCTGAGTTATGTTCCTCAGTTTCTGAATCACAAAATGAGCAGATAAAAAAAGACCAGATCGGCGGGGAGCGGTGGCTCACGCCTGTAATCCCAGCACTTCAGAAGGCCGAGGTGGGCGGATCACGTGGTCAGGAGATCGAGACCATCCTGGCTAACACGGTGAAACCCAGTCTCTACTAAAAATACAAAAAAATGAGCCGGGCGTGGTGGGGGGCACCTGCAGTCCCAGCTACTCAGGAAGCTCAGGTAGGAGAATGCTGTCAACCCAGGAGGTGGAGCTTGCAGTCAGCCGAGATCGTGCCACTGCACTCCAGCCTGGGTGACAGAGCGAGACTCAGTCTCAAAAAAAAAAAAAAAAAAAAAATTAGTGTGGTGGCAGCTACCTGTAGTCCCAGCTGCTGGGGAGGCTGAGGCAGGAGAATGGCGTGAACCCAGGAGGTGGAGCTTGCAGTGAGCCAAGATCGCGCCACTGTACTCTAGACTGGGTGACAGAGCAAGACTTCGTCTCAAAAAAATGGGGGGAAAAAAAAAAAAAGACCAGATCAACTAAGTAAATAACAAGATAATAATCAGTAGGTTCAGTAGGTAGCAGAATGGAAAGAGTAAAAACTCATTTTTCTTTCCAGACTCTGGAATTGAAAAAGCTCATTTTACATACCAGCAGTGATCAAAGAGACAGAAAATAGTCTTGGTATCTTGGGATGTTCTTATATTTCTTTTTGTTCCTGAGTTTTCTGAGCATTTTCCTGGAACAAGATAGTTTAAAGCTTTTTTTGTTTTGTTTTGTTTTTTACACTTTTCCATTGAGTAACATAGCATGAGCAGGGCCTCAGAAAGGTGAAACACCAGAGTCATACCAAAATATGCCTAATGGAAATAGCATTAGGACAGGAGAGAGAAAACCAGAAAAAAATAGTGTTAAAAGAAATAATGCTAAAAACTTCAAATTTCATAAAAAACTCAAATTTACACATCAAAAAAGTGAGATAAGCATGAAGATATCCAGACTTAAAGACACTGTATTCAATCTGTTAATGGAGAGAGAGAGAGAGAGAGAGAGAGAGAGAGAATGTGTACAAGAAAGAATACCTTTATAGCTGCAAGAGAAAGGGAGCATATTTCATACCAGTGATTCTTAACAAGATTTAACACTGACTTTTTTTGAGAAACCATGGAAGCTGGAATCAGTTGTAGAACATATTCAAAATGCTGAAAGAAAAACATAGTTAACCATGAATCTCACATCTAAGGCTAAAAGTTGTTAGATGCAGCATTAAAAGCATAATGCATAAATTGAAAAATGATTAAGTCGTACTTTATCAAAATTGAAAACATTTGCTCTGCACAAAACACTGTTGAAAATGAAAAAAACAAAACAGATTGAGAGATAATATATGTAAATCATAATTCTGGCCAAGAAATTGTATGCAGTATACCTATATATCTCTATCTATATGTATATAGTAAACCTCAAAGATAAGTGAAAAACTCAATAAAGGTGAGAAAAATCCCAAAGGCACTTCACCAAAGAAGATACATGAATGGTAAGTAAGTACATGTACAGGTGATCAACATTTTCCGTCAATAAGGTGATGCAAATTAAAACCACAACTGACAAGGGAACTATACACATATTAAAATTGCCAATAAAAACAAAACAAAAGCTTTTCAATACAAAATGCTGATGAAGAGTTGGGTAATTGGATCACTAATACATTGCTTAACGCAGCAGAAAATGGTAAAACCATTCTGGAAATTATTTTTTAATTAATTTTAAATTTAAACTTACACTAGCCATATGACCTTCAAATCCTACTAGTAGCAGTTTACACAAGGAAAGTGAAACATGTTTTCATATGTACATCTGTATACAAATATACAAAGTAGCTTTATTTTTAGCCATGAATAACTGGAATAAAACCTAGATGTCCACCTGTGAATTCCACCCTACTTGATTAAAAAAAAAAAAAAAAAAACACCTACAGATCATTCTTCCTCTTGATCTTGCTCTAATTTTGACTCTCATTCTCTCCTTTTCCCACTTTCTGCTTCCATCCACCCTCTCTCATCACTGAATGAGAAAGAAACAACATAAAGGAAGTAAATGAAAAACTAGAGATACAAAAATATTTTTAAGTAAATGCAAAAAAATCAAACAATAAAAAATTCTCAGTATTATTCACAACTCCTGATATATTAGTTACTAATAATAGATGAAAATATATTTACAAAAGAACGAATATGTACTTTATTCGCACATAAAGAAAGAAGACATTCTATATCTGAAATAGAATATATTTTGATTTTCAGAGGGTTAAGTGTTTAAGAAGCAGGAGGGAATTTTGGAAAGCTTAAGAAGACTTGAAAATGAGAAAGGAAGCTAACAGTTAACAGATTTGGATGTTGGAGTAGGAAATCGTTTCTGCAAAAAGAATAATACTCTTAAGGCAGAAAGAAACTGTAAAATGGCAAGATAAACCTTGATTCAATCAGGCAACATCATAGAAATGGAAATCAATCTCAGAAGAACTCAATGGGAGGCTTGTTGCGAGGACCTTAAATTCCTAGACCATGTGTCTGGTCAGGAACCTGAGAGAGTTTTCTGAGGTACTCCAGCATGGAAGTGGAGGGTTTGTGAAGTTAAAATACCTGCACTATAAGGAAACCATCCCTCTGCATGCAACTAAATGCCTCCAACACACACAGAGTGTCATCATGTATGTTGCATGTGTCATGCAGTACTCTACCCGCAAATGTACCAATCATTTTTAATTGTACATGATTGCCACTGTCTGCAGTAGGGTACCACACACAGCACGTCTGAGGATGCCAGCCTTGCCATAATACCCATCCATTCGCCTTTGAAACAACCATTCAATATTTACAAGCTGTGAGTGGCCATTGAAATTTGGACAAAGGACTTCGGTAGAATCCAATCCACTATTTTTCCTTACATTTCCCGCTTTGAGTGCTGTCCACTCCCATGTTGCATCTTTCACATGGAAGTTTTCAGAACTGAGAAATATTAAACATTTCTGCTAGGTTCTGTTACTCAGAGAAGAAATATCCTTGCATGTCTTATCCTGTTCCTTATAATAGATTAAAATATATTTACAAAAGAATGAAAATGTACTTTATTAGCACATGAAGAAAGAGGACTTTGTATATCTGAGATAGAAAATATTTTGATTTTCAGAAAAGATAAGTGTTTAAGAAGCAGGAGAGAATTTTGGAAGGCTTAAGAAGACTTGAAAATGAGAAAGGAAGCTAACCGTTAATAGATTTGGATTTTGGAGTAGGAAACAGTTTCTGCAAAAAGAATAATACTCTTAAGGCAGAAAGAAACTGTATAATGGCAAGATAAACCTTGATTCAATCAGGCAACATCATGGAAATGGAAATCAATCTCAGAAAAACTCAATGGGAGACTTGTCGCGAGGACCTTCAATTCCTAGATCATGCATCTGATTAGGCACCTGGGAGAGTTTTCTCAGGTAGTCCAGCATGGAAGTGGAGGGTTTGCCAGGGTAAAATACCTGCACTATAAGGAAAGCATCCCTCTGCATGCAACTAAATGCCTCCAACACACACAGAGTGTCATCATGTATGTTGCATGTGTCATGCAGTACTCTACCCGCAGACGTACCAATCATTTTTAATCATACATGATTGCCACTGCCTGCAGTAGGGTACCACACACAGCATGTCTGAGGATGGCAGCCTTGCCTTAATACCCACCCATACGCCTTTGAAACAACCATTCAATATTTACAAGCTGTGAGTGACCATTGGAATTTGGACAAAGGACTTCTGTAGAATCCAATCCACTGTCTTTCCTTATATTTCCCGCTTTGAGTGCTGTCCACTCCCATGTTGCATCTTTCAAATGACAGTTTTCAGAACTGGGAAATATTAAACATTTCTGCTAGGTTCTGTTACTCACAGAAGAAATATCCTTGCATGTCTTATCCTGTTCCTTATAATAGATTAAAATATATTTACAAAAGAACGAATATGTACTTTATTAGCACATGAAGAAAGAGGACTTTGTATATCTGAAATAGAAAATATTTTGATTTTCAGAAAGTTAAGTGTTTAAGAAGCAGGAGGGAATTTTGGAAAGCTTAAGAAGACTTGAAATTTAGAAAGGAAGCTAACCGTTAATAGATTTGGATGTTGGAGTAGGAAATAGTTTCTGCAAAAAGAATAATACTCTTAAGGCAGAAAGAAACTGTATAATGGCAAGATAAACCTTGATTCAATGAGGCAACATCATAGAAATGGAAATCAATCTCAGAAGAACTCAATGGGAGGCTTGTTGCGAGGACCTTAAATTCCTAGATCATGCATCTGATTAGGCACCTGAGAGAGTTTTCTGAGGTAGTCCAGCATGGAAGTGGAGGGTTTGCCAGGGTAAAATACCTGCACTATAAGGAAAGCATCCCTCTGCATGCAACTAAATGCCTCCAACACACACAGAGTGTCATCATGTATGTTGCATGTGTCATGCAGTACTCTACCCGCAGACGTACCAATCATTTTTAATTATACATGATTGCCACTGTCTGCAGTAGGGTACCACACACAGCATGTCTGAGGATGGCAGCCTTGCCTTAATACCCACCCATTCACCTCTGAAACAACCATTCAATATTTACAAGCTGTGAGTGGCCATTGGAATTTGGACAAAGGACTTCTGTAGAATCCAATCCACTATCTTTCCTTATATTTCTCACTTTGAGTGCTGTCCACTCCCACGTTGCATCTTTCACATGACAGTTTTCAGAACTGAGAAATATTAAACATTTCTGTTAGGTTCTGTTACTCACAGAAGAAATATCCTTGCATGTCTTATCCTGTTCCTTATAACAGATTAAAATGTATTTACAAAAGAACGAACATGTACTTTATTAGCACATGAAGGAAGAGGACTCTGTATATCAGAGATAGAAAATATTTTGATTTTCAGAAAAGTTAAGTGTTTAAGAAGCAGGAGAGAATTTTGGAAGGCTTAAGAAGACTTGAAAATGAGAAAGGAAGCTAACCGTTAATAGATTTGGATGTTGGAGTAGGAAATAGTTTCTGCAAAAAGAATAATACTCTTAAGGCAGAAAGAAACTGTATAATGGCAAGATAAACCTTGATTCAATCAGGCAACATCATAGAAATGGAAATCAATCTCAGAAGAACTCAATGGGAGGCTTGTTGCGAGGACCTTAAATTCCTAGATCATGCGTCTGATTAGGCACCTGAGAGAGTTTTCTGAGGTAGTCCAGCATGGAATTGGAGGGTTTGCCAGGGTAAAATATCTGTACTATAAGGAAAGCATCCCTCTGCATGCAACTAAATGCCTCCAACACACACACAGTGTCATCATGTATGTTGCATGTGTCATGCAGTACTCTACCCGCAGACGTACCAATCATTTTTAATTATACATGATTGCCACTGTCTGCAGTAGGGTACCACACACAGCATGTCTGAGGATGGCAGCCTTGCCTTAATACCCACCCATTCACCTCTGAAACAACCATTCAATATTTACAAGCGGTGAGTGGCCATTGGAATTTGGACAAAGGACTTCTGTAGAATCCAATCCACTATCTTTCCTTATATTTCTCACTTTGAGTGCTGTCCACTCCCACGTTGCATCTTTCACATGACAGTTTTCAGAACTGAGAAATATTAAACATTTCTGTTAGGTTCTGTTACTCACAGAAGAAATATCCTTGCATGTCTTATCCTGTTCCTTATAACAGATTAAAATGTATTTACAAAAGAACGAACATGTACTTTATTAGCACATGAAGGAAGAGGACTCTGTATATCAGAGATAGAAAATATTTTGATTTTCAGAAAAGTTAAGTGTTTAAGAAGCAGGAGAGAATTTTGGAAGGCTTAAGAAGACTTGAAAATGAGAAAGGAAGCTAACCGTTAATAGATTTGGATGTTGGAGTAGGAAATAGTTTCTGCAAAAAGAATAATACTCTTAAGGCAGAAAGAAACTGTACAATGGCAAGATAAACCTTGATTCAATCAGGCAACATCATAGAAATGGAAATCAATCTCAGAAAAACTCAATGGGAGGCTTGTTGCGAGGACCTTAAATTCCTAGATCATGCGTCTGATTAGGCACCTGAGAGAGTTTTCTGAGGTAGTCCAGCATGGAATTGGAGGGTTTGCCAGGGTAAAATATCTGTACTATAAGGAAAGCATCCCTCTGCATGCAACTAAATGCCTCCAACACACACACAGTGTCATCATGTATGTTGCATGTGTCATGCAGTACTCTACCCGCAGACGTACCAATCATTTTTAATTATACATGATTGCCACTGCCTGCAGTAGGGTACCACACACAGCATGTCTGAGGATGGCAGCCTTGCCGTAATACCAACCCATTCACCTTTGAAACAACCATTCAATATTTACAAGCTGTGAGTGGCCATTGGAATTTGGACAAAGGACTTCTGTAGAATCCAATCCACTATCTTTTCTTATATTTCTCACTTTGAGTGCTGTCCACTCCCATGTTGCATCTTTCACATGGCAGTTTTCAGAACTGAGAAATATTAAACATTTCTGCTAGGTTCTGTTACTCACAGAAGAAATATCCTTGCATGTCTTATCCTGTTCCTTATAACAGATTAAAATGCATTTACAAAAGAACGAACATGTACTTTATTAGCACATGAAGGAAGAGGACTTTGTATATCTGAGATAGAAAATATTTTGATTTTCAGAAAAGTTAAGTGTTTAAGAAGCAGGAGAGAATTTTGGAAGGCTCAAGGAGACTTGAAAATGAGAAAGGAAGCTAACCGTTAATAGATTTGGATGTTGGAGTAGGAAATAGTTTCTGCAAAAAGAATAATACTCTTAAGGCAGAAAGAAACTGTATAATGGCAAGATAAACCTTGATTCAATCAGGCAACATCATAGAAATGGAAATCAATCTCAGAAGAACTCAATGGGAGGCTTGTTGTGAGGACCTTTAATTCCTAGATCATGCGTCTGATTAGGCACCTGAGAGAGTTTTCTGAGGTAGTCCAGCATGGAATTGGAGGGTTTGCCAGGGTAAAATATCTGTACTATAAGGAAAGCATCCCTCTGCATGCAACTAAATGCCTCCAACACACACACAGTGTCATCATGTATGTTGCATGTGTCATGCAGTACTCTACCCGCAGACGTACCAATCATTTTTAATTATACATGATTGCCACTGCCTGCAGTAGGGTACCACACACAGCATGTCTGAGGATGGCAGCCTTGCCGTAATACCAACCCATTCACCTTTGAAACAACCATTCAATATTTACAAGCGGTGAGTGGCCATTGGAATTTGGACAAAGGACTTCTGTAGAATCCAATCCACTATCTTTCCTTATATTTCTCACTTTGAGTGCTGTCCACTCCCATGTTGCATCTTTCACATGGCAGTTTTCAGAACTGAGAAATATTAAACATTTCTGCTAGGTTCTGTTACTCACAGAAGAAATATCCTTGCATGTCTTATCCTGTTCCTTATAACAGATTAAAATGCATTTACAAAAGAACGAACATGTACTTTATTAGCACATGAAGGAAGAGGACTTTGTATATCTGAGATAGAAAATATTTTGATTTTCAGAAAAGTTAAGTGTTTAAGAAGCAGGAGAGAATTTTGGAAGGCTCAAGGAGACTTGAAAATGAGAAAGGAAGCTAACCGTTAATAGATTTGGATGTTGGAGTAGGAAATAGTTTCTGCAAAAAGAATAATACTCTTAAGGCAGAAAGAAACTGTATAATGGCAAGATAAACCTTGATTCAATCAGGCAACATCATAGAAATGGAAATCAATCTCAGAAGAACTCAATGGGAGGCTTGTTGTGAGGACCTTTAATTCCTAGATCATGCGTCTGATTAGGCACCTGAGAGAGTTTTCTGAGGTAGTCCAGCATGGAAGTGGAGGGTTTGCCAGGGTAAAATACCTGCACTATAAGGAAAGCATCCCTCTGCATGCAACTAATTGCCTCCAACACACACAGAGTGTCATCATGTAAGTTGCATGTGTCATGCAGTACTCTACCCGCAGACGTACCAATCATTTTTAATCATACATGATTGCCACTGCCTGCAGTAGGGTACCACACACAGCATGTCTGAGGATGGCAGCCTTGCCTTAATACCCACCCATTCGCCTTTGAAACAACCATTCAATATTTACAAGCTGTGAGTGACCATTGGAATTTGGACAAAGGACTTCTGTAGAATCCAATCCACTATCTTTCCTTATATTTCCCGCTTTGAGTGCTTTCCACTCCCATGTTGCATCTTTCACGTGACAGTTTTCAGAACTGGGAAATATTAAACATTTCTGCTAGGTTCTGTTACTCACAGAAGAAATATCCTTGCATATCTTATCCTGTTCCTTATAATATATTAAAATATATTTACAAAAGAACGAATATGTACTTTATTAGCCCATGAAGAAAGAGGACTTTGTATATCTGAAATAGAAAATATTTTGATTTTCAGAAAGTTAAGTGTTTAAGAAGCAGGAGGGAATTTTGGAAAGCTTAAGAAGACTTGAAATTTAGGAAGGAAGCTAACCGTTAATAGATTTGGATGTTGGAGTAGGAAATAGTTTCTGCAAAAAGAATAATACTCTTAAGGCAGAAAGAAACTGTAAAATGGCAAGGAAAACCTTGATTCAATCAGGCAACATCATAGAAATGGAAATCAATCTCAGAAGAACTCAATGGGAGGCTTGTTGGGAGGACCTTAAATTCCTAGATCATGCGTCTGATTAGGCACCTGAGAGAGTTTTCTGAGGTAGTCCAGCATGGAACTGGAGGGTTTTCCAGGGTAAAATACCTGCAGTATAAGGAAAGCATCCCTCTGCATGCAACTAAATGCCTCCAACACACACACAGTATCATCATGTATGTTGCATGTGTCATGCAGTGCTCTACCCGCAGACGTACCAATCATTTTTAATCATACATGATTGCCACTGCCTGCAGTAGGGTACCACACACAGCATGTCTGAGGATGGCAGCCTTGCCTTAATACCCACCCATTCGCCTTTGAAACAACCATTCAATATTTACAAGCTGTGAGTGACCATTGGAATTTGGACAAAGGACTTCTGTAGAATCCAATCCACTGTCTTTCCTTACATTTCCCGCTTTGAGTGCTTTCCACTCCCACGTTGCATCTTTCACATGAAAGTTTTCAGAACTGGGAAATATTAAACATTTCTGCTAGCTTCTGTTACTCACAGAAGAAATATCCTTGCATATCTTATCCTGTTCCTTATAATAGATTAAAATATATTTACAAAAGAACGAATATGTACTTTATTAGCCCATGAAGAAAGAGGACTTTGTATATCTGAAATAGAAAATATTTTGATTTTCAGAAAGTTAAGTGTTTAAGAAGGAGGAGGGAATTTTGGAAAGCTTAAGAAGACTTGAAATTTAGGAAGGAAGCTAACCGTTAATAGATTTGGATGTTGGAGTAGGAAATAGTTTCTGCAAAAAGAATAATACTCTTAAGGCAGAAAGAAACTGTATAATGGCAAGATAAACCTTGATTCAACGAGGCAACATCATAGAAATGGAAATCAATCTCAGAATAACTCAATGGGAGGCTTGTTGGGAGGACCTTAAATTCCTGGATCATGCGTCTGATTAGGCACCTGAGAGAGTTTTCTGAGGTAGTCCGGCATGGAAGTGGACGGTTTGCCAGGGTAAAATACCTGCACTATTAGGAAAGCATCCCTCTGCATGCAACTAAATGCCTCCAACACACACAGAGTGTCATCATGTATGTTGCATGTGTCATGCAGTACTCTACCTGCAGACGTACCAATCATTTTTAATTATACATGATTGCCACTGCCTGCAGTAGGGTACCACACACAGCATGTCTGAGGATGGCAGCCTTGCCTTAATACCCACCCATTCACCTTTGAAACAACCATTCAATATTTACAAGCGGTGAGTGGCCATTGGAATTTGGACAAAGGACTTCTGTAGAATCCAATCCACTATCTTTCCTTATATTTCTCACTTTGAGTGCTGTCCACTCCCACGTTGCATCTTTCACATGACAGTTTTCAGAACTGAGAAATATTAAACATTTCTGTTAGGTTCTGTTACTCACAGAAGAAATATCCTTGCATGTCTTTTCCTGTTCCTTAGATTAAAATGCATTTACAAAAGAACGAACATGTACTTTATTAGCACATGAAGGAAGAGGACTTTGTATATCTGAGATAGAAAATATTTTGATTTTCTGAAAAGTTAAGTGTTTAAGAAGCAGGAGAGAATTTTGGAAGGCTTAAGAAGACTTGAAAATGAGAAAGGAAGCTAACCGTTAATAGATTTGGATGTTGGAGTAGGAAATAGTTTCTGCAAAAAGAATAATACTCTTAAGGCAGAAAGAAACTGTATAATGGCAAGATAAACCTTGATTCAATCAGGCAACATCATAGAAATGGAAATCAATCTCAGAAGAACTCAATGGGGGGCTTGTTGCGAGGACCTTAAATTGCTAGATCATGCGTCTGATTAGGCACCTGAGAGAGTTTTCTGAGGTAGTCCAGCATGGAATTGGAGGATTTGCCAGGGTAAAATACCTGCACTATAAGGAAAGCATCCCTCTGCATGCAACTAAATGCCTCCAACACACACAGAGTGTCATCATGTATGTTGCATGTGTCATGCAGTACTCTACCCGCAGACGTACCAATCATTTTTAATTATACATGATTGCCACTGTCTGTAGTAGGGTACCACACACAGCATGTCTGAGGATGGCAGCCTTGCCTTAATACCCACCCATTCGCCTTTGAAACAACCATTCAATATTTACAAGCTGTGAGTGACCATTGGAATTTGGACAAAGGACTTCTGTAGAATCCAATCCACTGTCTTTCCTTATATTTCCCGCTTTGAGTGCTGTCCACTCCCATGTTGCATCTTTCACGTGACAGTTTTCAGAACTGGGAAATATTGAACATTTCTGCTAGGTTCTGTTACTCACAGAAGAAATATCCTTGCATGTCTTATCCTGTTCCTTATAATAGATTAAAATACATTTAGAAAAGAACGAATATGTACTTTATTAGCAAATGAAGAAAGAGGACTTTGTATATCTGAAATAGAAAATATTTTGATTTTCAGAAAGTTAAGTGTTTAAGAAGCAGGAGGGAATTTTGGAAAGCTTAAGAAGACTTGAAATTTAGAAAGGAAGCTAACTTTTAATAGATTTGAATGTTGGAGTAGGAAATAGTTTCTGCAAAATGAATAATACTCTTAAGGCAGAAAGAAACTGTATAATGGCAAGATAAACCTTGATTCAATCAGGCAACATCATGGAAATGGAAATCAATCTCACAAGAACTCAATGGGAGGCTTGTTGCGAGGACCTTAAATTCCTAGATCATGCGTCTGATTAGGCACCTGAGAGAGTTTTCTGAGGTAGTCCAGCATGGAAGTGGAGGGTTTGCCAGGGTAAAATACCTGCACTATAAGGAAAGCATCCCTCTGCGTGCAACTAAATGCCTCCAACACACACACAGTGTCATCATGTATGTTGCATGTGTCATGCAGTACTCTACCCGCAGACGTACCAATCATTTTTAATTATACATGATTGCCACTGCCTGCAGTAGGGTACCACACACAGCATGTCTGAGGATGGCAGCCTTGCCTTAATACCCACCCATTCGCCTTTGAAACAACCATTCAATATTTACAAGCTGTGAGTGGCCATTGGAATTTGGACAAAGGACTTCTGTAGAATCCAATCCACTATCTTTCCTTATATTTCTCACTTTGAGTGCTGTCCACTCCCACGTTGCATCTTTCACATGACAGTTTTCAGAACTGAGAAATATTAAACATTTCTGTTAGGTTCTGTTACTCACAGGAGAAATATCCTTGCATGTCTTATCCTGTTCCTTATAGCAGATTAAAATGTATTTACAAAAGAACGAACATGTACTTTATTAGCACATGAAGGAAGAGGACTTTGTATATCTGAGATAGAAAATATTTTGATTTTCAGAAAAGTTAAGTGTTTAAGAAGCAGGAGAGAATTTTGGAAGGCTTAAGAAGACTTGAAAATGAAAAAGGAAGCTAACCGTTAATAGATTTGGATGTTGGAGTAGGAAATAGTTTCTGCAAAAAGAATAATACTCTTAAGGCAGAAAGAAACTGTATAATGGCAAGATAAACCTTGATTCAATCAGGCAACATCATAGAAATGGAAATCAATCTCAGAAGAACTCAATGGGAGGCTTGTTGCGAGGACCTTAAATTCCTAGATCATGCGTCTGATTAGGCACCTGAGAGAGTTTTCTGAGGTAGTCCAGCATGGAAGTGGAGGGTTTGCCAGGGTAAAATACCTGCACTATAAGGAAAGCATCCCTCTGCATGCAACTAAATGCCTCCAACACACACAGAGTGTCATCATGTATGTTGCATGTGTCATGCAGTACTCTACCCGCAGACGTACCAATCATTTTTAATTATACATGATTGCCACTGCCTGCAGTAGGGTACCACACACAGCATGTCTGAGGATGGCACCCTTGCCTTAATACCCACCCATTCACCTTTGAAACAACCATTCAATATTTACAAGCTGTGAGTGGCCATTGGAATTTGGACAAAGGACTTCTGTAGAATCCAGTCCACTGTCTTTCTTTATATTTCCCGCTTTGAGTGCTGTCCACTCCCATGTTGCATCTTTCACATGACAATTTTCAGAACAGAGTAATATTAAACATTTCTTCTAGGTTCTGTTACTCATGGAAGAAATATCCCTGCATGTCTTATCCTGTTCCTTTTCACATTGCTACTTGCAAAGCATTAACTACCAGTTTGCATTCTCCATATCCATTAATTAAGTAGTAAAGAATCCTCCATCTGATCAATCTCATATGATAAGGTTTGGCTCTGTGTCCCCACCTAAATTTCATCTTGTAGCTCCCATGATTCCCATATGCTGTTGGAGGGACCCAGTGGAAGATGACTGAATCATGGGGGCAGGTCTTTACTGTGCTATTCTCATAATAGTGACTAAGTCTCATGAGATCTGATGTTTTTAAATATGGGAGTTTTCCTGCACAAGCTCTCTATCTTTGCCTGTCGTCATCCATGTAAGATGTGACATGCTCCTCCTTGCCTTCTAACATGATTGTAAGGCTTCCCCAGCCACATGGAACTATGAGTTCTCCATTAAACCTCTTTCCTTTGTAAATTGCCCGGTCTTGGGTATGTCTTTCTCAGCAATGTGAAAATGGACTAATACAGTAAATTGGTACCAGTAGAGTGGGACACTGCTGAAAAGATACCTGAAAATGTGGAAGCGACTTTCGAACCGGGTAACAGGCACGGGTTGAAACACTTTGGAGAGCTCAGAAGAAGACAGGAAAATGTAGGAAAGTTTGCAGCTCCCTAGAGACTTGTTGAATGGCTTTGCCCAAGATGCTGATAATGATATGGACAATGAAATTCAGGTTGAGGTAGTCTCAGATGGAGATGAGGAACTTGTTGGAAACTGGAGCAAAAGTGACTCTTGTTATGTTTTAGCAAAGAGACTGGCAGCATCTTGCCCCTGCCCTAGAGATCTGTGGAACTTTGAACTTGAGAGAAATGATTTAGGGTACCTGGCAGAAGAAATTTCTAAGCAGCAAAGCATTCAAGAGGTAACTTGCATGCAGTTAAAGGCATTCCATTTTATAAGAGAGGCAGAGCATAAAAGTTTGGAAAATGTGCAGCCTGACAATGCAATAGAAAAGAAAAACCCACTTTCTGAGGAAAATCCAAGCCAGCTGCAGAAATTTGCATAAGTAATGAAGAGCCAAATGTTAATCCCCAAGACAATGGGGAAAGTATCTCCATGGCACGTTAAAGGTCTTCCTGGCAGCCCCTCCCATCACAGGCCAGGAGGCCTAGGGGGAAAAAGTTGCTTTGAGGGCCAGGCCCAGAGTTCCGGTGCTGTGTACAGTCTAGGGACTTGGTGCCCTGTGTCCCATCCACTCCAACTGTGGCTAAAAGGGGTCAAGGTATAGCTCAGGCTGTGGCTTTGGAGGGTGCAAGCCCCAAGCCTTGGCAGCTTCCATAAGCTGTTGAGCCTGTGGGTTCACAGAAGTCAAGAATTGAGGTTTGGGAACCTCCACCTAGATTTCAGAGGATGAATAGAAATGCCTGGATCTCCAGGCAGAAGTTTGCTGGAGAGGCAAGGATCTCACGGAGAACCTCTGCTAGGGCAGTGCAGAAGGGAAATGTGAGATCACAGCCCCGACACAGAGTCCCTACTGAGGCACTGCCTAGTAGAGCTGTGAGAAGGCCACCATCCACCAGACCCCAGAACGGTAGATCCACTGACAGCTTGCACTGTGTGCCTAGAAAAGCCACAGACCCTCAACACTGGCCCATGAAGACAGCCAAGAAGGAGGCTGTACCCTGCAAAGCCACAGGGGAAGAGTTGCCCAAGACCTTGGGAACCTACCTCTTGCATCAGCATGACCTGGATGTGAGAAATGGAGTCAAAGGAGATCACTTTGGAGCTTTAAGATTTGACTGCCCCACCAGATTTTGGACTTGCATGGGGCCTGTATCCCCTTTAGTTTGGCCAATTTCTTCCATTTAGATTGGCTGTATCTTCCCAATGCCTGTACCCCCAACTATATCTAGGAAGTAACTAACCTGCTTTTGATTTTACAGGCTCATAGGTTGAAGGGACTTGCCTTGTCTCAGACAAGACCTTGGATCGTGGACTTTTTAGTTAATGCTGAAATGAGTTAAGACTTTCGGGGACTGTTGGGGAGGAATGATTGTGTTTTGAAATATGAGAACATGAGGTTTTGGAGGGGCCGGAGCGGAATGATATGGTTTGGCTCTGTGTCCCCACCCAGATCTCATCTTGTAGCTCCCATGATTCCCATGTGTTGTGGGAGGGACCCAGTGGAAGACTGAATCATGGGGGCGGGTCTTCCCTGTGCTGTTCTTGTGATTGTGACTAAGTTTTACAAGATCTGATGGTTTTAAAAATGGGATCATTCTAGGGCAAGCTGTCTCTCTCTTGGCCTGCCACCATCCATGTAAGATGTGACTTGCTCCTCCTTGCCTTCTTCCATGATTATGAGGTTCCCCCAGCCACATGGAACTGTGAGTTCTCCATTAAACCTCTTTCCTTTGTAAATTGCTTAGTCTTGGGTATGTCTTTATCAGCGGTGTGAATACTGACTAATACACCATATCTGTCACCTGAAGATATGAGTCCCTCTAAGTCTTGAGTTATGCACCTCAACTACTGAGACACAGAATAAACAAGAAAAACACACATGATCCTGGAATTAAAGAATAGGAGAATAATCAGTGAATGATGAGATAAAGAGAGCAGAAATTTCCTTTCTTCCTCAGCAAGTAATGTGTGAAAAGCCCATTTTACTTATCAGGAGTAATCTACAAGATTAAAACTATACCTGTTGCCTAAGGATGCCCTCAAATTCTTTCCTAGGTTTTCAGGGTCTTTTCTTGGAACAAGTTTGTTTTGAGCATACTATTGTATTTTTCCATTCTGAGATACACTACATAGCGTATGCCTCTCCCTGGAAAAACTGAACCTGGTACATCAAGCTATGGGTATACAAATATGATGAATGAATGCCAGAGGATGAGGATTGAGGAGTTTAGGTGACTGTGGCCTACAAAAGTAATTTCCTCTCCAGCACTCAATAAGTGCTATGGTGTATTCATGGAAGTTATAGGCCTTCGGCATTTCTCAACCATCCCACACACCCAGCTTAATGGCTCGGAGACAAAACACCATGTGCATGTGGTAAGAAGTCAGGGGCACTCTTCCAATGCTCAGACCACTATTCTAGAGTGTACTGCAGATGCAGCATATGAAAACGTGGTCTACAACCACTGATAAGCAACATGCTCTTAAAGCAGAAGTGTCACTGTGAGGGAAGCAAGCCACTGCCCTTAATGCCAGCTCCAGCTCAGTGATTCTAAGATTTTGCCTAGTGTGAGATGCTGGCCTAATATAGAATATTAAAGCTCTCCCTAAAGTAGGGGTCCCCAACCCCTAGGCTGTGGACCAGTACCAGTCCATGACCTGTTAGGAACCAGGCCACACAGCAGGAGGTGAGTGGTGGGCAAGCAAGCCAGCATTACTGCCTGAGCGCCACCTACTGTCAGTTCAGTGGTAGCATTAGATTCTCATAGAAGCAAGAACCCTATTGTGACCGGCCCATGTGAAAGATCTAGGTTGCATGCTGCTTATGAGAATCTAATGCCTGATGATCCGAGATGAAACAGTCTCATCCCAAAACCATCCCCTCCAACCTGGTCTGTGGAAAAATTGTCTTCCATGAAACCAGTCCCTGGTGCCAGGAAGGTTGGCAACCACTGCCCTAAAGAATCTGACTTTGTTTGTAACAGAGTATGGGAAAGGTCAATCCTAATACATTCTCAAAAGCAATGTAGATTTTGGTGATTAGCAAATAAGGTGATGCTCCCTGAGAGCAAGAAACCAGAGCGAACCAGGGAAAGAGATAAATAATGAAAGCCCTCTTGGTATCCGTAAAAACTTAAAAACATTCCTCAAAAACTACCTATGGAAAAGCACCTAAATTATTTGAATAAAAGTCTGGAACAGTTTTTATCCATAGCATTTAAGAAATATATAATAATTATCTAAAATTAGGGAGTCTAAGGGCTCTGTGTAATACACCCAAAGGCAGACAGCCTGACAAAGAGAGCAGGAACAAAAACAGTCAAAAAGAACCCCAATAAAACTACTGTCTTTGGCTGGGCATGATGGCTCTCACCTATAATCCCAGTACATTGAGAGGCTGAGGTGGGAGGATTGCTTGAGGCTAGGAGTTCAAGACCAGCCTGGGAAACACAGTAAGGCCCCATCTCTACAAAATAAATACACACAAAAAAGCAAACGAAAAACCCCTGCTGTCTTCTTTGAATGACTAAGTGCATACTGAAGGCTATGCCCTACGAAGAGCAACCTAAGAGGCTTCATACTGCAGACAAATCTTTAGTAGTATAGTATTTTAAATTTAATATGCCATTAAACAAAAGACAAAAACAAAACAATCTCTAGGAGGGGAGAACATTATCTGGAATTGCTACAGTAAATAATCTAAAATGTCTAGCTTTCAATAAAATTTCTGAGACATGAAAAGAAAAGGAAAATGTATCCTATAGACAGGAGAAAAACAGACACTAGAATCCAAAGTATTCCTGTGAGAAGGTCCAAATATCACAGTCATGGATAAATACGTTAAAGCAAGTATAAATATTTACAAAGATATAAACCATTATTTGAGAAGTAAAGGAAGTTATTGTGACAATGTCTCATCAGACACATATATCAAAAAAGAGGTAGAAAATGTTTTAAATAGAATATTCTGGAGTTTAAAAGCACAATATCTGAAATGAAAAAAAATCAACAAAGAGGTTCAACAGTAGATTTGAACTAGCAGAAGAAAGACTAGAAAACAGATTGATAATGATTATTCTTTACAAAGAATATACAGTAAAATGAATGAGAGTAAAAAGCAGAGCCTTAGATAAAAGTGAAACAGGAGAAGAAACAATAAAATATGTATTGGGAGTAAGAGAAAGAGAGAGAAAAGGAAAAAGAGCAGTGAAAAATCTTTAAAATAATGGTTAAAAATTTCCCAAATGTAATAAAAAACAATAACCTACACATCAAAGACATGCAACAAATTCAAAGTAGAATAAACATAAGGAGGTCCAAATGGACAGATATTACATTTAATCTGCAGGTGATGATAAAAAGAATTTTGAAAGCTATAACAGAAAAACAGTTCATTGCATAAAATAAATCCTCACTAAGATTAACACTGAACATTTCATCAGAAACCATGGAGGCCAGAAGACAGTGAGATGACAGATTCAAAGTGCTGAAAAAATAATATGTCAACAAAGATTCTTATATCTAAGACTAAAAGCTCTTAGATGGGACATTAAAAGCACAATTCAGAAAGGAAAAGGAATTACTAATTACAGTATATCAAAATAAATATAATAAACTTTGTTCTGTGTAGCACAATGCTAATAGACTGAAAAACAAAGACACCCTGTGAAAATATATGCTATTGACATTTCTGTAAAATGATTGAAAGCATGAATACAATAAAAACTCTTAAACTCAATAATAGTAAATCAAACAACTCAATAAAAATGGAAAAAGTATCCACATCTCCACAGACAGTTTGCCAGAGAAGATATGTGAATGGCAAGTAAGTATATGAGGCAATTTCCAACATTTTCAGACAATGAGGAGATGCAAACTAAAACCACGACTGTGTGTACTAAAACATCTAATAAAAAATAAGCCACAAAACTGCTGATACCAAGTGCTGGCAGGGATTTGGTTAACTGGAACTCTGCTACATTGTTCATGGCAGCATAAAATATTAAAGCCATTCTGGAAAACAGTTCTTATAAATGTCTTTTTTTCCCTTTCTTTTGTATTTGGTTGTCTTTAAAACTAGTAGATAAAATGGTATGTACTTATCATGTACAACATGATGTTTTGAAGAATATATACATAGTGCAATAGTTAAATCTAGCTAATTAACAAATGTGTTACCTCACATAGTTATCTTTTTTTGTAGTGAGAACACTAAACATTTACCATCTTTAGATTTTTCAAGAATACAATATATCATTATTAATTATAGTCACCATGCTGTGCAATAGATCTCTTGAACTTACCACTACTATCTATCTCTAATTATGTATTATTTGACCAACATTTCCTTATCCTTTCATTCACCCTGAACACCTCAGCCTCTGGTAATCCCCATTCTACTCTCTATTTCTATGAGATCAACATTTTTAGATTCCACATATGAGTGAGATCATGAAATACTGATGAAAGAAATTGAAAAAGACACAAATAAATGGAAAGACATCCCATGTTCATGAATTTTAAAAAATACATTGTTTTTGCATGTGGTGGCTCATGCCTGTAGTCCCAGCACTTTGGGAGGCTGAGGTGGGTGAATTACTTGCACTCACAAGTATGAGACCAGCCTGGGCAACAAAGTGAGACCCCATCACATCACTACAAAAAACATTAATACAAATTTAGCTGCATGTAGTGGCGTGCACCTGTAGTCCCAGCAACTCATGAGGCTGAAGTGGGAGCATGGCTTGAGCCTGGGAGGCAGAAGTTGCAGTAAGCTGAGATTGCCCCACTGCACTACAGCTTGGGCAACAGAACCAGACTCTGCCTCAATAAATATATATTTAACATTTCCATGCTTCCCAAAACAATTTACAGGTTCCATGCAATCCTTATCAAAATGCCAATGACATTCTTCATATAAATCCAAAAACAGGTGGATCACACTTTTGTAGCACTTTGGGAGGCAGAGGCCTGAGGACTGCTTGAGCCCAAAAGTTTGAGACCAGCCTGGGCAACATCAGGAGACTTCTGCTTTACCAAAAAAAAAAAAAAAAAATTTAAAAAATTAGCCAGGCATGGTGGCTCATGCCTGTAGTCCCAGCTACTTGTGAGGCTGAGGTGGGAGGATCACTTGAGCCCAGGAGGTCAAGGCTTCAGCGAACTATGATTGCACTACTGCATTCCATCCTGGATGACAGAGTGAGACCCTGCCTCACTCTAAAACAAAAGGAAATAGAAAAAATGATCTTAAAATTCATATGGAAATACAAATGACCTCAGATAGCCAGAGTAAACTTTAGCAAAAAGAATGAAGCTGGAGGCACAGCACTACCTCATTACAAAATATACTACAAAGTAATAGGAATTAAAATAGCATGGTACTGGAATAAAAACAGAAGTATAGACTAGTAAAACAGAATAGAGAGACCAGAAATAAATCCACATATCTATACCCAACTGATTTCTAACAAAGGTGTCAAGAAGACACAATGGGTTAAAGACAGACTCTTCAATAGTAGTAGGAAAACTGAATACCTACATGCAGAGGAATGAAATTGGACCCTTATTTCATGCCATATACAAAAATCAACTCAAAATCGATTAAAAGCTTAAAGATAAGACCCCAAACTATGAAACTACTAGAAGAAAGCATAGAGGGAAAGCTCCATTACGTTGTTTTGGGCAAAAACATATTTAGATATCACCTCAAAAGCATGGGCAGCAAAAGCAGAAATAGACAAATGAGATTACATCAAAATAAAAAGTTTCTGCACAGCAAAGGAAACAATCAACTGGGCAAAAACACAACTGAAGAATGAGAAAACTATTTTCCTAAAGAATGAATACCTTCTAGGTCAGTGAATAAAAGAAAGGCCTTCAATAAATGAGAGTAAAACATTTGAAATTCATTATGGTAAGAGATTTAGGAGGGTATTTGAGAAGGCCTAATGAAGAAGCCTTGAAAATGGTGAGAGGAGCTAATATGTGAGAACGTTTTATCACATTTGGAGTTTGGGGTAAGGTAAGTGTGGGAGATCAGTCAGAATGGTGGGAGATCAGTCAGAGTGGTGGGAGAAGGTATAGGGAAAGGAGCAGGCCTTCTGAAAGATCAGAAGGGTCTGTATAGCTTCAGGAATGAATAAGCTGAAGGCAGCTGTTCTCTAACCCTGAGGCAGAGGGCAAGGAGTAGGTACAAGGAAGTGTAGGGGAATTTGGCATAAACAGGCTGGTTTACTTATGTTGTCTGGAACCGACCTTTGATCATCAGGGCAGGAGACTGCTCTCTGAAACTGGGAACAATGTTAATTACCCACAGACTGTGTTGGCTCCAGGCTTTCATTATTTTGTCTGTACTGAATAAAAGCAAGCAGCTCCAGCTGTTCGAGACTGCTCACTCTTCAGCCATTAGTGTCGGGCAGTCCCTAGCTGTTCTTACACTGCATACCTGTGTCTGAGTACTCCTTTCATCTGTCGCTTGGCCAGGGTCTGCAGGATGGACCCAGCAGCGGGCACCCTGTGTGAGGAATGCTGCAACGGATTGCGACAGAACCCTCGAAAACGAAGGTGAAGAGACTGTGCAGTCAATAAGACATTGGTGCCCCCTCAGGATTTCCAAGTTCGAGGGAATTTTCAAGCTAGGGTTTCATCATGGGACAACAGTTATCAACTCAACAGTATATAAAAGTATTGAAACAGCTGCTTAAAGCTAGCAGAGCCTTGGTTTCACAGGCTCAGTTAAGGGACCTAATGCAAACTGTTGCTTCCCATAACCCATGGTACCCAGAAGAAGGCACACTAGACATAGAGCTCTGGGAACAAGTTGGGGGAAATCATAAACAACATCATGCACAAGGGCAACGGGTCCCAGTAACATCTTTAACATTACGGGCCTTAGTCAGGGCTGCTTTGGCCCCTCTCTGCACAGAAGAGCCTAAAAAGGGAAGGGAGGAGGAACCATCACCTACCTTACCGCCTCCTCCTCCTCCCTCAGTCCCACTATTACCAGGTAAAGGTGCCAGAGAGGAGACAGAGATTTTTCCTGAGCACCCCCCACCCCCCCCGCCCCAATAAATTGGAAAAAAGACAAGGGATACACTACAGTCCTAGGCAAGCGGCATTAGAAGGGGAGCTCTTGCCCCGCCCGGTGATGCAAGATCAACAAGGCAGCTGGGTACATGAGCCCATTAGTTTCAACACTTATAAAGAAATAACAAAAAAGCATTAGAGAAAACAGAGCCGCTAGCCCATTTACAAGAGGATTAATCGAGGCCATAGCAAACAACTTCCATATGGCCCCTTTCTAATAATGGCCGCTGTTGTTATTCCTCCCCTAGCCCTGAGATGGCTCTTTCAAGATTCTATTTAGGTTGAACAGTGGCCTTTAAAGGGAGAGAAATCACAAACAGCCCATGAATTAGTTGAAGAACAATTAAAAGCCGGCCATATAGAACCATCAAATGGCCCTTGGAATCACCCATTTTCATCATTCCCAAAAGGTCTGCTAGATGGAAACTTTTGCATGACTTACATGCTATCAATGCTAATTTGCAACCTATGGGGCCCCTTCAACAGGGGATCCCTTCCGCCGTGGTGATTCCTCAAGGTTGGCCCATATTGACTCAAAAGGCTGCTTTATTGACTTTAAAGACTGCTTTTACACTATTCCCCTTGCAAAGCAGGACAGAGAAAAATTTGCATTTACAATACCCGCTATCATTAATGAAAGGCCAGCTCAGAGGCATGTCCCCTCCATCAACAGGTGTCAACCCTAGAGGACTAGAACCTAATCAGTTATGGCAAACAGATGTTACGCACATCCCTGGATTTGGAAAACTAAAATATGGACATATATCCATTGATACCAATTCCCACCTAATTAGCACTCATGCTCTTCCCGGAGAGTTTGCCCAGTATGTCATTAAACATATTCTCTTAAGTTTTGTATTTATGTGGCGGCCCACAAAAATTAAGACTAATAATGGTCCAGCTTACACCAGCTCACAATTTCACCAATTTTGTCACACATGGATGTCCAACATTCCACAGGCATCCCATACAAATCTCAAGGACAAGTCATAGTAGAACATGCCCATTCCACCCTTAAAAATATGCTCAGAAAACGAGGGGGAATATGAGTAAGGACGCTGCAACACTACTAGCATAAGCCTTATTTACCCTTAATTTTTTTTAGTTTAAATTTCAATCAGCCATAGAAAAGCATTTTGCAAAAGCCCCTCAAGACATAAAACCCATGGTTTTATGGAAAGATGTTAACAGTAATGTATGGTGTGGTCCAAATGACTTGTTGACCTGGGGAAGAGAATATGCTTGTGTTCACACCCCCTCAGGTCCTCTTTGGATTCCAGTGTGACAGACACATCAAACCATACCACGGTGTGGCTAAGACCCAACCCGGTATCAAAAATAAAGGAAATGACACTGCAGGACCCACAGCCCCAGACGATGTGGCTTCCTCCGATGACACAGGCCCCAGACATTACCTGGGGGAAGCTGAAGAAGACAACTCAGGAGGCCGAGTGAATCCTTCTCCGGACACAGACACCATTCACTCCAGATAATCTGTTCCTTTCTATGCTCTCTGTTGTACCTTGCAACTCTCATAGGGTATTCACCTTTCTTATTCTCTCACTTTGCCTGCAACTCACACCTGCTACATTCTATTGGGCCCATCTTCTAGATCTGCCTTTCTTCCAACCTGTTACCTTGGCAGACACCCCCTTCCCATCCTCTAATAATGTAACTGCTTAGCTGGGAGGGGTTGACATGCCCCCAGTGGTGTTCCTTAATAATGGCACACATTGAACTGAGGTGCCAAGTAACACTACATATCTCTCCTTGATTGGAAAAGAATAATAGTGACTATACTAATGTTCAACTTGTGTTATTTACTAATTCTAGGACGCAAAGCCGGAACACGAGCTGTAACCGCTGCGCCTGTCAAACCTGTCACTGCACACATCTGTACTATTCAATCAACAAAACCTGATGCTAAAAACAGAAAAGGGGGAGACGTGGGAGATCGGTCAGAGTGGTAGGAGAAAGTATAGGGAAAGGAACAGACCTTCTGAAAGGTGGGAAGGCTCTGGATAGCTTCAGGGATGAATAAGCTGAAGGCAGCTGTTCTCTTACCCTGAGGCAGAGGGCAAGGGGTAGGTACAAGAAAGTATAGGGGAATTTGGCATAAACAGGCTTGTTTACTTACATCGTCCGGAAACTGACCTTTGATCATCAGCGCAGGAGACTGCTCCCTGAAAGGAGGAGTAATAATGTTAATTACCCACAGGTTGTGTTGGCTCCAGGCTTTCATTATTTTGTCGGTACTGAATAAAAGCAAGCAGCTCCAGCTGTTCGAGACTGCTCACTCTTCAGCCATTAGTGCTGGGCATTCCTGTAGCTGCTCTTACACTGCATGCCTGTGTCTGAGTACTCCTTTCATCCGTTGCTTGGCCAGGGTCTGTGGGATGGACTCGGCAGGTAAGAGTTATAAAAAAAAAAAAAAAAAAATTCACAGGCAGATAGGAACACCATGACCACACTAAGAGGCTTTTTTCCCATTTTAGTCTTGCAAGTTTGTAAAGAAGGATATGAAGCCCATAAGAACTCAGTGAAACACTTTTTCCCAAAACCTTTATTTCCTATGTCTTGTCTTCAGAAGTTTATCTAGAAACTCCTGAGCTAGTTTAGTACTGAGAGGGTACCAGATGGACTATCTATGCGCCGAGAAAAGCATACCACTGCACACAACTAAATATCTGCAATATCATTGCATATGTAGTACATGTCATGTGTTATTCCACTCTTAGAGGTTTCAATCACACTTGATTGAACATGTGATTGCCACTCTCCGGAGTAGGACACCACACACACACAGCATTCCTGAAAATGGGAGCACAGCCTAAATACTCAATCACACACTTTTCAAACAACCTCTCAAATGTTTTCAGTCTGTAAGTGGCCATTGGCATTTATTTAAATGATTCCTGAAAACCTACACCATTTTTTATTCACTCATTCCCCCTTGAGCATTGTCCACTCAGGGTTTGGAGTTTTCACATGGCAGTTTTCAGGACTAAGAACCTTCCTGCTAGGCTCTCCTGCTAATGGGAAAAAATCTCATTGGATGCCTTATTCTATTTCTTTTCCCATTGTTTTATATAAAGCATTAATGAGTAGATTGCATTCCCCAGATTCAGTAGCTACCCAGACATTACACTCTATCTCACCAATCTGTGCCTATCATCCAAAGATCTGAGTTCTACCTGAGTTCCTTACTACAACTCCTCACTATAGAATAAGCAAGGACATCACACAGGATCCTGGAAGCAAAGAAGAGAGAATAATCAGTGAGTGGTAAGATGGAGAGAGTAGAATTTCTTTTATCCTCATCAAATTTTGAAGTGAAAAAAAAAATCCCATTTTACTTACCAGGAGTGATCTACAAAACAGAAATTGTGCTAGGCACCCAGACACTCCTAGAGATTTTTCAGTTTCTGGGTTTTCTTCATCTTTTCTTGGAGCAAAGTTCTTTTCAGCATGTGTTTGCATTTTTTCAATCTGAGACACATGCTACTAGGTGACTATGTTTCCCTGCAAAACTAAAATTAGCACACAAAAAAATATGGACACAATTTTGGTGACTGGATTTCAGAGACTGAGAACTGAGAATTTAAGGTGACTGTGGCTTACAAAATTACCTGTCCCCCTATCTCCTAATCAAGAGCAACAATATACTTGTGGGTTTAAGAAGCCTCCAGAATTTCTCATCCACTCCACAAACCCAGTTTAGTGTTTCAGAGGCTAAATACTAGGCATGTGAGGTTAGAGGTCAAGGGCCTGCTACTATAGCCATTCTTCATCATAGGGTTTAGGCTCTATACCAGGTGCAGCTGGCTGAGATAATTGAGTACGTAATACTCCTCATCTCAGCTCAATCATCAGGGGGAGCTTCCACTTTGGGAGAGGCAAACCAGAACACTAGAATCCACTGCTATCACTCATCACCCTGGTTGTAAAGCAGGGATGTCAGTGTACAAGAAGCAGGACACTGCCTTATTCTCAGCTTGGGGCAATTGCTCAGGGATTTGTCCATTGAGAGAGGCTAGCCCTAAGAGAAAAAGCATTAAAGCTTTCCTTCTCAAAAGAAAATGACTTCAGTTGTAACAGAAGATGAGAAAGGTCTCACAAATAATGTAGATTGTGGTGACAAGTAATTGGGATAGAACTGGAATCAGGAAACAGATAGCTAATAAGAGCCTTTCTGGTAGGAGAACAGCCTTTAGAGACCTGCCCCAAAAACTATCTGCAAAGTATTTGGATCAGACTCTAAAGCAATTTTTGCCCATGGTATTCTCAAAAGCTACAAAATAATCCACCTGCAAACACTGAAGCTTATTACCTGTGTGTGATACTGCAGAGGCAGGCAGCTTAACAGAAAGATTAGCAAAAGAACAAAGAACTCTACTAAAACCACGACAGTTTAGAGTGACTGTGTACATATCCAAAGTTATGCCTTGCAAGGAACATTAGGTTTTCACAATAAAAAGAATATAGATTTTACTAAAACAGCACAGCCAAGTAAATCAACAAATAAAAAAATCAGACAACAACAATCCCCAGAAGGAAGATCTGCATCCAAAATTTGTATAATGTATTAATAAAATATCCAGTTCTCAACTGGACATTCTGAGACATACAGAGAAAATAAAAATATAACACACAGGACAAAAGTAGATTACAGAAAATGCTTGCAACAGAGCCTAATGTTAAACAGAGCCTAATGTTAAACAGAGCCTAATGTTAAACAGAGCCTAATGCTTGCAACAGAGCCTAATGTTAAACAACAGCCTTAAAGCATCCACTGTAAGTATTTTCAAAACACTAAACAAATGGTGCTTGGAAGAGTAAAGGCAGCTATGCTGACAATGCCTCATCAAAAGAGTCTATCAATAAAGAGGTAGAAATATTTAAAGAAAAGGAATTTATGGAGTATAAAAGTAAAATAATTGAAGTGAAAAGTTCACTAGAAGGGCTCAGGAGAAAAAAGAATCAGTGAACTTTAAGATAGCTTAAAAGTGATCATTCTATAAAAATAAAAGAATAAAATGAGTGAAGAAAATGAACAGTGCCTCAGAGAAAGGCAGAACACCAGCATGCACACCAAAATATGCATAATAGGGTAGCAGAAGTGAAAGATAGAAAGGAGCAAAAAAGTATTTTTTAAAAATGGCTGTGAATATCTAAATTTGATGAAAAACATTTTTTATTATACCTAAGAAGTGCAAAACACTACAGGTAGCATAAACAAAAGAAATCCAAGCTGAGAGACATATCTACTTTTTGGTGACAAAAAAAGAGAATATTGAAATCTACTAGAAAAAGTAAACTTAATGCATACAAGGGATCCTCTACAATATATTTTGCTGACTTTTCATCAGAAACCATAGAGGCCAGAAGACACTGGAATAACATTTATAGTGCTAAAAGGAAAACAGTCAACCAAGAATCATGTTTCTAAATTTAGACACTCTAAGATATGGCATTAAAATGTAATCCATAAAATAACAAACGGTGAATCATCCTTTGTGAAAATACAAAAAAAAAAAAAAGTTTGCTCTGTACAACACATGGTTAAGGGAATGCAAAAGCAAACCACAGACTAAGAAAAAAATATTTGAAAATCACATATCTGGGCCGGGCGTGGTGGCTCACGCCTCTAATCCCAGCACGTTGGGAGGTCAAGGCAGGTGGATCATGAGGTCAGGAGATTGAGACCATCCTGGCCAACATGGTGAAACCCCATCTCTACTAAAAATACAAACAATTAGCTGGGCATGGTGGCACAGGCCTGTAATCCCAGCTACTCGGGAGGCTGAGGCAGGAGACTCACTTGAACCAGGGAGTCAGAGGTTGCAGTGAGCCGAGATCGTGCCACTGCACTCCAGCCTGGTGACAGAGTGAGACTCCGTCTCAAAAAAAAAAAAAAAAAAGAAAGAAAGAAAGAAAGAAAGAAAGAAAAAAAATCACATATCTGACAAAATAAATTGAATTCAGAATGCATAAAAACTCTCCAAACTCAATAAATATGGGGAAAATAACAGACAATTCAACAAAGCAGATATATGAATGGCAAATAAGTATATGAAGAGATGCTTAACATTTCAGTCAACAAAGAGATGCAAGCTGAAACTATATTGACAAAACACATGTATTAGAATAGCCTATAAAAATAAAAACACTCAAAAACCATGCTCATACCAAGTGCAGATAAGTATTTGGGTAAGTGGATCACTGATACATTGTTCATGACAGTACAACATAGTAATTAATGCCATTCTTGAAGAGTTTTTTTCTATTTCTCTTAATTAACATAAATCCCACTTTGAGCTATTAACACAAAATAAAACTTGTGTTTGCACATATATCTGTATGCAAACATATACCCTAGCATTATTCATAATCACTAACAATTGGAAACAACCCAGATGTCCTTCACTTATGACTAATATTCTACTCAGTAATAAAAATAAGCAGGCTATTGATTCTCTTCCTGACTCCTCCCTCTGTTTTTCTGTCTTTCTCTATGTCCTTGTCCCTCTATGTATGTCTCTCTGTCTCTCTCTCTCACCTCACTGCATTAGGAAGGGATACCAAAAGGAAAATATAACTACATCCCTTTTTTTAAGAAAAAGTGACAAAATCATATCAAAGAGTATAAATTTCTCAGTATGGTACACAAACTGTAATAAATTGGTAATTTTCATTATATTCAAGCATGCTTTCAAAAGAATGAGCATTTTCCAGGTCCCTGAAAAAGAAGGACTTCCAATACCACAGAAAGAAAAGACACTGGGCTTCAAGCAGATTAGGACCTGGGAAGCAGGAAAGAATTTGGGAAGCACCATGAAGAATCTTTGAAGATAATGAGGGCAACTGAAAAGTGAGAATGGGTTAACAGATCTGGATGTAGGGGCAGGAAATAGGTTCTGCAAAATTAATCATACTCTTTATGAAGAGAAGAATCACATAACCACACTGAAAGACTGTTCCTATTTTAGTCAGGCAATTTTGGAAAAATGTGTACAAATCCCGGGGGGAAATAAAAACAAACAAAAAAACAAGCAAAACAACAACAACAACAACAACAAACCTCAACAGGAGAATTTTTTCTCAGTTTCTTGTATTCCTCAGACTTGCCTCAGAGAATTCACTTAATTGGATTATCTAAAGTAGACCAGCAAGAGGGACAGAGAGGTGTATGGGGTGGCATATATGTACTCTAGGGAAACCATCTCTCTGCATGTAACTAAATACCTCCAAATTCACCCACGGTGTCATCAAATATGTTGTACATGATATGTGTTACTCCACTTGTACAGGTGTCAATCATATTTAATTATGCATGATTATCACTGTCTGGAGCAAGGTACCATACACAGCATTTCACTATCAGTATTGAAAATATTTGCTCTGTAAATAAAGACAAACTTGAGAGAATTCAAACAAGAAATTAGAGACTGGGAGAAAATATATACAAATCACATTTCTGCCAAAGGATTTGTAATCCGAATACATAATAAACAAAAAATTCCACAATAAGAAATCAAAAAATCCAATAAAATAAAAAAAATCTCAACAGACACTTCATCATAGAAGATTGTGGATGGCCAATAAGCACATGAAAAATTGATCAACATCATTAGTCAATTAAAAAAATGCAAGTAGCATTAGGAGATATACCTCATGTTAAATGACGAGTTAATGGGTGCAGCACACCAACATGGCACATGTATACATACGTAACAAACCTGCACGTTGTGCACACGTACCCTAAAACTTAAAGTATAATAAAAAAATGCAAGTTTGAACAACAATATAATAAATTGATAAGCCATAGAGAATGGTTATGAATATTTGTCAATACCAAGTTTTGGTGATGATTTGGGCAACTGTAACTATGATGCATTGTTCACAGAAATACAAAATGTAAAGCCATTCTGGAAAATAGTCTTTTTAGGTTTTTTAAAAAAATCAATTTAAACAAACTTTTCATAGACCTAGCAATCCCACTCTAGCTATTTACAAATGTGAAATGAAACTTGTCTTCTCACATACGTCTGTATGCAAACTTTACAGTAGCTTTATGCATAATCACCAACAACTGGAAACAACTCATCTCATTCACATTTGACTGTAATACTACTTAGCAATTACAACAGAATATTAGTTTCTACAGAAACATGGATGAATTTTGAATGCATTTTAAGTGAAAGGAACCAGACCAAAGACCAACATATCATGAGACTGCAATTATGCAGTCTGGAAAAAGACAGACTATAAAGGTGGAAAACAGAGCAGTGGTTACCAGATGTTAGGCTGGGCTGGCGATTTACTACCCAAAAGGCAGAATGAGGTAATTTTGGGGGCAATGTAACTTTTCTCTATCATGATCATAGTAATAGATACAGAACTACAAGTATTTTTTTAAAACCCATAGAACACCCCACCACCATTGAAGAGTCTTATTTTTTTTAAATGCTTATTTCTCACAATCAGTGTCCCAAGAACAGAATTCTCTCTCTGGCACGCTCTGGAATTCAGGGAGAGCATCAGGGCGTGGAACATTTTATGTCCTAGATGTTTTAAAGATCAGAGAAATAAACAGCAACTAAATAAAAAAAAAAAACCACATTTTAAAAATTTCACCAAAAGCCATACATAAAACATCCAAAAAACTTTGTGTCCCCAATAACACATAGCAAAAAATAAATCAGAAGACAATAAATGAAAGAAAACAACACAAAATCTGATCACAATTAATGAACTGTGATCAGAAGATGTTTGCAGTGTGGCCATGATAACAAATAAAAGAGAAATCTCTCCTGTCTTGGTAAGTAAATGTTCACAAATGATTGAAGTATGATGATACATATGCCTTATTGATGCAGACAAAATATCACAAAGAGCCATTTCCAACTCAACTCCCTGATCAGAATGAAAGGAAAGACGCACCAGCTTATTTCCTTTTGTCCAACACAAAGAAGTAAGATTTGTGTCTTACTCCTTAGACACTGTTCCAGTCCAGCTGACAGCACCCAAGCCTGTGGTACTTAGCATCCCCAACTCTGTCTGTAGAAAACCAAAATATATCGAACTTTTTGTGAAGAAACACATAAAATTATATCAAACAGCAGAATTATTTGGGTACTATGCATAAGCCCTAATAAACTGATGACTTGTAGAGGATTCAAAGATATTTTCAAAAGAACTACCATCTTTTGGGCCCATGAAGAAAGCAGATTCAATATCAGAAAGTCAAAAAACTGAGCTTCAGCAGAGTAGATAACTTAAAAGTGGGAGGGCATTTGGGGAGGGCTAAAGGAGAAGCCTTTAAAATCATGATGGGAACTGTTATGGGAGAACAGGTTAAAGGATTTGAGGGATAACATAGGCAAAAGCTTTTACAAAAAGAAAAACAAAAACAAAAAACTACCACAAAGGCAACAAGGCACACTGTCATCACACTGAAAGTCTTTTTCTCATTTCCATCAAGCAACTTGGGAAAAGGAATATGACCCACAGAAGAACCATGGGAGTTCCTAGGACTTGCCTCTGAAAGGCACTTAAGAGGCTTCCCTTGAGGGAGGCCAGCACTAGGGGTTTGAAGAGGTGTTATACCAGCACTTTAGAGAAAGCTTCCCTCTGTGTGTAATAAAACACCCTCAATGCACCCACAGTGCCATTGTCTGTCGTATGTGTCATGCGTTACTCTACTCACAGAGGTGTCAATCAAATTTAATTACACATGATTGCCACTCTCCAGAGTAGGGTACCACAGACAACATGTTTAAGGATGGAAGCCCTCCCTAAGCACCCATTTGTGCACTTTTGAAACAACTTCTCAATGCTTTCAGGCTGTGAGTAGATGCTGACAGTTGTCCAAATAACCTACGCAATACCCACTCCACTTGTCTTTCTTCATTCATCCCTCTTGAGTGCTATCCCTTCATGTGTCACGGGTTTTACATGGCGGTTTTCAGAACTTTTTGTCTAGGTTCTCTTGCTCATGAAAGAAATATCCTTGCACGTTTTTCTTGCAATGAATCAGCAGTATGCAGTCCTCAGATCCAATAGTTAAGCAGAAAATGCTTAACTCCAGTCTTAAAAGATCTGAGGCCCTTTACCTAAGTTACTTACCTCTACTCTGGAACCACACAGTAAGTGGTGAAAACACACAAGATCCTGAAAGCAAAAAGAAGGAAAATAATCTGTGATAGCTGTGGTGGAGATAGCAGAAATTTATTTTCTTCCTTAGAATCTGGAGTAAAAAGAAGCCCATTTTACTTACTGGAAGTGATCTATAAGACAGATATGAGCTTGTGGTCTAGAGATGCCCTTATATAACTCGCAGCTTATAAATTTTCTTAGTCTATTCCTGGAGCAAGGTTGTTTAGAGCATGTTTTTGCATTTTTTATCTAACACACATGCTATTTGGTGCCTGCATTTCCCTAGGACTACTGAACCTGGTACAACAAAATACAGAAGAACAAATATTTCTAGAGTCCAAGGATTGAGAGAAGTTTTGACTCCAACAAATCTTGTAGGCTTATTTAAAATTGAATTTTTATTGTTATACAAATTTCATATTCATCTAAACTCACTTTTTAGTGTGCACTAAAAAGAAGCTGTATTAGGTATATGCATGTTAATTACATATATATGTAATTGCAAATATATTATGTATATGCATATGTATTTACATGTTAATTACATGTATATATGTAATTGGCATTAAGGGGTTAGAAGGAAATTCAAGTAAAGAGATTCACGGCCTTAAATTGGAGTTTGTTTTAGAACTTAGCAGCTACAGACTGAAAGTATTTTTAAATATGGAAGTGGGAAAGTTTGAGAAACATCATCCCTAGTTTATAAGTTTTTATTGAAACGACAATGAATACTAAAGGAAATCATCTCAATGCCTGAACATCTTGAAATCTTCCTTCGTTAAGATGAAAAATACGAAGCCTATATTTATAGCTGCAGGAAGCCCAGCATTTTTCCAAAAAGTACTAGTATTTCTAAGAAGATGTCAACTCTTCTCAGCATTATTAACCCCCATATTCCTCATCTTAACTGAATGCCTCAAGGCCCACTGGCCACTTTTTGCCTCTATTTTCTCTGTGAAGCTTACCGAAAATGAAGAAACACCACCTTCTCCTTCATTTCTCAAGGGAGATAAAATAGGTTATAGTAGAGGAAGCCCCAATCTCCTGTGGACACTGATAAGTTTTGTTATCAGAGAGCTTGACTGTAATCTGCCTGTCCAATTCACCCTTCTCTCTTCTCTTACCACCATGTTGTCTTGTGCTGGGCCATTCTCTATTCCACCCAGTAAACATGCAGAAGCACATACATCAGTCATCATAGCCATGTGCTGGCTTTAGGCTGATAGAGGATAAGAATTTAGATTCATTCTTTCAGACATACCTGTGCACAGCCACAATCAGTTTAACAGGCAGCTGCCGCTTTTTAAGACAAGAAACTCATGTTTCAGTCTCTGATCCATTTTCCTCATGGTCAAAGATAATCAGTACTGGCAAAAGAATACATTAAAATGTCTTCAATTTCTTACGGCATTTTTTGGAAACCGCCCAGGGAAAGAAAAACCCCCTCCACCTAAAACATCATGGCAACAGCCATTGTTTTCTTATTCTCTTCACCTCATATTCCACTGCCTTGGGATTATATTACACAGCTTGACAGAGTCTTTGTCTGTATGTTGTTCTTTCCTTTTCACCTCTAAAACCAAAGTGCCTCAAACAGTCCCCTGAATTTGTGACACCAAATCCCTTGGAACAGGATGCAACTGTAGTGGGCTGCAGATGGGTATGGACAACAAGAAAAGATAGACAGGAAAAACCGAGATTCCCTTTCATTGTCAGAGAAGAAGGAATGTCTTAGAAGCATTGAGAGATTAGAGATTGGTTCGACTCCTTAACTTAATACAAAACTTTGCTCCATAGTGCTTTCCTAGAGTAGTCTTCTCTGACCACCCCATTTGAAATTGCATACCTCTTCCTCTTTGCCATACTGCCTAAACCTCAATTCATTTTATTGTTTCTCTATAGTACTTAAAGCTATAACACATAGTTAACATTCTATTCATTTATTACTTCTTGTGTATTTGTACCAATCGCATATCAGCTTTTTGAAGACAGAAAGTTTTGCCTCTCCCATTACACTGCTGTATTTGCAGCAACGATATACAGTATGATGCGCTTGATGATTTTCTGTTGAACAAATCAGTGGATACTTCATCTACTCTCAGCTGTTAGTTTCATGTATAATCTGGAGTTTTCAGACGACCTGTCTAAAATCATGTTGAAATCCCAACAGAGTCCACCAGGGAACTCTGATGCTCCTGTGAAGCAAATGGGATTCAACTTGCTGAGTATAGAAAGTGCTAACTTGACAGAGTCTCAATATTATCTAAATTGAGGTTTCACTTTGCCAGATTTAAGAAAGGCTGTATCTCCAGTGCAAGTCTGCCATTCTTTGACCACACCTCCTTAGACTAAAGTGTTACAGACCACTAAAGGTATTATTTGGGATAAATTTTCCTTAAGGACTTCAATCACTACAAAAGTTGTACTTGTTGAGCATTATTATACTCAGAAAATTACAGTTTGTAACTCAGTATATGTGAATGGTACTTTCCTAAGTTAGGACACTGCACACAGCATAACCAAGGTTGCCTCTCTGCCCAATCCAACCTACTTCTTGTTCCTACCCAATCCCCCCAATCCATGGCATGACATTCATCATTTTTTCATAAGACATGGCATTGCCCACTCTATTGCCCTCCCACTTTCACTTGTCCCTGAGTAAAAGTCCCCTCGCTTGCTCTTTGAATTCTTTCACAATTTTCATGCCCAAAAAAGAATAAACCTCTTTCTGTTTTTAGTTCCTCCTGTAATAAATATATTCTTCCTCTCTAACTTGTTGTTTTACAAATTATTAGGAAGTAAGCAACGAAAATATTTGCTTTACCACAAAGTAAACTAAACCCAACCAAAAGAAAACAAAACAGCAACAACACAATATTTCCAACATAATCCCATACTCAGTACTCCAAAATTCATTCATTTCAAATCTACATAAAAGTAGTCAAAACACACTAAGACATTTAAGAAGAAAAGATTAGTCAAAGGGTGCAAATATTGAGTGGGCATAAACCCCATTTCCTGAATCTATTGAAAGGAAACTAACTTTTAAATTTATGACTGTTCAATTCCAAGACAGAGAGAGAGAGAGATGAGCTTAAATCCAAGAGTTGTCTTCTTTTTCTCCTCTCAGCCCTTGATCAGAAGTCTAGCTGTTGACAATATGTTTTTCCATTCTGCGACACTGGCCATCAACAGTCTAACTTTCCTGTGACCAGCTGAACCTGATAGAAGATGAAAGAGAGTGTGTGAAGGAGATAGAGGTTACAAATCAGTCATAGTCAAGCAGAATAGGAACAGGATTATGCAAAATTCTGCAGAGAGAGAAAAAAAAAGGATTTGGAAACACACGTCTGGCTATGTTACTTGCCATGGAGAGAAAAAGAAAGGCTCAAGGTTGACACGTTTAAACCAGACTTCCCTAAGTCATTTTTTCTTTCAATAGGCTAAAAAAAACAAGTAAAGTTCTCATCTCATAAAACTGTTAGAACTTTCACAAATTCAGTAAGTATGCCTGAGCCATCTGTGACCCAAGTATCTAATCTATAAGAAGTTTGCTATGGGCAAAATCTTCATACTTTTTTTTTTTTTTTTTTTTTAGTCTGACAGTCTTCTGACTGGTACTCATTTCTACTTCAGCTGTATCCTGCAGCCAATTGTATGGAAGTGTAATGGGGCAGAGAGAAATCTCCTACCTGGAGAACAAAGAAAAAGACAGTTGTATCTCTTCATGTTTGCCTTCAGGAAGGAAAGTAAGAACTCAGAGGGTTACTTGAAGTGGGCAGTTAAGAACTAAACTCAACTGTGTCATAGACTTGGTTGTTTGGGGTCTTTTAAAGACATAGGATGAAAGACTAAAGTAATATATTGACAGGTTTCTAAGTCCCTGGACTAACTATTCCCCTTGTCTTTGTGGAGTCAAAGGGTGCCCACCTGTACCTCTCAAACTCACTGTTGACCCTAGCTAGCTCTCAGCCTTGACTTTTCTGAAATGGTGTCCACAAGAACCAGACTATGTCTGTTATACCCCTCGCTTGTGGTTTAATGTCTTTATGATATGGTAAATGTAGAACTAAATAGCATTTCCCTAAACACACATCTCCATTGCCCTTTCACTCATGAGAAATCCATTCCCTACTCCTTCCCTGTGTGCTCACTTACTCTTCCTCTCAAATGCTCCCTCTGCTGCCCCTAAACGAATCACAGAGGTCACTCGATAGCTAAGTCTCTAAAATATTTTTAAATAATTAAAATTGGATCCTTTGCTCAATGGGTCCTTTAAAATGGGTTATTGCCTCCAGAACCTACTTCCAATCAAACTGAGATGATTTCTAAGATACCGTGGTCCATGATCAAATCCAAAAGCAATGTTCAGCAGTAAATTTTCCTCATTGCCTGGCACATAATTCTATTTAGAAGCTGTACTGTAGCCATACTCGGAATGAGTAAATCATTTGTGTCAGCTTTCTCTGCATATCTTTCATGAGACAAAATCTCCTGAAAACCATCTAAGTTCACACTGGCCTCAAATCAGAATCTCAACATATTCTAGAATCTCAACACACACACACACACACACACTCTCTCTCTCTCTCTCTCTCTCTCTCTCTCTCTCTCTCTCTCCCCCTGTCTCTCTGTCTCTCCACCTTTTCAGAATTAAATATACAATTAAATTTGAGAACTATCTTTAATGATGTCACTGCTATTGGCTATGCATATCTGGAGTAGTGAGACCTTTTGTCCAGTGCAAACATTAGAGCTTATGAAGAAGGGGAGAAGACAACCTATGCAGTAGACACAGATTGTTCATGACAAGTAATGTTTGGAGATAAAATAGAAACTTCCTTTGTTTTGATCACAACTGAAATTTTCACCAAGGATTGAAGTAGGGATGTAATCTGGGATGGTTTGAGATGAAGGAATACCAGAAAGCCTAATTTTCCATAATCAATAATTTGGTTAAAGGGGGCTTTCCTGGTGGGAGCAATACGATTCTGCCTAGTTCCCACAAAAGAATGCAAAACTTACAGCTTGCTTCCCAAGCACTGCTTCAGTTCCTTCAAAAAATCTTCAACAGTTGGCTGTCTTCTCTCTGTCCTTCAGTGTACGGAGTTAAGAACAAAAACCCAAAGGTAAATAAGAGGGGGGAAAAGGCAATATAATATTTTATCATTACCCAAAGTTCTGAACTGTGGTTCTTCTTGCCCATGCATCACTGACATAATAACTAAAAAGTAAGTGATAGGTAATACATGCTAATAATACATTAATAAATAGGAATTGAAACTGTGTAAGAGTAACATCTAGCTTAACCATGCTTAACTCTTAATAATTTGGTGACTTAAAACATGATTCAAGTTGAGTCTTAAAAAAAGGAAATTTTGGTGCTAAACAGAGGAAAATCAGTGGGAAGACAGAGAGAGGCATGTTAACCACATCTCACGCTGTAGTCTCACCTTCTCAGACCCCTTTTCAAAAAGTGATATAAATCCCTGAAGAACATGTACATAAAAATTTTCCTACGGGCCCTCATTCTCTATACCTAATTCCTTAGAAGGCACTTATTAGGGTCCCCTGATGTGTGTCAGCACTAAAATTTGGCACCTTGACTCAAGGAAGGGCAGCTGTGAGGAGATTGCCATACTTCTTCCCCTAGGGCCACTACTGATGTTGTACCTGTTGCACATTACCTCACTCCAAGAGGTGCATATTATGTTTTTTAGCCACACAGATGGCACTTGCTGGGATGAGGTACTGCATACAGCATGGCTAAAGTATCAGTCCTACCCAAACTCCAACACCTTTCACCATGCCGTTTCAATCAATATCCCAACACTGTCAATGTATGAGGGATCTGCAGGATATACTCAAACCACATGGAAAACAATCATCCCACTTCCCTCTATCTTTCACCATTTCCTGAGTGTGCACCTTCTACCTGCTGTGTATGTAATGGGACAGATTTTAGGACTTAAAAGAGAATAAACTTTCCTCAACTTCCTTCTTCCTTTGGTACTTACAGTATCTGCCTACATTATTCTGTGAAGTTTAAACTTAACATAGCTGACACATGAAAAACTAGTTTGCATTTCCCAGAAGTCAGTTATTAAGTAGAACAAACCTCTCAACTTACCCATCACATCTACATATTGCAGACCAGGAAAAGCTCTACCGGAAGACAGCTGAACAGAATTCTCTGCTTATTCCCAACTTGAATATTCCTCATACTATTACATGGGCCTGACTTGGGCATCCTCTGGCCATGTACTTCATTTAAGAGGGCAAGAAAGTTTCTCTCTTCTATTCATTCCCATGTCCAGACTCCATCGGTCTAGTAGCTTGCTTTGACAACTTCAACACAGAATTTAGTATTACAACATTGTCAAGTAAACATTGTCTAGCCAATAAAATTACTCAAAATATCTCAAATCCTTCAGTGGAATTTCTTAATATTAATTGAAGGAATCAAAGTTGCATTATACCATAACATTTAAATATACTACCTTCTCTTTCTATACATTTCTCTCACATGCCAAAGTTCTTCCTTCAACTACCACATCAATCACCCCAATTAAATCCAAATACCCAATAATAAAACAAATGTCTCTATCTGTCAACCACCAACCCAAGTGCTAGTTCTTCTTCTCTTCCCCTGTCTCCTCTTTTGATTAACTCCAAAGGAATCATGACCACAGCATGGTATACATAAGAGGGTGCTGAACCTAAGGGCTCAGAGAAGCCCCCAAAACACAACTATTCTCCATTTCCATAATATGCAGGATCCAATCAGAGGAGAGAAACAACACAGTCATTTGAATAGGAAATATCTGATACAATGAATTATTAACTGAACATGGAGATTCAAGTAATAAGGATTGTCTAGCACAAAGTAATGATAAATTTTTTAAAAATACAGTAATAGCAGATATATAATAGCAGACATAACATCATGTAAAATTATACATAGTAGCCATTAAACCTCAGGCAACATATGATTCATCTCAGTGTTGGTGTCCATTCTCCATATTTCCAGAGTTGGAGATATCACTATGAACTTGTGTTTAGCCTAACATGGAAAGAGATAATCACATATAGAAACTATCTTGCATGTATCACCAAACTGATTTTAAACTTCATAAGAAAAAGTAAAAGATCTATTGTAAACAACATATAGACACCTGTAAGTACATGGGTTAGCATACACATATATTTTTACTTAAAAAGATAATACAATGATTTTATGAATATGCTATTAAATTTGACATCTTGCATAAAATATACAAATTCTTTGAAGTAAAAAAACTACCGAAGGTTAGGAAAAAAAGATAATCTGAATAGTTCTTTTTTATTAAAGATAAGGAGTCTTTGGGAAAAAGGTAACCTTCCAACAAAACAAACTGTTTGCCTATGATGGTCTTTTTGATGTATAAACTTGGCTAGGTTACAGTTTCCAGATATTCATATGCTAATCTAGGCACTGTTTTGAAAATATTTTGTAGATGTGACTAAAGTTTATAAGAGTTGAATTTAGTAAGGGAGATTATCCTAGGTAATCTGGATGGACTAGATGCATCAATAGAATTTTTTTAAGAGCAGAGCCGATGATTGCATGAAGAAGAAGAAATTCTACCTGTGGATATTAGCTTCAGCTTGGGTCCAAGGGTTACAGCATGCCCTTCCTGATGACTTGGCCTATAAATTTCAGACTTGTCTAGTTATCTCCAACAACTGCATAAGTCAATTCTTTGCAACACATACACATACACACAAACACACACACACACACCCTACTTATATTCCCTGAAACAATTCTATTAATATAATATATATGTCCTACAGGACCCATATAGCTCCACTAGCATATTCTACCATACATTAAATAAATAATATCAAATCTACTCAATCTCTTACAGAAAATAAAGAGAAATAACATTTTCAACGCATTTTTGAAGCTGCTGTTATCTTGGTTCTGAAACTAGACAAGTGACTCAAAAGAAAAGTGAACCACAAATTGATATTTTCCATAAACACCAGCACACATCTTTTAAAAAACAATTTATAGCAAACCAATCAAGCAATATATAAAAGGATAATGCATTATAGCCCAATGAGGTTTGTTCCAGGAATGTAGGGCAGGTATAACATCCAAATACTGCTGCAATTTACCTCATTAAAAAAAATGAGACAAGCCAGATAATCATCTTGAATGATACCGAAAAGTATTTGAAAAAATCAGCCCCTATGAATAAATTCCTCAGTAAACTATAAGAGGTAACTTCTTCCTGATAAAGGAGAACAACAAAAAACAAAACTAACAACAAAACAATGCAAATATCATACTTTGTGGTAGAAAAAAATGTTCTCTTCCTTAGTATTTGAGAGAAAATAAGGATATCTGCACTCATTTATTACATTTATTTTTTATGTATTTATTATTATTTTTTTGAAATGGAGTCTCACTCTGTCACCCAAGCTGGAGTCCAGTGTCACAATCTTGGCTCGCTGCAACCTCCACCTCCCGGGTTCAAGCAATTCTCCTGCCTCAACCTCCTGAGTAGCTGGGATTACAGGTGCATGCCACCATGCCCAGCTAATTTTTTGTATTTCAATAGAGATGGGTTTTCACCATGTTGGCCAGACTGGTTGATTACATTTAATATTATACTGTAGGTCTTAGCTAGAGTAATAATTCAAAATAAATAAATTTATTAATAAAGGTACATAAATGATTGAGGAAGAAGTAAAGCTGTATTTGGAGGTGGCATGAATAGTCCATGTGGAAAACCTAGGGCATGTACTGAAAAGTTACTAAAACCTAGGGCATGTACTGAAAAGTTACTAGAACTAGCAAGTGACTTTATCATGGTTGCAGAATAGAAAGTATAGAAAAATCACTTGCATTCCTCCGTGCTGGCAATGAACAGCTGAAAATGTGAAAAATAAGGCCACTTACAATAGCACCCAAAAATGGGCAGTGTTTAGGCTGCTTTAGCTACTATATTTTGGTTCAAATAGGGATATACTTTTGTTATACCTTTTCCTAGGAAAGTAATCTTGAAGTTTTCCTGTCTTTACATTTGAGGAAAATATAAACTTATTGTTAACTTCATGCCTTATAAACATTGCCTTACACATACTTTTTACTTTCTAAGCCTTTCATTAACTGTTAGTCAGAAGAAGTATATTTTTGACCTTCAGTACAATTAAATGAAAATTATTGACATTTATTAATATGTAAAGACTTAGTGGGGTTCAAACCTAAGTGTGGTGTTTAGCTGACTTTGAACTCCTACACTCAAGAAAAAGGGAAATTCAAATGCTTCTTTAATGACTTTTATGTAAAATTATAGGGAATTCTATCATCTCAAAGAAGGTTTATGAAATCATCTGTTTACCAGAGCTATATTCATATGATTGTTTTACCTTTCTGAGTAAACTGAGTTAAGGTCTTTGAATCAATATTAATATACTATGGGAAAGTAATTAAAAACAAAATATCAGAACAGAGTATTCTGAAAATAATTATGTATAAAATAGGACACTTTTACGTGTTTCTTCAAAGTCTTTGCTACCAAGATTTGAGTGGATGAGATGCTTTCTACTGAAATATTTAACAGTGTGCAGAATGTAAATCTCACGAGGGCAGTGACTTGATTTTCTTCACTGCTGTATTTATAGATCCTACCACAGTGTCTGCCAAACAGTAAAAATCAAAGAAGCCAGTGAATGACAGCTTTCTTTGCATTTAACTCTGTTGACTTTCAATAAAGCTAGAGATTTCTAATTCAAATGAAAAAGGAAAGTACTTGTCAAGAAGGAGGGAATAATAGTAGCTCTTTAAATCATGACCATTTATATTATATTAATAAGAAACAAAATAATACAGCATGGTAAAAGTTATGGAATAACTTGTATTTTTATTGCAATAAAAATAAAGGAAAAGGACCGTTCCTGAAAAAGAAAATAATATACCTCATAATATACAGGGAATCATTATTTCAAGAAATAATATATAGGATTCAATAAGATACACAGTGCCTAGTATAGTGTTGATATCTACTATGGGCTCAATAAATTATGGTCACTATGAAGACACAGGTAGCATAAAGAAAACAGAGAATCAGAATCAAAAGAAATACACGATGAGGAAATTCTTCAACAACTAGCTTCTGGGAGACATTTTGGGCATTATTTACACCACCCTGAAACCTCTTTCTCTGTACCACCTCCTAGTCTTATGGCTGGTATCTTAAGAAGTAAGTCCCCACCAACTTACCACTCATTAGTCTAACCATGCCTCAAAGCCACATGTTCTAACACCCAGGTCCAAGAACATTACATTGGTTATCTTTCCTCTTGCACATTTTTATTAGTATAATTATCTGTAATTCCTTTCCTTGTACCCAACTGATGATTATCATGTCTCTCCTAACCCCTGTGCCCTCTGTTTCTTCTCTGTTAGCAGTAAAATTCTCTAGATCCTGTTCCATTTTACCAATCGCTGCCTCTTATTCCCGCAATAACTGATACCTGGCTTTCCTCCAAGGATTATCTTACCCCTGTATCTTTTGCAGTGGAAACTACTTTCTCTCCCATGTACTAAAGCTCTCATGATCAGAGACCATTCAGAATTCACCTAGGTCCCCGGCAACTGCATCTGCATGCTATACATGCTCTTTTCTCTTTCCACTATTTCCACCCTTTAGCTCAATGCTTATTAAGAAGCAGTATGACAGTGCAACGATTTAGAGGATGGACTCATAAACTTGTACACATTCAGCTATTTACTAGCTGAAAGATTTTGGACAAATTCTATAACCCTCTTGTCCTGTTCCAACTTCCTCATTTTTCTCATCTGAAGTAAGATGCTCATGCCCTTATTATGAGTTGAACTAAGTAGCACATATATATAAACTACAAAGGACAGTGCTTAGCACTGAGTGAACGTTCAATAATTGTCACATGTTTTAATGACTCATTTCTGAAAACTTGTATGTTCGAATTTCCTATCTAATAAATTGTAATTGATCTAATGTTGTAGTTATTCTTAAATTTTTATGTTGCCTCACCATTCTTTTTGAATATAAGTTTAACTTTCCAATATCAGAAGCAAGGCTTAGTCACCTTTGGCCCAGTTTCCAGTTCTCCATCTCCTCCCAGTTTCTCAGTGTGGTCTCTCCAGGTATCTGCCTTATAAAACTGCATTCTGATGACGAGCTCTCTTTGGGACATATAGATACAACCTACTTGACTCACCCCAGTGACCCCCTCATCCTGCATGGATGGTGCAGACGTGGTAGATATATGCTCCAATGACCACCTCTCAGTCACTGAGTGACCCCACAGAAGTCACACCTGCTTCCTCTAACCCCATCAATTAGAATTCCCTATGGGAAACCTGCTTGGGTAACATACTGGACCCCAATGAAAGCCTGAGCCCACAGGACCATCCCTTTTTCTCTGGCTGCCCACCTGTGGGTTAAGCACATAGCCCCTGCAACCTTCACAACAGCCCTCATTGGTAATCCCCTGTTTTGGATCTATGAGTTATGAAGTCCTCCTGTTATTTCCTGTGTTTTTGTTGTGTTGTCTTTTTTGTGACTTACCCAACTGACACACCCAGACCTAACTTTCCTCCCAGGCAAAGAGAGCGCCTATCTTGTCAGGATTAACCTGGTCATGTGTCAGACAAGAGGCACAAGAGCATCTGCTAGTGTAAACAAGCTGACTGCAAGAGGGAAACATGTTGTACACTTAAGCATTAGACGATATACCAGGATAAAGAATTATTCCATGGAAGTCACAGTGTAAGCATCTACGACCAAATCCTCTGGAGTCCTGTCAGGGAAGGGCTAGAATTTATACTCCCTTTGCAGACAGAGGCCTTAAAACCAAATTAGAAAAAAACAACACAAGTCATCCTCCAGTATATGTCTCTATTTCTCCCAGCCTTGAGAGCCTAACTTCTTGAAAACATTGTCTATATTTGCTGTCTCCATTTTATTCAAAACTATTGACTTCAATTAGGTTTAGTCCCACAGTTCCACTACAACTACTTACTCCAAAGTCCCCCAGTGATTTTAAACTGCTTCTCTGCAATGTTCAGTTCAAAATATCTGATGATGTGTTCAAACTAAGAAGAAAAAAAGTATTTTTTATTTTTAAAATTCTTATTTCAATAGCTTTTGGGGTACAAGTAGATTGTTGTTATAAATGAATTCTATAGTGGGGAATTCTGAGATCTTAGTGCACCTGTCACCTGAGTAGTATACATTGTATATAATGTGTAGTTTTTTATCCAGAGTCTCCCTCCCACCCTCCCACCAAGTCTCTAAAGTCTAGTATATCATTCTCTATGCCTTTGCATACTCATAGCTTAACTCCCACTTACAAGTGAGAAAATACAGCTTTTGGTTTTACACTCCTGTGCTACTTCACTTAAAATAGCGGCCTTCACCTCCATCCAAGTTGCTGCAAAAATACATTATTTTGTTCCTTTTAAAGGATAAGTAGTATTCCATGGTATACACACACCACATTTTCTTTAGCCACTCATTACTTGATGGGCACTTAGGTTGGTTCCACATCTGAGCAATTGTGAATTGTGCTGCTATAAACACATGTGTGCAAGTGTCTTTTTCATATAATGACTTCAAAAAGGTACTTTTTTGATTAGTTATGCCTGTAAAGGACACAGAACGCATATTGTCTATATTTGTTAAACCTGTCCTACTTTTTATTGTCTCCAAGTATACACCTGTGTAAAATGTTTTGACTTCGTTACTTCATTTGTCTGCTACTACTATTTCAAATATTAATTCTGCTGGGTGTGGTAGCTCATACCTGTAATCCCAGGACTTTGGGAGGTCGAGGCAGGAGAATCACTTGGGCTCAGGAGTTCGAGGCCAGCCTGGACAACATGGTAAAATCCCATCTCTATACACACACATACACACACAAAAAAGCAAAAAATTAGGCAGGTGTGGCAACACATGCCTATAGTCCCAGCTACTTGGGAGGCTGAGGTGGGTGAATCACCTGAACCCAGGGAGGTTGAGGCTGCAGCGAGCCATGATTGTGCCACTGCACTCCAGCCTGGGTGACAGTGAGACCCTGTCTCAAAAACTATATATATACTATATAAATATGTATATATATACACACAGAACAGAATTGGGGAAAGAGAGGTCTATTACCCACTATTATGAGACCACAGCTCTTCACATACAAAAGAAACCTCTAATCATTTTTAGAGTTCTTAGCATGTTTTAAAATGTTTTATAAATCCTCTTTAGATACCATATGCTGTCTTCCTTTTAATTTTCTTGTCCCTTTCCCAGATCTCCATCATGATGTCTGCTGTGGGAGTTATTTCCAAAGAAAACTTTTAGTCTATCCCCCCAACCTCGCGTTCTACTAAAACATATTCCCTACCCACTTTCCCAGCTGCAGTAAATGGCAACAACATTATTCAGTCATTCAGAGAAACTGGGAGTCATTCTTGAATCTTCTATTTGTGTCACCTTGACTAACAGACATATCCAATCCATAAGCAAGTTCTTTTATCTCTATTTCCAAATTAAAGCTCAACGCATCTCTCCATCTCCACCACTACCATTCTCGTTCAAGGAAATGTTGTCTGTTACTTGCCCTTCTACAACGCCCTCTAAACAAGGTATCTTTCTTACCATGTTTCCTCTTTCTAGTCATATCCACAGAATAAACAGAGTAATCTTTTATAAACAAAAATCAAAACATATCACTCCTCACCAACTTTTTTTTACACATGGAACAAAATTGAAAACACGAACCGTGGCCTACAATGGCTCTATGAGTTCTCTCTCTCTCTTTTTTTTTTTTTTTTTCCTGTCAATGCTTTTTTTCCGTGTCATCTTGTACTATACCCCTTGTTCACCCTGTTCTCACCACACTGGCCTCCTTTTTGTTATTGTTCCTAGAATATGACAAAAAATTTCTGTTTCAAGGCAATTGTATTATCTTTCCCTCTACTTGGAATGCTCGCCTCAGACTTTAAGCACGGCTGTCCCCTTCAGGTCGTTCAAATCTCAACTCAAATATTCACTCCTTAGGGAGATGTCCCTTGATCATCTTTATTTAAAGCATCTCATTTCCCCATAACTCAGTATCATATAACTCTTATTATCTTTATAATATATCTTTATGTAGATGATGTTATGTATCATACACTTTATGTCTTCCCTCCACCAGCTTTTAAGTTTCTTGATAGCAGGGGACCATTTTTCTCAAGTAAGTGGCACATAAAAGATTTAAAATCTTGTCTGTATGGTCAAAATTCTATTGGTTTGACCAGTATCGAATATTTTCTTAGATGTACTTATTAGAGTTACTACTAATTAAAGTGAAATATCCCAAAAGACTTTCTGTATAGACAGAAAATAACTGTTTAGATTAAAATGCAATAAAGAAAAAAATAGGAATGTGTATATATAGTATATCCCCTTGTGCATATTTTCACGAATTTTCTTGGGTAAACTGCATTAAGGAGTTATGTTTTCATTTCTTAAACCTCTAGCAATATGTGAAACAGGAAAAACACTCTTATTATGATGTTATTTTTATAATTTTAATTAGCATAGTATATGACACCGATTCAGCCTTAAGCATGTAGACAGCAAATAGACATGGAATTCCTAGTAGGTATCTATGCGCAAATCATCATCCACTAACAAAATTTGGGACTAAATATTCCTTTGCAATTCAAACCTAATTCTCTCCTCACCTCACTGGGAACCCCAGTAATTGGAGCAATTTTGGTCCTCTCTGAAACTTTCCCGTTCATTTGCCAGGAATCCACTTCCTACGTCCTTTCATCCTTCAATAGACATTTTGAACCTGTTTTTGCGTACCAATTTTGTCATGCCATTTTGATCATCCTTGAAATCTAGGATTCCTGTCATTGCTGCTCTTGGCCTTCATAACTCTGTCAAACTCCTCTGATTTATGTATTTCTTGGCAAATTTTCATTGAGTGCCTCCAGGATGCAGAACACTGATGATACAGCAAGGCTATACAAATCACATACAGAAGGAGGGTTCTTGAAATTATTTATTGATATTGCTGGCAGCTTTGGAAGAGCAGGGATACTATCTCTCCTATCCTGCCATCCACTATTCCAGTACTTTAACAGCTGTGTGAACTAGCTCTAGGCTATGCTGCTACGATCTGGACCTTCTCACTCACCTGCACTCTCAGTCACCGGCACTAGAATTGTAAACATTTAGTATGTTTTTATCTTTGGCTGGTCTGTATCTGTCCTGTGGGTGAGGGCAAGTATTGTTAGCAGTTTTGTCACTTTACTTATTTTACAAGTCTGTGACTATTAAAATGATGTTAAGATGATATTGATGAATTCTCAATATTTGCCTGAAGTGGGTTCTCAAATTTGATGCTGAAATGTTACACATTGCAATTTATTCTTTCATTTGTAAAAATATTATTGAGTGCCTATTGTGTGCCAAGCACTGTCCTACAGAAACTGATATAACTCAGTTCTCAAGGGCACTGAAGACATGGAACAGTATGTGACCATAAAGGAGATTGTGAACAATTGTGTAAGTGAGACCATTTCTCAGCAGCACAATACTATAAATTATCTCATTCTATCCTGTTTCCTTTTATTATTGGAAATCAAATCAAGATCATTTTATATTCAAAATTCAGCAGATCGTGTGCTGCAAAATCCAGATGTTTATGACTTTATTATCTGAAATTCATTTCAGTTATAATTCACTGATAAAAGTGGACACATAGTTAATGCCAGTGCATATATGCAGACAAGAAAATATAATATACTAACAATTTGAATTGAAGAATTATTCTCTACATATTACTATTCTAAAATTATCCTTTTATTTATCTTATTTTCATCTGTAATTGTTTTTGTTTGGTTTTATACTTCATGCAGACTTGTAATAGCAATATACATTATATTTAGATACCTGGTTTACATTATATATATCGTGGTGGAATTTATTTTTTCCATTCTTTTAAGAGATTATAAATCCTTTTTGAGGTACATCATGGGAACACTATTGTAGATACATGCAAATTAACTCAAAGCTTTACATAAAGCCTTATTTGTCCTGCTAAGTTTCCCCAAATCAAACTAGAACACCATTTAGAAGAGAGGAGAGTATTAGAAAATTGAAGAAAAAATTACACAAAGCTGTTACAGTGCATTACACATGGCAGACTCTCACTAAATATTTGTTGATTTGATTAAATGAAAGTTTACTTAACCTAACCAATGATATGGCTCATGTGCCTGTTATGTAGTATATATTTAAGCCACTGAGAAAAGTCACAAGAATAATGATGGCTATTTTTTTTTTCTGCACTTCAAGATACAAAGGTAGCAGGAATATTATTTGCAAGTTTTTTTTTTGACACAAACTCTAAATATGGTAATAAACTTACATTAACAATAACAAAATGGCTTTAGGTCAACACCAATCAGATCTTAGCACATTAGAAGAGTTTAGATTACAGCTAAGAATAAACCTGTACTTGGAAATAGGGAACAGTCATCTCATTTCTTGGAATCGTGCAAGAAATTACAATATATTACCTCTAATTAATGAGAAATTATTAACAACCCCATGGATATGCAATTCCTACTTTCAGAAGATTTTTCCAACTAGATATGTAGTTGACATATCCGTTTTTTTTTTTGAGATGGATTCTTGCTCTTATTGCCCAGGTTGGAGTGCAGTGGGGCGATCTTGGCTCACTGCAACCTCTGCTTTCCCAGGTTCAAGTGATTCTCCTGTCTCAGCCTCCTGAGTAGCTGGGATTACAGGCACCCGCCACCATGTCCAGCTACTTTTTTGTGTGTGTGTGTTTTTAGTAGGGACGGGTTTTCACCATGTTGGCCAGGCTGGTCTCAAACTCCTGACCTCATGATCCACCTGCCTTGGCCTCCCAAAGTGCTGGAATTACAGGCATGAGCCACCACACCCAGCTGATATCTTTTTTTAAGAAGATTTGATCCTTTGACTAGTTTTCTCTCAGAAAAAAGCATTCTCTTGTGAAGATAAAAAATTCTTTCTTATGTCATAGGCCTTATTCTCATATATACTTACTGACGAATACCAGTCCTGCTTCTTTCCTGAACTCTAGACTTTTATAATTTTATTCATTTGCTTATTCATTTTCATCCATTTCTACATCAAATAATTACTAAGCACCTACTGTGTGCAAGGCTTTGCCTTGGGCACTTATACATGTACTCTGCTATGTGCCATCCAAACATTACAGAAGTGTGATATTTTAGTCACCAAATTTGTGGTAACACTGTTGCATAACAATAAATAACTAATGCACCAACTCTTCCATTTTAGCATTTTTCATCAGCTCTACTTTTCTTCATACTTTCTTTAAATATACATGTTCCAAATTTACACACCTCACAGATCTAGTTTTCTCTTCCTAATTTTGGTGCTATTTATGTAATGCCATCATTTATTGCTTTTATCTAATAGTTTCCATGTGGATTCCTTAACAACATCTAGCCCTTTTGTTCCAACTTCTACCCTATTTCCAGAATTGTTACTTCAAAGATCGATTATGCCATTTCTCACCTTTAAAAAAAAACTACAATTTTCTTCCCAACTCATTTTATGAGATCAGTATTACTCTGATACCTAATCCAGACCAATGCAATGCATAAAGGGATAAGACTACAGACCAATAAATCTCATGAACTTGGATTAGAAAACCCTTTACCTAATTTTAGCAAATAAAATCAATGTACAAAAATAATTATACAGTATGATCATGACTAAGTAGTTTCATTCCAGATTTGCAAGTCTGGTTCAATATTTTAAAATTAATATAATATACTGTATTAACAATTAAAGAAAAATAATATAATCATATCAATTTATACAGAAAAAAATTGTTTAAAAATCCAACACACATTCATGATAAAGACTCTCATCAAGTTAAGGGTAAAGAGGAATTACCTCAACTTGATACAAAAGCATCTTCAAAAAACTTCTACCTAATTTCATACTTAATGGTGAGAAAGTAAATACTTTCTCTTTGAAAATTGGAAACAAGGCAAAGTTGTCAACTCTCACCACTCATACTCAACATAGCTCTAAAAGATTTTGCCATTGCAATAAGGCAAGAAAAATAAACAAAAGGCATACAAACTGGAAAGGAATAAATGAAATGATTTCTATTCACAGATAACATGATTGCCAAGGTAGAAAATCCCAAGGAATCTACAAAACAAAACAAAAACAAAATAAAATTTAAAAATCCTAAATGTAAAAAATTAGTTCAGCAGGGTTGCAGGATACAAGTTCAACATCTAAGAATCAATCATATTTCTATATACTAACAAGGAATATTTATAAGCTGAAATGTAAAACATGGTATCTTTTACAATGACATTTAGCAAAGATGCACATCTGAATGCTAAAAATTACATATGTTAATGAAAGAAGTCAAAGAAAACATGAACAAGTGGAGAGCTGGTACATTGTGTTTATGAATTGGAAAACAACAAATTAAGGACATTACCTTTCTCCACCTTTACTTAAAGGTTTAAATTTCTATCCAAATCAAAGCAAGGTTTGCTGTAGATCAACCTTGTCCAACCCACAGGCCACAGGCAGCCCGGGACAGCTTTGAATGTGGCCCAACACAAATTTATAAGCTTTTTAAAAACATTATGAGATTGGTGATTTTTTTTTTTTTTTAGTTCATCAGCTATTGTTAGCATTAGTGTATTTTATGTGTGGCCCAAGACAATTCTTTCAATGTGGCCCAGGGAAGCCAAAAGATTGGACACCCCCGTTGTAGATATATATAAGCATATTCTAAAATTAATGTGAGAAAACATAGGTCCTCCAATAGCTATCGCTATCCTAATAAAGCAGCATAAACTGAGAAGAATCCGTCTATCATATTAAAGATTATTTTACAGATACATTAACCAAGACAGTGTGGTATTGGCAGAGGGATAGACACATAGATCAATAGAGCAGAATAGAGAACCCAGAAGTAGGCTCACACAAATATACCCAACAAATTTTAGACAAAGTTGCAAGGGCAATTCAACTGAGGAAGCCTTTTCAACAAATGATGCTGGAGTAATTGGACACCCATAAACCACCTCCCAAGGATTAACTGAGCAGTACCTCACATATTTAACCTACAATAGATCACAGCCTTCGATATATCATGCAAAACCATATTTAAAATAAATATATATATATATATATATATATAACTTAGGAGAAAATCTTCGCGATTTAAGACAAGGCAAAAGAGTTAATAGGCTTGATATCCAAAGAGTAATTCATAAAATGTAAAGTAAATAAATTGGAACTTATCAAAAATTTTTAAAAAGCATATTTTTCTCTCTGAAAGTTTATTTGAAGAGGATGAAAAAGCAAGCTAGAAACTGGGAGAAAATACTTGCCAACTGTATATTCAACAAATACTTGTGTATAGAATATATAAAGAATTATCAAAAATCAACAGAAGGAGGTGGAGCAAGATGATGGAATAGAAGTTTACACTGTTCATACCCCCTGCCAAACACCACATTTTAACAACTATCTGCATGTAGGAAAGCAGCATCACAAGAACCAAAAATCAGATGAGCAATCACAGTACCTAGTTTTAAATCTATATCACAGAAAGAGGCATTAAGGAGGGTAGGAGAGACAGTCTGGAATTGCTGATGCCACCCCCTCCCCCATCCCCCAGCAACAGCTGTGCACTTGGGGAAGGACAGTGCAGTGACTTGGGGACTTTACAGCGAACTCAGTGCTTCCCTGTCACAGCCGAGAATAAAGCCATGCTGGATGCAGCCAGGGCCCATGTACAAAAGAAGCATTTGGACCAGACCTAGCCAGAGGAGAATAGCCCACCCCCATCAGTCAGAACTCAAGTTTCTCAGGAAGCTTTGCCACAGTGGGCTGAAGTGTTCTTGGGTTCTAGGTAAACTTGAAAGACAGCCTAGGACACAAGGGTTCCAACTCTTAGGAAAATCCTAGTGCCGAGTTGGGCTAAGAGCCAGGGTGGCATTTGACCTAGGGAGACACCAGATAGGCAGCTGAGGGAGTTCTTGTGCCATCCCTTCCCCAACCCCAGGCAGTGACGTGCACAGCAATAAAAAAGTTACCCTTTCCTTCTACTTGAAGAGAGGAGAGGGAAGAATAAAGAGGACTTTGTCTTGCATCTTGCATACCAGCTCAGCCACAGTAGGATAGGGCACTGGGCAGAGTTGTGAGGGCCCCATTCTGAGCTCTACCTCCAAGATGACATTTCTAGATGCACCCTGGGCCAGAAGGGAACCTACTGCCTTGAAGGAAAAGATCCAGTCCTGCCAGCATTCCTCACCTGCTAACTGAAGGGCCCTTGGGCCCTAATAACCAGGAGTGATACCCAAGGAACATTCTGTGGGCCTTGGCTTCTGAAGCATGGTAGCTTCAAGTATCACCAAGCACATTCCCAGCTGAGGAAGTTATGGTCAAAGACTCCATCTGATTGAGAAAAGCACAGGAAAAAGTAAAGAGGATTTGTCTTGTACCTTAGTTACCAGCTTGTATTAGGCTGTTCTTGCATTGCTATAAAAAAAAAAAAAGTGTGAGACTAGGTAATTTATAAAGAAAAAACAGTTTAATTGGCTCATGGTTCTGCAGACTTTACAGGAAGCATGGAGCTGGCATCTGCGTGGTTTCTGATAAAGCCTCAGAGAGCTTTCAGTCATGGCAGACAGTGAAGAGAAAACAGGCACGTCACATAGTGAAAGCAGAAACAAGCAAGAGAGAGTTGAGGGGGAAGGTGTCTCCCACTTTGAAATGACCCAGTCTTGCAAAAACTCATTCACATTCACTGTCACAAAAACAGTAGCAAACCATTAGAGATCCTCACCCATGACCCTAACATCTACCACCAAGTCCCACCTCCAACACTGAGGACTAGAATTCATCACGGGATTTGGATTTGGGCAGTGACAGATATCCAAACTATATCATCCTGCCCCAGCTGCTCCTAAATCTCATTCCCTTCTCACATTAAAAAAATAGAATCATGCTTTCTCAACAGTCCCTTTAAAGTCTTAAGTCATTCCAGCATTAACTCAAAAGTCCCAAGTTCCAAATCTGAAGTCGTATCTGGAAATGAGTTGTTTCATCTATGAGCCTGTAAAATCAAAACAAGTTGTTTACTTCCAAGTTACAATGGGGGTATTAGCATTGGGTAAGGATTCCCATTCTGAAAGGGATATATTGGATTAAAAAAGGAGGGGAGGATACAGGCCCCATGCATGTCTGAATCTCAGCAGGGCAGTCATTACATACTAAATCTTCAAAATATAATCACTTTTGTTTCCATGTCCCACATCCAGCACACACTGGTGCAAGGGGTGGGCTCCCAAGGCCTTGGGCGGCTCCACTCTTATGGCTTTTCAGGGTTCAGGTTCCATGGCTGCTCTTGCAGGTTGAGAGTTTGTGGCTTTTCCACACTGAGGGTGCAAGTCTGGTGGATCTACCATTCTGGGGTCTGGAGAACGATGACCCCCTTCTCACAGCTCCATGAGGAACTGTCCCAAATGAGGACTTTATGTGGGGGCTCCAAACCCACAAATCCCCTCTTCACAGCCTTCCCTGGGGAAGCATCAGGGAGATTTCAGTCATGACAGAAAGTGAAGAGAGAACAGGCACGTCACATAGTGAAAGCAGAAAGAAGCAAGAGAGTTCCCTTCTGTTTGGGAACTCAGGCCTTCTCATACATCCTCTGAAATTTAGGTCTTGGCTGCCAAGCCTCATTCACTCTTGTCTTCTGTGTACCTACAGGCTTAACACCATGTGGAAGCTGCCAAGGCTTACAGCTTGCGACTGCCAATGTGGTAGCATGAGCAGTATCTGGGGCCCTTGAACTGAGGCTGGAGCCAGAGTTGCTGGGATGTGGGAAGCAGTCTTCCAAGGCTGTGCAGAACAGTGGGGACCTGAGCCTGGGCCATGAAACCATTCTTCCCTCACAGGCCTCCGTGTCTGTGATGGGAGTGGCTGCTGTGAAGGTCTCTGAAATGCCTAGGAAGCTTTTTCCCTATTGTCTTAGATATTAGCACTTAGTTCTTTTTTATTATTCAAATTTATCTAGCAACTGGTTGCTCCACAGCTTGCTTGAATTCCTCTCCCCAAAAAGCTTTTTCTTTCTCTGCCACATGGCTAGGCTGCAAATTTTTCAAACTTTTATGCTCTGCTTCTCTTTTAATTATAAGTTCCAAACTTAAGTCATTCCTCTGCTCTCACATCTGAGTGCAGGCTGTTAGAAGTTGCCAGACCACATCTTCAATGCTTTACTGCCTAGAAATGTCTTCTACCAGATACTCTAAATTAACATTATAAAGTTCATACTTCCACAAACCCCTAGGGCATGAATAGAATGCAGCCAAGCTCTTTGTCCGTATAACACACGTGATCTTTTCTCCAGTTCCCAATGGGTCCCTTATTTCCATCTGAGATCTCTTCAGCCTGGACTTCACTGTCTATATCAGTATCGGCATGTTGGACACAACCATTTCAGCAGTCTTGAAGAAAATCTAAACTTTCCTTTATCTTCATGTCTGTTTCTGAGCCCTCCAAACTCTTTCAAACTCTGCTCATTACCTGGTTCCAAAGTTGCTTCCTCAGTTTCAGGTAACTTTATAGCAATACTCCACTACTGGTACCAATTTTTTTGTATTAGGCCATTTTTGCATTGTTATAAAGAAATACCTAAGACTGGGTAATTTAAAAAGATAGGTGGTTTAACTGGCTCACAGGTCTTCAGGCTTTATAGGAAGCCATGTTGTTGGCATCTGCCTGGTTTCTGGTGAAGCCTCAGTGAGCTTTCAATCATGGGGCAAGGCAAAGAGGGAAAAACCATGTTATACGGTAAAGCAGGAAAGCAGAAGCAAGTGAGAGAAAGAGTTGGGTGAAGGGGAGGTGCCACACACTTTTAAACAACCAAAGCTCATTGTCAGAGGTGTCTGAACCAGAGCGAGTCCATCTTGAGTGAGGGCTAGGAAAATGAGGCTGGGACTTGCCTGGCTGCATTCTCAGAAAGTCAGGCATTCTTAGCCTCTAGATGTTTATGGTTAAGGGAACAAATTAAAAATGTTTACTCAACAGACCCAGACCTGGAAGTGTCCAGATATTCCAATATCTGGAGAACAAAGGCATTCCTCATTTTGCTTTAAAGGTAATAATATCAATTCTTACAAAATATAGTAATTAAGAAAATTTATTCTTTATCACAAACCCTTGTAGCACAGCACAACTCCCAATACGTACAAGCATTGTACCTAGGGTGGACGCGTTCCTCCTCTTACTTTCGGGAACATCCTACTCTGTCTATGGAGTAGCTATTGTTTCACTACTTTACTCTTAATAAACTTGCTTTTACTTTGCACTGCAGTCTCTCCCTGAATTCATTCTTGCGTGAGATCCAAGAACCCACCCTTGGGGTCTGGATCAGGACCCCTTTCCTGTAACATATCTCTGGCAAACAACAGAAGGGACTATAGTGTGAAAACCCTGACTCAACAGCTACGTATGGGTAAGTGGTGGGGTCCTGTAACATCCTGAGAACTCACTCACTACCACAAAGACATTACCAAGCCATGAAGGATCTGCCCCCATTACTCAAACACATCCCATCAGGCCCCACTTCCAACACTGGAGATTACAATTCAACATGATATTTGGCTGGGGACAAATATCCAAACTATGTCACAGCTCAACCACAGTAGGGTAGAGCAACAAGCAGGCCCGTAGGGTCCATGAGTCCAAGCCTAGGCCCTTGGATAGCATTTCTGCACCTGCCCTGGGCCAGAGGGGAGCACACTGCCTTAAAGGGTAAGTCCTAGGCCCAGCAGCATCCACCACGAGCTGACAGAACTCTTGGACTTTAAGTGAACATCAGAAGTGGCCTGGCAGAAAACCTGTGGACTGGTGGTGGTAGTTGCCACAGAGAGAGGTTCTTCTGCCTGTGAAATGTGGAGGGAAACGCAGGAAGGACTTTGTATTGTGGTGTGAGTGTCAGCTTAGCTACAGTAGAATAGAACATCAGGTAAACTGCTGTGGTTTTTTTACTCCAATCACTGGCTCCCAGACAGCATCTCTGGACATGTCTGGGGAATGAGGGAAACTGATATCCTAAAGGGAAGGGCCCTGGGCAAGACCCAGTGTTGTGCTGGCTTCAGGTCTGACCCAGTACAGTCCCAGCTGTGGTGGCCACAGTGTTGCTTGCGTCACCACACTTCCAACTCCAGGTGGCTCAGCACAGAGAAAGATACTTCATTTGTTTGAGAGAAGTAAGAGGAAAGAACAAGAGTATGTGCTGATAATTCAAAGAATTCTTTTGGATCTAATTTGAGACCACCAAGGTGGTACATCTATGAGTCTGCAAAAACCACAGAGATATTAGGCTTGAGGCCCAACTCCCTTCAAATACCTGGAAAGCCTTCTCAAGAAGGACAGGCACAAACAAGCCCAGGCTGTGAAGACTATAATAAATACTTAACTCTTCAATGCCCAGATACCAAAAAACATCTTCAGGCATCAACATTCAAGGACGAGGAGGTTATAGAACATCTAGCAGACTCAACCCAAAAAAGACTACCAAAAAGCAGAGGGTCAATGAGAGAATCAAGAAGAAAATTGAAAAACAACTTGAAACAAATGATAATGAAAACACAATATGTATCAACTTGTGGTACACAGTGAAAGCAGTACTAAGGAAATGTATAGCTATTATTGTCTACATTATAAAAGAAGAAAAACCTCAAATAAATGACCTCATGATGCATCTTAAAGAAACAGAAAAGCAAGAGCAAACTGAACCCAACATTAAGAGAAGAAAAGAAATAATAAGGATCAGATCAAATGAATAAAACGATACAAAAGATCAATGAAACAAAAGTTGGCTTTTCGAAAAGATAAACAAAATTGACAAACCCTTAGCCAGACTAAGAAAAAAAAGAGAGAAGACTCACATAAATAAAATCAGAGATTAAAAAAGAGACATTACAACTGATATTGAAGAAACTGAAAAGATCATTAGTGGCTACTATGAGCAACAGCATGCCAATAAATTGGAAAACATAAAAGAAATAGACAAATTACTAGATATATGCAACCTACCAAGATAGAACCAGAAAGAAATCCAAAACCTGAACAGACCAATAACAAGTAACCAGAATGGGTTGTTTGTAACATAAAAGATAAGTGCTTGAAGGAATGGATACCCAATTTTCCATAATATGATTATCATGCTTTGCATGCCACTACCAAAATATTTCACATACCCTGTAAATATATACATCTACTATGTACCCACAATAATTAAAAATTAAAAATAATTCAACAGAAAAAAGTATTTAAAAATGTGCCATATACATCAAACAAACATTTCACCAAAGAAGATATATATATATATAGATGGCAAAAAACACAAGATGATCAACATCTTTAGCTGTCAGGGAATTTCAAATTAAACTACAATGATATATCATAACACATTTTTCAGAATGGCTATAAAAATAGAGAAAATACCAAATGCTAGCAAGGATGTGGAATAACTGAGTCACTCATACATTGCTTCTGGAAATATAAAATGTTACAGCCACTCTGGAAAACAGTTTGGCAATGTCTTTTAAAACTAAGCATGCGAAGAGCAGCCAAGATTGCTGACTAGAAGCAGCTAATATGCATGGTTCTTACAGAGAGGAAGTGAAGGGGAAAGTAAATACAGCACCTTCAACTAAAACATCAAGGTACTCACATTTGGACTAATCAAGGAAACAACTCAAACCAGGGAGAAAGGAGAAAAGCAAGGCAGGATGACAGCTCACCCAAGAGTGACATGGAGCCAAGGGAAGCTCCTCCACCCATAGAACCTGTGAGAGAATGTGTGACTCCAGGATCCCATGCTTTCCCAATAGATTTTTGCAACCATTGGGTCAGGAGATCGCCTCATGAACCCATTCCACGAGGGCCTGCAGCCTGACACACACAGCTACACGGAGTCTTCACAGAGCAGCCGCTCAGGAGTGCACAGAGATCCAGGAGCTTTAGATACCCTGACTTCCTGGGAGTCCTAGCAAAAGTAACTGCAACTCTGGAAAAGCGGGAGGTTAGATCCCTGTCCATACCCCTAGGAAAAAGGCTGAATCCAGAGGGCTGAGCAGTGATGATCTCTGGGCCCCACTTTCATGGCACCTCACAGGATAAGAACCACTGGCTTGGAATTCCAGCCAGCAACCAGTAGCAGTGTTGCACCTACCTGGGACAAAGCTGCTGGGGAGAGGGGCAGACCACCACCTCTGCTGTTTGGGAGAGTCCTAACCAACTGGGGGTGAAAGCGATCCCCCAGCATAGCACAGCTACTCTACAAAAACGTGGTGAGACTACTTCTTTAAGTGAGTCCCTGACCCCGTTCCTCCTCACTGGGCAGAACATCCCAAACAGAGCCTCCAGCCACCCTACCAGTGTTCTCCACCCGTCGGTTTTATGAAAACTCCCTGGAACAGAGCTCAGAATTTTATCAGATGGCGGGCTGCCAGCTTTGCTGTTTGAGTGACTTAGCTGTTCCAGCCTTTGGGCTCTGGAGAGTCCAAGCAGACTGGGGGCAGAAGTGGTACCCCAGCACAGCAAAACTGCCCTATGAAACGGGGGCAGAATTGGTACCCCAGCACAGCAAAACTGCCCTATGAAACGTGGCCAGACTGCTTTTTGAAGCAGATTCCTGATCTCCTTCCTCATCATTGGGTGCAGCATCCCAACTGGCGTCTCCAGCTAACCCCACCAGTGTTCACCAGTTGACAAAGGTTTCAGGACTCCCTGGAACAGAGCTCCCAGAGGGAGGGGTGGGCTGCCATCTTGGCTGTTTGCATGACTTAACCATAACAGCCTTGTGGCTTCAGAGTTTCCGAGGCAACTGGGAGCTGATGTGGAGCCCCAGCACATCGCAGATGCTCTAAGAAAATGTGGCCAGACAACTGTGAGGAGCATCTTTGTGTTTTTCTCTGGATTCTCCAGTGATCTAATGTCTTTCATTTTCTCTTGATTTTTTACATTTTTTTATTTCAAAATTTTGCCCTCAAATGTGTGGGTATTTTTAATCGTGGGTCAGACTTCTATATGTAAACATAACATGTATGACGGAGGGACTCCATGTCTCCACGGAGAATACATCAGCAATACTCAAATTTTAAGAAACTCTGCAGGACAAATGACTAAATTTTTAAAATAAATACATTACAATAAAAATGAGATGGAAGTGAAACTTATACATTAAAGCACACGTAAGAGGTATTAGCCAACCACAGTTGTGGATCTTCTTTGGATCCTGATTCTAATAAACACTTCAAAAACATATGCCATTTGTGAGAAAAGTTTAAATTTGGATCCTAAGTGGATATTTAATGATATTAAGGAATTATTACTTCAAAGTATGATAATCGTATTGCAGTTATGTTTATGAAAAGTGTTAACTAAATGTGATGTGGTATCGTGGAACACAAAAATAAAAATCTAGTCGAATCCAAAGTCTGGAGTTTAGGAGTAATGTATTAATGTTAGCTTCTCAGTTTTGACAACTGCGTTATGGTAATATAAAATGTTAACAATGTAAGAAACTGAGTTAGTATACAGAAAATCTGTGTACTATTTGTCATCTTTTTCGTCTGTCAAAAATTATTGCAAAATAAAAAAGTTTACTAAGAAAAAGAGGGTTTATCTCTATAAAGGCATATACTGAGACACTTATGGGTAACATTATATGATTTAGAGAATTTTCTTCAAAATACCATGTGGGGCAGAGAAATAGGTGAGATTATGGATTAAACAAGATTGGTCATAAATTGTTATCCATTGAAGCTGGGTTATGGTTGCATTTGGGTTCATTATATCATTCTCTTTCCTTTTGTGTATGTTTAAATTGTTCTACAATAAAAATAAAATTTGAAGTTATATACATGTTAATTTATATAACTTTAAGTTACATACATAATTATAGTTATATAATGATACAACTATATTATTATCAATCAATATTGATATACAATACAATCAACACAAGCCTTTCCAAAAGGGAAATGTACAAATTTCCAAAAGGGTTGTATCGATTTACATCCTTTACATGTTCCTATAGAAAATAGCATCTACTGGGGGGGAGGAGCCAAGATGGCCGAATAGGAACAGCTCTGGTCTACAGCTCCCAGCGTGAGCGACGCAGAAGACGGGTGATTTCTGCATTTCCATCTGAGGTACCGTGTTCATCTCACTAGGGAGTGCCAGACAGTGGGCGCAGGTCAGTGGGTGAGCGCACCGTGCCCCAGCCAAAGCAGGAGCGAGGCACTGCCTCACTCGGGAAGCCCAAGGGGTCAGGGAGTTCCCTTTCCAGGGGTGACAGATGGCACCTGGAAAATCGGGCCACTCCCACCCGAATACTGTGCTTTTCCGACGGGCTTAGGAAACAGTGCACCAGAAGATTATAGCCCACACCTGGCTCAGAGGGTCCTACGCCCACGGAGTCTCGCTGATTGCTAGCACAGCAGTCTGAGATCAAACAGCAAGGCAGCAGCGAGGCTGGGGGAGGGGTGCCCGCCATTGCCCAGGCTCGCTTAGGTAAACAAAGCAGCCTGGAAGCTTGAACTGGGTGGAGCCCACCACAGCTCAAGGAGGCCTGCCTGCCTCTGTAGGCTCCACCTCTGGGGGCAGGGCACAGACAAACAAAAAGACAGCAGTAACCTCTGCAGTCTTAAATGTCCCTGTCTGACAGCTTTGAGGAGAGCAGTGGTTCTGCCAGAACGCAGCTGGAGATCTGAGAACAGGCAGACTGCCTCCTCAAGTGGGTCCCTGACCCCTGATCCCCGAGCAGCCTAACTGGGAGGCACCCCCCAGCAGGGGCAGACTGACACCTCACACGGCCGGCCAGGTACTCCAACAGACCTGCAGCTGAGGGTCCTGTCTGTTAGAAGGAAAACTAACAAACAGAAAGGACATCCACACCAAAAACCCATCTGTACATCACCATCATCAAAGATCAAAAGTAGATAAAACCACAAAGATGGGGAAAAAACAGAGCAGAAAAACTGGAAACTCTAAAAAGCAGAGTGCCTCTCCTCCTCCAAAGGAACGCAGTTCCTCACCAGCAACGGAACAAAGCTGGATGGAGAGTGACTTTTGACGAGCTGAGAGAAGAAGGCTTCAGACGATCAAATTACTCCGAGCTACAGGAGGATATTCAAACCAAAGGCAAAGAAGTTGAAAACTTTGAAAAAAATTTAGAAGAATGTATAACTAGAATAACCAATACAGAGAAGTGCTTAAAGGAGCTGATGGAGCTGAAAACCAAGGCTCGAGAACTACATGAAGAATGCAGAAGCCTCAGGAGCCGATGCCATCAAATGGAAGAAAGGGTATCAGCGAAGGAAGATGAAATGAATGAAATGAAGTGAGAAGGGAAGTTTAGAGAAAAAAGAATAAAAAGAAACGAGCAAAGCCTCCAGGAAATATGGGACTATGTGAAAAGACCAAATCTACGTCTGATTGGTGTACCTGAAAGTGACGGGGAGAATGGAACCAAGTTGGAAAACACTCTGCAGGATATTATCCAGGAGAACTTCCCCAATCTAGCAAGGCAGGCCAACATTCAGATTCAGGAAATACAGAGAATGCCACAAAGATACTCCTTGAGAAGAGCAACTCCAAGACACATCATTGTCAGATTCACCAAAGTTGAAATGAAGGAAAAAATGTTAAGGGCGGCCAGAGAGAAAGGTCAGGTTACCCTCAAAGGGAAGCCCATCAGACTAACAGCGGATCTCTCGGCAGAAACCCTACAAGCCAGAAGAGAGTGGGGGCCAATATTCAACATTCTTAAAGAAAAGAATTTTCAACCCAGAATTTCATATCCAGCCAAACTAAGCTTCATAAGTGAAGGAGAAATAAAATACTTTACAGACAAGCAAATGCTGAGAGATTTTGTCACCACCAGGCCTGCCCTAAAAGAGCTCCTGAAGGAAGCGCTAAACATGGAAAGGCACAACCAGTACCAGCCACTGCAAAATCATGCCAAAATGTAAAGACCATCGAGACTAGGAAGAGACTGCATCAACTAATGAGCAAAATAACCAGCTAACATCATAATGACAGGATCAAATTCACACATAACAATATTAACTTTAAATGTAAATGGACTAAATGGTCCAATTAAAAGACACAGACTGGCAAATTGGATAAAGAGTCAAGATCCATCAGAGTGCTGTATTCAGGAAACCCATCTCACATGCAGAGACACACATAGGCTCAAAATAAAAGGATGGAGGAAGATCTACCAAGCAAATGGAAAATAAAAAAAGGCAGGGGTTGCAATCCTAGTCTTTGATAAAACGGACTTTAAACCAACAAAGATCAAAAGAGACAAAGAAGGCCATTACATAATGGTAAAGGGATCAATTCAACAAGAAGAGCTAACTATCCTAAATTTATATGCACCCAATACAGGAGCACCCAGATTCATAAAGCAAGTCCTGAGTGACCTACAAAGAGACTTAGACTCCCACACATTAATAATGGGAGACTGTCACCATTAGACAGATCAATGAGACAGAAAGTCAACAAGGATACCCAGGAATTGAACTCAGCTCTGCACCAAGCGGACCTAATAGACATCTACAGAACTCTCCACCCCAAATCAACAGAATATACATTTTTTTCAGCACCACACCACACCTATTCCAAAATTGACCACATACTTGGAAGTAAAGCTCTCCTCAGTAAATGTAAAAGAACAGAAATTAGAACAAACTATCTCTCAGATCACAGTGCAATCAAGCTGGAACTCAGGATTAAGAATCTCACTCACAACCGCTCAACTACATGGAAACTGAACAACCTGCTCCTGAATGAATACTGGGTACATAACAAAATGAAGGCAGAAATAAAGATGTTCTTTGAAACCAACGAGAACCAAGACACAACGTACCAGAATCTCTGGGATGCATTCAAAGCAGTGTGTAGAGGGAAATTTATAGCACTAAATGCCCACAAGAGAAAGCAGGAAAGATCCAAAATTGTCACCCTAACATCACAATTAAAAGAACTAGAAAAGCAAGAGCAAACATATTCAAAAGCTAGCAGAAGGCAAGAAATAACTAAAATCAGAGCAGAACTGAAGGAAATAGAGACACAAAAAACCCTTCAAAAAATTAATGAATCCAGGAGCTGGTTTTTTGAAAGGATCAACAAAATTGATAGACCGCTAGCAAGATTAATAAAGAAAAAAAGAGAGAAGAATCAAATAGATGCAATAAAAAATGATAAAGGGGATATCACCACCGATCCCACGGAAATACAAACTACCATCAGAGAATACTACAAACACCTCTACGCAAATCAACTAGAAAATCTAGAAGCAATGGATAATTTCCTCAACACATACACCCTCCCAAGACTAAACCAGGAAGAAGTTGAATCTCTGAATAGACCAATAACAGGAGCTAAAATTGTGGCAATAATCAATAGCTTACCAACCAAAAAGAGTCCAGGACCAGATGGATTCACAGCCGAATTCTACCAGAGGTACAAGGATGAACTGGTACCATTCCTTCTGAAATTATTCCAATCAATAGAAAAAGAGGGAATCCTCCCTAACTCATTTTATGAGGCCAGCATCATCCTGATACCAAAGCCTGGCAGAGACACAACAAAAAAAGAGAATTTTAGACCAATATCCTTGATGAACGTTGATGCAAAAATCTTCAATAAAATACTGGCAAACCGAATCCAGCAGCACATCAAAAAGCTTATCCACCATGATCAAGTGGGCTTCATCCCTGGGATGCAAGGCTGGTTCAATGTATGCAAATCAATAAATGTAATCCAGCATATAAACAGAACCAAAGACAAAAACCACATGATTATCTCAATAGATGCAGAAAAGGCCTTTGACAAAATTCAACAACCCTTCATGCTAAAAACTCTCAAGAAATTAGGTATTGATGGGACGTATCTCAAAATAATAAGAGCTATCTATGACAAACCCACAGCCAATATCATACTGAATGGGCAAAAACTGGAAGCATTCCCTTTGAAAACTGGCACAAGACAGGGATGCCCTCTCTCACCACTTCTATTCAACATAGTGTTGGAAGTTCTGGCCAGGGCAATTAGGCAGGAGAAGGAAATCAAGGGTATTCAATTAGGAAAAGAGGAAGTCAAATTGTCCCTGTTTGCAGACGACATTATTGTATATCCAGAAAACCCCACTGTCCCAGCCCAAAATCTCCTTAAGCTGATAAGCAACTTCAGCAAAGTCTCAGGATACAAAATCAATGTACAAAAATCACAAGCATTCTTATACACCAACAACAGACAGAGAGCCAAATCATGAGTGAACTCCCATTCACAATTGCTTCAAAGAGAATAAAATACCTAGGAATCCAACTTACAAGGGACGCGAAGGACCTCTTCAAGGAGAACTACAAACCACTGCTTAAGGAAATAAAAGAGGAAACAAACAAATAGAAGAACATTCCATGCTCATGGGTAGGAAGAATCAATATCATGAAAATGGCCATACTGCCCAAGGTAATTTACAGATTCAATGCCACCCCCATCAAGCTACCAATGACTTTCTTCACAGAATTGGAAAAACTACTTTAAAGTTCATATGGAACCAAAAAAGAGCCCGCATCGCCAAGTCAATCCTAAGCCAAAAGAACAAAGCTGGAGGCATCACACTACCTGACTTCAAACTATACTACAAGTCTACAGTAACCAAAACAGCATGGTACTGGTACCAAAACAGAGATATAGATCAATGGAACAGAAGAGAGCCGTCAGAAATAATGCCACATATCTACAACTATCTGATCTTTGACAAACCTGAGAAAAACAAGAAATGGGGAAAGGATTCCCTATTTAATAAATGGTGCTGGGAAATCTGGCTAGCCATATGTAGAAAGCTGAAACTGGATCCCTTCCTTACACCTTATACAAAAATCATTTCAAGATGGATTAAAGACTTAAATGTTAGACCTAAAACCATAAAAACCCTAGAAGAAAACCTAGGCATTTCCATTCAGGACATAGGCATGGGCAAGGACTTCATGTCTAAAACACCAAAAGCAATGGCAACAAAAGCCAAAATTGACAAACGGGATCTAATTAAACTAAAGAGCTTCTGCACAGCAAAAGAAACTACCATCAGAGTGAACAGGCAACCTACAAAGTGGGAGAAAATTTTCGCAACCTACTCATCTGACAAAGGGCTAATATCCAGAATCTACAATGAACTCCAACAAATTTACAAGAAAAAAACAAACAACCCCATCGAAAAGTGGGCAAAGGACATGAACAGACACTTCTCAAAAGAAGACATTTATGCAGCCAAAAAACACATGAAAAAATGCTCACCATCACTGGCCATCAGAGAAATGCAAATCAAAACCACAATGAGATACCATCTCACACCAGTTAGAATGGCAATCATTAAAAAGTCAGGAAACAACAGGTGCTGGAGAGGATGTGGGGAAATAGGAACACTTTTACACTGTTGGTGGGACTGTAAACTAGTTCAACCCTTGTGGAAGTCAGTGTGGCGATTCCTCAGGGATCTAGAACTAGAAATTCCATTTGACCCAGCCATCCCATTACTGGGTATATACCCAAAGGACTATAAATCATGCTGCTATAAAGACACATGCACATGTATGTTTATTGCGGCATTATTCACAATAGCAAAGACTTGGAACCAACCCAAATGTCCAACAATGATAGACTGGATTAAGAAAATGTGGCACATATACACTATGGAATACTATGCAGCAATAAAACATGATGAGTTCATGTCCTTTGTAGGGACATGGATGAAATTGGAAATCATCATTCTCAGTAAACTATCGCAAGAACAAAAAACCAAAAATCGCATATTCTCACTCATAGATGGGAATTGAACAATGAGAACACATGGACACAGGAAGGGGAACATCACACTTTCGGGACTGTTGTGGGGTGGAGGGAGTGGGGAGGGATAGCATTGGGAGATATACCTAATGCTAGATGACGAGTTGGTGGGTGCAGCGCACCAGCATGGCACATGTATACGTATGTAACTAACCTGCATATTGCGCACATGTACCATACAACCTAAAGTATAATAATAATAAATAAATAAATAAACAAAACAAAACAAAAAGAAAAGAAAATAGCATCTACTGGCTGTGAATCTGGTAATGGCTGACTAATTCACATCAACTTGCCATCTGAGAACAATTACAAGGGGGTTGAAACGGAGGACATTTTAAAGATCCTAAGAGGCTACTTTGAAAAACCCTCTGCAAATAATTCGAAAAACTAGATTATGTGGGTATGTTTCTAGGAAAATAAAAGTTTTTAAAATCGGCCTCGGTGGGAACAGAAAATCTAAACAAACCAACTACCTCAGAGGAAATGGAGAAAGTATCAAAAGAGTTTCTCTGGCATGAAAACAAGATGTTTTTACAGGGAAATTCTATCAAACATTTAATGGTTAGATTATTCCAACATTATTGAAAATATTCCAGAGTTTATAAAAGAAGAAAAACTTCCCAATTTGTTTTCCGATGTGTTTTAACATTAGCCAGGCAAATAACACAACAAAGAATTCACTAGTTCTGTACATTAAAAAAATACATCATTTCCAAACAGGTATTATTGCAGATATGCAAATATATTAATAATTCAATATTAGAAAATACATTAAGAGAACACGGCATTTTAAAACAGCTAATGAAAAAAACATATAATCACCATAGATACATGAATGGTTTTGATACACCCATTCATTCTGAAAACTGTTAGTAAAAGAGCAATGGATGGGATTGCAATAAAAAAGATGAGATAGAAGGGAAACCTATACATTAACCTATATATTTTCATATGTATCAACGATACCTATGTGTATATATACATACACAGACATGCATATATGTATATGTACGTGTATATATATACGTGTGTGTGCGCGTGTGTGTGTATATACACACACACGCACACACTCACATAATATCTGTACATATACATATTTGTCCAACATCTTACTTACCATTGGGGAAAAAAATCAGAAACTTTTTCACCAAAGTCAGGAACAAGATGAGAAGCCCACTATCTACACTACTATTTAACATTGTTTTTGATACTTAGTAATTTAGGAATATGTTTTAAAATTTCCAGATGGATTATTTTCTGATTTGTTATTAATTTCTAATTCTATTGCACTATGGTGAGAGAATTATGATATATAATTTACATATATTTTTTAATTTATTGGGGTTTTCTTTTTGGCTTCAGATATAGTCAGTTGTAGACAATGTCTACATTAGTTGAAAGTAAAGTGAACTTCTGTTAATGGAGTTCTAAGTGCTATATATAAATGAATTTCTACTCTATTGATAACACAGCTTAGGTCTTTTACGTTACTTAGTAAGTATAAGTGGTCTTGAACTCCTGACCTTAAGTGATCCGCCTGCCTCAGCCTCCCAAAGTGCTGGAATTACAGGCATGAGCCACCTCGCCTGGCCTACAATTTAATCTTATTAATTAATTTTTCCTTTGGGATTTTATTGTATGTATATTTTCAGTAGCAAAATTTTATATCAGATGACAATGGAGCAACTAATTTTAAAAACTCAAGAAATATGAATCAAGAATTTTATATCTAGTCAAAGGAAACAGAAGAAAAGTGAGGGGCTCTTTGATAAGCATATTTCCTAATACCTAAGAAAAGGCAAATCCTGAAGTAGCTTGGGAAATATGCAGAGTCTATTTGCAAACAGCAGCTGAAACTAGAAGGGATTTTTGCACAATCCACTTTGTGGGTAAGTTGAAGGAGCTTGTTTTAAGGTCAGAAATGAATAAAGCAGTCAGGGTCCTATTAACTCTCCAAACTAACCAGCTGAACTTTCTTCTGAATCTTTTTTTATCTTTTTCTTTGCTTCTTTTTAAAGTTTATTCTTTTCAAATTTTATTTTCCTTAAGAAGCATTATTCCATGTTTAATTAATCTTGTAATCCTTTTAATATAATCTTTATTTCTAAAATTACTTAATAATTATTTTCATGGTATAATCACATCATTCTAAATTTGTGCAATTCACATTTACATTACATATCTTATATTATTTTGTTAATTCCATTTACCTTGTTTTGAAATCTTAGGTAACATATTTGTTTTGTGGATATGCCTTTCTATGAAAGCTTTTATTGCCTATACTGATATTATTCTGTTTATGTATTACACATAAATGTATTATTCTATTCTTATTTTTTTGTTTGTTTTTGAGACAGAGTCTCGCTCTGTCACCCAGGCTGGAGTGCAGTGGCACCATCTCCGCTCATTGCAACCTCCGCCTCCTGGGTTCAAGCGAATTCTCCTGCCTCAGCCTCCCAAGTAGCTGGGATTACAGGCATGTGCTACCACGCCCAGCTAATTTTAGTATTTTTAGTAGAGATGGGGTTTTGCCGTATTGGCCAGGCTGGTCTCAATCTCCTGACCTCAGGCGATCCACTCACCTCGGCCTCCCCAAGTGCTAGGATTACAGGCGTGAGCCACTGCACCCAGCCTCTATTTTTAAATAATACATTTCTATAATATTCTCTCATGATAATCTGCTGTTTGTTTTTACATAGAATTCATTTTCTTAAACTTTTAGGAAGGTGGCGTAGATTAGATTTTCTTGCTTCATGGCTATAAAGTTCCCTTTCTTTGATTTTTGCAATCTATTCCAAAAAAAATGACCATATACTGGCTGTGATCTCCGGGCTCTCTTCCCTCACTGCTATATTAACTACCTGCTCCCTTTGTCTCTGGTGTCCCTGTTTTTCTGGACTGGGATACTACTCCCAGGGATTGCTCTTCAGTCTAGGGTTTTGGACTGATTGATACATTACGGATGTATTTTTAAGTTATATCCAGCAAGATTTGCTAATAATTAACAGAAGAGAAATCTTAAATTACAAATGTAGGAATATACAGAAATAATTATTTGAGCAAAATGGAAAAACAGATTATAATTAAAAATAAAACAATACCATTTGGGAACTTTTTTATTTTATTTTATTTTATTTATTATTATTATTATTAGCAGTAGTATTATTATTATACTTTAGGCTCTATGGTACATGTGCGCAACGTGCAGGTAAGTTACATATGTATACATGTGCCATGCTGGTGTGCTGCACCCACCAACTCGTCATCTAGCATTAGGTATACCTCCCAATGCTATCCCTCCCCCCTCCCCCCTCCCCCGACCCCACAACAGTCCCCGAAGTGTGATGTTCCCCTTCCTGTGTCCATGTGTTCTCATTGTTCAATTCTCACCTATGAGTGAGAAGACATTTGCGCAGCCAAAAAACACATGAAAAAATGCTCACCATCACTGGCCATCAGAGAAATGCAAATCAAAACCACAATGAGATACCATCTCACACCAGTTAGAATGGCAATCATTCAAAAGTCAGGAAACAACAGGTGCTGGAGAGGATGTGGAGAAATAGGAACACTTTTACACTGTTGGTGGGACTGTAAACTAGTTCAACCCTTGTGGAAGTCAGTGTGGCGATTCCTCAGGGATCTAGAACTAGAAATTCCATTCGACCCAGCCATCCCATTACTGGGTATATACCCAAAGGACTATAAATCATGCTGCTATAAAGACACATGCACACGTATGTTTATTGCGGCATTATTCACAATAGCAAAGACTTGGAACCAACCCAAATGTCCAACAATGATAGACTGGATTAAGAAAATGTGGCACATATACACCATGGAATACTATGCAGCCATAAAAAATGATGAGTTCACGTCCTTTGTAGGGACATGGATGAAATTGGAAATCATCATTCTCAGTAAACTATCGCAAGAACAAAAAACCAAACACCGCATTTGGGAACTTTTTAAAAAAACTTGCTAATCATTAGGTATAGGGTATAAAAGAAAGAGAGGATTAATGATGATGCCAAGGGATTTGTCCTGAGCAGTGGAAAGACTGTTTCCTTTAACGAGTGTGAGGGAGATGAATTGAAGAGCAAGTTAGAGTAGAGGAGGCGCAGGGATTGAATGTGAAAATTTAGGCATGTAAATTTTGAGCAATACATTAGACATAAAAGTGGAGATATCAAGTTAAAAACTGATGAAATTCAGAGAAGCTATCAAGGCTGAAGATATACCTATATTTAGACAATGTATATAAATATATGGCTTTAAAATTATGATACTAGATGAAATCACCAAGGGGATAAAAGGAACGTATGCTAATAAGAGATCTAAGGAGTAATCTTGAGTCTCTCCAGATGAAGAAAACTAAGAAGGAGGGCTAGTGAAACAAGGGAAAATTAAGAGTAAGATGCCTTAGAATGCCTTAGAAGTTAATGGAAGAAAATGTTTCCAGGAGGAGGAAGTAATCACCACCTATGACAAATGCTACTGATACCTACATCAAATAAAATGTACTAGTCCGTCTCACCAAGGTACAGATGGAGAAACTGAACCCCAGAGAATGCGAGGAATTGTTTCAACATCTCAGAGCTAAAGGCAGGCCTAGTGTTAGCACTCGTGTCACCTTAACCCCAATCTCATGCTGCTGTTGTTTCTCACTAATCTTCAGTATTCAATCCACCAGCTTTCCATCCTAAGAAGTTTTGAATTATATTAACAAGTTGATATATCCAAAACTATAAAATCTTTAGTCAATATGAATGATTATGTCTACTTTTAACACGGTTAATTTAAATCTAGAGAGGGGCTTTCATAAAAAGCCCTCCTTAAGAAGTAGAAAGATACTTACCAGATCATCTGAAATCTCATAACACCAGATAGCCAGAAGACCAGGGTACAGTGGATTACAATAAGCAATTCTAAAAATAAGAAGATAAAACATGAATTAAACACGTTACATCTTTTTTTTTTTTTTTTGAGCAGGGAGTATCATCTGGTGATACCGTCAAGACGGTGAAAGTAGGTGTTAGTGTCAGCTCTAACATACTTATCAACCTATAGACACCAAGGGGATAGTGCTCCAACATAGATTTTGTAATTCTAACATGAAAAATAATAAAGTTGGCCTGGCACAGTGGCTCACGCCTGTAATCCCAGCACTTTGGGAGGCCAAGATGAGCAGATCACTTGAGGTCAGGAGTTCGAGACCAGCCTGGTCAACATGGTGAAACTCCATCTCTACTAAAAATACTAAAATTAGCAGCGCATGGTGGTGCATGCCTGTAATCTCAGCTACTGGGGAGGCTGAGGCAGGAGAACCACTTGAACCCGGGAGGTGGAGGTTGCAGTGAGCCAAGATTGCACCACTGCACTCCAGCCTGGGTGACAGAGCAAGACTACGTCTCAAAAAAAAAAAAAAAGAAAAAAAAGAAAAATAACAAAGTTAGTGAAAACAATTGCATCTATTGAAACCCTTCCCAGCAGGGCTGGAATTAGTCAGTAATGTTTTACTAAAAAAGACTTGAAAATCTCTGGACCCATTTGAAATACTTCACTATTCTGTTGATGTAATTAGCCTTTCTATTACATTTGAATTGGCCTTTACACAGTGATATATTTTTTTTTTTTACCTTGGCTGTCTCATGCAATTTACATACCTCTCTGAGCTTCAGGGTAGTTTTTTCTACTTTGGTAAAAATAAGATTAATAATACAAAAAATGCAGAGACTATAACAGCAAAGACTTAGGTTAATATTTTTCCATACTTACATACTTATGTCATATTTAAAAAATATAAGCCACTAAATATTTCTGACAAAATTTGTCTCTGTAATTCCTTCCTCAATCCCATTCTCCTACCTTAGCTTCTCCCTGGAGGAAACAACTGAATTTTATGTTTATCCTACCAATCCATATATACGCACACACATGTATATATTACTATCACACATATTTTTAAGTCACCCAAATGTATCCATACTATGTATATCTTCCTACAAATTACTTATTATCCTCAAAATTAGATTTTAGAAATCTATCATTATTGATGCATAGATCTAATTGATTATTTTTAACTGCTACATAACATCATACCTCATAAATATACCAAACTTTCTCTGTCCATTTTCCTATTGATGGACATTTAAATCATATCCCATCTTTAACTATTACATACTGCACTGCAGTGAACTTATGATGTGTACCTCTTTGCACTCAAATAGGAAAACTTTCATAGAAATCATATCTAGAAGTAGAATTGCTGGGTTTTAGTGTATGCACATATTTAGATTTTCTAGCTATTTCCAAATTGTCCTCTGCAAAACAATTAGCCTAATTTATGCACTTATCAGAAGTATACACCGGTTTTTGACAGATTTTATAGTTTTGCCAACATGAAAACTATAAAATGGTATTTCACTGATGTTTATATTTTCATTTCCCTGATTAACATACAGGTATAGCATCTTTTCACATATTTATTCCACATTCAGTTTTCTCTATTGTAAATTACCTATTTGTGTTTTAGTGTCTATTTTTGTCTTGAATTGTTCATACTCTTCTTATTCACTTGTAGAATGTTTTCATATATTTTCATTTCTAGTCCTGTCTTCATTGCATATATTGGAAATATCTTCTAATCTGTCATGTGTCTTTCAACTTTTTCATGATATCTTCTTTTTGTCATATGAATGTTTTAAATTTTGATGTAGTATTTTTTCAAAGAAATATTTTAAAATAAACACTCTTTACCCACAAGATCATAATTCTTTCATATAGATATTTTAAACATATTTAATCTTTTGTGGTTCACATTTAGATTTTAATGCCTTTGGAATTTTAAAAAATATATATGGTGGGTTTGAAGTAGGAATTTAGGGTTTTGTATTTCACTTCTCTGGTAACCAATTGTCCAAAAACACCACATGTTAAATAGTCATTTTTTTCCCGACTAATCTCTAATACTAACTCTGATACACACCAAGTTTCCTTATATGTGTTACTGATGAATTTTATTTGTAAAGTATAAAACTGCGACATTAACATATTGATCTGCTTTATTATAGGGAGCTCTTAAAAGGTCTGTGTGGGCCAAGAGTGAGAAATTGAAACACTTCCATACAATCCTCCAGGTTTGCCTTTTGATATTCACCCTCTGGTTTCAAGATATCTGTCAAGTTAACAGAAAACGGCATTGTAAGATGATGAGAACCAATTTCAAGGGAGGTGGCAATAAGAGACGCCCCTCATATACTGTGGAGAGGCCAGGGACACTCATTAAAGAGATGAACTATAATTAAATTATAAACCAAACGAAGGTCGCTCACCAGCAGTGTATCTTTGAGCAAAGTACTTGATATTTCTGTCATCTATTAAATGGTCATAATAATGCCTCTGTGATAGGATGGTTATGAGAAATAAATGAGACGTGTGCAAAATGCTGATGATGGTACCTTACACATAACAACAGTTTGGTAAATGTCTGTTTTCCCCTAACAATGGATGAATGCTTACAGTTGCGTTTAACAATTAATTCTGTTCACTGAATTTTGTGACTATCTCTCCATTCTTTTGACCGTGTCCACTCCCCCACCTGCTGAGAAAGTTCTGATATGTAACGATTTTAGGCAACCAAGGGGTGGACTTACCATCAAATGCTGTCCACAGAAGTATTCTTGGAACAGAAATGTGTCTCAATTAGCTTTTCCAAGCCAGGATTGACTCTTCACCCTCAGGAGGTACAGCAGGATGCTAGTCCTGTAATGGTTCTCACACATTTGCATCTATCAGAATCTCCTGAAGGGCTTGTTAAACACAAATTGCTGAATCCTGCCTCAGAGTTTCTGGTTCTGTAGGTCTAAGTTGAGATCTAGGAGTTTTCATCTCAATAACAAGTCCCCAGGGGATGTTGGTGCTGCTAGTTGAGGAGACCACACTCTGAGAACCACTACTCCGTAGTGTCACTACATGTGTGTTATTGCTATTGAACACCTCCTTGCTGATGTTCTCTTTGAAAATGTGCTGCACTGGAGAAATTTAGTTACAATTCGCCATGCAATGACCATTCATACAAATCTAGAGAAGATTTTAGAAGAACGTATTGTACTATAATTACGTTATTTGAAGTCAATTTGGGACACTGGTTGTAAAAAGTAGCTATTTAAAATTGTGGAGCAAATAAATCGTTGGGTTTCCAACAGGGCAGAAAATGTAAATTCCTGTAACACTACATTTGTTCAATTCATTTGTTAAGAGAAGCTACAGTGACAAATTCAATGTGCTGTATATTTTACTCACAGCGATCTCATTAATACTAAATCTTCAATGGAATCATACAAGCAAAACAACTGGATTAGAAGTAATGCCTGCTGGGACTAGTTTTAGGTAATGGAAAACAAACAGAAAATCTGCTTCTGGTAAAACATAAAACGCTGAGATCTAATCAGTCTAAGATACAGCTTGGACAGAGTTGAAATAACATTGCACATATAATCAAAGAACTGTTTCTAATTGCTAAATATTTCATTAAATAGCCACATAAACTTGAACAAGCATCGTAACCTGAAAACTCTTATTTTCAGTTTTCTTATCTGTAAAGTGGGAATGATAACGCTTAACTTATAAGATTTTTGTAAATAATATATATAAATCCACTTCCTAAACAATATATATAAATCTGCTTCATAAACTATAAAATGCTATCAATATGTAAGTATCATGTGTTAATCAACAATGTATTAAGGCACATAGCAACTTACTAATACCTGAAACTTTCTCCTCCATGAAACTAACTGAAAGGAGCAAAGCTGACATCCCTAACTCTCCCTAGATTAGTGTTGGCAGATTCGGCAAATGAAAATACAGAATGCACAAACACGAATTTCAGATGAACCACAAATAATTTTTAGTGTATTTCACATGCAATAGTTGGGATATACATATAACGAACATTTTATTCACAGTTTACCTCAAATTCAAATTTAACCCTATATCCTGTGATTTATCTGGTAACTCTATCCAAGAAACTTACATTCCTGGAAATGACTCAATATTTCCACTTTCCTTAAACCTTTAGACCCTTCTGCAACTCGCGGCCCCTAACTCTTGAAAGTGAACAATCTCTTCTCCTACTTCATGGAAAAAAATGTTCCTTAGCCTAGGTCAGTACCCACAGCACTTATGCCACCTCAATAGGCATGTCTCATTTCCAGAGTCCTTCATTTGCCCCTACTGCTACCGTGAATCTTTCATTTTCAGCTGCCTCACATATGATGACATGCTAAACTAATTTTGTTCCTCACAGCCATATTTTGAGCCCTTCAGGCAGGTGTTACACTATGCTGATTGAAACCATAAAGAAGCTAAAACTCTGAAAATTAAGTGACGTAGGCAATATGGGGCTGAGCAAGAACTAAATGCTTTTTCTTGAATCTTTACCCAGGCCTCATTCCCTTCTACACACGTTGCCACCCCAACCCCTGATACCCTGATCACAGCCACCAACAGAAGGAAGAGGAAAAAAAGGAGTTATCTGGTCACACTGGTAGAAGTGAATTAAGAAGTCAATAGGCATTACTATGTCTAAGTGAAAACTAATTGAATCAAGAAATTGATGACACCTGATATAATGGCTGGAGGTAAAACAAAGTCATCCATTCTAGTTGCTGCATCCTGAAGATTCCAAGCTCCAGTTGAGGGCATCCGAGCTTTTCCATGACTCATTAAGCATACCCGACTTGTTCATATGGGAAGTTCATCCATGCATGCAGAAGAAAAAACAACTAACAGCAGGGTTTTCAGTACTCAGCAGAGTAAAAAGTTGTTATATTTGTGCTGCCAAAGCTTTTTTGGTTGTTGTTTACTCAGTTTGGAATTTTTAGTTACCCTTGTACACGAAAAAAAGAAACTAAAAAGCCCTATGGATTTCAAGCTATGGTGGAGTGTTCCACAGGGAAGTCTCAAGTACATGCTTGATTTATTGTCATTGTCTTTAGTACTTTTTGTTTTTCTTTAAAATTTTAATTATTATGAATAAATAATAATTATACATACTTATGGAGTACATGTGATATTCATACAATGATCTCATGAAAGATGCCTCCTCACGCCTTAGGAGAGCCAATATTGTCAATACCTCCTAAAGCTCTATTTTTTTCTTTAATTTCTCTTAAGTTCTAATAAGGCAAATACTCAAAGTCTAGTTCATATCTGAATGGAGAGCTGTGTAAAGAGCATACAAATCCTACAGAATAATGATTTTCTAACTTACCTGCATATTGAAATAAGTTGTGTCAGAGGCATTTAAACCAGAGCAACTCCATCTTGAGTAGGGGCTGAGTGAAATAAGGCTGAGACCTGCTGGGCTGCATTCCCAGTAGGTCACACATTCTTCTGTTTTTCTTTCTTTGAGATGGAGTTTCACTTTTGTTGCCTAGGCTGGAGTGCAATGGCATGATCTCGGCTCACTGCAACCTCCACCTCCCGGGTTCAAGTGACTCTCCTGCCTCAGCCTCCCGAGTAGCTGGGATTACAGGCACCTGCCACCACGCCCAGCTAATTTTTTGTATTTTTAGTAGAAATGAGGTTTCACTATGTTGGCCAGGCTGATCTTGAACTCCTGACCTCAGTCGATCCACCCACCTTGGCCTCCCAAAGTGCTAGGATTACAGGTGTGAGCCACCACACCCATGCCTACACATTCTTAGTCACAGGACAAGATAGGAGGTTGGCACAAAATACAGGTCACAAAGACCCTGCTGATAAAACAGGATTCAGTAAAGAAGCTGGCCAAAACCCAGCAAAATCAACATGCTGATGAAAGTGACCTTTAGTTGTCCTCACTGCTCATTATATGTTAATTACAATCATTAGCATATGATAAAAGACACTCCCGACCAGTGCCATGATAGTTTACAAACGCCATGGCAACGTTCAGAAGTTACCCTATATGGTCTAAAAAGGGGAGGAACCCTCAGTTCAGGGAATTGCCTGCCCCTTTCCCAGAAAACTCATGAATAATTCACCCCCTGTTTAGCACATAATCAAGAAATAACTATAAGTATACTCAGTCAAGCAGCCCATGCTGCGGGCCTGCCTGTGGAATATCCACTCTATTCCTTTACTTTCTTAAGAAACTTGCTTTCAGCTTTACTCTATGGACTCACGGTGAATTCTTTGTGAGGCCCAAGAACCCTCTCTCTTAGGGTCTGGATTGGGACCCCTTTCCAGTAACAGCTGGGGAGCTTTAAGACTGCTCAACCTCACCCCCTCCACCAGACCCCTTTTACGTGGGATGTAGTCTGGTCATGAACATATTTACGTAAATGCTCCCTGTGTCATTAAAACATGCAAACAAGTTTGAGAACCATTAATTTAAGAAATCTTGGCTGCAAATTGGAAATAATTGAGAAAGCTTTTAAAAACTCCTCAGTGCCCAAGATAGGTTTCAAACCAATTAATTAAAAATATCTGAGGGTGGGACCCAAGCATAGAATTTAAAGCTTTCTAGGTAATTCTGATGGGAAGCTAGGGTTGAGAATCACTGTTTTGGCTTTAGTGCCTTTTCATGCCATTTTCTTTGCACTTAAGATTAGAGGATTATAGAGGACAACCATTTGTTGACCTAGTTAACTCATTCTTGACTGAACACAGTGAATTCTGATTCACATGTAGTGCTCAAAAAGTATTTAATGCATGACTGTATTTGAAGATCTTACCATATTGAGGGTACAGTAAGTTTACTATATAAATATACGATCCTGAAATCATGACTGATAAAATATCATATATTATGTATATACATATGTTTTTACATATCATGTATACAATATGTATTGGTAGATACTAATAAAATTAGTTACAAGTTTATGATGTTAACGTAATGCATTTATTCTGAAACTCTAAATTTTACTTTTCATACTGCTAAGGATTAAGTGGGGGTGCTCATATTTACCTTCTATATTTTCACCCAGCAGTCAGTGATCCTCTACTTTTGTCATTAGTCTAGAATTGTCAGATTTAGCAGCAAAAGAAAAAGAAAAGACTCTCAATTATATTTTAATTCCAAATGAACAACAAATAATTATTAGTAGTAAAAGCATGCTCTGTGAAATATTTGGGGCATATTTATACTCAAAAAACACAAAATGAAAACTAAAACAAAACCAGCTATTGTTTCTTTGAAATTCAAATGTAACTGGACATACTATATTTTAATCCTGCAACTTGAAACTGTTGCCCATGCAAGTATCTTTAAACTAAAAAGCAAAAAAGTAAAAATAATGATAAACATTAAAAAATGGTTACAATACCGATTAGATGTTCTATTTTTTTCTTTTTCTCTTATATCCTTAGATGTTATCTTTTAACATTCATCTTGAAGTCTATAATAAAAATAAGAATTTTATTTATGGACTGATACTTTAAATTCAATGTCTAATGATTGTATAATCACATCGAGCACAAAGCTTCTAGTTTAGGACACAAAGGTTCGACATTCAAAAAACACACTAAAGAGCAATATGAAAGCATATGGAAGTATAAGTCTCACAGGCAAAGGTAAATATATTATCAAATAATACAGAACAATATAACATTACAATAGTGGTATGCAAATTATCAGTAACCCTAACATAAAAATCTTAAAAATATTAAGAATAACTGTAACCACAAAAAATTAGTAATAGATTCACACTTCTTTCAATGTACTTCATACATATATGTTGAAATACAGTTCTTATTTTAAAATGTCATTGATATGGGCAAATCAAAAATATAAGATACTACTTTAATAACTTGCTAAATATAAAGAGGACTTACTAATACATTTGAGAAAAGAGGTTAGGCAAACCACTTGTTTTTGAAATGTTTCCAGTTGTATAAGAGACTACATGAGAAAACGGCTAGGCTGCCCCAGGATTAACTACATCAGTGTTTGGGTCTTTGGACTGGCAAAGTCAGTATCACGGGAGAACTTGTTAGAAATGCAAATTCTAACCTAGACATACTAAATCGGAAATTCTGGCACAGAAGAGGGTGCTTTAAACAGGGGATTCTGTTGTATATTAAAGTTTGAGAACAAAGGTTTTAATCCTGCCTCTGTCATCACCAAGCTGAGTAATTCACGCAAATCACATCCTTACGGAATTTCAAGTCCATCATGTCTAAAAGAAGATAGATGTTATTTATCTTGCAGACAGCATAGAGATGATGAACATGAAAGCACTTTGTAAACCTAAAAAAGCATGGGAACATGAGCAACCTATTATCTATAGCATGTGGAAATATTTTTAAGTTTTTTAAAACTCGTAATAACATGTATTCAATATGTGATAAAGGAAGTATGCATGTTTGTTCTTATCATTATTTTGGAACATTTTAATTATCAAAGAATAGATAATTAAAGAAAAATATATTCAAGATTAAAATGACCTTGGGACCTCAGCTGTTGATTCTATTTGCTCAAAGCATCCAATTTAATTGTAAATGTTTTACCCAGGCCTATTATTACATATTACCGTTTCAAATAGAACAACCGTAATGAGGACTTTTCCTACATGTGAATGTTTAATGGGAGAGCCTATAGAGGAGATCGGGTTTACTGGATTCAAGGGCTGACTCTGCTGGTTCCCTCACTATGATTTAGGCAATTACCTGCCCCTCTGTGTATGCTGAAGGGTTTTACGAATTGAGCTCTGTGAATTTTTTAAGTTCTAAATACTATTATGGGTATATTTGAACATCTTTTAAAAACATTTTTATGAATACAAAGTAGTTGTGCATATTTATGGGGTACATGTGATATTTTGATATAAGCATAAACGTGTAATGATCAAATCTGGGTAATTGGATATTCATCACTTCAAACATTTATCATTTCATTGTGTTGGACCTCTTCCATTTACAGCACCTCAGAGAAAATTATTCTGTTCCCATTCATATTATATTAAACTTTTAAGGATTCTAAGATAATGATATATCTTTCCTAGAAACTGCAGGGGACTGTTACAGAAAAACAAATCTCTAAATGCATTTATATATCTTTTTTTTCATTTTCAGTTTACTCAGATCAAACCAAATTTATAAGACAAAGACTTAGAAAAATGACCTCTGAGCTTAGCACACTGCAGCTGTGTCTCTGCTTCCTGAAACTTAATCTCTACTCCATGGAGACAAAAGATTCCATTTAGTAAGTGTGTTTTATTGCCACTTACAGGAAAAACTCCAAAGTATTATTTGGCTCTTAGAGATGTGGATGAATGGTTTACGTAGAAAACCTTAACATCAGAAGTAAACCTTTTGCAATATATACATAATCAAAAATCAATATTTTGAGCAAAACATATTGGCTCTGAACATGTAAAGCAATAAGAAAGAAAAAATATTAATTAATGCGTATGCATATACCCAGAATATTTTATTGACTAATAGAGGAGTATCCATTTGTTGCTCTCAAACCTTCACGAGTCCTTGGTCTTTAGAAAATGCAATATGATGTTGATATCTATATTTTAACACTTTTAAAACACTATTGTAGGAAGGTGCATAGAGTAAATTTTCTCATTAGAGAACCATTTTTTTGACCATGTGCTGTAGTTCATTTTAAACTTAAATAGGAATTATTATTAGCCTAGGTTTACAGAATGCCATTCAGACAAAGAAATATATATATAAATATATATATACACACGCACATATATACATCATCATCATTATGCAAATGGACTTTCTATATTATGTTTTCACTTTTATTTAAGACTTATATCCACATTTTCTTCTAAAAAATTATCCTAACTAGACAAACAGGCAATATAGGTTTATTATGTCAACTGTGTGCTTAGTTCTAGGCTAGGTGCTGTATAACATTCTCCTGTGTATGTACACCACATTTTCTTTATTCATTCATTCACTAATGAACTCTTAGGTGGACTTCGTATCTCGGCTGTTGTGAATAGTGCTGCAATAAACATGCAAGTACCGATATCTCTTTGACATACTGATTTCCTTTCTTTTTGATATATACCCAGTAGTGAGACTGCTGAATCATATGGTAGTCGTATTTTAAGTTTTTGGAGAAACCTCCATACTCTTCTCCATAGAGGTTGTGCCAATTTACATTCCCACCAACAGTGTATAAAAGTTCCCTTTTCTCCGCATCCTTGCCAGCATCTGTTACTTTTTGTGTTTTTGACAATAGTCATTCTGGCTTCTCACAGAAAAAGAATACATTGACTGATGTTAGTCAAAAGGCTCCCTATCTGGTTAAAACTCCCATTGTAAATTCATATAATTTTTCTATGGTTAAAAAAGTTCATTCAAACATAGAAATTTTAAGTATGATTGGCTGTGTTTGTGAAAAACTTTCTCTTAGAGTCTCTAGGCTATGAACAAGTCATTTGGAGCTTTTCCCCAAAATATTACTTTCTACAACTGAAAAACCTACGGCCATCATGTGAAGTTTTGTTTCTTGAGGCCTCATGTCTGTTTTTAGTAGATTTTGGTCAAATAAACAGAACTTAAGATTTTCCATTTTAACAATTTTTAGTGTACAATTGAGTGGCATTTTAACTATATGCACAATGATATACAATCACTACCATTATTTATTTCCAAAACTTTTTCATCACCCTAAACAAACTATGTAATAATGAAGCAATAACTTAACATTTCTCCCTTCCTCCAGCCTCTGATAACCACTAATCTACTTCATTTCTGTGAATGTGTCTATTCTATGTGTGAAATGTTTTTGCAGTCATAGTTATCTGAGGATTTTTTTACAGATAAAGATTGAAACAGACTTCTTGATACAGCTCTGAATACTAATTACACACGGTTGCTATTCGCCCAACACTTTCAACTGAATGTGGATATTAATACTATCATGTTACCAGAATAACAAATTCAGACTCAATATAATACAAGAAACAAAGATCAATTAAATATATCAAGTGTAATGGAATAAAGAAAAACAAGGATTTGGAAATTCACATGGAACTAGATTTTACCTGGCTCTGCAATTTACTGGTTGTGTATACATGAGCAAATGATTTAACCTCTCTGAATGTCTCTTTCATCATCTGCATAATGAATGAAGTTGCTGATGACTGTAAAAGAGAAAATAACCAAAGTGATCTTCATGAATCAATTAGTCTAATAAGTAAGGCAGATAAGTCAGTGATAAGCTTGGTCATCCAAATCTTTCTCAATCAAGTCCAATATTGCATAGCCTTACTTGCCATTCGTTCTCTTTCAACGTGCCCAGAAATTTTAGACCCAGGAGAAGGACGGGTACAGTTTCTGGGAATCCCCTTATTCCATTCTCCCCGTAAAATATACTTCACACAAACACTGAGAGTGGGATGCAGGAAAACTGGTGTCTCATTTTGTTTTATCTCTGTATTTGTTTTCTGACCTTGTCTAAGTCAACCACTTTCTTCATAAAATGACCACACTGTAACACGTGTATTCAAACTATTACATAAAAGAATAAAATGCATTGTGAAAAAAATTTTGAAGACCAAAATAAGATATATTATGCAACTGACGCAAAAATCTAGATATATGAAGAGTTTGGTTTACAAAACAAAATTTTAAGAAATTATAACTAGTATATGTTAAAGGGTAAGAGGAGATAAAGAAGAGTTTGATAAGTTTCAAGTTTCTGTTTACATTGCATTTTATTTCATTTTACAAATGTTCTTGTTAATAAAAAAAATCGTTTCCAGAAAACCCCAAAATATCATGGAAGTTGGTAAGATAACTGGTGTTTATACAATGGCAACAATAGGTAGATTGTGAGCAGTGATGTACTGGAGCCAGCTTGCATAGTCATGCGAGAACAGACTGTGCAAATCTTTTCCCAATTCCACATTCAGTGACATCATGCAGTTAGCTTGAAATTATTCATGGTGAAGTATTCACACCAAGGAAATGGGAAAATTATAGAAATCAGGATTTTTATTTCCAGGGAGACATCAGCACATCATTGGTTCTTGACCGCAGTTTCTTACACTACAGCTATAGGAAGAATAAATGTGGAGATACACATCCTTAATGGGACAGTAGGCAAAGCTTTCTTTAATGTGCCTAAAAATAACCAGAGGATTCATTGCAATGAAATTCCTGATTCAATAAATCTAGATTGGGACCTGGGATTATTTGATTTTTATACTGTCCCCAGTGACACCTATGCTGGCCTAAGTACCACGTGAGTAGCAAGAAGCTATAGTACATCTAATTAATTTCCATCAGCGGAACAAGGGCCTCTTGGGACGGGGGCAAGGGGGGGCGGCTGCTTTTTTTACTATCAAAATTCTTTAGTTATTGGTGGTGAAACCAAGCTCTTGAAAACCTCAACATAAATGATTTGTAGTCATTGTTTAGGAGCAGAATAGTACCAAAGCATATTCTATTTCTTCAACAAAATAGGCAACAATTTATTCTCCCTAAGTAATAAGCTTATTATTCTACTAAAAATTAAAGAGAAATTTTATACTACTGTTCTACTGCCTGTTAAGGTCACCCTGACCAAACCATTCCCTTCCCCTCCCACAGGCCTTACAGTACAGTCCCTTGCGCTCTCCGCACAGCTACCCCAGGGCAAAAGACAACCCCACCCCCCTTCCACTGACCCCTCCAGTAACTGTTTGTCCAGACAGTTATGGGATGCGGTTGACATGTCTGCTAACCTCACATAACAAAGCTGGCAAAAAACATCTCCAGGAGGCGGTCAAGACACCTGCACCCCCGACTCAGCTCCCCAACCCCGACCCAGTCCTCCTGCACCCCCGACTTAGCTCCCCCGCCCCGATCCAGTTCTGGCCCTATAAAACCCTGCTATTGTCTGTAAGCGGGGTCGCCTCCTCTAACTGTGGTGGAGCAGCCAAGCAGCTCAATAAAGCTTGCTTGCCTGACTTTGGGTCTGCTCATCCTTTCTCTTCGCTCACCTTACACTACCCACTCTCAAAACTCACCAGTATTATAGAACAAGCAAAGCAGAGTGTGTAGTGTGTTTTGTTGTGGGGGTGGGAAGTGGATGTGTCTTCAAAAACACAATAAAATGACCACAACCACAATACAAAATTTGTGAGACATGTCTACAAAACACGATGAAACATAAAACAAAATAAGGCAGAAGACTCAAAGTACACACTTTATACCTCAAGAAGCATTCAGTTTCTTCAAAATCACGATTACTATGTTTGTGTTGAATTCAACAATACTTTTGAGTAATTAGATTCAGAGGAGTAGGCAGACAACCAGAGAAGGAGAGAATACTTGTGCAGAAACCCAGCTTGGCACTACAGAGTGGTCTGAGAGATGGCATTGAAGAAGAAACCATACTAATATAACTTGTTTATCTATTATCTAACCTTATATCCAGCTGGAACTATCAGAGGTCAAATGTAATAAATGACAGAGGGGGAAACACTAATCGCTACATCACAAAACAGAGACCCTGGAGCTTAATGGATTTACTATGAATGATCAACAACTTGAATGCCAATAACTGAGAGAAGACATGCTACCAGGTGAAAAGGACAGACATTTGTTTTGAAAAGTTGCCCCGGAAAAGAAACGCAAATTAAAGATACTGACATCCTCATATCATTATCTTTTCCCAACCCCCAAATATGGCTGGCGTCATTAAAAGATGAGTAATTATCTCAAAACAGAAAATATTAAATTATCAAAATAAATTTAAAACATTACTTTTAATTAAAAAAATAAAGGAGCAAAAGGTCAATTAATAGCACGTATCACAAGAATTCTCCAAGGAGTTAAAAAACAGATAATTCTTTCTCCATAGTCTCAAAAAATTACAAATGGCATGAGTTAGATGGCATGAAGAAGAGCTACAATAAAACAGAGGTTCAAAACTTAGATTACACGGTGATAGAGGGAGATAAAAGCTAACAGAATTCAGAAAATAAGTGGAAAAGAGAAAATTAAGCAGTAGAGATATAAGATCATATTAGAAGCAACAAAATTATATATAAGCATTACTGAGAACAGTAAGGCTTGATGGAAAGGCATGAAGAAATTACACAAAATGAAAGCAAAAGAAGGAAAAGATATTAAAATATTAAAAGCAATACCTGAAACCTCGACAAAAGATGTTCGACTCACACAGAACTGCTGTTCCAGAAGAATGAAGCAAAATACATGAAGGTTAAGTCTTTAATATAGGGAAAAAAAGATATATTGTATCTCAGAAAAAAAAAATGGTACAGAACATTCAGCATGTGGACGTATCTGGAAAAAGTTGCTGAACTTCAAGGATAAATAAAGATACATGTGGGGAGTCGGGAAGAAAGAACAAGTCATTTACAAAGAGGGTTCTATTCTCTACTTGCCAGGACAGATTAATTGACACTAAGCTTCGTCTCCTGTTCCAAAAAAGAAACAAAATAGAAACAAAAACAGAAAACTAGAAAACTGTACAAAATATAAGAAATAATTGTTTTCAGACAATGGGCAACAAACAGTTCAGTACTGTGATCCACAAAATAAAGAAAATTAAGTGGAGCACTAAGACCACTATAGTATACCTGGAGGCATTTCTGGACCACAGAACAGTGACGGAGTAAAGAAACTTGTACAGTGGTCTTGCTAAGAAAGCAAGTATCAGAGTTTGGGAAAGATGAAGCATCTAGAAATAATAAAGCAGACAACTACAGAGACTGGAGATATGCAGAAGAAGAACTGCAGATTTCCTCATAGGAATCCCCTTGAGTTTTTGGTTGAATACTACACTGTACCTGTGTTGCATGAAACTTTAAGATAATAGATAACAAATTCTGGAGACTGATAAATTTAACAACTTCTAGAGTTTACAAAAGACATGAACATTTTTGAATTTCAACCTGCCAGAATGGAGAGATTATGATAAACCCTCACAGCATTAAGTAGAAACCCCAGAAGGATTGTGCTTTGAATAGGTATAGAATAGCCCTAGAGTAAAGTTAACTCCAAGTATAGTGTAAGAAAACCCAAACAGCAATCTCTGACACATCAAGGAAGTTTTCAAGTATAAATTACTGTCTTAAATAAACACATTAACATCAACACTCCTTTAGGAAGACATCAAAACCCAGACACACAACAATGCAAAATGGCAAAGTCTAGTATACAAGAACAAATTTCTACACATGCTAAGAAGCAAAAAAAAAAAAAAAAAAAAACCATGATCAGAATAAAAATAAGACAATCCACACAGAAATGAAAAACATAATGAAAACACCAGAAAAATTGATTAAAACATTTACAAGAAACTATAAGTATTTAGGGAAAAGCACAAATATAAGAAGTCAAGAAATATAAGATATTAATATAAACAAAATTGAATTTCTAGAGCCCAATAAATACAATTCTTGAAATGAAAATCTCGCAGAATGGACTTAAAACACACTGCAAAAAAAAAAAAAACAAAGTAACAATATGGTGGCAATAAAAACTATTGAATCTAAACTACAGATTGAAAAAAATGTTAATACTATGAAAATATCAACAATATATAGAAAAATATGCATTTCTAACATATGCATAATTGTAGATCAAGATGGGTTAGAGGCAGAAAATTTATGTAAAGAAGTCAAGGCTAGGATGTTAGCAAAAATAGTAGAATCAGAACCTAGCAAAATGTTCTTTTCCATAAAATGAGTAAGAAAAGTTCCAAAAAAATAATGTCAGAATAAACATTTCCCAAACTCTGGAAACTAATAAAAACCTTCCAGCAATCCAGGGAGCATTCATTAAAGAAATATTTCCGAAACTCTGTAAGACTACTCCTTCATAAAAACAATACAGACACTGGCCAAAAAAATTGACAAAAAAGCGGACAAATTCAATTGTGAATAACTCTGGAAATTAACCAAAGGCTTGCAAAAATCTGAGGAACATTCTTCAAAAAACATAGTATAATATTGGTAAGATAAGCAATCTTTAGCATTTATACTTGCTCTATTCCCACAGCACTTATCTCAACTGTAGGGTAGCCTTGAAAAGATCTCTATGAGAACTAACAGTCTTTGTGGGAACCAGCAGTCTTGAGGCCGCAAGAAGGAACTGAATGCACTTGGAGCTGTAAGAACGCCCTGTTCTCAGATAATTTTTACTATTTGACATGTCTGTCAGCTCCCTGAATAACTCGATTTTCAGGATATATTCTTATTTGGCCTGTTTTAGAGCTCACTCAGTGCAAATACTAGTAACCTTAAGGTGTTAAAAAAATCTATATTAATTGTTTGGCATTGCAAGGGGCTGGGATGTCTATTCAAGTTAGAGCTAACAAAAGACTGACAAAAACAAATAAAAGTAAAAATTGCACAATGAGGTTCCATATGGGGTCACTGAAAAGCTCTCGTATCTTACTGGGAATTTCAAAAGCCATGTACATGTGCAGAGCCATGTAAATCCCCAGATAAGACATGAGAAAGGCTTAGTCTTTTACCTGTGGCTGACACTGAGGGTTTGCATAGGGAGAACTGTAAACACCAGATAGCATTGAACACACGCTCCAGTACCCATAGTGACCCCTAAGGAAGGGGCAGTGAGAATTATTGGTTCATGCCATTTAAAATTTTTGCCCAATCATTAGCTCATGCCTGTAATCCTAGCACTTTTGGAGGATGAGGTGGGCGGATTGCTTGAGCTCAGGAGTTCGAGATCAGGCTGGGCAGCATGGCAAAACCCCATCTCTATGAGAAAAAAAAATAAAAAATTAGCCAGGCATGGTGGCTTGTACCTGTAGTCCCAGGTACTTGGGAGGCTGAGGTGAGAGGATCGCTTCAGCCCAGGAGGCGGAGGTGGCAGTGATCCAAGATCACACCACTGTACTGTAGCCTGGGCAACAGAGGGAGACCCTGTCTCAAAATAAATAAATAAATGAATAAATTTTCTGCACAATCATTAGCTGACCACTAACAATTCAAGCAGAGACTTCAGTGCCTGAATATGACAAAGCATACTGATTTTATAAAATTATCAAGGGCAGTCACTAAACAAACAGCAACAACAAAAACAACAAATAACAAAAACAAAAGAGGGAAAATATGATTTCATTTTCACATATTATAATATTTAAATGTCTGTGTTTTAACCAAAAATTATGAGACCCACAAAGAAAAAGAAAATACAGGCAGCCAGGCGCAGTGGCTAACGTCTGTAATCCCAGCACTTTGGGAGGCTGAGGTGGGCGGATCACGAGGTCAGGAGATCGAGACCACGGTGAAACCCCGTCTCTACTAAAAATACAAGAAAAAAAAAAATTAGCCAGGCACGGTGGCGGGCGCCTGTAGCCCCAGCTACTCAGGAGGCTGAGGCCGGAGAATGGCGCAAACACGGGAGGCGGAGCTTGCAGTGAACCGAGATCGCGCCACTGCACTCCAGCCTGGGGCGACAGAGCAAGACTCCGTCTCAAAAAAAAAAAAAAAAAAAGAAAGAAAAAGAAAAAAAGAAAACACAGCCCATATATATGAAAACAAAATCAGTGAATAGAAACTTTCCCAGAGAAAGCCAAGACATTAAACCTACTAGACAGACTTAAAATCACCTATTATATAATATAATTAAATAAAACCAGGGATAAATAATTGAAGTATACAATCAATGTGTCACCAAAGGGAGACTATAAAAAGATACAAATTATTTTTACAAATATAGAAATTACGGGCTTGATAACTACAATAGCTAAAATAAAAATATACTAGATGGGCACAACAGTAAATTTGAACTGGCAAAATAATAAATCGGTGACCTTGAAGATGGATCAATTGCAATTAGCCAGTCTGAGAAACAGAAAAAAATCTGGTGAAAGCATAACATAGTCTCAAAGCTTTCTGAGACACCATCAATGATACACATATATGTGTACTGGGAGTGTCAGAAGAGGAGATGAGAAAGAGAGAAAATTAATAAATAATATAGGAAGCATCTGCACATTAAAGAAGCTAAAATATGTCTAAGTAGAATAAATTCAAAGAAATCCACAACTAGGCACATCCCAGTCAAACTGATATAAACCAATAACAGGCCAGGCGCAGTGGCTCACACCTGTAATCCCAGCACTTTGGGAGGCCAGAGTGGGTGGATCACTTGAGGCCAGGAGTTTGAGACCAGCCTGGCCAACATGGTGAAAACCTGTCTCTACTAAAAAAATACAAAAATTTGCTGGGCATGGTGGCATGTGCCCATAATCCCAGCTACTCAGGAGGCTAAGGCACAAGAATCTCTTGATCCTGGCCAGGCACAGTCGCTCGTGCCTGTAATCCGAGCACTTTGAGAGGCCGAGGCGGGCGAATCACCTGAGATCAGGAGTTTGAGATCAGCCTGGCCAACATGGTAAAACCCCATCTCTACTAAAAATACAAACATTAGCCGGGCATGGTGGCAAACGCCTGTAATCCCAGCTACTGGGGAGGCTGAGGCAAGGGAATAGCTTGAACTCAGGAGGCGGAGGTTGCAGTGAGCCAAGGTTACGCCATTGCACTCCAGCCTGGGGGACAAGAGCGAGACTTCATTTGAAAAAAAAAAGTATCTCTTGAACCTGGGAGGCGGAGGTGGCAGTAAGCCAAGATTGAGCCGTGATCAGTATGGAACGCAGTTTTGCGGTTCTTCAAAATGTTGTATATAGAAGTATTAGGCTGGTGGAAAAGTGATTGCAGTTTTTGCCATTGCTTATAATGGCAAAAAGGCTTAAAGGTTGTATACCTCTGTGTTAACATATTAACAACCACTTTTGCCATTACTTTTAATGGCAAAAACTACAATTACTTTTGCCAAAATCTTGTGCTACATGGCCCAGCAATTCTACTCCGAGGCATATAACCAAGATATTTGAAAATGTGTCTAACAAAAAGTTTTATCTGAATGTTCATAAAAGTACTAACGATATTAGCCAAAAAGTGGAAAGAATTCAAATTTCCATCAACCAATGAATGTATTAGTGAGATGTGGTATATTCATACAATGGAATATTATGCAGCCATCAAAAGGAATGAAGTACAGATTCATATCACAACATGAATGAACCCCATGCCAAGTGAAAAAAGCTAGTCACAAAAAAGAAATGTTTTTTTATTTTATTTATATGATATATTCAAGATAGATAAATACATATAGACAGAAAGTAGATTAGTAAATAATGGAGGCTGGAGGAGGTTAGAATGGGGAGTGATTAATAATGGGTATGAAGTTTCTTTTGGGGGGGTTTCTTTTTGACGTGATGAAAATGTTCTGAAATTAGTGGTGATGTTTGCATACCTTTGTGAACATATTAACAATCAACTTTAAGCTAGTTACTTCTTTGTCATGTAAATTACATCTCAATAAGGCTGTTATTTTTAAAAGCAATAAACGGAAGTGGACAATAGATTTGAACACTTTACCAAAGAAGGTCTAGAGGTGACAAATAAGCATGTGAACCACTTCTCAGAATAGTTTATTTTTAGGAAAAAGCAAATTAAAATCACAGTGAGATATCCCTACACACCTATGGAAATTAATAAATTGAAAAGACTGCCAGTGTCAAGTTTTGGTGAGAATGCATAGCAAGCAGAATGCAGGAATGCAAACATGGCACAGCATTTTTGGAAAATGGTTTGGTATATTTTTATAAAGCTAAAAATACATTCACCACATGATCTCCCAATTATAATTGTAGGTATTTACTCAATTGAAATTAAAACATATGTTCACATAAAGTCATATATGTGCATGTTATTACAGTTATTTGTAATCACCACAAACTGTAAAAAATGTTTATCAAGTGGTGAATGGAAAAACACATTGTGATTTATCTTTATAATGGAATATTACTAAAGAAGGTAGATGCCAGACACTATTATTCCATTTATATGACATTCTGGATAATGAATATTAATAGGGATGGAAATTAGATTTGTGTCTGGACATGGAAGGAGGGAATTCGCTGTAAAGGAAAAATGGAAAGTTTTTGGTGTAATGGAAATGTCCTGTATTTTGATTTTGGTGATGCTTAAATGACTGTATTAATTTTGAAGATTTATTGAACCACATACTTTAAAAAGGTGAATTTTACTGGATGCAAATTTTACCTTCATAAACCTGATCACAAGCGAAAAGTAATAATTCACAGTATAAATAAAAATGTTTATATTGAGGTTTACAAAACATATTGAAGTAAACCAGATGAAAAGAGTCACACAAAGAAACAGAATCAGAACATAGGAGGATAGAATTGTAAGGGTCTTACATTATATGTGAAACGGTATAATATTATTTAAGGTAGTCTGTAAAGATGCATATTTTAAAATCTTATAGCAACCACTAAAAAGTTACAAAACACAGAAAGCACGCAGTTTCCAAAATTTTCCACTACATCACACAATGACAGAACATAAGCAATAGCTATGAAGTTCTAGGGAATGAAAAAGTGATTCAAGAATTTTATACTCAAATTGTAATCTAAATATAAAATCTATTGAAAAAAGTCTCATAAAACACAGTTTTAATATTAATATTATCCTTTAACTCCTTTGTCCTATTCTTTTTTTCACCCTTATAGCAATATTACAACCTTTTATTAATTCAACCGTCAAAACTTTTTGTGCCAAGGCTGAAGGAAATCACACAACCTCACAAATTGTTCCTGCTACAAATACATGTTCTCTATCAAAAACTTGACCTTTGGTGATCTCTACTGGTGTTTCCTATGTTACCTCAACTAAGCTCTTGATCTTTTTCAATTCTGAATATTAGAACTTTAACATATCTTTACACCTCCCATCCCACCTGAAAAAACAGAAGTCATCCAGTGAAGCACTTTCAACTTTTGCCCCTCCACATGCTAACTGACTGCACCCAAACTGTCAGTTTTCTTGCCCAAGATTCACTCCCATGCTTACTCTCTGTACCCCATTCAATGTAACTTCCTTCCAAAACACCCTGCAAAATCATCCCTTCCCTCTTTACCTTCATCTTCTCATACACACTGAAACGTACTTCAGTCTTTGATGAATTAAAAATAAAAATTAAGATAAACTTCCCTTACTGCCTTGCTGTGTCTAGCTAGTATCCTCTCTCTCTTCTCTTTTGTTGACAACTTTTCAAAATCTGTTTACAATGGCTGCTGCTGCTTCTTGACTTTTCCTTCATTCCTAAACCCACTCAGTATGGTTTCCGCCCAATCACTCCACTAAAACAGCTCTTGCTAAATTTACCGGTTGCCTCCATGTTAAAGTCAATGGAAACTGTAGAAATGTAATAGGGTCTCGACCTCTCAGCTGCATTTTCATTTGTCATTTTACACATTTCCAATTATTATTTTAGTAAATATGTTTTTTTCTTAAGAATGATGTAACATTTTTTTCAGTACTGGATTTAAACGTAAGAATTTTATGAATATAATATACTCATAAAAACTCAATCCCTTCATAATACATTTGACCAAATAATACTGCTCACAGTTCTTTCAGGTAATGTGAATTATGGTTTTGAAAACTGAAAGTTAAAAGGACTGATATTTGAAATCCTGCACCATAGCAACTTTCTGGATTTAATCCCATTGTACTGTAATTGGATGTATTTTGTATTTATTTTATTCAAAGAATGAATAAAAAAAGAGGATTAAATGTGTTCACATTCCTCTAAAAGGGCACAATGTCTCTTTTTGACCCACTTTTAGGGTGGAAATAACCTGAATTTTCACTAACATCAAGTATTATTTTACTAAAATTGAAACTGTTCTGTATAAATTGCATTACTGTCCATGTTATTTACCAAATTAAAATATTTAAGAACAAGCAATCTTCATTATAAAATGAGATAATGCATATGATAATGATTTAAAAATACTCAAGTTTTACTTAGTAAGTTATCATTATAATGACGATGATTTCTGTAAAATCAAAACGTTTTGTGCTAAGTTGACATGAAGAAGTCCTATTATGTTGCCCCTCTGGAGTAGTTCAGCTCACCTGGCTTGTCCATGGTTGGTAGAGAGATAATAAATCCAAGTGTTTTCTAGACTCATCCAATTCAGTTTTCCCTCCTCGAGTAGTATTAGCAGTTTATTATTCTTGTTATTTGTTTTATATTGTTGTATTCATTAAGACATCAAAGATTAATTGAAAATAACTGAATCCACACCCAATCACGAGAATAAAGGTGATCAGGATGAAGGTATAATTTCTGTTTTTCAACACCAAGCTCTCCATTCCTCAGTGTGGACAAAATCCTTAGCCAGAACAGGCATAGGAAAATGTTTCCTTGCTCGTCTTGGTTTAATTCCTCTGCATTTTATCATATTTAAGTTTATTGTCTTTTGATATGTCACTCTCACTGAGTAACCCAAAAAAACAAATTTTCATTTTCCTATCACATGAAATTTGACTAGTTTAACTCCTAGAGGAAAATTTATTTCAAAATTATAGACAATTCCTCACTATCATCCCAATGAACAAATGAATTATTTTCCAATTCTGTAAAATATTTGCAGAAGCTTACCTCTAATTGTCCAGAGATGCCTTATATATATCACCTTCTCTTTTGTACTGCTGCAGTGGAAGAGATTCCACAGACCTCTGTTCCTTTATCAGCAAAGATAACATTTAACATTTTCCAACTGTAATGATAAATTGAATAATCAGTCTCTATCCTGAAATAACTTACACTGTGATTACTCCCTATGACATTTAACCCGCCCCTCACCAAATAGTAGTAACTCTCTCAAACCGTTCTATGTATAGCACCAATCATTTTCATTTTTTGTTTTGTAATTTTATCCTTTTATGGTGAACTATATATGTACATTACACTGAGAACTCAACCATATGTCCACAGACTACCTTTTCCAATACTGTGCACCAACAAAATTGAAGGGCTTACTGTCCATTCTATCCCCTGTCCATTTTCCTGACTCTTTGCTTGTGACTACCTGTGCCATTCACCTCTACTCCTGTTCTGAATAATATAATGGAGCTGGACAGATTTAGGTTTGAGACCCAGCTTTATTACTTACATAGATGTGTAAACTTGCACAAGTGGCCTTTCTCCCATAAACTCTATTACTCTCTCTTTCTTTCCTTTTCGTTCATCTTTTTCTCTTTTTCTTTCCTTTTCGTTCTTTCCTTTTTCTTTCTTTCCTTTTCGTTCATCTCTTTCTCTTTTTCTCCTTCCTTCCCTTTCCTTCCTCCCTCCCTCATTTCCTTCCCCCTTTTTTTCTTTTTCTTTTTCTCTCCTTCTCTCATTCACTTTATTTCCTTTCTTTTCTTCCTTCCTTCCTTCCTCCTTCCCTCCCTTCTTCCTTTCCTCCCTCCCTCCCTTTCTCTTTCTTTCTCTCTCTCTTTCTTTCCTTCTTTCCTTTTCTCTTCTGTTTGAGACATGGTCTCACTCTGTTGCTCAGGCTGGAGTGCAGAAGCATGTGCAATCATGGCTCATTGCAGCCTTGACCTCCTGAGCTAAGGCAATTCTCTTGCCTCAACCCCCCAAGTAGATGGGACTACAGATTCAAGCTGCTATGCCTGGTTAATTGTTTTAAATTTTCTTTTATTTTTTGTAGAGACAAAGTCTCTCTGTCAACCTGTTGCTCAGGTTGGCCTTGAACTCCTGACCTCATGCAGTCTTCTTGCCTTGGCTTCTCAGACTGCTGGGATTATGGGCATAAGACACCACGCCTGGCTTTGATATCTTCACATGTAAAATGAAAATTATTATTGGTACCCCTCTCTAGCATTGGTGTGAAGACTGAGCAAGACTATAAATTAATCATGTAGCACAATATCTCACATATAATAGATGTCTAATAAATAGTAATGGTTGGTGTCATAGGGTACCAGGATATAGCACTACTTCTTTTCACATGCAATTACTCAACCAATAATTGAAACAAACTAAGGAGTCAAAAGATGGGCAACAAAAAACCCTTATTACTGATAATAATAATATTGGAGAATGTGGCTGAAATGTTTGACAACAATGAGCTTTCTAATACTCTACTCTGGAATTAGGCAGACTTATTTAACTAGTCCCAGGTAGCACTGACAACTATAGGCTTCTTCCTATAAGAGGTATAATGAAAAACGTATGTCATGGAAGAAAATGGGACAAACCGCCTTCTCTATAATCATCCTGGCTCCGAAGAAGGGTAAGAAGAGAGGGAAAAATCTATACACACCCTGTTCTTATTCCAAACCCCATTAATAAGTCACCCACCTTCCTTAAGGAAGAGTGAATAAATGGATGAGAATATGTCCCTTTTCCTTCAAGTTCAAGGTTGTATGTTATCTCTTCAGGAAATATGTTTTGACTCTACTATTGTAAAATAATTTTTAGCCTCTCTAAGCCTTCATTGGTAATTATATGTGCCTATGTTAAGACACAGACCACATTATTCAACAAATAATCACTAGTCTACATACCTCCATATTATTTTCACTACTGTTCATATATTTATGCAACATTGATTTATCATTCACAATGTACCTGGCAAAGTGCCAAGTGCTGGAGATGGTGAACACAACACAGTTCCTGTCCTCCTGGAGCTTAAAAGCTGGTGTGTGGTGGGGGATGGACAATAATTTCCTTGAGGATATAATCCATATCTGTTCTAATTTTTTAAACACACGACTCTAATATTTGCTCAGTAAAATTTCATGGAATGAATGATTAATAGTTCAACATAAAAGTCACTATTTGCCTCAGTCCTCAGAGATAAAAAGAAGCAAATTTCCCCAAAGTGTCATATTTTAAATTAATAAGTTGTTCAATTTATATTTGAAATGTTTGAAATATCAATGATCCTGCAGAACATATTCACAAACAAAATATGAAATGCTAATAAACACAACTAAAATTAATATAATAACAATTATACACAAAGAGTTTGATGTAATAATTCCTAGTCAGAACCAGCTGGTATAGTCTTACAGATTAAAACACATTAGTATCCAAATAGACAGGTAAATCATTGAATAAACCACTGCCTCACATAACTGGCAGGTGGGTCTAATATCCTGAGCAGTCTCATAATTCACAACTTGCCACAGAAGTCTACAAGGTAATTATTAAAGTAAAAATCTTGCTCAATATTGCAAAAATTTAGAGTAGATCTCATGCAATATAAAAATACAATCCAAGCTCATTTATTTTCACAACAAAACATAATCTTACCCTCAGACTTTAGTGTGCACATAATAAAACGTTATTTCTTCAGCTCCACCCGCATTATGAATGAGTGCAGGAAACCAGAATTATGAGGTTACGGGGTTGTAGGTGGACAATAGGTAAAGAAAACTTCTGGAGGGAAGCGGCCAAGATAGTAGCTAGTGTCTGTGGCTCAAAAAGAGAGGAACAGAAGGCGCAATTAAATACAGCACCTTCAACTGAAACATCCAGGTACTCGCATTGGGACTAATCAAAAATCAACTTGACCCACAGAGAACAGAGAAAAGTAAGACAGGACGATGGTCCACCCAGGAATCACATGGAGCCTAGGAACTTCCCCCACCCAGGGAAGTGGTGAATGAATGTGCGACCCTGGGAACTCACGCTTCTCCCATGGATATTTGTAACCCTTGGGGCAGGAGAACCCTTATGACACAAGTTTACCTATGGAACTAACCTTCCCATGTACCCCTGAACTTAAAATAAATGTTAAAAAAGGAAAACTTGTGGTGAGGCTTCAAAATGTTTTTCCACCATAAATGTCTCATAAACATTCTTTTTTTTTGTTTTTGAGACACTCGGCACTTGGCACATTGCCAGTTACATTGTGCAGTGGTGTGATCTCAGTTCCCTGCAACCTCCACTTCCCAGGTTCAAGTGATTCTCATGCCTCAGCCTCCTGAGTAGCTGGGACTACAGGCGTGCACCACCATACCCGGCTAATGTTTTGCATTCTTAGTACAGATGGGGTTTTACCATGTTGGTCAGGCTGGTCTCGAACTCCTGACCTCAAGTGATCCACCTGCCTCAGCCTCCCAAAATGCTAGGATTACAAGCGTGAGCCACCACGCCCGGCCACATGTCTCATATACATTCTATATTTAAAATACGGAAAATAGAACTCTTGATCTGCCTCCCTTAAAACTGGAAATCTTCCAGTGTTTTCTATTTCAGCAAAGTTTACCAATAAGATACACGACTTTAGAAACAGGCATTCAACATTTGATTTTATTTCCTAAATATTATTTACATCTCTCTTTATCTGGAAATTGTGTCAAATGTGGACCTCATTCATGGGGTAATTCAGGGCTGGGAACTGATACTCCAAACTAAAAGAACCTTTTAGAGAAACCAGGAACAGGAGCCCCAACACAGTGGGGCCATAAAGGAGACATACAGGAGAGAGAGCCAGAATAATGGGAACCCTTATTGTGTGCATGAAATCACGTAAGTGTCATGATTAACCCTAAATTATGTACATGTAATAGAAATCCAAAGCAATGAAGCAAAAGCAAAGAGAACTGAAATTATACCAGAACCACCCATAAAAGTCTCAGCCTAAATCCTGAAGCAAACATCAGAAATATAATACAGATTTTTACGACTCAGTAAAGGAAAAACAAGCAACTGAATAAAAACAGGCAAAAGATTTCAACAGATTCTTCACAAAAGAAGATGTACAAATGGCCAATAAACACATGAAAAGATGCTAAACATTATTAGTTTTCAGGGAAATACAAAGTAAACCACAGTAATATATCACTTCACAATGGCTACAATTGAAAAACCTGACAATAGCAAGCTTTGCTGAAAGTGGAGAAACAGGAACTCTTACACGTTGCTGATCAAAATCACTTTGCAAAAACTATTTAACAGTGTTTTATTTTTCAGACGTAGTCTTGCTCTGTTGCCCAGGCAGGAGTGCAGTGGCATGATCTCAGCTCACTGCCGCATCGGCCTCCTGTGTTCAAGTGATTCCCCAGCCTCAGCCTCCCAAGTAGCTGGGATTACAGGCACCCGCCACCATGCCCAGCTAATTTTTGTATTTTTAGTTGAGACGGGATTTCACCATGTTAGTCAGGCTGGTCTTGAACTCCCAACTTCAAGTGATCTGCCTGCCTTGGCTCCCAAAACGCTGGGATTACAGGCATGAGCCACCATGCCCGGCCTGAGTGACAAAAAATTTAATACATTTTTATTTTTATTTTTAGAAAATTTGGAAAATAATACTTTAATTCCTCTGGAATTTCAATTGTTTCTCCTTCAGAAAATGTGGAGCTATGCATTTGGGAAGGGATTAAACTTGCCATTAAATGGATTGATAAAAGAATAATGGATAAAGTACAAAAATGAAAAGGAGGGGAAAAAGAGAATAGCTTCAAGCTAGATTACTGAGAAATTCAAGCAGCCTTTTTTAGTGCTTGTCAAATCTTTTCTAAGGGAAATAAAGGCTTATTGAATAGAGTCAGAAGGCAGCTTAAATCCTTGCTCTGACACTATTTATGTGACCAGCTACAAAACATTACAGATTGCATGCATATATCAAAAAAACACATGTGCCCCATAAATGTGTACAACTATTGTGTCATAAAAAATAAAAATATAATGAGTACAGCACACCAACATGACACATGTGTACATACGTAACAAACCTGCTCATTGTGCACATGTACCCTAAAACTTAAATAATAAAAAAAAGAAAATACAAAATTAGCTGGGCATGGTGGTGCATGCCTGTAATCCCAGTTACTCAGGAGGCTGAGGCAGGAGAATCGCTTGAACCCAGAAGGCAGAGGTTGCAGTGAGCCGAGATCACACCACTGCACTCCAGCCTGGGTGACAGAGCGAGACTCCGTCTCAAAAAAAAAAAAAAAAAAAAAAATATATATATATATGTACACACACATATACATATACATGTGTGTATATATACACACATATACATATACGTGTGTATATATACACACATATACATATACATGTGTGTATATATACACACATATACATATACATGTGTGTATATATACACACATGTATATGTATATGTGTGTATATATATAGAAAAAATAAAATGAAAATAAAAATAATAAAATAAATAAAAATTGGCCGGGAATGGTGGCTCACGCCTGTAATCCCAGCACTTTGGGAGGCCAAGGCAGGCGGATCACCTGAGGTCAGGAGTTGGAGACCAGCCTGGCCAACATGGTGAAACCCCATCTCTACTAAAAATATAAAAAGTAGCCAGGAATGGTGGTGGCTGCCTGTAATCCCAACTACTTGGGAGGCTGAGGCAGGAGAATTGCTTGGATCCAGGAGACAGAGGTTGCAATGAGCCGACAGGGTGCCACTGCACTCCAGCCTGGGTGACAGACTGAGAGACTCCGTCTCAAAAAATAATAATAATAAATAAATAAATAAATAAAAATGAATAAGGATAAAAATTAAAACTTTTAAACTATCTGCATATTACTTTATCTCTAAAAGGGGGTTACTGTGTGTCTGACCTATCTCCCAAAGTTATTATGAGAACCAAAAAGGATATCAAATATAAACTTGTTACTAACAGTAAATTGTAGCAAATTGTCAATTAATCCAATGACTCAAGAGAAGGGCATTTTGGCTGGGTGCAGTGGCTCATGCCTGTAATCCCAGCACGTTGGGAGGCCGAGGTGGGTGGATCACCTGAGGTCAGGACTTTGAGACCAGCCTGGTCAACATGGTGAAACTCCATCTCTACTAAATATACAAAAAAATAGCTGGGTCTGGTGGTGTGTGCCTATAATCCCAGCTGCTTGGGAGGCTGAGGCAGGAGAATTGCTTGAGCCCGGGAGGTGGAGGTTGCAGTGAGCTGAGATCATGCCATTGCACTCCAGCCTGGGCAACAAGAGTGAAACTCCATCTCAAAAAAAAAAAAAAAGGGGGGGGCCTCTTAATTACAGAACTAACATTAGATGTTCTAAATATCTGGCTCGGGGCAAGAACATCACTAGATATACTATTATTCTGAGTACATTTTATAAATGAGGTGTTAGTAAACTCTAAAATGCCTCTACCACCTCTACCCTTGTGCTGAGAGCCTGCTCCCACTTCCTGTCTTTTCTACTGGTGCAATTGCGAGCATATGAACATCACAAACCACTCTGGGAAAAGAAGAAAGAGCAAAGTTCTGCATTCCTTATTCAGTGCAGAAATAGGTTCAATTTTTTTGTGGTTGTTATTCATAGAAGTGTAATAGGATGCAGTGTAGATTAGTTTTCTATTGCTATAACAAATGGATGAAGCTGGAAACCATCATTCTCAGCAAACTATCACAAGGACAAAAAACCAAACACCGCATGTTCTCACTCATAGGTGGGAATTGAACAATGAGAACACATGGACACAGGAAGGGGAACATCACACACCGGGGACTGTTGTGGGGTGGGAGGAGGGGGGAGGGATAGCATTAGGAGAGATACCTAATGTTAAATGACGAGTTAATGGATGCAGCACACCAACATGGCACATGTATACATATGTAACAAACCTGCACGTTGTGCACATGTACCCTAAAACTTAAAGTATAATAATAAAAAAGAGAAACAACATCCAGCTATTACATTCACAATTCTGTAGGACAGAAGTTTGACAGGAATCTCACTGTGCTAAAATCAAAATGTCAGCCAGACATGGTGGCTCACACCTGCAATCCCAGCGCTTTGGGAGGCCGAGGTGAGCAGATCACTTGAGGTCAGGAGTTTGAGACCAGCCTGGCCAACATGGTGAAACCCCGTCTCTACTAAAATACAAAAAATTAGCTGAGTGTGGTGGCACGCACCTGTAATCCCAGCTACTCAGGAGGCTGAGGCATGAGAATCAACTGAACTGAGAAGGCAGAGGTTGCAGTAAGCCAGGATGGCACCACTGCACTCCAGCCTGGGGGACAGAGTGAGACTCTGTCTTAAAAAAAAAAAAAAAATTAAGATGTCAACAGAACCCTGTTCATTACTTGAGGCTATGGGGAAAATTCTGCTTCCAAATTCCTTGAGGCTGTTGGCAGAATTTAGTTATTTGTGCTTATAGAACTGAATCCCCAATTCAGTGCTGTTTCCTGGGCTGGGAGTGGCTTTCAGCTTCAAAAGGTCAATCATACATCTTGGCTGTGGCCCCCTTCCAGTATCTTCAAAGTGGATTAAGTCCTTCTCATGCTTAGAATCTCTGTGACTTCGCTAGCCTCATCTCTTCTGCCACCAGTGGGAGAAAGTTCGTAGACCCAATAGGATTATCTAACCTTTCTCTTTTAATGTTTGTAAACTTAATTACATCTATGAAGTCCCTTTTGCTACATAGATTAACATATTTATAGGTTCTAGGTATTACGGTGTAGACATCTTTGGGAAGCCATTATTCTGGCTACCACATAGTCTCTGTATCATATGTTTATGAATTTTTCCAACAAATGAGACATTATTTAAAGTAAGATTATCTATATATTTGAATGGATATGTCAATATGGTATGGATGACTGTGACAACAAACAGTTCAATTCTTTCATTTATTAGGACCACAAATGGCCTTTATGTCTGTGTGGAGGAAGAGGGGGAGTTTGAGAAAAGAAAGAATTCAGGGGTGAGCCAGAGCACAATGAATTATCAGTCCTCTATAGAACACAGTGTGGAGGTTCCTCAAAAAATTAAAATAGAATTATCATATTATATTAGTCCATTTTCATGCTGCTGATAAAGACATACCTGAGACTGGGCAATTTATAAAAGAAAGAGATTTAATGGACTTACAGTTCCACCGTGGCTGGGACGCCTTCACTATCATGGTAGAAGGTGAAAGGTGAAAGGCATGGCTCACATGGTGGTAGACAAGAGAAGAGAGCTTGTGCAGGGAGACTCCCATTTTCAAAACCATCAGATCTTGTGAGACTTATTTACTATCATGAGAACAGCAGGGGAAACACCTGCCCCCATGATTCAATTAGCTCCCACTGGGTCCCTCCCACAACACGTGGGAATTCAAGATGAGATTTGGGTGAGGACACAGCCAAACCATATCACATATGACACAGCAATTTCATTTATGAGTATATACCCAAAATATTTGAGATACCTGCTCTCTTGCATTCTTTGCAGCATTATTCAAAAGAGCCAAAATATGTAAACAGAATACATGAATAAAGAAAATGGGATATATATATATATAATGTGACGTGAAATAAGCCAGTCACAGAAAGGCAAACACTACTTTTTCTGTATTCTTAAATCAAGATATTTTCATGTAAGCAAATACCAGTTACATTCTGTATGTCCAATTTCCATTGTGTCACTTTAAAAAGTGATGAATAATTAATGTATAATTATTATTATATTTTATTTATGGCTACAAAATCAAACTTTAAAAATATTTAATCTTATATATCTCTTTTCTTTCACTGTTAGTGCTTAAACTTATTCATGAACTTGTTTTTATTGCTCCTAGCAAAACTCAGATCCTACCGTTTACTGATCCCACAGTTTTATTCTATTGATCATTCAATTTAATGTATTGCTCTGGTATCTTTTTTCAAATCTTACTTCCTGCTATCCTTAAATTTGTTTTTTCCTAGCTTCCTGAATTGGATGTTTATTTTCAAGTCTTCTTGTATTAAAATAAGAATATTTAAATCTATTGATTTTTCTCTAACTACAGAATATATCAAATGGTTTATGTTTTAAACTGCAGTGTAATTAATTCTTGTGGTATCTTATGAAGTCAAAGAATAAAGTTTGGGTTACTCCTTTATTCCAGGAATTACGTAAAAAGCATTTCAAAATTTCCAAATGATACTGTTTAATTTTTGCCAATTTCTTATTAGAAAATATGTTGCTACTTGCATTTTCTGTATAGTTTCTGTACACTGTGTTTATTTGCGGGCTTATTCCTTTTTATCATTTTGCTGCTATGGGAAAGAGCATTTTTTGATCCGTTGTATTTTCTAAATACTTACCATTTATAGGTAGGAAAACCATAGATTTTTATATATTAACTTTGTAATCAATCAACATACAAAATTCTCTTTCTCTGGCCGTTTTCCAGTTGGTTTCTATTTTGGATTTTTATATATACATGATATATATTTCTTTTTTCTTTTTTTTTTTTTTTTTTTGAGATGGAGTTTTTGCTCTTGTTGCCCAGGCTGGAGTGCAATGGCACAATCTCAGCTCACTGCAACCTTCGCCACCCAGGTTCAAGTGATTCTTCTGCCTCAGCCTCCTGAGTAGCTGGGATTACAGGCATGCGCCACCATGCCTGGCTAATTTTGTATTTTTAGTAGAGACAGGGTTTCTCCACATTGGTCAGGCTGGTCTCAAACTCCCGACCTCAGGTGATCCTCCCGCCTTGACCTCCCAAAGTGCTGGGATTACAGGCATGAGCCACCATACCCAGCCTACATGGTATATATTTCTATCATGTGTATATGATGATTATTTTCTACTCTCTCTTTTAATATGTCTATTTATTTTATTCTCTTATCTGCTATTTCAAAAACATGATAGCTGTCATTATTGTCTCATTTCTGATTTTAGTGAGAACATTTCCAGTATTTCACATTGCACAATTCAGCATATTAGGAAGTGTCCATCTATTTCTATGTCACCACCAATGAAAAAAATGTGAACTGACCTATTAGTATAAATTATATAAATATGTTAATGCTTTCTCAGAATTGAGTAATCCTAGTTGTGGTATATTAATCTTTTAACGACACTGGATTGTGCTACTAATACTTTATTTAGGATTTATACATTAATATCTTCTGGGATTTTCTTTTTGTTAGCGTTTTTTGGGGAGATTCTCAGCATTTTGACAATTACTAAAGAAACTGGCAGCTCTCCTTCCACTTTTAATGCTTTAGGACAGTTTAAATAGTATTAGAACTTTTAGACACTTACCTATTTGGAGTAATTCACCATGAAGTCAACCCCTCAATTAAGGGGACAAATTTAAGGGGTGGGAAATATTTCTTGAGATAGATTCTGTATCAGATTTTATGAGCACTTTCGCCAATATATTGGATCTAGGTGAAAGGAAAAGGATACATTTTAATTTATTATATTATAATTTTATTTTTCCAAATCTGAGGGCCTCTTTTCTTTTGGAAGTAGGAGAGGGGCAACAGTTGGAGTCAAATAAACATCAATGAGCTTTATCACTGAACTGAATTTAAAGTTCCCTCATTTAACAAATATTTGCTGGGCACAGTGGCTCACACATGTAATCCCAGCACTTTGGGAGGCCGAGGTGGGTGGATCACCTGAGGTCAGGAGCTCGAGACCAGCCTGGCCAACATGGTGAAACCCCATCTCTACTAAAAATACAAAAAGTTAGCCAGACATGGTGGCGGGCACCTGTAATCCCAGCTACTTGGTAGGCTGAGGCAGGAGAATTGCTTGAATCTAGGAGGCAGAGGTTGCTGTGAGCCAAGATCGTGCCACTGCACTCCAGCCTGGGTAACAAGAGTGAAACTCCATCTCAAAAAAAACAAAACAAAAAAAAAACAACAAATATTTATTCAGCACCTACCAGGTACTGTGTGTGTTAGAAACAGAATTATAAAATAGTTATTACCACTGCCCTCATGAAGCTTAGAGTCTAGTAGAGGAGATAGTCATTTAATACATATCTACACAAACAGATCATGATGAATTGCTAGACATGTTGTGAATGAATGAGACAGGGTGCTCTGACAGAGAATCATGGAATTGGGGAGCACACTTGAAATTAGGTAGTCAGGTTATTCCTTAGTGAATAAATGACATTGAGGTTGAGACTTACATGATGATTAAGAGTTTGGAAAACAAAAATGAAAGAAAGAGTGCTTCAGTCAGATAGAATAGCATGGGAAAGTCCTGAGCTGGGAAACAACTTGGTACACTTAAGAAACTGAAAGGAGTCAGAAAGGCTCATCACAATGAACAAGTACAAGTGGAAGAGTAGTGGCATATGATGCTGTGATATATGGCATATGATAGGCAAAAGTGAAACCTCACAGTTTTCCGGTCTGAACTAGGGTTCTTGATATTTTTATCTAACCCTCTTCACTGACTCTTGATAGTTAGTCAAAAGGTCAAAGAGTCCACTCCACAGAAGTGATGTCTAGGCTATGACCTCAAAGTGAATAAAATGTGTGATTTCTTCATTGCTTTGGAAGCTTTTAGTTAGTTGGGATGGTGTTTCCATTTTCTAACTGAGAATGACTGCCTATGATAAAAACCAATGAGGACAGCATCAACTGTTGTCTAGGTCAAGAAAATGTTAAAGGTAGTGTTGGAAACCCATTTTGAGTGTTCACACTAGGGCACTAACAGACTGGGATCTGGATCCCACAAACTATCCAACATTCTTCTCTCCCATCCACGCCCTGTTGCTGTAATGTTGAGCCTGTTTCAGAGTTCTGCCCAGTATTGCCTTCACTAACTCTGCAGGCATAATCATCACTTGTCTTAAAACATGCCTCAACAAATGCAAAAAGAACTGAAATTATAATAAACAGTCTCTCAGACCACAGCACAATGAAATTAGAACTCAATATTAAGAAACTCTCTCAAAACCACACAACTACATGGAAATTGAACATCCTGCTCCTGAATGACTTCTGGGTGAATAATGAAATTAAGGCAGAAATCAAGAAGTTCTTTGAAACTAATGAGAACAAAGTGACAACATATCAGAATTTCTGGGATGCAGCTAAAACAGTGTTAAGAGGAAAATTTATACCACTAAATGCCCACATCAGAAAGCTAGAAAGATCTCAAATTGACATCTTAACATCACAACTAAAAGAACTAGAGAACTAAAAGCAAACAAACTGCAGAGCTATCAGAAGACAAGAAATAACCAAGCTCAGAGTGGAACTGAAGAATATAGAGACATGAAAAACCCTTCAAAAAAACAACAAATCTAGGAGCTGTTTTTTTTGGAAAAAATCAATAAGATAGACAGACTACTAGCTAGACTAATAAAGAAGAAAAGAGAGAAGGTTAAAAAAAAACCACAATAAGAAATGAATAAGGGGGATACCACCACTGACCTCACAGAAATACAAGCAACTATCAGAGAATATTATAAACACCTCTATGCACATAAACAAGAAAATACAGAAAAAAATTGATAAATTCCTGGACACATACACCCTCCCAAGACCGAGCCAGAAAGAAGTTGAATTCCTGAATAAAACAATAAAAAGTTCTGAAATTGAGGCAATAATAAATAGCCTACCAACCAAGAAAAGCCCAGGACCAGATGCATTTACAGCTGAATTCTACCAGAGGTACAAAGAGGAGCTGGTACCATTTCTTCTGAAACTATTCCAACAATTGAAAAGGAGGGACTCCTCGCTAACTCATATTATAAGGCCAGTATCATCCTCATACCAAAATCTGGCGGAGATGCAACAAAAAAAGAAAACTTGAGGTCAATATCCCTGATGAACATCGATGCAAAAATCCTCAATAAAAAACTGGCAAACCGAATTCAGTAGCACATCAAAAAACTTATCCACCATGATCAAGTCAGCTTCATCCTGGAGATGCAAGGCTGGTTCAACATATGCAAATCAATAAACATAAATCATCACCTAAACTGAACTAAAGACAAAAGCCACATGATTATCTCAAAAGATGCAGAAAAGGCCTTCAATAAAATTGAACATTTCCTCATGTTAAAAACTCTCAATAAACTAGGTATTGAAGGAACATAGCTCAAAATAGTAAAAGCCATTTATGACAGACTGACAGCCAATATCATATTGAATGGGCAAAAGCTGGAAGCATTCTTCTTGGAAAACTGGCACAAGACTAGCATGCCCTCTCTCACCGCTCTTATTCAACAATGTATTGGAAGTTCTAGGAAGGACAATCAGGCAAGAGAAAGAAATAAAGTGTATTCAAATATGAAGAGAGGAAGTCAAATTGTTTTTGTTTGCAGATAACATGATCCTATATCTAGAAATCCCCATCGACTCAGCCCAAAAGCCTTTTAAGCTGATAAACAACTTCAGCAAAGTCTAAGGATCCAAAATCAATGTGCAAAAATTACAAGCATTCCTATACACCAACAACAGACAAGCAGAGAGCCAAATCATGAATTAACTCTCATTCACAATTGCTACAAACAGAATAAAATACCTAGGAATACAGCTCATTAGGGAAGTGAAGGATCTGTTCAAAGAGAGCTACAAACCACTGCTCAAGGAAATCAGACAGGACGGACAGATGAAAAAAAATTCCATGCTCATAGATAGGAAGAATAAATATTGTAAAAATTGCCAGTACTGCCCAAAGCTATGTATAGATTCAATGCTATTCCCATTAAACTACCACTGACATTCTTCACAGAATTAGAAAATAACTGTTTTAAAATACATACGGAACAAAAAAAGAGCTTGTATATCCAGGACAATCCTAAGCAAAAAGGACAAAGCTGGAGGCATCACACTACCCAACTTCAAACTATACTACAAGTCTACAGTGACTAAAACGGCATGGTACTGGTACGAAAACAGGCACATAGATCAATGGAACAGAATAGAGAACTCAGAAATAAAACCGCACATCTACAACCATCTGAACTTCGACAAACCTGACAAAAACAAGCAATCTGGAAAGGATTCCCTATTTAACAAATGGTGCTGGGAGAACTGGCTAGCCATATGCAGAAAATTAAAACTAGACCCCTTTGTTTTACAAAAATTAACTCAAGATGGATTAAGGACTTAAGTGTAAAACCCAAAGCTACAAAAACCCTAGAAGAACATCTAGGCAATACCAAAGATTTTATGATGAAATCACCAAAAGCAATTGTAACAAAAGCAAAAATTGATAAATGGGATCTAATTAAACTAAAGATCTTCTGTACAGCAAAAGAAACCATCATGAGAGTGAACATGCAACCTACAGAATGGGAGAAAATGTTTGCAATCTATCCATCTGACAAAGGTATAATATCCAGAATCTACAAGGAGCTTAAGCAAATTTACAAGAAAAAAACACCCCCATCAAAAAGTGGGCAAAGAATGTGAACAGACACTTTTTAAAAGAAGACATACATGCAGCCAACAAACATGAGAAAAACTCAACATTACTGTTCATCAAAGAAATGCACATCAAAACCACAATGAGATACCATCTCACACCAGTCAGAATAGTGATGATTAAAAAGTCAAGATACAACAGATGCTAGACAGGTTTTAGAGAAATAGGAGTGTCTTTACACTGTTGGTGGAATGTAAATTAATTCAACCACTGTGGAAACAGTGTAGTGATTCCTCAAAGACTTAGAACTGGAAATACCATTTGACCCAGCAATCCTATGACTGGGTATATACCCAAAGGAGTATAAATCATTCTATTATAAAGATGCATGCATGGGTATGTTCATCGCAGCACTATTCACAATAGCAAAGACATGGAATCAATCCAAATGTTCATCAATGGTAGACTGGATAAAGAAAATGTGTTACATATACATCATGGAATACTATGCAGCCATAAAAAGGAATGAGATTATGTCCTTTGAAGGGACATGGATGGAGCTGGAAGCCATTATCCTCAGCAAACTAATGCAGGAACAGAAAATCAAACACCACATGTTCTCACTTACAAATGGGAGCTCAACAATGAGAACATATGGACACAGGGAGGGGAACCACACACACTGGGGCTGGTCGGGGGGGAGGGTGAGGTGGGGGAGAGCCTCAGGAACACTAGCTAATGCATGCCGGGCTTAACACCTAGGTGATGGGTTGATAGGTGCAGCAAACCACCATGACACACGTGTACCTACGTAACAAACTGGCACATCCTGCATATGTACTCCGGAACTTAAAATAAAATTTTAAAAATTGAATTCAGTCAACTTTCAGAATACAAAATTAATGTACAAAAATCTTTGGCATTTCTATACACTAATAGCTATCAAACTTAGAAGCAAATCAAGAAGGTAATGTCATTTATAATAGCAATGAAAAATACCTAGAAATATATTTAATCAAGATAATGAAAGATCTCTACAAGAAAACTACACAAAATTGATGAAAAAATTTATAGATAAAACAAATGAAAAAATGTTTCATATGTATGGATTGGAAGAATTAATACTGGTAAAATGATCATATTGTCTAAAGCAACAAAGAGACTCTTTGTAATCCCTGTTAATATACCAACATTATTTTTCACAAGATTAGAAAAAAAAATCCTAAAATTAGTATGAAATTGTGTAAAAGAGCCTGAACAGCCAAAGTGATTCTAAGCATGAAGAACAAAGCTGGTGGCATCACATTACCTGATTTCAAATTATATTACAAAGCTATGGTAACCAAAAGAACATGGTACTTGTATAAAAACAGGCATATAGATCAATGGACGAGAGTAGAGAAAAAACAAAGCCACATATCTACAATCACATGATCTTTGCCAAAGTTGACAAAAACATACACTAGGGAAAGGATACCCTTTTGAATAAAAGGTTCTAGGAAAATTGGATAGCCATATGTAGAGGAATGGAGCTGGACTCCTCTCTCCCACTGTATACAAAAATCTACTTGAGATGTATCAAAGACTTAAAGGTAAGATAAGAAACTATAAAAATACTAGAAGAAAATGTAGAGAAAGCTCTTCTGGACATTGGTATGGGTAAATAATTCATAATTAAGACCTCAAAAGCACAAGGAACAAAAATAACAATGGACAAATAGTACTTAAACTAAAAATTTTCTGCAAAGCAAAAAAAAATCAACAGAGTAAACAGACAGCTGGCAGAATGAGAAAAATATCTGCAAACTATGCATCTGACTGGATATTGATATACACAATTTACAAGGAAATCAAACAACTCAACAGAAAAACTCAATAGTTCCATTAAAAAGCGGGTAAAGGGATATGAATAGACATTTTTTCAAAAGAAGATATACAAACACCCAAAAATCATGTGAGAAAATGCACACCAGTGATGATTAGTGAAACACAAATTAAAGTCACAATGAGATAGCACCTTATACCAGTCAGAATAGATAATAATAAAAAGACAAAAAATAACAGATGTTGGTGAGGATGCAGAGAAAAAGGGAATGATTATACACCATGATATAGTCTGGTTGTGCCCCCACCCAAATCTCATCTTGAATTGTAGATCCCATAATTCTCACATGCTGTAGGAGGGACTGGGGGGGAGATAATTGAATCATAGGGGTGGTTTTCCCCATACTGTTCTCATGGTAGTGAATAAGTCTCACAAGATCTGATGATTTTATAAGGGGTTTCCCTTTTCACTTGGCTCTCATTTCCTCTCTTCTCTGCTACCATGTAAGATGTGCCTTTGCTTCTCCTTTGCCTTCTGCCATGATTGTGAGGCCTCCCCAGCCATGTGGAACTGTGAGTCCATTAAACCTTTCATTCTTTACAAATGACCCAGTCTCGGATATGTCTTTATTAGCAGTGTGAAAACAAATACAAACTGTTACTGGGAATGTAAATTAGTACAACTTCTATGGAAAACAGCATAAAGATGTCTCAAAGAACTAAAAATAGCACTACCATTTGATCTAGCAATCCCACTATTGGATATGTACCCAAAGGAATACAAATTAATATATCAAAAAGATATCTGCTCTCATATGTTTTTAGTAGTAGTATTCATAATAGCAAAGATATGGAATCAACTTAAGTATCCATCAACAGATAATTGGATAAAGAAAATATGGTATATATACACAATTGAGTCCTATTCAGCCATAAAAATGAAGGAAATGCTGTCGTTTGCAGCAACATGAATGGAAGTGGAGGCCATTATCTGAAGTGAAACAACTCAGAAAGTCAGTTACCATATGTTCTCACTTATAATTGTGGGCTAAATAATGTGTACACATGGGCGTACAGAGTTGAATAATAGTCATTGGAGACTCAGAAAAGTAGGAGGGTAGGAGGGAGTGACACACGAGATATTACTTAATGGGTACAATGTGTACTATTTGGGTGATGGTTACACTAATTGCCCAGTCTTTAGGACTATGCAGTATATCCATGTAACAAAACTGCAGTTGTACCTCCTTTAAATTTATATAAAAATCAATATGGCAAACAAAATATGCAGGCAAACATATAATAAGGGAAACTTTTATATTTGTTTAGGATACTTAAATGGGAAATTCTTGCAGTTTTGGGGACTCCAAGCTAATAGTCAACTTAAGGAGTCTAGATTGATTGTTTTTGATCCTAGAGTAGTGAGTAGAAGCAAATGCAAATTCTCCATGAATGAAAACATCTTCAAGCCAGTGCTCTTGGTGTTGCTATAACTCCCTGCTAAATATAAGATCACAACTCATATTTACAAAGCATATTTATAACAAAGCCACTGTGAACAAGAGTCAGAAAACAAACAAAAAAGTAGTATAATTAAATTATTTGAAGAAATTAAAAAGGAATAGCACAGGAAGGAAAAAACATCTTATACATCTTTGAAAATAAAGGGCCAAGTTTCAACGGACCGGTGAACTAAAATTGAAGATTTCTGAAGATGAATTATAAAGTACACAGAATGTCACTCACCCTCACCAACATAAAGACACTATAATAATCTTCTACAATACAAAACAAGAAACAACCTACCACCACCAACAAAAAAAAATGACCATCACCACTGGTCTTTCTGCTTCTGCCTTTCCTGCTATAATATTTCCTCAACATGCATCCAGGGTAATCTTTCTAAAAAGTAAGTCAAGTCACACCAATTCCTTACTTGATACCCTTCAATGTCTTCCCGTCTACAAGGACCATCAAGGCCCTACTTGTCCTTGCACCTTGTTACCCCTCTGACCTAATCTCATATCATTTTATCCTTTCCTTACTCTTTTCCAGCTCTAGTGGTATCTTTGCTATCTATTCTTGGATATGCCAGACACACTCTCATCTTCTCCTCAGGATTTATCTTCACAGTTCTCTCTTCCTGAAATGTTCTTTCCATACCTATCCACTTGGTTCCATCCTTCACTTTCTACAGGTCTCTGATAAACACTCACCTTTTTTGTTTATTTGCTTATTTTTATTGTGGTAAAATATACCTAACATAAAATATATGATTTAAAACATTTTAGGTGAGCCAGGCATGGTGACTCACTAAAAATACTGAAAATACAAAAATTAGCTGGCCATGGTGGCACACGCCTGTAGTCCTGGCTACTCGGGAGGCTGAGGCACGAGAATTGCTTGCACCTGGGAGGCAGAGGTTGCAGTGAGCTGAGATCGCGCCACTGTTCTCCAGCCTGGGTGACAGAGCGAGACTCTGTCTCAAAACAACAACAACAAAAAAAAAAAAAAAAAAAAAAAAAAGAAAGAAAGAAAAGAAAAGAATACTTTAAGTCTACATTTTCTTGGCATTAAATACATACACATTACTGGGCAACTGTTGCCACCATCCATCTCCAGAACATTTTTATCTTCCAAAGAAAATTCTGTACCCATTAAACACTAAATCCACTATAGCCTCCTCCCTCTAGTCCCTGGCCCCCATTCTTCTACTTTCTTACTCTATGAATTTGACTACTGTAGGTACTTCGTAGTAGAATCATATAATGTTTTTGCTCCTGTGACTGGCTAATATATTCAAGATTAATGCTTGTTGTGGCATGTGTAAAAATTTCCTTCCTTTTTAATGCTCAATAATATCCCATTGTAGGTGTATACTGCATTTTGTTTTTCTATTCACCAATCAATAGACACTTGGGTTGACCACTCTGTGTCACACAGTATACATGTACATCCACAGTCCATGTTACTCACATACTGCTTTAATTTTGTCATACATCTCATTCTCTGTCTCATTATATATTTAACTTTATTTTACTGTGACATATAACAAAATACTGTGATGCATACTATGTAATATTAAGCAAATGGTATAAACATCAATGTAATCACCACCCAAATCAATACATAGAATCTTACCAGTATCCCAGAAGACTCCATGTATTTCTTAAAAATCACAATCCTTTCAAATTTCTCCAAATTTCTCTTTACTAACAACTATGTTAATGCTTATCAAAACCTATTTGTTACCTTTATTTAGCTTTTTAACATAAATATACTTCTATAAACAATAGTTTAGTTTGGCATGTACTATCTTTTATAAACCTAATCACATTCCATGTTTGTATTATATCTTGTTTCTCTCTTTCAATATTTTTTTTTTTAAGAATTATCCAAATTGGAGGTGCTTCAAGATGGCTGAATAGAGGCATCGGGTGCTTCCCTCCTCCACAAAGAAGAACCAAAATAGTGAGTAGATAATCACACTTTAAATAGATCATCTAAGAGTGAACACTGGAATTCAACAGTGTTGAATTCCTAAAACAAGGAAGAAAAGGGAAGTGGGGAAGTGAGATAGCCTTTTTGGCTGGAATCAGCTGGGAGCCTGGAGAGGCTCCTCACGGCGAGGAAAAGGTAAGTGTGTGACTTCCAGTGGCCTACATTCCCACTGCAGACTCCTGCATTCTAGCCACAGGAAAGGTCCTAGACCCATAGGGGTCCCAAGACTAACATAAGCAGCTGTCTGGAGACCACAAAAAGGCATTTCTCCGAGAAGAGAGCTCACACTGCATACCGTGCACTGCCTGATCCACAATATTATGTATATTTCAAAGTAACTAGGAGGAAGAACTTAAAATGATACCAACACATAAAAATGATAAACACGCAAGGTGATGGATGCCCTAAATGCCCTGGCTTGATCATTACACATTCCATGCATGCAACAAAACTCACATGTACCCATAAATGCACATATTACATATTTATGTATAGTGAAATTTCTCGAGAGTGAAATTTCTAAACTATATATATATGTATCTTTTCAACTTTACTCAATAATACATAAACTGTTTTTCTTTTTTTTTTAATTTTATTATTATTATACTTTAAGTTTTAGGGTACATGTGCACAACGTGCAGGTTTGTTACATATGTATACATGTGCCATGTTGGTGTGCTGCACCCATTAACTCGTGATTTAGCATTAGGTATATCTCCTAATGCTATCCCTTCCCCCTCCCACCACCCCACAACAGTCCCCGGTGTGTGATGTTCCCCTTCCTGTGTCCATGTGTTCTCATTGTTCAATTCCCACCTATGAGTGAGAACATGCGGTGTTTGGTTTTTTTGTCCTTGCGATAGTTTGCTGAGAATGATGGTTTCCAGTTTCATCCATGTCCCCACAAAGGACATGAACTCATCATTTTTTATGGCTGCATAGTATTCCATGCTGTATATGTGCCACATTTTCTTAATCCATTCTATCGTTGTTGGACATTTAGGTTGGTTCCAAGTCTTTGCTATTGTGAATAGTGCCGCTATAAACATACGTGTTCATGTGTCTTTATAGCAGCATGATTTATAATCCTTTGGGTATATACCCAGTAATGGGATGGCTGGGTCAAATGGCATAACTGTTTTTCAAGATGGATTTACCAGTTTATACAATCACATGGGCCATATATGAGAATCCCCATCAGTGCAAATTTGCACCAACACTAGATATTGTCTGGTAGTTATTAAGAGTGCAGTTTTGAAGTAAGAGTTGAAAAGGTTAAACTAAGGAACATATGTAAAACTGTGCCCCAATTATATTAGACAAAATACCTTGTTCTCTTGTACATATGGAGCATATATAATAATTGACCAGGCAAGAGGGAATAAAGTAAGTCCCAACAAATTTTCAAGGATCATTATACAGACCACATTCCTTTATTAAAAGGCAATCGGGTTAAAGATCAACAAAAAAGGCTTAATAAAACACTCAAGACATTAGGTAATTTTTAAATATGCTTCTAAATGCCTCCTGTGCAAAAAAAATTAAAATGGAAATCAGATAATCATTAGAGCTTAATAAAAATATTACACATCAAATGAAAATATTACATTTCAAAACTTGTGGAATGCAATGAAGCTAAAGCAAATATCCAGGAGAAAACATTAACTTAACTAATTATGTGTAAGGAAAGAAATGCTGAAGACTCACAAGACTTTTCTCTAACTTAAGATTTATTAAATATCAATCAAATAATCCCCAAAAGAATGGAGTGAAACAAAGAGGACTGAAATAATGAAATAGAAAAAAATGATAAAATAGGATCAACAAAGTGAACAACAAAATTTTGGAAAGACTAATGAAATAGAAAAATCTCTGCCATCAATAACAAAACAGTATTAAACTTGTAAAGGAGACGTGACTACAAATACAGCAGTTATTGCAAAAACAATGATCAGATATTATAATCAACTGTAGGCCTATAATTGTCTAAACCTTATATAAATAGGCCGTCTCTTTGAACAATATAATTCAACATTGACAAGAGAAGACAGAAACTTAAATATACCTATAAGCATTAAATTGAATCAGTCCTGAAAAATTATATTCTCTTTTTTTATTTGTGTTTCTTTCACATATACACTCACACAGACTTGGATAGTTATACAGGTGTAAACTACATATATTCAAAGAAATTTGATTCCCATATTATATAACTTCTTTTATAGAGAATTCAAAAACGGGGAACAATTTAATGAGGGTAACATCAACTTAATACCAAAACCTAACAAGACAGCAGAAGAAAAATCACAGGATCCCAGGTCAATATTTCAAACATAGAAGCAAAATTCTCACCTAAACATAACGTATTAAACATATTAAATGAAAATTAACTTTAAAATTCTAAATGAATTATATATACACACACACACATGCTGTACATATCCAGAGAGTACAGGGATAGTTGTAACATTAGAAAATCTGCTAGTATTATACTCCACATTAACGAAGAAATAGAGAAAACTCAAATAATAATCACACAAATATAAAAAGATATGATTCTAACTTCATAGCAGGTGCTTTATTGTCTGTATTCATACCTCTCCCCACCGTTAATATTAAATTTGGACTAATTGCTAATGTTAGTCACTTAGTGGTGTAAAAATAATAGTGAATGAATTAGTGAACTAAAAGTTTATGAACAGCACTCACCTTGGTCTCACTGACAAAAACCATTGTGCTTGCTTTGTGAGCTGCAAAAGCATACACTTACATGAAATGCACCATTTTATTGCTGACAAAACCGTATTCTTTGCAGAACATCAAATTCCTAGTGATAAGAATATTTTTTTTTTCATTCTTGGACTCAAAGCGACTTTTTAATCAAAGAAAAGAAACATCCTTAAAGATATAAACATTTGTCTCCAAGCAAAATACATTTGATAAAGATAAAACATTGCTGAAATAACTGAATAACACAAATTTCCCAGAAAACACAGAGCAGTGTACAAAAAAGCAGCCACCTGTTATTCTATTTTTATCCATTGCTCTCTTCATTCTTGCCTACAAGGTTAGCTTTCCACTTTAAATAAAATTATAAATATGCAAAAAATATAAATAAAAGGTATCATTCTGAATATTAGAAAAATAGATATGTTCTTTACAGTAGAATTATAGATTCTTCATTCAAATAAGAAAAAAGGAAAGGCTTTTAACCCAATATTCTGATAGGTAATATCATCTTTCAAATGAAGGTTTTGTTTCAAAGGACACTCAACTTTCATCTAAAAGATGTTCCATGGTAGTTTTGTCATAGTAATCACTTACTTTGAAAGAATTTTTCAATCTCTGCTCTGTACATAGCCTTGGTGCAGACAGTCTACAATATTTTTTTTTTCCTGAAACTTGCATTCAGTGTTAGAACTAGAAACGCAAGTTAGAAGGATCAACTGCTTTCTCATATAGGATCTTTTTTTAACTTGAGTCAATTTCAACAAACCAGAACACCCATGTATTGCTGATGTCAGAAGAAAGGTCAATAGCTATGATAAAAGCTTTCAATGTGACTACAATCATAAAACACATGACGTGGGGCTTTATGGAATGGTATGAAGTTCTCCACAGCGATAAAATCAGAAAGTGTTTAATATTTAAATTAGATAGCATTTCCTTAAGTCACAAATCAAACTAAAAAAAAAAAAAACTATGCCTCTAGTGACCTAAGAAAAGAGTTAATTAAATACTACTATCTTATATGTAGATGGCACTTAAGAGCTTAAAACACTTTCCATGTGATCCTCATTTACAGGTGAGAAACAGTTTCAGTAACATAGCTGTAATAATACTAGTAGTACTGCTCTACACCTAGCTAACACTTACTGAGTTCTCACTCTGCGCCAGGCAAACATCCATAAACAGCAGCATCATGCTAATGCTAGTTGGCTTGACACACTTCCATAGATCTGAACAGTAAGAAGACAACAAGCCTAAATAGATTCAGTGCATTACATTCCTGTACCCAGGAGATGACACTGAACCTGAAGGGCCAGAGGACCCAAGGGGTGGTTCACTCTATCACTAAGGAAGCAAACAGTTCTCTAAACTTACACAGAAGTTTGCAGCTGTGCCCTAAGACGGCAGGGCAAGGTGGAAAGTCCCATGCCTCATTGGAACCAGAGAGATAGATGACAAGCTATCTTATTGCAGACTCCCACAAGAAATGAGGAGGATGAGAAATGAACTTAGGACGCGTTCACAAGACTGCCCATCTCTCCATGTTCCTGGGAGGATTACAGAGTGTTCTGCCGAGGCTCAGGTTAAACTGCAGTTGGCTTTGCCTACGTGAGCTATGTAGAAGAATGCAAGGTCACTAGCATGCTATGGTGGAGCCATTCCTCTACAAAGACATTACACAAATTAATCTTCAGAAGAAGATACTATTATTATGTCTTTGTTACCAACAGAAGACCTGAAAGAGAAAATGATTAATACTTATATGTGCCAAGAGAAGGATTTGTAAATTTATATTTGAGGGGCTACAATGAACAAAACACTGAATTTAAGAAAGCATATACATGGGAAGCATTTAATTTTCTCACCAAGAGGTCTGAGGGTTGATGATTCCAGGGTTAGTTTGGCAGTTCAATCATGTCATTAGGAACCCGTATTATTTCCATGATTCTGTCATGTTCCTCACACACTTTTTGTCCTCAAGCTTGTCACCTAATGGTCACAACATAGCTGTTTTATCTCCAAATATCACATCATCACAGGAAAATGATCAAACCAGTAAGGCAATGATAGTACAGGGAAAGAGAAAAGGTGCTGTCCTAACAAAGCCAGACTTCTACTAGCAAGGGAGTAGGGGAAATGGTCATGAGTTGGCAATCAACAGTCTGTCACACAGCTTAATCAGTACTGGAGTTAAAGCAAGAACAGAAACTCATACATTTGCGATTTAAACCCACTGCTCCCAAATATGACACATTTTCCCCACGTGCCTATTTACAAGAAATTTTTTAATTTCTTCCATCAATGGCACCCAATGAATAGAATAGATTTTATTATAAATATACCTCATTCTACAGGTAAGTCTCTTAGGTTTATCCTAAGTCTGAAGAAAGCAAAATACAGCTAACTATGCCCTTCAGCTGAACTGGAAGGTTCTGATGTGTTCTGTGAGTGATCAGGACCAGGCTTTCTTTACTTTATTTTGCAGAAAATTTTACTGTTTCTTCTTCCTCCTCTCCCCTCTTCTGTTCCTCCTCCCCCTCCTCCTCTTCCTCCTCTTCATTTGTACTCTACAGAGTTTCATATCCAACGAATATTATTGAACAAATATGTAAAAGGGACAATGAAAAACAATAATAGTAAAGCAGCTATCATTAACTGAATGCATAATACGTGCCAGGCATCTAACATAGATTGTTCATAATCCTCACAACTATTCCACTGAGGGAAATGTGAAAACTTCCTGTTTTTCAAATCATGTAAGGCTCTTTTATAAATTTGCATACATGTGCTTATTTAAGAAAAGGTATTGAAAAAGTGCTATGTGCAAAATTCTACGCTAGACACTATAGATGCAATGATTAGCAAAATGAGGCATAGTACACTTTAGTAGAGGAACACATGCATTAACCAAAAAAGGAATAATTATGTGAAAAAATATGGGAAAAAATATGTGAAAAAATATGCAACTGTGATAAGTCCTCATATAGAAGAAATATATCATGTTGTGGAAGCCCTTAGGGACACTTGGCCTAATTAGCAATGACTGCGTTCCATGAGGAAATGATACAGGAACTGAGAAAAGAAGGATAGGTAGAAGTTATCTATCTGAAGTGGTGGCATTCTAAGCAAAAGGGAAATCATTTGTAAAGACCATTTGGCAGGAAAGTAAAAGTAGGCTGGAAATGGAGGCTATGGTGCTGAATAGATCTTGAGAAGTAGGTAGGGACAACATGACACAGGGCCTCATAGTGTTACTGGTGGAGGGTGTCCAGGTCCTTGGCATTTTGAAGAAAGAATTGGACAAAACACACAAAGCAAGGAAAGCATGAAGCAACAAAAGCAGAGATTTATTGAAAACGGAAGCACACTCCACAGGGTGGGAGAGGGCCCAAGCAGGCAGCTCAAGGGCCCAGTTACAGAATTTTCTAGGGTTTAAACATCCTCTAGATGTTTCCCATTTGTTTACACGGCAGATGTCCTATGTAAAGGAAGGGGCTGAAGTGAAGTTACAAAGTTATTTACTTGTTGTACACCCTATGCAAATGAAGAGGACTGTATTAGACAATTTTCATGCAGCTGATAAAAATATACCCAAGACTGGGCAATTTACAAAAGAAAGAGTTTCTTGGATTTAGTTCCACATGGCTGAGGAGGTCTCACAATCATGGTGGAAGACAAAGAGGAGCAAGTCACATCTTACGTGGATAGTGGCAGGCAAAGAGAGAGCTTGTGCAGAGAAACTCCTGTTTTTGAAACCATCAGATCTCGTGAGACCCATTCGCTATCATGAGAACAGCATGGGAAAGACCCACCACCAGGTCCCTCTGACAACATGTGGAAATTACGGGAGCTACAAGATGAGATTTGGGTGGGAACACAGAGCCAAACTATATCAAGGATAAAGTAAAGTTCAAAGTTATTTACTTGGTGTACACCCCACGCAAATGAAGGGGATGTTTCCTAACATACCTGAAGTAGAGTTACAAAGTTATTTACTGGGTCTTAGAAAGTTAGGGTTTTTCCATTTGATTGAGTTCTAGGAAGTCTTTAGGTTCCCTGCCTCCAGACCCTATTCTCCTGCCTCAATAGTTCATTAAAAGATCATGTCTTCAAATCAAAAGCAGCATAGGACATTCATTTATAGTGTGATTCACTCATTCATTTAAAAAATGTCTAGTGCCTATTATATGCAGGCACTATGCAGGGTACTGGGTATGCATAGCAAGCAAGATAAATATGGTTCCTGTCCACAGAAAGCTTAGAGTTTAGTGGGGGGTACAAATATCAATTACTCATGAACGCAGAAGTATCTGAGACAGGTCTCAATCAATTCAGAATGTTTATTTTGCCAAGGTCAAGGACATGTCATGACACAGCCTCAGGAGGTCCTGATGACATGTGCCCAAGGTGGTTGGGGTACAGCTTGGCTTTATACACTTTAGGGAGACATGAGACATCCCTCAACATGTGGAATGTGTACATTGGTTCGGTCTGGATAGGCAGGACATCCTATCCAGGAAGTAGGGGGAGGAGTTCCAGGTCATAGGTAGATAAGAGACAAAAGGTGGCATTCTTTTGGGTCTCTGATCAGCTTTGCACTAAATACACAATTTGCATGTGAGTCAGGGATAGAGGAATAGTCACTCACACCTTAGTCTGGCTCAATGAATCTGCAATTTTATATAAACAATAGGGCAGAGGAAGTATTCAGATATGCATTTGTCTCAGGTGAGCAGACGGATGGTTTTGAGTTCTGTCCTTCGTCCCACACCTGTAAAGATAGGCTATTAATTTACATTGCCAATGCGAAATTAAACAGAACTGTTTTAGTGTAAAGGTCTTGAGGACCACAAGGAATTTCCTTGTGGGCAAATTGTGAGGAAGATACGTAGCTTTTTCATCTTTGTAGCTATCTTATTTAGGAATAAGGTGGGAGGCAGGTTTGCCTGACCCAGTTCCCAGCTTGACTTTCCCTTTGGCTTAGCGATTTGGGGATCCCAAAATTTATTTTCCTCTCACATACTAAACACAAAACTATTACATTGATAATAATTGTAGTAAAACTGAAGAAATGGAATAAGGTGCTCTGATAGAGGGCCTAATGCTATGCTCTTCTATAGGTGCTGAGAAATAAGGCAGGTGGTAAATGAGGCAAACAGGAGTACTGCCTTCATGGAGTTTATAGTGTGATACAGTGAAGGAATACAGGAAAGCAAATAGATCACTGCAATGCTGTATAATAAATTCTAAAGTAGGGGAACACAAGAATTAACTGTCAGCTAAATAAGGTGAGAGAGTGTGTGAAGGGTAGAAAATGAGAAAATGAAATACAGAAAGCAAGTACGTATGGTAGTCAGAAGTTCTGTCCACATTGTGCAGGACATATAATATGATTGTTCTTCCTTTCCTCATTGAAGTGAGCCCTGGCCACATGACTTAATTTGGCCAGTGGAATGTGGAAATGTGATTAAATATGGTGTGTTTACTTCTAGAAAGAACCGTTTAAGAAAGGGATTAGCAAACTTATTTTCCCATGACAGGCCAGACAATAAGTATTTAAGGGCTTTCTAAGCCACATATAGTCTCTCTCACAAAAATTCCATTCCGCCCTTCCAGTTAAAATACAGCCACAGACAAGACATAAGTGAATGAATGTGGCTGTGTTTTAACAAAGCAGATGGTGAACTCGATTTGGTCAACAGGCCATAGGTGCCAACACCTGCTTAAAGATATCACGAACAAATCGCCGTGTTCCCTTCCTGCTGGCCAGAATAAGAAGCCATGTTTCAAAGAAAGAAGAGTCCATCAACCAGGATTCCCAAGTGAGGATGACGGGAAGCTGAACACACAATAAAGTCAAGATATCTGTGTATCAGAAGCAATAAATAAACTTTTGTTTAAGTCACCGAGACCTTTGAGTTGTTTCTTACCACAGCATGACCTACCCCATTATGACTAATATAACATTCTTCTTCCTTAGTTATATTCTCTAAGTAATGACGAGAATACAAGAAAGAAATGAACATTTGAGAGTGAGAAATATGAAAGCTTCTTAAGTTGACAGCATCCAACATTAAACGTTCAAAAAAGTATGTATCTATTTTTAATGGACAAATAATAATTGTATATATTTTGATGTACAATTGTGATGTTCCTATATAAATATATTTCTGTTTTACAAAAAAGAATTGTATTAATAAAAAGATTGATAACTACCTTTCCATGCTGGATTTGCCAAAATAATAGTCTTCAGATGCTACTTGATATCATCCATTTTTGGATAACATCCATTTTTTTCTGATAATAAAAAAAAAACTTGCCCTGACTCCCATAAATCATGGTAGGGAAGTATGTTATATTTACCAATCCTTGCCAGTGCTCTCCAGACGTTTTCATATTCAAACTATTAACCATTTTAAGACAATTAAAGCATTTAAAAGCAGCAACAGACAAATAACTTCATTTTAAATGTTCTAGCAAAGTGAGTATTCTGAATATCAATAGCTTGTTGATGCTGCAGCAGATTTATGTAGATGCAGTGTGTTCTCGCCCTTCTGGATACATGTTTATAATCAGCAAACACTGGGGAATAAGTTTATTCTTACCTAAGTAAATATCTGTGAACTTACAAAGATCAAAAAAGAAGGTGTTGGGATAACTGTGATAAAAAAGTATTCTATAGGCAATGGGATAAACCTTAACATAAGCTAACATAAAAAGATGCGTGTTCAAAATTCTGAACAGCTAAGATCTTACCACTTTCAGGCTCTCTATCCCTATTTTTTTCTCTCTCACATATACATCTACCATAGTGTGGCTTCAGATATGAGACTCTTCTAAATTTCAAAAGTGACAAAATTTATTTATCTGCACGCAAGTTCTTCCCATGTAATAAACTACGAACTCTTTGGATTGGAATTCAAAGCCATTAACAGTCTGACCTCTTCCTACTTCCCTTAACCCATTTTATGCTTTAGTCAAAACAAACTACCCATTTTCTATGTACATGCCATGCCTCCTTTCCTGACTCTAGTTTCTTGACTCAGCATACTTCTCCCCCACCCCCAACCAGGTTTCTCTCAATGGGAATTACTGGTCTAACATCCCAGGCTCAAGGATTATTAACCTTGAAGATGCAATATTAGTCCTTGTTAATAATGAGCTTCACAGACTGACACACAGCAGACATTGAGTAACCAAATTTTTACATAAACATATAAATGAATACAATAAAATGTTGAAGAAAATATAAACACTTATAGAAAAATAACCGTGTATCAGGAACAAATGATTATGATGTAGTCAATTCTGTGAATCTTAGTTCCATAAAAAAGATACAAAGTAAAAAGAAACAAGAAAAGAAAGACATTGTCCACATTTTTTTAAGTAATAGAAGATAGTGAAAACTGTATCCAGAGAAAGAACAAAAGCCATACTTTCGAGGTAAAATTATCTGCATAAAGTCAGTGGACGGGGATCTACTGAATACAGATCATGGGATGAATTTGAGAGGCATTGAAAGAAAAACAGACATTAACAAATGTGGAACTTGACTGAAAAGAAATTATATGTGACGTTGTTTTTGTGTTTTTAAAATTTTTATAAGTTTTAATTTCAACTTTTATTTTAGATACAGAGGCTACATGTGCAGGTTTGTTAAATGGGTATTTGGCACCCAGGTAATGAGTATAGTACCCAACAGGTAGTTTTTGCACACATCTCCCCATCTCCATCCCTCCTTTAGTAGTCTGCAATGTCTATTGTTCCTATGTTTATGTCCATGTGTGCTCAGTGTTTACCTCCCACTTATAAGTAAGAACATGTAGTATTTGGTTTTCTGCTCACGCTTTAATTCACTTAGAATTATGGCCTTCAGCCCCATCTATGCTTCTGCAAAGGACATGATTTCATTTTTTTTATGGCTGTGTAGTATTCCCTGGTGTATGTATATGTGCCACATTTTCTTTATGCAATCTACCATTATGGGCACCTAGGTAGGCTCCATGTCTTTCCATTGTGAATAGTGTGGCAATGAATATACGAGTGCATGTGTCCTTTTAGTATAATGATCTATTTTCCTTTGGGTATATACTCAGTAATGGGATCGCTGTGTTAAATGGTAGCACTGATTTAATTTCTTTGAGAAATATCCAAATTGCTTCCCACAATCACTGAACTCATTTACATTCCCACCAAAAGTGTATAAGCATTCCTTTTTCTCCACAGCCATGTTAGCATCTGTTGTTTTTTAACTTTTTAATAATAGCCCTTCTAACTGGTATGAGATACTATCTCATTGTGGTTTTGATTTGCATTTCTCCAATGATTATTGATGTGGGCCATTTTTTTCATATGTTTGTTGGACACTTGTGTGTCTTCTCTTGAGAAGTATCTGTTCATGTCTTTTGCCTATTTTTAATGGGTTTTTATTTTTTGCTTCTTAATTTGTTTAAGTTCCTTACAGATTCTGGATATTAGCCCTTTGTCGGATACAGAGTTTGGGAAAATTTTCTCCCGTTGAATAGGCTATCTGTCCCCTTACTCTGTTGCTAGATTATTTTGCTTTGCCGAACCATTCTAGTTTAATTAGGTACCACTTGCCAATTTTAGTTTTGGTTGTAATTGCTTTTGGGGACTCAGCCAAAAATTTTTTGCCACAGCCAATGTCTAGAAGGGTATTTCCTAGGTTTCGTTCTAGGGCTTTTATACTTTGAGGTCTTATATATTTAAACTTTTAATTCACTTTGAGTTAATTTTTGTATACGGCCAAAGGCAAAGGTCTAGTTTTATTTTTCTGAATATGGTTAGCCAGTTATCCCAGCACCATTTATTGAATAGGGCACCATTTCTGCATTGTTTTTGTTGGCCTTTTCAAAGATCAGATGGTTATAGATGCATGGGTTTATGTCTGAGTTTTCTATTTTGTTCTACTGGCATATGTGTCTGTTTTTGCACACAGTCCCATGCTATTTTGGTTACTATAATCTTACGGTATAGTTTGAAATCGGGTGGCGTGATGCCTCCGGCTTTTTCTCTTTTTGCTTAGGGTTGCTTTTGCTATTTGGGGTCTTTTTTGATTCCACATGAATTTTGAAATAGTTTTTTTTTCTACTTCTGTGAAAATTGATGTTCGTAGTTTGATAGGAATGCCTTTGAATCCATAGATTGCTTTGGGCGGTAAGGCCATTTTAATGATATTTATTCTATATATTTATTCCATGAGCACGGAATGTTTTTTCATTTATTTATGCCATCTCTGATTTCTTTTAGCAGTGTTTTATAGTTCTTCTTATAGAGATCTTTCACCTCCTTGGTGAAATATAATTCTAGAATTTCATTTGCTTTGTCACTGTTGTAAATGGGATTATGTTCTTGATTTGATTCTCAGCCTGGATATTGGTGTACAGAAATGCCACTGATTTTTGTATGTTGAATTTTGTATTCTGAAACCTTACTAAAATAGTTTATCAGCTCTAGGAGACTTTTGGCAGAGTCAAGCATTTTCTAGGTATAGAATCATATAATCAGTGAAGAGACATATTTTGGCTTCTTCATTTCCTATTTGGATGCCTTTTATTTCTTCCTCTTGCCTGATCGTTCCTGCTAGGTCTTCCAGTACTACGTTGAATAGGAGTGGTGAGAGAGGGCATCCTTGTCTTGTTCCAGTTTACAAGGAAAAAGGTTCTAGCTTTTTGCCATTCAGTATGATGTTGGCTGTGGGTTTTTCATAGATGGCTCTTATTATTTTCGGTATGTTCTTTTGATGCCTAGTCTATTGAGAGTTATTATCATGAAGGATTGTTGGATTTTATCAACAGCTTTTTCTGCATCTATTGAGAGGATCATGTGATTTTTGCTTTTAATTCTGTTTATGGGATGAACTAAATTTACTAATTTGTGTATTTTGAACCTTGCATTCCAGGATTATAGCCGACTTGATTGTGCTGTATTAATTTTTGATGTAGTGTAGTACTTGGTTTGCTAGTATTTTGTTGAGGATTTGTGTGTCTATATTCATTAGGGATATTGGCCTAAAGTTTTCTTTTTTCATTGTGTCTGTGCCAGATTTTGGTATTAGGCTGATGCTGGCTTTATAGAGTGAATTAGGGAGGAGCCCCTTCTATTCAAGTTTTTGGAATAGTGTCCATAGGATTGCTACCAAATCTTATTTGTATGTTTGATAGAATTCAGTTGTGAATCCATCTGGTCCGTGCTTTTTTTTTCTGGTTGGTGGGATTTTTATTACTGATTCAATTTCAGAGCTCAATATTAGTCTACTCAGGATTTCAATCTCTTCATGATTCAATTCTGGGAGACTGTGTCTTTCCAGGAATTTATCCATTGCTCTAGAATTTCCAATTCATATGCATAGAGTTCTTAATATTCTCTGAGCATCTTTTGTATTTCTGAGAGGTCAATTGTAATATCATCTGTGTCATTTCTGATTTTACTTATTTATATCTTCACAATTTTTACTTTGTGAATCTAGCTGCTGGTCTATCAATCTTGTTTACTTTTTCAAATAACCAACTTTTGGTTTCATTTATCTTTTGTACGGATTTTTGGATCTCAATTTCATTCAGTTCTTCTCTACTTTCTTTTCCCTCTGCTAGCTTTGAGATTGGTTTGTTATTTATTTTCCAGTTCCTTCAGGTTCAAAGTTAGATTGTTAATTTGACGTTTTTCTACCTTCTCTATGAAGGTGTTTAGGACTATAAACTTTCCTGTTAACATTATTTTAGCTGCATCCCAGAGATTTTGGTAAGATGTATTTCTATTGTCATTAATTTAGAAGACATTCTTCAAAATGTCTGCCTTAATTTTGATGTCCATCCAGGATTTATTTAGGAGTAAACAAATACATGTTTACTTTCCATGTATTTGTATGGTTTTAAGCAGTTTTGTTGATGTTAATTTCTATATTACCCTGTTGTCTGAGAGTATGCTTGGTATAATTTCAGGTTTTTAAAATTTACTGAGACTTTTTTTGACTGAGAATGGGGTTGATCTTAGACTATGTTCCATGTGCACATGAGAAGACTGTATTTCTGTGGTTGTTGAGTGCTCTGGAGATGTCTATTAGGTCAAATGGGTCAAGTGTCAAGTTTAAGTCCAGAGTTCCGTTGTTAGTTTTCTTCCCTGATGATCTAATACTGTCAGTGGGGTGTTGAAGTATTCTACTCACTTTTATTGTGCGGTTGTCTAAGTCTTTTCATAGGCCAAGAAGAACTTGTTTTTATGAATCTGGGTGCTCCGTCGTTGGGTGCATATATATTTTGAATAATTACATCGTCTTTTTGTATCGAACCCTTTATCATTATGTAATGCCCTTCTTTTTCCTATTTAATTATTATTGGTTTAAAATCCGTTTTAGCTGATAAAACAATAGCAACTCCTGCTCTTTTGTGTTTTCTGTTTGCATTGTAGATCTTACTCCATCCCTTTACTTTGAGCTCGTGTGTCATTACATGTGAGATGGATCACCTGAAGACAGAAGATGGTTGAGTCTTGGCTTTTTATCCAGCTTGCCACTTTATGCCTTTTAAGTGGAAGTTTAGCTCATTTACATTCAGGGCTAGTGTTATGTGAGATTTTGATCCTGTCATCATGTTGCTAGCTGGTTGTTATGTAGACTTGATTGTTTGATAGTCTTTATAGTGCCTGGGGGCTATGTGCTTAAGTGTGTTTTTGTGAGAGCAGTGCCATTCTTTCGATTCTGTGTCTAGCACTAAGGACCTCTTGTAAGGTTGGTCTAGCTGAAATTAATTCCCTCAGCATTTTTTGTTTTTTGTTTGTTTTGTTTTGAGATGGAGTTTCGTTCTGTCACCCAGGTTGGAGTGCAATGGTGCAATCTTGGCTCACTGCAACCTCTGCCTCCTGGGTTCAAGCAATTCTCCTGCCTCAGCCTCCCGGGTAGCTGGGATTACAGGCGTGCACCACCATGCCTGGCTAATTTTGTATTTTTAGTAGAGACGGGGTTTCACCATGTTGGTCAGGCTGGTCTCAAACTCTTGACCTCAGATGATCCGCCCACCTCGGCCTCCCAAAGTGCTGGGGTTACAGGCGTGAGCCAATGTGCCTGGCCAGCATTTGCTTTTTTGAGAAAGATTTTTTTCTCTTTCACTTATGAAGTTTAGTTTGGCAGGATACAAAATCCTAAAAATATAAAATGTTTTTTCTTTACAAATGCTGAAAATAGGCCTTCAATTTCTTCTGGCTTGTAAGGTTTCTGCCGGAAGGTCTGGTGCTAGCCTGATGGGGATCATTCAGTATGTGACCTGTCCCTTCTCTCTAGCTGCCATTAAGTTTATTTATTATTATTTTTTTTTTGCATTGACCTTGGTGACTCTGACAACTGTGTGCATTGGGGATAGTTGTATTGTATAGTATATAGTCAGGGTTCTCTGTATTTCTTGGTTCTGCATGCCAACCTCTATAGCAAGTTTATGAAAACTATCATGGACTATGTCCTCAAATACCTCTTCCAAGTTGTTTATTCTCCCTCTTTCTCTCTCAGAATGCCAATGGGTCATAGATTTGCTCTCTGTAAATAATCCTGTATTTCTCAGAGTTTTGTTCATTTAAAAAAAATCTTATCTTTGTTTTTATCTGATGTAATTGATTCAAATAACACATCTTTGAGCTCAGAGATTCTTTCCTCAGCTTGGTCTATTCTGCTGTTAGTACTTCTATTTTTATTATGAAATTATTGTAGTTAATTTTTTAGCTCTAGAAGTTTATTTTGGTTCTTCATTAAAACGGCTATTTTGTCTTTCAGCTTTTGGATCATTTTACTGGATTCCTTGGACTAAGATTCAACTTTCTCCTAAATCTCAATGATCTTCCTTGCCATTCAGATTCTGAATTCTGCCTGTCATTTCAGTCATTTCTGATTGGATAAGAACCATTGTCGGGGAGCTAATGGACTCATCTGGAGGTATGGGGACACTCTGGGTTTTTTAATTGCCAGAGTTCTTGTGTTGATTCTTTCTTATCTGGGAGTGTTGGTGTTCCTTTAATTGTGGTGTAAGTTGATTATAGTCAGTTCACTTCATTTCTGGATGTTTTCAGAGGTCCAAAGCTCTGTGCAGGGTCTTTATTTGTGGCTGAATTATTGCCCTTGCTTTCAGAGGGGTATATACTTTCAAAGCATTTTTGGTTTTGTAGTTTGGGCCGCGATACAGTAGATTGTGCTTAAGAGTAATGACCAGTAGGTAGGCTCTTACTCAGCTGTGTGGCTCCTTTGTATTTCCTTACGTCTGCAGCCATGCTCTGTGATGTGATGGGCAAAGAGGTCACTCCCTCATCAGGTCCACTCCTGGGTTTTGGGGAAGCACCCTCTGATCGCTGGCACTATGCCTGCATTATTTCTTTTGTTAGATGTTCCAGGAGAAACACAGAGCCACTGACAATTAGAATGATCAGACAGGAGTAGGGTGGCTGTGCTGCAGGCCCAAGCCGGGGGACCCTATTGGAAGAAGAGCAGGGGTGCGGTCACACAGAGAAGACAGTCTGTCCTCGTTTCCACAGTGCAGCTGTGGCATGCTAGAGGTGTGAGCAAAGAAATGAGCCTACTTGTTTCCTCCTTAGCTGCAGGGCAGCAAGTGCAGGTACCTGCTAAGGCCTTTCTGTTGTCTTTGGGAGCTCCACCCCAGAGAAAGCAGGGATGCTGATTAAAGTGATTAGGTGGAGGTAGGGTAGCTGTGCTGGGGTCCCAGGCTGGGAGGCCTTGCCCAGTGAGGAACAGCAGGGGCAAGGACGCACATGGAAAACAGTTTGGCTTCCCTTCAATACAGCAGCTGCAGTGTACTGGAGGCCTTGTGACAGTTTTCAGGCTGTTTGCTCCCTCCTCAGCCTGAGATAAGCAGAGGCAGGGGCCTTGACAGTGGCAATCACAGTGGGAGTTCTGGCTCAGAGAAACGGAGAGTTGTGACCATCTGGAGTCCTCAGCTGTGGTAGGGTGGCTGTGCTGGGGTCCAGGCCAGTGGCCCTTGCCTGGCAATGTACAGCAGATGTGGGGCCTAAAGTCTGTCCACTCCTTAGCACTGTGGACGCAGCCCCTATCCTAGGGGCATGTGAAAGGGTCAGACTTCCCTTGTTGTCAGGGCTACAGAAGCTGGTGCCAAGGTGCTCAGGGATCCAAGGCCCATGGGACTCAATGTGGGCTTGAGTGCTGGCTCTGCTCAGACTCCAGGCAGCTTTCTGTGTCACTCTGGACGCCCACAGTGGTCAGGTGGGCTCTCCCATGCTCAGCTTGCAAAGGTCCATGGCAGCAGTGTAGGTCCCCAGGGACTGTCACTCACTCACCATTTTATAGGGACAGGAAGCCTCTCCTGGCTCCATGCCAATCCTGGGTAGGTGCCTTGCTCTTCTCTGCTCTCCATGGGTTGTCATTGTTTCCTTAATGAATCCCAGTGTGGTCTCCTGGGCAATCCACTTTAAGAGCTAGTGTGTATTCACCACTCTGTCTCCTCTGAGAGAGTGGTACACACTAGCTGCTTCTAGTCAGTCATCTTGAATCTGTCTCATATGTGAGTTTCTAAAAATTAAACATTTTGTTAAACATCAAGTTCTCTTTCAGCAAAAGGTAAAGACATTAAAATCATTAGCAAGGATTTTTAAGTTAAGCATTTTTTCCTGACCATAAAATTCTCTTCAGACAAAAAGTAGAGAAGCTAGGAAACAACAGAATATTTAATTCAAATATATGTTATCAATCAAAACCAAAAACCAAGACATTATAATATTTAAAAAATTAAAATAGAAAATAAAAACAAAATGAACCAATTCATTAGTGTGATACTACACGTTTGATGACAAATAGTGATTGTCAAAAATCTCATTAATATGAATGCTGCCTTGGCATCCATCTTATTGTCTTGTCCCTAGCTTGTCACCCTTGACCTACATATTTTGAGACAGTCCTCTCAGTTCCTGTTTTTGTGTTCCAGGTAGATAAGGCTCCATACACTGAAGTGCTTGACCATCTTATTTCTGCTTGTAAGCAAGACTGGTGAAATTGACAATTTAAGCCCAAATTCCCATGCTTAGCCCCTTGCTCCTTTCAAATTAATCAATACAACCTGTCACAGAAAAATCTACATAGATAAGGACCCAGACCTCAAAAAAGGCATGGGCCCACAGGTCCCTCCCTCTCACTCTTACTCTCTGCCTGCTGGCTGAGTACACGTCCTGAATGCCCCCTACTCATTCCCATTGGCCCTGCAAAGCATGCTGCCCTCTTCTCTCTGGAGTTTGTGAGTAATAAACTTATCTTTTGCCTTTCTGGTCTGAGTTTCCCTTACTGGGCAGTATGTGACTACACCAAACTTAACAAATACTTAACAAATTAAAACAATATTATCAATGTTTTGTAGGAACCTAAACAGATCCTTTTAAAATTGTAGTTGTGTTAGTCGATCAATAAGCATCCAGTTAAAGTGAATTTCAGCAATTTAGTATATCTCCATGTTAATGGAAGAGGCCTAAAATCAACCCAAGAAAACATCTGAGGTTGGTATTTTCCATGTTACTCTTCCTAGTGATTCAATATATTCCAAGCAAGTTTCTTAACTGGAAGTTTAAAAATGATCTTAAGTTGACAGTGAACAATAAAGGGCATGACAATTTTTTTTTAGTTCTTGTTTATTTCATTTTTATATCATCGTCTCCTGCTGAGTGTGGAAAATTGACTTCAGTTCATATACTGATACCTCAGCCTTTTATTTGAATAGACTAAGTTTGTTATCGATTTTAAAGTAGAAATGTTGCCTTCTTTAAAAGTAGAGCATTTGCTGAAATAATGCCTACATGATCAAAACATGTGCATACAACTTTTAAAAAACGTCATTAGTCATCCGCATAGTTCTCTACCTAATCCAATGTCTAACACTTTAGAGAAAAAATAACATTTGCCTTGCCGATTATTCCCCAGATATTATCACTTAACTTTTACTGTCACATGATCATTTGTAGAAAGGATATGTCTTCAAACAGATGAAAATGTTTATTCTAATATTTGCACTCGTGTGTGAGCATGCCTTTTGCATTATAAAGGTATTTGTACATAGTTAACTCTTAAAGTTCTATAACTTATTTGAAAACTATATGGACTTTTTCCTTTTCTGTTTTCTACATGCAAAGTCTAGTTGTAAAGCCTCTATGACATATACTTGATTGCCCATGCCTCCCGCCAAAGTTTAAATATAAATGCAGCTCAAACTTTTTACACGATTTGAAAGATTCACTAGTCTGAAAATGCAAAAAAGTACTAGCAGTTATTAAAGCTTTGTACTAAAGAAGAAGAATCACAAGAGTAGATTATTTTGAAATTAGAAAGAGTTTCCTCTGTGTAATAGACGAGCAAAATCTAAACTGGGGAAAATGTCATGTCAATGAAAATTTTAAATGGTAAACTTTACCCAAGGAATAAAGTAGTTTTGCCTATAGAAAGGATTACGCAAAATAGGATTTAAGAAAGACAAACAGTGGATACTGAATGGAGAATTTTAATCATTCACACACACATGGAAAACTATACAGAATTAGAAAAGATAGAGGAGCAGTTAACTAATATTTCAACCTGGATTATTATTATAAAGCCTAAGTGAAGAGTGGCCTTTTCTTGAACTGACACTGTTTATGGAGAAAATAAAAGAGAATTATCTACTGCAAAGTCACAGAGAAGGATTTCTTTTTAAAATGCTATCTAGATTATTACAGAGAAAATTGATTTGAAAATGCTGACATAAAATGATTGAAATATTGTGTACCAATAATTTTCACTATGTAGTAAATGTCATTTTCAGTCTTAATTCCTACTCTCTACTGTCCATTATAGTCACTCAAAATATAATATCTAGGATCTTGTTTACCCATTTGAAATACAAAAACTATCTCCACATTTCCAGGATGAGGTAAGAGTGTAATCTGGGTAATTCAAATCCATTAATTTTGTGTGTATATGTGTCTGAATGGGGTTGCTATTTATAATATTGATAATGCTAATGATTATACTAATAATTATAGATTTAATTATCTAATAGTCACCAAGTACCATAATTAGACAAGGCCCTACAGATCATTAAGTCCATTTTTATTCAAATTTCATAAAGCAATAGAAAATAGAACGTCACAAAATATTTAATAGTGACAAAAGTAGAACAATTGTATTGAAGGTCAATTCTGTGCTCCTCGAGTTCTCTGTAAGTCCTTTATTTTAATTGAAAACAAAGTTATTAAATTCAAATAAACAAATTCCTGACTCATCCTTTCTCACTTAAAAAATCTAGCAGTCTGTGTGGATGCCACCTGCAGTTCTTTGAAGTATGGTTACTGTAGCTTTAAGAGAGAGCACCAAATTCATGCCAGTACTCCATAAGTGCCAGGCTGCATGCACCATCAGCTGCACTAGGTAGTGATCTATCACCCTTGGTGTAGAAAAAGCAGCCCAACAAATGTAACATTTTCATATATACACACAAATACTTAGACACGTATTTCTGTACCACACTCCCTCACCTCCCCAACACATACATATATAGAAGCATCAAACTTGTTCGTACTGCAAAAAGTGGTTTTCAAAGATTCCCATCTATATGCCCTTTATTTGGCTTGTTCATTAATCACTCATTTATTGAGTAACTACGATGTATCAGAAATGGTAAAAGACATGGTCCTTAATGGCACAGATCTTACTGCATTTATGGGAGGTGTCCCATTAAAACATCCCTATAACCTGTTCTGAGTAGGTAAGACTAGGTTTCCCACAACACCACAAAACACCCATAATCCTCCAGTTGATATAAGTTGGAAAGAACGTATGTTTCCCTGACTCAAACAGAGGTAATTGGCCAAGTAACAAAGTTACTCTCTGACAAGTCTCCCAGTGTCAAATGATGGTGGCAGCTTAAAGTATCTGAATTAGGGGTGGGGAGTATTTTGGCAATAAATATGATGATGAAGAAACACAGAAAATGAGTCTATAGAAAGAATCAAGAGAATGAAAAAAAGGAATAAACAAAAGACTCCAAAGCCCCACCCAGAGATATCAGGGGAAAATTCTTTCAAAACTTTTACTTTATATGTGCTAGATGAGTTTATTTTTCTTGAAGCCAAAAAATGTAACTAAAGCAAAGGAAATTAAAGAAATACGTTAGCACTTTTGAGTTGCTGAATTATGGGTGATTTTTATCGTCTTCAATACAATTTCTACATTTTCCAAATTTTATGCAATGACCCTGTAAGGCTCCTCAAATTAAATAACTGTTCATTCGTTCAACAAGTATTCATTGGACACCTACTATGTAGCAAGCACTGTCCGAGACTTTAAATATATAACTGGGAAAAAGTGAAAAAGGTCCCAGCTATCGTACAAATCATATTAGAGTTCATGATTTACCACATTATTTTATTTCTGCTTTCTGGAGAAAGCAAATGTCTTCAAATTATTTCTTTGGTTTGGCTTGCTTGTAAGAGGTTTATGTATGTGCATGAATCTTAACTGAGTTATTAGTAAGATTGATAGATGAAAACCAAAATTCATCCCAAAATGTTATAAAATCTTTTACAACAAAATGATTAAAATAAAATAAATAAGTATATACATAAATAAAAATAAAATTATAATATTTATTTGCAGAAGCCCTATTTAAGTTCATTCAAATTGTATTATATCCTTGGTTAAGTTGAACTTTAAAAAATATATATACATACGAACTTTAATTTGAACTTCTATTGATTGAAATTATAGTTTGCATTATGATGGGAAGAATGAAGTATATATTAGACTACATTAACAGATAAATATTCTGGGGATTCTTAAATGTTAAGTATACAGTCTGATCCCTACCCACAGCTCATCCAAGGTTTTGTAATATTGTTTTACATCAACCAGATAGGCAACATTTTTTAAAGGCAGCTGTAGCTGTGTCAAATACACTGCAGATATTTCTAACTCTTTGAAAAGTATAGACAAGAACAGAACAAAGACAGCTTGTGAAGATCTAAAGGTTTATCTCAGGAAAGTTATCTGTCTTGGAAAGCTGCTTTGCTGTAATAACCTATTTTCAAGGACAAAGAGTTTGTACAAAAAAAAATACAATTCACTGAGTAATATTGTGAAGAATGTAAAATGTAATTATAATTTTATCAGCAAGGCAAGTTCGTTTTCAAATAATTTTTCAAGGTAACAACAGGATTTTACTTGGCTTTTTGATTCATAATGCTCTCCAATACAAGCTATTAACCTGCAATTGTCTATGGGTATATGCATATCTAAAGAAAAATACAGCAAAATAATTATTGAGAATGAAACACTCCCATGCATAATGTACAGCAATTTATCTTGAAATTGACCAAGAAATAGAGTTAAAGATGTTATGTGAAATTTTAAAATGTAACTCACACCTCCCTTTGCTCTGTAATTATAGAGAAAGGGCAAATCTGATGAATTTCAGTTTTATTTATACTTGAACATATTTTCAATACTATGTCTTTTCATTGATCAAGAAGAATATATGTACCAGTGAATACTCACTCAATGTAAATTTGTTTCCAATTTTACACTGGGGCTTTTAGCTTAACGAAAAACGTCCTTCCCTACGAATATCATTTACCTAGCAGTTCCGGTCTGTTAAAAGAGAGCTGGTCAAGGGTGGGTAGAGAAAAGAAAAGGGCCATTTGATGAACATTTAGTGTATCTCAGGCACTTTATGGTACAGCTTACATCTATTTTCCCATTAGATCCTCTTAACAATTCCAGTAGGCAGGTATTATTGTTATTCATGTTTTCCAGTGAGTAAGCAGGAATACAGAGATAACTTGCCCGAGATTACAAGGCTGATAATTGGAAGGGCTAGGACTTGAATCTAGGACAGTCAAAATTTGAGCCCATTCTCTAAACTACTATGCCAGATTGACTAATTGAAGAAATGGGGTGTATCCAAATTTGTTCAATGTCTATTTGGTGACTGCTATTACATACCAGGCACTGGACTGAGTGTTACAGAAACTGATAGTATTTGTTCTGTGCCCTTGAGGAGTTCAAGATCCTATGCAAGAGACTAATATATTAACTAATGACTATAAAGTGAGATAACCATAATAGGAAAAGGGTATATACTGTGGAAATAACAACATGAAAACAACTAACTGTGCTTGGCGGCTGGAGAAAGACCTCACATAGGTGAGTGACATGTGAACATTGACTTGAAGAAAGAATATGTGTTCAACAACTAGAGGATAACAGAATACTGAAGGAATGGTGGCAGGGTGGGTACACTTTAGGCAGAGCATACACTAAATGTAAAAATATTTCTTTTGTTCAAGGAATCCAAAATAATTGAGATTTAATCACCAAAAGCTTAATATTTGAAGGTAAGCCTAGAAATTTGGGAAAGGTACACAATGCAATGAACATTTCTTGAGATAAAGAAAGTGTGCTGTCTGTAACTTGACTAGAAAGTCAGTAATGATTTTTTCCTGCCTTCAAAACTGAGCATTAAGGCTGCTTTTGCTTTGTCAACTCCATGTGTTTTCTTTGGGGGAGCAGAAGTGAAATAAATAGAGCAAAATGTAAGGATCACCATTATCATGTTTATGGTATTCTAGAGGTCATCCTCTAAGGTTTTCAAAGTAATATGCATTCAACAGTATGTGTCCTTTCACCAAGCAGGGAAAGACCCTCTTCCAAGGTGAGGCAGTGTGATTGATCACACTGCCAACACCAAGGTGACACCTCAGCATTTACTACTTATATGAACAGAGAATCAGCAGCAGCAGCCTGTACTGCACAGAAGAGAGCACTTACAGGGAGAGATAAGAAAAAGCTCTATGGCTTTCAAAGTAAGTTACTATTTTGCAGGCTGAAAGAATGCTTGTTATGTTTATAGTTTATATAATAATCCATCCATTCAGGATAGCAAGTTAAAGTCTTGCAATCGTTAGCTCCAAACTCTTCAGAATTTTCTTTTTCTGTTCATGATTTAAACACAAAATACAAGTCTTTATTTTACACATTTAGACACAAAATACACATGCATGCTCACAGGTGTGAGTGGGCATGCACACACATGTTCTTCGGAAAAGAAGGGCACACTGAAACTGACCCCAACATTTCTAGTTTATTTCCTCCTCTAAAGAAAAGTGAAAAGATTGCCACGTGCATAAGAGATCTCTAATCTGGCCTTGCATACTTCTCTTTCAGCCTAGTGAAGGAACTGCTATGATTCTATAACAGGGAAAATGTTTACATCTGCTCTCACGTAGTTAAGCATGGTCAACAAGAATTCTTCCTTGGAGAAAATGAACTCCGGTGTGTCTATGGGACTATGAGCTGAGGTGTAGCATTTTCTATTTTTAGTTTTAAATTTAAATTTATTTATATTTTGTTATTCAAATTGGCCTACAAAGGCTCATAGGTGTGTGTTTTCATGGGTGTGGATTTACCCTCACCTGTTTACAAACAAAATTTATATCTTTACATGACCACGAGGTTAGCCAGAGTAAATAGGACAAGCTTAACGTATCCTAAAGAAAAGATGAACTCTGGCTTAGAAAAAAATATATGCTAATAACTGTACTTGTAAAGACCATTTTAAATTCTGGCAATTCCATCATCAACTGAATAGAAAAAAGTGACTCAGTACTTTTAACAGGTGAGTGCCTTACTAGGCCCTTCAAGGCCCCTTAATCTTTGTTTTTTTTTTTTTCTATTGCGATTACATAATGAAGCACAGTTTGATTGGTATATTGGTCCATCCCTGAAGTAGTCGGTATAGTTTGGCTGTTGTAATGAGCAATTTTAAAATAAGAGCAACTTAATAACATATTATGGTATGCTTTATGCAGTCAATAAAGAATCGGGACTTCTACTGAATGACTCAACTGTGCATTAAGTCCTAAAATAAACCCACTTTATCAGTTTCAAAATAGAAAAGTATGTAGAAAATCACACGAGATGTTTTCGGTGCCAGGCCTGAAGGTTAGATGCATCACTTGACTCCACAATTCATTTTCCACAATTCAACCAAATGCCTCCTACTGATTGTGGGGATGATGGGAAATATAGTCTAGCTGTGTGCCCATAAGGAAAAGGAAACAGAGTTTGATAAACACATATTATTTTCCCTTACTAATCTAGTAGTTGCTTTGCTTTGGGGGCAGATTATCAGACACTAAAGTAAAATTTTTACTCAACTCTTTTGGGTATTCTAACAACATAAAATTCACTTTTTTAAATTTTCTCCCATTTTGTAGGTTGCCTGTTCACTCTGATGGTAGTTTCTTTTGCTGTGCAGAAGCTCTTTAGTTTAATTAGATCCAATTTGTCAATTTTGGCTTTTGTTGCCGTTGCTTTTGGTGTTTTAGACATGAAGTCCTTGCCCATGCCTATGTCCTGAATGGTAATGCCTAGGTTTTCTTCTAGGGTTTTGATGGTTTTAGGTCTAACGTTTAAGTCTTTAATCCATCTTGAATTGATTTTTGTATAAGGTGTAAGTTTCAGCTTTCTCCATATGGCTAGCCAGTTTTCCCAGCACCATTTATTAAATAGGGAATCCTTTCCCCATTTCTTGTTTTTCTCAGGTTTGTCAAAGATCAGATAGTTGTAGATATGTGGCGTTATTTCTGATGGCTCTGTTCTGTTCCATTGATCTATATCTCTGTTTTGGTACCAGTACCATGCTGTTTTGGTTACTGTAGCCTTGTAGTATAGTTTGAAATCAGGTAGTGTGATGCCTCCAGCTTTGTTCTTTTGGCTTAGGATTGACTTGGCGATGCGGGCTCTTTTTTGGTTCCATATGAACTTTAAAGTAGTTTTTTCCAATTCTGTGAAGAAAGTCATTGGTAGCTTGATGGCAACCTACTCATCTGACAAAGGGCTAATATCCAGAATCTACAATGAACTCCAACAAATTTACAAGAAAAAAACAAACAACCCCATCAAAAAGTGGGCGAAGGACATGAACAGACACTTCTCAAAAGAAGACATTTATGCAGCCAAAAAACACATGAAAAAATGCTCACCATCACTGGCCATCAGAGAAATGCAAATCAAAACCACAATGAGATACCATCTCACACCAGTTAGAATGGCAATCATTCAAAAGTCAGGAAACAACAGGTGCTGGAGAGGATGTGGAGAAATAGGAACACTTTTACACTGTTGGTGGGACTGTAAACTAGTTCAACCCTTGTGGAAGTCAGTGTGGCGATTCCTCAGGGATCTAGAACTAGAAATTCCATTTGACCCAGCCATCCCATTACTGGGTATATACCCAAAGGACTATAAATCATGCTGCTATAAAGACACATGCACACGTATGTTTATTGCAGCATTATTCACAATAGCAAAGACTTGGAACCAACCCAAATGTCCAACAATGGTAGACTGGATTAAGAAAATATGGCACATATACACCATGGAATACTATGCAGCCATAAAAAATGATGAGTTCATGTCCTTTGTAGGGACATGGATGAAATTGGAAATCATCATTCTCAGTAAACTATCGCAAGGACAAAAAACCAAACACCACATATTCTCACTCATAGGTGGGAATTGAACAATGGGAACACATGAACACAGGAAGGGGAACATCACACTTCGGGGACTGTTGTGGGGTGGGGGGAGGGGGGAGGGATAGCATTGGGAGATATGCCTAATGCTGGATGAGGAGTTGGTGGGTGCAGTGCACCAGCATGGCACATGTATACATATGTAACTAACCTGCACATTGTGCACATGTACCATAAAACCTAAAGTAGAATAATAAAAAAAAAAGTAAAAAAAAAAAAAATTCACTTTTTTATTATAGAAACATACCAATATTTAATAATCTCAAAAAAAGAATTATGTATAAAAGTGCCTATTTCTATTCTTGCCAGCATCATATATTATTGTTTTGTTACAAAAGTAATACATTCACTTAATAGAAAATTTAAGCACTAAATGGTGAGCAGATATAGCCACCCTAATTTTAACTCATTTATACTTTCAAGTGATACATTTCATTGTTTTTAACAGCTTTAAGGTATAATTGATATAAAAAATTGCACATATTTGATGTATGAAATTTGATGAGTTTGAACAAATGTGTACATCCATGAGATCATCACCACAATCAAGGTAATAGACACATCCATCACCTCCAAATTTCTTTGTGTCCTTTTTTGTGTGTGGTAACAAGACTTAACATGAAGTCTATTCTATTAACAAATTTTTAAGTACACAATGCAGTACTAACTATGGGTGCTATGTGGTACAGTCAATCTCCAGTTATAACTTATCTTGTATAACCCAAACTTTATGTCAATTGAACAATAACTCCCCATTTTCTGCTCCCTCCAGCACTTGGTAACTACCATTCTATTCTCTGCTTCTGTGATTTTGACTATTATATGCATACCTCATATATAAGTAGAATCACTTATATGTTCTTCTGTGCCTGACTTGTTTCACTTAGCATAATATCCTCCAGGTTCATCCATGTTGTCACAAATGGCAGGAGTTCCTTCTAAGTCTGAACAATATTCCATCATATGCAAATATCACATTTTCTTTATTAATTCATCTGTCAATGGCTATATGGGTGGTTTCTACCTCTTGGTTCTGGTGAATTATGCTTCAATGAATATGACAGTATAGTTATCACTTCAAGATAGCAATTTCAATTCTTTTGGGTATCTATCAAGAGATGGGTTTGCTGGATCAGATGGTAGTTCTAGGTTTAACTTTTTGAGAAACCTTCACACTGTTTTTTACAGCGGGTATAATCTTTTACATTCTTATCAATAATGTACAACGGTTCTAATTAATCTCCATCATCTCTAACGCTTTTTTCTTGTCTTGTTGACAATATTCATCTGAATAGGTGTGAAGTGAAATCTCATTGTGGTTTTTATTTGTATTTCCATGATTATTAGTGATATTTAACATCTTTTCATATAACTGTTAATTCATATGTCTTCTTTGGAGAAATATCTATGTAAACTCTGAAAAATATTTAATCAGATTTGGGTTTTTAAATATTGAGTTATAGGAGTTCCTTATATATTTTGGATATATTAAGGACATTAACCCCTTATCAGATACATGGTTTACAAATATTTTATCCCATTCTGTAGATTGCCTTTTCACTCTGTTGTTTCCTTTGCTGCACAGAAGCTTATTAGTTTGATGTAGCCCCACTTGTCTAATTTTGCTTTTATTGACTGTGCTTTTGGTGTCATATCTAAGAAATCATTGCCATGCTCAATGTCAATAAGCTTTTCTTTTATGTTTTAAGAGTTTTACAGTTTCAGGTCTTACATGTAAATCTTTAATGCATTTTGACTTGTTTGTGTATGGTGTAAGAGTTCAATTTCATTCTTTTGTATATGAATATTCACTTTTACCAGCACCATTTATTGAAGAGATTGTCCTTTCCCCATGTATCATCTGCATCCTTGTTGAAAATCATTTGACTGTATATATGTAGGTTTAGTTCTGGGCTCTTTAGTTTGTCCCACTTGGTCTATATTACTGTTTGTATACCAATACTGTACACTATTTTAATTACTGTAGTTGTATGATACATTTTTAAATTGGAAAGTGTGGTGCTTCTAGCTTTGTTCTTCTTTCTCAAGATTTCTCTGGCTATTTGGAGTCTTTTGTTGCTCCATATGAATTTTAAGATAGTTTTTTTTTTATTTCTGTAGAAAATCCCATTGGAATTTTGATAAGGATTGTCTGGACTCTGTAGATGGTTTAGATAATATGGACATTTTAACAATATTAATTCCTCCCTTTAGAAACTGACAATGCCATGCTGTGTGTAGATTTTCACTTGGCTGTTAGATAACCAGGTAGAATCAAGCATTTAGGATAAACAAGGCCAAAGTCAGAGGTACCAAATGAAAAAAAAAATCAACATTGATTTTATTGAAATTGTACTAAGAGTTTTTGTTTTTGCCATTGTCAAAAGAAACATACAGAGCAGCATTTTTTTAGTCACACACAGATTGCACGCAAAATTTGATAACTGTAGAACCTCTTCCCCCAAATGCATATATACATATACAAACAAAATAATTATCAATACAATTTTAAGAGATTAGCCTACAATCATACTTTGGTTCCATGAGGGACTGGCTCATAGATACCAAAATCTGTGGATGCCCAAGTCCCTGATATAAAATGGCAGAATATTTGCATACAACCTATGCACATTCTCTGGTATACTTTAAATCATTTATACATTACTTATAATACTTAATACAGTGTAAATATCATATAAATAGTTTATACTATATTTTATTTGTATTATTTTGTATTGTTTTAAGAATATTTTCTAACTGCAGTTGGTTGAATCAGCAGAAGTGGAATCGATAGATACTGAAGGCCAACTATACCTTCAATTAAGAACTACTGCTTTAGACCATATACCAAAGCACTTTATAAAACAGACATTTGCTATGATCAGTGAAGGTTTATGTTAAGGGACTTACCTTCTTAGGACATTGTCTTACATCAATCACTTACTTTATATAGACAACATGAGAAAAATGACATTACCAACAATTATAAAATGTCTGGGTTCTGAGGGGTTTTAAAGGACATCTAGATATCACATGCCAGACCAAAGGTCAGAAAACTCTTTCTATAAAGGGCTAAATAGTATATATTTTAGTCTTTGCTGCTACTACTTACCATTGTAGCATGAAAGTAGCCATAAATAATTCCTAAACAAATGAGCATGGTTGTATTTTAATACAATTTTATTTACAAAAGCAAGTGGTGGGTCAGATTTGGCCCATGGATCACAGTTTACTGACCCTGAGTCTCGGGCATCACCCTTGGATTTTCTGCAAAATCTTTACCAGGTGGTCAATCAAATATAAGTTTAAATATCGCAAAGATGAAGAGCTCATTTTCTCCAAAGCAAGACCATTATACATTAGGACAGCACTGAATATTACCTATGAAAGCAAATTTGACAGAGACACTAAAAAGTTCCAGTAACAGGTAACACTTGTAAAATCTGTGACTTTTCTTCTTTTTTAAAAAACTAAAACCTATAATTAAATATAGATTTAATTTAAAAAATTGAGTACCTATGATTTTCAAAGCCAACATAACATTGGAAGATAGAACTTCATTTTATTAACTGAATAGCCTGGCCTTTAAGGCAGTATATTTCATCTTAATACTTTCCCTCATAAATATATTTAGTATATAGTATATATATATACACATAAATATATTTAGTATATATAGAAAAATGGCTGACACTGTGTCAACTGCTAGTGTTGAGAAGAAAGCTAGCAATATAGCTCAAATTAAAGGACAAATATACATTAATATGGTGTTCAGGGAGTAGTAAGTACAGAAAAGACACACACAGAGTGCCCCCTCCCCATATATAAGTTGCATGGAGACAGAAACTCTACGATGGATACTGTATGCTTCGCACATGTTCCTACCTTAATGGGCACTGACTATGGATGAAACAAAGCAAGCTGGGCACTCTACAATAGAAAGAAAACATACAAGAATAATACCTATCCTCAAATACAATTTGGAACAAGAAGTAGCCATAGAAGAAAAAATGGATCTAGGGAAAAAATATAGGTAAAATACAGACCGTTATGGAGACCAATGTCAAGTGGTTTGCAATCTTACGGATGAAAGTCAGCCTGATTAAAAAAAAAAAAAAGATAAAGATAAAATTGGGGAATCATTCCAGGCCCCATGACTCCCGGTGAAGGGGTGAGTTGAGCAGGCGAGGAACAACTCACTCTTGCCATGTATTTCAATCATTCTGGCAGCAGGATACACCACAACTCCCACGGACACTTTAACTGTCAGGGAGAGCTGCTCAGAGAGGTGGTAGGGACAGGATTCCAGCTGGTGTGGAGCCCAGAGGGTTTGGTACAGGAATGTCTACAGGGGAGCATGGCCAGAGATGCCCATTCCCTAAGGTTCACCATGCTGCCTGAGGAGATGCCAGCCTTAGGGCAACTGTCAGAACTGAACAAAGCGGGGCCAGTCTTGCCCATGAGATAGGTCCAGTCTGATCTGAGTGCACTCTTGTCTGCTGGCCTCTTCTGGGGTCCTAGCTTCGCTTTGCCTGCTTGCAGTACAGTCTTGGATGCACAACCTGGGTGCCTCCTGGGGGCTCAAATCATAGCTTCTGCACTGTCAGACTGCACCTGACTGTCATCGAAGAACTCCATGAGAGCAGTTCCCACTGACATGCATCAGCCCACCCGAAAACTCCCCCTAACACAGCCTTCCCCGTGCCACCTGGCTGGCATGCACTCACCCATGGCCATCCCCCCATTACTTTGCCAGCATGCATGTGTTCAGACAGACCTCGACTCCCCTTCTCTACTGGTGAATGGCTATACGTGCATCCCACCATGCCATTGTTACTAGCATGAATGCATCAACTGCCCCACCTGATGCCCTATGGCTGTGCTACCATTGAGGGCAGAAACATGCTTGGGGACACCAGCAGCCCCATCCCCTTCACGACACCACCACTGCTGCCAGTGTGAATCCAAACAGGGACCCAGTAATCCTGCCACCCATCCCATGCCACCACCACTGCCAGCATGAACACACACACAGAAGTCACCAGCCCTGTGCCTGCCAGCACTTTGCCCCCATCCCAACACTGCTGTGGGTGTGAAAGGACACATGAATACAAGTGAACTTGTGCCCCAACACTGCTGTGGGTATGAAAGGACACACCCCCCCAACATTGCTGTGGGTGTGAAAGGACACATGAATACAAGTGGACTTGTGCCCCAATACCCTTCCAGCCCGGCACTGAGTCTACTGTTTCCAATGCCCAAATGGAGGCCAATAGCCCCAAGCTTGCCAGCACCTTGCCCCAGCTAACGAGTGTGCACCCTGCTGTGCTGCTGCTTCTGCTGCCACATGTGAATGGGCACGGATCCTGCTGCCACTGCCCAATGAAGCACTTTGGCACCACTCTTCAGAGTGTTGTGGCCAGTAGTCTAGAACACATTGTCCCTTCCAGCACAACAGGTTCCCGACCTCAAGAGGCCAGAGAACAAAGCCAGGGCCAATATCAGCCCCATAGTGTTAGAGCACAGAGCCCAGGAGTGTTGAGCTGAGCCTTGGTACCCCCGGAAATCTAATGGAAATGAAGCCAATCAACTGACCCCATCTTATACCACAGTCAAACTCCCAAGGACATCAAACAAGAGATTAAAAGCAAAGCAAACAAACAAACAACAACAACAACAAACAAAAGAAAAAGCAACTTCAATGACTGAAGGAACATCAGCCCACACAGATGAGAAAAAAAACAGTGCCACAACTCTGGCAACTCAAAAACCCAGAGTGTCTTCTGTCCTCCAAACCACCACACAAGTTCCCCACCAATGTTTCTTAATGAGGCTGAAATGGTTGAAATGACAGAATTCAAAATATGGATAGGAACAAAGATAATCAACATTCAGGAAAAAGTTGAAAGCCAATCCATAGATTCTAAGGAATACAATAAAATGATAAAGGAGATGAAATGCAAAATGGCCATTTTTAAAAAGAACCAAACTGAGCTAATAGAGCTGAAAAGCTCACTTCAATAATTTCAGAATACATTTATAAGTATTCATACCAGAATCAACCAAGCCGAGGAAAGAATCTCAGAGCTCGAAGACCAGCTTTCCAAAATAACTCAGACAAAAATGAAGAAAAACAAACAGAAAAGAATGAACAAAACATCTGGGAAATATAGTATTATGTAAAAACACAAAATATCTGACTCATTGGTGTCCCTGAAAGATTGGAAGAGCAACTTGGAAAATATATTTCAGGACTTCATCCATGAAAATTTTCCAAACCTCACTAGAGAGGACAACATTCATATTCAAGAAATTCAGCAAAATCCCGCAAAACACTACACAAGAATACCATACCCAAGACACATAATCATCAAATACGTCAAGGTAAAAATGAAAGAAAAAATGTTAAAGGCAACTAGAGAAAAGTGGTAGCTCACCTACAAAGGGAACCTTATCAGGATAACAGTAGACTTTTCAACAGAAACCCTACAAGCAAGAAAAGAATGGGGGTCAATATTTAGCATTTTTAAAGTAAAGAATTTCCAGTCAAGAATTTCATATCTAGCCAAACTAACCTTCATAAGCAAAAGAGAAATAAGATTGTTTTCAGAAATGCAAACACTGAGGGAACTCATTACCAGACCCGCCTTATAAGAGGTCCTGAAGGGAATGCTGAACATGGAAAGAAAAGACCATTACTGGCCACTACAAAAACCCAAATAAGTACATAGACCAGCAACACTATAAAGCAACCACAGAAACAAGTCTACCTGATAACCAGCTAACAACACGATGACATGAACAAATCTGCCATATCAAACTTAACCTTGAATGTAAATGGCCCATATGCACCAATTAGAAGGTACAGAGTGGCAAGTTGGATAAAGGAGCAAGACCCAATTTTTGCCACTTCAGGAGACCTATCTCACATGCAGTGACACACACTGGCTCAAAGCAAAGGAATGGAGAAAAATCTACCAAGCAAATTGAAAACAGAAAAAAGCAGGGGTTGCAATCCTAGTTTCTAACAAAACAGACTGTAAACCAAAAAAGGTAAAAAAAGACAAAGAGTGTCACATAATGGTAAAGGGATCAATTCAACAAGAAGACATATGTATCCTAAATATATACACACCCAACACAGGGACACCCATATGCATAAAGTAAGTTCTTAGACACCTGTGAAATAACTTAGATAACCACACAGTAACAGTGGGAGACTTCAACATCACACTGACAGTATTAGACAGACTATCAAAACAGAAAACTAACAAAGATATTCAGGATCTGAACTGGAAACTTAACCAAATGGACCTGATAGACATGTAGAGAACACTCCACCCTAAAACAACAGAATGTACATTCTCCTCATCACCACATGGCACATACTCTAAAATCGACAACACAATTGGACATAAAGCAATCCTCAGCAAATGTGAAAAAAATAATAATACCAACCACGCTCTTGGACCACAGCATAATAAAAATAGAAATAAATACTAGGAAAATAACTCAAAATCATAGCATTACATGGAAATAAATGTTCCTGAATGATCTTCTGGATAAATAATGAAATTACAGCAAAAATCAAGAAATTATTTGAAACTAATGAGAACAAAGATACAACATACCAGAATCTCTGGGACACAGTTAAAGCAGTGTTAAGAGGGAAATGTATAGCACTAAATGCCCAAGTCAAAAAGTTAGAAAGATCTCAAAGTAGCAAATTAACATCATAACTAGAAGAACTAGAGAAACAAAAGCAAGCCATACCCAAAGCTAGCAGAAGACAAGATATAACCAAAATCAAATGTGAACTGAAAGGAATTGAGATGGACAAAACCATAAAAAATGAGAAAAATTTAGAAGTTGATTTTCTGAAAAAAAAAAATAATAATAAGATAGACTGCTAGCTAAATCAAGAAAGAGACAGAAGAGCCAAATAAACACAATGAGAAATGACAAAGAACACGTTATCACTGACCCCACAGAAATGCAAATAAACATCAGAGGCTACCATGAACACCCCTGTGCACACAAGCTAGAAAATCTAGACAAAATGGATAAATTTCTGGAGATATACCACCTCCCAAGATTGAACCAGGAAAAAATTGAATTGCTTAACAGACCCAAAATTCATTTTGAAACTGAATCAGTAATGAAAAGCTTTCCAACCAGAAAAAGCCCAAGACCAGATGGATTCACAATCAAATTCTTTTTTGAAACAGAGTCGCATTCTGTCAAACAGGCTGGAGAGCAGTGGTGTGATCTCGGCTCACTGCAACTTCTACCTCCAGGGTTTAAGCAATTCTCATGATTCAGCCTCCTGAGTAGCTGGGATTACAAGCACGTGCTACCAAGCCCAGTTAAGTTTTTGTATTTTCAGTAGAGGCAGAGTTTCGCTATGTTGGTCAGGCTGGTATCGAACTCCTATGCTCAAGTGATCCACCTGCCTCTGCCTCCCACAGTGCTGGGATTACAGGTCTGAGCCACCATGCCTGGTCTCACAGCCAAAGGCTATGAGATGTATTAGGAAGAGTTGGCACTCTTCCTACTAAAACTATTCCAAAAAATTGAGAAGGTACTCCTCCCTAACTCATTTTATGAGTCCAGCATCATCCTGATACCAAAACCTGGTAGACACACAATAGAAAAAGAAGTCTTCAGGCCAATATCCATGATGAACATTGATGTAAAAATCATCTACAAAATACCAGCAAACTGAATCCAGTAGCACCTAAAAAGCCTAATCTACCATGATCAAGTAGGCTTTGTTCCTGGGATGTGAGGTTGGTTCAACATATGGAAATCAATAAATATGGTTCATCACATAAACAAAAATAAAAATTTAAAACCATATGATTATCTCAATGGATGGAGAAATGGCTTTCAATAAAATTCAGCATTCCTTCATGTTAAAATTTCTCAACAAAATAGACATTGAAGGAACATATTTCAAAATAATAAGAGCCATCTATGACAAACACACAGCCAACATAATATTGAATCGGCAAATTTAATATGCTGGAAGCATTCCCCTTGAAAACTGGCGTAAGACATGAATGACCTTTCTCATCATTGCTATTCAACCTAGTAATGGAACTCTTAGAGCAATAAGGCAAGAGAAAGAAAGAAAAAGCATCCAAACAGGAAGACGGTAAATAAAACTATTCATGTTTGCAGGTGATATGTTTCTATACCTAGAAAACCTGGTGGTCTCTGCCCAAAAGCTTTGTGATATAATAAACAACTTCAACAATGTTTCAGGATACAAAATAAATGTACCAAAAATCAGTAGCTTTCCTATACACCAACAAAATTCAAGCTGAAAGTCAAATCAGGAATACAATCCCATTCATAGTAGCCACAAAAAGAATAAAATACCTAGGAATACAGCTAACCAGGGAGGTGAAAGATCTGTACAACGAGAATTACAAAACATTGTTTGAAGAAATCAGAGATGACACAAAGAAATGGGGAAAAATTCCATGTTCATAAATAGGGAGACACAATATTGTTAAAATGTCCATCCTACCTGATATGGTTTGGCTGTATCCCAACCCAAATCTTATCTTGAATTGTAACTCCCACAATTCCCACGTGTTGTGGAAGGAACCCAGTGGGAAGTGACTGAATTATGGGGTCAGGTCTTCCCGTGCTGTTCTCATGATAGGGAATGAGTCTCACAAGGATTGATGATTTTAAAAGCTGGAGTTGCCCTGCACAAGTTCTCTCTCTGCCTGCTGCTATCCATGTAAGATGTGACTTGCTCCTCCTTGCCTCCTGCCATGACTGTGTGGCACTGTAAGTCCATTAAATCTCTTTTTCTTCCCAGTCTCGGGTATGTCTTTATCAGCAGTGTGAAAATAGACGAATGCAGTAAATTGGTACTGGTAGAGTGGAGCATTGCTGAAAAGGTACCCAAAAATGTGGAAGGGACTTTTGAATTGAGTAACAGGCAGGGGTTTGAACAGTTTGAAGGACTCAGAAGAAGACAGGAAAATGTGGGAAAGTTTGGAACTTCCTAGAGACTTGTTGAATGGCTTTGACAAAAAAGCTAATAGTGATATGAACAATAAGGTCCAGGCTGAGGTGGTCTCAGATGGAGATGAGGAGCTTCTTGAGAACTGGAGCAAAGGTCACTTTTGCTATGCTTTAGCAAAGAGACTGGCAGCATTTTGTCCCTGCCCTAGAGATCTGAAGGACTTTGAACTTGAGAGAGATGGTTTGGAATTGGAACTTATGTTTAAAAGGGAAGCAGGGCATAAAAGTTTGGAAAATTTGCAGGCTGATGATGCAATAGAAAAGAAAAACCCATTTTCTAAGGACAATTCAAGCAGGCTGCAGAAATTTGCATAAGTAACAAGAAGGCCAATGTTAATTGCCAAGACAATGGGGAAAATGTCTCCAGGGCATGTCACAGATCTCCATCAGCCCCTCCCATCATAGGCCTGAAGGTCTAGGAGAAAAAAATGGTTTCCTGGCCTGGGCCCAGGGCCTTGCTGCTTTGTATAGTCTTAGGACTTGGTGCTGTGCATCCCAGCCATGGCTAAAAGGGGCCAAAGTATACCTCAGGCCATTGCTTTGGAAGGTGCAAGCCACAAGTCTTGGCAGCTTACATGTAATATTGGGTCTGCAGGTGCACAGAAGTCAAGACTTGAGGTTTGGGAACCTCCACCTAGATTTCAGAGAATGTATGGATATGCCTGGATTTTCAGGCAGAAGTCTGCTCCAGGGTAGAGCCCTCATGGAGAACCTCTGCTAGGGCAGTGTAGAAGGGAAATGTGGGGTCAGAGCCTCCACACAGAGTCCTCCCTGAGGTACTGTCTATTGGAGCTGTGAGAAGAGGGCCACCACCATCCAGATCCCAGAATGGCAGATCCACTAACAGCTTGCACTGTGCACCTAGAAAATCTGCAGACACTCAACACCAATTGTGAAGGCAGCCTGTAGGGATGATACACCCTGCAAACACACAGTGGTGGAACTTCCCAAGGCTGTGGAAACCCACCTCTTGCATCAGCATGACCTGGATGTGAGACATGGAGTGAAAGGAGATCATTTTGGAACTTCAAGGTTTAATGATTGCCCTATTAGATTTCAGACTTGCATGAGATCTGTAGCCCCTTTGTTTTGGCCAATTTACCCCAATTGGAACGAGGGTATTTACCCAATGCCTCTACCTCATTGTATCTAGGGAGCAACTAACTTGCTATTGATTGTATAGGCTCCTAGGTGGAAGCGACTTGCCTTGTCTCAGATGAGACTTTGGACTTAGACTTTTGGGTTATGGCTGGAATGAGTTAAAACTTTAGGGGACTGTTGGGAAGTCATGATTGTGTTTTAAAATGTGAGGACATGAGATTTGGGAGGGGCCGGGGGGGAAATTATATGGTTTGACTGTGTCCTCGCCCAAATCTCACGTTGAATTGTAGTTCTCATAATCCCCACATGTCATGGGAGGGAACCAGTGGGAGGTAATTGAATCATGAGAGCAATTACCCCTATGCTGCTTTTCTTGTGATAGTGAGTGAGTCCTCTCAAGATCTGATGGTTTTATAAGGGGCTTTTCCCCCATTTGCTTGGCGCTTCTTGCTGCTGCCATGTGAAGGAGGACATGTTTACTTCCCCTTCTGCCAAGATTGTAAGTTTCCTGAGGCCTGGCCAGCCATGCTGAACTGTGACTCAATTAAACCTCTTTCCTTTATAAATTATTCAGTCTCTAGTATGTCTTTCTTAGCAGTGTGAGAACGGACTAATACACATGCATATAGTGTGTAGTGGTGAAGTCTGTGCTTTTAGTGTAACTATCACCTGAATTGTTTACATTGTACCCATTAACTAATTTTTTATCCCATGACCCACTCCAAACTTCATACCGTCTCATTCTCTCACCCTTCTGAGTCTCCAAGTTCTATTATTGCATCCTCTATGACCATGTGTACAAGTTATTTATCTCCCACTTATAAGTGAGAACATGCAGTGAATTCTCCTATTTGTTGTCAGGACTTTGCCAGGTGGATTAAAAATACATTACTCTACTTAAAATTCAGCAAAATCCCTAAAATTATTACTATTAATTTTACCCATTTAACATATAAAAAAACTGAGTATTTCAGAGGATAAGAAATGTTACATAGTCCATTTGATTTAATAATCCATACTTTTAAGTCTAAGATAATAAGTAATGGTGACACAAGAATCAAGAATTACTACATGGCTCCATGTTATAAGAAAGGGGAGGTCCTTGAAATTGAACTTTAGTCCAGAAAGAAGCTCCAAGAAACTTTAATACCGTGAAGTACTGTTTCTTCTATCTTAGTCAGAGAGGTTAATACATAGTCAAATAAGCCATAGCTATAAGGACCACTGCAGACCTCACTGAGGGTTGGCACTGAGGACTGCATTGTGAACATCCAGGCTTTAGAGGTAACCTGACTCAATTTCCAGTCCCAGCTCTAGCCCTTACTAAACCAGGTGACCTTCTTAGGGTGCTTAACATCTCTGAGCTATAAAGTGGGGAAAGTATGAACATCTGTAGTTCTCTAAGACTGTGTCCCCATCTACACAAAGCAGTATATAAAATTTATTTCTGAGTTTGTTGGAAGGATTGAAATAATGTATAAAAAGAGCCTAGTAGCTGGGTGCAGTGGTTCACGCCTGTAATCCCAGCACTTTGAGAGGCCGAGGCAGGTGGACCACTTGAGGTTAGGAGTTCGAGAACAGCCTGGCCGACATGCTTGAACCCAGGAGGCAGAGGTTGCAGTGAGCCAAGATCACACCACTGCACTCCAGCTTGGGCAAGAGCGAGACTCCATCTCAAAAAATAAAAAATAAAAATAGCCTAGTAATGTTAGACATATAATGAATACTCAAAAAAGAAATGCTACAGTTAATCTTTTTAGTCTTCATATGTTGAAAATTCCACATAAAGCATTCAGACCCTTAGTCTAAATTCCCTATATTAACTGGCAAAAAAAGTATTTCAAGGACATGGTAGTACATCTGCAAATGAACGAAAGCAGACAGGTTTCTCTTTTCTTAATCTACATTTTACTTTATTTTTTGTTTTTATTTATTTTTCTGCATACATAGTAGGTGTATATATTTTGGGAGTACATAAAATGTTTTGATAAAGGCATGAAATGTGAAATAAGCACATCATGGAGAATGGGATATCCATCCCCTCAAGCATTTATCCTTTGAGTTACAAATAATCCAATTACACTCTAAGTTATTTCAAAATGAACAATTAAGTTTTTATTGACTATAGTCACCCTATTGGGTTATGTATATTGTCCATCCATGCATCCATCCATCCATCTGTCCATCCATCTATTCATCCATCCTTCCATCCATCCATCCATCCATCCATTTATCGATCCCTTTAAAAGATATTCACAAGGCATCCATTATGTACCAGGTGGTATCCTGTGCATTGTGAATGCAGCAGTAAATAAATAGACCATGTTCCTGCCTGCAAGAACTTAAAATCTGCTAGAAGAACTAAACAACTAGACCCCAAATGAGTAAACTCTGAAAAATTTATAATAATAGTGGAAAGTATTAACATAAAGTAAAATTGCATGGATATAATAGATAATATTATAGACAGTTTTTTCCTTCATAGAGACAATGGTCTAGTGAGAATACATAAATTTAAAAAGCAGTTTTAATACCTTGTCATAAGTGCTATGATAGGAGATGGATAAAATGCTCTCGGCAGAGGACAGCAGAAACTTCCCTAAGCTGTAGAAAGGTTGGAGATCAGGCAGGAAATCTTCTCACAATGATATTTAACCATAACCAGTTGGAGAAGAGTTAGAGAAACAGTCTAGGTGTAGGAAAATATGTGTGCAAAGGCTGCAAGGCCAGAGGACCTGGTGCATTTAAGGAACTAAACAAAGTTTGATACAAACAGAATTTTAAAATAATTGAAGAAATAGACGAAGCTGTGGAGAGGATATGAAGATCCTGGTGAGAAAGTAGTTGAACTGAGAATCCATAGACTTTCCATAGAATTTGAGTTGAATACAGATCACCCAGCGGGCTGAAACCAGGTAAAATTTTATTACATGCTCAAATCAAGACAAAGGGCAAGTATAGTAAGAGCAGTTGAGTGAGAGAATGGAAGAATAAGATGTTTTAGTCAGAGAATGAAATGACAGAATTTATATCAGAGGTTGACAAGTTATGGGTGAAAAAAAATCAGAGTGAGGCAATAGGCGTGGGGGATTAAGATGGAGGGGAAGGACCACAGATTAGTGAGGATGAAGAGATAGACCAAGGGGCATATGAACAATGAAGTAATCTAGGGCTAGGATTAAACTAGGGACTCTTAGCTGGCGACAAGCTTTCAATGAACAGGGGAAAATTATTAAAAGCTGATGGGTAACTGATTCAAATTGCGCTGTCCAATACTGCAGCTGCCCACCATATGTGGCTACTGAGCACTTAAAATGTTTTAAGTACACCATGGTAAATACAGTGTTATTTTTTAAAAGAATTTTGGCCATTTCTTTTTACTTGTTTAATGTGGCTACCAGAAAATTTAAGATTCGATGTGCAGTTTGCATGTTGTTCAGATTATATTTCTAATGGACAGTGCTTGATAATAGAAAGAAATAGTGTTTTAGCTCAATAAAATGATGCATGAGGAGCCAGAAATATTTTATATATTATATAGCAATAATTGTTGATGGAATTATCTAAATACTTTGTTTTCATGTGCTTTTATCACATCATAAAGGTGTGTAGAAAATAAAGCTGCCAATACTAGTGTTAATACAATCGTGGCTAAATCGACGTAATTATCTACACCAAAACATATTTGTCCCTTAACTTGAATTGGATTACCGCTGACCAATACTTCGTACTTGAACAAACAGATGATTTCTTGCTACTAAATAAACAAGTTCATAGGCAGTTCCTGGAAGACCCCAAAATTTTCTGTTGCTCTGATCCTCATTGCTTTGCCCTTGGTATTGATGAGCAAGCTGATTGGCTTTTCTTTATTTGGGTGATAAGATCTATGTCAATAATTGAGTTTATGGAGAGTAGACCAATCCAGCTGAGTAATTTGGATAAGAAAGTTCTTCTCGCAGTTTAATTTTCTAAAATTCTACATTGGGGGAAGGTAGAGCAATGTAGTCAGAGCCTATAAGACAATTGCATTTTTCCTTTTATTTTTACTCGAAAAGTCTTCTCATTCCATCATTTCCAAGATGAAGTAAAAGAACAAAAGAGCAAAGATGAGAAGCTAGAAACAGATCATTTAAAACAGTGTATAGAGACAAAGAGTGATACTGTTGGAAGTTAAAACATCTACTGTTTGAAGAATCAAAGTAACTAAATAAAACTCAGCCATCCAAATGCAATGAAGTTCATAAATCCATAGAGCTTTGACAATCTGCCGTAACTTCACTAAATGAAAATCTCTGGGATTGGGGTCGGTGAATCTGCATTTTCAACAAACACCTCAGGTGATTCTTAGGCACACTAAAATATGAGAACTGCTTAGTTTAAATTGTCCATTCTACTAATAAAAAACTTAAGATATAGAAAATTTCAGTGACTTACCTAAGGTTACACAATAAGCAAGTAGCAGAACCGTGGCTCATACCCAGGTCTCCTATTTCCTACATTATGGTTATGCTGAATAACACCACGCTGCCTTGCTCACATTATTTTGGTTACTGATCTCTATTAATGGAGTCCATATTTCCTCTAATATTTTTGATGGTCTTTTTGAGCTGCTTCTTCATGTTGAGCTAGAAATTTACCAACAAATCATAAACATTCTGAGTTGAAAGTTACCATAGAAACAGAAATAAATTCTTATAGAATAAACTCTCACAACGGCATACTCATCAAACGGCCATCTTTTCTCTGCTTAAGCACCTCCAGTAAGAGTGAGCATACTACTTTCCAAGGCAGACTGTTTTCAATTTTACAGAACTCTGGACATTCAAAAGCATTTTCTCTTTGTAATTGAAATCTGTCTTCATGAAATAGCCACCTGTGTGCCTTAAGAAGCCACACAGAACTGCTCACTCCTTCACCCATGATAGCCCTTGGCTGTTTGAAGGTAGATCTCAAATTCTGCCACCCTTTTAGCACTGTCCCAAATCAGGTTTCTTTTCCATACTGTAGAAGTTTTAATTCTTCTAAACATTCTTCATGACAGGTTCCAGAATCTTTAAAGCAGATGTCGCAAAGTGGGGCCTACAGAAAAATTTGTTTTACCTGTACCGTGTTAAAAAAAATAAAAAAATAAAGTGACCCAGCATTTAAAAATCAGTAGATCACATACGCAAACTGAATTTGTCATCTTTCTATAAAAAGGTAGACAATTGAGCCTGTATCCCTGTGACCCCAGTCCATCAATTCCCAACTCCCCGAGTGTGCACATGTGCTTTTATATCTGAAATGCTCCTCTCATCTGTTACTTGCTTGGCTCCTGAAAGCATATGAGTTGGCTACCCATGCTGTAGACACACTTCCTGTATCAGCGTCGTTTTTAAGATGTCATGCCAGAACTGAGCTAAAAACTCCAGATGTAATTTGGCCAGGCAAAAAAGAAAAAAAAAAAGGCAGGAAGATCACCTTCCTTGTTGGAGAGTCTACGCTCTGGTACATCTGCACATGTATAGATTATCTCTTACCTGGACTTTGACAGTGTCATGCTAATGCAATTTTCTGATGTCTACCTCATAATCAGCCACCAGATAATTTTTTTTTCAAAAATAAACTGTGTTCACATTATTCTGCTGTTTGCAAATCTTGGATTGCTCGTTGGTTTGCCATTCAAGGCTCTTTATATTTTAAAATTGCTCTTTGGCTTGCTATTCAGGGCTCTTTATACTTTAACATTTGCATTTAAATTGTTTACAGGCCTGTCTCCCTGACTATCTGTCTTATCTGTGAGGACAACAAATGGATGTTATTTCCAATTTAATCTAAATTCCCTTCGTTCCTAAACCACCTATTTGTACCTACCCAGAACTGTATCTTATGTATATAAAATCTATTATTATTTGCAATGCAAATCTCCATGGAAAGGAACTAAACATACTATGCGTGACTACATTTTGTTATATGTGGAGTTTTAAATAAGGAGTGTTTTTCAACTCATATCTGAATATTTATTATTTTAGCAATGGCTGCATTTCAAACTCAAATGGAACAAATTATATGAAAACAATATCATTTTCTCCTGAGATCAAAGTGCATTTGTCCTTAATGAAAAGCAATTATATTTAAATTATGCTATTGGAAAATATCTCAGGAAAGAAATTATCTGTAAATTAAATTATCTACAAACGGTATAAAAAACAATCATGAATGAATTTGAAAAATTAGCCAATTATAGCTAAGTAATATAATTTAGCCAGTACTCCCCAAGCCAAATGATAAGTTCCCACATGCATAGATCATTCTTAAAAATCAAAAAACAAAAATCAAAAATCACAAATCACGGCCGGGCATGGTGGCTCACGCTTGTAATCCTAGCACTTTGGGAGCCCGAGGCAAGCAAATCGCCTGAGGTCGGGAGTTCGAGACCAGCCTGGCCAGCATGGTGAAACCCCGTCTCTACTAAATATACAAAAATTAGCCGGGCGTGGTGACAGGCGCCTGTAATCACAGCCACTGGGAATGCTGAGGCAGGAGAATCACTTGAACCTGGGAGGCGGAGGTTGCAGTGAGCCAAGATCATGCCATTGCACTCAAGCCTGGGCAACAGAGCAAGACTCTGTCTCAAAAGAGAAAAAAAAATCAAAAATCACTTGTATCTGCAAATAATAAACTTCAGGCCTTTTTTGACTAAAATTTTAGGTGTTTTATCAACCCTATTAGGAGAATTTCATTCTTGGGTTGGAATTTTTCTTCTACCTTGTGTATTCATGAAAATATAAGCACATGGAGCTTGAAGATGTAAAACAGAATATACTGTGACTGAAATAATTTAAACAGAATCAGCATGGTGTAATAGCAAGAAACATGGACTAAGAGTCAGGACCTGGATTCTGTTTTCATTGCTATCGCTTACCACCAGTGCAGCAAACGCTTTAAATGCCACGTTTTTCAAATAACTTCCACAGATTAAAAATATATATGTATGTGCAGAATAACCAACACTCAAAAACAAGTATTCAGACTGCAAATAATAATTATTTCCATTATATCATAATGCCTATACAGGTTAATTTTTTATTTATATATTTACGATAGTGTTCAGACCAAAAATAATGAAAGCAACCTAAGATGACTTAGACTCAGAATATTTGTGCTTCAGTCCAACTTTTTCATTCACTAACTTTTGCGTTCTTGGTAAGCACTCTAAGCCCTGATATTCTCATTCTCATATGGTAATAATGCCATTTACACCACAGGGTGGTTTTGAGAGTTGATAGTGGTTCATCCTGGCTGACTGTTTGCTACCCATGCTGTAGGCACACTTCCTGTATCAGTGTCGTTTTTAAGATGTCATGCTAGAACTGAGCTAAAAACTCCAGATGTAATTTTGCCAGCAAAGAAAAAAAAAAAAAAAAAAAAGGGCAGGAAGATCACCTTCCTTGTTGGAGATTCTATACTCTGATACATCTGCACATGTATAGATTATCTTTTACAAGGACTTTGGCAGTGTCATGCTGATGCAATTGTGGGTAAGTACTAACTCAAACTACAACAGTGTCTCTAGAAGTACTTTAAACATTTTTAATGTGTTTGTACATCAGCCTTACTCTAAATCACTTTCATTCCAACCATTTGGTCCTTATAAAAGTTGGAAAATGTAGACCTTCACCAACTACAAATTTCAAAATAGGTTTGGCTAGTGATCTCTAAGGTTTTTATAGAAAGCAATTTTGCCACTGGTATAAATGATTGCAGTTATTTAATGTCGGGGGCATAACTTCAAAGAATACCACTTCGTTTCATTTATCCCCAAGGAACACTTTGATCATCTGAGCTGTACAATTAGATACAGACAACTATGTGATGTAATTGAAAATATTTCTGTAAGTGATTGATGGGGAAAAAACTAACAGTTCTGCAACTTAGAGACACCTGCATTCTCCTGGGTATTTATAGTGTATTTCATTACTAGTAGAAGCTAATTTGAATATTATGGCAACAATTCAGCTCCATCTGCCTGTTAAGTTAGAAACTAAAGGCTCTAAGATTTTACCTGCAAAACTAATAAGTTGCCTATATATTTGACACTAGACCACTGGATCAGAGACAAACGCCATTTCGTACTTACAGCAGAAGTAGCAGTCATAGCAATATCTTAGCACTAAGACTCATCATTTTTCATGGCTGCATAGTATTCCACGGTGTATATGTGCCACATTTTCTTAATCCAGTCTATCATTGTTGGACATTTGGGTTGGTTCCAAGTCTTTGCTATCATGAATAATGCCACAATAAACATACGTGTGCATGTGTCTTTATAGCAGCATGATTTATAGTCCTTTGGGTATATACCCAGTAATGGGATGGCTGGGTCAAATGGAATTTCTAGTTCTAGATCCCTGAGGAATCGCCACACTGACTTCCACAAGGGTTGAACTAGTTTACAGTCCCACCAACAGTGTAAAAGCGTTCCTATTTCTCCACATCCTCTCCAGCACCTGTTGTTTCCTGACTTTTTAATGATCGCCATTCTAACTGGTGTGAGATGGTATCTCATTGTGGTTTTGATTTGGATCTCTCTGATGGCCAGTGATGGTGAGCATTTTTTCATGTGTTTTTTGGCTGCATAAATGTCTTCTTTTGAGAAGTGTCTGTTCATGTCCTTTGCCCACTATTTGATGGGGTTGTTTGTTTTTTTCTTGTAAATTTGTTGGAGTTCATTGTAGATTCTGGATATTAGCCCTTTGTCAGATGAGTAGGTTGCGAAAATTTTCTCCCATTTTGTAGGTTGCCTGTTCACTCTGATGGTAGTTTCGTTTGCTGTGCTGAAGCTCTTTAGTTTAATTAGATCCCATTTGTCAATTTTCGCTTTTGTTGCCATTGCTTTTGGTGTTTTAGACATGAAGTCCTTGCCCATGCCTATGTCCTGAATGGTATTGCCTAGGTTTTCTTCTAAGGTTTTTATGGTTTTAGGTCTAACATTTAAGTCTTTAATCCATCTTGAATTGATTTTTGTATAAGGTGTAAGGAAGGGATCCAGTTTCAGCTTTCTACATATGGCTAGCCAGTTGTCCCAGCAAATGAACTCCAACAAATTTACAAGAAAAAAACAAACAACCCCATCAAAAAGTGGGCAAAGGATATGAACAGACACTTCTCAAAAGAAGACATTTATGCAGCCAAAAGATACATGAAGAAATGCTCATCATCACTGGCCATCAGAGAAATGCAAATCAAAACCACAATGAGATACCATCTCAAGCCAGTTAGAATGGCAATCATTAAAAAGTCAGGAAACAAGAGGTGCTGGAGAGGATGTGGAGAAATAGGAGCACTTTTACACTGTTGGTGGGACTGTAAACTAGTTCAACCCTTGTGGAAGTCAGTGTGGCGATTCCTCAAGGACCTAGAACTAGAAATACCATTTGACCCAGCCATCCCATTACTGGGTATATACCCAAAGGACTATAAATCATGCTGCTATAAAGACACATGCACACGTATGTTTATTGTGGCACTATTCACAATAGCAAAGACTTGGACCCAACCCAAACGTCCAACAATGATAGACTGGATTAAGAAAATGTGGCACATATACACCATGGAATACTATGCAGCCATAAAAAATGATGAGTTCATGTCCTTTGTAGGGACATGGATGAAATTGGAAATCATCATTCTCAGTAAACTATCACAAGGACAAAAAACCAAACACTGCATGTTCTCACTCATAGATGGGAATTGAACAATGAGAACACATGGACACAGGAAGGGGAACATCACACTCTGGGGACTGTTGTGGGGTGGGGGAATGGGGGAGGGATAGCATTAGGAGATATAACTAATGCTAAATGGCGAGTTAATGGGTGCAGCACACCAGCATGGCACATGTATACATATGTAACTAACCTGCACATTGTGAACATGTACCCTAAAACTTAAAGTATAATAATAATAATAATAATAATAATAATAATAATAATAATACGGCTGGGAGGTTTGGACTGGGCAGAATTCACCACAGCACAGGAAAGTAGCTGTGGCCAGACTGCTTCTCCAGATTCCTCTTCACTGTGCAGGGCACCTCTGCAGGAAATCCAGAAGTTCCAGTCAGGGGCTTACAGACAAAAGTCTCATCTCCCTGGGACATAGCACCTGGGGTTAGGGGCGGCTGTAGGGTTGCATGTTGAGCAGACTTAATCTTTCCTGTCTGCCGGCTCTGAAGAGAGTAGCTGATCCTTACAAGGGGGATGCTCCCAGCACAGTGCACCAGCTCTGCTAAGGGACAGACTATGTCCTCAAGGAGTCCCTGACCCCCATGCCTCCTGACTGGGAGAGACCTCCCAACAGGGGTCGACAGACACCTCATACAGGAGAGCTCTGGCTGGCATCAGGCCAGTGCCTCTCTGGGATGAAGCTTCCAGAGGAAGAAGCAGGCAGCAATCTTTGCTGTTCTGCAGCCTCCACTGGTGATACCCAGGAAAACAGGGTCTGGAGTGGACCTCCAGCAAACTGCAGCAGACCTGCACAAGAGGAGCCTGACCGTTAGAAGAAAAACTAACAGACAGAAAGCAACAACAACATCAACAAAAAACACCCCCCGACAAAAACCTCATCCAAAGGTCATCAGCCTCAAAGGTGAAAGGCAGATAAATCTGTGAAGATGAGGAAAAACCCGCACAAAAACGCTGAAGATTCCAAAAGCCAGAATGTCTCTTCTCCTTCAAATGATCACAACACGTCTCCAGCAAGGGCACAAAACTGGACGGAGAATGAGATGGATGAATTGACAGAAGTAGGCTTCAGAAAGTGGGTAACAACAAATTCTGCTGAGCTAAAGGAGCATATTCTAACCAAAAGCTAGCAGAGGACAAGAAATAACTAAGATCAGAGCAGAATTGAAGGAGACAGACACACAAAAACCCTCCAAACATCATAAATCGAGAATCTGGTCTTTTGAAAAAATTAACAAATTAGATAGACCACTAGCTAGACTAATAAAGAAGAAAAGAGAGAAGAATCAAGTAGACACAACAAAGGTTACAAAGGGGATATCACCACTGACCCCGCTGAAATACAAACTACCATCAGAGAATACTATAAACACCTCTGTGCAAGTAAACTAGAAAATCTAAGAAGTGGATAAATTCCTAGACACATACACACTTCCAAGACTAAACCAGGAAGAAGTTGAATCTCTGAATAGACCAATAACAAGTTCTGAAATTGAGGCAATAATTCATAGCCTACAAACCAAAAAAAGCCCAGGAGCAGATGGAGTCACAGCCGAATTCTACCAGAGTTACAGAGAGGAGGTGGTACCATTCCTTCTAAAATGATTCCAAAGAATTGAAAAGGAGAGACTCCTCCCTAACTCATTTTATGAGGCCAGCATCATCCTGATACCAAAACCTGTCAGAGAAACAACAAAAAAATAAAACTTCAGGCCAATATCCCTGATGAACATTGATGTGAAAATCTTCAATAAAATATTGGCAAACCAAATCCAGCAGCACATCCAAAAGCTTATCCACCACAATCATGTCGGCTTCATCCCTGGGATGCAAGGCTAGTTCAACAAATGCAAATCAATAAATGTAATCCATCATATAAACAGAACCAATGACAAAAACCACATGATTATCTCAGTAGATGCAGAAAAGGCATTGAATAAAATTCAAGATCCCTTCATGTTAAAAACCCTCAATTAACCAGATATTGATGGAACATATCTCAAAATAGTATTTATGACAAACCCATAGCCAATATCATACTGAATGGGCAAAAGCTGAAAGTATACCTTTTGAAAACCGGCACAAGACAAGGATGCCCTCTCTCACCACTCCTATTCAACATAGTATTGGAAGTTCTGGCCAGGGCAATCAGGCAAGGGAAAGAAATAAAGGATATTCAAATAGGAAAAGAGGAAGTCAAATTGTCTCTGTTTGCAGGTGACATGATTCTATATTTAGAAAACCCTATAGTCTCAGCCCCCAAACTCCTTAAGCTGATAAGCAACTTCAGCAAAGTCTCAGGATACAAAATAAATGTGCAAACAGCACAAGCATTCTTATACACTAACAATAGACAAGCAGAGAGCCAAATCATAAATGAACTCCCATTTACAGTTGCTACAAAGAGAATAAAATACCTAGGAATATGGCTTACAACAGATGTGAAGGACCTCTTCAAGGAGAACTACAGACAATTGCTCAAGGAAATAAGAGAAGACATGAACAAATGGAAGAACATTCCATCCTCATAGACAAGAAGAATCAATATTGTGAAAATGGCCATACTGCCCAAAGTAGTTTATAGACTCAATGCTATTCCCATCAAACTATCACTGACATTCTTCACAGAATTAGAAAAAACTACTTTATATTTCATGAATTTTTTTCTTTCAAAAAAGCCTGTATAGTCAAGACAATCCTAAGCATAAAGAACAAAGCTGGAGGCATCACACTGTCTGACTTCAAACTATACTACAAGGCTACAATAACCCAAACAGCACGGTACTGGTGCCAAAACAGACATATAGACCAATGAAACAGAACAGAGACCTCAGAAATAATGCCACACATCTACAACCATCTGATCTTTGACAAACCTGAGAAAAACAAGCAATGGGGAAAGACTTCTCTAATAAATAGTGCTGGGAAAACTGGCTAGCCATATGCAGAAAACTGAAACTGGACCCCTTCCTCATACTTTATACAAAAGTTAACTCAAGATGGATTAAAGACTTAAATGTAAAACCCCAAACCATAAAAACCTTGCAAGAAAACCTAGGCAATACAATTCAGGACATAGGCATGGACAAAGACCTCGTAATGAAAAAACCAAAAGCAATTGCAACAAAAGCCAAAATTGACAAGTGGGATCTAATTAAAGTAAAGAGCTTCTGCATAGCAAAAGAAACTAGCATCAGAGTGAACAGGCAACCTACAGAATGGGAGAAAATTTTTGCAATCTACTCATCTGACAAAGGTCTTATATCCAGAATCTACAAGGAACTTAAACAAATTTACAAAAAAAAAAAAAAAAAAAACAACACAAGCCCATCAAAAAGTGAGCAAAGGATATGAACAGACACTTCTCAAAAGAAGACATTTATATGGCCAACAAACACATGAAAAAAAGCTCATCATCACTGGTCATTAGAGAAATGCAAATCAAAACCACAATAAGACACCATCTCACACCAGTCAGAATGACGGTTATTAAAAAGTCAAGAAACAATAGATGCTGGCGAGGCTGTGGAGAAATAGGAATGTTTTTACACTGTTGGTGGGAATGTAAATTAGTTCAACCATTGTGGAAGACAGTGTGGCGATTCCTCGAGGATCTAGAACTAGAAATACCATTTGACCCAGCAATCCCATTACCGGGTAAACACCCAAAGGATTATAAATCATTCTACTATAAAGACACATGCACATGTATGTTTATTGCAGCACTATTTACAATAGCAAAGACATGGAACCAACCCAAATTCCCATCAATGATAGGCTGGATAAAGAAAATGTGGGACATATACACCATGGAATACTATGCAGCCATAAAAAGAATGAGATCATGTCCTTTGCAGAGACATGGATAAAGCTGGAAGCCATCATCCTCAGCAAACTAACACAGGAAGAAAACCAAACACCAGATGTTCTCACTCATAAGTGGATGTTGAACAGTGAGAACACTTGGACACAGGAAGGGGAACAGCACACACTGGGGCCCGTCGGGGTGGAGGGCAAAGGGAGGGTGAGCATTAGGACAAATACCTAATGAATGTGGGGCTTAAAACCTAGATGACAGGTTGATAGGTGCAATAAACCACCATGGCACATGTATTCCTATGTAACAAACCTGCATGTTCTGTATGTGTATCCTGGAACTTAAAATGAAATAAAATAAAATAAAATAAAATAGCTGTTGCTGACAGTTAGTATACTAAAACAAAATAAAATTTATGGAAAGGATTTCAATAAATATTTCTTGAATAAATAAAAATAAATAAAATATATTTTGAAAAATTTATGACTGCGTCTACATGAAATTGACTATTTGAATATTTGGAATATTTAGTATTTCGGATATTCCAAATACGAAATTCTATATATATCATGTGTGACTTTTTTCAAGCATTAAAATGGCATATTCCAAACATCGATATATACTTGACATTAAAATTAAGTTGAATATAATAGTTAAATAAAAGATGCTTAATGCTTATAAGGCCAACTATCAATGTGCTATATAAACATTATGATATAAAGTAATTTTATGTGACACAAATTCGTGTCTACTTTTTGTTAATTCATCCATCTGTGGATACGTTCTGGTCTATTCTTGTCCTATTATCCACCCCATATTTCACACATGCTTATCATCGCGAGAGTATGACTAGGACATATTAAGCATTTGATAAAGTAAAGCCTAAAACCTATTTTATCCACAACTATATTGTGTGGTTCTTAAAAATAGTTATCATTGGGTGTTGCAACTAGGTAGTTTAGAGAGCAGACAGCATAATGCTGTACCTATGGAAAAGATTCAGTGTAACACAGCATACATTTACTGAATTCCCACACTTTGCTGAAGGTGCAAAGATGTCTAAAATGTGCTTTCCAGGAGGTCACGATTTACATGTTGATTGATTAGAATTTTAGAGAGAGGTCCTACTAAAATGCATATATCTTATGTATATACCCTGTAGTGACAATTTCAGTTTTAAAAAGTACACTTTTATTGATTCTTTTCAAATATAATAGCACATATCCAGAATTAAAATATAAATTGCAGTAGATTCTGCTGGTCACAATATTTCAAGCCCTTTAAAATCCAAATGAATGCCAGATGATTTAATACTTCAGGATAAAATCAAGATGATAAAAGATGAAAGCTCCTTTAATGTTATCCAACTTGCCATAGGTATGGATTTTTTTTTTAAATAGATAATTGTGTGTATTTATGTGGCTCAAGGTAACTTCAGATAAACACTTTTAATTCCATGACTAGCTCTAGGATTTAAGAACAAAACTATGCTACTGAAATTATCTATTCTACAGGCTTCATTAGAGATCACATTGCTAATTTATTCCTGTATATAAAGTTTGAGTAACTAGGTCTGTGGCATATATTCCTTCTGAGATTAATGTGATAGCCCATCTACTTTTCAGAACTGGTGACTTGGCAAATTTATTTTGCCTGTGCAAACTAGAGAAATAAAGTGGGAGAAGTAGATTTCTGTCTTTCCTTATTCCAAATGCCTTTCCTCTATTCAATTCCTAAATCTGTATTTCAATTTCATTTATATGCTTTAAAGCAAAGAGAGACAGAGAAAGAGAGATATATATACATATAGAGAGACAGAGAGATAGAGAGAGAGAGAGAAACTAAAAATGTCAAAGTCAAGGATAAATATAGTGATTAATTCTCACAGCTAGGACTTTTAAAATGACTTATCTAAGTACTATGCAGGTATAGACTATAAATATATTAGATTCAGAAGAGTCTGAAATAATTTTAAGAGATTTGTTTATGCTTACAGAGGATTTCTGTGATAACAGTTTAATAATACTCAGTTTTGTTTTCTCTTTCTTCCAATCCAATCCGGTTTCTGCCATGGAATACTAATATAAAAATGTTTCTTCTTAGGCATAGTCCAACGCACATTTAAGAGTTTTTGAACTTTAGTTTCAAAGATAAACTATTAATGTAATTATTCTTAATGCTATCGGTAAAATTCAGGAAAAATGCTATACAAAGTGAACTACTTCAGGTATCTTGTATTAGTTTCTTACTGCTTCTGTAACAAATTACCACAAGGATAACAGCTTTCGTTTGAACAATGTGAGTTTCCTGTCTTACAGCTCTGTAGGCCAGAAATCCAAAATGAGTCTCAAAGAGATAAAAATCAAAGTCCCAGAAAGGCTGCATTTTTTTCTGGAAGCTCTAGGGAAGAATTTATTTCTTGCCTTTCCCAACTTCTAAAGGTTGTCGGCATTCCTTGGCTACGTGCCCTGCATCACTCCAATTTCAGCTTCTGTCATCACAACTCTGTTTCTAGCTGACCCTCCTCCTTTCCTCTTATGAGAACCCTTGGGATTATAATAGAACAACCCAGAAAATCCAGGATAATCTCCTCATCTAAAACTTCCTCATCACATCTGCAAAATCATTTTTGCCATATTAGGGAACATATTCACAGATTTCAGGGATGGGGGCATGAATGGCTCTGCAGGGAACTACTCAGCCTACTATATAACTTTAGGGTAGGGACCTGACGCAAGATATGGAGATAGGCATGGAGAGGCAGATTTCTAGGGGCCTTGTAGGAGGTGTTACTGGATTTAAGATTTATCCCTCAAACAAGGAGGACTTAGTAATGAGTTTTAAGCAAAGGAAAGGCATGATCAAATAGATATTTTCAAAAAGTTATTAAATATATAAAATATCAGGGTCATGAGAGTGCAGACAAACATTACTGTGGTTGATTTTACTGAACTTGATAGCTACTGGAATTTAGGGTAAGAGAGAGAAGGAAGAGTGAATGACTATATGCCGCTGGCTTATGTGGGAGAAGGAAATGCTATTAATTGAGGTAAGGAATACAGAGGTAGTTAAATTGGAGGTGTGTTCGAGATAATCACTTAATTTTTTTGTTTATACAGTTTTTCATTGGTCAGAAAAAAAAAAAAAAAACCTGGACATAGTATTCACACAATGGACTGAAAAAGTCAAGATTTAAAGAATATTAGAGCTGGAAAATTTCTTAGTATATCTCTTTAACATTTTCTAGGTAAGGAAACCGGTGGGCAGAAGAGAAAAGCGCCGGCATATACGTCATGTACAAACGGCCAATTTCCTCCAATAATTACAGAATTTTCAGGGTAAATTATGGCTAGTGTGTCACTATCAAACTTATGACTTAAAGGACACCAAATATATATTTTTATTGTTTGGTTTAATTTGCCTTTTTTTCTCCCCTGCAAAAATTTTAGTGCATACATTTTATAGAAGAAAGCTAACTTTAAAATATTGCTTACATCTCAAAAGCAATTCACTTTGTTGATTCAGTGGCTAAAATATATGAAATTCAAGTCCTAATAATCTTCCTTTATAAACGTAGAGGAAGTCACAAGACGTTCAATGACAGGATTGAACCAGGCATCAAACCCAGATCTCCTGACCCCTGCACTTCTGTTACATCACATTTTGGCTTCCTAGAAGCCAGAGTTTTTAACTAGTGAAAAGATACTAAGAGCGCAGCCTCTTTTCTTTTTCTTTCTTTCTTTCTTTCTTTCTTTTCTTTCTTTCTTTCTCCTCCTCAGCATACCCACAGACACCATCATCTGCAGAGGCACAGGGCACCAAGAGAAGAGTTAGGTGCAGGATGCTTTCAGTTGCACAGCAGCTTCTAATGTTGCTCCTTTCTTTTAAAACTCATGAATTTGTTTCTTAATTTTTCAGTGATTTTCTCCAAGTAGGCTTCAAAATCAAACACTGGGAAAGCAATTCTCCTCTTACACCAGTTATAACTTTAGCTGGAGAAAAGAATCTAGGAAAGGGGGTGACTGTTGAGGGATACAAAAATTGTTTATCCTTTGCCTGAGAAGGATTGTTAATCCTTAGACATTCCCAGATCTGAAGAGACAATTTATGGAAAATCTCTTGTAATTTCCAGGGGGAGTGAAATATACACAAGCCGCTATGCTTTGCAAACCAATTGCATGTTGTGGAACTGCCTTAGAAGCTCCAAAGTGGCCATCAGCAAGTAAATTTTTTCATAGACTACTGCAGAATTCACAATGGGCATAGCCAGTTGCTGTGTGAAGATTATGGAGGGGCTCAATATGACATCGTAAACAGATAAAGGTAATTTTCCATAATCATATATTTCATCAAATAAAAGCCAAATGGAAATAACTGAAAATGCTCAATTTCCAAGTTAAAGAAGAAGTTTTCTGTGTGCTATTTCAGTTTTTGAAGATGCAAAGCACAGAAAGCAGAGTTGAAAAAAAGGAAAGAGAGAGAGTGCAGTATTTCCCAAAGTATGTTCTGCAGAACATGAGTCCAGGGACATTCTCTGGGGGAAGTTTTCTATGATCAAGTTTCTGGAATACTTTAGCCGCAGCAGCAGGAGGCATGATCATGATAACAAGTATCAATAACTACCAATTTTAAGGGCTTACTATCGGCCAGGCATTATGCTGAGTACTTCATATGCATCACGTAATCTAATTTATGCAGCAATGCTATCAGGGAAGTATTATCCCTATTTCAAATAATGAAACAGCACAGAGAGATTAAGTGATTTACCTAAAGTCACATAGCTAATGCTCAGCAAAGTGCGTTAAAAGCTCTGGGAAGCTGTACAGAAAATAAGCCTGCTCTATTTTGCCCAAACTTATTTGACTCAAAAGCCATTTATATACAATCAATATTAACACATGGAAATATATCATTAAACAATAATCCAAAGCATTCACATGCCCATATATTTTTCCTAGGTAAAAATTTTTCAAAACTAAAAATATTTGAAAATACAGTATATGATAAATTATATTTTACTATAATTGACATTAACCTCAGCAGGAAAAAGTTGGAGATAGACCTGCGGATTCCTAGGAGGTTTAGTAGTAAGTGGCCAATAGAAATAGAAATTCATTTAGTTGTACCAAGAGAATGTCAGATGATACACCCTTAATGATGGGGGTGAGGTGGAACAAGGTCTGAAGAACTCAGAAAAGTGTGCCATGGAAAAAAGAGTTAGCTCTAAAAACATTTCCAGGCCAATTATCTATGCAGCCTGTCAAGTAAGAACATGTTTTCTCCTCTTAAAGCTCTCCTCAGTGTATTCCAACCTTGAGGAAGGATATGAAAAAGAATGAGAAATGAAGCTTCCTATACCCACTCTCTATCCATGACTGTAGGCTTCCCACTACAAAGTCCTAGAAAAAGGAGATGGGAAAGTTCTAAATTTGAACATTGATATGCCAATTATTCTATGAAAATTAACATAATTTCTGAATTTATATAGTGCTTGATGACAAAAGTGATAATCAGTTTTTATTTACCTAAGGATAATCAGAAAAGTAGTGGGACTATCTACAGTTCTTTTCTAGTTGAAGAGAAATAACACACCCATTAAATTTAAAAAATCAGTAAAAGGCAAAAAAAAGTCAAGTTGTTTCGTTATTTCATACCGTAAGTAGATCCTGTTCAATGCAATGGTGTGTGTGTGTGTGTGTGTGTGTGTGTGTATATATATACACACATAATTATATGTATACACATTAATATATTTTGCGCAATATTTTTGTGGTTCAGTAATAGACTCAAATCTTTCTTTAGTTGTGGCTTTTTTTAGCTATATCTTTAAATATTTTTAACCATTATTCTTTCTTTTACTTTATTCTAGAAGACCTATTATATCTGAGTGAAAACCTCTCAATCCAGTTTTTATTTCTCTCAACTACTCTGCTTCAGTTAGAATTGCCTTAATAGTGGGGCAGGAGTGTGGGCAGAAACGGAATTCAACACTCTGTTACCTCTACCTTTTTCTGGAATTAGAATTAAATCATTCCTTTAAAGTCTGGTCCTACGACTCAGGCACAACTAAGACAGGGATGCTACTAAAACATGGCAGCTGAAAAGCCATATGTCCTCTCCAGAGTCAGCTTCAACATCTGAATTAGTCTCTACAAGCCATGGTTCTACTTGGGTACCTGAATATCCATTTTCTCTGAGCTTCTTCTTTTTTGCCATTCTAGATCTAATAAATTGTCTATATCTTACTTTTATTGTCCCAATGCACATCAGCTGTTCCAGCATAGAATAAGTGCACAATACCTTTTGTGAACAAATTCAGTTATATGAATGAATCTTTCTACTCAACCTTTAAGTCTCGGTTTTAGTATCCATTTCTCCAGAAAGCCTTTCCTGACCACCCTGCCCCAAGACTTAGATAATTCCTCTCTTCTGTTCCCTTCTAGAAATTTTTATCTCTAACACTGCCTATATCACATCTAACCCTTTAGTTACTGAACAACTTAATGAAGCTAGAGTTACTATTTGTTGAGTACTTAATATGTGTGTCAGGTATAGTGTTTCTTCTTTCACATACATTGGCTCATTTGATCCTCAGTAAGATTCATTTGCCAAGAAGAAATTGAGGCTCAGAGAGGCAAATTAACCAGTCTAACCGGTGTGTAAAAGAGCTGGTGTGTTAGTCAGTGTTCTTTAGAGAAATATAATCAATAGTCTATAATGTAGATATAGGTATAGATGTTTTTATAGATATCTCTATGTATATACACACACATATATACATATATACACATACATATATATTTAGATATCTCTATGTGTACACACACATATATGCATGTAGATGTGTAGCTATATCTATATAATATATAGATATATGTAATATATAGATATATGTAATTATATTCTATAGCTTCATATCTATATCTATCTAATTACATATATATGTATATATATGAGAGAGAGATGGGGGAGAGAGGGAGGGAGAGAGAGAGAGAGAGAGATAGATAGATAGACAGATAGATGTTGGCAAGTTAAAATTCCATATGGCAAGCCAGAGGCTGGAAATTCAAGTAAGAGTTTATGTTGCAGTTTTAGTCTGAATTCCACAGGGAATCAGGCTGAAAATGCAGGCAGGGCTTCTATGTTGTATTATTGAGGCTGAATTTCTTCTTCTTTGGGAAATTTCAGTCTTTGCTCTTAGGGTCTAAAGTCAACTGATTTAAAGGTTAATTGCATCTAAAAAAAAACTTCACAGCAAAATCTAGGTTGGCGTTTGACCAAACAACTAGGCACCGTAGCCTAGCCAAGTTGACACATAAAGTTCTCCATCACACTTGGGACTCAAATCCAGGTTTGACTCAGAAATCTCTACCCTTTACCAGTATATTATGCTGCTCTCATGAGGACAAGGTGTGCCTCAGTCATCTCCATATCTCCAGTGCCTAGTGTTGAACCTAGTAAAGAGTAAGTCCTTAGTAACTATGTGTTCAACAAATAAATACACCTGTATTGAAATAGTCTTCTGAAACTTTGAAAGGATTTGGGAAATAAGTAATGAGTAGGTCTGATGTTAAGTATTGAATACACTGAAAATTTTAAAAAAAATGAAATTGGTATAAAAATATTTCTGCAAATATTGGAGACAACGTGAGATTTATAAATAAAGAACTAGTAAAAATATAACTAAGAAGTGAAACATACTGTAGATGTTCTGATTCTAAAAGTAATCAATAATAAATTCAGAAAGACAGATAAACAAAAGTAAGAACAAAAGGAAATCACTAGGTTACTCCTTTAAATAGCCTAGTCGGTGAAGCTCTGAAAATCCTTCTGTGAAAATCAAGTTTTGACTCTATTTAGACTACCCCCCAAAGTAATGTTGATAAGATTTAAAACATCAGCTGGCCACTTACTAGTTCCTATGAAACACCAACTTTTCAGCAAAATTCAAACACATCATCTTACAAAGCTTGTGTACTGCTGTTAAACCATATCAAAGATCTTTAGGAATAAAAAGATTAGATAAATGGAATATTAGCCCCTGAGGAGACACATTGAATGATGAAGGTTATTGTCAACTAAAATCAACGGAGACGGTAGATCACAGAAGCCTCAAATGCCTAAGCCAAATATTCTTTCTGATCTGTTTGAGTACAGGAACTCAGGGGAACATGTGAAAAGAATTTCAAGCAAATGTATCATTAAAAGTATTATACTGGCAGATGGCTTATGTTAAAAAAAAAAGTTGGCCATGACTCAGAACTGCAAACATGCACAACTCAAACTTTCTCCCTTTACTGGGTTCCAAATTTAAATTAGAAATTTATTGCACTTTCTTTATTCCTTGCCCATATTAATGGCACAAATAAATGTTGCTTTCTTGTTAATTGAGGTTAATAAAACACTGTGGCCTACTTACGTCAATGTCTAGAGCATCTTAAGTCAAATCGTGAAAGTAGCGACAAAGTAGTTTCTTGTATAATTTTAACTGCTTTCATCCTTTTATCAGAGACAATCTGGGAATAAAACAAGCAGATATCTTGACTCTGTTGAAACCAAGCCATGGCAACAGTCCAGTGAAACAAGATGAGATTAATGTCAGCCAAGGCGCTAAGCAACAAATGTCCATGTTCTGATAAGAATAAAATGTATAAACTAACAGTATCTACAATTATTTTGCCTCCTCAAGTGTTTTACCTCCTTTCATTAAAACTTGCATTGTAGAAATTAATTAGCAAAGATTGTCTTCCTAATCTCTACTGGGAAAAGGAAAGTTAAGAAAAATTATTAGAATGATTAAGAAGAAAACCATTCCCTTTAAGAGGGATCATTTATCCTCCTTATGTACCTTTTCGGTGCTTTGGGGTGTTAACCTACATGTGTGACATTATTTTCATCATTATTTGTAAACTTTCTCCCATATCATTTCTCTACATTTCAGAGATTGGTATCCTCAGTAACTATCTCAAGGCCTTAATATCACATTTAGAAACACTCCTAACAACATCACAGTCCTTCATCTTTACCTAGTAATCTGCTGCATTAACACAAGATCATCTTCCTGAATTCTCTAGCACTGTTGAAAAGGCTGCCATCCATCCATTTGATTAGTCACAAATATTCAGTGCATCCTGATGACTTTTATTCCTTCCCCTACCAAACCCAAGATTTCACTAACTTCCATTGACTCTACCTCTGTAATATCAGCACTATTAGCATTTAAAAGGTATCAGTTTATTGATGTCTAATTGAAGAGTCTTTCAGTCAACATTGCTGGAACATTTTCATTAATTATATACCTTTATAACATTAAAAAAGCATCTGTTCAATACTTTGTAAGATTCTATGTTTTCTAATGACATAACTACTATTTCTACGCTTATACACACTGTATGAATAGTATTGTGCTCTTTGACAAATTTTTTCTTCTACTTGTTTACAAATATCTACAGGGTTTACAAATTTTTTACATTTAATGGAAATGTATCATTGTACTGTTACATTAGCTGACCTTTTGATATGCTCCAGACTATGTAAAACTGTCAGTTTTGGTATCTGTAAATAAGAGATAGTCTCCATCCTATCCCCAACCGCTAAAAGCCGTTTTGGCTATGCCCATGGCTAGTACGAAATGCTGAAGAAGTAGCAACCTCATGGAACAGATCTCAACCTATGACTCCTAGCAATTAGACTCTTCATATATCATCACACAGACAGCATCATTCTGAGGTGAATCATGACATATTGTCATAGTTTTCCATGGAACAGCTTTAGTCACCCTCAGTAGTAGCTGCTTGATAATGCATCTTTTGCCTTCCCTGTTTCACGTCCATACTTTCCTACTGATGATCATTTCCCTCCCAAATAAACTAATTTTACTTGAATCCTAGCCTCTGGATCTACTCCCTATGAAAACTGAACCTAAGATACTATACTATCATCATTTTAACAATTCCTCAAACATACGAATTTTTGTTTCCAAATTGTTATTATAGATTGTGCAGATATAAATATCATTGCACAAAAGAGGATTTTCTTTTCCTTTTTAGTCACTTTGTTGATCTGTTTCCAAAAACGGGATTCCTGGGTCAAAGTATATCTATAATTATCTATTCTCTTTGAATTCCATATTACAAACTGGGAAAATTGTAACAACTTCCAAACTGCCAGTAAGTCCTGTATACTTGATTTATTATAAGACTATTACAGAAACTTGTGAGTGTTATTTTTATTTTTATTTTTTGTAATTTACTCAATATGTGGTTGTACCTACCTGTGTCTCTCAGGTTTCTAGATTATCTGAGGGCAGGAATAGTGTTGTTCTTCTCAGTGTTCACTGTTATATCCCCATTATCTGATGTATGATTGGTATTCAAGAAACATTTACGTAATGGACAAATTAGATACTCTTAGTTATTTATATTGGAAATACTTTATCATTAATGAACTAGTAAATATTTCTAAGATGGCAAATTGGCAAAAAGGTAAAACAAGTATTCTTTTGACCCTGTCAACTCTCATGCTAACCTCTAAGTAGATCATGTAACAAAAAGTATAAATTAGATGGGGAATGATTTTGTAAGTAAATACAGATAATGCAAATGTCCGACAGAAAGAACTGAATCAGGCCATTACAACCTTACGCACAGACACAAACACTTCTGTGAGGACATCTGCTCAGCAACTGCCTAACTTCAGACTGGTACCACCCTTGTTATTGAGGTCACAATTCAGCCCATACCAATGGTCATTACATCCACTGGAATCGAGAAAATCCTTTCAGGAAAGAATGTAAAGAAAAAAAAGAGATGAACGAAATCATGAAGAACTGCAATATTTAGAAGAAACAGTGCCATCAAAGCAACTCAAATTAAATATCAAATAAGACAATCAGGGGACTATAGTGTTATAGAAGCCAAGAGAGGGAACTGTTTCAAGTAGGGAGTGGTCAACACTCGCACAAAGATTGAGTAAAATGAGGATTGGGACACGTGTTTTAAGTTTGGTTACAAGGAAGGAGTTTGTGATTTTGGCTAAACCTGCTTCAGTGGAGTGGTATGAGCAAGAGGACGGCTGCATTGGATTCAATAGAAAATGTGAGATGAAAATGGAGACAAGAGGTTTGAAAATATTATAGCTCAGTCAAATGGCATTTCTGGTTCTAGATCCTTGAGGAATCACCACACTGTCTTCCACAATGGCTGAACTGATTTACACTCCCACCAACGGTGTAAAAGCGTTCCTATTTCTCCAAAGCCTCGCCAGTAAATGTTGTTTCCTGAGTTTTTAACAATCACCATTCTAATTGGCATGAGATGGTATCTCAGTGTGGTTTTGATTTGCATTTCTCTAATGAGCAGTGATGGTGAACTTTTTTTCATATGTTTTTTGGCCACATAAATGTCTTCTTTTGAGAAGTGTCTGTTCATATCCTGACACAGGCACACGCATGTTTATTGCAGTACTATTTATAATAGCAAAGACATGGAACCAACCCAAATGCCCATCAATGATAGACTGGATATAGAAAATGTGGCACATATACACCATGGAATACTATGCAGCCATAAAAAAGAAGGAGTTCATGTCCTTTGCAAGGACATGGATGAAGTTGGAAGCCATCATCCTCAGCAAACTAACACAAGAACAGAAAACCAAACACCGTATGTTCTTGCTCATAAGTAGGAGCTGAACTTGAGAACACATGAACACAGGGAGGGGAATATCGCACACCGGGGCCTGTTGGGGTGGGTGGAGGGCAACGGGAGGGAGAGCATTAGGACAAATACCTAATGCATGTGGGACTTAAAACCTAGATGACGGGTTGACGGGTGCAGCAAACCACCATGACACATGTATACGTATGCAACAAACTTGCGTGTTCTGCACACGTATCCCAGAAGTTAAAGTAAAAGAAAAAAGAAAAAGAAAAAAAAGTGAGAGACAAAGAAAAAGAAAGTATTATACTCATTTTTATGATAACAAAAATAATAAATTTTAAGAGGAAGTGTTGATAATAGACTTAATTAGCCTTGTGAAAGCAAGAGAGGGTGGGATCCAGAGTGCAAGTAGAGGAGTTGGCTTTTGATAAGAGAAACTCATTTCTTTCTGTTGTAATTAGATGGAGGAGAAAAAAAGGATATGACTACAGATTATATTTTTGTAGGCTTGGTGGTAGGGAAATGAGCAATGCCTCTGATTATTTCAGTTTGAAACAAAGGCATCAGCCAAGAGTGAGGGGCAGGGGAATGTATAGGTGAGACTTGAGGGGTAAACAGAGTACCTGGAAGCTTGAAATACTTGTCTACATATGGAATTTACTGTCCTCACTTCTATTTCACCACAGTGTCAGCTAACTCATAGGCAGTGTCTACCTGCTTCCCTGCAGGGCACTGATACTCTGTATATTGGTCCTTGGGGCTGATATAAGTAGAGGGAAAAGCTTGATTGAGAGCCTTTAAAACAAGTAAGGTAATAAAAGGAAAAAAATTAAAAACTTTTATTACATTCAAAAACAGTAACTTCAAAAGCAGTTAAATTGAAACCACATTTATTGAGTTAACAAATCATGAGTTAAAAACAATTTAATTTTTAAAGACTTTCATTCGGTTCAAAAAAATAGTGAAACTACTTTATTAATTTCATTGTTCTGAAGTCAGTGTTTTGGAACTCAATAAAAGTGTTTTTATTATTTTCATTTCCCTAAGCTTTCCTCCACATTCAGGCCCCCTTTGCTAACAAAGCTGGCCCAAATATAAATGGGACAGATTCTATATATGAGGATAAACATTGCTCATGTATTTTTCAGACATTTAAGTGTTCTTTTCTAACCTCACCTTCAAAAATCTTGCTTGTGATTAGTTCAATTAGACCTCTACTATATGCCATTAAAAAATACACACACACATATGTATATATACACGCACAAATACACACACACATACACATATATATATATACAATTATTAAAAATTTATCAGTCTGGAGCTATTCAGGAGACATACAGAAACCACATTTGTACTTTGAAAAATAAAAAGTATAATTTAATAATTGTCACATCGTTAACTAATACTAGTTAACTACTAAAAGGGGTAAAGAAGGATTCTAGGGCTGAGGGAGCTGCAAGGTACATGGAAACTTCGAAGAAGCCCTCCCCAAGGCTGAGATTCAGTCCTGAGTGAGGTGATACGACTACCAGAGAAACACACAGCACGCAAGTGGGGAAGAGACTTGTCAGAAGTTTAAAGCTACCGCTGAATCTCAGAAGCAATCCATCACCGGGGGGCCGGGAAACTTGCTGGAGAGCACAGGCCACAGCTGAACTATAAAGACGACTGCTGTGGTGGCAAAAATCATGCCAGAAGATGTGGAGTACTGCTGATCAGAGAAAGCTACTAAGCTTAAAGCGACTTTAACTTGGGACACTGATCCCAGTGTAAGACAAAACACAGAAATAAGGCAAACTTCTTCCTTGCCTTGCCTTGCAATGTCCCCCCCAGCATCTTCTATTGGTAAAACCTAACAACAAGCCAGCTGGCAAAGGAGAAACATCTCACAGTCCCGATTCAGTAAAAAAGGAGGGCAAAATGTGGAGTCAGAGACAAGAGAAAATGAATTCATAATTATTACATAAAGCTACTTTCTCTCAGCTCCAAATCCATAATTCTATACTGTTCTTTCTCATTTGAGAGCTGGAGATGGGGTTGTCCCCTGCCAGATGACATATATACAAAAGATTCTATTAGAGATGAAAGGACCATCTGATCTCACTCTTTTCCCCTCCCACACACATTTAAATATATGGAAAACTGAGATTTAGGTAAAGTGACATGTCCAATATCTCATGTTGATTGTTAGTACAGCACCCTTTCTGATCCTCAGCACTGTGGTCTTTCCAGAGATCCCCTAGTAAGTCAATATTATAAAACTAGCACATACTAGGTTTATGCTCTTTATTAATATTTAGTAGTTCTTTCAGTCACCTTCTTAGGACAATAAATTGAACTTTTACAAACAAGGTGGTGCAAAACACTCATACATCTTTTTGGGAACTTTCCAATAGCTGCAAGGAAAAGCTATCATTATGTTACATCCAAACATGCTTTTAAACTTCAGAAGGGACTGGGCATGGTGGCTCATGCCTGTATTCCCCCCACTTTGGGAGGCCGAGGCAGGTGGATCACCTGAGCTCAGAAGTTCGAGACCAGCCTGGCCAACATGGCGAAACCCTGTCTCTACTAAAAATACAAAAATTAGTCAGGCATGGTGGTGGGCGCCTGTAATCCCAGCTATTCCGGAGGCTGAGGCAGGAGAATCACTTGAACCCGGGAGACAGAGATTGCAGTGAGCCGAGATTGCACCACTGCGCTCGTCTGGGTGACAGAGTCAGACTGTCTCAAAACAAATAAATATGTAAGTAAATACATAAATAAACTTCAGAAGGAAAAAAATAAAGTTTCTGTAAAGAGAGACTTCGTGGCAGATTAGGGTTACTAGCCACTTAAGAGGTAACCTTAAGTGGTTTCATGTAAATTATTTTCAATATGCAATGAACTTCAAGAGTAAGTTACATAGCAGGTAGCAGTAGTTACTATGGTTGCATAAGTAAACTATATCTTAGTTGGTAAATAGGTGTTGTTGTCAGATGCTTGCCGTCATGTTATTCTTGTGTGGGTTTTTAACTGTTTAAATAACCAGGAGGAAAAAAAAATAGAAGGAAAGAGGAAAATATTCAGTACATCAGCAGGACTGTCTACAAAAAGAAACAGAATTTGCTGAGGAAAGCTACTTCCACTGCTCATTAACAGAGAGGCAAAAGTGATACATTGCGTTGATAAAACAGCTGGGATGCAAGCCTGCTTACAGGGGTTTTTAAATACCAAAAGCAGCTTATTTGAGCCAAATTGGAAGTAGGAAAGTGAGGCACGGTGACAGAATTTCATGCTGAGGCTGTTACATCCCCATGAACACTGGATCTCGGTGTCAGCTAAGCTGAGAAAAAACTTTGGTTTTGCAAAGTCAATGGATCTAGATGCCTGGTTGGAGTGGGGAGGGTTCCCTTTGCAATAAGAACTAGATGAATTCAGGTGGAAGGAGAAAACCCTTGGAAAATCTGTCCTCTCTCTTTCTCTTAAGGGAATAATGTTTTTCCATGGGTATGTGTGTTCAGGAGTCCTCTGCATAAAAAAATATAAAAAATATAAAAACACAAGAGTTTTACAATTGAGACAGACATGGATTCAAATCCAGGCTTAACAAATGATTTAATCTCTCAGAGTTCCAGCCTCCTTATAAACCTTGTCAATAAAATGAAACTACCAATGCCTACTTGTAGGATACTGAGAAGATACAATAAAATATGCTATAAACACCTAGTTCCATGCTTGATCTATCAAATGGTAGTTGCTGCTACTATTACTATTAATACTACTACTGGACCACCAGTACTAATCTTGAGCCCAAAAGTCCTTTTCCAAAGGGAGAACTCTGACAAAGCCAGCATACAAAGTAGATTCACTAAGAGGTTCTATCTCTCCTTCTTGGGGGATAGACTGGGTTGGGCACAAACACACACATAGATCTCCATCGTACTTACTCTCACCCCCCATCAATCTCTGTTCTCTCCCCCATCCCCTGAAGCATAAAAGATAGAGAGGTTGTACTATAAATGAGACAAAATAGGCTTCTATAAAATAAAACAACAAAGGAAATAAGATAAAATCTAAAAGTAGTAAAATTATCTAAAACCAATACTCAGACATGATACACTAAGTGGAAATGATAGTTTTAAACTTACCTTATTCTTATAGGGTCTACCAATATATTAACTTAAAGAAGAAAAAAAAAACACAAAAAATTAAAGAAGAGAAATTAACTAAGATAATTAAATACTTGAATAAAAATGATAAAACATTCTATAAACACTACAATACAGAAAAAAAGCAATAGAACCTAGAAAGTTAAATGACAAGCCAGTTAAGTAAAATGTACCATTAGCAAAAAGGATATACTAAAGAGATTACCTGGTAAAATGAAATAGCTTATAAAATTCTGACAAAACCACAAAATTTAAAAATACACAGAAACCAGCTTAGGATCAAACTTGTCTGGACAATGAGCCTTTTTCAAATGGAGGAAAGGGACACATCTTAGAAAAGAACACACTATAGGGGAGGACAGGGGCAAGAGACATACATCTAGCTGAAAGTCAATGGTCCAATCACTGAAGGAACAAGTCTGAGCACTATGTCCCTCAGGTCCTATATCATATCACAGTGGGAACATAAGTTAGTACTATTTTATAATGGTACCTATTATGGGTTGATTTTGAGCTCTGGAGAGAGACATATATGGATTCATATTCTGGCTCTGTCACTTCCAAGCCGTGTGAATTCGGGCAAGTTATATATATATAATCTCTCTATGCCTCATTTTCCTCATCTATCTATAAAGCTATGAGTAGTGTCTTTATCATAAGATAGTCATGAATAAATGAGATAATCCATTTAAAGAGCTTAGTATAGACTGCTACATTAGCATAAACTCAATAAATGGTAGATGTTCCTTTTATTATTATTAGCTTAGGTAACAGAGATAGTGCAAGTGGTAAAGAGCTGTATTAGTCCGTTCTTGCATTGCTACAAAAAACTATCTGAGACTGGGTAATTTATAAAGAAATGAGGTTTAATTGACTTACAGTTCCACAGGCTGTACAGGAAGCATGGCTGGGGAGGCCTAAGGAAACTTACAATCATGACGAAAGCAAAGAGGAAGCAGGTACATCCTACATGGCTGGAGCAGGAGGAAGACAGTGAAGGGGTGGGGGTGCTACACACTTTTAAACAACCAGATCTCTTGAGAACTCATCCACTATCATGAGAACAGCAAAGGGGAAATCCACTCCCATGATCCAATTACCTCCCACCAGGACCCTCCTCTAACACTGAGTATCACAATTCGACAGGATGCTTGGGTGGGGACACAAATCCAAACCATATCAGGAGCCCTTTGGAACATGGCACACAGTGTTCTGAGACAAAGAATACATGCCCAACACAATTGCATCTTCAGCATCAGAGCAGAGGAAGAAAGGGACAAATGCCACACAGAATTTGAATGAAGTAATCAATAGGTATACACAAGCCCCCTTCTTCCATTAGGATAAAACATTATACGATAAATTTGAGGTGTTTGGAGTTCCCACAGATTACTTGAAGAGAGCTCCAGAAAAAATATTGTTTTAATGCTTATTAAAGATGGTAATGTTGAAACCCAGAGAGAGAAATGAATTTGCCCAAGTTCACCCAGAAAACTTTTGAAAAACTTGTTAACAGACTCTACCTCTTTTCTGCATACTACACTCCTATATTTCCATTAGGAGTATTAAATTTCATTATATTGAATATCAACAGTATACACAACACTTCAGACATGATACAATGCCTGTGTCTAACCAAGCATTCCTGTAGTACCTACAAAGACCTCATACATACTTAAAATACTCATCACACATGCACCTAGGCAACCTGTTAGGTTGTAATTGCAATTCCTTTTGCACCAACCTAATAGTAAACATGTATTCATTTATGCATTCATTCACTCAGCAAATATATTGAGCACCTATTATATGCAAGGTGTTGTGTTTGGAACTTCAAAGTGAAAACTAATCAGTCAATACATCTGACCTTGAAGAGCTTACAGATTAGCTGAGGTGACAATCAGGAAAATAATTAATAGCAAACAGATGAGATGAGTGTTATAATACAAACACATGGAAGCTTCTCTAGGAGTTACAATCTGATGAAGCAGGAACTAAATCTGTCTGCCAAGGGAATAAATCAGAGACAGTTTCCCTGAGGAAATAACGCTTAAATACTGAGGATGATTAGCAAGAAGCTTGCCAAGAAACAAGGTCAATAAGGAAGAAGGAAAGTATATTATTGACAGAGACAACATCATGTAAATTGCAGCACATGTGAAATCACAATGTATGAAACAGGGAGGACAGGTGTCATTCAGCATGCCTGGAGTACAGGATGCCCATGAGAAAGTGAGATGCCTTAAGGCTAGAAAAGTAGGTGAGGAAGATTGCAATGGGCCTTATTATTCATGCTGAGGAGCTGTGCTTCATGCATAGATAATGCAGAATGATGTAGTATTTTAAGAAGTGAACATTACCCAATTTTCATTTCAGGAAGATCACTCTGGGTGCAATGTAAGGATGCTTTGACAGATAAAAACCTGGAAGTAGACCAGTAGAGAAGAGCCACTGAGATATGATAATGACTGGATATAACAAAGTCACCACTGAGACTAGGAAACACACACAGTAAAGACACTTTTCCCTACCCTGAAAGGAATGACAACTTAACAACTCTATAATATTATGTGGAATATTGTTATATCTCCTTTGAAAACAGCCCTGTAAAAGCATGTATTGTAATCTCACATTTTTTTTTTTGGAAGCATACCTAATAGCATGAGATATTCAGCCCCTATCCCCACCTCCTTTAGAGAATCTTCCAAAGACAGATTTGGGAAATACTCAGGACAGTAGCCCACTGTTAATCTTGATCTTCTCATTCCATGTCTCCTTTTAAAAACATAAGGAATAACATCAACTCAAGATGGATTTAATATTGTGTGGGAGTCTAAGTCTCTTTGTAGGTCACTCAGGACCTGCTTTATGAATCTGGGTGCTCCTGTATTGGGTGCATATATATTTAGGATAGTTAGCTCTTCTTGTTGAATTGATCCCTTTACCATTATGTAATGACCTTCTTTGTCTCTTTTGATCTTTGTTGGTTTAAAGTCTGTTTTATCAGAGACTAGGATTGCAACCCCTGCCTTTTTTTGTTTTCCATTTGCTTGGTAGATCTTCCTCCATCCTTTTATTTTGAGCCTATGTGTGTCTCTGCACATGAGATGGGTTTCCTGAATACAGCACACTGATGGGTCTTGACTCTTTATTCAATTTGCCAGTCTGTGTCTTTTAATTGGAGCATTTAGTCCATTTACATTCAAAGTTAATATTGTTATGTGTGAATTTGATCCTGTCATTATGATGTTAATTGGTTATTTTGCTCGTTAGTTGATGCAGTTTCTTCCTAGCCTCAATGGTCTTTACAATTTGGCATGATTTTGCAGTGGCTGGTACCAGTTGTTCCTTTCCATGTTTAGTGCTTCCTTCAGGAGTTCTTTTAGGGCAGGCCTGGTGGTGACAAAATCTCTCAGCATTTGCTTGTCTGTAAAGTATTTTATTTCTCCTTCACTTATGAAGCTTAGTTTGGCAGGATATGAAATTCTGGGTTGAAAATTCTTTTCTTTAAGAATGTTGAATATTGGCCCCCATTCTCTTCTGGCTTGTAGAGTTTCTGCCGAGAGAACCGCTGTTACTCTGATGGGCTTCCCTTTGTGGGTAACCCGACCTTTCTCTCTGGCTGCCCTTAACATTTTTTCCTTCACTTCGACTTTGGTGAATCTGACAATTATGTGTCTTGGAAACACCCCACTGTCAACATTAGACAGATCAATGAGACAGAAAGTTAACAAGGATACCCAGGAATTGAACTCAGCTCTGCACCAAGCGGACCTAATAGACATCTACAGAACTCTCCACCCCAAATCAACAGAATATACATTTTTTTCAGCACCGCACCACACCTCTTCCAAAATTGACCACATAGTTGGAAGTAGAGCTCTCCTCAGCAAATGGAAAAGAACAGAAATTATAACAAAACTGTCTCTCAGACCACAGTGCAATCAAACTAGAACTCAGGATTAAGAAACTCACTCAAAACCACTCAACTACATGGAAACTGAACAACCTGCTCCTGAATGAATACTGGGTACATAACAAAATGAAGGCAGAAATAAAGATATTCTTTGAAACCAATGAGAACAAAGACACAACATACCAGAATCTCTGGGACGCATTCAAAGCAGTGTGTAGAGGGAAATTTATAGCACTAAATGCCCACAAGAGAAAGCAGGAAAGATCCAAAATTGACACCCTAACATCACAATTAAAAGAACTAGAAAAGCAAGAGCAAACACATTCAAAAGCTAGCAGAAGGCAAGAAATAACTAAAATCAGAGCAGAACTGAAGGAAATAGAGACACAAAAAACCCTTCAAAGAATTAGTGAATCCAGGAGCTGTTTTTTTGAAAGGATCAACAAAATTGATAGACCGCTAGCAAGATTAATAAAGAAAAAAAGAGAGAAGAATCAAATAGATGCAATGAAAAATGATAAAGGGGATATCACCACCGATCCCACAGAAATACAAACTACCATCAGAGAATACTACAAACACCTCTACACAAATAAACTAGAAAATCTAGAAGAAATGGATAAATTCCTCGACACATACACCCTCCCAAGACTAAACCAGGAAGAAGTTGAATCTCTGAATAGACCAATAACAGGAGCTGAAATTGTGGCAATAATCAATAGCTTACCAACCAAAAGGAGTCCAGGACCAGATGGATTCACAGCCGAATTCTACCAGAGGTACAAGGAGGAGCTGGAACCATTCCTTCTGAAACTACTCCAATCAATAGAAAAAGAGGGAATCCTCCCTAACTTATTTTATGAGGCCAGCATCATCCTGATACCAAAGCCGGGCAGAGACACAACAAAAAAAGAGAATTTTAGACCAATATCCTTGATGAACATTGATGCAAAAATCCTCAATAAAATACTGGCAAACTGAATCCAGCAGCACATCAAAAAGCTTATCCACCATGATCAAGTGGGCTTCATCCCTGGGATGCAAGGCTGGTTCAATATACGCAAATCAATAAATGTAATCCAGCATATAAACAGAACCAAAGACAAAAACCACATGATTATCTCAATAGATGCAGAAAAGGCCTTTGACAAAACTCAACAACCCTTCATGCTAAAAACTCTCAATAAATTAGGTATTGATGGGACGTATCTCAAAATAATAAGAGCTATCTATGACAAACCCACAGCCAATATCATACTGAATGGGCAAAAACTGGAAGCATTCCCTTTGAAAACTGGCACAAGACAGGGATGCCCTCTCTCACCACTCCTATTCAACATAGTATTGGAAGTTCTGGCCAGGGCAATTAGGCAGGAGAAGGAAATCAAGGGTATTCAATTAGGAAAAGAGGAAGTCAAATTGTCCCTGTTTGCAGATGACATGATTGTATAATTAGAAAACCCCATTGTCTCAGCCCAAAATCTCCTTAAGCTGATAAGCAACTTCAGCAAAGTCTCAGGATACAAAATCAATGTACAAAAATCACAAGCATTCTTATACATCAATAACAGACAAACAGAGAGCCAAATCATGAGTGAACTCCCATTCACAATTGCTTCAAAGAGAATAAAATACCTAGGAATCCAACTTACAAGGGACGCGAAGGACCTCTTCAAGGAGAACTACAAACCACTGCTCAAGGAAATAAAAGAGAATACAAACTAATGGAAGAACATTCCATGCTCATGGATAGGAAGAATCAATATCGTGAAAATGGCCATACTGACCAAGGTAATTTATAGATTCAATGCCATCCCCATCAAGCTACCAATGACTTTCTTCACAGAATTGGAAAAAACTACTTTAAAGTTCATATGGAAACAGAAAAGAGCCCGCATTGCCAAGTCAATCCTAAGCCAAAAGAACAAAGCTGGAGGCATCATGCTACCTGACTTCAAACTATACTACAAGGCTACAGTAACCAAAACAGCATGGTACTGGTACCAAAACAGAGATATAGATCAATGGAACAGAACAGAGCCCTCAGAAATAATGCCACATATCTACAACTATCTGATCTTTGACAAACCTGAGAAAAACAAGCAATGGGGAAAGGATTCCCTATTTAATAAATGGTGCTGGGAAATCTGGCTAGCCATATGTAGAAAGCTGAAACTGGATCCCTTCCTTACACCTTATACAAAAATTCATTCAAGATGGATTAAAGACTTAAATGTTAGACCTAAAACCATAAAAACCCTAGAAGAACACCTAGGCATTACCATTCAGGACATAGGCATGGGCAAGGACTTCATGTCTAAAACACCAAAAGCAATGGCAACAAAAGCCAAAATCGACAAATGGGATCTAATTAAACTCAAGAGCTTCTGCACAGCAAAAGAAACCACCATCAGAGTGAACAGGCAACCTACAAAATGGGAGAAAATTTTCGCAACCTACTCATCTGACAAAGGGCTAATATCCAGAATCTACAATGAACTCCAACAAATTTACAAGAAAAAAACAAACAACCCCATCAAAAAATGGGCAAAGGATATGAACAGACACTTCTCAAAAGAAGACATTTATGCAGCCAAAAGACACATGAAAAAATGCTCACCGTCACTGGCCATCAGAGAGATGCAAATCAAAACCACAATGAGATACCATCTCACACCAGTTAGAATGGCAATCATTAAAAAGTCAGGAAACAACAGGTGCTGGAGAGGATGTGGAGAAATAGGAACACTTTTACACTGTTGGTGGGACTGTAAACTAGTTCAACCCTTGTGAAAGTCAGTGTGGTGATTCCTCAGGGATCTAGAACTAGAAATACCATTTGACCCAGCCATCCCATTACTGGGTATATACCCAAAGGACTATAAATCATGCTGCTATAAAGACACATGCACACGTATGTTTTTTGCGGCACTATTCACAATAGCAAAGACTTGGACCCAACCCAAATGTCCAACAATGATAGACTGGATTAAGAAAATGTGGCACATATACACCATGGAATACTATGAAGCCATAAAAAATGATGAGTTCATGTCCTTTGTAGGGACATGGATGAAATTGGGAATCATCATTCTCAGTAAACTATCGCAAGAACAAAAAACCAAACACCGCATATTCTCACTCATAGGTGGGAATTGAACAATGAGAACACATGGACACAGGAAGGGGAACATCACACTCTGGGGACTGTTGTGGGGTGGGGGGATGGGGGAGGGATAGCATTAGGAGATATACCTAATGCTAAATGGCGAGTTAATGGGTGCAGCACACCAGCATGGCACATGTATACATATGTAAATAACCTGCACATTGTGCACATGTACCCTAAAACTTAAAGTAAAACAATAATAAAAATAAAAAAATAAAAAAAATTTTTAAAAAGATGGATTAAATACCTAAATGTAACACCTAAAACTACAAAATCCCTCGATGAAAACCTGGGAAATATGATTGTGGACATCAGCCTTGGCAAAGAATTTATGACTAAATCCCCAAAAGCAATTTCAACAAAAACAAAAATTGACAAGTGACATCTAATTGAACTAAAGAGCTTCTGTGCAGTGAAAGGAACGATTAACAGAGTAAATAGACAACCTACAGAGTGGGAGAAAATACGAACTATATATCCAATAAAGGTCTAATATCCAGAATTTATAAGGAACTTAATTAAACAAGCCAAAGACAAACAACTCCATTTTAAAAAAATGGTCAAAGGACGTGAACGGACACGTCTCAAAATAAAATATACATGTGGCCAACAAAAATATGAAAAAATGCTCAACACCACTAATCATTAGAGAAATGCAAATCAAAACCACAATGCAATACCATCTCAAACCAGTCAGAATGGCTATTGTTAAAAAATACAAAATAAAAAAAACAAATATTGGTGAGGCTCCCAAGAAAATACTTAAAGACTGCTGATATGAATGTAAATTAGCTCAGCAACTGTGGAAAATAGTGCGGAGATTTCTCAAAGAGTTTAAAACCGAACTACCATTTGACCCATTTACTAAATATATACCCAAAGGAAAATAAATTGTTCTACTAAAAAGACACATATACTTGTATGCTCAATCACAGTGCTATTCACAAAAGCAAAGACATAGAAGGAACCTAGATGCCCATCAATGGTGGACTGAATAAAGGAAATGTGGTCCATATCCACAATGGAATACTATGCAGCCATAACAAAGAATGAAATCATGTCCTTTGCAGCAACATGGATGCAGCTGAAGGCCATTATCCTGAGAGAATAAATACAGGAACAGAAAACCAAATACTGCATGTTCTCACTTATAAGTGGGAGCTAAACATTGAGTATGCATTTACACAAAGTTGGGAACAATTGGCACTGGAAACTACTTCAAGTGGGAGGGTCAGGGGTTGTGGGTGGAAGAACTACCTATTGGGTACTATGATCACTACAAGAAGGATGGGACCATTTGAACATCGAACGCCAGCAACACACAACTTACCCATGTAACAAACCTGCACATGTATCCCCTGAACCTAAAATAAAAGTAAAAATAAATAAAATTAAAATGTAAGGAAGGTCTCTATAGTGGAATGATTATGTGATTTGTAAAGAGGTGATCAGGGTTCCAATCCCAAATTTACCATTTGTTTATTTTATGACCTTAACTAACATATCTCTCTGAAACTGAAGCTCTGCAAATGTAACATGGAATTGCTACATATTCCTACTTCACTCAAGATTCTGGTGAAGATGAAATCAAATAAAAATGCACTGCAAAGTTACTTTGCAAACTGTAACACGCTATTTATGTGTTAGTTGCTAGCATATATAACACATATTACATCCCTGGACATGCAATAAATGCTCAGTTACGTAGTAAATTCTTGCACTCAGCCATAGACATAAATCACAAAATAATCAACAAAAATCTGAAAATCTTCTAGATTCCTCTAGATTTCTCTGTTTCCACTATATGCACTAATTCAAAACCTAAAAGGAAATTGCTACTAGGTTCTCAGTGTTACCTCATTCTACCAGAAACCCCAGCAAGAGAGGTGAGGATGGTATTCATTTGACTTGCCATCATCACACAAAACACAAGGAAACTGTCTCCTTTGTTTAAAAGCAATGTTCTCCTCCTTATATGTATATAGGCTTAGTGTGCCAAAGTGGGGGCCATATGAAGCATAAGCCCATGCTTATGCATTATGGCCACTGATATCAGCTGTTCCCACACATCTAAAACTTATGCCAACTACACATATGCTGAAATGAAGTGACTCTACCTCTAGATACACTGCCTATTTATACAAAATCTCAACCATGACCACTGTGCTTCTGAACATGGTACAGATTGAGACTGTGGACAGGAGCACTGAAGCAGCTACATTCAGAAAGCAACTGTGGCTCAAGAGGAAAGAGCAGTTAAAACAGCCCAGCAAGGACTTCATGTCTAAAACACCAAAAGCAATGGCAACAAAAGCCAAAATTGACAAATGGGATCTAATTAAACTCAAGAGCTTCTGCACAGCAAAAGAAACTACCATCAGAGTGAACAGGCAACCTACAAAATGGGAGAAAATTTTCGCAACCTACTCATCTGACAAAGGGCTAATATCCAGAATCTACAATGAACTCCAACAAATTTACAAGAAAAAAACAAACAACCCCATCAAAAAGTGGGCGAAGGACATGAACAGACACTTCTCAAAAGAAGACATTTATGCAGCCAAAAGACACATGAAAAAATGCTCACCATCACTGGCCATCAGAGAAATGCAAATCAAAACCACAATGAGATACCATCTCACACCAGTTAGAATGGCAATCATTAAAAAGTCAGGAAACAACAGGTTCAGGAGAGGATGTGGAGAAATAGGAACACTTTTACACTGTTGGTGGGACTGTAAACTAGTTCAACCCTTGTGGAAGTCAGTATGGCGATTCCTCAGGGATCTAGAACTAGAAATTCCATTCGACCCAGCCATCCCATTACTGGGTATATACCCAAAGGACTATAAATCATGCTGCTCTAAAGACACATGCACACGTATGTTTATTGCGGCATTATTCACAATAGCAAAGACTTGGAACCAACCCAAATGTCCAACAATGATAGACTGGATTAAGAAAATGTGGCACATATACACCATGGAATACTATGCAGCCATAAAAAATGATGAGTTCATGTCCTTTGTAGGGACATGGATGAAATTGGAAATCATCATTCTCAGTAAACTATCGCAAGAACAAAAAACCAAACACCGCATATTCTCACTCATAGGTGGGAATTGAACAATGAGAACACATGGACACAGGAAGGGGAACATCACACTGCGGGGACTGTTGTGGGGTGGGGGGAGGGGGGAGGGATAGTATTGGGAGATATACCTAATGCTAGATGACGAGTTGGTGGGTGCAGCGCACCAGCATGGCACATGTATACATATGTAACTTACCTGCACATTGTGCACATGTACCATAAAACCTAAAGTATAATAATAATAATAAAAGAAAAAAAAAAACAGCCCAGCTGCCTTTGCACCGGTCAAATGCCAAGCTCTCCAACAAAGACTTTACATATACGGAGTAGATTTTTCACAAGTTTTGCAAATTTTACCCCCAATGAACTCAGTATTCTCTGATGAGAAACACCCCCCCTTTCATTCTTCCTAGGATATGTTCAATGACAGTAGAGAGTCAATAAATATGTAGTTGTTGATTGAGATTCAGGAATATTTAGACTCTCTACAGGGCTCAACTAAAACAGCCAGCTGTATTAATACAAACCGTCCTTCAGAGGCTCTTTTAGAAATTGTCTCTAAACTGTCTCTAAAGTGCTGAATAATGGGTATAGCAGACACCTCTGGTTTGCTGCCCAGCATCCATTTTTTTCTCCTTCATGGCAACAGAATCCTGAACTTTCTCTATTAGATGATTTGCAAAGGATTAACCTTACTACCAACCTCTGGAGGTGAACTCTGAGTGGCTTAAGCCAATTGGCATTTTCCAAAAACCTAAACATATTATTATTACTGCAAATGGTAAGACATATCCACTTGTCTCCTGAACAAGGAGACGTATTCATAAGTTGTTCACAGCCATCTGTGACCTAAGGAGTAACTGGCACTAGGATGATGTCAACACCATTAAAGACAGAGAGGAAAGACAAAAATAAACTAGGTCCTTGGTGATCCTATTTGGTCAGTGAATCAGACCATGTAAAATTCACAGTATCTCTGGATTATTCAGTTGTGTAAGTCTATAAATTACCTTTATAATTTAACAATTTTGAGTCAGGTTGGAAGTCATATGCAACCAAAAACATCCTCATTTATACACTGGTAATTGTGAAATAAAATTCAAACTGGTACTTAGAGAGGTGAAGATGTCTTTTCTGAGGGACACATCTATAGTGTCTTTTTTTTTTTTCTTTTATTATTATTATTATTATTATCATTATTATACTTTAGGTTTTATGGTACATGTGCGCAATGTGCAGGTAAGTTACATATGTATACATGTGCCATGCTGGTGCGCTGCACCCACCAACTTGTCATCTAGCATTAGGTATATCTCCCAATGCTATCCCTCCCCCCTCCCCCACCCCACAACAGTCCCCGAAATGTGATGTTCCCCTTCCTGTGTCCATGTGTTCTCATTGTTCAATTCCCACCTATGAGTGAGAATATGCGGTGTTTGGTTTTTTGTTCTTGCGATAGTTTACTGAGAATGATGATTTCCAGTTTCATCCATGTCCCTACAAAGGACGTGAACTCATCATTTTTTATGGCTGCATAGTATTCCATGGTGTAGACTGGATTAAGAAAATGTGGCACATATACACCATGGAATACTATAGTGTCTTCTATAAAAGAAATAAATAAAGATTTTTCATAAGTACTTGCAAATCCATAGGACAGTCTCTGTAATCTTATTATACCACCAGAACAAACTGAAGTCCTTTCTTCTCCCCTTGGGTGAGTTATTCCTTCAACTGTTGGTTAGTGATAGATCATAACTGCTTCACAGAGTGCAATTTCAGAAGCCTAATACGGATTCCATTTCTTGTGGAAATGGACCTGAATGTTCTTTGGACCTTAATGTACTCCATTCACATCACTAGCTTCCTTAAAAGACTCCTATACAAATGTTACAACACTGTGGAAGTATAAATTTGGATCAGTAATAAAGATAGAGATCTACTGAGAAGAATTACTGAACACAATCCTGTTCTAAGAGGCATGTATGACCATGGGCTATTTGGAGTTAGTCTGAAGAAGAAATGGGGATTACTGTCAAGCATCCTGGATACCTAATTTAAGGTATACAATCCCATGAGAGCAGACCCTCTTTAGAAGTGTAATCAGAGCCTCCTATATAACAATACATAAATCAGGTCTCTGCCTTTTCTTAAGAAAAAATACCTTTTTCAGGCTGACATTTGATGACTAAAACATAGGATCCCAGCTTTCACTGATTTACATGAAATATCTAAACTCCAGGAACCCAGTCTTGATTTGACTGCTGTCTAGTTCTTGCCAGAATCCCAGCTAAGTGGTACTGGCACAAGAATTGACAGACATTGATAGAACTGCATACATTTCACAGACACATAATTAAATATCAATAAAAACTGAGTGGGTGATAAAGATAGGCGCATAATGTAATGAGAAAAAAATGGAGGAACTATTCAAGTAATTTTTTTTTTTTTTTGAGATGGAGTCTCGCTCTGTTGCCTAGGGTGGAGTGCAATGGTGCGATCTCGGCTCAGTGCAAGCTCCGCCTCCTGGGTTCATGCCATTCTCCTGCCTCAGCCTCCCAAATAGCTGGGACTACAGGCATCCACCACCACGCCCGGCTAGTTTTTGTATTTTTAATACAGACGTGGTTTCACCATGTTAGCCAGGATGTTCTTGATCTCCTGACCTCGTGATCTGCCCGCTTCGGCCTCCGAAAGTGCTGGGATTACAGGCATGGGCCACCGCGCCTGGCCTCAAATAACTTTGAGATAATTGTCTACATGGCAAAAGACTCAAGATAGACATTCAAATTATATACCCAAATACATTCAAGATAAACAAACAAAAAACCCAAACATAGAAATGAATATACAGATGAATAATTAATCTCTTTGCAAAGAGCAACTTTTAAAATATAAAAGTAGAAAAAGAATTTGCAAAGGAAAAGAAAGATTTGATTACCTAAACATATAATACTTTTATATGCCAAAAAAAGCTTTAAGGAAATAACAGACTGGTAAAAACAAAACAAAACAAACAACAACCAAAAAATCTTCCCCAAATGGCAATGATGTCGATATATTTAATAAAGAAAATGCTCCTAATAACTTAAAACAAAATATATCCACGACCTAATAGAAAAACAGGAACAAAATGGAGGGAATTCACACATTCAAAATAAATAACCCCAAACACACTTAGAATGCCTAAAGTAAATTAAAATAGGGGCAACACCAAATGCTGGTGAGGATGCAGAGATACTGGAACACTGATGATATGCAAAATGTTATTGTCACTCTGGAAACAGTTTGACACCTTCTTGCAAAACTAAACATGAGCTAACCATATGACCCAGCAATTACACTCTTAGGCATTTACCCCAGAAAAATCAAGTCATGCCCATATGAAAAGATATATAGGAATATTCATAGCAGCTTTATTTCCAATAGCCAAAATTATTGATGCATTCAAAAACTTAGATGAATTTAAAAGGGTTTATGCTAACTGAAAAAAGGCAATGTTAAAAGATTAAAAACTATATTATTCCATATATATAAGTTTCTAAGATTGACAAAAATATAAAAATGGTGATCAGATTAGTGGTTGCTAGAGGTGAGAGATGGGGGGAGATTAATGCAAATGGCTCTCAATGTGTAGAGCAAGTCCTGTACCTTGATTGTGCTGAAAGTTACATGAAGCTAAACAAGTGATGAAATAGATAAAACTACACACACATAGACATACATAAATGTACATGAATACGCGTAAAACTGATGAAATCTGAATTAGGTCTGTGAATTGTACCAATGTCGATTTCCTAGTGTTGATACTGTACTATAATTATGTACCGTGTCAACATTGGGAAAAGCTGGGTGAAGAAGGGAGCACAGGACCTCCTTGTACGTTTCTTTGCAACTTCCTGTGAATCTATAATTCAAAATAGAAAGCTTAAAAATAGATGACCATAAATATATGAAAATAAATTTCACCTTCAGTGGTAATGAAAACTGCAAATTAAAAAACAGCACACATTTTTATCTAATTGCCACTTTTTAAAATTAAAATACTTGAAACTAGTTGTGCTGGAGTGAGTTAGGTACTCTAATGTACTACCGTATGGTTCTATAAATTAGTAGCATCTCTTTGAAGAGCAATCTGGAAACAGGTAGCAAGATAGTCCTTTTGAGTTTCTCGGTGCTATAGTAGGGAAATCTCTGTTCTATTACTATTCCTTTCTCCCTCTTCCCCACAAGAGCAGGAAATATCAGGCTAAATTTACCTTCAGGCAGGAAAACTGTTATATAAGGCTACCCCCATATTTCCATATTTTTTGGTTGGTTCGTTCTCTCTTTCTGGATGTGTCTCACTCTCTCACTCTTTCATTCTTTGGATTCCTGTGACTAGGTAGCTGGCCATTTTGTAATCTTTCCTCACTCCCTCTCATCTACATTTTTCCTTTACAAATCCTGTCAAATACAGCCCCAAATGCTACATTGCATCCCTAAGACAGCTTAAAGAAATCATCAGGTATATTTGAAGATTTATATATAGGGTTATTCACTTCAATGTTAATCACAAAATCTTAAATTAGAAATCTGAAAAATTAAGTACTCTAAAAGTAGGAGACAAGTTAAATGTGGGATATAATATAGCCATTAGAAATAATAATTTTGAAGGACAACGAAATGGTAAAATCTTTAAAATATGTGAAACTTTAAAAATCAGGATACAAGAAAATTAGGATAAAATATCTATTTTTTATTTATTCTTAGGAAAGTAAATTTACATGCAAGTTTACTACCTAGTAGCACACACCTAAATTATAATTGTTAAATTACAATGCAATGTTTTAATAATGTTTTAAAATGGCTTAAAATAATTGGCATTCTCAAAAAGTAGATGCTGTAATTTTAAATAATCTTTTTTTCCTAATTATATTTACTTATTAAATATTTTGTTACTGTGATCTGGACATAAGTGTTAGACTTCTAATCATGATAATCTGGTTCTTTAGAGTTACTGGTGTTAATTTTAACTAATTATGGAAATGAAATTATTGCTTCTACAGAAATTGTTGGTAGCTCTATAGTTGGCTTGAAATCTTCCCAGTTCCTCTTTCACTCTCTGAAATTAAAAAAAAAAAAAACAACACTGTATCAAAGCTGTATCAAGTATTATGCCTCTTTAAAAAAAAACCTCAAGAAAATTGTATAAAGGAAAGTTCCTTCTAAATCTACATTTCTATGATTCTATTAGACTTTTTCACACATGGCAGAATAAAAAGAAACAAGAAAAAAACAGCATGAGCAGGCACTCTACTTTTCATTTGTTACTGTCAGAGATATGTATTTTATGATTTCCACTAACCTACAAAGCCTTTCCTGGGGAAAACCAAGAAAACAGAAGAGCAGAGAGCTGACCTTCGCGTGGAGTTCTGAACATCAGAATAGATGGCACTTGTGGAATATATTATGTTTATTTATATTGCATAGTAAAGGTTAAATAGCTAGCTAGCAATATTGAAGATTTAGGTGTTTTATATACCTAATTATATATATAACTACATAGATTATATATAACATAGATACCTATATATAACATATATAACATATATATATATTCCATGCAGCATTAACGTTTTCAACATCAAATCAATTTTAAGGACAGTCTTATTTTATTGCACATCATTGTGCTCTTTTTTATTGTACTTTAAGTTCTGGGATACATGCACAGAACATGCAGGTTTGTTACATAGGTATACACTCATCGTTGTACTCTTAAAGTGCTAATACTACACCTAATTCAGTTTTTTTAAAAAACCTAATTAGTTTCAATACCATAAACATCTACTCTGTGAGATGATGCACTGAGAGATTATCGAGCAGTGTACAGCTGTTCAGTCTTATCTAAAATGGCCTCTGAATGCTGTGTGTTTAGAGATGTCCGTCTGTTTCCCCAGTGTTCATAAATACACTTTGAGGATACCTTTTTTGCCCTTTTCTACTTTGACTTGCACTGAGGTAGTTCTTTAGGCTTTTGTCTCAGTGAAATCAAGCTGTTCACGCCTAGGGTGATGATATAAATGACTGGCCTAATGAGGATACTTTTGAATGGAAAAGAGTACTATTAATAATTATGCAGTAACAATAGGAATAAAGGAGGGTTACCCCAGGCAAACTGGGATGTATTGGTCATCCCACCCATGTCTCAAGTAGCTATCAAAGAGAAGCTCAAAATCAGAGTTTGAAACATGCCCTCAGGCAAAAATCAGTTTTAGTGTTCATTTATCTTTCCGTATTCCCAGTTTCACTCCCTTTCCCTCTTCTAAACATGCCCCTTAATTTTCTAGTGAGTTCAGTGATGTAATTTAAAATGTTTTTTTTAAATAGTTTATCAAGCATTTTTAGTTGTTTTACACAAGAGGATAGCTCAGGGTATCTAGTTTCCCACTCTGCCATAAATAGAGATCCTGATTGCTATCTTTTAATGTGTATAAACATGCAAACACACATAAAGAGAAATGCAATTTTTAAAAGTCTGGCAAGAAACAAAATGTTAAGAGTCATAATTTATAGGAAACAGGAATATGCGTGATGTGTTTTTTCTTTAAAAAATTCTCTATATATCCAAATGCTTTACAGTAAGTTGTATTACTTTTGTATAAGAGAAAAAAGCTGAGATGATTGATATTTGAGGAAATCAATCTAAGAAATAAGCTAATCTTCCATGAGTTGAGATTCAGCAATCTCTATTCTTATGCGAAATCATGTAATCAAGAGCTCTGTATCTTGATTATTGTATTTTACTTCCTTTTAGAAACATTTTCATTATTTATAACTGTTTTGCCCTAATTTTTTTTCATCAATGACCAGTATGTAATGTGCTGTTCACTGCCTTCTATATAAGTATTCATCTCTCCAATGTCTCTTACAGAAACCAAAGAAAATCCACCTTTTATAACCAGTTGGGATGGTTCATTTTAATCACTTGTGGTTATAAAAACACTTCTTTTTGTCTAGCTGTCAATATCCTCACTGTAAAGCAGGGATAATAATCTATTTAAGAAGTTTATTGTAGCAATAACATGGTATAACGTTTACAAAACACCTATATGGTGCCCTTTCCTGTCACCACCACTTTTGTGCATTAACAGCTAAATGTAATCTTCAGTTATATGTGATTTGTGTTCGTTTTGATTCTTTATTTTTCCCTTGTTTTAAATTTATCTGAGTTTTTCTCTGTAAGGCTAAATTCTTTTGGAAAGTAGGTAAATGCAAACAACCCAGATAAATTAACTGACAAGTTTATTGAAGAAGCTATATTTCAGAAGGGCTATGCATCCTTCTATGTTCATTGCAGCATTATCCACAATAGCCAAAATATAGAAAACAATGTAGGTGTCCATCAATGGATGAATAAAGAAACGGTGTTGTCTCTATAGACATAGATATATGTATATACACACACACACATATATACACACATACACACAATGGAATATTATTCAGCCTTAAAAAAGGAGGAAATCCTGCCATTTGTCACAACATGGATAGACCTAAAAGACATTATGCTAAGTAGAATAAGCCAGACAGAGAAAGAAAATTATCTCACTTATATGCAAAATTAAAAAGGTCAAATATAGAGATAAAAAATAAAACAGTGATTATCAGAGTCAGGAGTAAGGAGAAGAAATAGGGAGATGTAGGTCAAAGGGTACAAAGTAGCAAATATGTATGAGCAAGTCCAAAGATCTAATATACAACATGAGGATTATAGTTAATAACAGTGTATTGTATTTAAGATGTTTACACCTTGAATTTAGCTGCTATCATTGTGGGAATACAAGATATATATATATCTTGTATTATCATGTTGTATACATACCTTAAATATATGCAATAAAATTTGTTTAAAGAAAGGGCTGTGCATCATTGTTGCCACCGCTAGAGGACTCAGCTTTTTTTTTTTTTTTTTTTTTTTTTGAGATGGAGTCTCGCTCTGTCGCCCAGCCTAGAGTGCAGTGGCATGGTCTTGGCTCACTGCAACCTCCCCGCCTCCTGAGTTCAAGCAATTCTCCTGTCTCAGCCTTCCGAGTAGCTCGGGTTACAGGTACACACCACCACGCCCCAGTTAATTTCTGTATTTTTTAGTGGAGATGGGGAGTCACCATATTGGTCAGGCTGGTCTCGAACTCCTGACCTCGGGTGATCCACCCAACTCGGCCTCCCAAAGTGTTGGGATTACAGGCATGAGCCACCACGTCTGGCCCCAGCTATCTTTAAAAAAAAATCAGTGATTTATTTAACATTTACTGGCTAAGCAAATGTTTATTTAACACCTGCTATGTGCCAGGTGCTATTCTAGATCTGAGGGATACAGCACTGGTTAAACTAGACAAAGTATTTGAGCTCTTGAAGGTGATTTTTTTGTATATGTTTTTGGAGGGTATGTGATGGTGAAGAGATCAACAAGCAAGTCAATTACAGATTATGATACGTAATACTTTGATTGAAATATGCAGGATAATGTGATTTACAATGATTGGATGGTTATTTAAGGAAAGTACCAGGGTTATGGAGATGATATCTGAGTTAATTATACCTAACTTTTGAGTACCTACTAGTGTTAGGCATATTTTTAAGCACTTCACATGCATTAACTTATTTAACCTTATAACATCCCTACAAAGTGTTATCATTATCCACATATTACATATGAGGAAATTGAGGCACCAAGAAATTAAGTAACCTGACAAAGTTAGGAGGCAGAGACAGGATTCAAATGCAGGTATTTTTATTTCAAAACCTGGTGTTCTCCACCACTGTCAGAGGCATTTGAACCAGAATGACTTCATTTTGAATAGGGGCTGGGTAAAATAAGGCTGAGACCTACTGGGCTGCATTCCCAGGAAGGTAAGACATTCTTAGTCACCGAATGAGATAGGAGGTCTGCACAAGATACAGGTCACAAACACGTTGCCAGCCAAAACCCACCAAAACCAAGACAGCAATGAGAGTGACCTCTGCTTGTCCTCACTGCTCATTATGTGCTAATTATAATGCATTAGCATGCTAAAAGACACTCCCGCCAGTGCCATGACAGTTTACAAATGCCATGGCAACATCAGGAAGTTATTCTATATGGTCTACAAAGGGGAGGAACTCTCAGTTCTGGGAATTGCCCACCCCTTTCCCAAAAAACTCATGAATAATCCACCCCTTGTTTAGCATATAATCAAGAAGTAACAATAAGTATAAGCAGCTGAGCAGCCCATGCTGCTGCCAATGAAGTAGACATTCTTTCACTCCTTTACTTTCTTAATAAACTTGCTTTCACTTTACTCTATAGATTCACCTCAAATTCTTTCTTGCGTGAGATCTAAGAACCCTCTCCTGGGGTCTGTATCGGGACCCCTTTCTAGTAACACCGCTATGCTATAGTGCAAAAAACAGGAGAACACTGGAGGCCATTATGCTAAAAGAAGTATCTCGGAATGGAAAGCCAAATACTGTATGATCTCATAAGTGGGAGCTAGGCTATGAGGACAGAAAGACCTAGAGAGTAATATGATGGACTTTGGAGACTCAGTGGGGAAGTTTAGGAGAGGGGTGAGAGACAAAAGATGACATGTTGGGTACAGTGTACACTGCTTGGGTGATGGGTGCACTCAAATCTCACAATTTACCACTAAAGAACTCATCCATGTAACCAAAACCACCTGTACCCAAAAGCTATAGAAATTATATATATACACACATATATACACATATATATACACATATACACATACACATATATACACATATATACATACACATATATAGACACATATATACATACACATACACACACACATATATATATACATATATATGTGTGTGTATATATATATATATATAAAAACAGGGGAAGAGTATAACAAGCAGAAGGAATAATAAATTCAAAAGCCCTCATGTGGGCATGATGGAAATGATCCAGTACAAATTGTTACATTGATGCATGAGAAGAAAAAGGATATAACAGCAGGAGTGACATCCTTAAGTAGGTGAGAATTACAGCTGAGAGAAAAGGACAGCGGTGCACTGGTGCTCATGAGCTCCACTACCAAGAACAGTGATGGGAGTTAAGGCTGACTCACAGCTGGGAGCTACCACAAGCTAGGGTAGAAGCTGGGGAGACTGCTGCACACTTTTCTATTACCTAGGGTTAATCACTCTTGAGAAAAGGAGGTCAGCCGGGAATAACCTCAACACCTCTCACCAAGGAAAGTGCTACCATTTCCAAAACATACAAACAAATAAAACAAACCAAAAAAAATGGAAAGGTTTGAAGACCAAATATATTGGGTAGTAGTGCAAGCTAATCATTGGCATTCATCCTAAGTGCTTCTTTTATTTAGAGTTGTTATCATGTGACTGTATCTTATCAGAGCAGAGATTTTTGTCTTGGTGGTGTTTTATCCCTTGCATGAATAGCTATGCTCGACATGGAAGGTATTCAATAAATATTTGTTAAGGTCTTAAAATATTTTGATTCACAGATAATGACTCTGTTACAGGTAGTTACACAGCCATGAGCACTGCAAGAGAGGGCTCTTCCCCCACTCACAAGGAATGTTGTGTGATGATGGTTCCACAATTATCACATTGCCTCCCTGAAAGTGATAAATTATCAGCCAGTGTGAGGGAGAGGCCATTTCCTGATGGTCCACACCTGTTGCACTAAAGTCTTAACTGAATGCAGATGCCAGGGAGATGCAAATTCCTGGGCATGTGGATTGAGAGACAAAATGGCCACATATGACCTTCCAGGGACACACTACCGGAAAAGGGAAGAAAGATTTCAATGGGCATGCATACAACTTCCTAAACACATTGCATGTGCTCCCTTCCCAAGGGTAACAGGGGCACTACACATGCAGCCAGCCCATCCTAAGGAAAGAATCATGGGAGAGGGGCCAGCCCATGAAGTCCTAGGATCAAGGTTAAACACCACACTTGACCTTCACCTGCCTACTTCGGTCTCTTCTAAGCATTCTTTCCTGTTCTAAAACCTTTTTAAATAAACTTCTTCTGCTCTGCAACTTGCTTCAGTCTCTTTTTCTGCCTTATGCCCCTCACCTGAGGGGTATAAGGAGGCAACAATTGAGGAAGAATTGAGGTTGCTGCAGACTCGTATGGATTTGCCACCAGTAACCAGGATATGTTCCACCAGTAACAACTTCACCTACTATCTCATCTCAAGCTAAAAATTAATTCAGGAAATAAACTTGGAATTTGGAGTCCTACACTAGACTCTGTCAGTCTTCTGTCCACATTCCTTTGGATCCCTTTGCCATTCTCATGCACACAGGCTCCTGGTGTGTTTTAACTTCCAAAAGCCAGCACTACTGTTGGTGCACTCTTTGTTGGAGGAATCCCCTCAGGCGGCTGGGATCCCCGACCACATCCAAGAAGATCAAGAGGTACCTGGAAATTTACATTCCTCACATATATCCCTAGGCTAATGACAGCATGGTATAGAAATATAAGTACCCCTGCTCCCCTGCTCTAGTAGAACAGCTCTGAGATGTGATCATCGTCTAATTAAGTTTAGCATAGAGCCGCCTTTTTCGACGTTTTAAGTTCAGCCTAAAGGTTTCTCTGTACATACTAAACTGTAACCTAACTGGGTATATAAATAGACTGTAACCTACTGTTGTGCTAATCACTGAGTTTCAGCCAATCAAAGGTGGGCAACTGTTCAAACCATGTTCAAATAAGGCAAACACCACACTGTAACCAATCCAGCTGTTTCTGCACTTAGCTTCCATTTTCTGTACTTTTCTTTTTCTCTCCTTAAATCCTCTCTGGCCACATGGCAGCTCTGGAGTCTCTCTGAATCTGCTCTGGTCTAAGGGCTGCCTGACTCACTAATCATTCTTTGTGCAGTTCAATTCTGTTTAATTTGTCTAAAGATTTTCTTTTGACACCCACAGTGTCAGAGACATTCGAAGCATAGTGACTACATCTTGAAAGGGGCTGGGTAAATTAAGACTAAGACCTTCTGGACCACATTCCCAGGAGGTTAGGCATTCGTAGTCACAGGATGAGATAGGAGGTCCACAGGACTATATTACAAGATACAGGTCATAAAGACCCAGCTGATAAAACAGGATGTAGTAAAGAAGCCAGCCAAAACCCATCAAATCCAAGATAGTAATGAAAGTGACCTCTGGTCGTCCTCACTGCACATTATATGCTAACTATAATGCATTAGCATGCTAAAACACACTATGCCACAGCAACATCAGGAAGTTATTCTGTATGGTCTAAAAAGGGGAGGAACCCTTAGTTCTGGGAATTGCCTGCCCCTTTCCCAGAAAACTCATGAATAATCCACCCTTTAACGTATGACCAAGAAATATCTATAAGTATACTCAGTCAAGAAGCCCGTGCTGCTGCTCTGTCTACAGAGTAGCCATTCTTTTGCTTCTTTACTTCTCAAGTAAACTTGCTTTCATTTTACTCTATGGACTTACCCCAAATAGGTATAGCTTCATTCTACTGAATATGGATATCCAGTTTTCCCAGCACCATTTATTGAAGAGAGTATCTTTTCCCCAATGTAGGTTCTTGGCATCTTTGTTGAGAATGAGTTTACTGTAGATGTGTGAATATGGTTCTAGGTTCTCTTTTCTGTTCCACTGGGCTATGGGTCTGTTTTTATGCCAGTACCATGCTGTTTGGTTATTGTAGCTCTGCAGTGTAATATGAAGTCAGATAATGTGATTCCTCCAGTTTCATTCTGTTTATTTTTTGAGACAGAGTCTCACTCTGTTGCCCAGGCTGGAGTGCAGTGGTGGAATCTTGGCTCACTGCAACCTCCGCCTTCCAGGTTCAAGCCATTCTCTTGCCTCAGCCTCCCAAGTAGCTGGGATTACAGGCATGTGCCACCATGCCCAGCTAATTTTTGTATTTTTAGCAGAGATGGGGTTTCACCATGTTGGCCAGGCTGGTCTCGAACACCCGACCTCAGGTGATCCAGCCGGCCTCGGCCTCCCATATTGCTGGGATTATAGGCATGAGCCTAGTTTTTTTCTTTTTGCTTAGGGTGGCTTTGTCTATTTTGGGTCTTTTGTGGTTCCATATAAATTTTAGGATTATTTTTTCTATTGCTGTGAGAAATATCATTGTTATTTTGATTGACAGAAATTGTATTGAATTTGTAGACTGCTTTAGGTAGTATGGACATTTTTAACAATATTGAATCTTCCAATTCAAGCATAGAATTAACATTCTATTTAGTTGTGTCCTCTCTTCAATTTTGTACATGTCAATGTTTTATAGTTTTCATTGTAGACGCTTTTTACTTTTTTGGTTAAGTTTATTCCTATCTTTATTTATAGCTTTTGTAAATGTCATTACTTAATTGATTTTTCAGAATGTTTGCTGTTGGCATATAGAAATGCTAGCCATCTTAGCATGTTGAATTTATATCCTGCAACTTTACTGAATTTGTTTAGCACTTCTAATAGTTTTTTGGTGGAGTCTTTAGGTTTTTCCTAATATAAGATCGTATTATGTGCAAACAACAATAGTTTGGCTTTTTCCTTTCCAATGTGGATGTCATTAATTCTTTCCCTTTTCTGATTGCTCTAGCTAGGACTTCCAATACAATGTTAAATAACAGTGGTTAAAGTAGGCATTCTTGTTAAGTTCCATATCTTAGAGGAAAGGCTTTCAGTTTTTCTAAATTCAGTATGATACTAGCTGTGGGTCTGTCATATATAGCTTTTACTATTTTGAGGTACGTTCATTCTACACCTTATTTTTTTTTGAGGATGTTTTATCACAAAGAGATGTTAAACTTTATCAAATCATTTTTTCAGCATCAATTGAAATGATCATTTGACTTTTGTACTTTATTCTGTTAAGATGTATCACATTGATTGTTTTGTGTGTGTTGACTCTCTTTGCACTACTGGGATAAATCCCACTTGATCATGATGAATGATGTTTTTAATGTATTGTTGAATCTGGTTTGCTAGCGTTTTGTTGAGAATTTTTGCATAAATATTTATCAGGGATATTGGCCTGTAGTTTTTTTTTTAATGTGTCTTTGTCTGGTTTGGTATCTGAATATTACTAGCTTCATAGAATGAGTTTGGAAGTATTCCCTCCTCCATTTTTCACAATAGTTTGAGTAGGATTGGTATTTTCTTTAAATGTTTGGTAGAATTCAGCAGTGAAATCATTAGGTCGCAGGCTTTTCTTTGCTCAAAGACATTTTTATTACAGCTTCAATCTCACTACTTGTTATTGGTGTATTCAGGTTTTGAATTTCTTCTTGGTTCAGTCTTAGCAGGTTTTATGTGTCTAGGAATTTATCAATTTCTTCTAGGTTTTCAATGCATTGGCATATAGTTGCTCATAGTAATCTCTAATGATTTTTTGACTTTCTATAATGTCAGTTCTAATGTCTCCTTTTTCATCTTTGATTTTATTTATTTTGGTCTTCTCTCTTTATTCTTAGTCTGGCTAAAGTTTGGTCAATTTTGTTGGTATTTTCAAACACCATTTTTCTTTGTTTTATTGATTTTTATATATTTTTTTCAATTTCAGAATTAAAAAGGGATTTATTTTAAAATACTACTGCCCACTGACAATAAACCCAAGAACTCTGATAGAGATGAATGCTGCTTTTATGCCTCCTAACTCAACATTCATTCTGCAGCCCATAGATCAAAGAGTAATTTCAACTTTCAATTTGTCTTATTTAAGAAATATATTTTGGAAGGCTATAGCTGCCATAGACAGTGATTCCTTTGATGGATCTTAGCAAAAACAATTAAAACCCTTTTCATAAAAATTCACTATTTTAGATGACATCAGGAACATTCATGATACATGGGAGGAGGTCAAAGTATCAACATCAACAGAAATCTTTTGTTTAAAAAAGGGTCAATTGATGTGGCAATCTTCATTGTTGTCATAGTTTAAGAAATTTCCACAGCCACCCCGATCTTCAGCAACCACCACCCTGATTAGTCAGCCGCCATCAACACTGAGGAAAGACCTTCCACCAGCAAAAATACTATAACTTGTTGAGGGCTCAAATGATCATTAGCATATTTTTTTAGCAATAGAGTATTTTTAAATTAAGGTATGCACTTTTCTTACACATTATCCATTTGCACACTTATTAGACTACAGTATAGTGTGAACATGACTTTTATATGCACTGGGAATCACAGAAATTTTTCTTTATTGTGATATTCACTCCTACTGCAGTGATCTGGAACCAAATCCTCAACATTCCTGAGGTATGCCAGTATTGGTTTTTATGTAACACAATATTAAAGTAGAAATCATCTAAGAATTATTATTTTTAAAAATGATTGAAAGCTAAAAAGCAAATAAGGTCAAATGGACATAGGAATATTTGTGGAAATATTTGCAATACAAATAATATTAACACATTTGCAATCAAGCAGCTCTTATAAATCAATACATTACACCAATACAATATAAAAAAGATAAATCACATCATGTCACTTTTCTGATCAAAACCTACAACTGTCTCCACATTTGCTACTAAATAAAACCAAAACTCATTCATCTGTTACATAAGGTATTTTAGCATTTTATTTATATATCTCTTCCAAGCCTTCTCCGTTCTTATTTCAGCTTGTGCATCTGACAAAATAGAGGAACAAAACTCACTGTTCTTGACAGAAGCTCCTTTTCTGCCATTGTTCATGTTGTTTATTTGCATGAAATTATAACTGTATCCCTTCTTTCAATGTCTAAATTCAAAGTAACCTTTAGGCCCTGACTGAAATACTCCTCCTATATGAGGCCTTCCTTGATTCTGGCTACCAGGAGTACTTTGTTGCTTCTCTGAAATCCATACCACTTTTTCTGGGACTCTCACAGGTCTTACTGTATTCTCACTTGTGTTTTAGAAATTTGTGAATGTGTTTACCTCCTCTGTGGCCTATAAGATCCAAAGCCTGACAATTTGTCTCCTTCTTGGTTTCCCATGAGAGAACCTAGCACATATAACAAGGCAAAGGAGTGTCATAATAATGAGGCATAATAAAACCAACTGTACCACACCAACAGGACAGAGTAATGGCTAAAACAACCTAGTTTCAAAATCCAGGACTGCAGCCTACTAAATAATTCCATAACATTCCCTAATATTTCTGAGCTTTGAAACTTACTTCTATAAAATAGGGTTAAAATTTACCTTAGGGCTGTTGGAAATTTTAACTGAGGTAGCATTGTTGTGGTCACAGATCTAATATTATCTAATGGATATTTGCTATTTTTCAGGCACTAAGAATTTTATGTTTATTGGATGTCTAACCCATAATTATCTAGATATTAAAACACCCTGCACCAGGAAGTTATAAATGGTCAATTTGTATTAAGTACTAACAACTTGCTCATACAGATATGTGTTTTGAAAGTGAATCATTGAAATTATAAATTAAATAGTATTTTTGTTTCTCACACCATTGATTTATAACCACTATAATAGACTTGAATAGACTCTAGCCAGTCTGTTCAAGAACATTATAGGGTACATAGATACACAAAATTGGAATGGAGGAAGAAATAGGCACATATATAAAATAGGTGTTTGTTCATCAGGATGTATTTGTGTAAAATTTTATAAAAACTGAAATTGAAAATCTTGGGAACATAGACAATTATATATAAAGACAATATTGCCAAAATTACTTCAACAATGAGACACCTGAACAAGTCAATAAGCATGGAGGAATGTGAAAAGGATTCAGGTGGAGCTAGAGAGAAATTCTGTCAAATGTTAAGTGACAGATAATTCCAGAAGTTGGAAAAAAAAAAAAGAAATCTTTCTTCTCTGTGTATATGGCTAAATTCATCACTAGAGGAACAGAATCTTTTTGGCCAACAAAAATACAGAACTGAATCTAAGGAAATCATGGCTGCTGAAAAAAATACAACAACAACACAGAATACCAAAAGGAAAATATCTCAAAATTATGTATACCAACATCTCTGTGTGACCTCTGAAACACACATGTGCAGAACAGAAACAAAGACAAAATCAAAAGATAACGATCTGAACTGAGACAGAGATGTCCAATAAACAAAGTTTATAGTGCAAGTTCAGTCAAGATAATTACCAGCATAAAAACAAATAGAGAAACTCATTAGGTTAATAACAGAATTCAGAATATTCACAAATTAGTATTTATAATATCCATGATTCTTCTAAAATAACCAGTGGAACCAGTGGAAAACCTCAAAAGAAGGAAAATCAATCAAGTCTGACCCTGAGATGAAACAGATTTTAGAAATAGCTCATAATATTTTAAAAGTGGTCATTTTAACGAACCTAAATGAAGTAAATCAAAGTCTATTCAAATAAATGAAATTATAAAAATCTCAGGAGATAAATGGAAACAATAAAAAATGCAAATTCTTGAACTGGAAAATATCATATTTTAAATATAAAAGTCACTAGATGAATTTAACAGTAAAGTGGATATGAAAAAATAATAAGAGAACTTGGAAATAAATATATAGAAATTACCCAATGTACAGGGTATACAGAGAAACACACACACACACACACACAAATAGAACAGATTATGAAGGATCTGTTGGATAATATAAAACAACCTAACATACTTGTAATTGGAATCCCTGGAAGAGAGGAGAAACAGAATGAATCAGAAAAAAAATGAAGAAATAGTGGCTAAAAACTTCCAAAAGATAATGATGAAAGGCAGAAAATTATTTACTACAAGATATTCAATGCACACCAAGCAAAATAAATTCTCAAGAAAACCATACTGAGTCACATCATGTTGAAACTGTTAAAATTCAAAGAAAAGGTGAAAATTCTGAAAGCAGCAAGAGAAAAATGACACATTACTTAGAGGAGAACAAGTGATCCAGTTAATAGTTCACTTCGAATCAGAAACCCTGGAGGCCACATGAGAGTGAAAAACATCTTTAAACTGCTGAAAGAAGACAGCTCAAAAATATCCTTCAAGAAAAAAAGGACAATAAATACATTTGAACAAAAAATAAAGAAAATTTATTCCATCAAAGCTGACCTATAAGAAGTGCTAAACAGTAAATGTTTCCCACTGAAGAAAAATGGCTTAATATTGTTACTATAATACTCCCCAAATTGATCTACATATTTAATGATATCTCTATTAAAAATTTCAACTGCATTTTTTTTTTGCTGAAATTTATAACAAAGTTGATTCTAAAATTCATATGGTAATGCAAAGGTGCCAAAGCAATTAAACGGAAAAAGGGCAGTCTTTTCAAAAAACTGGTGCTGGAAGAATTGGCTATCTATATGCAAAATGATGAATTTGGACTCAAAACACACACCTCACACAGAAATTAACTCAATATGGATCATCCACCTAAATTAAAGAGCAAAATCTAGAAAAACTCTTAGAAGAAACAAATAAATATTTATGATGCTAAGCTGGGCCAATAAAAACAATTTTAAAAATAGGCAAAGGCTTTAAATAGACATTTCTCTAAGGAAAGATATACAAATGGCCAACAAGCTGATGAAAAGATACTCAACATTATTACATTAGGGAAATGCAAATCAAGACCAGATGTTATCCTACCTGGGTTGCTGTAACCTAAAGACAGATGATAACAAGTACTGCTGAAGATTTAGAGATACATATAACAACATGAATAAATTTCAAATGCATTATGCTGAGATAAGGAAGCCATATTCAAAAGACCACTGTAACATTTCATCTCAAAAAGACAAAAATATAGAGAACAGATCAGTGATTGACAGCAGTTGAGATGGGGGTGGGGAGAAATTAAACTATAAAGTGGGTACAAAAGGAAATTTGGAGGGTGACACAATGGTTCTATATCTTGGTTTATGTAGTAGTTACAAGATTGCATGCATTTGTCAAAACAAATAGTACTGTTCACAAAAAGGCCAACTTTTAGTGAAGATAAGCGTGATGATTAATATTAGGTATTAACTTGATTGGATTGAAGGATGTTAGATGGCTGGTAAAGTATTATTTCTGGGTGTGTCTGTGAGGGTGTTGCCAGAGGAGATCGACATTTGAGTCAGTGGACTGGTAGAGGAAGACCCATCCTCCATGTCGGTGAGCACCATGCAACCGGCTGCCAGCTGACTAGAACAAAGCAGGAAGAAGGCAGCAGGATAACCTTGCTTGCTGGGTCTTCTTCTTTTTCCCAGCTCCTGCCCTTGGACATCTTTGGCCTTTGGACTCTGGGACTTGTACCAGTGGCTTGCTGGGGGCTCTTGGGCCTTCAACCACAGACTGAAGGCTGCACTCTCTCAGCTTCCCTGGTTTTGAGGCTTTTGGACTTGGACTTCTACCAGCTTCTCTCTTCCCCAGCTTGCGGGAGGCCTATCCTGGTACTTTGCCTTGTAATCTTGTTTGTCAATTCTCCCTAATAAACTCCCTTCCATATATAAATGTATCATACTGGTTCTGTCCACCTGGAGAACCCTAATACAGTAAGTTATACCTCAATTAAATTAACTACCCATAAAAAGACAAAGAAAGAAAAAAAAGGACATAAGGAAAGACCAACAGAAAAAATATTACAGCATGAATATAGGCTATTCACAATCATTAAATTCTAAGTGCACGATAAAATATGAGAAAACATACAACTTTTTAGTAGTAAGATAAATATAGATTTTAAAAGTAAATCACCTCTTTTAATTAATTCAACAGACTAAAAGCTCAAATACAAGTTGAAAATAAATATGAATATGAAAATTTTAAAAAGTGGTTGTAACAAAAACACTGAATGAAACTAAATTATAGAACTCAAAACTCAATTGAACAGTTTGATACTGAAAAAAATAAGTCAATAGAATATAAAACACAGGATCACACTAAGATAAATGCAAACACTTATGGTATAATAAATTAAGCATTCCATATGCATAGGGAGATATTTATTCAACAAAATGGTTCTTGGAAAATTGATTAAATAAAATTGAAAAATAAAATTATGACCCTGCCTCACTCAATATACCAAAATGAATTCTCGTGAAATAAATAATTATAAAATAACTAATTAAGTGATCTAGAAGATCATTACTGTAATAGTATGTTTTCTCCTCATCCTAAATGCATTACCACTGTTTCTGAAGCATGGTCTAAATACACGTTTCTCCTCAATAAAAATAATTTCATTCTTTTTTAATGAGGTCTTACTTGACAGAGAAAAAGGATTATTTTATTTTGAAACAACTTCAGAAATGCAAACAATAGTATTGGTGTTACATACCTGAGAACCGTAAGTGATGCAATAATTTCTGATTAATGATGCAATTTTTGCTTTGGGGCAAAGCTAAGTGTGGGATTTTATTGCCTGCTGGAGAAATTTAGGATACTAAATTAGCTGTAGTATTTCATAAAGAAAACATACATTCTGTTTCTCTGTATCTTCCCTCATTTACCTTCATTTTAAACTTGTATTTGTAAGTTAAAGTGAAAATATATTGGCTTTAATTACCCTTAATAACAACAAGTTTAATTAAAACTATTGATGCAAGAAGAGGCAAAGTAACTCTGTTGCAAATGAATTTACTTAAAGCTGCAATTATAACATCATTTTGCTAACAATTGAACAATAGCCTGGTAATCAAATCAATACACATATTGGATGCTTTGTCTTAACCTCCACTATGATATAATTTGTTTTACGTTGCTGAAAGTATTATCCTAGCATTTTCTGTTTATGACATAATAACATGGAATCTTGCACTATACTTTCTTTAACCATAGAGAATAATTTAGTTCATTTTTTCAGAAAGAAAAGCAGCCGGGCCCAGTGACTCACGCCTGTAATCCCAGCACTTTGGGAGGCCAAGGTGGGTGGTTAACTTGAGGTCAGGAGTTGGAGACGAGCCTGGCCAACATAGTAAAACCTGTCTCTACTAAAAATACCAAAATTAGCCAGGCATGGTGGCCCGTGCCTATAGTTGAGGCAGGAGAGTTGCTTGAACCTGGGAGGCCAAGGTTGCAGTGAGCTGAGATGGCACCACTGCACTCCAGCCTGGGCGACAGAGCGAGAGTCCGTCTCAAAATAAAACAAAACAAAAGAAAGAAAGAAAGAAAATGAGCCAAGTCATAAAGACACATGAGGAGAAATGGGCTAATCTTACAATGAGCCCTGTCTTCTTTGCTTACCATCCCTCAAGACTATTCCTATTGTATGAATAGGCAAAGTGCATTTCATTTCCTTCGGTGATACATAGTTTCATTTTTTATTCTTTTCTTTTTAAATATGAGATTATTGATCCATTGATAAATTATATTATGCTCCTAACAATTGAATGGTCCTTCATGTTTTACCAGTTAAGAAAGATTTTCTTGTAAAACTTCATTCTTGAAGATTTCCTTTTCAAAAAGAATTAGATTTTCCTTTGGGAGAAATTAGATCTTTCCTGGCTGTCAAAACATCAGACATTTTCTCTTTTGAACCTTAATAATTAAGTAACGGTGATCTTTGCAAAATTTCCTCTTACTATCTCTTTTCCACAAAATTAGTATCAGTCATTAACATGGTGTTTTGATTATTAATTTAGTTATAATACACTGTGGAATTATAACACATGGGAAAATAAAATGCATGATAACAGTCTCACAAAGGCTAAGAGAAGGGAAATAAAGTATATAAGTTTTTATGTACTATTTGAGAAGTGGAATATTATTTGAAGATAGAATTTCATAAATTAAAGTGATGCATTGCAAATTCTCAAGTACACACTTTAAAAAGAGGTATAGTTTACTAGCCAATAAAGAAGAGAATATTGACTAATACCAATATTCAACATAAAACAAAGCAGAGAAAAGTAAAAAGAGGAGGAAAAAAAGTAGGTGGGACACATAGAAAACAAATAGAAATTATATTGGTAGTCACATTAATTAATTAATTAATTAATTTTTGGGACAGAGTCTCACTTTGCTGCCCAGGCTAGAGTGCAATGGCACGATCTCAGCTCACCCCAAACTCCACCTGCCTGGGCCAAGCAATTCTCCTGCCTCGGCCTCCTAAGTAGCAGGGATTACATGCACCCGCCACCACACCTGGCTAATTTTTGTATTTTTGGTAGGGACGGTGTTCCACCATGTGGCCAGGCTGGTCTTGAACTCCTGACCTCTAGTGATCCACCCACCTCAGCCTGCCAAAGTGCTGGGATTACATGCGTCAGCCACCATGCCCAGCAATAGTCACATTAAATTTAAATGGCATATCACTATAAATAAAAGGCAAAGATTGTAATATTTAAAAGCAAGACTCAATTATATGCTGACGAAAAAGCTTATTTTAAATAAAAAGATAATAGAGTAAAAGTAAAATGAAGAAAAAATTATATATGCAAACACTATTCTAAGAAAAGCTGAAAAAACTATAATGCATCAAAGTGGATTTCAGCAAGGTACATTACCAATGACTAAAAATACTTTATTTTTTTTTTTAATTTTACTTTAAGTTCTGGGATACATGTGCAGAACGTGCAGGTTTGTCACATCAGTATATATGTGCCATGGTGGTTTGCTGCACCCATCAACCTGTCATCTAGGTTTTAAGCCCCACATGCGTCAGATATTTCTCCTAATGCTCTCCCTCCCCTTGCCCCGCACCGGATGACAGACCCCAGTATGCAACATTTCCTTCCCTGTGTCCACGTGTTTTCATTGTTCAACTCCCACTTATGAGTGAGAACATATGGTGTTTGGTTTTCTGTTCCTGTGTTAGTTTGCTGAGAATGATGGCTTCCAGCTTCATCCATGTCCCTGCAAAGGACATGAACTCATTCTTTTTTATGGCTGCATAGTATTCCATTGTGTATATATGCCACATTTTCTTTATCCAGTCTATCATAGATGGCATTTGGGTTAGTTCCAAATCTAAAGAGACTAATTTAATAAAGATAAAAGATTAAATTTAAAAAGATGCTATAACAACCCAAAATGTATATGCACTGATTAAAAGATCTTTGGAATAAATAGAAGCAAAAACTTTGAGAACTGGGAAGAAAGAACAAACCACAATTCTAGTTGAAAACTGCAAGACCCTTCTTTTAAGAGTTGAGAGAATAAATGAACAGAACATTAGTAATCATATAGAAGATTGGAATGATTATCAACCTCATTAATTTATGTGGTGATTAATGAGGTTAAAAAAATGGAAAGAAATGACATGTAGCATTAATATGTTTCTGTCCAAAAATGAAATTAAATTAGAAAAAAATGAAACCTAGAAAATAAGCAAGTATTTTAAAATTAAAAAACATATCACAAAATAACCCATAACCCAAATAACAAACCACAAGAAAAACTACAAGTTATATTGAACTAATGAAAATGAGAACAAAATAACCCAAAATTTGTTGTAGTCTGCTAAGGCAGTGCTTAGATAAAAATGTAGAGCAGTAAATCTTTACCAAAAAAAGAAAGTTTTAAAATCAGTTATTTAGTCTTTCACACTGAGAAATTAGAAAAAGATCAAATTACACAGAAAGTAAACAGAAAGAAAAATAAGAATACAGAAAATTTGAGTGGCACAATCATCCAACTGGTCTGATATTTATAGAACAGTTAACCCAACAGCAGAATTTACAATCTTCTCAAGTGCACAAAAGATATCCATCAACATACACCACCTTCTGGGTCATAAACCAAGCCTTAAGAGATTAAAACAGACTCAAGTCATATATAGTATATTTTTTGATCCAATGCAAAAAAACTAGATATCAATAATGTAAAGATTTTTGGAAAATCTTCCAAACATTTTGAAAATAAACATTTAAATAATCTGTAGGACAAAGAAGTAACAGGAAAAATCAAAAGTTATTTTAAAGTTAATCAAAATAAAAACACAGTCAATCAAAATTTGTGGGACGTTGTTAAAGCAATATGTTGGGTAAATTCATAGTTCTAAATGTACATTAATATAAAAGAAAAAATGGCGCTTGGATAACTGGGAAGCCATATACAAAAGAATGAAACTGGACCCCTGCATTTTGCTATATACAAAAATTAGCTCAAGATGGATTAAATATTTAAACGTAAGACCTCAAACTAAAAAATACTAGAAGAAACTCAAGGAAATATCCTTATCAGCATCAGCCTTGGCCAATAATTTATGGCTAAGTCCTCAAAAGCAATTTCAATATAACACAAATTGATATGTGGTACTTAAACAAAAGTGCTTCTGTACAGCAACAGAAACCATCAACAAAGTAAACAGAGAACCTACAGAATGCAAGAAAATATTTGCAAGCTATACATCTGACAAAGATTTAATATCCAGAATCTGTAAGGAAATTAAACAACTCAGCAGGCAAAAAAACAAATAACCCCATTAAAAAACGGGCAAAGAACATGAACAGACGTTTTTCAAAAGAAGAAATATAACTGACAAACACATGTGAAAATGCTCCCCATAACTAATCGTCAGACAAATGCAAATCAAAACCACAGAGAGATATCATCTCACCCCAGTCAAAATGGCTATTGTTGGAAAGTAAAATTAAATAAGTAAATAAATAAATGCTGGCAAAGCTGCAGAAAAAAAAAAAAAAGGAATGCTTATAACTGTTGGGGAGAATGTAAATAAATTCAGCCACTATGGAAAGCAGTTTGGAGATTTCTCAAAGTACTAAAAACAGAAGTACCATACAACCCAACAATCCCATTATTGAATAAATACCCAAAGGAAAATATATCGTTCTACCAAAAAGACACATGCACTCATATGTTTATTGCAGCACTATTCACAATAGCGAAGATATGGAGTCAACCTAGACGCCCATCAACAGAGGACTGAATAAAGAAAATGTGGTCCATATACGTCATGGAATACTACATAGCCATATAAAAGAACAAAATTATGGTTTTTGTAGGAACACTGATTTACCTGGAGGCCATTATTCTAAGTCAATTAGTGCAGGAACAGAAAACCAAATACTGCATGTTCTCACTTACAAATAGGAGCTAAACTCTGAGTACATATGAACATAAAGATGAGAAAAATAAACCTTGGGGATTACTAAAGAGGGGAGACAGAGAGAGGGTTAACGGCTGAAAAACTGCCTATTGGGTCCTATGCTCACTATGGGTGACAGGATCATTTGTATCCCAAAACTCAGCGTCACACAATATTCCCATGTAACAAATTTGCAGATGTACCCCCTGAATCTAAAATAAAAGTTGAAATTTTATATATATATAATTATATATAAGCATATATAGGCATCATATATATAATAAAATTTAAAATTATGTTTATAAGCATTATATGTATATATGCATTATTAATAATACCTCTATGGCAAGTTACACTTATTGCTTCCTTCAAATTAATTAAAAAAAAAATAAGAAAGGTTTCACATTGAGGACTTCAACGTTCACCTGAGAAAATAGAAAAAGAAGAGTAAATTAAAAATAAAATAAGCAAAAAAAGGAAACAATAAAGACAGCAGTGGAACTAAATATAAGAGAAAACAGAAAATCTGATAAACAATGAAATAAAAAACTAGCTTTTTAAAAAAAAAAATCATTGACATTAACATACCTTAGCCAGATTGACTTGGAAAAAAAAAATCACTGTTTATCATAAATGAGAGAGTAGATGTAACTACAGATTCCATAGATATTAAGAAATACAAAAGGGAATATTATAAACAAATTAATGACAAGAAATCTGACAACATAAGTAAAATTATCAAGTTATTTGAAAGAGACAAATTAACAAAAATTACCTAAGAAGAAATAGATAATCTGAATAGTCCCACATCTATTAAATTATTTTAGTAAAAATAATTATTGCAATGGAAACTCCTGGCATAGATAGCACAGTGATGAATTTTAACAAACATTTAAGTAAGAAACCATACCAATTCTATGTAAACTCTTGCAGAAAACTGAAAAGAAAAAAATAGTTCCAAACTAATTGTAAGACCTATACTATCTTGATACCAAAAGCAAATATATTACACGAAAAAAGATACAGACAAATGTACTTGGACTTACATGAAAATTTAAGCAAGATGTTAGCAAATAAAATTCCACATTATATAAAAGCATAATAGATCATGACCAAGGGAGGTTTACATTAACAAACCCCAGAAGAATAACCACATAAACATCTTAGTAGACACAGACACATTTGAAAAAAATTCAACATCTTTTTCAGTTAAAGAAAAATCTCAGCAAAATAATAATAGAAGGGAAGTTCCTAACCTGATAAAGCATATCTCTAAAAAACCCACAGCTATTATATTACTTAGCCAAGGACTGAATGACTTCCTGTATATCCAGGATATGACAAGGACAGTTTTCACTATCACTATTCAACTCTGAACTGGCGGTGCTACTCAGTACATTAACACAAGAGAAATAAGTAAAGGAAATTATGGTTAGAAAGGAAGAAGTGAAGTAGTCTTTATTCACAATCAACATGATCATCCGTGTAGAAACTGATGGATTCTACAGAAATGCTACTGGAACTAAAACTTGAGGTTAACAAGGCTGTAAGATACAAATCAATATACCAGATAAATTGTATTTTCATATATGGGCAACAATCAAAACTGAAATGTATGAATGCCATTTACGATATAATAAAAAAATCAAATACTTAAATTTAATGAAATGTGTACAATATCCATACACTGAAAAGTGTAAAATTTGTTCAGAGAAACTAAATATCTAAATAAATGGAGACATATATATTTATGTGTCAGAAAACTCAATAATGTTTAGCTGTCAGTTTCCCACATACTGATCTATAGACTCAATGTAAACTCAATCAAAATTCCAGCAGCGATTTGTTTTGTGAAAAATTGATAAACGTATCTAAAATGTGTATAGAAATGCAAAGGAACTCTAATAACCAAAATAATTCTGAAAAAGAATAAGGTTTTAGGACTTACCCTACTTTATCTCAAAGTTTATTCTTTTTTTAAATATATTTTTATTATACTTTAAGTTCTAGGGTACATGTGCACAACGTGCAGGTTTGTTACATATGTATACATGTGCCATGCTGGTGCGCTGCACCCATTAACTTGTCATTTAACATTAGGTATATCTCCTAATGCTATCCCTCCCCCATCCCCCCACCCCACAACAGGCCCCAGTGTGTCATGTTCCCCTTCCTGTGTCCAAGTGTTCTCATTGTTCAATTCCCATCTATGAGTGAGAACATGCGGTGTTTGGTTTTTTGTCCTTGTGATAGTTTGCTGAGAATGATGGTTTCCAGCTTCATCCATGTCCCTACAAAGGACATGAACTCATCCTTTTTTATGGCTGAATAGTATTCCATGGTGTATATGTGCCACATTTTCTTAATCCAGTCTATCATTGTTGGACATGTGGGTTGGTTCCAAGTCTTTGCTATTGTGAATAGTGCCACAACAAACATACGTGTGTGTGTGTCTTTATAGCAGCATGATTTATAATCCTTTGGGTATATACCCGGTAATGGGATGGCTGAGTCAAATGGTATTTCTAGTTCTAGATCCCTGAGGAATCGCCACACTGGCTTCCACAATGGTTGAACTAGTTTACGGTCCCACCAACAGTGTAAAAGTGTTCCTATTTCTCCACATCCTCTCCAGCACCTGTTGTTTCCTGACTTTTTAATGATTGCCATTCTAACTGGTGTGAGATGGTATCTCATTGTGGTTTTGATTTGCATTTCTCTGATGGCCAGTGATGATGAGCATTTTTTCATGTGTCTGTTGGCTGCATAAATTAATTCAAGATGGATTAAAGACTTGAATGTAAGACCTAAAACCATAAAAACCCTAGAAGAAAACCTAGGCAATACCATTCAGGACATAGGCATGGGCAAGGACTTCATGTCTAAAACACCAAAAGCAACGGCAACAAAAGCCAAAATTGACAAATGGGATCTAATTAAGCTAAACAGCTTCTGCACAGCAAAAGAAACTACCGTCAGAGTGAATAGGCAACCTACAGAATGGGAGAAAATTTTTGCAATCTACTCATCTGACAAAGGGCTAACATCCAGAATCTGCAATAAACTCCAACAAATTTACAAGAAAGAAACAACCCCATCAACAAGTGGGCGAAGGATATGAACAGACACGTCTCAAAAGAAGATATTTATTTCAAAGCTTATTCTTAAGCTACAGTAATCAACACAGTATGTTACTGGTATATAGGTAGACTAATATTACAATGGACCAGAAGAGAAAATTCAAAAATAGACCCACGCATAGATGACCAAATGATTTTCAACAGAGGCACAAAGACAATTCAGTAGAGAAAAGATAGTTTATTAAGCAAACGGTGCTCAAATAATTAGATATACATAAAAACGAAAGAAATAATTTAGATTTATATTATACATCCTACATAAAATTTAACTCAAAATGAATTATAGACCTAAATGCAAAACTTAAAACTATAGAATATCTAGGAGAAAATAAGTATGACCTTGGCTTAGGCAAATATTTTTTAGTTATGACATCAAGAGGAAAATTCAGTTTAAAAATTGTCAGTTGAACATTTTCAAAACTAAAAACTTATGTACTTCAAAATATATTGCTAAGTGAATTCAAAGATAAACAATAGGCTGAGAGGAAAATATTTACAAAACATATATCTAATAAAGAACTTACATTTGAAATATATAAAGAATCCCTAAAACTTGTCAGTAAGAAAACCAACAGCCCTATGAAAAAAATGAGCAAAGATTTGAATAGGTGTGTCAGCAGAGAGGATATAGGGATGGGAAATAAGCATATCAAAAGATGTTCAGCATCATTAGTCATTAAGGACATGCAAGTTAAAACCACAGTAAAATATTCATAGCAGCCTTATTTGTAATGATAAAAAAATATAAAAACAACCCAAATGTCCATCAACAAGTGATTGTATAATCACACTGTTCTGTATCTATACAATACTACTCAAAATATAAGAGAAATTAACTATGGATACGGGTACTACCATGGATACATCTGAAGATAACTATGTTCTCTAGAAGAAGCCAGAGATAAAAGGGTATATGTGATTTAATTTATGTACAATTCTAGAAAATTCAAATTAATCTATATTCATGGAAAGCCCATTAGTCGTTGTCTGCAAATGGTATGACCGAGGGGCAACAGCAGGGAGGGATTACTAAGGGGCACAAGAAAACCCTTGATGGGGATGGATATAATGTGCATTTAAACATGTAGTGTATATTTTATGTCAATTATACCTCAGTGAGGCTGTTTAAAATGAATAGCTATGGTTGCCTAAAAAAAAAGATAAGGAGGCTGGGTGCAGTGTCTCACACCTGTAATCCCAGCACTTTGGGAGACTGAGGTGGGTGGATCACCTGGGGTTGGGAGTTTGAGAGCAGCCTGGCCAACATGGAGAAAGCCCATCTCTACCAAAAATACAAAATTAGCCAGGCGTGGTGGCACATGCCTGTAATCCCAGCTACTTGGGAGGCTGAGGCAGGAGAATCGCTTGAACCCTGGAGGCGGAGGTTGCGATGAGCCGAGGTCATGCCATTGCACTCCAGCCTGGGCAACAAGAGCAAGACTCTGTCTCAAATAAATAAATAAATAAATAAAAATAAAATAAATAAAATAAATAAAATAAAAAAGATGAGGACATTAAAAACAACTTCGTGTCAATAATTTTGACAACCTGGATGAAACAAAGTCTATGAAAGATAAATATAATACTGTTGAAGCTCACTTAATAAAAAATACATAACTTTTATATTTATAAAGTGAAGTAAATTTAAAATTAAAAATCAACCACAGGAAATAGGGATTATGGCAATAGCAATGTGAGGAGGTAAAATGATGCTCCCTTGCAGAAAACAAGTATACAACTTAAGAAAAAAAACCCTTCACACTATTTGAGGGCACAGAAAATAAAAGACAAAGACACATTGAGAATAATTAATCATTTAGTTTTAAAACTCTAACAACATTGGGTGGGAATGGCACCAAGAAACTCCTGTGAATCTATAAACTTCTTTTCTTGGGTTGCTTCCATCCAAGCGCCCTCCACTCAGCTGTCAGAGCTGTAGCTTTAGTGATTTGAGATTGACACCAAAAACAGCACCTTTACAGCCAGTCGTCCTGAACTCTAATTGCAGTGGAGGATGTATGCAGAAAACTGAAGGCTTTGCTGGCTTAAGAGTAACAGACTCATTTCAGAGCAGAGAGGAAATGCCCAAGGCCTTGCTAGCCCAGCCATGTTGAAATGATTCAGGGTGAATAGGAGACAAGACAAAAATTAAGGGGGTAATCCTGAAAATTAGAGAGCCCTGGAAGGGCTGAGACCAACTCACACAACCGTGGATGACTGCCAACCCACATGTGCGCTGAAGAAACGCAGAAGTGTCCATCAAAAAATCTAGAGATCTAAAGTACAACATGAAGACTATAGTTAATAATAATACTGTACTGTATACTGGAAGTTTTCTAAAAGTGTATATTTTAAGTGCTCTTACCACAAAAAAAATGGTAGCTATATAAGATGATCAATTTAACTGGCTTAACTGTAGTAACCATTTTATTACATATATGTATATCAAAACATTGTCCTGTACTTTAAATATACACAATTATAAACAATAAAAGCAAAAAGAGATGAGAACTGGATGCAACTTTGAATGTTCCCGAAATGACACATCTCAATCCGCAAAAGGGCGGAGTCCTAATGGCCTCAAGGTGTATGACCACACACTGTTTCCAATTCACAGGCTGACTATGCAGACACAGGAGCAATCCCTAGGAAGTAAGACTAAAAAATGTACACAATACCTTTAAAAAAGAAAAAAAAAGTTACCTGAGACATCAGGAGCTGCGCAGACGCAGGAAAGAGACTTCACAATAGTCCAGACAAGTTACTAAAACAAAAATCTAAAAACAAATTGTTTAAAAAATTGAAAAATATACAACAGAAACCAGAAAAGCTGAACTATGTTATGTAAAATAACCCATTTTCAACCAAAAATTGCTAAACATGCAAACGAAAAGGAAAGTGTAACTCATTCAGGAGAAAAAACAGTCAACATTAATTAACTGTACCTAGATACTTAATTTAGCAATAACTTTGAAATAGCCATCATGAATATGTTTAAGAACTGAAGAAAAACACACTGAAATATCTAGAGGGTAATGTGCTAACAATGAGTTAACAATTAGGACTCACAACAGAGGAAAAGAAACTATAAAAAAGAAACTGTGGGGATTCTAGATTTTAAAGGCACAATAACTTGCTCAAACCAATGTCATGAAGTGTTTCTCCTGTGTTTTCTCTTGGTACTTTCATAGTTTTGAGTCTTAAAATTAAGTCTTTAATGTAGTTTGAGTTGATTTTGATATATGGGGAGAGATAGGGATTTAGTTCCATTCTTCTGCATGTGGACATTCAGTTTTCCCAGCCCCATTTACCGAACAGATTTTATTTTCCTGAGTGTATGTCCTTGGCACCTTTGTCAAAAATTAGTTGGCTATAAATGCATGGATATATATTTGGGTTTCTATTGTGTTGCATTGGTGTATGTGTCTATTTTTATGCCAGTACCATGCTGTTTTGGTTGCTATTGCTCCACAGTACATTTTGAAGTCAGGTAGTCAGGTAGTCAGGTAGTGTGATGTTTCTAGTTTTTTGTTTGTTTGTTTTTTCTGATTTACTCTGGATTGCTTTGGCTTTTCAGGCTCTTTCACGGTTGTATATGAATTTTAGGATTTTGTTTCTGTTCCTCTGAAAAATTAACTGGTGCCTTGATAGAGAGTGCATTAAATCTGTAGATTGCTTTGGATAATATGAACATTTTAACAATATTAATTCTCCCAACGCACAAGCATGGGATTTCTTTTCCTTTATTTGTGTTCTCTTCAATTTCTTTCATCAATATTTTACAGTTTTCATTCCAGAGATCTTTCACCTCCTTATATAATTTATTCTTAGGTATTTAAATGTTTTTGTAGCTATTGTAATGGGATTGTTTCTTGATTTCTTTTTCAGGATTTTTTGGACAAGACCTCAAAAGCATAGATAACAAAAAGAAGAATAGACAAATAGGATTGTATCAAACGGAAAAGCTTCTACACAGCAAGTAAAACAATCAACCGAGTGAAGAGACAGGTTACAGAATGGGAGAAAATATTTGTACACTATGTATCTGACAAGGGTTAATATCCAGAATACATAAGTAACTCAAATAACTAAATAGCAAATAATAATCCAATTTAAAGACAGGCAAATGATCCTAATACACATTTCTCTTTTTTTTTTCTTTTTATTATTATTATTATTATTACTATTATTGTTATACTTTAGGCTCTATGGTACATGTGTGCAACGTGCAGGTAAGTTACATATGTATACATGTGCCATGCTGGTGTGCTGCACCCACCAACTCGTCATCTAGCATTAGGTATATCTCCCAATGCTATCCCTCCCCCCTCCCCCCACCCCACAACAGTCCCCGAAGTGTGATGTTCCCCTTCCTGTGTCCATGTGTTCTCATTGTTCAATTTCCACCTATGAGTGAGAATATGCGGTGTTTGGTTTTTTGTTCTTGCGATAGTTTACTGAGAATGATGATTTCCAATTTCATCCATGTCCCTACAAAGGACGTGAACTCATCATTTTTTATGGCTGCATAGTATTCCATGGTGTATATGTGCCACATTTTCTTAATCCAGTCTATCATTGTTGGACATTTGGGTTGGTTCCAAGTCTTTGCTATTGTGAATAATGCCACAATAAACATACGTGTGCATGTGTCTTTATAGCAGCATGATTTATAGTCCTTTGGGTATATACCCAGTAATGGGATGGCTGGGTCAAATGGAATTTCTAGTTCTACATCCCTGAGGAATCGCCACACTGACTTCCACAAGGGTTGAACTAGTTTACAGTCCCACCAACAGTGTAAAAGTGTTCCTATTTCTCCACATCCTCTCCAGCACCTGTTGTTTCCTGACTTTTTAATGATTGCCATTCTAACTGGTGTGAGATGGTATCTCATTGTGGTTCTGATTTGCATTTCTCTGATGGCCAGTGATGGTGAGCATTTTTTCATGTGTTTTTTGGCTGCATAAATGTCTTCTTTTGAGAAGTGTCTGTTCATGTCCTTCGCCCACTTTTTGATGGGGTTGTTTGTTTTTTTCTTGTAAATTTGTTGGAGTTCATTGTAGATTCTGGATATTAGCCCTTTGTCAGATGAGTAGGTTGTGAAAATTTTCTCCCATTTTGTAGGCTGCCTGTTCACTCTGATGGTAGTTTCCTTTGCTGTGCAGAAGCTCTTTAGTTTAATTAGATCCCATTTGTCAATTTTGGCTTTTGTTGCCATTGCTTTTGGTGTTTTAGACATGAAGTCCTTGCCCATGCCTATGTCCTGAATGGTATTGCCTAGGTTTTCTTCTAGGGTTTTTATGGTTTTAGGTCTAACATTTAAGTCTTCAATCCATCTTGAATTGATTTTTGTATAAGGTGTAAGGAAGGGATCCAGTTTCAGCTTTCTACATATGGCTAGCCAGTTTTCCCAGCACCATTTATTAAATAGGGAATCCTTTCCCCATTTCTTGTTTTTGTCAGGTTTGTCAAAGATCAGATAGTTGTAGATATGTGGCATTATTTCTGACGGCTCTCTTCTGTTCCATTGATCTATATCTCTGTTTTGGTACCAGTACCATGCTGTTTTGGTTACTGTAGCCTTGTAGTATAGTTTGAAGTCAGGTAGCGTGATGCCTCCAGCTTTGTTCTTTTGGCTTAGGATTGACTTGGCGATGCGGGCTCTTTTTTGGTTCCATATGAACTTTAAAGTAGTTTTTTCCAATTCTGTGAAGAAAGTCATTGGTAACTTGATGGGGATGGCATTGAATCTGTAAATTACCTTGGGAAGGATGGCCATTTTCATGATATTGATTCTTCCTACCCATGAGCATGGAATGTTCTTCCATTTGTTTGTATCCTCTTTTATTTCCTTGAGCAGTGGTTTGTAGTTCTCCTTGAAGAGGTCCTTCACATCCCTTGTAAGTTGGATTCCTAGGTATTTTATTCTCTTTGAAGCAATTGTGAATGGGAGTTCACTCATGATTTGGCTGTTTGTCTGTTATTGATGTATAAGAATGCTTGTGATTTTTGTACATTGATTTTGTATCCTGAGACTTTGCTGAAGTTGCTTATCAGCTTAAGGAGATTTTGGGCTGAGACAATGGGGTTTTCTAGATATACTATCATGTCATCTGCAAACAGGGACAATTTGACTTCCTCTTTTCCTAATTGAATACCCTTGATTTCCTTCTCTTGCCTAATTGCCCTGGCCAGAACTTCCAATACTATGTTGAATAGGAGTGGTGAGAGAGGGCATCCCTGTCTTGTGCCAGTTTTCAAAGGGAATGCTTCCAGTTTTTGCCCATTCAGTATGATATTGGCTGTGGGTGTGTCATAAATAGCTCTTATTATTTTGAGATACGACCCATCAATACCTAATTTATTGAGAGTTTTTAGCATGAAGGTTGTTGAATATTGTCAAAGGCCTTTTCTGCATCTATTGAGATAATCATGTGGTTTTTGACTTTGGTTCTGTTTATATGCTGGATTACATTTATTGATTTGCGTATATTGAACCAGTCTTGCATCCCAGGGATGAAGCCCACTTGATCATGGTGGATAAGCTTTTTGATGTGCTGCTGGATTCTGTTTGCCAGTATTTTATTGAGGATTTTGGCATCAATGTTCATCAAGGATATTGGTCTAAAATTCTCTTTTTTTGTTGTGTCTCTGCCAGGGTTTGGTATCAGGATGATGCTGGCCTCATAAAATGAGTTAGGGAGGATTCTCTCTTTTTCTATTGATTGGAATAGTTTCAGAAGGAATGGTACCAGCTCCTCCTTGTACCTCTGGTAGAATTCGGCTGTGAACCCATCTGGTCCTGGACTTTTTTTGGTTGGTAAGCTATTGATTATTGCCACAATTTCAGCTCCTGTTATTGGTCTATTCAGAGATTCAACTTCTTCCTGGTTTAGTCTTGGGAGGGTGTATGTGTTCAGGAATTTATCCATTTCTTCTAGATTTTCTAGTTTATTTGCGTAGAGGTGTTTGTAATATTCTCTGATGGTAGTTTGTATTTCTGTGGGATCGGTGGTGATATCTCCTTTATCATTTTTTATTGCATCTATTTGATTCTTCTCTCTTTTTTTCTTTATTAATCTTGCTAGCGGTCTATCAATTTTGTTGATCCTTCCAAAAAACCAGCTCCTGCCAAACTAAGCTTCACATAAGTGAAGGAGAAATAAAATACTTTACAGACAAGCAAATGCTGAGAGATTTTGTCACCACCAGGCCTGCCCTAAAAGAGCTCCTGAAGGAAGCACTAAACATGGAAAGGCACAACCGGTACCAGCCACTGCAAAATCATACCGAAATGTAAAGACCATTGAGACTAGGAAGAGACTGCATCAACTAACGAGCAAAATAACCAGCTAACATCATAATGACAGGATCAGATTCACACATAACAATATTAACTTTAAATGTAAATGGACTAAATGCTCCAATTAAAAGACACAGACTGGCAAATTGGATAAAGACTCAAGACCCATCAGTGTGCTGTATTCAGGAAACCCATCTCACGTGCAGAGACACACATAGGCTCAAAATAAAAGGATGGAGGAAGATCTATCAAGAAAATGGAAAACAAAAAAAGGCAGGGGTTGCAATCCTAGTCTCTGATAAAACAGACTTTAAACCAACAAAGATCAAAAGAGACAAAGAAGGCCATTACATAATGGTAAAGGGATTAATTCAACAAGAAGAGCTAACTATCCTAAATATATATGCACCCAATACAGGAGCACCCAGATTCATAAAGCAAGTCCTGAGTGACCTACAAAGAGACTTAGACTCCCACACATTAATAATGGGAGACTTTAACACCCCACTGTCAACATTAGACAGATCAATGAAACAGAAAATCAACAAGGATACCCAGGAATTGAACTCAGCTCTGCACCAAGCAGACCTAATAGACATCTACAGAACTCTCCACCCCAAATCAACAGAATATACATTTTTTTCAGCACCACACCACAGCTATTCCAAAATTGACCATATACTTGGAAGTAAAGCTCTCCTTAATAAATGTAAAAGAACAGAAATTATAACAAACTATCTCTCAGATCACAGTGCAATCAAGCTAGAACTCAGGATTAAGAATCTCACTCAAAACTGCTCAACTACGTGGAAACTGAACAACCTGCTCCTGAATGACTACTGGGTACATAACGAAATGAAGGCAGAAATAAAGATGTTCTTTGAAACCAACGAGAACCAAGACACAACATACCAGAATCTCTGGGATGCATTCAAAGCAGTGTGTAGAGGGAAATTTATAGCACTAAATGCCCACAAGAGAAAGCAGGAAAGATCCAAAATTGACACCCTAACATCACAATTAAAAGAACTAGAAAAGCAAGAGCAAACACATTCAAAAGCTAGCAGAAGGCAAGAAATAACTAAAATCAGAGCAGAACTGAAGGAAATAGAGACACAAAAAACCCTTCAAAAAATAAATGAATCCAGGACCTAATACACATTTCTCAAAAGAAGACATACAAATGGCCAATGGGTATATGACAAAATGCTCAACATCACCAATCATCAGGGAAATGCAAATCAAAGCCACAGTGAGAAATCACTTCATCTCAGTCAGAACGGCTATTAGAAGAAAGTCAAAAAATAACAAATGCTGGTAAAGATAGAGACCAAGGGCAACACTTACACATTGGTTGTGGGAATGTAAATTAGTGCAGCCATTATAGACAACAGTATGAATGTTCCTCAGTAAATTAAAAATAGAACTACCATATGATCTAACAGTACCACTACTGGATACACACACACACACACACACAAGAAATTAAATCAGTATATCAAAGAGATAGCCACACTTGCATGTTTATTGCAGCATTATTCACAATAGACAAGACATGAAATCAACGTGTCCATCAACACATAAATGGATAAAGAAAATGTGATACACACACACACACACACACACACACACAAACAAAATGAAGTACTATTTGGCCAGAAAAAAGTGAAATGTTATTGTTTGTGTCAACACGGATGTACCCGGAAGACATTATGTTAAGTGAAATAAGCCACGCACGGAAGGACAAATATTACATGATTTCACGCATATGTGGAATCTAAGAAAGTTGAATCGTAGAAGTGGAGAGTAGAATGTTGGTTATCAGGGAATGGGGAGGGTTGGAGGAGGACGGAAACCAGGAGAGAGGTTTCTCAATGAGGACAAAGTTACTGTTAGGTAGGAGGAATAAGTTCTGGTGTTCTATTGCATAGTAGAGCGACGATAATCAACAATAATGTACCGTGTACTTAAAAATAGCAGAAGGTAGAATTTCAAATGATATCACAAAGAAATGACAAGTGTTTGAGGTGGTGGGTATGCTAATTACCATGACTGCATCTTTACACAATGTACACATGTATCAAAATATCACACTGTACCCTATAAGTACGTACAATTATGATGTATCAATAAAGAACAATTTATTATAGCTTTACCTTTCACATGTTTGACAGTTGAAATTTACACATGGTTTGGGTTATCAATTTCTGATTATCAAATCACTCCAAACCTTCTGGCTAGTCACAATTTATTATTTATAAGAATTCTTCAATCTGGGCAGAATTAGCTGGACAATTCTTTCGCTTCAATGTTGTCTCCTAGGTCTGGAATGTCAAAGACGGTGCTATGGTTGAAATGATGGTGTTCCCTGCAAACTTAATGTTGGAACTTAATCCCTAAGGCAACAGTATTGAGAGGTGTGACCTTTAAAAGGTAATTAGGCCATAAGGTCCACCTCTCTCACGGGATTAAGGCTCTTTTAGAAGATGCTTCATGCAGTGTTTGGTCCTTTTGCCCTTTCAGTTTCTGCCATGTGAAAACACAGCATTTCTCTCCTCTAGAGGATGCAGCCACAAAGCACCATCTTGGAAACAGAGAACAGCCCTCACCAGATATCAGTCCTGCCACTGCCTTGATCTTGGACTTCTCTGCCTTCAGAACTACTAGAAATAAATTTCTAATTTTTATAAGTTACCAAGTCCCAGGTATTTTGTTATAGCAGCACTAATGGATTAAGATAGATGGCTTTCTAACTCATGATGGATGCCTCATCTAGAATTATTAGAACAGCTGGGGATTGGTCAAGCATCTCTCCATGTAGTTAGCTTGGGTTTCATACCCAGGTTTAGCAACCATCACATGGTGACCAGCCTCCAAGAACAAAAGCTACCCCTTTGGTTAAATGTTAGGCCTGTAACAGGCACATCATTATTTCTGCTGTACTCTGTTAGTCAAAGTAAGTTAGAGGGTAGCTCATATTTAATACAAGGGAAAATAGAGTCAAACTTTAGGTGTAAAAAGTGGTACACACATATAGGTAGGGAAGAAATTGATGAAAGCCATATTTGAGGACTATGATACATACTCTAAAATATAGAAGAACAACAAATATATATGAGTAGGGTTAAGCTAGTATATCCAACAAGGTAAATCTTGTTTTTAACTTATATCATCTCAATCACCAGGATAATTTTTTAATGGAAGTTCTATGTTGGATAGGATAATCAATGTGAGTTCCTACAACAATCACTGAAATTCTACAGGTTTAACACCATAAAAATTTATTTTCTCTCATTCACACTAATCTGATGTAGGTTAGATGGTCTTCCACTATTTGGTATTTACTTCATCTGGAATATGTATGTGGTCTCTCGGCAAGGGAAGAAGAGATGGATGACATTATTTCACATGGTTTGGGTATGTTTAATCATTTTATTACATACATACCAGCATATGTATTACACAATACATACATATGTATATGTGTATGTATGCATTTATACAAAATACACACATACATGTTTTCATATGTACATATGTGTATGTTAATATACAGTTATCCCTTAGTATATACAGATAGATTCCAGGACCCTCCTCAGATACCAAATTCTATGGATGCTCAAGGTCTTAATAGAAAATGGCATAGTATAATCTACGTACACCCTCCTGTATACTTTAATTCATCTCTAGATTACTTACAATACCTAATACAATGAAAATGCTACATAAATAGTTGTTATACTTTAACGTCTAGGGAATAATGACAAGAAAAAACAAATACACGTTCACCACAAATGTAACCATCAGAGGCCTAACTACACTTTTGATCTGTGGTTGGTTGAATTTGCAGATGTAGAACCTGCAGACACAAAAGGCTAACTGTGTATCACTTTTTAACTCAAATGGATCATTGCATAATATTTTTTTACATCAATGGCTTTTTATCTATATACTTCCGCTACCTTTTCTAACCAAAAGATAAGCTCTGGAGAGCTTTTTAATATTAATACCTATAGGGTACCTCATTATTTTTAACAGATGCACAGCATTTCATAGTCTAGATATAACCTAATTAAAAAAATAAATCGCCCTATTCATAGACGTAGATCTGTGAGTGGTAGTATATGTAGCAGATAAGAATGTTGTATCTGGAGCCAAACTACCTAGGTGTAAATTATGGCTCTACTGCCTCCTAACTGTAATTTTAGAAAAATTACTTAAACTCACTATGCCTCAACTTCCTCATTTGTAAAATTATGATTAAAATAGTATCTCTTTCACAGGAATTTCATGAGGATTGAAAATCAGGATAGATTGGATTATTCTTCAGTGATAAATCATCCCCAGTTTAAAGGATTAAAACGACAATCTGTCTTGCTCATGCTTCATGCTCATCACAGATCAAGAGTGGATCTATGTTCCTCTTAGTAACTCAGGGTTTCCAGTGAATGGAGAAACCACCATCTTTAATTTTTCCATCTGTGATGCAGATGGAAAGGAGATGGAATCCTGAAAAGGACTCAAAATGGCACGTAAATAATCCAGCCTGTAAGTAGCACGCATCAGTTTGACTCCCAACTCATTATCCAGAACCAGTCACGTGATCACATCTTACCAGACGGAAACCAGAAAATGCAATATATCTGTTTCTGAAAGATGGACAGCAGGAAATATTTGATGAAAAGCATTAAAGACCATGAGAAGGAGCAAATGAATTAATTCTTAGCACAGTGTCTGGCTCATAGTAAGTACTCAGTAAATGATGACAATTATTTCAAATTTTCCATCATTATAATGATGCTATAATAAATATATTTGTGCACCAATATACATGCAAATGCAAGGATTTCTTTGTTTTCAAATTTTTAGCCTTTATTTTAGATTACAAAGGTACATGTGCAGGTGTGCTTTCTGGGTATATTGCATGATGCTGAAGTTTGGGGGACAACTGATCCTGTTACCCAGGTACTGAGCATAGTACCCAATAGTTAGTTTTTTTAACCCTTGCTCCTCTGCCATCCTCCCATTTCTAGTAGTCACCAGTTTCTGTTGTTGGCATCTTTATATCTATGTGTACCCAAAGTTTCGCTCCCACTTAAAAGTGAGAACATGAGGTATTTGGCTTTTGTTCCTGCATTAACTCACTTAAAATGAGGGCCACCAGCTACATCCATGTTGCTGCAAAGGTGAAAGGTTGGAGGAGCCTCATAGGTACCAGATTGGTGAAGAGAACTTCAGTGGACTAATTCTTCAGAATCAGGGTAAATTTATGTTCAGTGAGTACATGGTGCTACGAGTTGAAAATTTGTCTAAAGATCAACAAACACCTTCCATTTTCTTCAATAATGTGTCCTGTGGTGTTTTTTTCTTCTGACTATAGGACTTCTGACCATTCTGCCTCTTTGTCTTGTTTTTTTCCTAATTTCCCCTTGGTTCTCAATTGAGGTTCTGAAAACAATGTATTACATTTTACACCAAAATCACTTTTGTTCTTTGTCCTATAGCAAGGTAAAGAAAACAGAGAGATGCTTTAAAATGACCATGGTATTTTCAAAATGACAGGAATGTATCCATTCAGGAAGCTGTAGTGTGCTGAATTGAATGCAACTGTTTTCCTCAGGGAAATAAGATAAAAAGGGGTCACTAAATATGAGCTTAAGGGACAGTCTATTTCACGTTTGTAACAAGAAGCAGACAGGCTTGTTGATCTACCATTGAACTAGAATTACAGAAGCCATAAAGCAATTACTGATGCAGAAACTGGCCATTCGAGACAGCACATTCATTTGCCCTAGGATCTGAAATAACTCTTTCAAAACAAACATTTCCATCAGCAAATTTTAAGCAGTTAAATGCCACCTTTAGCAGTTTTCTATATTAGCAATTTAATGTATATTTACAAATATTGAGGTGTTTAGACTTCAAAAAAGAGAAAGTCATGTTCGAACAAGGCAAGGCATCAAGACCGCAATACACATGTGAAATTATACTGAAATATTAAAATTGTCCAGGTCGTAACAGAAATCCCAGCACTTATCATGGAAATAAGAGGTTAGAAACAGTTCACCTCTAAATGTTGGTAGGACAAGACACCAAGTGGTTCATTTTATCAAAAACAGTAGGAGTTGTTTGCCACAAAAATATTTCTCATGAATGCATTTCCTCACTCTCAAATTATGCCTGTTAATTGGTCTAAGGATCCAACCAAGTATAACACTTCTGTGTATAATTTTTCAGAAAGAAAAACACTTTACTTTGACAATCTTTTCCTTGACTTCTCTTGTTCACTAGTTACTAAGTCCTGAAGATTATTTTGAAACAAATCAAAGCAACATTATTTTCCTTATCTTTCTATAAGCAATGCCTTCACCCTAAACCAGCACACACACCCTCACACGTCTTGGTGAGTGCAGTGATCTCCAAAGTGGTTTTCCTGCATGTAGTCTATCATGCGTATTTCTGGCCAAAAACATTTAATAGATGTTGAGCAGCTTGCATGCATCCTATGTGCTTGGGATCCATTAATGATCAAAACAAAGTTTCCTAACCCCATGGAACTGACATTCTAGCAGTAGGAGATAGATAATAAAAATACACATAACAAATAATAAATCATATTGTGTTATAAGTGCTATAGAGAAAAAAGAAAAAGAGGAAAACACATATGATCTTTCCTCAGTAACATTTTTCATCATGCTATTTTTCCCCTTCCCCTATTTATCAGCCTTCAATATCTCCCTATTCTCCATATGTTTAAATGGAACCTCTTAGTCTGTTAGTGGCTCCTGTTATCTGTCTCACACTGAGGATCCCACGACCACTTCTTTTCCATCCTTATCCTCTATTATACCCCATACACAAGTTTCTGCTCCAGCAAAGTCAGTGGGGTTCCAATAAGGAGCTAAGCACCATCACCATCAAAACAAACAAAAAAAAAAACAGATAAAATAAATGAGCACTTACTATGTGTCTGGCATTGTACTAAACTCTTTACAAGGACTACCTCATTTAATCCTCACATACTTACACTGCCCAATGTGATAGGTATTATCATCATCTTCATTTTGCAGATGAGGACATTGAAGTACAGGGACTAACTAGTTCAAGATCACACAGGTCAGTAAGTTAGTGAGCTAGCATTTGAACCCAAATCTGACACGAAAGACCATGCTCTTCACCAGTATGCATTGGATTTTAACTACCTGAAGCCATTGCACTGGAGCAGGGGATGGCATTTTCTATAAAGGGTCAGATAATAAATGTTTTGGGCCTTTCAGACCATACAGTTGTCTGTAAACTACTCAACTCTGTCCCTGTTGCTTGAAAACAAACACCAACAACATGTAAATGAATGTATATGGCTGTATGCCAATAAAAACTTATTTACAAAAGCAGGTGATAGGAGGGACTTGGCCCATGGGCCCATAGTTTGCCAATCCCTGTACTAGACTGAGCACTCCTAGTCATAAGATCAATGATCATGTCTTATGCATCTTGTTAATCCCAGTGCATCTACAGTGTTTGGAAACTGAGGCACAGAGTCCACAAAGTTTGTAAGTGATGGATCTAGGATGCTGACCCAAGCAGTTTGACTCTAGAGCTTGTGTTCCTAACTAGCAAGCAAGCCTGCCTTTCAAATATTTAATAATATCTTATAAATATCTTATAGAGAACTTGGCATGCAGTAAGTCCTCAAAAATAAGTGGCTATTATCACCATAATTATCTAAAAAGGAATCACGTAAAAGGACAGATTAGTGAAGGCCATGATAGCTAACTTAAAAGCAAAATACAAACAAACTTTAAAAAGGAAAAATAGTGCCTGACAGAATCTAAAGAAATCAGTGTCAATCCTGATGGGGAATACATTCAGGAACAATACACAAAAGACCAAGAAAATATGACAGCAGTGTTCATCCTTGCCATTGCTTCAATAGCAGAATGAGATTAACCTCATCCATAAACACCAAGTTTATTGCGCGTATAGTCCAAAGTATCTGGCACCAACCCTGGGTTAGCTCAGGGTCTTGTAATCTTAACAAACACAAGGGCATGACCCAAAAACCAGAACAAGGCCTTCAAATGTTCTCCTTGGAGCAAGATGCAGTAATAATGGTATGAGAAGTAACTGGCTCCTATGTACCCTCTTAGCGGCATTTATATATTTATATGCCATCACCTGCCTGGATATGAACTGTAGCTTTGCTTTGGGTTCTCACTTTCTTGGATGGGCACACAAAAATCCCCAGTATCAATTCAGTCTGAAACTTTCTCCAATGAAAGTGCTGGCTAGTCATGTTCAAGATAATAAAGTTGGTATTTCTGAATTATTTACGTTAGCAGTCTTCTTTACCCTCCAACTCATAACTGTTCATTCAAGGTTATCATGATTATATTCAAAATATATGTATTTTTCTAGAGTTAAGGCAGATAAATGAAATAAAATGACATCTGAAATACTGAAATACTATGACTTATTTGAATTTAGCCTGACATTTTTCTTTTCTTTTCTTTTTTTTTTAAATAGAGATAGGGTTTTGCCATGTTGGCCAGGCTGGTCTTGAACTCCTGAGCTCAAGCAATCTGCCTGCCTTGGCCCCCGAAAGTGCTGGGATTGCAGGCATGAGCCATCAGGCCTGGTCATATTTTAAAAACCAATTTCAAAAATCATACTATCTGAGGAGGTTTTCCCTAGGTTCATTTCTATATATAAAAAATTTGTCAGCTTTTATTGAAAAATAAATGCATTATTGAGTATATATTCAGTTCTCTATATACTGTTAATATGATATTCTCTGTGCAACAATCAGCAATCCTTTTTGAGCACTTACTATGTGTAAAAATAATGAAAAAAAAAAAAACTTGGGACCTGCTCCAGAGTATTTCATGATCTTATAGGGAAGAGAAATGTGTATGTTGATTCATTTTTTTTTTAATGTAGTACTTGCCATGATAATGAGAAGTTGGAGATGTTAGAACACAGAGAAGTCTCTTGGGTTTTGTGAAGTTTTTTGATGGATTTGGTGAAAGTAAACTGGTTTGAGAACTCTTTCTACATGAAGGGACACATAATACGAATATTGAAGGGTGAGTAAAAATTAGCCAGGTAAATGAGAGCTTTCCAGGCAAAAGGAGCTTCAGTGGGAAAAAGTAGAAAAGTAGGAATGAATATTTTGATTACAGGAAAAAAGCCTCTTAGAACCACAAGATGATACAGCTTGAGAAAGAAAAGAGGAATGAGATACAATATTTGAGATGTGCTAGGAGTCCAGATCCATTCATTCATTTTTTCCTGCATTCCTTTATTCATTAAATAAGCTTTTAATTGCATACCTCCTATTTCACAAAAAGGAATCAAACAGTCTCAACCCCTGGCATTGCAATGCTTACAATTTAGTGAAAATAATTAAAACAGGTAATTATCGAACAGCACAATGAGCACTTCATATGTCTAGAAAATTTTTTATCCCCCAACCTTAATGCAGCTGTGTCTCCTTCACTATGCTGAGCTCATATATTAATTCCTTAAGAGATTTTCTTTGATCATCCACCACGAAATAAGTCAGTCCATCCCTCCTGTGCTTTTCATGTGTTCTATTGTGACTTAGCAGTTATCAAAATTTATAAATATTAGGCCAACTATGTGAAATTGACATTTTTATTGGTCAAATGTTAGTAATTTCGCCTGATTCACCCTAATATATTTTGAACTCAATATACTTTTATGCATGTGTTTACTTGTTTTTGTTGTCCTTTGTCTCTATTAAAACAAAGGCCATATCTATTTTGCTCACAATTACATTCTGAGAATACAGTATAGTACCTCATATGGTATAAGTATTCAATAAGTGTCAGTTGATATTACTATTACTGCTGTTATTATTATCATCACTCTTATCATTATAGCTTTACAAATATTTCGGAGGGCTAATATGTGCTAAAATGGTAGAATTCAAGTAATATGGGAACACATAAGGGGGAGATCTAACTCAGAATTTTTATGGGTACACTAGATTAAGATAAAAAGAGTTATTTAAATTAAGGCCCAAAAGATGGCTGGTAGTCCAGAACAAGAAAGAGGTTAAAGGAAAGGGAAATTCTAAGTGGAAAAGTCATCATGTGCTAAGGCTGACACGTAAGAGTGGACATGGCCGCCATATTGAGAAATCAACAGGTCTTCGTGGCTCATGGGAAGGTCATGGGAAGAGTTAGAGGACATAAACTCAGAGGGGTGGGCAGGGGCCAGAAGGTTCAATCCTTGTAGGCCACAGTAGAGTTTGAGTTGTAGTATAATGGTGATAGGAAGTCATTGGGTTTTGGAGAAGGTGTCTAAGTTCATTCAGTCTTGTCTAACAAATACCAAAAACTAGGTGGCTTTTAAACAATAGAAATTTATTTCTCACAGTCTGGAGGCTGAGAAGTCCAAGATCGAGGTGCTATTAGATTTAGTGTCTGGTGAGGTCCCACATTCTGGTTCATAGATGGCACCTTCTTGCTATGCCCTTGCACGGTGAAAGGAGCAAAAGAGCTCCTTCTTGGGCCTCTTTTATAAGGGAATTAATCCCATTCATGAGGGCTCCACTCTCATTACCTAATCATGGCTCCCAAAGGACCGACCTCCTAATACCATTATCTTGGAGGATACAATTTCAACATATGAGGCTGAGACGGGTGGATCACCTGAGGTCAGGAGTTCAAGACCAGCCTGGCCAACATGGCGAAACCTCGTCTCTACTAACAATACAAAAATTAGCCAGGTGTGGTGGTGAGCACCTGTAATCCCAGCTACTTGGGAGGCTGAGGCAGAGAGAACGGCTTAAAACCCAGGAGGTGGAGGTTTTAGTGAGCTGAGATCGTGCTCCGCAATCCAGCCTGGGCGACAGAGTGAGATTCTGTCTCAAAAAAAAAAAAAAAAAAAAAAAAAAAGAATTTCCACATATGAATTTGCAGGAGATAAATATTGAGACTATAGCAGAAAGTGGCATATTATTTACATTTTAAGACTAGTATTGAAGTTCTGTGTGTAGAATTAATTCTAAGAGTAAAAGAATGAAAGATCTCTTAGATGTTTATAAGTGATCCAGGCTAGTGAGTGTATAGCTGATGAGGAGGGCTAGATCAGCAAGTTATTCAGGGCTTTGTGTATGGTTTAGAAGTGAGAGAGCAAGGTTTCTGGACTGGGGAACTTGATAGTTGATAGATTCATTTACTGAGATAGGTAATACTAGATGAAGAACAGGTGAGGGTAAGAGTTGTTGAGATCAGTTCTGAACATGTTAAGACTCTAGAGTTTCATCTTTTTGAGTGGAGTAAAACTTTCTTCTTTTTAAATTCAACACATAAACAAAATGCTGAAAAAGTCCTTGCCATCTGTGACAGAAAAGCAGAGCAGCTCTGTTTCATGAACGACAGCACAATTAAAGCTAAAATAAAAATAATTAAATAAATCCCTTTTACTGTACACTCTCAAAGCAAGAAAGAGAAACAACAGTTTTGTTTTTTTCTGCTAGCCAGAAAATGTGTTTCTTTTAATTTGGGCTTTGAAGTTCAGTGTACCCCACATCTGTGTGCATGTTTGTGCTGCTATGTGTATGTGATCTGTGCAGTGTAGAAACCCCTAATCTTTTCATCTAGTTCGCCTCATCATTAAGCTACTTAACCAATTATAATACTATTATGTCACATTGAACAAGTTTACATAATTGCTTCTTTGAAATACTAGGAACATTGGCACATGTATTTGGCTTGTAAAGGACTGAAATATTACAGATAATATTATCCAGTTTTTAAAAAAAAAAAAAGGTTCTTAATAAATTGATTGAGTTCCAGAGCGAAGGTCACTTTTAAAAAATTTCTTAAGCTGACTAGAAGCAGGATGAATATCTTCTGATTTGGCCAAAGATAAGACAAGTATTTCATTTCCCTTAAAATTTGAGGGATAAGTGTATAAGGGGCCCCTTTGCTGTCAACTGTTTTCAGCTGAACTTGTCATGAAGTTTGTTATAACATCGCCACTCAGCCAGCAGAGGGCACTTTAAACACCGCTACATTGCTTGGGCAGCAAATGTAGATGATGCAAAAACACCAGTGTTCACCCAATATCAGGAAGAGCCCCTGCGATTTCCTTTTGGAATTCACAAAAATATAGAAAATATGTGTTACTCTCACTTTCAGAACATCTTCTGGTCCTCACTCATGTACCTTGTGCTCTTCTGCCATTTCTTCTTTGAGGCCTACATTGGCAAAATGAGGCAAACAACGAAGGCTGAATAATGTTGGAACTGAGGAGGAAGCCATAGCTCAGGGTCATCAAGAAAAATAATAGACAAAAGAAAATGGCACAAGGAATCACACGTGGTGCAGCTAAAACAAAACAAAACAAGAGCAAACACAAAACCCAAGGCAGCTTAGGGATAATTAGGTTGATTTAACCCAGTATGTTTATGATCCTTTTAGGGTGAGCACTCACTGAGTGCACCTCCATCTCCAAGCACTGCTGCTGGAAGACCCCCATTCCCTCTTTATCTGTTAACTCTAGGACAAAGGATAACAAAAGCCAGCCAGGGGCAGAGGAGACTAATCGAAGGCAAACAAAGGCTATTAACACACAGGAAAAAATGTATTTACTAAGTGTCACATTTCTCTAAGATGAAAGGCTTTTACTCTAGAAACTGTGCAAGCACACACACACACACCATCCTTTCTAACTTTCTGGACACCAAACTGGAGCCAATTGAAAAAACAAAAATGAAAGAGACACAGGGTGTATACCTAGAACAATAATGCTTTTAAAGAAGCTAAAGCCTTTTTAAAAAATGTTAGCTGCTGTAGCCCCCATGAGAAAAGGTGTCTCAATCATCCTTATGAAAACAGATGTAAACAACTATATTTCAACTAACTTCATCTTCACTGCATAGCCTAAGGCTAGTGAGTTTGCCAAAACCAAAGCGGGTGAATAGGTTCCCAAGGTTCTTCCTGGGAGGATGGAAACAGTGCAGCCCAGGTCCCACGGGGGCAGCTCCATCCCAGAGCATTTCTGATAGTTGAACTGTAATTTCTACTCTTAAATGAGATATGAAGCATTATCCTTTTGTTCGGTTGCCCCAGGCTTTTGAACAGAAGAGTAAATACAGAATCAAAAAGATAAACACTCAACCAAACAATGTGAAAATGGGTTCTGTAATACCTGTAAAAAGGCCCGGCCCAAGACCACTGTGAGCTAGCTAGAAAAGGGAGAAAGACAGTGGGAAAAGAGGTAAGCCGAAGATCAATTCGGTAGACAGTGTGTATGCCCCTCTCTATTTGACTTCACATACACTCGTAACTTTCCAAATAGAGTTACTTTCTTAAACCATACAAGAATTGGAAGAACCAGTTTGATTTGTTAAACCGTTATTTCCAACAAACTTTACCTGCTGTTACAGTAACTACTGTTAACCTAATAGAAAATTTAGTACTTTGAAGTAGGGTCATACTATAAAAAAATCTTAAAATATTTGGCGTTGGTTTAGAGGGTAAACAACAGGCAGCAGGTGATGAGGAAATAGATATAAGAAGCTAAACAAATTGGAGTGGTGTATCATTCCAGAACAAAATATTGAGCAAAACTACTGCCTATGATAACTTGTAAGACACAACATGTACCTATTAAACTGGTAGCTCTTGGAGAAAAATGGTTTTAAAAGCGTTAGTCTGTATTCATGTCTGCTTCTTGTGTTTGGCAAGGTGATAGTAACTTGATAGGTTTAGTTAGGCATTACATGAAAATTATGAGCTCAGAAAAGAATTGCAAATTTTCCAAAAATTACTTATTTGTATTCATCTATGAAAAACTATTGGGTCCTAAATTGGCACCAGCAAAAAGCGTATTGCAAAACCTGGGCATCTCCCATGAAAGACAATGTTCCCCCTACATCCATGATAAAGCCAAGTACCAAAGACCACCGGAGAAACTCCTATAATAAATTCGGTTTTAAATCTGTTGCAACAAGGAAGACTGCACACCATGAAGAACAATAGGATGTCTCAGGAAGAGGAAGTTAGGATAGTAGCCTTCTCATGCTGCAATAACAAATAACACAGACTGGGTGATTTTAACAACAGCAGTGTATTTACTCATTTCAAGGCGTCAGCAGGGCTGCTTTCTTCTGTGCTCTCTCTCCTTGGCTTGCAGATAGCCACCTTCTTTCTGTGTCCTTACGTGGACTTTCTTCTGTGTACAAGTGTCTGAGATCTCCTCCTTTTATAAGGACACCAGTCATATTGATTAGGGCCTACACAAAACACCTCATTTTTACTTAATCACTCTTATAAAGACTTTATATCCAAATACAGTTACATTCTGAGGTACTATGTGTTAGGGCTAGGTACCAGGGATTACTACACCAAATGAATTTGGGATGAGACAAATACTCATTCCATAACTGATGGAAATGTTTGGGTTCATGTCTTTAAAGACGTGGGGCTCTGTTCTGGATTGAATTCTGTCAGGAAAGAGAGGTCCTTATGTATTTCATATTTTAAGTTTTATTTAGGTGGTAGAATAAACGAAGTGGGGCCAGAGTTACCATTGGTAGTCATTTTACCAGGAATGGAAGATATTTAATTATATTTTTGTGCATGGTGTTCTTGCTTTGTGTCTGTGTTCAGTCATGATTACTCAGTGGTCTTGTTTTTGTCTTGTTTCATCAAAGTCATGGAGTGATCCCTTTTCAAATATTGTTGATATTGTGTAGAATTGTTTATTTCCGCAGGGAACACCATGGACTAGCTATTTAGCAAGTAAGCACTAGGCCTAATTTTAGTTACCAGGCTCGCTACCAGCTGTCAGCTGTCAGGGCGGTTTCTTTCTCACCCGCTTCAGATGTGGCAATGGAGATAATGAACAGTGAAGAACATCCCAGAATGTGTAGCCAGGGGCCACTGAGAGTAATGGACAAAGGACTTCCACTAAAACAGAAGAATCAGGAGATAATCATAGAACTTTTCTCACTGCCGTGGCAAAGAAATCTCACAATGCCTGTCCAGCAGAATTCCATCATTGCTCTGGATCAGTGACTGCTACATGTATCCTAGGTCTCCCTTTGTGAATGGGATTTCTTTTTTTCAATGTGATCAGCCTGCCCTACTCCATCATGGTACATTGGCTATTCTGGGGAGGAGGTACTGATAATTCAGCTTGTCATTTGAAGTCATGAGTAGCCAGAACCTAAGGAACCATATCAAGAGCTGATTGAGCTGGATTCAATGACTGCATGAGATTTTGGGGTATCTCATTCAAAGAGATGTCAAATGTGTGTTACGTATCAGAAAAAAATGAAAGAATATTTTAACCAGAAGGGAAAACATGGCAGAAACTACGAACAATTCACATAATAGTAGACTGCATTTCCCAGCTTCACTTGCCTTGTGTGGTTATAAGAATGAGATCTAGCCAACAAAATGTGAGAAGAAATGCAGTGTGCCAAATACACCGCGGATCCATTAGGATCTCTCAAGTATATTTATGTTCTTTCCCCCTTCTAGCTTATTTGGATGGAAATTACTATGGAGAGACCAAGGAGGTCAAGTATAAAGATGGCAAGCCTTTGGCAGCCTGGGCCACTGAATGATTGTGTGGAGGAGAACCAACTTCCCCAACCAGAAACATCCATCTTTCACTTTTAAATGAGCAAGAAATAAATCTATATTCTGACTAAGCCATTATACATTTGAGTGTAATATTTGGGTATTTTTGTTGTTTTCTTCCAAATTTTATTATAGGTTCAACGGTACATGTGCAGGTTTGTGACATGTGTAAATTGTATGTCACAATGGTTTAGTGTACACATTATGTTCTCACCCAGACAACAAACATAGTACCTGATAGATGATTTTTGCATCGTTACCCTCTTCCCACTCTCCACCCTCAAGTAGGCCCAGGTGTCTGTTGTTCCCTTTTTTGTATCCATGAGTACTCAATGATTTGCTTCCACTAATAAGTGACAACATGCAATATTTGGTTTTCTATTCCTGCTTTAATTCACTTAGGGTGATGGCCTCCAGCTATATCCATATTGCTGTAGGACATGATTTCAGCCTTTTTTTTGGCTGTGTAGTATTCCATCATGTATATGTGCCACATTTTCTTTATCTAGTATGCCGCTGATGGGCATCTAGGTTGATTGTCTTTTTACTATTATGAACAGTATTGTAATAAACACACATGTTCATGTGTCTTTATGTAGAACAATTTATATTCCTTCGGGTATATACCCAGTAATGGGATTGCTGGGTTGAATGGTAGTTCTAAGTTCTTTGATAAATCGTCAAACTGTTTTCCACAATGACTGAACTAGTTTACATTCAAACCAGTAATGCATAAGCACTCCCTTTTCTCCACAACCTCGTCAGCATCCGTTATTTTTTGACTTTTTAATAATAGCCATTCTGACTGGTATAAGATGGTATCTCATCGTGGTTTTTATGTGCATTTCTCTAACGATTAGTGATGTCGAGCATTTTTAAGTTCCTTATGGATTCTGAAGTTAGACCTTTGTCATACGTACAGATTGTGATTATTTGCTCCTATTCTGTAGGTTGTCTGCTTACTCTGTTGATAGTTTCTTTTGCTGTGCAGAAGCTCTTTAATTTAATAAGGTGTCAGGCGTCAATTTTTGTTATTCTTACCATTGCTTTTGAGGACTTGGTCATAAATTATTTCCCAAGGCTGATATCCAGAATGGTGTTTCCTAGGTTTTTATAGTTTTAGGTTTTACATTTAAGTATTTAATCCATCTTGAGTTGATTTTTGTGTATGGTGAAAGGAAGGGATCCAGTTTCATTCTTCTGCATAGGCTAGCCAGTTATTCAAGCACCATATATTGAATAGGGAAACCTTTCCTATTGCTTGTTATTACCTACTTTGTCAAAAGTCAGATGGTTTTAGGTGTGTGGTTTTATTTTGGGGTTTTCTAAGCAGTTCCATTGGTCTATGTGTGTTTTTGTACCAGCTGTTTTGGTTAATTTAGCCCTGTATTATAGTTTGAAGTTAGGTAGTATGATGCCTCTGGCTTTGTTCTTTTTGCTTAGGATAGCTTTGGCCATTCAGGCTCTTTTTAGGTTCCAAATGAATTTTAGAATAGATTTTTCTAATTCTGTAAAAAATATTGTTGCTAGTTTGATAGGAATAGTGTTCAAATTGCTTTGGGTAGTATGGCCATTTTAAAAAATATTGATTCTACCTATCAAGGAGCATGAAATGTAACTCCCTGGTTAACTGGATTCCCAGGTATTTTATTGTTTTTGTGGCAATTGTGAATGGAACTGCATTCTTGATTTGGCTCTCAGCTTGGACGTTTTTGGTGTATAGTAATGCCGCTTGATTTTGTACATTAGTTTTGTTTTCTGAAACTTTGCTGAAGTCGTTTATTAAATCTAGGAGTCTTTGGGCAGAGACTATGGGATTTTCTAGGTATAAAATCATATAATCTGTAAAGAGAGATTGTTTGACCTCCTCTCTTCCTATTTGGATGCCTTTTATTTTTTTCTCTTGCCTGATTGCTCTGGGTATCATTTCCAGTACTATGTTAAGTAGGAGTGGTGAGTGTGGGCATCTTTATGTTGTTCTGTTCTCAAGGGGAATGTTTCCAGCTTTTTCCCATTCAGTGTGATGTTGATAGTGGGTTTAACATTGATGCCTTTTAATATTTTGAGGTTGTTCCTTCGATGCCAAAATGTTGAGGGTTTTTAACATGAAGCAATGTTGAAAGCCTTTTCTGTACCTATTGAGATGATCATATGGTTTTGAGTTCTGTTTATGAGATGAATCACATTTATTAATTTGTGTATGTTGTATCAACCTTGCATCCCAGGAATAAAGCCTACTTGGTCGTGATGAATTAGCTTTTTGATGTACTGCTAGATTTTGTTTGTATTTTGTTGAGGATTTTTGCATCTATATTCATCAGGGATATTGGCCTGAGTTTTTTCTTTTGTGTTGTTTCTCTGCTACGTTTTGGTATCAAAATGATGCTGGCTTCATAGAATGAGTTAGGGAGGAGTCCTTCCTCTTAAATTTTTTGGAATAGTTTCAATAGAATTGGGAACAGATCATCATTATACATCTGGTAGATATTGTCTGTGAATCTGTCTTGTCCAAGGCTTTTTCTGGTTGGTAGATCTTTTATTTACTGATTCAATTTCAGAACTTGTTACTGGTCTGTTCAGAGTTTCATCTTCTCCCTGGTTATGTCTTGGGAGGTTGTAAAAGTTTCCAGTAATTAATCCATTTCTTCTAGGTTTTCTAGTTTTGTTCATAGAAGTATTTGTAATAGTCTCTGAGTGTTTTTTGTATTTCTGTGGGGTCAATGGTAAAGTACCTCTGTTATTTCTGATTGTGTTTATTTGGATCTTCTCTCCTTTATTAGTCTATCACTGGTCTATCAATCTTATTTCTTTTTTCTGAGAACAAACTTTTGTTTTTGTTGATCGTTTGTATGATTTTTCACATCTCAATTTCTTTCAGTTCATCTCTGCTTTGGTTATTTCTTTTCTTCTGCTAGCTTTGCAGTTGGTTTGCTCTTATTTTCCTAGTTCCTCTAGATATTGTGTTAGGTTGTTAATGTCAGATCATTCTAACTTTTTGATGTGGGCCTTTAGTGCTATAAACTTTCCTCTTAACAATGCTTTACCTGTGTCCCAGAGATTCTGGTATGTTTTATCTTTGTTTTCATTATTTTCAAAGAATTTCTTGATTTCTGCCTTAATCACGTTGTTTACCCAAAGGTCATCTGGAAGCCGACTGTTTAATTTGCATGTAATTGTATGGTTTTGAGAGATCTTCTTGGTAGTGATTTACATTCTCATTGTGCTGTGGTCCAAGTGTGTGTTTGGTATGATTTTTTTTTTTTAATTTGTTGAGAATTCCTTTATGGCTGAGCTTGTGGTCGATTTTTGAGTATGTAACGTGAAAATATGAAGAATATATATTCTGTTATTTTTGGGTGGAGTGTTCTGTTAGGTGTCGGTTAGGTCTATTTGCTCAAGTGTCGAGTTTAGGTCCCAAATATCTTTGTTAGTTTTCCGCATGGATGATCTAATACTCTCAGTGGGGTGTTGAAGTCTCCCACTATTACTGTGTAGTTATCTAATTATCTTTGTAGGTCTCTAAGAACTTGTTTCATGAATCTTGGTGCTCCAGTGTTGAGTGCATACATATTTAGGATAATTAAGTATTCTTGTTGAATTGAAACCTTTATTATTATGTAATGCCTTTCTTTGTCCTTTTGATTGTTGTTGTTTAAAGTCTGCTTTGGCTAAAATAAAAATAGCAACCCCTGCTATTTTTTGTTTTCCATTTGCTTGATAAATCTTCCCCCATTCCATTACCTTGAGCCTATGGGTGTCATTCCATGTAAAATGTTTCTCTTAAAGACAGCATACTGTTGGGTCTTGCTTCTTTATCAAACTTGCCCCTTTGTGCCTTTTAACGGGGACATTTAGCTCATATACACTCAAGGTTAATATTGGTATGTGAGGATTTGATCCTGTCATGTTGTTAGCTTGTTGTTATGCAGACTTTATTATGTACTTGCTTTGTGTCGCCAATGGTCTGTGTACGTAAGTGGGTTATTTTGATGGCCAGTAACAATATTTTGTTTCCATGTTTAGCTCTCCCTTAAGGACCTCTTGTAAGGTAGGTCAGGTTGTAGCAAATGCCCTTGGCATTTGCTTGTTTGAAAATGATTTTATTTCTTTTTTAGTTATGAACTTAGTTTGGCTGGACATAAAATTCTTGGTTGAATTTTCTTTTATTGATGCTTAATATAGGCCCCCAATCTCTTCCGGCTCATAGGGTTTCTGCTGAAAAGCCCACTGTTAGCCTGATGGGGTTCCCTTTGTAGGTGACCTGCCTCTTCCCTCTAGCTACCTTGAATATGTTTTATTTCACATTGACCTTGGAGAACCTGATGACTACATGTCTTGGGGATGATCATCTTGTATAGCATCTCATACAGGGGTTCTCTGAATTTCCTGAATTTGAATGTCAACCTCTCCAGTGAGGTTGAGACAATTTTTGTGGACAATATCCTCAAATATGTTTTCCAATTTGCTTGCTCGCTCTCTCTCCCTGTCTTTCAGGGATGCCAGTGAGTAATAGGTTTAGTCTCTTTAGATAATCCCATATTATTCAGAGGGTTTGTTCACTCTTGCTTTTTTTAATTTTTTTTTCAGACAGGTAATTCAAAGAATCACTCTTTCAACACAGATTCTTCATTCAGTTTGGTGTATTCTGCTGTTAATACTTTCATTTGTATTATGAAATACTTGTAGTATTTCAGCTCTATCAGATCAGTTTGGTTCTTTCTTAACATGGCAATTTTGTCTTTTAACTATTTTATGGTTTTGATTCATTAGATTCCTTGGATTTGGTTCCAACTTTCTCCTGAAACTCTATGACTTCATTGCCATCCAGATTGTGAATTTTATTTTTGTCATTTCAGCCTTTTAGTCTGGTTAAGAACCATTGCTGGGGAGCTAGTGCTATCATTTTGAGGTAAAAAGGCAATAGGGCTTTTAGATATGCCAGATTTTTTGCACTGGCTCTTTCTCATCTGTGTGGGCTGATATTCCTTAATGTTTGAAGTTGCTGTCCTTTGGATGGGGCTTTTTGCTTTTATATTCTTTAATGTCCTTGAGGTTTTGACTGTGGCATATTATGTGTTCAGTTAACTAGCTTCATTTCTGGATTATTTCAGGGGCCCAATGCTCAGTTTAGCACTCCTTGGTTGCATGCTCTAACTAGGGGGCTGGGACCAGGTCCATGGCTTTGTTCTGTAGCCCCTGTAGTTAAGCACCTGCTATGCTGGGGGGCCCAAGGTGTTACCAGTCCACTGGTAACAACACTCTGATGGGAGGTGCTGGCTGTGGGGTCTGCATTCATTCATATGTGCTGATGGCAGCAGGACAGTGGGGTCTGCACCTGTGCACCGGTGGGGGTGGAGTGTCTGCAATGTCCACATATATGCATCAGCAAAGCAGTGAGGGGAGGCCGCAATTGACTGCACACCAGCAAAGCTGTGGTTTAATGCAACAGGTGGGTGCATGCTGGCAAATGCCTGTCTGCAGAAGCTCTCTGACAGTCAGGCAGGTGCTGCTGGCAAAGGAGCTATGGTGGTGGCCAATTGCAAGTGCCCAAGTTGGGTACCTGAGGCTGCATTGCAAGTGGGTGCTGCCAGGCAGGGATCCTGGAAGAAGCCAGCAGATGCAGTGGGGGTGGGGGGTGGGGGTTGGGGGTTGGGGGTTGGTGCTCAGATTAGACTGGCCCCATCCCACAAGTAAGACAGCTCTGCTTTGTCCAGGTCCAACAGTTGGCAAAGGCCACAGTCACCTACAGGAACATGGTAAGTCTTGAGGAATGGGTAACCTTGGTTGTGCTCCACTGCAGCCATTCCCACACCAAACCCTCTGGACTCCATGCAGGCTGGAGTCCTGTCCCTGCCAACTCTCCGTGTAGCTCTCCCTGCCTGCTTAAATGTCCATGTGGATCACAGGGGCTCCTGCAGCTAGGATTCCAGAGGTCTGTGATGAGCGTGAGCTACACCATGCCTTTTTTACTCATCCCTTCCTCAGGAACCACTTGGAGCCAGGAATGAGTCCTGGAGCTCAGAAACCCTGTGCAGGTTCCCAGCTTCTTCCTCCTTTAGCCCAGGCTTTGTGTACTTCCTTCATCCACTCCGAATTCCTTCCTTCTGAAGATTTGCTCAGAGTATGCCAGTCTTGAGGGTCTCTGGCTCAGAGTATGCCAGTCTTGGGTTGGGTAGAACTCTCAGTGTGAGAAGCTCCTGCAGGCTGCATCTTGTGAACCATTTTAGCTCTTTTCCACTTGAGTGTATATTTGTTACAGCAGCCAGTGATGCCCTAATCTCAGCCCTGTTTAGCATATTTGATTGATAAAATTGTTTGTTTGTTCGTTCATTGACTGCTATACTATAAAAAAAAGATGCAATCCCTTAGAAGCACATAATTCTTTAGAAAGGCATATATTTTGTTTGCATACTCAGCCAGGTGACAAGAAAACTCCATACCTGGGTTACATCCCTCTGGTACCTAAAAAGTCACCCTTGTAGGAACTACAAAACACCTTGCCCTTGAATTTTCTAAGCACCATGTCTGTTACTGCACATGTAGAATGTCTTCAAAGATATCACTGCTAATATTCCTCTTAGAGCTCCTCTTAACAGATTTACCTTAAAGTCTGTGGGGAAAAAATGCGTATTTTACCTAATGAATTTATATACTTAAACAAGGATAACATCATGATGAATGTTTCATTGTTTGCTGTAGATTCTAAGAAGCTTAGATCTCAATTTCATAATAGCTATCCTCAGAAAGCATTTCTTATACTATAACATATTCTCTTCCCTCTGCCACTTGGTGTATTTTATCCAACATTAAGGTATTTTTTTCTTGGAAAATCCATACCTCTATGTATGTTGCCTTGTAGATTTTTGAGATGCACATATTGCATATTCATATATTTGCCATTCTCATTCAATTCTTCTCAACACACTGTTTTCAGGAAAAAAAAGTTTTCCGTAATAATTTCAAACCTTTATGTTCCATGTTACTTTCATTTATTTGAAATAACCTAGGCCTATCAATAGAAGGCTTTGAGTTCATCAATCAGGTTAACAAGCTGGGAGCAGTATGGGTTGGGTAGAACTCATACAGTTAAAATAGTGACCAAGTGAAAAGTATCTAGACACTTCTCACTAACCAGTGGAAGCAAAAGGTGAAACAAGACACTTTTACTCATGCATCTAACTCTCTACTTCCCTAGTGCATGTTCTTTTTTCCTCCTACCCGCCTTGGGATACTTGACTTGGACAGTGAGGAACTAATGGTGATTTTCACCAAGAAATAAGAAACACTCCCAGGTAGAGCAAATCTCTCTGAGTATTCTTCTGTTTAGAATTCACTTTAAACCCAAGGAAATTCTCCAGAGCAGTGACCTGGGACACCCGTAGCTGCCTAATCATTCTCTTAGCAGTTATGTGAGATATACATCCAACATAAGAATGTACTTAATTTAAATACCACTTTTTAAATAATCAGTACCATCTTCCTCTACAACCAGCCCCTTTTCTGTTGCTTTCTCAGGAATATATAAACACATTCTCCAAAATATTTTTTTCCAAAGCATTCTAAAAATAAATTATAAAGAGCAGAAGAAATTAGTGTGTTTGTCAGAAACATGGCAACTTATATATGCAAGTGATTTTCACATTATTCTTTAGTGTCAAAGTTTGAGAATATGTAATGTTAATGGAGGCGTCACTGTTCTCTGTATATACCTCATGCCAAACAGGAAGGTGATAGGAACCGGCATCCTGAGAGGCAACAAATAGAAAAGCCTACCTCTGCCTTCTTCTTCTAATTTCTTCTAGGATTCCCCGAAGTAAATGATAGACTCTCAATAGTACACTCCGGATACAGAATTCCAAACTGATAAGAGCTGATAAGGGATTATAGAAGTCACCTGGTTTAATCCTCTTTTCTTTTTCTTTTCCTTTTGTTTTCTTTCTTTTTAACATAAGCAAAATACCTTAATCAAATAATTAATGAGAATCACTAAGATGAGTGTTCTTTGTTCCCATCTGATATTGAAAAGATGTGTCTTATTTCCAAGTCTCAGAATTTTTTTATCTGACAGTACCCACTCTTGTTATCATAATCAATCTCCAAAGTCTATTTTTAAAAGGTTTACCTCATAAGCTTTGGCCTGTTTATTTCTACAAGCGCAATAAGAATGCTAATCAATCACATAGGCCTTCTTGAGTTTTGTCTGCAAGTGTAATACCATACAATATTGAGCAACTAGTAAGGCCACAATTAACTTCTGTCCACAAGTTTATATAAGAAACCTCAAATTGGACTTATAATGCTTATTGTTGTTCTCCCAGCCAAGGCTAGGAAACCAAGCCCAAGATACATGCTCCACCAGATTTCATGAACAGCCCCTATACACTTAGGTGAAATACTCTCTTGTTGAGGTCCTCCAATATTGATAATGTCCCTGTCTTGTCAGGAAGCGACCATCATTATTACCGGTGAGGCTGGCATTCTATAGGCAGGTACAAGAGCACTTTCCTGGAAAGACTTTGTAGGCATTAAGCCCATATGTATTTCTTAATACTGAGTTTTTCACACCTGATTAAAAGACGATCATTCTCAAATATATCACTCCAGATACAATGGTTAATTTTATGCATCAATTTGACTGGGCTAAGTGATGCCTAGATAGACAGCTGTCAAAACATTATTTCTGGGTGTGTCCATGAGAGTGTTTTAAGAAGAGGTCAGCGTTTGAGTTAACAGACTAAGTAAGATCACATTCACCAGTATGAGTGGACATTATCCAATCTATTGAGGAATGAATACACACACACACATATGTGTATATAGATATACACACACATATGTACATATATACTCATATGTGTATATATAAACTAAAACAAGGATAACATCATGATGAATGTTTCATTGTTTGCTGTAGATTCTAAGCTTAGATCTGAAGCTTATATGTATATATGTGTATATATGTACATATATGTGTATATATGTATATATTTGTGTATATATGTGTATATATGTATATATGTGTTTTTTCTTCTTTCTGAAAAACTTCCTTTAACATTTCTTGTAGTGCAAGTATGTTGATGTTAAACTATTTCACGTTTTATATACCTGGAAAAGTCTTTATTTGGACTTCAGCTTTTAAAAGTATTTTTGTTGGATAATAGATTCCTGTATGCTCCACCGTTTTCTTGCTTGCATTGTTTCCAGTGTGAAACCTGTTGTCATTATTATCTATGATCTATTATATGGAATGGGTCATCCTTCATCCAGCTGATTTTAAGATTTTCTTTATCACTGGTTTTGAGCAATTTAATTGTAATTTGCCTTGGGTTCATTTTCTTGTTTCTTCTGCGTAGGGTTCATTAAAACTCTTGGATCTATGAGTTTCTAACTTTTATCAAATTTAGAAAATGTTTGGCTATCACTACTTCAAATATTCTCTGGATTGCACCCCCCAACCAGGGGCTCCAATTGTATGTATATCAGGCTGCTTGAAGTTGTCCTATAATTCATTACGTGCTCTTTTATTTTCTTTTTAAGTGCTGCTGCTTCTACTTTTTCACTTTAGATAGATTGTTGCTATTTTATTATTATTATACTTTAAGTTCTAGGGTACATGTGCACAATGTGCAGGTTTGTTACATAGGTATACATGTGCCATGTTGGTTTGCTGCACCCATCAACTCGTCATGTACATTAGGTATTTATCTTAATGCTATCCCTCCACCAACCCCCCACCCCACAACAGGCACTGGTGTGTGATGTTCCCCGTCCTGTGTCCAAGTGTTCTCATTGTTCAATTGCCACCTATGAGTGAGAACATGCAGTGTTTGCTTTTCTGTCCTTGTGATAGTTTGCTGAGAATGATGGTTTCCAGCTTCATCCATGTCCCTGCAAAGGACATGAAATCATCCTTTTTTTATGGCTGCATAGTATTCCATGGTGTATATGTGCCACATTTTCTTCATCCAGTCTATCATTGATGGGCATCTGGGTTGGTTCCAAGTCTTTGCTATTGTGAATAGTGCTGCAATAAACATATGTGTGTGTGTGTCTTTACAGCAGCATGATTTATAATCCTTTGGGTATATACCCAGTAATGGGATCGCTGGGTCAAAGGGTATTTCTAGGTTCTAGATCCTTGAAGAATCACCACACTTCCACAATGTTGCTAATTTCAAGTTCATCAATCTTTTCTTCTGTGCTCTCTATTTTTTTGTTAATCATATCTGGTCTGTTTTCTATTTCAGACATTTTCGTTTCATCTTTATTAGTCCAAATTTGGTCCATTTTATATTTCTCATGTTACTACTTTATTTTTTCACATATTCGGTACAGTTAGAATAATCCTTTTAATATCCTTTTCTGTTAATCCTAACATCTATCAGCTCTCTATATTACAGGTTATACTTTCCCGCTTTTTTGTATGCCTGAAAAGTTTTTATTGGTTGCCAGTCATTGTGAATTGTACCTTGTTTAGTTTTAGATATGTTTGTATTCCTATAAATATTTTTGAGATTGTTCTCAGATGCAATTAATTTACTTGGAAACAGTTTCATCCTTTCAGGTCTTTCTTAAGATTTGGTAAGCAGGAAAAGAGAAGTGTTTATGGTTAATCATTCCCCATTATTCAGGCAAAACCCTTCTGAGTATGCTACCCAATGGCCTGTGAATCTTAAGATTTTCCTGTCCGGATGGTGAGAACAGGCACTATTAACAGCCCACTTGAGGTTCAGGAACAATTATATCTCATGCCATTGGATGGTTCTTTTCCTGGACTCAGGTAATTTCACACACAAGTGTTTATCAGTACTACATTGAATACTCAAGGAAGACTCTCCACAGAACTCTAGAGTTATATCTCTGTGTAGATCTGAGAATAATCGTTACTGTTATTTCTTTACTGCTATATAAATGTGGCATATGCCTTAAAGACACTTGCTGCTGAAGAGAGTTTTGATTACTACTTCAGAAAAATTAAATTCCTTTTTAAAAAACCAAATACTATTATCCCATAAAGACATGTAGTAAACAAGGTAAATGCTTAACTGCTCATATTCTGAGTATTTGAATGGTAATTATTATGCTGTAGACATTAGTCTAGTAAACACATAATGTATTTTCATATTATTTTGGTATTTCTCTAAAATGCTCTACTCATTTTTCTTATGTCCATCATTTCCTATACTGTTGATCTGAAAAATGGTTTGCACCTTTTACGATGGATAAGACTCCTATAAAGGAAAGACAAAACATTCAAGTACTAGTGAGTTTGTATTTGAATTTGAGTTTGTATTTGAGTGTGGGGAAAATTGGGCTGGGGTGCAGTATGTTTAACATGAATATGTGGGTGTGTGGGTGTGTTTATTATCCTCACACGTGTATCATACTGTAGCATGGCCATGTGTCTGAGAAGTCTCTTATATAGTTATGTATCTGAGATTTATGAATCTGGGAATGAGATTTAGTATGGCTGTGTATTTATAAGGCCTTCCATATGGACATGAGTCTCATGCAAGGGAACTACACTTTTGTGGAATTATGTGAGATGGTTAGGTATGCTGCCATGAAGTAGTTGTGTGGAAATGGCAGGTGAGGAGAGGCGAAACTAGGCAGGGTGATAACAATGAGCAAATGGGGCTTCAGATTCTAAACTTTCATGGCAATGAGATTCTGTTGTACCTAATTTGAGTTGAATGACCATGTCCTTAAAGCCCTTGGTTCTAGGACAAATTCTCAAACGTAAATGAAGATTTCAGAATATATCCACCCAAATCTCATACTTGAAAATGCCTCATGTTTCAACATTTTATTTTTTAGCATTGTTTATGCTGCAGCAGCATTTAAATAAAATTTTGATGCCCTCTAAAAGCACCCTGTGAAAAAAATGAAGAATGATGAGCAAACAGCTGAGAAGTCAGGATCTATTTATCTAAATACAATTTGGCTAAGGAAGATGGCTATACTTGCCAAGTTTGAGAGAGTCTATCTTGGTAGCTGCTTTGCTATCAGATGCAGGACTTCCACAGATAAATAGAAAAGCAAAATAGGCATAGAAAGTATCATTTTATAAAGATTCCATCACTCCCATTATCTCCCCATGTCTCGTGGAAAGTAGCCCAGATCAAACCCATGAGCTAGTTGGAGCACTATGTACTGCTATTCTTTTGGAGGAAACACCTTGGGAGGTATTAAAAGAGAACATAACAAATGACCAGTTGCTGATATGTATAAGACCATTCACCAAACATTCCTGAAAACCTCTTTCCATTGTGCCTAGCACAGTGCTACGAGCAGAGTACATAGAAGTGGGCTAAGACATGACCTCTGTCCTGATGATCAAGTAGAAAGACATCCAACAAATATAAATGATGCAGTGTTTTACGCTGAAGGATGTGTCATGTTTTCTGTTATCCACTCAAGTAAGTCCCAGCACTATGCTATACTTGGCATCAAAAGAACAGCATCCAAGCATCCTGTGGTAATACAGAATGAACTATCCTTGCTGCCTGCATTCAATTTTGATGTCAAGAGACTGCTCTTCAATCATATATGAGGCATATCTGATTAAACATAAATTTTATCCAACTAATAGTTATTGGGTGACTATTATGACCCAGGCCATGTTCTAGGACCTTAAGATATAATGATAAACAAAGTAGAATAAGATCATGCCCTTCATTTAGCTTGGGAGAAAGACAATAAACAATAAATATATATAAGGAATAAGGCAGCTACCTAGTAATGTAGAAGATGATAAGTGCCATGGAGGTGGGTATTCAGACTGCTTAAGGGGAATCAGTAGTAACAAGGGGGGAGGTTAGAGCTTTAAATAAGAAGGGCAGGGTAGCTCTCACTGAGAATATGATAAATATGAGAGAGGACATGAAGGAGACAAGGGAGTTGGCCAAGGAGCTACGTGGGAGAGAGCACTGGGGACAGGGCATTCCTGGCAGAGAAAACAGGTAGAGTCAGACCCTGAGTGGGGAGCATGCCTGGCCTGCTCAAGGAACAGCAAGGAAGCCAGTGGGCTGGAGCTGAGGTATGGAGAGTAGGAGATGAAGTTAGAGGTGGGGGATGAGGGTGGTAGTGGTGCATATTATGTAGGCTCTAGGGGGTCATGAAAAGGACATTGAAAGGAAGTTGTAATATAGGGGAAAGAATACTACACCTGGTATCAGAAAGGCGAGGTTCAAACCCTGATCTATACCTTTTCTAGAGGTATGACTTTAGGCAAGTCACTTAATTGTCCAGAGCTAAGTTTCCTCAAGTTAGTTGAAAAAACATTTTTGAAGTGCTTCCTCTGCACCAGTGGATTCAGCAAAAGAAAACAGGATGTATTTGGCCAAGAAGTCTACAGGCTATTAGGAAGAGAAGGCAAGGAAACCAACAGGTCCAGTAGAGTGCAGTGAATGGAACAATGCAAGCGAAAGGTAGAGAGGTGGTGGCGTGGGGGAAACCTTCCTGATCACACACTCACCACCTGCTTCATATTCTCTATCACAAAACTGTGCTTTCTTCACTTCATGGCACATAGAAAAATTGAAAGTTATTACATTCTTTGTTTTATTATCTCTATCTCCTCATTAGAAAAATATCTCAGTTAGGGCAGGACCCTTGTCTCACTTCTTCACTACTCTATTGTATCCCAAATGCCTAGCACAGGGCCAGCACAACACTAGCCCTTCATGTTGTGGAAAGAATGAGTGGAAAGAGTGTAATAACGGAAAGCTTCAGAGACTAGGGTTATGTCCAGACATACAGAAACCACCTCCTAAAAAAGCACAGGGTCTGTTTACCAAGAGTCACACATCTACATTACAGAAGTATAATAGCAGTTCTCTCATAAAATGGTTATGAGAATTCAACAAGATCATGTATTTGAGTGGTGTGGAGTGGCTCCCCATAGTTGTGGTGGGAACCAAGTTGATAATATTTGTTACAGATGGTTTTCTCTGTATGTTGCTGAAAGACCTCTTCAATGAAATTGGCATGCAATTGCCTAGACTTCTCAGTGCTATTTAATGAGGCTGTTGTGTCAGCAAGAAGAATTCATGAGTATGTTACTGCTATCTTCCAAACCTTGCAAATGGGTATCTAAATCCTCATTCTCCCTTTGTAGTCTCTTACTACCTCAGCAACACTGGGATAAAACTATAATAAATAATCAATAGTGCTCCTCTCGAGGGAAATGCTGCTCTAGCAGTCCATGAAAGACAAATGCTGCTGTAGCCATTGAAAGAAATTACCTTTATGAAAGATCTACTAAATCAACATGGAAGAGCATCGGGATGAGAAAAAAGAATACCAACAATGGATTTTGTCAGATTCACACAGAGCAATCCAGAAATGTTGTAAAACATTATACATATAACCCCCCAGAAGTCAAAGAACCAGCATTTATAATGCATTTGAGATGCAGCCTTGAGACATGTTCATATAACTCCCATATTATTTTTAATTTAAATCAAAACTGAAAGCTGAAAAGATTTTCTGAAATCTAGGCCACAATAATCTCTTTAGTGTTGCATTGCATCTAGTGTTGTAATAATCAGGTAGGAAAAATATGCACAGGGAGATTGTTTTTCGAGTCTTTGATTCTATAGAGGCTGAAAATTGTAGAAAAATACTAGAGGATTTGAAGTGACAACAAAGTTAGGATCAAATCCTGGCTCAGCTATTTAAAGCTATGTGCCCATCAGCAAGTCGCTTAGTCTCTAAGAGTCATATATAAAATGGAAATTATAATACTTGTCCTCATGGAGTTGACAGAAGGAACGAATGAGATAATAGATGTGAAATTAATTCTTTACAATGTGAACTTATACACAGATGTTATGCCAATTATTTTGATTTCTACAAATGATAACTGGTAATAGTACAGGTTTTCTAGTAGTTCAAGTTTCTACTACTAATAACATGTTATTTCTGAATAGTTATGATCATGTAGCTGTCATATTTTTGATGATTCTCCTGCCTATAGATTATCAAAACTCCGTATTTAACATCTAAGGAATTTCTCAACATTACATAAGATTTAAGACTGTGTTGTCCATTATTCCTTCCCTACTATCTAGACCAGTCCCTGGCACATAGGTGGTACCTGCTATATAGCTGTTGATTAATGGATTAGTTAACAAACCTACATTTCTATCCCATTCACCATTACTCTTCTTGATACACAGCCCAGAGTTCAGCCTCACTGAATTACATTCTCCTCATACACATTCTATACCTTTCCAGCTTCAAGCCTTTGTTCAAACTTTTCTTCCACCTGGAATGCCCTCCCCCAACTCCTTTCCATGTTTTCTTATCTTTACCTAATAGCCTTCTCTTTTGTCCCAAGTAGAAGTAACATCTTCCTCCTCAGGCCCCCTAGAATATTTTATTTGTACTTCTCATACGATACTTATAACATTTATTATTGTGTTATGCAAATTGAACAATGTGTTATATTTCCCCTACTAAGCTACATCCTTAATGAACTTAGGATCCTTAATGGATTCATTGCTGCATTGAACACAGCACCTATCACAGTCCCCTGCACAAAACAGATGTTTCTATGGTTTAAATCTGTCCCCCAAATTTCATGTGTTAGAAACTTAACCCTTAAATTCATATGTTGATTTTGTTTGGAGATGAGGACCTTAGAATGCAGTTAGGATCAGGTAAAGTTATCAGGTTGAGGATGCCACGATGGGACTTGTCGCTTTATAAGAAGAGAAAGAGAGACCTGAGCTGACACATTTGTCAGCTCACCATTTGATGCCTTCTCACCATTTGATGCCTTCTACCCTGTTATGCTGTAGCAAGAAGGCCTTCACCAGATGCTAGCCTCTCAATCTTGGACTTCCACGTCTCCAGAACAATAAGACATAACTTTCCTTTCTTTATAAATTACCCAGTCCCTGGCATTCAGTTAGAGCAACAGAAAATGGACTGAAACAATGTTCAGTACATGTTTGTGAAGTATCTGAATGAAAGACAAGTAGAAGGTTAAAAGGGTTATGAATTTCCTACTCACTGTTAAAAATTATACAAAGTGCTCCAATTCTGTTTAATCAGGATATGGTTTCTTGACAATTAAACCCACTTTGCTATTGAAAAATTAAGACACCAGAACATTGTGAATTCAACACTCACATTAAAATGTCTTGGGAGCTTATATTTTCTAATTTAATGATTCAGTAGAGATGAAGGAAATGTATATGATGCAAATTTGTTAAAAATTCAGCAACTTGTATTAACTAAATCTCAATCTGCAAGCTTGAAATCTTCTCTATGATAATATTCTGTTCGATGACCTTTTATATTTATCCTTTGGAAACTGTGCTTAGACTTAATAACCCAACTTTCTCATTATCATTTATTTTGACCTCAAGACTAATTTTGCAGCCTGCAGGGGAAAACTTTTCCTGCTAATTAGTTCTCCTTGGTTGTATTCCAAGAGAAATGACAAATTTCACTTTGTTGAAGATTCCTCTTGATACTGGCTTCAGCCAACTGAAAAAAACCGTATATAATTTTAAACTCATATATTTTTCCCCATGAGAAGAAACCAACATTTTATGAGAGCATTCCTCTAGCGATTGTCATCATTTAGCTGCACACAACTTGGAACCCTGGTATTTCATTGTTAACGTAATGAAATATAGAAGTAGTCAAATAATTTGGAAATAGTATACTCGTATTTCAATAAGTTGACTAGGGTCTGACTTTTATTCTTGATTTATTTCAAATAATTGGTTCATTACTAAAGTTTACCTCTATTTTCTCTGTCAGGTTGATTACACACTGTTAAAACTTACACAATTAAGGACTATTTTAGTGTTGAAGTTAAATAATTTATTAATGGATCTGTATTATGAGTAGCAATCTTCAGCCATTTGTTTATCCTTTAGGAAGGAGACAAAGAGGTGTGATTACTAAATTCTGTTTTAATTATAACTTTTCTACTGTTTCAAAATTCTTGGAGATGTTTCAGCATTTTAGAGTCACCAATTTTCAACAGTGACATTTTTATTGGACTATTGACAAGACACACTTTTTTGTTGCCAATGCAGCCCTCCCATATGCTCTTTTACTGTTATTCTATTAAAAATCTCAGATGAAGTAAGCATACCTCAGCTATTTCCCTTTTAGTGATGCTTTATCAAATGGGGTATTTGAATACCCTGAGTTCAAATTTTAATTTTGCCATGAACTCATGTGTTTTGGTTTTGCCAATTTTTCTCTTCAGATCCCCTTGCTAGAATAAGATATTTAACAGCCCTACGCTCATTTTGTAATTTATAAAATGAATATAACACATTTACTACCTTCAATTTACATCTAACACTTTGTAAAACACAAATTTAACCATGTTATCTCTGCTTAAAATCCACCAGTGGCTTCCTGATGCATACAAGATGAAGACTATACTTGTTAGCTTGGTAAACTAGGTCCTCCCTGATCTGACCATTATTGATCTCTGCAGGTATTCTATCTGCAAAATGAGTTGCTGCAACTTGCTCACACTACCTAATGCCAACTGTTAACATCTACTCTCTACTCCACATTCAGTAATGTAAAATTGCCCGCAATGGGAGTATTTACATCATAGAAATCTGCAACCAGATAGTGAGTTGTTAAACATTTAGCAGCACGCCACTGGTGGTAGGTATTTCAACCAGAAAAGCTATGATAACACTCCAGTAACATCTTATCCAACTCAAAGGAAAAGCCAAAATATTTATAATGGCTTGGAATGTTTTACCACTCTGGCCCTCATTACCTCACTACCTTCATCTCTTCTTCCTCTCTACTCCATGTACTCTATTCTACACACACTAGTCTGTTTCTTATTCCTCAAACACACCATACACACTCTCAACTAAAAGACAGCCAGACACATTCTTGCTATTCTTTCTACTTCAAATGCAAATGATCACAGGGACTCCTTTTCATCTTTGAAGTCAAGTTTCAAATGCCACCACCTCAGAAATATCTTCCTTGATTAATGCTGCAGCTTTCTTATGTAGCCCTTTTGTGAAAATTAGAACAAATTCCCTTTTTCTTTTTTTTTTTTAAGTTCCTGGATACATGTGCAGAATGTGCAGGTTTGTTACATAGGTATGTATGTGCCATGGTGGTTTGCTGCACCTATCAACCACTCATCTAGGTTTTAAGACCTGCATGAATTAGGTATTTTTCCCAATGCTCTTCCTCCCCTTGCCCCCTACCCCAACAGGCCCTGGTGTGTGTTATTCCCCACCTTGTGTCCGTGTGTTCTCGTTGCTCAACTCTCACTTACGAGTGAGAATATGAGGTGTTCCTTCCAAATCTACAGACCAAAGTATATAACATAAATTGGGGACTTTCTGCTCTGGTTGAAGTAAAGGCCTGAGGGCCCAGACCCCTGCCTAGTCAACCACGAAGTCAATAGACCACAGTGTAAAAATTCCTGCACTGAATGTTCTTGAAAGCCTCTGCCATCTTCAGTATTCTATGACTTTATGATTTTGTCATTTACCAGATTTCTGGGCCAGTGAAGTCATGGATAGCCAACTATATAGATGGCAAATTCATTTATTCAACAAATATTGAGTGTCTCTGTATTCTAGGTACTATGTCACATGAAGGGACAAACAGCTTGAAAAAAGCATGGAGACTCTAAGATCCAATCCAGTGGATTTCCTAAGCCATTCTCTCAAGCCTTCTTCTATTCTCCCTCTACCAATCCCCAACTTCTTCAAACCAAGAGATTACATCTAAAGATGTAGAAGAAAAATATTATAACCTTTATGTACTGTAGGACCGAGAAAATTAGTACCATCATATTATTTCCATTATAGGAGTAATCTTTACTACTTAAACAAGCACATTTGCCCAAAGATTTCCAACAATGAAGCAAGTAAACTAAATATTACTATTGGATAATCTATGGTAGTTTCCTCGTTACTTTGTTCATTAGAGTGAACAAAGGCACTAAAAGGCAATCAAAAATCACTCAAGAAATTCATTGGCTTGCAAAGACTATTCAATGTACATTACTTGGCCTATTTAGAAAATGAAATGCAAGACTAAAAAGTGTCAACTGTTGAAAACATTCAGCTCCTTGGTTTACCATATTCCTATAAATTTTTAGATTTTTTTGTATTTTTACAAATGAGATTGCTTTCTTGATGTCTTATCAACTAGTTGGCAATTGCTATATTACAACAGTACTGATTTTTCTGCATTGACTTTCCTCTCCTGCAACTTTGTTGAATTTATCAGTTCTAGAAGTTTTCAGGTAGAGACTTTAGGTTTCTATATATATATATAACATGTCATAAGTAAACAGGAACAGTTAAATACGAAACACTGATGAAATAAATTGAAGAAGACACAAAAATGGAAAGACATCCCATGTTTACAGATTAAAAGGATATTGTTAAAGTGATCATATTACACAAAGCAATCTACCCACTCAGTGCAATTCTTATCAAAATACCAATGACATTCTTCACAGAAATAGAAAAAAAAATTCTAAAATTTCTATGGAATCACAAAAGATCTTTAATAGCCAGTGCAATCATAAGTGGAAAAAAAAATAAACCTGGTGTCATCAAACTATCTCACTTCAAAATACACTACAAAGCTAGAAAAGCAAAAACAGCATGACAGTGGTTTAAAAAAAAAGACATACAGATCAATGGAAAAGAACAGAGAATACAGAGACAAATCCACATACTTACACGATTTGATTTTCAAAAAAGGTGCCAAGAACATACATTAGAGAAATAACACCCTCTTCAATAATTGGTGGTGGGAAAACTGAATATCCATATGCAGAAGAATGAAACTATACCCTTATCTCTCAACACATACAAATATCAACTTAAAGTGGATTAAGCACTTAAATCTAAAACATGAAACTATGAAACTCCTAGAAGAAAACAGGAAAAAAGCTCCGTGACATTGTTTTGGGCAATGACATTTTCAGATATTACCTCAGAAGCACAGGAAACAAAAGCAGAAATAGACAAACAGGATTACATCAAAATAAAAAGCATCTGCAAAGCAAAGGAGACAATCAACAGAGTGAAAAGACAACTGCAGAATGGGAGAAAATATTTGCAATACATTAGTTCAAAAGGGGATTAATATCCAGAATATACAAAGAGCTCAAACATCTCAACACCAAAATAATAATTATAATAATAATAATTCAATTTAAGAATGAGTGAATGACCCGAGTAGACATTTCTCAAAAGAAAATATGTAAGTGGCCAAAAAATACATGAAAATGCTCAAGATATCTAAGTATCAGGAAAATGCAAATCAAAACCACATTAAGACATCATTTCACCCCAGTTAGAATGGCTATTATCAAATGGACAAAAAAATAACAAATGCTGCCAAGAAAGTGAAGAAAAGGGAACTCTTATATACTTTTTGTGGGAATGTAAATTCCTACAGTCATGAAAAATGGTATGAAGTTTCCTCAGAAAACTAAAAACGATACTACCATATGATCCAGCAATTTCACTATTGAGTATATTACCTGAAGGAAAGAAAATCAGAAATTCAAAGAGATACCTGTACCTCCATGTTTATTGCAACACTATTCACAATAACCAAAAATCAACCTAAGTACCCATCAATGGGTGAATGGATAAAGAAAATGGGTGCATATATGCCATGGAATACTATCCAACAATTAAAAAAGAATGAAATTCCGTAATTTGTGGCAGTGTGGATGAGCCCAGAGGATATTATGTTAAGTGAAATAAGCCAGGCACAGAAAGATAAATACCATGTTTCCTCACTCATATGTGGAAGCCAAACAAGCTGATCTCCTAGAAATACAGGAATACCTTGTTTTATTCATCTTTGCTTTATTGCACTTTGCGGATTTTTTTTTTTTTTTTAACAAACTGAAGGTTTGTGGCAACCCTGCATAGATCAAGTCTATCAGCACCATTTTTCTATCAGCGTGTGCTCATTCCATGTTTATGTGTAACATTTTGGTAATTCTCACAATATTTCAAACATTTTTATTATTATATCTGTTATGGTGATCTATAATCAGGAATCTTTAATGTTACTACTGTAATTGTTTGGGGTCACCATGAATTGTGCCCATATAAGGTGGTGAACTTAATAAATGTTATGTGTGCTCTGACTGCTCTACTAACCAGCTGGTCCTCCATCTCTCTCTGCTCAAGTGTTCCTATTTTCTGAGATTCAGCAACATTGTAATTAGGCCAATTCATAACCCTACAATGGCCTAAGTATTCAAGTGAAATAAAGAGTCGCACACCTGTCATTTTAAATCAAAAGGTAGAAATAATTAAGTTTAGTGAGGAAAGCATGTCAAAAGCCAGGATAGGCTGAAAACTAGGCTACTTGCACCAAACAGCCAAGTTCTGAACGCAAAGGAAAAGTTCTTGAAGAAAATTAAAAGTGCTACTCCAGTGAACACTGGAATGATAAGTAAGCAAAACAGCCGTATTGCTGATGTGGGGAAAGTTTTAGTGATCTGGATAGATCTAACCAGATATAACATTCCCTTAAGCTGAAGCCTATTCCAGAGCAAGAGCCTAATTCTCTTCAATTCTGTGAAGAATGAGAGAGATGAGAAAGCTGCAGAAGAAAAGTTTAAAGCTAGCAAATGTTGGTTCTTGAGGCTGAAACAAATAAGCTGTCTTTATAACATAAAAGTGCAAGGTGGGCCGGGCACAGTGGCTCACGCCTGTAATCCCAGCACTTTGGGAGGCCAAGGCGGGTGGATCACAAAGTCAGGAGACCGAGACTACCCTGGCCAACATGGTGAAACCCCGTCTCTACTAAAAATACAAAAGTTAGCTAGGCGTAGTGGCACGTGCCTGTAATCCCAGCTACTCGGGAGGCTGAGGCAGGAGAATCGCTTGAACCAGGGAGTCGGAGGTTGCAGTGAGCCGAGATCGTGCTACTGCACTCCAGCCTGGTGACAGAGAGAGACTCAGTCTCAAAAAGAAAAAAAAAAAAAAAAAAAAACAGTGCAAGGTGAAGCAGCATGTGCTGATGTAGAAAATGCAGCAAGTTATTCAGAAGATATAGTTAAGGCAATTGATGAGGATGGCTACATTATACAACAGATTCTCAATGTAGACAAAACAGCCTTCTATTGGAAGAAGATGCCATCTGGGACTTTCACAGCTAAAGAGAAGAAAATGACTGGTATTAATGTTTCAAAAGATAGACTTACTCTCTTGTTAGGGGCTAATAATGCATTTGTGATTTTAAGTTGAAGTCAATGCTCGTTTACCATTCTAAAAATCCTGGAGTCCTTAAGAATTGTGCTAAATACATCCTGACTAATACATCCTGACTATGCCCTATAAATGAAATAGCGAAGCCTGGATAACAGCATATCTGTTTATACCATGGTTTACTTAATATTTTAAGCCCATGGTCAAGACCTCCTCCTCAGAAAAAAAGATTCCTTTCAAAATATTACTGCTCATTGACAAGGAATCTAGTCACTTAAGAGTTCTGATGGGGATGAATGTTGTTTTCATGCCTGCTAACATTCCATTTATTCTGCAGCCCATGGATCAAGGAGCAATTACAACTTTCAAATCATCTTTAGAAAATATGTTTCAAAAGGTTATAGCTGCCATAGATAGTAATTCCTTTAATGGATCTGAGTAAAACAAATTGAAAATCTTCTGGAAAGTATTCACAATTCTCAATGTCATTAAGAACATTTGTGATTCATGGGAAGAGGTTGAAATATCAACACTGACCAGAGTCTGAAAGAAGTTGATTTCAATCCTTGGGAATGACTTTGGGAGAGTCGAGACTTCCATGGAGGAAGTAATTGTAGATGTGGTGGAAATATCAAGAGAACTAGAATTAGAAGTGGAGCCTGAAGATGTGACTGAATTGCTGTAGTTTCATGATAAAACTTGAAGGGACAGTGTGTTGCTTCTATGGATGAGCAAAGAAGTTGGTTTCTTGAAATGAAATCTGTTCCTTTTGAGAATTCTGTAAAGATTGTTGTAATGGCAAAAAAAAAAAAAGGATTTAGAATATTCCATTAACTTAGTTGATAAAGCAGTGGCAGGGTTTGAGAGGATTGACTCTAATTTTGAAAAAATATTCTACTGTAGGTAAAATGCTATCAAACACCATTGCATTCTATGGAGAAATCTTTTATGAAAGAAAGTCCGTCAATGTGACAAACTTCATCATTGTCTTATTTTAAGAAATTGCCACAGCCACCCCAACCTTCATCAACTGCTACACCAGTCAGTCAGTCATTAGCCACCAATATCAAGGCAAGACCCTCCATCAGCCAAATTATTACAACTCGCTGAGAGCTTAGATTATTATTACCATTTTATAGCAATAAAGTACACTTTTTAGAAATGTTATTGCACACTTAATAGACTACAGTGTAGTATAAATATAACTTTCACATTTACTGGAAAACCAAAAAGTTTGAGTGACGCACTTTATTGCAGTGGTCTGGAACAAAACCTGCAATATCTCTGGAGTATGCTTGTAGAGAATACAATAATGGATACTACAGGATGGGAAAGGTAGGGAGGAGGCAGATGAAATGGTTTGGCTGTGCCCCCACCCAAATCTCATCTTGAATTCCCATGCGTTGTGGGAGGTAATTGAATCATGGGGGCAAATCTTTCCTGTGCTGTTCTCAGATAGTGGGTAAGTCTCACAAGATCTGATGGTTTTATAAAAAGGAGTTCCCCTGCATAAGCTCTCTCTGTCTGCTGCCATCCATGTAAAATGTGACTTGATTCTCCTTGCCTTCTGCCATGACGGTGAGGCCTCCCAACCACGTGGAACTGTAAGTCCATTAAACCTCTTTCTTTTGTAAATTGCCCAACCTCTGGTATGTCTTTATCAGCAGCATAAAAACAGACTAATACAACAGGTATAAGGAAAGGTTGGTTAAAAGATAAAAAATACAGTTAGATGCAATGAATAAGTTACATTGTTCTACAGCGCTAGAGGGTGACCATAGTTAATAATAATTAATTGTATATTTTTAATAGCCATTTATTTCTTCATGTTCTCAGCATGAAGAAATAAATAATTGTTTGAGGTGACGAATATGCTAATTACACTGATTTGATCATTACACGTTGTTTACATGTATGGGAATATCACTTTGTACCCTATAAATGTGTACAACAATTGCGTGAACTAAAAATATGTTTTAAAAGTAAGTTCCCCAAATAGTCTATCAATTTTGATGAAGATCTGAATTCAGGACCCAAACTTCCCGCCACAGTTTTTCTACAAACAAGGAAACAAGGCAGAAGGTATTTATTGTAAGGTTAAAGATATTGATGGCATGAAATGCGGCAGTATCAGTCAGATAACTTTTAGAGATATCTGGAATGCAAAGTCAGCAAATCTTGATACTTTATTGATTATAGATCACAGAGGGCTGGGTGCAGTGGCTCATGCCTGTAATCCTAGCACTTTGGGAGGCCTAAGTGGGTGCATCACTTGAGGTCAGGAGTTCGAGACCAGCCTGGCCAACATGCCAAAACCCTATCTCTACAAATATACAAAAATTAGCCTGGCATGGTGGCATGTGCCTGTAGTCCCAGCTACTCAGGAGGCTGAGGCAGGAGAATTGCTTGAAGTGGGGAGGTGGAGGTTATAATGAGCCAAGATCATGCCACTGCACTCCAGCCTGGGTAACATAGTGAGATTCTGTCTCAAAATAATAATAATAATAATTAATGAAAAAATAAGATTACAGAGACAAGGAAGAGGTCAAGGATGAATCCCAGTTTTCTTACTTGCATAACCAGTTAGATCAGATGGTACTAACTGCTCAGATACACAATACAGAAAAAGCAGATTGTTGAGGTTGAAGAAAGTGGTGAGTTTAGTTTAGACACTCCCAGTTTTAGTTGACCACAGAACATCAAGGTGAAGTACTGTATCACAAAACGGCATCCATGGACATTTGCAGAGATCTTTTATTTTTTTAATTCTGTTTTTACTGTGACGGCAAATTATAGAAATAAGCATTTTTGAGATCATTTAGTGAAAGTAATTAAATAATAAATGATACATTCAAGCCAAGTGAAAGCCAAGTGATGTCGTGGCAGTTCATTATGTATACACAAAAAGTTTCATCGTGATTTAAAAAGAGAAATGTAGTGGAACTGAGTCATCATAGGGCACGCAGTGTAGGTGAGATGAACTCAAAAGAATCTGGCCTTTAGCCGTCAGCACCATATCCATAGTGAAGAAACCGAGTTTTATTTTGTTTTTTAATTATCTGTTGCATCATGCTGTGACTTTGTAGTCTTCATTATATTTAATTAGAATTTTTTGTTTGCATTAATTACAAAAAGCACATAAATATACATACATATAGGATTGATATTTTTAAAAGTATCTTATAAGTATCATATACAAAAAATAAGAGTTATAGCACTTGGGCATCTATATGAATTTTTTCCTCTAGAAAGAATTGAAACATTACTCAAGTTAACAAACCAAATGCCACAAATACTAGGTTAAAGTTCAAGACAGATTTAAACTGAAGACACATTGTTGATGATATTAAAGCCATGAGGCTAGCACTGAGGATAAGTATAGAACAAGAAAAAGCCTATTACTGAAGCTTGAGGGGCTGCTAACATTCAGAACTGAAACAGTGAAGGAGGTGGAGAAGGAGGAGCTATAACGGTAAAGGGACAAACAACATAGTATGGTGTAATACAGACTAATAAAGGGGACATTTCAAGAATGAAGTAATGGTCCACAGTTGCAAATGCTGCAGTGAGGCCATGTTAGAAAACGACTCGGAATACGACTGTCAGCTCTGGCTAAGTTCTTCCAGTTCCCAGATAGAGGAACACTTGTTCTCCATCCTCAAACCATTCCTACTTAGGGTATATAAGCTACCAGCTAAATATCAAGTATCAAATATCACTTACCAGCTAAACATCAAGTAAGCCTTAAAATTAATAATTACCCCCACTGCAGCCTTGTATGCTGGCTCTTATAATGGGTTTGTATCTTTTTGTAACCACACCCCAGTACCACCTATCCCCCTCGTGGCACCAGCTTGATATTGACACTCGCCTTCCTGAGTTTTAATGCCTGACCCTTCTGACGTTCAGCCTATTTTCCAAAACTTTTGCTATGGGCTGTTTTGGTATCTCCTTTAGTCTGCATCAATAGATCAGCTTGGCTTACAGAATTTAGCCCCTGTCCTTACTCATTTTTCTAATACCAATCACATATCACTTCCAACATAGAAAAGTTTGTGACCTCATTTGGTCTTTATAGATCTCTTTATGATGTCTTTTTCAATTAAGATACTTCCATTTTCCCTGAGCTGCTTTTCCTACTTAATTCCTTTTCTCCTTTTTTACCAACATCCAGTAACAGTAATGAAAAAATGTCAATAACCGAACATCTTCACCAGTATTCAGAATCAAGTCTTCAATTCTGTGCATTCCTTATATTTTATACTTTTCTGCATGCTTTTCTTAGCTCATTCTACTCTATGCCCTTAAATTTAGTTTATTCCAGTGCAATAGCAAAGGGGTGACTATCAACTAAATTGTACTTTCCATTAAAAAATTCAGTAGCTTTTAAAAGAGAGCAAGATGACATATTTTAGCTCAGCCACTGCATTTACTACCAAGTTTGTTTTAAAAGCTCATTGTAGAATTTTGAGACTGTATGTGTGGCTTGTTCATGGGTCATTAGGGCGCACTCTGCAGGCTTCAGCAAGGTGATTTTGTAAAACTCTACTAAAGTTAATGAATCCAAGTTTCATTAAATCATTAATTGCATTCAGTGTGAAACTATGTGGTGTTTCTTTCCACAATTACTGGAAATCATGGCAGAGAAAATGCTGAGAAATTGGAAGGACAAGTATATACAAGTTAGCAAAGTACAATGTTTTTGTTTCACCTCTTGCTGACCTTGGGCATTGCCCCCGACAGGATTTTAAAGCAGCCTAGAGAGCATCACTTGCCGGGAAATTCCACTGGCGTGAACTCCAAACTATAGAAAAATCATGCAAGATCATTGCCATTTAGGTCTGACATACTTCAGGTTGCTCCAAACTTGGATATATCACTGAATTTCTAATTGTGAATTATGTTTATCTTCAAAAGTACCAATAAAATCATATACAAAAGTCAGAAGAAGAAGATGTCAGTGTTGGGTTTTTTCTTTTTTCATATGCTAGAGAAGAAAAAGTTTTCCTTAATCAGGAGTAACTTCTTATTTTGTAAAATGGAACAGAAATTCATATTCTGACTACCTGCTTGTGTCTGTGAGGTCAAATGAAATCACATTCTTTTAGGAAGAGGCAGTCCTCCATGGGCACTAAGCATCCTTGCAAGTTCTTGCTGACAATGCCAAACAGCAAGGCTTATCGGTCTCTTGATACTAAGCTGTTTCTGTGTCTAGTCACGTAGGCAACTAAGTAGGTCAACGCAACCACAGTAACAAGTTTAGTCCTTGCCATTGTCTGTGAAGTTGGGGTTCTTCTCTTAAAGTCCTCAACTCTAAAATCTTCTTTCTCCTACAGTACCATAGCAACCATAGCATCGGTTATCATCTACCTGCTAAGGATCCCAAATTTGTTTCTTCAGATCTTCTAAATTTCTAGGCCTCATATTTATCTGCCTACTGAATGACTTCCCTGGATGTATTGTTTGCATTAATTACAAAAAGCACATAAATATACACACATGTAGGATTTATATCCATACTACTAGCTTTTATAACTTCCGATGTATTTACCCTGGATGTCCCACAGGTAACTCCAAGTACACCTGTCCAAAACTAAGCTCATTCTCTCCTTCATTCCCTACTCAGATTTGTTCTTTTTTCTGCCATCTACCTAATATTCCTAGTTATAAACCATGCATCATGTTCATTCACTCCTTTCTCGTTATCAAGCCCCCAATACGCACGTATTCAATTATTCACCATATTCCTTCATTTCTACCCACTTACTATGTCTCTATTCCATTCCTTCTCCTCCTCCATCCCCATTGCCACCGGTCTAATGTGATCATCTTTTTCTGAAATTCCCTTACTTTCCCTAACAAATGAGAAACTCAATCCTATTTTGGAGATTTACACTTGCTTGTCTCTCTACTTGTCCAAACTGCAAAAAATATCACTAGTGACTGTTTTTCTACTTGTCTCACTAGCATTATCTCTTGCCTTCAGCCTAATACCAGCACCTTATGATCCAAAATATATATATATGTGAATATACACATACATACATATACACGTGTGTATGCATATGTGTATATATATGCACATATGTGTATATATATGCGCATATATATATATATATGAAATATGCTTGTTTCTAAATTTGGAAAGCTTTTTTTTTTTTCTGAGACAGTCTTGCTCTGTCACCCAGGCTGGAGTGCAATGGCACAATCTCGGCTCACTGCAACATCCGCCTTCCAGGTTCAAGCGATTCTTCTGCCTCAACCTCCCAAGTAGCTGGGATTACAGGCACCCACTATCATGCCCAGCTAATTTTTGTATTTTCAGTAGAAACAGGGTTTCGCCATGTTGGCCAGGCTGGTCTCGAACTCCTGGCCTCAGGTGATCCACACGCCTCGGCCTCTCAAAGTGCTGGGATTACAGGCGTGAGCCACCATGCCCGGCCTTGGGAAGCTATTCTACTCTCCCTTGCCATCTATGATGCACCAGCCAGATACTGTTCAAGGAAGGACTTGCTGCCCCAGCTGCTAGGAATTCTATGAGTGGACAATCCTCAACTGGCAGCCCCTTCAAGGATTGCCTCAGCTGCAGACAGCTGCTCTGTTCAAAGTTCACATCCCTTCCTAGATGAAACTCACATCTAATGACCAATGCAGGCATATAAATATCTGGACACTTTGACCCACGAGTGTCAACTTACAGCTCTGCAAGGCTATTCCATCTTCAGAGCTCCTTGTATATACTTCTAGATGTGTATCACAACTGGGTTTCTTCCTCTGAGTAGTTCTTCTTTCTCCTTCCTTCCATAAATATTGAACCCAAGTATTGAACTCCTCAATAAGTAACCTGCACACTGAACTCCAACTCAGAGTCTGCTTCCAAGAAAACCCAACCTGTGACACCATCACACTGGTTATTTCTTTGAGACAGGCTGCTCTTTGACCTATCCTCCTGGTGAATACCTAATGATCCCCTAAGAATCAAAACAAGCGTAACTTCTTCTGTTACCCTTTCCTTGAATTTTCTCTTTCACTCCACCCCAATCAGTGTAGTTCATAATTACATAATCCTTTTCTGCTGCCATTATGTTTTATAGAAAATTAGAAAATCCTGCTAATACAGTAATAACAAAGTATTATATTATTCATCTATCCACCTGTATCTCTTAATTAGACCTTGTGCTTCTTCATATGAGAATCTGTATCTCACATGTCTTTATATCCCTACAATATAGCACAGTTACTGGCCCATTATAGGGCACAATGACTACTCATAGGATTACAAATTTCAGTGGAGAATGGGGAATGATGTTATAGGTGGAATGGATAACTTATAAAAAGGTATCAAGTCATGGCAATGCATGATGTATTAATATATCAGTTAACAGTCTTTCATTCAACAAATATTTTTGAGTACCTACTATATAACAATCACATTTTGTAGGGGCAACATGAGATGAACAAGACAGATATAGCCTCAGCCCTTATAATTGATCAAAGGCAGACAGACATTGAATAAGTTATTAAAATAGTTATAAGTAGCCCTCGCCCTCTCCCTCTCCCTCCTTTCTTCGGTCTCCCTCTCCTTTTCGGTCTCCCTCTGTTGCCGAAGCTGGACTGTGCTGCCGTGAACTTGGCTTACGGCAACCTCCCTGCCTTGGGCTCCTGTGATTCTCCTGCCTCGGCCTGCCGAGTGCCTGGGATTGCAGGGGCGCGCCGCCACACCTGACTGGTTTTTGTATTTTTGGTAGAGACGGTGTTTCGCTGTGTTGACCGAGCTGGTCTCCAGCTCCTGGCCTCGAGTGATCTGCCCGCCTCAGCCTCCCGAGGTGCTGGGATTGCAGACGGAGTCTCGCTCACTCAATGCTCAATGTTGCTCAGGCTGGAGTTCAGTGGCATGATCTCGGCTGGCTACAACCTCCACCTCCCAGCCGCCTGCCTTGGCCTCCTAAAGTGCTAAGATTACAGCCTCTGCCCCGCCGCCACCCCGTCTAGGAAGTGAGGAGCGTCTCTGCCCGGCCGCCCCGTCTGGGAGGAAGTGAGGAGCGCCTCTGCCTGGCTGCCACCCCGTCTGGGAGGAAGTGAAGAGCGCCTCTACCCGGCCGCCCCATCTGGGAAGTGAGGAGCGCCTCTGCCCGGCCGCCCCGTCTGGGAGGTGAGGAGCATCTCTGCCTGGCCGCCCCGTCTGGGAAGTGAGGAGCCCCTCTGCCCGGCTGCCCTGTCTGGGAAGTGAGGAGCGCCTCTGCCCGGCCGCCAGCCCGTCTGGGAGGTGAGGAGCGCCTCTGCCCGGCTGCCCTGTCTGGGAGGTGAGGAGCGCCTCTGCCCGGCCGCCCTGTCTGGGAGGTGTACCCAACAGCTCCGAAGAGACAGCGACCATCGGGAGCGGGCCATGAGGACGATGGCGGTTTTGTTGAAAAGAAGCCGGGGGAGTGTGGGGAAAGGAAGGAGAGATCAGATTGTTGCTGTGTCTGTGTAGAAAGAGGTGGGCATAGGAGACTCCATTTTGTTCTGACTAGGAGAAATTCTTCTGCCTTGGGATGCTGTTGATCTATGGCCTTTCCCCCAGCCCCCTGCTCTCTGAAACATGTGCTGTGTCAACTCAGGGTTAAATGGATTAAGGGCAGTACAAGATGTGCTTTGTTAAACAGATGCTTGAAGGCAGCATACTCTTTAAGAGTCATCACCACTCCCTAATCTCAAGTACCCAGGGGCACAAACACTGCAGAAGGCCACAGGGACCTCTGCCTAGGAAAACCAGAGACCTTTGTTCATGTGTTTATCTCCTGACCTTCTCTCCACTATCATCCTATGACCCTGCCATATCCCCCTCTCCGAGAAACACCCAAGAATCATCAATAAATACTTCATAAAAAAATAAATAAATAAAATAGTTATAAGTATTAAGAAGGAGAAGTACAGGGAATTATGTGATTACATAGCAGGATGGTCTGATCTAGTCTAGGGGGCTTAAAAGAAGACTTAACAGAATATTTTTTAAAGCTGAGGCCTTAATAGTAAGTAATAGCAAGGTGAAGGCTGGAGAAGAATGACTAAAGAAGATGAAATACCAGGGCAGGAGGATCACCTGAGGTCTGAGGTCAGGAGTTCAAACCAGCCTGGCCAACATGAGGAAACCCTGTCCTACTAAAAATACAAAAATTAGCTGGGCATGATGGCAGGCGCCTGTAATCCCAGCCACTTGGGAGGCTGAGGCAGGAGAATGGCTTGAACCTGGAAGGTGGAGATTGCAGTGAGCCGAGATCTCGCTACTGTCCTCTAGCCTGGGTGACAGAACAAGACTCCGTCTCAAAAACAAAAAAAAGATGAAATAGCATGTGTCGGGACTCTAGACAGCAAAGAGGATGACATATTCAAAGACAAGAAAGAAGACTAGAAAGAAAGAACAAGAACCGTCATTAGAAAGGAAATTTAGAGCCAGACTACTGGAAAATGATTACTAACGGTAACACATTAGAATTTTATTTAGGAAAAATCTGCATCTATTGAAAATAATTTATTCAAACATCAACATGATTATCTGCTGCATTGGTGATAAATTAGAATAAAGAGAGCCTGGACCGGGCACATTGGCTCACTCCTATAATCCCAGCACTTTGGGAGGCCAAGGTCAGCAGATCACCTGAGGTCGGGAGTTGGAGACCAGCCTGACCAACATGGAGAAACTCCGTCTCTACTAAAAATACAAAATTAGCCAGGCATGGTGGCACATGCCTGTAATCCCAGCTACTCGGGAGGCTGAGGCAAGAGAATCGCTTGAACCCAGGAGGCGGAGGTTGCAGTGAGGTGAGATCATGCCACTGCACTCCAGCCTAGGCAACAAGAGTGAAACTCCATCTCAAAAAAGAATATATATTAAAAAAAGAGCCTGGAGGCAGAGGGACTGTCTAGAATGCTGTTTATTCATTTATTTATATTTTCAAAAATATATTTAGGTGTGAAATTATAATGGTCTGGACTAAGACAGTGGCAAACAGGATGGACAGAAGGTTTTATGCAATAAAGATTTTTGTAAAGTGCAATTGGAAGACTCAGTGATTTGTTAAATACAGAAAATGAAGGAAAGAAACAGCCATTATGGAAAACAGTATACAGGTTTCTTACAAACACTAGAAATATATCAACTATATAATCCTGCAATCTCACTACACGGTATTTATTAAAAAAAAAAGGAAATCAGTCATTGAAGGGATAACTGCACCCCCATGTTTATTGCAGCACTATTCAGAATAGTCAAGATATGGAATCAACATAAGCGCCCATCAGCAGACACATGGATAAATAAAACATGGTGTATACACACAATGGAATACTATTTTGCCACAAAAAGAATAGGATCCTATCATCTGCAGCAACATGGATGAGCCTGGAGGACATTATGCTAAGTGAAATAAGTCAGGCACAGAAATATAACATGGTAAGTTCCCACTCATATGTGGAAGCCAAAAAGTTGATTGCATAGAAGTAGATAGTAGAATAGTGGGTACTCTAGGCTGGGAAGGGTAAGCAGGAAGGGAAGGGGAAGAAGAGGTTAATAGCTACAAAATTATAGGTAAATAGGAAGAATAATTTCTGGCATTCTATAGCCCTGTAGGGTGATTATAGTTAACAAAAATTTACTCTGTATTTTCAAATAGCTAGAAGAGAGGATTTTGAATGTTCTCAACATGAAAAAATAAATATTACTTGTTAGGGGTGATAGATATGCTAATTATCTGATTTGTTCATTACACATTGTATACAGGTTTGGAAATGTCACACTGTGACCCATAAATATGTACAATGATTATGTGTCAATTAAAAAAATAAAAGAAATAAAGTGAAAAATGTCTTGGATTGTCTTGTAGAATGTTTGAGGTGCAATAAAGAGTGTTCCTCTCCCAAGACAAGTACATGAATCAAGAACTAAGAAGCAATTAGTTGTTTATTGATGATAAACATGATTTGCTCTTTATATGGAAGTCAACATATACACTATTGCAGTAAAATCTCATGTTTTCACCTACCAAGTTTGGGTTATCCATTCAGCTAATACTTATTTATTGAACCCTGACTGCCATATGCCAGTCACTAGGCCAGATAGCAAGGATAGAGTATTAAAAAAGAGATTCATTTCTGCCATCACAGAGCTTTTTACCAAATAATCTGTTAAATTTATATTCCAATGATTTCTTGTTTGTGTATTTTTCTTTATTTTGAGAAATTTGTATCATGGTATGGGCTATAAATACGTGTTACCTTGTTAAATTGTAAAGGGACTAGGAGAGACGTATGTATTGCCACTGTTTTCAATACTCACTTTATATCCATTCTTCCTTATAGTAACAGGAAATCTGTTTAAAAGAGCTTTGCCAACTGATTCCCAACACTTAGCCAAGTTGTTATGATCAAATAAAGATAGGCATTTTCAGCACAGAGATTGCTTTTTCAATTAAAATCAGTGAGGATTATTTTAATATACACTTCTCTTTAGAGAGATTTCTCCAATACACTATGTGTTGCTAAATGAAGTGTGTCTACCTATTGGTTAGGTACAATGTTGAGCATATAGAAAAGGTAAAATGCTCAACCCAGGTAAGAAAAAGAAGAGTGTATCTATTTATTGCTCCATATCCTTTGACTTATGGAACCTGTTATTGTGATCTCCAGAAAGGACTGTGGTGGTGACTTGTCAGGCCTCTCTCTGGTGATACACACTTGCAACCCTAAGGCATTGGTGGGACCATTTAAAAGTAGCGAGTTTACCATATACTCTTACTATCCAGCCTGAAAACGTGGCTACCAGGAAAAAGAGTCCCCAGGTTCCTCTTCTGGTCATAATTGAAGATCAAACAGAAAACTGATACGTGAATACCTTCACTGGAATGTTGGTTTCAATTGTGAAATTGAAATCTCTGTAAAATGATGGATGAAACTGTATGAAAGATTTATTCATAAATTATAAATTATAAGTTATAACTTGTATTTATTTATAAATTATAAATTACTATAAATTAAATATTACTTATTCATTTCAAAATGCTTACTATATTTCTCCTAGTAGGAAGATTAATAAGAAACCCTCATGCTTTCCACCCATCAGTCTGGATGGTAAGCTACGTAATCATCTTATATTTTCTAAAATCTAATATATTTTTCCTTTTTGAACCATTCCCATATCCATTTGTTAGAGACAGCAGAGAACAAACACAGAAGCAACATGGTTTCCAGAAAAGCTGCAACAGGCCTGGAGTGCCTACCTCCATATTCTTTATTATGTGAAGAAATAAAGCTCTTAAGTGCCATGATGTTTGTTTTGGGGGTAGGGGTGGGTGTTTCCTACATTCAGCCAAATACAATCACCATAGTCATAGAAAGACATCATCCAGGACAAGGGTTTTTCCTAAACATGCACATTTTAATTTTTAAAAAAATCCAAATACGCACATGATTTTTAAAAGCCTGCTTAATACATGAACATGATATACAATCCAAATAATTTGTAAAGGGTGTACAGTAAAAGCTCAGTCTTCTTCCTACCCTCCACACTAACTCTCCTAATTCAGCTCCACAAGGGCAACTAATAAGTTTCTTCCGCACCTTCCAGAAATTTTCTATGCAAACTAATCCTATGCTGAAGCCTGCTATATACATATTTTTTACCTTGAATTTTATCACTTAAAATGTATCTCCATATCATAAATCACTGGGCTCATATTAATGGCTGCATATTACATTATACGGGATATATTGCCATTTGACAGGTCCCCTTTTAATGTACTCTGTGAACAATTAAGTTGCTTCTACTCTTTTGCTATTATAAACAATGCTACAGTGTAGTAGCATACCAAACACAAGATGGGACAGTGGGAAGAATGAGGAAACCTTGACAGGTGGTGTTTTAACACTGGCATAATTTAAAATTAGATGCATGTGATGCTAATAAAAACAGACTAACATTTAGTCAATTTATTATTGTTCAATTTCCTACCAACAAGGTATTCCTTTCTCTTTCCTTATTAAGTAACCATTTTAGTAAATAACATTGAACATACTGCTTTGTACATATATGCAAATTTATACGCAGTAAAATTTTGATAGATACTGACAAAGTGCCCTCCAACGTGGTTGCATCAATATACATTTTCACCAGGAAGAAATAATGTCATATTTCCTACACCTCCAACAGTACTGTGAAATGTTGAGCTTATTTGTATTGTTCTATACTGACAGGTAGAAATGGTCTTTTTTAATTCACATTTTTTATTATGCATAGCGCTTAGTATCAGTTCACATGTTTATAAACTGCTCTCCCTGTCAATTATCTCTTCATGTGTTTTATTTTTATGGAGATATAATTTACATTCCATAAAATTCACTCACTTAAAGTACATAATTGAATGTTTTTTAGAACATTCACATGGTAGTGCAAATATCACCACTATCTAATTCGAGAACATTTTCTTCACCCCCAAAATATAGCCAATACTCATTTGCAGTCATTCTCCATTGCCAACTCCCTCAGATCCTGACAAGCACAAGTATACTTTTTACTTTATTCCTATACATTTGGTTCTTGTGAAAATTTCATTAAAGTTTAATTATATAATAGGCAATGTTTTGTATCTCGGTTCTTTCTCTTAACATGTTATCAGGATTCATTCCTGTGGTTGCATCATTCCTTTTCATGGATGATTACCATTCCTTTTCACATCTTTTGAAGAATGTGTTTTCAGGTCCTTTGCCCATTTTTTAATCACGTTATTTGTTTCCTTGCTATTGCACTGAATTCTTTATATATTTTGGATACTCACTACTTATCAGATGTGTGGCTGACAATACATTTTCTTCCATTCTGTAGGTTGGCTCTTCACTCTGTTAAATGGTTTGTTTGCTCTGTGGAATCTTGCTTTGTGGGTTTATATCAAACTAAAGAATACTTTTTTTGCCTAAGCTTTTGGGGTCTAATAAAAAAACTTAAACTTATTGCCCAGACCAATGTTGCGTAGCTTTTTTCCTAGGATTTCTTCTAGTAGTTTCACAGTTTTGGGTCTCATGTTTAAGTCTTTAATCCATTCATTAAGGATTTTCACGTATAGTGTGAAATAAGAGTCTCAATTCATTCTGAGGCATGTCTATAACCAGTTCTCACAACATCTTTTATTGAGACTGTCTTTTTCCCATCATGTGTTCTTGACAGCTTCATCAAAAATCAGTTGGCTGTAAACGAACGGGTGTGTTTCTGGGTTCCATTGGTTATCTATTTTAGTACCAGTGCCATTTTTTCATATTATTGTAGTTTTATAATATAGTTTGAAATCAGTTCGTGTGATGCATACAGCTTTGTTCCTTTTGCTAAAAATTGCCTTAGGTACTCAGGGGTTTTTATGGTTTCCTGTGAATTTTAGGATTGTAAAATCATTATTAAAATTAAGTGTAATTATTTTTATTTTGCTGCTTGTGCTTTTGGTGTCTCATCTAAGAAAACAATGCCTAATCTAAGTCATAAAGATTTAGGTTTGCTGAGTGTGGTGGCTCACGCCTGTAATCCCAGCACTTTGGGAGGCTGAGGCGGCAGATCACGAGGTCAGGAGATCGAGACCATCCTGGCTAACATGGTGAAACCCCATCTACACTAAAAACACAAAAAAATTAGCCGGGTGTGGTGGTGAGTGCCTGTAGTCCCAGCTACTCGGGAGGCTGAGACAGGAGAATGGTGTGAACCTGGGAGGCAGAGCTTGCAGTGAGCCTAGATCACGCCACTGCACTCTAGCTTGGGCGACAGAGCGAGACTCTGTCTCAAAAAAAAAAAAAGATTTAGGTTTATGTGTCAACTAAGAGTTTTATAGTTTAAGCTCTTATATTCGGGACTTTGATTTTGATTAGATTTTTAAAAATCGTTTCACATTATATTTCAGATTCAGGGGATACATATGCAGCTTTGATATACTGTGTGATGCTGAGGATTAGAGTATGATTGATCCTGTCACCCTGGTGCTGAGCATAGTAACCAAAAGTTAGTTTTTCACCCATATCCAAACCCCTCCATAACCCCTCTAGTAGTCCCCAGTGTCTACTTTTGTCATCTCTATGTCCATGAGTCACATATATAAGTGAGAACACGTGGTATTTGGTTTTATTTTTCTGCATTAATTTGCTTAGGAAAATGGCCTCCTGCTCCATCCATCTCCCTGCAAAGGACATTATCTGGTTCTTTTTTATGGCTGCATAGTATTCTTAAGTATATATGTGCCACATTTTCTTTATTCACCATTTCCTTTTTTATTATTATACTTTAAGTTCTGGGGTACATGGGCAGAACGTGCAGGTTTGTTACATAGGTATACATGTGCCATGGAGGTTTGCTGCACCCAACAACCTGTCATCTACATTAGGTATTTCTCCTAATGCTATCCCTGCCCTAGCCCTCCACCCCGACAGGCCCCAGTGTGTGATGTTCCCCTCCCTGTGTCCGTGTGCTCTCATTGTTCAACTCCCACTTATGAGTGAGAACAGGTGGTGTCTGGTTTTCGGTTCTTGTGTTAGTTTGCTGAGAATGATGGTTTGCAGCTTTATCCATGTCCCTGCAAAGGACATGAACTCATCCTTTTCTAAGGCTGCATAGTATTCCATGGTGCATATGTGCCACATTTTCTTTATCCAGTCTATCATTGATGGACATCTGAGTTGGTTCCAAGTCTTTGCTATTGTAAACAGTGCCACAATAAACATACATGTGCATGTATTCACCATTTTCTTTATTCCACCGTTGATGGAAACCTAGGTCAATACCATATCTTTGCTACTGTGAATAGTGCTGTGGTTAACATGTGAGTGCATGTCTTTTTTCAGTAGAATAATTTATTTTCCTTTGAGTATATACCCAATAATGCGATTGCTTAGTTGAATGGTAGTTCTGTTTTCAGTTCTTTGAGAAATTTCCAAACTGTTTCCCACAGTGGTTGAACTAATTTGCATTCCTCCCAACTACATATAAGCATTCCCTTTTCTCTACAGCCTTGCCAGCACCTGTATTTTTTAAACCTTTTAATAAAACTGTTGTGTCAACTACAAAAGGACTTGCAGAGGACCTTTCACCAGAAACCCTACAAGCCAGAAGAGATTTGGGGCCTACATTCAACATTCTGAAAGAAAAAAATTCCAACCAAGAATTTCCTATCTGGCCAAACTAAGCTTCATAAGTGAAGGAGAAATAAGATCCTTTGAGACAAGCAAATTTTAAGAAAATTTCTTACCACCAGGCATAGCTCCTGAGAGAAGCACTAAATATGGAAAGGCAAGACCATTATCAGCCACTAGAAAAACACACTGGTGATACTACAAAGCAATCATGCAAACAAGTCAACATAATAAACAGCTAACAACACAATGACAGGATAAAATCCATACATGTCAATACTAACCTTGAATGTAAATGGGCTAAATGCCCCAATTAAAAGGCATAGAGTGGCAAGCTGGATAAGGAACCAAGACCCGATGTTATACTTATTTTTTTTCTTTTTTTGGAGATGGAGTCTGGCTCCGTCATCCAGGATGGATGGCAGTGGCGTGATCTCAGCTCACTGCAACCTCTGCCTGTGGGGCTCAAGTGATTCTGTCATGCCTCAGCCTCCCAAGTGGCTGGGATTAGAGTCACATGCCACCATGCCCGGCTAATTTTTTATTTTCATAGAGACGGGGTTTCCCCATGTTGGTCAGGCTGGTCTTGAACTCCTGACCTCAGGTGATCCACCCGCCTCAGCTTCCCAAAGTGCTGGGATTACAGGCGTGAGCCACCGCATCCAGCCCCTATGTTATACTTTCTTCAAGAGACCTATCACACATGCCGTGACGCCCACAGGCTCAAAATAAAGGGATGGAGAAAAATCTATCAAGTAGATGGAAAACAGAAAAAAGCAGGGGTTGCAATCCTAATTTTAGACAAAACAGATTTCAAACCAACAAAGATCAAAGAAAACAAATAAGTAACCAAATGGTAAGGGATTCAATTCAAGAAGAAATCCTATCTAAATATATATGCACCAAAAACAGGAGCACACAGATTCATAAATCAAGTTCTTACCGACCTTTAAAGAGAATTATACTCCCACATGACAACAGTGGGAGAATTCAAATACCACTGACAGTATTAAACAGAACACAGAGGCAGAAAATTAACAAAGATATTCTGGACCTGAACTCAACACTGGACCAAATGGATTTCATAGGCATCTACAGAACTCTCCACCAAAAAACAACAGAAGATACATTCTTCTCATCTGCACAGGGCACATACTCTAAAATTGACCACACAATAAGACATAAAACTCTCCCTAGCAAATGCAAAAGAGCTGAAATTATACCAACCACTATCTTGGACCACAGCACAATAGAAATGGAATTCAAGACTAAGAAAATTGCTCAAAACCATACAATTACATGAAAATTAAACAATCTGCTTCTGAATGACTTCTGAGTAAATAATAAAATTAAGGCAGAAATCAAGTAGTTATTTGAAATTAATCAAAACAAAGATACAACATAACAGAATATCTGGGACACAGCTAAATCAGTGTTAAGGGGGAGATTTATAGCACTGAATGCCCACATCAAAAAGTTAGAAAAATCTCAAATTAACAATCTAACATCACAACTAAAAGAACTAGAGAAGCAAGCGCAAATGAACCACAAAGTAAGCAGAAGACAGGAAATAACCAAAATCAGAGCCAAACCAGAAACTGAGAAAAGGAAAAAATCCAAAAAATAAACAAGGAGCTAATTTTTTCAAAAAATTTAAAAAAATAGAGACTGCTAGCTAGACTAATGAAGAAAAGAGAGAAGATCCATATAAATATAATCAGAGATTACAAAGGGGATATTACCAATGACACCACATAAATACAAATAACCATCAGAGACTATTATAAACACCTATTATCCACACAAACTAGGAAATCCAGAAGAAATGAATAAATTCTTGGACACATACACCCTCCCAAGACTGAACGAAGAAGAAATTGAATCCCTGAACAGACCAATAACAAGCTCTGAAATTGAATCAGTAATATATAGCCTACCAACCAAAAAAAAAGCCCTGGACCAGACACATTCACAGCCAAATTCTACCAGATGTACAGAGAGGAATTGGTACCATTCCTACTGAAACTATTCCAAAAATTTAGGAGAATGAACTTCTTCTCAAATTATTCTGAGGCTAGCATTATCCTGATACCAAAACTTGGCAGAGAAACAGCAAAAACAAAAAGCTTCAGGCCAATATCATTGATAAACATTGATGCAAACATCCTGAAATAAATACTAGCAAACTGAATTCAGCAGCACCTTAAAAAGCTAATCGACTGCAATCAAGTAGGCATTATACCTGGGACGCAAGGTTGTTTCAACATATACAAATCAATAAATGTCATTCATCACATAAACAGAACTAAATGCACAAACCACATGATCATCTCAGTAGATGCAGAAAAGTCTTTTGATAAAATTCAACATCCCTTCACGCGAAAAACTCTCAACAAACTATGTGTTGAAGGAACATACCTCAAAATAATAAGAGCTATCTATGACAAACCCACAGCGGTCATCATACTGAATGGAAAAATGTTGGAAGCACTCCCCTTGAAAACCAGCCCAAGGTAAGGATGCCCTCTGTCACCACTCGTATTTAACGCAGTATTGGAAGTCCTGGCCTGAGCAATCAGGCAAGAGAAAGAAATAAAGGACATCCAAATAGGAATAAAGTAAGTCAAACTATCTCTGTTTCTAGATGACATGATTCTATATCTAGAAAACCTCATTGTCTTGGCTCGAAAGCTCCTTCAGCTGATAAACAACTGCAGCAAAGTTTTAAGACACAAAATAAATGTACAAAAATCAATAGCATTCCTATACGCCAACAACAGACAAGCCAAGAGCCAAATTAGAAACACAATCCCATTCACAATTGCCACAAAAAGAATAAAATATATAGGAATATAGCTAACTTGAGGGGTGAAAGATCTCTACAATGAGAATTACAAAACACTGCTCAAGGAAATCAGAGATGACACAAACAAATGTAAAAATATTCCATGCTCATTAATCAATATCATTAAATATAATCAATATCATGATAATCAATTTCATAATCAATATCATTAAATATAATGATAATCAATATCATTAAAATGGCCATACTGCCCAAGGCAATTTACAGATTCAATGCTATTCCTATCAATCTACCAATAACATTCTTCACAGAACTAGATAAAAATATTTTAAAATTTGTATGGAACCCAAAAAGAGCCTGAATAGCCAAGGCAATCCTAAGCAAAAAGAACAAAGCAGGAGGCATCACACTACCTGACTTCAAATTATAGTACAATAATAAAAACAACATGATATTGGTACAAAAACACACATATAGACCAATGGAACAGAATAGAGTGCCCAGAAATAAGGCCACACACTTACAACCATCTGATATTTGACAAAGCTGACAAAAAAAAGCAATGGGGAAAAGACTCACTATTCAATAAATTGTGCTGGGATAACTGGCTAGCCACATGCAGAAGATTGAAACTGGACCACTCCCTTACACCATATAAAAAAATCAACTCAAAATGCATTAAAGGCCTAAATCCTCAAACTTTGAAAACCCTGGAAGACAATCTAGACAATACCACTCCGGACATAGGAACTGGCAAAGATTTTATGACGAAGGCACTAAAAGCAATTGCAACAAAAGAAAAAATTGACAAATGGGATATAATTAAACTAAAGAGCTTCTGCAAAGCAAAATAAACTATCAATACAGTAAACACACAACCTATGGAATGGCAGAAAATATTTGCAAACTATGCATCCAGCAAAAGTCTAACATCCAGCATCTAAAAGGAACTTAAAAATTTACAGGCAAAAACCAAACAACCCCATTAAAAAGTGGGCAAAGAACATGAAAGATTTTCAAAAGATGACATATATGTCACCAACAAGCATGTGAAAAAAGCTCAATATCAATAATCATTAGAGAAATGCAAATCACGCCACACTAGTCAGAATAGTTATTCTTAAAAAGTAAAAAAAATAACAGATGCTGGCAAGGTTGCAGAGGAAAGAGAACAGTTATACGCTGTTGGTTGGAATGCAAATTAGTTCAACCATTATGGAAAGCAGTGTGGCAATTCCTCCAAGAGCTAAAAACAGCAGTACCATTTGACCCAGAAATCCCATCACTGGGCATATACCCAAAGAAATAGAAATCAGTCTATCAGAGAGACACATGCACACATATGTTCACTGCAGCACTATTCACAATAGCAAAGACATGGAATCAACCTAAATACCCATCAATGGGAGAATGGATAAAACGTGGTGTATATACACCACAGAATACTACTCAGCCATTAAAAACATTGAGATCATGCCCTTTGCAGGAACATGGAGTTGGAAGCCATTATCCTTAGCAAACTAACACAACAACAGAAAACCAAATAGAGCATGTTCTCTTATAAGTGGGAGCTAAATGATGAGAACACATGGACACAAAGAGGGGAACAACAGACACATGGGCCTACTAGAGGGTGGAGATTGGAAGGAGGGAGAGGAACAGAAAAAATAATCATTGGGTTCTAGGCTTAGTAACTGGATGACAAAATAATCTGTACATCAAATCCTGTGAAATGACTTTACCTGTATAAAATACCTGCACATATACTCCTGAACCTAAAATAAAAGTTAAAAAAAGGTCTTCTGACTGGTGTGAGATGACATCTCCCTCTGCTTTTAATTTGCATTTCCAGATATTGATGTTGAGCCTTTTTTCGTATTTTGGTGGCCCTTTGTATGTAATAACTTTGTCTTTTGTTTTCTGGTCATTGTGCCTCTTTCCTAACAGTATTACCTGGGTATTTCCAAAAAAAATTTCTCAGAGTGACTGTGGGTATCCTCATCTTATTTGTGACATTGATGAAAATATTTCTAGCATTTTACTATTAATCATGATGCATTGTAAGGGGTGTGTAGATGGTGTTTGGTAAAGGGGTGTGCACGTGTGTGTGTTCATTTATTTAACTAGCCATCTTAATTTCAATTTTAGTAAGATTTTTATAATGAGTAGACATTGATGTTTACAAAGTGAGTTTTCTGTATTCATGAAAATGTCTAAGTACATTTTCTCTTTCAATCTATTGGCATAGTAAATTATATTTATAAATTCCCTAATATGAAACCTTTCTTTCTCACATGACTATCTTCTATTTTTCTTTCTACTTGATAACATTTTGTTTAGTGTGTTTACATTGAAATTTATAAGTTTGTTTGGTCTATAGTTTATGCTCTTTGTTGAGTTTTTATATTGAAAATATAGTGGCTTCATAAAAAATTGAGAAATTTTATTTCTATGTTCCAAAAAGTTTTAAATGTAAATGGAGTTATTTGTTCTTTAAATATTTAGGAAAATTCATCAGTGAATCTTCCTGAGCCTAGTGCTTTATAAAGAACAGCTCTTAAATAACTTTTACAATTTTCTTTCATGGCTTTCCATTCTTTTTGCTTTCAGTTGGTTCCGAAGAAGGTGAGTATGTTAGAGACATCATTACTAGTTTTAATAACAAATATTCTCCATAAAAGATTCAACTCATGAGTGTGCATCACTTTCTTCTCTGGAGCTTTCCTAAAATACATACCTGTGGGTTCCACTCCCAGAGATCACTATTTAGTCAGGCTGGAGAGAAGCCCAGGTTTTTTAGTTTTAACAAGATTCTCAGGCAATCCTGGTGTACTTGTCAACAAGATCTCCAATTTTTCTTCCAGACCTGGTATTCAACTTTATTTTGAGACAGGGTTTTACTTTGTTGCCCAGGCTGGAGTGCAGTGACACCATGGTAACTCACTGCAGCCTTGAACTCCTGGGTTCAGGCGATCCTCCCACTTCAGCCTCCCAGGTAGCTAGAACCACAGGTACATGACACCACACTTGGCTAATTTTTTTTATTTTTTGTAGAGATGGGGTCTTGCTGTGTTGCCCAAGCTTGGTATTTGACTTTATAACTTCTGAACAGATTTTTTAAAAATGGAACACCTAGTGCCAAAGAACTCATCCACTGAGTCTATGAAACATTTTCCTAACTTTTGCTCATTGATACCATTTTAATGTTCAAATCATAGGACACGCAGAAAAATTTATTAAAGAGTTGTACTAGCCTGGAATCATTTATTTTCTCCCTCCTCCCACCTCCACCAAAGACACACACACAGGCACACACGAGTATACTCACATAAATATAGACACATTACATACAAGCTTATAGGTGGCCATCTACACGCATTCCTCATGCACAAAGACATGCAGTGCCCAGGTAGACATGTGTGCATGCACACTAACACATACATGTACTGATATGTACATGCACAGATACATATGCTCACATGCTTTCATGTGCATACATGCACACACACTCTCATATACTTTCCTGCAACAAGGTATAGTATTAAATAAAAGGGCCTTCGTTAGGACGAGGCTCAAATTCTGGCTGTGTCAATGACTATCCATATGATCTTTCTGGCCTTCAGTTTGCTCATGGTGTTACCATCCCTGACTCACTAGATCATAGTGAGAATCAAGATATAAAGTTGTCTTTAAGCACTCTGTCCATAGCCTGAAAAGTTCTATTCAAACATGTATTACTATATTGTAACGTCATTTTCAAGAGATTTAATTTTCTTCATAAAACCATTCAGTGTGATTTGGACATCTGGTAGTAATACCCTTTTATAGATGAGAAATCTGAGGCACAGAAAGTTTTAACTTAACCCAACCTGTGAAGCAAGCATGGCAGAGTTTGTGTCTATCCCTGGTCTCCTACCTCTGGGAGCCTTGCTGCAAGCATCGTCAGTATTATAATGTACCTTCTGGAACTACCATGCTTATTTCACAAAGGACATTGCACTCTGATGGCAATTTATACCTAGCCAGTTTAGCTTTAAAAATTGGCTCAAAACCATGACTACAAATATTTACTATACATATGACTTGGAGGACTAGAGAGCCCTCTACTATACTTATGCTTCCTCTGAAATCCGCCCGCCCCCCCCAAAAAAAAATTAAAGATGTGAGTATAAAAAATACATTGTTGGAGAATATAAAATTATACTGTCCATACGTTTGAATTTGAGGGTATGCTACCTTGAGAAAGCTGAAAGTTGCAAAGGCATGAGCAATGTATTGCTTGGTTCCCTTGCCCAGAATAGCGTTGATTCCATTTTAAATGTCACTCGAGTGTATATATGTCAAAAGAAAGATACCAAATCAAACTGACAATGACTCAGTGATCAGCACTGGGCTGAAATTATTCTATGAAGTATCTGTCATGCAAATTGATGGGGAACTTAGCAAAGATGGTATCTCATCAGACATCACAGCAATTTTTCAAAGGCAAAGAAAAACTGTTGCGCGCACATGCATGCACACACACACACACACACGCACAAAACCCTGCAAGTTCTTTTGAGGTTATATGAATGATCTTAATACCTACAAAAGATTTTTCTCACAATTTGTAAAAAAAAGAGTTTTTAAATAGTCTGTATTTTGGATCAATGCAAAGTTCATTAAGAAAGTAGAAGCAGTAGCTATAGATGTTCAAGAGGAAGAGGAACAAAACAAAGTCAATTGAAAAAACCAGGACAGTTTTAAGTAGTCCTGGAAATAAATTTTATACTCTTTGGAAGCCAAGTTATTTACAAGAAAGAAATAAAATATGTACAGAAAGAAAATATGGGTCTGGTTCACAAAGCATTTTGTCCTGTATCATCTCATTGAATCCCCAGGACGTCCCTGTAAAACAAGCAAAACAAGTATTAGCTCCAGTTTTTAGATAGAAACTGGGCTCATAGTTGTTGGCTAGTTCAAGGCTCCAAAGAGCCTTAAAGGCACATAAATGAAGCAAGAAAGTTCACAAAAGCAACAGGAATCGAAGCATGTTCTCCAAAATGCTTTGCGGTGTCCAGATTTTAAAATCTGTGGAATACTGATTTTCAAACTTGCCTGCACATTAAAATCACTGTGGAGTTCTAAGAAAAATTCTGATGCCTGGTTTTCTACTTCTGGTGATCCTAACTCGACTGCCCTGGGCAACAGCCTGGGCATCAGAATTTCTTAAAGCAGCCTAGAGGACTATAATGGGTAGCCGTTTAGGAACCATTGGCCTAGAACACCACAGTAGACTTCAGAACCAAGATTTTTATCATCTCTCTTATTGAATTAAAGGTGTAGTAATGTCTTAATGCTCAGAAAATTCACAGACCAGCAAGAGAGACAGGCACGCATTCCAGTAACCATATGGTGATTTGGTACATATATAATTTACAGTATAAACCAAATGGCATACATTCTAGAGAGCAAATACTTTGTTTGGATACTGAGAGAAGTTAGGGAAAATTCCAAAAAGGAGGTGATTGCTGATCTGGACTCTGGAAGGTAAGTCAGAATTGCCAGGCTAAGGGTACAACGATATTTAATACGTGGGAGGTAGAGGTTGCAAAAGCAAAAGCATGTAAAGAAGAAAATGAGATGGGGAGAAAAAAGGGAGTAATTTAATAAGGTGAAACACAGGGTAGATTTACATAGCTAGAAGAGATTGGTCTAAAAGAAGTAGGTTTACTTTTTAAAAAAAATATTAGGTTTATATGGTGGGAAAAAAAATCACACCATTTAAACGTCCGTTAAATAAAAGCGCTCAGTTCCTAATTTCTAATCCCCAAATCACTGTTGATGCTTTCTGGTATATTGTTTGTTTCCACAGCTATTTTATGCATATACACACTTAGTGGATCCAGATCCCTGTCTAGAGACAGTTCTTCAAAATACCAAATTGTAGTAACGGTATTTAATTTTCATGTTAGCCTCCACTCCATCAGGTAGAGGCAATCTGGCCTCACCTAAATTAGCAGTTTCCTAACATACATATAGACAACACAGGTACACACACAGAGTCTTTGTAGATAGCATCTGATATGGTCTGGCTCTGTGTCCCCACCCAAACCTCATCTTGAATTGCAACCCAAATTGTAATCCCCAGGCGCTGTGGGGGGACCTCATGGGAGGTGATTAGATCAGAGGCAGTTCCTGCATGCTGTTCTCATGAGATCTGATGGTCTTATAAGAGGGCTTTTCACCTCTTCACTCTGCACTCTTCTCTCCTGCCGCCATGTGAAGAAGGATGTGTTTGCTTCCTCTTCTGCCATGATTGTAAGTTTCCTGAGGCCCTCCCAGCCATGCAGATCTGTGAGTCAATTAAATCTCTTTACTTTATCAATTACCCTGTCTTGGGTACGTCCTTCTTAGCAGTGTGAGAATGGACTAATACGGCATCCAAGTTCCAGGGATTTAAATTTACTTGGTCTCAACCTTTCAAGAAAGAGGACAATGGGGGGATTTGGTCTGTGTTATTATCTATCAACTCCAGTAGTCACCAGAAATTCTTCAAGGCCATCTCATCTTCAGTCCTCTCTTCCTGCTCCTGCTGGTGCCGGTTTGCTGTTCTTTACTTCTGATCCCAGATATTCATATTCATTCTCTCTCCCCCGTCTCCCTCTCCCTCCTCCCCCTCTCCCTCTCCCCTCCCTCTCCCTGTCTCTCCTTCTCTCCCCCTACCCCTCCCTCCCCCTCCCCCCCATCAGAAGGTGGATGCTCCTGAACCTTGCTAAGCCTTCAGGAAATTCAGAGGCGCAGGATTTTTGCCATATCTGTGCTGCAAAATTTCATTGTTCCTTTCTGTGCAAGGAACAATGAAATACTATCTCTTGCCACCTTCCTACAACCCAGGGAAAAGACCATGAGGCCAGCTCATGTCCAACAGCCTATGCCAGAATTACAAAGAGGTGACCTGCAAGTGTATTTCATGTGGCTATATAAAATGTTCTTGTTTGTCTGTTGCTTGTTTACTTTAAATGTAAACTAGTTGGCAACATGTGAACATCAGGAAGTTTCACATGAAGTGTAGATTTCTAGCTTCTCTTACAAAATCCAAAGATCTGGCAACACTGGGTCTATATTCTCACTTGGCAAAAATTGGCTGATGTAGGTAATCACAGCATGAATTTTCCAGTTGGAGTTTCCATCAAAGGCCCATTGCATTCATTTACATTCCTAGCCTGCTACCAGTAGGAATTTAAGTTTTTAACTTGTTATAAACATACCTCATAGTTTCTTCTATTCTACTTTTTTGCATCTTCTATAAGTTCTAATTTAAAAATTATGTACACATCCTCTATCAGTTTTTAACTCCCGTTAACCATATTACAGAAACTCCCAAGGAACTTGCAATATCTTTTTTTTCTGAGTTTCCGCTTCTACCCTCCTTCCCACCAGCCTAGTCCAGGAAACAGTATCTTGAGTTAGTTAGAAGCCCCACTCTTAGATCATCTGAAGTTACACAATGCTATTGATTTGTTCATACACCTATATTTGCCCTGTTTCCCTACGAGGACCTAGGCTTTTCAAACTCAATGGCCAGGAAACTGATTATTTTTGTCTCCTGCACTATTATTTCCTTCACCTAAGAAATGTAAAATGCCTTAGCTTTTGGCTGAATGGGAGAAAGGGTGACAGGGTAAAAAGAAGTAGGGAAAAATAAGTTAGTAGATAATATTGACTGATACGTATATACATGTATGTATACCTTTCATAGAAACAGAAGCATAAATGTGTATATGTATTTTTTCTTCAATTTCCTTTATTTAACAGCATATCTTAGACACTATTTACTACGTGTGTGTATAGATATATATATGTGTGTGTATCAACTGTATAATATTTGTGTATCAACTGTATAATATTTGTGTATCAACTGTACAAAAGTTGTGTATCAACTGTATAATATTCCAAAGTGTGGATATGTCATAATTCATTTGCCTGGCCTCCTATTATAAGAAAACAAATTTTCCTTTTTTATTAAGCTAAAAATCATGCTGCACTAAACATCCCAAAGTTATTTACACATGTATGCAAATATATCTATAAGATAAATCCCTGGAAGAAATGCTGCCAGTTCAAAGGATGGGTGAATTTCTTTTTATTTTGATAGGTATTACCAAGTCACAGTCACCATGGCAAGATATATACCAATTACAACATCTTTAATACTTGAACAGCATGCCCCTTTCCTTCATATATTTCATCATGTTGTATTTTTATTATTGTTAATCTGTCTTTGGCAGTATTATCAGAAGTAGAATCTGTTTTTTGGGTTTTTTTTTTGTTTTTTTTTTTTTGTTGAAATAGAGTCTCACTCTGTCACCCAGGCTGAGTGCAGTGGTGCAATCTCGACTCACTGCAACCTCCGCCTCCCAGGTTCAAGCAATTCTCCTGCCTCAGTCTCCTGAGTAGCTGGGATTACAGGTGTGTGTCACCACACCCAATTTATTTTTGTATTTTCAGTAGAGACAGAGGTTTCACTAGGTTTTTTTTTTGTGTGTGTGTGTGTTTCTACAATCATGAAGGGATTTGAACAGTACATGAAGCAGGATGTGTGATTAGTGGGTGAGGGAGCCAGCACACAGCCTTTGTCTACCTTCTCCATGTGTGCTATCATCTGGCTTTTCCACTGTCATCTCTCAAATCTTTTACTTATACCTCATCAAGTAGCTACCAAAAACACCATTTGAGGAGAATCTCCTGAAATGAATCATCCTCCTCCCCATTACAGAACTCCATAACTCCCACCACAGACAAGCCCCAGCCAGCGATAACTTTGGGCCGTGATCACAATTCACTTTGAGAGAAATGATGCTCGAAGATCCATTACAAAGGTGAGAGACTAGAAGCAGAGGAGACCAGTTAGGTTGTGGTGGCCATCTTCCAAGGGAAGAGAAAAAGTCTAAAATTATGTCAAAAGTGGAATGGATAGGTGACATATTATTTTGAAGTCTCATAAAGAATAAAACTCAATAGAACTCAGTAAATCATTTCATATGATGGCAGAAAAAGAGGGAGGCTTTGGAGCTGATGCTAAAATTGTGGTCTTGTACTGCTATGCCAATGATGAAGCTATTAACCAATTCAGAAAACATAGAAAAAGCAAGATAATTGTTTCCTTTTTTATAGAGGATAATTCACTTTTTAGTATTTTGATTCTAAGATGCCTACAAGGCATCTAAGTGGACAGGCTCAGGAGCCATTTAAAAGTTGGGGTCAGGAATGAAAGAGAAAAGAGAAGTTATCTGTATTTAAAATCTTATATAAGACAAACTGAATTTAAAGAAATTCAGCATAAGTTCCACATTTAAATGTTTTATGGAAAAGAAGATAAAATAGTTAAAAGTGTTGAAGAAAAATAAAATGCCTGAGGGATTATACTGAACTAGAATCAAACAGGCTTACACATTTTTTATTAAAACACTTTTAAAATGTTCCATCTTGCAAACTGTGTTTATAAAACAAGGGCAATAAAGAAAACGATTACTTGATTAAACACAATAAAACATATTTTTACATAAAGACTTCCACAGTAACAAAGTAAGCATGGGTATCTCATCTCCTCCTCCCACACCCCCCTGCACCAAAGGAGAAGACAACAGCTGCATTTCTATATAATCTTGGAGTGAGAGAGACATTTCTACCTAGAAACCAAAGTAGAAAACTTAAAGAAAAAGACGACTAGATATTACTACCTGAAAATGTAAAGCTCCTGCATGACAAAAAGAAAGCATTAAAAAATAGCAGGCAAATGATAAAATGGAAAAATATTTGCAATATATGACATACAAATAATTACCTTTAATTATACAAATCAATAAGAAAAAAACTCCCCCCAAACAGGCAAAGTGATCATAAACATAGAAAATAATATATCTCAGCACTAATTCAGGAAAATAATTAAGTTAAAATAATAAAACTTTCGTACTTACCAAATTTTCAAAGTTATGAAGAAAATAAGGATAACCTCCATGCAGGCAGTATACTGAGATGGCTTTTCTCATGTGCAACTGGTAGCAGCATAAATTGTACCACTTCTTACAGAGCAACTTGGCAATAAATTTCAAGTCTTTAAAATGTACATGTGCTACACATTTATCTTAAAATATAGGCCAAGACTTGAAAGATCTATGTTAAAAGATGTGCATCACATTCTAACAACAGGAGATTGGTGAAATAATTTATGATGCATACCAATGAAATGTAATTCAGCTACTAAAAATCATTTTTCTTATTATATTTAATGACATAAAATGTTCAAAATTTAATGCTAAGTGGTTCATGCATGATTCCAAGCAGTTTATGGAGCACAATACCATAAATGTAAATCTTTCTTCCTCTCTCTTCCCATTCTCCCTTCCTCTGCACTGCCCACTGCCCCCCGCCCCCCACCCCACCACATAGAGCAGTAAGTACAGCAAAATACCTAAACATGCCCATTGTGGTTATCTCCGGATAGAATTATTACTGAATTTCATATTCTTTATTTTATACTTTATTTGCTGAAATGAACTTGTATTGCTTAATTATCAGAAAATAATTCTAAACTTGCAACCTTTCTGCCTGCTCCCATACATCCCCAATAGAACTCATAGAATCTCAACATCTTGGTGCCCTTTTTACAGTGCTTTCTATTTTGGATTCAAAATGTTGAGTAGGATAGATCCAAAGGGACCATCAACTAAATGGGCTCATTTTGAATACAAGGATAAGAGAGGCCCATAACAGAGAAGGCTTTCACTCAGAATCATATAGTAAATTGTCAGATTTAGAACAAGATCCATAGTGTTCTGACTACCAATTTAGTCATCTTTTTTCTCTACCATGTATTCAATTATATTCCTTCTTTCTGAGCATCTAATTTTGAATACTCTCTTTTAAGATTAGAATAGGTCTACTTTTAAGATTAGAATACAACCATCTGTGAAATTAAAGGACTATAGTTGCTATTTCCATTTCTCCAGCTTATCTTAATTCTAAATACACACATTTGGTTAGCCTCCATCACATTCAGAATACTGTGCTGTGTGCTTCATATAACAGCAAAAAAAATGAGACCCAATCCCTATCTTCGATAAGCTTTTACTCCAGTCAAGAAAGCAGACACATAAAGAACCAATGTAAGGCATAAAAAAATCACAGAAGCTATGGGAGCACAGGCATTCTGATTACCTGAAGACATTGCATGCCTTGGATTCTATCATGTTACCTATTCTTGAGCACATAGAATTTTTTGTTGGTTTTAAGCACTTAAAATTGTCTCATGATATTCTTCATCTAAAAATGCATGAGAATCCAATATAAAATGTTCATAATGACATTGAGTGCACATCCACCCATCACATCTCTGCCCACAACACATGAGGCACATTCTCAGGATTTATTCTCATGTCACTGATTCCCTATCCCATCAACACTCTATAATTCTTAACTATGAAGATTTCCAGTTCTTGAGAAGGGTATATTAGATCTTCTCTACTTGGTACAAATAATTTATATGTATGCAATAAATCTATGACAGTGATCTAACATATACAACGAAAAAATCTACATAGAGAATGAAAGTATCATATATGTCACCAATCTTAGCAGCAGTGTGCTAAGCTAAGGCAAATGACTGGAAAATTTGAAACAGGTGCCTATGTCAAGTCATTTCATTGAAACAATCAACCGGGACAAAGGTTTTCACTACACACAAAGCTTCTCAGCTCTTAGCATCCCACTGGCTGTCCTGTTTCTGCGGCACACTTTATTTCAGTTTTCTTTCAGTTTCAATCTTCTACTTCACCACTGAGCCTGACATTCTAATGCTGGAACTGTTCCTGTTACTTAATGTGTAAAATACCAATACAACATTTCTGCTTTCCCTTGGGCCCTTCCATAGCATGTAGAAGAAGGAGCACTGGTTTGGGAGTCACCACAAATTTGTTCTTAGTCCAACTTGTCCTCTTATTCTGTGATTGTAATTCTTATATATCTCTGTTTCTATAAAATAGGGAGAATAATGGCTGCCACGTATTCCCTCATTTTCCCTAAATTTTCTTTCCACAGCCCCTTTTATAAGTAGAGTTGTAGTTGAACCCAACATACAGGTTTAAAACCACATCAATTCTTGACCTAATGTAGGTCAAGCCCATGTGCGTGGATAGTCTCAGATCTGTCTACTGGTGGAGCTTGGAAAGTAACCCCTGTATTCATTCAAGGCTCAGTGAGCCAGAGATAAATTTTAAGCACTGGAAGACTCAATTTTTATGAGCAGGCTTCTGTCTCATTTTGCCTGTCAAGCAACCTACTGTGATGTTGGCACTGTGAGTCTGCCCAGTATGCCATGGCCCTGTCCATATTCCCTCCCAAACTAACCCTCTTTGCCATATTTCTCTACGCATCCTTGCTGATAACTCAGGACCGTATTGACTCTGGATTCTGCCTAACACCTAGAACCTCTACCACTATAGCCTATTGACCAGATAGGGTTCCCATGACAAGCATCAGTACTAGGTTTAGACACTGACAATATCCCAAGGTAGCCATGATTGGGGGCAACACTGTATGAATTAGTTACATCCAATACCATGCTAGACTATATTCTGATTCATACTGACTTCCTCTCCTTCCTTGCCACTCAGTGTTGCTGAGATTCTAACATACCTTATCCCCCAAAGCAAATAATGAGAGCGTCTGCTCCTCCTACCCCACAAGGCTTTTATGAAGCATCAAATGAAACGATATACAGGAAGATGCTTTGAAAATTGCAAAGATGTAGTCAAATGTTAGTACTTCATCTCAAGGTTTACAAACAGTTGTTAAAGGCATTTTCCTTTCCAGTTCCTTCAAAGAGAAGCTGTATCCTTGGAGGACTGTGAATTTCATCACTTTTTTTTTGGACCTCCCTTGTCTGTTTTATCTTTCAAGAAAAGATTTAACTGCTCTGTCTTTTCCCCTTCCCCTCAAGATTAGCACATAGTTTTACGAAACACTGTATAAACATGTTTTCTCAGACTCCACTGAAAGATGTCTGCATGCTCCGCCTCTCCATCAAGGAGAAGAAGAACCTGAATAATCAAAAGGTAGGGTTTTGAAAAGGTCACCATAGCGGTGCTCACTTTCCTAATTTATACACATTTCCCCAGTTTATGAAATGTTGGTGGCAACTGGAAAAGCAGAAGAAAACCAGCACTGTGTAAGTCAGAAAAGCACCACAGAAACATGGGAACAGATGTCAAATCATCTGTCTCTCAGCCAGAATCTTGTGATCTTCCTCAGGTACGTCTGTTTTATAAGGATACCAATCAAGTTGTGTTAAGGATACCCCAATGACTTTATTTTCAATTGATTGTCTCTATAAAGACCAAAATGTGCCCCATAAATGTATACACCCACAAGGTATCCACACAATTTTTTGAAAGACCAAACTAGATCTCTACATCTCCAAATAAGGTTACATTTTGAGGTACCAGGGATTAGGAATGAATTTGAATGGGAGTCATTTCAAACCATGACAATTATTAATTATTTACAAAATATACAGCATGTAGCAGAAACATGTTTTACAAGAACCATACCATTTACATTTAGGAGCAATTTTAAGCACTGGATGACTCAATTTTTATGAGCAGGCTTCTGTCTCATTTTGCCTGTCAAGCAACCTACTGTGATGTTGGCACTGTGAGTCTGCCCAGTATGCCATGGCCCCGTCCATATCCCCTCCCAAACTAACCCTCTTTGCCATATTTCTCTACGCATCCTTGCTGATTGTAGGATACCAAGGTACCTTATTGGTATCCTTATAAAAATTTCCATATTTTACATTTCTTTTTCTTCACTATATTGCTGAAGTCTGCCAGCCCAAATAAAGACTTTTCACCATTGAACAATGTCTCTCAGTGCTAGAGAAGGGACTTGTTTCCACAGGAATAAGATGACATTATGAAGAAAATAAGCATGCAAGAAATAGCATCCTCAGAGTACCCTGACAACAGCAACAAAACTATTCTAAACCACAAGAGAAAACTGTTTCAATTTACGTGTATTTCTACATTCCACATAGGAATTAAAGTGACAGGTTTGATCACTGGCAAACTGCCCAGACCACTGAAGAGACGTACCAGTCTGATCCTATCCTCTTCACCCTCACTTTCAGCCCATATGCCAAAAAGTAAGAACTTTAGGTCCCCATTGTCCACTCAATCTGTAACAATGTGTTCACACTAGGGAACAGTGTAAACAGCAATGGTCAACAGTAGGCCCCAGAAACACTTTTAAAATAAGAAGTATGTCCAGCCCTCTTTCTGTATTGTTTCCACGTTTAGGGGTTTATTTCCTCTTACTACCCAACCCCGAACTTCAAAGATCCCAATTTCCCCCTACTCTCTCCTTAAACATTAGTGCATACTTAACTTAATGTGTAACTTAAGTGCTGGCTTCTCTTGATCGGGGAGATGGAAGACTTCGTATTCCATAAAAAGTGAAATCCCAGATAAAGGAAATATTTGAGATTTTTAAATTCCTTACCCAAGCCCAGAATTACACCACTGCACAGCAGCCTCTTCTACCTCTCTATGTGGCAGGACTAGTAGGGCAGAGTCAGGTGCCCCAACTTGTGTAGCTGTGTGTCTTTGGGTGAATGACCTTCAGTGAGCTTTGTAGTTCCCTCATCTGTACACTGACGATGTGACAGCACCTACTTATAAGTGTATTCCTAAATGTAAATGGTATGGTTCTTGTAAAACATGTTTCTGCTACATGCTGTATATTTTGTAAATAATTAATAATTGTCATGGTTTGAAATGACTCCCATTCAAATTCATTCCTAATCCCTGGTACCTCAAAATGTAACCTTATTTGGAGATGTAGAGATCTAGTTTGGTCTTTCAAAAAACTGTGTGGATACCTTGTGGGTGTATACATTTATGGGGCATATTTTGGTCTTTATAGAGACAATCAATTAAAAATAGTCATTGGGGTATCCTTAACACAACTTGATTGGTATCCTTATAAAAAGAGGGAATTTGGAAACAGGGAGAATGCCATGTAAACACACAGGTAGAAGACAGACATCTAGAAGCCAAGGAGAGAGGCTTGAAGCAGATCCTTTCCTTACAGCTCTTACAAATAGACCAGAAGATGGCCGAATAGGAACAGCTCCGGTCTACAGCTCCCAGAGCGAGCGGCGCAGAAGACGGGTGATTTCTGCATTTCCATCTGAGGTACCGTGTTCATCTCACTAGGGAGTGCCAGACAGTGGGCGCAGGTCAGTGGGTGAGTGCACCCTGCGACAGCCGAAGCAGGGGCGAGGCATTGCCTCACTCGGGAAGCGCAAGGGGTCAGGGAGTTCCCTTTCCAGGGGTGACAGATGGCACCTGGAAAATCGAGCCACTCCCACCCGAATACTGTGCTTTTAGGACGGGCTTAGGAAATGGTGCCCCAGGAGAGTATAGCCCGCACCTGGCTCAGAGGGTCCTACGCCCACGGAGTCTCGCTGATTGCTAGCACAGCAGTCTGAGATCAAACAGCAAGTCGGCAGCGAGGCTGGGGGAGGGGCACCCGCCATTGCCCAGGCTCCCTTAGGTAAACAAAGCAGCCTGGAAGCTTGAACTGAGTGGAGCCCACCACAGCTCAAGGAGGCCTGCCTGCCTCTGTAGGCTCCACCTCTGGGGGCAGGGCACAGACAAACAAAAAAGACAGCAGTAACCTCTGCAGACTTAAATGTCCCTGTCTGACAGCTTTGAGGAGAGCAGTGGTTCTCCCAGCACGCAGCTGGAGATCTGAGAACAGGCTGACTGCCTCCTCAAGTGGGTCCCTGACCCCTGACCCCCGAGCAGCCTAACTGGGAGGCACCCCCCAGCAGGGGCAGACTGACACCTCACACGGCCAGCCAGGTACTCCAACAGAACTGCAGCTGAGGGTTCTGTCTGTTAGAAGGAAAACTAACAGAAAGGACATCCACACCAAAAACCCATCTGGACATTACCATCATCAAAGACCAAAAGTAGATAAAACCACAAAGATGGGGAAAAAACAGAGCAGAAAAACTGGAAACTCTAAAAAGCAGAGTACTTCTCCTCCTCCAAAGGAACGCAGTTCCTCACCAGAAATGGAACAAAGCTGGACGGAGAATGACTTTGAGGAGCTGAGAGAAGAAGGCTTCAGACGATCAAATTACTCCGAGCTACGGGAGGATATTCAAACCAAAGGCAAAGAAGTTGAAAACTTTGAAAAAAATTTAGAAGAATGTATAACTAGAATAACCAATACAGAGAAGTGCTTAAAGGAGCTGATGGAGCTGAAAACCAAGGCTCGAGAACTACGTGAAGAATGCAGAAGCCTCAGGAGCCGATGCGATCAAATGGAAGAAAGGGTATCAGCCCTGGAAGATGAAATGAATGAAATGAAGCGAGAAGGGAAGTTTAGAGAAAAAAGAATAAAAAGAAACGAGCAAAGCCTCCAAGAAATGTGGGACTATGTGAAAAGACCAAATCTACGTCTGATTGGTGTACCTGAAAGTGACGGGGAGAATGGAAACAAGTTGGAAAACACTCTGCAGGATATTATCCAGGAGAACTTCCCCAATCTAGCAAGGCAGGCCAACATTCAGATTCAGGAAATACAGAGAACACCATAAAGATACTCCTCGAGAAGAGCAACTCCAAGACACATAATTTGCAGATTCAGCAAAGTTGAAATGAAGGAAAAAATGTTAAGGGCAGCCAGAGAGAAAGGTCGGGTTACCATCAAAGGGAAGCCCATCAGACTAACAGCGGATCTCTCGGCAGAAACCCTACAAGCCAGAAGAGAGTGGGGGCCAATATTCAACATTCTTAAAGAAAAGAATTTTCAACCCGGAATTTCATATCCTGCCAAACTAAGCTTCATAAGTTAAGGAGAAATAAAATACTTTACAGACAAGCAAATGCTGAGAGATTTTGTCACCACCAGGCCTGCCCTAAAAGAGCTCCTGAAGGAAGCACTAAACATGGAAAGGCACAACCGGTACCAGCCACTGCAAAATCATACCGAAATGTAAAGACCATCGAGACTAGGAAGAGACTGCATCAACTAACGAGCAAAATAACCAGCTAACATCAGAATGACAGGATCAGATTCACACATAACAATATTAACTTTAAATGTAAATGGACTAAATGCTCCAATTAAAAGACACAGACTGGCAAATTGGAAAAAGACTCAAGACCCATCAGTGTGCTGTATTCAGGAAACCCATCTCACGTGCAGAGACACACATAGGCTCAGAATAAAAGGATGGAGGAAGATCTACCAAGCAAATGGAAAACAAAAAAAGGCAGGGTTTGCAATCCTAGTCTCTGATAAAACAGACTTTAAACCAACAAAGATCAAAAGAGACAAAGAAGGCCATTACATAATGGTAAAGGGATTAATTCAACAAGAAGAGCTAACTATCCTAAATATATATGCACCCAATACAGGAGCACTCAGATTCATAAAGCAAGTCCTGAGTGACCTACAAAGAGACTTAGACTCCCACACATTAATAATGGGAGACTTTAACACCCCACTGTCAACATTAGACAGATCAACGAGACAGAAAGTCAACAAGGATACCCAGGAATTGAACTCAGCTCTGCACCAAGCAGACCTAATAGACATCTACAGAACTCTCCACCCCAAATCAACAGAATATACATTTTTTTCAGCACCACACCACACCTATTCCAAAATTGACCATATACTTGGAAGTAAAGCTCTCCTCAATAAATGTAAAAGAACAGAAATTATAACAAACTATCTCTCAGATCACAGTGCAATCAAGCTAGAACTCAGGATTAAGAATCTCACTCAAAACCGCTCAACTACGTGGAAACTGAACAACCTGCTCCTGAATGACTACTGGGTACATAACAAAATGAAGGCAGAAATAAAGATGTTCTTTGAAACCAACGAGAACAAAGACACAACTTACCAGAATCTCTGGGATGCATTCAAAGCAGTGTGTAGAGGGAAATTTATAGCACTAAATGCCCACAAGAGAAAGCAGGAAAGATCCAAAATTGACACCCTAACATCACAATTAAAAGAACTAGAAAAGCAAGAGCAAACACATTCAAAAGCTAGCAGAAGGCAAGAAATAACTAAAATCAGAGCAGAAGTGAAGGAAATAGAGACACAAAAAACCCTTCAAAAAATAAATGAATCCAGGAGCTGGTTTTTTGAAAGGATCAACAAAATTGATAGACCGCTAGCAAGATTAATGAAGAAAAAAAGAGAGAAGAATCAAATAGATGCAATAAAAAATGATAAAGGGGATATCACCACTGATCCCACAGAAATACAAACTACCATCAGAGAATATTACAAACACCTCTACGCAAATAAACTAGAAAATCTAGAAGAAATGGATAAATTCCTCAACACATACACCCTCCCAATACTAAACCAGGAAGAAGTTGAATCTCTGAATAGACCAATAACAGGAGCTGAAATTGTGGCAATAATCAATAGCTTACCAACCAAAAAAAGTCCAGGACCAGATGGGTTCACAGCCGAATTCTACCAGAGGTACAAGGAGGAGCTGGTACCATTCCTTCTGAAACTATTCCAATCAATAGAAAAAGAGGGAATCCTCCCTAACTCATTTTATGAGGCCAGCATCATCCTGATACCAAAGCCTGGCAGAGACACAACAAAAAAAGAGAATTTTAGACCAATATCCTTGATGAACATTGATGCAAAAATCCTCAATAAAATACTGGCAAACAGAATCCAGCAGCACATCAAAAAGCTTATCCACCATGATCAAGTGGGCTTCATCCCTGGGATGCAAGGCTGGTTCAATATATGCAAATCAATAAATGTAATCCAGCATATAAACAGAACCAAAGACAAAAACCACATGATTATCTCAATAGATGCAGAAAAGGCCTTTGACAAAATTCAACAACCCTTCATGCTAAAAACTCTCAAGAAATTAGGTATTGATGGGACGTATCTCAAAATAATAAGAGCTATTTATGACAAACCCACAGCCAATATCATACTGAATGGGCAAAAACTGGAAGCATTCCCTTTGAAAAGTGGCACAAGACAGGGATGCCCTCTCTCACCACTTCTATTCAACATAGTGTTGGAAGTTCTGGCCAGGGCAATTAGGCAGGAGAAGGAAATCAAGGGTATTCAATTAGGAAAAGAGGAAGTCAAATTGTCCCTGTTGGCAGATGACATGATAGTATATCTAGAAAACCCCATTGTCTCAGCCCAAAATCTCCTTAAGCTGATAAGCAACTTCAGCAAAGTCTCAGGATACAAAATCAATGTACAAAAATCACAAGCATTCTTATACATCAATAACAGACAAACAGAGAGCCAAATCATGAGTGAACTCCCATTCACAATTGCTTCAAAGAGAATAAAATACCTAGGAATCCAACTTACTAAGGATGTGAAGGACCTCTTCAAGGAGAACTACAAACCACTGCTCAATGAAATAAAAGAGGATACAAACAAATGGAAGAACATTCCATGCTCATGGGTAGGAAGAATCAATATCATGAAAATGGCCATCCTTCCCAAGGTAATTTACAGATTCAATGCCATCCCCATCAAGTTACCAATGACTTTCTTCACAGAATTGGAAAAACTACTTTAAAGTTCATATGGAACCAAAAAAGAGCCCGCATCGCCAAGTCAATCCTAAGCCAAAAGAACAAAGCTGGAGGCATCACACTACCTGTCTTCGAACTATACTACAAGGCTACAGTAACCAAAACAGCATGGTACTGGTACCAAAACAGAGATATAGATCAATGGAACAGAACAGAGGCCTCAGAAATAATGCCACATATCTACAACTATCTGATCTTTGACAAACCTGAGAAAAAGAAGAAATGGGGAAAGGATTCCCTATTTAATAAATGGTGCTGGGAAAACTGGCTAGCCATATGTAGAAAGCTGAAACTGGATCCCTTCCTTACACCTTATACAAAAATCAATTCAAGATGGATTAAAGACTTAAATGTTAGACCTAAAACCATAAAAACCCTAGAAGAAAACCTAGGCATTACCATTCAGGACATAGGCATGGGCAAGGACTTCATGTCTAAAACACCAAAAGCAATGGCAACAAAAGCCAAAATTGACAAATGGGATCTAATTAAACTAAAGAGCTTCTGCACAGCAAACGAAACTACCATCAGAGTGAACAGGCAACCTACAAAATAGGAGAAAATTTTCGCAACCTACTCATCTGACAAAGGGCTAATATCCAGAATCTACAATGAACTCCAACAAATTTACAAGAAAAAAACAAACAACCCCATCAAAAAGTGGGCGAAGGACATGAACAGACACTTCTCAAAAGAAGACATTTATGCAGCCAAAAAACACATGAAAAAATGCTCACCATCACTGGCCATCAGAGAAATGCAAATCAAAACCACAATGAGATACCATCTCACACCAGTTAGAATGGCAATCATTAAAAAGTCAGGAAACAACAGGTGCTGGAGAGGATGTGGAGAAATAGGAACACTTTTACACTGTTGGTGGGACTGTAAACTAGTTCAACCCTTGTGGAAGTCAGTGTGGCGATTCCTCAGGGATCTAGAACTAGAAATTCCATTTGACCCAGCCATCCCATTACTGGGTATATACCGAAAGGACTATAAATCATGCTGCTATAAAGACACATGCACACGTATGTTTATTGCAGCATTATTCACAATAGCAAAGACTTGGACCCAACCCAAATGTCCAACAATGATAGACTGGATTAAGAAAATGTGGCACATATACACCATGGAATACTATGCAGCCATAAAAAATGATGAGTTCATGTCCTTTGTAGGGACATGGATGAAATTGGAAATCATCATTCTCAGTAAACTATCGCAAGAACAAAAAACCAAACACCGCATATTCTCACTCATAGGTGGGAACTGAACAATGAGAACACATGGACACAGGAAGGGGAACATCACACTTCGGGGACTGTTGTGGGGTGGGGGGAGGGGGGAGGGATAGCACTGGGAGATATACCTAATGCTAGATGACGAGTTGGTGGGTGCAGTGCACCAGCATGGCACATGTATACATATGTAACTTACCTGCACGTTGCGCACATGTACCATAGAGCCTAAAGTATAATAATAATAATAATAATAATAAAGAAAAAAAAACATAAAAAGAGAAACAACATTAAAATGTACTCTATTCATAAAAAAAAAAAAAAAAGAAATAGACCAAGCCAGCTTCCACACATTGTTTGAAACATGTACCCTCCAAAACTATGACACAATATATTTCTGTTACTTAAGCTATCCAGTCTGTATTATTTTGTGGTATTTTGTTAGGCAGTTCTAGCAAACGAATACAATGTTTACTTATAATAAAGCTGAATGCATATATACATCTCTTTTTGGTCAGCATATCAGAAGATAGGAAATATAAAAATAATTACAGCCTATTTAGGAGATAAGAATACCCCGGTCTATTTCAGGTTATAGTCACATAAAACAGAAGTAATAAATAGGGTAACCGTATAATTTACTACCTAAACCAGGGCAATTTTGAGGATAAAAAGGGACATTATTAGTAAATAGACTGGATTGTCAGTAAACATCAAAATAGGACTGTACAGTGTAAATCAGGACCTGTGGTCCCCCTAGAAATGGAGGGCAAAGGTATACCCCATTGCCATCAACCAAGTCAGTTAATGCAAGATTCACTAGTTCCACTAGAGCTATTTGGTTAATTTAACCATAGCTATCAATTAGCTTGTAAAAATATGAGTTAAGGTCAGAAGAAAATAAGGCCAAGTTAATTACCTCCATGTCATTAACTTTGACATTGTGTTCATTTCTAAAATGTCCTGAGCCTAACAGAGCTTAAGTTCAGAAATTTGAACAAGTCTTAGTTTAGAGATAAGTGTGTTTCTGTTGATGATATATTACTTTCTGATCCTCTAACTTAGAAAGGGAGAACAAGACGGGAAGTGCTTAATGTAATACATGCTTCATCTCAGAATCAGATCATGAGCACACTGAAGGAACAAGTCAAGGACATTCATTACTCAGCGGGCCAGGGAAAGAAAAGATGTTGGCTCAGAGAAAATTCCCTCCCACTCCTGGGCAAAGAACAGTCAGTACGCTTCAAGGATTGTTTTCCCAACTTAGGGACTTCCCTGTTCACTTTGACTGCCACATAACCACCTCTGTATGAAGGAGAGTACTCTAAACAGGAGGTTGTTTTGAGTGAAATATTTGCCCTCCTCACTAATTGATTTTTTTAATTAATCACTTCATTTAGAATCCATTCAACCTAATAGAGGTGAACATTCATCATACTGGGAAGACTTTCAGCTCAGAGAGAACATCCATGGCTAGTAATTTGTCCATGAACTGGCTTAGGAGTCTTTAAATGAGATTGAAGCCATTCTTATAAAGCTAAAATGCCATGCAAAATTAAATAGTGAGGCCAGGTGCAATGGCTCACGCCTATAATCCCGGCACTTTGAGAGGCCGAGGTGGGTGGATCACCTGAGGTCATGAGTTTGAACATGGTGAAACTTCATCTCTACTAAAAATACAAAAATTAGCCAGGTTTGGTGGTGGGTACCTGTAATCCCAGCTACTCGGGAGGTTGCGGCAGGAGAATCGCTTGAATCCGGAAGGCGGAGGTTACAGTCAGCTATCGTGCCATTGCACTCCAGCCTGGGTGACAAGAGTGAGACTCCATCTCAAAATAAAATAAAATAAAAATAACCTTGTGAGCATTTTTAAAGAGTGAGCTAAATGCAAAGTAAACCTATTTGGAAAAACATTGAGTCAGTAATTTCAATATTGATAAGAAATACATTAATGAATGATCATTCCTCAAATTCACAATTGCCCTCTGCTTATGGTGAGGCAATGTAGTACAGTGGAAACAGCATGGGTCTTGCAGCAGGCAAACTGGGACTCTGTCATTTTCTAGAAGTGTGTTCTTGGTTCTGAGGCTTAGTTTCTACATCTGTAGAATGGGGCAAGTAATTCCCCTTTGTATTTTGTGGAGCTCTCATGAAAATCCAATGAGATAAAGTATATTAAACCTCTCTATAAAATATGATACATCTCATAGTTAAATGGTATTGCAAAAAAATTTAAGTACAATGGTATTTATAACTCTAAATAAATAATTGTTGAGGTACAGAAATAAATGAAATGTTCCCATCCTAATCAAACAGGTGATGAAGCAATGGTGTGATCTCTAAAACACAAATATTCACCTCCCCCTGCCCTCACCAAATCACCCCAAATACTAGGCTTTCAATGAATGCCACATCCAATGACACAGTGCTTCAATAAAAGTCATGTGTGACTGAGTTGGGTTGCCAAGAATAGCCAAGGCAGCAATGTCCAACAGTGAAAGGATGTTTGGGATGTGCCAGCGAACATTTGAGGCATTAATAAAAATAGGATATTAGAGTTTTAATGAAAGAATATCACACCTAAAAATTGGTACTTAGGCTGAAAATGGTAAAACAGTGGTAAAGAAAGAAGACGACAAGAAACAAACAAGTTGTAGAAATAACTAATGATAATTCAATTGGTTTAACCAAGTAACCTATTACAAAAGCCCAGATCCTAGTTTGAGTGAGTCTAGATTTCACTGAGTTTAGATTGTTGATTAAAAGTTTTTGGTCAAAACAGAGGACAATTTTTTGTCAATGTTTTAAAAAACCACACAGAAGCATGCTTTCCTCTAATTCTAAAAAAAAAAAAAAAAAAAAAAAAAAAAAATTCTTGCCTTGTTCTTCTTAATCATAGCACTCTTATCATATTGAAATGGCCCTTAGAGTCAGAGCTTAAATTTTACTACCACATTAATCTTATGCTGCAATGACTATCATTATACTAAGAATCTAATAACAGCTTATTGTCAGAACAATAATTCCATTAACAGCTTTTAATAGGATTGTACTAACTCTAAGTGTGCTTCTAATATAAATTATTCCACAACAAGTACCCACTTGCATATAATCACTTCCTTAGAATATAGCAAAGTAACAGCCTCAGCTCCCAACTCCTTAATTTATTTTACATTCCCTTTTGTAACATTTCTGGATCTGAGTAATCAAAGAAGAACAGAGTTTAAAAGTTCCTTAGAGATCATCTAGTCCATCTTCCTCATTCTGCAGGTCAGAAACCAGAGGATTCAGAGAAGCCACATGGGTTGTCAGTACTAACATATCTTTAAGCAGAAGCAGCTCTGCTAATGTTTAAAGTGATGAGGTCTGTACAAGACCCTGAAAAGATAACTTGAATTTCATAATCATGCATCTGGAGTCATGAGCAAAATTGATCATATTAGCTTATCATCTTAGCATGATCTTATTGTGACTGGTAAAATCAAAGGGACTATATTCTGGGTTAATAAACAGTGAAGGTCATTTAAAAGAGATGTAGCATACTATTATGGGAAAAGCCTGGGATTCAAAGTAGGAGGACAAAGATTCCCATTCTGGGCCTGCCACTTACAAATCGCGTATCGTTATTTATGCTACTTAGTCTCTATGAGTGTCAGTCTTTTTATCACTAAAATGAGAATACAGGCACCTACTTTGAAGATTAATACATGGATTCAATGAAACAATAGATGTGAAAATGCCTTGTAAAGCACAAATTGCTACATAAATGCTTGTTTTAAAATACCTCCCTGAAAAAAAAACATTCCATTCATAATGAAATTAAAACTTTAAAGGAATAGTTTATAAATACACAGAATTGTTAGGAATGATTTAAGGCAAACAGCTTGTCAGATGTGCATGTGGTTTGGAAGGTCAGTGAGTGGAATCAATAACATACAGAGAGCATCAGAGCTACGGCTCCCATAGGAGCAAGCAGCCACGGGTTATAGAAAATAAAACATTCAAAAGAAGCCAAGAATTAATTTCCAAGATGACGAACTAGGGCTAGATAGGTGCTTTCCTTCAGTACATCTATATCTCTACCTGTGTATATATCTGTCTCCTTATTTAATCCTTGTAAGAAGCACTTTACATTTTCAGGAGACTAAGACTTCGTGACATTAATAATCCTGCCCAAGACATAAAACCAATGGGTGCAAGATTTAGATTCAAAGCCAGTGTTCTTCCCACCTTAACAACATACCGCCTGGCTCACTGTCAAGAGTTCCTGCAAAGTAATCTCCTTTGTGCTACTTTATTTCTAGTTTTGCCCTTCACTTCCTAGACTTACTCTCATCATAGGCATCCACTTCAGTATTTTATATATATTCTTGGATATATATGTATATTTGTGAAAGTACATTCTGACATTTTGTGTGCTATCTACATAAATATTACTCTATAGATCACACATTGTTACTATTTTCCATTTAATACTCTACTTTTTTCAGAATCCATCCATGTTGCCATATGTACATCTAGTTCATTTCTTGTGGCAATTGGATAGTATTCTATGGTATACATCTAACATATATATTTGTGCATTTTCCCAATGATGGCTAGCTATTATCTATAAAGTAGAATTATCTAGAAACTCAAAAGTTTTCTAAATATGTTCACAATTTATATGAACTTTACCAATTGATTTTGCTCAGCCCTACTATTTTATAGATGAGAAAATCAAGGAGAACTATCCAAGACAGTCCATCAGAACTAGCAGCATCTAACAAAACACTAACCAAGACAATATTAATTCACAAGGCTATCGCCAAGAAGTAGAATTTACCTTCTCATTAGGAATTGACAAAGGCAGAGAGATCATGCCATTGGTGACACAGAAAATCTTATGTACAGTGTCCTCATAGTCTGGGAACATGATATGGACATGGATTCACTTAGATATGCACGTTGACAGAGCCTTACATGAAGAAAATGTAGAAATTCAGGCTCCCAAAGGAGCCGCTGTGTGAATTCAGGAGGTACTCTGCTTACTTTAGTATGTAGAGTGAGAGATCTTCAGCTACCTTCCCTAGGTCTAAGTCCCAGCTTTGCCAATTAAGAGATCTATAACCTTGAGCAAGCTGCTTCAATCCTCCTGCCATCATGTCCTCATGGGGTAAAATGAGGATTAAATAAGTTAATATTTGTAAACCCTTAGAGTTGTGCTAGGAGCATAAGAAGTGCTTTATAAGCGTCTGTTGAGTAAATATATATAAAACTCATGGGAAGTAGATTGTATTTTGTAAAACTGGAAGCTATCTACTTCCCATGGGTTTTATGAGGGTAGATATAAATGCATTAAGTGTGTCTAATTGTGTATTACCATTCATCATATTCCTAACCGTCGTTAAAAATATTATTTAAAAAAACTCCTACTACTCTTTTAAAAGAATATTCCCAATATTCTTTAAGAATAACAAAGCCCCATTCAAATGAACAGGTCCTAAAATCCGGATAGGATAGGTAACTAAATGGAATGAAAGTAAAATCTGGCTCTACTTGAATATTCGGTGTACAGCTTTCATAGGGCAGAAATTAGATTCAGTATTCATAGGGTTCCATCAGAGTTCACTGTTAACCAAGGCTGTATGAAGAGGCCAATCAAGTAGTTGGAAGAAGCAAGGACACTACAGACTAATAGAATCATGGGTCCTATCAATGGCAAGTAAATTTAGGGAACAGGAAGTGCAGTGCTTTGCTTAATAAAGGGGGAATTTGAGATACCAGAAAAGTTAAAAGAAAAAAAAAAAGCTTTGTCTGAAGTCAAAGAATCAATCAGTTGCAATGCTCAAAGACTCAATCCAAGGTTCTTTCAACTGTATCATGCACAAACTCAAATTTCCATGTATTAGAAGTGCATGCATCAGACTTTTTTCAAATCATACAAAGAAGATAAATTAGGGGAGATTATTCACTTTGAAATAAAAAGGCTGCTTTAAAAAAGGAACTCACAGCAGGTTTCCTTAAATAGCAGCTCTCCTCCTGCATTTGAAATTAGACCTTACTCCTATGGAAAATGAGGTGCCCCAGTAGTAGTGCAGAGTCCTAGTCCCCCAAACACTAAATAAAGACTCTGATTAAGTTTGAAATTAATTTCATTTGCATACATAATCATAGTCATGACTTCATAAGCATATAAATTAGAGAGGCTATGAAGATGGGCATTTCTTATTTTTATAAATACAGAAAAACTGCAAAGTCAGAGTAGCCTTGGGGAAGGGCACACTTGACTTTGACTTGGTAAGTGGTTAATTCTCGGTTTGTTATGCACAGTCCCTCTAGATCAATGGTGTTTTTCACTCCCAGGGCCATGCGTCACACCCCATCTGGGAAAACTGGGACTTCTGTCTTTCTCCCTGATTTGACTCTGATTTCCTCAAGGGCAGGGACAAAGATCTTGATGTACTTATCTTCGTCTCTCTACTGTTCAGCACAAGGTCTGGCACGGAAAAGAAGGTATGCAATGACTGGTGGTTGAAGAAAAAGTGAAGGAGTCGACTAATGTTTCTTCAAATCAAGTTTGAGCTTTTCACATATAAATCTGTAATCTAAGAGACATGTGATGATTTGTGTATAGAAACTAACAAAAAAGTGAATACATAGTTTAGCAAATGGTGATAAATGCTGTGGGAACAAAAGCAGTGCAAGGGTACAGAGAGTGCTTGGGAGGCTGAAGGGGGTTTGGAATTTCAAGCAGAGAGATCAGGCAAGGCATTGTGAAAGTGCTATTTGAGCAAAGATTTGAAGATGGTAGCAGACTAAGCTAATAAGCTATACTGTCACTCAGGAGAAGAGCATTCCAGCCAGAGGCAAGGACTCACTCAAATGCCTTAATGTCAGAGCCTGCCTATTTGAAAAACAGCAAAAAGGCCTATGTAACTAGAGGAGAGAAGAGGGTGGGGAGGCAGCAGTGTGGTAGGACATAGGGTTAGAAAACTAACTTAGGTCCAATATAATGAAGGAATTGGTAGGCCATTGTAAGGGAAGCCAATGGAAGATTCAAAGCAGGAAACTGACATGATGTGACTTATGTTTAAAAAAAATCGCTCTGGTTTCTATGATTAGAATACGCCATGGGGGCGAGGGATGAAGCAGGGTGACCTATGAAGAGACCATCTTTAATAATTTAGGTGAAAGAGAATGGTAACTCAGATTAGGTTGGTAACAGATGATATAGCGGGGAGTGGGAAAATTCTGGATAAACTTTGAATATGGAATAGACAGTGTTTTCTAACAGATTAGATGTTGAATATGAGAAAAAGAGAAGCATTAAGGATGATCCAAAGATTTTTGGCTTAAGAAACTGGAAGCATGAAGTTTGCATTTACTAAAATGAGGAAGGCTTGGGAGGAGCAAGAATGTGTTTGGTGGGTGAGGTGCAGAGATTAGGAGTTTGGTATGGACATATTAAACCTAAGATGTCTAGTAGATATCTGAGAGAAGTCATAGAACGGGCGGCTGGATTGACGGCAGGGGCGAAGGCTGGAGACACCATTAGGGTACTCATCAGCAGATGGATGGCATTTAAAGCCAAGATATTTAATAAAATCAAATGTTATCAGTTGAATTGTGCTCTCTTCAACATTTATATGTTGAAGTCTTAATCTCTAGTACCTCAAAATGTGACCTAATTTAAAGAAAGTGTCTTTACACAGGTAGAATTAAAATTAGGTATTAGGTTGGCCCTATTCCAATATAAACGGTGACCTTATGGATAGGAGAAATTTGGACACACACACACAGACACACAGAATACCCTGTCAACATGAAGACATCAACATGAAGACACCCATCTACAAGCCAAAGAGAAAGGCTTGGAGTAGACCTTCCCTCACAGCCCTGAGAAGGAACCAACACAGTCATGTTAAAACCTTGATCACAGATTTTCAGCCTCCAGAACTGAAGTACTTTGTTACAATAACAAATTAATGTATCAACCTAATGAGTAAGTGTGGATGGAAAAAGATGTGCAAGAACTAAACTGGACCCTGGAGCACTACAACCTTTAGAGTTCATGAAGAATAAGAGTATCAGCAAAAGAGACTGAGATGGACCAGTCAGGGAGATGGGAGAAAAACCAGAGAAATACTGAAATCCAAGTAAAGGAACTGTTACAACAAAGAACGAGTGATCAGCTTTATCAATTACTACTTATAGTCAAGTCATATGAGGGCTTATAACTGTTCATTGCATTTAGCAATGTAGTTTTCCTTGCTGACCTGAAAAGAACAATTTTAGCAAAATAGTGGGATGAAAGCTTGACTGGAATGGGTTCAAGAGAGAAAGAGAGATGAGCAATTAGAAATAACAAAAACAGTTTTACTCTTTTTTAGAGGTTTGATGAAAGAGAGCAAAGAACTGAGGTGGTAGTGAAAAAGATGTGTAGAGACAGACTTGATTCTTACCACTGAAGAAATCACAGCAAGTTTGTATTAGACATGATCCATTGGATCAAAATTGGTTATATAATGGTTATGAATTTCTTATATAATGTCTTTGTAGAGGGATTAGGATCTAATCTCAATGGAAGGGCAACAAAAAAGAAGGCCAAGTATAATACAAGACAGTATAGTATAGTATGGCATAGTATAGGACAACTGTGACGATTTAATTAGATAACATGGTGAAAGCTCTTACACTGTACCTGCAACAATGTGGCTGTTCAATAATCATTATTATTAGGTATTATTCAAATGTTGTTTAATTACTCTCTTCCCTTCTCCTCCTCTCTCCTATTTTCCTCTCATGTGAATCACCTACATATAAGTGTATAAGATGTCATGAGTATAGCTGAGATTATCTTAAGAGAGTAGATAGAGAAGGATACCTCTGAGTATTTCAAAGTTTAGAGATCAGAAAGATGAAAAGGGACCTGGAGAATGAACAACTTGAAGGGTAGAAGAAAAAGTGTACAAGGAAGCAAAAAGGGGAAGTATTCCTTAGACTGCATGGAAATAAAAGATAACAGACATCCTAACTGTGTAAAGTCTCTACAATGTCAGTAAGCTGCAGGGGATCCTGAGGAAAAAGCAGAAAGATAAAAGTGGCCTAGTAGTCTGCTCTCATATGACTTGGGAAGAAGGGAAATGAGGAGGAAGTGATCTGGGCTACTATAGTCCCCAAATTTCATTGTAGTTCACATCAAGGTTTGAATCCTGCTTTGAATCCTCCATTGGCTTCCCTTACAATGGCCTACCAATTCCAAAGAAGTGAAGTCTGTGCATTTTACATAATATCATTTGGATTTTTAAACTATCAACAATACTTTCCTCTCTGCAATATCATAAATCTACACTTTGCCACTTCAATCAGATTAATCTAATGTACCTTTTCATCAAATGCATCTTCTATTTGAGGACAATCTGTCCTAAAGTTTTGGCTAACATGTTTAATGTTCTGTTCTATAAATAGAAATTGTGTCACACACTCAGAGAAGTTTCCAATTATGCAAACACATCAATTCCAGAAACCTTGATAGACTTTTTGGATTGCTCTTCTCAGGACTGATGTAGATTTAAAAAGTTATTTTCAATGATTTCATTGCTAGAGTTCTTAAATCTTTATTGCCTCTGGAGTTTTTGGTTTTCAATTTATAAAGTAAACATTAAAGTCCAGAGAAAGAGTTAAGTTTTTAATATGCAGACTAGCGACAAATAATTCACTCAACTATTTTGATAAGATAGAGGTATACTCTTCCAGAAGGGTTAAAATATAATTTTCTAAGTGTGATCCTCAGGCCACTTTCATCAGAACTGCCTTCTGTACCAGAATCTCTGAAGACAGAGTTCAAGAATCTGAATTTCTGAAAGTGTCTTAAGTGATTCTTAGGAAAAATAAGACTTGAGAACCACCGCCTTAAACTACACTGTGAACCAAAGAAGGAGGGAATCTACAGTAGGACCCTGTGACTGAAGCATTAAGTGCCACGGGATGAGGCTAGTGTTCACTAGCAACTCATTTGTAATTTCATTTGTAATGTTAAAGATGTTATCTCTTAGGTCAAGAAGAACCATCAGAGAATTTTTATTTCCTCATTTTAGAGGTATAATACCTTCATTAGAATGCAAGCTTACTAGAGCAGGAATGAACTTTATTCCACCATATTTAACATGGTGTCTAACTTACAGTAATGTGCAATAAATGTTTGTTGCACTAAATGGAACATTACGAGTGAATGGGGAAAGGATGGACCAATGGAAAAATGATCCTGGAAAATTGGTTATCCATTCAGAAATAAAGAAATTGGGTTCCCCCCCTCATACCACATGCAAAATTCAATCCCAAGTGGATTAGAAATCTAAACAACAAAGCAAAGTTTTAAAACATCTATAAGAAATTACTAAACCTTAGTGTATGAAAAGATTTTCTGAACAAGATACAGAATGTACACATAATTTTAAAGAGATTATTAATGCAACAATAAAAAGTCTGTAACAAAAGATATAATTTATAAGAGTATAAAAAGGCACAGAATAGGCGAGACTGTCTACAATACATCCAGTTGAATACCAACAAAGGCTTGGCATTCAGAATAGATACTGTCTACTCTAAATAAGAAATATGGCAAGCAACAAAAATGTTTAAAAAAATAAGCAAAGAACATTAGCAAACACTGAGCATAATAGGGAAAATGACCAATAAGCACATGAAAAGGTGCTTAATACCACGAGTAATAAGAAAATGAAAATTAAAACTACAACGTGATACCATTTGAGAAAAATATTTGTTATGTCAATTTCTAGTTTTGGCAAGAAAGCAGAGCAATTGAAATTCTCATGTTTTCTGATGGAAGTATAAACTAATGTAACCACTTTAAAAAACAAATTAGCAAATATGCAGCAAAGATTTGTACGCATCAAGTCAGCAAGTTAACTTCTAAGTACATTGTCTAGAAGAAAACCTAATATGTGGGCACAAAAAGATATATACATGAATATTTTCTTGAGTCATAGACAATTTTTGTCAACACAGAGTATCACAAAAAATTAGGAAAAAACACTAATGTATTTCAACAGGAGAATAAATTATAGCATAGAATTACATATAATGAAAATTAATAAATGAGAGCGATACATATCAACCTAGGAAAATCTCAAGAACATAAGGTTAAGTGAATGTAACAAGCTGAAAACTATGTAGAGTATATTACCTGAATAGATATATAAAAATGTTTAAAACCATAATAAGATACATTATTTCTAATTTGTGCATATTATTTTAAAAGAAAGACATGCATAAGAAAGAAAAACATCAAACCCTGAAAAATGTTTCTGGAGTAGAGTGGAATTAGATGTCTAGTAATGTTTTCTTTCTAAAATAACAATAGTAAATCTGAAGCAAAAAGAGGCAAAATACTAAAGATTTGATAAAGGTACAACGGGTGGCCACAGCTACATCATTCTCAAATGAGTGCCTAAACTGTGGTGTTGCTGATGAGGCTGAATAAGAAGAAATTAATCCAAATGATATGTTAAAATGATAGAATTATCTAGACATGGTGATGTTCTCCTGTAGTCCTAGCTAATTGGGAGGCTGAGGCAGGAGGATCACTTGAGCCCAGGAGGCTGCAGTGAGCAATGATAGAGCCCTGGGCAACAGAGCAAGACCTCATCTCTAAAATGCAAAAGAAAAAGAAAGAATTAACAAGGTATGGTGATTAAATGAATATAGAGGATATGGGTCAGGTGATTACATGAATATAGAGGATATGGGTCAGGTCAGAGCCAGTAGTAACTCCCAGTTTTCAGACTTGGGCGAACAGGTGGTATCATTTACTGAGATAAAGAAATACCATTTGACCCAGCCATCCCATTACTGGGTATATACCCAAAGGATTATAAATCATGCTGCCATAAAGACACATGCACACGTATGTTTATTGCAGCACTATTCACAATAGCAAAGACTTGGAACCAACCCAAATGTCCATTAATCATAGACTGGATTAAGAAAATGTGGCACATATACACCATGGAATACTATGCAGCCATAAAAAAGGATGAGTTCATGTCCTTTGTAGGGACATGGGTGAAACTGGAAACCATCATTCTCAGCAAACTATCGCAAAGACAGAAAAACCAAACACCGCATATTCTCAATCATAGGTGTGAATTGAACAGTGAGAACACTTGGACACAGGAAGGGGAACATCACACACCGGGGCCTGTTGTGGGGTGGGGGGAGGGGGGAGGGATAGCATTAGGAGATATACCTAATGCAAATGACGACTTAATGGGTGCAGCACACCAACATGGCACATGTATACATATGTAACAAACCTGCACATTGTGCACATGTACCCTAGAACTTAAAGTATAAAAAAAAATTTATAGGAGGAATATTTGAGGTGAGGTAATTAATTTTGAGTGAATAGAGGCAGAAAGAGAAATGATTTCAAGCTTATTGATCATTTCTGAGTATGGCTGGTATATTGCTGTCTATAGCAGAAAGTAGTAATTGTATTTCGTCTTTCCTAGAATCAGGAATTTTGTCTGTAAATACCATTAGATCACCAAGTCCAACTCTGAATTTTATAGATAGGTAAACAAAAACCAGAGAAGGGTAGTGACTAGCTCAAGGTCACACAGCTATTGAGAGAAGAATCTGGGACTAGAACCAAGATCTGATTCCAAGTTCTTTAAAATTATATTAATATTATAGCTATTATAGCTTTCCGTGAGGCTGGCCACCTGTCTTCTGACCTCAGCTTCAGTGTCCCCTCCCCAGGAAGGCCTTCCTGTCCATCCTCTCCATACCTTGAACAGGCTGCTCATTTGTTTCCTTCAGTCTGCCTCTGAACTTGGTGCTTTGGGAGTTTTAGTAACAACACTTTATGAGTTTCTGCCACAATAAAATAGCGAATTTCCAATATATTGCCCTTTTTTTCTAGAGAACTACTAAAAAAATTTATTGACAAGTTTTACATGATATGCACATTTAAATACTCCTCAGAAATGTGCTATTTTTTCAAACCGGTACCACTTTGCTGACTCATATTTGGCATACAAGAGGCTCTGAAAATAACTACTATTTAGTGAAGGACAACTATGTACTCAGTCTTGTACAATGTACTGGTAGCTATACATAATTTAACAAACCTGATAACATCTCTATTTTAGATATTGTTCACATTTGACAGATAAACTGTAACCAAGATAGGTAATATACTTTGCAGAGACAAATACAAATTAACTACTTTTATGTTTTCCATTTTTAAAGAAAAAGAGGTAACAGAAACAAATAGACCAAACAATATGCCCAAGATCACAGGGCCAGCAAGAGACACAATCAGGATTGGAACCCAGGCAGTCTGGTTTTCGACTCTGTTCTTAATTAATCACTATGCTGTACTGTCTCTTGCAAAATGAGTGCTTTCTAAATATTGGCTAAAAGTTTGAAGGAGGTGATTAATTATTCCTAGGGCTACTTTTTAGTGGAGCTGTTGTTACTTTGGTTGGGCATTAAAAGAATGATAGCATTTTTATTTCTAGACAAGTAGGGAAAAGTGGTGGCTGAGAGAAGAACTTCATGAGTACAGGTCATGATACACCTGCGGGGTGTCCACTGTTTGGGGAAATGACAAGCAGCTTATAATCAGAAGTAGAGGAAACTTGAAGGGAAATCATAGAGGATGAGATGAGATTTGAAAAGTAGGTAGAAATCATGTGGGGAAGAGCATAGGATCCCAAGGAGCAGAAGTTTCTGAGTAAAGGGGTACAAGGCAGAAGAGCTAGATTCTCTAAGTTATAGCCCCTAAGGAGGAAGACTCATAATCCAAGGCTGAAAGGAACAGTGAAGGCCTAGAAGACCATGAACCAAGAGTCTGGATGCAGACATTTTTGCTTATTAGACAGTCCTGTGGCCTTTCGTTCACTTTTCTAGCAATAATTTGATTTTTTAAAATTTTAAATAATACCATTGCTTCTTTAGCTTGCTCTCTGCTAAAAAAAAGACATTCTTCTCTTTTATGCTCTAGAAGATTATGGTATGGTTTTAGAAGGAAACGGGATAAAAAATTTTAGAGTGTTTCTTGGGTCTCTTACTGAGATTTAATTCAGGACAGTTTAGCTTATTTCAATCAAATAAGTTTATAAAGGTAAAAACCATCTTACTCCTATGGGGCTTTGGCAGGGGGAAATGGTATTTCGCTTTGAGTGAAGGATGGGGCGCCATCTACAGGGCTAGTTTGAAACTAAGCATCTGCCTGGATTAAAAACAAGCAACAAGTCCTAAACACAGTGGTTTTCAAACTTAAACAGTGGAGCCTGTTTCAAATCTATCATTACATGGAACTTTGCTATATAAACCAGATAAAAGCAGTAGTTATTATAACTTGTTTATTTTGTAGAAGCAAAGTTTTAAATATTTATTGATCACATTACAAATGAAGATGTTGTGATTTACGTAATTCAAAATCAAGGTTTTAAATAACCTCTCATGTTTCCTCAATAACCAATTTATTTCTCAATATTGTTCTGATTTCATAGTATGAAGACAAGTCCTAATTCATACAAATAAGTATTTACAAATTATAATTGTTTTCAATAGTGTACTTTTTCAGGCTATTTTTTAATTATGTTCCAAAAGCTACCATTTATGTATAGAAACATTGATAGAGGTTAAAAGAAAGGGCAAAGATTCCTCAAGTAAATTCAAGTAGATTTAAACTAGGCTTGACAATATGAAATTCATACAAAGAGACTTCAAAGCAAAAGGCATTAAACTGGGAAAGGAGAGTCACATTTCATTGATTAAAAGAAAAAATCACAAAAACTAATATTAAACTGTTAGAAATACAAGGAAAACACATTTCTTAGCATTATATCACAGCATTATTCATAGTATTATTCATAATGGTAAACTGAAAATAACCAAAACTACATAAATACATAGTTCTAAATAAAACACTGGAAAATGATAAGCAAAATATATCAGAATATTATCAATGATAATGCAGGAAGTAATGTGATCAGATTTGCATTTGATAAAAATGAAAGATTCCACTCACAGTAGCCTAAATTAAAACATGGCATCTATATAAAGAGAGTATTAAATTTTGCTGGCAGCATACAGGATTTGAATAAATGGAAAGATATGCCATATTCTTAGGTGGGAAGAATAGAGCAAAAATGTCCATTCTTCCCTTAATTATTCATAAGTTGAACAGAATCATAGGATAAACCCTCAATAAAATTGAACTAAAGTTTTTACAAAAGGTTAAAATTCATAAGAATATTGGAGAGTAATTTAAGAAAATTTTGGAAAGAGGAATGCTGAGTCCAGAATTGCCCTCCCAAAAGAGAGTATATTTTGACAGGTATTTGTTAAAGTACTAGCAGACCAGTACAACAGAAGGTAGAACCCTAAAATGAACTCTATGACTTTAGGATTTCCAGATTTGGCAACCAAATTTAACCATACATGATGGAGAAAATAGCAGAAACTTCACCAACCCCAAGACCAACTTAAATAAACAAACGTGGGCAAATATTTGCCACAAATACATCATATCAAGCGATTGTTAATGACCTTACTATTGTTTTTCAAACCATTAAGGGAAAACACTACCCAAAGAGAAATAATAAAGGATACAAATCAAAATTTCACCAAAAATGAAATGTAAATGGCCAATAAATATATAACACCGTGGGGTGGGCGCAGTGGCTCACGTCTGTAATCCCAGCACTTTGGGAGGCTGAAGCGGGTGGATCACGAGGTCATCCTGGCTAACATGATGAAACTCTACCTCTGCTAAAAAGAAAAATACAAAAAATTAGCCCGGCATGGTGGCAGGCGCCTGTAGTCCCAGCTACTCGGGAGGCTGAGGCAGAAGAATGGCGTGAACACAGCAGGCGGAGCTTGCAGTGAGCTGAGTTAGTGTCACTGCACTCCAGCCTGGGTGACAGACTGAGACTCTGTCTAAAAAAAAAAAAAAAAATATATATATATATATATATACACACACACACATATATATACACACATACACACACATATATATGAGAAAAACACTGTGTTCAACCTTACAAATTATCAACAAAACACCTTTGTCCATACTTTTTTTTAAAAAAAGTATTTTCCTATTGTTATTTGCATGAGGAATCTCTCTTATTTTTTAGCTCCCTGCTTGAATGTCACCTCTTCAGAGAGGACTTCCCTGGCTGTCTTATTGAAGTAGACACACACACCTCTAACATGCACACTTGTTCTTCATGATTGCAATGCAGTGTCCTTCATAGCACATACCTTAAGAATACCTACATTTGTTTGTTGTCTGTCTGCTCCACTAGTCTACAACTTCCACAAAAGTAAAGAATATGATTTATTTACCAATACCATATACATCCAGTTCGTAGCATGGTGTCTGGCACAAGGAAGGCACTCAATTTTTGTCAAATGAATGAATAAATGAATGTAGTTTTCTACTATTTTGTTTTGGTTTCATTTTTATGAAAATACCTGGTATTAGCCAAGACTGTCTAAAGTCCTATCATATACTGCTAGTGGGGGATAAAAATCAGTGCAGGTATATTGGAAGTCAATTTTTCCATATTTTAATATGTAAGTCAGATCTTATCTCTCCTCTGCTCAAAACTTTCCAAAGACCTACCCACAGAGTCAAAGCTAACGTTCAGAAAGGCCTACGGATTCTACACGGTCTGTCATCCCCTAACCCTGCTCAATCACCACTGTTCTGGCCATACAGCCTATTGTTCTCCCCAACTCACTCCACTCCAGCCACACTGACTTCCTTTTGATTCCCCAAATATCCCATACATGTGCCTGGCTCATATATATTTGCAATTACTTACGCCTGGGATGCTCCTCTCTGGATGTATAAATGGCTCCCTTCATCCCCTCCTTTATGTTTTCCTTCAAATATCACCTTAGTAGGGAGAGCTTCTCTGACCACCTTACATAAATAGTCACTCCTAATCTCATTACTCTGCATTATTTTCCTCCATAATACACATCACCATCTGACATGTCATATATATATTTTTTAATTGTCCATTTTTCCTCACAAAACTGTCAGCTCCATGAGCACAGGACAGGGATTATTTGATTTGTTCACTACTACATATCTAACCCCTACAAGAGAGCCTGGCATATAGTAGATTCTCAATAAACGTGTGCTGACTGAAGGAATACATGTGAAGATGGTCATACCATTTCACCTAGTAACTGTATTTCTAGGAATCTGTGCTAAGTAAATAGAAGGTCTATCTATACAATTTCCCAGGTTTTCCTTCAAAACATTACTTATAAGAGTAATGAATTAGAAATAATCTTCATGTCCTATTATAAGGGAGTTAAACTGTTATACAAAATGTATATGGAATATTATCCAATCATTTAAAATTATGTCCTTATAGAATTATATTAATGACATGGGGGAAATGTTCACAATAGAATATTAAATTGATAAACCATAAAAAAGTTATAGCATTTTTCTGCACTTTAACATTTTCTATAAAGATAAGATTTTAAAAGAAAACAATGTTATTAAGAGAAAAAAAATCAATGACGTTCTTGTAGGGTAACCTAGTTGCAAACAAAATGACTTCTGACTCCATCTGTAGGATAAAATAGCAACAAAATGCCGCAGTGGAACTGAACAAGTAGACATGAAACTTTTAAAAATTGAGGACGTAAATGATTTGATTTGTCCAAGTGAATGTTAAGTAGTTCCTACTGAAACATACGTAACAGGGTCATTTGTTTTTATGACCTGGTTCATTTTAACATAATCTGCTGTTGGCTTATAGATAGATAGTACTTGTCTTGGATATTTTTATGTCAGGGCAAAAAGCAAGCATCCAATTTATCTAAAAAGATAATAAAGCCACAAAATTTAGATTACTTACAAATAACTGTGGTGTAAGGTACACATGGTAGACATGAAACAGTTAAATACTGGGCCCGACAGTTATGTGGATGTTATATTTGCTGTGGGGATATTTGCCCCAATAGCCAGGAAGTACCCAGAGAAAAGAGTAATGAGTAAACATGTTCCAGAAAGCCTCCTTGCCTAAAACCACGAAGTTCTGACCAGAAAACTTTACCTAGAACAAGACCAGTAGACATCCTAACACATTCACAGAAGGCATTCCAGAGCATAAGGGAGTTAACACAGCAGGCAAGCATGGCATGGATGTGTGCACTTGCAATTTGAGAATAAAACGCAGCAAGAAGAGAGTACTAGAAATGCAATCACCAGACTCTCCGAAATGAAGGCAGGAGACTTGTATACTTTAAGGACAGAACTTTGTGAAAATGCAAACAGAGAGACTGAGAATTATCAACATTGATACTAACCTGTCTGGCTGGACCTGGGTAGGAGGCAGACATAGATGCTACAGGTCAGAGACAAGGCCATAAGGGAATAGAATCCAGGTCAGGATGCTGACTGGGGCACTTCCAGACATGAAGATCACAACTCAAGTTGCTCATAATGCCTTAAACACAAGTTGGCTCTTAATAACAATAGTAACAATGACTATAACCTACTTAGCATGTATTACATGGCAAGAGTTATGCTAGGTGTTTCTTATACTTATCAGTCCTTTTCTTTAACTGTTATTTTAAGTTTGGAGTACAAGTGCAGAGTTGTTACATAGGTAAACTTGTGTCATGGGGGTTTGTTGTACAGATTATTTCATCACCCAGGTAATAAACTTAGTACCCATTACTTATTTTTCCTGATTTTCTCCTCTCCTCTCACCCTCCATTCTCCCAAAGGCCCCAGTATATGCTTTTCCCCACTATGTGTCCTTTTCAGTAGAATCATTTTATTTGAAGTAAACTCCTTAAGATGGAGGTGAGAGTGCCTGGAATCCACATTATTCTGTTTGTGAAAGATGTACTACCCTCCTCAGAGTTAGATTAATTCCCATTAGAGGCATATTCTTTTAGTTACTTCTAAACCTTTTACCTTCCATTGCAGGATATATACTATCCTGAAGTAAAACCATTATCCTCTACTCTTATACTAGAAGTGGATGCACCTGCCGGCTTCATCAGTCTCTGTCCTGGGCCCTCTCAGGGTTAGTCAGGTAATAAAGGCACATGAACTCAGTGCCCAAACAGGGCCAGCCCTACCTAAGTGAGGCTCTCCACATTTATTCCTCTCTAAGGCCCCCACTACACATTATTTCTCCTCCAATTAACCATTACTAGATCCTCAAAACTTCTCCTCACTGGACAAGGGATTGAACAGCCTCCTTTGAATGTGCTCAGATTTGGCTATATTCCCCCAATATGTTGCTCCAGAATTTGTACACATGGGGCTATTGGCGGGAGATCTAGTTGAAACGAAAGGCTCCAATCAGAGATACCATATTTGCATAACACTTTATGGAAGACTGAGAAAATATGTCACCAAAACACAAATTATAAGGAAAATATGGGTAAAGTGGGATGTGGACAGTGATGAATATTTTAGGAGGAAAAAGTAAATGGTAACACATGGCCACCACTGGACCTGGTTACAGACAGGACTGAAGGCAGAGATCCAATCTGCACAGAAGATATTGGTATTATCACTTCTCTTGTTTTAGATTGCATACTTCTGTTACTGCTGCTAAGATTAATTTTTATTAAATTTATGATCAATTAAAATTCCCATTTCAAAGTCTATCCCTCTTGTCAAGTTTGTTTGTGAAGCCAGAGGCATGGCAGACATTTTCCCTTAATTATTTTGTTTGAATTGGCCATTCCTTCAAGCTGTCAAAATCTTTTTGTATCCCAATGCATTAGCTATCTCTAAAACATTAACAGTGTCTTCCAGTCTCATACCATTTGCAAATTTGCACTAAAGAATCGTTTGCTTGAAAAACATATATGCACATGTGCAGTGAAAGCTAAATAAATGTGGTTAGTTTTCAATTCTAGCATTCCGTTTAGCTTTCTTGGATCCATAATAAGGCAACAGTTGTCTTAATGACTCAATAAATCACTGCATGCTATTTGGAGCAAACGTATGGACTTTAATGTAAAAGGTACTAGAGGTTAAGCATTGAAGTCTGAAATGGAAACATAGACTCTGTATAACTTGACACTGAGAAAATCGTGGTTTCCTGTTGGAAATAAAAATAACCTCTAGCTTGAGAAAAGGTAAGAGGAAGGTGAAAGGCTACAAATGTGAGCCACATTAAGTGATGCCTTCACATTCAAACCCAACTCACACAAAATGTCACCCAATACAGTGAGCAGTATAGGAAGAAGAATCCCTCTCCTTCTGTAAGAGCATCTACCAGATTTGTGTGCTGGGAGCAACTTTCTTTATATTCTCATCAGAGAGTATCCATGAGTTAGCATTATCTACCTCCTGGTGCAATGGTCTTTTCTGTGGTGTAAATATCTTTACTCATGGAAATAAACATACCAAGCAAGTTAGGAAATTTGTTAGTAGACACCTGAAATTACAAGTTCTGAGGACAAAACAAAATCCTGGAGTCTCAGTGTTCCAGTGGATTCTAGACCTACACTTGACCTGCTTATTCAATATAAAGACAGACCTGGGATCTGAAAAACAGGGATTTTACTCTTATCTTGAGGACTTTATTAAGAGCCAGTGGGCCTAGATTTTAGTACTGCCACTAGCTAGTTCTGTTCCCTTGAGAAAGTTGGAATTCTGTACAATGACAGAATTCCATTGTCATTGTCTATACAATGACAGTGACATATTGGATGATACGAATGACTTCCAAACTTTAAAAAAAAAAAACAGTTAAAATTTCAAAAATGCAAATGGAATCTTATGACAACTCACTTAATAGATGAGATTAAAAGCATATAAACAGGTGCTCTGGGTGAAATAATATGGTAGCCCAGATACCTGCCAATTTAGCTCCAGAAGCTCCACTGAGAGACTTCTAAAACTTCTATAAGCACATTTTAAAAACCATTAACAAGGCCCCTTCAATTCTGGCTTATGATAGAAGCAACCTAAGCCACGATCAGTTCCAACATTCTATGGATGTATGAAGCAGAGCTTGGAGACTATAAAAGATTAAAAATATTAGTTATAATCATAGTGACTACCATTTATCGAGATACCATTCCACTTGACTTTACTGCTAAGGAGACTGATGATCACAAAAGTGGCAAAGTCAGGTTTTAAACATAAGCCTGATATGACAATAAATACACTAGAGTGTGATATGTGCTAAAGTAGCTCTAGCTACCAAATATAGTAGGGTCACAAGAAAGGATGGGGTAAGTTCTACTTGAGGAAGTAAGAGAAGCATCACCTTTATCTGACTTTCAAAAAATCAACAGCAATTCAAACAAATCTGGGAAAGGAATTAGGGGCCCTGAGCACAACTTGTGCAATGTCAAGGAGGTGTGGAACATCATGCAGCAGGGGAAATTAGTTGGAGGCAAGACTGCACACATAGACAAACAAGAGTCTGATTGTGAAGACATCCATCAGCATCCCATAATAAGGAATTTAGACTTTTTTCTTTGGGGTTGACACCACTGCAATGTTTAAAACAGTAGTATGAGATCATTCCTCTTCCAGGAGCACTCCAACTTTTTTCCTTTCTCTTTCTTGAGGGATCAGCTGAAATATCATTGACTCTGAAAAGTCATTACTTACCCTTCTTCTTTTTCCTTTTTTGAGATGGAGTATTGCTCTTGTCGCCAGGCTGGAGTGCAATAGCATGATCTCGGCTCACTGCAACCTCCACCTCCTGGGTTCAAGCAATTCTCTTGCCTCAGCTTCCCGAGTAGCTGAGATTACAGGCGCACGTCAACACACCCACTAATTGTTGTATTTTTAGTAGAGACGGGGTTTTGCCATATTGGTCAGGCTGGTCTTGAACTCCTGACCTCGTGATCCACCCGCCTTGGCCTCACTAATTGCTGGGATTACAGGTGTGAGCCATCACCGCACCTGGCCTACTTATCCTTTTTCTAAAACCTAAGATCCATGAGAGGTGAGGCCTCATCATTCTGGATCACCGTTGTGTCCCCAGCACCTAGAAGAGTCCCTAACACAGAGTAAGTAAGTGCTCAATAAATATTTGTTGCACGAATGAAGAACTCAAAGTCTGATTGCAAAGCTTGGACTCACAATCACTGTGCCTGCTTTGTGACCCCACCTTGAAATGAATAGAGGATACTGTATTGGAAATGGCAAGGTATCCAAAAAACAAAGCAAGTGTGAAAACTTCTTATAGTCTAGTAAGTTTTGTAATGACTTTAAAATGCTGATACTTCTCTAGATATACCTATCTCACTAGGGGGGACCTTTATATCCTGAGGAAATCTGCCCTATTATCTTCAACTTCCAGAATTTGTGATGATTTGAATGACTATATTTGATGCATTAAAGTCATAACCACATCCTTTTATTTTTTTTTTATTATTTTTTCTTTTATTATTATTATTATTATTATTATTATACTTTAGGTTTTATGGTACATGTGTGCAATGTGCAGGTAAGTCACATCCTTTTAAATATAAAATTCATTCCATCTTTCCAACAAAACAAAGTAGAATGAATCTGTCTGGAAGGAGGCTTATTATCTCTGGAAGGTTACTTTGCCTGTGTTTCCTAACTTTTAAGAGAAATCCTAATAGTTCCTCTCTCATAGAGTAGTAGTGAAGACCAAACCAAATAGTACACTTAATACACTTAGCATAGTGCTTGGCACATAGAAAATCCTCAGTCAGCATCATCTTTTGACATCATTATTGTTACTGGTGGCATTACAAGGCATTTATGAGAAATTGCAATGCATCCTTGTGAGGGGAGCTAGATTTCCCTTTCATAAACCCAACCCTCCTTTTATGGCAGGTTCTAAGGCCTGACCACAAAGGCTACAGATTTGGTGTCTGTACTTCCCAGACAATACCCTGAAGCCTCTCTTTCATTTGTCTTTTTCCCTAATAGACCATTCACCACTAATTACTTTTAATCATTTTCTGCTGCACAGTTTTATATGTGTTTATTATGTTCACAGCTGTCTTGCTTAGCAAGAATAGAAATCTTTTACCTCATTATTATACCTGAGTCTCCTGATTACAGTTCCCTTGCCTCCCAAACTAATTTCCTCCAAGAGGTTCTTCTGACAAGGCAGGATTTTCCTTCCCCCTCATCCCTTTTCTTTTCTTTTCTTCACAAACCCTGTAGTGAAAGAGAGACCTTGAGTAGATAAAGAACACAGAAACTGTATCATATAAGTTAAACTAGTTAAACTATGAGATGCGGTTATGGTACAAAATATGGTCAAATGTTGATTTGCCTTGTGGAGGATCCACTCTGAAAAATAAGTTTATTTATTTGAAAAATATTTAGCATATTTTCTGTTCAAGTTTCTGGGTATTTGGTTGGGAACCAAACATACCAAACCCTTCCCTTTCATGAAACTGATATACTAGTAGGGGACAGAAAACAAATATGCATATTTCATCAGATACTGATCTGTTTTTAGAAAAATAAAACAGGATAAGAGGATAGAAAGTATCAGGACACTGCTTGAAAAATTTGGTCACGGCTTTCTAAGGAGGTTCTATTTGACAGTCAGAAGCTCTTACACAACTTCAAAGATTTGGTGCCTCCCAAATCCCCAAGACCCTTGGGGAAAGGCAAAGGGCTATAAACAAGCCAGGGGATCGTGGGGAAAGGGAAAAGGGAGGAAATTCCCAAATGCTTATGCAAGATTGACTCTGCATGGAAGACGGAGGAGGATATTTGTACTTTGCTGGACATCACGAAAGAGTACCTCAACTGACAGGTGAACTAGTTGAGCCAGTGAAATTTCTGTTAGCATTTCAAACTTCCAGATCTGTAGAGTCAGGTATGTTAAACTTAGAGTTAGATTGAAGAAAAGCACTGTGGAAAATAGAAAATGACTGTCCCAGTCCATCTTCTTCCAGGTTCCAGTGGGACACGCCTCCGCTTATTGAGTGGATGAGCAGTTTCAGATGGTGTACTAGTCAGGTTCTCTAGAGGGACAGAACTGATAGGATAGATGTATCTATAAAGAGGAGTTTATTAAGGAGTATTGACTCACATGAGCACAAGGTGAAGTCCCACAAGAGGTTGTCTGCAAGCTGAGGAGCAAGGACGTCAGTCTGAGTCCCAAAGCTGAAGAACTTGGAGTCCAATGTCCGAGGGAAGGAAGCATCCAGCACAGGAGAAAGATGTAGGCTGGGAGGCTCAGCCAGTCTAATCTTTTTCATGTTCTTCTCCCTGCTTTTATTCTGGCTGCACTGGCAGCTGATTAGATTGTGCCCACCCAGATTTAGGTTGGATCTGCCTTTCCCAGTTCACTATCTCAAATGTTAATCTCTTTTGACAACACCCTTACAGACACACCCAGGAACAATACTTTGCATTCTTCAATCCAATCAAGTTGACACGCAATATTAACCATCACAGGTGGTAACTATCAAGCAGCCACCTCAGAAAGACGAAAAAGATAGAAGGAACATTTGGAAGAAAAGGAAAAGAGTAAACCAAACCTTCTGATTGTTCCTGTAGGCCAGGGAAAACTGCCTCTCTGAAGATCAAGGAAATAAGGGCGGTAACCACAAACATTTGGGTTACAACAGCATTCTGTTATGTTTACTAATAAAATGTATTCTTTTCCAAGAGGTGTTTAAGTTCTTTACAGTTTATAAAGTATTTAACTGTTTAAAGCTACTTTCATATACATTATTTTGTTTGATCTTCTGCGAGACAGACAAAGCAGGCATTGTTATCCAATTTGTTGTATGAGGAAGCTCAGTCTAAGTGACTTGCCTGAAGTCCCCCAAGTGGGGGATTAGAACCCAGGACTTTCTGCCTCCATAACCAACCATTTGCTAAGCTCCTATCTTAAGCCATAAGCCCAGCATTTTATGAACACCAAGATACTTAAATCATCAAGAACTATGTTTGCATAAATGATTTCTAAGAAATTATTGAGTATAAATAAACATTTTTAAATATAGTCCCTTCGAATTTAAAGTTAACAGAAACCCACAGAGAAAAAAAGAGACTCCATTCAAATCTCACACCCTATGCAAAATTAACTCAAAATGGATCATAGACCTAACATAAAATGCAAAACTATAAAACTTCTATTAATAGAAGACATAAGAGAAAATCTTCAGAACCTTGAGCTACATGAAAAGTTCTTAAATATGCCACCAAAGTATGATCCATAAAAGGAAAAAACAGGTAAATCAGACTTCATCAAAATTAAAAACATTTTATCTGAAAAGAACCCTATTAAGTGGATGAAAATACAAGCTATCGACTGGGGAAAAAGTTTACCAACCGCATATCTTAATATATGTATAAGTGTGTGTGTGTGTGTGTGTGTGTATATATATGTATTATACATAAGTGTATATACTTGTATATGTATAAGTGATATACTGTATATACATATATCGTATATACTTATACATATTAAATTATATATAATAAAGTACATTTTATATATATATACATTACATATACTAGGGTACATATATACTTATATATATGTAAGGATCCTTATATTCTTATATATATAAGGATCCTTGCATATATACATGTATTCTCTTATATATATAAGGATCCTTACATATATACTTATATATATATACACACACACACATATATAAGGATCCTTATATATAAGTATTCATTATATACATTACATACTTATATACACATTATATACATTATATACTTATATATTTAATGTATATAATGAATCCTTATATACATATATATGTAAGGATCCTTACATATATACTTATATGTATACTTATATGTATACTTATATATACTTACATATATATAAAAGTATATATGTAAGGATCCTTACATATATATATATATAGGTATATATGTAAGGATCCTTACATATATATATATAAGTATATATGTAAGGATCCTTACATATATATATATAAGTATATATGTAAGGATCCTTACATATATATATGTAAGTATATATGTAAGGATCCTTACATATATATATGTAAGTATATATGTAAGGATCCTTACATATATATATATAAGTATATATGTAAGGATCCTTACATACATATAAGTATATATGTAAGGATCCTCACATATATGTAAGTATATAAGGATTCATTATATACATTATATATATACTTACATATATATAAGTATATATGTAAGTAAGTATATATAAGGATCCTTACATATATATAAGTATATAAGGATATAAGTATCCTGCTATAAGTATATAAGTATCCTAGTGTATATAAAGAACTCTGAAAACTCAACAGAAAATGAATTCCATGTAGAAAATGGCTAAAGGCTGGAATAGACATTTCACTGAAGGGGATATACAGATGGCAAATATACACATGAAGAGATATTCAAAATTGTTAGGGAAATTAAATCAAAACCAAATGAGATATTACTGTACACCTTTAGAATGGCTAAATTAAAAAAAAAAAAGTGACAACACCAAACGCTGGCAATATTGTGAGGAAACTAGATCACTTATACATGGCTGGTGAGGATATAAAACAGTACAGCCACTCTGGAAATGAGTTTAGCAGTCCTCTTACACAACTAAAGATGTGCTTACGGTATGACCTAGTAATTACAGTCTTGGTCACTTACCCTGAGAAATGAAATCTCCTGCTTACATAGAAATAAGTAGAAAAAACTGTTTAGCAGATTTATTTGTAACAGACAGAAACTGGAAACAAAGCCCAGATGTCCCTTAGCAAGTGAATGGTTAAACAAAATGTGGTATATCCATACCATGGAATACTGCTGAGTCATAAAAATAGAACAGATTATTGACACACTTACCAACTTGGATGGGCCTCATATATATGCTGAGTGAAAATAGCCAATTTCAAAGGGGTAAATAATATATAATTCTATTTACACACTATTCTTTAAATGACAAAAGTATAGAGATGGAAAGATATTAGTGGTTTCCAAGAGTTGTGATGTGGGAGAGTAGTGTGGATGTGAAAATAAGTAGTAAACTAAACAAGGGAAATCTTTGTGTTAATGGAACAGTTCTGTATCTTGATTGCAGTGATTACATGAATCTATATATAAAACTGCATAAAACTACACACACATACACACATACACACACACACACACACGAATGCATATAAAACTGACGAAATGTGCAGACAAATGTTCTGCCCCTGAGCTATACCCCCATAAATGGTGAAACCCAAATAAGCTATTTGGACTATACCAATGTCATTGTCTTGGTTTTGATATTGTACTAGAGTTATATAAGATGCTAACATTGACAGAGGCTGCATGAAAGGTAATGGGACTTCAATGTACTATTTTTGCAATTTCCTGAAAATCTATAATCATTTCAAAATTAAACTTTAAAAAATAAGTTAATGGACCTTTGCATACTACTGAACAGAATTATTTTCACAAGAAAACATTCTAGAGAACAAAAACAGTATACAACAGCATAGCGTGGTAGAAAAAATGACTAGACCAAGAATTAGAATACCATGAACCACTATTTAACCTCTGTGATTTCCACAGTTTTGTCTTTGTAGTTCAGCTTCTTTCCTTCTTCCAATTAGCAACTCTGCTCCCCTGACCACATAGGTGCCTATCTGACCTTGGCCAGGCCAATCACAATGCTACGTCTCCTTTAGATGCAGGTTTTGATCCAAGATATGGCACATAATCCAAACCAGGCCACTCAGAATCTGCTATCCTGAGTTGGTATTAAACGGGACACGGAGAGGCTTTCTCTTCTCCACTGAATTTCAAAAAAGCAAGAATGTGACCACCGTGCCTTCCAGTGACCATGTCCCCAGCTAAGTGAAGAAATCTGAAAGACATAAGTCAACATGCAGATAGATCTTGCAATAGGACCTGGGGACAGAACAAGCAAAGCATCAAGGAGTAAAATAGTCCAATTGCCATGGAAGGCCCTGGATCCACTAGATCCTGAGGCATATAGCTCTGCCCATCCTTCCCAGATACCTAGGCCAATACATTTAATTACAGCAGATGTAAGTGTATGTTAGATATGCAACTAAAAGTTTTCTGAACCGTGTGATCTCTTAGAGTCTCAATTTTGTCATCTATAAAATGAGAATATTTGACATACTTGCCTCAACATTTTACAGTTCTCAAAGGAGACAGCACACGTGAATGTTCTTCACAGCAGTATGCAAATGTAAGTGATTAGTATCCATTATTATAAAAAAGGAAATTATCAAAAACATCCAGCTCATTTTTAATGAGTGTATTCCAGCAATTTCAAAAGCAACATCGAGAGTAAGAAACAAACACTAAATGCTACCATAAATAGAAAAGAAACAGATTCTTATGATTCATGTTCAATGAGTCATTAATGACTCAGAAAAAAAGCAAGCAGAAAGCAACATTCAAATATATACAAAAATCTTCTCTAGAGTTTAAAAATTGAATAAATCTTTAAAATGTAGAAATTTGCTGAGAAAAAGGTCCTGTGTCACAATCCTTTAAATTGTGATATACTTCCATTTTGATCAGAAACATCCTGTTTATTGTATGTTGCCACTTTACACGTGGCACATAATGACCAAAGTCTCTAACTCTTACATGGACTAAATACCTCAATATGTTGCCTGTTTCTTTGTTTTCATCTTAAATGGGTCAAATTTCAATTGAGTTCAAGATGGCTTCATTTTCCTAAATTACAAAAATCCCGACCAGATTCCTTATTGATATTAATTAAATGTGATTTAAAGCTAGACATCTACTTGTAACCAGTAAGTCCACAAGACAGTTCAAACTGGGAGGGCTTTTCCCAGCAGTGGCAGCCTAAAACCCTGTGAAAGATGCAGTAGGTGGGTAAATCTACCCTCAGCATTCAAGAGTCAAACTGGACCCCAGGAGCTAAGTGCAGCACAGATAAGTAGGTGGTTACTCGTCTAAATATGCAAGGCAACATTTGTACTGGATGAGAGTGAGAAATCAAGGACACCAAAGCCCAGAAAGGAAAACAAAGAAAGAAATGTGTATCAGCCACCCTGTGAGCCTCTGAAGTGTCTAGCATCATATAATCTTTATCACCCACAGTAAGATAAGTAGTAGTTGAAAGTGTGAGTGGAAAAGGAACGAATGAAAGGGTGGTTTCTTTACAATGATAACTCTTGGTAGATTTACTCTTAGCAAGTGGTTTATTTATTTTCCAGCAATTGTCACTCTGTAACAAGTCAATCCTTAGTTATCAAGCTATACTTTCAACACTTCATAGAATGGAAAGGAATGGCCATACATTTCCTTCACTATCAAGCCTTCACGCCCAGCCAAGGCAAATCCCATCTTGCATTGGAGAGCCTCAGTAATGGCAATAATGCTGACCACCATTTATTGCATTCTCACTCTCTCTCCAGGCAGAATAGAATGGTGGTTAAACACACAGACTTACACTGAAGAGTAAACTACCTTGATTCTAATCCCAAGTCTACCATATACTCATTCTGCAACCCATCAATATGCCACTTCCCTCAGTGCCCATCTACTTGCTGTGGTGTGCCAGAGACTACCTGCTCTGCCTTCCAATTCAGAATTGCTATCACTTAGGTGGTTCTGTGGGTTTCTGTTCTCTAAGACAAGACAGAGAACAGAGCAGGGTCTTCCCTGTTACATAGTTGCTTTTTATCCCTGAAAGTAAATTCACATATCTTTTGTTTTTGAGAGGTGTACTTTTACTGTACCCTCTGGAATGACAAAAAGCATCAGTTCACAAGGACCATCACAAAAGGGACTCACAATTAAGAGACAGCAGAAACACTCTTCTGACATGAGACATCTGAGAGAAATATGGTTACAGAACAAAATTAAAATGATGCAAACTTTGACAATGTAAACATAATGTCATTGGGGCTATTTTAGAGGCTGCCTACCAGAAACATAATTTAAATAATAAGAATTCCAATTATTTGTTGTCTTGTTGTTTTTTTATAACATTTTTCTTATCCTACAATAGATTTTGCAGAACCTAATATTTAATTTGGAGAAGCAATGTTTGAAGTTTAAAGATTATTTCACTTATACTGTTTCTTTTTTGCTTCTATTAAATTAAGTAGAACTGAATTTAATGCCTATTATGAAAAATAGCCATTAGGGTATGATACCAATTTGTAAAATTATCTCTCTATCTAGCTATATAAATGCCTAAGATCAATACATGTTATTATAGTTATTAATGTCAAAATGAACTAGATAATTGTTTTTGTCAATAATGAAAGGCCAAGGACACCTGCAGAAAATGCACAAGAAAGGAAAATCTTCGCTAAAGAGACATTTCAACCCCAAAATGTTTAGTTACTAATGCTTCAGAACAGACCCCTTAGCCACTGCCCTTATTCTACAGATTAAGATCATGATATATAGTAAAACTCATTTCCTTCATTGGCTAAAATAAAGAGGAATTAATTGGTGCTTCCAATAAAACCATCAAATCAAGGATTGAGGATTTTATATTTAGATTCTTTTTTAAAATTTGGGATTCAGTGGATACATGTATAGGTTTGTTACATGGGTATATTACATAATGCTGAGGTTTGGGGTACAGATGGTCCCATCACCCAGGTAGTGACCATAGTACCCAATAGGTAGTTTTCAGCCCATGTTCTCCTCCCTCCCCACCCCCTCTAGTAGTCCCCAGTATCTATTGTTCCCATCTTCATGTCCATGTGTATTCAATAGTTATCTCCCCATTGTAAGTGAGAATATGAGGTATTTGGTTTTATGTTTCTGCATTAATTTGCTTAGGTTAACGGTCTCCAGCTATATCCATGTTGCCACAAAGAACATGATGTCATTCTTTTTAATGGTTGCATATTATCCCATGTACCACATTTTCTTGATCCAGTCTACCATTGATGGGCACTTGGGTTGATTCTATGTCTTTGCTATTATGAATATTGCTGCAGTGAGCATACAAGTGCATGTGTCTTTATGATGGAATAATTTATTTTCCTTTGGATATATATCCAGTAATGAGATTGCTGGGTCAAATGGTAGTTCTGTTTTAAGTTCTTTGAGAAATCTCCAAACTGCTTTCCACAGTGGCTGAACTAATTTGCATTCCAACCAACAGTGTATACATGTTCTCTCTTCTCTGCAGCCTTGCCAGCACCTGTTATTTATTTATTTATTTATTTATGAGACAGAGTCTCACCCTGTCACCCAGACTGGAGTGCAGTGGCGCAATCTTGACTTACTGCAACCTCTCCCTCCTGGGTTCAAGCAGTTTTCCCTGCCTCAGCCTCCCGAGTAGCTGGGATTACAGGTGCCCACCACCATGCCCAGCTAATTTTTGTATTTTTAGTAGAGACAGGGTTCTACCATGTTGGCCAGGCTGGTCTCAAACTCCTGACCTCAGGTGATTTGCCCAACTTGGCCTCCCAAAGTGCTGGGATTACAGGCATGAGCGACCGTGCCCGGCCAGCATCTGTTATTTTTTGGCCTTTATAATAATCATCATTCTGACTAGTGTGATATGACACATCATTTTGTTTTTGATTGGCATTTCTCTGATGATTACTGATGTTAATTAAGCATTTTTTCATGCTTCTCGGCCACTTGTATGTCTTCTTTTGATAAGTGTCCGTTCGTGTCCTTTGCCCATTTTTAAATTGGATTATTTGGTTTTTGCTTGTTAATTTAAGTTCCTTGTAGATTTGAGATTCAGCAATTTAGAGAGGAAAAAGCACTAGACTATGAATGGGAAATACCTGAGTGCTAGTTCTAGTCCTACCACTAAATTGCCATGTGATCTTGACAAAGTCTAGTTCCCCCTGTACAGAATGGCTCAAGCTGATCTAGGAAAAGAAAATGGCACTATGATCAAGAGATTTTGAAAATCCTGAATACTGTATTCCTCTTTTGGGGTTTCCCAATGAACATTATTATATTAAGGATTCAAGTACTCCTGAAGTAAAGAAGTATGTTTAAAAGTATTTAATCTAAAGATTCTCAGTTTATAAAGCATTTTATGTCATATAACCTTTCTTTAATATCACTATAACCCTATGAAGAAAGAACTGTGACTTTACAGATGAGAAAACTTTTACTTAATAGTAACCTGAGATCACATTAGGAAGGTCAGAGTCAGATTATGTTTTCATTTTAGAAAAATGTATAATTTACATTTGAGTTCTAATTCTACCAACATAAACATACAGTAACCACACTTCAAAATATGTAACTGGAGAATAGAACGTTGCTGTTTACTAATATCAAAATGACCACACTCTGCAAAACAGGGCAGTGAATGACTCCTTCACATGAAGCCAAAGTAAGAGATCAAATTGTACTTTGAGCAAATGCTTTATTTTTCATTCTTCCAATAAATCCTTCCACTGCTCAGTCACTTCCAGAAGCAATTATATTTTAAATCATGTAATTTTCAACTAAATGTATTATTCAAAAATTGATAACATTTTTCATCTGTTGCTTCATGAATTCTGTTATTTTTCTGTTGCAAATAAAGGTACAAGAATTAAAGTTTGAAACTGCCCATAGGTCTAATACGGATAACTTATCAAATAATTACAAAATGCAAGCACAAAGGGAACCTTATTAGGCTATGAGCAAAGAAAATGTATGCAGTATTTTAATAGAGAGGAAATATTTTTGGTTTAACATCCAATTATTAAAGAAAAACAAGTAATGATAACACCACCAACACAAGAGTAACCATTTACTGAATATTTATGATTTAGTTAGGCACTGACCCGAGTGCTTTACATATTTCAATTTATCCTCACAACCACCTGTAGTTTAGGTACTATTAGTAGTCTTATATAACAATGAATAAAAAAAACAGCTAATGTTCAGAGTAACAAAGTGTCACACAGCAAGCAAGTGGTGCAGTCAGAACAGGACCAAACATTCTTCTCTTAACTTCTACAATATGCTATTCATAATCTGCTTTTCTATGTGTACCTTATTTAAAACATAAATCTAATGTATAAAGAAGAAAAGAGATATAACATGAGGCAATTTAATAGCACCTTAGTGAAAAAAATAGCTGAAAATCCAAAATGGCCTGTGATTTTGCGTTTGCATGAACAACACCTCAGTACACAGTGATGCATTCTGATATTAGGTTAATTCATACCATCTTAAACTGAAACCTCAAAGGATCCTTGGTAGTCATCTAGTCTTACCTCCCATCAGATATTTTCAGTAGCCTTCTTAATGCCATATAGCCTTAAGTTGCCTCCCCCTTACTGACATGAGATTAATTTGCTCACAAGACAGAACATTTTTACTTTTGAACATCTTTAGATGTATTACACTGTAAATCATTATTTGAGGTCAAGTTGTTCTGCTTTTAAATTGTACTCAGGATCTGCCTGGTCTGGCCCTTACTATCTTGCTCCCTGCCACTCTGGGGCTGAGTAAAGAGGTAAGAGGACTGTGCGCCCCACAAATTAGCCCATGGAGGAGACAGAAAACTTCAACTAAACTACTCAGCAGTGTTGGCCACATATAGCTCTTACCTATAAGTGCCATCTATTGGTTTGTAGATCAAATTGCACAGCCCAATATAAAACATGCTGACAGAAGTACAGAAGGCTATAGAAGAAAAGCCAAAAGACCCCACTCAGCAGTTCCTATAGTTGTACCCCTTAGGGAGTAGAGGAAGAAAAAAGAGAAGAAAAAAAGCAACATCGTAAGAAAAGAGAGAAAAAGAAAAAAATCCTACCTACAAAAAATAATTACAAAACTTAGAAGTGCCAGCATCTCCAGATAAGAAGGGACCAGTGCAAGAATTTGGCACTACGAAAAATCTTAATAGAGTGGCAACACCAAAGAATCACACTAACTCTCCACCAATGGTCCCTAACAAAAATGGAAACTCAGGAAATGACAGATAAAAATTCAAAGCAGGGATTGCAAGGAAGCTCAATGAGATCCAAGGCAAGGTTGAAAATCAACACAAAAAAACTTCTAAAGCAATCCAGAAAAATGAAGGAAGAGATAAACATCTTAAAAACAAATCAGTTAGAGCTTCTTGAATTGAAAAAAACTCGCTTAAGGAATTTCAAAATGCAATCAAAAGCTTTATCAAAAGACTAGATCAAGTAGAAGAAATAATTTCAGAGCTGAAAGTCTTTCAAACTAAACCAGTCACACAAAAATAAAGAAAAGAACTTTTTAAAAATGAACAAAGTCTGGGAGAAATATGAGACTATCTGAAGCAACCAAACCTATGAATTATTGGCATTCCTGAGAAACCTTGAGAACATATTTAATAAAAATAATTCAAGAAAATTTCCCTAATCTCACTAAAGAGGTAGACATCCAGATACAAGAAATCCAGTGAACACCTGTGCAATACTATACAAAACAAATGTCACCAAAGCATATAGTCACCAGACTATCTAAGGTCAATTCTAAAGAAAAAAATCTCAAAGACAGCTAGAGAAATAGGCGAGATCACACACAGAAGGAACAGCTATCAGATGTTCTATCATCTACCAGATCTATCAGACTAACAGCTGAATTCACAGCAGAAATCTTACAAGCCAGGATATACTGAGGGCCTATTATCAGCATTCTGAAAGACAAAAAATTCCAACCAAGAATTTTATATCCTACCCAACTAGGCTTCATAAGACAAAGAAAAATAAATCTTTACTAGACAAACAAACCCTAAGGAAATTTATTACCACTAGAACAACCTTACAAGAGATCTTTAACGAAGTTCTAAATATGGAAATGAAAGAACTGTATCTGCTACCACCAAAACACACTTAAGTACATAGCACACAGACCCTATAAAGCAACCATGTAAAAGAAATTACAAAGCAATCAGCTAACAACTACACACTAGGATGAAAACCTCACCCATCCATATTAACTATGAATGTAACTGGTCTAAACACCCCACTTAAAAGGCACAGAGGGCAAGTTGGATATAAAAGCAGGATGCACCCAAGTGCTGTCAAAAAAAAAAGACCCATCTACATGTAATGATACCCATAGGCTCAAAGTGAAGGGTTGGAGAAACATCTATCATGCAAATATAACACAAAAAAGTAGTAGGCATCACTATTCTTATACCATAAAAAATAGACTTGAAACCAACAATAGTACAAAAGGACAAAGAAGGGTATTACATAATGATAAAGGGTTCAATTCAACAGGAAAACTTAACTATCCTAAATATATACACACCAAATATTAGAGCACTGAAATACATAAAACAAGTACTTCTAGACCTACAAAAAGAATTAGCCACACAATAATAGTGGGGGACTTCAATACCCAATTGATACGGTAACATCATCAAGGCAGAAAACTCTCAAAGAAACTCAACTGGATAGCATTGGGAGATATACCTAATGCTAGATGACGAGTTGGTGGGTGCAACGCACCAGCATGGCACATGTATACATATGTAACTTACCTGCACGTTGCACACATGTACCATAGAGCCTAAAGTATAATAATAATAATAATAATAATAATAAAAAGAAAAAAAAAAAAGAAACTCAACTTAAATTCAACACTTGACCAATTGGTCCTAATAGAAACCTATAGAATACTCCACTTATCAACCAAAAAATATACATTCTTCTCATCTGCATATGGAACACACTGAAAGATCAAGCACATGCTCAGCCATAAAGCAAATCAAAATAAATTTGAAAAAAAAATGGTACCAACCATACTTTTGGACCACAGTGGAATAACAACACAAATGAATAGCAAGAAGGTCTCTCAAAGCCATACAGTTACGTGGAAGTTAAACGGTTTGCTCCTGAATGACTTTTGGGGAAAGAACAAAATTAAGAAATAAAAAAACTGAAATAATCAAAAATGGAAACACAACATAACAAAATATTTGGAATGCAGCAAAAGTAGTGTTAAGCAAAAAGTGTATACCACTAAATGCCTACCTTAAAAAGTTAGAAAGATATCAAATTAATGATCAAACATCACACCTAGAGGAACTAGAAAAACAAGAACAAATTAAACCCAATGATAGCAGAATGGAAAAAAAGTAACTACAATTAGAGACAGACTGAAAGAAATTGAGACCCAGAAATCCATACGCAGAATCAACAAAGCCAAAAATGGGTACTTTGCAAGGGTAAACAAGCTTCATAGTCTAATAGTGAAATTAACACAGAAAATAGAGAGGAAGGGCAGAACAAGATGGCAGGGCAGAAGTCTCCACTGATTATCCCCCAAACCCCACAAGAACAACAATTTAATAGCTATCTACACACAAAAAAAGCACCTTTGTAAGAACCAAATATCAGATGAGCACTCACAGTACCTGGTTTGAATTCCGTATCTTTAAGAGAGGAACAGAAAAAAAACAGAAAAATCAATCTTAAATCACTGATGCCACCCTTCCCCAATCCCCTGGCAGCAGTAGAGTGAGGCAGAGAGCATTTCTGTGCCCTGGGGAGAGGGACAGCTATCAATTGTGAGGCATTGAAGTCAAAGTTGCCCTTGTTATAGCAGAAGGCAAAACCAAACTCAGCTGATGTCTGCCCACAGAGGGTGCATTTAAACCAGCTCTAGCCACAGGGGAATCGCTGATCCTAGCAGTTGGAACTTGAGTTCCTACAAGCCTTGCCACTACAGGCTCGAGTGCTCTGGGGTTCCACATAAATGTAAAAGGCAGTCTAGGCTACAAAGACTGTAACACCTAGGTGAGTCCTAGGACAGAACTGGGCCCAGAGACAGTGGACTGGGTGGGCACGTAAGACACCAGTCAGGGTGACTAAGGGAGTACTGGCATCAAACCTCCCCTAATACCAGGCTGCACAGCTCGCAGCTCCAAAAGAGACCCCTTTCTTAAACTTGAGGAGAGGAGACAAGAGAGTGGAAAGGACTTTGTTTTGCATCTTGGATACCAGCTCAGTTGCAGCAGGATAGGACCCTAGTCAGAGTCATGAGGCCCCCTTTTCAAGTCCTATTCTCTGGACATATATAGACACGCTGACCCAGTAGAGAACCTGTTTCATTGAAGGGAATGACCCAGTCCTGGAAGAATTTATCACCTGCAAACTGATGAGCCCTTGAGTGAGCCCTGAATAAGCAGGAGCAATGCTTAGGTCATACATTAAGGGCTTTGTGTGAGACACTGAGAATTGCCAGCCTCAGGTAAGACACATTCCCACCTGTGGTGGCTACAGGGTGAGAGGCAAGCCTCCTGTTTTGGGAGGGGACCCCAATTCACCATGCCAGTGAGACTCCTTCCACTTCAAAAAAGCAGAGAAAAAAGTAAAGAGAAATTTTTATTGCACCTTAGGATCAAGCAGAAATTCTTAAGATGAAAAATGCAATTCACATACTGAAGAATGCATCGGAGCATCTTAATAGCAGAATTGATCAAGCAGAAGAATGAACTAGTGAGCGTGAAGACGGGCTATTTGAAAACACACGGTCAGAGGAGACAAAAGAAAAAAGAATAAAAAACGTGAAGGGTACATACAGGCTGTAGAAAATAACCTCAAAAGGGCAAATCTAAGAATTACTGGCCTTAAAGGGGAGGCAGAGAAAAAGATAAGGGTAGGAAGTTTATTCGAAGGGGTAACTGCAAACTTTCCAAACCTAGAAAAAGATATCAATATCCAAGTAAAAGAAGGCTATAGAACATGAAGCAGATTTAACCCAAAAAAGGCAACCTCAAAGCATCGAATAATCATCCTCCCAAAGGTCAAGAATAAATAAAGGATCTAAAAAGCAGCAAGAGCAAAGAAACAAATAACATACCATGGAGCTCCAATAAATCTGGTAGCAAACTTTTTAGTGGAAAACTACATACTAGGAGAGAGTGGCATGATATTTTTTAAGTGCTGAAGGAAAAAAACTTTTAGCCTAGAATAGTATATCTGATGAAATTATCCTTCAAACATGAATGAGAAATACTTTCCCAGGCAAACAAAAGCTGAGGGATTTCATCAATACCAGACCTGTGCTACAAGAAGTGTTAAGGGGAGTATTTCAATCAGAAAAAGGACGTTAATGAGCAATAAGTAATCACCTGAAGTTACAAAACTCACTGATAATAGTAAGCACACAGAAAAACACAGAATATTACAACATTGTAACTCTGGTGTGTTAAGCTTCTCTTATTCTAATTAGGAACATTAAATGATGAAACAAAAGTGATAACTATGACAACTTTTCAAAACAGACAGTACAATAAGATATAGATAGTAACAGTAAAAAGTTGAAAAGTGGGGGGATGATGTTAAGGTATAGAATCTATCAGTTTTTGCTTGTTTGTTGGTTTATGCAGAGTTAAGTTGTTATCAACTTAAAATAATGGGTCCTAAGATAGTATTTTCAAACCTCATGGTAACCTCAATCCAAGAAACATACAATGAATACACAAAAAATAAACAGCAAGAAACTAAATCATATCACCAGAGAAAATCACCTTCACTAGAGGAAGACAAGAAGGAAAGAAAAAAGAAAGAAAAGACCCCCCAAAAGAAACAGAAAACAAAGGACAAAATAGCAGGAATATGTCCTTACGTACCAATCATAATATCAAATGTAAATGGATTAAACTCTCCAATCAAAAGATATATACTGGCTGAATTGATAAAGCAAGACCCATTAATATGTTGCCTATAAGAAATACACTTCAACTATAAAGACACACAGACTGAAGACAAAGGGGTGAAAAAAGATACTCCATGCCAATGGAAACCAAAAAAGAGCAGGAGTAACTATACTTCTATTAGACAAAGTATATTTTAAGATGAAATCTACGAGAAGAGACAAAGTATGCCACTATATAATAAGGGGGTCAATTCAGTAAGAAGATATAATAATTTTAAATATGTATGCATCCCACGCTGGAGCATGCAGATATGTAAAACAAGTATTACTAGGGCTAAAGAGTGATATAGACTCTGATATAAAATAGCTGGCAACTTCAACATCCCACTTTCAACATTGGACATACCTTCCTCACAGAAAATCAGCAAGGAAACATCGGACTTAATCTGCATTATAGACTAAATGGACCTAATAGATACTTACAGCACATTTTATCCAATGGCTGCAAGATACACATTCTTATCCTCAGCACATGGATCATTCTCAAATATAGACCATATGTTAGGTAACAAAACAAGTCTCAAAGCATTCAAAAAATTTAAAATAATATCAATTATCTTCTCTGACCACAGTGGAATAAAACTAGAAATCCATAGAAAGAGGAATTTTGGAAACCATACAAACACACACAATTAAATAATATGCTATTAAATGACCAGTGGGTCAATGAAGAAATTAAAAATTTCAAAAATTGAAAGAAATATTAATGGAAACATACCAAAATCTATGAGATACAACAAAAGTAGTACTAGGAGAGAAGTTTATAGCTATAAGTTCCTACATAAAAAGTAAAGCACCAAACAATCTAACAATGTATCTTTAAAAACTAGAAAAGTGAGAGCAAACCAAACCCAAAATTAGTATAAGAAAATAACTAATAATGATCAAAAGAGAGATAAATGAAATTGAAATTAAAGAAACAACACAAAAGATCAGTGAAACAAAAAGCTAGGTTTTTGAAAAATTAAATATAATTAACAAACTTTTACCCAGACTAAAAAAAGAAGATCCAAATAAATAAAATCAAAGATGAAAAAGGAAAGATTACAACTGATACTGTGGAATTTCAAAGGATCATTAGTGGCTACAATGAGCCACTGTATGGCAATAAATTAGAAAATCTAGGTGCACAGGCAACCAAACCAAAAATGGACAAATGGGATCATATCAAGTTTAAAAAGCTGCTGCACAGCAAATGAAACAATTAACAATGTGAAGAGACAACCCACAGAATGGGAGAAAATATTTGCAAACTACCCATCTGACAATGAATTAATAACCATATTATAAAAGGAACTCAATCAACTCTATAGCAAAAAAAAACCTAATAATCAGATTTTAAAATGGGTCAAATATTTGCACAGACATTTCTCAAAAGAAGACATACGAATGGGAAACAAAAAAGCATATGAAAAGTTTCTCAATATCATTAATCATCAGAGAAAGGCAAATCAAAATTATAATGAGATGTCATCTCAGCCCAGTTAAAATGGCTTAAATCTAAAAGATAGGCAATAACAAATGCTGGTGAGGATGTGGAGAAAGGGAACTCTTGTACACTGTTGGTGGGAATCTAAATTAGTGCAATCAATATGGAGAACAGTCTGGAAGTTCCTCAAAGAACTAAAAATAGCACTACCATATGACTCAGAAATCTCACTGCTGGGTATATATCTAAAAGAAAATAAATCAACATATTGAAGAGATATCTGCACTCCCATGTTTGTGGCAGCTGTGTTCACATTAGCCAAGATTTGGAAGCAATCTAAGTTTCCATTAACAGAAGAATGGACAAAGAAACTGTGGTACATACACACAATGGAGTATTATTCAACCATAACAAGAATGAGACCCTGTCATTTGCAACAACATGGCATTGAATCTATAAATTACCTTGGGCAGTATAGCCATTTTCACGATATTGATTCTTCCTACCCATGAGCATGGAATGTTCTTCCATTTGTTTGTATCCTCTTTTATTTCATTGAGCAGTGGTTTGTAGTTCTCCTTGAAGAGGTCCTTCATGTCCCTTGTAAGTTGGATTCCTAGGTATTTTATTCTCTTTGAAGCAATTGTGAATGGGAGCAACAACATGGATGGAACCAGAGGTCGTTATGTTAAGTGAAATAAGCCAGGCACAGAAAGACAAACATCTCATGTTTTCACTTATTTCTGTGATAAAAAATCAAAACAATTGAACCCATGGAGAGAAATCATATAGATGGATGGTGCCTAGAGGCTTGACTGGGTACTAGGGAGTTGGGGAGGGAATCGGGGTGGTTAATGCACACAAAAATAGAATGAATGAATAAGCCCTAATATTTGATAGCAAAACAGAGTAAATATAGTCAATAATAATTGTACGTTAAAAAATCACTAAGAAGTGTAGTTGGATTTTGTGTAACACAAAGGAAAAATGCCTGATGGGATAGATACCCCATCTTCCATGATGTGGCTATTACTCACTGCATGCCTGTATCAAAACATCTCTTATAAATATATACAGCTATTACATACCAACAAAAATTAAAAATAGAAAAAATTTTAAAAACAAAGAAAGTGGATTCAAATAAGCACAATCAAAAAACAAAGGTGACATTGCAACCAATTCAACAGACATACAAAAGATCCTCAGAAAGTATTACATCTGTGTGCTCAAAAACTAGAAAAATCTAGAGAAAATGGACAAATTCCTGAAACACATAATTATCCAAGATTGAATAAAGAAGAAATAGAAACCCTAAACCAACCAATATTGAGTTCCAAAATTGAACCAATAACAAAAAATGTACCTACCAAAAAATGCCCCAGACCACATGAATTCACAGCTGAATTATACCAAATGTAAAAAGAAGAACTGGTACCTATCCTACTAAAACTACATCCAAAAATTAAGGAGGAGGGACTCCTCTCTAACTCATTCTATAAAGCCAACATCACCCAAAACCTGTCAAAGACACAATGAAAAAATAAAACAGGCCAATATCCCTGATGAATATTGTTCCAAAAATCCTCAATGAAATACTAACGAATCAAATTCAGCACCACATCAAAAAGTTAATTCACCATGATTAAATAGGCTTTATTCCTGGGATGCAATGTTGTTTCAAAATATGCAGATTAATAAATGTGATTCACCACAAACAATTAAAAACGAAAATCATATGATCATCCCAATATATACAGGTATAGCTTTTGATAAAATCCAGTATCTCTTTATGATAAAATCCCTCAGGAAACAAGAAATCAAGGGAACCTACCTCAAAATAATAATAGCCATCTATGACAAACCCACATCCATCATAAAATATGCAGATTAATAAATGTGATTCACCACAAACAATTAAAAACGAAAATCATATGATCATTCCAATATATACAGGTATAGCTTTTGATAAAATCCAGTATCTCTTTATGATAAAATCCCTCAGGAAACAAGAAATCAAGGGAACCTACCTCAAAATAATAATAGCCATCTATGACAAACCCACATCCATCATAATATTGAATAGGCAAAAGCTGGAACCATTCCCCTTGGGAACTGGAACAAGACAAGGATACCCATTTTTAACACTCCTATTCAAGGTAGTACTTGAAGTTCTATCCAGAGCAATCAGGAAATAGAAATAAAAGGCATCCAAATAGGAAAAGGAAAAGTTAAACTCTTTGCTGATGATATGATTCTATACCTAGAAAACCCTAAAGACTCTTCCAATAGTTCCTGAAACTTATAAATAACTTCAGTAAAGTTTCAGGATACAAATTTAATGTAGAAAAATCAGTAGCATTTCTGTATACCAATATTGTGCAAGCTGAGAGACAAATTAAAAATGCAATCACATTTACAATAGCCACAAAAAAACTAGGAATTCATCTAACCAAAGAGGTGAAAGAACTACAAAGCACTGCTAAAAGAAAGCATAGGTGACACAAGCAAATGGAAACACATTCCATGTTTATAGGTTAGAAAAATCAATAGTGTTACAGTGGCCATGCTGCCCAAAGCTATCTGCAGATTCATCACCATGCCTATCAAGCTACGAACATCATTTATTACACAACTATAAAAATCTGTTTTAAAATTCATACGGAACCAAAAAAGTGCCTGAACAGCCAAAGCTATCCTAAGTAAAAAGAACGAAGCCAGAGGCATAATGTTATCTGATTTCAAACTATACTATAAGGCTACAGCAACCAAAATAGCATGGTACTGGTACAAAAACAGATGTGTAGACCAGTGGAACAGAATAGGGAACCCAGAAACAAAGCCATATATCTACAGCCATCTGATCTTCAACAAAGTCAACAAAAATGAGCAATGGGGAAACAACTCCCTATTCAATAAATGGTGCTAGAATAACTGGCTAGCCATATACAGAAGAATGAAATTGGATCTCTACATTTCACCATATAAAAAATTAACTCAGGATGGATTAAAGACTTAAATTTAAGAACTCAAACTATAAGAATCCCAGAAAAAAACCTAGGAGACACCATTCTGAACATTAGCCTTGGAAAATAATTTAGGACTAAATCCTCAAAAGCAATTACACACACACACACACACACACACACACACACCTTGACCAGTGGGACCTAATTAAACCAAAGAGCTTCTGCACAGCGAAAGAAACTACTGACAGAGTAAACACACAACCTACAGAATGGGAGAATATATTCACAAATATCACATCTGACAAAGGTCTAATATGAAGAACCTATAAGGAACTTATATAATTGCAGAAACAAAACAAATTTAAAATGGACAAAAGACATGAACAGACACTTCTCAAATGAAGACGTACATGCTTCCAACAAAGATATGAAAAAATGCTCAATATCAATAATCATCAGAGAAATGGACATCAAAACCACAATGAGATAACATCTCACACATGTCAGAATAGCTATTATTAAACTGTCAAAAAACGACAGATGCTGGTGAGGCTTCAGATAGAAGGAACACTTATACACTGTTGGTGTGAATGCAAATTAGTTCAGCCACTGTGGAAAGCAGTTTGGGGATTTCTAAAGGGACTTAAAACAGAACTACCAATTGACCCAGCAATCCCATTACTGGTTATGTATCCAAAAGAAAATAAATCATTCTGCCAAAAAGCCACATGCACTCCAGTGTTCACTGCAGCATTATTCACAATAGTGAAGACATGGAAACAACCTAGGTGTGCATCAATGGTGGATCAGATCAAGAAAATGTGGTTCATATGCACCATGGAATACTATGAAATCATAAAAAAGAATAAAATCATGACCTTTGTAGCAACATGGATGCAGGTAGAGACCATTATCCTATATGAATTAATGTACACATTGTCACTTATAAGTGGGAGCTGAACAATGGTACTCATGGACATAAAGATGGGAACAATAGACACTGGGACCACTATACAAGGGGAGGGAGCGAGGCAAGGCCTGAAAATGTAACTGTTGGGTACTGCGCTCAGTATCTAGGTGGTGGGGTCAACCATACCTCAAACCTTAGCATAATGCAATATACCCAGGTAGTAAATCTGCACATGTACCACTGAATCTAAAATAAAAGTTAAAATCATTAAAAAATAAATAAATTGTACTCATTGATTTTGCCAACTGATATAACCTAATATTTGGTTCTTCTAAATGATCGCTTTTCTGATAGGTTTCCCTCAACTGGTAGTCATCTGTTCTCCAGTGTATTACTCATGCTGTTTCAACCTTTCCTAGCTGAAAGCAGAGTTGTTCCCATCTAGTTTACTCTCCTTTGGAGGTATCCTAATTTGGCATTGCTTCCTTTCAATTTGAATACAATACTCCTGACATGTTTAAATAAATAGAACATTGATTCGATTATTTATTCTTTGATCTAGACATTGTAATTCTGGCAGTAGAAAGAATGTATCCTGTTTTTACCAGCCACATGAAACTTCTTGACTTACAAAAAGTACAATTTTTTTTTTTTTACATAAGCCACTTCTAAGTCATGTCTCTTCTATCTTGTGATAGATTTAAAATTAAATTCAGGGTTAAACAATTATTTTTATAAGTTTCCTCTTGCTGATTTCAGCCCAGCATTCCCATTTGGGTCATATTGAAGTATTTTGATTTTTTCATGTGTTGACCAGGTTGAAGCCTCTAAACTTCTACTCAATACATTCCAGTAGTTCCATAACTACTAGACTAGTGCTACCTTTGAGCTCTTACCTCATGATAACACCAACACTCAGAAATACTGTTAAATCTGGCATTTGCCTTCTCAGAGGAAAATATGGATATACATGTCTCTTATAAGAGAAAAATATGTTTAACATATCATAAAACCACCTTTTCAATTTAGTGTTTTTCTTTTCTCTTCTCAGCAATGCTAAGAATCCTAAAACAATATTCTCTACAGAAATGCACTTCTAATCCACCATGACTTCTTAGTCTGGGCATACCAGTTTAATTCTTAAGAAGACATAAAATACTCAAACTTCTCAGATTCACTAGTAGTAATGTAGTATAACATCAAACTGTAACAGATAAAATAGGCCTTTAAATTCATACTTGTGGGTTACCTGATCATGATAAATTTTGTAGCCTTCTTTCCCTTTTTAGCTTCTAGTTTTCAATCCCATGTTCAATCTTATGGAAGAGACATATACCCCGTATCTGTATGTCATGTTGGGGACTCATGGAACCACAATGTGTCAGGCACTGCATTGTGTGTTAGAGAGCAAGCCTGAAAACACATACTCCATTCCTCCAAAAAGCTATTCAACAGGCATGAAGTGGAGAAGGGAAAAGCATCTTTAAAATCTTTAAAGAATTGAAGAGATTGTTTATACGCAGAGACTAGTGTGGGTAGAGAATAGACTACATATGAAGATAGCCACAGTAGATAAAACAGGAAAAAGAGAAAGATTGGGTAAAAGGCCTTAAGGCCAACCTATGAAGTATTAAGTTGATCCTTTAAGCAAGAGGGTGGGGGAAAGAACATTAAAGTGTTTAAATCAGAGGATAATATGACTAGACCTGTTTTGGAAATATTCTTTGGTGATCATGTGATGAAAGGTAGAAAGGGAAAGACCAGTTATGTAGAATCCTGGAAGGAGGCTACTGGAGTAGTATAAATGGTGGATGATAAGGGCTTGAATTAGGGAAATGACAGTGAGAAAGGAAAGAAGGAAAATCTGAGTGTTTAGGTCGAGGGGTATGACTACCAGATTTCTAGCAAGGGTGACTGAGTTGATATAGTTAAGAAGAGTAGATATAGAGAGGAAGATGGTAGGAATAATGAGTGCATTTCATTTGTGGATGTGTTGAATTAGAGATGCTCATGACACATTAAGGTAGAAGTATCTCATAAAAAGCTTAAGTAGGCTCTGGACTTCAAGAAATCGTATCCAAAAATTAGAATAGCTGATACATTCGACAACAGATACAGGGTCCAAAATGAATGTGCTACTCAGAGTGGAGTAATTTGTAATTTTCAAATCGGGTTCTTTGTGAAGCAAACTCTGAGTTGGAAATGAGCATGCAGGAGGTTTGTTGGGGGGCTTTTGGGATTAACACCTGTGAAAGGGAGGAGAAGGAACCAGGACTAAGTAGAGGGAGAGATTGATATGTGATGCAGTCCTAACAAAGGCTCAAGTCAGTCCTCACAGGGAGTGCTGGACCTGAGATGACCCTGAAATGTGGTCCCAAAGTAGGGTTGGGCAAGGGATGGGGAGCTTGGTATCTCTTTAGCTGATCAGTCTGTAGATGGAGGCTGCACCTAAATGTGTGACCTTGGCAATGTAGTTTTCTGCAGGGAAGGGAATTCCCAAAGCCTGCTGAGAGCTGAAGGTTTTTGTCAACAGCATTCTCAGCAGCAGAAGAAATAAATTCTTCATTGCTGAAGAGAGATCTGGCAATGCAATACAGTGTCCACCACATGCACCAAAGTTATCAAGATAAAGTTTAACATGGGTTCATATGAAGCACTGCACCTAGTCACCCAAATACAACTGTACCAACACCAGAGAGACATAGCACCTGCTTAAAAGGCTATGGGTGTATAGCAGACTGTTAGATCAATATGGTGTGGCTCTGCTTTTTTAAAAAAGGAAAATAAAGCTAAAATAATCTTACCATCAGTAAAGCTGTAGCATTAAGAACTCAGGAAATGAACATCCTGTTCAAATCTGTTACTGATCAATATCACCTGGAGTACATGTTTTAGTGTTGAGCACCACGTTAAGGGGACCACTGACAAACTACCATATGCCCAGATCAAGATGACCAGAACAAGATGGTGAGACTTTAAAGTCTGCCATTAATAAATTAACTGGAAATGAGCCCAGAAAACCCAACGTAAAAGAGAGTTGTATCTTCAAACATTTGGAGGACTGCTGTACAAAAATAAAATTACATGTGCCATTTTATCCCAGAGGTAGAAACCATGGCTGAACACATTTTGTCACACCATAAGGAGGCACTTTCTAAGGATGTAAGTCACCCAACAGTGGAATGGGCAGCCCCAGAAAGTAAAGAGATGTTCCTGTCACTGAAACTCCTGTAAGGGGTCAACTGTGGAGAAAGAAGTGAGGAGAGAGGGTGGCAAGAAGAAAAGCAGCCTTTGATTGGAGGCTGTACTAGATGCTTCCATGATCCACTGCAGGCCTCTAATTTGCTGATCCATCTCATCTGTTGAGGGTTTTTTTTTTGCTTGTTGTTTTTTTTTGGAGACAGAGTGTCACTCTGTTGCCCAGGCTGGAGTGCAATGGTTGGTGTGACTTCAGCTCACTGCAACCTCCACCTCCTGGGTTCAAGCAATTCTCACCTCAGCCTCCCAAGCAGCTGGGATTATAGGCACCCGCCACCATGACTGGCTAACTTTTTTATTTTTAGTAGAGATGGGGTTTCACCACGTTGGCCAGGCTGGTCTCGAACTCCTGACCTCAGGTGATTCATCCGCCTGGGCCTCCCAAGGTGCTGGGATTACAGGCTGAGTGATTTTTTAAATGTAATAATTTAGATACTGGTAGTTAAAACTTGATAAATTAAAAATACCTCTCTACCTCCTCTCCTCTGTTTACACCTCTTCCCCAAGTCTGCATTCTCGGTGACATGGGAATTATTTGTTCATACCAAATGAGTTACCTAGAAGGAAACTAAATATGTTTAATCAAATCTATGTAAACATAATTCCGAATAAAAGTTGCATATCTTCAAAAATAGTACATGTCAAAACACCCTATGCATTAGGACAGATTTGTTGAACAAATACAGTAAGTAGGCATTGACAAACAAAGGAAATGGATTAATAAACCCAGAAGCACTAGCAATGAGGGAGGCTTATTATGGTGAATCCCCCCAGCCTCATGAAGTATGTGCATGCAAAAAGACTGTGAAATGCTCAACACTGCAATGAAAAAGCCACTCACTCTGGAATCCAGTCCTGAAATTCTTCTGTCCAGTACCACAGTCACTAGCGACAAGTGGCTATTTAAACTAAAATTAATTTTTTTTTAAATTTAAAAATGTAGTCCCTCAATTACACTAGCTACATTTCAAGTGCTTAGTACCCATGCATGGCTAATAGCTATCATATTGCACAGCACAGATATACTGTTTGTTTCTATTATAACAGAAAATTACATTGGATATCACCACCCCAACCCTTTCTTCTGAAGATAACAAATAATAGTTCACCTTGCTTTCCTTTTTTTTTCCTTTTTATTGGGGGATAGGGGACAGAAAATTATCATGGTTCAAAAATAAACTGAATGCATTTGCAATAACATTCCCACATACCAACCTCTAAAGTGCCCCCCCCCCCTTCTTCAGCAGTCATCTAAGGATCACTTCCAACTGTTTACAGGGACAGAAGAACAGAACAGGCTCAGCGTTTAGCAGACAGCTCAATCAAACATGAAATTGTGGTCCTGTAGCCACTTAGGTATAAGTGCAACAGATTTGCAGATTTATTTTAAATAAAACAAATAGTATCAGAAAGATCTTGGGAATATTCTTTATTAGCAGCAGATACCCTCCTTTCCAACCTGCCCACTGTTGCTGTGAGTTTCTAAAGGAAAAATAGCTTTAGCAAGAGGGGGAGGAAAATGAAGTAGTCGTAACATTGCATGTTTTCCTTATATGGTATCTACAAGCTGAAGACACTTTTAGTATTTTGCTAAAATATGAATGCACATAAAAAACATGTATTATAACCTATGGATTTTTTGAGGAAAACAGTTTAAGAATAACCACCACATGAATCAAGGGGGAAAATAACTGAGGAGAGATTTATATATGTTCATGTATAATGTCATCCAAATTCCAGACCCAGGAAAAAACAGACTGATTTGGTGATTATTTGTAGCTGCTAGAAATAAAATAGGTCCCATTTTGTTCTGTAAGGTGATATACTAACACTTCAGTGTCCAGGCCTGTGGGTAGTAGGGAGATTAGGACAACAGAGCCTTTCCTAGGAGTATAAGTTAATTCAGGGGATCCAAATCCAATAGAAAACCAAAGGCCTAAAATGTTCAAACATGATAACACAATGTTTCCAGTGAGCCAAATGAGTGTAGCAAGTTCAAGATGTGGTAAGCTTATGAGTGCAGGATAACTGGTTATCCCAAGTCAGCTAGGTCATCTAGTCTTTCCCCAGCATCATACAGGTACCTCAGGAAGACTCAGGCTCAATGGCACCAATACAGCTTGCAGAGCGAGGAAAGACAGACAATAGGCAGAGACAGAGATTAGTAAGACACAAAGCAGCCAGGGGCTGGTTCCTGTACCTGATGGATTGCAGCAAGCTCAGTCATCATGCAAGCACTACCCAATTCTGCAGCAGAGAGTGTGGACAAAAGTGAAGGATCCATGAAATACTCTATCCTCAGACATCCTACAGTGCAGAGGCAGTACTATCTAGAGACCTATCTACACACAGCAGTATTCCAGCTAGAAGGCAAGTGTGAGGAAGACAGATTCCATTCCTCAGGAAAGAAATCGTCAAGAATCAGATTAGCTCTAAGTAAGACCAACTCACAAAAGGTGGGTTGCTTGATTCAGCGTGTTCCCTGACCCAGATGTTTGACTGCAAAGGCAAATAGGAAGTTGAAAGAGGGAGAGCTAGAATATACTGCTGACAGAATCCCTACCCCTAGTTTTGGGAAGCCATCTTTATTCTGAGACTTTATAGATGGACAAGATGAGGAGATGGAGCCCTTTGAGATGTATAACCTCCTTTCTTGTCAGGGTTTATTAGGAACTCTGATGGGTTTAATGGTACCAAGGAAGTCAGAATGCATGTGCGTGTGCATATGAGTGTGCATTTATCTGGGTGTGTGTATTGTAGTGATGGTGGTGTGGGAACTGGTGAATACAAAGCAAACACTGGAAGGTTGACACTTCACAAATATAGTAAAGTGTCCTGATAAAACACTCTGTTTGTCTGGGGCGGTGGCTCATGCCTGTAATCCCAACATTTTGGGAGTCCGAGGCAGGCGGATCACGAGGTCAAGAGAGTGAGACCATCCTGACCAACATGGTGAAACCGCATCTCTACTAAAAATACAAAAATCAGCTGGGCGTGGTGGCACGTGCCTATAGTCCCAGCTACTCAGGAGGCTGAGACAGGAGAATCGCTTGAATCCGGGAGGTGGAGGTTGCTGTGAGCCAAGATTGCGCCACTGCATTCCAGCCTGGCAACAGAGCAAGATTCCATCTCAAAAACAATAACAACAACAACGAAAATACTCTTTGTCTTCCTCATTCTGTTCTTCATAGTTCAAGGCATGGGTCTTGCCTTCTATTCCCTTTCCTTCAGTACTCAGAACATTCCAATCAGTAGAGTTTCATCGATATTGCTATTAGACATTTCCTGGGCATAACATGGTAAACCCTAAGCAGAAGGAGCCAGACCAGGGCTCCAATGACCCTGCCCCAGCTCTACTTTCTTCATGGATTAGTTAAAACAGAAAACAAAGCTAATCCGAGGTTAAATTGTTTCTAAGAAAACATTTAAAAAAGAAGATACAAAGTTATGGCTCACTGAGATTCCAACTTTCGTAATGTTTTTGGACATCCCCTTGAGGGGGTTATTCTCAAAATCAAACTGAAAACACCTGAAAAACAGCCAGGCACCATGTTCACCTTGACAAACACTTTGTTTTCCAAGTTTCATGCTCCCCTCCTCAACTGTAACTGCTTTTAGGCATGAAATATAAAAGCAGTAAAAATGAAAAGGCTCAACCAGGGCTCGTTAAGATCACAGCTGAGTTTAGGAAGACATCAATGGAACTGCAGTGGCTTCAGGGACCCTTCCTTGCTGAGATCTTCAGCCTCTTCATGGTAACCACCCATGTACCTCGTGGAAAACTAGTAAACTGATGCAGCCTGTGGAATACTCGCACTGTTCCATCTGGTCCACAGGATCTCCATAACATCTACATAAGAGAATCAACAGCAAGCTTTTTTGGAAAAATGATGTCCTTTCCCCATATGCCAAACATTAATTCAGAACATTCAGTGGTGAGGTTCAGGCATCAGTATTTTAAAAATAAGAAAAAGAGAAAAGAAAGATGGAAAAAATTCCCTAGTCGTGGATAAGAACCATGGAAAAAGGCCATCTATTTCATTGGTTTCTATTACTCATTTGCCTTGATTTTAGATGAGTTTTCTGATCTCGGATGAATTTTCTGACTCTAATATAATAATACGTACCTCATCCTATTTTTCTCAAGTAGATTGTGATTATATGAAACTGCCTTAACTATCTTATGTGGAGGAAAAGGACATTAGTAGTAAGAGAATTTACAGCTCACAGAGACATACTTGTTTAGCCACAGCAATCAAGTGAGAGAAAGAAAGGGCATCCAAATTGACAAAGAAAAAGTCAAATTACCCTTGCTTGCAGACAATGTGATCTTACATTTAGAAAATAACTAAAGACTCCACCAAAAAACTCTTAGAACTGTCAAACATATTTAGTAAAGTTAAAGGATACAAAAATCAACCTAAAATGTCAGTATTGTCTCTATACTAACAATGTTATTAACAATGATCAATCTGAAGAAAAAAAAAAAACAAAGCAATCCCATTCACAATAGCTACAAAAATTAACTAGGAAGAAATTTAACCAAAGAAGTAAACTGTCTCTACAAGGAAAACTATAAAACAACGATGAAAGTTACTGAAGAGGATATTAAATAATAGAAAGTTATTCCATGCTCATGCATTGAAAAAATTATTATTAAAATGACAATACTACCCAAAGCAACTTACAGATTCAATGCATTCCCTATCAAAATGCCAATGACAGTTTTCATAGAAATAGAAAAAAACAAAACCATACAGAACCATATAGAACTAGAAGACTCCAAATAGCTAAAGCAATCCTGAGCAAAAAGAACAATGCTGAAGGCATCACATTACCTGACTTCAAATTCTACTACAGAGCTGTAGTAACCAAAATAGTGTGGTACTTCCATAAAAACAGACACATAGAACTATCAAACAGAATGGGGAACTCAGAAATAAATTCATGCACTTACAGCTAAGTCATTTTCAACAGAGGTGCCAAGAATACATGGCATTTAAAATATGATGCTGGGAAAACTGGATATCCATATGCAAAAGAATGTAATTAGATCCTCATCTTTCACTATATGTAAGAATCAAAATGAAATAAAGACTTAAATCTAATACCCAAAACTATAAAACTACTAAAAGATAAATATTAGGAAAATGCGATAGGACATTGGTCTGGGCAAAGCTTTTTTGGGTAAGACCTCAAACGCATAGGCAACCAAAGCAAAAACAGACTAAAGGGATTAAATCAAGCTAAAAAGCTGTTGCATAGCAAAGGAAAGAAAGTAAAGAGACAATTCAGAATGGAAGAAAATACTTGCAAACTATCCATCCAATGAGGGATTAATAACAATAGTATATATGGAACTCAGACCAGGTGTGGTGGCCCACACCTGTAATCCCAGCACTTTGGGAATCCAAGTCAGGAGGATTGCTTGATGCCAGGAGTTTGAGACCAGCCTGGACAACATAGTGAGGCCTCATTTCTACTAAAAAAAAAAAAAACCTGAAAACCATGGCATTGAAGCTTGTGCCTGTAGTCCTAGCTACTCGGGAGGCTAAAGTGGGAGAATTACTTGAACCCAGGTCGAGGCTGCAATGAACCATGATCACACTACTACACTCCAGCATTGGTGACAGAGTGAGACCCTGACTCAAAAAAAAAGGAACTCAAACATCTCAATAGCAAAAACTAAATAAAAATAAAAAATAATAATCTTATTTTAAAATGGGCAAAAGATCTGAATAGACAATTCTCAAGAGAAAACATACGAATGGCCAACAGATGTATGAAAACATGCTTAACATAACTAATCATCAGGGAAATGCAAATTAAAATCACAATGAGAAATCATCTCACTCCAGATAGAATGGCTATTATCAAAAAGATATAAAATAGAAAATGCTGGTGAGGATGCAGAGAAAAGGAAATGCTCATACACTGTTGCTGGGAACGTAAATTAGTACAGCCACTTTGGAAAGCAGTATGAAGATGCCTCAAAAAACTAAAAATAAAACTACCATATAATCCAGCAATCTCACTACTGGATATATATAGCCAAAAAGAAATGTAATCAGTATATTAAAGAGATATTGGCACTCTCATGTCTATTGCAGCACTACTCACAATAACCAAGAAGTGGAAGCAAGCTAAGTGTCCATCAATGGATGAATGGATAAAGAAAACATTACATACACACACACACACACACAGGAATACTATGCAGCCATAAAAAGAGTTAAATCCTGCCATTTGCAACAACATGGATGGACTGGAGGTCATTATGTTAAGTGAAATAAAGCAAGAACGGACAGACAAATATGGGGGCTACAAATGTGGGTCTTGTGGAGGTAGTGAATAGAACGGCGGTTACCAGAGGCTGGGAAGGGCAAAAGGAGGGAGTATGAAGGGAACTTATTTAATGGGTACAAAAATAAAATATGCTAGAAGGAATAAGTTCTAGTATTCAATAATACAGCAAGGAAATTACAGCCAATAATTTATTGTATATCTAGAAGAAAAAAATTACAATGTACCCAACACAAAGAAATATATTTTAGTTGATGGATATCAAATTATCATTATTTGATCATTATGTATTATATACATGTATAAAAATATCACATGTATCCCCAAAATGTGTACAACTATATCAATAAAGAATACTGAAGCCCCCCCCCGCCCAGTTTTAGATCTTAAAGTCACTCTTTGTTTTTGTTATGCCTGGGAGATTAATTAATTCCAGTATTTTAATCTCTTATTCAGAGCTCAAATGATGCTCAAATAGGTTGAGGGATTTACTCAAGATCATAAAATTGGTAATACATGCCAATCTAAATTCAAAGGTTAAGATCTTCCCATGACTTCAAACTCCATTTCAGCCAGGAGAGCCTGACTTTTTACTCAGACGCTGGCACTAACTTGATGTGTGGGGTCTCTACCCCCGTATTCTATCTAGTTCTCTTTTCCTGTCAGTATAAAACAAGAAAATTGGACTAGGCCATCCCTTATGCTGCTCTCAGATCTAAGATTCTATAAGCATGAGATTTGATGTCCCAAGACATGTAGAGTCCAGGTATTGCTATTTACCACACATGCATTTCTTTATTTTAATTAAGATACTCATTTAAATTGCAAGGTATATGTTATTAAGAGAAAACTACCTAGAATTCATTTCAGAGTAAGTTATCTCTACTTAAAGACAGATTGTCCTATGTTTAACAGCCAAATATTTGAAAAGTTATAAAATTTTCCTCGGTTCTATTATGGTAAATAAAATATGTTGATATTATACAAGCAAAATGTACAAAGAAATTTTTGCTGAAGAATGGAAACAAAGTAACTTATTCCATCAGCCAAATTGTACAATACTAATGGCATTGTTTTGTTAAAAGAATAAATTATATATATTTGTGAACATATTTTAGATACATACCTCAGATAATAAAGGAATAGTGGAATAAAAGAATAGGGAAAAACATTAATTCAGTAGTCAATATATAGTAAAAGCAAGTATTTTAATAAATATTAATCAAGTTTTATTCAGGTTTATGTCCTTGTTTGTAGAAACAGAGTATAGAACAGAGGAGCATATTGTGAAATAATGAGTAGCCAGTTATGTTTTCAGTAGATATTGCCCACTTGTTCTGGATGAAAACATCATTTTCATCTTCCATTTTCAGGGAGGAAGATTTATCTGCTTCATTTATTGGCTGTCCATCAAACAGGAATATGATCTGACTCAGTAGAAAGCACTTCCATTCACAGTAAGTGATTATTATCTTTAATAAATGTTGCTTAAAATTTAACATTAAACTTTAGCATATAACCATCTCGCCCTGCCATCTTGAGATGAATTTTCTTTCAGAGTGTGGATGATTCTTTATTTGTGTTGTTTTAATAGCTATAAGTGACAGTCTCCGCAGGTACTCCTTAAAAAAGAGGTAGCAAGTCTACCCTTATTTATTGAACACACAACTGCATTGTAAGGTCATCATACTGACCTTGTAATGCAATCGTGACAATTACATAAAATCATCTATTTGACACACTGCAAATTGTAAAATATTATGGTCTTAAACCTTAAAAAATTCTATAAAATGTAAGCTGAAACTTCATTAATTATTCTCACCATCTTTCCCTCTAAACATAATTTCCTCCTGCACAGTTTTCCTTATTATTAACATCTTGCATTAATGTGGTATATTATTTTACAAATAATGAATCAATATCGACACCGAAATATGAACTACTTACGTATATCCCTAACAAGATCTGTATAAGGAAAACTGCAAAACTCTGATGAAATACATTAAAAAGACTAAATATATAGAAAGATAATCTATGTTCATGGATAAGACTCAATATTTTTAAAATAGCAGTTTTCCCAATTGATCTATAAATTTATGCAATCTTAATCAAAATCCTAGAATGTTTTTGTGGATACCAGGAAACTGATTCTAAAGTTTATTTGAAAAGGCAAAAGACTCAGAGAAGTCAACAGAATTTTTTAGAAAAAAAAAAAGAGCCAGAAGACATTACCTGACTTCAAAACTTACCACAAAGCTACAATAATCAAGAAAGTGTCATAGAGGCAAAAGAATTGACACACAGATCAATAGAACAGATCAGATTGATAAAACAGAATAGATAACACAAAAGTAAACACATGCAAATATAGTCCAGTAATCTTCAAGAAGCAAAAGTAATTCAATGGAAGAAAGGATAGTCTTTTCAGCAAATGGTGCTGGACCAGCTGGACGCCCACATGCAAAAATAGTTTAATCTAGTAGACACAGATCTTATATCTTTCACAAAATTAACTAAAAATGAATCTTAAACCTAAATTCAAAATACAAATCTGTACTATTCATAGAAAATAACACATAAAAAGTCCAAATGACCTGGGGTTTGGCATTGAGTATTCAGATATGGCACAAAAAGTATAATCCATTAGAGAAAAGATGGATAGGTGAGACTTCATTAAAATAAAAATTTTCCATTCTGCAAATGACACCATAACGAGAAGTAAATGACAAGCCATAGACTAAAGGAAAAAAAATTCACAACACATATTTGATACAGGACTTGTATCCAAAATATACTAAAACTCCTAAAGCTCAAAAATAAGAAAGCAAACAAAAAGTTGGCAAAAGATCTAAACAGACACCTCAGGAAAGAAGTTATTCAGATGGTAAATAAGCATATGAAAATATGCTCATGATGTGTCATTAGAGAATTGCAAATTAAAACAACAAGTGGTACCACTACGAACCTATTAAAATGGCTAAAATCCAAAACACTGACAACACCAAATGCTGACAAGGATGTGGAACAACAGAAATTCTCAATTCATTGCTGGTGGAAATGCAGGGTACAGACATTTTGAAAGACCGTTTTGCAGTTTCTTACAAAGTCAAACACAGTTTTACCATATGATCCAGCAATCACATTCTTTGATATTTACCCAAATGAGTTCAAAACTTGTTTCCACACAAAAACCTGCACAAGAAAGTTTACAGCAGCTTTATTTATCACAAAAAATTCTGAAAACAACCAAGATGTCCTTCAACAGGAGAATAGATAAACTGTGGTACATCCATACAATAGGATATTACTCAATGAAAATTTTAAAAACCATCAAGTCATGAAAATACATAAACTCTAAATGCATATTGCTAAGTGAAGAACAACAGTATGAAAAGGCTACATACATAGATGGCTACTATGTGCATGCAAGCTCCTTAAGCTATTGTGCCTTGCGCCTTGCTTATTGTATTCTCCACTCTGAGCCTGAGGGTGTGTTGCCATTTATCATCACTGCTGACCTGTTTTTCAGATAGTAGAGATGATAATCTGTACACAAATCTAGAAAAGACAACAAAAGCTGGATAATTAAATCTTGCAGGTTTGTCTAACAATTTCAAAACATAATCTACAGTATTACATATGTTATTATATTACATGTTTACACTATAATTCAGAGAAAATAAAAGTAAGTTTGATTTCATTCTCTGGTAGTTTTGTTTTTTTTAACTCCTGGTTTGCTTCTGCTGTTTATCTTCTTGGCCTTGGTAGGCAAATGAGTTTTCAGTCCCTACTCTAAGCCAAAGGAAAATGGAGAAAAAGTTTAAATGATTTTCAAATCACTGGCTGCTAAGTGGCGAATGGGTAACAGTTACAGCTGGGAGAACAGGTAGGAGACTGAAATAAAGATGATTGGATTAGAAAGTAGAAAGACTGGAGATATTTTCAATATATATAGTTTTGTGATGAATATGCTGACAGAATAAAATTTGAGGAGTAAAGATTGGAAATAACAGGTATGGAATTAGGGGTTGGAGTTCCATTTTGGATATACTAAGATTGAGATATCTTTTAAATATCTAAGAGGGGGTAATGGAATATTTCACTGTATGCAGTATTTATTGAATTTGGTGACACAAATGAATATTGACCTTGACAAGCATATGTATTTTCACAAAAGTCAGGTCCTAGTGAGATGAGTAAATGCAGATAAAGACGTAGTTATCTGAGAAGTTACCTACTCTTTCAAGACATTTCTTGACCACATAAAAGTGTTTTAAAACACATTATTATATATGATTGACATTTTTCAAAGCTATATTTTATGTATACAGTTTGATGAGTTTGGAGATAAATGTACATCTATGAAATTATCACAAACTATGCTATAAACATATCCATTGCCTCAAAAAGTTTTCTGACTCTATTTGATACCATTATTTTGTAGGTGTGCGTCTGTGTGTGAGATAATAACACTTAATATAAGATCCACCTTCTTTTAGGTATGCAGTATAGTATTGTTAACCATACGCACTGTGCTGTAGATCTCCAGAACTGCTTCATTTTGCATAACTGAAATTTTGTACCCTTTGACTGATACCTCCATTTTCCCTCCTCCCTCCTAGCCCCTGAAAAACCATCATTTTACTCTGTTTCTATGAGTATGACTACTTTAGATTTCTATATAAGTGAGATTGTGTAGTATTTATTCTGCATCTGGCTCATTTCACATAGGATAATGTCCTCCAGGTTCATACAAATTGTCAAAAATGACAGGATTTCCTTCTTTTTAAAGAATTAACAATATTCCACTGTATGTATATACCACATTTCCTTTATCCATTTGTCTATAAACTTTAGGTTGCTTCTGTGTCTTGGCTATTGTGAATGATGCTGCGATAAACATGAGAGTGCAGGTATCTCTTTAGGATACTGATTTCAATTGTTTAGATATATATCCAGAATTAGAAATGCTGAATTATATAGTAGTCCTACTTTTAATTTTTGAGGAACCTCCAGTTTTCCATATTGGCTGCACCAATTTCCACTTCCTCCAATAGTGTACAGTGGTTTTGTCACCACACCCTCACTAACACTTATCTTTTTTTTAATAATAGTCATCCCAACAGGTGTGCAGTAATATCTCATTGTGGTTTTAATTTGCATTTCCCTGGTGATTAGTGATGCAGAGCTCCTTTTCATATACTTGGCCATTTCTATGTCTTTGTAGAAATGTCTATTCAATTATTTTGCCCATTTCTTAATTTGCTTAATTTTTTTTTTCTGTTAAGTTTTAGGAGCTCCTTATATATAGATGGTCCTTGAAGTATAATAGGGTTATATCTAGATAAACCCATCATAAATAAAAAATCGTAAGTCAAAATGAATTTAATACCTTTATAAATCCAGCATAAAGTCACAAAAGTCATAAGTTGAACTATCATAAATTGGAGATCGTCTGTATTTTGGATATTAACCCTTTATCAGATATATGGTTTGCAAATATTTTCTTTCATTTCGTAGGTCGCCTTTTCATTTGGTTGATTGTTTCTTTTCCTGTGAAGATGTTTTTCGTTTGATTCAGAAGACTACATTAAGACATTGTGATGTGAAGTAGAGCCCTAAAATGAAGCAGTAGCTGTTAAGGGGATATGTAATCATATCTGGTCGGGTTTTTGTTGTTTGTTTCAGACAGAAAATTCTAGAGTATGTCTGTATGTTGATGGGATATTGCAGTAAAAAGAAAGTTATGATACAAGTTATTAATAGGAAAGGAAAAATCGATGTAGTGATGTCCTTAGTAGACAAACGAAGAATAGATCCAGGGCATAAGAGAAAGTATTCATTTTTGATAAGAATCAGAACACTTTCTTCCTTGTACTGAATAGAAAGACAGAAACTATAGGTAGAGATGCAGGAAGATTTGGAAACATGGTAGCAGAAAGATGGAGACTTTATTTTTTATTGCTTCTCTTTTTTCCAGTGAAGTATGAGGTATGGTCATCAGAGTTGAAATGGGAGAACAAAGAAATGAAATTGAAGAAAACAGAGTCGCGATAGAAAGTGGTGGACTTAATAGACTGAAGGCCTCAATTAGAAAAGGCTGTTTGAAATCTAAATTGCAGAGGTTGTACAAGGGAATTGAGGGCAATTATATAAAAAATAATTGTATTTTAACTAAAAGGCATTTCATTTTTATGAGGGTGAGACCTTTATTTTCCTCACCACTATATCCCAGACTAACATGCAGCAGTTGTTCAGCTAATATTTTTTAAATGAATGAATGAATATAAAGATGGATTATAAAATGTGATGGATACGGTAAGTTTGTGGTTAGAATGCAGAAGCTGAATAAAGAGAAAGGGTAAATTGAATGTAGCACTGCAAGTACTGTAGTAAGTGAGCAAAATTTATAAGGGGAAGTGATTAGAAGGCAGCATGCATAAAACTGGGATTTGAGAGTTGTAAACAAAGAACTGCATGGCTTATTTGGGCTTGAGAAAAATGATCAGTGGCAATAAGAAGGTCACCCAACAGGAAAGCCAGAGTGTTGGACAGTTCATGTCAGCAAAAAATGATGGAAATAGGAGAAACGGAATAAATCAAGTACTACAGTCTTAAGTTAATGTGAGTAGGGATGGTGGTGATTAGGATGTGGGTAGATGATAACAAGTGAAAGTATGGTCTTACTACATACATTTCAAATGAGGAGAAAATTTTGAAGTCAAATCAAAAGTAAGAGAAACTATTTAGAAGAGTCATTGCCAATGATTTTGATTCACTTGGTTGTTGAGCTGAACCAAGATTGGCATACCACCAAATTCTTTTTTATTGTTCCTATACGTGCCCATAGTTGTCCCATTGCCTTGATCCATGAGGTGGGCAGAATAATGGATCCCAAAGATATCCACATTGTAATCCCCAGAACCTGGATGTTACCTTCCAAGACAAGAGGGACTTTCCAGATGTGATTAAGTTAAGGACCATGAGATGGAGAGATTATCCTAGATTTTCTGTGTACACCTAACATAATCACAAGAGTTTTTATTAGAAGGAGGCAGAAACGTCATAGTATTAGGAGATGTGATGACAAAGGAAGAGACAAGAGAACTCCAGAAGCTGAAAAGAGCAAGGAAATGGACTATCTACTGAAGCATTCAGAAGGGATGCAGCTCTATCGATACCATGATTTTAGACTTCTAACCTCCAAAACTGTAAGATAAACTTGTATTGTCTAAGGGACTAATTTTGTGGTAATTTTTTACTGCAGCAACAGAAAATAGAGTTCCTGAACACCATCATGAACTACAGAGAGAAAGCTGTCACCCTAAGTTGTTATGGCAGGCCTCAGGAAATCAGTCTCTCCAGTTCAGAATGATGTGGTGTTCTACCTCCCACTGATCCCCATCACACTGTTTTATAGCACATGCATACATTGCAGTATGAAGTCCTTAGGGGAAGTAAATATTTTCTATAGCCTCCCTCCTTTGAATCTTGCATATACATAGATTGTTGCACTATGCCCAATAGTTTATGGTAATTGTTTAAGAGTCTATCCAGCTTTCCTATTAGCTGTAACTTCCCTGTTGTTTTTCTATATATTCTTAATCTCCTTTATCTCAGTGCTTCGTTTAAAAAAAAAAAACTTGTCATTGGCTCAACAAATGTGAATTAAACAGATTGAAACTAATGGGATACACTAATGGGGTCTAGATAGGGTGAAACATACACCATGATTTACCCACCTGCAGATACAGGAAGAAATCTTAGCAAGTGACACATGGCGTGGTCTTTGAAGTGGATAAAACAGACACAGGTCAGGACTGAATAACAGCAAACAAGCCTTATTTCTGAGGTCTTGTTTGCTCCTTAGACATCTCCTGCCTGTGGTCAGGTATGGTTCTAGGGCCTGGCACATATTTTGTGAAAAACAAAACCCAAAGAATGAGATACTTGAGTGATATGTATAGTATTTCCATAGATGCCTGGCTTTTTCACAAAGGAAGTTAAAAAGTCTGGGTTATACAATGACTTTGAAAATGAGCAAAATAGTATTTTCTTGATTCTCACTAAAGATCTAACTTTTGGAATTGCTTTGTGAGTCAGTTTATGAGACACAAGAAAGTTGGCCCCATTGTTTACTAGTCACTCCTTATTTCTGAGAAAAAAATGAATTTGTTGAATGAATCAATGAATGAATTGAATGCTCCTACATAACTTCTAACAATTTTCAAATAAAACCTTCACTAAACAGATAAAAATGTATGCCCAAATCTAAAGGCATCTTCTCAAAGAGACTATTTGGAGGAAACAGCACAGAGTTATGCGTGTACATTTTGATTTGTGTGTTAAAAATCAGCTGCATTCCTTATCCTAGTTCATGAGGCACTAAGTGGCACATTAAAAATGGACACTGTCAGTTCCATAAGGGGCTTAAAGATTTTTGAGCCCAAACAAAGCAATCTTGATTTTGTATCACCAAAGCTTCCTGTAATTCATTCACTTATCAATAAACATTGAAATGTCCACCTTGAGTTAGGCACTGGAAATGCCATGGTAAGAGAGATTCCTGACATCATCGAACTCAATGTCTAGCCTAGGAGACAGACATTGAATAAACAATCTCAATTGTCATGAGTTTTATGTGATGGGGCATACAGGGGGATTTGGGAATATGTAACAAGGATTGTCACCTAATCTGAGGTTTAGGGAAAGCTTCTTTGAGGAAGTGAACTTGACCTGAGTTCTAAACATTAAATAGAAATTAACTGGGTGAAAATGGCAGCAGGGAGGGAAAGATTGAGCTAGATTTCAGGCAAAGAAGTTACTATGTGTAAAGGCCCTAAAGCCTGAGGTCAGTAAAAAACACTACTGTTTGAAGAATTAAAATAGTTTCAGTGTGGCTAGAACAGACAGAGTAAGAAAAAAGAGGCAGATCAGTGCTATGAATTGAATTGTGTCCCTCCCCCCAAAATTAATATGTTGAAGCTCTAATCCCCAATGAGATATTATTTGCAAGCGGGGCCTTTGGGAAGTAATTAGGTTTGGATGAGATCATGAGGGTGGGGGAGCCCTTATGATGGGTTTAGTGCCCTTATAATGAGAGACACCAGAGTGTTCTCTCTCTTCCCTGTTCTCCAACCCTCCCTCCCTCTCTCTGCCCTGTGAGGTCACTGCAAGAAGGGGGCCATCCGCAAGCGCAAGCCGGGAAAAGAACCCTCACCAGGAATCAAATAGGCTGGCACCTTGATCTTGGACTACCCAAGCTTCAGAGCTGTAAAAAATAGATTTCCTTTGTTTAGGCCATCCAGTCTGTGGTACTTCATTATGGCAGTTCTAGCAGATTAAGACGGCGGGTCATAGGTAGATAGTAGGGGCCAGGTCCACAGGTCCCTGTAGCTGACTTAGAATTTTTTCTCAGGACCAGACAAGTAAACAAGAAGGAAGAGTGCCATCCAGATCTATGATGGCTTTAATTTAGGTTGTGTTTTTGTTGCGGTTCTCAATTTAGCTGATTATATATACACAGTTTAAAGGGCATGTTTCGGAATATACAACTGGATCCTGGTAAATGAAAAACCAAGTCATGGGTAGGTCATGCCAGTAAGAGTAACAGTAGGCTGGCTCTAAACCTGAGCAACACCTGGTAGCAGCTATGCCAAATTGCATATACTGCCCCTCACAACAGGGGTTATCCCCAAAATCTGTGTTCAAGAAGAACAATGCCTACTGGTAATGAAAGACAGTCCTTTCCCAGATGCTGGGTTCAGAGCTAAATCAGAGGTGAAGTGATTGACCCAGAGTATTTTGCCACCAACTTACTGTTCTATTTTTTGATGCATATTTGCATTATAATGTGGAATATGGGGCATCTCCATGCTCTTCCATAGGTACCCAGTGTACAAACAGATGTGGTTCACACACAGCCAATCGTTTTTGTGTGTTTCCTATAGCATGGGCATCTAGATGACATTTCCCACAAATGTTTCTTCCCTATGCTGAGAATACCTAACAGGTGAGGGGTACTGTACAAAAATTAAAAACAAACAAAAACCTCATTTTTTTCATCACAAATACCTTAGTTATTGGTACTGTCAAGTGCTGCATTCATTCTAAGTATGGACTACCTTGACACTTAAAGTTCCATGTTGTTTTAAGATTAAATAGCTTCAGAGTGAGAAATTATTGCTATAGTAACAGACTATCCATGGCTCTTTTAAAAATAAATGACCATAATCAAACCAAGAATTCATTCAAACTGTTTTAATAATAAGCAAACAAACTGAGGAGAAAGGTGGTAGTTAAAAGCATTGAATGATTTCTGTGTTTATTTCCTTTTAAAAACCACATAACAATACCTAGAATAGAAATTTTGGATTGAATCAAAGGATTCCCATTTGCTCAACATGAAGAGGGAGGTTTGTTTTTTAAGTATAAACGTTTCTTGCTCTTTTATACCTAAGCTTTTAAAAAAGGGCATAACATTTAGAAATGTACTTGGTTCTTTTTAGAAAAGCAAAGGTCCCTTTTTGTTAAAGGGTTGGTTCTTAACAAAAGGAGGTCTTGTTGTAAGCATGGACAGAAGCTAGATAGACTTCATTCTTTCTTCGATTTTCTGTTCATTTGATATTTCATGTGACCTTAAGTAACTTGTTTTCTTTCTCAGTGGTTTAGGTAAAATGCCTGAAAAGTGAGCAAATGTTTTGAGACACTTTACCCAGTTAATTCAAATAGCCATCATTAGCCAAGTTGGTCCCCAATGGTACCATACTCACAGGCCTGGGCTCACATACCTGCTACACTACTCAGTAACTTTGAGACGATGAGCTAGGCCCTTAACCTTTATAAACCTCACATACTTCACCTGTAAACTAGAGATTATAATATGGCTGTATGCCTTATTCTGCTCTGAATTTGGGAGATAATCAAATGAGATAAGAAATGAGTATGCTTTGGAAACTCTTTAAAAGTAAGATTAAAATTGCATAGCTCTCTCTCCTTACAAAGGAAGGGGTGTGTGTGTGAATTTCTACTGTGCTGATGTGTAGTTAGAGATGTTGGTGTTACTCAAAACAGATACTATGTTTCTTAGCCACAGAAGATTAAGTGCTTCTGGACAACTGTTATTTTATAGTTAGGTCTGAAGGGGAGGGAAGGAACCTCTCATCAGCATATACTCTGATTGGATGGCAATTAGCAGATCGCAGCTGCCAGTAATTTATAACTATTCTCTCATTTTTACAGATGAGGACAGTGAGGCTCAAATATTATTTCAAGTGCAATGATGTAGAGTTTACACATGTATCAAATTATCACACTGTACACTTTGAATATATACAATCTTTGTCAATTAAATATTTTTAAGTAACAATAAATAAAAAAACTCCAAAGCAAATCTGGATAAGACTTAAGTGATAAAAGGATGAAAAAAAATAGCCTTCCAGACTGGGTATAAAATATTGTGGTAGGTTACACTTTGGAAGATAAACTGTGAAAAGAAAACACATTCTTATCTCAAGGAGTAGTTGAACTATTCAACTAGAGAAAGCTAATGAAGTTAGAACTAGACATGAAAAAGAGAATGCCAGAGGCCTTTTTTTTTTTTTTTTTTTTAAAGGAATGAACATCCCTTGAAACAAAAAAGATGAACGTTAGTTGAAGCAAGAAAATCAAGGTTCAGTTTCCTGGATTTAAAAGACATTTCATCAAGGACACTTAACTACATAGTAGCAAATAACTGACCTAAGATCACACAGCTTGTCTAAGGCAAAACAAGCTACCTTCCGTTGCAGATTACACGTGGATCTCCAACCTCAAAGGCAAAGGGTAAGACTGGGGATGGGTGTTCCTCCTCATCCTGCCAGGAAGCATCAGTGTAAGATAAACTAGAGCTCTTCTTGGATTTAAGTTGAATTATGAATTTGGCTCGGAATCACTACATTGGGCATGTATGATTCACCACTTCACAGAAAAGTAGTCAGAATAGATTGATTGCTTTACCAGGACTGAGCATTGATGAATTTCTCAGAGATCTTTGTGCATAAGAGGTAGCTAGGCTTCTGTGTCCACAAATACTGGAGCAAGTCAGTCTTAGAGGGGAGTGGCCTGAGCACCATCTAGTATAAATGCTCTTGTAAATGTTCTTGAAATGATAGGTATGTACAAGTGCCATCTAGTGACAATGGGGAAAAATGCTCTAGGACCAGGGAAACCAGCTGAAATCCTTTGTAAACTAAAGCTAATCAGGTGATGATAAAATAGGCTTAATTGCAGTCTCCCATAGATATGAATTAAGCCACATTTCTAATTATATTATAATATATTCCCTTTGGATTTTACTGTGAGAAAACTTGGCCTTCTGTGACCCTCCCTTCAGTTCCCATCCCCTAAACCTTTTCCATTGACCTCCCCCAGCACTTTGTCCTTGTCTTACACACTCTACTCTCAATATAGCAACCAGGTTTAACATACATACCACACACACACACACACACACACACACATATATATATATGTAGATACAGTGTTATTGTGTGGTTATAGATGTTGGTGTTTCTCAAAACAGATACTATGTTTCTTCTGTTAATACATATATATGTATATATACACATGTGTGTATGTGTATATGTGTGTATATATATACACACATATATACGTATATGTGTATATATATGTGTGTATATATACATATATATATATATGTACACACACATAAGCCAGGTCATGTTATTACTCTGCTCAAAACCTTCCCATAGCTCCTACTTTCAGAGTAGAAGTCAAAATCCTTACATAATCTGGCCCTCAATTACCACTCTACATACATCTTCTACCATCTATCCCTCACTCAGTTCTAGCTACACTGGTCTTCTTGCATTATTTCAAACATCAGACATCCTCCTGCCTTAGACTTATTTTTTCCCTGTTCTGAATGAATATATAGTATATGCGATTTAAATTTGTATTTAGGAAAACTGGCTTTTCAGGAGATGGAGCTGGCATAGTACAGTGGTTGAGAGCATGGGTGCTGGTGTCAGACACACCTTAGTTGAACCTTGGATCTACCACTCACTAGCTGTGTGTCTTTGAACAGATACTTTATCTTTTTCAATACTCAAGTTTTCTCATCTGAAAAATAAAGATAATAAAACCTACTTTCAGCTGGGTGTGGTGGCACACGCCTGTAGTCCCAGCTACTCAGGAAGCTGAGGCAGGAGAATTGGTTGAACTCCGGAGGCAGAGGTTGCAGTGAGCCAAGATTGAGCCACCGCACTCCAGCCTGAGTGACAGAGTAAGACTGTCTCAAAAAAATTAAAATTAAAATTAAAAATAAATACAACCTACTTCATAAGGCTGTGGCAAGAATTGACTAATAAAAGACGTTTTCTTAGCAGAAGGCAGGCACCTGGTAGACATTCCATAAATATTGACTTATTGGTGTTATTAAGATGGAGAAATGCAGGCTGATGATAGTTTGGTCAGATGGTGCTCTATCTGGCTGAAGAGCTGTACTAAAAGTGTAATGCTCAAAGGCTGTAGTCATAGCCACTCAACCCTATGTTTCATACTTTTACCAAAAAAAAAAAAAAGACATAAAGGGCCTGCACATCATAATCAGAAATGGCATTAAGGAATGACAGCAAATGATAGAGTCAGGGTTGTCAAATATCTCACCAAGCAGTTATATAGAGTCCATGTTTTAATCGTGACGCATAAAGTTTCAGTGTAAAATCTCAAATACATAAAGATGGGAGATGGTGACGTGACTTAGCAACAGCACATACAAAGATGAAGAATTTTAGTTGTCTGCAAATTCAGTAGGAATGAAGGATGCTGTGTGAATACCAGAAAGACTAATTTGAATTTGGATTGCATTAATAAATGCACAGTGCTCAGAACAAGAGATGGGATAGCTCCACCCTGCTCTGTACAGCTGAAGCAGTGGGCTCACTTCTCAGCAGAACCCTTTAAGGAGACATGCCTAAAGAGCAGTCACTCAGGTGGTGAAGGGGTGACAGACATAAAAAGCAGTTTAAAAGCCTTTGAGTGTTTTGACCTGAAGGTGTGCAGACTCAGAGGGAAATGATCATTCTCTTCAGATCCCTGAAGGGCTGTCATGTGAGAGAAAGAACAAACTTAGTCTGCCCATTATTCTGAATGGCTTCATTCAACAAATACTGAAAACTTCAAAAAGTCCCCAGGAGATAGACTAAAACTAGAACTACCATTAGATCCAGCAATTCCACTACTAAGAATCTACCCAAAGGAAAGGAAATTATATCAACAGGACACCTGCACTTCCATGTTTATCACTGCACTATTCACAATAGCTGAGATGTGGAATCAACCTATAAGTCCATCGATGGATAACTAGATAAAGAAAATGTGGTATATGTACACAATGGAATACTACTTAGCCATAAAAAAGGAATGAAATCATGTATTTTGCAGCAACTTGGATGGAGCTGGAGACCATTATCTTAAATGAAATAACTCAGACACAGAAAGACAAATGCCACATGTTCTCATAAGTGGGAGCTCAAAAGTGTATAAATGGACATAGAATGTGGAATGATAGACAATGGAGACTAGCAAGAGCGCAAGGGAGGGAGGAGGGTGGATGATTAATTACCTAATGAGTATAACATATGTTATTTGAGTGATGGATACCCTAAAACCCCTGACTCCACCACTATACAATCTATCCATGTAACCAAATTATACTTATATGTATCCTATACATTTATACAAATTTTAAAAAATGAAAAAAATAAACCTGTCCCCTTGTGATAAGCGCTGCCGTGTATATATAGTCAACTCCTATTACCAAAGATTTTTCAGTAGAGATAGGTATGAAGAATATTGCAGACACTGTTCATGTCATCTGGAGAAATTGATGACCTAATGGCAAACTTTTCAATCCTTAGAGTCTATGAGATTTATGACAAGGGAAAATAATTTTGAACTAAAGATGCCAGAGTTGGATCTGGCTGAAATGTGGGAGGAACAGAGGTGCAGAGAAGTTCAGGAAAGACAGAGATGTAGTGAGAAAGTGAATGAAGTCTGAGGTGCAAAGGGTCTGCTGCTCATCAGACTAACGCACAAGGTATTTACATCAGCCATGCCTGAGTTTTCAAGTGTCTGCTATTGGTAGAAAAGCTTTGGTCCCAGGGCCTTTCCCAGGAAGAACCTCTGGTCTCCCAGATAGACATACTGATTAATTTATCTCTGTTCCACATACACTTCATTCCCAGGTTGGCAAATGTATAAGTTGTACTTCTGTTTTGGTCTCTACTCTTCAATTCTGGTCAGTTGTTCATCCCTGAGCTCCAGCCCATTGGTAATGGTCTGTGCCATCTTATCTTTTTCATGCCACAGTTTATCCTCAGGCCTTGACCCTGATTTTTTTGGCAAGTAGATGCCAGCCTGCAACTCAGAAGATAAAGCTAAGGGGGAATCACAGATGGATTTCTATTACAAATATCTGCTTAGACATTGCTTGTCTTCAGAACGGAATTAAATAAAAATTGTATCTAGAATATACTATAAGGGAAGGCTGTGGTTCTCATATTTGCCCAGTCAACACAGAAGATGTCTCTTCTTGGGATGATTCAATTATAAATGTGCCATAAATTCCTTTTTCATGTTGATGGAATTAAGTGGTGTGGATTTATCAGAAGTACTGCATGGCAGGACTACAAACTGCACCCCCCACACCCCGCCATATAAACTTAATGCATTGTTGCTAATAGCTCCATTGTATCCTAGCAAGGATCTACTACAATTTAGTCAACTATTCACCTGCTTGTGAAGTTTTTTGTTTGTTTTTTGTTGCAATACACATCCTTGCATATGCTGGGACTTTCATTTGTGTAGATTATATTCCCAGAAAAAACAAAGGGTATGTGTATCTTTAATAGACATTGCAAGATTTTTCTACAAAAGATAGCAATTCACCCTCCCACCAGCAATGCATGAGTAGTGCTTGTGCTTCACAGTCTTCAAGATTGATGCTGTCACTATTTTGTTATGTGATGGAAAATATGGTATTTCATTGTTTTATGAAATGGCATTGCCCTGATTATTTGAAAATATTTTAATATGTTTGTTGGTAATATATATTCTCTCTTCTATGAATTGACATTTCACATTCAGGGCCAAATTTTTTTACTGGATCCTTTATCTCAGTCTATAGGATTTTTTATTACTTTACTTATAATATATGATATGCAACTAATTTTTAATATTTATGTAATCCAATATATTTATGTAATCCAATATATTTATGTAATCCAATATATTTATGTAATCCAATATATTTATGTAATCCAATATATTTTTTCTTCATGGTTTCTAGATTCAGTCTTATGTTAAATCAAATTTAGCCTAAAGCTGCCTCCTTACATATTTTAAGTTCAGCCTAAATGTTTGTACATCATGAAATTTAACCTAAATGGAAGTGTAAACGGACTGTAGCCTACTCTCGTGCCAATCACTGAGTTTTAGCCAAATGTGGCCAAATGTTCAAACTGTGTTCAAATAAGGCAAATGTTGAGCTATAACCAATCCACCTGTTTCTGTACCTCACTTCCATTTATTGTATTCGCTTTCCTTTTTCTGTCCATAAATTTTCTTCCACCACGTGGCTGCCCTGGAGTGTCTCAGCCTACTCTGGCTTGGGAGGCTGCCCGATTCACGAATGGTTCTTTGCTCAATTAAACTGTTAAATTTAATCCGGGTGAAGTTTCACTTTTAATTTCTCTCTCACTTCTAAGCTTATAAATATTCTTTACTTTTACTTCATTAGTATTATACATCTTTGCCACGTTTTGACCTTAAACAACCTGAAACTTACTTGCCTGTGAGTTCCTTGAGGCCATGGATTGTGCCTGACTTATGGAAACCAAAATATGCCACCCCAAAATATACTTTGACTTATTTTGAGATGGCTATTCAGAGGGCCTAACAAAATCAGGAAAAGCTTTGAAAAGGTGTCCTTTTGTGGGGAAAATTTGCATCTCTAGAGAAAAAAAAAAAAAAACATTAGTGAGGTAAATAGCAGATACAAATAGTCTTTCTCTGAAGCCCCCTTATCTGCCTTATATGGAAATTATTAACTAATAGAAAAAGTGGCTGAAAGTCTGACCCTTTTCAACATCTTACAAAGAACTCTCATCACAGCCTACCGTATATTCTTCCAGAGCTTCAAGATTATCTGAGAGATTTTTATCTCTAACAAGATAGTCTTTCCTTACCGTCTTTTCTTCCTCTCATTCTCCCATAACCAGTGTCCCTACCCTCCTCCCAAGAAACCCCAAGCCTCTATTCTATCTGTAACCTCAGGATAATATGAAAGTTCAGTCATCTGGCCCTTGAGTCTCATATTTGTAAAACTTCTGTGTCCATGTACATATAAATCTGTATGCTTTTTATGTTAATCTATTGTCAGTGTTTCATTTTTTTATTTATAATTGATGCAGAATTGTACCTATTTGTGACATACAGTGTGATGTCTCAATGCAGGTATACATTCTATAATGATCAAACAGGGTAATTACCATATCCACCAATTTATTTATTATTTCTTTGTGGTTACAATATTCAAAATCTTCTCATACAGCTATCTTGAAATATACAATGCATTGTTATCCACTTAACATAATGTCCTCCAGCCTCATTCGTGTTGTCACAAATGACAGGATGCGATCTCTATCAAAATAACAATGAAATTCTTAATGGAAGTAGAAAAAGCAATCCTAAAATTCATACGAAAGGCAAATGTCCCTGATAGCTAAAACAATCTTAAGCAAGAAGAACAAAGTTGAAGAAGACATCACACTGACTTTAAAAACATACTACAAAGCTATAGCAACCAAAACACCACAGCGGTGGCATAAAAACAGACATATAGACAGATCAATGGAACTTAATAAAGAACCCAGAAATAAATTCATTAATGTGAAGCCAAGTGATTTTTGACAAAGGTGCCAAGAACACATACTGAGGTAAGGACATTCTCTTCAATAAATGGTGCTGGAATAACTGGCTGGCCATATGCGGAAGAATGAAACTAGACCCCTATCTCTCACGATATATAAAAATCAACTCTAAATGGACTAAAGACTTAAATGTAAGACCTGAAACTATGAAACTACTAGAAGAAAAAATAAGGGAAACACTTTATGAAATAGGACTAGGCAAGAATTTTTAGAAAAAGACCTCGGAAGCACAGGGATCAAAGCGAAAAATAGACAAACAGGATTATATCAAATTTAAAAACTTCTGCACAGCAAAAGAAACAATCCATAAAGTGAAGAGACACCTTATGGAATGGGAGAAATTATTTGCAAACTATGTCTCTGGCAAAGACTTGATATCCAGAATATGTAAATAATTCTAACAACTCAACAGCACAAAAATCAAATAATCAAATTTATAAATGGGCAAAAGGCCTGAATAGGCAGTTTGTTTTGTAGCGTCAAATTATCAAACCTTTAGAAGGGGAAGGAAAGAAAATTTCCTTTGCCTCTATACTGATTTACCCACTTATCTGTCATGGTTAGTATAGGGTCTGGCATGTAAGAGATTTTCAAAAACATTTGTTGTACTCAAGTAAATGAACAAGTGAATGGACAAAATTATATATGTTTTCCTTAAACATATCAATCTATTCATATATCATGTACCTAACATGTGTCAACAAAATGAAAGGGGCTAGCAACACAGTTCTTCCCTTTGAGGAAATCACAGATTAGTGAGAGAGGCAAACCTATGTGATAGAATCACATTTACAGATATTAACAGTTGTTTTTGTATTTCTTGCCACTCCACTACCAAAAATATCAGTGCCATTAGACATGCAGCACTCACTGCCTCTGGGAAGAGATCACAATGAAGACAGAAGAACCACATTTTAGATACAGAATTTCCATAGAAAAACTGGAAAAAGCCAGTCCCAACTTCTACCACCTTCACAGTCTAGATTAATTTTTTTTTTTTGGCTGAGATTTTTAAAAATAAATCCTCATTTGTGTCTTAAGAGAGGGGGAGTGAAGGATAAAATAGCTCAGTAAGATCTTAGTATGTGGCTTTAAAAGGAGAAGGAAACTTTGTCCCTTTCCTGGGAAAGAGCTTGAAAAGCAGCACGAGTCGCTAGGTCCTCCCTGCTCAATCTAGTGTGAAGAGCAATATAATAATTTCCTAGATGACCAATATAATCACAGTAAGCAGAAGATGGTTTTAAGGAACTCCTACAGTTCTCCAATGACTACAAGATGGCATGAGAGAAAAATAGGGCTTCTTTGACGCTTGAGAGGGACATACATGTGGGCAGAGCTTGAGTAGGCCCAGCAGAGTGTTTTGATTGGGAACAAAGTCAGAGAAAACAATGCCCTGCATTGACCCACAGCTTGCAAACCAGTGGGGACACGGTATCGCTTAGCAGATGCTACAGAGCTAAGTGATGTTCAAGGACTAGCTGCAATCCTCCCATGATGATAATAATGCCCAAGAACTCAAGAACAATCTTCAAAAATTGGAGGAAGAGTAGTGCATCTGAAGTGACTAAAATTATTTCTGTCACCCATAAGAAAGGGAGGCACAAAATGTAAATATAACTCAGAGTGAATAAATCTGACGTGTGTGCTGCTACATACATAAGCAAAGAATTACAATATAACGTAGTAACTAGAGTAAGAGATGTTAAGAACAGGGTAATATGGGACACCATGGAGGAGCATCCTGGGAAGTCTCCAAAGAGACAGTGGTGTTTACATTTAAAAGTAAGTTACCCAAGTGAATGAGTTGGGAAGGAACTTCCAGACAGAGAAGAAAGCAGGGGATAAAACTTAAACACCAAAAAAAGCATACTTTTAGAGCATAAAACACAGGAGAGGGGAGATGACAGAGATAAGGTTGTACCTACAGAGCAAATTGATTCAAATAATGAGATAGAAATATTAGCATTAAACCAAATATGTCATCGGCAGCTATAACGACCATAGCTTCAAGTATCTGATGTTGACACTTAAAATTATCTATGTGATTTAAAAGGTAGCAAATCTATCCCTTCTATTTTTGTTTCCCATTATGGGTAAAGGTTCAAAATTCAGCAAGCGTCTTTTTTCATTGGTCTGTTTATAAGGCCTACTTGTTATACGAAATACACTAGAAGGACAAAATATTATAGGCTCTGAAATTGTTAATTGATCTCATGAGCTAAATATTGCTTACATTTAATAATTTAGGACTGGATTGACTGTGTGGTTCATTTTGTTTGTTAGACCTGATTAACTTCTGTACCTTTCCTGAAGTAGCACTGGAAAGGGATGTTGTTCTTCTGAATGTTAAATGTTAAATAATGACCAGAGACAGGATTTCATTGTTTCCACTTAGCACCATTAAATAAAGACACATGATGGGGAGACATCTAAATGCAAGCCTCAACATGTGGTAGAATTCAGTCATCACTTTGCAACGAGACCCTCAGTACCAGAGTATTCATCAGACAAGTGTTAGTGTGGGCTTTGCACATGGCTAAGTAGCAAGCTCAGGTGCTCTCTCTCTCTCTTTGACCTATTTTCTCGGGTCTAATCTAATCACTAATTCTTTCTTATCTCTAATCAGTGTAGGTGAGAACACCCAAAACACAAAGTTAAGTGCTTCAGACACATGGGAATGATGACCTGCTTTAAGAAAAACAAACATGGTATGAATGACTCCAAACTCCCCACTCAAAATATATAAATTAGTTTTTAAAAATTGTTTTAACTTTATAAAAAATGTTTACAACAGGCTCTCAGCATTTAAATTATGAACGTTCTATAAATATTTGCAGACTATGCTGAAATTAGTTTATTACATAAAAGGAGGTACACCTGCAGAGAGTAATTAAATAGTTGCACTGGAAGAGAAATGGTGGCATTTGTTATTATTGTATTCTCAGAATTGACTCATTTTTCAAATAAGCCACTAGCTCTCATAAAATCATGGCCAGAATTCTGAGTACCTGATATAATGGAGAGTTTAGAAATTGTCTATTATATTTTGCTTAATGAGCAAAACATTTGGCATTTACATATGCACATAAGCATTCCATTGAGTAACTCATACTTTGTTATTCAGAAAGTCGATAACAGATATTATTAAGCTGTCACTTTATTTAAAATCAACTTCATTTCACACTTTTAAGTAACAGTCATATGTCAGAGACCACTAAATGTTATATGAAATATACAGGACATAACAGTGGCTGCTATAGCACTTACAACAGGGAGAAAATAAAAATTACAACAATACTTACTACATGAGGCAGAATAGGATCACACTGAAGTACAGTTGACCCTTGAATAATGCAGGTTTGAACTGCACAGATCCACTTACATGAGGATTTTCTTCTACAGTTACTATCCCTCACACAGCAAGACCAACTCCTCTTTTTCCTCCTTCACCTATTCAATGTGAAGATGAGGATGAAGAACTTTATGATGGTCCACTTCTACTTAATGAGTACTAAATATAGTTTCTCCTCATAATTTTCTTAACATTTTTTCTCTAGTTTTAAGAATATAGTATATAATACTCATATAAAATATGTGTTAATTGACTGTTTATGTCATTGGTAAGGCTTCCAGTCAACAGCAGGCTATTAACAGCTAAGTTTTGGGGGAGTCAAAAGTTATAGATTTTCAATTGTGCAGGAAGTCAGCACCCCTAACCTTCACATTGTTCAAGGGCCAACTGTATACACAAGATATTAATATCTCATATGCATACATTATCTCATTGAATCATCCCAAAAACCTTTGCAGTATACTCATTATCCCCACTGTTACAGACAGGAACAGAGAGGCTAAGGAACATTAGGTAACTCACTAAAAATCACAAGCTTGATAAATGGCACTAATGATAAATAGCTCAGGTTCAAAATCAGGCAGGTTTTATAATTCCAAAATTGTTGCTCCACCCACCTCGCCTACTACTGGAGTGCAGAGTGTGGGAGAAGCAGTATCAGGAAATAAAAGCCCAAAGGTGAATTAGAGCCAGACTGTGGATACTTGGAATGTCACAGTAATAAGTTTTCACTTCATCCTCTGTACAATTGGAAGGCACTGAAGTCCTTTAAGCAGAACAGAAATGATATCCAATTTTTATTTTAGAAAGATCAGATCATGCCTCACTATAAGTAATAGGTTTTAAGAACAGCTAGAAGCTGAACAAGAGTCCCATTAGAAGGTTGTTGTAGTTCAGAGGAGCAATAATGGTGGTCTAGACCAGTAAGATGACAGTGAAGGTGGAAAGTAATAAATGTTGGTGACATCGTGCATGCAAAATCAATCTGACCTTGGAGCTTTGATCCAGAGGACAAGTGGGCATGAGAAGCAATAGAAGTATCTCAGCTTAGCACTAGGGCACCTAGAAGGATGGGATGACTATTAACTGACACCAAAACAGAGAAAGCAGCACAAAGTTCGAATCCAGAAGAAAATGATGAGAGGGCTTATGAATGTTTCCATGTTTTTTTTTTCCAGTGGGACATTTATTTATTACAGCCTGAATTTTCATGATGCTAAATAAGCAATATGTTTACCTGATCAACTGGTCAGGTTGATGCATCAGCAGGGCAGGTTACTTGAAATACGCAGAGCAGCCCATGAATGAATCCTCAAGATGATTACATCTGTTAAAGTGGATATTCTTGGGGTCAGTGTCCTCTGACATTTGTAAGTCCAGGAACTGCGCACCGGCTTCAGAGCTCAGTAAATCAATAGATTCAGCCAATGGCTACTTCCCAAAGAAGTGTCAGAAGATACTTTAACTAAGACCTTCAATGTAATCCAAATGATTTATTTTCACAGCAGCTAAATAAAGTATGTTATCTTTTCATACAGAAAAGCAGGTAAGTATATGAGGGCAAATCTCTAAAACTTGCCAGTTCCTGAACAATACCGGAAATGGTAAAGCTTTTGAATACTGGGTCTTCAAACACTGCTGTTCTCACCCTTACAGGCCTCTATCTCCTCAGAAAGCCTCCTAAAGGACATCTCCACAATAAAATGCAAAACATTCAAATGAAGACTGCATTTGAAGGTGGTTTGTCAGAAGACAAAATTCGGACTGCCCAGTTTTTTCATCCTGTTATCAGTTCAGATAGAGAGTTGAATATGTGGGTAAATGTTCCAAGCAGTGGTAATTAAGAAGCATCAAAACAATGCAGTGATAAATGACTCCATTGACTCATTCATCCATTCATCTGGGAAAGCAGTACACCCCAGTGATCACAGGCTATAGGGTCAGAAAGACATTGGTTTGACTCTCATCTACCTCCTAGCTTTGTGGCATCAGGCAAGTCACTTAACCATGCCTCAATTTTCTCATCTGTGAAAGGAGAGTGATACAAATATAAACATTAAATATTTAGTGCTGTGACTGGTACAAAGTAGACAGCCAAAGACTAGTAGTGAGGTTAACACTCAATATTTATGGAGCACCTGCCATGTGCAAGTCAATGAACTGCAGGCAGCAGAGAAACAAAGAGGCCCCTGCTCTCCAAGTGTTTATCTGGAAATCTGAATTGGAAAGCAAAGTATCATGAGCCTTTTTCTTTAATAAGGCAGGCATATTTATACCAACTCAGCTTTCATAAGCCACAAACACTGCTGAACATATTACTTCTTCTCTAGGAAAGGAATTATTGACTTCTACACTGTAACTGCTACAACACAATTCAGGGAAAAAAAGATTTTAAAATAAAAATATATTAACGAATCATTCATCTTTGATTCTACTCCCAAGAAGGAGCATGATACATTTTTATGGTTTCAAAGGTAAGACTCAAGTCATTATTATGAAGTATGTGTTGAGAAACACTGATTGTGAGCAATTACTGCAGCACTCATAAAATGACTTTAATGCTTAATTTGTTAAAATAATTGTGCATGTCTCCAAATGAGTGGACCAGATACAAGCAACCTCAAAACACATTTACAAAACTGAGACTTTATTCTTCAAAAAGTGTTTGAACTGCTTGTTTTGTCTTCCAATCTCCCTAACAAACATTCCAAAAAAGGCCTTCTTACACTTTAATTATGAAATAAAGAGACATCCAAAGGAGTGAGAACTATTTCCAGACACTGAGTCCTGTGCAAAAAATAGCTTGTTAGCTTAAACCAAATGTTTTCAAATAACTGGATTTATTATTTCAAATTTTTATAAATACCATAGTAATTGGTTTGTAAATTTAATTTCCAGATGGTATTTCCCCAAAATCATTTAGAGAAAAACAATAACTCAGGACTGAGAAGCTTTCTACCATAACGTGATTTTGCATTCTTCCAGATGAAAGGGTTTGGTGGTGCTGTTTAGGTTTTATTTTCTTATGTGGCGGAACCTTATCAGATACTATAGTCAAGCTATGCTACAGTCAGATGGCTGTAGAGGTACTCACATGGCACCCCTCATTAAGATAAATTATTTTGCTTCTAAGACTATTTCAGCCCATATGATTTTAAATACAATTTTTAATTAATAGTTTCCTAGTTACGTGGTAATTGTGTTTCCCACCAAAAGGCAGGTTCAAATCCCTATGACAGGATCAGTTGCAAAACACAACAGAGTCCTAGAGATAGAAACTGAATTCACACAACAGAGTATGAAACCAGCAGAAACATTCCACAGCCTCCAAAGCACCTTCCCAACTTCTAAGGTATTGAAAACAGGAACAATGAACTTGAAACTCTCCATTCAACTGGATTAACCAACAGGCTTATTTCATACCTTAAGCTATATTTTTCTGAACTGGACAATGCATTTTTAATCCAGGTTCCCATTAGCCTATTTCAGAACTTATTACTAGAATTATACATTCCACAGTGAGACTGACCATACAATAATTTTTCTGTGCTGTTCACAGAACATTTTCTTTTGCACCTCCAAGTGTCTTTTAGTCATAAATATAACAGTAATCCCTAGTGACATATTCAGTGATAACAGTTGACTGTGTTCTCTTCAAAACTCTTTTTCCTAAGATGCTGGTTTTAATTAGCCTCACAAATTCAAAGTAGAAGCCAGCTGCCCTTTATGCCAGCGTTCAAGGTATTGTGTTTTTGCTCAAGATCCTTAGTATTTGCTTTTACCCTATATATGCACCACAGAAAAAGCTCATGAGTTCTCAGGACTAAAATCTTCCCATAAAATGGAATGTTTAGATTCAGATGATGAATTCTTACTACGAATTCTTTGAGAGAGCTCTCCTATGCTCACAATTATTTCAAGTTAAATAGAATGAGTATAAGAAAGGATGAAATTGAGCATTCAGATACCACTCTTGTGAGCAGAGCATTAAATCTAAGGCTTCTTCCAGCTTGTCTTCTGTTGACTACCCTAGCCTTAATTTCAAAAAGCCTCTTCAGAAACACAACTTTGGGATATTAATGGTGATTCCCAAAATCTAAGCCCCAATTGGCTATCATCTCATTCTCTGTGTATTTACACTGTCTTTTTCTTCATCACCCATACATATTTCATAACTAATTCTAATTCCTAAAGGCGTATCTGAGGGCATAGCTTTTGATATATGCATAGATAAATGATTAAAAGGTGAAATATTTTCATATATGCATCCCCTGATAAATCTTTCCAGGAAAAAAAGTGACTTAGCTTTTGGTAGTGGGAGGAGAGCGTAGTGCTGTTATTTAAATTGCTTTAGTGCCATTTCTTGAACACTCACTGTATTATACTAAGTTTTGAGGAGGTGTAAAAGACATTAAGTTTTGTGCTCTTAAGAAATGTGTAATAAAACAGGAATCACCATGAAGATACATACAAAGTTCCAAAAACATATCATTCAAATTTGCATTTAGCTGACTAAATAAAGTGATGCAAGAATACATACATAAAAGGGGTAGGTTTCCTGGAAGCATTAGTATCAAAATATATAAAACTCATAAACCTTTGAAGTAGGCAAAGGGCCGTGTGGTTGCAAGGTGGCAGTACAGCATTTACAACTGGTATAATGCCTTGCATGAAAAACCAAAAGGAGCAATCAAACCCTGCAAGTTCCCCCAAAGCAAGGACCTAAGCAAAGTATTCACTCTGAATTTGGGTACATCCAGAGGTCCAAAAGGATATGCCAACCATAATTTTTTTTAAACCTGATAGATACATAGGCACATTAAAGAGATCTTGATTGACTAGGTTAAGGGCAAATAGTTGTCCCCCAAGCATTCAAAGAATAGGGACACCCCCCTCAACTTCCCAAGCAACAAACTGTGTGTATATCAGAGAATGAGGCCCCAAGCCAAAACAAGCACACTGTTGGGAGATTAGTGGGAATCAGAAAAAAAGATGATTTTGAGTACCACAAGGTGTTGGGTCACTGAGGACTCCAGGGATATTGTGCCAAGCCTCTTGGGATGGTGGACTACAATAAAAATAACTCTAAAAAATTATGTCACCCATAATAACATAAGGACTGAGACCATGAGAGCATAAGGCAGCAGAGCCTGTAGACTGACTAGGAGAAAGACATTGCAGAGCACTGGAGCTACAACCTCACTCTCTTTCCTCCCTCTTCAGGGAGATGGCTGTTGAAAATGGAAGTAGAGAAGAGAGATACTGGGGAAGAGGGCATCCTGAGTTCAGATTCTTGATTCTGTCGTCCGGGTGACTCTCTGTAGGACCAACTAAATAGCTAAAAGTAATCCTGGCAACATACACGTTGGTGCCTAGAAAAAAATCCATGACAGTATCTGAGATATTGAGCCTCTTAGAAAAAAAGGGTTAACAGTAGAACGTCATTGGCTTTATAGCTGTAAGGTTAGTAACTAGAATATAAAACTTTATGAACAGGATTGTCTCTCCAAGTATGGAGTATGGAACACAAAATACAGTTGCCCAGGAGATTGGGCAATGAAGGTAGGGTGAAGTTTAGCTCACCTAGTGGATTCACTTATTGCAGGGAGAGAATCATCTGTGTGCAGTTCTAGGAGAGCACAGCTATTCCTGTCAATAACAGCAGGCTGAATACAATCTCTAGCAAAATCCTACTGGTTTTTTTTTTTTTTAATGGAAATAGAAAACAGTTCTACAATTCATATGGAACCATAGTAAGCCCTGAATAGCCAAAACCATCTTGACCAAAAAGAACAAAGCTGGAGGGATTATGCTTCCTGATTTCAAAATATATTAAAAAGGTACAGTAATTAAAATAGTATGGTACTAGAATAAAGACAGACATGTAGACCAATGGAACAGGATAGAGAGTCCATAAGTAAACCCATGAATGTATGATTAAATTATCTTCAACAGGTTGCCAAGAATTCACAATGGGGTAAGGATAGTTTCTTCAAAAAATTGTGTGTTGAGAAAACTAGACATCCACATGCAAAAGAATGCAATTTGATCTTTATCTGTGATGGTTAATATTAAGTGTCAACTTGATTGGGTTGAAGGATGCAAAGTATTGTTTCTGGGTGTGTCTGTGAGGGTGTTTCCAAAGGAGATTAACATTTAAGTCAAGGGACTGGGAGAGGCAGACCCACCCTCAATCTGGGTGGCAACCATCTAATCAGCTGCCAGCATGGCTAGAATAAAGCAGGCAGAAGAAAGTGGAATGAGGAGACTTACCGAGTCTTCCAGCCTTCATCTTTCCTCCCATGCTGGATGCTTCCTGCCCTCGAACATCTGACATCAACTTCTTCAGCTTTCGAATTTTTGGACTTCCACCAGGGATTTGCCAGGGGCTCTAGGGCCTTCAACCACAGACTGAAGGCTGCACTGTCGGCTTCCCTACTTTTGAGGTTTTGGGACTCAGACTGGTTTCCTTACTCCTCAGCTTGCAGAAGGCCTATTGTAGGACTTCACCTTGCGATCATGTGAGTCAATTCTCCTAATAAACTCCCCTTCGTATATACATTTATCCTATTAGTTCTATTCCTTTAGAATACCCTAATATATTGCCTTATACCATACACAAAAATCAAGTTGAAATGAATTAAAAATTTAAGTATAAGACCTGAAACTCTAAAGTGTCTAGAACAACACATAGCAGAAAAGCTTCATGAGGTTGATCTAGGCAATGATTTCTTGGTGTGATCACCAAAAGTACAGCAACAAAAACAAAATAGACAGGTGGGACTACATCAAACTAAAAAGCTGCTGTACAGCAAAGGAAATGATCACAAAATATAAAGGCAACTTGTGTAATAGAAAATATTTGCAAACAATATATTTGGTAAAAGATTAATATCTAAAATATATAAGAAACTCCTAAAACTCAATAGCAAAAAAGCAAGTAACTCAATTAAAAAACAGGTAGAGGATATAAAAAGTGACTTCTATAAAGAAGACAAACAAATGGCAAATGGGTATATGAAAACGTGCTCAATATCACCAATCATCAGGGAAATGCAAATCAAAACCACAATGAGATATCATCTCATACTTGTTAGAATGGCTATTCTCAAAAAAAAAAAAAAAAAAGATAACAAGTGTTGGTGAGGATGTGGAGAAATTGGAATTCCTGTACACTGCTAGTAGGAAAATAAAATGGTAGAGCCTCTGTGGAACAAAGTATGGAAGTTCCTAAAAAAATTAAAAATAGAACTACCAGATGATCCAGCATACCCCTCCTGGGCTATTATTGAAAATACTTGAAAACAGAGTATCAAAGAGCTGTCTGCACTCCCATGTTAATCGCAGCATTACTCATTATAGCCAAGACATGGAAACAACCTAAATGTTCATCAGTGGACAAACAGATAAAGAAATGTGTTATAAACATACAATGGAAATTTATTTAGCCTTAAAAAATAAGGGAGTCTTGCTATTTGTAACAATATTAATGAAACTGGGGGACATTATGCTAAGAGAAATAAGCCAGGCACACAAGGAAAAATACTATATAATCTCACTTATGTAAAGTATCTAAAATAGTCAAACTCATAGAAACACACAGTAGATTGGTAGTTGCCAGGGGCTGGGGAGAGGGGCAAGGGGGGAGTTATTTTTAATATAGATACAAAGTTTCGGTTATACAAGATGAGTAAGTTCTAGATATCTGCTATAAAACATAGTGCCTATCTTTAACAACACTGTATTGTGCACTTAAAAGTTTTGTTGAGGGTAGATCTCATGTGAAGTGTTTTTCTCACAAAAAAGGAGGGCATAAGGAAACTGAGAGGTGATGGGTACATATATTACTCTGACCGTGGTGTTGGTTTCAGGGGCATATGGATGTGTCCCAACTTATGAAACTATATACATTAAATATCTACAAATTGTTACATAATTATGCCTCAATAAAGCTACTAATTTTTTTCTTGTACAACAAAACCTGACATTTCAAAAAGATATTGGTTTTTTGGAAGATAAAAAAGTGAAAAACCTAACAGCACAGAGCAAAAAAAAAAAAAAAAAAGTTAATAGGACACTGAGAAAAGATCCAAAAGACCTGAGATATGATTACCAAGAGCTTCATTTAAAAAAAAAAAAAAAAAAAAACAGGAAGAAACAGAAGTAAATTATCAATGATATACTAGCAACAATTTTCTTGAGCTAATGAATGACTTCGGTGTTGAGGCTTTAAGACTTTGCTGAGGCACAGGCAGAGTTAATAAAATAATTACATACAATCATCCCTTTAACATCCTGGGAGATTAGATCTAGGACCCCCACAATGGATACCAAATCTGAAGATGCCCAAATCCCTTATATAAAATGGCATAATATTTGCATATTGCCTATGCATCTCTTCCCATATATTTTATTTTTATTTCTCTTTGCTTTTGTTTTTGAGACAGAGTCTTGCTCTGTCACCCAGGCTGGAGTACAGTAGCATCTCGTCTCACTACAACCTCCACCTCCCGGGTTAAAGCAATTCTCCTGCCTCAGCCTCTCGAGCAGCTGGGATTACAGGCATGCACCACCACACCTGGCTTTTTTTTTTTTTTTTTTTTTTTTGCATTTTTAGTAGACGGAGTTTCACCACACGTTGGCCAGGCTGGTCTCGAACTCCTGACTTCAAGAGATCCACCCATGTCGTCCTCCCACAGTGCTGGGATTACAGGTGTGAGCCACCATACCTGGCCATCCCATATATTTTAAATCATCACTAGATTCTTCATAATCCTCACACAATATAAATGCTATGTAAATAGTTGTTATACTTTATATTATTTTTATCGTTGTAGTATTATTTGTATTGGTTATTTTAAGAAATATTTTTGATCCAAGGTTGGTTAAACCTGCAAATGTGGAACCCATGCATACAGAGGGCTGACTGTAGTTTGACCTACTGTGATAAAATTTTTGAACTCCAAGGATGAAAAATACTCTTGAAAGCTTCAAGAAAGAAAGAACTGGTTTCTTGTTAAGAGAAGATAAACAGACTAACATCAAGTATCCTCTGTGCAATACTAGAAGCTAGAATCGAGTGCAGCAACACCTACAGTTCACTGGGAAAAATGAATTGCGATCTTAGATTCCTGTAGTGCCCAAGGTCTCACTTACAGGAGATAACAAAGAAAAGGTATTTTAAGACTTGCAAGGACTCAAAAGGCACTTTCTCAAGAACTCAAAGAAGTACTTCAGCCAAATAAAAATCAAAACAAAAATCTCCTGAACAAAGTATAAGAAATAGCACTGAACAATGAATTGTATCATATTTATAATTATATATAAATGAATTAGGATAATAGCACTGGAAACTATATAAAAGTGTTTTGTGAGGATTCTTGAAACAGAAGAGACATTTTCTAATTTAAAATATATAGTGTCTGAAACTAAAATTCCAAACCATCTCAGGAAAACCCAGGAGATACAAGGTAAAAGTGTGAGGAGGTATAGGGCATTCAGGAATGGGAAAGTAAATGGCTATTTTAAAGGTATTGATGGAGATGAAGGAGTAGAAAAGTACATGACTTAGAGGAAGAGGGAGCATATTCTATTTAAATTTGATACAATAGATAAATGTAGATACAAATATGCAAGCTATTACAAAAAGTGATATTCCATTTAAAAAAGATTGACAAATTCAACTACATGTAAATCAAAACTTTCTGAGTATAAGAAAATCACTTAAAGACAAATATATTAGCTACCTATACCATCAAAGCCCTAATATCCTTAATATATAACTACAAACTTTAAATCAATAGGAAAATATCAATGATTCAATAGCAAAATAGATATATCGATATGAACAGACAATTCTCTTGGAAGATACACATGAAACTGTTGACCATGTCTGCCTCTGGTGAAGGGAATGCAGTATCTGGGAGACCAGAGAGGAAGGATAAGTTATACCTCATTGTATACGTTTGCTTGTCTTTTGAATTTGGAGCATTGTATACCTTTCTCCAAATTAAGGTACATTAAGAACTATAACAAAGAATTCACTCATGCCACAATCTAAGTGTTCTGCTTGAAGCTTTCCATACAAGCCTCATGCTCTCTTCAGCCTTAGGTCTGCCTTCCACTAGGGCTGAATCCTCTAAGTTTAGTCCGCCTATGAGCAAAGACAAGAAGGGGAACATAGAAGATCATGGGGGGACCTTTTAGGGATAAGACTTTTAAGTGATACACATCACTTCTATCCACATTTTATTGACTAGACCAGTCCCATGGCCTCATCTTGATGCAAGAGTACTGGAAAATGTTATTTAGCTGCTGACCCAAGAAAGAGAAGCCAGGTTGGGTGAGCAGCCAAACTCTGCTCCAATTGCCTCAAAAACTTAATATTTTAAAGAGAAATAAAATAAAAGGATGTGTTAAGTTGTATCAGGAAAATGCAAAGGAAAAAGTAATATGCATATTAATTGAAAAATAATCTAAGATATAAAATATTAAAAGGGACAAATTTTGTGATGGTAAAAGCTGCAACCTACAAAGATTAATGAAACAAGTCTAAATTATGAAACAACTATATAACATCATTACATTAATACATTAAGCAAAACCTTCTAAGAGAAAGAAAACTATAAAAAAAAGTTGGATCATCGGTGGGTTAGGAGGCCATGCCACAAAACCTGTATAATATTTGAATACTATAATTTGGAAACAATGTAACAAATAAACACACACACACACACACACACACACACACACACACACACACACACCTTTGTACCCTACAAATACCAACAACATATTTTATTGGAACATTAATAAAAATTGATCATATATCTGGCCACAGTAAAACCTAATTAGACTCTTAAATTTAAAAATGTACTTCACATAATACATAAATTTACATATGCAAATATGTAATACATATTTACATATGTATATGTAATATATACATAAATTATATAATATATGTATATATACACATACAATATATGTATATATACACATACAGTATATGTATATATACACATACACTATATACACACAATATATAAATTACGTTATACATAAATTTACATATGCATATGTAACACAACACAAATTATGTAATAAATATGTAATACATGTAAATATGTAGTGCCTATTTACATAGTAAATATGTAGTGCCTATTTACATGTGTAAATATGTAGTGCCTATTTGCATGTGTGAATATGTAGTGCCTATTTGCATGTGTGACTATGTAGTGCCTATTTGCATGTGTGAATATGTAGTGCCTATTTGCATGTGTGACTATGTAGTGCCTATTTGCATGTGTGAATATGTAGTGCCTATTTGCATGTGTGAATATGTAGTGCCTATTTGCATGTGTGAATATGTACGTCACATAATACATAAAATATGTACTTCACATGTCTGACAACAATCCAATAAAAATAAAATAGAAGTTAACAACTCAAAGATTGCCCCATAACTTCACTTAGAAATTAAGGAGCACTCTGATAAACCACCAAATTGAAGGAAAAAAATTGAAGTTATATATTTTCTATAATTTAACACAAAGTAAAATATCTCATGAAAATATACAGGATGTAACTAAAGCTGTATTCAGGAAAATGTACAGAGTTAAAACATTTTATTATTAAAAATAAAGTACTATATATAGAAATGAACTAAGTATTCAGCTAACAAACTAGAAAAATAAAATGAACCCAAAAGTTAGAGAGTAAATAAGAAAAAACCTAAAATTACTCAAATTACACTAAATCCATCCAAAACAGTAGAGGAGGTGTGGATGCAGGTTACACTTAGGCACTTCATGAATGAGAAGGAAAGTAAGGAGGTAGGGGAAGGGTGTCTCGGTTGCTGAGATTTTGCTGGTGGATCCTGAGTCAAAAATTGTTTTCTAACGTTTCTTATGACCATGAATTTAGGTTACAGGATCTATCAAAGTATAATTTCAATTCTTAAAGGTCATCCTCTTTCTAGATGAGCTGCAACCACCAGTCACAATATTACTTAAAAATCTTAGACAATGTGATTTAATGAATGTGAGTCAAACTCTCTCAGTGAGTGAGTCAAACCCAAACAGTCCCTGTAGGGACTGTTGACATCTTGAGAGACAGTATCCCTCAACTGTACTTCCATAGCAATATATACACATCACTGTTGCACCATTTATCACACTGCCTCCTGAGTTGTAGGTTTGTGTGTGTCTTTTCCTTTGACTCCTTTAGGCACAGGACCATGTCTTTCTTCTTGGATCCTCCCAGTAACTCCATAGAGCCAAAAAATATTTGATGAACAACTGAATAAGAGAACGAATGCACAGATACTGAGAAAAAAGCCAAAGAGGACAGAGAATCAATTCCTTTTTCTGCTAAGAGTGACATACATAATGAAGGCACCATAGGCCCATTAAGCTACAGATGAAAAGCACCCAACTGACAAAACAGAAGGAAAAAGAACACATCAATTATGTAGGGAGCCTAGCTAACAGTTTAACCAAGAGACAAAGATGTTTTTCAAGACTATTTACACATTTAAGAAACAATTTATTATTTTTTAAAACCATTGTCAACTCCCAGAACACAGTGCTATTTGAAGCTTCTGGAAAATCACTAACAAGACAAGATACTGGTTGCTGACTAGGCTACACTTGTAGTCATCATTAGTCCCTTTTGTTTCGGGGGGCATGGATAAAATCTAAGTCAAAAAAAAGAGGAAGTATGAAGGTTACAATAAATGAATGCTGACTGAAAGAAGAGAGATGAAAAGATTTATTAACACATCATCCATACTATCCACATTCACACAGATCAAACATTTCAGGAGAAAAGGTGCCTTTTTTAGTAGATGGTTCTACTGTTAGCCCACATCTCCATCCTATCTACAATTCCCATCAAACTGGTTGCAAAGCCTTTAAAACATCCAAGAGAGATGTGGAGGGTTTTAACAGTGTACGAGAACAGAGTGAATGTAGTAAGTTGTGTAAAGCTCTAAATGGATGTAGCTAAAGGTAAGCCTTTCTCAGTTAATAAGGGCAGAACCTTCTTCCTGCAGTCACTGATCTTTGCACTTTAACCACTGTGGTCAGGTACAACACCAGAGGTGGATAGGCTTGAATGACTTAAGGCTCTATGGCTGGAAAGAATGTTTGGCTGCTGTGCTTTGCTAAATTTGGGGCTGAAGAAGTGGGGAAGAAAGAGCTGAAGACGGCAGTTATTTGTCACCATTCACAGTTCTACATACATATCAAGCACCATGTTTAACTTGCCCCCACTTTCCACCTCTTTTGCTTAGTAACTTCCATTCATCCTCCACTTCTCAGCTAACTTACACGTCAATTCTTCTAAGTAGTCTTTCTGGATCCCTGGACTAGTCCCTAGCATCGTCTACTGCCATATTATAACAGCTGTCAATGTCATTGAAATTGCTTGATTCATGCCTATCTTCGTCTGTAGGCTATAGGTCTATAAGGGCAAAAGCTGTGTCAGTCTCATTCACAGCTGAATCCTTCATGCCAAGCTCATTGCCTGACAAAATAAATGCTTAATAAATGTTCAGTGAATCAATCAATACACAAATGAGGAGAGGTGTGGCCTACCTTCACGTAGAAACCAGTAGTCAAACCAGATTTATATATAGAAACTAGAAGAATGAACACACACAGTACCCCTGTGATAGTGATGATTTTGTTAAACATATTATAGAATTTTTTTAAAAAAAAAAGCTTAGAGAAAATAAGTAACTTGTTCCAAAGAAAGAAAAGTAAGCAAATTAGCTACCTTGTCCTATGGATCCTGAGTCTCAAGTCTGATTTGAGGAACTGAGATTATTGGTCTGCTTGCTATTTAAACAGGAATGGCTGAGGAATGAAGAGGCTGAATACCATAAATATTTGCAGAGACTTCCAAAGTCTGAGAGTTGGTGAATAGCCAAATTTAAGGGCTGCTTTTAAATTATATCTAACAATAGGGCTTTTTACACAGCAGTATGATATGGTAGAAAAAATATAGAGTTTGGAGACAAAGACATATTTCACCCCAGTCCTATAACTTACTATTTGTAGAATCACCTTGGTAAGGCTTGTAACAATTCTGAGATCCACAAAATTCATAAAGAGAAAAGAAAGCATCATTTTGCAATGTTATTGTGAAGAGTAATCGACAAGCAGGGCCTAGCACAGTGTCTTACAGTATACAATTGATAATTCAATAAATATATGACTATAAACTTTAAATCAATATGAAAATATCAATGATTCAATAGCAAAATAGGTAAAAGGATATGAACAGACAATTCTCTTGGAAGTTACACAAGAAATTGTTGACTGTGTCTGCCTCTGGAGAAGGGAATGCAGTATCTGGGAGAATACTTGGAATAGAATCAAATAGAATAGAATGGAAATATTTCTCACAACTTCAAAACCTGGAGCTTCACTTACTCTTTCCTCATTCCTGACAGAGTAGGAGCTTTATAATCATTGAATTAAAATTGAATAGCCAGGCTCAAACAGAGGTTAGGATTAAATCCTGACCTAGCAAGGCGTACATCTTTTTAACTTGTTTCATAACTGTTAGTCAAGCTGAGGAGATGCTTCTCTGAAGAAAGGCGGCCTATCTTAAGAAACTTCAGGTCAAACTTCTTCTAGCACATACCATGTGCAAGGTTCTTTTCTAGGCTTGTTGGAAGATTACAGAGGGACAGTGAGCAAACAGGAAATACAAGGGCATAAAATATCTGCAATCTCCCTAAGCAACTAATAGTTTTCTATGGTATTAGAAAATCCGTTTCACCGGGATGAACTGCTTTCCTTTTCTGAAAATACCTTAACTTTCCTAGTGTTGCTCCTGTCACTACTACCTAAAGTGTAATGTGAATCACTACTCATTTTCTGTATATTTGTTGGAACTGAGAAATGGAAGTCAATTGATGCATATACAACGAATTGAATATGTTAGGATTTTCCTTATGGAGACAATCAGGTTCAAAAGCAGAAACCAAATTATACTCCATCTTCTCATTTGATATATTTTTATTTTCATTTATTGGAAGAAAGACTTGATTATCATTGCTCCCTTAATAAGAGTATTCTGCATTTTATTTTAAATGTGCAGCCTGCATGCATCACCCAGGTAGCCTAGTCAGGATCTTCATCTTCAGAGGCGAGTCATTAAGGACCACTCACTCTTCCCTGGGTTGGGGTCCAGCTTTCTACCAATGAGCTATAGGCTTTATCTTTTCATTTCTAAAACTCATCTGCAAATCCAAGCCTCCAAAGTAAAATTGTATATGACAGTTGACAACCTATGTGAAAAGTATATGTACCACAAGATATATAAACACCTAAAAATTTCACTTCTATAATCGATTACTTGAAAAGCCTTTAATTTTCCTGCAACCAAAACCTTTAGAATATTATGACAGACTTGATAGATTTTACAATTCTTTACTGGAGACAGTACAATCACTAACTATTATTTGAGTGTTCATTTGTGCAGTTAAAAAGTACTGGCTTCATGAAAAACCAGAGTATTGAGATGTTTGAGTACATTTTTACATGTTTTACAGTATTATTACTTGCTAATAATTAATGTTAATCACATGTAAATAATAATTACTCAGGTTTTAAATGAGGAAAGAGTAACTGAAGTTCCAGGTTCTTACATGTTTTACAGTATTATTACATGTTTGAGTAATCAAATGTACTACAATTAATACTAAAATGCTGATTGGCATATGAATCCTCTAACCTAGAAAACTTAGATGGAAATATTCCAAGTGGGTGTTCATGTGTAACTTGAACTACTCTCTTTTTCATGGGGAGTCAGGAAAGAAGTGCACAAGTCAATGTCTGAAATTGAATCACAGTAAGACATTTGAAATAACAGATTATTTGGGTTATAAACGGCCTCTGAAACCACTTGGCCTAACTCATTTTACCTAGGGAGAAACTGAGGCCTGAAGAAAGAAAGGCATTTTCACTTACCTATTTAGTAGTCAGTGGTAGAGGTGTGGGTAGGATCTGGTTTTCCTGATTTCCAATCCAATGTCCATCATATCATAGGGCTTATGTCCAAAATTATGATAATGCAAAGGTCATATGACAGCAGGGCAAACTAAAACAGGAAAGAAAGGAAATAAGAATGTAGAAAAAGGTGCCAAACAATCATTAAAAAGTCAGGAAACAACAGGTGCTGGAGAGGATGTGGAGAAATAGGAACACTTTTACACTGTTGGTGGGACTGTAAACTAGTTCAACCCTTGTGGAAGTCAGTGTGGCAATTCCTCAGGGATCTAGAACTAGAAATTCCATTCGACCCAGCCATCCCATTACTGGGTATATACCCGAAGGACTATAAATCATGCTGCTATAAAGACACATGCACACGTATGTTTATTGCGGCATTATTCACAATAGCAAAGACTTGGAACCAACCCAAATGTCCAACAATGATAGACTGGATTAAGAAAATGTGGCACATATACACCATGGAATACTATGCAGCCATCAAAAATGATGAGTTCACATCCTTTGTAGGGACATGGATGAAATTGGAAATCATCATTCTCAGTAAACTATCACAAGAACAAAAAACCAAACACCACATATTCTCACTCATAGGTGGGAATTGAACAATGAGAACACATGGACACAGGAAGGGGAACATCACACTTCGGGGACTGTTGTGGGGTGGGGGGAGGGGGGAGGGATAGCATTGGGAGATATACCTAATGCTAGATGACGAGTTGGTGGGTGCAGCGCACCAGCATGGCACGTGTATACATATGTAACTTACCTGCACATTGAGCACATGTACCATAAAACCTAAAGTATAATAATAATACTACTAATAATAATAATAAAAAAAAAATGAGAAGGAAAAAAAAAAAAAAAAAAAAAAGAAAAAGGCGCCAAAAAGGCATTTTATGATTTACTGTGGAATGAATATTGGCATCTTGGTCTTTCTGGCAGGGGTTCTTTGCTGGTTTACATATTTTTAAAAATATATCACACATTTATAAGAACATATAAAACACGTATGTACAATTTGGAAGGGCCAGCAAATTGTAACTCATGGGCCAAATCAAGCCTAATTTTAGCCCAGTCTTTTAAAGTTTTATTGGAAAATAATCACGTCAAGTAGTCTACAGTACTTATAGCTGCTTTTGTGCCACGTGGTAGGGTTAATTTTGACAGGGATCTTATAGACTGCAAAGCTGCTAATATTTGCTATCTGATCCTTTACCAAAAGTTTGCTGACCCCTAGTTTCAAGAATACTAATAAAATATACTTAAACTAATACTACTAATAAAATGAACTCTTCAGTACCCAAACCCAAATGAAGAAAACAGGACCCTACCAATACTTTAAAAGATCTGTTAACTCCTGTCCTATCACATCTTTCTTCCTCCACTCATACATTGCTTTGTTTTGAAAAGCCAAGTGTAGGCAATGCTGCCATCGTTACATGAAGAAATTCAAGAAGAGGTAAGCCACACAAAATGTAACTTTGACTTCAGTGAGAGTTTATAAGAGCCCTTTCCAGGGTAATAATGAGCAAGGTTACGAGACCTGGAAAACAAAAGGCTCACTGTACTTGGGACATCTGGCAGGGCTGTAATCAGGGAAGTAGGCTGTTCTATAGTTTTTGTTTCTAAGTTCCTCCTGGAAAGAAAGAATACCTCCATGAGATGAAATTGTGTCATAGGCTGAACAGGCAGAAGGATCTAGAAAGCAGAATAAGAAGTTTACCAGAAAATAAGCCAAGGGCAGATAAGAATTTGGGCTGGGCTTGCCTGAGCACTCTGTCCTCAGGTTAAAGAAGAAGGTACAATGGTGGCATCATATCCTGAGTCACATTACTACAATCTGGGCTGGTTATATCTGGAGCACAGCTGCCATTCTGGGGATCTGCTCCCCATCCTTCTAGGATTTTCTTTGCCCTCTGCTAGTGTCCCCTGTTTGCTCTATTTCATATTTTCTTGTTTTTTATCTCTCCTTTCGTGGAGAACAGCCTCTAATAGTTAAGAAAAGTTGAAGTTGAGAAAGGTTATGTGGGAGGTGAAATCTTTAGCAACCTAGAATTTCTGAAACATTTATATTCTATCAAATATCTAACGGGTGATTTAATTGATATAGAACTTAGGTTGGAAACTACTGACACAAAACACATACAGCCACATGCACAAATAATTCCACCACTAACTTCATCAGAAATAGGAAAATTGATGGAAGCAAACAACTTACATGGAACAAGAACAGATGTGGCCTAACTTAGCACAACTCCTCTCCCCACGCCACGCAGAGCAGAAGCTGATGACATTCTCCACACAGGTAGTAGAGAAGCACAGTTGAGAAAACTGGCTTTTTCCTTGCTCCTGCCCATTTATATTCCAGAATAGCAAAATAACTTATACAAAGGATCTATGATACATTATTTAAGAATGATTAGAAACACGAAGCTCTCTTTTCATTGTTGCATCAAATTTAGCAGCTGCCATGCCGTGTACCATTAGTAATGTGATTCAATGCAGTTAAGCATACATAAATGACAACTCTTTGTATATGTGATTAAACTAGTTTGCTAGGCCTGCCATAACAAAGTAGCACAGGTTATTTGGCTCAAACAAACTGAATTGATTTTCTCAAAATTCTGGAAGCTAGAAGCCCGAGACCAAGGTGTTGGCAGTGTTGGTTTCTTCAAGGCCTCTGTCTTGCAGATGGTTGCATTCTCCCTGTATATTCACATGGTCATACCCCTCTGTTGGTGTCTGTATCCTAAGTCTCCTTGTTTTATAAGAATAACAGTCACTTTGGATTGGGGCCCACCCTAATGACCTAACTTTACCTTAATCACCTCTTTAAAGATACCATCTCCAAATTCAGTCATATTCTGAGTTGCTGGGGGTTAGGACTTCAACATATGAATTTGAGGAGGGGGCCGGGCATAGTGACCCACATCTGTAATCCCAGCACTTTGGGAGGCCAAGACAGGCAGATCTCTTGAGCCTAGGAGTTCAAGACCAACCTGGGTAACATGGCAGAACCCGTCTCTACTAAAAATACAAAAAAAAAAAATCCCGGTTGTGGGGTTGTGCACCTGTAGTCACAGCTACTTGGCAGGCTGAGGTGGGAGAAACACCGGAGTCCAGGAGGCCCAGGTTGTGGTGAGGCACTATCACACCACTGCACTCTAGCCTGAGCAGTAGAGTAAGACCCTGACTTTAAAGAAAAAAGAACTTGGGAAGGGGACACGATTGAGCTCCCAACAATGACTGAATTTGATTCTGTTTTCCTTTGTAAAGAATTTTCATGAAGGAAATGAAGTATGTGAGATTTTACTTTATGTGATACACCATGAGCTCTTCTTCATTCATAGCCTCACCTGCATTTTCTGCCTTTTTTGAGTTATATTCCTTTTTTTTCCACAGATTATTTTCATAGGTGCCTTGTGCCTTTGTCTTGCAAACAATGATAACCTGAGGTAGCAAACAAATCAACTTTGCAGATATAGCATTTAGTTAGCTGTGTAGGTATGTACTTTGAATGTATCCAAGTTCACATTCACATTACTTAGCACAATTCCTCTTGAATAGTATTTGAGAGTCACTACAAATATGAAAAAATTAAAAAGTGATATATTTACTGTATAAATTTAATTATTGTAAGATGGAACTTAAAGCATTATGAATTTTCAATTTCTCATAACTATAACAAAGGTATAAAAATAATCTAATGCTCTACAATGACATTTAAATTGACCATACTTCAAAAACTAAGGTCATGCTAATTCTAGACTGTTCTTGTACAACTTCTAACAAAATTTTACTCATGACTGACAATAACAGTTCATATATCAAGAGGATGTCCTTCTTTCATGCACCTTCATCTGATAGGAAATTCATGTTTATTTGTGTAGAAGAATCCAGTCAGTTTATTTTTCTTAGTAATGTGTTTTTAAAATGTTAATCTATGAAAATTTCATTTTTATTACTACCTCAGAGATATCTATATCAAGTTGATTAAATAGCTTTGTCCCTGGACAATGGGAATTGAAAGAATATATATTATACACATACACACATTGATATATTTTGATCCTCTGGGAAAAGTACAGAATCTCATTTCAAATAGATGATGGTACAGCAAAGGGGCTTTCAAAATATATAATCAACTGAACCAAGTAACTTATGTCAGGTCTTTGGTGGTAAAATGTCATTTCGGAACTGCAGCATGATAATAGCCCCACTAGTTACATAGGTAGACTACCCTATCCCACAGGCATGAAATTAAAGTGATGATGGATATTATCTCCAAAAAACACCGGTTCACTAAGAGCAAGCAACTGAACTATTAATAAATTCTAACTCCACCACTACTTCAGGCAAATTCCTTTGCATCCCTCTCTGCCTCAGCTACTTTAATTGTAAGAATTAACTGTCTCTAAATACCTAAGGAAATTGGTGATGTCTCAATAAAACCAGGCAGTATGAGTGAGTGAGCATTCTCAATAGATATGTCATGTCAAAATGTGATAATAAGTCATTTTTATTGTTACTCTGGATATGGATGGTTCACGTTTCAGTTACTTAGTCAATGTGGCCAGAGGATCTGGATGCCATATTATTTACTGTATAAATACTATTTCTAGTATTCAAATCTAGAAATAGGTCATGTGGTCTGGTCACAGTGAGAAGGAAAAACGCTAATTTCTTGAAAACTGGTAAATGAGAGTGTCATGTATAGGCTAGGCAGCTTACTTTCTGGTTTTATGTTCAAATGCAGTAAATTTCAGTATATTTAACTAGCTCAACAATTTATAAGAATAAAAAATGTAAACACGGACTAATGGCAAATCCATTACATTTCTAAGAAACCTTGGTGTAATACACAGGCAGAAGTAAAACAAGTTCTTTGGGCAAGTATCTCAGTACCTGCAAACCACATTTCACTGCACAGGAAGTTCATGTGATAAGTGAACCCTCAAGGGGACACAAAACAACCAATGTACCCATTTTATCCTATCCGAAATAAGTTTGACAAAAATAACGACCGAGTTCTAAGTTTTCCCTCAACACCCCAGAAGGAATATTTATCCCCTACTAAAAAAAGTGAGACAATGTTATTTTCCATCCCATAATGACTACATATCTCTGAATTTTCATTGGCTTATTTGATGGGAGTGGTAATTGTCCCTTGTCCTTGTCGTCATCTATCCAGTCTACAGCTAGGAATTAATGGCCTGTCATCTCAGCTCAAACAGGGCCAATGGTCCTCCCTGTTAACTTGGCCTCACTTTAGTTCTCATCAGCATAGCTTCCTACCCAGAGAGTTAGCTGCATCTCTTACTGCATCCCATGCCCAGTCTGTCCTACAGTCTTCAACTATAGGATCACTTTTTTCTATTGTTGTGAAGACAGAGCAGGGATGGGACTTGACCCCTGTATCCCACCAAGGACCTCTATTGCAAGTTGGTGGCAGGCATGGCCAGCAGGGACCCCAAAGAGACCATCAAGACCTTGTACTGGAAATCTTACTCAAGATGCCTACCATTGATTGCAGGACCTTGAGGAAACTAATAAGCAGCTCCCACCATAAATCTTACGCAAGGGGGTTTAATCCTATCTCCCAGCTGTGTACAAGACCAGAAGAACAACTGAACTTCCACCATAGTTTCATTATAACACTCAACACTCACATGCAAAGGTGGACATTTAATATTTAATATGCTAATAAGACATGCAACAAATGAAGCATGTTATCAAACTGCACCGGAGCCAGAAGTTCCCGACTTCTACATGCTTAAATGTCACTCCTTGCCCACTTTAGCCCCTTTAAAATTATCATCCTCCTGACTCTCTTATTGGAATCAGCCAGAAAACTGTTGTGCTGCCTCCCTTGTGTTCAAACATAAGCCCCTAATAAAAGCCTTGTCTGGGAAACCTGCTAAACCTCGTGTCAATTTTTATTACATGAGAGCCTAAGAACCTGTTGTCAGTAACATTGTGTCACCCCTCCCAAGTTCACCATCAAATACCATCAGTTATATTTCACATTCCTACTCAGGACATTTGAGGACCTCTGCATGCTTTCTCTGTGACATGGAAGACTAGGAAACCCTGAAGAGCTGATCTTAGTCCCTCTCTGCCTAACTACGCTATTCTACTCATTTTACGCTGATGTGGCAGCTCCATGAGGCTATGTGAGTCCCTTATAAGACCACCAAGATTTGAGAGGCACAGCCGACCATTTTCCTGTTTAGGCTTTCTTCTCAACCCCAGGCTGAAGACATGAATGTGAAACACAGGTGTCTCACTATCTGATTCTCATACCTCTGATCTCTTGTCTTTTTCTCAATTCACAAGAGACTAGAAGGGGTGAGTGTACCTCTTATAGGTCTTAGCTGGAAGCAATAGGAACCAGTTTAACCTAATTTAAACAGAAAATAAATTTATTCCTAGAAACTGGTTAGCTCACAGATTCCAGGAGGGCTGAAGAACCATGCAGAGAGGCATCATAGCTACACCACAGAAGTACTGGAAGACATTACTGCCACCACTGCTGGATCTAGACATCACTGGTGCTGGACAACTGATGAGGCTGCCAGCACACCCATTCTATGCTTGCCAGAATGGATTTTTCAGTCTTTTATCAATTTTCCACGTGAGGCCTGAGATAGGGGTTTCTGACTAGATAGGCTTAACTGAAAAGTAGCCTGGGGAAGCAAATATCTGGCATTTTCAAGATTTTCTAGTGAAAAACCTCATGCAGCAAGCACTGCAGCAAACTCAGGAGGATTTAGATGCTGGGCTGCAAAAAGCATGGCAACTTTCCATTACGGTGTGGACTTTCTAATTTCTCTACCTTGCTAACCATTTTCCTTTGTAAGTGGTATAATGTCTAGGTGATATAATGGGGTGATATGGTTTGGTTGTGTCCTCACCCAAATCTCATCTTGAATTGTAGCTCCCATAATCCCCACGTGTTGTAGGGGGACCCAGTGGGAGGTAATTGAATCATAGGGGCATGTTTTCTCATGCTTTTCTCATGATAGTGAATAAGTATGAGAACTGATGCTTTTAAAAAGTGAAGTTCCCCTGCACGTGCTCTCTTGCCTGCAGCCATAGACGACATGCCTTTGCTCCTCCACCTTCTACCATGATTGTGAGGCCTCCTCAGCCATGCTGAACTGTGAGTCAATTAAGCCTCTTTCCCTTGTAAGTTACCCAGTCTCAGATATGTCTTTATTAGCAACATGAGAATGAACTAATACAATAAATTGCTACTGGTAGAATGGTGTGCTGCTGTAAAGATACCCAAAAATGTGGAGGCAACTTTGGAACTGGGTAACAGGAAGAGGTTGCAACAGTTTGCAGGGCTCAGAAGAAGATAGAAAAACGTGGTAAAGTTTGGAATTCCTAGAGACTTGGAGGGCTCAGAAGATGACAGGAAGATGTGGGGAAGTTTGGAACTTGCTAGAGACTTGTTGAATGGTTTTTACCAAAATGCTTATAGTAATATGGACAATAAGGTCCAGGCTGATGTGGTCTCAGATGGAGATGAGGAACTTTTTGGAAACTGAAATAAAGATCACTCCTGCTATGCAAAAAGACTGGTGGCATTTTGCCCCTGCCCTAGAAATCTGTGGAACTTTGAACTTGAGAGAGATAATTTAGGGTATCTGAAGGAAGAAATTTCTAAGCAGCCAAGTGTTCAAGAGGAAGAGCATAAACTTTTGGAAAACTTGCAGCCTGACAATGCGATAGAAAAGAAAAACCCATTTTCTGGGGAGAAATTCAAGCCAGCTGCAGAAATTTAAGTAATGAGGAGCCAAATATTAATCACAAAGACAATGGGGAAAATGTCTCCAGGGTACATCAGAGGTCTTCACAGCAGCCCCTCCCATCACAGGCCATGACAGATAGGAAGAAAAAATGGTTTCACAGGCCAGGCCCAGGGTGCTCCTTGCTGCGTGCAGCCTGGGGACTTGGCACCCTGCATCCCAGCTGCTCCCACTGTGGCTAAAAGGGGCGAGTGTACAGCTCAGGCTGTTGCTTCAGAGGGTACAAGCCCCAAGCCTTGGCAGCTTCCACGTGGTGCCTGTGGGTGCAAAGAAGTCAAGAATTGAGGTTTGGGAACCTCCACCTAGATTTCAGAGGATGTATGGAACCACCTGCATGTCCCAGGCAGAGGTGCGCTGCAAGGGCAGAGCTCTCATGGACAGCCTCGGCTAGGACAGTGCAGAAGGGAAATGTGGGGGTGGGAGCACCCACACAGCATCCCCACTGGAGCACTGACTAGTGGAGCTGTGAGAAGAGGGCTGCCATCCTCCAGACCTAGAATGATAGACCCACCAAGAGCTTGCACCATGAGCCACAGACAATGCCAGCCCATGAAAGCAGCCATGAGGGGGGCTGTACCCTGCAAAGTCACAGGGGTGGAACTGCCCAAGGCCATGGGAACTCACCTCTTGCATCAGTGTGACCTGGATGTGAGACATGAAGTCAAAGGAGATAATTTTGGAGCTTCAAGATTTGACTGCTCCAGGGAGGAGCCAAGATGGCCGAACAGGAAAAGCTCCAGTCTACAGCTCCCAGCGTGAGTAACGCAGAAGACGGGTGATTTCTGCATTTCCATCTGAGGTACTGGTTTCATCTCACTAGGGAGTGCCAGTTAGTGGGCGCAGGACAGTGGGTGCAGAGCACCGTGCATCAGCCGAAGCAGGGCGAGGCATTGCCTCACTTGGGAAGCGCAAGGGGTCAGGGAATTCCCTTTCCTGGTCAAGGAAAGGGGTGACAGACGGCACCTGGAAAATCGGGCCACTTCCACCCCAATACTGCACTTTTCTGACGGGCTTAGGAAACGGTGCACCAGGAGATTATATCCTGCACCTGGCTCGGAGGGTCCTATGCCCACCGAGTCTCGCTGATTGCTAGCACAGCAGTCTGAGATCAAACTGCAAGGTGGCAGCGAGGCTGAGGGAGGGGAGCCCACCATTGCCCAGGCTCGTTGAGGTAAACAAAGCAGCCAGGAAGCTCGAACTGGGTGGAGCCCACCACAGCTAAGGAGGCCTGCCTGCCTGCCTCTGTAGGCTCCACCTCTGGGGGCAGGGCACAGACAAACAAAAAGACAGCAGTAACCTCTGCAGACTTAAATGTCCCTGTCTGACAGCTTTGAGGAGAGCAGTGGTTCTCCCAGCACACAGCTGGAGATCTGAGAACGGGCAGACTGCCTCCTCAAGTGGGTCCCTGACCCCTGACCCCCGAGCAGCCTAACTGGGAGGCACCCCCCAGTAGGGGCAGACTGACACCTCACACGGCCGGGTACTCCTCTGAGACAAAACTTCCAGAGGAACGATCAGACAGCAGCATTCGCAGATCACGAAAACCCGTGGTTCTGCAGACACCACTGCTGATACCCAGGCAAACAGGGTCTGGAGTGGACCTCTAGCAAACTCCTACAGACCTGCAGCTGAGGTTCTGTCTGTTAGAAGGAAAGCTAACAAACAGAAAGGACATCCAGACCAAAAACCCATCTGTACAACACCATCATCAAAGACCAAAAGTAGTTAAAACCACAAAGATGGGGAAAAAAACAGAGCAGAAAAACTGGAAACTCTAAAAAGCAGAGTGCCTCTCCTCCTCCAAAGGAACGCAGTTCCTCACCAGCAACGGAACTAAGCTGGACGGAGGATGACTTTGACAGGTTGAGAGAAGAAGACTTCAGACAATCAAACCACTCTGAGCTACAGGAGGAATTTCAAACCAAAGGCAAAGAAGTTGAAAACTTTGAAAAAACTTTAGACAAATATATAACTAGAATAACCAATACAGAGAAGTGCTCAAAGGAGCTGATGGAGCTGAAAGCCAAGGCTCGAGAACTATGTGAAGAATGCAGAAGCCTCAGAAGCCGATGCGACCAACTGGAAGAAAGGGTATCAGTGATGGAAGATGAAATGAATGAAATGAAGCGAGAAGGGAAGTTTAGAGAAAAAAGAATAAAAAGAAACGAACAAAGCCTCCAAGAAATATGGGACTATGTGAAAAGACTAAATCTGCATCTGATTGGTGTACCTGAAAATGACGGGAAGAATGGAACCAAGTTGGAAAACACTCTGCAGGATATTATCCAGGAGAACTTCCCCAATCTAGCAAGGCAGGCCAACATTCAGATTCAGGAAATACAGAGATCACCACAAAGATACTCCTCGAGAAGAGCAACTCCAAGACACATCATTGTCAGATTCACCAAAGTTGAAATGAAGGAAAAACTGTTAAGGGCAGCCAGAGAGAAAGGTCGGGTTACCATCAAAGGGAAGCGCATCAGACTAACAGCAGATCTCTCGGCAGAAACTCTACAAGCCAGAAGAGAGTGGCGGCCAATATTCAACATTCTTAAAGAAAAGAATTTTCAACCCAGAATTTCATATCCAGCCAAACTAAGCTTCATAAGTGAAGGAGAAATGAAATACTTTACAGACAAGCAAATGCTGAGAGATTTTGTCACCACCAGGCCTGCCCTAAAAGAGCTCCTGAAGGAAGCACTAAACATGGAAAGGCACAACCGGTACCACTCACTGCAAAATCATGCTAAAATGTAAAGACCACCGAGACTAGGAAGAAACTGCATCAACTAGTAAGCAAAATAACTAGCTAACATCATAATGACAGGATCAAATTCACACATAACAATATTAACTTTAAATGTAAATGGACTAAATGCTCCAATTAAAGGACACAGACTGGCAAATTGGATAAAGACTCAAGACCCATCAGTGTGCTGTATTCAGGAAACCCATCTCATGTGCAGAGACACACATAGGCTCAAAATAAAAGGATGGAGGAAGATCTACCAAGCAAATGGAAAACAAAAAAAGGCAGGGGTTGCAATCCTAGTCTCTGATAAAACAGACTTTAAACCAACAAAGATCAAAAGAGACAAAGAAGGCCATTACATAATGGTAAAGGGAGCAATTCAACAAGAAGAGCTAACTATCCTAAATATATATGCACCCAATACAGGAGCACCCAGGTTCATAAAGCAAGTCCCGAGTGACCTACAAAGAGACTTAGACTCCCACACAATAATAATGGGAGACTTTAACACCCCACTGTCAACATTAGACAGATCAACGAGACAGAAAGTTAACAAGGATACCCACGAATTGAACTCAGCTCTGCACCAAGTGGACCTAATAGACATCTACAGAACTCTCCATCTCAAATCAACAGAATATACATTTTTTTCAGCACCACAACACACCTATTCCAAAATTGACCACATAGTTGGAAGTAAAGCTCTCCTCAGCAAATGGAAAAGAACAGAAATTAAAACAAGCTGTCTCTCAGACCACAGTGCAATCAAACTAGAACTCAGGATTAAGAAAGTCACTCAAAACCGCTCAACTACATGGAAATTGAACAACCTGCTCCTGAATGACTACTGGGTACATAACAAAATGAAGGCAGAAATAAAGATGTTCTTTGAAACCAACGAGAACAAAGACACAACATACCAGAATCTCTGGGACACATTCGAAGCAGTGTGTAGCGGGAAATTTATAGCACTAAATGCCCACAAGAGAAAGCAGGAAAGATCCAAAATTGACACCCTAACATCACAATTAAAAGAACTAGAAAAGCAAGAGCAAACACATTCAAAAGCTAGCAGAAGGCAAGAAATAACTAAAATCAGAGCAGAACTGAAGGAAATAGAGACACAAAAAACCCTTCAAAAAATTAATGAATCCAGGAGCTGGTTTTTTGAAAGGATCAACAAAATTGATAGACCGCTAGCAAGACTAATAAAGAAGAAAAGAGAGAAGAATCAAATAGACGCAATAAAAAATGATAAAGGGGATATCACCACCGATCCCACAGAAATACAAACTACCATCAGAGAATACTACAAACACCTCTATGCAAATACACTAGAAAATCTAGAAGCAAAGGATAAATTCCTCGACACATACACTCTCCCAAGACTAAACCAGGAAGAAGTTGAATCTCTGAATAGACCAATAACAGGAGCTGAAATTGTGGCAATAATCAATAGCTTACCAACCAAAAAGAGTCCAGGACCAGATGGATTCACAGCCGAATTCTACCAGAGGTACAAGGAGGAGCTGGTACCATTCCTTCTGAAACTATTCCAATCAATAGAAAAAGAGGGAATCCTCCCTAACTCATTTGATGAGGCCAGCATCATCCTGATACCAAAGCCTGGCAGAGACACAACAAAAAAAGAGAATTTTAGACCAATATCCTTGATGAACATTGATGCAAAAATCCTCAATAAAATACTGGCAAACAGAATCCAGCAGCACATCAAAAAGCTTATCCACCATGAACAAGTGGGCTTCATCCCTGGGATGCAAGGCTGGTTCAATATATGCAAATCAATAAATGTAATCCAGCATATAAACAGAACCAAAGACAAAAACCACATGATTATCTCAATAGATGCAGAAAAGGCCTTTGACAAAATTCAACAACCCTTCATGCTAAAAACTCTCAATAAATTAGGTATTGATGGGACGTATCTCAAAATAATAAGAGCTATCTATGACAAACCCACAGCCAATATCATACTGAATGGGCAAAAACTGGAAGCATTCCCTTTGAAAACTGGCACAAAACAGGGATGCCCTCTCTCACCACTCCTATTCAACACAGTGTTGGAAGTTCTGGCCAGGGAAATTAGGCAGGAGAAGGAAATAAAGGGTATTCAATTAGGAAAAGAGGAAATCAAATTGTCCCTGTTTGCAGACGACATGATTGTATATCTAGAAAACCCCATTGTCTCAGTCCAAAATCTCCTTAAGCAGATAAGCAACTTCAGCAAAGTCTCAGGATACAAAATCAATGTACAAAAATCACAAGCATTCTTATATACCAATAACAGACAAATAGAGAGCCAAATCATGAGTGAACTCCCATTCACAATTGCTTCAAAGAGAATAAAATACCTAGGAATCCAACTTACAAGGGATGTGAAGGACCTCTTCAAGGAGAACTATAAACCACTGCTCAGTGAAATAAAAGAGGATACAAACAAATGGAAGAATATTCCATGCTCATGGGTGGGAAGAATCAATATCGTGAAAATGGCCATACTGCCCAAGGTAATTTATAGATTCAATGCCATCCCCATCAAGCTACCAATGACTTTCTTCACAGAATTGGAAAAAACTACTTTAAAGTTCATATGGAACCAAAAAAGAGCCCGCATCGCCAAGTCAATCCTAAGCCAAAAGAACAAAGCTGGAGGTATCATGCTACCTGACCTCAAACTATACTACAAGGCTACAGTAACCAAAACAGCATGGTACTGGTACCAAAACAGAGATATAGATCAATGGAACAGAACAGAGCCGTCAGAAATAATGCCACATATCTACAAGTATCTGATCTTTGACAAACCTGAGAAAAACAAGCAATGGGGAAAGGATTCCCTATTTAATAAATGGTGCTGGGAAAACTGGCTAGCCATATGGAGAAAGCTGAAACTGGATCCCTTCCTTACACCTTATACAAAAATTAATTCAAGATGGATTAAAGACTTAAACATTAGACCTAAAACCATAAAAACCCTAGAGGAAAACCTAGGCATTACCATTCAGGACATAGGCATGGGCAAGGACTTCATGTCTAAAACACCAAAAGCAATGGCAACAAAAGCCAAAATTGACAAATGGGATCTAATTAAACTAAAGAGCTTCTGCACAGCAAAAGAAACTACCATCAGAGTGAACAGGAAATCTACACAATGGGAGAAAATTTTTGCAACCTACTCATCTGACAAAGGGCTAATATCCAGAATCTACAATGAACTCAAATAAATTTACAAGAAAAAAACTAACAACCCCATCAAAAAGTAGGCAAAGGACATGAACAGACACTTCTCAAAAGACGACATTTATGCAGCCAAAAAACACATGAAAAAATGCTCATCATCACTGGCCATCAGAGAAATGCAAATCAAAACCACAATGAGATACCATCTCACACCAGTTAGAATGGCAATCATTCAAAAGTCAGGAAACAACAGGTGCTGGAGAGGATGTGGAGAAATGGGAACACTTTTACACTGTTGGTGGGACTGTAAACTAGTTCAACCTTTGTGGAAGTCAGTGTGGCGATTCCTCAGGGATCTAGAACTAAAAATACCATTTGACCCAGCCATGCCATTACTGGGTATATACCCAAAGGACTATAAATCATGCTGCTATAAAGATACATGCACACGTATGTTTATTGCGGCACTATTCACAATAGCAAAGAGTTGGCACCAACCCAAATGTCCAACAATGATAGACTGGATTAAGAAAATGTGGCACATATACACCATGGAATACTATGCAGCCATAAAAAATGATGAGTTCATATCCTTTGTAGGGACATGGATGAAATTGGAAATCATCATTCTCAGTAAACTATTGCAAGGACAAAAAACCAAACGCCGCATGTTCTCACTCATAGGTGGGAACTGAACAATGAGAAAACATGGACACAGGAAGGGGAACATCACACTCTGGGGACTATTGTGGGGTGGGGGGATGGGGGAGGGATAGCATTAGGAGATATACCTAATGCTAAATGGCGAGTTAATGGGTGCAGCACACCAGCATGGCACATGGATACATATGTAACTAACCTGCACATTGTGCACATGTACCCTAAAACTCAAAGTATAGTAATAAAAAAAATTTAAAAATTAAAAAAAAAAAGGAAGATTTGACTGCTCCACTGGATTTTAGACTTGCACGGGGCCCGTAGCCCCTCCATTTTGGCCAATTTCTCCCATTTGGAATGGGCGTTATTTACCCAATGCCTGTATTCTCATATCTAGTAAGTGATTAACTTGCTTTTGATTTTACAGTCTCATAGGCAGAAGGGACTTGCCTTATTTTAGATGAGACTTTGGACTATGGACTTCTGAGTTAATGCTGAAATAAGACTTTGGGAGACTGTTGGGAATTCATGATTGGTTTTGACATGTGAAGACATGAGATTTGGGAGAGGCCAGGGAATGATATGGTTTGGCTGTGTCCCTAATCAAATCCCATTTTGCATTGTAGCTCCCATAATCCCCGCATGTTGTGGGAGGGACCTGGTAGGAGGTAACTGAATCATGGGGGAAGGTTTTCCCATGCTATTGTCATGATAGTGCGTAAGTCTCATAAGATCTGATGGTTTTATATTTTGAGACAGAGTCTCGCTCTGTTGCCCAGGCTGGAATGCAGTGGCGCGATCTCAGCTCACTGCAAGCTCCGCCTCCCGGGTTCACGCCATTCTCCTGTCTCAGCCTCCCGAGTAGCTGGGACTACAGGCGCCTACTACCACACCCAGCTAATTTTTTGTATTTTTAGCAGAGACAGGGTTTCGCTGTGTTAGCCAGGATGGTCTCGATCTCCTGACCTCGTGGATCTGCCCGCCTCGGCCTCCCAAAGTGCTGGGATTACAGGCGTGAGCCACCATGCCCGGCCCGATCTCATGGTTTTATAAAGGGCAGTTCCCCTGCACATGCTCTCTTGCCTGTCACTATGTAAGACATGCCTTTGTTCTTCCTTCACCTTCCACCATGATTGTGAGGCATCCCCAGCCATGCTCAACTGTGAGTCAATGAATCTTCTTTCCTTTGTAAATTACCCAGTCTCGGATATGTCTTGATTAGCAGTGTGAAAACAGACTAATACATGGGGGAAGCGGTTCTCCACCTTTCTCAGGTGCTATAATGGTGTAATGGTTACTGGTAACATGATTTTGAGATAGAGGAGGGGGAGATGTGATAGATTAATATTTTTAACACATCTCCATTAAACTGGAAAACTAAGTAAAATCACTTACATACAGCTTTAATGTCGAGCAGTTTTGTATCCCAAGCCATGCACATTATACATAATAGACTATTTTATGATTCAGAGTTTGGATTTGTTTTAGAAATCTTAATTCAAATGCTTATGTAAAACATACAATTCAGCAACCCAGGCTTCAATTCTTTAAAATTAGCAATGATGTTTCACCATAGGTTTATAAATCAAGTAAGTATTTTTAGTTTTGGAGGTTGGAGTCCATGTTTAGAAACAATGCCTGACTAACTATATTTTGTTTTTGCACATGATATTTTGTCTTTGTTTAAATCACAATAACAAGCTGGCATGTGATTGTTAGGACCATGGAAATTTTCTATATTTATCCACAATTTCAGCTGCATCGATTCAAAGAACTGAATGTGAGAGGGCAAAGATGACTCCTGTGCAGAATGCCTTTGGGGATAATCAAGACACAGAAACATTTCCATATACAAATAAACTCTTCGGTAAAACTTTTTGCAGGAGAACAGTAGAAAACCCCCACTAGTAAACAGGAACTCTTTCAAAGTATTATCCATAAGGAAGCATAGGTATGCTCCTGAGCCTAAGAACAATTTTGATGCATACCATAAGTGACAAGACTTTTTATTTAAAGCACATAATATGCGCATGGTTCCAAAAACCCAGGGGTAGATTATGAAAAGTTATGAAATGTGAAGACGTTTTATTACAAATCTGGGCATGGATTAAAAATTTGTCAACTGATAATGTCAACCTCATCTCATTGTTTTCCACAATTGTGTTGCCCAAAGATAGGATTACTGCGGGTGACATGCCATTTATCTTACTCCAAGCAACAGTGGCACTGTAGGTAACAAAACAAAACTAAAACGAATATCTTGACTATAAACATTACTTGGGGAAATTTGATTCTTAAGAGTAAACAGGAAAGAGGATGATTTAAAAATATATTAAAATTCTACAGTAATAAAACCAGTATGGTACTGGTATAAAACAGACACAGTCCAAAAAAACAGATGAGAGCCCAGAAATATACTCTCCTATATATGGTCACATGATCATTGACAGGGATGCCAAAGCTACACAGTAAGGAAAGGATAGTCTCTTCAACAAATTATGTTAGGAAAATTGGCTATGTACATGCAAAAGAATGAATTTGGACCCTTAGCTTATACCATATACGAAAGTTAACACAAAATAGCTTAAATATCTAAATTTAAGACTTAAAACTGTAAAATTCCTAGAAGTATAGAAGTAGGGAATAACCAGAATTTGAAAGTATAATGGTTAAAAATGGTTATTTCTAGAAAGTATGTCTGTAAATAGAGATGTCTGAAGCAGGCAGATATTGCATTTCATTAAAAGCCTGCATTGTTTCATACTTTTAATCTCATGTTTGTGTTACTTTGATAAAAATTAAAATAGAACAACCTAACCATCCCCCACACTGATCTCAGTGAAAAGAAGGCAGAAAGTACAAGCTTATATGGATAAAGAGAAAATATCTACCAGTCACAAAGAGAGACTATGTTTACCCTGTAAGATTTCCTAGTCAAAACTGTCTCCTTAGTTCTAGGTTGACAATGTATTTTGCTAAAGCAATCAAGACTCAGCCTCTTCAACAGGAAAGGCAATGTCTAGTCCTGATAAAGAGACAATCTTTATCAGTATATATGGGTCAGAAACTATTCCATATCCGTTCATACAGATTAACATGATGTTTTAGCTCCTGCACAGATTCCACAGTTTGAAGTTTCTATAATTAAACTATTTGCCTTTTGACTGAAAAAAGAAATAGCAAGTGTTCAAGAGGATGTGAAGAAATTGGAACCCTTGTACATTGCTTGTGGGAATGTAAAATAGTAGAGCCCCTATGGAAAATACTATGAAGATTCCTTAAATATTTTTTAAAGTAAAGCCATATGATCTATAAATCTCACATCTGGGAATATAACCAAAGTAATTGAAAACAGGATCTCAAGGAGATATTTACCCACCCATATTCATGATAGTATTATTCACAATAGCCAAGAGACAGAAGCAACCCAAGTATCCATTCATATATGAATGCATACAGAAAATGTGGCACATACATACGTTGGAATATTATTCATACTTAAAAGAGGAAATACTATCATATGACAAAATGGGTGAACCTTGAGGACATAGTAAATGCAGTTAGTATAATGTATTATACATTCACAAATGCATTATAATGCATCATTGTAATTGCATAATACATAGTATAATGCATTTAGTATAATGCATTATACTATTTGCATCATACTAATACAGTATAATGCATTATATAGTCACAAAGAAAGACTACATGGTTTCAGTTACAGGTATTTAAAGTAGTCTCTCTCTTAGAACAGGTAGTAGAGTGGTGATTTCCAGGGACTAAGGCCAAGTGGAAAAGAAAAGTTGTCATTCAATGGAAAGAGCTTCCATTTGAGTCTCCCTTATAAAGTTTCTGTTTTGCAAGAGGAAAAAAGATCTAGAGATGTGATACATAACAAGGTACATACTGTTAGTACTACAGTACTGTATATGTCAAAATTGTTAAAGTCTTACAAACAGGAAGGGGGAGAATAAGCAGGAAGAATCAACAGGAATGGTAAAATAAGAACAATTTAATCAAGTGGGAAAAAAGTGATAAAAATTAAAGTAAAATTGAAAATAAGAATAGGTAAATGGACCAACTACTACATACATCCAAAAGAATGTTATTCAGCAATAAAAAATGATCTGACAAGCCACAAAAAGGCATGGATGAACTTTAAATGCATATGGTTACGTGAAAGAAGCCCATCTGAAAAGGCTACATGCTGCATGATTACCATGTATGACATTTTGGGCAAAGCAAAACTACGAAGACAGCAAGAAAAATCAGGAGTTTCCAAATATGGCATGAGTTGAGGGATGGAGAATAAGATAGGTGAGGAACAAGGAATTTTCCAGAGCAGTCAAACTATTATTTATGATACTGTAATGGTAGATACACGACAGCAGACATTTGCCAAAACCCATAGACCTTTATAGCAGAAAGAGTGAACATTAACATATGGAATTTTAAAAAATGATTTAGAATCTAGGAGGATCCCAGAAAATATGGACTGTAACAAGAGAATCTAATTGTATTCCAAATGTATGAAATGAGTTTGCTGAATGGAATAAAGTGCTGACCTAAATGACTTTGGAAATGAGTTGAGTCTGTAACACTAAAGGCAAAAGGAACTACACATGTATTGTAATTGATAAAAATGTTTCCCACATGAGTACAGGGGCATGGAGTAACAATTCTGGTACCATTATACATGTATACTGGAATTGAACAATTAAGTAAATGGATGGTGGATAGTGCGGGCCAGATTTCTTACCATTGGAGTGGGAGTTTATAAAATAAGCAAGGGGAATAGCCTGGAATGATGCATGTGTAATGGATTAAAGTTGGAGGTATTACTATGAACTCATGTTTAGCTTTATATAGGTACAAATGGTTACATACAGAAATATTTATAGGTATGTGTATATATATGAGTTAGTATATAAACATACATTTCCTTGCTCTATCAGCTGAGAGGACCTAAAAGCAATGACATCCCGGTAGCAATGAACAACTAGCACACAGATCTTCATTTCTAATACCATTCTCTGATAAAAGGAACTAGGCTCCTTGGAGATATTCTGTATGATAATCAATTTTAGGACAGGGGCAAGAGCATTCTAGGATGAGCTGGAAGCATCTTGTAGTGCCAAAAGTAAAGTCCTCACTTAAAAAAATACCCACATTAATAGGAGTAATTCAAAGAGACACAAGAAATCATTGAAACAGCTCCCGGTAGCCAAAGCTGGGAAATTTTGAGCAAAAATAAAATTAGATTATAATGCAAAGTATAAATAATAATGTGCTTATACTGATATACATGAAAGACTGAATTGATATACATGAAAGACTGAATAAATCATTAGGGTAAAGAGAAAAATATTCCATACAGAAGAATACCAGATTATGTAGATACTCCATTCTCAAGGTTTTAGAACATTTCATTCCTTCAGTGTGAGCTGTGTATAGTGGCTTCCTTCCTAAGAGGATAATATACAATTTTAAAAACTAAAGATGAGTAGAACTACAAGGAGAAACCTAACAAACACTACTCTAATCCCGGTGATCAAGGCAACATCAGTAGTAATACATCATGTTGATATTATGCACTCTTGATATAATGTGACAAGAATGGCACTTTACATCTGTCGTCCCCCTCCCCCAAACCTGTAACCCGAGTCTAATCATGAGAAACACATCATACAAATATCAATTGAAGGACATTTGACAAAACACCTGACCAGTACTTCTCAAAACTTTCAAGTTCATCAAAATCAAAGTTTGAGAAACTGTCCCAGCCAAGAGGAACCTTGATAACTGAATGTAATGTGGTGTCCTGGATGGGATCCTGGAACAGAAAAAGCATATTAGGTAAACACTGATGCAATGTAAAGAAAGTGTGGTCTTAAATGTTAATAACAGAAACTTGGAGGAGTGAATATAGGAACTTTCTGTTATCTTTGCAAATTTTTAATAAATATAAAACCGTCTTTAAAAATAAAGTTTAGTTTTAAAGTGAAGAAAAGCCTCACACTGTATTAAAAAACATTCGATCAGTGAACTAAATGTTAAGAGCTAAAACAATAAAAGTTAGAAAACTATAAGAACTATGAAACAGATGACATCAAAGCAACAAACCAAATAAAAATAGATATATTGGACTTAATATTTAAACATTTTATTCTTCAAAGGACACTATCAAGAAAGTGAAAATCAACCCAAAAATTAGGAGAAAGTAATTTCAAACCATATAGAATGATCCAATATCCAGAATATCTAGGAGTACCTCTTGCAGCTCAACAATAAAATGACAAATAACCCAATTAAAAATGAGCCAATGTTAGGATCAGATGCCAACATTATTGCCAAAAAAGGAGCCCCTCACAAGATCATCAAAAATTTGAATATATATTTCTCCAAAGATGATATACAAAATGACCAATAAGCCCATGAGGAGATACTAAGCATCATTAGTCATTAAAGAAATGCAAATCAAAATAATCTTGAGAATTTGGTTTATGTCCACTGGCATGGTCATAATTAAAAGACAGGCAATGAAAGGTAAGGATGCTACCTTGGTAAGGATGTGGAGAAATTGGTACCCTCATATATTGCTGGTTAGAATGTAAAATTATCCAGCCTCTTTGGAAAATGGGCTGGAAAATGGAAAAGTTGACTTTTTTAAGCTATATAATCTAGCAATTCTACTCCTAGGTTGATATGGTTTGGATTTGTGTCCCTGAACAAAACTCAATATAGGGAATTGTAATCCCCTATATTGGTGGAGGAGCCTGGTGGAAAGTGATTGGATCTTGTGGGCTGATTTCTCCCTTGCTTTTCTCGTGATAGGGAGTTCTCATTGTATCTGGTTCTTTAGAAGTGTGTAGTACCCCGACCCCCTTCACTCTCTTTCCCTTGCTCCAGCCATGTAGGACATGCCTGCTTCTCTTTCCACCTTCCACCAATGATTGCTCCTGAGGCCTCCCCAGACATGCTTCCTGTACACCTTGTGGAACCATGAGCCAATTAAACCTCTATTCTTTATAAGTTACCCATTGTCTGGTAGTTCTTTATGGCAATGCAAGAACAGATTAATACAGAAAACTGGTACTTGGAAGGGAGGCATTGCTATAAAGATACCTGAAAATGTGGAGGCAGCTTTGGAACCAGGTAATGGGCAGAGGTTAGAACAGGTTGGAGGACTCAGAAGAAGACAGGAAGATGTGGGAAAGTTTGGAACCTCCTAGAGACTTGTTAAGTTGTTGTGACCAAAATGCTGATAAGGGATATGGACAATGAAGTCCAAGCTGGAGTGGTCTTAGATGGAGATGAGGAACTTACTGGAAACTGGAGTGAAGGTTACTTTTGTTATGCATTAGCAAAGAGGTTGGAGGCATCTTGTAGTGCCAAAAAGGAAGGAAGAGATCTGTGAAACTTTGAACTTCAGAGAGATGACTTAGGGTAACTGGCAGAAGAAATTTCTAAGCAGCAAAGCATTCAACATGTGGCCCAGCTTCTTCAAACAGTATATACTCATATGCATGAGCAAAGAGATTATGTGAAAATAGAACATATTTAAAAGGGAAGCACAGTGTAAAACTGGAAAATTTTCAGCCTGCCCATGTGGTAGAAAAGAAAAACTCATTCTCTTGGGAAGAATTCAAGTAGGCTCCAGAAATCTGCATAACTAAGTCAAATATTGAAAGCCAAGATAATGGGGAGAATGCCTTGAAGACATTTCAGACACTTTCATGACATCCCCTCCCCTAGGAGGGAAAAATGGTTTTGTGGACCAGGCCCAGGGCCCCTCTGCTCTGTGCAGCCTCAAGACATGGTGCCCCCAGCATGGCATATGTATACATATGTAACTAACCTGCACATTGTGCACATGTACCCTAAAACTTAAAGTATAATAATAATAAAACAAAATAAAATAAAATAAATAAAATAAAAAAGGTCAATTTTATGTCATAATATTTAAGTTATCTCATTAGGCATAAGTACAGTTAGGAATATTATATTTTTTCATGAATTGACCCTTTTATCATTATAATATATCCCTCTTTCTCTCTGGTAATACTCTTCACTTGAGGTCACTTTTTAATATATTAATAAGCTACACAAACTTTCTTATGCTTAGAATATGAATGGTATAGGTTTTCTACCCTTCTACTTTTGATCTGTTTGTATCTTCATAAAGTGTGTTTCATGCAAAAATCACAAAAAAAAAAGACAATGATGGTCAACAAGCACGTAAAAGATGCTCAACGTTGTCAATGATCAGAGAAATGCCAATTAAAAACCACAATGAGGTACCAACTTACACCATGCAGAACGGCTGTTACTGAAAAGCAGAAAAATGAGCCATCGGCAAGGATACAGAGAAAAGAGAACACTTATACATTGTTTGTGGGAATGTAACTTTCTACAACCTCTATGGAAAACTGTATGGAGATTTCAAAAAAGATTAAAAATAGAACTTCCATTTGATTCAGCAGTCCCACTACTTTGTATCTACCCAAAGGAAAATAATTTATTACATAAAGAAGATACCCAAACTCATATGTTTATTGCAGCACTATTCACAATAACCAATATATGAAATCAATTTAAATTTATCAATCAATAATCGAATAAAGAAAATGTGCTATACATTTATACTATGGAATGCTACTCAGCCATGAAGAAGAATAACATCACATCTTTTGCAACAACATGAATAAAACCGGAGGCCATTATTGTAAGTGAAAAACCTCAGAAACAAAACCAAATTCTGCATTTTCTCACTTGTAAGTGTGAACTCAATTATGTGTGTGAACTGAAATTCACACACATAATTAAGTGTGAACTGAAAAAATAGACACTGGAGACTCTGAAAGATGGGAGGTTGGCAGAGGGTTTAGGAATGAGAAAATAATTAATTGGGACAATAAACAGCATTCAGATGATGTTGTCACACCAAAAAAAAAAAAAAAGACATGGTGCCCTGCATCATGGCTGCTCCAGCTCCAGCAGTGGCCAAAAGGGGCCGAGGTACAGCTCAGACCATGGCTTCAGAGGGTGCAAATACTTACAGCCAACTGATCTTTGACAAAACAAACAAAAAGTGGGGGAAAGGATACCCTTTTCAACAAATGGTGCTGGGATAATTGGCTAGCCACATGTAAGAGAATGAAACTAGATCTTCATCTCTTACCTTACATAAAAATCAACTCAAGATGGATTAAGGACTTAAACCTAAGACCTGAAACTATAAAAATTCTGGAAGATAACATCGGAAAAACCCTTCTAGACCTTGGCTTAGGCAAGGATTTCATAACAAAGGACCCCCAAACAAATGCAATAAAAACAAACAAATCGGTGTCACCTAATTAAACTAAAGAGCTTCTGTATGTCAAAAGGAACAGTCAGCAGAGTAAACAGACAACCCACAGTGTGGGAGAAAATCTTCACAATCTATACATCTGACAAAGGACTAGTATCCAGCATCTATGATGAACTCAAATTGGTAAGAAAAAAAAATCCCATCAAAAAGTGGGCTAAGAACATGAATAGTCAACTCTCAAAAGATATACAAATGGCCAAACATGTAAAGAAATGTCCAACATCACTAAAGAGCTTGTGATCAGGGAAATGCAAATCAAAACCACAATGCGATACCACCTTCCTCCTATGAGAATGGCCATCATCAAACAATCAAAAAACAGTAGATGTTGGTGTGGATGCAGTGAACAGGGAACACTTCTACACTGCTGGTGGAAGTGTAAACTAGTACAGCCACTGTGGAAAACAGTGTGGAGATTCCTTAAATAATTAAAAGTAGAACTAACATTTGATTCAGCCATCCCACTACTGGGTATCTACCCAGAGGAAAAGAAGTTATTATTCAAAAAAGATACCTGCACAGATGTTTATAGCAGCACAATTCGCAACTGCAAAATCGTGGAACCAACCCAAATGCCCATCAATCAACAAGTGGATAAAGAAACTGTGGTATATATATATATACACACACATGATGGGATACTACACAGCCATAAAAAGGAATGAACTGACAGCATTTGCAGTGATCTGGATGACACTGGAGTCTATTATTCTAAGTGACGTATCTCAGGAATGGAAAACCAAACATTGTATTTTCTCACTGATATGTGGGAACAAAGCTATGAGGATGCAAAAGCGTAAGAATGATACAATGGACTTTGGGAACTTTGGGGAACAGTGGCAGGGGGGCAAGGGATAAAAGAGTACAAATATGGTGCAGTCTATACATGGGTGATGGGTGTACCTAAATCTCGCAAATCACCACTAAAGAACTTATTCATGTAACCAAATACCACCTGTACCCCAATAACTTATGGAAAAATAGGACAGAGGTGCAATAAAAAAATGAAATGCACCTTCCAGAGGAAGAAAGGGGGAAGCACTTATCAACTATCTTCCATGCCCCATGAGTCAAAGTTCTGTCCCACTGGGCATTAATTCATTGCCATTTCCCTGCTGTGCATGCATTGACTGATCTCTGAAACATCCCACACTTCAGCATCAGTAAAGCAAGAAATGCTATTGGGCTGCACCTGTGAAACAAGTGCCAAACTGTTTACCTCAGTAGTAGCTGAAATAGCAATAGGATCTAAAGGGATGCATAAGAGGTGTCAGATACATGTAAGTGAGCACAACAGACCTAAGTGCCATTCTTTAGAGAAGGTGGAGAGAAGAATCCTAAATTGACTGTGTATTCATTCCACATCAGCTGTAAAATCCTTAGGTTACAAAATTGACTTTGAATAGGCAACATTATGTTTTTTTTTCCTTTGAAGCTGAGACGGTATTCAAATAGAGATTAAATTGAGTTAAAAATTATTATACTACTTTAATATCTGATTTTAGTGACCTATAAAATTCATCTCTACTAAGCATGCATTTAACTATATGTATACAACAAATATTTATTAAGTTCCTACTGCATGCTGGCCCATACACAAGGTGTCGCAAGAGTATAAAGATGAGTAAAATTTATTCCCTATTCTCAAATTGCTCACAGTCTAGCGAGGAGTAAGACAGCTATAAACCCAACTGCAATTCAAACAGGAAGAGCTAGGTGTCTGAGTGACCATAACCTAGTCCTACTTACTTCTGGGCCTCAGACCCTCATCAGTAAAATTAAAGGTTAAAATTGCTACCTCTAAGATCTCTTCACTCATTGACACTATGTGAGCCTCTAAATGTCACACAAAACCAGATAATCCCAGTACAGAAACTATATTGGTTGGTTCAAATCATGCTCCTCACCTCTCTCAACAGGGGAAATTGTTTCAGAGAAAACAGGATGGGAATGTGTTCATCATGCTCACTTGTCTAAAACAAAGCCTAGTTGACATTAAAACAGTTTCTGACCTCATGCAGAAGAGCAAAAGAAAAGCTTTCAAAACCAAATCTAACACTGTATACGTAACACTGTCATAAGCAACTATAAAGTATCTTTAATAGTTGAAAAACCACAAGCACAATGGGCTGCTAACCACAGTATTTAGTAACTGCCTGTCTACTTAACCATTGGCTACCCAAGTAAAGTTCTCTATTCAAATGTTCCCATTTCTGCTCTACAATTTTAATCCCACCCTTTCTTTTCCCAAATTCCACCTACAGTAACCATCTTTTTATGACTCTTCTAGTTGAGGAATGGACTCTCCAACAGGCCTGGACACAAATCTAGATACTCTACCACTTAAGCTGTGTGACCTTAGGAAAGTTGCCTGAACATTCAATTTCAGTTTTCCTCTTCTATAAAGTGGAAGTAGTAACATCTACCTCAAGAAAACTGTTGTGTGACATAATTAGAATTCATATGAAAATTGCCTAATAGAAGTAATTTAAAAATGACAGCAATAATTTGAACTGATTTGAAACTGGCTAAGATTGGAGTCATATTTTGGAAACAAGACCAAAGAACAGAAAAATCACTGATCTTGAAAATACTCTATCAACGTAATAACCAGGAGGTGTTCTCACCTTTTCCTTTCATTGACCATATTTATTTTAACTTATGGGAATGGGCTAGAAGACAAAAGATGTTTTCTTCCCGTCCAGCTCAGTGCTACCTAGATTTTAATGTGTTTAAGTATCACCTAGGGATCTTATTAAAATGCAGACTCAGTAGGTCTGAGGTGGGACCTGTCATTCTGCATTTTCTAACAAGCTCCCAGGTGGTGCTGATACTGCTGATCCATGGAAATGGGAAACAGTTAATCCTCAGTGGGGTGAAACTGACAGATCTCTTACATGAAAGGTAGATGGAAGTGGATAAATTGCTGTCAGAGGACCAGTTTTGGCTGCCTTGTAACATGTTCATGAGTGTCCTGATATTACTCCTTAGAATATGACAGTGGTTTTCAGTACTTGGGTACAGACTCAATAAAAGTTTGAATAAATAAGTGAAGGTATAGCAACTCACATTGCAAAAATCCAGATGGACCACAAATTTAAATTAATAAAACCATTAAAGGATTAGAAGACAGAGGAATACTTACTTTGTAATCCTATAGTTAACCCTAAGTGTGATACAAAATTCAGAAGCTCTATGATATGTTTTGACTATATGAAATTTTATAATAGCTACATAAGAATTATAGAATGAATAAGTAAAAAATGGCAAACATGTTTTCAAAGTTTTAACAGAGATGACAGAGTTCTAACTATCTTATTACATAAAGTATCCTACAAATAAAAAGGCTTTAATACAAAAATTGGTATAGGATATGAACAGTGATAGAATTTGGATATTTGTCCCCACTCAAATCTCATGTTGAATGGTGGGAGGTGTTTGGGTCATAGGGTGGATCCCTCATGGCTTGGTGCCGTCTTCACAATAGTAATATGATTTCTCGCAGGAAATGGCCTTTTAAAAGTATATGTGGCCAGGCGCGGTGGCTCACGTCTATAATCCCACCACTTTGGGAGGCTGAGGCGGGTGTATCACCTGAGGTCAGGAGTTTGAGACCAGCCTGGGCAACATGGTGAAACCCTGTCTCTACTAAAAATATAAAAGGATTAGCCGGGTGTGGTGGTAGGTGCCGATAATCCCAGCTACTCAGGAGGCTGAGGCAGAATTGCTTGAACCCAGGAGGCAGAGGTCGTAGTGAGCCGAGATCGCACCACTGCACCCCAGCCTGGGTGACAGAGCTAGACTCCATCTCAAAAAAGAAATAAAAAAATAAAAAGTATATGGTACCTCTACCTCTCCCCCACCATTTGCTCCTGCTTTCACCATGTGGCATACCTGCTCTCCTTTCCCCTCTTATCATTGTAAGCTTCCTGATGCCTCCCAAGAAGCCAAGCAGATGTCACCATCATGCATACTGTAAAGCCTGCAGAACCCAAGCCAATTTAACCTCTTTCTAAACCACCCAGATTCAGGTATTTATAGCAATTCAAGAAAGGATTAACACAGAAAATTGGTACTGAGGAATGGGGTGTTGCTATAAAGATACCTGAAAATGCAGAAGCAGCTTTGGAACTCGGTAACAGGCGGAGTTTGAAAGAGTTTAGAAGGCTCAGAAGATGACAGGAAGATTAGGGAAAGTTCATAAACTTCTTAGAAACTTGTTAAATCATTGTGACCAAAATGCTGATAGTGATATGGACAATGAAGTCCAGGCTGAGGAGATCTCATATGGAAATGAGGAACTTATTGAGAACTAGAACAAAGGTCATGTGTCTTATGCCTTAGGAAAGAGCTCGGATGCATTGGGTTTGTGTCCTAGGGATCTCTAGAAATTTAAAATTAAAATAGATGATTTAAACTACCTGGTGGATGAAGTTACTAAGCAGCAAAGCATTCAACATGTAGCCTGCCTGCTTCTAAGAGCCCACAGCCACATGTGGGAGCAAAGGAATGATTTAAAGTTGAAAGTTAACTTTAGAAAGGGAAACAGCATCAACTTTTGGAAAATCTGCAGCATGGCCATGTGGCAGAGAAATAAAAATTTTTTTAGGAGAGGAATTCAAGCAGGCTGTGGAACATCCACTTGCTAAAAAAAAAAATTGCAAACTAAAAGTAAGCCACATGCTGATAGCCATAACAATGGGGAAAAGGCCTCAAAAGTCATTTTGAAGACCTTCATGGAATATCTTTCCATCACAGGCCCAGAGGCCTAGGAAGGACTAGTTTTGTAGGGCAGGTCCAGGGCCCCACTGCCCTGCACAGCCTTAGGACACTGTTCCTCACCTCCCGGCTGTTCCAGCCTTGGCTCAAAGGTACTCAGATACTGCTCATGCAACTGCTGCAGAAAACACAAGCCATGGTAAGTATTAGCAGCTTCCACGTGGTATTAAGGCTTCAGGTGTACAGAACACAAGAGTGAATGAGGCTTAGCACCTTCTACCTAGATTGCAGAAGATGAAAAAGCCTCGGTGCCCAAGCATAAGCCTGCTGCAGGGGTGGATTCTCCACGGGAAACCTCTACTAGTGTACTACTAGAAAGAAATTTGAGGTTGGAGCAGCCACACAGTCTACCCACTGGGGTACTGCCTATTGAAACTGAGAAGGAGGCCACTGCCCTCCAGACTTGAGAACTGTAGACCCACTGGCAGACACACCCCGTGCATGGAAAAGCCACAGGTACTCAATAATCAGTGACAGGAGCCTTGGGGGATGAACCCTGCAAAGCTACAGGGATGGAGCTTTATAAGGCCTTCGGAGGCTACCCCTTGCACCAGTGTGCCCTGAATGTGGGACATGAAGTCAAAGGAAATCATTTTGGAGCTTTAACGACTGCCATGCTGGGTTTTGAACTTGACTGGGGCCATAGCCCCTTTCTTTAGGCCGGTTTTTTCCTTTGGAAATGGGAATGTTGAGCCAATGCCTATACCACCATTGTCTCTTTGAAGCAACTAACTTGTTTTTGATTATACAAGCTCATAGGTTGAATGGATTTGCCTTGTCTCAGCTGAGACTTTGGACTTTTGAGTTAATGCTGGAATAAGCTAAGATTCTGAAGGACTGTTAGGAAAGCATCATTGTATTTTGCAATGTGAGAATGACATGAGATTTGGAAGGGGCCAGGGGCTGAGTGATATAGTTCGTATATTTGTCCCACCCAAATCTCCTGTTGAATTGTAATCCCCAGTGCTGGAGGTGGGGCCTAGTAGGTGGTGTTTGGATCATGGGGCTGCATCCCTCATGGCTTGGTACCATCTTCATGATAGTTAAGTTCTTGTGAGATCTGGTCATTTAAAAGTGTGTGGCACCTGCTGTGTCACTCTCTCTCTCCTGCTTTTGCAGTTTGATGTAATAACTGCTCCCCCTTAGCCTTCCACCTTAATTGTAAGCTTCCTGAGGCCTTCCCAGAAGCTAAGCGGATGTTGACATCATGCTTCCTATAAAGCCTGCAAAACTGAGTCATTTTCTTTATGAATTACTCAAGTTTCAGGTATTTCTTTATAGCAATTCAAGAACGGCCTAACATAGACAATTCATAGACTAGGAAATACTAAAAGATTTTAAACACATAAAAGGGAAGTATTGAGCCTCACTCACTATGAAAGACAGGTAAAATAACTACCAAATACTGCATTTTTCCTATCAAATTAGCAAGATGAAAAAGTTTAATACTTGGAAATTTACCAACTTAATCATTCATAGTTTTACTAGTATAGTTTGAATGAATGCCCCGAATTCTCTCATGCGACATGGAATTTATCCAGATTCGAGGTGTATCTTCAGTTCTGTCTGTGTTGTGTTGTGTAGAGTGAGGGAAAGAGTCTCATAAATTGTTGGTATTAATGCAAATTGCTAGAGCTTATATGGGAGAAATTTGGCAATATTGATAAATATCAAAAGTGCCACCAACCATATGACCCATCAATTCCACTGCTTGGCACTTTTCCTACTGATATAGTCACATCCATATACAGAGAGGTTATATATGGTTATTCAATAAACATTGTAATACCAAAGACTCAAAATAACCTAAGTGTCAATCAATAAGGGAATGGTTCAAAAAGCAGACTAAGATACTACAAGTAGCTCATATAGATAGCTCTATATGCACAAAAATGTGGAATAACCTCCAAGTAATAGTTTTCAGATATATATATGTAATATATATTAGAGAGCAAAAGCACAAGTGAGTGAGACAGACATGTGTCTTGCATACTAAAAAATAATGGGGAAAAATATGAGATTGTTTAAGTGGAAGCTCGCATGCCCCTGAATAATCAAATTTAATGCCATCATGTAATTATGACTTATAAAATTTTACTGAAGTATCCTAGATAATACCAATTATTTTTTAAGCAAGATATAATATGAATTACTGGCTCTGGGTAAAATAGCTGACATCCTCCTAGTTTTTGAGGGTTAATCAGACTAAATAGTTTGAAATGAACTAATTTAATTAATCATCCATACTTTTACTAATAGTTTGAAGGAAATCCCTGAACTCTCATACAATATGGAACTTATCCACATTTAAAGTATATCTTCAGTTCTCCCAATGAAGGGACCTTTTTATTTACAAAAAGTTGCTTCTAACATTCTTACAAGTGTTACTTTTCCTTAAATATAGGATAGAGGAAATGAAATGCACACCAACATATCTACCTTTATACACTGTAGAAAACACTATAGAACATTTAGGACTAGCAAAGGAATAGTCCTATCTCATTTGTTATTTTTATAGTCTAGTGATTTTGTGGAATCACTACATCATGGTGTAAATGATGTATGAAATGAAAAATGATCCGTTTCCTTTGCATGGAGAATATAGAGGATGCTTTGTAATTTATTTCCTACCTGTACTGTTGGCTACAGTAAAAGCTATTTTCTCACTCTCAAGTTGCCTTGATGCAGTATTTAACATCCAGTTCTACTAAAGACCTAAGGGACTCCGATGTTAGGAACTTAGTGTAAAAAGCATAGAGATGACAATCTTGCCACCAATCACTGGTTTAATTTTTAAACATGCACCATTCAGGGTGGAAAGGTCAAGACCAGTTGTTTTAAGTCAAATGTGTACAATGTCACACCAATTTTAGTATTTAGCAAATTAACAGATAGTAATTTTTAAAAGGCAAAAAAAAACCTATTAGTGTTTTGTTACAAATGTATCAAAATACCACTTCACCCTTAGTTTTAGATTTGGATTCTTGTGGGCTTGTAGACATGCGTGTTCACACTCAAGCAGAGATAATACTTTTGGATGGCAATGACAAAGTCTCTCAGATTACACACTTTTTCCAAAATAATGTACCTCCCACTGCCCAACTAAACTCCTAGACCATTATAGATCCTTGTAAAATAGAATACATGTTCAACAAAATGCTAAACCTGCGCAAGGAACTACAATGAATATCGAACAAACCATGCTTCTTTTACAAAATAGTTTTCTCACAAAATGTCAATGCAAACCTAGCAAGAAGCTATTGTGTAACATGTTTCTATGTATACTCACATGGAATATTTTCAATTAATATGACTTACTCTTAATTTACTACCTCTTGTACCAAGTTGGCATAGAGTATATTTTTCCAAGATAAATTACCAGTGAGTGGAACCAATTGTCACATATGAGTCCCAGAGCTGAGGAAAAGTAGAATTTAACAAGGTCACTGTAGAAAAGATTGCTGCATAACTGTTCAAAATCATTTAAGTATAAAAAGACTTTATACTTATGAAAAAGATTGTCAGCAGTAGATGGCTTGATTGCTTTAACAGAAGCCAAAGGATTTGGTAATCCCATCTTGTGGTGACAGAATTGTTCAGGAGCTCAGGCAGAGGTAGTGAGGGTGACCAGAGATGAAAGGGAAAAGCGATGGGGCAAAGAGTAGCTGAGGGGAAGAGACAGGATGGATTTTGTAAGCTGAATGCAGACCAGCAGCTGCAATTTTCTATCATTTGATCAGGCCCATTTGCTGAGCAGAGAAATACAGGGTGTGTGGTTATACCACTGCCACATTATCCTTTTCAAATTGAGTCTAAATTGATTCAGGTTTTGAGAAGGCCCAGGAAACACTGATGACTGCTGTCGCAGGAAAAAACAGCCTTCGAATAAGCAAAGGACATAATGAAGTTAAGAGACACCAGTGGTTCCTCAGACACAAAACTCAGAAGCTCAAGGAAGGACATATGCAGGCAGAGGTACAGGCCAAAGGAATATTGGAAAACTTAGAAAAGGTTTAACAGGAATATGTGCTATAACTTAGGGCATTTTTACAGAGTCCAGAGGTAGAAAAACATACAGTAAATATGTATATACATATATATATTTGAGTAATTTATTGTTGATTTAAGGCCTAATAGCATAATTTTAAAATTTATTCCTTTTGTGTATTGCTAATGTAGAGAAGTTAACTTTTCAGTTTGCTCAAAAATCCTCACCATGAACAATTATTTGACCTGAAACCAACAAACATTGACTCTTCACTTGCCTATTTCATAGTCCTCTGTGTAAAGCTATATTAATTAAGATAGTAGGTTAATAGAAATTTAAAATTCAAGGGAAAATATTGAAAACCTGGAATGGGCCTGAATATATGCATAATTTTAACACATTGTGAAGTAATTATCTAAAAGAGGAAGAGATGAATTATTCAATAAATGATATTGTGGAAATTAGCTATTTTGGAACAAACAAAACGTTTTTATCCTTACCTTATGACATAAGCCAAAATAAAAATCTAGGTGGGTTAAAGAATTAAGATTGAAAAAAACCTAGAACTATAAAAAGTAAATATTTAGCTGTCTTGAAATGGGAAAGGGCTTCCTGACCATATGAGCAATGAAAGTCATCACAAGACAAATTACATCAATTCAATTACATAGAAACTTTGAAATTTGGTATTCAAAACTAGGAAAACTATCAGCAGAGAAGAATGTTTTCTAGGACTATACATAAAGGTATTAACATCCTAAAGACTGATAACTCATGTAAGTTGAGATTCATTAACATTCTCCAAAATACAACATGTGAGGAAATTATTCAGCTTTATTAGTAATTGGAACTGCAATTTAAATCGAGTAGAAATGCCATTCTCCCACTTACGAAGTTGCAATAATTTTTAAATGAAATACTTTATGGCTGTGCTATCAACTAGGGCAATGACTAGCCACTTGAAATGTAGCTAGTTCAAACTCAGATGTGTTGTAAAGTATAAAATACACACCGGAATTCCAAAGCTCAGTAAAGTAAAATATCTCAATAATTTTATATAGATTAAATGTTCAAAGAATAATATTTTACATATATTGGGTTAAAACCAATACTACATAAAATTCATCTATGTTTTACTTTTTTATTTATGGTGTCAACTTTAAGTTAGAGATGTTGCTTACATTGTATTTCAAGTAGACAGTGCTGCTATATGGTAATTAGGGGGCAAAGAAATAGTTACACTCATATACTACTATTGGGTGTACAAATGACAACAGCAGCATTTCTGGGTGACATTTCAGTTTATTTATCCAAAGCACTTAATTAAGTGTCACTGTACCTTTTGACTCAATTACAACTCTAGGACTATCTTAAAGTAACCAGAGATAGAACAATTAGACAAATAATTTGTATATAACATATGTGTTAATAATGAAAGATTAGAAACAAGATAAGTGTTCAGTAATGGAAATAATTATAGTGTGCCCATTTATGACACGATGAAATACATATGATACAAAGTTATGTGAAAAAGAGAATACTGTGTATATTATTATCATCCCAAATGTGTGAAGAATTTACACACAACACACACACACACACACACACACACACACAGAGAAAAGAATGCATGAAAATGTACCATCAGAGTTTTTTCTGGGTTATAAAGTTATCAATTATCCATGTCATTTGTGTATATTTGTATTTGCAATGTTTTGATAAGCATATGTTCATTTTAATTTAAAATTTAATTTGCTTTTTGAAAAAAAATATTGCCTCCTAATTTGTTCAAACTGATACAAATCACAGCTAGGTAATAAAGAAATCATTAGCAATGAAACTCTCAAGCAGGAGCCATATGTTTGTTTAGGGAATATCTTATTTACAAGACAGCTCAAAGAACAGTTTAGAAAAGAATACAATATAGGGTGAAGTTTCAATATGAAAGGAAAACTAGCTTAACCTTTCATCTAGGCTGAGGCTTTCTTGCTGGCTACCTGTTGGGTCAGGAACTTAATGAGCGAAGGAGACTAGACCTGGAGCAGATGACTGATAGGTGCAGTCGATACACAACCTTGAATAGTTTTCTGCCTCACTGTTCAACCTGAAGTGTTTTAAATGCCAACATATTATTTAAAATGTTTTCTTTATATAAATTTGGGGGATACAAATGCAATTTTGTAACATGGAAATATATCCATGCAACATAGTGGTGAAGTCTGGGCTTTGAGTGTAACCATCAGCCAAATACTGGGCATTTCATCCTTTAAGTAATTTCCCATCCCTCAATCCCCTTCCACCCTCCCACCCTTCCAAGTCTCCATCGTCTATTATCCTACCATATATCCATGTGTATACATTATTTAGCTCACATGTATAAATAAGAACACGTGGTATTTGACTTTGAGTTATTTCACTTAAGATAATGGCCTCCAGTTCCATCCATGTTGCTGCAAAAAACTTGACTTCATTCTGTTATATAACTATTGTTCTATGGTGTATATATATCACATATTCTTTATCTATCTAGTCCTCTGTTGCTGAAAAAGAATTTCATTCTGTTTTACGGCTGAGTATTATTTCACTGTGTGTATGTACCACATTGGCTTTATCCAGTCATCTTTCCATGGACACTTAAATTGATTCTATGTCTTTGCTATTGTGAATAGTACTGTGATAAACATACAAGTGCAGGCATCTTTTTGATATAGTGAATTCTTTTCCTTTGGGTAGATACCCAATAGTGAGACTGCTAGATCAAATGGCAGTGCTATTTTTAGTTATTTGAGAAATCTTCCATACTGTTTTCCATAAAGGCTGTACTAATTTACGTTTCCACCAGCAGTATATAAGCATTCTCTTTTCTCTGAATGATTGCCAACATGTATTACATGTTGTCTTTTTAATAATACACATTGACTGGTGTAAGGTGATTATCTCATTGCTGTTTTAATTTGCATTTCCTTGACAATTAGTGCTTTTGAACCTTGTCTTCATGTGCTTGTTGGCCATTTACATGTCTTTTGAAAAATGTCTGCTCGTGTCCTTTGCCCACTTTTTAATGGAGTTGTTTGTCCTTGAGTTTGGGTTTCTTGTACATTCTGGGTATCAGTCCCCTAAGATTGAAAAATATTTTCTCCCATTCTGCTGGTTGTCTGTTCAGTCTGTTATTTCTTTTGACATGCAGAAGCTTTTTAGTTTAAGTTAATTCCACTTGTCTATTTTTGTTTTCATTGTGCTTGTTTTTGAAGTCTCAGTCATAAATTCTTTGCCTAGACCAATTCCAGAGGAGTTTTTCCCTAGGTTTTCTCCTAGGATTTTTTTTTTTAATAGTTTCAGGTCTTACATTTAAGTCTCTGATCCATCATCAGTTGATTTTTGTATACGTGAGATTTAAGGATTGATTCATTTTTCTGTATTATAGCTATCCAGTTTTCTCAGCACCATTTATTGAAGAGGGTATTCTTTTCCCAATGTATGTTTTTGTTGATTTTGTCAAAGATTAGTTGGCTGTAGACATGTAGCTTTGTTTCTGGATTCTGCATTCTATTCCATTGATCTATGTCTGTTTTTAGTACCATGTTTAGAGCCAGTATTTTTAGAACCAGTACCATGATATTTTCATTACTGCAGCCCTGTAGTATAATTTGTGGTCAGGTATTGTGATGTTTCCAGCTTTCTTCTTTTTGCTTAGGATTGTTTTGGCTATTCATGCTCTTTTTTGGTACTGTATGAATTTTAGAATTGTTTTTTTCTAACTCTGGAAAATGACATTGGTACTTTGATTGCATTAAATCTACAGGTTGCTTTGTAGATGTCTACAAATTATTTAGCTATATAAATATCCAGCCTCATTTTCTACTCATCAATAAGTAGTTATCTTATTTTTTATACTTTCTTCTGCTGAAGATATCAGGGACATCTCTTGGTATGTAAGTGATGTGAAAAGATTGGTTTACCAAAAGTGAGGGCAAGTGTCTAGCTTTTCCGTAAATCACCCAGTTCTGTTCAACCTTAGCCAAAAAGACTCATATCCAAAAGACATGGGTTAATTTTATGTAAGCAGGCATCCGAAAGACTCAGCATTTGTTACGCAAGCATTTGAGTGAATGAAGATTCACTCATCTTCATGATTCATTCATACAAGAGACCAAAAAGGCATCGTAAAACTCATTAGCTGAATTTATGCACGGCAGCAAAAGTGAGAAGCTACTTGGTTTGCCATGTAACATTTGAATCTCTTGGAGAAGAGATATTTTAGGTTGCACAAAATAATTGTTTAATTTATAACTGTTATAAAGTCTTTATTGCAAATCTCACAAGCTACTATTTGAAACAATATCTCTATTGTTTGCAGTCAAAAGCATTCCATAGTTTGCAGTCAAAAGCATTCCAATTTTAACTGTCAAAACTGAGCATCATGTAAACTCCATAAACTTAGCGTGGACTCCCTCATGAACACTAAAACTCTTGAATCTTTTTTACCTGGAATCTTCTGCCCTGATACCCATAAGCTCATTTGTGAAAAGAATGTTGGAGAAACCATGTCCAGGTAATATCTTACCTCGTGCAGAAAAAAAGTGAGTTGTATCTACAAGGAAGGATTAGAGTAGACATCACTCCCTGAGCTTAAGTTTACTCATCTCTTCATCTCTGACAATCTGTGATTTGTACCCCCATTAGAATGAATTCTTGGAAAATTTAAGTCATTGTATCCCATATTTTTTGTTCAATAAATCATATAGGAAATACATATAACATTTATAAATACATATGGCTTTTAAAGAAAACATCTTACCTGAAATCATTTATAACTGCCATTCTTATTACCACTCTAATGAATCCTATAAAACTCATTACATAACTAACCTTTATATATATGATTGTGTATCTTTGTATTCACTTGACTCGTTAAACCATTTTTAATAACCACCTTACTAAGAAACTATTTTTATATGATGTTTTATGTTGTACATAATATTGTATATACATAATATAGTGTATAGTGTGGGTGTATATGTGTGTGATATATATGTCTCAAGAAAAAGTTTTAGTAAGGTGGAATATATATATCTATGTTCCAATACTTAGCAGTTAATGCACCCATCATACAATTCAGGTGAGACTCAACCCAACACAGACATCCTGTCAGATTTGACAAGATTCCCTTTATGGAGATATATCAGTGTTCTGTCTACTGAAAAGTTAAACTTGTGAATTTATATAAGAAAACCATTAACCCTTCAATATCAACCGTAGGTGTGTTTCTAAAAGACAAAAATTTGATACTCAAATCTTATGTCTTATTTCTATTAAAACACTAAGTTTTATTTTTCAACAAAATTGGCTCAAACAGGAGTTTTACAACCCATAAAATAAAAGTGACCAAATAAAAGTGGACTCTAAGCAAATAGCCCTGTTTTATATACATCAATTTATCATTGGCTCATTTCTCTTCATAATAGATGAATTTTACTGGAATTTTACTATCATTTTTACTATTATTCTTTTAAATAGTTCTGAAGTGCACTTTTCCAAAGTGCTGTTTACATAATGTATGTTCTGCTAATATTGGCTCAGTAAACAATGGAGGAAATGCTTTGTTTAACAAAAGAAATTTAAAATATCATGTGAACTACCACTATCACATGATTTAAATTGTGTTATTTTTTAAAACATTAGTGTCTTTATTTTTTGTTAGGAGAATTAAAAGAGACTGTATGGTATAGTGACATAAATGCCAGATCTATAATTCAACAAACTGGGGTTCCCAACCCAGCTCTATCATGTACAAGATGCCTTGATCTAACTCAGTGTAGGTTCTACCTGTCTTTCAAGTAAGAATTATAAAACATACTTGGGTAGCTGTTACAATGATCAAAGGACTGGTAACATCAAGCAGATATTCAGAACTTTTGTTTTCACAAAATGCAGACTAAACAATTTAGCCATCTCTACCACTGAGGACAACTAAAACATTGTAAAAAAATTAAGATGTCCATTAAATTAAAGAGCTCATAGTAAGAAATTTCCAGCAGCCAGAAAATCATAGATAAAAAGAACCTGGACAAAAACTCAAAGCTATTTTGACTCTAAGGGTACATGCTGATCCAAAAGGAGAAGCTGAGGAGCTATGCTGCACTTTCAGTAACTTTGCAGACCTAAGGGAACAAAAGTCAAAACCCAGGGCCTACGTGATCAGAAATACTGATAAACCTTCTCTTTTTTAGGCTAAAACAAAAGGACCTCACTTCCCAGGTTAGGATGAAACAAAAAACAATCCCTAACACTGAATTGCAGCCCAGTTTTGCAACATCTGGGATGTTCAGGGAAATTTAATCTCAATTAATTTTGAAACCAGTTAAGAAAAAAATGGAATAAAAAAAAAATCAGTCCAGCTGAAACCAAGAAAGAGGGACAAAGAAAATACAGAAGTCAAATAAAAAGCTCAAAATAAGATCAATTTAACCCAAATATATCAGTAATAATAATCAACGCAAATAAAAGAACCGCTCCAGTTAAAAGATAGAATTGTGAGATTGTATTGGGGAAAAACACACACATGCACGTGCACACACACATACACACACAGACACATGCGCCAGGCATGGTGGCTCATGCCTGTAATCTCAGCACTTTGGGAGGCCGAGGCTGGTGGATCATGACGTCAAGAGATCGAGACTATCCTGGCCAACATAGTGAAACCCCGTCTCTACTAAAAATACAAAAAAATTAGCTGGGCATGGTGGTACGCGCCTGTAGTCCCAGCTATTCGGGAGGCTGAGGCAGAAGAATCCCTTGAACCTGGGAGGCAGAGGTTGCAGTGGGCCGAGATCACTCCACTGCACTCCAGCCTGAGTGACAGAGCAAGACTCCATCTTGAACAAAACAAAACGAAAACAAAACAAAAAAATCAACTCTTTACAAGAAAGAAATCTAAAACACAATTTCAACTACAAGTTGAAAGATAGAGACATACGTCATGCAAACACTAACAGATGCCTGGTGTACTTATATTAATAGCAAGATTTACTTTCAGGCAAAATTATTACCAAAGATCAAGAGAATCACTGCCTAATGATAAGAGATTTAAATAACTAGTAGGCTTAAACAATCCTAAAATTGTATGCAACAAATAATGTAAGCTAAAAATACGTAAATCAAAACTTAACAGAGCTACAGGTAACACTAGTCAGACATACCGTTCTGCTGGAAGATCTTAACATAACTCAGTAACTAATAGAATGACCAACAGATAAGAATATAGAACATATTAACATCATAAACAAAACTGACCTAGTGGAAATATTTAGATCACCATACAGGAAAACGTATTAACCTCAGGAAAATGTAGATCATTTATCAAAAGTATTAAGATATAGTTGGACATAAAGCATATCTCAAATTTTAGAGCACTGAAGTATATGTTCTCTGACCACAGAGTAACTAAAAGAAAGTGTTTTTAAACGAACTAGAAAACCCCGTATGTTTAAAAATTAATATTTGTAAGTCATCTATAGCCAAAAGAAAAATTTGTAGTGTTTTGAACTAAATCATAATGACTAATACCTATCAAGTTGCATGATATGCAGTTAAATCAGTACTTAGAGAAAAATGTATAGCCTGAAGAACATATGTTAGAAGAGGACAATATAAAAATAAGTGAGCTTAAAATTTAGAAAGAGCAAAATAAATCCTCTAAAATAATAGAGATTAGGAAATACTAATAAAATAGAAAAACAAAAATATAGAGGTTCAAAAATTTAAAGTTGGTTCTTAAAATAATGAACAAAATGTTTAATCCTATGTGAAGAGTGATTAAAAGATAACCGACATTAAATGTAAGAAATCTAAAGGAGACATGACTACAAATATAATAAAAATAAGCCTAAAAATGTAGACAAAGTGGGCAAACTCCTCAAAATAATTAACTTACCAAAACGTTGTCAAGAATAGAATATATGAACAATCCTATAATTACAACATACATGTATGTACACACATGCTAAAAATTCAATAGAAAGAGAATTTTTAACTATCAAGTTTTATTAATCATTTGAGGAAGAAAAATTCTAATCTTACACAACTTATTCCATAAAATTTAGAAAGAGGTTACACTCAACTCATTTAATGAGGCTAATATACCCTTGATACCTAAACCCAAAACAATGATTTGAAAAAGGAAAATGATAAGCCAGTCTTACTAATGGACAGAGATATAAAGTGCTAACAAACTAGTAGTAATCCAAATAAAAAATAAAAGGATAATACATTATGCTCAAGTCAGGTTTAATCTCAGGAATTCAAAGTTGTTTAACATTAAATAATCAAAAAATATAGTTTACTACATTAACAGGTCAGAAAAGGAAAAAACTATCATGTCAATACATGCAGAAAAAGTACTTGATAAATTTCAACATTGAGTCAATAAAAAGTAACTCTTAGCAAATCATGCATAGAAGGTAACTTCACTATCATGATGATAGTTGTCTTCAAAACATGTACTAAGCTGGGCACAGTGGCTTATACCTGTAATCCCAGCACTTCAGGAGGCTGAGGCGAGAGAATCACTTGAGCCCAGGAATTCGAACCTAGTCTGGACAACAAGCAAGACCTCATCTCTATAAAAATGCAAACAAACAAACATATTAACACCTCGTCTCTATAAAAAAGCAGACAAACAAACATATTAACAGACATCATACTTAATTGTGATTCATCAACATTTTTCTCAATGCAGATTAGAATCTAAGGTTTTTCACACTTTAAGAATTAGTTGACCACTAGCCAGGAACAAAATAGAAGCCTTTAACTGTAAAAGGTGCTTTACAGTTTTTCCCTTGATAACATTAAACTTTATCTGAGCCCTGTGTTCCCAGAAAGCAGCTACAGTTAAGAAATATCCCTCTAACCCTAGTATGTTCCAGGAAAGGGCAAACCATAAAGGGCTACTCTGTCTTCAAATATATTCCCCTCATGACACTATCTACCTTTTCTGAGGACGACTTGTTAATTTCCTCTACAAAACTTAAGGCTTTCTCCTTTTCTTTGAGATAAAATCTTTCCCTTTAAAATTGGAAATAAGGTAAGACTATCCACTATAATTACCCCTGTTCAACATTACTGCTTCGTAATGTTCAACATTGTCCTAGCAAGGACAGTAGGACAAGAACAATTCTAAGTGGTATAGGATAGAGAAAGAAGCATAGTTGTTATTAGTTGTAGATGATAGGATCATTCAAATTTTAAAACCCATAAGAATCTAAAGTTAAAACATTAGAATGGGAGGGTTTGTTTATTAATGAACCATTTGGATTAATAAAAATTAACTTAGCAGGTTTCCTGGATAAAATACCAATAGAAAAGTATCAAGTGTGTTTCTCTATATAGGCAATAACAGTTATAAATTTTTAAAAACCTGCCATGTACAAAACCAAAAGATATCAAGAACCTAGGAATAAAGACACAAGACCTCTAGTGGGGAGGATTATAATATTTTAGATATCACTAAGCCTGTATCAAAACATCTCAGGTATCCCATCAATATACCAACTGTGTACCCACAAAAATTAGAAAAAGGTTAAAAAAATTAGAAACATTTAGAAATACAAATAGAAGATGTGATAGTTAAAGATTTGAATACTCACTAAAGTTGAAAATGTCATTTCCCCCCAAACTGACCTGGAGATTTCATATAACGCCAATTAAAATTACAACGGGGGTGATTCTCAGTGCCAGCAAAGATGTAGTCAGCCCCTTACAGCCTGTCTCTTACCCATTATAGCTAAAAACTCTGGACCAAATACAAAAACAACTACCTTAGGGTTCTGAAAAGTAAATAATAAAAGGCAAACTGGGGAGGTGATTCGATACTTACAAAAACAATTGATACAGAAAGGTTTTTCTCAGCTTCGATCTGAATGTGGCCTCAGTCACGGGACTGTATAGTGGGATTAAGTAGCCAAAAATCTGAAAGAAAGCCTGTCTTTGTAGCTAGAGGACCAACAGAAGGACATGGGAGCCAGTGAGTGTGAGGGGAACCTTGTGTTGGAGAAGCAGATCCTATAATTCTGGATTTGGATAGGCAGAAGTCCCAGACTCAGCCCTGTTTTTCTGATCATAGTACTAAAAAAAAAAAAAAAAAAAAAAAAAGGGGGGGGGTCACTAGAGAATGACAGGAAAATGTCATTTTTCTGTTTTGTCACTTTCCATGAAAATTATGTGACAGAAGCATAAGCAGCTAAACTATAGGAGAATCCCAAATTTATCACCAGGATAAAAGAAAAATAAGAAAAGGGGGGACCTACAGTCCAAAGAGGATGGAAGAAAATCCCAATTTTTTTTCTCTTTTTTCAATAGAGATCATCTAACCTGAAGAAAAAAGAGGAAAATGTTTAAATAAAAAAAATAGATGCCCAGAAACCTGTGAAACAGTATCAAGCCTTCACGTCATTGGAGTTCCATGAGAAGAGAATCAAATTGGTGCAGAAAATACATTCGAGTAAGGCCTAAAAACTTCATGCAATTGGTGAAATAGATAAATGTAGATATTTAAGACACTCAACTAACTGACAGCAAGACACATTCAACAAAACCATGCAGAGACTCATCATAATCAAACTGTTAAAAAACCAAAAATAAAGTCTTGAAAGCAGCCAGAGAAAAACTGATACATTACAGATAAGGGGACACCGATTCAAATAATTGAAAAATTTTATGAAAAATAAAGACCAGAAGACAATAGAATAAAATCTGAGTGCTGAAGGTAAGAACTATTATCTCAGAATTTTATAACAAAGAAAAATGTCTTTCAAGAACTTATGTGAAAGAGAAATAGCTTCAGAAAGAGGAAGATGAAAAGCGTTTATCACTGGCAGATCTGCTTTATAGCTAAAGGAACTTTGTCAGTTTGAAATGAAGTGATACCAGAGGGAAGTTTGTAATTTTAGAAATGAAGAGCAGCAGAAATGGTAAATATCTGAGTAAATATAATAGACTCTTGTTCTCTTGTTAAATTATACAAAATGTACATGACTGTTGAAAGCAAAAACTGACTGTCTAGTTTTCAATGTGTATATATGTCATACACGTGACAACAAGGTGAGAGGACAAAGGGACCTATATTGTTCTTAAGCTTCTACATTTTACCTGAAATGGTGAAATACTAAGTAGACTGAAAGGTAAAAATATAATAACTATAGGAAACACTAAAAATATATAATACAAACAAAAGTAGCTTAGAAGCAAACAGATACATTAAAATGGAATACTAAAAAGGCTTAGAAAAAAGTACATAAACCCAATTCAATGCAGAAATGATAGTCTTCAACAAACATTGCAAGAAACATTTGATATCCATATACAAAAAAAACCTCCATCCCGTATCTCACACCTTATCCAAAAATTAATACAAAAATGCAGTATAGACTTTAATATGGAAAATTTCCAAAGAAAAAACCTTTGTGACTTTGGGTTAGCAAAGAGTTTTTAGATATGACAAACAGGCAATGCAAAAAACTTTGATAAACTGGACTTCTTCAAACTTTAAAAAAAAAAAAAAAAAAACCGCTTTTTTTCCTGCAGAAGACAAAGCTTTTAGTCTGGCTTCTTTCGTTCAGCATAATGTCTCAGAGTTTTTTCAAGTGTTACATGTATCAATAGTTTATTCCATTTTATTGCTGAGTAGCCTAGAATTGTATGAATGCACCACAATTTGTCTATTCATTCATTGAGAGGAACTTGGATAAAATGACAAACTTCACCCTGAGAAAAATATTTGCAAATCATGTATCTGTAAAGAGTTCTATCCAGGATATACATTTAGATGCTCAAAAGTTAATATAAAATCAAACCCTAATCAAAAATGAAAAAAAGATTGAACAGACCCTTCAAAGAAGATATGCATAAGGTGAATAACTGCATGAAAAGATGTTTAACATCATTCATCCTTAAAGAAATGCAAGAAAAAAAAAACCTTAGCAATATATCACTATACATGTACTAGAATGGCTATTTTTTTTAAAAGACAATCACAAATGCTGGTGGGGATATGGAGCAACTAAAACTTTGCTATACTATTAGTAAGAATGCAAAATGATATAGCCGTTTTGGAAAAAAATGGGGGAAATTCCTTATAAAGTTAAACATACACTTATTGTATGACCCAGCAATCCTACTTTTGAGAAATGAAAATGTGCACACAAAATTCTGTATTGTGAAAGTTTATAGCAACATTATTCATAATCCTCAAAAACTGTCTACCCAAGTTCCTCTCAATGAATGAATAGCCAAATTGTGGTACATTCCTACAATTCTATGCTACTCAGCAATAAAATGGAATAAACTATTGATACATGCAATACTTGAAAAAAATCTGAGACATTATGCTGAATGAAAGAAGCCAGACTCAAACGCCCTATCAAAGGCTGCATGCGGTGCCTCACGCCTGTAATCCTTGCACTTTGGGAGGCCAAGGCAGGCAGATCACAAGGTCAGGAGATCGAGACCATCCTTCCCAACATGGTGAAACCCTGTCTATTAAAATACAAAAAATCAGCCAGGTGTGATGGCAGTCACCTGTAGCACCAGCTACTCAGGAGGCTGAGGCAGGGGAATCACTTGAACCCGGGAGGCAGAGGTTGCAGTGAGCCAAGATTGCACCACTGCACTCCAACCTCGAGAGAGACTCAGTCTCAAATAAATAGCCCTACCAAAGGTTAACAGATTAGAGTGGGGAATATTTGACAACAAGCATCACAAAGGCATTTTCAGTGGTGATGTAACTGTTCTGTATCTTGATTGTGGTGGTAGTTACACAACTTTATGTACTTGTCAAAACTTATAGAACAGTATACCCTAAGTATTTTATTTTTTCATTTTACATTATGAAATTTAAAAAATTAAAAATTAAACACTTAAAGGTTATTTTGGTAAAGGGTTATTTTGGCAAAGTATATGAGAATGTGAGAGAGAGAGAGAGAGAGAGAGTGTGTGTGTGTGTGTGTGTGTGTGTAAGAAAGAGAGGGATTATGTTTGTGCATGTGAATTTAACAAAGCTGACTCAAAGTTATATAGAAATTTACTGACTCAATAATAGCCATGACACTTTAAGAAGAAAGAGGTGAAAGGTCTTGCTCTGCTAAATATGAAGATTAAAAGTATTACTAATTACATAATGTAATATTGGTGCTAGAATAGACAAGTAGAGAAACAGGGGAAAAAAAGAGTCCACAAACAGACCCATATATGGACAGACATTTGAATTACAGCAAAGGATGGGAAAGGATAATCTTTCATAAGAGATGCTGGGATAATTGAGTAACGATATGAAAAAATGTTCAACTGAACCTCCAACACACTCTTGTATTACCAACTCCAGGTGGATTTCAGACTAAAATGTGAAAACGTGAAAGTATAAAGCTGCTTCATAATATAGAAGAATGTCACATATGGAATTATTTTTAAGATGAAAGGCATAAAGCATAAATGATTGATATAAACTTGAACAAGTTTATCAAAGTTATATATGATTTTCTCATAAAATTATCTTGAAATTAAAAATGTCCATCAAAAGACATAATACACAAGCTATAGAATATAAGAAGATATTTGCAGTATCAGTGGGCTCATTTCTAGAATATATAAAGAGCTCCAACATAAATGTGAAAAAAATGGGCAAAAGATGTGAGCAGGCATGTCACAAAGAAGTCAAAATGATGAGTGTATATACATGGAAAGGGTATGTGATTAGAAGGATCTCTCAGCGGCTTACTGGTGCCAATGATGTTCTTTTTTATTTACTTGATTGCTGGTTACACAGATATCTGATTTATAATTATTCATGATTTTGTATGTCTACATTTTAGAATGTATATTTTATGTTACATGTGAAAGAAAGATCAAGATGTTTATAGCCAGTTATTTCTCTAACACCTTCTAGCAAAAATGAGTAAGATGATAAATTGTCCTTAATTTTATTTATAGCAGACATTTACTTCAGGTAGGGGATGAAAGTTGCATTGCTTTAAATAAAATCACTGGTACAATAGAAAACTATTTTGATACTATTGTGTGATAAGTTGTCTTCCTATTCAAGCTCAAATTTTTGTTCTTATCCATACTTAATTCTTGGTATAAGAAATGAGAGTATGAAAACTAACTCACCTACTTCCTAGCTGTGTGGTCCTGACTGACCAAGTCACCGACTCTTTAAACCTCTGTTTCTGCTTCATTGTAGAGGTAATAACATTATCTATGTCCTCTGTTTATGGTGGGGATTAAATGAAGTATCTTATGCAGGTGGCTAGCACACAGTAAACATTTAATACTTGGTCATCGTAACAGTTATTAGTATATAATTGTAGTAATTTTATTCCTCAGCTAATTTAAGTAAGAGCAGTCAAACAGTCCTTGATTGCATTCCAGCCTGTGCTACTTCTTAGGAGGTGACTAACCTCTCAGACTTTCAATTTCATCATATGAAATGGAGATAAGTACACTTCTTTAGTTGTAGGGCTTAAATTAGAAAATGTATGCAAAATCTCAGGATCTGAAATATGGCAAATACCCCTAAAGCATGCAGTTGTATCACTCCAGAGGAATCCACTATGGGATAATACCATGGCAGAAGCTCAGAGAATGAATCATCAACTTAGATTTTCTAAATGAATTCCCAGTGAGCCTCTGTTCCTTGAGCATTGTCAAAATGTTACAGCTATAGCTATTCCTGTTTTTTGTCAAATGTGACAATCCCTTCTGATATAGTTTGTGTATTTTTCCCAGCCCAAATCTCATGTTGAATTGTAATCTCCAATGCTGGGGGTGCGGCCTGGTGGAAGGTGTTTGGGTCATGGGGAAAATCCCTCATGGCTTGGTGCTGTCGTCATAATAGTGAGTTCTCTCAAGATAACATCTTTTAAAGGTGTGTGGTACCTTCCCCATCCCACTTTCACCACATGACCCGCCTACTCCCTTCACCTTCAGTCATGACTATAAGCTTCCTGAGGCCTCCTTAAGAAGCCAATGAGATACCAGCGTCATGCATCCTGTAAAGCCTGCAGAACCATGAGCCAATTAAACCTATTTTATTTCTAATGTACCCAGATTTAGGTATTTATAGCAATGCAAGAATGGTCTAACACAGAAAATTGGTACCGAGGACTGTGGCATTGCAATAGAGATAATTGAAAATGTGGAGGCAGCTTTGGAACTGGCTAACAAGCAGAGGTTGGAAGAGTTTGTGGGGGCTCAGAAGACAGGAAGATGAAGGAAAGTTTGAAACTTCTTACAGACTGGTTAAGTGGATGTGACCAAAATGCTGGTAGCGATATGGACAGTGAAGTCCAGGCTTCTGAGATCTCAGGTGAAGATGAGAAACTTAGTGGGAACTGAAGCACAGGTCAGGTATGTTATGCTTTAGCAAAGAGCTTGGCTACATTCTGTTCGTGACTTGGAGGTCTGTAGAAGTTTGAGCTTGAAAGTGATGACCCTAAAATATCTGGCAGAAGAAATATCTGAGCAGCAAAGTGTTCAAGATTTTGCTTCTAACAGCCTATGTTCAGATGCAGTAGCAAAGGAATGACTTAAAGTTGCAACTTATATTTCAACAGGAAGCAGAGTGTTAAAGTTTGGGAAATTTGCAGCCTAGCCACATGGCAAAGAAAGAAAAGCTTTTAAGGAGAAGAATTCAAGCAAGCTGTAGAGCAACCACTTTCTGGAGATATTTGCATGGGTGAAAGAGAGCTAACTGCTAACATTAAAGACAATGGAGAAAAGGCTTTGAAGGCATTTTAGAGTCCTTCCTGGCAGCCCCTCCTATCACAGTCCCAGGGCCCTGCTGCTCTAAATAGCCTCTGGAGAGTGTTCCCAACATCGCAGCTGCTCTACCTGTAGCTCAAAGGGGCCCAGGTAGAGCTCAGGCTGCTACTTTGGAGAACGCAAGTCATACGCCTTAGCAGCTTCCCCATGGTGTTAAGCCTTTAGATGCACAGAATATAAGACTGAACATTTAGCAGCCTCTGCTTACATTTCGGAAGATGTATGGAGAATTCTGGGTGCCCAGGCAGAAGCCTGCTACAGGGCAGAGCCCTCCCAGAGAATTCCTACTAGGTCAGTTCCACGGGGAAATGTGGGGTTGGAGCCCCCACCCAGAGTCCCCAACGGGGCACTGCCTAGTGGAGCTATGAGATGGCATCCACTGCCTTCCAGATTCCAGAATGGTATACCCACTGTCAGCTTGCACCCTCAGCATGGAAAGCCACAATCAGTCAACTCCAGGCCTTGAAAGCTGCCTCAGGGGCTGAACCCTGCAAAAACAACAGAGGTAGAGCTGCCCAACACCGTGGGAGCCCACCCCTTGCACCAGTGTGCCCTGCATGTGGGACATAGAGTCAGAAGAGATTATTTTTGAACTTTAAGATTTAGTAACTGCCTGCTGGATTTCAAACCTGCATGAGGCCTGTAGCCCCTTTCTTTTGACCAGTTTTTCACTTTGGAATAGCAATGTTTACCCAATGCCTATTCACCCCTTGTCTCTTGGGAAAAAAAAAAAAAAGTTAAGTTTCATAGGTGGAAGGGATTTGCCTTATCTCAGATCAGACTTTGGACATTGGACTTTTCAGATAATGGTGGAATGAGTTAAGACTTTGGGGGACTGTTAAGAAGGTATGATTGTATTTTTGCAGTGTGAGAAGGACATGAGATTTGGGATGGGCCAAAGGCAGAATGACATAGTTTGGACATTCGTCCCCTCCCAAATCTCACGTTGAATTGTAATTCCCAATTCAGGAGGCGTGAATTGGTGGGAGGTGTTTGGGTCAAGGGGCAAATCCCTCATGGCTTGGTGCTATCTTCGCAATAGTAAGTTGTTGCGAGATCTGGTCATTTAAGAGTGTGTGGCACCTCCCTTCCACTCTCTCCCGTTTCTGCTTACATCCACCATGATTGTAAGCTTCCCAAGGACTCCCTAGAAGCTGAGTAGATGCCAGCACCATGCTTCCTATAAAGCCTGAAGAACTGCGAGTCAAACCTCTTTTCTTTATAAATTACACAGTGTCAGGTACTTCTTTATAGCAATGCAAGAATGGCCTAATATACCTTCTGCATAAAGAGAACTACAAAACACTGATAAAAGCAATCATAGATGACACGTACAAATGGGAAAACATCCCATGCACTTGGAAGGGAAGAATATCATTACCATGACCATACTAACCAAAGGATTCTACAGATTCAATGAAATTCTTGTGAAATTACCAATGTCATTTTTTACAGAATTAGAAAAAAAATCCTAAAGGTCATATGAAATCAAAAAAGATTTAATAGCAAAGCAATCCTAAGCAAAAAGAGCAAAGCTGGAGGCATAACATTACCTGACTTCAAATCATACTACAATTCTATCTATAGTAACCAGAACATGGTACTGGTACAAAAATAGACATATACATCAATGGAACAGAATAGAGAACCCAGAAATAAAGCCACCTACATACAACCAAATGATCTTCAACAAAGTCAATGAAAATATATGCTGGAGAAGTATACCTCATTTAATAAATAGTGCTGAAAAAATTGGGTAGTCATATGTAGAAAAATGAAACTGGATCTGTACCTCTCACCATATACAAGAATTAACTCAAGATAAAGACATAAACGTAAGACCGGAAACTATAAAAATACTAGAAGAAAACCTACGAAAAATTCTTCTGGACATTGGCCTAGGAAAAGAATTAATGACTAAGTCATCAAAAGCAAATGTAACAAAACCAAAAATAGACAAATGGGACTTAAAGCTTCTGCACAGAAAAACAAAAAAACCTACAGATGTTTGCAAATGTTGCATCTGACAAAGGGCTAACATCCAGAATCTACAACAAATTCAAACAACTCAATAACAAAAAAGCAAATAGTCCCATTAAAAAGTGGGCCAAGGATAATAAACATTTTTCAAAAGAAGACATGCAAATGGTCAATACATTTATGAAAAAATGCTCAGTATCACAAATCAGAGAAATTCAAATTAAAACCAAAATGAGGTATCATCTTACACCAGTCAGAAGGGCTATTATTAAAAAGTCAGGAAACAACAGATGTTGGTGAGTATGTGGAGAAAAGGGAACTCTTAGAGACCCTTGGCAGGAATGTAAATTAATATAACCTGTATGGAAAACAGTATGGAGATTTCTGAAAGAACTAAAAACAGCACTACCATTTGATCCAGCAATCCCACTACTGGGCATCTCCCACCCCCCACCAAAAAAAAGGAATTATATCAGAAAAGATACCTGCACTCTGATGTTTATTATAGCAGTATTCACAGTAGCAAAGTCATGTAAACAAACTAAGTATCAATGGAGCATTAAAGAAGGAAAACATGGTATGTACACCATGGAATACCACTCAGTTATAAAACAATGAAATCATATTTTTTGCAGCAACATGGATGGAACTGGAGGCCATTATCTTAAGTGAGGTAACTCAAATAGAAAGTCAACCATCACATGTTCTCACTTATAAGTGAAAGCTCAACAATGAGTACACATGGATATACAGAGTGGAATAACAGGCATTAGATACTTAAAATGGTGGGAGGTGGGAGGGGGTAAGGGTTAAAAAAATCACCTACTGGGTATAATGTTCACACTTCAGGTGATGGCTACACTAAAGGCCCAGACTTCACCATTATGCAATACATTCATGTAAGAAATCTGTACTTGTACCCCTTAAACATAAACATTAAGAAAATTAAGATGTATTCTTATTCCCTAGCCCTGAGTGTTTATTTTTTGACAGATGTTTGTATGCTAATAGAAATTTCAGAAAGCCATACACATTCTGAAAATTAATCTAATTATAATCTGTTTACAATTATCTTTCACTTGACTCAGACCCTGATAGTAACTTATGGTCACAGAACTGATATATCTGTGTGACATTCTGGCAAGTCCTCTAGACCTATTTCCACATCTGCAAGGAGAAGTGGTAATAATAAAAACTTACTGATGTATACCAATGCTGGCTACTAAAGAAGGTACTTAATATACCAGCATTTACTTTTAATGCCTATAAACCATACAAGATAAGTACTATTGTTTTGGTTTTCAGTTTTACAGATGAGAAAAATGAAACAGTTTAAGTAAACTGTCTAAGATTATGCTGTGGATACATCAAGATTGGAGTTCAGGTCATTCTATTGTCAAAATCCAAATTCTGCAGTACCCTCATGGCTTCTCAATTAACGGAATATCTACTGCGTGACAATCTACATTCGTCATTCTCATAATCTTGCAAGATTAAAGAACTATTACTCATGAAATGCCTGGCATGGGGCCAATGTGAAGCAGACACAAAAAATAGTACGTTTAGCCTTCTTTTTCCTAGTTCTGCAAAAAAAACAAACAAACAAACAAAAACACTACCCAAAAACAAACCGCTTTTTTTTTTAACTGGATAACAGAATCTATTAAGACATTTGTTCTTCCCACATATTTAACATTTAGTCCATCTATATGGTAATATATGTAGTAACATTGTTATAAAAATGTCTTGAAATGTAAGCTATTGGATGCACGTTTTACATGGCAAGGGAACAAAAATGATGTATTTTAAAATTGAGCCAATAATCTTTTTTTAAACAAAGATTCACAAATTCATGAGTCATTCTGGGTGCTTCAGAGGATCCCTTAAATAATCTGAAATTGCATGCAAAATGTGTATGTTTGAGCAGCAGCTCGTTTGTTTGTAATTAGAATTCTGAATTTTCGTAAGATTTGTGTAGGATTCATCATCTCAAATGCTTTAGAACCACCATCATAAAATAAATTCAATTTTTCTGAAAGTAGGCATTGTAATTGCCTGCTCTTCACCTCATTGATGAGGGAGGGATTCATACCCTAGGGTTATGGAGATGGCCAAACATGATACCTGACACTGCACAGGTGAGATCAATAGCAATTTGTCAGTCACAATCCACTGGAGGAAGACACTACACACCATGCAGGGCCAAACAGGGGTTGCACTTGTAAAGAGTGAACATGTAATCACCGTGGGAGGCAGGATTTATAGTACCAAGAGTGAAATGTGCCTGGTTCTTGTGGAGTGTGTGATTGGCTTCCTTGCCAGCTGTAGGCTGGAAAAGAACTGAAACTCCTTACTCAGGGATAAGCAGGAACTGCACTTGGTCCTGGTAATGAGAGATTGTTTGGGGGGAGCCTCATCTGCAGGAGCAGAGTAGGGAGGGAAACTTTCAGTTAGGCCATCTGAAGCCTTCCTGATTTTACCAGATGTCAAGGCAGCATATTACATCAGTCCTTAATTTTAGGTCTTACACCACAAAAGGTTGGCAAGATGTATTAACAGTCTTTAAACCATATATGATCTTTCACCTCGGGGCTCCTCTTTTAGAAGTTTATCCTTATGAAAATAAGATATTTGCACAGCACAGAGTTGCATTTAATAGAGAAAAATCCAAAGAAATGTAAATGTCTGTCATTGAGAAAAGAGTTACATTTTGGCATATTCAAATAATGGAATACTATCTATCATCAGTTTAAAATGCCAAAAAAAATGACATGACATGAAACAATCTCCAGGTGTTAAAGGGGTTTAAAATAGACTATATATATTCTATTTTCTGTATATTTGCATAGAAATAATGCTGGAAGAATATGTTCTAAAATGTTACCAGTGATTCACTTTCCATGGTGAGATTGCCAATGACTTTTTTCCCTTTTGCGTATGTATATTTTCCAAAAATTTCTGTAATAAACATGTGTTCCTTGTGTAATAAGGAAGAAGTTTTACCCACTCACCAATTGCATATGTTTGACCTAACACATAAGCAACCATCAATCTTATAGAGGTAAACAAGTTAAGGGGGAAGATGTTGTTCTTAAAACTAAATGCAGAAGTGGGATGGTAGATAAGAAACAGGGCTAATGTGCAGCTCCCACTCAGACAGACAAAACAGCATGGGGAGACTCAAACTGTGATCTTTTGCTCCAAAAACCACCACAGGAACACACCAGGAAAACAAAATAATTCACATATCCTTTGAAAGAAGCAGCATGCTGCTGCAAATTCTGCAGGACAGGTGAAAAATTGTGAGTTCCTCAAGTGTGAGAGAAGGAAAACTTACCTTAGAAAACATACCCACACTAAAGAATCTGAAAATCCAGATCATAAGAGGATTTAACCTAACCTAGAGCTGAAATGGACTCAGGGAGTGGTACAAAACATACAAGTAGAAGTAGCAGTGGAAAGTGCCTTGCAGATACTCCCAGTCTCCAGCCCTAGCTTATAGAAGCCATCCCTGACTATCTCACAGGGGCCCTCAGGGAAGGTACCCAGCTAAATTGGAGAGGGGTTGCAGGGTAAAGGAAGCTTCCAACTGAAGTTGGTAGTGTTTTTGACCGGGCATAAATTCTCCTGAGTGGAGTCCCGGGGATGAGTGGGAACTCCTGTAGATTCCAGCACAGGATGGCAGGAGCCACAGCCCAAGGAGTGGGCAGACAGGGAGGAGTGAGGTTATGCTATCTCAGTGGGGAAGCTCATGGCCTGAAGGAAACTGAGGGTAGGGGGCACTGTGGGAGGGCCTTGTCAACTGCCTGGGAGCTGGGTGAGGACTCTCAGCTATCCCCCACTTCCTGGCAAACTGTATGACACAGCAGAGGCTCCCCTCTGGAACACAACCTGACTGGTCTGAGAACCACCCCCAACCCTCACTGAGACCACACAGCAAGCCCCCTCGAGGAGAGGTTGAGCCCAGAGCTGCCTAACCCTGCCCCCACATGACGGCATTTCTCTACCCACCCTGGTAGCCAATGACAAGAGAGAAACTCTTGGGAGCTTTATGGCCCCACCCATTGCCTGAGAAACCAAAATACTTACCCTGGCCAACTTAGGACAAGCATAGATCCCCTACTACTATGCAGCTGGTGCTCTCTTGCAAGTGCCACCTCCTGCTGCTAACAAACTCAGGCCATTACAGAAACTCATGACAAAATAATCCTGATCCCAGGAAAGAAAAGACAACCGCTAATTCCACTGCCTACAACATCCTGGCTAACCAGAGGTACTGAGTGTGTCCATATGACAACTTCACTGCTAGCATAACCAGCATTCAAGAAAGCCAGCACACTAAACATACCTACAAAACTAAGGTCTCTCACACAGTCTACTTCACTTCCCTGCTGCCTCCACCAAAGCAGGTGCTGGTATCCAGGGCTGGAAGATCTCAAGATGAACCAGATCACAGGACTCTTTGCACATATCTCCCAGCACAAGCCCAGAGCCTAGTAGCCCCACTGGGTGGCTAGACTTAGAAGAGCAATAGCAATCACTGCAGTTGGGCTCTCAGGAACCCCCATCCCTAGGGGAAGGAGGAGAGTAGCACATCAAGGGATCACCATGTGGGACAAGAGAATCTAAACAGAAAGCCTTGAGTTTCAGACCTCTACACTGAAATAGTCTACTCAATGAGAACCAGAAAAGTAATTCTAATATGACAAAACAGGGTTCTACAACATCCCCCAAAAATTACACCAGCCCCCCAACAATAGATTCACAAGAAGAAATCTCTGAATTGCCAGCTAAAGAATTCAGAAGGTTGATTCAGCTATTCAAGGAGATACCAGGGAAAGGTGAAAAACAATTTAAATAAGTTTAAAAAACAATACAGATAAGTTTTTTATCAATAGATAAGTTCTCCAGAAAAATAGAGAAAACAATCACAACTTCAGGAAATGAAAGACACTTATAGAAATACAAAATGCAGTGGAAAGTTTCAAGAATAGACTAAATAGAACAAATTCAGAGCTCAAAGACAAGGCTTTTGAATTAACTCAATCATATAAGCAAAAATATAACACAATTAAAAATAATGAACAAAGCCAAGAAATTTGGGATTATATTAAATGGCAAAACCTAAGAATTGGTGTTCATGAGGAAGAAGAGAAATCTACAAGTTTAGAAAACATATTTGGGGGAATAATCAAGGAAAACTTCCCTGGCATTGTTAGAGAGCTATATATCCGAATATAAGAAGCACAAAGAACACCTGGAAAATTCATTGTAAAAAGACCATCACCTAGGCACATAGTCATCCAGTTATTTAAATTCAACATGAAGGAAGAATCTCAAGAGCTTTGAGACAAAAGCATCAGATAACCTACAAAGGAAAACCTATCAGATTAACAGCACATTTCTCAGCAGAAACCTTACAAGACAGAAGAGATTAAGGTCTCATCTTTAGCCTCCTGAAACAAAATAATTGTCATCCAAAATTTTGTATCTAGCAAAACTAAGTTTCATGAAGGGGAGATAGTCTTTTTCAGACTAGCAAATGCCGAGATAATTTGCTAAAAGGAGTTCTAAATCTTGAAACAAAACCTCAAAATATACCAAAATAGAACCTCCTTAAAGAATAAATCTCACAGGGCCTATAAAACACAATGAAAAAAAAATCAAGGTAATAAGACCACAACTAGCATGATGAAATAGAACAGTACCCCACATGTCAATATTAATATTGAATGTAAATGGCCTAAATGTTCCACTTAAAAGATACAGAATGGCAGAATGGATAAAAATCCACCAACCAGGTATTGGTGGTCTTCAAGAGACTCACCTAACACATAAGTACACACAGAAACTCAAAGTAAAGGGGTAGAAACAGATATTCCACACGAATGAAAACCAAAAGTGAGCAGAGTAGCTATTCTTGTATCAGAGAGAACAGGCTTTAAAGCAACAGAAAAAAAGAAAAGAAAACACACACACACACACACACACACCACACCCCCCCAAAGAGGGATGTTATATAATGACAAAAAGATTAGTCCAACAGGAAAATATCACAATCCTAAATATATATGCATGTAACACTGGAGCTCCCAAATTTATAAAACAATTACTACTAGACATAAGAAATGAGATAGACAGCAACACAATAATATTCGGGGACTTCAGTACTTCACTGACAGCACTAGACAGGTCATCAAGACAGAAAGTCAACAAAAACAATGGACTTAAACTATTCCATAGAACAAATGGACTTAACAGATATTTACAGAACATTCTCTCCAACAACTGCAGAATATACATTCTTTTTTCCAGCACATGGAATATTCTCTAAGATAAACTATATGATAGGTCACAAAAGAAGTCTCAATAAATTTAAGAAAACCAAAACTATATCAAGTATCCTCTCAGAATACAGTGGAATGAAACTGGAAATTAACTCCAAAAGAAACCCTAAACTGTACGAATACATGGAAATTAAATAATCTGCTCTTGAATGATCTTTGGGTTAACAATGAAGTTAAGATGGAAATTATTTTTTGAGCTGAATAATAGTGGCACAACCTATCAAAACCTCTGTGATACAGCAAAAGTCGTGCTGAGAGGAAAGTTCACAGCATTAAATGCCCACATCAAAAAAGTCTGAAAAAGTATAAACAAATAATCTAAGGTCACACCTCATGGAACTGGAGAAAAATGAACAATTCAAACCCAAAACCAGCAGAAGAAAAGCAATAACAAAGATCACAGTGGAACTATTAAATTTAAACCAAAATAAAAAATACAAAAGATAAATGAAACAAAAACCTGGGTCTTTTAAAAGAAAAACAAAACTGATAGACCATTAGTGAGCTGAACCAAGAAAAGAAAGAAGATCCAAATAAGCTCAATTAGAAATGAAATGGGGCCAGGCGTGGTGGCTCACACATGTAATCCCAGCACTTTGGGAGGCCAGGCTGGCAGATCACAGAGGTCAGGAGATTGAGACCATTCTGACTTACACAGTGAAATCCCATCTCTACTAAAGAAACAAAAAGTTAGCCGGGCATGATGGCACACACCTGTAGCCCCAGCTACTCGGGAGGCTGAGGCAGGAGAATCACTTGAACTCCAGAGGTGGAGGTTTCAGTGAGCCGAGATCGCACCATTGCACTCCAGCCTGGGCTACAGAATGAGACTCCATCTCCAAAACAAAAAAAGAAAAAGAAATTGGAGATATTACAACCAATACCACAGAAATACGGATCATTCAAGGCTACTGTGAACACCTTCACACACACACAAACTAGACAACCTAGAGGAGAAGAATTCCTGAGAATATACAGCCCTCCTAGATTAAGCCAGGAAAAAAATAGAAACTGAATAGACCAATAACAAGTAGCAGGATTGAAACAGTAAGAAATTGCCAAACAAAAAGCCCAGGACTAGATGGATTCACAGCTGAATTCTATCAGACATTCAAAGAACTGATACCAATTCTACTGAAATTAATCCAAAAGAAAAAGGGAATCCTCCATAAATCAGTCTATGAAGCTGGAATCATCCTAATCCCCAAAACAGGAAAGGATATAACAAACAAACAAACTACAGACCAATATCCCTGAAGAACAGATACAAAAATCCACAAAATACTAGCTAAATGAATCCAATAGCATATTAAAAAAGATAATATACCATGATCAAGTGGGTTTCATACTAGGGATGCAGGGATGGTTTAAGATAAGCAAGTCAATAAATGTGATACAGCACATAAACAGAATTTAAAAGAAAAATATGATCATTTCAATAGATGCTGAAAAGTTTGACAAAATCGAGCATCCCTTTATGATTAAAAACCCCAGCAAACTTGGTTTTTATTACCTTTGAGGTATGCCCCTTCTGTGCCATCTATGAGAAACCCACAGCCAACATTACAGGGAATGGGGAAAAGTTGAAAGTATTCCCCCCTGAGAACTGGAACAAGACAAGGATGCCCACTTTTACCATTTCTATTCAACATGGTCCTGGAAGTCCTAGCCAGAGCAATGAAACAAGAGAAAGAAATAAAGGGCATCCAAATCAGTAAAGAGGAAATCAAACTGTTGTTTGCTGATGATATGATTGTATACCTAGAAAACCCTGAAGACTCATCTAAAAAGCTCCTAGGTGTGATAACTGAATTCAGTAGTTTCAGGATACAAAATTATTGTATACAAATCAGTAGCACTGCTATAGACCAACAATGACCAAGCTCAGAATGAAATCAATAACTCAATTCCTTTTACAACAGCTGCAAAAAAAATAGGAACATACCTAAGAAGGTGAAAGGCTTCTACAAGGAAAATTAAAAAACACTGCTGAAAGAAATCATTAATGACACAAATTAACACACATCCCATGCTCATGGATGGGTAGAATCAATATTGCAAAAACGACCATACTTCCAAAAGCAATCCACAGATCCAATGCAATTCCCGTCAAAGCAGCATCATTCCTCACAGAACTAGAAAAAAAAACAATCCTAAAATACATATAGAACCAAAAAAGAGCCCATATAGCCAAAGCAAGATTAAGCAAAAAGAACAAATCTGGAGGCATCACATTACCTGACTTTGAACTGTGCTACAAAGGCTATAGTTATCAAAACAGCATGGTATTGGTATAAAAATAGGCACATAGACCAACAGAATAGAGAATCCAGAAATAAAGCCAAATACTTACAGTCAACTGACCTTCAACAAAGCAAACAAAAACAAGGTGGAGAAAGGACAACCTTTTCAAGACATGGTGCTGGGATAATTGGCAAGCCATGTGTAGAAGAATGAAACTGGATCCTCATCTCTCACCCTATACAACAATTAACTCAAGATGGATCAAAGACTTAAATCTAAGACCTGAAACCATAACAATTCTAGAACATTGGAAAAACCCTCCCTTCTAGACATTGGCAAAGACTTCGTCACCAAGAACCCAACAGCAAATCCAACAATAACAAAGATAAATAAACAGGACCTAATTGAACTAAAAGCTTATGCACAGCAAAATAAGTTATCAGCAGAGTAAACCGACAACCTACAGAATGGGAGAAAATATTCTCAAACTAAGTATCCAACAAAGAATATCCAGAATCTACAAGGAACTCAAATCAGCAAGAGAAAAAAAATAATCACATCAAAAAGTGGACAAAGGACATTAGTAGACAATTCTCAAAAGATATACAAATGGCCAAATGTGAAAAAATACTCAACATCTCTAGTTATCAGGAAAAATGCAAACTAAAAGCAAAATGAGATGCCAGCTTACCCCTGCAAGAATGGCCATAATTAAGCAATCAAAAAATCATAAATGTTGGTGTGGACATGTTGAAAAGGGAGTACTTTTACAATGCTGCTGGGAATGTAAACTAGTACAAACACTATGGAAAACAGTATAGAGATTCCTTAAAGAACAAAAAGTAGATCTACCGTTTGATCCAGCAATCCCACTACTAGGCATCTGCCCAGAGTAAAGGAGTCATTATATGAAAAAGACACTTGCAGACACATGTTTATAATAGCATAATTCACAAATGCAAATATACGAAACCACCCTAATTGCCCATGAGCCAACGAATGGAAAAAGAAAATGTGTGTATACACAGTGGAATACTACTCAGCCATATAAAGAAACAAAATAATGGCATTGGCAGCAACCTGGATGGAGCTGGAGACCATTCTAAGTGAAGTAACTCAGGAACGGAAAATCAAGTATCATATGTTCTCACTTATAAGTGGGATCTAAGCTATGAGGATGTGAAGGCACAAGAATGATATAATGAACTTTGGGGACTCGTGGGGAAGGGTAGGGTGGGGGTGATGGATAAAAGACTATACTTAAGTACAGTGTACACTGCTTGGGTGATGCATGCATCAAAATCTCAGAAATTACCACTCAAGAACTTATCCATGTAACAAAAAAACCCACCTGTTCCCCAAAAACTACTGAAATAAAAGAATTAAGAATATGCTTAAAAATGAATACTGAACCAGCCATTCACTCTTGAAATGGGACTGTGAAATATAAGCTGTGCTAAGCTTAATAAACGTGCGATTAGCACTATAGTTAATTTTCATCTAATAAATTGTATTCAGGTTTTACTTGTTACCCACCATATACTTAAGCAATGTCCTTTCTGTCAGAGATGCAACATTGCTAGCTTTGAAGATGGAGGAAGGGACCACAGGCTGAAGAATGAGAGGGTATTTTTAGAAGCTGCAAAAGACAAGGAAACAACTATTCTTTGATCTACCAGAGAATTTAGATACTAGATCCTTTTTTAAAAAAAGTGTAGCATGGTTGATACCTTAAATTTAGCCCACTAAGACCCATTTTATATTTCTACCCTACAGAACTGTAGTATAAATTGTGTTGTTTAAGCCACGGTGTTTGTGATCATTTGTTACAGCAGCAATAGGAAACTAATACAATCAGCAAAGAAATCTATCACTTTTTAACACTCTCCCTCTTCCAAACGCTTTCTCTTCCTAGATGCTTCATAACTTCATTTAAATGCTGGTAACTCGGAGACAGATAAGGGAATGGCAAATGGCAAAGCTCCTGCTTTAATGGATTTCCTCTGCGAAGATGCAAGGACTAGGAAAACATATTTTTAATCTTTTGCTCACTTAAAATTAACTAGAAAAAATATTGAGACAGATGGTCTCCCTCATGCTGCCTTAGCATTTTGGCATGTTCCATTTAACATGTCTCTTATGTTCCCAATTCAGAGCAAAAAATCCCATTACTGTAAGGGCATTGTAGTGTTTTTACACCTTCACTTTTGTACATTTTAACAGAAGAGATGAGAATACATAGTGGATAGTTACAGGTGAAAAATAGAGCTGAAAGTAATGTACTCTGAACAAATATAATGAACACTTCACGTTTAGGCCATGAACCAAAGCTGAGGAGACAGTATGGAGGAAGGGATAGCAAGGAATCTATTTTAGTCCTCGTGTTTGCTCATACTTATTCCCCCAAAGCTCACACTGCAAAATGTAACAAGTAGGTGAATTCTTCAGCATGGTTAATATTCCTAGAAAATGTCAAATAACCAACTGTCATTATTGCAGTTACCTTTTCCAATGTCTGTCTTCACAATAACCTGATTCAGAAGCAAGATTGGCATGATGATATAAATATGTGTCTCTCAAATTTCTTGTGTTGAAATTCTAACCTCAAAATGATGTTATTAGGAGATGTGACCTCTGGAAGGTGATTAGATCCTGAGACTAGAGCCCTCATGAATGGGATTAATGCCCTTATGAAAAGGGCATTAAGAAAACCTCAGAGAGCTCCCTTGTCCCTTTGACCACGTGAACACACAGGGAAAAGACACCATATAGAACCAGAGAGCAGGCCCTTACCAGACACCAAATCTGCCAGTGCCTTGACTAATATGTATCGATTATTCAGAGTCCTTAATGACAAAATGTTTTCTCAAGAGAAAGTCAACAAGTGGGTCCTCAGCCAGTTTGTAATCTTTCTCAATAGAAAACATTTTTTCAAACATCTTCAAATAGTCTTAGATGTTTAATGATGTCATTTAATAAATGTTTAATGATGTCATTTAATAAAATTTCACATTCCTCAGTGGTTTTTATCAAACAGTTCTTTAAAGTTTCCATAGAGTCAAATTTATGTATTTTAATTTAGAAAATTGAATAAAAATTTGACATCTGTTTCAACACTGACATTTCACTTGCAGTTATAAATGCAGTAATTCTTCAACCTTATATTGCTAAATTGAGGTTCTGCTCATTAAAAGTTTCACAAAAATATACAAGCTAAAGCAACCATTTTGTATTTTAGAAAGATTCATCTAATGGAGTTATTTGCCAAAATGGTAGGGGTATTTCTTGCTCTAATATGAACTATTTATAACTTTGACTTAGTATAGCTAATGAGCTGCAGTGTGAAAAATAAATTCTCGAATTCACTGCCTACATCATGAGAAATAGCTGTCAAATATCAAATTAGAGTCAATGTCTTAAAATGAAAAGTTATATGCCATAATTTCACAAAGTTTTGAAAGATGCTCATAGGTTATTTGATGGGAGAAACACTTGTGAGGGCAAAGAGGGAAGATTCAGAAGAGGTAGGGAAAGCCTCAGACCATCATCTATGTCTGATCCCTCTGAAGGAGGTTTGGGTGTCAAGAGTCTCAGATTGCAGCACAGTGCTAGAAAAGTTCTGAACAGGCTAATGGGGAGACTATGAGCTAAAGCCTCCCATCAGAGGAATCCTGACTATTCTACGAATGGTCCTATATTGAGTATCCTGGCCGTGCTTAGTCATTGAGAGAAGCCCATGGGAAGCATGGCCTTGTCATGAATTTAGTGACAGATTTCTGACCACAGCAGTTGAAGCTGTCAGTCAATTCTCTCTGCAGCAGGAGATCTTAGGAGCACATTTTCATGCCTGACAAAGTGGTGGCATATAAGGACAGAGGCATAATAGGGCCAGATCACATAGGTCCATGTAGGCCATTTGAAGGACTTTAGCTTTTATTCTCAGTGAGATGGGACCATTGAAAAGTTGCAAATAGGGGAGTTATGTGATTTAAATTACATACAAACGGGAATATTCTAATTCTTGTGTTGTGAATGGATAAAGGAGATGAAGGGGAAAAGCTGGGAGATGAGTCAAAAGCTATTTTATTAATTCAAGTAAGAGATGGCAATGGCTTGGTGGCTTAGTCTGTTTAATGCTGTTGTAACAGAATACCACAGACTAGGTAATTTATAAAGGAAAGAAATATATTTGGCTTACAGTTCTGGAGGCTAGGAAGTCCAAGATTGAGGGGCGGACATCTGATGAGGGTCTACTTGCCATATCCTCACATGGTAAAAGGCATCTCGTGGGCAAGAGAGAAGGGGAGCAAAAGGGGACCAAACTTACTTTTATAACAAACCCACTCTGACAATAACCAATACACTCCTGAGATAAGGACATCAACCCATTCATTAAGGCAAAACTTTCATGACTTAATCAACTCTTAAATGTCCCACCTCTCAATATTTTTGCATTGGGGATTAGGTTTCCAACACAAACATTGGGAGACACATTCAAACCATGTCACTTGGACTACAACTTTAGCAAAAGAGGTGATAAGAAGTGGGTGGTGTTTAGACAGATAAAGTAGAGTCAACAGAATTTGCAAATGGATTGAATGTGAAGTGAGCAAGAGGAGTCAAAAATCATTCAAAGGGTTTTGGCCTGAGCAACTGGAAAAAAATGGAGCTTACATTAACAGACATGTGAAGACTTTGGGGATAGCAGGTTTCAGGAGGGATTATTAAGTTTTCTGTTTGGACAGGTTCTGTTTGGAGGTGTCCAAATAAAGATGCCAAATTGGATGTATGAATCAGAGGAGAGGTCCAGGTTAGAGATAGAAATTTAAAAGTTCTGACTGTGTAGATGTTAATTAATGTTGTGAAACTAGATAGAATCACCGAGGCAATTTAGATAGATAAGAGAAGAGGACCAAGAACTGAACCTGGAGCACCCAGAATTAAGAGGCCAGGAAGATAAAAGATCAGCAAAGGATGCTGAGAAGAAGCAATCAGTGAAGCAAGAAGACATGTGGTAAAGAAGCCAAGACAAAAAGAAAAAAAAAAAGTTTCGAATGTGTCCCATCATGTCAGACACTGCTGCTATATCAAACAAGAGGCCTGAAAATTTTACCTTAAATTTATAACACCGATGATGCTGATAAGAGAAATTTCAATGAAGACAAAAGTTTAAGTGTACTAAATTCAAAAGAAAATGTGAGGAGAGAAATTGGAGAGAGTATAGAAAACTTTTTCAAAAAGTTTCTTTAAATGGGAGCAAAGGAACATACTGGTAGCTGAAGGGTGACGTGGAGTCTGAGAAACGGAGTCTTTTTCCATCTACTTTGAGGTAGCTTTCTTTAATGCTTTATACCAGGGGTCAGGAAACTTTTCCTGTAACAGAACATGCATAGAAAATAGCTGACTAGAGATGTCAGACACCAGTTCTCAGAAATAAGAGCCAGATTTGCAGGTGAATAATCATAACTCAAATGGAATCAAGTGGAGAGTGCTTGAGTCTAGTGGAAAACTCTTGGGAAGTAGTTAGGGCACAGAAAAAGAAGGAAACAAGGGCTGGCAGAACTTAGAGAGGGACATGGTATTACCTCACAAAAGGGTAGATAGGAATGTTTTTGCCTCCCCCTGCACCTGCAGAAGACTGCTGTTACCTGAACTGTGAGACAGCTTCTCTGATCTTGTGAACCCAAGTGCTCGTATGTGCATCTGGGGACTTCTTGAGGCTAATACACCAAACTACCAGCTTGTGCTAGGTTACTTGCCCTTACCTCAATCCCAAGTGGCAGTAGCGGGTGCCCTATTAGAAGTGTACCCACTAGGGGACTGTGTCCTGCCCAGGGAACTCTGCCCCTTGTGTCTCCACATCATTGGAGCCCCTGCAGACATCTCTTGGCACCTGCTCAGATTGCAGCAGTCACAGGACTGGCTGGACCCAGTGGACCTTCAGGGTTCCTAGTGGACTAGCCCCCAAAGAGTGCTGCTCCTAGGAGAATACAGCACCCCAAAAGAGCTGCACTCAGTCCTTTGTCCCTTGGGACAAAAGAAAACAGAGTACACGATTTCCTGTATACAAGAGTTCCCCACATGTGGGCTGAGAGTGACTACATTGCCTCCAGTGTAGATAATGGCAGTGTGTTTGGCTTTGCAAGGGAATAGTGTGACTCTATGCCAGGGGCCAGGTGGCCTTGGTGCTTGGGCATGACTGGAGAGTGGGATTTCTCCTCCATGCCTACCCACTGCTGTGGGCACAGCCATAGCAGTACCCATGGGAGTTTGGCGCAGGCACACTGAAGGATGGCCATTCTAGGGATGTTATGGGCAGCTGCTTCCCCAATGGCAGTGGGCCAACGAGGCCTAGGTTTACACAAAAGGCGGGCTCCTCCCACTCTCTGCACAGAGCAGCATTGTACCTGAGGTAGACAGTAGAAGAGCTGTGTTTTGGACTGAGGGAGGAGATTCTGTGCAGAAGACATTTCAGAAGTAAGCCATGGGACAGGTGTTTTTCATGGCACTCAGCTACATTGCAGCCTGGAGATAGACAGCAGTGTTTCTATCTATAGAAATACAGCAGTGTTCTATCTTTCCAGGATAGAAAGATCACATTCCTCCCTGCTCAGGCCATGGAGCTGGGGCAACCCCTTCCCCCGCCCCCCAACACACAGATACCTTGGGGCATTTCATCAGGAGCTGCCCCTAACCAACTCCTCCAGTCAGGACTGGTACTTATCCCTGCCACTGAAGTATCCAAAGGTGGGATTGGTAGTTCAGTTCCAGCCAGCTTTGTCCCATCACCGGCTGACCAGGGAGCTCAGGCCACTGTGCATTCCACAGACTACCCCATTGCCTGACACATCAGAGAGCTTCTCCTCGTAAACAAAGATCAAATATATACCTATCTGTATCAGCCCTACCCAACTCTTACTAACAAGCATCACCTGTTGACTTGGAGGTTGAACTGCACAACCCAATACAAAATCTGCTGACAAAAGTGCACAGCACTGGGGAACAAGAAAAGATTCCTGAGAACTCTGCCATCCCAGCCCCATAGGGGACAGTGAGCCTGCTAATATGCCCAGTACATTGCTACTACAAACAGTAGAAAAAGTCACTACATAAAGGCTATCTATAACCAAGGAACTCACACAGTGTCTTTGCCACTTAAAGCACCCAGAACCAAAGCCAAACAAACCCACACAACATACATTATAGTCACATCCTCAAGGCAGAAAAATCCTATCTAAATATGAAAGTAAATTCAAAAGTAAAAAGATACAGTTTATCCAAGTAAGAAACCAGAGAAACAACTCTGAAGTATGAAAAAACAGTATTAAAATATCCCCAAAGTATCACATTAACTCTCTAGCAATGGATACAAACCAAAATGAAATCTTTGAAATACCAGAAAGAATTTAAAATGTTGACTTTAAAGAAGCTCAATGAAATCAAAGTTGAAAACCAACACAAGTTAGAAAAAGAATTCAGGATATGAATGAGAAAGGTACTAAAGAGATATCAAAAAAAGAACTTCTGGAAATGAAAAATTCAGTAAAGTAATGCCAAAATACATTTGAAAGCTTTAATGACATACTAAATCAAGCAAAAGGAAGGATCTCAGAGCTTGAACAGATCTTTCAGATGAATCCAATCAGTCTAAAATGTGAGATTTTTTTTAAGTGAACAAAGGTTTCTAGAGGTATGGGATTACATAAAATGTCTGAAAATATGAGTCACAGGTATTCCAGAGGTAGAAGTAGTAAAATGTTTGGAAAATCTACTTAAGGAAATAATTAAGGAAAACTTTTCTAGTCTTGCTGGAGATTTAGACATCTAGATACAAGAGGCTTTAAAACTTCAACAGGATATATTGCAAGACAAACTTCACCAAAACATACACAGTCTGAGTATCTAAAGTCAATGTGAAGGAAAAAAATCCTAAAATTAGCAAGAGAAAAGCATCAAATCAACTATAGGAGGAATCCCAGCAGACTAACAGTGGACTGCTCACCAGAAACCTTACAAGAGATTTGGGTTCTATTTTTAGACTTCCTGAAGAAAAAAAAAAAAAAAAACTGCCAAGAACAAATTTTGTATCCCGCTAAACTAAGTTTCGTAAATGAAAGAGAAATAAAGTCTTTCCCAGATAAGCAAATGCTAAGGGAATTTTTCACTAGACTGCCCCTACAAGAGATGACCAAGAAAGTTCTAAGCATTAACACAATGCAATATTTATAAAATTATGAACATCCTTTTTAAAAGAATTAGAAAAAAACAATTTTGATGTTTATATGCAACCAAAAAACCTGAAAGCCAAAGCAAAGCTGGAGGCATCACATTACCTGATTTCAAGTTATACTATAAGGCTATAGTAACCAAAAAAGCATAGTACTGGTATAAAAATAGACACATAGATGAATAGAACAGAGTAGAGAACCCAGAAATAAAGCCACCTATCCACAATGAACTGATCTTTGAAAAAGTGGACAAAGCCAAACATTTGAGAGAAGACATCCTATTTGAAAAATGATGCTGAAAAAATTGAGTAGCCATATGCAAGGAATGAAACTAGATCCCTATTTCTCACCATATGTATAAATTAACTCAAGATAGATTAAAGAATTAAATATAAGACCTAAAATTATAAAAACCCTAAAATAAAACCTAGGAAAAAATATTCTGGACATTGGCCTAGGCAAAGAATTTATGAGTAAGTCTTCAAGACCACAAACAACAAGAAAAAAATTAGACAAATGGGAATGAAACTAAAATGCTTCTGCACAGCAAAAGAAACTATCAACAGCATCACCAAAGAACATACAGAATGGGAAAAAGTATTTGCAAACTATTAATATGTATCTGACAAAGGACTAATATTCAGAACCTATAAGGAATTCTAACAACTCAACAAGAAAGTGACAACCTCATTAGGAAGTGGGCAAAAGACATAAACAGACATTTTTCCAAAAGAAGATATACAATTGGCCAAACAAAAAATGCTCATCGTTAACCAGAAATGCAAATTAAAACCACAATGAGAAACTATCTTACATAAGTCAGAATGGCTATTAAAAAGTCAAAAATCAACAGGTATTGGCAAGGATAAAGAGAAAAGGGAATGCTTATACAGTGTTGGTGGGAATGTAAATTAGTACAACCTCTATGGAAAATAGTATGGAGATTTCTCAGAGAACTAAAAATAGCACCACCATTCAATACAACAATCCCACTACTGAGTATCTACCTGAAGGAAACAAATAATTATATAAAAAAAGATGCCTGTACTCATACGCCCATCGCTGTACTGTTCACAACAGCAAAGTCATGTAATCAACTTAACTGTCCATTAACAGAGGACTGAATAAAGAATGTGATATATATATATATACACCTTAGAATAATAGTCATAAAACAAAATGAAGTCATTTTTTGCAGCAACATGGATGGAACCAGAGGCCATTATCTTAAGTGAAATAACTCAAACAGAAAGTCAGATGCTGCATGTTCTCACCTATAACTGGGAGTTAAATAATGTATACACATGGATATAAAGAGTTGAATAGACATTGGAGAGTCTAAGAGGTGGGAGGGTGGAAGGAGGTAAGGGATGAGAAGTTACCTTTTGAGTATAATGTATACTATTTGGGTTATGTTACATGAGAAGCCCAGACTTTACCACTATGCAATATAACCATGTAACAAAACTGCACTTGTATACCCTGTATCTATAAAAATAAAAAAGGAAAACTTTTTCTGTAAAGGGCCAGATAAACTTTCGAGCCATATAGTCTCTGCCACAACTACTCAGCTCTGCCATTTCAGTGCAATAGCAACCAAAGACAATATAGGAACAAAGAAGCATGGCTCTGTGCCAATAAAATTTTACTTACGAAAATAGGTGTGGGCCAGATTTGGTCATTGGATATAGTTTAGCAACACTTGCTTTACACAGTCTAGTTCTAGTAACTATTTATAATAGCAATTCAGAAATATGTATTAAGTGCCTACAACATGGCAGGCACATTTCTAATCCTCATGAATACAGTGGTGAATGAGAAAGGCATTGGCTCTTTGGTAATCTTCTAAGGTAATCTTCTAATGGTAAATCTTCTAAGATTTACCATTCTAGGTCTAGGACTAAGCCTCCTCCTTACTCCTCCTGCACCCAGCCCCCAAACTACATCCCAATTTAATCATGTAGATTCATCCTGAGGCTGCTTTTACTTTTTCCAGGATTAGACTCACAGCTCCTTTCCTCACTCATGTTTTATTTTCCCAAAAGGAGCAATTCCGTATTTTCACAAAGCAACAACTTTTACATGACAATATTGCAATATCCTTTGCATCAAAAAATTATAAAAATGTGGCATTTCTCTGCCTCTTCCAGGCCCAAAGATTCACTCTCACATTATATGAATGCAGACATCTGTCATAGTACAAATGTGACAGCCCAGCTTTTTTTTTGTCTCTTCTGGCTGACCTGCCAGAGCATCTTGTTTATCTCTGTGGCAGCAGGTGCAGCCATGTCTATGGAACCCAGGTTCTTTTTGTGCTTCTGGAACAGTCTTTCTGAACATGGTCTCTGGGAGGTCATTCTATTCCGTGAAGACAGGGAGTAGAAAGGGGAGGATCTCTCCAGTATCCATTGAAACTAGAAATTGCAAGTTCAGTGCCGGCTATAGCTGACCATTTCCTTGAGGGTATTCTCACCTCCCTTCCCCCTAATCTGTAATCCCCATGAGTCCCCAGTAAAGTTTCCTACATCAAATAAAGCTGGATGAAAAATCTATTTGAAGACAGCTGTGTTACGTATAAGGTCAAGGTCAGAATTCATAATATGGCTATAAGCTACAAGTGTTAGAAAAATTATTCTAATTTTTAAAAAGGAAGGAGGAGGAGGAAAAGAGGAGGGGACTTTCATATAATGGCGAGAACTTTAAACTTGAATTTGACCATGGGCAAGTCCCCTTAACAACTGATTCTGCATTTCTTCAGTTGTCAAAATGGGAATAGTAGTACCTCCATTAAATAAGGTAACTTGAAAATTATGATACCCTTATAAAGACATTTAGCAGATGTTTTCTGTATCTGAAAAGCAATCAAGGACAGTCTGGTGTGTTGGTTAGTTTCTACTACAGCTGCCTGTTAAATGAAGAAGTTACTACTATAGCTATTGGTTCCAGAACTGTGCCAGCATTGCTTCAATTCTCACCAAAGTGGATGCTTCGCGTGCTGCCTCCCTCCTTTTTACCTAAGTTCCAAGTTCAAGTCTCATTTGAGTACATCTAATTGGCAGAATATAAATCACATCCAGAACCTCAGCTGCAAGAGGTTCTAGCCTCTGCAATACAGGAAAAGTTATTAAAAGAGGCTAGAATGGCTGGTAAATAACCCAGTTCATAGGTTCCTATGTACTCTACATATAAGTTGAAATTTGGCCCCCATGAAATTCACCCTCTGGTGTCATTCCTTTGTGTATGTTGCATTACATGGCTAAAGGACTTTGCCCATGAACTCAAGATAGGGAGAGTTCCCTGAATTATCCAGTTCGGCCAAATGTAATATCATAAGCCCTTAAAAGCAGAACATGAGGTAGGAAGATGCAGCAGAAAAGGAACGTAGAAAGAGATTTAAAGGCCTGGTGTGGTGGCTCACACCTGTAATCGCAGCACTTTGGGAGGCCAAGGTGGGGGGATTATGAGGTCAAGAGATCGAGACCACCTGGCCAACATGGTGAAACCCCATCACTACTAAAAATATAAAAATTAGCTGGGTGTGGTAGAACGCACCTGTAGTCCCAGCTTCTTGGGAGACTGAGGCAGGAGAATCGCTTGAACCCGGGAGGCGGAGGTTGTAGGGAGCTGAGATTGCACCACTGTACTCCAGCCTGGTGACAGAGTGAGACTCTGTCTTTAAAAAAAGCCTGAGAAAGACTCAGCCCATTGTTGCTCTCTGGAATATGGAGGGAGTCACATGGAAATCATAAGCAAGAACTGAATTCTTCAAACAACCTGAAGAAGCTTAGAAGTTGATTCTCCTCACGTGAGAGGCTAAAGATGGTCAAAGTGGTTCCAGGCCAGTCACCACCTTAATTTTGCTAAAGGATTCAGTAAGGATGGTGGGAGAAGCTGCAAAATAAAAACAAACCATCTTAGAAAGCCGGAAGGTTTTTGCAGTAACCTCAGGATAGAGTTATAGCTGAAGGCAGCCTAATCCTCTGAGCTATGGCAAGGGTAATTAACATAGGAATGTAGAGGAGTCTATCTAAATAGCTTGTTTACTCATGTGGTCCTATGACTAACCTTTGACCGCCCGCAGGTCCATTATTGCTCTCTACTCAGGGGTCTGCAATGGTAATTACCTTCTAGTGGTGTTTACTTGAGACTTTTGTCATTTAATGTGTGCTGAATAAATGCCAGCGGGCCAGCAAGTCAAGGCCAGCAGCTGCAACTCTTTACAGCACTCTCCTTGGAGTCTGTAAGTGGCCCAGATGCTCAGCTAGACTGACAGGCATAATATCTGTGTCAGTGTATGTTATTCATCTGTCATCGGGTCAGGGTCTGTGGGATAGACCCCTGCAATTTTGCCCTTGTGATACCCTGAACAGGATACTTAGTTGAGATGCAGCGAACATAATACTAAATGGGGAAAAGTTGAAAACATTCTGAGAACTGGAACAAGACAAGTATGCCCACTCTCACGACTCTTCAACATAGTACTGGAAGTCCTAGCCAGAGCAATCAGATGAAAGAAATAGAGGGCATCCAGATTGGTAAAGAGGAAGTCAAACTGTCACTTTTTGCTGATGATATGCTAGTTTACCTTAAAAACTCTAAAGGACTCCTCCAGAAAGCTCCTAAAACTGATAAAAGAATTCAGCAAAGTTTCTGGATACAAGATTAATATACCAAGCAGAGAATCAAATCAAGAACTCAACCCCTTTTACAATAGCTGCAAAAAATAAATACTTAGCAATATACCTAACCAAGGAGGTGAAAGATCTCTACGAGGAAAACTACAAAAACACTTCTGAAAGAAATTACAGATGACACAAACAAATGGAAACACATCCCATGCTCGTGGATGGGTAGAATCAATATTGTGAGAATGACCATATTGCCAAAAGCAATCTACAAATTCAATGCAATCTCCATCAAAATACCACTTTCATTCTTCACAGAATTAGGAAAAACAATTCTAAAATTCACACCGAACCAAAAAAGAGCCCACATAACCAAAGCAAGATAAGCAAAAACAAATTGAGACATCACACTACCTGATTTCAAACTGTATTTTAAGGCCATAGTCACCAAAACAGCATGGAACTGGTATAAAAATAGGGACATAGACTAATGGAACAGAATAGACAACCAAGAAATAAGCCCAAATACTTACAACCAACTGATCTTTGAAAAAGTAAATGAAGTGGGGAAAGGACAAATGGTGCTGGGATAATTGAGTATCCACACGTAAGAGAATAAAACTGGATCCTCATCTCTCACCCTATACAAAAATCAACTGAAGATGGATTAAGGACTTAAATCTAAGACCTGAAACTAAAAATTCTAGAAGATAACATTGGAAAAGCTTGTCTAGACATTGGCTTAGGCAAGGATTTCATGACCAAGAATGCAAATGCAATAAAAACAAAGGTAAATAGCTAGGACTTAAACTAAAGAGCTTTTGCACAGCAAAAGGAAAAGTCAGCAGAGTAAACAGACAACCCAGAGAATGGGAGAAAATCTTCACAATCTATAAATCTGACAAAGGACTAATACCAAGTACCTACAACGAACTCAAATTAACAACAACAACAAAAAAATCCCATCAAAAAGTGGGCTAATCGACAATTCTCAAAAGATATACAAATGGCCAACATGAAAAAAATGCTCATCACTAATCATCATTCTCAGTAAACTATTGCAAGGACAAAAAACCAAACACCGCATGTTCTCACTCATAGGTGGGAATTGAACAATGAGAACACATGGACACAGGAAGGGGAACATCACACACCGGGGACTGTTGTGGGGTGGGGGGAGGGGGGAGGGATAGCATTAGGAGATATACCTAATGCTAAATGGTGAGTTAATGGGTGCAGCACACCAGCATGGCACATGTATACATATGTAATTAACCCGCACATTGTGCACATGTACCCTAAAACTTAAAGTATAATAATAAAAAAAACGCTCTTCACTAATGATCAGCGAAGTACAAGTCAAAACCAAAATATGATACCACCTTACTCCTACAAGAATGACCATAATCAAAAAATCAAAAAACAGATGTTGACATGGATGCAGTGATCAGGGATCACATCTACAGTGCTGATGGGAATGTAAACTAGTACAGCCACTATGGAAAACTGTGTGGAGATTCCTTAACTAAAAGTAGAACTACCATTTGATCCAGCAATACCATTACTATCTACCCAGAGGAAAAGAAGTCATTATACGAAAAAGATACTTGCACATGCATATTTATAGTGGCACAATTCGCAATTGCAAAGTCCGGGAACCAACCCAGATGCCCATCAATCAATGAGTAGATAAAGTGTGTGATACACACACACACACACACACACACACACACACACACACACACGATGGAATACTACACAGCCATAAAAAGGGATGAATTAACAGCATTTGCAGCGACTTGGATGAGATTGGCGTCTATTATTCTAAGTAACTCAGTAATGGGAAACCAAATACCGTATGTTCTCACTGTTATGTGGGAGCTAAGCTATGAGGCTGCAAAAGCATACGAATGATACAATGGACTATGGGGACTTGGGGGTAAGTGAGGGAGGGGGTGAAGAATAAAAGACCACAAACAGGTTGCAGTGTATACTGCTCGGGTGATGGGTGCACCAAAATCTCACAAATCACCACTGAAGAACTTACTCATGTAACCAAACACCACCTGAACCTCAACTTATGGAGAAATAAAAAAATATAACAAACGATACTTTAACACTGAAGTCCTGAGAAGTTCAGTGCCTTTCTTAAAGTCATACAACTTGTCCACAGTAGCACTGTGATGGCTAGAATCCAAGTCTAGTTTACTTTGACACTATAGTCCTAAATAAATAATTGAGAATTATTTTACTCCCTCCTTTCCTCTCCCTCCTCCGTCATACTTTACATTTGACAGTTAATATGCCTCAAAAGCTTCTTCCTTCCTTAACAGCCCCATGTATATATAATAAAGGCTTTGGTAATGCTGCTCTGCATCAAACAAAAACATGCATTCCTATAGTTCAAAATGAGAAGCTTCCTCTCTTGTTGGACACCTTTTGCTAATGATTTGTAGAAAATTATCCTGTAAACCACAGAGCTGGGAAAATTCCCTAATCCAATTGTCAACAGGGATAATATCACAAATTATCTTTGTTAAATCAATTTCCTAACTTTCTGGTATAATTAGCTCTGGGTCTTCCATCAGGGATTTAGCTTTCTAGTTGTGGCAATTCTAAGTACATCAAAATGCATCCTCACCTGGGGTTTACTGCTTTACCTGAGTTGCTTTTGCATCTGTTACACAGAAATAAAGCCACCTATTTCCTACACACATTAGGTAAAGAAGAAGTGTTATTTTTAGAACAGAAGCATCAGAGGGACTATCAGAGGCAACAGCAGTATCCAATCATGTTTCTTGCAGTTTTCATCAAAAAAGATTTTGGTGTCACTTCTTCAATGGCTGAGAAGCCCCCTCTGCAGCCTGGGCAATAGGAGCTTCCCTTTTTCCTCAGGGTTCTCAGGCCCTATTCATCCCTCTAGCCAAAACAATATTCTAAAATCTCATTAATAATGTACTTGTGTATGGTGCCTTACATCTGACATCTGACAAGTTTTCACATGCACCTTTGTTCCATGTGATCCACAAAAATCATCTTCAAAATATTCAAAATGACTTCTTATCTTCTCCACCCCTGCTCCTTGGTTCAGATCACCATCGTCATCTCCCCACTGGATTACTTTAATAGCATCCTTGTAGGTTTCCCTACCTCTACTCTTGCCCTCCTGCTGTCCATTATCAAAAGAGCACTCCCAGTGATCCCCCTTAAAACTTAAGTTATATTGTGTCACACTCTTGCTCAAAACCCTCCAATGGCTTCCTATCTCACTATGACCCACGACACCCTACTCGATCTGTACCCCCATTACACCTTGACCTCATCTTCTATTCCTCTCCCTCTCATGCCCTTTATTCCACAAACATTGGCTTCTTTGCCAATCCTTGTTTGTGCGATGTACGTTCCTGCTTTTAAGCCTTTTTTCTAGCTGTTTGTGGCAACAGTTATGAATTCTTTTCTCGCATCAGATGTTTTAAACCTCCTTAAGCTTACTGATTCACTAGAAGAAATCACAACTTAATAGCAGTTTATACTCCTGGCTAAGATTATAGCAAAAGATATGGAGTAAAAGCAGCAGGAAAAAGATGCATTGAAGGAGTCCAGAGAAGTCCAGCATAGGCTTCTGATGTCCTTCCTTATCCAAGGCCACACAAGACAGGCTTTTTAGCTGGCAGAAAACTACAGGGACAAATGTGGAATGACTCTGCCAAAGGAAACCCATTGAGCCTCAGGGCCTGAGGCTCTCAGAGGGTTGGTCACATAGGGACATCTTGCCAGCAATCAGCCATGGCAACTGAAATTCAGGAGCTCAATGAAACCAGGTGCACACGATCAATCTTGATGCTTGTGCAAAAGAATCATGCAAGCTGCTCTGGTATGGTTCATTTCTTCAGGTATATACAACCATATAATTCAATGATATCAAGAACATTCTGAGGATTACATTTCTGGGGATTCTTCAAAAAACAGAGAACACTGGAGACATCCAAGGAGTGAACAACCAGACCTATTGTGTTCATTCTTTCTTCGTGCTCCCTAATCTTGCCATACTTCCCTGTAATGGAATATATTTACCAGCCTCTGATAAGCTTAAATACTTATAATTGCAAATTATTAAATACTTATAATAAAATCCAAAGAGAGAAAGCCTCTAAAAAAATTGTGGGAATGGCTATTAGCTATGTAATATAAGCAAAAAGATAAGTACTTGTGTTTGTCAGAGCCTGAAAAATTAGATTTGTCACTGCAGCAGAAGCTGACTAATATATCATTCTTTCTTTCTTAAATGCTCTTCCCCAGGTATCCCTTGGCTTATTCTCTCACCTCCAAGTCTTTACTCAAATCTCATATTCCCCAAAGGCCTACACCAGTCACTCTTGGCAATATTATAACTGACATCCAAAACCCTACCTGCAAATTTGATTCCTCTTAACCACTTCTATGTTTTCATTAGCATTACATTAGCACTCATCACCTCCTAATGTATAATTGATTCATTCATTATGTTTTCTCCCTCCACCACTTGTTCCCTGCCACCCCCACCCTTGCTAGAATAAAAAGAGGGCAAGGACATTTGTCTGCTTTGTTCAATAATGTATTCAAAGAACCTAGGATAGTGCCTAGGACACAGTGAGTACTCAATAAATATTCACTATTTATTGAATGACAGAGTATGTTAGGGATTATTATCCCCATTCTTTCAGATAAGGAAATTGAGACATGGAGAGGTTAAGTAACTCGAGCAAGTTATTTTTTAAGTGCACAGAGTTGAATCTAAAACAAGTCAATAGAATTACAAGCTGTGACCACATCAGGGCCAAATTCAAATATAATTAGATATTTTAACATTTAAGGAAATTGTATGCTGTATAAATATGGATGACTACAAAAGTCCATTAAGTTGAAAGATTTTTAAAATTAAATGGAAAAGGTATTTACATATACTAATGGAAGATCTTTAGAATTTAAAGGAAAATACATATAATGATAACAACAGTTAACATCTATATAGCATCAACTATGAGCCAGGGTCTATGCAAAGGGTTTTACTTACATTAATGCTTTTAATTCTCATTAAAAAAAACTTATGATGTAGTTTCTGGTATTACCTACATTTTATAGATTAGAAAACTGAGGTACAGAGAGTTAAGCTCCTTTTCCAAGTTCACACAACTAATAAGTGGTATAGCCAAGATTTGAACCGAGGCAATCTGGGTCCATAGTCCATGCTTGGGCACTAAGCACTACAGCACATCTTAAACACAGAATTGTAAGTGGTCAACTTGGGAGGACATCGGTGAACCTGAGAAGCAGATTAGGTAATTTGAGTTAGGAAACTCATTCCCTTTTAAGCGGAGTCACCTGAGGTACAGTGACTGTACAAAAAGGGCTCAGAATGAGACCTCAAGCTCCAGGCTTCAAACCTGGTCAGCATCTCCTGTTGAAAGTAACCACAGGAATTTGGAAGAGTGACTATTTTCTTTAGTGAGTAGAGATTTAAGTGTGGGAAGATTTAGAATTCAGAACACCATGGAATGTTATACAGCCATAAAAAAAAGAATGAAATTATGCCCTTTGCAGCAACATGGATGCAGCTGGAGGTCATTATCCTAAGCAAATTAACTGAGGAATAGAAAACTAAATACTGCATGCTCTCACTTATAAGTGGCAACTAAACATTGGGTACTAATGGACAAAGATGGCTACAATAGAAATTGGGGACTACTAGATAGAGGAGGGAGGTGGTCAAAGGTTTAAAAGCTATTAAGGTACTATGCTCCCTGCCTGGGTAACAGGATGCATCATATCCTAAAATTCAGCATCATGCAGTGTAGCCATGCAACAAACTGGCACATGCACACCGATTCTAATACAACTTGAAATTATTAAAAATAAAATATAGATTACAGATACTTGATCTATAATTATAGATTTGTACATGTTTGGCATCTATATATATATATATATGCAATTTTAAGAGAATTTGGACTTTTAGAGTGACACCCTTGTAACTCCAATTTAAAATGAAGAACTAAGTAATTGACTATTAAATGGAGTTTTACTGCATTCTTTAACACAGAATGTCTACGAGAACTTGGTTCACCATGTATATAAATTCAATTTATTGTAATAATTATTTAATACTCTGGAGGCTTTTTTTCAGATAAAAGACCCAAGAAAAATGAGTACCATATTTTAAATATATAAATGCAGTTTAAGATATTTGAAGGTGTTTAATTAAGTTGGTAAATGGGACCATACATTATTTAAAAGTCATCGAAGGATTGTTAAAATCTATTAGATTTTTCAATAGAATAATATTTGTATGCAGAACGCAAAAGCAAAGGGAAAACTAGGTTTGAGGATTTATAACTTTAATAAATTGAATATAAATATTTAAAACCTAAAGAAAACTTCTGAATAATCTGTTTTAAGAAAACCAAAAATTCACTTCTAAAACACCTAGGCTCTCTGACTTGGGTCCAATGTTCCTCTCAAGCCATTAAAATTGACTGATTTTTGGCCCCATCAGGAGCACTCTTAACTAGCGTGTTCTGCAGTGTAAGGACAGACTAAGCAGATTTAACTTATAGAGCAAGGTGACATTTCAAGAAAAACCTCTAAGGAGTTTTGAGATTTTCTCCCTTGAAATCTAGGAATCCTCAAAGATTACATACATACATATACATATACATATGCATATATCTCCCTGCTTCCTTTTCTCAGCCCACAGTCTACCTGCCAATAAATTGCCCTCATTTTGTAGCTAAAGATTTGCAAATGATCAGATGCAGTTTGTTTTTGTTGTGCCTTTTGTTGTGTATATACATACATACAATATATACTTACACATATACTTGTGTAAGTATATATTTGGTTTGAGCTGAAATTCAGCAACCAAAGAAAACTAAGATATATAACATGGGAAGACTTGGACCTTTAACTTCTCTTAGGCAATTTGCCTCACCTTTGAGTTTCCGAATCTTTATCAAGCAACTTTATTAATTAAATCACAGCTTTCCCTTCTCTGTAAAATGCTGTGTAGCAATGATGTAGTTGCTTACATAAAACTGAAGCAGAATAACTGGCCAAATGCATGATATGATATATACATCGTTAATTTTTCCAATAATTTTGAATCTTTCAGAAACTTATTGGCCTTAATCTAACCTCCTGCAGTGATTCTGTTTTAAGGAACATTAAGCCCATTATGATGGATGAATCTTCCATTGACTAATCTGGTATTAGATCACAAAATGATGCGATGAAAAATAGATTACATGCTAGATTCCACTATCATTCTATTGGACAATGAAAATGACTTCTCCATTTTCAATTAACTATTTTTACCTCAACAGTCTTTAATTTTTTTAGCTATCTTTCCTAATTGCTCTATATATGAGAGAGGCATCAATAATGTTCAGACATGATATAGCCCATAGTCTTCTGGGGCTCAAAAGATTTGATAGCACACAAAACTAATTACAAAGTGTTTATAAAGGGGTCTCAGTCTTCATTAAAGGCACAACCATTATTCCCCCAGTTACTTTCTAATTGCACTCTATTATTGTTGACAAATTCAGAAGCCTAAAGACTCAATTATGAAGACTGCTTATTGACTGCACTCTGTCCTTACTAACTGTTCTTGTTATAAAGAATTAGAAAAACTGATGTTTCTATCTCTAATTCATGAGGAATAGTTCTCTTGATGAATTAGAATTTGAACATCTGAATAATGGCCTCTTGAAGATACATTCTCTTAAAATGATTTTCAAGTCATAAATTGGCAATCCTCCTGTATTGTAAATTACAGCTAAAGCAATTTTTATTTTTGCATCTGAATCCTGTCACTGTGATTGAATTCAAAGTTATGTCTTTTTGCACATACTGTAGGATATTTTGATGGTATAAAATTCAGGGAGTTGATAAAATTTGGTTAACACTGTATGTCTTTGAACTATCATCTCTACAGGTATGAAAATTCTGAATTAAGGGAAAGAGATAAAAGAATAGTAAAAGGTGTAATGCAGAAGTCCTAGTATACTATGTGCTGGGATGGTAAACAAGGCCCTGCCCTCCTCAGTCTTGGACCTGTTTTCTTATCCCACTTTTACCATGAACTACCATGTGGACATCCTAACCATAGATTCCTCTTATATTAAGAAGTTGGGATTAGATTACTATAGAGGCTCCTTCAGCTCTATAATTGTGATTCTACAAATACCAATTTTTAAAGTGGGACACTGCAACAAGAAAGTGTTCTCTATCTTTGCATTCAAGTTTCCAGTTTGTAGTTTCCCCCTAGAACAGATATAACAGTGACTATTTCTTCTTTAATCATTTGTCATCTTCCCCGAAAGTCACTAATGGATCTTTATCACAAATTTGGGAAGAATGAATTAGGGTTAATAGTAAAAAAAAAAAAAAAAATAAGAACCACATTCATTTTTTCCATCTGTAGCTTCTCAAATTATTAATACCAGCATATACCTGTCACACCAACAGCTCTTACAGAAGTTTATATTTCTTACCACACACAATGGAGAAAATAGTTATCTCGATAATTCAAGTTACCTTATACACATACATACACACTCACATCTCTTGCTCCAATTACCCAGGTATTTCAAGAGAGAATATAAGCAAAACAGTAAAAGGTATGTTAAACCTGCTTTCACAGATTTAAAGAATGCTGGAGAAAATATTCAAATACTTGGGTAGGAGTAGAACTAAACTTCAAGGTCTCAAATAGCTCTAAAGTAGTGCAATAGCCCAGTGGATCAGGAACCAGAAATCTAGTCCAAGTTATAAGTCTGCCCCTTACTAGGTATTCAAATCTTACCAAGTCTGAACTAATAAAAAGAGGATGGCAATTCCATCACCTTCACAGAATCATTCTCAAGTATTGAATGAAATAAATACCTGTGAGCACTATGGGCTATAAAAGTAATATATAGTGTGATTCTACCTCCATGAACCTCAGATCCTATAACAATTATTTTCCTTTTAACTGTATTGAACAGCTAGACTTTCCTACCCTTGATACTGCATAATGTAGTTGATGAAGAAAACTCAGGACTCATGGTAGAAGACTTAGACTCCATATTTCACATGGCTCCTCACTAGGTTTCCTTAGATCTCCTGAATCGGAAGCTAGAAGTCTGGTTCATTCTCATTCAACTTTTAACCACTAAGAGAAGTCTAGAACCAAACAGTAACTGAAAACTCAACTAGAAGAAACTTTAAAAATGGCTAAAGCTAACCCTAGGCTGCCATATTAAATTTAAAGGCCTGTGAAGCGTATCTCTGGAGTAATAAGTCAGTAATCTTTTGGGATTATGCTAAGAACCTGATGAGACAAGAATTGATCTTTAGATTTAGATCAGCAGAGGGTTAGAGAAGGATAACTAGCTTAGACAAGATGAATTTCTACTGGAGAGGGAAACTGCAGATAGGGTTAGAGATTGTAGAAGGGTGAATAATGGCCTACACAAAGCTATCCACATCCAGATCCCCGAAACTGTAAATGTGACCTTATATGGCCAAGTGATTTTGCAGATGTAATTATGAACCTTGAGGTGGTGACATTATCCTGAATTATTCAAGTAGGCCCTAAATATAGTCAGAAATGTCCTTGTAAGAGAGGCAGAGGGGAAATTTGACCACAGAAGTAGGAGATATGACTACAGAAGCAACGTGTTAGTGTAATGCAAGGGATGGGCCAAAAAAATGCAGGCAACTTCTAGAACTTGGAAAAAGAAAAGACAATAGATCACATGGAGTTATCAGTGGGAGTTTGGCCCTGTAAACACCTTTTTAGTCCACTGAAACTCACCTTAGACTTCTGGCCTCCAGAAATATAATTTGTTAAGCCCATAAATTTGCAGTAATTTGTTGTAACTATAGGAAACTAGCAAAATGATGCTTACTTCACTCTCGCTACATCCTTTTGACACTCTTGGCTTGAAGGCTGACTTTTTACTACCACTTGCAGACACTCAGAAAAGATCAGTGTGTGGGCCTTAGATTCTTGTGCCTATGATCTGCCTAAAGCTTTGGAGTAAAGAAAGGCAGCTCAAGAATAGAAATACTTACTTCCTGCTGGGTCTGTTAACTACTAAGGCGACTCAATTGACTGTGGTTACATCATGGGTTGGCAGCTTGGAAACAGGATACCTTTATCTTCAGATACTTGTGAGAATAATTTTATTCAAAATACTTCAAGTACAACCTAGTAAACTATTTTAGCTATATAAATAATTGCAAAAACTAAAATACAGTATCTTCCATTCTGTTGATTTTATGATGTGCTACTCCCTTAAGATCATATGTGACAGTTGGCTGATTGACTTGACATCTGTTAATAGTTATGGTACCACTATCTTACATATGCACAGCAATTTATAACTTACATAAATTCTTTCATTCTCACTATAATCTACTGGGGGAAATATCTTCATTTTAAAGACAAAAAAAAAAAAAAAACCGAAACCCAGAGAGACTTTCCTCATTATCTCAAAACCTAATGAAGTCACAGCAAGGACACCAAAGCTTGTCTTCTGACAACATAGAACACAAAACAGAGTCACTATCTAAAACAATAAGTGGGATGCTCCCAGAGTTTCTACCGATGAGCAGACAGGATTAACAAAAATAGCCTTATTTATCAGAGTTGCAAATTGTTATGAATATATACTTTTTGTCTTCACAACTCAATACTGAGAATCACTGAAGTGCTGCAAAGGGAACAAAAGGTAGAATAAGGCACATTGGCCTTGAGACCTGACTGTGCCTCTTTTCAGCTATATGACCATATGACACTTAAAAGTTTACTTCATTTTCTAGGTTTCAGTTTTCTATGACACCTGTAATAAAAGTGGATAATACCATTCTATAGATGAACAAACAAGTTATTTCCCTAATTTCATACAGCTAATAACTAGAAGATATACCACATAAAAGCAAGTCTTGTTTTTTATTAAATTGACAATTATATATATGTTATACAATATTTTGATATGTTCATTAGATTGATATAACCATTCCACAATGTATATACATTATTATCTCACATTTATCATTTTTGTGGTAACAACATTTAAAATCTACTCTTGGCGATTTTCAAGTATGCAGTACATTAACTATGGTCACTATCTTGTACAACAGAACTCCCGAATTTATTACACCTAACTGAAATTTTGTACTCCTTGGCTAACATCTTTCCAATCCCTCCCCTCCCTGATAACCACCATTATATTCTTTGCTTCTAACTGTTTCAGATTCCACATAAGTGAGGTCATGTGGGTTATTGTTCTGCAGTGCCTGGCTTATTTCACTTAATATAACAGCCTCCAGGTTCGTCCGGTCTTGTCACAAACAGCAGGATTTCCTTCTTTAAGGCTGAATACTATCCCATTGTGTGTATATATATATATCAAATTTTCTTCATTCCATCATTGAACCTAAGCAACTTAGGTTGCTTCTATAACTATTATAAATAATGAAGAAATGCAACATTTGTTTCATATTCTTTAGATGTATACCCAGGAATAGAATTGGTTAGTAGTGTGGCAGTACTATTTGTTTTTGAAAAAATATTCCTACTTATATTCATAATGACTATACTAATTTACATACCCATCAACAGCGTGCAAGTTTTTCTCCACATCCTTACCAATACTTGTTCTCTTGTTTATTGATAACAGCCACCCTAACAGGTGTCAGGTGATAGCTCATCATGGTTTTAATGAGCATTTCCCTGATGATCAGTGATGCTGAAAATTTTTTTATATACATGTTGGCAATTTGTACATCTTTTTGAGAAATGTCTATTCAGGGCCTTTGCTGACTTTTTAACTAGGTTATTTGCTTTTTTGCAATTGAATTGAGCCCCTTATATACATATATTTACACGCTAAAGGATACTAACCCCTTATCAGGTATATGGTTTTCAAATATTTTCTCCTATTCCATAGGTATTCTCTTTACTATGTTGATTGTTTCCTTTGCTGTGCATAGCTTTTTAGTTTGATGAAATCCATTGTTTTTATTGTCTGTGCTTTTGGGGTCATATTAAAAACACCTTTGCCTAGACCAATATTATGTTGCTTTTCCCCTATGTTTTTGTCTCTTCAGTTTACCATTTCCAGTCTTACGTTTGAGTCTTTCACTTCAAGTTGAATTTTGTATATGGTATGAGATAAGGGTCCAATTTTTTTTGAAGGGGGTTGGGGGGGGAAATGAAGTCTCACTCTGTCGCCCCAGTTGGAGTACAGCGGTCCCTCCTCAGCTCACTGCAACCTCCATCTCCCGGGTTCAAGCGATTCTCCCGTCTCAGCCTCCAAAGTAGCTGGGATTACAGGAGTGTGCTACCATGCCTGACTAATTTTTGTATTTTTAGTAGAGACAAGGTTTCACCATGTTGCCCAGACTGGTCTCAAACTCCTGACCTCAGGTGATCCACCTGCCTCAGCCTCCCAAAGTGCTGGGATTACAGGCCTGAGATACCACACCCGGCCCAATTTCACTCTTCATGTCAAACTCTAGCTTTCCTAGCACCATTTATGCAAAATATGCATTTCCCCCTTGTGTTTTTGAAACTTTGTCAAAGATCAGTTGACTATAAGTACACACATTTACTGCTTTCTCTATTCCATTTCATTGGTCTATATGTCTGTTTCTATGCCAGTACTATGCTGTATTAATTACTATAGCTTTGTAGTAAATTTTTAGATCAGGTAGTATGGTGCCTCCAGCTTTGTTCTTTTTGTTCAAGGTTGTTTGGGGTATTTAGGGCCTTTTGTGGTCCCATATGAATTTTAGGCTTTTTGTCTATTTCTGTGAAAAAATCTCATTGGAATTTTGTTAGCATTTCATTGAATCTGTTGATTATTTTGGGAAGCATAAACATTTTGACAGTATTAACTCTTTCAATCCATAAACATGGAATCTCTCCATTTATTTGTGTCTTCAATTTTTTTAAATTTTTTTTCCAATGGAGGGCTTCTCTGAAGAGGTGACATATAGAGTTATAAAGAATAAGTAGGAATTTGCCAGCCAAAGTAGGAGGGAAAGCCAGTTTTTCTGACAGAAGATGCAAGAACCTTGCATGAAAAACCTCTAGACAGTACTATGCACACTCATGTCAATTAGCATTGTATGTTAAACAAGTGTTTCTTGTCACAGTTTTGTATAGCAACCAGGGTATTCCCACAAGCTCATGATTTTAAAAGAAATTGTTAACTTCGTGTAGCATACAGAAGATCAGTTGGCTGGCTCTAAGTGTTATACATCCTGTTTTTAAAATATTGTTTGGGGAATATAAATACCTGCTGGGTATCACATTTTAAAAGGCACACTACATTTTGAAAAATCACTAGTGAGAATGATTTCTGACATCAAAACAGACCATGACACAAATATTCAGAGAGTTTATATCAAGAGGTAACAGCTCTCATCTTCCTCACTAGGAAAGTCAATAGAGATTGCTATTCAAGACTGCTATTCAAGACTGCCAGAGTTATCTTATACAAAATGAGATGCAGTATGTAAAGGTATATGGAAAAGTAAAATAATTCAATCATTTTCATTTTTACATGACTAACACACTTTCCTATCAGATCCAAGACAAATAAGTCAACTAAAACACTTTTATTGAAAGGCTTATTTTAGCCGATACCTTCCTTCAGTGTAAGTTTATCCCATTTTCAGATAATGCATATGTCCCAAAATATTTGTAATATATCTGAGTTATAAAAGTGTTTTTGCTTTCTGTGTAACTGACTTAATTGAAAAGCAGCAATTTTTATATCCCATGGTAACAAAAAAACAAGGATTAGAGCAAAGCACCACTGTTGTGTAAAGTTCATTTTTCAACCTGATTTCTTGAAAATGAAATGAGTCTTTGGTAAATTTTTTCCATGTCTAAATCCTTTAGCAGCCAATATTTGACCTTAAAACATGCTAATCTGAACTGAATATTGAAAATCTGTCTAATCTTAGACCAACTAGAAAGCCAAAGCCACTCCCTTCTGTTTTTCTGCATACAGTGAAAAATAAATGAATTTTTTAATACTAAAATAATCTTCCTAGCCTCTCTCCTATATAGTACCTGGGTGCACATGTAAATAGACCAACAGCACAATCCAACATTTACCAGTTTCTAGAACAATGATCTGTTTCAATTCTAAAATTAGAAAAACAAATCTTGGGCCTATACAATGCTTATTAAAATTTTTTTAATCATCTAAGTCGGGGGAAAACAGTGATGTTTGCTGTAAAATTGTATCAACCGAACTTAAGAGGTTTGCCTTGGACTGTCAAGAGCACATACTCGGCAGTTTGAGCAAGCTATGGAAAAGCCACATGGTATGTGGATGTAGTTGTTTTGAATGAGCTATTTTTTGTTTTGGTCTTCTGCTTTAATGTATCTATTTTGATGCCTAGGACAAACCATTAAACTTGCAGCTTAAAGAATTACTAAGTGTGTAAAACATCTTCACATCATCACCTTGCTTCTCCTTCTGGCCTACTTCCATCCCAGAGTATAAATGGAGGATGAGGAATGACTGCAGAATGTCTTCAGTCTCAGATAGAGTAAGGTAATGTGAATAGAAATGGAATGGAGGTTAGACATCTAGTAGATAACCTGCATAAAACTAGAAGTCATAATTTCCATGTTCACTCACTGAATACAGTGACATTCATCATTTTAGCAGTTTCTCAGAATACAATTGTTTCTTGAATGGTCTGCATCTCATATTCTCAAATTTCATCATTGAAGTTACAGTCACATGAAGTTACTTTCTAGATATTAGATATGGATACAGATGTATGTATAGAGAGTCAAAAAATACAATCTGGTTGTCTTACTAATTGAATGATTTGGAAATCTTCCTGAATACGGAAATTTTATTACAGATCATATGTAAGACATTGGTCTGGGGTGAAGACAGAAGCAATGAGGAAAGCTATTTGAACTACAACATGATCTCTTATTCTCTGCTTTTAATGGCACAGGAAACCTAAAAATGAAATGTCTAACATTTTTCTTGGTATGTAAATCTCAGTCACAACTCTGGTTTAAGAGAAATATCACCTTTCTGTAATTCAAGTTGATTTCTACTTTGAAACTTCCTTTTTCCCAGCTGATAGAAATTGAATCTCAGTTAACTCATAGATCTGCCATTCACCTCTGTAATTTCCAAGTTCTGTAGGGACTTCCATTTCCCTCTGCCATAATGGAAGTTCCTGCTAGCTTTATAAGCATCTCTCCCATTCTGTTTGCACCAGGAATCTTTGGTTCCTCTGAGACTGCTGGAAACCATAACTAGTGAGCCTCCTCTGTCCATGAGGTCCACCATGTGAAATCACTCATGAGGCAACTGATTACTTCATTCAAGAAATATTTATTATAGGAGGAGCCAAGATGGCCGAATAGGAACAGCTCCTGTCTACAGCTCCCAACATGAGCTACGCAGAAGACGGGTGATTTCTGCATTTCCATCTCAGGTACCAGGTTCATCTCACTAGGGAGTGCCAGACAGTGGGCGCAGGTCAGTGGGTGAGCGCACCGTGCGTGAGCCGAAGGAGGGCGAGGCATTGCCTCACTCGGGAAGCGCAAGGGGTCAGGGAGTTCCCTTTCCTAGTCAAAGAAAGAGGTGACAGACGGCACCTGAAAAATCGGGTCAATCCCACCTGAATACTGCACTTTTCCGACTGGCTTAAAAAACGGCGCACCAGGAGATTATATCCCGCACCTGGCTCAGAGGGTCCTACGCCCACGGAGTCTCGCTGATTGCTAGCACAGCAGTCTGAGATCAAACTGCAAGGTGGCAGCGAGGCTGGGGGAGGGGCACCTGCCATTGCCCAGGCTTGCTTAGGTAAACAAAGCAGCTGGGAAGCTCGAACTGGGTGGAGCCCACCACAGCTCAAGGAGGCCTGCCTGCCTCTGTAGGCTTCACCTCTGGGGGCAGGGCACAGACAAACAAAGACAGCAGTAACCTCTGCAGACTTAAGTGTTCCTGTCTGACAGTTTTGAAGAGAGCAGTGGTTCTGCCAGCACGCAGCTGGAGATCTGAGAACGGGCAGACTGCCTCCTCAAGTGGGTCCCTGACCCCTGACCCCCGAGCAGCCTAACTGGGAGGCACCCCCCAGCAGGGGCAGACTGACACCTCACAGGGCCTGGTACTCCAACAGACCTGCAGCTGAAGGTCCTGTCTGTTAGAAGGAAAACTAACAAACAGAAAGGACATCCACACCAAAAACCCATCTGTACATCACCATCAAAGACCAAAAGTAGATAAAACCACAAAGATGGGGAAAAAACAGAGCAGAAAAACTGGAAACTCTAAAAAGCAGAGTGCCTCTCCTCCTCCAAAGGAATGCAGTTCCTCACCAGCAATGGAACAAAGCTGGACGGAGAATGACTGATGAGCTGAGAGAAGAAGGCTTCAGACAATCACATTACTCCGAGCTACGGGAGGATATTCAAACCAAAGGCAAAGAAGTTGAAAACTCTGAAAAAAATTTAGAAGAATGTATAACTAGAATAACCAATACAGAGAAGTGCTTAAAGGAGCTGATGGAGCTGAAAACCAAGGCTCTAGAACTACGTGAAGAATGCAGAAGCCTCAGGAGCTGATGCGATCAACTGGAAGAAATGGTATCAGCAATGGAAGATGAAATGAATGAAATGAAGCGAGAAGGGAAGTTTAGAGAAAAAAGAATAAAAAGAAACGAGCAAAGCCTCCAAGAAATGTGGGACTATGTGAAAAGACCAAATCTACGTCTGATTGGTGTACCTGAAAGTGACGGGGAGAATGGAACCAAGTTGGAAAACACTCTGCAGGATATTATCCAGGAGAACTTCCCCAATCTAGCAAGGCAGGCCAACATTCAGATTCAGGAAATACAGTGAACGCCACAAAGATACTCCTCGAGAAGAGCAACTCCAAGACACATCATTGTCAGCTTCACCAAAGTTGAAATGAAGGAAAAAAATGTTAAGGGCAGCCAGAGAAAAAGGTCTGGTTACCCTCAAAGGGAAGCCCATCAGACTAACAGCGGATCTCTCGGCAGAAACCCTACAAGCCAGAAGAGAGTGGGGGCCAATATTCAACATTCTTAAAGAAAAGAATTTTCAACCCAGAATTTCATATCCTGCCAAACTAAGCTTCATAAGTGAAGTAGAAATAAAATCCTTTACAGACAAGCAAATGCTGAGAAATTTTGTCACCACCAGGCCTGCCCTTAAAGAGCGCCTGAAGTAAGCACTAAACATGGAAAGGAACAACTGGTACCAGCCACTGCAAAATCATGCCAAAATGTAAAGACCATCGAGACTAGGAAGAGACTGCATCAACTAACGAGCAAAATAACCAGCTAACATCATAATGACAGGATCAAATTCACACATAACAATATTAACTTTAAATGTAAATGGACTAAATGCTCTAATTAAAAGACACAGACTGGCAAATTGGATAAAGAATCACGACCCATCAGTGTGCTCTCTTCAGGAAACCCATCTCATGTGCAGAGACACACATAGGCTCAAAATAAAAGGATGGAGGAAGATCTACCAAGCAAATGGAAAGCAAAAAAAGGCAGGGGTTGCAATCCTAGTCTCTGATAAAACAGACTTTAAACCAACAAACATCAAAAGAGACAAAGAAGGCCATTACATAATGGTAAAGGGAGCAATTCAACAAGAAGAGCTAACTATCCTAAATATATATGCACCCAGTACAGGAGCACCCAGATTCATAAAGCAAGTCCTGAGTGACCTACAAAGAGACTTAGACTCCCACACATTAATAATGGGAGATTTTACACCCCACTGTCAACATTAGACAGATCAACAAGACAGAAGGTCAACAAGGAAACCCAGGAATTGAACTCAGCTTTGCACCAAGCAGACCTAATAGACATCTACAAAACTCTCCATCCCAAATCAACAGAATATACATTTTTTTCAGCACCACAACACACCTATTCCAAAATTGACCACATATTTGGAAGTAAAGCTCTCCTCAGCAGATGGAAAAGAACAGAAATTATAATCAACTATCTCTCAGACCACAGTGCAATCAAACTAGAACTCAGGATTAAGAATCTCACTCAAAACCACTCAACTACATGGAAACTGAACAACCTGCTCCTGAATGACTACTGGGTACATAATAAAATGAAGGCAGAAATAAAGATGTTCTTTGAAACCAACGAGAACCAAGACACAACATACCAGAATCTCTGGGATGCATTCAAAGCAGTGTGTAAAGGGAAATTTATAGCACTAAATGCCCATAAGAGAAAGCGGGAAAGATCCAAAATTGACACCCTAACATCACAATTAAAAGAACTAGAAAAGCAAGAGCAAACACATTCAAAAGCTAGCAGAAGGCAAGAAATAACTAAAATCAGAGCAGAACTGAAGGAAATAGAGACACAAAAACCCTTCAAAAAACTAATGAATCCAGGAGCTGGTTTTTTGAAAGGATCAACAAAATTGATGGACTGCTAGCAAGACTAATAAAGAAAAAAAGAGAGAAGAATCAAATAGATGCAATAAAAAATGATAAAGGGGATATCACCACCAATCCCACAGAAATACAAACTACCATCAGAGAATACTACAAACACCTCTACACAAATACACTAGAAAATCTAGAAGCAATGGATAAATTCCTCAACACATACACTCTCCCAAGACTAAACCAGGAAGAAGTTGACTCTCTGAATAGACCAATAACGAGCTCTGAAATTGTGGCAATAATCAATAGCTTACCAACCAAAAAGAGTCCAGGACCAGATGGATTCACAGCTGAATTCTACCAGAGGTACAAGGAGGAACTGGTACCATTCCTTCTGAAACTATTCCAATCAATAGAAAAAGTGGGAATCCTCTCTAACTCATTTTATGAGGCCAGCATCATCCTGATACCAAAGCCGGGCAGAGACACAACCAAAAAAGAGAATTTTAGACCAATATCCTTGATGAACATTGATGCAAAAATCCTCAATAAAATATTGGCAAACAGAATCCAGCAGCACATCAAAAAGCTTATCCACCATGATCAAGTGGGCTTCATCCCTGGGATGCAAGGCTGGTTCAATATATGCAAATCAATAAATGTAATCCAGCATATAAACAGAACCAAAGACAAAAACCACATGATTATCTCAATAGATGCAGAAGAGGCCTTTGACAAAATTCAACAACACTTCATGCTAAAAACTCTCAAGAAATTAGGTATTGATGGGACGTATCTCAAATAATAAGAGCTATCTATGACAAACCCACAGCCAATATCATACTGAATGGGCAAAAACTGGAAGCATTCCCTTTGAAAACTGGCACAAGACAGGGATGCCCTCTCTCACCACTCCTATTCAACATAGTGTTGGAAGTTCTGGCCAGGGCAGTTAGCCAGGAGAAGGAAATAAAGGGTATTCAATTAGGAAAAGAGGAAGTCAAATTGTCCCTGTTTGCAGAGGACATGATTGTATATTTAGAAAACCCCATTGTCTCAGCCCAGAATCTCCTTAAGCTGATAAGCAACTTCAGCAAAGTCTCAGGATACAAAATCAATGTACAAAAATCACAAGCATCCTTATACACCAACAACAGACAAACAGAGAGCCAAATCATGAGTGAAATCCCATTCACAATTGCTTCAAAGAGAATAAAATACCTAGGAATCCAACTTACAAGGGACGTGAAGGACCTCTTCAAGGAGAACTACAAACCACTGCTCAAGGAAATAAAAGAGGATACAAGCAAATGGAAGAACATTCCATGCTCATGGGTAGGAAGAATCAATATCGTGAAAATGGCCATACTGCCCAAGGTAATTTACAGATTCAATGCCATCCCCATCAAGCTACCAATGACTTTCTTCACAGAATTGGAAAAAAACTACTTTAAAGTTCATATGGAACCAAAAAAGAGCCCACATCGCCAAGTCAATCCTAAGCCAAAAGAACAAAGCTGGAGGCATCACACTACCTGACTTCAAACTATACTACAAGGCTACAGTCACCAAAACAGCATGGTACTGGTATCAAAACAGAGATATAGATCAATGGAACATAACAGAGCCCTCAGAAATAACGCCACATATCTACAACTATCTGATCTTTGACAAACCTGAGAAAAACAAGCAATGGGGAAAGGATTCCCTATTTAATAAATGGTGCTGGGAAAACTGGCTAGCCATATGGAGAAAGCTGAAACTGGATCCCTTCCTTACACCTTATACAAAAATCAATTCAAGATGGATTAAAGACTTAAACATTAGACCTAAAACCATAAAAACCCTAGAAGAAAACCTAGGCATTACCATTCAGGACATAGGCATGGGCAAGGACTTCATGTCTAAAACACCAAAAGCAATGGCAACAAAAGCCAAAATTGACAAATGGGATCTAATTAAACTCAAGAGCTTCTGCACAGCAAAAGAAACTACCATCAGAGTGAACAGGCAACCTACAAAATGGGAGAAAATTTTCACAACCTACTCATCTGACAAAGGGCTAATATCCAGAATCTACAATGAACTCAAATTTACAAGAAAAAAACAACCCCATCAAAAAGTGGGCAAAGGACATGAACAGACACTTCTCAAAAGAAGACATTTATGCAGCCAAAAAACACATGAAAAAATGCTCACCATCACTGGCCATCAGAGAAATGCAAATCAAAACCACAATGAGACACCATCTCACACCAGTTAGAATGGCAATCATTAAAAAGTCAGGAAACAACAGGTGCTGGAGAGGATGTGGAGAAATAGGAACACTTTTACACTGTTGGTGGGAGTGTAACTAGTTCAACCATTGTGGAAGTCAGTGTGGTGATTCCTCAGGGATCTAGAACTAGAAATTCCATTTGACCCAGCCATCCCATTACTGGGTATATACCCAAAGGACTATAAATCATGCTGCTATAAAGACACATGCACACGTATGTTTATTGCGGCACTATTCACAATAGCAAAGACTTGGAACCAACCCAAATGTCCAACAATGATAGACTGGATTAAGAAAATGTGGCACATATACACCATGGAATACTATGCAGCCATAAAAAATGATGAGTTCATGTCCTTTGTAGGGACATGGATGAAACTGGAAATCATCATTCTCAGTAAACGATCGCAAGGACAAAAAACCAAACAACACATGTTCTCACTCATAGATGGGAACTGAACAATGAGAACACATGGACACAGGAAGGGGAACATCACACTCTGGGGACTGTTGTGGGGTGGGGGGAGGGGGGAGGGATAGCATTGGGAGATATACCTAATGCTAGATGACGAGTTAGTGGGTGCAGCACAGCAGCATGGCACATGTATACGTATGTAACTAACCTGCACATTGCGCACATGTACCCTAAAACCTAAAGTATAATAAATAAATAAATAAATATTTATTAAGGGATCACTACATCCCAAGCAGTTCATTCCAGCAGCGGAACAAGACAGAAAAATTTCTTTGATCTCACGGGAGCAGACAGATACTATGCACCCAACTACGTAAAACACCTTGTGTTTCAGTTGCAGATGGGTGTTATGGAAAAAAAAAATCAAACAGGGGAGAGAATGGGAAAGAAGGTTCCAATTTTGTAATTTTGGATTGGCTGGAAGGCTTCACTATGAAAGTGGCATTTCAAGAAAAACCAGAAGGAAAGGAGGGAGTGTTCCATGTGAATATCTGTTGGGAGTGCACTCCAGGCCCAGTGAACAGTCAATGCAAGGCCCTTAAGGGAGGAACAGCAAAGAGGCCACTGCAGTTGGAGCTGAGTATCCAAGTATAGCAGATTAGGTCACCAGAGGGCCAGATGGAGGAGGCAATCGGCATAGAATGGTCCTACAGAAACATAATGCAAGCTACTATGAAAATTATACACTTTCTTATAGTGACACTTTAAAAAGGAAAAAAGTAGAAATTTAAATAACTATCAAATATATTAAACACATTACCATATATAAGCAATATAAAATTAAGAAGCTATTTAACTTTTTTTAATGCTAACGCTTCAATATCTAGTGGTATTTTATACTTACGGCACTTCTCAATTTGGACTAACTACATTTCAAACACTCAATAGTCACCTGTGGCTTGTGGCCACCTCATTGGACAGTGCAGGTCTAGCTACTCAAATGAGGGGAAGAGCAAGGAGGGAAAATACCAGGGGAAAAGAAATTGATTATGTATCATTGACATCCTGTCATACATTCTATTTCCTATAACATTTCTTTCTGATCAGGAGGCAGTATTTAAAAATCTTTTATAAGTCATATACATCTCAAAATTTCATATATAGAAAGGAATAATGAAAAGTAGACTCACTAGAAGTTCAGTTCCACAGTGACAGGGATTTTTTTTTTGTCTGTTTTCCTATCTCCTATATTGCCAGAGCCTAGGATAATACCTTGCATATAGTTTGGTACTTAAAAAGTATGTTGAATGAGCTAAGCAGGTAGAATTAGTTTCTAACTCCATATCCCTGCAGTCAAACCTGCAAACCTACCTACACTTAGATGTTTTTCATTTGTTTATCTGTAATTACAGTGGAGGACCTGTTCCTACTCTTCCCTAAGGCAAATCTTCCACTGGAGTTTGATATTCCTCATGGCCTTCAAGGCCTTCACTTTTTCCCTAATTGCATCTCTTTTTGGCATTAGCATCCCTCAACTTAAGGAAAAATACTGATTACACATTCCTCTCCTATGTTACGCCTTATTTCTCATCTCCCTTTTATAGCTAAACTCACCAAAATATTTGTCTATACTGTCTCCAGTTCTTCTCCCATTCTCTACTGAATCCACTCCAATCTGTCTTTTGTGCAACCAATGACATCCAGGCTACTAATGATCACTGATGACATCCATAGGGATTAACCCAGTGGATACTTTGCTGCACTAGTCTCATGCCTCCTCTCATATACTTGACAAAATGAAGCACTCTTGATTTTCCTTTTATCTCAGTCACCACTCTACTGTCACCTTCACCGGCTCTCTTCCTGCAGAGATTTCTAGAGGTTGGGAGATCTTCTCAAACCCACCCCATATTCCTTCCCTGCTCTTTCTCTCACAACTAAGTTCAACACATTAGTCAGTCCTGTCATTTTTGTTTTCAAAATGTATGTTATTTGCCTCTCTCCTTCTTTATTACCATTCCTCTAGCCCAAGTCACCATCATCCTCACCTAAATTACATCCTACTATGTCTCTCCGACCCCATCATGGCCCCTAGACTCATTAAATTTAGCATCCAGAGTGATCATTTTTAAATCAAAGTCAGATCAGTCACTATTCTGTTCCATCGTGCCAATGGCTCACCATTGTAAGAGTAAAATCCATGACCCCTTCTATCTGCCCAGTCACATCTACCACTCTTTCCCTTGTCCACTGTACTCCAGTTACATTTAGCATTCTTGCTATTCCTCAAAAATTCTAAAATCTTTCTTGCCTCAAAGTCTTTATTCCTTATGCTTGGAGGAGTGTTCTACTTTTCTTAGTCTGGCTGACTCCTGTCCTGGAACTCTCAGGATAAATGTTGTCTCTGCAGAGAGGCTTTCCATGATGACTCTGTATAACTCATCCCACCCCTCCAATCTTCCTTCTGGAGCTAAGCTGCTTGTTTGTTAACTCCATAGCACTTTTGACAATTCAGTCATTTTACTCATTTTTTCTGTCACTTTCACTAAACCATAAGCACTTTCAGGTCAGCATCTCTCGATCCTCATTGCCATATCCTACAGGTATAGCTCAATATCTGGCTCATTCCATTATAGGTGTTCAATAAATGTTGACTACATGAATGAATGAGTGAATTCAGAGGCACATGGTACCCTGAAGAGATGCTGAGGGAAAAGGGGCAGAGGAAGTGGTGCTGCATTCCTAGTTCAAATCACTGATCTTCACCCCTGAGACTAGCCCCCATACTCTGACTGACTGAGAAAATGCTGGACCCACTGGATAGAAAGAAAACTTAACAGCGTGTCTAGTAACTGTACTCAAGCCAAGAATTGACTCCAGTCCACAGGCCCTGCCTTTGCCTCAAGCCCTAACTTGCCAACTGTTCAGCCACAGCTTGAAGGTATTAATATTACTAGTGCATTGGTGCCTCAAATCCCCAGCAGCCAGATTTTTTTTCAGGCACACCTGAAAACAGTCTGTGCTCCAGGAAATTTGCAAGCAATTAGAATCAGCAAACCACTGAAGATAATGAGGTGAGAGAGATTAGGGCATGCTCAAAGCTGGAGGTGGAGGTAAAAAAAGCACACCCCTATTGCAATTAAACTTCAAGAGAAAATGCCCTTTTTGAATAAGAAAGCAAAACGTAAAATATCTAGGTTTGCCCAGTAGTCTTAATCTACGCTGCGTCTACTCCCTGAAGGCATATGCTTCATCTAAATAGTGGTATTCTCTGACCCTAATATTTGTAAATGGAGTTATAACAATAGCTACCAAAGTTGAGGATTGAGATAATTCACATAGAACAATTAGCACAATATTGGTGCATAGCAAGTGCTCAAGATTTATAATTTTGATTATTAGTGCCAGCAATAGATGTATCAAATGGAACCTTTCTTACAGGATGAGGATGCAACCAGATGAGTGTAAATAACCTAATGTCTATAATTTATTAAGTGCTCAACAAATAGTAGTAATTGTTATCTTAGTTATTTATGCTTATTTTCTCTCAGATATGTAAAATAGGTAGAGGCAGGTGTTGCCATTTTAGAGACGTGGAAACAGGTTCAAACAGTGAGCTAAATTGCCGAAGATCACACAGCAGTAGATGATCTTAGGTGTCTGGCATGGCTGGGCACGGTGGCTCACGCCTGTAATCCCAGCACTTTGGGAGGCTGAGGCGGGTGGATCATGAGGTCAGGAGCTCAAGACCAGCCTGGCTAAGATGGTGAAACCCCATTTCTACTAAAAACTACAAAAATTAGCTGGGCGCAGTGGCAGGCACCTGTAATCCCAGCTACTTGGGAGGCTGAGGCAGGAGAATCGCTTGAACCTGGGCGGCGGAGGTTGCAGTGAGCCAAGATCGCACCACTGCACTCTAGCCTGGGTGACAGAGCAAGACTCCGCCTCAAAAAAAAGAAAAAAAAAAAAAAAAGACTCGGGTCAATGCCAATATGATTACTGTGTGCCTGTTTTTGTAAGTTTTTATTGGAGCACAGCGACATTTCCATATTGGCTATGGCCGCTTTCACACGACAACAGACAGATCCCATATAGCTCAGAAAGTCGAAAATATTTTCTCTCTGGCCCTTTACAGAGAAAGTGTTGACCCCACTCTAACTCAAAGGTATTTTAATGACACTGAACTAATTTTCTATCTATAATCATTTTGAAAGTTACCAATAAAAATGAAGCACTGGAAACAGATTGTCATCTAACTTCAGTCCTTTTCAAAAAGCTGAACAGAACTGTGATAGCATCTCTTATGGACAGTGGTGATTGAAGCCGAGTGGGGAGGGCAGCAACAGAACAGCAGCAGATCCCTAGAAGAAAATCTACTACCTTGCACTTCTTAAGGTTTTACTAGCAGGTGACTGCAAGAGCCCTTTGACCCCAGGCATCAGTGCCACCTACCATCAACATTCCCAGTTCAGACTAAAAACCACATCACACCTCCCCTTTTCCCATTACTTCACTTTAGTAGCAACAGTAATAGTCATCCCAATTTGCTTCATCCCTGGCATCTGAGCTGCCAAATGTGCGACTGTACCCTCAGCTGACACCACTAATCAACTGACTAACAGTAAGCATGAAACAAATGGCACTGTCAGTTGTCCTAATGACTGGCTGCTCAATTCTAGGTGTGCAGAGATATTTTTGATTATGATACAAGGCTCTGTCCCATCTGGAGGTCGAGACGTCACAATTCCACTAAACATTCTGAACCCCAAAAGACCACACTCTCCCCCTCAAAGAAGAGTTTGTTAATTAGCATATACTAGAGTTGGCCCTTCCTTTTACACAGATGGTATGAATGAAGTGTGTTATCAATCAAATCTTTTTGCCTAGCATCTTCATCAGGGTCCCTAGACAACGTCTTATGATGAGTGATCTGCTATAAAAGTTACTTAGAACACTTAAAACGAATGTTATTATGATAAACTCACTGACTCTGAACATACAGCTTTGAGTGTTTGATGTTGTAATATGAATCAATGTTTTCTTCCCTGGTGATAAAGTTGAGTGGCATATCTTATCACTGTTACGAAACTTATAGTTTAATACTTGTGATTGTAATGTGCTTAGGACTATCTTCATCACTCTAAGGTTTATGTAGGGATTGTACAAGGAATGTATGGGAGGGGGTCTTTATTCCTGTATGTCACTATAAAATAAAGTTAATTGGCAGTGGGGTGAATGGTCGTTGATACTTAAAGGTAGTATACATTGGAATGTTTTACACTGGCTCACATTTTATGTAAGGAATATACTCGGTTGGGAAGATTCAGACAGAAATCTGTAGAAAAGCTATTTCTGAAAGCATAAGAAACAAATTCCAACGAAAGAATATCAGATTCTCAAAAAAAAGTCTTTAAAGAATGCAATACTCTAAGGTATTTTAATTCTTAAATGTCATTTGTAACCCACACATGGCAATACTGAGGAAACAACCAAAGTATATTTTATGCTAATCATCCTAGCAACACTCAAGCCTTTATCACATCTATGTTATCTTCCTTGAAGGCTAAATTCTGATTCCGTTTCTACGAAAATGGCATCAGAACCAGATGAATGTAAATAACCTAATGTTTATAACTTAGTAAGTGCTCAACAAATGGTAATAACTGCTATTGTTTTAGTCATGTATCATCTTATTTTTTTAGTAGATATATGAAATAAGTAGAGGTAAGTAATGCCCTATTAGAGATGTGGAAACAGGTTCAAATGGCGAGTAACAAATGTCTCAACCATAGTGTCTCAAATTGCCAGTTCAGGTTGAACACCCTTCTCCTTTTTCTTACATGTAAAGAGACAACGATTAAAGAAGCAGCATTAATATGGTTTTCTCGGGAAGGATGTATGCTAACGTATCACATGGAGAGTTAGTGTTTTAGTCATAAAGCTTCCTGGAAAAAAGTCCACAATTAATATAAAGAAATCTGGTCTATAGTGAATTGCATAAGAATGTTACATGCATTGGTCATTCTTTCTAGCATCCCAGAATATAAACCCTCTTCCAATGTATAGGAAAATCCTACCTCATGAGTCTTGTGGGGAAGCAGGGGTTACCGCTCCTCTAGGGAAGTTGAAAACACCAGACGCTTGCTTTCCCAGCCTCCCCTGCTGCTAGACTGTGGGCATATGTCCTACATAAGTACTTTTCTAAATTCCCTAATGATAAGAATCACCTGAGGCTCTTGTTAATGGCTACACAGGTCCATCTCATGGAGACTGATTTAGCGGCTATAAAATTGGGCTGGGAAATGTTTGCCTTGATAAGTACTCAGGTGATTCTCATGATCAAAGAAGCAACCAAACACTAGCCTAGAATGGAACCAAGGTTCTTTACCTTGCGTGTACATTAGAGTCACCTGTGGTGCTTTTAAAACCCAGGATTCCTGGAACCCCCCCCCCCCCCAGTTTAGACCAATTGAATCAGAATAGTCTCTGGGGTGGATCTCGTGTGTGCGTTCGTGCGTGCGTGCGTGCGTGTGTGTGTGTGTGTGGCTTCACAAGTGATTCCATTGCATAGCGAAGCTTTAAAACCCCTAGTTTAAGCCAAGACTTTACCAAACAGGTGCTGGGACTTTGATGTAGGAGTGATTCAAGGAGAGGACTACTGTGAGTAGGAGTCAGTGGTAATTGTAGCATGATCCAGTTCCTGGGATAGCAGAGACAGCAGTGCTAGTGAGAGAATCTGTCATCCAGTGATCCATTATCAGTGATCCAAACTACAGCATTCAATAAAACAGTGCTCCTACTTAGTCCACTCTTTGGTCTGATTTGGAGCAATGCTTAAGGTTGCACAGTCCTGGGACTGATTCTTCCAGTATTCCTAGCGATCCTGTAAGCTAGCGAACGCTCTTATATTAAAACCTTTCTCTACATAAATCATCCAGAAGTTGTTTCTATTGTTTGCAAGTAATAATGCCAAGTGTTACTAATACAGAGTAGTTGGGGAAAACTCTGACTTTGCAGGAAGGGACCTAAATTTGAGTTCTATGTGACCTCTCTGAGTCTCTATGTCTTTACCTGTAAAATGGGACTGCCACACAGTTTTATAAAGCTGTCATGATGAATAAATTAAATGGTAACTCAAAGTGCTGTTGACAGGCTCTGGAATCTCTGAGAAGAGCTTAGGGGTAGTAATGTGGAAAGTGGGTAAGGGACATGTCTGAAGGTTCTATTTGTATAGTAAAAAACAATATGCTGACTTTGATAATATATTTACATATGTGGTGATTTTGAGGGGTGGCTTATGAAGATTGATGCCCAAAGCCACTCCTGGGAACTGCCACTAGAAAAGGCTTGGCACAAGCCATTAAATGTTATTTTCTTCTTTCATTCCTTAATATTTAACATGCAAAGCTAGTCAAAGAGATAAATCCTAGTAAAGTAAAATTTCAGAGTCTGTAGAAAACTATTGTTCATTAGTTATCTAGTCTACTAAGTCATTTTGATTTATAAAAATTCCAGTATATTTAAAGAACATCATTTACACACACCACATATTTTTTTTCTAATATGCTTAACTATAATCCCAGTTCCTATTTATGGCCCTTCGTTATATGATTAAGAATCCAGGGGGGAGGAGCCAAGATGGCCGAATAGGAACAGCTCCGGTCTACAGCTCCCAGCGCGAGCGACGCAGAAGACGGGTGATTTCTGCATTTCCATCTGAGGTACCGTGTTCATCTCACTAGGGAGTGCCAGACAGTGGGCGCAGGTCAGTGGGTGAGCGCACTGTGCGCCAGCCGAAGCAGGGGCGAGGCATTGCCTCACTCGGGAAGCGCAAGGGGTCAGGGAGTTCCCCTTCCAGGGGTGACAGACTGCACCTGGAAAATCGGGCCACTCCCACCCGAATACTGTGCTTTTCCGACGGGCTTAGGAAACGGTGCCCCAGGAGAGTATAGCCCGCACCTGGCTCAGAGGGTCCTACGCCCACGGAGTCTCGCTGATTGCTAGCACAGCAGTCTGAGATCAAACAGCAAGTCGGCAGCCAGGCTGGGGGAGGGGCGCCCGCCATTGCCCAGGCTCGCTTAGGTAAACAAAGCAGCCTGGAAGCTTGAACTGGGTGGAGCCCACCACAGCTCAAGGAGGCCTGCCTGCCTCTGTAGGCTCCACCTCTGGGGGCAGGGCACAGACAAAAAGACAGCAGTAACCTCTGCAGACTTAAATGTCCCTGTCTGACAGCTGTGAGGAGAGCAGTGGTTCTCCCAGCACGCAACTGGAGATCTGAGAACGGGCTGACTGCCTCCTCAAGTGGGTCCCTGACCCCTGACCCCCGAGCAGCCTAACTGGGAGGCACCCCCCAGCAGGGGCAGACTGACACCTCACACGGCCGGCCAGGTACTCCAACAGACCTGCAGCTGAGGGTCCTGTCTGTTAGAAGGAAAACTAACAGAAAGGACATCCACACCAAAAACCCATCTGTACATCACCATCATCAAAGACCAAAAGTAGTTAAAACCACAAAGATGGGGAAAAAACAGAGCAGAAAAACTGGAAACTCTAAAAACCAGAGTACCTCTCCTCCTCCAAAGGAACGCATTTCCTCACCAGCAACGGAACAAAGCTGGACAGAGAATGACTTTGACGAGCTGAGAGAAGAAGGCTTCAGACGATCAAATTACTCCGAGCTACGGGAGGATATTCAAACCAAAGGCAAAGAAGTTGAAAACTTTGAAAAAAATTTAGAAGAATGTATAACTAGAATAACCAATACAGAGAAGTGCTTAAAGGAGCTGATGGAGCTGAAAACCAAGGCTCGAGAACTACGTGAAGAATGCAGAAGCCTCAGGAGCCGATGCGATCAAATGGAAGAAAGGGTATCAGCCCTGGAAGATGAAATGAATGAAATGAAGCGAGAAGGGAAGTTTAGAGAAAAAAGAATAAAAAGAAACGAGCAAAGCCTCCAAGAAATGTGGGACTATGTGAAAAGACCAAATCTACGTCTGATTGGTGTACCTGAAAGTGACGGGGAGAATGGAAACAAGTTGGAAAACACTCTGCAGGATATTATCCAGGAGAACTTCCCCAATCTAGCAAGGCAGGCCAATATTCAGATTCAGGAAATACAGAGAACGCCACAAAGATACTCCTCGAGAAGAGCAACTCCAAGACACATAATTGTCAGATTCACCAAAGTTGAAATGAAGGAAAAAATGTTAAGGGCAGCCAGAGAGAAAGGTCGGGTTACCATCAAAGGGAAGCCCATCAGACTAACAGCGGATCTCTCGGCAGAAACCCTACAAGCCAGAAGAGAGTGGGGGCCAATATTCAACATTCTTAAAGAAAAGAATTTTCAACCCAGAATTTCATATCCTGCCAAACTAAGCTTCATAAGTGAAGGAGAAATAAAATACTTTACAGACAAGCAAATGCTGAGAGATTTTGTCACCACCAGGCCTGCCCTAAAAGAGCTCCTGAAGGAAGCGCTAAACATGGAAAGGCACAACCGGTACCAGCCACTGCAAAATCATACCGAAATGTAAAGAACATCGAGACTAGGAAGAGACTGCATCAACTAACGAGCAAAATATCCAGCTAACATCATAATGACAGGATCAAATTCACACATAACAATATTAACTTTAAATGTAAATGGACTAAATGCTCCAATTAAAAGACACAGACTGGCAAACTGGATAAAGACTCAAGACCCATCAGTGTGCTGTATTCAGGAAACCCATCTCACGTGCAGAGACACACATAGGCTCAAAATAAAAGGATGGAGGAAGATCTACCAAGCAAATGGAAAACAAAAAAAGGCAGGGGTTGCAATCCTAGTCTCTGATAAAACAGACTTTAAACCAACAAAGATCAAAAGAGACAAAGAAGGCCATTACATAATGGTAAAGGGATTAATTCAACAAGAAGAGCTAACTATCCTAAATATATATGCACCCAATACAGGAGCACCCAGATTCATAAAGCAAGTCCTGAGTGACCTACATAGAGACTTAGACTCCCACACATTAATAATGGGAGACTTTAACACCCCACTATCAACATTAGACAGATCAACGAGACAGAAAGTCAACAAGGATACCCAGGAATTGAACTCAGCTCTGCACCAAGCGGACCTAATAGACATCTACAGAACTCTCCACCCCAAATCAACAGAATATACATTTTTTTCAGCACCACACCACACCTATTCCAAAATTGACCATATACTTGGAAGTAAAGCTCTCCTCAATAAATGTAAAAGAACAGAAATTGTAACAAACTGTCTCTCAGATCACAGTGCAATCAAGCTAGAACTCAGGATTAAGAATCTCACTCAAAACCGCTCAACTACGTGGAAACTGAACAACCTGCTCCTGAATGACTACTGGGTACATAACGAAATGAAGGCAGAAATAAAGATGTTCTTTGAAACCAACGAGAACCAAGACACAACATACCAGAATCTCTGGGATGCATTCAAAGCAGTGTGTAGAGGGAAATTTATAGCACTAAATGCCCACAAGAGAAAGCAGGAAAGATCCAAAATTGACACCCTAACATCACAATTAAAAGAACTAGAAAAGCAAGAGCAAACACATTCAAAAGCTAGCAGAAGGGAAGAAATAACTAAAATCAGAGCAGAACTGAAGGAAATAGAGACACAAAAAACCCTTCAAAAAATAAATGAATCCAGGAGCTGGTTTTTTGAAAGGATCAACAAAATTGATAGACCGCTAGCAAGATTAATAAAGAAAAAAAGAGAGAAGAATCAAATAGATGCAATAAAAAATGATAAAGGGGATATCACCACCGATCCCACAGAAATACAAACTACCATCAGAGAATATTACAAACACCTCTATGCAAATAAACTAGAAAATCTAGAAGAAATGGATAAATTCCTCAACACATACACCCTCCCAAGACTAAACCAGGAAGAAGTTGAATCTCTGAATAGACCAATAACAGGAGCTGAAATTGTGGCAATAATCAATAGCTTACCAACCAAAAAAAGTCCAGGTCCAGATGGATTCACAGCCGAATTCTACCAGAGGTACAAGGAGGAGCTGGTACCATTCCTTCTGAAACTATTCCAATCAATAGAAAAAGAGGGAATCCTCCCTAACTCATTTTATGAGGCCAGCATCATCCTGATACCAAAGCCTGGCAGAGACACAACCAAAAAAGAGAATTTTAGACCAATATCCTTGATGAACATTGATGCAAAAATCCTCAATAAAATACTGGCAAACAGAATCCAGCAGCACATCAAAAAGCTTATCCACCATGATCAAGTGGGCTTCATCCCTGGGATGCAAGGCTGGTTCAATATACGCAAATCAATAAATGTAATCCAGCATATAAACAGAACCAAAGACAAAAACCACATGATTATCTCAATAGATGCAGAAAAGGCCTTTGACAAAATTCAACAACCCTTCATGCTAAAAACTCTCAATAAATTAGGAATTGATGGGACGTATCTCAAAATAATAAGAGCTATTTATGACAAACCCACAGCCAATATCATACTGAATGGGCAAAAACTGGAAGCATTCCCTTTGAAAACTGGCACAAGACAGGGATGCCCTCTCTCACCACTTCTATTCAACATAGTGTTGGAAGTTCTGGCCAGGGCAATTAGGCAGGAGAAGGAAATCAAGGGTATTCAATTAGGAAAAGAGGAAGTCAAATTGTCCCTGTTTGCAGATGACATGATAGTATATCTAGAAAACCCCATTGTCTCCGCCCAAAATCTCCTTAAGCTGATAAGCAACTTCAGCAAAGTCTCAGGATACAAAATCAATGTGCAAAAATCACAAGCATTCTTATACACCAATAACAGACAAACAGAGAGCCAAATCATCAGTGAACTCCCATTCACAATTGCTTCAAAGAGAATAAAATACCTAGGAATCCAACTTACAAGGGATGTGAAAGACCTCTTCAAGGAGAACTACAAACCACTGCTCAAGGAAATAAAAGAGGATACAAACAAATGGAAGAACATTCCATGCTCATGGGTAGGAAGAATCAATATCATGAAAATGGCCATCCTTCCCAAGGTAATTTACAGATTCAATGCCATCCCCATCAAGCTACCAATGACTTTCTTCACAGAATTGGAAAAAACTACTTTAAAGTTCATATGGAACCAAAAAAGAGCCCGCATCACCAAGTCAATCCTAAGCCAAAAGAACAAAGCTGGAGGCATCACACTACCTGACTTCAAACTATACTACAAGGCTACAGTAACCAAAACAGCATGGTACTGGTACCAAAACAGAGATATAGATCAATGGAACAGAACAGAGCCGTCAGAAATAATGCCACATATCTACAAGTATTTGATCTTTGACAAACCTGACAAAAACAAGAAATGGGGAAAGGATTCCCTATTTAATAAATGGTGCTGGGAAAACTGGATAGCCATATGTAGAAAGCTGAAACTGGATCCCTTCCTTACACCTTATACAAAAATCAATTCAAGATGGATTAAAGACTTAAATGTTAGACCTAAAACCATAAAAACCCTAGAAGAAAACCTAGGCATTACCATTCAGGACATAGGCATGGGCAAGGACTTCATGTCTAAAACACCAAAAGCAATGGCAACAAAAGCCAAAATTGACAAATGGGATCTAATTAAACTAAAGAGCTTCTGCACAGCAAAAGAAACTACCATCAGAGTGAACAGGCAACCTACAAAATGGGAGAAAATTTTCGCAACCTACTCATCTGACAAAGGGCTAATATCCAGAATCTACAATGAACTCCAACAAATTTACAAGAAAAAAACAAACAACCCCATCAAAAAGTGGGCAAAGGACATGAACAGACACTTCTCAAAAGAAGATATTTATGCAGCCAAAAAACACATGAAAAAATGCTCACCATCACTGGCCATCAGAGAAATGCAAATCAAAACCACAATGAGATACCATCTCACACCAGTTAGAATGGCAATCATTAAAAAGTCAGGAAACAACAGGTGCTGGAGAGGATGTGGAGAAATAGGAACACTTTTACACTGTTGGTGGGACTGTAAACTAATTCAACCCTTGTGGAAGTCAGTGTGGCGATTCCTCAGGGATCTAGAACTAGAAATTCCATTCGACCCAGCCATCCCATTACTGGGTATATACCCAAAGGACTATGAATCATGCTGCTATAAAGACACATGCACACGTATGTTTATTGCGGCATTATTCACAATAGCAAAGACTTGGAACCAACCCAAATGTCCAACAATGATAGACTGGATTAAGAAAATGTGGCACATATACACCATGGAATACTATGCAGCCATAAAAAATGATGAGTTCACGTCCTTTGTAGGGACATGGATGAAATTGGAAATCATCATTCTCAGTAAACTATCGCAAGAACAAAAAACCAAACACCGCATATTCTCACTCATAGGTGGGAATTGAACAATGAGAACACATGGACACAGGAAGGAACATCACACTCTGGGGACTGTTGTGGGGTGGGGGGAGGGGGGAGGGATAGCACTGGGAGATATACCTAATGCTAGATGACGAGTTGGTGGGTGCAGCGCACCAGCATGGCACATGTATACATATGTAACTTACCTGCACATTGCGCACATGTACCATAAAACCTAAAGTTTAATAATAATAAATAATAATAAAAGAAAAAAATAAATAAATAAATAAAAAAAATAAAAATAAATAAAAAAAAAAAAAAACCAAAAAAAAAAAAAAAAAAAAAAAAAAAAAAAAAAAGAATCCAATATGTGGTCAATGTCTTCTAATCAGATGGCTATATTTTGAGTTATCCAATGTTAACTCAGTCTTTAAGGTCCTACCATTATTTGGCTGTTGCTATGGCAAAATGGAAATTAAAATTTGAGAATTCCAAATCTGATTATCTTCCAGACAGGTAGAATGCAGACAAAATGTATTACCATTATGATGACAGTTTTTATATAACTTGGCTCTTGGCCAAGCGTGGTGGCTCACGCCTGTAATCCCAGCACTTTGGGAAGCTGAGGCAGGTGGATCACCAGGTCAGGAGATGGAGACCATCCTGGCTAACATGGTGAAACCCTGTCTCTACTGAAAATACAAAAAAAAAATTAGCCAGTTGTGGTGGCGGGCACCTGTAGTCCCAGCTACTTGAGAGGCTGAGGCAGGAGAATGGTGTGAGCCCGGGAGGCGGAGCTTGCAGTGAGCCTAGATCGTGCCACTGCACTCCCACCTGGGTGACACAGCGAGACTCCGTCTCAAAAAAAAAAAACAAAAAAAAACTTGGCTCTCTATTTCCCCCTTTTCCCACTCATGCCATATAATTCCTAGACCCACCCTGTCCTCACATGAAGATAAGCCACTTTGTTCACCTGGGATTCAATCATTTATATTTTTCCAATTCATAATTTCTGTACAGACATATACCTATGTATACATCTCATATACAGGCATTTTTTTCTTTGATGATTGTTTTATAAAGATAATATCACATCAAAAATACTCATCTTCATCTTGCAATTATCATTTAATAGTGTTATCTGGAAATCTCTCCAAAATTTTTCCTTTTTTCACTAATTTAAATTTGTGTTTTTTTCTTCAACTTTTATTTTAAGTTCAGGGGTACATGTGCAGGATATGCAGGTTTGTTACATAGGTAAATGTGAGCCATGGTGGTTTGCTGCACAGATCATTGCATCACCTAGGAATTAAGCCCAGCATACATTAGCTATTCTTCCTGATGCTCTTCCTCACCCCACTGCTCCCCTCTAACAGGCCCCAGTGAGTGTTGTTTTCTCCCATGTGTTCATGTGTTCTCATCATTCAGCTCCCACTTATAAGTGAGAACATGTGGTGTCTGGTTTTCTGTTCCTGTGTTAGTTTGCTGAGGATAATGGCTTCCAACTCAACCCATGTCCCTGCAAAGGATGTGATCTCATTCCTTTTTACGGCTGCATAGTATTCCATGATGTCTATGTACCACATTTTCTTTATCCAGTACACGATTAATGGACATTTAGGTTGATTCCATGTCTTTGCTATTGTGAATAGTGCTGCAATGAACATATGTTTGCACGTGTCTTTATAATAGAATGATTTATATTCATTTGGGTATATACCCAGTAATGGGATTGCTGGGCCAAATGGTATTTCTGCCTCTAGGTCTTTGAGGAATCACCACACTGTCTTCCACAACATTTGAACTAACTTACACTCCAACCAACAATGTAAAAGTGTTGCTTTTTATCCACAACCTTGCCACCATTTGTTATTTTTTGACTTTTTAAAAATATCCATTGCAACTGGTGTGAGATGGTATCTCATTGTGGTTTTGATTTGCATTTCTCTAGTGATCAGTGATGCTGAGCTTTTTTTCGTATTTGTTGGCCGCACGTATGTCTTCTGTTGAGAAGTATCTGTTCATGTCCTTTGCCCATTTTTATTTATTTTTTCTTTTTATTATTATTATTATTATTATTATTATACTTTAGGCTCTATGGTACATGTGTGCAACATGCAGGTAAGTTACATATGTACACATGTGCCATGCTGGTGCACTGCACCCACCAACTCGTCATCTAGCATTAGGTATATCTCCCAATGCTATCCCTCCCCCCTCCCCCCACCCCACAACAGTCCCCGAAGTGTGATGTTCCCCTTCCTGTGTCCATGTGTTCTCATTGTTCAATTCCCACCTATGAGTGAGAATATGCGGTGTTTGTTTTTTTGTTCTTGCGATACTTTACTGAGAATGATGATTTCCAATTTCATCCATGTCCCTACAAAGGACATGAACTCATCATTTTTTATGGCTGCATAGTATTCCATGGTGTATATGTGCCACATTTTCTTAATCCAGTCTATCATTGTTGGACATTTGGGTTGGTTCCAAGTCTTTGCTATTGTGAATAATGCTGCAATAAACATACGTGTGCATGTGTCTTTATAGCAGCATGATTTATAGTCCTTTGGGTATATACCCAGTAATGGGATGGCTGGGTCAAATGGAATTTCTAGTTCTAGATCCCTGAGGAATCGCCACACTGACTTCCACAATGGTTGAACTAGTTTACAGTCCCACCAACAGTGTAAAAGTGTTCCTATTTTACCTGCACGTTGCGCACATGTACCATAGAGCCTAAAGTATAATAATAATAATAATAATAATAATAATAATAAAAAGAAAAAAAAGTGTTCCTATTTCTCCACATCCTCTCCAGCACCTGTTGTTTCCTGACTTTTTAATGATTTCCATTCTAACTGGTGTGAGGTGGTATCTCATTGTGGTTTTGATTTGCATTTCTCTGATGGCCAGTGATGGTGAGCATTTTTTCATGTGTTTTTTGGCTGCATAAATGTCTTCTTTTGAGAAGTGTCTGTTCATGTCCTTCGCCCACTTTTTGATGGGGTTGTTTGTTTTTTTCTTGTAAATTTGTTGGAGTTCATTGTAGATTCTGGATATTAGCCCTTTGTCAGATGAGTAGGTTGCGAAAATTTTCTCCCATTTTGTAGGTTGCCTGTTCACTATGATGGTAGTTTCCTTTGCTGTGCAGAAGCTCTTTAGTTTAATTAGATCCCATTTGTCAATTTTGGCTTTTGTTGCCATTGCTTTTGGTGTTTTAGACATGAAGTCCTTGCCCATGCCTATGTCCTGAATGGTAATGCCTAGGTTTTCTTCTAGGGTTTTTATGGTTTTAGGTCTAACATTTGAGTCTTTAATCCATCTTGAATTGATTTTTGTATAAGGTGTAAGGAACGGATCCAGTTTCAGCTTTCTCCATATGGCTAGCCAGTTTTCCCAGCACCATTTATTAAATAGGGAATCCTTTCCCCTTTTCTTGTTTTTCTCAGGTTTGTCAAAGATCAGATAGTTGTAGATATGTGGCATTATTTCTGAAGTCTCTGTTCTGTTCCATTGATCTATATCTCTGTTTTGGTACCAGTACCATGCTGTTTTGGTTACTGTAGCCTTGTAGTATAGTTTGAAGTCAGGTAGTGTGATGCCTCCAGCTTTGTTCTTTTGGCTTAGGATTGACTTGGCGATGCGGGCTCTTTTTTGGTTCCATATGAACTTTAAAGTAGTTTTTTCCAATTCTGTGAAGAAAGTCATTGGTAACTTGATGGGGATGGCATTGAATCTGTAAATTACCTTGGGAAGGATGGCCATTTTCATGATATTGATTCTTCCTACCCATGAGCATGGAATGTTCTTCCATTTGTTTGTATCCTCTTTTATTTCCTTGAGCAGTGGTTTGTAGTTCTCCTTGAAGAGGTCCTTCACATCCCTTGTAAGTTGGATTCCTAGGTATTTTATTCTCTTTGAAGCAATTGTGAATGGGAGTTCACTCATGATTTGGCATTTTTAATGATGTTGTTGGTTTTTGCCTGTAAACTTAAGTTCCTTGCAGACTCAATATTAGACCTTTGTCAGAGGGACAGAGTGCAAAAATTATCTCATATTTTGAAGCTTGGCCATTTACTCTGATGATAGTTTCTTTTGCTGTTCAGAAACTCTTTAGTTTAATTAGATCCCATTTGTGAATTTTTGCTTTAGTTGCAATTGCTTTTGGCATTTTCATCATGAAATGTTGTTTCCTTTTGCATGTTTCAAATTTTCTATAAATAGGTCCATACTATATGCATTCTTCAACAACTTGCTTTTGTTGCTCAAAATGTAAATGAATACATTTATCTCTTCAGCAACAATGCACTGACCCTATACTAAGGTTTTCATGTATTTCTATTTTATACATATATATATGCAATATGTTATTATACTTACTGTAAAATGGTCATTTAGATTTACTCATGTTTTCTACTTTTACCATTCTTTATACCTTCCTGCATCTGCACACTTCCACTAGGGAAGTTTTTAAAACTTCTTAGCTATTATCTCTTCAGTGTTGCTTGGTTCCATTCTTGTTTCCCTCTCATCGTAGGCCATCAATTTTAAACACGTGTTTAAGCTTCTCACTGTACTGTCTGTCTCCTACCATCTGTTCTATATTTTCCATCTTTTTGTTTCCTTATTGATTATTTCTCCTGAATTATTACCTATTTTACTTACTAATTCTTCAACTGTTAAGCCTAATACTGTAGAACTTGATTTCTCTTACCATTTTTTTCATTGCTGTTTCCTAGAATTTCTATTTGGTTCTCTTTTAAATATATGTCATTTTTAATGCTTTCCAATCCTCTGCAAAGATTTTTAAGTTGGTCTCATCTAGAGGACCATATAAAGGTTTAGCTATATTCATCTACATAGTAAAAATCCCATCCAGAAATGTAAGAAAATGGAAATCCTATTTCTGTTTTTTGTTTTTTTTTTTTTTTTGAGACAGAGTGTCTCACTCTGTTACTCAGGCTAGAGTGTAGTGGGGCGATCTTAGCCCACTGCAACCTCTGCCTCCTGGGTTCAAGCTATTCTACTGCCTCAGCCTCCCAAGTAGCTGGGATAACAGGCACCTCCCACCATGCCTGGCTAAGTTTTTTTTTGTTTGTTTTTTGTTTTTGTTTGTTTTTGTTTTTTTTTTTTTACTAGAGACAGGGTTTCACCATGTTGGCCAGGCTGGTCTTGAATTCCTGATCTCAGGTGATCCGCCCGCCTTGGCCTACTTCTATTTTATATTTTTTCTGCTGCTTCTTTTTTATAAGTATGTCTTGTTTTCTCCTGAGTCCAAATATATTTCATTTTGTAGCAAATACTATATTTGAAAAAAATATATGTAGACTTTAACTTCTTTGGGAGACAATGGTATCTTCTTCTAGAGAAGGTTTCCATTGGTTTCTGCCAGTTGCCTTCAGTCACTTAAGCCTATGTTTATCTTAATCCAATTTCAGGGATTGAGAGTTGCTTGGCTGCCTAGGTGACACAAAGTCAGTGACAGTTTGGACAAGCGCCATTTTTCTTTCAGTTTGCCATTACTCTTACAATGCTTTCTTTCAGGTTCTTGGTCTAAAGAAGAGGTTGGCAAGTTGTGACCCATAGGCCAAACCTGGCCAACAAGCCAAATCCAGTCCATGGCCTACTTTTGCATATGATCCATGGACCAAGAATGTTTTTTTATATTTTTAAAAGTTTGAAAAATAGTCAACAAAATAAGCTGGAGACCATTTGTGGCCCATAAAGATATTAGTCTCTGGCCCTTTACAGATAAGTTTCCCAACCCCTGATCTAAAGTATAGAGTATTTTACTATTTTTGCTAGATCACTTTTGCTAGATCCTAGACCCAATTTTTGTCTCTTAGATCAGCAAGGGCTTTTAAAAAGAGACTCAGCTTCTCTATTACCTATCCCAAATCAGCAAACTATCTCAAGAAAAAGGGGAGTTTTGAATGCAGGGTCCACTTCTCTATATTTCTTTCTTCTCCCATATGTTTGCCTGGTGATTGTTTACTAACATTTTAGCTCTTTTGTGCTTTTAAGAAGACAATTTTAAAATGTGAATTAAATATAAAAATATTCTTGCAAAAGAATGTAGGTGGTCAGGTGCGGTGGCTCACGCCTGTAATCCCAGCACTTTGGGAGGCTGTGGCAGGCAGATCATGAGGTCAGGAGATCAAGACCATCCTGGCTATCACAGCGAAACCCCATCTCTACTAAAAATACAAAAAAAAAAAAAATTAGCTGGGCATGGTGGCGGGCGCCTGTAGTCCTAGCTACTCAGGAGGCTGAGGCAGGAGAATGGTGTGAACCCGGGAGGCGGAACTTGCAGTGAGCCGAGATCGCACCACTGCACTCCAGTCTGGGCGACAGAGCAAGACTCTGTCTCAAAAAAAAAAAAAAAAAAGAAAAGAAAAAGAATGTAAGTATAAATTATCTAGTCTGCCATTACCAAAAGGAAAAATCCATAATTTCTTCAGATCTATCTTCCAATTTAAGTATATTAATTTAACTTATATGTGTTAAGTATATTGTTTTAAAATTTCATTTATATTTTACTACTAAAAATTATGTCATTATTTATCAAAGCTTCTTGATAACTTTTATAATCTTTCTGTATATTCACACTTTTAATCTCATATATTTTAAATATAATAAGTATACTTTTAAATTTTTTGTCTAATTCCAGTATCTAAAGTCTTTTCTTTCTGAATCTTCTGTCATTTCAGATGGTTTTTGTTCATGATGCCTTCATTTTTAGTGTTTGTTTTTTGTATGTGAACTCATTTCTTAGAATTGTAACTATGTAAATTCTTTGAGGACTAGCAATATCTTAAATTAGATACCCTTACTGACCCTTCCACTGAAAATAACTAATACAGAGAATAATGTAAAGTATTCGCTTTACATTAAGGGAGGAGTATGGGAATTGTTTACATAAAGGGATTAAAAATAGTTCACATACATACTCCTCCCTTAATATAAAGGGAATAGAGGGTGCATTCTTCTATGCACTTGGGGAGGAGAACTGGCTACAGGTGAGCTTCATCAGTCTTGTCCACACAGGCTACACTATTATGGGGCAGTCATCAATTAATCACTTATTAATTGATGATTAATGACTATATTTAGTTTCTTATAAAAATGTGTGAATTATTTTGATTACCATTGCAACAGTTCAAAGAAAACTTGCCTGACCTTCAGGGTTGAAGCTAAAATTTCCACATTTTATTGATATGACTTGAAGATATATCAATTTTCTTTTTTGTTAAAATTAATTTTAATTTTCTATATAGCACTGCCGCATTTATGTAGACTGAACAATAAACAACTAAGTGTCTAGGGGTTGACTTTCATACTGATTTACCTTTCTGCATCTCCATTCAAACTTACTTTTTAGGGAACACTTTACATTAAGGGAGGAGTACGTATGTGTATACATTACATAAAGGATCCCCTTTACACTAAGGGAGGAGTATGTATGTGTACTAAATGAAATATGAGCAGAAGTAGTATGTGTCACTTCCAGACTCGGGCATTTAAAAGTCTCTGTCTAATTGCTAGCTCTCTTTCCCAGCCTCATTATGGAACACATTGTGTTGAAGTGACGGAACCAGAAGGTAGACACTCTGATTGCTAAGTCCCTTCATGGTGTACAGCTAGCTGCCCAGGAGTTTCATCTGACTTGCATTGTACCCATGTGCAACAAATGAAGTGCAAGAAATGAAGAGAAACATCATTAAGATTTCAGAGCTAACTCATTACTTCAGCATAGCCTAGCATTTTCCCAATGGATTCTATCCTGCAAAAGCCAGAACCACAGACATTTTGAGATACGCTGAGATCATAACCTGAATCGTTACAGACATGAAGCTAATAATGTCAGCAGAAGCAGCAGTTACGACAACTAACTTTTATTTAGTCCTTGCTTTTTGCCAAACATAGTAGTAAGCACTTTGCATACTTCAATTCCTCCATCTTCACCATAACTCTGTGAGGTAGGTACTATTAGTATCCCTCTTTTAACTTATGAGAAACCCAAATCTTAGGTAAATTAAGTAATTTCTCCAAGGTCCCCGAGCATGTAAGTTGTCCTGGCTGACAATAAATTATAAATCTTTCTGCTCTTTGGCACTGCCTCTAACACTTCTTTCATTTAAGAAACATTTATTCAGGGCCTGCCAGGCACTTAGCTGCTGCATCTATAGAATTCAGGAACCAAAATGGGTTACTTTCCTCACAGGGGCTAATGTCTAATTTCATGCAACATAAAATCACATATACAATCACATGTTTTCACACATACTAACATTTAAGTTGCTTCTTGGTCCAGTTAGCATACTCACAGACCTAAGATGCAACTATTTGCTCTTATGCCCTCATCAAACAAATGCCAGGCACTGGGAATACAAACGCAAGAGACATGGTACCAATTCTTAAAGTAGAATACCTTTTAGGATAGAAATCAATCAAATAATCTTTTTTTTCTGGAAGAATGGTTAAATCGAGGCTATGAAGAAACCCACAAGATAAACTCAGATTCTATTACACTTACAAGTCACAGTTCAGACTTTATCTGGCATATATTTTAAAGTCACACATCCTCTGTGAAGTCAGTGGGATGCTGGATATTTAAATCAACACTAATAAACCCATACTGATAGTTACAGCTTATTTTTCTTAGAATGTAGCTATTCTCACCCTTAGACAGCTTTTTCTATTATTTGTATGGAGCCCTATTTCAAGACATAATAATACTATTACTACTAACAATTATAATGATGTGCTAAACTATGTACATATATACATACATATATTTAATCTTCTTATCAATCCTATGAGGGAAATGCTGTAATTATCCCCTGTTTTATATATGAGGAAACTGAAGATCAGAGGTTGTGATTTTTCTGAGATCACATAACTCGTAACCTCAGAAAAATTGTAGCTTGCTACCCCCCATATACACCTGCTCATTTCCCAGTCTGCATAGTTAGCCCATCCTCAAGTGTAAGTAAGTGGAAGTTAACATAACATAAATTGACCTACTAATTGAGATCATAACCTGAAATCTTTCAGACAAACACATTAAGCCAACCTTTCTCCAGAGCATCCAGTCTATGCCACAACCTAATTTACAACTATCTTAATCCCAGCTGACAACAAGAGACACAGCCTAGTTGCAGGCTTCTCCTGAGGAGAGAAGCCATAGCCTCCACCCATTGAATGGACCGAGAGTAGGTCTTGACTCAGAAGCAACCAATCCATATAGATTAACCAGTGACGTACGAAGGTCCAATGATAATTCTCTAAGCCAACCAGATTCTAACCCCAGAATAGGAATTGAAAAAACAAAACAAAAACAAAAACAAAACAAACAAAAAAAAAACACGCATAAAGAACAGCCAGTTGGTAGTTCATATATTCATTCAACAAATACTTAGATTTCTAAATCAGCTGCTATGTGCCAGGAATTGTTCTAGGGGATACAATAGTGAACTAAAACACACACACACACACACACACACACACACACACAGAGCTCATTGTCTAGTGCAAAGAAGAAAAAATAAATAATTGGTTAAAATAGTAGTATCACAGATGATGATAAAAGCTATAGAGAAAAGTCAATCAAGGAAAGCAATAGGGAGAAATATCAAGAAAGCTGAAGTGGAATAAGGTGAAAGTAGTAGGTGATGAAAATGAAAAAAAATATTTTTAGGAAAGGTAACAAATGCCTTCTAGGCCATTGTACCCTGATTGAAATGGTAAGCTACAGGGGGCTTCAGAGAAGGAGATTGACACGATGTGACTTAAAATGTAAAAGGATCACTGTGGATGCTATATTGAGATTAGATAGTAGAGGTTAAGGGTAGAATTAGAGAAACAAGTTAGGAGCCTATTATAATAATCCAGAAAGAAGGTAGTGGAAGCTTGGACCAGGGTGGGAATAGCGGAAGTAGAAAGAAATGGTTGAGTTTTGGTTATAATTGGCAGTAGAGCCAACAGGATTTGCTGATGTACTGAATGTGGGATGGGAGAGAAAAAAGGGTCTTGAATAACTCTTGCCTCTGTAGCTAGAATGATGGACTTGCCATCTTCTGACTTAGAGAATGCTACAGATTGGTCACATTTGGGGTAGATACATACTTGTTTTAAATGTATTAAGTTCAAGGTTAAATGTATTAAGTTCAACATTAGCTACTAATGTGGAGATGTTAAGAATGCCTCTAGATACATGAGTCTGGTGTTTAGAGAAGAAGTCGAGGCTAGAGATACAAATTTGAAAAACATCAACCTATAGATGGTGTTCTAAACTATGGAACTGGGTAAGTCGAGAGCGAATTAATATAGATAGGGATAAGATCTGAGGACTAAGTCCAGGGGTAGACAAATATTTAAGAGTAGAAGATGTAAAGAAAACAGCAGAGAAAATGAAGAAGGAATAGTCCATAAGGTAGAAGGAAAATCAGGAGAGGACACGTTCTGAAATTCAGGTTAAGGTATTTCAAGGAGGAAGGAATGATTAACTGTATCAAATACTACACATAAGTCAAGTATGGTAAAGAATGATAATTGACGATTGAATTCAATAATGAGAAGTTCTTTGACCTTGACAATAATTGTATTAATAGAGTGGTGAGGATGAAACAGTGATTTGAGTAGGTTCAAGAGGAAATGTGAAGAGAGGAAATAAAGACAGTGGGTACAGGCAACTTTTTCAAGGAGTTTTCTTATAAAAGAAAGCAGAGAAATGGGACAGCATCTAGAAGTGGATGTGGGGCCAAGGTGGGTTTTTTTGTTTGGTTGGTTGGTTGGTTTAGTTTGTTTTTAAGAATGAGGAAATTGCATCATGTTTTTATGCACACAGGAATTATCCAGTTAACAGGGAAAAATTGACAGTGAAAGAAAGGGAAAATTGCTGGGATGCTGTTTTTGAGTAGGCAAGAAGGGATGAGATTGACTGTACAAGTGAAGGGTTGGACTTAAGTCATCCATAGCACCAGAAGAGGAGGCTGAATATATAGGCAGAGATACAGAGGCTGGAGTGTGCAAGTGGTCATTCTCTTCCGGTTTAGGAAAAAAGAAGCAAAGACAACTAACAGAGTCCAGTTAATGACAGAGTTCTGAAGTGGAGATCTGTGAACAGTTTCAGCTAAGGGAGTGTGACAAGAAAACCCAGTCCTTGGAGCCGCTTCCCTGGATACTGAGTGACAACTGTCTGTGGGTTCACTGAGATAACACCACATACCAATTACTTGAAGGATCTTGAGTACTTCTTTGTTCCTCAAAATCAAGAGAGTTTAACACATCTGCAGAAACTTTAGTCCCAGGTGTCACATGTGCGCCAGCTTATCCTTCACTCTAGTGGATCTTGAATTACGTTTTTCCCAATCCAATTTGTTATGGTTTTAACAAAAAAAAAATAATGTTAACTACATGACTTTTTTGGCCCCTCCCAACCATATGAGACTTTGATACTAGGAATACCAGGCATTACGGTAGGTACCTGATGATATGAGTCTGCTATTGTGTTGTGGCTGTTTTGACACTAGCTATTTTTATTGCTACTATGTTTTTCTACTGCCATATTCATATGCTCATTATCATTTTTCCTCAACTTTTTATATATGCAAAATAATTCTGTGATGAAATATTTATGCCCAGATTTGATTGATGATTAATCTCCCATAAACTTTCATGTTTGTGATAATAATTTACTCCAATAAAAAGCTCTATCATAGAGTATACCTACAGTGTCTAACATCGTTTATACAACTTTTTAGTGGTTTTCATATCAGCTCACAGTATGACAGCAAGTTTAGTACAAACATTTAGTCCAAATAAAAGGGAGTTAGTTGTGACTATGAATGGGAAATTCCTTTAGCCAACAGAGGCATCTATTGCATTCCCTCTATGATTTAAACAGTTCAAACTTTTATGATTTGCATTTTAGAGTCACTACAAAATAGGCATGAAAATGTTGATATTTGATATACTTAGCATGACAATCAGAACCAATTAGCCTTTAATCAAATACCACATTTCTAAATTAGGTTTAAAAAATACTAGGCTGTGGTAGCATGTATACTCGAAAATTTCAGGAGCTTAACACAACTGAATTCTGTGTCTTGTTCTTATAATAGTGCAAAGTGGCATATGTTTTCTACAGGCAGCTTTCCTCCATGCAGTGATGCAAGTACCACGGCTCCTTCCAACTTGTAGATGTGTCATCTTCAAGGGCCTTACTATTTGCATCCAGCCAATGAAAATGTAAGGAGAATAAAAATGATACACCTACGTAACATTTTAAAGTGCACAATACCATATAATTAACTGTAAGTCCTGTGTTGTATGACAGATGTCTTGAACTTATTCCTCTGGCATAATTGAAACTTATATACCTATAAGAAACATTTCTCCATTTTCTCCTTCCCCCACCCCCAGGTCTGGGCAACCACCATTCTATTCTTCATTGCTATGATTTTGACTATTTTAGATACCTCATATAAGTGGAATCATGCAGTATTTGTCCTTCTGTGACTGACTTTTATGTAAAGATGATAGGTCTCATGTTAAGTGTTTCTACCACAAAAATAATAACACAAGGAAATTTTTGGTGATAATGGTTATGTTTAATGCCATTGATTGTGGTGATGGTATCACTGGTGTATACATATTTGCAAACTCATCAAAATGCATACATTAATTATGTGTAATTTTTGGTTCTGTTTATATGCTGGATTACATTTATTGATTTGCGTATATTGAACCAGCCTTGCATCCCAGGGATGAAGCCCACTTGATCATGGTGGATAAGCTTTTTGATGTGCTGCTGGATTCTGTTTGCCAGTATTTTATTGAGGATTTTTGCATCAATGTTCATCAAGGATATTGGTCTAAAATTCTCTTTTTTGGTTGTGTCTCTGCCCGGCTTTGGTATCAGGATGATGCTGGCCTCATAAAATGAGTTAGGGAGGATTCCCTCTTTTTCTATTGATTGGAATAGTTTCAGAAGGAATGGTACCAGTTCTTCTTTGTACCTCGGGTAGAATTCGGCTATGAATCCATCTGGTCCTGGACTTTTTTTGGTTGGTAAGCTATTGATTATTGCCACAATTTCAGCTCCTGTTATTTGTCTATTCAGAGATTCAACTTCTTCCTGGTTTAGTCTTGGGAGGGTGTATGTGTTGAGGAATTCATCCATTTCTTCTAGATTTTCTAGTTTATTTGCGTAGAGGTGTTTGTAGTATTCTCTGACGGTAGTTAGTATTTCTGTGGGATCGGTGGTGATATCCCCTTTATCATTTTTTATTGCATCTATTTGATTCTTCTCTCTTTTTTTCTTTATTAATCTTGCTAGCGGTCTATCAATTTTGTTGATCCTTTCAAAAAACCAGCTCCTGGATTCATTTATTTTTTGAAGGGTTTTTTGTGTCTCTATTTCCTTCAGTTCTGCTCTGATTTTAGTTATTTCTTCCCTTCTGCTAGCTTTTGAATGTGTTTGCTCTTGCTTTTCTAGTTCTTTTAATTGTGATGTTAGGGTGTCAATTTTGGATCTTTCCTGCTTTCTCTTGTGGGCATTTAGTGCTATAAATTTCCCTCTACACACTGCTTTGAATGCATCCCAGAGATTCTGGTACATTGTGTCTTGGTTCTCATTGGTTTCAAAGAACATCTTTATTTCTGCCTTCATTTTGTTATGTACCCAGTAGTCATTCAGGAGCAGGTTGTTCAGTTTCCATGTAGTTGAGCGGTTTTCAGTGAGATTCTTAATCCTGAGTTCTAGCTTGATTGCACTGTGATCTGAGAGATAGTTTGTTATAATTTCTGTTCTTTTACATTTACTGAGGAGAGCTTTACTTCCAAGTCTGTGGTCAGTTTTGGAATGGGTGTGGTGTGGTGCTGAAAAAAATGTATATTCTGTTGATTTGGGGTGGAGAGTTCTGTAGATGTCTATTAGGTCTGCTTGGTGCAGAGCTGAGTTCAATTCCTGGGTATCCTTGTTGACTTTCTGTCTCGTTGATCTGTCTAATGTTGACAGCAGGGTGTTAAAGTCTCCCATTATTATTGTGTGGGAGTCTACGTCTCTTTGTAGGTCACTAAGGACTTGCTTTATGAATCTGGGTGCTCCTGTATTGGGTGCATATATATTTAGGATAGTTAGCTCTTCTTGTTGAATTAATCCCTTTACCATTATGTAATGGCCTTGTCTCTTTTGATCTTTGTTGGTTTAAAGTCTGTTTTATCAGAGACTAGGATTGCAACCCCTGCCTTTTTTTGTTTTCCATTTGCTTGGTAGATCTTCCTCCATCCTTTTATTCTAAGCCTATGTGTGTCTCTGCACGTGAGATGGGTTTCCTGAATACAGCACACTGATGGGTCTTGAGTCTTTATCCAATTTGCCAGTCTGTATCTTTTAATTGGAGCATTTAGTCCATTTACATTTAAAGTTAATATTGTTATGTGTGAATTTGATCCTGTCATTATGATGTTAGCTAGTTATTTTGCTCCTTAGTTGATGCAGTCTCTTCCTAGTCTCGATGGTCTTTACATTTTGGCATGATTTTGCAGTGAGTGGTACCGGTTGTGCCTTTCCATGTTTAGTGCTTCCTTCAGGAGCTCTTTTAGGGCAGGCCTGGTGATGACAAAATCTCTCAGCATTTGCTTGTCTGTAAAGTATTTTATTTCTCCTTCACTTATGAAGCTTAATTTGGCTGGATATGAAATTCTGGGTTGAAAATTCTTTTCTTTAAGAATGTTGAATATTGGCCCCCACTCTCTTCTGGCTTGTAGGGTTTCTGCGAGAGATCCGCTGTTAGTCTGATGGGCTTCCCTTTGAGGGTAACCAGACCTTTCTCTCTGGCTGCCCTTAACATTTTTTTCCTTCATTTCAACTTTGGTGAAGCTGACAATGATGTGTCTTGGAGTTGCTCTTCTCGAGGAGTATCTTTGTGGCGTTCACTGTATTTCCTGAATCTGAATGTTGGCCTGCCTTGCTAGATTGGGGAAGTTCTCCTGGATAATATCCTGCAGAGTGTTTTCCAACTTGTTTCCATTCTCCCCATCACTTTCAGGTACACCAATCAGACGTAGATTTGGTCTTTTCACATAGTCCCACATTTCTTGGAGGCTTTGCTCGTTTCTTTTTATTCTTTTTTCTCTAAACTTCCCTTCTCGCTTCATTTCATTCATTTCATCTTCCAGGGCTGATACCCTTTCTTCCATTTGATCGCATCGGCTCCTGAGGCTTCTGCATTCTTCACGTAGTTCTCGAGCCTTGGTTTTCAGCTCCATCAGCTCCTTTAAGCACTTCTCTGTATTGGTTGTTCTAGTTATACATTCTTCTAAATTTTTTTCAAAGTTTTCAACTTCTTTGCCTTTGGTTTGAATATCCTCCCGTAGCTCGGAGTAATTTGATCGTCTGAAGCCTTCTTCTCTCAGCTGGTCAAAGTCATTCTCCGCCCAGCTTTGTTCCGTTGCTGGTGAGGAACTGCATTCCTTTGGAGGAGGAGAGGAACTCTGCTTTTTAGAGTTTCCAGTTTTTCTGCTCTGTTTTTTCCCCATCTTTGTGGTTTTATCTATTTTTGGTCTTTGATGATGGTGATGTACAGATGGGTTTTTGGTGTGGATGTCCTTTCTGTTAGTTTTCCTTCTAACAGACAGGACCCTCAGCTGCAGGTCTGTTGGAGTACCTGGCCGGCCGTGTGAGGTGTCAGTCTGCCCCTGCTGGGGGGTGCCTCCCAGTTAGGCTGCTCGGGGATCAGGGGTCAGGGACCCACTTGAGGAGGCAGTCTGCCCATTCTCAGATCTCCAGCTGCGTGCTGGCAGAACCACTGCTCTCCTCAAAGCTGTCAGACAGGGACATTTAAGTCTGCAGAGGTTACTGCTGTCTTTTTGTTTGTCTGTGCCCTGCCCCCAGAGGTGGAGCCTACAGAGGCAGGCAGGCCTCCTTGAGCTGTGGTGGGCTCCACCCAGTTCAAGCTTCCTGGCTGCTTTGTTTACCTAAGCGAGCCTGGGCAATGGCAGGCGCCCCTCCCCCAGCCTCGCTGTCGCCTTGCTGTTTGATCTCAGACTGCTGTGCTAGCAATCAGTGAGACTCCGTGGGCGTAGGACCCTCTGAGCCAGGTGCAGGCTATAATCTCCTGGTGCACCGTTTCCTAAGCCCGTCGGAAAAGCACAATATTCAGGTGGGAGTGGCCCGATTTTCCAGGTGCCATCTGTCACCCCTGGAAAGGGAACTCCCTGACCCCTTGCGCTTCCTGAGTGAGGCAATGCCTTGCCCCTGCTTCGGCTGGCGCACGGTGCACTCACCCACTGACCTGCGCCCACTGTCTGGCACTCCCTAGTGAGATGAACACAGTACCTCAGATGGAAATGCAGAAATCACCCGTCTTCTGCGTCGCTCACGCTGGGAGCTGTAGACCGGAGCTGATCCTATTCGGCCATCTTGGCTCCTCCCCACCATATTTTCTTTATCCAATCTGTCACTGACGGGCGTTTATGTTGATTCCCTGTCTTTGCTATTGTGGATGGTGCTGCAATGACCATTTGTGTGCATGTACCTTAATGGTAGAATGATTTCTATTCCTTTGGGTATATACCCAGTAATGGGATTGCTGGGTCCAATAGCAGTTCTGTTTTTAGCTCCCTGAGGGACTGCCATACTGTTTTCCACAGTGGTTGAACTAATTTACACTCCCAGTTTCCAAATTTGTCTAACTCTTCCAGTTTTCCTTTTAATTTTGAAAAGAAACATCTCCAGTAAGTGAATGTGAGAAGAAACTAACACATCATCTCTAGAAAGCTAATACTCTCTCAGCAATAACAGAGACAGGCAGTGCATTCTAAAGCACTTGGGAAACTGTTAAACCCTAAACTAGTGTATGTGGTTAATACAATGATGATGATAATGATAACATGGTCCTGATATCTGCGCTACTAATTAACTATATGATCATAGCTGATTGCAAAACTTCAGCTTTCATATCTCCAATGCCCATGCATTCCTTGCTAAGGCTTTGAGAACAAATAAAAAAAATACAGCCATTGAACCAATACTACTTTAAACAAGTCAATGGAAATAACTGTGATATATTAAACTCAAGCTGTTCCTAATCACACGTTGGACTATATACTCTGTCAGCTTCATCCAGTTCTGAGAATTGGAGCTGCTTGACTCTTGCAACTAAACTTGATGAGTTCTACACACTGCTAGAAACAAAGTTCTGCACAAGTCACAACCAATGAATAGAATTATCAAGCAGAACTACTAAATCATATCTCTATATGAAATCAGGTTGAGAAGGCATCAATTTGTTTTGCAACATGTTTTTATATTTCAGGTGAGAAGCACTGTCTGGACAACCCCCCGTTTAGAGGTGTTATCAAAGTGAAGACTTTTCTGTCATTCCTGGAAGCCAAATCCTACACTTCTACTGAGTGTGTGAAGATTACAGTATGGCAAAATACACTTTCTTGGAATATGCTATTAGATCATCTGCCCTTCCTTTCTCACATGAGTATCTCAGCAAATGAAAGCCGCTCTTTTGAAGATAAACTATGAAGTACTTTCCTTTTTCTATATGATCATTTGAATGAATGCAAATTGGAGAAGGGTTTGTTCTTCAAGGATGAGAACATTTCCTTTGTGGTTTCAGTGAATGGAATGTAAAGTATGAATCAAGAAAGATCTAAGAGTGTAGTAAGATTTTGATAAAGGTGTTGAAATCATGTAAAGGAATCTCAACAGAAACACTGTTATGGTTCCTTTTCTAGATGGGAAAAACTGTGGACAATTCAACAATCATTTATTGAACTCCAAGTGAGGTGCCATGCACCGTGCTAGAACCAGGATTGGCTATTGGCTACATAATTTGCAGAGCCCAGGGCAAAATGAAAATGCGAGGTCCCTTATCCAAAAATCCTTGTGCATTATCTAAGACTGTGGCAGCAGAGCACTAAACAAAGTGAGAGACACTTCAAAGCACAGAGCCCTGTGTAACTGTGCAGGTCACACACCCTGGCTGGAGCTCTGTAATTGTGCAGAGAGGAAGTGACAGTAACTGACTTGGCTCTGCCTGTGGGTGTCAGGGGAAGTTGCACAGCAGATTTGATAACTGAGCAGAGCCTTGAGGAGCAGACATTCTATAGACAGAGAAAGAAAGAGGATCATGAGGACAGAAAAACATTCTACAAGGAAAGAACAGTATTTGTTTACCCATTTAACAGACATTGAACTCCTATTTTGTACCAGGCACTGTGATAGACATCAAACATCTGAAGATGAAAAAGATACAACCCACATCCTCCAGGAACTTGTAGTCTAGCAGAGAAGACAAACATGAGAGAACAGGCATTCATTCATGTATTCAACAAACATTTATTGAGCATTTACTATATGCAAGTATGGGATAGGTTCCTGGGATAAGATTGTAAATATCTCAACTTGATCCTATGGTCTACTGGGAAGATGGCCAATCTAACAAGCAATCATATTAAAATGTACTATGTGCTATAAATGGATAACCCAGAAAGAATACCTAACCCAGTGAAGGTAGGAGTGGGGTAGAAAATTAAAGAAAGCTTTCTGCAAGGGTTGAGGGAGTGGAGTTATAAGTCATGTTGTAAAATTTAGACTTTATACTAAGGGCAGTGAGAAGGCATTAAAACTTTCAAATAGAAGTAAGACAATGACTTTAAAATCACACTGCCTACTGTGTGGATTTAGGGCAAGAAAAAATCACAGTATATTTGAGGACTAATATTCTGAAAGAGAAAAATACACATTTCTATCCTCCCACTAATGGCTAGCAAGCAAAAATTGTCTAACTCAGTTATCTCTTTGCCAAGTAATGAAGCATCACCTAAGGCTTTATCTGTGTTGTCATAAGCCAGACTTGGCCAAAAAGAATGGTAATATGTGTATGACTGTGTGTGCATGCATGGGTGTGAGGAACCTCATATTATCATCAAAACCCATCATGATGTCTTTCAAAATGCAGGCATTCTGCCAGGAGATGCACATATTGAAATAATGAGAGCACCCAGACAAGTCATAGACTAGATCAAGTCATTCTTCAGCCAGGGACTGGTTTTCTTATTTCTTGCTTTTACTAGTACAATCTTTGAAAGACAATAGATGTTCAATAAATGCTTTCTTAGCAAATCCATCAGCTTGGTATTTAAGAGCATTGCTTCATGTGATTTGACATAAGATTGCATGGTCATGCTTGCAAGCTATTTTTCCATCTTTGTTATCTGACACAGCAAAAGAATGTGTGCCATAATCTTTGAACACTGTTTTGGAAGAAGTTGTTGTTGGAAATCTCTTTTTAAAACAGTGATAGATGTCCTTTCGGCGATACTACTATTATGGCCTTTCTGAAGAGATGTGGTTTGTGACGTCACTGTAGTCAGGACTGAAATGGGGTGGGGCTACAGTAAAACATCCCTGGAGAATTTGAAAGTGGATAAAATAAGGTTACCCTCTGTGAGTTAAACTTTAAAATCAAGATATAATGAATCAGAGCAGGGATATACAATCACCTTTAAAACACAGAATGTCTCCCAAGTCTGTAAGACTGGACAATAACCAGATGGAACCCATTTACATGACTAAAGAAAAACTGTGTCCCCCAGTAGGGGGCTTGATTACCTAGAGAAGCAGAAGACGTTTAATAGTAGCAGTGGCAGATGTTGGTAGCATCATTCTAAACCCTGTCATAGGATAAGGGTTTCTAACTCCATCTTCCAGGCCATCCTTGTTTATCTTTAAAACATTATACATTCCATTTATATAATGCATTCACCAGGCTCTGGTTCCATTATCATTATGTAACCTTCTGATTATGGTTTTCCTTTCCAAGGAGATCAGCCTATATCTGCCATCCTCACCCTTGAATGCACATTGGAATCACCTGGGAAACTTTAAAAACTAGAGATGCCTGACCACAGAGATTCTGACTTAATTGATTTGAGAAATGGCCTGGGCATCAGAAATTTAAAATCTCCCCAGGTGAATCAAATTTTATGCCAGGGTTATGAATCAGTGGCTTATTAGAAGAGAATATGTGGTTCTACAGACTTAGGGTACGCTGGGTCTGATAACAAGGTGCCATGTGTGAATTCCTGTTCAAAAACTCAGAAGTAATATAAAAATAATTCCCTTTATTTTTCCATAGCTGTAATTTCTGTTTTGAGTCCCAAGTGGGAGGAATTCAGCCTTGGTCTCCTCCCTTTCTCCTGAGTTGGTAAGTTAGTGAGAAGACATTAGTGTGATAGGTTCAGAGTCTTGTTCTGGGTCTCAATTCTTCTCATTCACATCCACTAAGTGGTCCTCATTCCCATCTGGTCATTGGTCCTCAGTCCACACAGGTCACTGCCACATCCTGCTTGTCCTGACCACAAGGTCTCTTCAAGCTTACCATTTATCTATGCTATGTCTGTGTAGCTCTCAGGTGCACAAGGAATATTCTGCTGCTCCTTCACTCCTTTGCAATTCAGGACATTATATGAGGCTTTCTCAAGCCCACCCACTAACCTCACCATTCAGACATTTCTACGTTGGGGTCCCACTGCTTCACTAGACTCTATTTGGGAAAAGGGGGGAGGAAGCACAGGCCCCCTCTACTCCCAAATTTCCAGAACAGTTTAAAATTATCACTGTGCTCCTCCATCTCTGGGGCTCAACCTAAGGAGGCAAAGGCAAGCTCACTTACTCAAGGGCCCCCACCAAAACTTAAGCTCTCCGACTTCCCACTGACTTCCTTTCCCTTAGTCTAAAGAATCCTTAGTTGAAACAGAGAAATTGTGCTCTCATCAGAGCCAAATTTAAAGTTCACGATTACTGCTCTGGTTCTTCCTTCCCACTCATCCCCTTTCTCAGGGCAAGGCTTTTGAATGTCAAAAGCCAAGAATTGACTTCTTCATTCTAGTCTGTCATCTTTCCCCAGAGGCAAAAAATGTGCTGCATTAATTGACAAAATAAAGAGGAGACGGTTGTTTAAAATGCCAAGGAAATAAGCAGAGGTTATACGATTATAACGTCTGAGGTTCTATATATTTTCTCAGAGGAAAAATATTGTCTTGCACAACATTAACAGTTCTCATTTTAAAGTAATAAATTGGGATTTAAATTACTATTTGGATTTTCATGTCAGTGTACCCATGACCATGATTTTTAACTTTCTTTGCATCATTCATGGACCTCTTTAGCAATCTATGCCAACTATCAACTTTCCCCCCTAATAAAGTGCAATAGGCACACGTTTTGCATAGTACTGCTGACCTAAAGGAAAAGAGTATGTTGGTCACCCCAGTGCGTATTCTCATCCCTGTGAAAATTATTTCTGGGGACATTAATAACTACTCATTCTGTTTTTACACATCAGTAAAATGTATAACAACATTTTACACACATGAATTTGGTCACTACGAATCCAGCTCTGAGAACTAAATCCACTCTCAGTAGCCCAACTAAGCATGTTCCTATGGTTGCACAACTGACAGATGGCCCTGAACTGAAGCCAAACACTGTAAGGCCTTCTGTGTTAAAAGAGCAGCCTTGCCTCCAGCACACATATTCTTTCTTTTGTTTGAATTTTCAGTGAATAGGGCTTCTTATTCGCACAGCAAAGCAATCTACCAGCAAGACACGCCTGTGTCAAAGACTGTGGTGAAGAAAACAGTCCCAATCTAATATGGCAGGAAGAGGTAGAATATGGACCATCTAGCACAGAGCTCTGCCAACTTCAGCCCACAGGCAATATACAGCTCAACACCACCTGTTTTTGTAGTAAAGTTTTATTGGAACACAGCCGCACTCATTCATTTACACGTTGTCTGTGGCTGCTTTCCTGCTACAATGGCAGAGCTGAGTAGTTCAGAGGGACTATATGGCCTGCAAAGCCTTAAATACATGTTATCTGGCCCTCTACAAAAAAAATATTGTTGACTCCCGCTCTAGAGCCATGCTTCTCAAACTTTCGTGTGCTTATGAATCACCGCGGGATCTTGTTAAAAATGCAGATTCTGATTCAGGTGGAGGGTGGGACTAGAGATTCTGCGTAAATGACAAGCTCTCAGGTGATACCAATGCTGATGATCAGGGACCATCCTTTAGGTAGCAAGAGTCCAAAACTCTGAATTGCTGGGTTATTCACTGAGTGCTCCCCTGTGTCTGAGGAAGATCCTCCAGGAAAGTGTCTCATCTTTACAATTGGTTAATACATGTATCTCACAGAGTTGTTAATTATACAAGGTCTATGTTTAGAACCTCACACAGTACCTGGCACATAGTTGTCTCTCCATAAATGGTAGCTAGTTCAGTACAATGTTCTGCTTTTTGTCTCTACCTATCCTAATAGAAGAGGTTCAGAAAACTCTCACATTTGGAAAGACAAATCACCACTGAAATATAAAATGATCCTACTATTTTTCAAAGCTCCAAGTTTTCTTGGGGACAAATTAAGTTCTATTGTCCAATATGCAAACATCATCTTGTAGTATGACTTAAATATACGCATTTTTTAAAGATACATGTATTTTTAAAGGTTCTATTGTCCAGTTTTCCAGACCTTTCACTAAAGGGTGGAGGGTCTTACCGGTCCATTTTAAGCTTTTCACTGTAAGCTCAACTGAGGTCCAATTCATGGAGAGAGAAAATGTTATTTCTAGCTTAGATTTTTCTGTTCCATTCCTCTTTCTATTCTTTGAGAACACATTAGATAATCTTGTAGCTCATGTAGCCCATATCACACGAGGTACAGATATGTATGGACTACCTTACCCTGAACAGGCATACCAACATATACACTGCACCTTGAGTTCAAATGTCTTTCACTGCTTCTTCTCAAATGCTTTTGGCAACTGAGAACAAAGAAAAAACTGCCTTCATATGCTCTGAGATTATATCAGTTGAAATAATGCCTCAAGTTATGAGACTGGCTTCTACCACTTTTAAGTGTTTCAAAGAGTGAATGGAAATTATTCATTCACTCTTTTAACCATGAGTACATTCATATATCCAAACTCGCCATTGTATACATTCACTATATGCAGTTTTTGTATGCTAACTCTACCACAATAAAGCTTGGGTGGGGAAAAAGTGTAAGTGGGAACAAAAAAAATTTTGAAGCATTGGCTTATTCAAATGGCATAACCTTTTTTTTTTTTTTTTTTTTGAGATGGAGTCTCGCTCTGTGGCCCAGGCCAGAGTGCAGTGGCGTGATCTCAGCTCACTGCAAACTCCGCCTCCCAGGTTCACGCGATTCTCCTGCCTCAGCCTCCCGAGTAGCTGGGACTACAGGTGCCCGCCACCATGCCCAGCTAATTTTTTGTATTTTTAGTAGAGACGGGGTTTCACCGTCTTAGCCAGGACGGTCTCAATCTCCTGACCTCATGATCCACCCGCCTCAGCCTCCCAAAGTGCTGGGATTACAGGCGTGAGCCACCGCGCCCAGCCTCAAATGGCGTAACTTTTCAACTGGACTTTGAAAGAGTTTACCCCCTTAAGATACTGGGCCATCTGGGAAACACATGCTTGAAGCTGTCCTTTGACAATTGTCAGTTTCAAAGACCTCAGTAAAATGTGTTGGACATACAGATTCCCAGTATATGGTAAGCCACAGACCCCAAAATGGTACTTGTCTTATCCTGCTAGGCATAGAGAACTGACAGCCTTCCTGGATTCAGTGGATTTTAAAGAATAATTATGAAGGATTATTCAGACCTGACAAGCTGTTTTAGAACTATACTGGTTATTTACCCATTTTCTCTCAGCCTCAAACCCACTTTCTCTACTCTGTTCTGTGATCCTGGGGCTGGGACTCCACACACCACATTTTTCAGACTCTCATGCCAGCTGGCTCCCTGTTGATTCTGTTCATAAGAGGAACTAGCAGGAGACTAGAAGGTAAGCGAAGGAAGGAACAGACTTCATTACTGTTTGAGGTTACTGTTGAAATGGCTTCAGCAGTATAGAACAGCTTTGGCTCTAGCATCCTGCTTCTTTGGGAACTCCAACATATGTGAAATCAATTCCCTGTATTAAACCCTTGCTACTTGAGATACCTAGAGTAAATTGGTTTTCCTGACTGGAGCTAACTCAAAGTTATCAGGTCAAGACCAATACACCAATAAAAGAGGTCCTCAGAACAACAAGAGTCTCAGCCTCCTCAGCTGAGTTGTACACCTTATTTACTTAGGCGATGTTGTTCATCATTTCCCTTGGTTGCTATGTGTGCTGAGGGCTGGAGCTTACATTCAACACTCTATGGACTAGAGCATGCTAGTTCTCCCAAAGCTGGGGAGCAAAGAAGAAACAGCCATTCTCATCATACAATTCTTATAGTGACCCATCATAGTATAGTGGAAAGCACTCAGATTCTGGAGCCGCAATGTCTGTAATGATAGCCACTAGCCACATGGAGCTATTTGAATCTAAATTAATGTAATTAACATTTAAAATGCAGTTTCTCTGTCTCACTAGCAACATTTTTACTATTCAATAGTCACATGTGGCTAATGACTACTATATTGGGCAGTTGAGATATAAAACATTTCCATCATTACAGAAAGTTCTGTCAGATGATGCTGCTTTAGAATCTCAAATCCTGGCCCAGCTACTCCCTAATTGTGTGTTTTTGGGCAAGTTATTTTAGCTCTCTGAGCCTTAGTTTTCTCATCTGTGAAGTGAGATACTAAGAGAATCCACTTCACTGATAAGGATCCAGTGAGATCACATAAATAAAGTATTCAGCAGAATGCCTAGCACATAAATAATAATGATAATAATTAGTCATCTCTCCAAATAAACTAAAAAAAATCCTTGAAAAAAAATACCCTGCAGCCTGATTCATTGGCACACTCTCCAGAGTCCTGCATGTGGTACACCCTCAGCAAATGTTTATGAAATGCTAGACAAACAGTTGGCTAAAAAGTGGAACTGCCCTTTTTACACTGTACCCAAGCAAACCAGAATGACTTTGACATTTTATATTTCCCAGAGAAAGAATTATGCAGCTTTCTAGTAAGCTCCCTTTCATTTTGAGAAGTGCCAGGTAATTCCAATTTCATAGGGATAAACTTCAAAACCATGAGCAAAGTAGAAAACCATCCAGGTTTAAGATAAGCTCAGGAATTTTTAAGTAACAGGTGAATTACCCCAGATAAAAACTGGCCAAGGGAAGAGGTAACCTCGCAGGAATGATGAGCTTGGAAACATTTGCATTCAGACATTGACATTTTCCCAAATGTTTTTAATTATAATTATTTCCAGTACATTTGCAGGAGAAAGCCTAAAGCACACTTTCCGAGCTAATAGGAATTATGATTGGCAATCCTAGCAGCATCAGTTGGGGCTGAAGTCTATCAACTATGGCTAGTCACATTTTCTGATGTTCAGGTCATACAACTCCCCCACCCCATCCTCTTTCTGACTAGCTTTCTAACCCTTGTCCCACACCTAACCCTAGCCATACATTCATATTATGGCATGCACCCACCATCCTCTCATCCCAAATCTCTCCTCAACCACAACCCCAACTTTCTGCTTCCCTTAGCAGCAGAATATTCTCTCCTCCGCCCACTCCAATCATGCTTCTGTCCCCACCTCTCCACTGAGACCACTTTCAGGGCAGTCATTTATCCCACATTGTCAAGTCCAATGCAAGTTTCTGATTGTCATTTTATTCCACCTTTCATCATTTTTCAACATAGTTGGTCACACTCTTGTTTTTGAAATCCCTTTTGCGGCTTCCTTGGCTACAGCTCCTGGTGTTCCGCCCCCCCATCCCCCACCCCCCCATCTCCCAGGCCTGTTCTCTGTCTCCCTTGCTCATCTCCACTTTCCACAAACCAGCCAGCAGGAACATTCTCAATGTGAATTCCACTTCTGTCACTCCCCTGCTTGACTCCTTCACAAATCTTCCTACTACACTTAGAATACAATTCCAACTCCTTACCTCAGCCAGCAGGGCCCTCTATGACCTGAGTCCTAACTCCCTCCTAACTCTCTTGTACCACTTTATTCCTTACCTCCTCCCCTTCAGCCACACTGGCCTTTCCGGTGTTTCACCTATGCCGAGTACATTCCCACATCACCAACAGTGCCCTAGCTTGACCTTCTACCTCAACTTCTCCGCCCTCTGATCTTCACATAGCAGGCTCCATCTTGTCTTTCAGAACTCAGCTCAAATGTCCCTTCCTCTGAAAGGCAAAAATCTGACCCGATCTGACATTAGGCTATTTAGAGTTTATATTTATCCTACTCAGTGTGATATCATAGCTAGGTTGAGAACTCTGATCTCCTATTTCCTATATCAGTGCTATTTCCATTATAATGTGCTACCACCTAATAGATACTGGCATATACCTGGGGTATCTTGCAAGAGAAACTGTCTTGCATGATTTGTCTAACAGAAAAGCAAGCCAAAAGAGGCCAACTCTCTTAATCTTCACAGTTCCCTTAATGTACTCAAAAGATGACGAGAAGAGTTATGCAGATCTTCCTTGACTTTCAAACTATATCTCCGTAAACCTATCATAAGTTGAAAAGTTGAAAATATTATAAGTGGAAAATGCATTTAATATGCCTAATATACCAAACATCATGGCTTAGCCTAGCCTACCTTAAAGGAACTCACAACACTTACATTAGCCTATAGTTGGGCAAAAACATCTGGCAACACAGTCCACTGAAGAGTATCAATTGTTTACCTTCATGATTACGTAGCTGACTAGAAGCTGTAGCTTGCTGCTGCTTCCAGCATTATCAGAGAGCATCACACAGTATGTCACTAGCCCAAGAAATATTTAAACTTCTAAGTACAGTTTCTGCTAAATGTGTATCACTTTCACATCATCCCGAAGTAGACAAATCTTAAGTTGATTTTAAGTTGAGGGCTTTCTGTAGTTCTAAGAGGTGATTTGGGAATGGGGGAGAGAGTAGGGAGGATATGAGAATTTAGAGCAAATACTGTTCTGTTTTCTCTTTATTTTATCAACATCCGTATTGGTGGGGGAGATCAGATTTGTAACTAAAGAGTCACAATTTGTAACTAAAAAGTTAAAATTGTGTTGTCTTTGTTTTCTGTTGCTTATAACAGAATACCTAAAACTGAGTAATTTACAAAGAAAATGAATTTATTTCTTATAGTTATGGAGGCTAATAAGCCCAAAGTCAAGAGGCCGCATTTGGTGAAGGGCTTCTTGCTGGTGGGGACTCTCTGCAGAGTCCCAAGGTGGTGGAGGGTATCACGTGGTGAGAGGCCTGAGTGGCCCAGCTCAAGTCTCTCTTCCTCTTCTTAATAAAGCCACCAGTTCCCCTCCCATGATAACCCATTAATCCACTTACCCATCAATCTCTGAATGAATTAATCCATTCATGAGGGCACAGCCCTCATGACACAATCACCTATTAAAGAACCCAGCTCTCAATACTGCCACATTGCAGATTAACTTTCAACGTGACTTTTGGAAGGGACAAACATTCAAACCATAACATGTGCACATGAGACTAAGGAAGGGAAGTGCCACCCAATCTCCCTTGATAACAGGGAGGTGTCATCACAAATTAGTCTGGAGCAGTATTTGAGAATTAGGTGGATTTTAGCATCATGACAAGGTAGAGTCATTTTTCCCTAGCTGGCTGACTCTCCATATCAGTTCTTCACCAGGGAGAATACCCTAGTCTTTCCTCTCCTCATCCACTGCTTTTCTCTTCTAAATTAAAGTTCAGGTCTAGTCCTTATAAAGCTCCTACTATGCCTGGTCCAGAAATCTAGAAAGAGAATTATGAACCAACAATTGTCAGTGATGGGGCAGTTTGGAGACATGGACAGAATGTATGCAGTCCTCCCACCTATGAGCATGCTTCAGAGGTTTCTGAGCAGAGAAAACATTCTAAGATACAAAGATAAAACACAAGCTGTTGTCCTGCGAGAAGGTGAGCAACAGAATAAATTAATACATTCTACTGATGATAATAACAATAAGGACAGCTACTGTTGATTGAGCATCTACTGGGTACCTGTCAGGTTCTGTGGTTAGTGCTTTACACATAGTATGTAATTTTATTACCCTTATAATAACCCCAGGGATCAGATACGGCTTGTCAGGAAAACAGAGCTACTCTTTACTTCAATTGGAAAGTTTGAATATGGAGAATTAGAAGCTTCTCAACCTTTGGAAATGCTAGGAGAGTGAAAGTCAGGAAGGCCACTTTTCATAAATCTAAAAGGAAGAGATCCCAAGAAGGTCACTGTGATGATCTCAGCTGCTGAAGCACTTCAGTGGGGTAGTTTCCAGAGGAGCTTTTGGGGTCAAGCAAAGGAAAGATGCCGCAAATGAACCAGCTTTCTTTTCTCTTTTGCCTTTCAAAACTCATACAAGTCCCACTCACTGGCAGATTTAACCCAGCGTCATGCTGGAAAAAGATTCTGTGAAATGTTCCTCCAGATTTCTCCCCTGTGAGACAGAAATTTTAGAGAAGGTTGGGGATGATGCTTGGTAGACAACAATCCAACTCACTTATAGGCATCTTGATCCGTATTTACAGATGAGAAAACTGAGTAGATTTCCAAGGTCACACAGCAAGAAAGTAGTAGAGGTAAGCCCAAGCTCTGCTGACTTTGTCAAGCTGACTTTTCCAAAGAGAAGACTAGACAGTTAGCCTTGACTAAGACCTCGATATCAGAGGCTGTGGGAACCCCGAACGGGAACAAAATACAATCCATTCTCTTAAGGATCTTAGTCTTGTGAAGTTGTGGAGAAAGAAAACTGAATTAGAAACATGGCAAAGTAGGATGCAAGTTCAAAGGAATGAAGATTTTTTTGTGTGAAATGTGAGTTTTCCTTAGTCGAGCTAAACACAGGGTCATTATATGTGCCAGTTGCCCAGGATAATACTAGTATATATCTATTGTCCTAGAGTTTAGCCTTTGTCCTGATGATTTCTTTTAGTGAAAAAATAATAATAAATAAATATTATTAATACTTGCATTAAAATATATTAGGATATGTTTGGTATCCTCTATGAATCCAGCTTCTGCTGTGTTTTCCTCTGGTAGTGCAAGAGAGGAATATATGTGCAGAGCACAGAATTCTCACTTTAACACATTGTTAAATCTAAAAGATGATCATCTCTGCTGATCCATGACTAACACTTCCCTTTCGAGGAAACCCTGCAGCACACTTACTGCTAAAATGAAGTGCTCTCTGACATGAGGTGCTAAAGATAGCTACCTCCTCTGGTTTCAAATGGTATAGTACAGCTATTTATTTCTGTTGATCTAGCTGGCCATTGTATGTAGCAACTCAGCTGTGCTGTGGTCCAAGTCTTGACCTGTAAGCTGCTCAAAGCAGGATATGTTAAGTGTACATAAAATATGTGTGGGAAGCAGTGACAGCAGTCTTGCCATAGAACATATGGAAAGTTATCTGATCACTCTTGCTACAGTGGATCTGTCCTTTGCTATGTGGTGTAAATATACAATAATTTATTTTATTGTTTGACAATGTTGCTTTTTATTTCACAATAACCCCTTGGGAAATAATACACTCAAAAAATAGAATATCATATTTGATGAAAAATTAAGTACCAAATTTCCATTTTTCAAGAAAATTGAGGATTAGTGGGAAATATGCACAAAATGCTTACTGACATTTACACTCCGCCATGGGAGACAAAGTGATATCAATGCCCACCTGACGACCAGAAGACACAAATAGGATGAGATGCATCAGTATCTACTTCAAAAGTTAGTGGGTATTTTAAGAAGACTCTGCCCAAAGAAGACATGTAGCTGCAGAAGGCAGGTTTACATATCGCTCTGTGAAGCATGGTTTTCACTTAGATCATTGACTGTTCTTAATTAACGTAACTCATTTTTCATTCCCAATTTTCTAGTGCTTTAAGGAAAAGTAAAGGTACAGCTGTTAATGTATTGGTCCCATTAGCAGGACAACTTCTCAAAGAATTAAAAGATGCTAGATGAATCTGGGTCATTCGAAGTTTCAAATAGAATATCCAAAAATTATTTGATTTCTTTCATCCAATTCATGGAGTCAATGTAAAACTTTGGAAGTTAATGATGGAGAAATACCTGACTTTATTGTGAATGTTATGGCAAATTCAATTAATTTCAACACTTATTTCAACATTGAAGATAAAATATTTGCTTTTGAAGTAGCAATACAAATACAGAATATAGGTGGAGCACAGTATTACTGTAAAAATATTGTTTTTACTAATTTAAGAAGAAACCAAGGAAGCAAAAATGAACTTTGATTTATTTGTGGTGCACACACAATTCATATGTACATAAAGAAGCTGGATGTCTCTTGTTGAAATAGAAGCTGTACTTGTTAAGATGTACAAATATTTTATATATACACATGGTTACATACGTCAACCACATTTCCAGCAAGAAGCTAATTTGAATACCAAAAATTTGGCCTAAAATATTTACAAAATTAAATATGAAAAAATGAGAATTGAGATTATCCTTTATTTAGCAGAAGTTTCTCTGAACTGACCAGAAACCTCAGCACCTATGGAAATTGTATTTTCTCCACTAAAATTATTATTGTGACCCACAGAAAAGAGGTCATAAAAGATGTCAGTAGGACCCTCTCTTCATTCCCTGCCTCTGGCCTTCTTAGCTCATTTGCTTCAGTCTTCTTTTGCTACAAACTCCTGTCTTCATATAACAAAAATCATGGGAACCAATGTTCCTAAGTTTTCTATTTCATACCTTCAGCCATTTGGTGATTTTCTGAGTTTCAAATCTAAACATCTAAGAGAGCAGATTCATTGGTAAAGATTAGGCATGTGCTTCTGGCCACTCAACACAGGATGTCATTGCACAGCCATGTGGAGGGCTGTGAAAGAGGTGTTCCCAGAAAAGGAGCCTTTAGGTGTCCAGTATACTACATAGGTGTTCAGTATACTGCAGACCACGGTGCCATTCCCAGATATAGGGAAATCAGGAGGAGGAGCTTGTTTGAGATTGACAGGGAGACGATAAACATTTTGCCCATCCCAACTATTTATTACTAAATTTTTCAGACATATAAATGAATTCCACAATGATACAATGAGCAGCTCTTTATAGGAGCCATCTAGATTCAATAATTTTTAATGTTGTGTTATATTTTCATTAAGTTCCAATATGTTTGTGTATGTGTCTGTTTTCTAAACTATTTAAAAGTAAGTTGCAGACTTCATGGCACTTTACTCCTCAATATTTCAGCATGTATCTTGTAAGAATAAAGATGTTTTCTTACAAATCTATAATACCATTGTCACACCTAAAAATTAACAATTATCCCCTAATATCATATTTAATCCATTCAAATGTATTCAATAATGTCTTCTATAGCCATTTTTAAAACATGGATGCAATCAAGTATGATTTTATGTTTAGATCTGGACTTTAAGATAACTGTTCAAATTTAGATGTTCAGCAGACAGGTGTAAATGCAGGCCTGGAGTTCAAAAGACAGTTGACAGTAGTTAGAAAGGACATTAGAGAATTACAGGTTTCCACAAGAGAGAAGAGAAAAAAGTTGAGAAAATAGCGAATTGAATATCAGTGAATCAAAGGAAAGGAAGAAGTGGCTAAGAGTACTAAACACTGCAAATCAGATTAGCTCTGAGGAAAAATGCCTTGACTTGGCAAGTCAGATCCAATGGGGAGCAGTTTTACTAACAGAGGAAGTTAAATTATAAGGAGTTTAGTATAAGTGAGTTATGAAGAACTGGAACTGCAAGTATAGTCTCCTGTCCAGAAGTTTCAAGTTGAAAGAGAGTGAAGAGTTTAGATGGAACAGAAGTTCTCGGCTTTTTCAACACAATGAGCCCTTTTCATTTTTCTCTCCCCACCCCAGCACCACTACCTTGGAGGCAATGTTTCAAAAGACAGTTTATTAATAACGGAGTTCATAATTTTTCTTAATCAGGGTTAGCTGCCCATTAAAGCTCCTCAAAATCACAGATTACAGTTCCCTTGAAGAAAAGGATCCGTAGACAGTATAATGAGCCTTACCAAAAGAAAAATATGTTTTTCTCCAAGACACAAAGAAATGAAGAGAGAGACAAAGAAATGTTGAGCTAGAGAGGGTGCTTGGAGAGACAAATGTTGTAAGCCAGGTAAGCCATAAGCGGGAGAGAAAAGAACCTGAGGGAACACTAGTCAGAGGACCTCAAGCTAAGTCATGTGATGACAGCAGGGAATGCAGGGATGCACTGGAAACTTGAAATATATAGAAAAGAACTAGAATAGCTGCTAAGTCAACTCTAAGAGAGTAGAAACATTGGTAAAGTAACCTGTTTTAATTCAGCTACGATTCATTGAGCACTTATGCTCCAGGCATTCTGACAGACACTAGGTTACAAAGATACACAGTCCAGATTCGCCCTCCTTTCTAACAAGTACCTTCCTACATGACAACACACTCTTCTGCTTTTTCTCCTGCTTCTCTTCCCTCCTTCTCAATCCCCTTTGAGGACTCTTTCACTTCTGTGGTTTCCTTAAAATTTAAGTCTTAAATAATATTGGACACCACGTTTCCATCGTAGGCCACCTTCTCTTCTCACTTTATACACTGCCTTTAGGTGATCACATACACTCATACTGCTTCAAGTAGAAACTTTCTATTGTTGACTGCCAAATCTGTCTTTAGTCCTCTCTCAAGGGCCAGACTCATATGTAATGAAGGGAAACAAATGGATACTTAAAATCAAAACTAACTGTGGCCATTTCCTTTCTACGAGGCATCATTCATATCACTGGAAAAATAACTCTCTGTACTCCTCCCAGGATCTATATATCTGTATTAATTGCATGATACAGTGGGAGGTTTTGCTTTACTTTCCTTTGTTTTGCTTTTGTTTGTTTGTTCCTGTTGCTAGGAGGGAAACAGGCAAGGAAAGAGGGCAAAGCAATTCAGGAGGAGGTTGGAGCCCACGTTGGCGGAAATGGCTCCTCAAGAACAAGTGTGATGGTTACTCATTTATAAATTGTACTTCATTGCTGCCACCCAAACTTCTTTCATCTCCGTACATCATGAGTGAAGCCCTGCTGCATACACAATGGCCTTGTGTGATTGGGCTTTTGGTTTGAGTTTTGTGAAAATTAAGGGAAAGAAACTGAATTCAACAGCTGGGTTGATGTGGCATAAAACAAGAATGAGGAGATGCTCCATCAACTCAACTAATTCAACAGCAGCCAGAATTGAGGTTTACAGGCAATGAGGGAAAACATTAATCACCCCTTCCAGAATCTGTAAAGACTTTGGGAAGGAAGTGAAGTTCTCACTATATGTGGGATGAGATTTCAATCATTTCCATTTAAACTTCAAAGGCAGTATAGCTCAGCAAACCCTGGATATACACAAATCCAACTGACTACAGGATATCCCCACTTGGACACTGCCGAAGAGACATCAGTTGTAGCATGGCCACACCAGACTTCATGTTCTCACACTCACCCCTGCAAACTGTTCCACCTGCAGTTTTCTGTATGTGAGTGAAAGGCAGGTACCACCATTCACCCGGTTATCCACATCGCTTCTCCTTATCCCTGTCCCCTTACGTCCTAACAGTCACTAAAGCTTATTGGTTTTTACCTCCTAAATATCTATCAAATTCTGCCTCCCGCCCTTCACTCCCTTCCTTCAGGCCGCCAGTGTCCCCAGCCAGGGCCTCATCTCATGGCCTCCATTCTCACTCTCCCACATCCCTTTCTCTATGCAGAAGCCAAAGTGATTTTTCCAAAACGCAGCCAGATCATGTCACTCACTCCCCTGCATAAAACCTTTCAATGGTCTCTTATTGTCCTCAGGATAAAATAAAGTCCAACTTCCTCGGGTCCTTTTTGATCTATTCCTATTGGCCTCTCTACCTTTATCACGGTTCCCTCTTTCACCGGGACTTTTTACATCTATTGCACAGAACTACTTTTAGTTCCGGGACTACTTCATGCTCTCCCTTTCACCTCTTGCATTTTGCACAGGCTGCCTCCTCTGAAGTAGCTGCTGTGTCAACTATAAGAGAATAGAAGTCAGATTAGCAAGGTTGCCTGTTTCAGCCTAGATGCTATTTCTTCCAAGAAGACTTCCCTGACTGTCCCTTTAACTAGTCCGGGTTATGTGTCTCTCCTGAAGGTTTTCTTAGCATCTTGTGCTTCCCCTATCATGTTCCTTACTGCACTCACATTAATTGCCTGTTTATTTGTTTATCTCTCTTATCAGCTTGTAAGCTCCATGAAAGCAGGGATCATGTCTGTCCATCTGGTTCACAGCTATATCCCTACCATATAGCACAAATCCTGGCTTATAAAAGCCAAGAAATAAAATCTTTACTAAATGAATAACTAATATGCATGAAACATCTTGTAGTTTATGAAGTGCCTTATCTCATTTTAACTTCACCACCCTGTGAAAAAGATATTGTCATCACCTCAAAGCAAAGCTCTACGTTGTCTTATATTTAAGTTCAACATAGACTACATTTGTGAAGTTTTATTTAATTTGAGTAAGTACTATCTAAAACATTAATAAGATTTTTAGACAATTTTAGAAGAAATTAGCCTTATATCAGTCTTTCAAAATAGTATAATAACTAACTGCTAATAAAGTGTCTCATATAGGAAAGGTCACCCTGTTAGATGTCCTTAAATAAATACAGGTCATTCTTCTGTGCAGAGCGGAATATTTTTGCATTCACAAATGTTGTGCTAAAGTCCCACAAAACACTTAATACTCTTAAGTGGATTAAACATGCCTCCTATGATCTGATTTACACAGTGAATGTGCCAAGCAAAACCTTTCTCCACAGAGAGATCAGATTGTAAACTTCAGTTGAACTCTGAAGAAATTATCATAAATTCCAAACTATTGGATGCCAAATTAATGACCTTTTGCTTTAAGCTCTTCTCATGGAAGGGCCAGCCAATCTTTGTAGACATTTTCAATGTATCAACAATGTTCTAAAATCAGACTTTTTAATCTAGTAGCCACTAGACACATGTAGCAGAGCACTTGAAATGTAGCTAGTGAGAATGAGGAATTGGATGTTTAATTTCACACACCTTTAAGTAATTTAAATTTAAAAACTGAAGCAGTGCAATTTTTATATTGATTATATGCTAAAATGAAAATATTTTGGATATGCTGAGTTAACTAAAATATTAAACTATTACAATTACTTTTGTCTACTTCTAGTTTTCTTAATGTGACTACTGTAAAATTTAAAATACCATAATGGCCCATATTACATTTCTATTGGGCTTCACCGTTCTAAAACATGCTCTAATATGCAATCAGATAGGGGAAAGACACGTACAATTTATGTAAAATGGCACTGATAATTTTATAATACTGTGTTATTTATCACTGATAGGAAGTTAAACTCTTTGAAGTAGATGGTTTCCTAACATCTAGAAAGTGATAATGTCATTTTCTAGACCCGTGATAATGTCATGCTATAAAGCATATTCTGGGAAAGGGTAACTGAGCATTTACTCCATTATACTACCACATTACTTATCCAGATTTGTCTTTTTTTTTTTCAAAGAAGCAGAAATTGTTTGATTACTGTAGCTGGTTTTTTTGTTTGTTGGTTGGTTGTTGGTTTTTATGTCTGAAATCTTACCTAGAACTTCAATGCATACAATGATGTAAAAGGATACTGCTCTGGTTAAAATGCAAGTAAAGATTCCAGAGCTGTCATCATTGGTCTCCCTCTGCCACAACCCATGACCCTAACACTGCAACCTACAACCACACACACACACACACACACACACACACACACACTCCTCTCTCTTCTTGATGGCCTCTGACACCTCTTCAGAATGCAGGGCTCTGCAGTAATAAATAGTGTGACCAACACTGCTCTAGAACACAGCCTAGAATCAAGAAGGAAACAAAGAGAGGCCCTGAGCATTCAAATGAGGTGTGTCAACATTCAGATACTCCCATTCCCACACTTCTCTTCATTAGTACTCTCAGCCACCTTATAAAATCTGTCCATTCCCTCTTCTTGCATACATTTTTTTTTGGACAGAATCTTGCTCTGTCTCCCAGTCTAGAGTGGAGTGGCATAATCTTGGCTCATGGCAACCTCTGCCTCTTGGGCTCAAGCAATCCTCCCACTTCAGCCTCCCAAGTAGCTGGCACTACAGGCACATGCACCACCACGTTTGGCTATTTTTTGTATTTTTTATAGAGACAGGGTTTCGCCATGTTGCCCAGGTCAGTCTGAAACTGCTGAGCTCTAACAATCCACCTGCCTCAGCCTCCCAAAGTGCTGGGATTACAAGCGTGAGCCACCATGCCCAGCCTTCTTGCATACACAGTTCTAACATGCTTGGTTATAGTTTCTCAATGCATAAACATGAGCTGTAGGAAATAAAAAGATGGGCCTCGCGGAATGATGGATGTGGGGAGTGTGAGGGGATTGTGCAAAGAGAAGGAGAAAAAGGGAAAAGATTATTGGAACAAACAGGAACAGTGGTAGTTCTAAGTAATGAAAGCAAGACAGAGAAAGAACTTTCCAAAGCAGGTACCAGAATTCATGTAGAGTGACAGACTGGGGCCAGTGAGTATTCGGCAGTGCAATCTCGGCTCACTGCAACCACTGCCTCCCGCCTTCCGGGTTCAAGAGATTATCCTGCCTCAGCCTCTGGAGTAGCTGGGACTACAGGCGTGTGCCACCACACCAGGCTAATTTTTCTATTTTTGGTAAGACAGGGTTTCGCCATGTTAGCCAGCCTGGTCTCGAACTCCTTACCTCAGGTGATCCACCTGCCTCAGCCTCCCAAAGTGTCCCATACTTCTTAATAGATCCTCAGGAGAGCTCTGTGCCAGGACACAATAAAGTCACTGATGCTCATATTCACCCTGAAGCTTTGAAGAAAGAACCAGTATGGATTATTCTGTTCAATGAAGAAGGTGGAGGAGTATACAGTTCATTCAAGCAGATAGCCATAAAATAGGCTAAAATAAACCAAACTTTGATATTTAAAGGATAGCATCCAGCCACCTAAATAGCTCAGATATGTGAAATAGCTCATTTTGTACCAGAGATTGACATATTAGGTGTTATGAGGAAGGAAGGGAACCCCCATGGATTACAACATATAACTAACATACATCTCCAAACAAGCAACATGTGCTTGAAAGTATTTCGTGCCTGAGGACTGTAAAACTTGGAAAATAAACAGATTTGCTCTTGGAATTCATCCATCTCATATAGATATAAACCGAGTCTGTGTTCTGGCAAGCATTTCCTAAATTAAAGCAATTGTCTGGGAGCTGTCACAATGGACTCATGTAATATAACAGACATCTTTCAAGGCTAGTGGGGTAAGGGAAAGATGGGAGCAATCATACAAGGCCCAACAGGGAGACCATTTGGGAACGGAAAAATGCACACAGGGAAAGCAGTAGCAGCTTCCTTGTTGAGACAAAATCATTACGGATCCTTACCTTCAGCCGTGGAGCACAGCAGACCCCCACAGCTGTTGGCATAGAAGGAATGTATTCAAGACGCAAAGTATCCTTCAGACGGTGCTTACTGTTCTTTCCCACTGGGAGTGTCCTGAACATGTAGGTGCTGTTACACAACCTTTGATATGACTCATATTAGAAGTGATCAGTAAGAGACCTTGGCATTTCTCTTTTGCTAGGTAGCTACCATTCAAAACATCTCAGGTGGCATGATATAAACAGGAAAGAATACATTGGGTAGAAGGGTGTTGGCACATAATGAGACACATTAGTTTGTCTCCTTAATAAAGCTGCTATTGTTTTGATTATGACCACCATAGCATCATAAGAAAAGTGTTATTATATGGCTTCTGTGGTTACAATAATGTTCTTCTCACATACAGTTCAAATGCCCTATGTAGTATGTTTAAGGAATATTTGCAACCGTCAAGGTAAACCCTTCCTTATGGCAGGAAGATCATCAGACTAGGATACAGGAGATACGTTGTGCATCTTTGGGTAGGTTAGTTTTCCAGTATAGTCTCAGTAAAATGAGAAGATCCAACACAGTAACCTGTAAGTGTCTCCTGTTATGATTCTAACAAAACCGAGAATATAGTGCACAAAAAAAAAAAACTTTATGATTAGCATTAGGCAGAACTTGTGGAACCCTCTTGTTCATGGGTATGCCATTATCCCCCTTACACCCTTTCAGTCACTAAAGCTACTGTTACTGCATGTTGTTGGCTTGGAGTGTCCAGGACAAAATGTTCTTTGCAACTGATAGTAGTAGGCTTGCTGGATGTCTAGATGTGGTTGGTAATATGCCAACTTTTAATGGGCTGTCCAATTGTCCTGATGCATTTTATGAAAAGATTAGAAATATCTTGATTTATAATGCCTGCCACATTTCCCTTCTCTTGGAGCCCCCTCAGTTACCTCATCTGGGGGCAGTCTTACTTTCCTTGTGACTCATGTCTCAATCATTAATTCATATAGGTCAAGCACAAACTGCCACAAGTATCTTTTGCCTCAATCCTCAGTTCATTTCCTGTTGTCACCAAGCACGAGTCACATATAAGGAAACTTCATTTTGTCATTCATATATTTCAACTCTTTATCGCTCTCCTGAATTGAGCAATTTCATTGTATAATACAAAAGTACAAAAAAACAGTTAATTAAATGCTTATTCCATTGAAGATACCAGGATACCGGATACATGAACACTCATTTCCGATTAAATGATTACATGAACACTCATTTCCGATTAAAAGTTTATTTTAATGAAAAGAAGTTGGAGAAATCTTTCCTTGGTCTTCCCCTAAATTGATTGGCTCTACCAATTTTCCAAACACTCGGTGGTGCTCAAGAGAGATTTCACCCTTGCTGCCAAAATTCATCTGAAAGCTTTGGGTTTCCTATGCACTGATGCAGTCTGCTCTTACTGTTTTTCAATTCCAAATATAAACCTCTATAAATACTTGCCTATCTTCAGATATCCTGCACATAGCCAATATAAATAATACAGGTGGTATTAATCAAATAATCAGTGAGAATCTCATGCTGAATAAATAGGCCCACAGGAGGGGGTTAACTACTTGAAAAACTGCCTTCATTCTTTCACTCAACTAAATTTCCATTTTATAAATTATTAATATTAAATTTATTAATTATTATTAATATATATGTTTAAAGAAGTCACAATTTACAAAATCTATTCCCATTTTACAGATGAGGAAATTAAGGCACAGAGAAGTGGTAATTTATTCAATTTATTAATGTTTTTAATATCTTTTCTACCTGTAGCAGCACTTTCTTTTTTATTATTATTATTATTATTATCATTATTATTATACTTTAGGCTCTATGGTACATGTGCGCAACGTGCAGGTAAGTTACATATGTATACATGTGCCATGCTGGTGCGCTGCACCCACCAACTCGTCATCTAGCATTAGGTATATCTCCCAATGCTCTCCCTCCCCCCTCCCCCCACCCCACAACAGTCCCCGAAGTGTGATGTTCCCCTTCCTGTGTCCATGTGTTCTCATTGTTCAATTCCCACCTATGAGTGAGAATATGAGGTGTTTGGTTTTTTGTTCTTGCGATACTTTACTGAGAATGATGATTTCCAATTTCATCCATGTCCCTACAAAGGACATGAACTCATCATTTTTTATGGCTGCATAGTATTCCATGGTGTATATGTGCCACATTTTCTTAATCCAGTCTATCATTGTTGGACATTTGGGTTGGTTCCGAGTCTTTGCTATTGTGAATAATGCTGCAATAAACATACGTGTGCATGTGTCTTTATAGCAGCATGATTTATAGTCCTTTGGGTATATACCCAGCAATGGGATGGCTGGGTCAAATGGTATTTCTAGTTCTAGATCCCTGAGGAATCGCCACACTGACTTCCACAAGGGTTGAACTAGTTTACACTCCCACCAACAATGTAAAAGTGTTCCTATTTCTCCACATCCTCTCCAGCACCTGTTGTTTCCTGACTTTTTAATGATTGCCATTCTAACTGGTGTGAGATGGTATCTCATTGTGGTTTTGATTTGCATTTCTCTGATGGCCAGTGATGGTGAGCATTTTTTCATGTGTTTTTTGGCTGCATAAATGTCTTCTTTTGAGAAGTGTCTGTTCATGTCCTTCGCCCACTTTTTGATGGGGTTGTTTGTTTTTTTCTTGTAAATTTGTTGGAGTTCATTGTAGATTCTGGATATTAGCCCTTTGTCAGATGAGTAGGTTGTGAAAATTTTCTCCCATTTTGTAGGTTGCCTGTTCACTATGATGGTAGTTTCCTTTGCTGTGCAGAAGCTCTTTAGTTTAATTAAATCCCATTTGTCAATTTTGGCTTTTGTTGCCATTGCTTTTGGTGTTTTAGACATGAAGTCCTTGCCCATACCTATGTCCTGAATGGTAATGCCTAGGTTTTCTTCTAGGGTTTTTATGGTTTTAGGTCTAACATTTGAGTCTTTAATCCATCTTGAATTGATTTTTGTATAAGGTGTAAGGAAGGGATCCAGTTTCAGCTTTCTCCATATGGCTAGCCAGTTTTCCCAGCACCATTTATTAAACAGGGAATCCTTTCCCCATTTCTTGTTTTTCTCAGGTTTGCCAAAGATCAGATAGTTGTAGATATGTGGCATTATTTCTGACGTCTCTGTTCTGTTCCATTGATCTATATCTCTGTTTTGGTACCAGTACCATGCTGTTTTGGTTACTGTAGCCTTGTAGTATAGTTTGAAGTCAGGTAGTGTGATGCCTCCAGCTTTGTTCTTTTGGCTTAGGATTGACTTGGCGATGCGGGCTCTTTTTTGGTTCCATATGAACTTTAAAGTAGTTTTTTCCAATTCTGTGAAGAAAGTCATTGGTAACTTGATGGGGATGGCATTGAATCTGTAAATTACCTTGGGAAGGATGGCCATTTTCATGATATTGATTCTTCCTACCCATGAGCATGGAATGCTCTTCCATTTGTTTGTATCCTCTTTTATTTCCTTGAGTAGTGGTTTGTAGTTCTCCTTGAAGAGGTCCTTCACATCCCTTGTAAGTTGGATTCCTAGGTATTTTATTCTCTTTGAAGCAATTGTGAATGGGAGTTCACTCATGATTTGGCTCTCTGTTTGTCTGTTATTGATGTATATGAATGCTTGTGATTTTTGTACATTGATTTTGTATCCTGAGACTTTGCTGAAGTTGCTTATCAGCTTAAGGAGATTTTGGGCTGAGACAATGGTGTTTTCTAGATATACTATCATGTCATCTGCAAACAGGGACAATTTGACTTCCTCTTTTCCTAATTGAATACCCTTGATTTCCTTCTCTTGCCTAATTTCCCTGGCCAGAACTTCCAACACTATGTTGAATAGAAGTGGTGAGAGAGGGCATCCCTGTCTTGTGCCAGTTTTCAAAGGGAATGCTTCCAGTTTTTGCCCATTCAGTATGATATTGGCTGTGGGTTTGTCATAAATAGCTCTTATTATTTTGAGATACGTCCCATCAATACCTAATTTATTGAGAGTTTTTAGCATGAAGGGTTGTTGAATTTTGTCAAAGGCCTTTTCTGCATCTATTGAGATAATCATGTGGTTTTTGTCTTTGGTTCTGTTTATATGCTGGATTACATTTATTGATTTGCGTATATTGAACCAGCCTTGCATCCCAGGGATGAAGCCCACTTGATCATGGTGGATAAGCTTTTTGATGTGCTGCTGGATTCTGTTTGCCAGTATTTTATTGAGGATTTTTGCATCAATGTTCATCAAGGATATTGGTCTAAAATTCTCTTTTTTGGTTGTGTCTCTGCCAGGCTTTGGTATCAGGATGATGCTGGCCTCATAAAATGAGTTAGGGAGGATTCCCTCTTTTTCTATTGATTGGAATAGTTTCAGAAGGAATGGTACCAGCTCCTCCTTGTACCTCTGGTAGAATTCGGCTGTGAACCCATCTGGTCCTGGACTCTTTTTGGTTGGTAAGCTATGGATTATTGCCACAATTTCAGCTCCTGTTATTGGTCTATTCAGAGATTCAACTTCTTCCTGGTTTAGTCTTGGGAGGGTGTATGTGTTGAGGAATTTATCCATTTCTTCTAGATTTTCTAGTTTATTTGCGTAGAGGTGTTTGTAATATTCTCTGATGGTGGTTTGTATTTCTGTGGGATCGGTGGTGATATCCCCTTTATCATTTTTTATTGCATCTATTTGATTCTTCTCTCTTTTTTTCTTTATTAATCTTGCTAGCGGTCTATCAATTTTGTTGATCCTTTCAAAAAACCAGCTCCTGGATTCATTGATTTTTTGAAGGGATTTTGTGTCTCTATTTCCTTCAGTTCTGCTCTGATTTTAGTTATTTCTTGCCTTCTGCTAGCTTTTGAGTGTGTTTGCTCTTGCTTTTCTAGTTCTTTTAATTGTGATGTTAGGGTGTCAATTTTGGATCTTTCCTGCTTTCTCTTGTGGGCATTTAGTGCTATAAATTTCCCTCTACACACTGCTTTGAATGCATCCCAGAGATTCTGGTACGTTGTGTCTTGGTTCTCGTTGGTTTCAAAGAACATCTTTATTTCTGCCTTCATTTCGTTATGTACCCAGTAGTCATTCAGGAGCAGGTTGTTCAGTTTCCATGTAGTTGAGCGGTTTTCAGTGAGATTCTTAATCCTGAGTTCTAGCTTGATTGCACTGTGATCTGAGAGATAGTTTGTTATAATTTCTGTTCTTTTACATTTATTGAGGAGAGCTTTACTTCCAAGTATATGGTCAATTTTGGAATAGGTGTGGTGTGGTGCTAAAAAAAATGTATATTCTGTTGATTTGGGGTGGAGAGTTCTGTAGATGTCTATTAGGTCCGCTTCGTGCAGAGCTGAGTTCAATTCCTGGGTATCCTTGTTGACTTTCTGTCTCGTTGATCTGTCTAATGTTGACAGCGGGGTGTTAAAGTCTCCCATTATTAATGTGTGGGAGTCTAAGTCTCTTTGTAAGTCACTCAGGACTTGCTTTATGAATCTGGGTGCTCCTGTATTGGGTGCATATATATTTAGGATAGTTAGCTCTTCTTGTTGAATTAATCCCTTTACCATTATGTAATGGCCTTCTTTGTCTCTTTTGATCTTTGTTGGTTTAAAGTCTGTTTTATCAGAGACTAGGATTGCAACCCCTGCCTTTTTTTGTTTTCCATTTGCTTGGTAGATCTTCTTCCATCCTTTATTCTGAGCCTATGTGTGTCTCTGCACGTGAGATGGGTTTCCTGAATACAGCACACTGATGGGTCTTGAGTCTTTATCCAATTTGCCAGTCTGTGTCTTTTAATTGGAGCATTTAGTCCATTTACATTTAAAGTTAATATTGTTATGTGTGAATCTGATCCTGTCATTATGATGTTAGCTGGTTATTTTGCTCCTTAGTTGATGCAGTCTCTTCCTAGTCTCGATGGTCTTTACATTTCGGTATGATTTTGCAGTGGCTGGTACCAGTTGTGCCTTTCCATGTTTAGCGCTTCCTTCAGGAGCTCTTTTAGGGCAGGCCTGGTGGTGACAAAATCTCTCAGCATTTGCTTGTCTGTAAAGTATTTTATTTCTTCTTCACTTATGAAGCTTAGTTTGGCAGGATATGAAATTCTGGGTTGAAAATTCTTTTCTTTAAGAATGTTGAATATTGGCCCCCACTCTCTTCTGGCTTGTAGGGTTTCTGCCGAGAGATCCGCTGTTAGTCTGATGGGCTTCCCTTTGATGGTAACCCGACCTTTCTCTCTGGCTGCCCTTAACATTTTTTCCTTCATTTCAACTTTGGTGAATCTGACAATTATGTGTCTTGGAGTTGATCTTCTTGAGGAGTATCTTTGTGGCGTTCTCTGTATTTCCTGAATCTGAATGTTGGCCTGCCTTGCTAGATTGGGGAAGTTCTCCTGGATAATATCCTGCAGAGTGTTTTCCAACTTGTTTCCATTCTCCCCGTCACTTTCAGGTACACCAATCAGACGTAGATTTGGTCTTTTCACATAGTCCCACATTTCTTGGAGGCTTTGCTCGTTTCTTTTTATTCTTTTTTCTCTAAACTTCCCTTCTCGCTTCATTTCATTCATTTCATCTTCCAGGGCTGATACCCTTTCTTCCATTTGATCGCATCGGCTCCTGAGGCTTCTGCATTCTTCACGTAGTTCTCGAGCCTTGGTTTTCAGCTCCATCAGCTCCTTTAAGCACTTCTCTGTATTGGTTATTCTAGTTATACATTCTTCTAAATTTTTTTCAAAGTTTTCAACTTCTTTGCCTTTGGTTTGAATATCCTCCCGTAGCTCGGAGTAATTTGATCGTCTGAAGCCTTCTTCTCTCAGCTGGTCAAAGTCATTCTCCGTCCAGCTTTGTTCCGTTGCTGGTGAGGAACTGCGTTCCTTTGGAGGAAGAGAGGTACTCTGCTTTTTAGAGTTTCCAGTTTTTCTGCTCTGTTTTTTCCCCATCTTTGTGGTTTTATCTACTTTTGGTCTTTGATGATGGTGATGTACAGATGGGTTTTTGGTGTGGATGTCCTTTCTGTTAGTTTTCCTTCTAACAGACAGGACCCTCAGCTGCAGGTCTGTTGGAGTACCTGGCCGGCCGTGTGAGGTGTCAGTCTGCCCCTGCTGGGGGGTGCCTCCCAGTTAGGCTGCTCGGGGGTCAGGGGTCAGGGACACACTTGAGGAGGCAGTCAGCCCGTTCTCAGATCTCCAGCTGCGTGCTTGGAGTACCACTGCTCTCCTCAAAGCTGTCAGACAGGGACATTTAAGTCTGCAGAGGTTACTGCTGTCTTTTTGTTTGTCTGTGCCCTGCCCCCAGAGGTGGAGCCTACAGAGGCATGCAGGCCTCCTTGAGCTGCGGTGGGCTCCACCCAGTTCGAGCTTCCAGGCTGCTTTGTTTACCTAAGCGAGCCTGGGCAATGGCGGGCGCCCCTCCCCCAGCCTCGCTGCCGACTTGCTGTTTGATCTCAGACTGCTGCGCTAGCAATCAGCGAGACTCCGTGGGCGTAGGACCCTCTGAGCCAGGTGCGGGCTATATTCTCCTGGGACACCGTTTCCTAAGCCCGTCGGAAAAGCACAGTATTCGGGTGGGAGTGGCCCGATTTTCCAGGTGCCATCTGTCACCCCTGGAAAGGGAACTCCCTGACCCCTTGTGCTTCCCGAGTGAGGCAATGCCTCACCCCTGCTTTGGCTGGCACAGGGTGTACTCACCCACTGACCTGCGCCCACTGTCTGGCACTCCCTAGTGAGATGAACACGGTACCTCAGATGGAAATGCAGAAATCACCCGTCTTCTGCGACGCTCGCGCTGGGAGCTGTAGACCGGAGCTGTTCCTATTCGGCCATCTTGTGTAGCAGCACTTTCTACTACTTTCAATAACTTAATAAGTCACAGCATGAAGTCACATTGTATCATTTTAGAGTCTTTTGTTATTCCCAAGCAAGCCATGGACTGAAGCAAAGGGAAGAGACTTCCACTTCCTACTCCCACTACAGTCAATTAATAAGCCCTATTGGAATAAACCTCTCTTTATGATATTATCAATATTAAAACATCAACAAGGAAAAGCGCCAAATAATACATATATTGGTATGAATTGCACACCTCCGTGTCAATGTTCCTACCATGTTGCATTGCTGGATGTCCTCACACAATGAAGCTATTTCTTCCTACAGCTTCTGTCCATTCCCAAACAATAAAAGTTACACATGATCAGTCCTTAACAAACATGTGATGACACTGGCAAGTCTCCCCATCACCTTTTAGTGACAACTCTTTCTCTTTAGGTACCCTGTGTTTTCCTGTTCTAAACCTTCCTCCCATCAAAGAAGAAGAGAACTTGTTATCAGTCATTATGGGGGAAGTAGGGACATTCTCCAAAGGCTCTTCCACCTATAGGCTCATGGGAAACTATCCCCCACGTCCAGTGATAAACTAGAGTTCAAGGTCTACTGGCCAGCTCTTGCTTCCTAAAAGTGTCACCAACATTAACATTTCTGTATAAGGGGCTAAGAAAAGGGAAGGCAAAAGTTAGTATATCAACTATTTTATTGTCTCTGGTCTATGCACGCTTGAATGTTTCACTGGACCAGTTTTGCTTATCATCAATACTATGCATCTCTCAGAGCAAAATATAGCCACAAGAATTTTCATACCAAGAGACAGAAATTTAGAGCTAGAAATTTAGAGCTAGAAGTTTAGAGCTAGTATTTTCATACTGTGGAGATAGAAGTTTAGAGCTAGAAATGATCATAAAAATATTTTAGTCCAACCTCTTTATTTTCAGGAGTAGAAAGTATGAGACTCCAAGACAGAGGAATACTTTGCCCAGGCACAGCCTAGTAAGTGGCAGAGAGTAGACAGCATTCAGAGAAGAGAGAAGCTTGTCTTCTGCCCCACCTACTCTGACTTGTGTCTCAAGTTAGAGTTTCTCTGGGGGTTGGCCATTGGCGAGCTGAGGTTCTAGGGACTGCTGCAGACATATGCTAAGGACAAATTTGGAGGCCACAACCTAAAAACCGCTAATAAATAACAGACCCCAGCCTACCGTCTGGACAGGGACCAAGAACAGGAGGGTGAGTGAGTGGCCCCTGATTACATAGATCCAGTCATCCTCTGTCTTATGAAACGCTGACGTTTCAGCACAGTTAGTTGACAGAAGACTGTCATTTACTCATTTCTAATTCCCCTTTTCCTGACAGTTTATTCTGTACCTATAGCAGCACTTTCTACTCTTTCAATAACTTAATAAGTCACAGCATGAAGTCGCATTGGATCATTTTAGATTCTTTTGTTATTCCAAAGCAAGCCATTGGCTGAAGTAAAGGCTGAAGTAAAGGGAAGAGACTTTACTCCCCACCTATTTTTTTTTTTTTTTTTTTTGGAGACAGAGTCTCCCTCTGTCACCTAGGCTGGAGTGTAGTGGCACAATCCCAGTTCACCGTAATTTCCACCTCCTGAGTAGCTGGGTATTAGAGGTGTGTGCCATCACACCCGGCTAATTTTTTAGTAGAGATGGGATTTCGCCATATTGCCCAGGCTGGTCTCAAACTCCTGGCCTCAAATGATCCACCCACCTCAGCCTCCCAAAGTGCTGAGATTACAGGTGTGAGCCACCGCGCCCGGGTTATCCCACCTTTCTTTAGCCCTACCTTCTCCAATTCTACAAAAATCACATTTGTGTTTTCCAGTGCATTTTAATTTACAATGAATTTTGTCTGTCATTTCCAAATCTACTTTTCCTAAAGCCCTTAAATGCATTTCTACATCTTCCATGGGACTTTTTGTTTCTTTTAATAAATGGCTTATTATTAAGCAAGAAAACAGAAAATACAAAGAAGCAAAAATAAAAATAATCCATAATTCCACTACATCCAGAATTAACACTGCTTACATTAGCAAACTTTCTGAGGGTGAGTTGAGTCATTGTAAGTCTTTCCTCCAGTTATCAATAGCAGGGTCTTTAAATCCACATACACTAGTCTATCAAAAATTAACACCTAACCAATCACCTTTCTAACACTTGACAGTACCTAGCTTATTTCTGTTTCAGGATTTTTGCACTAGCTGTTCCCTCTGCCTGAGATACTTCTCTTACACCTTCTCATGCTGGTTCTTTACTGTCTTTTCAGGTTTCTGTTCCTTCAGAAGAATCTTCCCTTACCAACTTCCTCATATTAGAACCCAGTCACTTTCAATAATATCACCTTGTTTTATTTTCAAGGCACTTATCACAACCTGATAGTCTCTTTTTTATTTTTCTAGTGCTTTATTGTCTCTTTCCTTAAGTAAGCTCCATGAAGACAGAGATCATATGTGTCATGTTCACCATGAGATTCCCCAACACGTAGCATAGTGCTTGGCACATATTAGGTAATGGTTTGCAAGAATAAATGAGCCATGGAAGACATGTACTTGGGGTTGCACTGAATGATCTGTGCCCCCTTAGGTTAACTCTTATAGCCAATAGCACAGGAGTACCTGTGAAGTCCGTGGTTTTGAAAGCACTAACTGGCCCACACAGGTTTAAGTCTGTGACATTAGCCTTACTAGTATTATCACTGAAAATGTCATCAGTTTTCACTTTTACCTTAAACTATTGATAGACTTGGAAATGTCTTGAATTTATTGAACACCACACAATATAGGTAACTTGAATAAATACAAATGGGGAAGTTTTCCTTCTATAGTACTTCTATACTCAACTGAAATATAGGAGACTTATATGAGGCCATCCTCTTTGGACAAACGTGTTTCTCATAAGTAGTTACCATTTCTACACCATTTAATCAAGACCTACTATTATAATATGAGGTGAACAAGAGATTCCATCCCTAAAAATGTACCTTAAGCTTAAACATTAGTGGTCAAACTAATGTTGATCTCTAAACAAACAGGTACTCCCCCAGTTCTTCTTCCTTCAGAAGGTGAAAAGAAAAGCTTTTGATATATAAAGTCCACTAGACTAAATCCAATTCAATTTGTGGAAAAGATGGGATAACTTTACCTTTGAGGTATATATTCAATTAGATTGTAATCATGTAAAAAGCAAACAGAACTTTCTTTGAAAGAAACAAAATTCTCACATTGTGGGTGGGAATTTGAGAATTATGCCTAACTAACTTTCATGGGGGAAGTGGTCAATATTAATAAGCAATAATTGAAAGCACAGACTTTAAAGTTAATAGTTCTGTCTCAAGTTTGTGAGCCACCACTTACTTGGTAATCTTGGGAAAGTTACTTTAACCTGTTTAGACACTTCAGTTTAATCATCTATAAAGTAGACAATAATAGTGCTTACTTCCCAAACAGGTTGTAAAGATTACATACACAACACTCAGGAAGGTACCTACTACATAATGAACATTCAACAAAAAGTAGTAGTATGACTCTATACGTAAAAATATTTATTTAACATCTTTACCAAATATAAATACTTATTTAGTACCCACTTGGTATGAAACAGTTAAAAAACCATCGAAGACATAGAAACAAATCAGCTGTGGTGCTGTTTCTCAAGGAGTTCACACCTGGAAGCAAGGGAAACAAGGCATACACAAACAAATAGAATCCAAGGGAGACTGTGGTCAAATGTTCTAAGAAGTGAACTTGTATCAGTTGAAAATGACAAAAATCCAACCCAAATCAGCTTAAGCAGGAGGGTGATATATTTGCTGTCAAATTCAAAGAAAGCTGCGGAAACCACCTCAGGGACTTGAACTTCACTCTTCATGCTTTTGGGTTGCCCCATCTCTATCCCTCTCCGATCCCTGACATTGATCACCTATTTTTGAACAGTTTCAAACTGTTCTAATAAAGGAAGAATTCCTCCTTGTTATAGGAATTATAAATCACCCCTGGGCTAATCAACTTGGCCAGGAGGATGGGGTATTATGACTGGTATGATGGGTATATTATGAATTTGGATTAGCTACCCACTATGAATTAAAACAAGGGGAGAAAAAAAAATCCCCAAAGGAAGATGGGTACAGGTTGCTGAGGAAGTATAAAGAAAAAGAAAAAATGTAAAAGAAAAAAAAAGTAAAAGAAAAAATGTCCATTAAAATGGTAGTCTGATAATACTAGTCATATTACATCATACCAAATAGTTCTATATTACTCATATGAATATATTTTATCATTATACCACTGAGAAAATTCTTAATGTCAAAACAAGTGAGTGTTTTCTTTCTGGCTTTTTGCCTATTGTTTGGGAAGAGCTGAAAGGGAAGCTAGAATTTAAAAACAACCCTGAGTGCAAGAAACTCAATCTCCATCAGATTCTTCATGATTTAGAAGTCCTGTTTAGTCAATGGGTTGATTAAAGGCAGGTTAAGCTTCTCTTAAGAGATGTATAACTAAAATCAGAAGTCAGCCAACTGATCATGAAGAATATTGTTGAGAAATACCTATGCCCAGGAAGTAGGACAACCTTCACAAACCCATGAAACAAGAAAAAGTCCTGTCACCCAGGAGACGTTGTTGGAGTTCAATAGAATCCACTGACAAAGTTCTGACAAAGATTAATAAAAGCATCTGTAAAGAAAACATGAGGCAAGCATTCTTCCTCAGCAGACCACACTTTGATAAGGCAAAGACTGCTTTTTTCCTTCTCAATGTGCATTCTCCTCTTTTTTATTAATTAAAAAAAAAGCTCAATATTTTAAGCTGGACACATTGCCACATAGCTAAGAAAACTACATTTCCAAGACCCCTTTGAAGCTTGGTGTAGCCACGTGACTAAGTTCAAGACAATAAGATGTAAGTGGAATTCTAGTATGGTACTTCCAAAATAAATGGAGGTGATACCCTTCTTCTTCCCTTTTTCCCTTTTCTGCTACAGAGAATGTGGAAGCAATGGCTGAGTCCATCTTGATCTCTAAGGGGACCTTGTAAATGTAAGCTAATCATGGCTGAGCAATACAATAAGAAAAGCTTGGGTTGCTGAGATTGTGGAGCTACCATCATAGCCCTGAGCTGCCTCTCTCCAGCCTGAAACAAATCTACATCTTCTTTAAAGTACTAATTTTTATATATTTGTTACAGCCAAATCAAATCCTAATTGATGCAAAAGATGTCCATAACCAATGCATTTTATTTCATTTAAATTAAAAATGCTAATGGCCTTTTCTCTGTGAATACATAGCTTGATACCATCCTGAAACCAGAAGACAAAAGCTTATTGGTGTTTGAGCTATTATACATTCTTTGTAAGTTTAACATTGCTGTTACATCAATGATAAACCTAAATTAATACAAATGCCTTCAGAAGAATGTTTTCATTTTTCTTTTAATAATGTTGAAATGCAAAGATAAATATAGAAATGAATCTAATATCTTACGTCAGCTCTATGTAGATTCATTGCATAACTGAATAGTTTAACACCACTTTAGATGAGTCAGCTCTGATGAGCTAGCTCTAAGAGGTGAATTAATCTAATTGTTCTGTCAATGCTTATACATTTTATGTTAATGTTGAAAGTATTATGTTCGTATTTTTAATACACTGGCAACTCTCCCAAGGAGGTAATAGAGTTTGAACCAATCATAATGAATGAATGGAAAAGCTGGAGTTTTGGAATTTATAAATTATTTTAAAAGAGTGATACTGCTGATATTATAACCAAGTCAAATCCAAAAATGTTACTTTCTTTCTCTTCATATTTGATTAACATGTACAGGCAAAATGCTATGGTTTGGAGATGTTTTGTTTGTCTTCTTCAATCTCATGTTAAAGTTTGATCCCCAATGTGACCGTATTAAAATGTGGGACCTAGTGGGAAGTGTTTGGGTTATGGCAGCAGATCCCTCATGAATATCTTGATGCTGTTCTTCTGGTGGTGAATTCTCATTCTCACAAGACTGAATTAGTTCTCTCAGAAATAGATTGGTTAGTTCCCACGAGAGTGGGTTGTTATAAATCCAGGATGCCTCTTAGGTTTTCCTGTTTTCACATGTGTCCACTTCTACTTTGACATTCCCTGCGGTATTGTGACACATCATGTAAGTCTTCACCAGAGGCCAAGGTTGTGCCCTTGAATCTCATACTGCAGAATAAACTTAATACATTTCTTTTCTTTACAAATTATCCAGTCTCAGATATTCTTTTATAGCAACACAAAAGGGACCAAAATACTTGTATCAGTGAAGGATGCAGCATTAATCCTTCAACAGTGTAGATGGGTTTAACTGACTACACTAGATGGTCACCTGAAGCTGAAAAACCAATGACTTCGCTGAATTTTATGAATCTTTCTAGTACATCAGTGACTTCATTCATTCACTTATCTACCCATCCAATGTACTGTGAGTACTTATGTGCCAGACATATGCTAGGAGTAAGGGTATAAGAATAAATAATACGTGAGGAAAGAAAAATAATCCAGTGTGTCTGGAGGAAAGGGTACATGAGAACATAAATCAGGAGATTTTCCTATTCATTCATTCATTCAGTCCACCATTTATTCACTCAATAATTACTGAATATCTACTATGTGCCTGGCTAGGAGCAATGAATACAATATAAAAACGAGGCATAAATTTGTCCTACAAAGTATTTAATTGACTAGAAGGCTAAAATTGATCTCCAGAAGCATTTTTAGAAGGCTAAAATTGATCTCCAGAAGCATTAAAGGGTCAAATTGATCTCCAGAAGCATTTTTCTTTTTTTTTTTATAATTAGTTCTGCAAATCATCTAAATTCAATTTATTGAACATGACTGAACACACGTTGTATCAGCCACGTGGAGATGCAGAGGTGAATACAGTTCATACTGTGACTATAGAGACATTTAGTAGAGCAACAGTTTTCACACTGGGCTACATGTACTTTCAGGGTAGTAAGAGCAGCCAAATAATTCTATGGACATCACTGTCTAGACAGTCGACTCCATCGTTACATGTTCCTAAAGTCAATTTATCTGAGATGGAACTTTCCTACCTCCCTTTCAGGGTAGCTCTTCTTCCAGTTACAAGAAAAAGGCAAGTCTCTGAGGTTCTACTTAGATGTTTAAGAACTTTTAACTAACAGAGCAATGGTGATAAGAAAACGAATCACTAAGGACTGTGTAACTAATCCCTTTGCGAACCACCTTGGAGTTTCACCACAGAAATTAACTTGTAATCTAACATCTAAAAATATTTTTTATGTTTCCTCACTCTTCCACTGTATGAGGTTCCCATTCTTTTTTTCTAAGCAAATAATTGGAAATCATTTAGATTCAGAAGCATTTTTCTATCACTCACTACTAGCTCTACCTCCATGGCAATTTTCTGTCTCCTCTGCAAAACCAGAAATAATGAGACTGTCTTATCTGCTTTCACTTCAGAGTAACTTCAAGGGAGGAGCAGTTTCCAGCCTTTCAAATATCTCTAGATTTTCCATAGGAAGAATCTTGACTATTAACCCTCTCCAGCCATTTTCTCTTGTGTACTTTGGAGACTCAGGGACTGAGAACCATGTCTGTATTCCTGTGTCCTTGAGAGTCTGAAATTGTTAGCAATGCAGAATATCAAATACAATCATTTCTATCTGGTTATAATGCATATAAAACTGTAGCTAATTCACCTGTAGAATGGAGGTGTGGGAATCCTTGAAACAACATGATCAAATTGCAAGAGAACAAAGGTGAAAAGTCTACAGTAAGATAATTTTTCCTTCACTATATTTGATACTTGTCCTCAAAATGACTCCATTTCAATTTTAAATAATATGATTGCCAAGACAGCAAACATAATCCTTTTTTCTTAATTGAAAAAGTTTTGAGATAGTTGTAGATTCATATGCAGTTGTAAGAAATGATACAGAGATGTTCCATGTATCCTTTACCCACTTTCCTCCACTGGCAACATGTCGCAAACTGAAGTAGAATATCACACCAGGATATTGACACTGATACAATGTCACCCATCTTATACAGACCTCCCCAGTTTTACTTGTACTCCTGTGCCTGTTTGTATATTAAGCTCTATACAATCATATCACCTGTGAAAGTTCATGTATCCACCACTACTGTCAAGAGACTAACCATTCTAAATTCTCAAGGATGCCTCATATTACCCTTTTATGACCACGCATAGCTCCCTCCTGTCACCCACACTTCTATTCCTAACCCACAATAACCACTAATCTGTTATTCATATTGAACATTTTGTTATTTCAAAAGGTTATCACATGGAATCATATGGTATACAATCTCTTGTGAATGGCTTTTGTAAACTCAGCATAATTCCTTAGAAATGCATCCAGATTGTCATGTTTATCAATAGTTTACTCCTGTTTATTCCTGAGTAATATTGCACAATATGAATGTAGCACAATTTCTTTCTCCTGTTCAAGGATATATGAGCTGGTTCCTGTTTTCGGCTATTACAAATAAAGCTATAAATAGTCATGTACAGGTGATATGGTATGGCTGTGTCTCTACCCAAATCTCATCTTGAATTGTAATCCCCATAATCCCCACATGTCATGGGAGGGATCTGGTGGGAAGTAAATGAATCATGAGGGTAGTTTCCCTCATGCTGTTCTCGTGATAATGAATGAGTCTCACAAAATCTGATGGTTTTATAGGCGTCTGGCATTTGCCTTGCTTGAGTTCGCTCCGCCTGGCCGCCCTGTGAAGAAGGTGCCTGCTTCTCCTTTGCCTTCCGCCATGATTGTAAGTTTCTTGAGGCTTCCTCAGCAATGCGGAACTGTGAGTCAATTAAACCTCTTTCCTTTATAAATTACCCAGTCTCCGGGTATTTCTTTATAGCAGCGTGAGAATGGACTAATACAAAGGTTTTGTGTGAATATACGTTTTGTTTTCATCCCTCTGGGATAATTACTCAAGAGTGCAAATTTTGGGTTGTATGGTAGTTGTATATTTAGTTTTCAGAGAAACTTCCAATTTTCTGGAGTAGCCATACCACTTTACAATCCTACCAGCAATGAATAAGAGTTCCTGTTGCTCCACATTGTCACCAGCAATTGGTCTTGTTACTGTTTTTCATTGCAGCCATTCTGATAAGTACGTAGTGTTATCTCATAGTGGTTTTAATGTGCACTTTCTTAATGGCTAATAATTTTTGAACATATTTTCATGTGATTATTTGCCATCTGTATATTCTTTTTGGTGAAATGCCTCTTAATGTCTTTTGCCTGTTTATAATTAGATTGAGTTGTTTTTGTTTTTTTTTTTTACCTGTTGTGCTTTGAGTTCTTTATATATTCTAGATAATAGTCCTTTGTTCCATATTAGGTTTGCGAATATTTTCTTAAAGTCTTTAGACTGTCTTTTCATCTTTTTCACTGGGTCTTTCTCAGAATAAAAGTTTTTAAATTTTAATTAAGTTCATTTTATCAATTTTTCTTTTTATGGATTGTCTTAGAACATTTTTTCTAGCCCTAGATCCTGAAGATTTTCTCCTATTTTTGAAAAAGTGTTTTATTTTCACATTTTACATTTTATGTTTAATTAGTGATCTATTTTAATTTTTGTAAAAAGTGTGAAATTTAGGCTAAAGTTTTATATATTTATTTATTTATTTGCCTATGGATGCCTAATTCCTTCGAGACCATTTGTTGTAAAGGCTATGGCTTGTCCATTGAATTGCTTTTGCACCTTTGCCAGTTAAACATAGAATATTGGTGTGGGACTATTTCTGGGTTCTCCATTCTGTTTCATTGATCTGTGTGTATATTGCTTTGCCAATACTAGATTGTCTTCATTACTATAGCCATGTATTAAGCCTTACTATCCAGAGAGTGATTTCTCCCACATTATTCTTGTCAAGATAGTTTTAGCAATTTTAAAGCCTATGCCTCTCCATATAAATTGTATATAAGGTTTTCTCTGCTGACAAAAAATAATGCTAGGATTTTGATTAAGACTTGGGTTAAATATGTATATCTATTTGGAAAGAATTAACAGTTTAATTACATTGAGTCTTTTAACTAATTAACAAGATTTGTGTCTTCATCTATTTAGGTCTTTGATTCCTTTCATCAACATTGTATAATTTTCAACATAAAAAATCCTGTATATGTTTTGTTCAATATATACCAAAGTGTTTAATTTTCTTTGAAGTGATTTTAAGTGGTATTGTTTTTAAGTTCAGTTTAGTGAAGTTCATTGTTAGTGTTAGAAATGTGACTAATTTTTGTAAATCGATCTTGTATCCTGCAACTTTGCTGAACTCATTTATTAGTTCTACTAATTTATTTTTCTGTTTTGCAGACTTCTTAGTGTTTTCTACATAGACAACCATGTCATCTGCAAATAGGGACAGTGTGATTTCTTCTTTTCCAATCTGTGTGCCTTGAGTTTATGTTTCTTACTTAATGCAGTGGCTAGAATAATGTTGAATAAAAGCAGTGAAATTTGACATCTTCCAATATTTCCTCCCTCCCTTCTCTGTCCCTTTTTCTCTCCCTTCCGTTTTTTGGTGCAGTCTATATCTGGTTTTATTATGTGAGTAATATTATCCTCAAAAATAAATGAGTTGAGCATTCCCTCCATTTATATGTTTTGATAAACATTGTGAAAATTGGTGTTAATTCTTTACATATTTGGTAGATTTTCCAGTAAAACCATCTGGACCTGAAGATTTTTTTTCAGGAACTTTTAAATTGTGAATTTAATTTAGTTAATGGTTATAGACTATTAAGATTTTGTATTTCTTCACTGAGTTTTGGGAGGTTGTAGTTTTCAAAGTATTTGTCCATTTCTTCTAAGTTGTCAGATTTATGACTATAAATTTGTTCATACTATTGCCTTATTATATTTTTAATGGCTGCAGAATCTGTAGTAATATTCATTGTTTCAATTTAATATCAGTTTTTTGAATCTGTTTTTGTCAGTCTTCTTAATCTGTCAATTTTATTGATTATTAAAAGCAGGGGATTTTTACTGTTTCAATAATTTTCTATTTTTTTAATGTAACATTTTTTTCTCTGGTAAGTATTTCTTCTATTTGTTCTGAATGTATTTTGTTCTTCTTTTTCTAGTTTCTTGATTTAGGAAGCAAGATTATCATTGCTGAACTCACATTGTTCAACATTACTCAGTAGAATGGCTTCATATGAGGTCCCGTTTCTTTCAGTCTTTCATATCACCATTGTTGTGCCAAACCCCTATAGACTCCACCGGGGATGGAACAAGGTTCAAAAAGCTGAAGAAGAGACCCAAAGCCAGGAAACAAGACTTGGTGTTTTATTGGGGTCTTACATACAGCAGAGAGAGAGTTCAGTGGCTGTGGGCCAGACAAGATAAGTGCCTTACATAGAGTCCAGTGGCAGCAGACTGGACAGGAGAACCACATGGTCCAGTGGTGGCAGGCTAGGCAGAAGAACTGCACCCACTTGCAAAAGGCATGCAGTTTATAGAATATTTTCACTTAGTACTGTCCCCCTAATAACCTCCACTTGGCAACCTTCATTCAGTGCAAAACTCAGGGCCTCCATCCTCTGTATGGCCCATCCCATGGGATAGGCTGGGAGCTCAGATGTTCCTCAAAGACAAGAAATGAATCTCCAGCTTGGCCACTCCTGGATTTTATAGCTCAAAACACTGAACACACATTCAGATGCATCTGCCATACAGAGTCATTCTCAGGAAATGCTTAAGTTATTGCTCTCAGGTATGTTTACCATACAATCATCTCTAAATGTCATAATCTAAACCCTGTAACCCTTTTGCTTTCATTTTCAGATAAAATCCTGCATGACTACCTAACCCTAACTGATCAACTTATTTCTCCCAGGACAGACCTACAAGAGACCCTCCCCCCTCTTACAAATACTGATGTTTGGTTTGCAAGTGGATCTTAATTAAAGGATGAATATGGAATCTACCAAGCTAGTTATGATATAGTTTCTTAAACTGAAGAAATAGAAAGTGCCTATTTTCCAGAAGCCACTTATGCTCAACAAGCAGAATTAATTGTATTGGTCAGAGTATGACAATTGGCAAAAGCAATGTTATGAAAGCAAAGAAGTTTCTTAACCTTTTCAGGTAAATACATTAAAAAATAGACATACACAAGGTTTCTTAACCTTTTCAGGTAAATATATTAAAAAATAGACATATCACAACCACTGAAAGCCATGCTGTTACCAAAATCACTGGCCATTATTAAAATTCCAGGTCATTCCAAATCAGACACTCCATAAAACAGAGGAAAATAGCTAGCTGATAAGGTAGCAAAGATAGCTGCTCTAAACAACAACAAAAAACTTCTAACCTATTATCTTTTAAGGAAGTACCTGAATTTGACATAAAATTGGCTCAATCCAGAGCCCTAAAATCAGAATAAAAAGGCTGGAAAACGAAAGGGGGAAAATACTCCTCCAAAGATAAGGTATGATATGGGCCAAATGACTTGCCCATATTTCCTGCTAAATTATAGTTATTATTTCTAACTTATGTGCATGATTTAATTCACTTGAGTCCTGACAAAATGGTTGTTTGGGGGAAGCATTATTATTGGAAACATTCTCCAACTATAGCTCGTAAGGTATACAACCACCATCATATTTGCCAAAGTGCAATCCAGGAAAACTATGACACAGTTCCCAAGGAACTGTGTAGAATCTGGCCTATTCTTCAACATTTTCATTGTGCTTAACACCCCCAGTTATCTGGATTAGTAGAATGCACAATGAAAATAATCAAAATCTAATTGCCAAAATTAACTGAGGCTTTTTAAATTTCTTGGCCAAAACTTCTTCCATTGGTCTTGCTAAACCCAACATTGACTCTTTTCATTAACACATTATCTGAAATCAGAAATTTGAAATTATAACAGGCAGACCTATGAAATTATCTCTTGGATAGTGTGTCTCCTTAATAATGAGGGGGATACATTTACCTATTGTAATAGTCTTATGACACAATTAACTAAAAATTATGTTTCAGTAACAGAATAGTAAAAGAATGTTTTCACAGTGAGTTCCTAGGAGATGAAAATCTTATCTTGAGCACCGGGAGCTTCAAAGTGGAGATTTTGTTTATTGGAAATGACACCTTCTAAAGGATTCTCTCTAACTGAGATATAATGGACCTTATTTGATACTCCTTACTATTTCTTGTGCTGCTAAATTAGAAGACATAGATGCTTGGAGTCATATCACTCATCTAAAGACAGCTGAACTTCCTGAATGGACTGTTTCATCAAAAGGTGATCTTTGAATTAAGATAAGCAATACTAGTAGAAGATGATGACATCAGAGGTGGTCAACTTTCCATAGACTTGGGGCCAGACTTGTTTCTAAATGAGTGGTTATACTTACTTTACAGTAGCTGTTATTATTGTTGTCTTAGGAATATTGATGATTGTTACCATCTTATGTAAAGTAGTGAGAAACAGGACTAGCTGGATTTTCTAGGCCAACTAAGAATCCCTAAACCTAGCTGGGAAGGTGACCACTTCCACCTTTAAACATGGGGCTTGCAACTTAGCTCACACCCGACCAATCAGATAGTAAGAGCTCACTAAAATGCTAATTAGGCAAAAAAGGAGGAAAAGAAATAGCCAATCATCTGTTGCCTGACAGCACAGTGAGAGGGACAATGATCAGGATATAAACCCAGGCATTCGAGCCAGCAACGGCAACCTCCTTTAGGTCCCCTCCCCTTGTATGTTTTCACTCTATTTCACTCTATTAAATCTTGCAACTGCACTCTCCTGGTCCGTGTTTGTTACAGCTCGAGCTGAGCTTTCGCTTGCCATCCACCACTGCTGTTTTGCCGCCATCGCAGACCCGCCGCCGACTTCCATTCTTTCAGATCCGGCAGGGTGTCCGCTATGCTCCTGATCCAGCGAGGCGCCCATTGCCACTCCCGATCGGGCTAAAGGCTTGCCATTATTCCTGCATGGCTAAGTGCCTGGGTTCATCCTAATCGAGCTGCACACTCGTCACTGGGTTCCACGGTTCTCTTCTGTGACCCACGGCTTCTAATAGAGCTATAACACTCACCGCATGGCCCAAGATTCCATTACTTGGAATCCGTGAGGCCAAGAACCCCAGGTCAGAGAACACAACGCTTGCCACCATCTTGGAAGCCACCCGCCACCATCTTGGAAGCAGCTCACCAGTCTTGGAAGCTCTGTGAGCAAGGACCCCCGGTAACATTAGGACATTTGCCTTATTTTAACTAAATTTCTTAAATTAACTAAAATGAATGTTATATTTTTCTCATAGTTGTCCCTTTGTCCCAATGCACAGAATGGCATAACACTTTGGTTAAGTTATCCCAAAGTGTTGCCACTAGACAAACCTATCAGATTGTTGAATTTGCCACATAATTCCTAGATCAATTCATGACTAACATATGCCATTAGTAATACATTCCACTGACTTCTCAGATTTCCCTAAAGTCACCACTTATTTAGACTGACCTCTTTCTGAATTGACTTTCCAGGTCTGACTGCTTCATAACTCAAATATTACGAATCCTTGTTTTAATGTGTCCCTTGTTATTAATGTTGGAAACCCGTTCTATATCACAGGATATCCACAATCCATGGACTGAGTAAACAAATGTAGTCTAGATAAAGTTAAAAATAAGTCCTTACTAAGCCAATACCTAAATTAAGACTTTCATGTAAATGGATTCTGAAAAGCTTGCAGGAGAAGGACCCCATGGTTCAATTTGGTATTGTCAGCACTCCCTATGAATAAATCTATTAGTTAACATACCCTTGGGGGTATCACCTGTGCTCCCTCAGGCTATGTTTTTGTATGTGAAGTGAGGTCTGATCTGCCTACACAAAGATGGGCACACTGTTGCCTCAACAATTTGCAAGTGAAGGTTTCTGCTTGCTGAGACATTTTGTAGCCCCCCTTATCCTTACACAAATACAGAAAATAACCCCCTTTTAATTTTCATTACAGAGCTAAAAGGTCTGTATAGACCTAGAAAGCATCATAGAAATAATGATTCCAAGTTCTGGAGTTTATGTCAGTTGAGATATGATTTGGTTTTTTTTTTTTGAGACAGGGTCTTGCTGTTGCCCAGGCTGGACTGCAGTGGCATGGTCTTGGCTCACTGCAACCTTCACCTCCCAGGCTCAAGTGATTCTCATGCTTCAGTCTCCCAAGTAGCTGGGACCACAGGTGTGCACCACCATGCCCGGCTAAGTTTTTGTATTTTTTGTAGAGACAGGGTTTCATCATGTTGCCCAGGCTGGTCTCAAACTCCTGAGGTCAAGTGACCTGCCCACCTTGGCCTCCCAAAGTGCTGGGATTACAGGCGTGAGCCACCACGCTTAGCCTGACATACGATTTGAAACCTATCCACCACTATTTGTCAGATAGATGAAGACACTGCAAAAAGTATTGCGGCTCAACAAAAATCCTTAAATTTTTGTAGCCCAAGTAGTACTAGACAATAGATTTGCCTTAGACTACTTGTTGGCTGAAAAAGGAGATACCTGTTCAATAGCAAAACCACCTGTTGTACTTATATTAACATCTCTGGAGAAGTAGAAACAAGAGTGGAAAGGATAACTTAGAAGGCTAAATGGCTACAAGATACAAGTAAAATTGATCCTTCAAATGACTTGCATAGTTGTTTACCCTCAGGAGTAAGTTCTCTATTTTGTTCTGGTATTCAAGTTGTGATTATTATCATCATAAGCGTAGTTGTTATTTTTCTGGCTATTAAGTTAATCATGATTTGTCTTTCTACTTGTTTAAAATCAGCGAAAAAAACTAAAATAATGATTGTTTACAGAATTGTAATTGAAGAGGCAGCACTGTAGCCTGACTCATTACAAAATCACCTCCATGTTGCTCTAAATTTGGGCTATTAACTGTATCAGTGTCAATTTGTCCAAAACCCTCTGCTATGGGACATAGCCTAAGAATGAGCCTTCCCAGTTACGTAGGACCCAAACCCCTGAACATAAAAGAAGTCAGAACTATTTAATTCATCTATGATGCTTTCTTGAAGAGATTTTGATGAAAAGGAAGAAATGTAAAAATAATTCCAAATCAAAGCTGTTGGAATTTTCCATTATTTTGAGCCTTAAAGGAAAGTGATTATTGAACCTGAGTCATGTGACAGGCAGCTATAACATTTGTTCCTCTGGTTATAGATTAGCCTTTTATTTATGTACATTATTTTGCAAAGTGTAAAAAATCTAAAAGATGCAAGAGAAGAACTGTTTCCTCTTTACTGTTGATCTTCACAAAGATTAACTTCCCTCTTACTTTTCCTATACAAAGACCTCACAACTCTCATATTCTCTAAAATAAAATGTTAAATGTACTCTTTTTAATTAGAAAAAGAAAATAGCTGTAACTATTCAAATTGCTGTAAGTCATAAACCAGCCTTTTACAAAAATGTTGTCATTCTGTTAAATTTCTTTGTTTTCTGCCTATAAAGCAAGATCTAACTTTTTAGCTTCAGAGCACTGACCCCACTTCTTTGAGGTCTGTTTTACCTGAATGGCCATTCTCAGCTTTGTGCTTGAATAAACTCCTTTAAACTGGATTCTGATCCTTTCAATTATTTCAGTTAACAATGTCATTTCTATGCATATTGATTTGCCACCACAAACTTATGCAGAAACCAGGGATCATTGTGGCAGAAGGTGGTATCAACTCTCTGCCCTTTCCTCTTACAGTTCAAAAATAGTGAGACAGGATATTTCCTGTGACCCCTTTGTGGGGCTCAAGAAGGGGTGGCTCGTTTACCCAGCCCACAGCTCTGAACCCCTCACGGGAGGGGGAGCACACATGAGCATGTGCAGGAGCCAGGGTGAATGAACACTGGAAACGGCTAGTTACTTCTCTCTGGTGGGAGCAGGCTCTGTGTGGGCCCTGAGGTAGCATCCAAGTATGTTACAATGCTGTTTTAGCTCTGCAGTTCGGGCATAAGTGTCTGCGACCCTCAGAGCCCCAGAGTGTGTGTTTTGCAGTCAGTGCTCTTTTAGCATTTGTTGCCCATGGATGGCTAAGTGTTAACCAGCTCAGTGGAGGGTCAGGGTGACAGCCTTTTACACCTTGTCCTCTTGGTACTCGAGTTCTTGTTCAGTGTCCAGGAAGAATTAGGTCACACAAACGAAGGGTGGTGTATGTGGAGGATTTTATTGAGTGGTGGAAGTGTCTCTCAGTGGGAAGGGAAGCTAGAAGGGGGATGGAGTGCGAAGATAATCCCCTGGAGTTTGGCCATCCCCAGCTGAACTCTCCTCCGGAGTCCCACCATCAAGCCATCACTCTGAAGTCAAGCTGTTTGTCTCTAACGTCTGGCTGCTTCTTCTCTTCCCTCCTTCTCTGCAGCTCTGCTCTGCTCTCATGCCATTGGAGTTTAGGGATTTTATGGGTGGGGCGGGCCAGGGTGATTTTGGAAAAGGCAACATTCGGGCAGGAAAATGGGGATGTAAAGTTCTCATTTAGGGTCAGGGGTCCAGGCTTGAGGGTGGAACCCTTACAAGGGACTCTGCCCTTTTCTACCTAATACTTCCTTGCCTCCTGTCTATATCAATAGTAAAATGAATCTAAGGTTGCAAAGAACCCAACTGAGGCCAGATGGCAGAAAACAAAGGAAGCTCCTGGGAAAGAAAAGAAGGTCTGTTTAGTGACCCAAATGTAACACTAGAGTCAAGCTAGTTCTAGATGGGGTGATGGTTGATACATTAGTTCTTGCTGGCTTAACTGTATTACTGTTATGTTTGCACATTAGGAAAAACAACTGGGGTGTGTGGGGGTGGGTGTGTGTATGTGTATACCAGGAAGAGAAAGAGAGATCAAAAGTTATAACTCTAAAGGCCCATACCAATTAGGCTGTAGAACAATCAGAGATGACCATAAAATCAGTAGGAGGAGCATAATATATTTCATTCCAAAGTTCCAATGGTGTGGAAGAGGCAAGAGCAGCAGCACCACTTTCTGTAGAGATCCTAAACTTTGAGTGTAGAATAGCAGCAGCAATTCGATTTATTTTCATGGTTTGTATAATCTTCAAAAACCAATCAGAATAATCAGGATTAACCCATTGAAGTGAGAACCCCTGCTAACTTTGGGACTTTTAAGGAGACAAGACCTGAGTGAAAGGGAGTAGAAAGATCAGACCTCTTGGGCATTTGTGTGGGTAAGGATTTAGGGTAATTATATCTAGAAAAAATAGGAAAGAAATGAATTTAATCAAAGAATCAGGAGGAAGAAAGTTGATATTATAATGGGAGAATCGAAACACACAATTGCATTTTTTTAAAAATCATGGCTTCTTCAGCAAACACAGTAAAGCACTTATTGATGTTTAGGAAACAAATATGATTTATTTTTCTCATTTCTTGTTAGAAAGCAATTGAACTGAATCCTAAAGATGCTACTTCAATTCACCTTATGGGTATTTGGTAAGAAAATTTCTTTAAATATTTCAGTAGTATTTAGGGTGATTATAGTAAGTGTCTATCAAGATGAGAAAAAAACATGAAATACATAAATTAAAAAAAAAAAAAGAAAAAATAGGAAAGAGAAGGCAAATATGTGGGAGCCACCAACAGATGAGATCTGGAGAACGTGGTCTATATGATTGTTCTGGATGTCTTACTTTTCTAGAGGGTAAAGCCCCTTACGCAGTCAGCCCATTCTCTTGCATTGTCCCATCTGGCCCACCATGGCAGTGTTTCTATAACACCCTAAGAAAGGTACTCTATACTTGACTTTGCCACAGAGAAGGGAAATTTAAATAACTAAAATTATGTATGTTTGGAGGAGGGTTGCCTTATGGGAACAAACGGAAATACGTTCAGATTCTTTGTATTGAAAGATGAAGATTGAGACAGGATAGGTTCAAAATCTACCAAATTGAGATATGGATAGAGTTAACTTAGATTGTTTAGCAAAACTACAGAATACCAGAATTATAGGACATTACTCTATCCACTCCGATTCCACTCCTAAACCTTTAAAGAGGTAGTCTTGGAAACATAGAATAACAAGTAGTAGTATAGCCAAAGAATGAAGATGCTGATTTTTTCCTAAATCCCAACTGAAAGGATAACTCTGCTCCAAAAGAGATTTCTTTTTTTTTATTTTTCTTTTCTTTCTTTCTTTTTTTTTTTTTTTTTTGAGACGGAGTCTCACTCTGTCACCCAGGGTGGAGTGCAGTGGCGCGATCTCGGGTCACTGAAAGCTCGGCTCACTGCAAGCTCTGCCTCCCGGGTTCACGCCATTCTTCTGCCTCAGCCTCCCGAGTAGCTGGGACTACAGGCGCCCGCCATCACACCCGGCTTATTTTTTGTATTTTTAGTAGAGACGGGGTTTCACTGTGTTAGCCAGGTTGGTCTCGATCTCCTGACCTCGTGATCCACCTGCCTCGGCCTCCCAAAGTGCCAAAAGAGATTTCTTTAACTTTTGAGTCCTTTCCAGGCTTAGCAAGAAAGAGTGTGGTTATTGATTAATGATGTCTTTTATGCGTGTGTGTTGGGAAGAATATCAGTTAATGGTGCCACTATTCACCATGGTTGACCAAAGCTTTAGGTCAGAGTCAGCATGGAATTTCTTAAGGTCTTAGGAATCTGCATAATTTCATATGTGCTTGTTTTATACATGATAGTTTTTAAATGTACTGGGAATCTATTGAAAGAATGTTTTAGGGAAAAATATGTAGGAACAAAAGATTTAGCAAGGGGAACTTTGCCTCTGTGGAACTACCTTGCAAATAATTTTTACAAGACCCTTCCCCAGGCATTTTCTAAGGGGAAAAAAAAGCTAAATTTTTTACTTTACACACCAGTGAAGAAATTTCCTGACGAGTTCTCCAAGGTAAAAAAAAAAAAATCAGGAGACTTAAAGAAGTAAGTCTTTAAGTCTTTACTTCTTTAAGTAAAAAGAGAAAGTTCATAATGGTTATGCTAATATAGGTGGAAAAAGTTGCTGTCTGATAGGATAAGTCCACATGTCTTTGTAAGATCAGTTAAAATAAGTCCCATTTTCATGGGTCAGGAAGAAGCCTCCATTTATCTAGTAAAGTCTCATGAATAGGGGTCACTCTAGGTTCATGGTCCTTAATCAGCCAACTTTTTTTCTGGTAAGGAATAGTTGTGGTGAAAGACAGCATTCCATCCTAATAATGTATAGGCAAGTACTGCTGTATGAGTGAAGAATTTTCCTCTTACATTCCCAAGTGCCCATTTGGTGGGATGAACCTGTCTCTTCTCCATCAAATACAAACAGGCTTATTATGACAAGCTTCTTTGTAATGCAAAGCAAAAATCAGTGTTACTCCTTTGATGTTCTGACTTTCAATTTGAGTCAAAATAGTTTTGAGTGCAAAGCATCTGGAGTAAAGTAGCCTCCATGAAGCTGACTTGTGTTGAGAATAAGATGAGTCAGTGCCTGGATTACCTGGGCTATGTACAGCCATGAGGATTTGTCAGCCAAGTTCACCCTACCCAAAAGTAAAAGATACCTTTTTTTACTCTTATTCCTCAATACATATTTATATCCTTGAAACAGTTTACATTCTTTCCTGTGTAACAGTAGAAATAGAGTGTATCCCACCTAAGTAGAGAAACTCTAAACCACCAGGACTAGGGTCATGGCCTCTGGAGGCAAAATAGAAACCCTAGTCTCTTAACCACTTTTTCTTGGAGCACAGGTAAGTCTAGTGGAACAGAGTTGGGGAAGTTAGGAAGGAAGTCTTGATTAAGGAAGATTGAGGACAAGATGGTAAACTGAATAAGCAGTCCTGAAGGATTTGCTCTCCTCTTCTCCTTAAAAAGATTCTACGTCCCCACCCATAGAGCCATGTGACTTGCAGTACCTCTTATACAAGGGGTATACTTTCTCCCCCGATTCATGTTGTACTTGGCCAGTGTAATATGAATCAACATGACATGTGTCACCTCTAAGCAGAAGTCTTAAGCTAAATGGCATGGTATGGTTCTGGTTCTTGCTCTTTTCTCTCTCCGTGAGTATAGCACAGCCCAAATAGGGGCTGCTCCTTCACCCTGAGACCCAGGATAAGAAACTGTATAAAGCTGACTCACAGCCAGGAACAGACCCAGATCTGCAAGTATGTAACAGGAGAAAAAAATAAATCATTGCCACAAGCCACCCCAGAGTCTGGGCTTGTTTGTTACCATAACAAAGCTGACTAATACACAAGGGATATCAAGTCTGTGCCTTGGCAGAGTCTGTGCCTTGGCAAGATGAGAGGGTAGAAGAGAGGACATGGGAAATAGGTATGTTGTAACTGTTTTTTTACTATTTTGTTTCTCAGTTTTCAGGATACAGTCAGAGAAATTTTGTCCTTGTACCAAAAAAAAGACAGATCTTTCATTGTTTCCCTTGGGACTGAGGCTTTACCATGACTCCAGGGGATCCAGTAGTCATTCCCTGGGGTCATTTCCTATTCCTTGGGTCCCTTAGATAGAAAAATTCATTCCAGCAGGGCTCAATATATTGGATTTACTTTTTTATCTTATCACTAATGTCTTCTCTGCAAAAACAGAGAATCAGAGCAGAATTGTTTTAACCAAAGTGGGAAAGAATGCAGTTACCCAGCATAATATCTCCAGTGGTTTATTAAAGTTCACTTAAATAACTACTGCCTTACAACACTTCTTTGTATCACTTTTCACTGGAACATGTGATTTGTTTTTTTAATATTCTGCAAAATCAGGTGAGCAGATATTCTAGCACTATTACCAACAACCAATAGCCAATCAGCATAATAGAAGTCAGCTGAGTTTGACCTCAGGCAAAAAGTAGCTTCACATATGAAAAAAGATCCTTTTTCTCTTAACATCTATTCTTCTCTTCTTTCCATTTTTCATGCTAGTGCTTCCACATATGAAGTTATCATCTATTAAGTACCCATCACTCACCAGGCATCTTGCATATTTATATGTGGTTTACAGTATGTACAACAACTCTTCAAGGTAAGCAGTTATTCCCAATTTACAGACAGTAACTTACTGTATAAGTTTTCTACTGCTGCTGTAAGAAATTTCCAAAAACTAAGAAGCTTAAAATAACATTCATTTATTATCTCACAGTTCTGTAGATCAGAATCCAGGTGTGACATAACCCAACCGGATTCTCTGCCTAGGGTCTCATAAGGATGAAACCAGGGTATTGGCAGGGTTGTGCTTCTTACAGGAGGCTTTGGGGGTGAACGGGCTTCCAGGCTCATTTAGGTTGTTGGCAGGATTCAATTACTTGTGGTTGTGGGTCTAAAATGCCCATTTCCTTGCTGGCTGTTATCCAGGAGCCTCTCTTGGCTCCTCCATCTTCAAGCCAGCAATGGCGGAGCCAGTCCTCATGCCTTCAACCTCTCTGACTTTCCCTTCCGCCACATTTATTCTGCCTTTCCCCTCCCCTACATCTGTCTGACCTCAGCTGCAGAAAGTTTTTGCTTTTAAGGGCTCATGTGATTAAACTGGGCCCACCTGACTATGGGGTTTTGCCATGAAAGTAATATATTTACAGTTTCCAAGGATTAGGACAGAGGTAGATGTGAACCAAGGCTTATGAGGCATGCCCTTCCCATGAATTCACTCTGCCTTTCTAATACATTTAATTTTCTAGAGCATATAATAAAAGGAAAAACAGAGGAGGAAAAATGTCTTAAGCAAAGCATAAATGTATTTAGTACATAAAGTCTGTTTCCAATTTCCAACATGATTTATACCTTTGGAATAAAGCACTCAAAATCGTCAAAGTTTCAAATAAATCAACGTTGTTGTTTCACTCCATATTCTGAAGGAGCAGTGAGAGTGCGTATTCAATATACAAACACTTTTCAAAATGAATACAGATGAAAATTGCCAGAATCACTTTGCTAATTCATTCAAGACTGACTAGGCTTATTTCTGGCAGAAATGAAAGCACTTTAAACACAAAACACTCTCTTAGATCCACTAACACTACAAGGTAGCTTAAAGCTTTCACTACAACAGGCATACACTACCCCCAATTGTCAGTAATAACCAAGGCCTCATAGTATTTCTGAGAAGCTGACACATTGACTTCCTGGACCCTGAAGCAAAGTTTGTTTTTCCTCTTACAACGTGCATGAATGTAGTCCTGTAAGAGGGTCTAAGCTTGTACCACTTGTCATACAACAGCCAATAAGTCAAGAGACAAAATGTTAGGGCAAGGAAGGTGACTTTATTCAGTCAGCCAGCAAACTGAGAAGGTGGTGGACTAGTTTTCTAAAATACAATCTTAAGTCAGAACAAATTTCAGGCTCTTTTTATATTAAGGGTAGGGGGAAGAGGAGGAGATTTAAGTAGAAAGAGATAACCAATGACCACGGACATCTGGGTGCCAGTGAGGGTCCAAGGAGATTGGAAGACTTCTTTGTCTTGGTCAGGTCACAGTGTTCCTACAAGTCTTTAACATAATATTGGTACTTGTGTGTACACTCTCCTTATGTTCTCAGGGGTGAGTTTTAGGGAAGGGACTGTTATCTTTTTTTCTGATGGTGAACTATAAACTACATTCCTCCCATAATTAACTGATCTCCATGCAAAGCTAATTAGAAGCTTTTAACCTAAAGGATATTACTGCAGGTGGGAGGGCGAAGTCAGAGGCAAAATGGAGAGAGTCATGCTGGCCTCCCTCCACTGTAACAGTACCCACACTTATCTGGATCCCAATATTGGCAGAGTCTTATCAGAGTTAAAAGTTGTAATGTAGAACAGATGAATGGGACCATGACAAATCACTTTTGGAGTTTAATTGGCCTATCACTAAAGCCTGACCACAAACATCAGGCACACCTGACATAAGTGCTTAAGAAATGCTTGTTTACAACTTTACCACTGAATTCTCATGTCCAATGATGAGTCATTGATTTATGTATTCAATATTTATATTAGGTATTCTGATGTAGCCAACACTGAGCAAGGACCCGGACGTACAGCAATGCATAACGCGGTCTTTGCTTTCAAAGAGCTCATGATCTGGTTGGGAAATTTAGGCCATATAAATGTATAAGGATTACTTGCCCAAAGTAGAAATCAGTAAATATGAGTTGAATAAATAACAATAGTTAGAAACTTGTTGAACATGTAAAAAACTGCTCAACAGTATACTCATTAGGGAAATGTGAATCAGAACCACAATGGGACACCACTTCACACCCACCAGGATGGTTATAATATTTAAAAATGGAAAATAATAAGTGTTAGCAAAAATTTAGAGGAATTGGAGCCCTCACACACGGCTGGTGAGATTTTAAAATGGTGCGGCCTGGTAGTGGGCGCCGGTAGTCCCAGCTACTCAGGAGGCTGAGGCCGGAGAATGGCGTGAACCCGGGAGGCAGAGCTTGCCGTGAGCCGAGATCCTGCCACTGCACTCCAGCCTGGGTGACAGAGCGAGACTCTGTCTCAAAATAAATAAATAAATAAAATAAAATAAAAGTGGTGCAGCCATTTGGGAATATAGTTTGGCAGTTCCTCAAAAGATTAAACATAAACTTACCATATTAACGAGCAATTACACTCATAGTGGAATTTATTAAAGTTTATTTAATGGAGTATATAAACTATGGGGTATATGGCACAATGGAATATATGTACTTATAGATAGATAGACCCAAAAGAATTGAAAGGCATTCAAATAAAAATTTGTATATGAATATTCATAGAAGTATTATTCATGAGAGCCAAAAAGTAGGAAAAAAGCCCAAAGTCCATCAGCTGATAAATAAACAAAATGTGGTATAGCAATACATTGGAATATTATTTCACAATAAAAAGAAATGAAGTACTGACACATGCTACAACTTGGGTGAACCTTGAAAATATGCCGAGTGAAATAATCCTGACACAAAAAAACACATATTGTGTGATTATATTTAGAAGCAAACTCAGAAAAGCAAATTTGTAGAAACAAAAAGTAGACTACTGGTTACCACTAAATATCCAGGATAGGTAGATAGAGAGAGACAGAAAGTAGTTTAGGGCTGCCGATGACCGGGGAAGCCAGGGGAATTGGAAGGTGATAGCTAAAGGATACAGAGTTTCTTTTGGGGATGATCAAAATATTCTAAAATTATGTCGATGGTTATATAACTCTTTGAATACACTAAAAACCACTGAATTTTACACTGGTAACTGCAAATGAGGCACCCTTTTTGAAGGTCATCCTTTGATTCCCTTCTAGGACTGCAAAAGAGTACTTGCTTAATTTGAGCACTTGGCACATCATTGCTAGTGGGGCTCAGACAGGATTTGTATTTTACCAAATATTGACATCTCTTCAAATGATGAGGATAAACAAAGCCTGAAAAATTCCCCTTTCTCTTCCCTTAACAGCAATTGCTTGCATGGCAAAATCAACTCCAGTCTAGAGTCTACATTGTGGGTAAGCCTGGGCTTGATCCATATCTGTCTGAGCTTCAGCTTCCCCTAGTGTATAATGGAGATGGCATCAGATAGGGTTGCTGAGCAGCACAAATGATGTAAATATGCTTCATACGGGAAAGACATTCACTATAATATTAGCAGGTGTTATTTCTGCACTGTATGATTATAAATAAGTTTTATTTTCTTCACTATGTTCATCTATATTTCTCAAGTTTCCAGAGAAAGCTAAAGGAAAAAATGTTACATGTTTTTATAATTTACAATGCAAATAGTAGAAGTTGTTTCTGTTTCAAAAATTGGATTAGGGAATCCAATGAAATAGTTTTTTCGGGGGGGTGGGGCTGATTTGGGTTTGGTACACAAGAGAAAGCAGTCATGGGTAAGGAAGATGCACTAGTCATATAACCTTGAGTGAATCACTTAACCCCAGTGACTCTCAGTTTTCTTATCTGTAAAACAATTATAATAAATCCTACCTAAAAATATTTTGTGGGGATTCAATGCATGTGAAAGCATCTAGTACAAGGCCTGGCCTGTAGTAAGTGCTTGATATATCTGTTTCCTGTACCCAAAAAGAAGGAAAGAGGAAAAGAAGGGAGGAAGAGAAGGAAGCAGTTTAGGTCTATAAATTCACCCCATCTAACTTAGTGTAAGTATTTTTTAATTAATAGAGAGGGTTCTAATTGAGAAAGTGTAAAGCATTCTAAATCTTTCACATAAAAGCATGTGTCATCTATTTCATGTCTCTAAGAAAAGTAAAATCAATATTTGAATTAATTGAATAAATTAAATGGCTGCAGAAATAAGTTTTGAATGTAACAAGTTTCAACAAGAAAGTAGTTGGTAAATGATGATACAGAGAGCAACAGAGCACTCGCCTTTAAAACCTTCTTCATAAAAGTTCAGAATGAAAAATCAATCAATCCATTGCTTGGTAGGTACACTGGCAGATTAGCACAGCTAATAGACCTGGGGTAAACCCAAGTGCCGTTATTCACCTAAAAGTTAAGCCACCTAAGGAAATGTTATTTAAAACAAACAAACAAACAAAAAAACAGATTAGCAGTTTTAAGTATTGAGCAGAATGTGTTTAGTTTCTATAGCTGTTCAGCACATAAAGTCCTAGACTGTCATTGCTGAAAGACCCCACAGATATGGAATCCAAGAACCCTCTCCTCATTTTAGAGATGGGGGAATGAGACCCAGAGAAGGAGAAATGGCATGCTTAAAGTCCTTGAGCTAGTTAAAAGAGTTGGGACTAGAGCCCAGAACTGCAGACACACACTCCTTTCTTCGTAACTCCTATTATTTGGAGTTTAATGTCTAACCAACGCAAAAGGATGGAAAGAACATGTGCCTGCGATTATTGTCAAGGTCATTAGAAGGAAGACAACTTCACTACTGCTCCCAACCCCAAGCCCCACCCACTTGTCCTCTGTGAGTCTCACCTAGGATAGGGTGCCCCAGGGCTGAGCCCTGACTCCCAGCAATGTTCTCTGATATCCATTCAACACGTATTTCCTAAGCCCCTACTCCCCTTAAGTGCCTGCTCTGCAATGTATTTCAACCCACAAGTCTAAGGGCAATACAGGGGCAAAAATGGGAAAGCAAATTTCAGGGTCAATAGCCAGGAAGATCAAAAGCAGGAAAAAACCCAGGGGGTTGAGGAAGGTTCAGAACTAAACCTGGGAGGATGAGTGGGTCTGAAACTGTCCTCATATTTGGTGGTTTGTTTGTGTCCTGAGGCAAATGGTAGATTTTCTTTTTTCTTTTCTTCTCTTCTCCTTTCTTTCTTTCTTTCTCTTTCTTTCTCTTTCTTTCTTTCTTTCATTTTGAGACAGGGTCTCACTCTGTTGCCCAGGCTGGGGCTGCATCCTCGACTTCCTGGGCTCAAGCAACTCTCCCACCTCAGCCTCCCGAGTAGCTGGGACTACAGGCACATGCCATCATGCCCTATTTCTTTTGTTTTATTTCTAGTAGAGACAAGGTCTCACTATGTCACCCAGGCTGGTCTTGAATTCCTGAGCTCAAGGGATCCTCCCGCCTTGGCCCCCCAAAGTGCTGGTATTACAGGCATGAGTCAATATGCCTGGCCAGATGGTGGATCTTAAAGGAGTCAAGCAGGCCAGACCTAATTCTTCACTCATGAGGTTCTATGGACGTGTTCATTGCACAGGTGTGTGGGTATTAGGGTAATCTTGGAAAAGGAGAAATTTACAGTAGCTTGTTTACTGTCTTGGTCTCATTTCAGTGATTCTAAATATAAGACATTTCTTAAAATTATATTTGTGCTTACTTTACCCTAATAAGGGGGAAACAAGTCATATGAAGCATGTTTTAAAATGTCCTCATCAGTGAGTTCTGGCCACCAAAGCTTGGATTCTTTATATTAGTTCACTCGGTCTCACTGCACAAAATAATGTGCCTAAGCCAACAAAAATTAGATGCTCACTTCTTGGAACAGGTCTTAAGCATAAACAGTCCAATAAGAAATAGGTCCTTATCTCTTGCTTAACTATTTTCGGGACATGGACCAGTGAGAATTAGGAGTATGGGTCCAGTCAGAGGTCTGAATCATAATCACCAAGTGAGGGGAAACTCTACCCAAGAAGCAGGGTGCCAAGCGGACTGAATAATGGATACCCTCTATACCTTGCTACTCCAAGTCGGGTCCTCAAGCCAGCAGCCTCAGTGAACTATGGAGCTTGTTAGAAATGAAAAATCCCCCCAGACCTACTGAATCAGAATCTGCATTTATTAAGGTCTCCTGGTGTTTATATGCACATTAAAGTCTGAAAAGCCCTGATCATACTACACCTTCATATGATAGTACTAGTATCATACTATATGTACATCATGTACTAGTACTAGTATCATACTATGTGTACATGATGTAGTATGATACTAGTACTATCTAGTACATGATGATAGTATCATATACACCTTAGTATGATAATAACAGCAACTAGCATGTATTCAGTGCTTATTGTTTCTGTGTATTCTGCTAAGTGATTTCTACACATTTCCTTTTAATGAAGTGGGCTTCCCTAAAGCCAGAGAGCTAGAGGCAGAAAAATGGAACCCCTAAGAGCTGATTCTCTGTTTCAAGCCAGGTTTGAAAAGGTATTATATGGTTCTGGCCTGAAGACCAGGAAGGTCTCTTGGTCTCTTAGATGTCTCTAAACCTTTCTTTAAATGCACATATTTAGTGTGGAGACTGCTTAAGTCAGTTCTTTTGGAAGGCTGGCATAAACCCCAAATAGAAAAAGACTGTGATTCAATATAATGCTGGAAGTTCTAGCCAGTGCAATAAGGAAAGGAAAGAAAGTAATAGGCATACAAATCTTAAAAGATGAAATAAAGCTTAAAACTGTCCCTATTTTCAAATGACAGTATAGTCTATGAAGAAAATCTCAAGAAATCTACATAAACAAAAACAAATAAAACTCCTAGAACTAATCAGGAAGTTCAGCAAGTTTGCAGGACACAACATACAAGAACAAAAGGATGGTATAGCAGCATAAAAATACAGCTTCTGAAATCTGAATGGACTTCGCCTTCAACGAGACAGTACCCTCAGCAGTTGTTCTGTGACTCAGGGGGTCTTGGAAAGCCATACTTGCTCCTCTCTTTCTCTGTGCCTACTGCACTTCCTTTAATATTTTAATTCCTTTAAGAAATGAATAGGTAACTTCACCTAACCTTACTTTGAACAAAGGTAGGTATGTGGTCTTTTCCCACACTCCACAGCCCTCCTAAAATTGTTGGCAATCTTCTTTGATTCTTCCAACAACCTGAGATGTAGGTTTGATTACCATCCCAATTTTTTACGTAAGTAACCTGAGGCTCATGAGGAGTAAGCAGGTTGTCCAAGGTTACACAGCTACGAGGAGTGAGTCAGAATTCCAATACAGCTCTCCTCTGGAGCCTGTGCTCTCAACCCTCTGATACAGTTCTAGTCAATCTTTTATTCACAAAGAGAGAGAAAAAGAAGCTTTAATTAGACTACATTATGTCAGATCTCTAGGGTTTTTCACAACTTTAATGGAAAAAGAGAGGGCTACAATAATATCTGCCTCATAAGGACCATTTTAAAAAATAATTGAAATATCAGATTCTCACCTCTTCACTATAAAGACATTGTACCACTATGTACAATAAAACCAGATCTTGGAATATTGGAGCTTGAAGGCCTTCCAGGATCATTTAGTTAAACTTCTTCAATTTACAAACAGGAAAATAGGTCCAGAGAAAGGTAGATCACCCTGCAGGTCTAATAAACCCCCATTCCCAGAGCAGTGCTTTTTCGGTGCATACTCTCCATGTGTATGCCAAAATGTTAGTCACCACCAGGTTTCCAATTTGTATGCCTAAACAACAATTTCTAGAATAATGTCCTAGTGGCCTAAAAGCTTTTCCATATGTCGAGCTGAAATTCTGCTTCCCTCTGTCTCTCCCAAACTCCCGCCCCAATCAGTCCTAATTTGACTCTCTGGAGACATATTCAGACATTCTTCAGACATTCCAATTTTAAAGCCAGGAAACTACCTGAGTTTGGAATATAAATCCAACAGTCTTTTGCCTCTCATGTGATCATTTCTTCATAACTTCTGCAACTTTAATTTATGCTGCATAATGACAGTTTATGCTGTCCGCTTTTCTATGGCCCAACTGATGCTTTCTTGGTCTCAAGTGACCAGTGTAATGCAATCTGACCCAGTTGGCCTTCGACCAAGACAGGCTAGAAAATCAACTATTTCCAGTAGGTGCACCACACATGTGGAGCCCCCAAGCAACACTTCCCAAAATTGCAGAATCAACAAAACTCTAGATCCCTGAAGTGCAAGAATTACTAAAGAGAGGAATGCTTGTCGAGACTAGCCATCTTTTGTACAGGCCTGACCTGTGCAGACTACAGTGACATGAAGCACCTCATCAAGCTGAGGTTTCTACCTCAATATGGGTACCTATATGGAGCTTTAGATGTCTATGATTATGTTCTAAACGTGCCTTACTGGCAGTCAAGACAACCTAACTACCTCAGCTTGGCCATAGGATCTAGAATCTCTCAGTGGAAGGGAAAGAGGAAAGCACCATCCAATTGAAACCTCCATCCAGTGAAAGCTTTTTACCTACAATAAAAGCTCCAATAAGCTTTTTTTTCTTAATAATAATAATCTCCAATAAGCAACCATTAGGCCCTGCTTCTGTCCAGCCCCACTCCCCTCCCTTCTCTCAGCAGACAAGGACTTGAGAGGGTGAGAGGGTCAAGGGAAGGCCATAGGGAGGGAGGAAGGTAAGATATTTTACCTTCTCAAATTGTTTTCCCATTCTCCCCCTCCCTTTTTAGTGAAGTTTCTCCCCAAAATAGGCCATTCTTTCTACCTCTACTAATTATTTCTTAATCTCTAGAAGCCTGGCTTCTGTCTCTATCTTTTACCAAAACTGTTCTCTCAACATCTACCAATAAGCTCCTGAATGCAAAATCCGCAAAATCCAAAGTTATTTTTTTGGTTTCTCAACTTCCCAGACACCTTGGCAGCTTCTGATAGTACTGACAATGTCTTTTTTCTTGAATCTCTTGTTTAAGCTTCTGGAACGCTACATGCTTTTGCATTTCCTTTCATCTCCTAGGCCGCTTCCCTGTATCTTCTTTGTTTCCTCCTCCTATCCAACAGCAAATGTGGCTATTCTCTAATATTCTCTTCTCAGCGTATTCATTATCTCCTTCGATTCAAAACTCTCTTGCTTGTAAATAACTTATAATTCCTAATCTGCAGCCCAGATCTCTTTTTCAGCTCTAAACTCATGTCTATTGGACACTGCTACCTGAATGTCACAATGGCATATCAGACTCAACATGTCCAAACCCATACTCAACTTAGCCTCACCTCTGAAATTTGATAGCCCCACCATGTGACCTTAGTTCATAATACTAACATCCAGTTAGTGTCTTACAAATAAAACCCGAATCATCTAACTCTCCTTCTTTCTGCTCCACATTGCAACTCTTTTCCAGCAGAGTTGATTCTACTTGTACAATGTCTCTCACATCTGTCTCTTCCATTTTATTGTCACTGCCATCATCTCAGTTTTTAAAATCCAGGTTATACTACAAAATCGTCCTAACTAATCTTTTAGTATCAAATCTCCTACCTGCAACTTTTAGAATAACTATCATGTGATACTATTTTGATTTTGTCATTCATCTGCTGAAACATTTTAAATTCCCCATTGCCTAGCCCAAGTGTCAGCAAACTTCTTGAAATGTGAACAGCAAATATTGTTGAAGTGCTATACTCAGAACTTAGTTTCCCAATGTCAACACTGAACCTATGGAAGGTAATGGGCAAAGAAGAGATGTTTTGCTTTTCAGTGAAAAATAATGACTGTAAAATTTCTGGGTTGTGAATTCATTTTTTTCCACTTGCTTATATTTCTAATGTGCATTATTTTATATATGAATATATTGTTATAGTCATGGACTTTATGGACTAGATCATCTCTGTCACAACTACTCAAATGTGCTGTTACAGCATGAAAACAAGCATAGGCAACTTGTAAATGAATTAGTCTAGCAGTGTTCTAATACAATTTTGTTTTCCAAAAAAAAAGCAGCCAGCTGGATTTGACCCAAGGGCCATAGTTTGCCTACTCCTGATCTAGACAGAATAAGTTTACTTTTCAGGAGTTTGGCATTAAAAATCCACCATAAGTTTATAGGCCATTACTTTCCAACATAAACCCTATTTTTCTAAACAAGCTACAGATACATTGTAGTTCGTTGAACATACTTTCCCAACCCCATGCCTTTCTCCATGCTGTTCCCTCCACCTGCGGTGCTCTGCCCTTCAGTCTCTCCATCTCTTGAGGCTTTGGAATGTGGGACACTATATTTGCTGTCTGCTTTCAAGGGCCAGAAGTCAAAGCACACTAACATAGAGACACACATCATTTGTGAAGTTCATAAGCCAGGACTCGGTAAGGTGTTCACATTAAAACACAAATTCAATATCGCTGATGAACTCAAATTATCTGCCCTGATGATTTAGCCCATACATCATGGAAATAAGGCAGGAAGTGCCATACTCAGCACTTTGTTTTCCAATGCCAACATTGAGCCTGTGGAAGGTAATAGGCAAAGAAGAGACATTTTGCTTTCCAGTGAAATGTAATGACTATAAAATCTGACTGTGTTGTGAATTCTTTTTTTTCCCTCTTGCTTATACTTCTTTTTTTTTTAAAATATTTGCATTGTATTTTTTTTTCTTTTATTATTATTATTATTATTATTATTATTATTATTATACTTTAGGTTTTATGGTACATGTGCCCAATGTGCAGGTAAGTTACATATGTATACATGTGCTTTATTTTATATATTTATATAATATATTGTTACTTATTCTAGGACCACCAGAAATATACAGAAAGCATGCAAAGATGATTATGAATTATAAAATAAAGGACAATGTGTTATTCTTTATATACTTTCATGTATTATTTCACCAGATGAATTTTCATAAATATTACCTGTGAAGGACAGAAGACTTACTTCCATAGGATTGCCAGAAGCTAAACAAATGTAATGTGAAATTCACCTGGTACTCATTAAATAAAAGATCCGTTCAAGATATACCAATTCAAAAAGATTTCCAGCTCAGTATAATCTATTTATTTGGAGAGCAAACAACCATGACATCTATATTTGCTGCATGCTAAAAGTCCCCGAGAGGTCAAATTTATAAAGAGTACTCTCAACAATCAGACATTACTGGAGTCTCTGAATGTTTACCTCTTTACTTAATTAGGAAGAACTGCCATAGCTCTTAATATCTAATTCTCAATGGGAAGTTAAATATTAATACTAATTACCAATTTAATTCTAATAGTCACTTGTGACTTGTGCCCCTCAAGAAAGATATATCCCTTGAGAAAATCTTATAGTACACAAAATACATTTTTATTGTCAAGCATTTCAATAACTGTTTTTAGGTCTGTATAACAAATACTGGAGTGGACCCAACTCTCTTTAAGTTAAACTAATCTTGATGGCACAAGAAAAATATGGTGTATGTTAAATTGATTCAAATTATATAAAATCCAAGAGAACATCAGTAAGACTCTCTTCCTCAGGATTAAAAAAAATTTTGAAAGAACTTTGATATGGGCCCTAAAGCCAAAACCATTGTGTACAAACTTTGGAAAAGAATGCAGGATTGTCAGGTGGCAAAATAGCACTGCTACCTAGAGATTTCTCTGATCTAATTTTTTTCCACTGATACTCCAAAAAAGCCTTTAGGGAGGATAAATTGAATGGCCTGACCTAGAAATTAGGGCAGGAGATCCATAATACCTTTATTAAGTATACACACATTAAAAGAAACTCTTTCATAGGTTATTAGGCAAATAGCATCCCCAAAGCCTGTTGCTGTATGACCTAACTCTAAAGGGTTGACCCACCAAATTACTCCTTGCAATGACGTCCTTTTGGCCTACCACCAGCTTAGTTTTCCATTCAACTCTTAACTTCACACCATGCTACAGGGATTAGAAAATTTTGTGTACAGTTATAAGCTCTCATGGACAAATATTCTTCAATATCTTGGGAAGGCCTTGGCCATCACTGAGTGAACTGATTTATAGAACCAATAGTACTAGTTTCACTTCAACTTGTTAAGGCAGTCGATTGTGCTAATATGGACTTTTCTATATGAATTAAGGCAGATCCTCAGCTGAATGCTTCCATTTTCTCTGGAGTGTTTATCTTTAATGCTTTAATTAGCACTCCCTATTTTTTAATGATTAACAGAATTATGGAAAAATTAATTGAAAGATGAGATTTTTAGAAGTACTTCTTTCACTCCCTTTGAGAAATGCGCAAGGAAAAGCTACCGTTCATTTCCCAGAGATAGAGTGCCAACCAATTCTTGCATTAAAATTCCCAGACTTGGAAATCTCTCCATTTGGAAATTCAGAAACTCTGTGCAAAGGATGGTAAGGCAAGAATTACCAGCAGCTATTTGAAGAACTCCTGGGAAATCACATCCCAGCTTCTTTAGTAAGAGGGCACCATGGGAGCTATCAAATGCCTACAAGTAGGGAATGATAAAGCCTGGGAGGAGGCACTCTGTCATGCTATCACCTCCTCCCTCTCAGCAGAAGGTATCACAGCATTGAGCGATTAGCTGGAACCTTTCCAGAAAAGACAAAAGCAAAGAAATATTTAAAATTAGAAGGGGCTGGGCACGGTGGCTCACGCCTGCAATCCCAGCACTTGGGGAGGCTAAGGCGGGTGGATCACCTGAGGTCAGGAGTTTCAGACCAGCCTGATCAACATGGTGAAACCCCATCTCTATTAAATACAAAAAATTAGCCGGGCGTGGTGGCATATGCCTGTAATCCCAGCTACTTGGGAGGCTGAGGGAGGAGAATTGCTTGAAACCAGGAGATGGAGGCTGCAGTGAGCTAAGATTGCACCATTGCACTCCAGCCTAGGCAACAAGAGCGAAACTCCATCTCAAAAAAAAAAAAAAAAAAAAAAAAAGGAAGAAGTGGACCGTCCTTTCCCCTGTTTTATTTCTGTGCTTTGGGTGGGGCGCAACATTCCTGGAGGTACCGTCATCTCGGAAAGCCAAGAGAGAACCAGGTAGGGCCTAGAGAGAAAATGATAGGGGGCTGGCTGGATTCCCAGGACTGGCTATAGGCTCTGAAGAAGATAGAGAAGAGAAATGTGTGTTTTCCTTCTAAATTGCCCATTCCAGCTCATCAGGGAAGAGAAGTGAATGAGGTTTCAGTGAGGAAAAAACATAGTTTAGGGATGAAAACTTGGTTAGCTGGAATGTCTTCTGCATATGCTCAGTCTCTCCCAGGAGCCTGAAAGCAGACACTGTAAGTGCCAGATGGGAAGCATCATCAATAGAAAGAGGAACACCTTTCCCAACAGTCAGCATTCACACTCTGAAAATCTATACACTATACTGTACCCCTGTGGTCCAAAGAGTCAGTTCGTCAACCTAGGCTCTAAGAAAGGAATCAACGCTTAGGAAGGATAAAGTGCACTTATTTTCCTGCAACAATATAATCCTAACAGTAATTTAGTAACCCTTATACACAGTTATTATAGGCTTTGAAAAAGGGACAGGATGGGATTTTTTAAAATAACATTTTACTGACTTTCAAAATACATGTTACTATTACTAAAATGTCACTATTGCCCACAATCCCTGGAATTTGCACACACATTTTTCTGTAGAAAGTTAACATTGTGCCTGATGTGTCTAAACGCAAAGGGTTATTATGAGATTACAGAGAAAATTGTTCATGATTGTTCACCAGCTCAATTTGAGTTTTGACCAAGTTTCTGAATTTGTCTAACTTCACATTTTTAAGAAATGTAAAAGAATGTAACTCACACCAAAGAGATGCTGTATTAGACGGTTTTCACATGGCTACAAAGAAATATCTGAGACTGGGTAATTTATAAAAGAGGTTTAATTGACTCACAGTTCCACATGGCTGGGGAGGCCTCAGGAAACTTGCAATCATGTAATCATGGTGGAAGGGGAAGCAGGCATGTCTTACATGGCAGCAGACAAGAGGGAGAGCATGCAAGAGCAGGGAACCGTGCCTTAAAGAACCATCAGATCTTGTGAGAAATCACTATCACGAGAACAACATGAAGGAAACTGCCCCCATGATCCAATCACTTCCCTCCCTCAACACATGAGGAATACAATTCGAGATGAGATTTGGGTGGAGACAAAGAGCCAAACCATATCAGATCCTCTCATAAAATGTTGAGGTGGATATGAATTAAGATTCAAGTTCGTTATAGCACTCTCCATATTTTTAATCTATTTTTATTGCCTGGGCCTTTTATGTGAACCGTCCTGGATACAAGGTTATTACGAATCATGTTTTCAGTTGCCATAGTGCTTTCTATTTTTAAACAAGTAAATGTAGCTATCTCTTTAACAAAAACATGTTTCTCTAAGGAATTGGTAGATCCGTAATGTATTGCGCACCCCAGAGAGGTCTGCTTGATAGGAGAATTCTGGATGGACCAGAAAGAAGAGCAGTTCAAAATATTGTTGTCTTCCTTCTATTCTATTAGTTGCCATTGTCATATCACTTTCTTAGAACTATGATTAATATTTCTATAATTTTTTGGTTAGATGTAAGTACTATGAAAGATATTTGTTTTTAATTTTTAAATAAAATAAATGAGCACACACAGGGAGAGGTCAGAAACAGAGATTTGTGTGCTAGTCCTTGACCTAGATTCTTCTTCTTAGTCATCTTGCCTGTACAAGGCACAATCAACTTCTGGTCAGCGTCTCCCCATCTAGCTTGGTGACAGGGTTTGCACAGCTCCTTGGCTTTGAACACACCACTCAGATCTCCTAATTGGCAAGGGAGAAGGTATAGAAGTGGTCGAAACCCAAAGAGGCTACACGTTCATTGTCTGCACAGTCTGCTACCAACATTCTGACCAGTGCCTCCCAGACTCCAAAACCAACCCCATGCTTCCGTGGGAGAGAAATTGTGAGTGCTCATCTTCTGACTATGCCTGAATTGATAACTAACATATCTAACTACTCCTTCACCTTTTTTTCTTTCTTTCTGGCACCAAGAATGGGGAAGATTCATTTCCCACTTTCAGACATAGAACAGTCAGGGAAGGTTTCAATTAGTCCACGGTCTAGCTATTGCTTATCAGTGATCACCAAGGAAGCTTCCCTCTGCAGCTGAGTGCTGGAAACTCCTTGGACCACACAAGACTGTTAATGGTGTCCTGGAAACTCTCACTTCACTTCAACTTCCTTAACTAGCTGACATCTCTCAACCCAGGCACAATAACATTTCCTCAAAAATAATATGAAAGGACAAGAAATTCAAGAGAAATTAATTTTTTAACCATATCAAAAACCTCTATTTAACAAATAGCAATTCAGAGGACAAAAGACGAATGGCACGACTTGGCAGAATTAGACCAGTGCTGGAGTTAAGTTTGCTCAGGGTTCCCTTTGAAGGCTTTGACCATATTGCAGGCTTGGCTTCTAGGGGAAGCACTTGCTACCACACTTTTGGCTCCTTTGGAATTAGCGAAGGTACAGGAACTGTATGAGATAAAAGAGAGGCAGACAGCTAATCATCAGAGGCAGTATGGCAAGGTGATGGGGATAGTATGAGAGAAAGAAATCATTAGTGGGAAATTTTTCCATAGTTAACCAAGGAGTTTATGGTATGAATCCTCTCTTCTGTGTTTGCTATGAAATCTTCAGTAATATCCTTACCACACACTACCACGTTTGTGGAAGTGGATATTTTAGGGGAACAAGACATGCCTGCTTGAATCCTACATCCAGGATTGTTTAGGGCAAAACAAGACATGCAGAAGCCAAGGAACAAAATGAAAGTTCATATTTTGCTTATACAGGCAAAATAAATAGATGGAATACAGATTAGAAGAGAAGAAATCTCTATCTCATGCCATGATTTTGGTGAGAGGGCTCTTTGCAGATATATACGAATCCCTGGACCAGGTTGGTGCAGGCATCTAAAGTGTTCCCCAGAACCTGAAAGTGAGGATGTACATTAAAGCAAATCCATTTCTCCTTTGGCAGAGAGCCCAAACCCAATCAGGTTGAGAAGGACTGAGTCCATTACTGTACACCCTGAAAACTCTAGGATTACCTTTCTGTGTGATCCTCTGGGTCACATATGCTAGCCCATCTTACTCTGTTCTTTGATTTCCCTGATAGTTAATTTTGTAGACCCCAAGGGGTAGATTGTGAAAGTCTTTCTTTTAAAGCCAAACACTTGGGTACTTCTGGATGTTCAGCAAATGTTCTTGAAAACACTGTGTTTTCAAAACTATCTTGGAACAAAATATGAGTGGAAATGTGTCATCCCAGTCCCCTCTCCAGCACCCTGCCCCTGAGATGTATTGGTCTTGATCCAACTGCCCCTGCTATGTGCCCATTCTTTCAAGGACTGCAAGGGAAAACACGTCTTGGCTTCAGATGAAGAGCTGTCTCTTCCCAGCCCTTAACTCTGGACCTGAAATGCAGGTCTCATCAAACTTACACCTTTTCTACCACATCTGTGGTTGGCAGAATAATGCCCTCCCTGCAAAAGATGTCCAATGTCTAATTCACAAAATTTGTGGCTATGTTGTGATATGTGACAAAATGGACTTAGCAGATGTGATTAAGTTAAGGAAATTAAAATCGGGGATTATCCAGGATTATTTGAGTGAGCCCAGTAACAACAATCCTTATATGGGAAGGAGGGAGGCAGGAGGGTCAGAGTCAGAGAAAGAGACGTGAAGTTGAGTGATGTCAGGAAGGAACCATGAACCAAAGAATGCAGGCATCCTCTGGAAGCTAGAAAAGGTAAGAATACAAATTCTCTCCTAGAGTCTTTAGAAGGCACCAGCCCTGCCAACACCTTGACTTCAACCCAGTGAGACTCAATCTGGACTACTCAGCTGCAGAACTATAAGAGAACAAATTTTCATTGTTTTTAGCCACTAAGTTTGTGGAAATTTGTTACAGCAGCCATGATAAACTAATAAAGCAGTGTGTAGCCATTTGAACTTGGGAAATGTGTACTTCCTAACAAAAGGAAACAGAAAAAGGTAAAATGCGCATTGCTTATTGAACACGTATTTTATGTCAGGCACATACCATGCATAATCTCATGGGCTTTTTATAATGAATCAGTGGATGTATTCCATTTATCAGATCAAGAAGTGGAGTTTTAAAAGTGAAGAAATATGTTCAAGATGTTATCGTTGCCATGTGTCATGCAGCCTGGGTGACAGAGCAAGACTCCATCTGAAAAAACAAACAAACAAAAAAACAAAACAAACAGAAAAACCTTTATCTAGGAGTTGCCTTTTATAATAGAGTCTTACATTTATTTACATTTACAGAGCAAAGTGGATTCCCTGGACTATTTTCTATCTCAAACATATGCCACCATCTTGATAAGAGGTCCTCTTCCAGAATTCAGTAAATAAAGAGAACCTGTCTGGTAGCTGTTGTTAGTCGGTAGAAAGGAATATGCACAGGGAACCACAGGAGGACAAGCTCAATCCTATGAGGTTGACGCTAGTACAAACCAGCTTGTGATAGAGAATATAAGACACAAGAAGAAGCATTTTGCTTACAGCTTTGGATATTTCCATAGCATCCATCGACATCTCAGGATACTTCCCAGGAAATAGAATGTAATTAATATGAAGATATAATTTTCTCAATTGCACAGTGACTGGACTATCTGAAGCAACTATGTGGCAACAGATGGGTGAGGCCTGCTTGGAATCAAGCCAAAGAAGTGAGAGTTGGAATGAGTCCCAAGTCTGTAGCCTTGCCTGAGCACAGGGGCCCTGGTCATCAAAAACTAATAATAATAATAATAATTCTCATCTCCTTCCTAGTGTCATCAGCTGTGACAGCTGATGACACTGACCATGAAGGCCATCAAATTTTCTCTGCTCTGAGTTTACGCTCCCCAGGTCACCTCCTGCTAGAAGCTTTGCTTCCTTTTGTATAGTTTTCTAAAGGGCAGAGAATAGTTTAAATTTCTCAGTTTAAATTATGTGTTTGCATCATGGTCTATACTGTTAGGGTCTCATCTTAAAAAAATAGTTTTCTATTCAGATGTGTTGAGTCTATGGGAAAAAAAATTGTTTTCTGTTTTGGGCTCCATGCTTAACCCCTGATTAAGGCAACCTAGTTACTATTTCTTCCTTTTTGATCTCCTGGGCTCCTGCATGCTTTATCTAGTGCCATTTGGTTATTATCTGTGGTTCATTTTCCCCCAGATAGTTTACCTTCTATCTAGTTAAAATGCAGAAGTTCTAAAATCCTGGGCATTTGACTGATTATTGATGCTGGGTAAAGAAGAAGGGCCCAAGTCAGTCACGAAGGTGACTGATCTTTAAAGCTCCATTCTGTAGGTCCTTATAAGCAGAGCATCAACAAGAGGAAAACAGCATCCTGAACAAACATCTTTGAATTATAAAATATGAGTGCTATTTTGGATTTAGGTGCAAAACATTAACATCCCAAGTCCCATTGTGCTCAAGGCACTGTGACATGCATAAAGTCTTTGCAGAAGCTGGGAAATCATGCAGGTATTTGTTTTCTTTTATACTTCCTCCACTAGACCCTAAGAGCTAGAATTCTTGAAAAGACTGAGAACTCTATCAGTCTCTTGTGAATCTGGTTAACTGAGTCAGCCCCCATAGCTTGATTTCCTCGGTGTTCACTGACCCATTCCAAGCCCTGAACTGATAAGGCCAGGAACCAGACCTAAAGTTATTGTGACCTCACCAAGGAATGTCACTGTATGAGGCTAAGTATCTCTTGAACGTATATTATTTTTAAAATTCTATTTACTTTTTATTGTTCTTTTTATTGATATGTAATATTTATATATATTTATGGGGTACATGTGATGTTTTATTACATGCATAGAATGTGTAATGAACAAGTCAGAGTATTTAGGATATCCATCACCTCAAGCATTTATCGTTTATATGTAGTATGGTATATATCAAGGCCTCACTTGTAGCTATTTTGAAATATACAATACATTGTTGTTAACTATAGTCATGCTACTCTACTATCAAACATTAAAATTTATTCTTTCTATCTAACTGTATGTTTGTACCCATTGGCCAACCGCTTTTCATTCCCCCATCCCACCCACTCACTGTTCCCAGCCTCTGGTATCTATTGTTCTACTTTCTACCTCCATGAAATCAACTTTTTTAGATACCACATATGAGTAAGAACATAAGAAATTTGTCTTTCTCATTTATGCAGCCAACAAACTTATGAAAAAAACCTCATCATCACTGATCATCAGAGAAATGCAAATCAAAACCACAATGAGATACTATCTCACACCAGTCAGAATGGTGATTATTAAAAAGCCAGGAAACAATAAATGCTGGCAAAGCTGTGGAGAAATAGGAACACTTTTACACTGTTGGTGGGAATGTAAATTAGTTCAACCATTGTGGAAGACAGTGTGACGATTCCTCAAGGATCTAGAACAAGAAATACCATTTGACCCAGCAATCTCATTACTGGGTATATGCCCAAAGGAATATATATCATTCTACTATAAAGACACATGCACATGTATGTTTATTGCAGTACTATTTACAAAAGCAAAGACATGGAACCAACCCAAATGCCCATCATTGATTGACTGGTTAAAGAAAATGTGGTACATACACACTATGGAATACTATGCAGCCATAAAAAAAGAATGAGCTCATGTCCTTTGCAGGGACATTGATGAAGGTGGAAACCATCATCCTCAGCAAACTAACACCAGAACAGAAAACCAAACACTGCATGTTCTCACTCATAAATGGGAGTTTAACAATGAGAACACATGGACACAGGAAGGGGAACAACACACACTGGGGCCTGTTGCAGGGTCAGGGATAAGGGGAGGGAGAGCATTAGGACAAATACCTAATGCACGTGGGGCTCAAAACCTACATAACGGGCTGAGAGGTGCAGCAAATCACCATGGCACATGTATACCTATGTAACAAACCTGCATATTCTGCTCATGTATCCCGGAACTTAAAGTAAAATTTAAAAAAAAATAAATTTGTCTTTCTGTATTTGGCTTATTTTACTTAACATAATGACCTCTAGTTCCATCCATGTTGCATCAGATGACATGCTTTCCTTCTTTCTATAGCCAAATAATATTTCATTATGTAAATATACCACATTGTCTTTATCCAGCCACTGATGGACATTTAGGTTGATTCCATATCTTTGTTATTGTGAATAGTGCTGCAATCAACATGAGGGTGCATGTATCTCTTTGATATAGTTATTTCTTTTCCTTTGGATACACAGTAGTGGGATTGCTGGATAGTATGGTAGTTCTGTTTTTTGTTTTTCTGAGAAATTTTCATACTGTTTTCCATAATGGCTGTGTACTAATTTCCACTTCCACCAACAGTGAATAAAAGTTCCATTTTCTCCACATTATTGCCAACATCTGTTATTTTTTGCCTTTTTTATAATAATGATTTTAACTGGAGTAAGATGATATCTCATGGTTTTGGTTTGTATTCTTCTGATGATTAGTAATATTAAGCATTTTTTTCATATACATGCATATGAAAAGACCATTTGTATGTCTTCTTCTGAGAAATGTCTATTTGGAGTGCCCATTTTAAATTGGATTATTATTATTATTATTATTATTATTGCTATTTAGTTGTTTGAGTTGCTTGTATTAATATATCTTGGGTATTAACCCCTTGTCAGATTTGTAGTTTGCAGATATAGTCTCCCATTCTGTAGCTTGTCTTTTCATTCTGTTGATCATTTCCTTTGCTGAGCAGAAGCTTTTTAATTTTATGTAATCTCATTTGTTTATTTTTGCTTTTCTTGTCTGTACTTTTGAAGTCTTACCCAAAAAAATCCTGAAAAAGAAGTCAAGAAAACAATCTCATTTACAATAGCTACAAAAATTTAAATACATAGGAATAAATTTAACCAAAAAGGTTAAAGGCCTCCTGAGTTGATGAAAGAAATAGAAGATAACACAAACAAATGAAAAGACATCCGATTATCATGGATTGGCATAATTAATATCACTAAAATGATCCTATTACCCAAAGCAATCTACAGATTCAATGTGATCTTTATCAAAATACCAATGACATTCTTCACAGAAATAGAAAAAAGAATTGTAAAATATATGGAATCCAAAAAGAGCCCTAATAGCCAAAGCAATTCCAAGCAAAAAGAACAAAGCTGGAGGCATCACACTACCTGACTTGAAAATATATTACAAGGCTATAGTAACCAAAACAGCATGGCATTAGTATAAAAACAGACACACAGACCAATGGTGCAGAATAGAGAACCCAGAAATGAGCCCATGTATTTACAGTCAACTGATTTTCAACAAAGGTTCCAAAAACATACACTGGGGAAAGGACAGTCTCTTCAATAAATGGTGCTGAGAAAACTGGATATCCATACCCAGAAGAATAAAACAAGACCCCTATCTCTCATCATAAATGTAAGACCCAAAACTATAAAATTATAGAATAGAACATAGGGCAAACACTCCAGGACATTGGTCTAGGCAATGATTTTTTGGCTAAGACCCCAAAAGCACAGGCAACAAAATATTAGGCAAATGGGACTATATTAAGGCAAAAAGCTTCTGCACAGCAAAGGAAACAATCAACAGAGTGAAGAGACAACCTGTTGAATGGGAGAAAATATTTGCAAAACCTTCATCCAACAAGAGATTAATATTTGGAGTACACAAGGAACTCGAATAACAACAAAAAAAGAACTTTTGAGCCTAAAGATGGCTGCCTTAGCAGGGAAAGGTGCCATGGTGCTTCATACAAGTATCAGTAGGCCGGTTGCTTTTGTTAGCAAAATTCCTTGGACCGCAGCATCGAATCAGCTGATGATGGCTTTGCACAGTTTGGCCATATCCAAAAGTGTATTGTACCTTTTGACAAGGAGACTGGCTTTCACAGAGGTTTGGGTTGGGTTCAGTTTTCTTCAGAAGAACTTCAGAATGCACTATAACAGGAAAATCATATTATAGATGGAGTAAAGCTCCAGGTTGGAGCTCAAAGGCCAAAAGTTTTGTAAACATCTGATGAAGAGAAAGATTTTTGAGACTATTTCAGCCTATTAAATAAAGTTAACATAACTGAGGAAAAAAAAAACTTTATTCTTAACTGCTAGAGTCGAGGAGGAATTTAGAAGGGGATCTGGAGTCCACCAAAGAAAATGTTGGCATTTCTATAACATTAAAATGCAAACGTAAAAGAGATCTCATGGAACTCCTCAGCCCAATTTTATAAATATACAGTCTGAAGCCTAGAAAAGTGATGTAACTTGCTCAGGGTCACAGGGACTTAACTGCAAAACCAAGTACTTCAGCTTAGCTCTCCTGGCTTTCCAATATGCTTTCCACCTCATCATATTGCCTCCTGTGTCCAGGTTGCTCTGAGTGACCTAACCCTAAACATAGTCAAGAAAGAGCAAAGGAAGAAGAAACAGTGGGAGCCTGAAAGCCCTGCGGCTTTTTTAAACCCCTAAATAAGACTGGTTTAAGCAGTCTTTTTTTGGTTGAAACAGGAGAATGGACCCAAGGGATAGCCAGTCAGTACCTCTCTCTCACTGGTAGCCCTGAAAGTATATCCAGAGCCCACTAGGACTCCATAGAACACATCTGGAAAAGGGCCACAACTGAGTAACCCTTGAGAAGTCTCTTTCCCATTCTGGACTTCAGTTTCCTTGGTTGCAAAATGAGAAACACATACTAGACAATCTGCAGTTAAATTCTCTTTGAGGTAAATGTTCATTCTTTCATATTGCTTCCTCATCCTGTTGATCCTCTTCCTGTTGAAAAGGGTGGCTTAGTTCATTTCACAATGGAATGACAGAAATTGAACCTCAGATCTCCCTGATGTTTTCTGATTCTTCTTTTGTCTCTGTAGAGGAACGTCTGCATTGGTCTGGTCCTGGAACTGTTGATCACTAAAAACTGGTCCCGGCCAGGAGCAGTGGCTCACGCCTATAATCCCAGCACTTTGGGAAGCCGAGGCGGGTGGATCACGAGGTCAGGAGATCGAGACCATCCTGGCTAACATGGTGAAACCCATCTCTACTAGAAATACAAAAGATTAGCCAGGCGTGGTGGTGGGCACCTGTAGTCCCAGCTACTCAGGAGGCTGAGGCAGAAGAATGGCATGAACCCAGGAGGCGGAGCTTGCAGTGAGCAGAGATCATGCCACTGCACTCCAGCCTGGGCGACAGAGCAAGACTCCGTCTCAAAAAAAATAAAATAAAAATAAAAAACTGGTCCCATCTGGCCTTTGGGGTTTATACATTCATTCTTGGAGCCCATTTATCACAATATTAAAGTACCTACCTGCAGCCAATTATTTGGCCTTACCTTGGGCTTCTCTTGGCCTTCCCATATGTGAGATATCCAGAAATTTCTGCATCTGCTGCATACCATGTAAAGGTCATGAAAAGTCAAGTTTCTATCTAGTTACCTTCCTCATTACTGTCACTTTCCCACTAGACCAAGGGCTCTAAACGGGGAGTGAGCAGGGAACGTTTATTTGCTTTTACCTTTCTCTGTGTAACAGCCTTCCAACTCCAGGACTTGAGCCTATAGGGGGTGGTCAGGGCTCATGTGTCTCACCTAGTTCCTCTCCATCAGGCATCTTTCTCTTTACAGAATTAAACCCACTTAGAAAGGGTTAGATTTATCTTCTTTCCTTTTCCTTTCCAGTAGGGACTTCTCTTACATTATACCCAATTCCTTTTTTCTGGGGTGCTAAGGAAGGCTAATTACTAAGCCTTAATGATGGAAGGAGTAACCTTTACCAATTATGGAAGAAATCCTACTATCTGTGTTGGCCAAGCATGGCTTTTGATTCAGAAACCTTAGAATGACGAGAAACTGAGATTACAAAGAAAGAAAATATATTTGCTTAATATTCCCAGAACAGTAAGTCTATCACACAGATTAAAAACAGATGTTGTAATTGAAACAGGAGAATGGAGCCAGGGGATAGCCAATCAATACCCCTGTCCAACTGGTGGCCCTGAAAGTATTTCAGGACCCACCAGGATCCCATAGAACATATTTGGAAAAGGACCACAACTGGGTAACCCTAGGGAAGTCCCTTTCCCTTTCTAGACTTCAGTTTCCTCGATTGCAAATGAGAAACATAAACTAGATAATCTTGAGTCATATAAAATGCTGCAGTTAATCAATTTTAAAAAAAAAGAATCCCAGGAAATATCTGCTTGGAACTAAGGCTTTACTAGGCAAAACTGTTTCTTTGTTGATGATTCAGGAGTCACTGAGAATCTTTGGTTCCTCTAGGTCAATAGGATCGTCAATCCTCACTGTCTTGGAGCTGCAGCAAAGTATAGATTCATAGAAATTTCCAATTGATTGAATGCCAGATAAATCAGCTTTTGCAGCAATAAGTTACATCAAATTACCTTCTATTTACTCTCCCCTGGAACTTTATTTTAAAAATTGACAGGATTTGTGTTTGTAAATTAATTTGCAAGTTAGCCCACATGATTCATTTTTATTTCCCAATCCTGGATTCTTTTAGGATTACGTATCTGGTGTTGCTATAAGAAATTAATATACAATGAACTCTTTATCTGAGGATGTTGCATGTGAAACCTCTCTGTGGAAGGAAAAAATACTAGAAATTTTCTTTGATTTGACCATTCAACAAGTAAAATCTTTCTACAATGAACATCTTATTTTTCAGTTTGAGATTTTATTTTGCTAAGGTAAAATGAAGCTCTAAACTTCATTAGAATGTATTTGTTGGCTCTTGAGAGAAACAAAATAAAGACACCTGCAGGAAAATAACAACCCAGAACCTTTTTCTCTGTAGCAAAAGTCACTCTTCATTTCAATCTGTAAAGGTCAGTCCTTGCTGGAAACAGTATAGGTTTATCTACAGTGAGATAGCAGCTCCCCCATGAGGCCTCATCTAGAATTGTGAGAAGAAATAACAGAGATACAGGCAGAATTGGGGTTATATCACCGTGAATTTGTGCCTTGAATCTCAGTATGTGTGTAAGTGAGGGGTGGGTGGAAGGGTGAGAACAGCAGGCTTTGAGCTAATGCTTCTTTGGAAATATCCTGTTCTATTTTTGGCTTAATTACATAAAATTCTGTGGTTGAAAATGAAACTAGATTCTGGGGAAATATTAACAAACTGCAGACTCAAACATTTTAAAATTTAGACCATCCATCGACTGTAGCAACTATTTCTAAAGGCAATTAGAGAGAAAGAGAAGAAGGAAGGGAAAGGGGTTGGGGAAGAAGCAAGAAGCAGATGAAAGTTAGAAGAAAGGAGACAGGAAAGAGCAAAAGGGGAAAGAAGAGGGAGGAGAAAAAGGGGAAGAGAGAGATTGGGAGAAGACGGGAAGAGAGACAAAGAGAAGGGAGAGAGAAGGGCCAGGTAAAGGGGAAGGTAGAAAGAGATGGTAGAAGGCAAAAGAAAACTGACAGGGATGCTGGACACAGTGGCTCATGCCTGTAGTCCCAGCACTTTGAGAGGCCGAGGCAGAAGGATTGCCTGAGGCTTGGAGTTGGAGACCCGTCTGGGCAACATAGTGAGACCTCATTTTCACAAAATTAAAAGAAAATTAGCCAAGTATAGTGTCTGTGGCCTGTAGTCTCAGCTACTCGGGAGGCTGAGGCAGGAGGATTGCTTGAGCATGCGAGGTCGAGGCTGCAGTAAGCCATGATAGTGCCATTGCACTCCATCCTGGGTGACTGAGTGACACTCTGTCTCTAAAAAAAAAAGAAAAGGACAGGGAGAAAGGGGAAAACCAGAAGCCTGACTGCACAAGGTCAGCACCTCAGCTTTGCTCTCTCAGGAACTCCGTTTTCCCAAAGTCATTCATTCTCTTGAAGACCTGATTCTGGCCAACAAAGTTAATTGATAAAGCAGAAACCAATGGATTCGTGTTCTGAGGAGGAAATAGCTCTCTGGTGTGAAACCGGTGTGTGCAGCCTCATTTGTAACAAGGTAGCTGGGAAAGCAAAGTTTCTGAAGGTTACTTTTTTTCAGTATGAAATGACAACAAAAAGACTGACCGAGTTGCTGGGCCATTGTTTACAGGCCAGAGAAGGGTCAGAGAATTAATCATCCCACCCAACTCCTGGGTACACCTTGGAAGCAGCAGAGTTGTGTGCAGGACACAGTGTTTGTCTCCCTTGGCCAGGGCTGGCTTGAGTCACCCTAACAAATTTTTTCTTTCTGGTGCTCTCTCCTTTTTCCTACTGCATTCATGTCTCACTTCTTGGATGACAACACAACCCTACCTGGGATAAGTTCAATGGGTCTATTTGGTTAAAGTCAGAGATTACTCCAGTCTCATAGGAGACCCTGAAGACAACCGGGGATCCTCTTGCTACACACCCAGGTCCCAGCAGGAGCAATGCCCAGCTACCTGTCAGGGTGCCTTACTGCTGGCAGACCTTTTCAGGACCCATTTGTTCTCACTTGATTGCATTTTGTTTCTTCATCACAGGATGACGAAAATGTAGTTCCTACCTAGTTGGCCATTGCATGCCACTTAACTGGAATGCCCTAAAACCATCTTAAAGGACCCAGATGGGGAAAGACCTAGAATCTTATAGTTGATTAGTAACAGAGCTCTGGCCTTGTTTTCGCACTACCTTGCTAGCTACACCACCCTGGTTTACGCAACAAATTCTGCTCTAGCCATCCTCTGGCTATGCCCTTTCTCTCACAGGGTAAAGAGTTCTCAGAGCTAAGAGGAATGTGCCTCCTTGGAGCCCATGATCAACCCTTTCAACTGTCAGTTTGGGCACCCAGGACCCAAGAAACCCCTTCCTAAATTGCCTCAGTCTGCTTCCAAGGCCTGCTCAGGCCTCTTCTTGAAGGTTGTCCTCCTGGAGCCTATCACACCAAGACATGTGCATCCCTAGAGCTGACAGGCCACCAAGGCATTGCCACTTGGAAAGGACTTGAATACATCACCTGGGGGATCCAAATGATTCTGCATGAGATCCCTCATGAGGTGTGCTGAGCTAGGGTGGGAAAAGAAATGTGCTATCATCTTCTGACCCAGAGCTCTGAGCAGTCTGAGAGTTCTAAATTGAATCCTGCCCATCAAGACTGCTATGAGGGTATATTTGTCAAGGCAAATAGATAGAACATACAGTCAGCCCTCCACATCCTCGAGTTCCACATCCATGGCTCCAACTAACCACGGATTAAAAATATTTTTAAAAAATGGATGGTTGATTCTGTAGTGAACATTTACAGACTTTTTTTTCCTTTTCATTATTCCTTAAACAATACAGTATGACAACTCTTTACATAACATTCACACTGTATTAGGCATTATAAGTAATGAAGAGATGCTTTAAAGTATACGGGAGGATGCGTGTAGGTTATATGCAAACATTACACCATTTTATATCAAGGATTTGAGCATCCATGGATTTTGGTACCTGCAGGAGTCCTGGAAACAATCCCCATGGATACCAAGGGACTACTGTATTTTATTTAGTACTCTGTTAGCATGATTCAGAACTTTTAAATATTTAGATAAAATGATTCATAGGCTTTCATTTAACCCTTTTCCCAGATTCTGCAACTGTCAGGAGTGGGCCTGCCCTCATATGCTCAGTATAGATGACTTTCCAAAAAGGATATAGAAATGTGATTTTAATTCCAAATGCAATATTTCTTTTCTTCAAATATCTTTCATATTTGAAATATATATTCAAATCTAAGAAATCTACAAGACTCTGTTATGACCTAAATATTCGGGGTATGTTTTATGGAAGCCCTAACAAACTAATACAAGCTCTTAGAGGGAGAAATTAAAAATGAAAGTCTTTGGTGTATTGGCACTCATATACTCAATATACAAAGAAAACCTGTCTCATCAAAAAGAGCATAATTTCCTTCTTTCACATGATCTAAGATTTTCAGTAATGTCATTTGCTCTGCATTCAGCTCCTTTCACTTGGTCTTTGCCATTCATTGCCCTCTCTCTTTTGGACAGACCATATTATAACTGCAAGTTACTTGCAGGTATTTTCTAGGAAAGGAAAGGAGAGGAGAGGAGAGGGGAGGGGAGGGGAAGGGAGGGGAGGGGGCATGGGAGGGGAGGGGAGTGGAGAAAGGAACATTATAGTTTTAGAGTATCCCATTACTTCACTGCAAAAACTACAATGGTGGCAAGTAGTTAGGTGTACAGTTGATCACCTTTTAGATTCTGTCTTACTTTTGGACCAGGAAGCCATTTATTACTAGAATCTTTTTGTAATTTAGGTCAAAGAGAACCCTTTAGTCAGCTTTTGTTTCTTTCCCTCTCTTTTGCACAGTTAAAATTCCAAAACATGTCATTCAACACTAGAAATAAGCTTCTGACCTGACTGGATATATCTGTCTGGGTTTTCAGGAACAGAATATCCAAGAGAATTCATAATTTGTTTTGCCACTTTGCTGGTTTCTAGTTCTGAGGTAGATTTAGTGTCAGAGTTTAAAGTTTCAGGTGCCATTCTTTCTGCATTATTTGACGGAACAATTCCTAATTAATGCTGTAACCATCACCACTTCTCCATTAATTACTTTTCCTGTCAGATGACTTTCTTTTTTGCATGTGCACACACACACAATCACACCCTAAACAAAACAAGTGTATCCAAAAATAGAGGCAGAGGGGAAAGGAGAGCAGTTGCCAGTCACATAGTCTGCCATGTTGGTGGCACTCCCCAGAGTCGTTTGGTCTCCAATCTGCACCCTATGAAGCAGCCCTGGAGAGAAGGAGATAACAGGGAGGAAAAGAAAGTTCAGGAATTTGAGTTCAGGATTTCTGAGTTGCTGAAAACCTGACGCCCTCAGACTAACCAGACAACACAAATGTTAATTCTATCTTATCACAAGCTTAAAATTCAAGGAGTCGCAAAAACTTATGATTAATTTAAAAAGACATCTTTACTATGAAACTTTATACTTCAAATAAGGGTGTACATATCTATCTCATATTCAGTAAGTATATTTACGCCATATTAGACAATTATCTAGCCAATTTAACCAATGAAGAAAACCAAATGTGATGATTTAAATGAAAAAATGTATGTTAGGACCATCATTAATTAATTCATGAACAAATAAGGTAGTGAAAAACTGACTTTGGAGCCCAACAAACCAGGCTTGAAATCTTAGGTCATCTATTTAACACCTGTCTAGCTTTGGAAAAGTCACTTAACCTGAGCATCAGTTTATTATCTGTAAAATGGCAGCAATGATAGCAGCTTTGCACAGTTAGGGGGATAGTTTATGGAATGGGTCCCGTGTATAGGCACTTAATGAACAGTATTTATCCGACATGATTGCAAGAGCCACAAGGTATCAGAATGCTAAAGAGGAAAAGGTGTTAGGAGTTAAGTCGCTATGGGGTCTGGTCTATGCTAAGGAGAGCACTAGGCTGCTAAAGCCCCATCACACTGACTTCCTGAGACACAGATCACATCACAAGACCCCTGATTTTACATTAAGTCCTTCCTCTGTAGTTTATCCAGGGACCAAGATTATGGCTTTTGGAAACAACTGTGTTTTGAGCTAGGACCAGATGGAGACAGCCAGATTTGGGAGAAGGAGGGTCTCCACAGTGTAGCCCTTCTTACCACCTTCCCTTGGCCATGCGTGCCACATTGGCCACATGCTGTTCTCACCACTAGACACCTGGCCACTAGCAGACAACAGGCTTTTCTGGAAAGCCAGTCAGTTTGCATTGGTAACACTATCTAGTGGAATTGACAAAGCAGGCTCCCAAAACAATAAACCTTCAGTTCCCTCTAGAGAACAGCCACAGTTTTATGCTCCACTGGAATATATATATATATATAACTTCCTGACATTGACTATTTGTTAACAAAAAAAAAAATCCCTAATCAGTCTGGAGCTTCTGAGTATTAGTGGAGAGATGGAATCCCAATTTTCAGTAAAAAGCAAATGGAGTTTAATAGTGGTGTCTCTCTCTGTCTCTCCATCTCTCTCTCTCCGCCCATTTTTAGAAAAAATCTATTTATATTACTTGTCACAATATAAACTTCCTTGCATAAAACATGGTTGCCAAAGTCTAAAATTTGTTTTCCAATATCAAAAGTTTTGATTCAAACAGCCTAAAATATGAGATGACAACATTGGGAACACAATTGATTAATTGATTTTAAAATTTGGCAACAAAGCAGCAAAATCTTAGAAGCTCTAAAGACCTTTACAATGGACCTTTAGAATTTATCTGATTCAACTCATGTGGTGACTGGATTCCAACTACTTTATCCCAAACTTGGGGTCAGCTTGCTTCCTCATGAGCAACACTCCAGTAATGGGGAAAGCAGTACACTCTGGGACAATCCAGTTGATTAGTGGCAAATGCAGATTGTCATAAAGTTCTTAATTAAACTCAATTACAAAATCAGAGCAGTATTATAAGTAGAAAATGTTGCACAAGGGAAACAATAAAGATGTTTATTACAATTTGAAATACATAAATTCCCAAACTTTCTCTAAATGATAATTTTTTTTACTATTACCAAAAGAAATCTATGGTGATAATATTATTCAAAGTTTTGAGCTACATGGAAAGTGAACGTGATAACAGAAATGTCAAGCAGTTCTAGTTAAATACACTAAGATTAAACGGTGATACGGTCTGGCTCTGCGGCCCCACCAAAATCTCATCTTGAATTGTAATCCTAATTGTAATCCTCACATGTTGGGGGACGGACCTGGTGGGAGGTGACTGGATCATGGGAGAGGTTCTCATGATAGTGTATGAGTTCTCACGAGATCTGATGGTTTTATAAGGGGCTCTTCTCCCTTTGCTCTGCACTTCTCTCCCCTGCTGCCTTGTGAAGAAAAACATGTTGCTTCCCCTTCCACCATGATTGTAAATTTCCTGAGGCTTCCTCAGCCAGGCAGAACTGTGAGTCAATGAAACCTCTTTCCTTTTAAATTACCCAGTCTCAGGCAGTTATTTATAGTAAGGTGAGAATGGACTAATACAAATGGGGTGGTGTCTCTGAATCCACTACAGAAGAAGACACAAAACTCCTCTGGTTAACAACAGCCTTACTATTTAGTCCCTTGACTTTAACCCCTTCTACATCTTCTAGAAAGTTCCCTACCAATTATCCCATCATTCATTTGTTCAACCCATATTTGTTGAATACCTAAATATGTGCTAGGCATGCTTGTAGTCACCAATGATGTATCAGTGAACAAAACAGACTTTCTAGTGGTATTTTAATCTCATTCTTTTTCACCTGTTGACTCCACATCTGTATCTAGCTTCCACCTGACCTGCTTTTCTTTGAAATCTCAAGAGTTCTTCACACTCACTGCCTCCAAGTCTTCACTTTTCATTTATTCCCCAACCCACTCCTGTCTGCATATATACTCACTCTTCCTCTTAAACTGCTCTTCCCCCCTCTGTTCACCAATGATTTCATAATTTCCAAACCTAACAGACTTGCTCTCTCAACTGCATTTGATGCTGTTCATGGCTTCCCATTTTTTAAAACCCTTAACTGCCTTGCTTTCATGATACGCATCTCTGCTGGTTCTCTTTTTTAAAATCTCCTTTTCCTCTGCCTACTCCTTAAATGTTGATAAATCTCAAGGTTTAACTCTTAGCCAAATGCTCTTCTCACTTTCTACATATTTTCAGGATGATCTCATCCCCTCTTTTGCATTTAACTACTAGGTCAGACTTTTCCTATCTTCAAACCCATTTGCCCAACTGCCTGCTGGACCTCTCTACCTGGATGTCTCACAGGCACTCTAATTACAAATATTCAAAATATTCCCCCTAAAAGGTCCCCTCTTTGTTTTCCCAATTTTCATGAATACCATCACTATTCACCTACATACTCACAGTACAGACTAAGTCTTTGCCTAGGACCGTCCCATTCTTTCAACTTCCAACTCTAACTAGTCAAGTACTAGTGATTTTGCCTTTTAAATTATTCCACAGTCTGCACATTCTTCTCAATCCCTGGTACCACTGTTTATTTCATGCCCTCACCATTGCTTACATGTACTGCCACTGTCCCCCTGTTAGTGTCAATAACCTCTAGCCAAGGACTCCAGAAACACATCTACAGTTAAACAAGTTGGGTTTATTACTCATTGCAGTGAGGGAGAGCACACACCGTGGAGAAGCATAGGTTATCTTAGTAAGAAGAAGTTAAAAGAACCAGTTATAAGATTTGGGCTTTAGTTGGTCTAAGGAGCGATACCTCACCTTGGATTGGATACTGTCAAGAAATGGGAGCAATTTGATCATTGGGCGTCTCAATAAATCTTATCTACATGGAGGACATACTAGAGCAGTGATAAATCTGTAATTGGTAAAGAAGTAACAATCACTCATTTCAGCAGAGAGAGGAAGATATTTGATATATTGTGGGGGGCATAGTGACCTTGGTTTTGTCTGTGCTGAGACAAAATATGAAGTGGTCTTGTTTTGTTTCACTGTATCACGGCCGCAGAGTAACTGTGTGGGGTGTTGGGGTTCTGGGGGGTTTTAAAATGTCCAACAGGAGAATAACATGGCCTAGCTGTGAGTGCTAAGCCAGTTTCTAGATATCAGGGGTTGTGTTTTAATTTTTTTCTATCTCATTGGTTTCTCTGTTTTAATTCTTGTCCTTTTCTGATTCACCTTCCACATTTCAGCCAAGAGAACCCCAGCTAAACCACAAATGATTTTATCATGTCAAAATTTTTTCATGAAGTCTCTGCTTAACCCCTCTTCCTGGTGCAACCCCTGCTTCCTTTGAGAGAGCATGTTGTCACTGTCATCCTGAAGGCACATATATTTTGCTTTGTTACATTGTGATTATGTTTGACTCAGTGCACTCCTTCTAAGTTCTCAATATGATGAAAGACATCTGTCAGTTACTGCCTGAAAGTCTCACCAGTTTGGCTGAGATCATGAGAATGCAGGCTATAGTTGTACCACTTATAGATCACCATAAATTTTCAAGATTGATGCATTCAGATCAAAGACCAGTAGATGGTGTTAAATCATCATCAAAGGCATTTTTGCTTATTAAGTGCACATTTCACATGATGCTAAGATAAAAATTAATCAAATTGAGCCAGCAGACTCATCTCTATCTTCTGAAAATCCACAGCATATTCAAGGATAAGAAATCTAGACCAAGACACACATATTACGAGTAGGAATTCAGCAAATAAAATATTAAAATTATGCATTTATGTTATGTTCACACTGAGGAAATAATGAGTAAAGAGTAGTGACAGGGAAATTAAAAAATGCAAGCCTTTTGTATCGGAGGACCAGTAACCATCAACCTACCTTTTTTCTTTTAAGGAGTGATGAGACCTTTGTTAACATCCAGCAGACAGGCCAGTGTTTGGGACCAACAGGCCAATGGTCCAGTGTTCAGGCAGGCAACAAGGGAAATGTGGGCAGGTGAGCATGGGTCAGGCAGATAGGCAGCCAGCAAGCAAAAGAGGTGCAGCTGGAGGCTTCCCTGTGAGAGCTGAGGAATCCCTTCAGAACTCCATGTCCACCATGTGGGGAAACGGCCTGCCTGAGTCAGGCTGGCCTTTTTTTGTAACTGGATATCATATAATGCAAATATAGAAAAGGATCACGAGTTTGTGGATCCACTCCTTCCAGACTAAGGAAGAATTGTTGTTTGATGGCATCCTCTGCAGTTGATCCTCAAACTGCAGCAGCTTGGTGAGGAGGTTGGCCTTGTCACTGTCAAATTGGAGTGAATGGCTCAAAAAGGCCCTGGATCACAGAAATTTTAGAAGACGGAATCAAAGAAAATGATCAAATGGTAGAAAATAGATTCAATTGGATTCAATAAATGTAGATCGTCTATCATGTCCATGGCACTGTATTATGTTCTAAAGAAAATGCAATAAGAAAGGCAAAGTTCTGGTTCTCCAGGAGTTTACAATCTACTAGAAGGAGTATGACAAGCACACCAACAGCCGCCAGACAAAGTTTGATACGATGCATGTCAGCTAAGAGGTAAGGGCGAAATCTTGTAGGAATTCGAAAGGAAGAGAAAGTACATCCAGTTGGGGAAGGTAGAAGAAAGATTTTTAGGAGAGCATTCTTTTTAAACTAAGCTTTAGAACAATTCCAGTATCCAATACAGTTCTGAAACTCAGGAAGAAAGTTTTATTTAGTTTTTAAGTCACAGCCATAGGATGGAAAAAACCTCATCTCAGGGGAAAACAGAGTAGTATAGAGGATTAAACCCTGGAGAACATCTACACGTAAGCGGTGGGCAGGGGAAAAAAGAGCCATTGAATGAGACTAACGAGAAATGTTAAGCAAAGAAGAAGGATATCTGCCATCACGGATGCCAAAGAAGGAGAAAATTTCAAGCTGCATGAAGGTTTAGAGAAATGGAGACTGAAAAGAGGTCACTAGATTTGGTAACCAGGAGGTCCATGATAACCTTGGTGAGTGCTTCACTGAAGTGAATTGACAAGTGAATAGAACATGGATACAGTGAATAGATTTCTCTTTGAAAAGAAAGACTAGCTTGAAAGAGAGAGAAGGTTGAGTAAAGAGTTCATTTTTATGCTCATAGCTGTAAGATTAGGAGAGAAAGAAGATCATTGCCAGGGAAATATGCCAATGAGGCAGGAAGAGATGGAATTCAAATGATACTTGGATAAGATAATCTTAGAGAGAAGGAAGAACAGGCATTGTAAGAATGTAGGGATATAAGTAAGTGTAGAAAAACAAGAGAGTGAAATAGGGGAAGCTCATCCCTAATCGTCTCTATTGTCTCTAATCTCTATGATACAAAGGGATCAGGAATCAGCATAACTCTGGGGTCCATAAATCTTGGATTCTAGCCCAAGTTTAACCAGTTGTTACCTCCATGACCTTGAGTATATTATTTACTCTCTGAGTGTATTAGTTAGGGTTCTCCAAAGAGACAAAATCAATAAGAGATCTATCTATTTATCTCGAGAGAGAGAGAGATAAGAGAAGGTTTATCAGGAGAATTGGCTCATGTGATTATGGAAGCTGAGAAGTCTCGAAACAGTCCATCTGCAAGCTGAAGACCCTGGGGCGCTGGTAGTCTGGCTCAGTGCAAGTGCGAAGTCCTCAGAATCAGGGAAGCCAATGGTATACCTCTCAGTCCAAAGCCAAACCTGGGGGACCACTGGTGTAAGTCCTGGAGTTCAAAGGCTAGGCAGACTGGAGTTGTTGTCCAAGGACAGGAGAGGAAGAGTGTATCCCCGTTCCCACAGGAAGATCAACACATTCACCTTTTCTGTTTTTGTTGTCTCCATGCCCCAGCAGAGAGGACGGTGCCCACTCACATTAAGAGCAGAGCTTCCCTATCTAGTTCACTCAGACTCACAGGCTAATCTCCTCTGAAAACATGCTCATAGACACCCCCAAAAATAATGATTTACCAGGTTCCTAGGTATTCCCTAATCCAGTTAAGTTGACACCTAAAACAACTGAGAAAACAATTCTTTCCTTGCAGCAATGTTTCCATAATAATAATGATATAAAGGAAATTGCAGAGGGCCTGGCATATAGTACATATATAATAAATGATAGCTATTATTACTATCATTATTTGCAGCATAAGAGCAAAAACAATTTTAATTTTAATTTTTTAGTACATAAAATGGGGAGAATAATAGCTATCACACAGGTTTCCTGGGAAAATAATGATTTGTGTGAAACTCAGGTCAGTCTTCTCCCTTGCAAGGATCACCTTCTTCTAGTATATACTGAAAGAGGGATTCTCTGACATCTGCTTCTGAATTGCCTACCTTGCAGCAGCTCTTTCCTGCCAAACCATGGGCCATTTCTTTTTTAGATGCTGATTACCTCTAGAAATGCTTGGATACAGTCACCCACTATATACCATGTTGCTCCCTACAAATGGGTATCATCAGAGGGGTCAATGTGTGGTAATTCACACTTCTTTTTACCACCCTATTCCTTTACTCCTCACATCTCCACCACCCAAGGTAGTGGAGGTGAGTCTTTATTGAGGAGTTGAGAGTAACTAAAGAGAATTCCAACATGCAAGGGTAAAGATCTAAAACTATGCTCTGCATATGACTGTTTCCATAGCCCAAGAGACAAGCACTACAAATAATTAGCTTCTTCAAAGAGTTCCCATTTTAAATGATTCCAGCTCCTAGCCTTCCTACTTGCTCCACGGGCCCATCCTCCTGGACCTTCAGCACCACAGTCTGGGTGGCCTTTTGTTCTCCAAACTTGGTCCCTCCAACCCCCACCAAGATCATCCTGCCCATGAAAAAATTAGAATGAGGAATCATTCTGGACATCCAGAAGATAAAAGAAAACCAAATACACACTACTTACCTCTCCAATCCCCAAAAACCCACATGCTACAATCGTCATATTGAATTATTTGAAGTTGTTTTATACGTACATGTATGTATGCATGCATACCTATCCTGCCTAATTTCTTGCCTTTAACCCCATCTTTACGCCTGTGTTTACATCTGCCTTTCTGACTCCTCTCCATATGATACTTCAACCACACTGAATTATTTAAAGGACTTCAATATACTATGTTTCCTATTGCCTCCAAGACTTTTTAAAATGTGGTCCTTTCACACAGAATCCTGATTAGAAAGCGTTCAAGGGGGAATAGAGGGAAAAGCTGTAGGGAAACAGACACTGCCATACATTGCTAGTAGGATACATAACAGGACAACCTCTATAAAGGGCTATTTCTGCCAAATTTCAGTATTTCAGTACTCAGTACTGTATCAGTTATAACCCTATGTGTGTGTGTGTGCGCGTGTGCACGTGTGTGTGTGTGTATGCATACCCAAGACTTATCTTATACAGGCATGCCTCGTTTTATTGCACTTTGCAAATACTGCATTTTTTTCAAATTGAAGGTTTGTAGAAACCTTTTTTTAAGCAATTCTGTAGTGCCATTTTTTTCAATGGCATGTACTCACTTCATGTCTCTGTGTCAGCATTTTTTAGCAATAAAGTATTTTTAAACTAAGGTGTGTACATTTTTTAGACATAATGCTATTGCACCCTTAATTGACTATAGTATAGTGTAAACACAACATTTATATGCACTAGAAAACCAAAAATGTGTGTGACTCACTTTATTGCAATATTTGTTTTATTTTGGTGGCCTGGAAGTGAGCCCACAATATCTTCAAGGTATGCCTGTACATATATACACGTATTCATATATATGTGTGTGTGTGTGTATATATGTGAACATACTATACACAGAGAATCTAGATCCAATCTGAGTAAGAAGAAAATTTTCCTAAATGAAACATATTCTGCATGGATCTCTGCCCACAACAGAAAAAGGCCATGTGAGACCTAAGACAGGGGAGAAGAGGAGCAATTAGACTTACTATCCATCTAGCAATGGTTCCACAAACATCCTGCATAAGCTTTGCAATTACCACTTTCCTGTACATTTATAGATGCTATCAAGCCATTTACTCTAAAATGAAGAGGAATAAAACAAGGATTTATCTTCCTGACCAAATATACTCCTCCAATTATATATATTTTAGCACCAGGCACAGAGTGGACATGTAATAAATAGTAGCTATTATTGAATTGCCTTGATTGTGTCACTCATAATTCAGAAATATGAGATTCAACCTTTCTAATAGTCCTGCATTTCCTGAACCTGATTCTCTTAACAAAGACATTAGCCTCATAGATATCACCATAATTTTTTTCCTTTATAAAACTTGTTTTATTCATAGTGTTTTTAGAGCTTGTGAATACAAAGCTACACTCATCACAGACTGTCAAGTAGTCCCGTCTATAACAGTTCTCTTTACGGTAAGATTTTTTAAAAGTGAGTTGTTAAATGTCACACACACTCAGCTACGTTAAGAGCAGATGTGATTAGGTCATGGCAAAACAAGCAGAAACCCTGACATTTAACCCTGTGGGTGAAACTTTTACAAATAGAGTGGAAGCTAGTTGGTGGTTTTCTTTACATTATTTAAATTTAAAAAAATTTACATTATTTAAATTTAAAAAAAATTTATGCATTTTTTAAGTTAAAATGTAATCAATTTCTTCCAAATTGATTAAACAGGGTCAGATGTAGAATGAAAAATATCAGAAAAATCAGAAAAATATCAGTAGGCTAAATGATGGGTTCAGAGCTCAAAATACATGACCTTGGTTTCCAATTTCCTGTTTGTAGTATAAATTCTTTGTTCCTAGCACTTATATCATTATTGTTATCTGAGGTTTAGTTTGGGCTTTCAGAGAAACCAGTGCATTTCCATCATTTCATATTCAGGAAAAGAAACTAAAATATATTGACTGATTGTTTCACGCTGGGTACTTTCATAAGCATTCTCTCACTTAATCTGCACAACAATCATGTAATATATGGATCATTATATCAACTTCAGTGCTGAGAAAAATAAGCTGAGACACTTTAAGTAATCTATTCAAGGTCACACTATTTGTAATTGATGGTCTTTACAACAAAGCCCACGTTACAGCAGGTATTGAAAAGTTGTCTAAAATTCTGATGCTTCATTAATTCAAACAGTTCTGTTCCCAATTAATTCAAGTGACTGATGCTGGACTAGAGTTCAAAAGCAACTGAATTTGCATAAGATCATTTCCATGTCTACAGAAAAGTATTATTCTACCTTTTCCTAAAAGATTTGTACACACTTGTCTCTTGCTTTTTCCTTCTAAGAAAAATGTGCTCAACTCTCTCCCACATGCACAAATAGACTGTTAATATTACTTAATAACTGATCTTATTTGTGATTATATACCAGGTATGAATTTCAGTCCACAATGTCAAATGCACAAGAAAAATTACTTTCTTTGTTTTTCTATAATGCAAATTTATTTCTATTTTGAGCTCTATTTCACTGAGATGGCAAAAACATAATCTCAGTCAATGTTAGGTCCTCCTATTTTCCCAGGGTTATATCTACATTCCAGGAACCTCCTACAATACCAAGACAAACGAGGATGTGGAATCTTGTTCTTGAGCTAAGCACACATCCCTCAAGATGTCTTTTGCTACCTTAAGATCCTGAGTCTTTCTGCAGCCTCTGCATCACACAGGAGTCTTTTTGTTGCTTCAGTGCTGGAAGGAGAAGAAATGGTGAGCTTGGTAGGGACCCATCTGTGCAGACACCACTCGCAGTTATTGCCTTGCCGGTGAGGCTTGGTAGGGACCCATCTGTGCAGACACCACTCACAGTTATTGCCTTGCCACTTCTCTGGTGCTCTGCCTGGGAAAAGAAAACAGTTTATAGGACCCCTCTTTCCAAGGCCCGCTAACATTTGTGCTCTAATCAAATTCTCTCCCTCCAACACAGAGAAAACTTTCTCTGGTCCAGTAGGGGAGAGCCACCATTTCCTTCCTTCTCCTACCTTTCACCCCCACAAAAATCTTCTAAGTAACTCTAAGGGCTTAGGCTTCTGAAGCACACACTAGACAGAGGACTTGCATACTTTTTCTGCTTTCTGCCCTGTCATCTCTCTCCCCTGATATAATGAGCATAGAGACAGCTGTGTGCCTGAACACAGAAATGAGAAAGAGATAAATACATAGAGGGGATAAAAACACAGCTCAGTATCTCAAAAATATTACCCCACCAAATTTATATGACCTTTTTGAAATGCACATCCCCCCATCTGCCCCATCATTCATTTAAAAGGTATTCAATGAATGATGCCAAAAAGGCATAAAATAGGATCATAACCTCATCTAAAAGATAGGACATGTACACTAAAAGACACCTAATGTGCAAAGAATCAATCATATGCTAGCAATCCAAATAAAACCTAATTTGAAGACTAAAGGAATTCTGGGAAAGGAGTAATTGCCAGAGGCTAAGACTTTCAGGGATATTGCTGAGAATACCAAGTATATGACAAATCTTGAAGGTCTTGTGGGTTTAGAAAATTAAAAAGTGGCTCTGGGCTGGCAAGATGGCCGAATAGGAACAGCTCCAGTCTGCAGCTCCCAGTGAGATTGATGCAGAAGGTGGGTGATTTCTGCATTTCCAACTGAGGTACCTGGCTATCTCATTGGGACTGGTTAGATAGTATGCAGCTCACAGAGAGCGAGCTGAAGCAGGGTGGGGCATTGCCTCACCCAGGAAGCACAAGGGGTTGGGGAACTCCCTCCCCTAGCCAAGGGAAGCTGTGAGGGACTGTGCCATGAGGAACAGTGCATTCCGGCTCACGTACTACACTTTTCCCACAGTCTTCACAACTCACAGACCAGGATATTCCCTTGGGTCCCTACACCACCAGGGCCCTGGGTTTCAAGCACAAAACTAGGTGGCCCTTTGGGCAGACACTGACCAAGCTAGCTGCAGGAGTTGTTTTTTGTTTTTTTGTTTTTTTGTTTTTTTTTCATACCAGTGACGCCTGGAATGCCAGCCAGACAGAACCGTTCACTTCCCTGGAAAGGGGGCTGAAGCCAGGGAGCCAAGTGGTCTAGCTCAGTGGATCCCACCCTCATGGAGCCCAGAAAGCTAAGTCACTCCCAACAAAGCAGTCTGAAGTCTACCTGGGATGCTTGAGCTTGGTGGGGGGGAGGGGTTTCCACCATTACTGAGGCTTGAGTAGGCAGTTTTCCCCTCACAGTGTAAACAAAGCCCCCTGGAAGTTCAAACTGGGGGAGCCCACCACAGCTCAGCAAACCTCTGTAGCCACACTGCCTCTCTAGATTCCTCCTCTCTGGGCAGGGCATCTCTGAAAGAAAGGCAGCAGCCCCACTCAGACGCTTGTAGATAAAATTCCCATCTCCCTAGGACAGAGCACCTGGGGGAAGGGGCGGCTGTAGGCGCAGCTTCAGAAGACTTAAGCGTTCCTGCCTGCCGGCTCTGAAGAGAGCAGCAGATTACGCAGCACAGTGCTCGAGGTCTGCTAAGGGACAGACTGCCTCCTCAAGTGGGTACCTGACCCCCGTGCCTCCTGACTGCGAAACATCTCCCAGCAGGGGTCGACAGACACTTCATAGAGGAGAGTTCCGGCTGGCATCTGGCGGGTGCCCCTCTGGGACGAAGCTTCCAGAGGAAGGAACAGGCAGCAATCTTTGCTGTTCTGCAGCCTCCGCAGGTGACATCCAGGAAAACAGGGCCTGGAGTGGACCTCCAGCAAACTCCAGCAGACCTGCAGCAGAGAGGCCTGACTGTTAGATGGAAAACCAGCAAACAGAAAGGAATAGCATCAACATCAACAAAAGGGACGTCCACACAAAAACCCCACCCGAAGGTCACCAACAACAAAGACAAAAGGTAGATAAATCCATGAAAATGAGGAAAAAGCAGTGCAAAAAGGCTGAAAATTCCAAAAACCAGAATGCCTCTTCTCCTCCAAATGGTCCTCCAAAGGATCACAACTCCTCGCCAGTGAGGGAACAAAACTAGATGAAGAATGAGTTTGACGAATTAACAGAAATAGGCTTCAGAAGGTGGGTAATAACAAACTCCTCTGAGCTAAAGGAGCATGTTCTAACCCAATGCAAGGAAGCTAAGAACATTGAAAAAGTTTAGAGGAATTGCTAACTAGAACAACCAGTTTAGAGAAGAACATAATGACCTGATGGAGCTGAAAAACACAGCACGAGAACTTCGTGATGCATACACAAGTATCAATAACCAAATCAATCAAGTGGAAGAAAGGATATCAGAGATTGAAGATCAATGTAATGAAATAAAGCATTAAGACAAGATGAGAGAAAAAAGAATGAAAAGGAAAGAACAAAGCCTCCAAGAAATACGGTACTGTGTGAAAAGACCAAACCTACACTTGATTGGTGTACCTGAAAGTGACAGGGAGAATGGAAGCAGGTTGGAAAACACTCTTTAGGGTATTATCCAGGAGAACTTCCCCAACCTAGCAAGACAAGCCAACATTCAAATTCAGGAAATACAGAGAACACCACAAAGATACTCTTCGAGAAGAGCAAACAACTCCAAGACACATAATTGTCAGATTTACCAAGGTTGAAATGAAGGACAAAATGTTAAGGGCAGCCAGAGAGAAAGGTCGGGTTACTGACAAAGAGAAGCCCATGAGAGTAACAGCAGATCCCTCTGCAGAAACCCCACAAGCCAGAAGAGAGTGGGAGGGTAATATTCAAAATTCTTAAAGAAAAGAATTTTCAACCTAGAATTTCATATCCAGCCAAATTAAGCTTCATAAGCAAAGGAGAAATAAAATCCTTTACAGACAAGCAAATGCTGAGAGATTTTGTTACCACCAGGCCTGCTGTACAAGAGGTCCTGAAGGAAGCACTAAATATGGAAAGGAAAAACCAGTACCAGCCACTGCAAAAACATGCCAAATTGTAAAGACCATCAACACTATGAAGAAACTGCATCAACTAACATGCAAAATAACCAGCTAGCATCATAATGACAGGATCCATTTCACACATAACAATACTAACTAACCTAAAATGTAAACAGGCTAAATGCCCCAATTAAAAGACACAGAGTGGCAAATTGTATAAAGTGTCAAGACCCATTGGTGTGCTGTATTCAAGAGACCCATCTCACATGCAAAGACACACATAGGCTCAAAATAAAGGAATGGAGGAAGACTTACCAAGCAAATGGAAAGGAAAAAAAAAAAAAACGGGTTGCAATCCTAGTCTCAGATGAAACCACGTTAAACCAAAACAAAGATAAAAAAAAGACAAAGAAGGGCATTACATAATGGTAAAGGGATTGATGCAACAAGAAGAGCTAACTATCCTAAATATATATGCACCCAATACAGGAGCACACAGATTCATAAAGCAAGTTCTTAGAGACCTACAAAGAGAGTTAGAGTCCCACACAACAATGGTGGGAGACTTTAACACCCCAGTGTCAGTGTTAGACAGATCAATGAGACAGAAAATTAACAAGGATATTCAGGACTTGAACTCTGCTCTGGACCAAGAGGACCTAATAGACATCTACAGAACTCACTGCCCCAAATCCATAGAATATACATTCTTCTCAGCACCACATAGCACTTATTCTAAAATTGACCACATAATTGGAAGTAATACACTCTTCAGCAAATGCAAAAGAACAGAAATCATAACAAACAGTCTCTCACACCACAGTGCAATCAAATTAGAAGTCAGGATTAAGAAACTCACTCAAAACTGCACAACTACATGGAAACTGAACAACATGCTCCTGAATGACTACTGGGTAAATAACGAAATTAAGGCAGAAATAAGTAAGTTCTTTGAAACCAATGAGAACAAAGACACAACATACCAGAATCTCTGGGACACAGCTAAAGCAGTGTTTAGAGGGAAATTTATAGCACTAAATGCCCACAAGAGAAAGTGGGAAAGATCTAAAATCCACACCCTAACATCACAATTAAAAGAACTAGAGAAGCAAGAGCAAACGCATTCAAAAGCTAGTAGAAGACAAGAAATCACTAAGATCAGAGAAGAACTGAAAGAGATAGAGACACAAAAAACCCTTCAAAAAATCAGTGAATCCAGGAGCAGGTTTTTTTGAAAAGATTAACAAAATACATAGACCACTAGCCAGACTAATAAAGAAGAAAAGAGAGAAGAATCAAATAGACACAATAAACAATGATAAAGGGGATATCACCACTGATCCCACAGAAATACAAACTACTGTCGGAGAATACTATAAACACCTCTACGCAAATAAACTAGAAAATCTAGAAGAAATGGATAAATTCCTGGACACATACACCCTCCCAAGACTAAACCAGGAAGAAGTCGAATCCCTGAATAGACCAATAACAAGTTCTGAAATTAAGGCAGTAACTAATAGCCTACCAACCAAAAAACATCCCAGGACGAGATGGATTCACAACCGAATTCTACCAGAGGTACAAAGAGGAGCTGGTACCATTCCTCCTGAAACTATTCCAATCAATAGAAAAAGAGGGACTCCTCCCTAACTCATTGTATGAGGCCAGCATCATCCTGATACCAAAACCTGACAGAGACACAACAAAAAATAAAATTTCAGGCCAATATCCCTGATGAACATCAATGTGGAAAGCTTCAATAAAATAATGGCAAACTGAATCAGCAGCAAATCAAAACGCTTATCCACCACGATCAAGTTGGCTTCATCCCTGGGATGCAGGACTGGTCCAACATATGCAAATCAATAAATGTAATCCATCACATAAACAGAACCAATGATAAAAATCACATGATTATCTCAATGGATGCAGAAAAGGCCTTTGATAAAATTCAACACCACTTCATGCTAAAAACTCTCAATAAACTAGGTATTGATGGAACATATCTCAAAATAATAAGAGCTATTTATAACAAACCGACAGCCAATATCATACTGAATGGGCAAAAGCTTGAAGCACTCTTTTTGAAAACTGGCACAAGACAAGGATGCCCTCTCTCATCACTCCTATTCAACATAGTATTGGAAGTTCTGGCCGGGGAAATCAGACAAGAGAAAGAAATAAAAGATATTCAAATAAGAAGAGAGGAAGTCAAATTGTCTCTGTTTGCAGATGACATGATTGTATATTTAGAAAACCCCATCGTCTCAGCCCAAAATCTCCTTAAGCTGATAAGCAACTTCAGCAAAGTCTCACGATACAAAATCAATGTGCAAAAATCACAAGCATTCCTATACACCAATAATACACAAACAGACAGCCAAATCATGAGGGAACTCCCATTCACAGTTGTTACAAAGAGAATAAAATACCTACGAATCCAACTTACAAGGGACGTGAAGGACCTCTTCAAGGAGAACCACAAACCACTGCTCAAGGAAATAAGAGAGAACACAAACAAATGAAAAACATTCCATGCTCACGGATAGGAAGAATCAATATCATGAAAATGGCCATACTGCCCAAAGTAATTTATAGATTCAATGCTATCCTCATCAAGCTACCATCGACTTTCTTCACAGAATTAGAAAAACTACTTTAAATTTCATATGGAACCAAGAAAGAGCACATGTAGCCAAGACAATCTTAAGCAAAAAGAACAAAGCTGGAGACATCATGCTACCTGACTTCAAACTATACTACAAGGCTACAGTAAGCAAAACAGCATGGTACTGGTACCAAAACAGAGATACAGACCAACGGAACAGAACACAGGCCTCAGAAATAATGCCCACACATCTGCAACCATCTGATCTTTGAAAAACCTGACAAAAACAAGCAATGGGGGAAGGATTCTCTATTTAATAAGTGGTGCTGGGAAAACTGGCTAGCCATATGCAGAAAACTGAAACTGGACCCCTTCCTTACACCTTATACAAAAATTAACTCAAGATGAATTAAAGACTAAATGTAAGACCTAAAACCATAAAAACCCTAGAAGAAAACCTAGGCAGTGCCATTCAGGACATAGGCATGGGCAAAGACTTCATGACTATAACACCAAAAGCAATGGCAACAAAAGCTATAATTGACAAATGGGATCTAATTAAACTAAAGAGCTTCTGCACAGCAAAAGAAACTATCATCTGAGTGAACAGGCAACCTACAGAATGGGAGAAAATTTTTGCAATCTATCTATCTGACAATGGGGTAATATCCAGAATCTACAAGGAACTTAAATAAATTTACGAGAAAAAAAAAAACAACCCCATCAAAAAGTGGGTGAAGGATATGAACAGACACTTCTCAAAAGAAGACATTTATGCAGCCAACAAACATATTTTAAAAAGCTCATCATCACTGGTCATTAGAGAAATGCAAATAAAAACCACAATGAGATACCATCTCACGTCAGTTAGAAAGACGATCATTAAAAAGTCAGGAAACAACAGATGCTGGAGAGGATGTGGAGAAATGGGAATGCTTTTACACTGTTGGTGGGAGTGCAAATTAGTTCAACTATTTTAGAAGAGAGTATGACAATTCCTCAAGGATCTAGAACCAGAAATACCATTTGACTGAGCAATCCCATTACTGGGTATGTACCCAAAGGAATATAAATCATTCTGCTATAAAGACACATGCACACATACGTTTACTGCAGCACTACTCACAATAGCAAAGACTTGGAACCAACTCAAATGCCCATTAATGATAGACTGGATAAAGAAAATGTGGCACATATACACCATGGAATACTATGCAGCCACAAAAAAGGATGAATTCATGTCCTTTGCTGGGACATGGATGAAGCTGGAAACCATCATTCTCAGCAAACTAACACAGGAACAGAAAACCAAACATCACATGTTCTCACTCATAAGTGGGAGGTGAAAAATGAGAACACATGGACACAGGGAGGGGAATATCACACACCGGGGCCTGTTGGGGGGTGGGGGGCTAGGGGAGGGATAGCATTAGGAGAAATACCTAATGTAGATGATGGGTTGATGGGTGCAGCAAACCACCATGGCACATGCATACCTATTTAACAAACCTGCACGTTCTGCACATGTATCCCAGAACTTAAAGTATAATTAAAAAAAAAAAAAAAACTGAGAAGGGGAAGGATACTACTGGCAAGGCAAATGGACAAATAACCTGCTTCTGTTTTCTCTCCCTTCTCATCCATCCTGTACATTGTTGCTGTGATAATTTTCCCAACACAACAATTTCATTCAGATTTTCAAGTGCATTCAGCTCACTCTTCAGCCTGACTTGCAAGACAATGGTACATGCTGGCTAAGAGTGTAGGACTTAAAAAAGATGGTGGTTGAAGATATATGCCTCCACTACCTCATGAAACATCAGGAAAATTATAAAGTAACAGATGGAAACATACATACACACACACACATACAGAGAGAGAGAGAGAGAGTCAGGATAGGAGGAGACAGTAGAATCAAAATCTTAGAAGTTGGAAAGCAAAAGGACAGGTGATAACTGACTTAGCAAACACAAGAAACCTGATGCAGCCATAAAAAGGAAGGAGATCTTTTGTAGGGACATGGTCTCAATCCAGATCTGCAGAGAGGGTTCTTGAATCTCACAGAAGAAAGAATTCAAGGTGAGTTGCAGAGTGCAGTGATAAGATATTGAAAGCTACACTGTTACAGAGTAGGGCATCCTCAGAAATTAAGAGGAATGCACTATCTTTAAGCTTTTCTTATATAAGTGTCCTGTCTATGCAAATACTAAACTAAGCTGTGACTATGTGCAGGAGAGCAGATAGCATGAGAAAATTTATTATTCTGTTGATGTAAAGAAAACTATCCTTGATATTTTAGTGGGTAAGTACATCAAAGAATAACTATAATTATTTTGAAACCATATATTGTTATGGGTATTGGGACATCTAGACTTTCTGCTATTGTAGGTGTGTGTCCTTGTAGGTTTTCCTCAACTATAAACACTTTATAACCATGAGTCATAGCTGGAACCGAAAGTGCCTTTTTAGTCTCAGGATGGAGCTGAACTTAAAATGGTGTCACTCTGGTTCTGCTAGGCTCCTGTTTCCCTAACAGATATTTTACTGAGGATGTCTAAGTAGCATATTAATCAATTCCATATCATATCATGGCAGACGCTGTTGGTTGCCTTTCCAAGGATTATTTTCTCTATGTATTTTTTTCTTCACTGACAGGAGCATGGTCTTGTCTAGGGAGCAATGCACCCAGTCCAAACAAATCATGACATGTCATTCCCATTGACCATTGACTGGTATAGAGATGGGTATATGTGAAACTGTTTTTGGCCATCTAGATGTAAGAGAAAGTTTATTTGGGGCCATACAGTTCTACCTTACAGAGAACTATATAAAACACGGTTTGTTTGCCCTCTTCCTTCCCATTTTACTTTGTATCTTGTTGTGTGAACATCTGGAGCTTCAGTAGACATCTTGTAACCAAGAGGCAATATGCCCAGGAATGGAAGAATAGAATTATGAAAAGAGCTTGGCTTGTGGACTATGACTTTGAACACTCAAACTATGACTATCTTCTACCAGATTTCTTGTTCACTAAACAACTAATATATTCCTGGTTTAAACCACTGCTAGTTTGAGTTCTGTTACTTGCACTCAAAAACAGCACACACTGAGCAATTCCATTTTTATGTTTAATAGAAAACCCCACATCTATGGATATACATATGTTCCTTGTGAATTTTTTTGATAATGTAAAAAGGTGAAAGAAAAATGGACAACTACCAGTTGAAGAATGACTGAAGACTATTATGCAACCATTAAGAAAATATTTTGGTGGTCACTTCGGCAGCATATATACTAAAATGGAATGGTAGAGAGAATATTAGCATGTCCCTTGCACAAAGATGACATGCAAACTCGTGAAGCATTCCTTATTTTTCTTCATAAGCAAATAAGAAAGTAAGATCCTTTTCAGACAAGCAAATGCTTAGTGAATTTTTCAACACCAGGCCTGCCTTGCAAGAGCTCCTGAAGGAAGCACTGAATATGGAAAGGAAAAACCACTACCAGCCATTATAAAAACACACTGAATTACACAGACCAGTGACACCATGAAGCAACCACATAAACAAGCCTGCAAAATAACCAGCTAGCATCATGATGATAGGATCAAATGCACACATAAAAATACTAACTTTAAAATGTAAATGGACTAAATGTCCCAATTAAAAGGCACAGACAGCAAGCTTGATAGAGTCATTGTGTCTGGAATTGGTGGGTTCCTGGTCTCACTGACTTCAAGAATGAAGCCGCGGACCCTTGCGGTGAGTGTTACAGTTCTTAAAGATGGTGTGTCTGGAGTTTGTTCCTTCTGATATTCAGATGTGCCCTGAATTTCTCCCTTCTGGTGGGTTCGTGGTCTCGCTGACTTCAGGAGTGAAGCCACAGACCTTCTCAGTGAGTATTAAGCTCTTAAAGGCAGTGCGTCTGGAGTTGTTCATTCCTCCCGGTGGGTTTGTGGTCTCGCTGGCTTCAGGAGTGAAGCTGCAGACCTTCGGGGGTGAGTGTTACAGCACATAAAGGTAGTATGGACCCAAAGAGTGAGCAGCAGCAAGATTTATTGTGAAGAGCGAAAGAACAAAGCTTCCACAGCGTGGAAGGGGACCACAGTGGGTTGCCACTGCTGGCTTGGGTGGCCTACTTTTATTCCCTTATCTGGCCCCACTCACATCCTGCTGATTGGTCCATTTTACAGAGAGCTCATTGATCCACTTTACAGAGAGCTGATTGGTCCATTTTACAGAGAGCTGATTGGTCCGTTTTACAGAGAGCTGATTGGTCCATTTTGACAGAGTGCTGATTGGTGCATTCACAAACCTTTAGCTAGACACGGAGTGCTGACTGGTGTGTTTACAATCCTTTAGCTAGACATAAAAGTTCTCCAAGTCCCCAGTCAATTAGCTACACACAGCACACTGATTGGTGTGTTTACAAACCTTTAGCTCGACACGGAGTGCTGATTGGTGCGTTTACAATCCTTTAGCTAGACAGAAAAGTTCTCCAAGTCCCCACCCATCCCAGAAGCCCAGCCAGCCTCACTTCTCACTGGCACTCACCGCAGGACTTTGCAGCACCTAGCCTGGGCACTCCGGCAGCCCAGAGGGAGCCCATCCCAGACAATCAAGAGGAAAAGAGGGGAAGTGAGAAAGAGACGGAGACCTGCTATTGTGGCCAATGATCCCATGAGGAGGGAACGGTGGTCCACACACGGGATTCAGCCTCTGATCAAGCCCAGCAGGCCCATGCTCACCTGGAACCCGCGCTGGCCCGTGAGCGCCACGTGCAGCCCCAGCTCCCACCGGCACCTCTCTCTTCACACTTCCCTGTGAGCAGAGGGAGCCAGCTCCAGCCTTGGCCAGCCCCAGAGAGGGTCCCTCATAGCGCAGTGGCAGGCTGAAGGGCTCCTCGAGTGCAGCCAGAGCAGACGCTGAGGCTGAGGAGGCACTGAGAGCGAGCGAGGGCTGCTAGCACATTGTCACCTCTCATCGTGACCCATTGGTATGCTGTCTTCAAGAGACCCATCTCACATGCAAAGACACACATAGGCTCAAAATAAAGGGATGGAGGAAATTTTACCAAGCAGATGGAAAACAGAAAAAAGCAGGGGTTGCAATCCTAATTTCTGACAAAACAGATTTTAAACTAACAAAGTTCAAAAAAGACAAAGAAGGGCATTACATAATGGTAAAAGTTTCAATTCAACAAGAAGAGCTAATTATCTTATATATGCACCCAATACGGGAGCACCCAGATTAATAAAGCAAGTTCTTAGAGACCTACAAAGAGACTTAGACTCCCATACAATAATATTGGGAGATTTTAACACCTCAATGTCAATATTAGATCATTGAGACAGAAAATTAACAAAGATATTTAAAACCTGAGCTCAGCTCTGGATCAAGTGGAGCTGACGGATATCTACAGAACTCTCCACCCAAATTCAACAGAATATACATCTTCTCATTGCCACATGGCACTTACTCTAAAATTGATCACATAATCAGAAGTAAAACACTCCTCATCAAATGCAAAATAACTGAAATCCTAACAGCCTCTCAGACCACAGTGCAATCAAATTAGAACTCAAGATTGAGAAATTGACTCAAAGCAACACAATTACATGGAAATCGAAAAACCTTCTCCTGAATGACTCTTGGGTAAATAATAAAATTAAGCAGAAATCAAGAAATTCTTTGAGACTAATGAGAAAAAAGAGACATGTACCAGAATCTCTGGGATGCAGCTAAAGCAGTATTAAGAGGGAAATTTATAGTACTAAATGCCCACATCAAAAAGCTAGAAATATCTCAAGTTAACAACCTAACATCTCAACTAAAAGAACTAGAGAAGCAAGAGCAAACAAACCCCAAAGCTAGCAGAAGACAAGAATTAACTAGGATCAGAGCTGAACTGAAGGAGATAGAGACATTAAAAACCCTTCAAAATAACAACAAAACCAGAAGCTGGTTTTTTGAAAAGGTTAATAAAATAGATAGACCACTAGCTAAATGAACAAAGAAGAAAAGAGAGAAGATTCAAATAAACACAATCAGAAATGATAAGGGGGATATCACCACTGACCCCACAGAAATACAAACAGCCATCAGAGAATACTATAAACACCTCTATGCACATAAACTAGAAAATCTAGAAGAAATGGATAAATTCCTGGACACATACACCCTCCAAAGACTGAACCAGGAAGAAATTGAATCCCTGAATAGACCAATAATGAGTTCTGAAATTGAGGCAGTAATAAATAGCCTATCAACCAGAAAAAGCCCAGGACCAGATGGATTCACAGCCGAATTTTACCAGAGGTACAAAGAAGAGCTGGCATCATTTATATTAAAACAAATTTTAAAAATTGTTGGGACTCCTCCCTAACTCATTTTATGAGGCCAGCATCATCCTGATATCAAAATCTGGCAGAGGCACAGTGTAAAAAGAACACTTCAGGCCAATATCCTAGATGAACATAGATGCAAAAATCCTCAATAAAATACTGGCAAACAAAATCCAGCAGCACATCAAATAGTTTATCCACCATGATCAAGTTGGCTTCATTCCCAGGATGCAAGGTTGGTTCAACATACACAAATCAATAAATGTGATTCATCACATAAACAGATCTAAAGACAAAAACCACATGATTATATCAATAGATGCAGAAAATGCCTTTGATAAACTTCAACATCCTTTCATGTTAAAAACTCTCAATAAAATAGGTATTGAAGGAACATACCTCAAAATAATGAGGGCCATATATGACAACACAGAGCCAACAGCCCACTGAATGGGCAAAAGCTGGAAGCCTTCCCCTTGAAAACCAGCACAAGACAAGAATGCCTTCTCTCACCATTCCTATTCAACCTAGTATTGGGAGTTCTGGCCAGGGCAATCAGGCAATAGATAGAAATAAAGCATATTCAAATAGGAAGAGAGGAAGTCAAACTATCCTTTTTGCAGATGACATGATGCTATATCTAGAAAACTCCATTGTCTCAGCCCAAAAGCTTCTTAAGCTGATAAGCAACTTCAGCAAGTTTCAGGATATAAAATCAATGTACAAAAACAGCTAGCATTCTTATACACCAACAACAGGCAAGCAGTGAGCCAAATCATGAATGAACTTCATATATGAAAAACATATATGTATGAAACATATGAAAAGCATATATGTATGAAACATATATGAAAAACATATGTATGAAACATATGAAAACATATATGTATGAAACATATATGAAAACATGTATGTATGAAACATATAGGAAAAACATGCATGTATGAAACATATAGGAAAAACATGTATGTATGAAACATATAGGAAAAACATGTATGTATGAAACATATAGGAAAAACATATATAAAAAACTTAATATATGAAAAAAGCTTGACATCACTGATCATTAGAGAAATGCAAATCAAAACCACAGTAAGATACCATCTCACACCAGTCATAATGGCTATTTTTTAAAAAGTCAAAAAACAAACACAGATGCTGGCAAGTTGTAGAGAAAGAGGAATATTTTTATATTGTTGGTGGGAGTGTGAATTAGTTCAACTATTGTGGAAGACAGTGTGATGATTCCTCAAAGACCTAGAGGCAGAAATACCATTTGACCCAGCAATCCCATTACTGGATGTACACCCTAAGGAATATAAATCATTCTATTATAAAGATACATGCAAACGTGTTCATTGCAGCACTATTCAGAATAGCAAAGACATGGAATCAACCTAAATGTCCATAAATGGTAGACTGGATAAAGAAAATGTGGTTATGCAGCCATAAAAAAGGAATGAGATCATGTCCTTTGCAGGGACATGGGTTGAGTTGGAAGCCATTATCCTCAGCAAACTAACGCAGGAACAGAAAACCAAACACCACGTGTTCTCATTTATAAGTGGGAGCTGAACAATGTGAACACAGGGACACAGGGAGGGGAACAACACACAATGGGGCCTGTCAGTGGGTGAGTAGGGGAGGGAGAGCATTAGGAAAAATACCTAATGCATGCGGGGCTTAATACCTAGGTGATGGATTGATAAGTGGAGCAAACCACCATGGCACACGTTTACCTATGTAACAAACCTGCACATCCTGCACCAATACCCCAGAACTTAAAATTTAAAAAGTAACCTGAACCTTAAGCAGATAGTAGGGGAAAGCAAGAAACAACATGACTTGTACTGAAGAGTCTCCTTAAATCCCAGGAACTGACTGTACCAAGCACCTCTGGAAAGACAGGGGAAGAAAAGGTTGAAAACAGAAGTGCTTGAAAGTCTGAACATCTGGAGTCTCGGATGTATACTCTTTTGATCCCTGGCTGTGTGGTTGACTACTGTTCCCCAAACTCATCAGAGGACCAACGTATAGCCTATGTAGAAGATAAAACATATGTCTGGACTAGAGAATATGAAGCACAGATGAGGGTGGGGATACCATATTGAAAACTGGAATTAAGTAAAATTCTCTGAGCACTGACTATTGAGACCTTAAACCTTCTTCATCAACTGGGATCCCAAAACACCAGATTGTACATTCCAGGCAGGAGATGGGAGGATGTCTCTCTGCAGGATACTACTAGCACAAGAAGAAAAATCTAAAAACACTGAGTCTAAAGGTACTGACAATCAGGGGTTCCCCAATGAAACAGTGCAACTATACCATTGGCAGTGAACCCTACAGCCCAAAAACCCTACCCACATACTCAACGTTGCTAGTAATCTTTTAGTATCTCCCTCATAAATATGAATGGACACCTAAAGATCACAGACATCTGAGGAAACTCTGACATGACAGAAACGAAAACAAGCAAACAGAGGTGAATAACCTGAAAAAGAGAGTGATGATTCAGGAAGATGACAACTTCAAAAACAAAAACAAAAAAACCATGCACATTAATGTGCCCAGCATCACAATAATGTAAACACTGGATATTGTTCTAACCAATGCGTAGTGAGGAGAGAGAAAAGAAGAAACAGGAAGTGTGATTGTATGGGGAGTACAGGCAGTGGTTGCATAGAGTGAATTAGAAAGCTTTTCATTTTTGTTATATGACTAGCACAATTTGCATAGCATTACAATGATATGTCTATTGTAGATTTGGTGGAACTCTACTGTAAAATCATCTGAGTCAGATACATGGTAAGGGTAAAATTTTTGAATATCTTTTCATATTCTTATATTGCTATTTTCCTATTCAAACTTTCTACTATTTCTTGAGGTATTTTCTGTAATCAGGAGTTTAAATGTAGGGTATAAAATTGTACATATAGAATTCTTCTTACAAATTTTAAAATATGCTCATATATTTAATTCCGCTTTCTCATTCTTAACTTTACTTGTGTGTTTGCTCTTTTTTTCATAATCACACTTGTCAAGTTTTTTTTTCTTGTTCTTTCCAAAACCAAATTTCACTTTTGTTGATTTATTTAATGTATTGTTGGCTTGTCTTACTGTTTTCTATAACATTATCTGTATCAGCTCTTTCTGATTTCTTTGGGCATATTTTTTCTATTAATTTTCTAGTTTGTTGAATTAAGCACTTAAATTTTTCCCAATATTTACTGTTTTGTAATACATATGTTTAAAGCTGTACCTTGTCCTCTGAGTACATCTTTGAAGCATTCCATGGGTTTGAATACATACTACAATAACTGTTTTTCATTTTTAAATAAGTTGTAATTTGAGTTTGTATTTCTTTTTTTTTTTTAAATCCAAGAGTTATTTAGAAGGGTGTCATTTCACTGCCTGATTGTGGTGGATAGGACAACCTCCTCCCCCAGTCTCCCTGCAAAGATGTCCATGTCTTAATCCCTAGAACCTGTTACCTTACATGGCAAAAGGGTCTTTGCAGATATGTTTGTCAACTATCTTAAGATAGGGAGGGCCCAATATAATCTCAAGAGTCCTTAAAAGATGAAAGAGAAAGGCAGCAGAGTCAGAGAAAGAGATGAGGCAATACAGAGTGATGAGGGTAAACTCTAGAAACTGGAAAAGACAAAAAAAAGAATTTTCCCCTACAGCCTCCAGAAAAAACAGAGATCTGTTGACACTTGATTTTAGCCTCATAAGATCTACTTCTGATTTCTGATCTCCAAATAATAAATTTACGTTGTTTTAAATCACTAAGTGTGTGGCAATTTCTTACAGCTATAATAAGAAACTAATATATAGATTAATTTTATTACTGTCTTTTTATTAAATTCTTGATTTTGCTTCTGTGTTAAGAGAAAATGACTTGCTTAACTTCTGCTTTGGAGAATGTGTTCTTTTCTTTTGTGGCCATATTCATTATCAATCTTTGTAAATCTTTTCCTGAAAAAGATGTGAAGTCCTTCTTTGATGGATGTATTGTGGATATATATTATAGACATAGATATACATATAAATATAGATATGTATATAATATATATCTTAGTTGACAAGATACATATATATTCTCTTGAAGGATAATAGATTGTACTAATATACTAATATAAGATAGACCTCTATGTCTCATTTGTTATATATATATAGATATAGATATAGATACAGATATAGATATATATACACCACATTTAGCATTTGGCCTTAAGTTATATCTAGTATTGATATGTGCTTTTTTAAAACATGCATTTGCCTCGTGTTTATTTCCCTATCTCTTTATTTTCAAATTCTCTGTGTCATTTAATTCATTTGGCTTATTTCTAGTATATTTCTTTATGGTATATAAAGAAACTATACCATACCATATTGTTAGAAGGGGAGTTGTGTTTAACTCTTTTTAAATGTCTGTCTTTTTCTTTGAATCAGGGAATTTAACCCATACATATTTATATGATTAATGATGCTCTATTTTATGTCTTATATTTACCTTTCTTTCCTTATTTTTTTCTTTTCCACTTCTATTCCCATTCTTTTCCTTACCTTCCCCTCCCTTTTCCTTTCTTGCACTTTGTTGGCTTTTTCTTTTCGGCCCCTATACAGCTTTGTTACACATCCTATTTCTATTATTTTAGTGGCTACCCTTAAACTGTTAATAAATATTAAAAATTAACATTTTCCTTCTTCATGTACAATTAACAGGTATCTATACACTTCCCCTGAAAAAGATAAGATCTTTAGCACTCCATTACCCTTTCAGCCTGCCCTGTCCATCTTCCATATTATAGTGATCTGGAAAATTAGTTCTAGGGATTTTTTTTAAGTTATGCATAACTGTTATTTAAGCATATATATAAGTATTTCTAGCCTCTTCGTGTACTTTTGTTTCTTGCATTTCCAATTTTCTGCCTTGGATTTATTTTTCATTTTGCTACAGTAGCTTCTTGAGTAATTTTTTTCAGTGAAGTCTGCAGGGAATAATTTTCTGACTCTCTCCATGTCTGAAGGAATCCTTATTTTGCCTCACTATAGTGTTAGCTGGACTAGATATAGAATTGTAAGTTAAAAAATGGTTTTCCCTCAGAACTTTGAAGGTATTGCTTCTTTTTCTTCTTAAACAAATCTGATTTTTACTCCTTTGGACAAAATTTTCTTTCTGGCTCTGTCTCTGTAGAAGCTTCTGGAATTTTCTTTTACCCTTGGAGTTATGAAATACATAAGAATATGCCCAGATGTGGGTCATTTATTATTCTTCTTGGTCAGCATTGGATAAATCTCTTTATTCAGAAAATTCCTTTTTTAAGCTTGGGAACCATTTTTCTGTTTTATTATTTATTTGATTATTTCTCCCCTCTTACTATGTTGTCTCTTATTAGATTAAACTTCTAGGATTGATTGACAACATCTCTTAACTTTTATCTCAAATTTCCCTCTCTTTAGCTTGTAGGAGTTCTTCGTTTGTTGGTTTCTATATTTCATTTTTTTAAATCCTTGACTTTATTCTCCAGAGCCCCAATTTGCTCTTCAATCATGCACATTCTATTATTTAATACTTTTCTTGCATTTTTCTTATTTTGCTAAAAAGATAATTTTCAAGAACTGTTTCTTGTTCTCTAATCTTTTTGTTGCTGTGAAGCTTATTTTGTTTTATGAATGAAAATTATTTTTTTTCAAATTTCTCAAAAAGTTGATTGTTATTGTTGTATTCCTCATCTGTTGCATGCATTATATCTATTTCCTCTGAGATCAGTTGTTCTCATGGTTTATGGTGGCCTTTCTGTTTTATGCAGCTCTCTAGAGGTACTTGGCTATCTGTTCATGTTTATGAATGAAGGGCTAGGTTCTGAATACAGGTAGTTTTCATGGATTTCTCTGCAGTTGTATGTGTTTCCCTAACAGGATGTTCCATTGAATGGGCAGTATTGTCTGTGAACTCAGCTATATGTAAATGGATAGGGCTTAAAGCATGTTTAGACATCGTTGCTTAAATGTATGTCAACCTAAAGTAGACCATCACCACTGCAATTGCTGATATATTGAAGGGTTTATTTCTCTCCTGAGTAACAGTATCTTTCTCAGCTATCTAACTCAACTGCCTATCTGAAATTCTTTGCTACTTCTCTCTCATACTTCGGTACCCACACTGGAAGCAGTTCCTAGCGGGTTAGTTCACTTGTTAAAAGTGCAGTGTCTTTATTGTGCACCTCTCCGTGGTTAAGTGTGTAACAGCCTTCAGCTCAGTAAGAGGTGGGTATTGTGAGAAGGTATTGGAAAAGATGGAGAAACAGCCCTGTGATTTTAATTTAAGTATTTAATTAATTTCACTGATGGTTTCCACAGGGCCCCTTTTGCCCCACAGCATTTATTACTTCTGAGTTTGAAGACTTTTTTTTGGGGGGGGAGGGGTTGTTCTTACCTCTGCAGTTTTCTCCCATGTGTTTTGGAATGTGGTTTTCTCTATCTGATCCTGTCTGCTCCCCAACCTCTGGGAATTTCTTATAATTTCTGGTTCACTGGTGATATACTGTCTTATCAGCATTGTTATGCATTCAACAAATACTATGGAGCTCCTGCACTGTGCCAGTCACTGTTTTAGGTACCAGAGATACAGCCATGAACAACAACAACAACAAATTCTCAGCTGTCATGAAGCTTATCTTCTAGTGGAGGGAGACAGACAACAAATACGTCATTAAAATGCATAGCTTATCAGATAGTGATATCTGCTGGGGTTTGAAGGGGGGGAATTTAGCAAGAAATAGGAAAAAAGAGTATCCGTGTACCTGCTTGGGTCACGGGATGGGGGCGTTGTGTAGCAACATAGATTGAAGGAAGTAAAGGAAGAGATGAAGGGAGCCATGCAGATAGCTAAAGATAGAAATCCAGACAGAGAGAACAGCAAGTACAAAGACACTAATAAAGAAATTGCCTGGAGTTCTATAAGAACAGTAAGAAGGCCAAGGTGGATTTGCTTCTACATCACTATTTTACTAATTTTATAAAATTTGGAATAGAAGGGAGGTAGATATTTGTGCCCAATTGGCATACTTAATCCAACTTTCCATTGGGATTTCATTCTCTGAATGTATTAGCCTCATTCTGCATACAACTTATTTATAATTATAGATCCTCTCATGACATTTTATTTTGCTATACCATGTTATACAAGCAATGGTGTGCTACAGCCAGCTCACACCAGCTTACAAGACTTGGTTGTTAAATACTCAGGAGTTTTGCAAGCTGGTTGTTGAACCATTGGTAGCTTGTGGTTAATTGGCCATGGTGGGAATATTTACCCCATGGAATCACCAAAAGCTATAAATCAGGTTTTTTATAGAGACCCACTTCACCAGTGCAACAGTATAATTAATTTTCATATTACATAACATTTTATGTATGTCTATTTTGCCTCCCACAATAAATTAATACCAGAAGTTTCTTAAAGACCAAAATTATATTTTGGTATAATCAGAAATAATAAATAAATGTCGTTATGTATATAACAGTGCCCTGCAGTTATTTATTAGATAAAGGAAACAATTAGGGCAACTAGAATTTTCTAGTTCAAGAGGTGGCTAAGACTGACAGATATGGACAGAAGAGCAAAACTGATGTCATTAAACCTTGAGGCTATCCATTGAATCCTTTTGTAATTCATATCAATTAACCACGGCATGTCTTAGTCTTTTTTATCAATGTTATAGTTAACAATTTTTAGTACTAACTATGCATACGGTGATAAGCACTTCATATGTGTTATTTCACTTACTCCTCAACAAATCCTAGGATGGGATACTATAAATGGCTCTATTTTTGGATTAAGAGACTGGCCTGGAGTCATACAGTTAGTGTGGGACAGAACCAAGACTTTTGTCTGGCCTGTATGGCTTCCTATTCCATGCTCTTAACCACTGCATACCATCTCCTAATTCTTCCCAAAATGTCACTTCATGTAGCCTCATATTACCACTAATAGCCCCCATACTATGTGTTAATTTAAAATGAGGTTGAAATGGATTACTTTTTTCAATTTTAACTGAGGCAGATGTGAAGATTCTAATATTGACAGTGAGATGTTTTGCTAATTAACACTTCAGTTTAATAGCTTGAGCATGGCTGAAATTTAAGCTCAACTTGTCTTTGCAGGTCCTCTTGTGGTACAACTCAATTACTGCAGTTTGGATCTATTAGATAACACAATTTTGGAGATTTTCCAAAAGTAAATAGTAAAAGATACAATAAGTCAACATTTAAAAGCCAGGGAACTTTAGTCTGAGAAATATATTTTTGAGGAGAGTATTCTGTTGATTCACTTTTTAAGTAATTATGTTAATGTCATAAAAGTATATAACAATAGAACTACCTTCTAGATAACACTTGTACCTGATTTGCAGTTAGGTATCATATTTCTAGAGCTGCATTGTGCAATATGGTAGCCATGAGCCACATAAGAGCTTGGAATGTGTATAGTGCAACTGAGAAACTGATTTTTAAAATTTTATTCCACTGTATTTGATTTTAATTAATTTAAATTTAAAAATTGAAGCAGTGTAAAATAATTTCTCTGTTAAATTTTTATTTTGATAGAACTACTTTTCACTGTAACCACTAAAAATTTAGCATCTGAACTGAAATGTGCTGTAAGTATAAACTATATACAGATTTCAAGTACTGAATTTTAAAAAGTCAAATATCTCATTAATAATTTTATATTGACTACATGTTAATACATTTCAAATATATTTTTAAATGAAGTATAATATTAAAATTAATTTTACTCCTTTTTACTTTATTGAGGTGACTAGTAGATTATTTAAAATTATATATGTGGTTCACATTATATTTCTATTGGACAGCACTGCTCTAGAGCATTTAAATATTAATGAGTTCTAGTAGAGACCCAGTTTTGCTGAGATCATTTGTAAATGGGATATTATACCTGTAGCAATGGTTACAGTCATGCCTAATCTTCCTCATAACCCAAGGAGCATTTCTTATAGCCCAGAGTCTCAACTGGTGTGCAGGAATAGGATATGGTATGCAGTGACAGGGATTGCCATTCCCTTCCTGCACTCAGGGTGGTGGGGGCTGGGAGTGGAGTAGCACCCAGGCAGAGGCTTCTGGCTGGCACATCTCCAAGCATTGGCCCCAATATCTGTCCTTACGTGCATTGGATATTTCTGTCCATTTGTGGCTGACATGACCTTTTGGTGGTGTCCAAGCTAGATGCAAGTTAATTGCTCTAAGAATGTATAGAAGTTCTGCATTACTTTGAAAAACTAGATATAAAAATATTCAACTTGATACAAAAATATACTTATTACAAAAATGTCAGTGTCACATTTGTTAATGAAATAAAAGAGCTGTTGAAATATTTATATCATTTTAACCATTGTACATTTGGAAATGCAAACATTGATTTTACATTTTGAACTGTCTCACTTATGATAACTATCAAGAATTTAAAGAGATGGGCCAGGCACGGTGGCTCACACCTGTAATACCAGCACTTTGGGAGGCCGAGGTGTGTGGGTCACTTGAGGTTGAGGTCAGGAGTTCAAGACCAGCCCGGCCAACATGGTGAAACCCCGTCTCTACTAAAAATACAAAAAGTAGCCGTGTGTGGTGGCGGGTGCCTGTAGTCCCAGCTGCTCAAGAGGCTGAGGCAGGAGAATTGCTTGAACCTGGGAGGCGGAGGTTGCAGTAAGCTGAGATCTGGCCACTGCACTCCAGCCTGAATGACAGAGTGAGACCCTGTCCCAAAAAAAAAGAAAAAAAGAAAAAAAAGAATTTAAAGAGATGATCTATTAAAAAGTCTTGATCAGGAATAGCAAGGAGCCTTTTAAGCATAAAATCTTTCTTTATTGCTTTTTTCCTTTAACAAATATTTACTGTGTACCTACTTTGTGCTCAGAGTTGTTCTAATGCTTGGAATCTATTAGTGAACAAAATAAACAAACAAAAAACCCTGAGCTCAAAATGCCAGAGGTTGGATAAGAAACATGGATTATTGGCCACTTCTACTTTTAAATGCACTTCTCAACAGAAAATTCACTTTGTTATAACATGGTGTACCATCTATTCGTCCTAAGAGGACTGAGATCTATATATCATTTGGTTATGTTAATTTCTTTCATTTCCCAGAATTTCATGATTTATGATTTAATATTTCCCAAAATTAGTATGTGTGCTTCATTGCTTCTAGATCCCCATTAAGAGGTTTGCTTTTCACACCCCCCTCCAAGCCTTCAATGGAGAATAATAAATTCTTGTTCACAGAGAATAGGACTAAATCTCATTAGACTGGAACCTACCTACCCTAGATTAAAGAAAACTGCTAATTTGGCTGCAATGATATATTCTTATGGAAAATGCCAAACTGTACCTATCTGTATAAAAAACCTTTTATAAAATCCCAAGACCTTTGAGTCTGCCTACAAGCCTCAAGTCATCATGTTGAATTCTCTGTCTTCCTGGGGCACCCTTTTCTAAAGATTTTGCTGCCATCATCTCCCCTATTTGCTTTGAGAATGAGAATATCCCTGAGATCTAACTGCAGCTTTCGGGGTCCTCTCTACAGTTCTTTCTAAGAGGTCCAAGGATTTTTATGCAAATGACTCCAGTGCTTTCCCAGACCTTCCAAAGCCTCTTGCAGTGAGTTATGTTACCCATACATGACTAGCCCCACTTGAACCCTATTCTTTAAGGCACTGCTCCACACCTTTTGCATACTAGAGCAATTGTAGGAAGTATTATTTGCAATGGGCACTACAGTAAAGTGGAGGGCTTCAGGGGCAATAAGAGGGAGTTGTTTAAAAACACACATTACATTTATGTTATATAATGATAGAAAATGTTAAGAAGGCCAGGTGTGGTGACTCACGCCTATAATCCCAGCACTTTGGGAGGCCGAGGTGGGCGGATCACCTGAGGTCAGGAGTTCAACACCAGCCCGATCAACACGGAGAAACCCCATCTCTACTAAAAATACAAAATTGGCTGGGCATGGTGGCACATGCCTGTAATCCCAGCTGCTCAGGAGGCTGAGGCAAGAGAATTGCTTGAACCCGGGAGGCAGAGGTTGCGATGAGCCGAGATTGCACCATTGCAGTCCAGCCTGGGAAACAAGAGCAAAACTCCATCTTAAAAAAAGAAAGAAAGAAAGACAGAAAATATGTTAAGAAAAATAAAAGACCAAGCATTATAGAATAAATGAAATATTAAATTTGATGAAAATAATAATTTTAACCTTCCTTTCATAAATACAGCTTTATATCTGTTTTGCAGCAAAGGTATAGTATAAATAGACCAAATCCATATCCCTCTTTTGAATTAGTAAATAAAATACAAGATTTTTTCCATTAAAAAAAGAGTCACCAATAGTCTGTCAAGCGCCTCTCCTTTCCATTCTAATTCCTCTTCCTTCTTGCATAAGTTTGTTTTAGTAACCATCCCTACCCCATTCACCCTTTCCCCACCACCTCCCCCATTCCCCAGATGAAGCTCTGCATGTTATTTTCCTTCTTAATCTTCCAGCATTTATAAAAATAAAGCATTTATGAATATATAGTCTTATCTTTCTCCACCCTTTTTTATCCCAGAACAATGCACTGTTGTGGGATTGCTTTATGCAACTAGCAAAATATGCTAGAAATCTGAGATGTTTTATTATCACTGCATAGAGATGACTCTCATTATTTTTTCAGCTACATCCTAGCCTATCTTCTAGATGTTTCACAATTTATTTAAATAGCCTACAATAGCAGACCTCTTGTTCTCTTTTACTATTACAAACAATGCCATATATATATATACATATATATATATATATGGAAGTATAACTGTACAGGTTAGGGGAAGTGAGTGCAGCTGACAAAGTACTGAGTATTGCAATTTAGTAGGTATAGCCTTTTCTAGAGGTTATGCTATTACTCATCCCACTAGCAATGTATGACGGTGTCTGTTTCCCTACAGCTTTTCCTTCCGTTCTCTCTTGAACTCTTTCCAATCAGGATTCTGTGTGAAAGAACCACATTTAAGAAGGGGAACATCACACTTCGGGGACTGTTGTGGGGTGGGGGGAGGGGGGAGGGATAGCATTGGGAGATATACCTAATGCTAGGTGACGAGTTGGTGGGTGCAGCGCACCAGCATGGCACATGTATACATATGTAACTTACCTGCACGTTGCGCACATGTACCATAGAGCCTAAAGTATAATAATAATAATAATAATAATAAATAAAATAAAATAAAATAAAATAAAATAAAATAAAAAAGATTAAAAAAAAAAAAAAAAGAAGTCTTGAGGCCAGGCGCGGTGGCTCACGCCTGTAATCCCAGCACTTTGGGAAGCCAAGGCGGGTGGATCACCTGAGATCAGCAGTTTGAGACCAGCCTGGAAAACATGGTGAAACCCCATCTCTACTGAAAATACAAAAATTAGCCGGGCGTGGTGGTGCACACCTGTAATCCCAGCTACTTGGGAGGCCGAGGCAGGAGAATTGCCTGAACCCAGGAGACGAAGGTTGCAGTAAGCCGAGCTTGCGCCACTGCGCTCCAGCCTGGGTGACAGAGCAAGACTCTGCCTCAAAAAAAAAAAGTCTCAGAGGCAATACGAAACACAGTACATTTAAGCCCTTTAAATAATTCAATATGGCTGAAGTATCATATGGAGAGGAGACAGAAAGGCAGATATAAACACAGGTGTAAAGATGAGGTTAAAGGCAAGAAATTAGGCAGGATAGGTGTGCATACATACACACATATACACATAGAGCAACTTCAAATAATTGGATATTACCAGCGTAGTATATGGGTGTGGAGGAGAGCAGGAAAACAGATGTAAGCACATATGTAAAGATGAGTGTAAACCCTGAATAAAAATAATGTATTTTTTGATGGAAGAATGAACCAAAAATTGAAACTAAAATGTTTACATATAGGGAGAGAGAGGAAACAAGTAGAAGGAGACAAGGGTTGAAGCTACATGTCTCTGAATATGCCTTGTTTTGTAAATTTGATTGTGGAACTATAGTAATGTTTTTACATAATTATAATGCAAAATTAAATTTAAAAAAGCAATTCACAAAACTGTTTCTTTGAGACAGGGTCTCCCTCTTTCTCCAGGCTTCAGTGCAGTGGCTGGATCATGGCTCACTGCAGCCTCAAACCCCCAGGCTCAAGTGGTCCTCCCACCTCAGCCTTCTGAGTAGCTGAGATTACAGGCATGTGCCACCACACCTGGCTAATTTCTTTTTTTTTTTTTTAATTATTATCATTATTATTATACTTTACGTTTTATGGTACATATGCGCAATGTGCAGGTAAGTTACATATGTATACATGTGCCATGCTGGTGCGCTGCACCCACTAACCCATCATATAGCATTAGGTATATCTCCCAATGCTATCCCTCCCCCCTCCCCCCACCCCACAACAGTCCCCGAAGTGTGATGTTCCCCTTCCTGTGTCCATGTGTTCTCATTGTTCAGTTCCCACCTATGAGTGAGAAAATGTGGTGTTTGGTTTTTTCTTCTTGCGATAGTTTACTGAGAATGATGATTTCCAATTTCATCCATGTCCCTACAAAGGACGTGAACTCATCATTTTTTATGGCTGCATAGTATTCCATGGTGTATATGTGCCACATTTTCTTAATCCAGTCTATCATTGTTGGACATTTGGGTTGGTTCCAAGTCTTTGCTATTGTGAATAATGCTGCAATAAACATACGTGTGCATGTGTCTTTATAGCAGCATGATTTATAGTCCTTTGGGTATATACCCAGTAATGGGATGGCTGGGTCAAATGGAATTTCTAGTTCTAGATCCCTGAGGAATCGCCACACTGACTTCCACAAGGGTTGAACTAGTTTACAGTCCCACCAACAGTGTAAAAGTGTTCCTATTTCTCCACATCCTCTCCAGCACCTGTTGTTTCCTGACTTTTTAATGATTGCCATTCCAACTGGTGTGAGATGGTATCTCATTGTGGTTTTGATTTGCATTTCTCTGATGGCCAGTGATGGTGAGCATTTTTTCATGTGTTTTTTGGCTGCATAAATGTCTTCTTTTGAGAAGTGTCTGTTCATGTCCTTCGCCCACTTTTTGATGGGGTTGTTTGTTTTTTTCTTGTAAATTTGTTGGAGTTCATTGTAGATTCTGGATATTAGCCCTTTGTCAGATGAGTAGGTTGCGAAAATTTTCTCCCATTTTGTAGGTTGCCTGTTCACTCTGATGGTAGTTTCCTTTGCTGTGCAGAAGCTCTTTAGTTTAATTAGATCCCATTTGTCAATTTTGGCTTTTGTTGCCATTGCTTTTGGTGTTTTAGACATGAAGTCCTTGCCCATGCCTATGTCCTGAATGGTAATGTCTAGGTTTTCTTCTAGGGTTTTTATGGTTTTAGGTCTTTAATCCATCTTGAATTGATTTTTGTATAAGGTGTAAGGAAGGGATCCAGTTTCAGCTTTCTACATATGGCTAGCCAGTTTTCCCTTGTTTTTTTGTAAAGACAAGGTCTCACTCTGCTGCCCAGGCTGGTCTTGAATTCCTAGCCTCAAGTGATCCTTCTGCCTTGGCCTCCCAAAGGGCTTGGATTATAGGCATGAGCCGTATCCATAAAATTCTAAAGCAAAACGAACAAAATGAGCATAACCATTTACAGACTGGTGGCATAACCTCAAAAAAATAAGGATACAAGTCTATTCTTGTATACATGTGAAATTTTCTATGAGTGGGAGAGGGAGAGGGAAAAGGATGAGGAATGGAGGATGAGGGATGAGGGATGAGAGATATCATCCAGAAAGATAGGAGGAAAACATAATGTGAAGTCAAAGAAACTATTCTTTACGCAAGAGAGAATAATCAAAACAATGAAATGCCGCCCAGAGGTCAAATAAAATGAGGAGTATGAAACATCCATTGCACTTAGCAACACTCAGCGAGTTGATTTAAAAACATTACATGAGCTAATTTTTGTATAAGTTATAAGGAAAAGGTCCAGTTTCTGTATTCTGCATATGGCTAGCCAGTTTTCCCAGCACCATTTATTAAATAGGGAATCCTTTCCCCATTGCTTGTTTTTGTCAGATTTGTCGAAGATCAGATGGTTGTAGATATGTGGTGTTATTTCTGAGGCCTCTGTTCTGTTCCATTGGTCTATATATCTGTTTTGGTACCAGTACCACGCTGTTTTGGTTACTGTAGCCTTGTAGTATAGTTTGAAGTCAGGTAGTGTGATGCCTCCAGCTTTGTTCTTTTTGCTTAGGATTGTCTTGGCTATACGGGCTCTTTTTTGGTGCCATATGAAATCTAAAGTAGTTTTTTCTAGTTCTGTGAAGAAAGTCAATGGTAGCTTGATGGGAATAGCATTGAATCTATACATTGCTTTGCGCAATATGGCCATTTTCACAATATTGATTCTTCCTATCCATGAGCATGAAATGTTTTCCCATTTGTTTGTGTCCTCTCTTATTTCCTTGAGCAGTGGTTTGTGGTTCTCCTTGAAGAGGTCCTTCACAACCTTGTAAGTTGGATTCCTAGGCATTTTATTCTCTTTGTAGCAATTGTGAATGGGAGGTCACTCATGATTTGGCTGTCTGTTTGTGTAATATTGGTGTAGAGGAATGCTTGTGATTTTTGCACATTGATTTTGTATCCTGAGACTTTGCTGAAGTTGCTTATCACCTTAGTGAGTTTTTGGGCTCATGATCACTGGTCATTAGAGAAATGCAAATCAAAACCACAACGAGATACCATCTTACACCAGTTAGAATGGCGATCATTAAAAAGTCAGGAAACAACAGATGCTGGAGAGGATTTGGACAAATAGGAATGCTTTTAGACTCCTGATGGGAGTGTAATTTAGTTCAATCATTGTGGAATACAGTTTGGCGATTCCTCCAGGATCTAGAACCAGAAATACTATTTGACCCAGCAATACCACTACTGGGTATATACCCAAAGGATTATAAATCATTCTGCTATAAAGACACATGCACACATACCTTTATTGTGGCACTATTCACAATAGCAAAGACTTGGAACCAACCCAAATGCCCATCAATGATAGACTGGATAAAGAAAATGTGGCACATATACACCATGAAATACTATGCAGCCCTAAAAAAGGATGAGTTCATGTCCTTTGCTGGGACATGGATGAAGCTGGAAACCATCATTCTCAGCAAACTAACACAGGAACAGAAAACCAAACACTGCATGTTCTCACTCATAAGCAGGAGCTGAACAATTAGAACATGTGGACACAGGGAGGGGAACATCACACACCAGGGCCTGTCAGGGGGTGGGGGGCACGAGGAAGGAGAGCATTAGGACAAATACCTAATGCATGCTGGGCTTAAAACCTAGATGACGGGTTGACGGGTACAGCAAACCACCATGGTACATGTATACCTATGTAACAAACCTGCATGTTCTGCCCATGTATCCCAGAACTTAAAGTATAAATACGTACATACATACATACATACATACATATATACATACGTTACATGTGGTTTGAAAAGGGCAAATGTTCTTACAGGGATACCATGATAGAAGGTGAAATCAAGAATGATCTGCACTACCCAGGATGTGTGAACATGATTCTCTTACTTGTGGCCTTCCACACTTCCAAATTCAGACCCAAACACCATTTATCATATCCCGTTGCATAAGACAGGTTCAACTCCACCAAAATGAGGAGCTTACTTCATTTTGGTGGAGCCTCCAAGTTTTTGAAGGCCTCTGTAAGTGGCTCTGAAGGCATCAGAAGGAGTTAAGGAGGTAAGATTTGATCTGCTTGAGATGCAGCATGTTACATTGTATATTATTATTGTTGTTATTACTATTTATTTTCAGAGATGAGGTCTCACTATGTTGCCAAAGCTGGTCTCAAACTCCTGGGCTCAAGCAATCCTCCCACATCAGCCTCCTGAGGAGCTGGGACTATAGGTGTGTGCCACCACACCTACTTTATTATTAGTAGTAGTAGTAGTAGTATTACTAAACAGATACTAATATTGTGTTTACTAATACCAAATGCTATTCTAAGCACTTTATAAATATGGACTCATTGAATCCTCTCAAGCCCCCTATAAGGTGGATGATACTGTTATAAATTTTTGCTCTGGCTCTATTGCTTTCTCACCATGTTAGCTTGATCAAGTCATTTCTCCACTCTGTGCTTCAGTATGCTCCTCTGTAAAATGCAGACTTTCATCTTGGGATTGCAAAAGTTCTTTTCAACCTTAACACTCTATAAGCTGCGATAATGAGAAATGAGCATTGCCCACTGACTTAACATGGTAGGGATGAGGATAATACTGATCTGGCCCTTTCTTTTTCCCATCTTCTCCCAACTTAGAGTTCTATTATCTATATCCTGTTGTTCCCCATACAGAAGGTGGAAAATGTTGAATAACTACAGTCCCTGGCTCTACACAGATGTTCAACAAATATTTTTAAATGAATTAATGAGTGAAAAATTAAACTATTCTAGCCTCCATTTCTTAGAGACCCTGTAATGATGTTTCTTTATCCAGAGAAGTGGTGAAATTTTGGCCAAGGGTGTGTATATGCGCATACGTGTGTGTGTGCATGTGCTTGTGTGAGCATTTTTACAACCATGCTGCATTCCTATCCAGATTCTTTTTACTCAAGAAAAAGACTGCTGTGGTCATTCAAAAGCTTTCAGTAAAGAATGTTCTACAACAAAAATTCATGTCGGTTGCTAAAGAAACAGATTTTTGAGAGCAGTCAAAAGTGGCTTGAGGCTCTTAAGAAAGTTGACTAAGTACTCTCAACACTAAAGAGAAAGCTACATGTCAAGCTCTGCTGTTGATGGATTCAATTAAATGGCTGTTCCTTCAGGCTGTACACAAGTTTGTTAAAGCATTCTTATGTATGTTTGCTTCTAAATTAATCAACAAATAATTAAAACTCGACTCTTCATTCTTTAAAGGTTTTCCCATAAAATTATTAAGGTAAAAGAAAAATGTTGGAGTTTCATGTCTTCAGAAAACCAAAACTCAGAAATTATACATATTAGATGAGGATTATTCATGTTACAAAAAAGTTCACTGAATGCAGTTCCTTTATTTTTTTTTTTTTAGATTCACATATTTTTAATATTTTCTCCATTTTTGTGGCCACTTAATAGCTTGTGCGCTGTCACTTGCTTGTGTTCTTTTTTTATTATTATTATACTTTAAGTTTTAGGGTACATGTGCATAATGTGCAGGTTAGTTATATATGTATATATGTGCCATGCTGGTGTGCTGCACCCATTAACTCATCATTTAGCATTAGGTATATCTCCTAAAGCTATCCCTCCCCCATCCCCGCACTCCACAACAGTCCCCAGAGTGTGATGTTCCCCTTCCTGTGTCCATGTGTTCTCATTGTTCAGTTCCCATCTATGAGTGAGAACATGCAGTGTTTGGTTTTTTGTCCCTGCGATAGTTTACTGAGAATGATGATTTCCAGTTTCATCCATGTCCCTACAAAGGACATGAACTCATCAATTTTTATGGCTGCATAGTATTCCATGGTGTATAGTGCCACATTTTCTTAATCCAGTCTATCATTGTTGGACATTTGGGTTGGTTCCAAGTCTTGCTATTGTGAATAGTGCCGCAATAAACATACGTGTGCATGTGTCTTTATAGCAGCATGATTTACAGTCCTTTGGGTATATACCCAGAAATAGGATGGCTGGGTCAAATGGAATTTCTAGTTCTAGATCCCTGAGGAATCGCCACACTGACTTCCACAACGGTTGAACTAGTTTACAGTCCCACCAACAGTGCAAAAGTGTTCCTATTTCTCCACATCCTCTCCAGCACCTGTTGTTTCCTGACTTTTTAATGATTGCCATTCTAACTGGTGGGAGATGGTATCTCATTGTGGTTTTGATTTGCATTTCTCTGATGGCCAGTGATGCTGAGCATTTTTTCATGTGTCTTTTGGCTGCATAAATGTCTTCTTTTGAGAAGTGTCTGTTCATATCCTTTGCTCATTTTTTGATGGGGTTGTTTGTTTTTTTCTTGTAAATTTGTTGGAGTTCATTGTAGATTCTGGATATTAGCCCTTTGTCAGATGAGTAGGTTGCGAAAATTTTCTCCCATTTTGTAGGTTGCCTGTTCACTCTGATGGTAGTTTCTTTTGCTGTGCAGAAGCTCTTGAGTTTAATTAGATCCCATTTGTCAATTTTGGCTTTTGTTGCCATTGCTTTTGGTGTTTTAGACATGAAGTCCTTGCCCATGCCTATGTCCTGAATGGTATTGCCTAAGTTTTCTTCTAGGGTTTTTATGGTTTTAGGTCTAACGTTTAAGTCTTTAATCCATCTTGAATTATTTTTTGTATAAGGTGTAAGGAAGGGATCCAGTTTCAGCTTTCTACATAAAGCTGGGCAGAGACACAACCAAAAAAGAGAATTTTAGACCAATATCCTTGATGAACATTGATGCAAAAATCTTCAATAAAATACTGGCAAGCCGAATCCAGCAGCACATCAAAAAGCTTATCCACCATGATCAAGTGGGCTTCATCCCTGGGATGCGAGGCTGGTTCAATATACACAAATCAATAAATATAATCCAGCATATAAACAGAACCAAAGACAAAAACCACATGATTATCTCAATAGATGCAGAAAAGGCCTTCGACAAAATTCAACAACCCTTCATGCTAAAAACTCTCAAGAAATTAGGTATTGATGGGACGTATCTCAAAATAATAAGAGCTATCTATGACAAACCCACAGCCAATATCATACTGAATGGGCAAAAACTGGAAGCATTCCCTTTGAAAAGTGGCACAAGACAGGGATGCCCTCTCTCACCACTCCTATTCAACATAGTGTTGGAAGTTCTGGCCAGGGCAATTAGGCAGGAGAAGGAAATAAAGGGTATTCAATTAGGAAAAGAGGAAGTCAAATTGTCCCTGTTTGCAGATGACATGGTTGTATATCTAGAAAACCCCATCGTCTCAGCCCAAAATCTCCTTAAGCTGATAAGCAACTTCAGCAAAGTCTCAGGATACAAAATCAATGTACAAAAATCACAAGCATTCTTATACACCAATAACAGACAAACAGAGAGCCAAATCATGAGTGAACTCCCATTCACAATTGCTTCAAAGAGAATAAAATACCTAGGAATCCAACTTACAAGGGATGTGAAGGACCTCTTCAAGGAGAACTACAAACCACTGCTCAATGAAATAAAAGAGGATACAAACAAATGGAAGAACATTCCATGCTCATGGGTAGGAAGAATCAATATCGTGAAAATGGCCATACTGCCCAAGGTAATTTATAGATTGAATGCCATCCGCATCAAGCTACCAATGACGTTCTTCACAGAATTGGAAAAAACTACTTTAAAGTTCATATGGAACCAAAAAAGAGCCCGCATCACCAAGTCAATCCTAAGCCAAAAGAACAAAGCTGGAGGCATCACGCTACCTGACTTCAAACTATACTGCAAGGCTACAGTAACCAAAACAGCATGGTACTGGTACCAAAACAGAGATATAGATCAATGGAACGGAAGAGAGCCCTCAGAAATAATGCCGCATATCTATAACTATCTGATCTTTGACAAACCTGAGAAAAACAAGCAATGGGGAAAGGATTCCCTAGTTAATAAATGGTGCTGGGAAAAATGCAGTTCCTTTAAATAGCCTGCTCCCTCAGTGCGCTTAAGATGTGACTGGATTTTCCAAAGTTGTATCAACACAAAGCTTTTCAGGAAAACACATGTTTTGTAAAGTGAGGCTCCTCTATATTTGAACTGAGCAAACCTTAAGTTGCCACTGTGTATCAAATAATTTTTATAGTTACTTGAACTGAAAACTCATTTTGAAGATGCAAAAAACAAAATTGTCCCATTGGAAGCTTTTCAGTAAACACAATACAGAAAGTTTGCATAACAGGGAGGAATTTAAAGTTAATTGTATCAAATATTTGGCTATCTTGTGATGGAACTACTGCATTTTATTAACAGTTGCAAATTAGTTTCTGGATGATAGTTTCTCAGAAACTAATGTGCATATTTCCCAAATACAAAGTGAGTACATTCAGTATAACTCCTTGGTCAGGGTTATCAGAAACTCTTGGAAAACCTTCTTTGCTCTTCATTAGTTAATTTATGATTTAAAATTTTACCCAATGCAGTAGTCGTGATTAATATATATTATGAATTTTTCCCCTTGTGGTGTATATGTACTAGGCAATACATATATACTATATACTATATATATAACACATATACCAAAAGGGGATCATTTCTTAAGAGATATTAATCATGACTACTGCATTGGGTAACATTTTAAAACATATGTAAATCTTTCTTCCCCACTACCACATTCGGATCTCCTTTTCTGTAATCTGCATGCGGTAGTGGGGAAGAAAAATAAGATTTAAAGCAGGAACATTTGAAAATGAGAAGCAGAAAAAGTGGTGCTCCTGAGGGAGTAGTCTTTCTCATGGCCTGCTGCCCAGATACGGCTATTCCTTCCTGGCTAAAGCCACACGGAAGATGAAAGGCAGAGGCCAAGAAACAGAGTGGAATTGTGGTGGGAAACAGAGCTTCATGGATGTCAGCAATTTGCAAAGCCGGAATGTCCGGTTTGAGAGTAATGCAGGCCAGGAAGCTGCAATGGTCAGTCAGTGGCACCTGGGCAGGGCAGCGTGGGCGTCAGGGCTGTCACTCAGAAAGTCAGTGTTCCCAGTAATAGTGGGACCCTGTGGTCATGCAACCAAGGGTGGAGGTTCTCAGAAGGATCATGTGACCTACAGCCCACCTTTTGGGAGAATTGTGCAGTATTGAGGGATGATGCAGACAAAAAAATGGAGACACAAGGAAATATGATCCCAAAAGACAACACAAAGAACAAATATGCAGAGGCCAAGAGAAAACAGTGTAAATGGCAGTAGCCACAGGAACAGCAGCAGGAACAGCAGCAGAAAACTGGAACACAAAGCATATGATTTTGCATCAGGATCAAAGACACTAGGAAAATGCAGCAGGAGTCTGAGAGCCCCAAATGTACACTAGCAAGTACCAGTGAGATATCCAAAGTAGGGATAGCATGTGCTGTCAAGGGGGAAAAGAAAAAAAAAAACAGAATTGAAACCTAGCCTACCACTTTAATATTTCACGATGTGTCAGGGCATGAAAAAAATATGTCCAGTGTGATGTGGTAGGACAGACAGAACCAGGACCTAGAGCAAGGTGTGCCTGCTATGGTGGGGCATGGACTTCTTGACAAAAGAGATTCCTAAATGTCCTTATCAGGAGAACACTCTTCCAACAGATACTGCTCTCTTAAACCATCCCTACCCAGATGACTCTGGGTGATTTCAGCAGTGGGGGCCCCTTCAGCCATCTCCTGCCTGCAGCTGAACTCACTCCAGGCAAGCTGGTGCCAGCAATTAACCCTACAGGTCACTGTTTCCCCCAAGGGATGTGACACCTGGTTCTGCAGTTTTAGCAGGATCCCAGGCTGAATTCCCTTACATTCTATTGGCTTGTTTATTAAGCCCACATCTACTAAAACTGTCAGAAAAGTTTCAAGCTGGTTTCTCATGACCAAAAACATAATCCTATAATCCTTGAAAAATATTTTTGAACAGACAAACTGTACAGCATAGTATCTGACACAGCCAGGCACCTGCAGGCCAACCCATCCCCCAAAGTACAAGCCTCCTCACAGCAGTCTGGTCTGGTTAGTGGGCCCCATCCAATACAGTTAACCCTTTCATGCCAATCAGGGTTCCAATCCTTCCTTGGAACTATAATCTTCTTAAATATTTTCTGCTACGGTGCAGGTTACATGCAAAAAAAGAATCAATAAATAATGCTGCATGGAATAAGCATTAATTTTCAACAAAGAATGCTGTTGGTTGGCCAAAACACCTAAACAAGATACACTGAAGGTAATATTTGCCTTCAGTAAGTCTAAATATTTTACCTTTGGATGATTAAAAGTTTAATACAAAGGTCTGATTTTTTTAAAAAAAGAAAGGTCTCTCATTTAATGTTTAAAAGAAAGCTCTCTCATTTAATGGAGGTCTGTTTAGGTTGATTTTTTTAAAATAAAATCTTACTTAAAATTTGATCTTAGGTGGTTTTGAATTTTGAAAGTTTCATTTCCCTGAAAGAATATTGACAAGGAAGCAAAAGCTCTTATTCAATATGAAGCGAGTATAGTATTCCAATTGCCTAGGAGTCTAACTTCCAGCAACTTTAACCAACAAGCTCAAACTGGACAATGAAAGTAAGTGAAAATGTCCCTGAGCCCTTGATGAAACTGTAACAAAGGCCATGCACTTTAGTAAGTAGTAGGTGAGGAAGCTGCTCTCCAGCCTTTCAGCTAAAATTGTTGTTTTTGAATTATGTGTAATAATGAGGGGGTAAGAAAGAAAACTGTGAGAAGAAGGTTCATTAATGAACTACGAAGAGAGAGAAAAGTCACTAGATGAGCCACAGAAGCCTGAGCAAACGCTCTAAGTGAACCCTGAGTGCCCTGACAGGGCTACAAATAAAATACAATCTATGATGTTCCAAGGAATCATCAAGAAAGGGTTAAATCAGGTTAAGTACTTTATGTTGAATAAAGCACAGAAAGTGCTTGAGGCATTTTAGAAATTTTGCAACTTTTGGGAAAACAAAGGGATAGACATTAGTTACGATGGGAAAATGCATTTACAGAGACTACCCCATTCCTTCATAGATAAGACTCCATTCCCTCACAGAGAATACTGTATCCCTTATAGCTCAATAATAAATAGTAAGAATGGTTCTCAATTGTTGAGTACCTTCACTCAGATAATCAGTGCTGGAGTTCAGGTTCAAATCCAGGATGGTCAGGCTTCAAACCCTTCCCATTACACAACAGCTCGACAATAGGAAAACCTGATTAAAAGCAGGTAAAGGATTTCATTAGAAATTTCTCCAGAGATTATAGAAATGGTCAAGGGGTACACGAAAAGATACTCAACATCATTAGTCATCACAGGAATACAAATCAAAACCAGAATGAGATACCACTTCACACCTTAGAGCTTCCATTTGTATTCATGACCTCCTTTGCAAAGAAATTGAATTATTGTTGTGGTATAGATTTGTTCTATATAACCCTGGGAGAGGAATGGCTATAATCAAAATGACAGATAATAACAAGTGTATGTTGGGTGTGGTGGCTCATGCCTGTAATTCCCACACTTTGGGAGGCCAAGACAGGAGGATGGCTTGAGCCCAGGAGTTTGAGACCAGCCTGGGCAAAATGGTAAGTCTCCATCTCTACAAAAAATAAAGACTAAATAGCAAGTGTTGATGAGGATGTGGAGAAATTGGAACTCTCATACGTGCTGCTGGAAATGTAAAATGGTGCAACTGCTTTGCAGAACAGTCTGTCAGTTCTATAAAATATTAAACATAGTCACCATATGACTCAGCACTTTCACATCTATGTGTAACCAGAGAGGAATGAAAACAAATATCCACACAAAATAGTTGATAGCAGCACTATTCACAATAGCCAAAAAGTGGAAGCAATCCAAATGTTTATCAACTGATGAATGGATAAACAAAATGTGGTATATTCATATGGCAGAATATTATTCAGCCATAAAAAGAATGAAGTACTGATACATGCTACAATATGGACAAACCTTGAAAACTTCATGCTAAGTAAAAAAGCCAGTCATAAAATACCACATATTATAAAATTCCAATTATAAGAAAACATAGAACAGGAAAATTTGTAACCACAGGAAGTAGATTAGTGGTTACCAGCAGCTAGGGTAGTTTGAGGATGGGAGGGATAGGGAGTGATGGCTAAGTGGTGTGGGGTGTCTTCTTGGGGTGATAAATATGTTCTAAAATTAATTGTGGTAATGGTTTCACAACTCTGTGAATACACTAAAAAACACTTAATTGTACACCTTAAATGGATGAATTATATGATATTTGAATCATATCTCAATAATGCTGATACATATGAAGATAGCACTTTTCTTCAACCTGCATATCTGAAGGACTCAACATTCAGCTTATTTGCTACTGAATTTTGTAAATTGCTCATGAAACGCTGTTGGTTTTGGAGTTATAGTCAGCAATGAACTTTTGCTGCTTTGTTTTAAGTGTGTGTTCTTCTAAAGGTGCTGAGTGAAGTGAAAATATTATGTTGCTATTTATTCCCAAGAACAGGAAAAAATATTTAGTAATTATATTTCATAACATATTAATATTAAATCAAGAGGTAAATCTATCTTGGCATGTGGAAGTTTTTATTTAATTATTTATTTGTATTATATATACTTAAGGTGTACAACATGATGTTTTGAGAAAAATCTACACAGTAAAATGATTACTACAGTCAAGCAATTAACATACCTATCACCTCACATAGGTTACCTTTCTGTGCATTCAATTTCTAGACTTATTCGTCTTACACAACTGCAAGTTTGTATCCTTTGACCAACATCTCTCCATTTTTCCCTTCTGTACCCCTGGTAACCACGATTCTATTCTCTGTACCTATGTATTAGCTTTTTGGTGGGGAGGTTATCCATCCCCTCAAGCATTTGTCCTTTGAGTTAAAAACAATTCAATTATACTCTATTAGTTACTTTTAAACGTACAGTTAAGTTATTATTGACTATAGTCACCCTGTTGCGGGATCAAATAGTAGGCCTTAATCATTCTTTCTATTTTTGTACCCATTAACCATCCCCACATTCCCTCCAGCCTTCCACTGTACTTGCTGGTCTCTGGTAACCATCCTTCTACTCTCTATGTTTCTGAGTTCAATCGTTTTGATTTTTACCTCCCACAAATAAGTGAGAACGTATGATATTTTTCTGTGCCTGGCTTACTTCACTTAGCATAATGATCTCCAGTTCCATCCATGTTGTTGCAGATGACAGGATCTCATTCATGTTCCTGGCTGAACAGAACTCCATACTCCATTGTGTATAAGTACCACATTTTCTTTATGCATTCATCTGTTGATGGACACTTAGGTTGTTTCCAAATCTTAGCTATTGTGACCGGTGCTGAAACAAACATGGGAGTGAAGATATCTCTTCAATATACTGATTTATTTCTTTGGGATATATGCCTAGCAGTGGGATTGCTGAGTCATATGGTAGCTCAATTTTTAGTTTGTTGAGGAACCTCCAAACTGTTCTCCATAGTGGTTTTAGTAATCTCCATTCCCACCAACAGTGTACAAGTGTTTTCTCCACATCCTCTCCAGCATTTGTTATTGCCTGTCTTTTGGATATAAGCCATTTTAACTGGCATGAGATGATATCTTGTTGTGGTTTTGATTTTCACTTCTCTTATGACCAGTGATGTTGAGCACCTTTTTGTATTCCTGTTTGTCATTTGTATGTCTTCTTTTGAGAAATGTCTGTTGAAATCTTTTGCTCATCTTTTGATCAGATTATTAGATTTCTTCCTATAGAGCTGTTTGTGTTCCTTATACATTCTGGTTTTGAATCCCTTGTCAGATGAGTAGTTTGCAAATATTTTCTCCCATTCTGTGAGTCATCTGTTCACTTTGTTGCGCAGAAGCTTTATAACTTGATGAGATCCCATTTGTTCATTTTGCTTTGGTTGCCTGTGCTTATGGGTTACTGCTCAGGAAATTTTTGCCTAGACCAGTGTCCTAGAGATTTTCCCCAAAGTTTTCTTGCAATAGTTTCATTGTTTGAGGTCTTAGATGTAAATCTTTAATCCATTTTGATTTGATTTTTTAATGTGGCAAGAGATAGAGGTCTAGTTTCATTCTTCTGCAGATGGATATCCAGTATTCCCAGCACCATTTATTGAAGCAACTCCCTCTTCCCCAGTATATGTTCTTGGCAACTTTGTTGCAAATGAGTTCACTGTAAATGTGTGGATTTGTTTCTAGTTTCTCTATTCCATTCCATTGGTCTATGTGTCTGATTTTATGCTGGTACCATGTTATTTTGGTTACTATACCTCTGTAGTATAACTCGAAGTCAGGTAAAATGATACCTGCAGTTTTGTTCTTTCTGCTTAAGCTAGTTTTGGCTATTTTGTGTCTTTTGTGGTTCCATAAAAATTTTAGGATAATATTTTCTATCTCTTTGAAGAATGCCACCTGTCTACCTTGTGTTCTATTTTATTGTGGCTAAGCTGGCACTCAAACCGCAAGACACAGTCCTTCCCACTCTTTCCTCCCCTTTCCACAAGCGGAGGAGTCTCACCCTGTAGCCACTGCCACCCCAGGCCATGAGGAGTACTGCCAGACTACCAACCAACATTCTCTTAAGACCCAAGGGCTCTTAAGTCAGCTTGTGGTGAATGTTGCCTGGCCTAGGACTCACCCTTCAGAGCAGTGGGCTCCCCTCAGGCCCAGGGTAGGTCCATAAATGCAGTCCAGGTGTCAAGTCCTGGAATTGGGGAACCCAAGAACCCATTTGGTGCTCTGTCCCACTGTGGCTGTGTTGATACCTAAGGTGCAAGACAAAGTCCCTTTTACTTTGCCTTCTGCTTTTTTCAAGTAGAAGGAGTTTTGCCTCATAGCCACCAAAGCTGAGAATGTGCTGAATTTCACCTGCAGCCAGCAAGTCTCAGATGCTCACCAAAGACCCTTAATGTAGTACCTGGGTTTTGCAGCTGGTTATTTAGGGCCCAGGGCCTCCTCGGTTAGCAGGTGATGAATGCTGCCAGCACTAGGTCCTTCCCTTCAAGACATCAGGTTCTCTTCTGGCCCGGGGTGTGTATAGAAGTATCACCTGGGACCTAGGGCCTGGTATGGGTGCTTCATGCTGGCTGGTGTCTTAGATGCAAGACAATGTCCTCCCCACTCTTCCCTCTCCTCTCCTCAAGCAGGGAGAATGGGTTTGTATTGGAGACTAGAACTGTATGGCCTGGGGTGTTATAGGACGCGTGACACCAGCACTCCCTTGGCTGCCCAGCTGGCGTCTCAGTATGTCACGTACCACCCCCAGTCCACTGACTCTGGGCCTTGTTCAGCACTGGGCCTTGCCTATGAGTTGCAGTCCTTATGGCCTAGACTGCCTTTCAAGTTCATTTAGAGACACAGAGCACTATAGCCCTTGGTGGTGAGGTTTACAGGAACTCAAGGTTTGACCACTGGGATCAGCAATTCCCCTCTGGCTAGCACTAGTTTAAATGCTCCCTTAGTAAGCAGGTGACAGCTGAGTTTGGTCCACTTTTCTTTTCTGCTCTAGCAGGACAACACTAAGTTCAGTTCCTCACAATTGCTGTGCTCTCCCTCCCCTGCAGCGTCTGGAGATGCTCTCGGCACCAAGCTGCTGCTGTTGGGGGTGAGGGAGGGGTGACATTGGCTATTCGAGACTTTTTAAAAATCTCTTCAGTGCCTTTATCAGTGATATGAAGTTAAAGCCAGGTGCCAGGAGTGCTCACCTGATTTTTGATTCTTACGAAGGTATTTTTTTTTTCTGTGTAGATAGTTGTTTACTTAGTGTCCTTGAAGAGGGGGATGATTGGTGGAACCTTCTATTCTACCATCTTGCTTCACCTATCTATCACACGTGGAAGTTTTTTCTTTACATTTTTAATTCATAAAATTATTTTTCCCACTAAAAAAATAATGCATAGCAAAAGCCTTTTGCCAGGATGGATTTCAATCAACATAATCAGCCTCCTTTTTGAAGTACATTATTATCAGACCCAGAGATTGTGTGAAACACTTCCAGTGCCCTGTGAGGGACCATAAAGGTAACCAATTATGGAAGAGAAGAAATAGAAGGAGCTAATCTTCTCTGTCCTGGCTTGCCTTTGCCCCAAACTCTTAAAAGAATTAATTCACTTCTCTGGGAGATACTGGGAAACTGAGGTCGTTATTGGCAGTCTTCAAACACTATTCTTAATTTATGGATAGTTACTAAACCACATAATCACCCTGAGTTATCCTATTACAGGGCTCAGCAGAGCCTGGGTCTGCAGCCCTGGGTGTGAAGCTCAATTGTGAGAGGTTTTGAGAGAGTTTGTTAAAGTGGGCATGAGTGTGCCCAGCCATCATGTAGACCATTTAGGCTCCCAACACATAGCCGAACGAAAGGATCCCATGCGTAGGATTTGGCATTTATCCATTGAAATAATTTCCTTTCATTGATTTAAAATGATAATTCAATTAAAATAATTATTCCAATCAAACTTCATATCTTTTTGGCAGGCTCCGGGGGGGGCCTCTGCCCTCAATGTGATTTTAGTATTTGCTTCATTTGTTTTCTCACTGGGTTGACTTTGGCTCTCTGACTCTTTGGAAAATTTTATGTCATTGAGCAATTACTGCACCCTTCTAGAGCTTTCCACTCAAGATGCAGAGAACAAGGGAAACAAAATATCCTAGAGAAATGTTGCACTTTGAATTCTGACCAGTGGAGGCCAAGAAATAACTGAGAATGGAATATGGTTGGGGTCACCCACCCATTCACCTAAATGTAAACGTCCAAGAGGCTAGCCAGCCTGTGTTAAAGCTGTAAGGTAAGGATGAATGACAGTCCCACCATCTGATTCCTATCTTTTCAAAATTTCTTCATTTTTCTTTCAACGGCTGTTGTACTCTTGAAATGTATAACAGTTGTATAAGATCTCAGAAAATCTCTGATATGGTTTGGTTCTTCATCCCCACCCAAATCTCATGTCGAATTGTAATCCCTATGTGTCAGTGGAGGGGTCTGGTGGGAAATGATTCCATCTTGGGGGTGGCCTTCCTTCTTGCTGTTCTCATTATAGAGTTCACATGAGAGCTGATGGTTTAGAAGTGTGGCACTTTCCCCCTCGCTAGCTCTCTCTCCTGCCACCATGTAAGACATGCCTTGCTTCCCCTTCGCCTTCTGCCATGATTGTAAGTTTCCTGAGGCCTCCCCAACCACACAGAACTGTGAGTCAATTAAACCTCTCTCATTTATTAAAATAAATAAATAATGCAAAATCAACATGCAAAATTCAAAAACTGCAGAAAATACAAGCCAGTCAATTCTATTCTCACGCACAATATAACAACTGTTAACATATTGATGTATTTTGTCCTTTGTTTTGCAATACATATTTTTTCACATATTTTTGATCACATGGTGCACTTCAACATTTATCCCCTATCTACTTTCATTATTGCTCTGAGAAATGAGCCTAGTGAAATGTGTACCAGAGCACTGATCTATCTCTTAAGGTACATCTTCCCTCCCCTCTTAACCTTCCTTTCCCTGGAGCTCAGCCCCATCATCAATTGAGCCTGAAGACAATGAAATCATTAAGAAGAAAAGCTATGAAAAAAAGGCTTGAAGTGTCCATCATCTTGAAGTGTCCATCCATCACTTACTGTGATGTGTCCATCCAGCTTACTGTTGTCTCCCTCAGGGTTACATGGAATGAATCCATACCACAGCAACAGTTGAATTTCATCTTTGCAAATAAGGTCATGAATAAAAACAGAGATGTTAAAGAGACTCAGCACTCTTCTAATCAAGTATCTGACCCCTTCACCACATCACAGGAGATCTGTCATGCTGTCACAATCTTCTCAATATATAACCTCTTTAATGTTGTTAATAGAACAACACACCAGTTCTCCAGAAAGTAGAAGGCTGTGTTGCCACTGTTAGGGCGTGATCATTAGTACTGTAAAATCATTCCAGGCTGAACATTGTATTTTAAAAGCTGTTGGGCATGGTGGCACACACCTGTAACCCCAACTACTCAGGAAGCTGAGGCGGGAGGATCACCTGAGCCCAGGAGTTCAAGGCCAACCTGGGCAATACAGTGAGACCTCTGTCTCTAAAAAATAAAAATTTGTAAAAAGATAATGATACAAATTGCATCTATAAGCAGTGTGAAGCCTGTTTAAAGCATCAGGAAACAGAAGCTCTGCATTAGTCCAGTCTCACACTGCTATAAAGAAATACCTGAAACTGTGTAACTTATTTTTTAAAAAAAGAGATTTAATTGGCTCACGGTTCCACAGGCTATACAGGAAGCATGGTCGGGAGAGGCCTCAGGAAACTTACAATTATGGCAGAAGGTGAAGGGGAAGCTGGCATGTCCTACATGGCTGGAGCAGGAGAAGACAGAGCAAAGGGGAAAGTGCCACATGCTTTTAACCATCAGATCTCATGAGAACTTACTATCATGAGAACAGCAAGGGGAAAATGTACCCCCATGTTCCAATCACCACCCGCCAGGCCCGTCCCTCAACATTGGGAATTACAAGTCAACATGAGATTTGGGTAGGGATGCAGAGCCAAGCCATATTAAGCTTCATCTATTCCAAAGTCCCCAACCAGCAAAAGTTGATAGATCCAAAGCTTGCAAATATAATAAATATAAAGGAGTTATTGTCCTATACAGCAGTTGTCCCCACCCCCCAGGCTATGGACAGGTACTGTTCCATGACCTGTTACAATAATGAAACCAGGCCACACAGCAGGAGGTGAGTGGTGGGCTAGTGAATGTTACCCCCTGAGCTTCACCTCCTGTCAGATCATCAGGCATTAAATTTTCATAGGAGTGTAAACCCTATTGTGAACTGTGCATGGAGGAATCTAGGTTGCATGCTCATTATAATAATCTGGTTCCTGATAATTTGACATGGAACAATTTTATCCCAAAATCATCTTCTCCCGTCTCGCAGTCTGTGGAAAATTTGTCTTCCATGAAACCGGTCCCTGATGCCAAAAAGGTTGGGGACCACTGCTATACAACTTTATAAAGTCCCTGTGCCTGGGAAATGTACCTGTGCGCATATGTGTTCTGTTGGAGGAAGTGCTATTTGATCCAACAAAGCCCGAAGCCCCACATTTAAAAAATGTTTGCTGAAGGTAAGATCCGCAGATATACACTGCAAGATCTACCAAGGCAACAGCCTTGATAACCATGGTAGCACGCCTGAAGTTGCTGAAATGTTGAGTAGGTATCAGATAAGAGACCTGCTGCTAATACCCTTGTGAATCATTAGGTCCCAGTTTTCTCCTTTACATGCTCATTATTAAAGTGCCTTAGACCCCCTTGTGTACAGATGAAAAATAATACATTAAAAAAAAAAAAGAAATCACCTTAAGCCAGTTGTTCTTTGGATCTGACTGTGATTGAAAGTGCTATTAGGACAAAAGCAGAAAGAAACAGATTATTCAAAGCCTGTAACATTAGTCACTAACAGATTCTGTGGGAGAACTAAATGTAATAAGACAGGTACATTGTATGATGTCAAATTAACCCATCTTTTCAAGGACTATGGTACTGAGAAAAACAAAGCAAAAATGTGTGTAGTTGTGAATCCAAAGGTTTACAGTTATGAACAATGCTCAATTCATACAATTTACTAGAATGACCTGAAGTAAAAGTAGCCGGTCCCGTAGGCAGGAAAATATTTGGCTAAAACACGGCAAGAAGCACAAACCAACTCTTGAGGAAGTGTGAGTGTTATGAGAAGCCAGTTGGGGTGGAATAATTTGTTAAATGAATGTTTTCTTCTACCTTCACCTTGATAAACAAGCACCTCTGAAGTGAGCAGAAGCCTTAAGGAACAGCTATCTTGTGCAAGGATGATGACCAGACTTCAGTAAAAAAGTGGTTGAACTCAAAGGACCCTCCTAAGGCTAATATTCACCAAAGGTTTCTTCTAAGGCTAATCCACTAATTTATATTAAAGCATCAATGAGTCCAAATGCCCAATATAATAGATCCAACATAGAAAAGATAATTTAAATATGGAAAAATATTGAACTATCTTATAATTTTTCCCCAAATTTAGTCTTGCTGTTTCAGAATAACTGGAAAAAGACTGATACTGTTTTTCATGCTGGGGGCAGGGATTTACGGAGTATTCTTTAGGCCATTCTGTAGTTTCTATTTGGATTAGAAAAAAATAATTTGGAAAATTCATTCTCAATTTCCATTTGTCATCTTTCTATATCAAAGACAGATGGAATTAGATGCAAACATATGGGAAGATTTTTTTTTTCGAAGCCTAAAATGTCTTGTATATTTGTGTATATTCTCATTAGTATACAGGACGGGACTGTCACTTGGCTGTCACCTTAAAGTAATTTCATCTGGGACATAGAGAGTATCTAGGCCTAGGTTAATTCCACCACAGGAAAAATACAGAATATATAGAACAACTTCACTAAGCAGGCTGTTTTTTCTCTACCCTTCATAAAAACTACTTCTGACCAATGTGCTCAGGGCAGTTTCAGCTGCACTCCTCTGGTGCCTCTCTCTCAGCAAACTTTGGACCCTATGTCAGGCGTACAGGATTTTCCACCGCACAATTGCTTGCAAAATCAATTTCTGTGTTATCTTTCCATTTGTATGGTTATACTCATCTCTCATTTTTGAAATTGAACCAGTCATATGCTTTCTCATCAGCATTTGAGGTCTGTTTGCCACAAAACACTTATTGTCTTTAAATAAGCTCCCCAGGATTTACCTTATCTAGCTGCCATCACTACCCACCAATAAACATTTTAATATAAAATATTTCTTTACATAGTTGGCAGGACGGGTTTCCCACGTTCAGTGGTAGTAGATTAAGTTTGATTCCTCTATTTGTTTGTACCCACCTCCCTGAATCACTCCTTCCCCAGTGTCAGATAAGAAGTGAAAGAGGGTACCATTCCAGCTATTTTAAGTTAAAATGAAACCACAAAAGATCAAGAAGAAAATATGGAAGGATATTAATATTTTCTCAGAGTGGGCTAGGCTTTTGTAAACACAAGAGCAAAAAAGAAAAGTCATGAAATAAAAAATGTGTGGACCTAACAACTAAAAAATACGAATCTTCTGTATGTTGAAACAAAATTAAATTGTAAACAAGAAGCTGGGAAAATATATTTACCAAACATATGTAATACGTGAAAAGATAATAGATAAAAACATAACATAGTAAGTTAGCCAACAACAGCACATGGTCTTTTGCCCATTTATCTATTTGAATGTAAAACTTTTTTGTATTGGTTTGTAAAAGCTATTTGTATATTAACAATATTAACCCTTTTTGTGAGTCACTGGCAAAGTGACACAAGGGTAGGGTTAGTAATGTGACACAATCTTGCAGGCAAGTATCTGCTGGAGGAGAGAGGCATTTCTAGGAAAACTGGTTATGTTGATTAAAAATACAGACATCACATATATTGCTCATCTCATTCTTCCTGCCTTGGACAAGGATGGGATGGCTGAAGCTGGGGCAGTCATCTTGCAAACATGATATCATTGAGCTGCTCAGAGCAGGACTTACACCATTGGCTCCTCTGCTTCTCAGACTTTCAGACTTGAACTGAATGGCCACACTGACTTTCCTGATTCCTCAGCTTGCAAATAAAACAATATCAGCAGCTGCTTACTTCAAGACATCTGTTTGTGTGAGGAAAAAATAAACCCTTATTAGTTTAAGCCACTGTTAATAAGGTTTCAGATACTTTGAGCCAAAAACATTTCTCACGGATGTTCCTCACATGATTAAGCAATTCACACACAAAAAGTGAGATACAGATGGACAATAATTATGAATATTATTTCACTTCTGTGATGGTTAATTTTATATGTCAACTTGACTGGGATAGAGGATGCCCAGATAGCTGATGAAACATTATTTCTGGGTGCTTCTGTGCGAGTATTTCCAGAAGAGATTAGCCTTTAAATTGGTAAACTCAGTAAGGAAGATTGTTGTCACCAATGCAGGTGGGCATCATCCAATCCTGTTAAGGGCCTAAATAGAACAAAAATGCAGAGAAAAGATCTATTTGCTTCTATTTGAGCTGAGACATCCATCTTCTCCTTCCCTAGGACATTGGTGCTCCTAGTTTTTGGGCCTTCGGGCTCAGACTGGGACTTACACCATTGGCTCCTCTGCTTCTCAGGCCTTTAGACTTGAACTGAATTGGATTGAATTGCAACACTGGCTTTCCTGACTCCTCAGCTTGCAAATAACAGACCATGGGATTTCTAGGTCTCCATAATCACATAAGTGAATTCCTATAATAAATTTCCTCATATATATATATACACACACACACACACACACACACACACATACATATGCATCGATGTATAATTCCATTTATTGATATTGAATTTATACATATGTGTGTTTGTGTGTGTGTGTGTATATATATATATATATATATATATATATATACACACACACACATATATATAACTGGTTCTGTTTCTCTGGAGACCCTAATACAATTTCACAAATAATAAAATATATTAAAAGTAAGATAGCCACCCTGAAGACACTATGCCAAGTGAAAGAAGCCAGTCAAAAACGACAAATATTGTATGAGTCCACTTGTATGAGGTCCCTAGTGTAGTCCAATTCAAAGGGACAGAAAGTAGAAGAGTGGTTGCCAGGGGCTGAGGGAAGGAGGAATGGTGAGTTAGTGTTTCATGGGTACAGAGTTTCAGTTGGGAAAGATGAAAAAGTTCTGGTGATGGATGGTGGTGATGGTTGCACAACAATATGAATGTACTTAATGCCAGTGAACTGTACACTTAAAAATGCTTAATGGTAAATGGTAAAACTGGTAAATTTTGTATTATATATATTTTACCACAATAAAAAAGTTAAAAATCAGAAAAAAAGAGTATTTTAAATAATAATTAATACTATTTTTCAATTTTAAAACTGACTACATTTAAACGTTTCTTATTAATTTTGTTAATGATGGTCTGCTGGTTCTGAGTGTGGGGAAACAGGGATTCTCACATACTATTGGGGACAGTCTAAACTGGCCAAACCACTTTAGAGGGAATTACGGTCAACTGTACTCAAAAGTTTATACACTTTAACAAAGTGATCCTACTTCTAGGAATACAGCCAATAAAATAATCAAAATTGTAGATAATGTTTTGTGTCCGAAGATGTCCATAACAGCATTGTCTATAATATTAAACCATTTGAAACAGCCTATGTGTCCAGAAAGTGGTTGATTAAAATGCATTTCTATGTATTCCTTCCATGGAACACTGTATCAGCATGATGAAAAATGGAGTAGATTAGCTCTGCATATTTGCTGCTCATTTGAATCACCTAGAGCGATTTTACAATTCCTAGTGCCAGCCTTATCTCATATCCAGTAAAGCAGTATTTCTGGAGGTGGGGCCCAGGGATCAGTACTTTTTACATCTACCCTCTCCCCCACCACCCACTGGTTCTAATGTGCAGCCAAGCTTAAGAACTACTTATGTAGATTTCTATTTATTGACATGGAAAAAATATAAATATTCACTAGAATTTGATGATAAAAGCAAATTATAGAACAGTCTGTATAGCATGAGCTCATTTAAAAATATAAATGTGTGGGCCTTCTGAGTAAAGATGATGGATTGAACACCTACATTTGCTTTTACTTCCCCCTGAAACTCCACTAAAACAACAATAAAAAGATATTTTAAAAAGTGCAAACTGATGAGGAAAAAATAACTGGGGGGGAGGAACAGCAACAGAATTTTGGAAGTTAGAAAGCATCTGAATGGTGACTTAGTAGAATGAAGTTGAATCTCAAAACAACAGTGGTTGGTAAGCAAATTTACAATGCAGAACTCCCATCCTTTATGATAAACTAATTAGCAGACATGGATACCTCTGGAAGGGATGAAAGAAAATATCACTAGAAAGTTTATTTAGGAAGCAGTTAAAGCTCCACATTCTTTCCCCAACCCCACCAGGAGTTGGTTTATTTTCTGAAGAGAATAAAATAAAGTGTCTCCAGACACAGTCACCAGACACAGTTGTGAACTGATGGTGCTGTGCTAATAGTGGATGGATTCGGTTAATGCCAAGATCTCCAGCTCCTTTTCCCTACTTAGTTTCCAGAGTTGTATTTGCTTGGTTTATAATCTTCTAGGAAGGAATTTGGGAGGAATCTGAGTAGCCCAAGAAGAGAGACATAACGGTACTTGTTATAGGCTTATTGGGCTCTCCAAAAATTCATATGTTGAAGTCTTACCACAGAATGTGACTGTAGTTGGAGATAAGATCTTTGAAGAAGTAATTTAGGTAAAAATGAAGTCATTAGGGTAGGCTCTTTTCCAATATGACCAGTATCCTTATAAGAGAAAATTTGGACACAGACACATACAGAGGGAAGGCTATGGTGAAGATACAGGGAGAAAACATCCATAAACAAGCCAAGGAGAGAGACTTTAGAAGAAACAAACCCTGACAACACCTTGCCTTGGACTTCTGACCTCTAATATTGTGAGAAAATAAATTTTTGTTATTTAAGCCACTCAGTATGTGCTACTTTGTTATGGTAGCCCTAGGAAACTAATACAGTACTATACTAGAATTCTCCCTGAAATGGCCTCACCATACATGCACGCTGCAGTGAAACTCTTAAGTTGACAAGACCTACACACTCTTAGATATTCCAGTTAACTTCTGGTCCCCCTCTTTTAAAAATTAGCAGATATCCCCTTCCTGTGTCCATGTGTTCTCGTTGTTCAATTCCCACCTATGAGTGAGAACACGCAGTGTTTGGTTTTGCGGTGTTTGGTTTTTTGTCCTTGTGATAGTTTGCTGAGAATGATGATTTCCAGTTTCATCCATGTCCCTACAAAGGACATGAACTCATCATTTTTTATGGCTGCATAGTATTCCATGGTGTATATGTGCCACATTTTCTTAATCTAGTTTATCGTTGTTGGACATTTGGGTTGGTTCCAAGTCTTTGCTATTGTGAATAGTGCCGCAATAAACATATGTGTGCATGTGTCTTTATAGCAGCATGATTTATAGTCCTTTGGGTATATACCCAGTAACAGGATGACTGTTGTGGGGTGGGGGGAGGGGGGAGGGATAGCATTAGGAGATATACCTAATGCTAAATGACGAGTTAATGGGTGTAGTACACCAACATGGCACATGTATACATATGTAACAAACCTGCACACTGTGCACATGTACCCTAAAACTGAAAGTATAATAATAATAATAATAATAATTAGCAGATATCCAAGGCTTATCAGACATTTGTGGAACACTTCCCACATGAAAGACAGAATCCAAAGCAAACAAACACAAAGACTCAGGGAAAGCAGGAACTATTCATGAAGGACAAAACCACATG